>NC_030829.1:45045788-47445788 GCF_001704415.2 Capra hircus
TATGTTGTTAGAGGAGACTCTTGAGAGTCCCTTGGATTGCAAGGAGATCCAACAAGTCTATCCTAAAGGAATTCAGTCCTGAATATTCATTGGAAGGACTGATGTTGAAGCTGAAGCTCCAATACCTTGACCACCTGATGCAAAGAGTTGACTGTTTTGAAAAAAACCTGATGCTGGGAAAGATTGAAGGCAGGAGGAGAAGGGGACGACAGAGGATGAGATGGTTGGATGGCATCACTGACTCATGGACATGAGTTTGAGTAAACTCTGCGACTTGGTGATGGACAAGGAGGCCTGGTGTGCTGCAGTCCATGGGGTCACAAAGAGGTGGATGTGACTGAACTGAACTGAGAAAAAGATGGTTGGCTGAAAACCATTCTTTGTTCATAATTATATCTTCTAAGTCAAATATTTTCTTATGGAAAAATGTAGATAGCATAACATTTACAGTTTTAACTGTCTTTAAGTGTATAGTTTTGTGGCATTAAATGCATTCACATTGCTATCCAGCCATCACCATTATTCATCTCTAGAAGTTTTCCTTATCCTCAACTGAAACTGTGCCCATTGAACAATAACGCCTCATTTCCCCCCACCCCCTAGCCCTTGACAGCAACCACTCTGTTTTTCTGACTCTATAATTTGGACTATGGGAAGTACCTCATATGCATGGAATCATACCATATTTGCCTCTTTTTTTTGTACCTGGCTTATTTCACTTAGCATATGTCTTCAGTTGTGGTATGTGTCAGAATTTCCTTCCTTTTTAAGGAAGAGTAATATCCCATTGCATTTATGTAGCAAATTTTTTTTATTCATAGTAGTCAGTGGACATTTGAGTTGTTTTTATCTTTTGGCTATGGATTGGGCTTCCTTGGTAGCTCTGATGGTAAACTATCTGCCTGAAGTGCAGGAGACCTGGATTTGATCCTTCTATCAGGAAGATCCTCTGAGAAGGGAATGGCAACCCACTGTAGTATTTTCATCTGGAAATTTTCATGGACAGAGGAGCCCAGTGGGCTATAGACCGTGGGGTCACAAAGAGTTGAACACAGCTGAATGACTTCTACTTTACTGCTGTGGATAATGCTGCCATGAACACTGCTTGAATCTGTACTTTGAATTCTTTTAGTCATCAACCTAGAAGTGAAATCTCTGAATCTTATTGTAATTCTGCAGTCAATTTTTAGAGGAACCGACACACTTTTTCACAGTGGCTGCACCATACATCCCCACCAGGAATGCACAAAGGCTTCAGTTTCTGAACAGTCTTGCCATCACTTTTGGCAATAGTGTCCCCAGTCAGCGGGAAGTGGCATACAAGTACTGTATTGATTTGTGTTTCCCAAATGGCTAGTAATGTTGGACGTCTTTTTATGTGCTTATTGTATATTTTCTTTGGAGAAATGTCTATTCAAATTGAGTCAACTTTTAGTTAGCTCACACTGCTGGTTTCTTTAAAGATCAGGAGACAGACTCAGTTTCAGCTGGGAATTTCCCTGTGTGGGGTCTGAAAGGTCTTGAAGATAGTCCTGTAGGAAGCTCCCTGTGACTATAATTACAAGCCAGGGAAATCTGAGTCGGGGGAAAGGCTAATTAAAATGGGGATGTTTTGAAGCCACTGTAGAAATGAAGACAGAGAAAGAATGGGATGGGGTGGGGTGGGGGTGGGGAGAGTGGTGTGTGTGTGTATATATAAGAGCTGATTACGTTTTTCAACTTGTCCCTTCTCTCCCTCCCAAGAGTGAGAGAAATGGGAGGGCAGAAAGAGAAAGATCCAAAGCCTGCTGCTTCCTCTGGACTTCTGTTTAAAATAGGTCCCTTTCAAGGCTCTGAAGCCTCAAAACCCACAAGTGACATTTTTAGGACAATATTTTTTTTCAGCATGGAGGCCTTTGATTATCTCACCATAATTACTATGTTTGCGGTGTTTTTTTCCCTATTGGCTGTATTTTAGAGAAGTAAAGTTTGAGTTGGTTTTGTTAGAAACATCACTCTAGGAGCATTGAATTTACTTTACCTCCAGTAATAGAAATAAATTAAAACTTTAATGTACTGTAAATTCACTGATTTAAACTATGTGGATCAGAAACATTCTGGGACAGTTGACGGAAAATCCTATTCAGGTTTGAAGACTAAATGACTGCAGGAGGTATATCTGGGGAGTCTTCTGAATAATGTTCGTTGTATGACCTGATGTGTAGGGTGAGACAGTACCTCTAGACTGATCCTGTACAATTGTTAGAGGATCGGGAAGAGATGTGTGTCTGATCTTCTTAAATAGAACTTAGCTTAAATGAGGAAAATAATTATATTAACAGCAGAGATTATCTGAAAGACATGATTAACTAACAGTGAATTCATTTTTTAGGTATCCTACCAAATACTCTTTGATGTTCACTATTGCACATAATTTCCAACCAATATGTTTTTCCAGTTGTTTTCAGTTATAAGAAATGATCTCCATGTATGGGCTTCATACACATTTATTCTCCTATTACTAAACAAAAACCTATGTAAAAGTGATATGCTAGTTCTCTTTCATTCTTGTGGCTAAAGGTAAAACAGAACTGTTTCTATTTTTCAGCTTTGGTTTGTTGGTCTTAAATGCCTCTGTATTGTGTGCATTTTGTCTTAGCATCTCTCTCTCTCTTTTTTTGTAAACTGTGTTAAGTTTTGACCATTCGATTTTTGGTGACAGAGTATTTTGACCTGCTATGTTGAAAATTCCCAATTGAGAAGCAATACCTGAAGTTTGACTGTGGAATTCTGTAGAACTAATACATATAGAATATGACTTTTAGGGAGTTGAATGGCTTTCAGGGAGAATCAAGAAGCATTTCTCAGAGTTAAATTGGACCCCACCTGAAACTTCTCCAAATGGCATCTTAAGAATGATAGTGTTTTAAGAGTTTAAAGGGTCATAACTATTTTGGATGCAATTTTGTTTATTTATTTTTATTTATAAGAGTCAGCAAGATTTCAAATTCATGTTGGTGGGCAACACTGATTCAGCTGAAGCCTATAATCCCATCAGTTGAAGCAAATATGAGTCATACAGTGTATAAATTATTACCAGTCACACAAACATATTCACGGTTGGTTTTAACTTCAGTATACAAGTTGTGAATTTGGAAAGAGGTTTTAGGGTGTACTTAGAGGTTTCTATTCCCAGCAGAGCTTAGCGGTTAAAGTTCAGCCTCTGTCATGAGACAGGCTGCTAGTTTTGAAGCCTGGCTTCATCACGTCCCACCTATGTGACCTTGGGCTCCTCAGTCACCTCTGCATCTCTGCTCTTCAGCCTGCCTCATAGAACTGTGAGAAACTGAATAACAATATGCCTGGAAACTTGGAACAAAATGCTTAGAATGTAGAAAAAGGGGCTGAGTGCTTTAAAAGAAAGTCAATGCTATTATCATTATTATCAACCTTTTCTCTTACTGCCCAGTTTTAAAGAAGCACCTGCTCTTTTATTTTGATGTAATTTTACATATAAATGTTACCTTGAAGTTATGGTAGAAGTGGATAGAGAGGCACTTGGGGTTAAAGCAGAACCAAGCTGGTGTTTGCCATCATCAGAATAGAATTGCTCTAAATATATATGGATTAAATCCTATGTAATATTGTGTGAAGTGTGGTGGCTATTACCTGCAGGTAGAGATTGTGTCCTTCCCAGAGAGGCCCTCACCCAGATGCCTGGTGAGTTTTTAAACAGTTAGCAGGCACTCTTCTGTGTGTGTGTGTGTGTGTGTGTGTGTGTGTGTGTGTGTGTGTGTGTGTGTGTGTGTGTCCAACTATGTCCCCTCATTTAAACAATTACTAATTATTTATTAAATACTTATTGCTTCATTTCCTTTTTTTTATATTTTATTTTTTTTATTTTTTTTAAATTTTTTATTTTTTTTAAATTTTAAAATCTTTAATTCTTACATGCGTTCCCAACCATGAACCCCCATTTTAAAACCAATGATGGTAATGATAACCCTGTATGCGAGACAGCAAAAGAGACACAGATGTATAGAACGGACTTTTGGACTCTGTGGGAGAGGGAGAGGGTGGGATGATTTGGGAGAATGGCATTGAAATATGTATACTATCATGTAAGAAACGAATCACCAGTCTATGTTCGATACAGGATATAGGATGCTTGGGGCTGGTGCACGGGGATGATCCAGAGAGATGATATGGGGTGGGAGGTGGGAGAGGGGTTCAGGATTGGGGACTCATGTACACCCGTGGCTGATGCATGTCGATGTATGGCAAAGCCAGTATAGTACTGTAAAGCAAAATAAAGTTAAAAAAAAAATTATGAAACATTTCAAATATACTAGAAAATATGAAGAATATTGTAACTGAAACCTATTTCCCCAACACTCATTCTAAATAAATTTTACTTACCTAATAGTTAAATACAAAAATAAAGTTTGCCATGTTTACTTGAGATTTTGAAAAGATAGGCTAGTATACCCCATCTTGATTCCTTTCACCTCTGTTTTCCCTAGACGGGATCCTATCCTGAAAGTTATGTGTATTTTCCCAGGCTTTTCCATACTTATTTGACATGTATGTATTCCTACCAATATAGAATGTTTTTATAATTTTACAAGATACTTATTAATTCATAAATAATATGTACTGTTATTTTATACATTCACAAATGCAGTGTAAATGGTTTCATACTTTCACTTCTCAGGCCAGTTACTCACTGAGCTCATACCTAGTCCTCGAGAATACCAGTGGTCCTTCCGCCTCATGGCCTTTGCACTTGCAATTCCCTTTGCCTAGAATGTTGTTCCGTGATTGTCCATGACTAGTTCCCTGCTCTTCTGAATCTTTATTTGAATGACTGCCTTAGGGGGCTCCTAGGTTACCTCATCTAAACCCACAAATTCCTACAATGCTGCTCTCCTCTCCCTTCTCCTTTCCATTATTCTTAAGTAATTTTCATTATATTGGTTATTTAACTTATTTTCTATTTTATTGTTTGTCTCCCTTTACTGAAATGCAAGTGCATGGAAGACAAGGGTTTTTTTGGGGGGGGTGGTCTGTCTTCATAACTGTTTTATCCCTGACATCTACATAGTGTTCAATAAATATCTGATGATTGAATAAATGTGTAACACTGGGTAATTCACTTTGTTGTCTTAATAGTAAATTGTTGAAGTTTGTCCAACTTGATACCTGTAGGTGTTTTCTTTTCACTGTTGTATAATGTTCTGCTTGATATCTAAGTCATGTTAAATATCCATCTTCTGTAATGGTTGGCATATTAGTTTTTTCCATAATGTTTCTCTTATAGACAGTGCCATAGTGGACATTCTTGAGCATTTTTTTTTTTTTTGCAAAAGTGTGAGAGTTTATCTGTGGTATACTCAGAAGTGCAATTCTCATTTGTATTAGTTATCTATTACTGTGTCACAAAAAATCCCAAATCTGCTGGCTTAAAATAATGATTTACACAATTCTGTGACTAAACATGGTGGTTCTTGTGCTAGTTTTTCTCATCCAGGTGCAGTCGCATGATGGCTAGAATGGCTGAATAGTCCAGCTGGGCTCATGTACATATCTGGCTGTTAGGACTGTCTGTAGGCTAGGGCATCTCAGATCTCTACCATTAGGCTCCTTATCCTCAGTAGAGTAGATTAACTTCCTTACAGTGTGGCATTCTTGAGCATCAGTCCAGGGAGAAGTGACAAGGCCTATTAAAGCTAGAATCTGGAATGCATACCGCATCCCTTCCATCACATCCTTCTAGTCAGAGCAAGTCACAAGGCCATCCCAGATTCAAGGGATAAGAGAGGTTGCAAAATATTGTGATCAGCATATTCTAACTTACCTCATTAAGTCATAAATTTCACATATCTACAATTTTAATAGATATTGCCAAATTTCTTTCTAAAGTAGTTTTATCAATTTATTCTCCAGTTGGTGCCAACTATTTGTTAAAAGGAAATATCTTTGACACAACAGTGTGTATCACAAAATAAATGTTCATAGATCCCTCCCAAATCTGTCTTTCTTTATGTAGTGAACCTCACCTGTACTATTCACTCAACAAAACCTGATTTCTCTTTCTCTTGGGTACATGAATAGATAGATTTCCCAGATTCTGTTGTAGTTAGGAATGGCCATATGACTAAGTTTTGGTCAATGGAAGTGATTTTTGCCATTTTCAGAGTTGGTATATAAATTTCTTTAATTTATTGCCAAGGTATAATTTATTCTACCCTCTGTACTTAACTGTTGACAGGATACAGAATATCCACTGGAACTCTGGGACCCAGACTAAAGCATGGCCCAAACAGAAAGAACCCAAACAGCAGTTCACAGTGAACATCACTCCCCCACCCAAATTCCTGCTGTTGGTTGGGAAAATTTATTTGAGGTAGAAATAAACTTACGTTAAACCATTGAGATCTCAGGGTTTATCTGTTAGAACAGCTTACATTTCCTTAAGCAATATAACCCTGGATGAGCAGAGTGTCTTTATTTATAGACTTTAGGTCTAGATGAGAATTAATCATCCAACTTAATCTTCAAAGGTATTATTTGTATCTACCAATTGTTACATAGCTACATATATTATATATAATTATTAATATTTATATTCATGTATATGATAGCTTTATTGAGATATAATTCACATACCATCTATTTCACCCATTTAAAGTGTACCATGCAATGCTTTTTAGTATATTTACAGAGTTGTATAACCATCACTGCAGTCAATTTTAGAACAATGTCGTCACCCCAAAGAGAAACCCTGTACCCATTAAGCAGTTAACTCCACACTTTTGCCCCTCAGTCCCCAGCTCTTGTTAACCACTGATGTGCTTTCTGTCTCCATGGGTTTGCCTACTTTGGACATTTCATATAAATGAAATCATATAATATGTGGCTCTTTGTATCTGGCTTCTTCTACTGAGAATAATGTTTTCAGGGCTCATCCATGGTATAGCATGTGTCAGTACTTCACTTATTTTTAAGAATAAATAATATTCAATTGTATGGATATAGTTATATGATATTTTATTTACTCATGTATTAGTTGATGACATTTCAGTTTCTGCTCTTTGGCTGTTATGCATAGTGTTTCTATAAACATTTATTGTACAATTTTTTCCAACATGCCATTTTTTTAATCTTTCAAAAATTCTGATAGAACTATATATCAGAAGTATCTGTCAGTTTAATAGAAGAAAGTTTGTTGGAAAAGCAAATTCTTGAAACATTGACATGGTGGAATAAAAAACTTCACAGGATATCTTCTTGATGAAACTTTGAAAACTATTAAATTAATACAATCTCCTTTATTCTTCACACCATAAACTTAAAATGGACTAGATCTTATTTTTATAATGATGGAGTACTTAGTACAATACAAATCATAGAAATCATACCTTATGGCTTTACTCTATAATTTAGTGCAAAACCCTTTTACCCTGGATTAAACTTTTTACTTATTTAGCATTCATTTTTTGAGTGCCTACTCTGCTGTAGGTGCTGTCAAGGTAGTAGGGATGTGACTTTTAGTAAAGAAGATGAGGCCCTGCCCTTACTAACAAAGAATACATTTTAAAAATTGAACTAACAATTGGAGAGTTTTACATGTACTGTGACGGAAATCACCAGGACATGTTATATACAGTGTTACTTGGAGAGGCAGGAGGGCTACTTCTGAAGCTGAATGATGAGCAGGAGCCAACCTTGGAAAGCACTGGAATGAATGGGCTCCAGGTGTCAGGAATCGCAAGTGTAAGGTTGCTAAGGTGAGAACAAGTTCAGTGTGTTTGAGAAAGAGAGGCAATACCAATGTGCATAGACCTTATAGAGTTGAGGGTAAGTGGGAGGTATCATTTTTGTAACTTTGATATTGCTCACAGTGATATAACTATCTCACATATTGTTATTAAGAAGTATTATTACTTCTTTGCTTACATAGATTCCAGAATCTGTTTGATTTGACATCAGCTGAAGTCCTAGAGACAATTTTGGCCCAGTGTTCTGGAATCACATTCTGGATTCCTAATGGTGTGAAAAATCACCTGTTACAAGTACCAGTCTAAAAAATCCATCAGCAAGGCAATAAATATTTAGAAAGCCTAGAGTAAATCTTTCCAAAATCCTTAATTTTTGTGTAAGATGAGCCCAAAGTCAACTGGCATGCCAAGCATTTTATGGGAATAAATTGGGTGCTTTGTGATGTACACTCATTCTTGTAGGCCACTGGGATCGAAATACTCACCGTGCTGTTGCCACAGTGAGTTGAGTGGGTTTACAGTGGTTGGAGGATTTAGCACTTCTTGACTTCAAGGTGGAGTTCATACTCTCCGTCTGCAGCTGTGTGTGAGTTGGGATGATCTGACACAAATACTGTGGATGTCTATGTCCTACTTAGAAGGCATAAACTACTAGGAAGAATATTAATGATATTCTTTTGTCCTGCAGTCTAAAAATGTCATAGTTTTAGAACTAGTCAAAGATTTTTCTTCCATTTTTATTGAGATATAAGTGACATATAGCACAATGTAAGTTTAAGGTGTATGGCATAATGATTTGACTGACAGACATCAAGAAATTATTACCACAATACAATTATTGAACAGCCATCATCTTGTATATTAATAGATATAAAAGAAAAGAGGAAAATATGTTTTCCTTGTGACTAGAACTCTTAGGATTTACTTTAACAACTTTCATATATAAATTCAGCAGTGTTAATAATTTTCACCATGTTGTACATTACATTGCTAATGCTTATTTATCCTATAACTGGAGGTTTGTATCTTTTGACCACATTAGTCACCATACAAAAATATTACAATATTATTGACTATGTTCCCCACACTGTTCATTTCATCCCTATGACTCATTTATTTTGTAACTGATAGGTTCTCCCCTTACCTGTTTCATTCACCCCCCAAACCCCCTCCCCTCTGACAACTACCTGTTGGTTCTCTATATTGTATGGCTGTTTCTGTTTGGTTGTATTTGCTCATATGCATGCCGTTCATATGAAATACTTTCATATCAAGTATTAGTAAAATAATTTTTGAAATAATCTACAACTTCAAACTTTTTAGGAACTTACTTATCTAACACGCTCACCATCTGCAATATAGCAGTGAATAAGGAAGTGGATACCAAGCCTCTGACAGGGCAAATGATGTAGTAGTCAGCTCTCCACAATAACTTCATTAGATCCTGTTGTCTTCCTGCACCTTCATGTCTGATGAGGGTGGTTATCTTGTTTCCAGCCCCTCAGCCAATTAGAAAACAGGAAAGACATTACTTGTAAGTAGATATATTAACATCAATACTTCGTGGGATCTGATTACACATTCCTCTTATCTCATATAGTATGTGCCTCTCATTAATCCAAACCAATTCAGCTTTCTCTTCTCCTATTCAAGATTACAGTTGTCAACTGGCAGAATTTTATCAAAACACCCAAAATACTAGAAACACAAAATGTATTTCCTGAAACCAAGGCATGCTGCAAATTAAGTGGTTCTTATTTTTGTGTGTTAGATTTTATATCCTACATACCTCTATGACAGCTTTTTGTGTCTGTATTCAGAGTGTTTTTTCTTTAATAATATTTCATATTTATCAGAAAGGAAACAGGAAAGTAAAAGGAAAAAAATCACTTAAATATTAATAGGAGTTGTGTTGGCTAGAAATTTAACTGAATTCCTTTACATTATTGCGTCTGACTCTTTGTGACCCCATAAACTGTAGCCCACCAGGCTCCTCTGTCCATTGAATTCTCTAGGCAAGGATACTGGAGTGGGTGGCCATTCCCTTCTGCAGGGGATCTTCCCAACCCAGGGATCGAACCCAGGGATCAAACCCAGGTGTCCTGCATTGCAAGCAGATTCTTTACCATCTGAGCCACCAGGAAAGCCCCTTTTCAATATATGGTATGCTTAAGAGTTTTTCTTTTTAAAAAAACTAAGAACTATCTATGCTGTGAGAATGACTTCTCTAAGCTGATAGCAACATTATACTCTTTGTTGGTATAGCAAATGTATAATTATATGAACTTATAAATATCATTTTATTTTTAAAAATGCTGAACATAAAGCAAAGAGCAAAGGGCTGCAATTGACGTAGTTAAGGAAAATGTAGAAATCACTACTGATCTGACAAATGCCCATCCTGAAGCTTAATTGGGGACCCTTCAGATGCAATCTTTTTGCATGTGGACTTGATTAAATAAAGAGCATGTACAAAATATGGGACAGCTTATATCTTTTATAAAAGTATCTGAAAGTTAAAATGTAGCTAGGTAATTTAATAATCTTTGGTTCTATCTTAGTTGTTTGATTTTCATAAGAATTTCCAAATAAATTGTTCCAAAACAAATTATTTTCCACATAAATTGTGTACCCAAATAGAAGAGTGCAGGTATGATAAGTACTTTGAAGGAAGCAAAGATGTATCTGGTTCCTTTCCTTTTACCTTCCCATGGTGGGTCACTAGTTTTGTGGGATAAACTTCAAGAGTTCTCAAAATCAGCTTGACCAGTAGCTGCTTCCTGTGTGAGTCTAGATTCATATGTTTGTGCACTATAATTAATGGGCAGATAATTTCTCCTGGCCTGAGATAAAGCTTTACCAGCAAGCCACTTGCATCAGGATAATTCATGAGCTTCTCAGGCCTTGCTTATGTCTAAGGAGAGGAAGATCTTCTAGGGTGATGGCTTTCTAGAAGTGTTGAAAGATTTGTATATGTGTTAGCAGAAAGATGATTTTGGTAAGGATGGGTTCTATTCTAAAGAAAAGAACTGGTTGTATTTTTTTAATGTAAATTTATTTATTTTAATTGGAGGTTACTTTTCAATATTGTATTGGTTTTGCCATACATCAACATGAATCCTCCACAGGTGTACACGTGTTCCCCATCCTGAATCCTCTTCCCTCCTCCCTCCCTGTACCATCCCTCTGGGTCATCTCAGTGCACCAGCCCCCAGCATCCAGTATCATGCATCGAACCTGGACTGGTGATTCATTTCATATGTGATATTATACATGTTTCAGTGCCATTTTCCCAAAGCATCCCACTCTCTCCCTCTCCCACAGAGTCCAAAAGACTGTTCTATACATCTGTGTCTCTTTTGCTATCTTGCATACAGGGTTATCGTTATCATCTTTCTAAATTCCATATATATACATTAGTATACTGTATTGGTGTTTTTCTTTCTGGCTTACTTCACTCTGTATAATCAGATCCAGTTTCATCCACCTCATTAGAACTGGTTCAAATGTATTCTTTTTAATGGCTGAGTAATACTCCATTGTGTATATGTACCACAGCTTTCTTATCCATTTGTCTGCTGGTGGACATCTAGGTTGCTTCCATGTCCTAGCCATTATAAACAGTGCTGTGATGATGGAGAAATATACTGTATTCATGGATAGGAAGAATCAATATAGTGAAAATGAGTATACTACCCAAAGCAATTTATAGATTCAGTGCAATCCCTATCAAGCTACCAACGGCATTTTTCACAGAACTAGAACAAATAATTTCACAATTTGTATGGAAATACAAAAAACCTCAAATAGCCAAAGCAATCTTGAGAAAGAAGAATGGAACTGGCAGAATCAACCTGCCTGACTTCAGGCTCTACTACAAAGCCACAGTCATCAAGACAGTATGGTACTGGCGCAAAGACAGAAATATAGATCAATGGAACAAAATAGAAAGCCCAGAGATAAATCCATGCACCTATGGACACCTTATCTTTGACAAGGGAGGCAAGAATATACAGTGGATTAAAGACAATCTCTTTAACCAGTGGTGCTGGGAAAACTGGTCAACCACTTGTAAAAGAATGAAACTAGAACACTTTCTAACACCACACACAAAAATAAACTCAAAATAGATTAAAGATCGAAACATAAGACCAGAAACTATAAAACTCCTAGAGGAGAACATAGGCAAAACACTCTCCGACATAAATCACAGCAGGATCCTCTATGACCCACCTCCAAGAATATTGGAAATAAAAGCAAAAATAAACAAATGGGACCTAATTAAACTTAAAAGCTTCTGCACAACAAAAGAAACTATAAGCAAGGTGAAAAGACAGCCTTCAGAATGGGAGAAAATAATAGCAAATGAAGCAACTGGTAGTATTTTCAAAGTTACCTCTGAGGGATACAGATTTGTGGTTTCTGAGTTTTCTGATCTTCTGTTTTGTTCTTTCCCGATAAAGAGAGTGTTTGCTGCTGCTGCTGCTGCTAAGTCACTTCAGTCATGTCCGACTCTGTGTGACCCCATAGACAGCAGCCCACCAGGCTCTCCCGTCCCTGGGATCCTCAAGGCAAGAACACTAGCGTGGGTTGCCATTTCCTTCTCCAATGCATGAAGGTGAAAAGTGAAAGGGAAGTCGCTTAGTTGTGTCCAACTCTTTGTGACCCCATGGACTGCAGCCTACCAGGCTCCTCCATCCATGGGATTTTCCAGGCAAGAGTACTGGAGTGGGGTGCCATTGCCTTCTCTGAAATAGAATGTTAGGATAATCTAATATTTAAGGATAAAAGACCCAGTCTGTGCCTCCCTTCTACTCCAGATTAGTGAGGATCGACATTAGTGGGAGTGAGAATAAGAATGGAGGGGTTTCAGAAGCCTAGTGCTCTGACTGGTAGAAGCTAGTCCAGAAAAACGTGAATTGTTGACTCATTTCTTCATGTATCTCAAGATTTCTTCTCATGCTACATCTTTTATCATACAGTTAACAAACTTCATGATAAAATATTAACTGAATATGTTTTTTAAAACATATTTTGGAGACTTTGTTCAAGATGACTGTCCAGTCTCTGCTCCATTCCCTCCCACCGCCCCAACTCAGTATCCTGTGCCTTCTTTTAAAAAAGCAGACAAATAACTTTTTGTGCAAACAGGAAAAGGCAAGAAATGTTCTTTTGCTTTCAGGATAAAGGAAGGGAATTGTAAAGTCTTGACTCAACCTAAAGATGATTCTTCCAGATCTCTTCCTTGAAGGGGAGATAGATATTCCCAGAAAAAGGAGAGAGCTATTGTTTGGCTTTGGAAAGCCCAAGATGGCCTTTTATTAATAGAGTGATGACCAGGACCATTAAAAGGACTGGATACTCAGACTTCTGATCACTGTTGTTCTGTCCAGTAGATGATCATGTGTGGGGAGGTAGCCCAATGGGCATGAGCGAGTGGAGTGAGTTGGGTGAGTAGCATCAAGTGAGAGAGTTGGGTGTCCTCATCTCTTTCCTAGGCAAGACCTGTCCCATAGATCAGAGTTCTCTGTTGGAAAAAGCCACCTTCCAATTGTCCATTTTCCTTTCCCTTTATTTTTCCATACACTATTATTTATAACTTTTTTACTTTTTATTTTATATTGGAATATGGCCAATTAGCAATGTTGTGATAGTTTCAGGTGCACAGAAAGGGACTCAACCATACATATGCATGTATCCATTCTCCCCCAAACTCCCCTCACATCCAGGCTGCCACATAACATTGAGCAGAGTTCCCTGTGCTATAGAGTAGGTCCTTGTTGGTTATCCATTTTAAATATAGCAGTTACACAAGCACTTGTTAAGCAAAGTGTAAGTTATAGAAAACATCATCAGAAAATACAGGGAAACAAACAAACAAAAAGATATACTCCTCATTCTGGATTTGTATAATCTTTCAGGAGGCAGATTTGCTGGTGTTTATTCTGAACCTTAAAAATATGCATGTCCTTTGACCCAGCAAGTGCCTTTCCAGGAACTTACCTTAATAGTTGGATCTTGAGTGAAGGAAAATGTTCAGAGAACATTTCTCTACAGTTATTTATATAATTTGAAAACTTGAAAACAACTTAAGACCCATTGGAAGGGGAGTATTGCATCCATGCATACATATTAGTAGCCACTGATAGATATTTGTTAATATGAAATTACAATATGACAATTATAAATTAATAGGTAATTAATAATGCTTATGTAATAATAAAGAGAAGACATTTGATCATGCTTCAGCTTAAGTATCTTTCATTTCTTTCTTGCTTAATTCCTAGATTATTTTCAGTCATCACATGATTAAAATTATTTCATGTCATCAAATGACTAATACTGTGTTTTCTATTTGAAAAAAAGAATATTTTTCTATCTGCTGGCTGCCCTGATGGTCATCGTTATCTTTCTTACTAGCATGGGCAATTATCAAATAGCTTTGCAGGCCTGCAGTACAGGGCTCTGGAATAACTCCTTTGGGACTGCTTCTCTCTCTTCTCTTCAGTAGACACCATAACTTTTCACTACCCACCACACACTATGCCAGCCCTGGTCTAGTTTAAACCAGTTCGCACCAGTTCTCCAAAAAGGATATCTGATCCGTCCCTGACACCACCAGTGAAGGACCTTATGTAATCTTCCAGATCATTCCAACATACAGGAGTCCATTTGGACTCTGTTGCTTTCTTTGGATATCTGCATATCCCTTTAAATCCTGTGTCCTTGCTGGTAGAAGGCCCATTCTTCTTCCTGTCTGTGGTCTATAAAGAGCACCCACAATCAAATTGCTCCTTTGACCTTTCAAGCTTCAGAGGAACAAGGGAGACCATTCAGCTAGAATTACCTGAAAATTTGGTCACATCTACATGAATGTAGCATTATGACATGGTATTTTCTACCTTCGGTCCCTGGTGGTGTTTTATTTTGTGGAGGCGTTAGCGAAGAAATTCACCTCGTTGAAGAAAAGGAATTTTAGTGCCTTAAAATTTTCCCTCCACCATATGGGAACCTGAAATCTCATTCATACTCTGTGAAATTGAAGAAATTGGATATTTGGGTTTGGAAATTGGTGGTCCTCCAAGAAATATGGGATCTAAAAGTGTTAAATCCTTTCATAAATAAACCTTGATTCAGACTGGAATGTCTTGGCTTGATTTTAAAGGTGATATTATAGGAGACATATAGTTGTTGACTGGCCTTAAAGATAATTATCAGCACATTCCAGTCTTAGTCTGCCATCAGCAGGGAGGGCCTGCCTTGTGATGAAGTCAGTGCTCTTTCCCTTATAAGAATATTACATTTAGGCATGCCTTCAACCCCAGGGTGTTTATGAATCACACTCAGCTCACGAACTATGAACGCAAAAGAAATCTCTTAATAGTGGCAAATGTTCTCTTTCAAGCCTTCTAGATTTTCATGCCACATGTCTTGGTTTGGTTTTATTTCTAATGGAACTCTGTCCTGCTGTCTTTGAGATGTGAGATCAATATTTGTGATTTGCTTTTCTAAATTTGCTAATTTAGCTTTCCTTAGACCCAGTAAGCTGTGTATTAGATTCACCTAATCACCAGGGTATGTACATGTGAGTTTTTGAATGAAGTTATAAAATAAAGTCTGTTCACATGGTAACTTCCTTGGGGTAGAGAGAGTTAAAAAATGAGGGAGGGGAAGGGAGGAAATTCAAAGGAAGTTCCTTGCTGAACCATCAATACCATGAATGCAGGGACTGAATCCTTCATTCTTGGCATAGTGCCAGATGCAATTTTATTGAATTAATGAATTAGTTTATAGAGAGCTTAAAACATACTAAATGTTCTACCTTCAACCCACCTAACAGACCCTAGGAAGCAAAGTACTCTAGAGGTTGTCACACACTCTGGAGTCTGACAGCCAGGGTTCAGATCCCAGTTCTTCTACTTACTAACTGTGCTACTAAGGGCATATTACTTAACCTCTGGGTGCCTCAATTTTCCCATCTCTAAAATGAGAATATAAGTGTCCTAAGAAATAAAAGGAACTATAAACAGTTACACTCATGCAGCTTAGATCAGTGCCTGGCCCAGGGTAAATGCCATATAGTTATTAATTAATATTAATACTTAGTGTTAACTAGTTATTGGGTATTAATGTAGAGCTTAGGAAAATCCTTAGAATATTTGGTTTATCTTTCATTTCAAATGGAGACAGAACGAATATATACATTAACATTTTAATAAAACAGTTTTATAGTGTCTGATAGACTAGCCATTGATTCAATCTAAAAATAATAGCATTTAAAAGAAAACTATCAGGATGCGTAGTGTATATGTACATAAGAGAAAGCATTCCATAACCAGATGATTGAAATTCCTCAAACATATGAAGTCTTCTCAATATATTTTTCCATGTACATAATTGTCCCAGGGTTTATTTATCATCATTCTTAAGGCAAAGCCTCTGGCCTTTAATCCAAGTGGCTGCCCCTGAGATGCTCAGGGCCCATGCCAAATGTAGCTGCTAACATACTCCTTCCCATGTCTTCTGAACCCTTTCCCTTAGTATTTGGTCCTGGGCTCTTGGTCTCGTTTTTCTGGGAAGCTGCTTGTGGTGGGACGTAGGCCCCTGTCATCTATGAAATCTACCATCCCTTTAGCTGCTTGAAGTAGAATCAAAGTCTCTTAATCCAGCAGCTCTCCACTCATCCAAATTCATTCTGACAGTTTGACTTCTTGTACCAAGAATCCAAGTTTTTGGCAGCAAAGTCCTTTTACCTCTCCTCTATGTCAAGAGGAGTATAAAACTCCCTAGGACTGAAACCTGGGCCACCATCTAGAGCAAGGAAGGAGACTCTTAGCCTTTCTTGATACACTTAAAGCCAGGGAACATTTCCAGCTGGGTTACCCCACCACATAATTTTGGCACAATTGTTAAAGGCACACAGAACCAAAATACAGATTTTAAAAGCTCTAGAAGGAGGCAGTTTGGTGGAGTGACTGGGCTTGAGGGTTCTGCATCAGACTAACTCCCTGGTCCAGGTGCTGGCCCTATAATGTCTAGCGTTTTGACCATGGGCCTGTTTAACTGTTCTGTGCCTGCTCTGTGACGTGGAAATAATTAGGGCCTGCCTTATTCAATGAGTTGATTCTGTTTAGTAAATTGACTGGAGTCTGGCCCCAAACCAGGTATTTAGTGAAGCTGGTTGTGCTGTTATTTGAATGGCACTTCATCTAGGCATAAAGTGTATACTTAAGGTCCCTGGTGCCCTCTGTATTGCTCGGGTCAGCTTGTCATCTATGGCTAGTAATGGTGGTCCGTGGGACAGACCTTGACTGTTTTTCCTCCTGCCAGTGAGCTAGACTGACATCCCCCACAGCCTAGAGCGCAGGACGAGGTGTCCCTTGGAAGGGAAATGGCAGCACTGCTCCTGAATGGTGCAGAAAGGCCTAGAAGGGGGCTAAGAGCTCATCTAATTCAGGAACTTACTTTACAAAAAGGGAAAACTGAGGCCCAAAGAGAGGAAGAGCGTAACCTGGTAGACTTGCTGTTCTTCTGGCATTTCAAAGTCCTTCCTTCTCCATGCCAGCGTGTCCAGGCCTACCCTGTCATTGCAGCCCATGTCTCTCCCTGAAAGTTTTCTCCAACTGCCTGCTGTTCCCTGACTTTTCTGTTCCTCATTCTCTCCCTTCTAATCCCAGAGCAGTATTCTGCTCTCCAAACACTCCCTGTGGCCTTTCCTGTCTCCCCTGCCTTCCCCTGTTCCCTTGCTAGAATGTTCTCCCCACTAACACTGCTTGATAAAATTCTACCCGTTCTTTAAAAGTAAGAGGTCAAAACTGATAGCCAGTAATCCATATGTGGCCCACATATGTATTTTATATACTCAGGTTTTTTTCTCTTTTTTTGTTCAATTGAGGCATCATTTGAAAACATCAGATATAATGAGAAAACAGCTTCCCAGGTGGTGCTAGTAGTAAAGAACCTGTCTGCCAATGCAGGAGAACTGGGTTTTGATCCCTGGGTCAGGAAGATCCCCTGGAAGAGGGCACAGAGACCCACTGCAGTGTTCTTGCCTGGAGAATCCCACAGACAGAGGAGCCTGGCGGGCTGCAGTCCATCGAGTTGCGAAAGAGTCAGACCAAAGAGACTTAGCACACAGCACACATGCAGTGAGCAGACGGCATGCGGCAAGCAGACGTCAGACAGGTTTCTTCTTTTGATGAGAGCATCTTGCTTCATGGAACCTGCGTTTTTGCTTGGTAGAGTTAGTGGCTGCTAGGGAGCATTTCCCCTGCCTGACCAGCATTGCTGCTTGATAACAACTGCTTCACTCTGCCAGCATGTGGGTTTGTGACCCGGTTTTAAGACTTGTTTAAATGCTATCACTTCTGAGGAGCTTCCTTTCCCCTTGTCTTGCTTTTCTGAATGTATCATTTCCTCCTTGTGTATGCCTCTGACATTCCACTGTGTCTCTTCTCATGGCAGAGATGGAATTCTTTTCTGCTTATTATTGATTTTAGTAAATGATACTTATCATCTATCAAGTGCTTACTAAGGACAAGGCACAGAGTTGAGTGTTTCATGGACATTTAAATCTCTAGGCCTCACTACAACCCTGTATGAAGTGTTTTATTATCTCCAATCTACAAATAAATACAGAAGCCCAGAGAGTGTAAGTGGCTTACTCAAGGTCACACAGCTGTTAAGTGACAGAGAAGGAATTTGAGCAGTCATCTGCCTAGCCTCAGCATTTGTGTTTCCTCCTGTTTTATACTGATGGTCTCTCCCATTATACTGAGAACGATATCAGAGGCACAGGATTCTGATCCATTTTCGCCAGTTGAACATTTAAGCAATAATGATAATGCAGGTCATGGCATTGTCTTGAGCACTCACTACATGTTTGATGCTTTGCTGGTCATTTACCTTGCAACCTCACATAATCTCCACAACCACCCTACATGGTAGGGCATATAATCACATATCCAGTTGAAAAATCAGAGGTCGAGTCAAAGACAAGAGCAAGTGGCCAGGATTTGAATCTGGATCTTTCTTGACTGTGAGTCCTGTACTTTTTCTCCACCCACTTCCCTCATATTTCTGAACCACTTTTCTCATAGAAAAGCTATTAGCTCATTAATAAAGCCAGCAAGCAAAGCCCCCTTGTTTGTTTCTTCCCACCCATACAGGTGACACACTGGTTTTTCTGTAGACATTCTGGTGGGAGTGGGCAGGAAGGATGCTGTATGTGCGCACGCATGCACACGCACGCACACACACAGACACGCAAATGCACACACAACACACACACACACATACTTGCAACTCCAAACTGGGAGCAACAAGCTTGTCTCTTATTTTCATGTTTGGAAACTTGAGCTGCTTTTGTTACATTGTAAGGGTTTCATCTGGGTAGAAAATGTTCTTTAATACTCACCTTTGCCTTTGAAGAGGTCATCCATGTTGCCAAACATTGTAGGTAACATCTGAATGGAATGACTGTAAATACAGACTGAGTCACAAATTGAAACTGGAATTTGTATGATTTTAGCTGTCATGCTTTTGTCTCTCACTGAATCAAAACAGAGGATGCCAGCAAGCCAGCTTGTCTCTGTCCACACCTTGATGGTCATGAGTGCCAAGAAGTAGACGTGGCTGTCTTATTTAGAGCTGTATAGCCTCATACATTCTCAATCTTCACTGTAGAGTGAGAGTTTTTAGAACTATCCAGTTGAGAACATGTTAGTGATGGTTTCTGCAGCATTGGGAGTTCCTGCTTTTCTTGGGTCAGGTCTGCTAGAGTTGTAAAAGGAAGCTTTCTGGACATTAACTTTGTAGCAATAGTGGTGGAATGAGGTTGGTAAAGGAAGAAACATTTCCCGTGTAATAAAAGTGGAATTGTTTAGAGCTGAGATAAAACTTTTCTTACTGTTTGGTATTCAGATGAGATTTACTTTGGAAGTCACATCAGCAAATATTATATTTCTTGAGAACCTTGGCTGTGTTTTCAATCACAGGGCATCTTTATTTTGCTTAACTTGTGCAGCAAGTTGTTAGCTTCAACTTGTGTAGTATGTAGATGGCTTCAACTTTGTTTTTTCTTAAACCTACAGGTAGACTCACCATTAAAATATGTTTTTAGTATCTATTTTGGAACCTTAAAAAAATGATTTGGGGCAAGGGCAAGCATTTTGTGCCATTCGGTCCACACAGTGTCTTTCTTTTTGGTGCTTACTCACACAGGCACTTAATTTGTTATCATGTATTAGAACATTTCCCTGTCGCCTCAGAAACTGTCTCACAGGTCAGGCTTTTAGAACCTGAATTTTTTAAACACAAAACAGGATTATGGATTAATCTCAGGCAGGGAAGTCTCTGGGGGCAGCATAACCTGACAAGTGAGACTCTGCTCTTGGCAAGACCCCTGTGGGGTCACCCTCTGTTCCTGTCATTGACCCATTGGACGAAAGAGTGGATGTGTGTGTGAGTCTAGGCATGACTTCTCTAAAGATCAACATTTGTACACACTGGAGTCACCTTTTATACATAGTGCTACTGACATTAACCAGAGAAGTGGGCCTGACAGCCCTGGCCTCAGAGCCAGCACGAGAGTGGCCCGGCTGTGTGCGCACGTTTATCTGAAGGGATTCAGCACAACATTACACAGCCTAATTGTTTTTTGTCCAAAAGGAACTATTGCCCAGATAGAGGCGCCTCTAAGGTTACTGAATGTGACCCATCAAAACGGGGTATTCATTTCCATGTATGTATACTTGCTAGTTATTTTAAATACCCATTTATTTAAAGTGTTTCTCCTCTCGAAGTTCAGATACCATGATTTTCTTACAGCGAGTTATACCAGTATTCTTGAAGAAAAGAGAGGGGAAATATTTTTTAATGAAGTAGTTTGAATATTTGAGAAGTTGTAAAAGAGAAGAGAATTGCAGTTGAAGCAGTCAGATCCTTGAGTGTATATTAGACCTTCCCAAGAGGAATCCAATGTTCTCAGGAACATTTATCTTGAGACTGTTCAATAGCAGGGCTGTGTTTGATTCAGGCTTGTGTTTAATCACTTTATATGGGACTGGACTATGCACCGAAGAATTGATGCTTTTGAACTGTGGTACTGGAAAAGACTCTTGAGAGTCCCTTGGACTGCAAGGAGATGCAACTAGTCCACCCAAAAGGAGATCAGTCCTGGGTGTTCATTGGAAGGACTGATGCTAAAGCTGAAACTCCAGTACTTTGGCTACCTCATGCGAAGAGTGAACTCATTGGAAAAGACTCTGATGCTGGGAAGGATTGGGGGCAGGAGGAGAAGGGGACGACAGAGGATAAGATGGCTGGATGGCATCACTGGCTCGATGGACATGAGTTTGAGTAAACTCTAGGAGTTGGTGATGGACAGGGAGGCCTGGCGTGCTGAGATTCATGGGGTCGCTAAGAGTTGTACATGACTGAGCGACTGAACTGAACTGAGATTATAATCTAATATTGGTACTGAAAATGGGTGATATTTTTTAACCTGAAAAGAACTACTAGGAAAGAAAATCACTTATTTTTAAAACTGAGATCAAAGACATCAGTTGTAGAAAATATCCTTTGTGGGGTACGTAGACATCTGCCTCCAAAGCATGATACACATATTTGGTGAAGTCTGATGTTTAATATGTGAGTATAAATTGTGCCATCTAACACAACTTTTCATCACAATTGTGGGGTTTTGAAGAACAGAGTGTCACATTTTAAGATTTGAGCAGTTTTATCTCTGCTCAGACCATAGTGAATGCTGCCATGCATCAGGGTAATTAGGAAAAACAAAAGTTACTGTTTTTAAGTCTGAAAATTATGCTCGGCAGGACTTGTACTTTGGTTGTTTTTATAGGAGTGGACCAAATTTGACCCTTGTCATCCACCAACTCTGCCTGATTATCTTAGGGACCAATACACAGTCCTTAGCAGCGGGTCAGGGTCCGTCCATGGTGCAGAGCCAGGTGAGAAGCAGAGTAAATGGTTCAGGGAGCTCAGTGTCATAACCCCACTCTCCTTAGCTCAGCTGGATGGCCAGAAAGTCAAGTCTCATGCCCTGGAGTGCGAGGAAGATGTTGAACCGCTCGCTGATGACTGCTGAGATGGGAACAGAGACAGTGTTGAGTGGATCTATTGTGATCGAGTGGGTATTATTCCATTTGGAGATGGAAGGAAAGCAGATAGACTCTCTATTCAGTTTGAAAATGCAGTGAGGTTCAGTCTGTCAGCCTTGCTTATGTCTCGTCTCATACTCATCGTCGGTCACTCTGTATGTCTGGAGAACTGACTGGGTGGGCCTCTTTGTTCCGAGTCTTCTTTTTATGAAGCGATATCCCCAACGTTAACCAATTAAGAATTGTTTTTCTCCATGTAGCAGTAATCTCTCTGAGAGGAATGAGCCAAATTGCTGTGGGGGATGCTGTGCCCTGGGGACATGTTTGGGAGGATTTCCTTCTCCTGAAGCCACAGGGTCAACATAAAGCCTCCATAAAAAGTTTTAAATAAAGGAGAAATTGAAGCGGAAGATTTTATTCTGGAACTTCATGTCTGGTTTTTGCTTTCCTCCCACTGAGGAGCTAACCAAGCCAGTGATCTGGAGGATGTATTTAGTTTGAGGATAATGAAACTTTACTATGATTAAAAATTTTTTTTTTCCTTACCTGGATTATATTTGTAAGGAAACCAGATCTGCCAGTGACCTTTATGAATTAGGCTTATGATGCATTGGTAGCTATTGTTAAACATGGCACTTAAAAATGTTTTATTGTATGTATATGTGATTATTTTATACAATGGGGATTATGACTATGACATTTCTATCGCTTGACTCAACAAAGGTGATTTTATGTACTTAGTGAGTAGGTGTCAAGCCATTGATCTAAATGCTGATGGTTTTACCTGGATTTGTAGTTGTCCTTGGGAATGGAAGTCATTTATAGCATGAAAATTCTCTGCTGAAATCCTCCTAGCTGAAACATTTTGGAGAGGAATCTTCCTTAAGAAGATGGAAGTGGCTTCATAGACCTTATGTGAGCATCTCCCTTCTCCCCCAGCTTTTGCCCTGGCAAATGGAGGTGAATGCCTATCAGACATGGCATGTTCCTTATTATTTTTTTAAAGAAATTAAACCTTTTATTTTTAGACAATTGCAGCTTCATCTGCAATTTTAAGAAATATAGAGAGAGATCTTTTGTATCCTTCGCCAGTTTCCCCCAGTGGCAACATCTTGCAAAACTGTAGGATAGTATCACAATCAGGATCTTGACAGTGATACAGTCCAGGTACGGAACAGTCCCAGCAACTATAGGATACTTCACGTTGCCCTTCATAACTGTACTTGATTCCTCCCCCATTTCCACCTCTTACCCCTGGCAACCAATAATCTGTCCTTCATTTCTATAATTTTCACTTTTTAAGAACATTATGTAAATTAAATTGTATAGGATATGACCTTTAGGGACTAGCATTTTTCAGTTTTATTCACTGGTGGTTCCTCCACATTGTTGGATATATCAGTACTTTGTTCCTCTTCGTTGCACCAGTCAAAGACATCCAGGTTGTTTCTAGTTTGGTGCTATTGTGAATAAAGCTATTATGGACATTCATATACAGGTTTTTGTGTGAACCTAAGTTTTCATTTCTTTGAGATAAAAGATAGAAAGAGTATAGTTACTGGGTCAAGAAACTGCCAAGTTGTTTTCCAGAATGGTTGCATTGTTTTATATTCTGAGTCAGCATTGTATGAGGGATCCAGTTTTTCTGTATCCGCACCAGCATTTGGTATCAACACTACTTATTATTATAGTCATTGAAATAGGTGTATAGTGATGTTTCATTGTGGTTTTAGTTTGTGGTTCACCAGTGGCTAAAGATACGGAACGTGTTTCCATGTGCTTATTTGCTATGTGTATGTCCTCTTCACCACAGTGTCTTCTCATGCTTTATGTCTGTTTTCTAATTGTTTTAGGAATTTTACTTGTCGATTTTTGAGAGTTCTTTATATATAGTCTCATACTGGTTGTTTGTCAGATATGTGGTTTGCAAATATTTCCTCCCAAACAAGACAAGCTTGTCTTACTATCCACTGAACAAGTTCTTTCACAGAACAATTTTTTTTCAGTTTTGATGAGGTCTGGTTTACTAATCTTTACCTTTATGATGTATGATTTTGGTGTCAATTCTTAGAACTCATTGCTTAGCCTTAGATTCAGAAGACGTTTTTTTTCCAATTGTTTTTCTATAAGGCTTATAGTTTTATGTCTTATATTTAAGATCATGATTCACTGTGTTTTTGTACAAGATATAACATCTTTTATTTTTTTCAATCTATGGATGTCCATTTGCTCAGCACCATTTGTTGAAAAGGCTATCTTTAATCCATTGAATTGTTTTTGCTCTTTTGTCAACCATCACTTGAACAGTTATCTTTTAGATATAATATTGTCACAGTATATCTATTTCTGTGTTCTCTATTCTGTTCTACTGATCTGTGTGGCTATCTCTGCCAACATCACATTCTCTTGGTTATTGTAACTATATTGTGGGCCCTAATATTGGGTAGAGTGATTCCTTCCATTTTATTCTCTTTTATCAGAATTGTTTTAGCTATTAATGGACTTGTCCTTTTTCATATAAATTTTACAATAACTTTGTCTATATCTATAAAAAACTTGCTGAGATTTAATAGAAATTACATTGAACCTATAGATCAATCTGAGAAATATTGACACATTTACTATCTTCAGTCTTTTCATCCATGACTCTCCATGCATTTAAATCTTTGATTTCTTTTATCAGAATTTGAGAAGTTTCAATGTCCAGATAACATCCATGTTTTAAGTTTATACCTAAATATTTCATTTTTTTGGAGTGATTGTAAATGGCCTTTAGGTTTTGATTTTGGTTTCCATATGTTCATTGTTAGTTTATAGAAATGCAGTTGACTTTGTGTTGATCTTATATCTTGCAACCTTGCTAAACGCATTTATTAGTTCTAGGTGTTTTTTGTAAATGTCTACATAAACAGTTACGTCATCTGTAAATAGGGGTGGTTTTAATACTTCCTATGGAATTTTTGTGTTTTTTATTCATTTCTTGCCTTATTGCAGCATTTGAAATTTCACATATTATGCTGAATAAGAGGGGGCAAAGCAAATATCCTTGCCTTGCTTCTGATCTTAGAAAGCATTCAAGGTTTTGCTGTAGCTATAGATTTTTCAGTTAAGTGCTTTTTATCAAGTTAATGAAATTCCACTATATTTGGTGTGCACATTTTGAGATGCAGTTTTGTGTCTTTAAAAAAGGGAAACTAAACAGTGGAAAGTATTTTATTTTCATGTCCTTTTTCTTTTAGGATCAGTAATGTAAAGAAAGCTATTGTTGGCAGAATTGTAAGATGATCTCGAAGTTTCCCCTCTCTGAAGAACATACTCAAATAATCCCTAGGACTGTGGGTAGGATGCAGTGTCACTCATGTGATTATGGGACAGACTCTCATAAGCATCAGGACTGTGGCTTTAAACTTTTGAGTGGGCCATTGGCAAGTAATCAGGTTGTCTGTAGAAGCTAGGAGTTTTAAGGGCATGGGGACCTCAAATCTATATACATCTGCAAGGAACTGAATTCTTCTCCAGCTGCATGAGCTTAAAAGATGATCCTGGGCTCCAAATGAGAATTCACCATGAAAGTATCTTGATTTAAACCTTGTGAGACTCTGGTTGGAGAACCTTGCAACACTATGATTCCTGCTTGGACTTCTAGCCTACAGAGCTGTGAACTGACAAGTTTGTGGTCATTTGTTATATCATCACAGAAACATAATACAAACATATCTTAAATAATTTGGAAAAGTGTTGAAATCAAAGCACATAGTGAATATTCTACTCCAGTGAGTTAAGAGGGATTATTCCAAGGTTTATTAACTAATTTGTATTTATCCATAATTTGTGGCTACTGGTTTTATGTTAGATGTTATGTTCAGGCCTGGGCATACTGAGGAGAATGACCCATGGTCTTCCCTTGCTGTTGAGGAGCTCATGGCCCAGAGTGTCCTCCTAGGTCTCTCAGTACATGTAGTTCCTCCAACAATTATCCCATTACGTTTGTATTCAACAATCAGACTCAAATCCGGGTAAAGAGTAAGCCATCTGCAATTATTGGGTAAGTCCCTTACTCTTTTTAAGTTGGAGTTTTCCATCAATTCAGTGATATGCTTCTTTGTGAGTAAGTGAGGATCAAATGGGATTTAGGATACCTCATTATGTTAATCAGAGGTAATGATTACCTCTCTTCAGTGTAGCTTCTTTTCTTTTCTGCATCCCACCCACAATTCTCCATTGGCCATCTACTGTGTGTTTGTGAAGGTGCCCCAGTGGACCCATTCAAGGATGCATTTGACTCTGTGTATTTATAGTCTAAGGGAGCATACAAGGAGAACACTACCTATTGCTCAAGGTAGATAGAACTGTGATGCCGGGATTTGGAGGGGACCAGGAAAGGGCTTGGGGTCAGGCCTGATCTGGCCTGATTGAAATCTGCCATCATCAATAGGCATCTCCTGCAGAGCTACTCCAGTAGGAGGACTCAGAATGAAAGATCCCTCCTTTTTTCATTTTCCCTCCTTGGAACTGACTCAGCTGATCCTCACATCATAGGAAAGAAGTCTATTTGAAAATATTGCCCTGATTTGTTGAATGGGAATGCGTAGACCTTGCTAATATATAAGCGGTCAAGGGACATGGACAAATGCTTCTGATTTTGGAGGGCCTGCCAACTCATTTTGAGTGCTTCAGAATCAATAATAACAATAATAAAAGTAGAAAATGCTAGACAAGCAAGCCACCAAACTGGGCTTCAAAACCCACAGGAACTTTATGAGGGAGCAAGTTGAAACGAGCAACATTCAGGCACATTCTGGGGCAGGGTAGAGGTGCCAGGAATGGCTGATGACAGCTGTGGAGTCACTAACACTCAGGCACTCCCTGGTGAACCTGGATTATAATCAGCATAAATCTAAGTGACTGTCAAGGGCAAAGAAACCATGCTAGGAAGTGTGGCCTGTCTTAAGGTCCTTTTGGCTGACAGTAGTTGCCACCATAACTGCCACCAGAGGGCCCCTCCCTGCTTTATTACTATCCTTTGGAGGTGATGCTCTCCCAGCAACTAATTTTTCCACGGGAGCAGAAGTACTTTCTGCCGAGACCTTCTTTTGATGCAATTTAAATTTAAAAAAAATTTATTGAAGAAGTGTAGTTGATTTACAATGTTATGCTAATTTCTAATGTATAGTAGTGATTCAGTTATACATATATGTATGTGTGTGTATATCCTTTTTTATATTCTTTTCCATTATGATTTACACAAGATACTGAATATAGTTTTCCGTGCTATACAGAAGGACCTTGTTGTTTATCCATCCTATATATAATTGTTTGCATCTGCTAATCCCAAACTCCCAGCACTTCACTTTCCCACTTCGTCTCCCCCTTAGCAACCACAAGTCTGTTCTCTGTGTCTGTGACTCTGTTTCTGTTTCATAAATATGGTTGCAATTTTTAAAACTTACACTCTTTTTACATTAATGATTCATAGTTGTATCAAAAAGTACAAAGAAGAAGAATATAGATTACCTGAAATCTAACCTCAGGAACAATCATGTCATGTATATTTTGATGCCGTTCCTTCTTTTTTTTTCCTATGAATATTCATTTAGAAACCCACATATGATTGGGATGGTATTGTGTTTATCATTTACTAACCTGTTTTTCTCAGGTTTTGTTAACATCTTTCTTCTCTGTTAAATGTTTCTACTTAGTGTTTAACCTATGACCAACATCTCAACAACTGATGCCTGCAGTATATTATCTGATTTCTTTGTAACACCTATACACACACACAGACACACAATTTATTTAATTTCTTTGGAAGGTGAGGGTATGTATGTGTATGTTTGTATAAGTACTTGTGTTTATATATGTTTCTCTATATACATGAACATATATATGTACGTATATATACATAATTTTTATTCTGAGTTTTATAAACAACAATGTGATGAACACATTTATTATATCTTTAGAATAAATTCCTAGAGTGAAGTCACTGGGTCAAATGCTAATTCTTGAGTTGTACAGAATTTAAAGAAATTTAAGAGTTTTGGGGGGGGACTTCCCTGGCAATCTAGTAGTTAAGACTCTGCACTTCCAATGCAGAGTTTGGGCTCAATCCCTGGTTTGAAAACTAAAACTCCACATGCAGTGTGGTGTGACCAAATAAACAATTTTCTCATATGCTCAAAAAAAAAACAACTTTCCACAAAAATTGAAATAATTCTTACATGTCACCATTTGACAATAAGTTGAAAAATTCGAATGCTCTCGCTCTCTCCAATACAGTAGCCACTAGACATATGGATATTTAAATTAAAATTTTTTATTAATTAAGACTAAAAAACAAAAAAAAATCAGTTCTTCAGTTTACCAGTCATATTTCCAGTGCTCTGTAGTCACATATGGGCTTCCCTGGTGGCCCAGAGAATAAAGAATCTGCCCACAATGCAGGAGACCTGGGGTCGATCCCTGGGTTGGGAAGATTCCCTGGAGAAGGGAAAGGCTACCCACTCTAGCATCCTGGCCTGGAGATTTCCATGGACTGTATGGTCCATGGGGTCGCAATGAGTTGGACAGGACTGAGCGACTTTCACTTTCATAGCCACATGTAATTAATGGAATGTGTATTGGAAAGTGCAAATTAGGGCCTTGCCATCATCACAGGAAGTTTTATGGGACCATGCTGCTCTGATATCTTCGTGAGTTCCTTTATAATTTTGATTGGAGTTTAGTATATTTTGTAGGTAATTAATTTGGCTTGATATAGATTTCAGAGTAAAAAATTTCACTGTTCCATTGAAGATGGAAAATGTTGTCTTTCTGAAAATGTAAGAACATGGAAGTTCAACCCTTTATCTTGCTTTCTCATGCTCTAATAGGCTGAAAAATAAGAGCTGGTTTTAAAACTAACATCGCTGTTGGTGATAATGTGCTTTCTGTGTGGCAAATGTGTAATTATTGTAAGTCAGGTATTCTTCACAAGGATTCTGGGAGGTGCAACTGTCACCCCCATTTTACAGAGAAAGAAACTGATGTACATGGAGCTCAAGTACTTTTTCCAGGGTCAGTACATGCCTGGATCCTGATTGGGACCTAAGCCCCCAGCTTCAGAGTCCACCCACTTAGCTACTCTTTGTACTGCTTCTCAGGTGACACTAGTGGTAGACAACTCGCCTGGCATTGCAGGGGACAGAAGTGATGTAGGTTCGGTCCCTGGGTTGGGAAGATCCCCTGGAGGAGGGCATGGCAAGTCACTCCAGTACTCTTGCCTGGAAAATTCCATGGACAGAGAAGCCTGGCAGGCTACAATCTATGGAGTCACAAAGATTCGGACATGACTGAAGTGGCTTAGCATGCACACACTGCTCCTCGAGAGCCTAAGACTCTTAGGGAAAAGACTGGCTCTTTCCTATGCTGCAGAACTGTGCACACATAAAGTAAAAATGTCTCCCAGTTGCTCGAAAAGTAGCTATGCCAGGCATACACGGAAGTAGATCCACAGCCTTTTTCTAAGGGAGATTCCCCTGAACAAGTGCAGCCTAGGATGAGGAGTGCTCAGGGGCCTTCCAGAGAAACTGTTACTCATCCGTACTCTGACTCAGAATCTGTTCAGTCAGAATGGATGTATTTTGCACATTTATTCTCCATCCATCCTTTACTATGGAGTGAGATTTTGTTAATAAGCTTTGAGAAAGGAGGGGGAAAGGAGGAGTTTAAAGTGCTGTCAAAATCAAAGAGCTGAAGCCCAAACAGCCTCGCTTGATGGGGTATTTGTTTGCAGCTGAAGGATCAGAGGTGACGCGTTTAGGCGGAGAGAAGTTTAAACTTCAGCGAGGAGAAAACAAGTCCCAAATACAATCTTGAGAGTAGCCAGGTCCAAGCCGAAAACAGTCTGGGGATTTTCAGTTTCAACCTTTTCCAAAAGGTGTCACTCTAAGGCAGCAGTGGGGAGGTGAGAGGGAGGTGGAGATAGAAGTATAAGATAAGAGTAATTGGAAAAATAAGATTAGTAGTCCTTGTTCTAACAGATCCTTCAACCCACAGCATCAGTGCCTCAGAAGTTGTTGCTGTTGAGGAGAGAGGGTTTCAGCGTTTATCTTTACCTCATCTTAGCGTGACCTTCTCTCTGCCCAGGGCAGAGCTGGGCCAAGTCCCAGCTAGTCCCCCAGGACCAATTCACATTCCAGATTGCTGTAACTTGGGATATGGGCATTTCACTGGCTCTGTGTTCTGGTGCAAACTGAAAACGACCATCCTCTTGCGCTTGGGACGCAGTGAGGACAGAAAACTAGGAACGGCTGGTGAGGGGGGCGGCAGTAGAGCCGGTGTAATTTCAACACATGGTTTTAAAAGCTGTCTAAAAATTCCAAATCATTAACACGAGATAGACACTAAATCAATGCTGACATATAATTTAAGGGGAAAATTGTTTTATCAAAATATTTGAAGATCAGTTCCTGCCAAGTGAGCCTCTTGAAAAGCACTGGATGTTGCCACGTGTCAGGAAGAGACACACAGAACGGGCAGTTGGGCTCTTGGCAGATAACTGAGAGAGAATCTGGTTTTCAAATATTTAGTTAAACAACACAAATGTATGTGTAAGTTTAAGTTGACACATGTTAATGATTTAAGGTCTTAAACAGGTTTCTTATTTTATTGTTTTAAAGCTCCAATATTCACTTTAAAATTCCGACCATTTCTCCAGAACTGGGTGTTTAAGCATTAGACTCTAGAAATTCATTTGATAGCTTCACTATTCTTAAAGTATACAGAATTATGAATTATTCAAATACAGCCGAATAGTCCTGGTAACTTAACCATTTTATAAGAGACTTTTTGTAATCTGCCACATAGAATAACTAATAAAATCAGAACTGACACACAAACAGGAATTTTTGTTTTGTTTTGTTTAATTGGTGAGACCAAGAAGTCATCTAATTTGAAGAAACCTTTAATTATTCTAGATATGTAACACCAAAGCAATGTATATTTTAAAATGTAATCTTAGCTTTCTAGATAGAGCATCAGAATTCCAATCTTGCCCTATGTGGGGACCTTTTAGGAAATTTTTTTAACTGGAACATGTTAAATGTTTATAGAAGATTTCTGAGGTTGCTGTGATTTCTCTTTTTCTCATCACAGATGGCCTTTAAGGAATAAAACAGCCTCTCTAAACTCCACCCCCCCACCCAGGAAATATTTTTGTCTGGTGAATTACCAATAGATGTGCTTCCAAAATAAGCAAATGCTGTGTTGAATTGAGACACGCAGGTTGCTCTCCTGCTGGATTTTTCAAAAGCATTTATTGGCTCATAATCATTGTGATTCTTCCAGTAGCAGTTCACCAATGAACAGGACCATGGGGCCCTGCAGCCTGGGCTTCCCAGCTTTATTTCCTCCCTCCTTTTTAGCAGGCCACTCCCACTTACCTACCTGCTCTTGGAGACCAGCCATGAGGCCTAGGACAAGATTGGCTTTTAACTCTTGCTCATCACTCAGTACTTTTCTATATTAGTTTTTTTTTTTTACTATTGTAATTAAACAGTTGTTGATTCAGGGTTGCCTGCCAAACCAGACAGCTTTTGAGGATGAGCGTGTTGTGTCTAGCAGAGTGCCTTGAATGCAGGAGACACCCAGGGAGACAAGGCGGTGCAGTGGCGGAAGGCCTGCATGTCTCCCAGGTCCCAGCAGAGTGAGTGGAGTGCAGAGCGGGGTTAAAAGCTGCTTGCGTCTACCCCAGCTCAGGGCCTGGGGTAGTTTTTTTATCAGGCCATCTGGAAACTCTTGGGTTCCTGGGTGCTCTTGATGGCTTCCAGTTGGCCATGAGCATAGAGTTCCCTCCATGCAGGGGCCAAGTATCCGAGCCCTCTTGTCTCCATAGCAAAGAGAAGGTGCTTGAGGCAAACAGAGAGCAAGAACTTGAAGGGCGTTTGGTGAGGATGGCAAGGGGACCATTGATTTATGGGGTAGGAAAGTATCAAGTTCAGACTTACACTTCATCCATCATTGCACTAAGAGGGTCAGAGGAGGGTGTTTCAGAATCACATCTTTGCACTCCCTTTCCTCTCATACCTCAGGTATTTATTGAGTGTGGACACTGGTTCCATGTCAGGGGCTGAAGGGCCTTCCAGAGAGAATGGAGACGTGGTCCTTGCCCTCTGAGGATTACAATCCAGTTGTGGCAACGAAGCACACACATGAAAGGGTTGTGCAGAACCGTGAAATGGTGTTTGATGAGGTGGTAGAAAGTCGGGTGCAGAAGGTAACAGCCGAAGGCACTTGGGTGAAAATAATGCTACCAACAGCCCAGCCTTGGGACAGTAGTAACCATCGCGCCCTGGACGCTTGCAGGATGTCTAACAGAGAGGGCTGGATGCTCGAGGTGTATTGTCTCCCTTTATGCTTGTGCCAGCCCTGTGTGGTGACTTCTGTTTCCTCCCCCTACTTTATAGAGGAGGACCTGCGGGCTGAGAAAAAGGTCAGTAATGTCCAGGCTTCCCAGTGTAGGTTGCACTTTGCTATCACTTCAGAATCACCTGCTTTTATAATAAAGTACTAATGCCAGACTCCTACCCTCAGATGTTTTCATTTAATTGGTAGGAGTGTGACTATGGCATCAGGATTTTAAAAATATTTCTTAAGGGCTCAAATGTGTGGCAGAGTTTAGGAAGCATTGGGTTTAGATTGTCCTAAGGTCACAGAGGTCGTATTGATGGAACCCAAACTTGATCCAGGTCTGCCTGTTTTCAGAGCTCCAGATTTATATCACTGAACCCATGAAGGAGACCAGCGCTCTGTGGCAGAGCCTTAAAGGGGAGGCACTTTCAGTAACTGGAGGGGTCACTATAGGGTAGTCCGGGCCTGCCAGGTGGCACCAGTGGTGAAGAACCTGCCTGCCACTGCAGGAGACTTAAGAGATGTGGGCGCAGTCCCCGGGTCGGGAAGATCCCCTGCAGGAGGGCACAGCAGCCCACTCCAGTATTCTTGCCTGGAGAACCCCCTGGACAGGGGAGCCTGACAGGCTATGGTCCATAGGGTCACAAAGAATTGGCCACAGTGGAAGCGACTTAGCACAGCACAGCACTATGGGTAGTCCGGGGTGTGTGTGTGTGTGTGTGTGTGTGTGTGTGTGTGTGTGTGTGTGTGTGTGTGTGTGTGTGTGTGTGTGTGTGTGTGTGTTGTTGTTGTTGTTGTTGCTGAAGATAGGTGACAGCAGGCACAGAATCTTGAATTCAGTAATAAGCAAACATAAAATGGGTTGAATACTTAAATTGGCCCTCTCTTAGTGAGAACTGATGCTTCTGTGGCACCAAGTACTTGGGCATTGTTCTTAGTGCATCATACACATTAACCCATTGAATCTTCACCAAACTCCTTTTAGCTAAGTTCCCGCATCACAAGGAAGCTGGGTTCAGAAAGTTTTTATAACTGACTCAGAAGGACACAGATAGTAAGTGGTAGGCTAACTCCCCAGTTCTGTTTGTAATCACTATGCTGTGCTATCTCTTCTGTTAAGCATGTTCTAAGTGTTTTCATATTTGCCAGTCCCCATGCTAACAGCTTTACTTTCATTGCTTCACTTAATACCTGAAGTAGTTCTAGTGAGACATACTATTGTTACAGATGGAGAAACTCAGACAGTTTCCCAAGGCTCTATAATAAATGGTAAAGCATGTGTTATTAGTGCAGTCTGGTTTCTTAATCCATGATTTTAACCATTCTCCATATTTAAAATATTTTAATTATGTATAAATACATACCTATATATTTACATATATTAAATATTTTTATATATTTTATATAAAAATATTCAAAATATTTAAAACTGAAAATATTCAAATTAAATTTTAAGTGAAATGCTGTGTAGAAGACAAAGTGGAACAACTCCCTTTGAGCGTGAGATAGGGGATGGAGCTCTCTGCTGACTCACCCCCCTCCCACCCCACTGGCCTGTGTATCAGCCCCCAGATGCCTCTTTGGAACTCATGGTGGTCTAGGGAACAGAGTTCGAAGACCACAACTGCCGGTAGTCAGGAGCCCCTTGAGATGTTGGAACCAGACCAGTGATACTTTGGTGAAATATTGATGGTTCAGGCATTTTTTCCTGGAAGTAGGGAGGTAAGTTGTAAGAATAAATCCCACGAGACATCTTGGCTCACCCAGTTCAAAGTCACATCCAAAGACACAAAGTCAAAACAGCTGAAAAAAATCAAAAGGAAAGTCTAACCTTCAGAGTCTGTGTCTTTGGAAAACATTGAAGGGACCCCAGGAATAACACCTAGCAACTTTTCCCCCTTCCTCTTTTCTCTTCTTCCTCAGTCATCTTATTCAAAACAAAACCTTAAAACAAAACGTCTGTGTACCCAGTCTCCAGGCTCATGACTCTCTTCCTCTCACTCCTGTCTCCTACTTTGTATCACAGACTGTCATAGCCTGCCCTTCAAAGCACTGTCCCTTTGCACTCAGTTTTGCTGGTTCACTCTACTACCTGTTTCTTAAAATCCAGGCACAGTCCTGGCTGAGAGAGACCTCTGACAGCGAAGAAGCTGATCAGGCAAAGCCAAGTTCTTGTTTAGGGTTGGAGTAGGAACAAAGGCTGGGAACACACGTGCGCACACACACACACACACACACACACACTTATTTTCAATCTTGTCAGAAATGTGGGAGGGGAAGGGATTCAAGCTGCAAGCATAAAAAGTAGTGATAGAAAAAGATGATGTCTCAGGAAGTGTTTCCAAAATAGACTTGCTGATGAAGAGAAAACAAAGAGGAAAGAGAGGGAAGACACAAATGTGGTTCTTAAACATGAGTCACTGAGAAAAGCTCAGGACACTGGACTAAAGTGTCACCAATGTGATAGGGAATGGCAGGTGCAGAGAGCTGGGGTAGGTTGTCAGGAATCTCATTTAGATAGGTGTGCATGGATTGTCCTGAATTCAAAGTGATATTGTGACATCTAAATGGAAGTGATCACCAAGTGGTTCAGTGCATGTGAAAGATGTTAAGTGAATAAAAGGAGACAAAGTTTGGAAAAGTATCAGAATAGTGGTGAGAGCTATGGAGACAAACCTCAGTCCTCCTCTGAGAAGCCACGTGAATGAGGAAAATGTCTCTGGGACAGAGTCATGAAGGGAAAGGTCCAGTTATGGAAGCAGGAAGGTGAAGAGTTTGCAAAAGAAACAGGAGAAGGAAGTTCTCAATCTAAGGAGAGCTTCTGAGAACCCAAGGGAAAGGTTGGCTTATAGGTGAATGGGGAATGGATACAGTCCCACTCACCCATTACACTGTGTTTCAGAGAGGCTATCTAATAAGAAGGGGGACTTTCTAATGATATATATATATATATATATATATTTAAAACAGTTTACAAAATTATACATACATCTCAATTATATATAATATGTAAAAGAATAAGAGAGAGATGGAGAAATTAAAATGTTCAGAGTGTTTATCTCCATGTGGTGGTATTTTGGGTAATCTTAGTTAAAAAGAATATAATTATCCTTATATTAAAAAATTTTTTTAATTTCCTGTCTTTTGGATTCCATATGTGTATACCTTATTTTAAGGGAAAGTGTTATTTTATTGATATTAATTAGAAGAATAAATGATATAGAGGCTATGTCATCCCATGTAATACCCACAAACATCTAATAGGAATAAACAACATAATTTCCTGTTTCCAGGTGAAGAACCCAAAGCCAAAAGAGATAAAGAAACTTGTGTCAGTCATATAGTAAGTTATAGAGACATGTTTCAAATCTGACCGTTTTTAAGGCACAAGTTTCATAGATATAGCCAGCTAAAATATTACTTCCAATGAAGAGAAGAAGTTGGGGAACCATTCAGCTGTGCAAACTACACATTAAGAAAAGACATATGGCAAGAAGGAGGGTATCAGTGGCCTGCAAGTGTTGGGAGAGCAAGAATAAAAAGTACGTCCTCTTAATGAGAGGGACCTGGTGGTAGGGAGATGGAGGCAGGTGTTATAGACACTTGATAAGGAGTGTGACAGTTCATCAGTCAAGACAATCCAAGTCACACTGGAGGTAACAGCCTCTCATCTCATGTTGTAACACGATGAAGGTGCTGCCTTGCTTATGTGGTATGGTTTGGCCTTTAGCTTCATTGTGGTCACTCAGGGACTCAGGCTGAAGGAGACATCATCTGAAACATGCTTCTGAAGTCATTATGGCCAGGAAAAGGGAAGGTTGTGGTTGATTGCTAGTTCTTAAATGCTTCTGCCTGGAAATGACAGTGATCTAAGGTGTAATTGTTAAAGCTGGTTTAATATAAAACTCTTTAGTGTCTGCTGTATGCAGTCACATGGCAGGTGAACTAAGAGCTTGGAAACCGACAAAGTAGCATTCTGTGTCTGTGGATTGCAAGCAGGCCAGCTCAACTAATAAGAGATTCAGCAGGTGAGAATCCTGGACACCCTCCCTCTTCTCTGACATCGATAATACATTTGGAATTTTTTTTTTAATTAAAAAAGGAAAGGGAGTCATGAGGACATAGACCATCCCAAGTAGAGGATCAGGCAGACTGTATCTGAGCTGATGCTTGGAATGACCATAATATTGATCTTTTAAAAAGCAACACTGCTACTGAATGTATAAAAAATAGGGTAAAACAGACAAAAACACTTCTGCTTCAGCCTCATCAAGTATTGTTTTGTAGAAAGGCTTCTAGTCATATTTATGATATTCTATGAACTTATATGAGTAACTAAAAAGTGTGATTGCTTTTTAATATTTAAATTTTGTGTGTTAAAAAATAATGCTGTTTATCCCTGTGTAGTTCTGTGACTTTCAAAGGTTATGCTCTATATTCCTTGCTTTTAGAACTGTTTTTGGTTTTGGCTTTTATTTATATTACCTGGTCATCAAGTTTCCTCTTTTTATCAGGCCAAAATGAAGGGTTTTCTGAATTTTAAAAGCCTGTAATTTACCTTGGATGTGAACTATCATGCTTATTCTGAATAAATTCCATGTATAACTGCAGAAATTGTGTAGAAAGTCTTTATGAATTGGAACTTAACATGTCATTGACACGTTTTGAAGGGCGTTCTGTTGACTTTAGTGATAGATGATCCCATTCTGCCAAGTTCAGCTGGAAGGGGTGACTTAGAAACCCAAACATCAACTCTGGAGTCTAGAAACTTCCTGAAATCATGGTTTTAAGTCCTCAGGGTGGATGCAGCCTGTATCTGTGTGAGGGATGGCATTTCACCAGCTTGCTCCACGGAAGGCTCTGGAAAAGAACCATTAAACACCAGCCTTCTTTGTTGTGTGTTGGCTTTTAAAAGTCTCCAGTGGTTCGGGAAGGATAAGGCCTTGCCTTGGGGCTCCCTGGTCCAATTTTTTGGGACCTGGCTGAAAACTCTGGATATTTGATAGTCTGGCTTATTTCTATGGTGTATTAGCACCCTATAAAAGTTACATGTCATTTATTTCAAGTTTAGAACCCTCTCAGACTTCAGGGGCAAACCAAACTTGAACCTTTTGTGGCTGGGATTCTGTTTACCTTTGGCCAAACCTCGCTTCCTGAATGTGAAACAGGGAGGTGAGGTGAGAGGGGGACCCCTGGGGCCCCTTGGCCATCAAATCGCTTTTGCCAAACAAGCCTTGGATAGGCTAAAACATGAATGAATTTGAAACACGGAGAGTAGCTTCCTGTCAGAATGCTCTGGAGCGTACACACAAAAGTATATTGTGCCGGGCAAAGTGCATTTGAGTGTTGCCTTCAGCCAACTGTGAGGCAGTATCTGAGATTTTTGCCAAACACAGGTTGAAATTGGGTCAAGCCACTCACCTACCAGTTCTAATAAATACATTAAGTAGTTTCTATAAAAGTTATTGGATAATCCAATTGAATGAGGACCTTGGAGAAATTTGGACATTTCTTGTGTTTGAAATGTTTATTTTTAAGTAGTGACAAAGAAAGAATGGACCCTGGGATACAATGCCCAGCTCAAGAATGGCTTTAATCCCTTTGTGTCTGTTGTCAGAACGCAAGGTACACCTTGTGCTTGAATGGAGGAGAAATAACACACTGCGTCCCATGCGCTTTTCAGATAGAAGAGCTGATGAATGCACTGGAGAAGACCAGACAGGAGCTGGATGCCACCAAGGCTCGCCTTGCCTCCACGCAGCAGTCCCTGGCTGAGAAAGAAGCGCACCTGGCCAACCTCCGGACAGAGAGGAGGAAGCAGCTGGAGGAGATCCTAGAGATGAAGTGAGTGCCCATTTTTGCTTTCTCAGTCATTCTTTTCTAACTTCTCTGTAGGGATGAGAAAGGGAGTGCTAAAGAAGAGGAGGAAAGAGCTTGGAGAGAATCATTTAGCTAACACTTGACTAGTTGGTTCTGTGACTAATGCTTCTTATTTTCTCAAATTATAGCTTCCATGTCCCAATGTGCACATTTTTCACATCTGTTATTCAAAAAAGAAAAAAAAAATCCAACATAAGGTTTTGTGACTCTGTGTTTTGTGGACGGCACTACTATTCTTAGATCTGTCGAAAAGGTTTGAGCTGGCCAAGAGACAGAGGCCTTGTTAAGCACAATGGTAATTGAAGTCCTGGTCAGGGTTAAATGGAAACTTTTCTGAGGAGGTATTTCCTAATTGTGACTATAACTTTGCTAATTATATTCTTTTCACTTGTGTACAATGCCTGGCTTGTGTTGGCTTTCATAGTCTCAAGGTTGGCACCTCTTTGTTTAGAAAGCAGGACTCTGATTTGCTCGGCTGATAAAAACAGGCTTGGAAATGCCCCTGCCCCCCTGTCTCATTGGGTAGGTAAGGACTGGATGGGAGTGGGGGTTGGGTAGGGGAGGAGACTGGAACAAATGTCTTTCTTTGATTTAATCAATAAGGTGTGACTGCTTGTCGGGCAATGGTTGTTCCTGTGGGCCTGTGACACACCCACCTTCACCTAGCTTTTATATCATTCTCACAGTGAAATAATATCACCATGAAAGAACACAGTAAAGATAATTACTCAAAGATTTTAGAGATAATCAATTGCTATGAATCTATTTCTGAAAAATTAGGCAAGAAGCAGCATCTCTCTAAGTCTTTAAATGAAATAATCACTAAAGTATGATTTAAATCCAGCCTCCTTCCAAAGTAAGGGGAAATGTACAGAATTATAGCATCTTAAGCCTGTAACATAGACTTTGAAATTGGTGGCTAGGTATGGAAGAATAACCTTACCCTGACCCTGCAAGTCTTACACATGGTTAGTATTAAACCCAGAAAGCTTAGATCATGGAAAATATGGAATGAAATATTTTGAAGGATTTAATAATGAGGACAAAACTTTTATTCCTTGTCAACTACCTCAGTTTCTCCTAGACCAAAGAATAAGTAGTTTTTTTCCACATATAAACTCCCATTTTTCCTAATAAAAGATGATATAATAAAAACAGATATTATTATCCTCAGTTTAGAGGTGAGGGAACTGAGACTCAGCGAGATTTCAAGTAATTTGCTTAAAGACATCTGGCCAGGATTAAACCCAAAATCTGTTCAGACTCCGTTTCTACTACCTCATTTTTTCATGCAGTTATGTCAACTCCACCAGGTCCAGAACTTTTGTCTGTTTGAATCACTGCAGAAATCTTACTGCCTAGAACAGTGCCTGCATATGGTTGGTGCTCAGTAATTGCTCCCTGATGGAATGAATAGATTGAATGCTGGAGGCTGGATTTTGTGTACTTAGGAAGAAATGTATTTCAAGCATTTGTGACGTTATTGATGTGATCAGTAATTTATTAATAATAGCAGTACATTGATTCCATCAGCCTTTATTCGCTCTCTTTCACTTACCCAGCTTCTGCCTCCTTGTGTGTTGCTATGTGTCAATTCAGGCTAATTTTTCTCATTGTTCTGCAGCTGTTCCCAAGTTAACTCTACACCTCCTGGAGTGATTTATTATGCCATTATAAGGAAACTTTCATTATTTCCTGTTTATAAAAAGAGCATATATTTCCAGAATTTTCAGAGAACAAGTAATGGTGAAGCTTGCTGGTTTTTGAGTTGTCAGAGCTGGGTTGAAATCCTGTTGCGTCCACTTGGTGGTTGTGTGACTTGGGGGAAAATGACCTTAACATTGCTGATCCTATGGTTTCCTCCTGTAATGGCTTTCGTGGGGTGGTTGTGAAGAGAAGCACTCAGAGGAGGGCTTGGCACATGGAAAATGAAATATGTGTGTAAATGGCGCTATCAGCCAATGAAAATATGTCATTTGTTTAGTATACTTTGTGAAGAGTATCATTTGTCTAAAATTTGGGTTTATTTTTCTAAAACATATAAACCTTTTCCATGTGTATGTTTTCCCACTTAATTTCATGATTTCAGATAGCACCTAACTAAGACCTCTTTGGGTGAATTGCCACATTATTGCCGAAGTGCTTAATCTGCTGCCACTGCAAAATAAATAGAAAATTCCTCTGTTAATTCCTTTGGTAAAAGTAACAAAGCTCTGCTTCATTAAGCCCAATATGAACCTCATTCACTCTTGAACTGGCCCAGAAGCCCCACTAACAGGGTTCTTCCGAGGACTATGGGGACACAGGTGCAGGGCAGTTAAATTGACTGAGAACCCCAGTTAGATTTACCAGCCTCTTCAGATGTTCTAGTCAACCAAACGGTTTGGTGAATCTTGATTTAGTTGAGTTGACGTATTGGTTATTGGGCATTAACTGAGTCAATGTTAGCGTGAACAGTCAGCTGGATGTGCCATTGTGTTTACTATCACTCTGTGCCACTGTTGTTTTCCATTCAACGGACAGGCAAGTGTGCAAGAAACTTTAGGCAAGTCTACCCAGGACTGGGAAATCCTGGTACATGGGAAAAGCCGAATGGTGTTAGGAAGAGGGGTAGGGCCACGAATCAAGAGAAACAAGATGTGGTCTCATAACTCATCCATAACCTTAAAGGAGGTCGCTCTCTGGTTGCCTTGGTTTTTTTCTTTGGTGACATGGAGGTAGATATTACCTGCCGTACCTACTCCATAGAACAGGGAGTAACAGGGTTTACAGTAACAGGGTTTTTTAAAAAAAATACTAAACTGAAATTAATATAAACTAGCATATGTAAAAGCACTTTGAAACATAAAAGGGGATTTTGAAATGAGAGATGGTGTCTGTTAAATTTGTTGCAAAATTAAATGACGCAGAGTTATAGTATTGGAAAACAGCTGGGTGCAGCCTTCCAGCCTATATAAGCCAGACTGCTGTCCACATAATAAGGAATTCACCAGGCCTGGTGAAGACCACTTGCCTTGGAAGCCATGGGCTCATAAGGTGGTGGTTCACGTTCCATGGCTCTCGAAGGTAGCTCCTTCATCCTTATATGGGACTGAAATAGCTTTCCATGTAATTAACATTACCGCTTGTCTTGGTTTTTGTTTCAGAGCTACATAGATTTCAGCTGAGCCCTGTCCACAGGACAGGCAGCCTTTTATTTTTCATAAATTTATTTTTATTTTATATTTGTTCAGGTAATACTGTGCATTCTAGAAGGAGAAAAAAAGAAAGAGCAAAATTAAAAAGAAACAAAATTGCATATGATCCTACCATGCAGAGATAGATACTAATAGTATTTTGATGTCTACCTTTACAAATGCTCTTTATTTATTTTTAACAAAATTAGATTGTATTTTTGTGTTTTGTAAATCCTTCTTTTGCTTGCTGAATGGTGCATTTGAGGAATGAATGTCCACTGCTATAGGTGGACAAGTGAAAATGTGTGCCCTTATCAAGTTTGCATTTTAGTAAAATGAGTGATTGAAATGAATGGACAAATAAATAAGCAAATAAATAAATAGTTAGATGAATAAAGTAGCTTCTTGTGGAACCAAAGAAGTTTAGAATCCCACTTAGAAAGCTCTTTCCATTGGTAAGGACCTCCTGATTATTTGGGAGTAGAGAGGGAAATGCCATGTCACTCCCTATAGTCTGAGAAACCTTCTAGGATCTGAGCCTAGTGGAGAGTCTTTGACTCTCTCTTGTATAGGATTCCTCCCCCCAGATAAATATTTTTTCCAGTTTAATCTTCATTGGTTAGTATTCCAACTGCCAGTCATTATTCCCACACTGGAAGAAGCTAATGGTTCCCAACCATACATTTTCACAGAAGAACATAATATTCTCCTTCCCTTGTGTATAATATTATTCTTTTACATAAAAAATATCTAAAACCTCTTACTAAAACATTTCATAATGGTTTGTCTTTGTTACATTTGCTTCTATTTAAAAGGGATTTTATTAAAATAATATTAAGAACATCATTCTATATGTTTGGTTTTATTAATACCAGTTAATGAGCTTACATTCCAGTAACAAGCTCGATTATTTAATTTGTGGCAAGTGAATTTGATATCTGTAGCTAAAAGGAATTGAAGGCCATGAGATTCTGTGCTTAAAATCTATCTGTGTGCATTTGCTCAGACAATTTAAACTAGCACAGTAATTTAATAGGCAGACAGGCAGGCTAACTGATCTGTTCCATTTAGTATTAAATACTGAATGAATAAGGGGTTTGAGAGCTGGTTAAAAGTTACATAATGTGAAGTGTGTAGTTTAGACTTTCTGTGGTGATTTCTCATACTTAATGTAAAGATTTTAAAGGGACATCTATAATTTAACTCATCTGATGACATTGTGAGAGCCGCCTTAATTTACTGGGTATTGTTGCATTCTCGAATCTTCTCCAGATAGCCTCAGAAGCTTTTGTATACACTGGGCTATTTTAGGAAGTTTACAGTGAGGTAAGACAGAGGCTTATTCCAAGGCATTATCCTGTTGGCCTCTTTGATCTAGGATCCCTTTTGAGAGAGCCACTCATTAGGTAAGTACCCTTCAAAGGAGAGGCAGGGTGCAGAAAATGATAAAATCAATTTATTCTTTCCTTCATGCCAACATGAGAAAAGACAAATCACATTTCTTTAGGAAGGAATCCTAAGTGCCTAGCAATTTGGACAGGATTAATGGAGCCTGGGAGAGGAGTTTTGAAGGCAACTGTTACTTAAAATTGATAAACTCAGTTGCAAGAGAAGTTATAGGGATTGAATGAAATAATGCATTTATAAGATACTGATTTATAAGCCACAAAAGGCCATATATGTATCATGGTGCATGACATATTCATATGTTAGGTAAACCCACTGTAATTAGCATACCCTGAGCTCATCTTCAAATTCAAGTTGGCCTCACACTTTGAACAGTTTTTTGTATGTGGGGTGAGAGAGGGCTACAGTGCAGTTTTCTCTGTAAGCCATGGTTATTTAGAAAAACTTTGGCATGTTCAATTTAAAATATATATTAAATACTATTGTAATATGTCCTGGGGTTCCCTGGTGGCTCACATGTAAAGAATCTGCCTGCAATGCAGGAGACCCAGGTTTGATTCCTGGGTCAGGACGATCCCCTGGAGAAGGGAATGGCAACCCACTCCAGAATTCTTGCCTGGGAAATGCCATGGACAGAGGAGCCTGGTGGGCTCCAGTCCATGGGGTCACAAAGAGTCAGAGACGACTGAGTGACTGCCACTTGATGTTAATGTGTCCTAGAATATCCCAATCTCTCTGTTCTTATTTGTCTCCTGCTAGTTCTAAAAGTAAACTGAGTCAGCTAAAATACTAGTGAAGCTTTTCTCAGCTTCCTAAGTTACCTGTAGTGATTGAAGACAGATGGCAGAGAGAAGAACTGCTCATTCAGCAATGATTGTGGTTTGAGCTGTAGAGAGTCACATGATGGGCAGTTGTTTATCACTCAGAATTTCTGTTTCTCTCTTGTAACCCTGGAGTTGGTGGTTTAGGGCCTTTAGTGAAAGAGAAAAGACTTGACATACATAAAATTGGCAAATAAAACTGAACTGCGATGAAAATAACTTTAGAATAGTGGAGTGGTCTAAGTAGCTTGATGCAAGGAACAGAAAACTGCACATTCCAGAGGTTCACGCAAGCAGCGTAGTAACCAGGGACTGGCACTCCTTCTGCCTTGATGCTTTGTTACTCTCTGCACATGAGATTCTGCATATGTTTTTCCCTGCACCTCATGATGCAAGGTTTTTGCCTTAGTTCCAACCATTCCATCCACATTCCTGCCGTCAGACAGGAGAAGGGAACCTCCCTGCCATTTAAGCTGCCCATACCATCCACTGACATCTGAGTCATTTAACAATTTATTTGATAAATAGTTGTTGGGTATCCATTGCTTGCAAAGACTGCTCTAAACCAGAGGCACTCACCTAATCACTGTTCTAAGTGGGCACAAAGGACAAAGATCTCTCCATTCTAAGTAGGTGCAAGAACCAGAGTGGGGAAGAGGCACATTGATCAGTGTTTAAGTCAGATGATCACATTTAGATACAAGAAAGCAGGAAAATCTGGATTTCAGCTGGGTGACTGTATGTCTGGCTAACTCTCAGGGAGTCTACTACCAAGGAAAGAAAGAGGTGGAGAGATATTAGGGGCAACTAGCCGTCTTTGCTGAAATGAGCAAAGTATGGTAAGAAAAAATCAACTGATATTTTATCTCACTGAATATTTAAAAATAACTTTGCAGCTACATTTTTAGTGATAGCATTCCTCTCAGACATTTACTTGTGTGTATGTGTGTCCAGTAAGTATTTGAGTTCATTTCTGGGTACCAGCACTGGTAAACTATGGGAGAGCCATGTGTTGAGTGAACATATTGGGAGGTACCTGAAAAATATGTTCATGGTTGGAATAGATGATGCATGAGGTGTGTTAGTCTAGAGAAGACCAAGAGACACATTCTCCCTCCAACTATTAAAGGGGTGACATGAAAGGAAAGAAATAGACTTGATTTACGCTGCCTGAGATGATTGTGTCTGAGCACAGTTATTCTTTAAGAAGATGAAGGCCTTCCTACAGTGCTTCGTAGCAGTTAGAACTCTATGCTCTTTTGAGGTGGTTTCCGAGGTATGTCAGCAAATCCTGGGGGCTAGGGGTGCTATAGAGAGAATCCCCATCCCCAGGGAGGGGTGGAAAGGTGATCTCCACAGTTCCTTTCAGTGTGTAAATTCTACCAGTCATTCTGCTAAATGAGTGATCTGGAACTTGAAGAATATTTAGGAGATGCTGGAATCTTGTTTCTTCTCTTAAGGAATTCCATTTGAAATGCAAAAACTTTTGCCAAAAGCCAAAATGACTGCTTGGTCTAGGACACTGTCCTCTCAGTAGGACCGCAAGCACAGAACCTATCCCGCACTTGTGTACATTGCATTTATTTGTCATGAAATTCTTTAGATATGAAATGCATGAGCCAAGCAGAGATGTGTTTCACAAATCATCACAGAGGAAAGAATCAGTAGTTAAACGTGTGTCAGGTAGAATCAAGACCTCTTCACTCTCCTTGCCCTAATGTACTATCTTTGATTAAAATGCTTTCAGAGGATTAAATTAGCTCAGGCATATATACTATTCAGTTCATGCAGACTTTGGATAATGAGATTAACATTACCAGTGAACAGTTCTTAAGTGCTTATTACTTGTCAGGCAGGGGCTATTTACTTCACTTGCGTATGACTGCCACCTCCTTTGAGATGGGGAGTCTTATGACCCCCAGTGTGTAAATGTAGGAACTGAGGCTCAGACACCTGGAACTCAAATACAAGTCTGTTTGACACTACAGGCTATGATCTTAACCACTGACAGTTTGTATCACACTTTCTCCTAGTGAAGAACAGGTTGTCATCAAAAGAATTTTATTTGGTGATGCTAGGATCCAGTTTTGATTAAACAGAGGATGGCAGCAGGCACATAGGTTCTTCTTCCAACTTGCATTAGGGAAGCAGGAGAGCAAGCCAGGTTGATGGTGGGAGGGAGGGGGCAGGAAGAGAGCTAGTTGGAGGAGGCCTTTGAACTCAGCTTCCTTATCATAAAACAAAATAGGGGAGATGCTGTCTTCTGGCCAAAAACATGCACTAGATGTATAGTTTTAATAGTGAAAAATGTCAGTCAAATGGGTCCCTTGGTTTTTAGTGGAAATACAAACATTTTCAGAGCTAGAGCGGTATAATCTTTCAGCTTAAATAATCATAATCGGCAGTTAAATAATCTAAATGCTCATGAATTTGTAGAGTTGAAAGTATTCCAAGCACCACACTTCATGTTATCTCCATCCGCACAGCAGAAGCTCCACAGGAAAGAGAATCGTACAGGCCTCCCAACCTCCTAAAGTGTGGCAAGTCAAAGGGGGCAGTTGTGGTCCTTCTTTCAATCCAAAAGCAGCTTCCTTTTGGAGAAATTTTGTTAAGTGCTTGATCTAAGGATGTGGGGGATACTGGCAGCTTAAGCCCCAGGAGGCAAGGGGTGGGCACTACAAGCAGGGTCACAGATCAGGTCCTGAAATGATAATTCTCTGGGGCAGTGAGCAAGGCTCTCAGGACTAAGTTCACATCCCAAATCTGCCAAAGGTAACTGAGTGAGCCAAGGCCAGCCTGACCCTCCAACCATAAACAAGGCTCTGGACTCGGATGGCCAGGTTGATAGCTCCTGATTCTCTCAAGCAGTGGCTCTCACCCTGGCCGTAATTTTGCCCCTCAGCGACATTTGGTGAGATCTGGAGATAATATTGTTGTCACAGCTCAAGGGAAGATGCTACTGGCAGGTAGTGTGTAGAGACCAGCGACGCCACTAAGCATCCCACAATGCACAGGATAGCCTAACAGTAAAGAAGTAGATGTTTTTTTTCAGGAATTCTGTTGGTTTTTCCATGATCCAGCAGGTGTTGGCAATTTGATCTCTGGTTCCTCTGCCTTTTCTAAATCCAGCTTGAATATCTGGAAGTTCACGGTTCATGTACTGTTGAAGCCTGGCTTGGAGAATTTTGAGCATTACTTTGCTAGTGTGTGAGATGAGTGTAATTGTGCAGTAGTTTGAACATGCTTTGGCATTGCCTTTCTTTGGGATTGGAATGAAAACTGACCTTTTCCAGTCCTGGGGCAACTGTGAGTTTTCCAAATTTGCTGGTGTATTGAGTGCAGCACTTTCACAGCATCACCTTTAAGGATTTGAAATAGCTCACCTGGAATTTCATCACCTCCACCAGCTTTATGTGTAGTGATGCTTCCTAAGGCCCACTTGGCTTAGCATTCCAGGATGTCTGGCTCTAGGTGAGTGATCACACCATCGTGATTATCTGGGTCATGAAGATTTTTTTGTGTGTAGTTCTTCTGTATATTCTTGCCACCTCTTCTTCACATCTTCTGCTTCTGTTAAGTCCATACCATTTCTGTCCTTTATTGTGCCCATCTTTGCATGAAATGTTCCCTTGGTATCTCTAATTTTCTTGAGGAGATCTCTAGTCTTTCCCATTCTATTGTTTTCCTCTATTTCTTTGCATTGATTATTTAGGAAGGCTTTCTTACCTCTCCTTGCTATTTTTTAGAACTCTGCATTCAAATGGGTGTAATTTTTTTTTTTCTCCCTTGCCTTTAGCTTCTCTTCTTTTCTCAGCTATTTGTAAGGCCCTCTCAGGCAACTATTTTACCTTATTGCATTTCTTTTTCTTGGGGATGGTCTTGACCCCTGCCTCCTGTACAATGTCACAAACCTCTGGCCATAGTTCTTCAGGCCCTCTATCAGATCTAATCCTTTGAATCTATTTGTCACTTCCACTGTATAATCATAAGGGATTTGATTTAGGTCATACCTGAATGGTCTAGTGGTTTTCCCTGCTTTCTTCAATTTAAGTCTGAATTTGGCAATAAGGAGTTCATGATCTGAGCCACAGTCAGCTCCCAGTCTTGTTTTTGCTGATTGTATAGCACTTCTCCATTTTTGGCTGCAAAGAATATAATCAATCTGATTTCAGTATTGACCATCTGGTGATGTCCATGTGTAAAGTCTTCTCTTGTGTTGTTGGAAAAGCGTATGCTATGACAATGGGTTCTCTTGGCAGAACTCTATTTGCCTTTGTCCTGCTTCATTCTGTACTCCAAGGCCAAATTCACCTGTTATTTCAGGTGTCTCTCGACTTCCTACTTTTACATTCCAGTCCCCTAGAAAGAAAAGGACATCTTTTTTGGGTGTTAGTTCTAGAAGGTCTTGTAGGTCTTCAAAGAGCCGTTCAACTTCAGCTTCTTCAACATTAGTGTTTGGAGCATATACTTGGATTACTGTGTTATTGAATGGTGTGCCTTGGAAATAAAGAGATATCATTCTGTAGTTTTTAAGATTGCATCCAAGTATTGCATTACTGACTCTTGTTGACTGTGAGGGCTACTCCATTTCTTCTAAAGGATTCTTGCCCACTGCTGCTGCTAAGTCGCTTCAGTCATGTCCGACTCTGTGCTACCCCATGGACGGCAGTCCACCAGGCTCTGCCGTCCCTGGGATTCTCCAGGCAAGAACACTGGAGTGGGTTGCCATTTCTTCCTCCAATGCATGAAAGTGAAAAGTGAAAGTGAAGTCGCTCAGTCATGTCCAACTCTTTGCGACCCCATGGACTGCAGCCCACCAGGCTCCTCCGTCCATGGGATTTTCCAGGCAAGAATACTGGAGTGGGGTGCCATTGCCTTCTCCGTAGTAGATATAATGGTCATTTGAGTTAAATTCACCCATTCCTGTCCATTTTAGTTCATTGATTCCTAAAATGTTTATGTTCACTCTTGCTCTCCTTTTTAACCACTTCCAATTTACCTTAACTCATGGGCCTAACGTTTCAGGTTCCTATGCAATACTGCTCTTTACGGCATTGGACTTTATTTCCATTACCAGTCACATCCACAACTGGGAGTTGTTTTTGCTTTGGCTCTGTCTCTTCATTCTTTCTGGGGCTCTCCACTGATCTCCAGTAGCATGTTGGGCACCTACCCACCTGGGGAGTTCATCTTTTAGTGTCATATCTTTTTGCCTTTTCATACTGTTCATGGGGTTCTTCTCAAGGCAAGAATGCTGAAGTGGTTTACCATTCCTTTCTCCAGAGGGCCACATTTTGTCAGAACTCTCCAACAAAAAGCTATGTTTTTTCCAGCTGAGTGCCAAAGAATTGATGATTTTGAACTGTGGTGTTGGAGAAGACTCTTGAGAGTCCCTTGGACTGCAAGGAGATCAAAGCAGTCAGTCCTAAAGGAAAGCAGTCCTGAGTGTTCATTGGAAGGACCGATGCTGAAGCTGAAACTCCAATACTTTGGCCCCCTGATGCGAAGAACGGACACACTGGAAAAGACCCTGATGCTGGGAAAGTTTGAAGGCAGGAGGAGAAGGGGATGACAGAGGATGAGATGGTTTGATGTCATCACTGATTTAATGGACATTAGTTTGAGCAAGCTCCAAGTTGGTGATGAACAGGGGAGCCTGGCATGCTGCAGTCTTTGGGGTCACAAAGAGTCAGACACGACTGAGTGACTGAACTGAACAGCAAAGAATGATCCACCTCCAAATGCCAGGAGTGCCAGGGCTGAGCAACTCGTTACTTGCCTCCCTTTTTAAAATTGGTGTTTTTTAAATGAGACAAGAGAGAAAACTTAATAGGTTCTCATCTCTGATTTAGCTTGACTTATTTTCAAAGGGGACATGTGTTTCCCCCATTCAACATCATGATTTTGGCCCAGAGGGCTTGATGGTCTGGGTTCTTCCTGTATTTTGTGCAACTCTGGCTTGATTCTGGATTGCTTTCTCGGGACTATAGACCCCAGAGAAATTGGCACAAGTCTCAGATCTAAATTCCTAAGAGACTGTGCTCCCTGTAAGATATAAATCCTGGCTAAGATACAAAAGACCTAGTCCTCCAATGCCTACTGCTCAGTGGACCATGCAGTCCTCTCCGGCCCCAGTGTTCCATCATTCTGTAACTTCTGGATCTCTCTGGTCCTCACTTTCTCCAACTATAAATGAAGGGTATGGGATTGGCCAGTCCTCCAGCCAGGCCTCTAAACTGATGCCCCCTTACTCTCTCTCTCTCCCCTCATTCATCCTTTTCCACTTGTTCCTTCTTTCATCACAACCCGTTAGGTAGTTAGGTCGTTTCCTAGGAACCATTTCTTGCAATGATTATTTAGAGCAAAAAGGACAGAAGTGAAATAAGGCCACTGCCAAAGTGGGAGAATGTATTCCAGAGCCGTGGCACCAATGGGACAGACTGTGGTCCAGATGCCAGCTCTTTCCCAGGAGAGAGAGGGCAGTTCTTGGGGGAAATTCCAGCTTGAAGTTTTTCTGTCTCCCTGTATCAACTTCTTTGCAAAAGTAAAATAAACTGTAGATGTTATTGTGGGATGCCTCAGCCCTGAGGACGTAGAGGGGAAACATCAATAACTGCAGCCCAGTGACAGAGGGCATCATGACAAAAGCTCCCAAGTCACTGAAGACCTCCAGGATGGAGCAGAGAGTGGAGGTGACAAAGGTTTTGGATGTTCTTGGTTCCTGGAAAGCACTTAATGAAAGTGTGTGGAAGGAAGGAATGAATGCTGATGGAAATTATGCTCTGCCTCTTGCTAGTGGTCTCTCCCTCCTGTCCCCACCTTTTCCACTCTTGCCTTCTCTTCAACCCAATCTCCTCTTTCTTCTTCTTTCCTTTTCCTCATCTTCCTCTCTCCTTTGTTTCTTCTCCTTTCCCTACCCCTATTCTGGTGCCCTACAAAGTGAGAGGTGTCAAAATATTTTCTGTATCTTGCTAACATAATGATTCCCTTGCTAGATTCTAATTTTAACCATTGAGCAGAAAGCAGACCTGGGAAAGAGTGTGTGTGTGTGTGTGTGTGTGTGTGTGTGTGTGTGTGTGTGTGTGTGTGACACACATGCATGTTGGAGGGCAGAGAAGGGGCTGGCTCTGGCAATCTTGCCTGAAGAATGAGATCTTGAGGGGAAGCTGCTCAGTTTCTCAGGAGCAAAGCAATTGAGAGCTAGAGCCTGAAGCCAAGTTGCCAGTCAAGAACAGCCAAAGTCTTTTGTTTTCCAGTCACGGAATTTGGGAGCCAACAGATTGTGAAAATTGAAATGCAGCGTTTGACTTGATCTTTGGGTTAAGCCAATATCCCTGGGATCTTAATTTGAACCTGCAGGAGTCTTTGGCCAACTTCCTTGAGAATCTGGTATTACTCACACCCAAGCCTTCGCTTCCTTGGAGAGACTTGCAGAGCACACTGCAGCTTGTGCCCACATGTGTTAGGATCAAAGTTAAATTGTCTTTCTGTTCTGTTTTGAAAATGGTGTTTAGGTGTTCAGTTTATGAGCCCTGAGCTTGGTGCTTCTTTCTCTTCTTGGCTCTATCTCCGGATGTTTTCTTGAAAAAGTTCCCTTCAGTGCATTTCTAAGGCTTTATTCTAAGGCAGTATGGTAGGTCCAGTGGTTATTCTCTGCTCTGCCCTCCACCTGCCATTCTTTGGGAGGGGAGACTGTTCCCTGGAACGCTGCCCCAGTAGGATGCATTGCAGGGGCTCCTTTGCTGGCTGACTTCTGGTGGGTCCAGGGCCTGATGGAGGCACTGCAGGAGATGGGAGGGTGCATGCTTGACAAGTTGCTTCATTCATGTCAGACTTTTATGCTGGAAAGGGTCGCCATGCCCTCCTCCAGGGAATCTTCCTGACCCAGGAATGAAACCTATGTCTCTTGTGTCTCCTGCATTGGCACGTGGGTTATTTACCACTAGTACCACCTGGGAAGCCCAATGAAGGGTGGGAAGAGAAAAAGACTAGAGAATTTCCTCCCTGTCCCTTCTGGCACTGGGGCCACATCTCTGGCAGTAGGGACTTCTCCCCATGACTGTAGCTCCTCTTAGCAGTGCCCGATCCATAATTCCCATTGGCACTGGGATTAACTCATGTTTCCTGTCGCCCCTTCAGCCCAAGGTGCAGTAATAGCCAACCCCTTGTTGCCATTTCTGGGGTGCCTTGGCACATTTGTTTTATTAACCTTGACCACCTCTCCTCTGTAGTCCTTTCATTGAAGTCTCTGCACTGGACCTGTCTGTGGTGAATTCTGTTTCTGGCCAAATCTAGACCAGTGCAGTGGGGAAGATCATGGTGCTGTAGTCATAGGTGTGAGATTTGTTACGATGATTTGAGAAAACATTGTTTAAAAATGTTTACATTTCCCATAGTAAGTAATTTTGGAAAAAGAAGCAGAATGCTTGATGCTACAGTCAAAATATTAAAACAAAACTGTCATTCTGTGGTTCTATAAAAATAGTTGGTTTTTAAATGACCCTTAAATACAAATGACTGCTGCTGTGACAATCCCAGAAAGATGTGAAGCTGATGTTTCCAGAGTCAGCCTCAGTCTTAGGACTAGTGAAAACAGCCCCCTGTTCCTGCCGTATACAAGGAATAAATGCCCCTTCCATATTCTTTAGGCTTGGGGGAGTTGGTTTGACTGAAAATGGAAGAGTTTTTTGAGATGGAAGGAAAGAGAGCATTCTAGAAGTCCTGGGCTACAGTATAAGACAGCTTCCTCCAGGCCCTGACATCTTTACAGCCAGGCTCAGGGCACTTGGGAGTCCCATAAAGTTAAAGGCATTGCATCTTTGATCAGCAACTGCTCTAATGCAGACCTCCAGACTGAGGTGCAAGCTCAGCATGCCTACTCATTGATTAAGTCACTGTTCAGACATTGATTCAGCTCATTCATGAAACAAGTGATCCAGGAAGTCACAGTTGTTTACTGAGACAATGAATGAACAATTTCATGTCCAGTTATGGGATCAGAAAATTGAATGTAGAATTGTAGCTAGGATAAGTGTGCAAAAAAGGAAAGATCTTTGTAGAGAAGAGAGCATCCTAAAGGTAGTAGAAGGGGTCCTTTAGGATAAACCATGAAGTGTTGAGTGAGTGGGAGTTCACTAAATTGAAGAGGCAGGCTAGGTGAGTGGATCAGGTCAGAGAGCACATTCTAGGAGGAGATTCCATGTACAAAGGCCCTGTGGTAGAAGAGAGCAACATGCTTTTACTTAATTCACAGGAGGCCTGTGTGGTGGAAGCACAGAGACTGAAGGAAAGCAGGATTGACTGAGGCTATAGGGATGGCAGAGGCCGGACTACCCCTGGGGGCCATGGTCAGATTATTGATACTTATCCTAGGAACAAGAACCCACTGTGGGTGAAGTAACATGATCAGATTATGATTTGAAATGATAAAAAGCAATTACAGTGTACTTACCATGTGCCAGAAACTTTTAAAGACCTTTGTAAATATAAACTTAGTATCTTCACAGCTTCCTCTGGGATAAATACTGTTGCCATTCTCATACTACTTTTGAGGAAAGAGAGGCACAAAGAAGTTAACCAGCCCAGGGTCACATAGTCCAGGTAGGGTTTGAGCTTCTCAGAATCGCCCTGTAGTCTTGCCCCATTGCTTGACCACCACAGCACACAGAGGCTTTTGTGTGGAGCATAGATTTGGATGTGGGCATACTACTAGGAAGCTGCTGAAGTTTTTGAGGTGGGAAAAGATTATCCTAAGATGGTGGCAGTGGAGATGGAGAGAAATGGAAGTTTTCAGGAGACCTATAGGGAGCTGAGCTTATTGGACTAGGTTTAGAGTGACTACTGGAGTGGTGGAGATGGGCGTCCCCCTCTTCCTCTTCTTCCTGCCGGCTCTGTGTTCTGTTTCCCTGAACGCTTTCATGCCTTTATGCAGGACTGTGAGGGAGTTGCTGTGGCAACTATTGCTCTAGTCCAGAGTTTCTTAATGGCAACCCTTCTGATGCTGGGCTGGTTAATTCTTTGTTGTGGGAGCTGTCTTATGTTTAATAGCATCTGTGGCCTTTACCTAGTAGATGGTGGGAACAATCCCCCACCTCCATTTGCAACAATCAAAAATATCCCCAGATATTTCCAGAAGTCCCCTCTGAAGGCAAAATATCCCTTGAATGAGAAGTGCTAGTCTACTCCTAGCCTCTATATATCTGTAGCTTCTCACCTTGAACTAGCAGCCTACCACCTCCCTGGAATACTGTGAGCCTTGAGCCAGTGTGTTAGTGGTATTAGTGTAAGTTTTAAACTGGCCCATGCCCAACATGTGGGCCTTCTGCCTTCTGGAAGCAGGCAATCCTAGATTGGGTAGATGCAGAAAGTTTAGAAAGGAGCCTTTCCTACTATTTAACAGTGTCATCTTTGTCTTTAGTGGGGTAGCTTAGACATCTGTCTATAATTCACAACCATTTTCTTTAGGGACATATACTCTTTAGTTCTAGGAACTGATTTCAAGATGAACTTTCTGTAATCTGCTCTCAGGTGTGGGCATTGCCTGAATCTTATGTTTCTGGAACAACTGTTTTCTCAGTAGCTCCAAAAGTTTCCTGTGAAGACTTTGATTTCTTTAGAAGGTCTTTCATACTCTGGTTTCTTTTCAGGCTGAATAAATCTTTCACCTTTTACTAAAGCTTTCCATGGAGAAGGCCTTTCATTGAAGAATATATCAAAGTTAGATAAGCTTCTCATTTGGAATGATGAATTTATCAAGTGCCTGTATTTAGAGAATTTTAAAGAATTTTGTTCATTTGAAAATTCCCTACTAAATAATATATTTTTGAAAAGTACCTTGAATAGTCTGCTTTTTAATGTAAAACCCATGCTGGCATCTGAGGAGAAATACTCAAATGAGATATGACTATAAGTTAGTGTTGATAAACCTGGGTTTTATCTTTTTTTTAGAGGACAGGGTGCTTCCATGGAACAGAGAGCTGTATTCCTGTGAGAATCATCTCTTGTCTAATTGATGGCCCAATGGGCTAGGGTAAATTTCTGTTAGACCTTACTTTTTATTTTAAAGATGTCAATTGCATACAAACGTAAAGTGAAACTCCACTTACCTTTCACCTAACTTCAGCCATTACTCAGCTCATTGGCAGTACTGTTTGCTTCCCATCCCACATTTCCCCACTCCTATGCCTCGGTTATTTTGAAGCAAATCCCAGGCATTATATCATTTCATTCATAAATATTTCAATATAAACATTCTTTTTTTAAGATAAACATTTGTGACAGCAAATTACAAACACTTTAAGGTGGAGGATAATTCTAATGAAGGCTTTCCCCCATAAATTTGAAACTCACCGGAATCCAAATGTGAGAGGTTTAGATTCTGATTTTTTTTAATGTTGCTATAAAACTGCAAAATGGACCATTTAGTGGCATTATATAGGGAAATTCGAAAAATTTATACCACCTGACACATTCTTCAATTGATTTCTGGCTCTGTTCACCCTGGCTTATGCTCACGTCTCAGAACTGACATGACTACATCATGGTAGACTTTTTGTTACCTCTTGGTGATTGTTGACATTTCTACACATGACTGGAAGGACGGGCCTTTCTTGGTCTTGTGTCTTTTCAGTTTCTTGACTGAATGGTAACTCTTCAAGATTTTGAAGGAAAAAAACGGACAACAGCTTTTGTTGAAGGGTGACCATAAACTAATGGTTAGTCTCATCTTTATGCTTAAGGGTTCTTGGGTATTGATTAATGGTAACTTTTCTACAGAGAATGTAGCTGAGATTAAGCTCTCTTTGTAATAAGATTAAACTCCCAAAGCTCTACTGAGGCCTGAAGATAACTATTTTGCTTCTTGCACTGTTTTTGTTGACGATGATCTCTTCTTGTTCCCAGAAGCCCCATTTCCTTGGGAATTTTTTTTTTCTTCAGTTATTCTAGAGCAGTCATCCCAAACCTTTTTGGCACTTGTCACCAGTTTCATGGAAGATAATTTTCCCATGAACAGGGGTCGGGGAAATAGTTTCAGAATGATTCAAGTACATTACATTTATTGTACGCTTTATTATTATTATATCAGTTCCACTTCAGATCATCAGACATTAGAGCCCAAAGCTTGCAGACCCCTGCCCTAGGGTGTTCGTTCTGTAATTAATTCAATCACAATTCATTGAGCAAGAGGTAGGTTTCTCCCACTGCACTAGATGCCTATCTATTCATGGCTCAGACACAGTCCCCATTTCCCCAGCGCTTAACTCCAGTCTCAATGTTTTAGTTATTAGAATGGATCTTGTACATCCAACTTGAATGGTTTTGGGGAGGAGCAGAATGATTTCCATCTCTGAACATCTTCTTTGCCCTTTTCTCCCTCAACTAGGTTACCAGGGTATATCTTTGGGTTGAGCCAGATGTTTGTCTTGGGCTTGGTATTCCAACCTAGTTGCTCTAGAGGGGAATGATTTAGGAATGCGTAACAGGTGGGCCAAGAACTTGGGCAACAGTCTTGCCCCACTTGAAATAGAAGGTGGATACAGAAGGTGTCCCCAAAGGATAGGGAAATGTGAAGGTTCGGGTCTCACTCCAAAACAGACTTTATATCCATCACATTTTGGTTGACAGTTGGCCTCGAGCCAGGCAAGACTACATGATGACGATTAAGTGTGTCATCATGAAAACTTAGTGTTTCATGTCACCTAGCCTGTCCTCCCATCTGGTGATGCTCCCTAAATTGCAACAGCATTTCTGGAAAGAGGTCCTTTAACCTCTGCCCAGCATCAGGGTTGATGAGGAATACATTAGCACCAGAGTCAAGAGCCTGGGCTTTGAAAGGAAAGATGACTTGGGTTTATATCTCTGCCTTGCCATCTACTCTTCTTGCACTGTGACACTGACAAATGTATAGATGACATTGCCTTGCCTGTGGAGTTTCTCTGATGATTAAATGAGCTAATACATATAAAACACTTAGCACAGACCTATATTTAGCAACTCTTAATAAATCTATTTATCAGCGTCTCTCAGAGAACTGTCCCTTAAATGTCTGCCTTTTGTTGCACTGTAATAATTTTATTTGTCATGTCGCCCTCTTGCTTTTTTATTATTTTGCATTTTGCTTTTTGGGGCACATGAGCATTTAGTCCTTCTTAATGATTCTTGAGTATTTAACACTGTTCTTCTGTCTTGTCCTGTTCTCAGTAGCCCCCATGCTACAGAATCTTCTTATCTCCAAAGTCCCCAGTTCTTCTTTGTCTTCTTCTAACAGGTTTAGTGGGCCCTTAGTAGTCTAACCCATCTCCATTAGATTATTCTGTGGATTCTTTTTCTGTGGATTCCACAATTAGTCACTGGGCACTTTCTATGGATAGGGCATTGAGTCCAGCCCTGGTAACATGGTACCAACCTAGTGAAACTTATGCACTAATGAGGAAGATGGAGTAAGAACTCTGATAAGAAAGGCCCAGGGTTGGGGGGGGGGGTGGTATTAGAACATTGAATCCAGATCGGAAGGAAGCACGGAGGCTTAAAGAAGCTTCCAGGAAGAATAAAGGCCTGATATGAGACCTAATGGGTGAGAGATGTGAGCCAGGTAATGAAGGGGGGTAGGAGGAGTATTTCATATGGGACTTAAATACAATATTTAAATGGACAACAGTTAAATAGACTGGGTCCTGCTAAGAACCCAAACAACTCTGGAAGATTCTGCTGAAAAATGTCCACCTCCATGGGGAGAGGGTATCAGAAATGTCATTCCCATAAGTATGCAATAATGGCTAACCTTCTACCACAGCACCCTTGCCTCCTAACCTTATCTTTACCTTAAAACAAATAGCTTCCCCTCCAAGCAGGTTAGAGTGCCCTTTTTCCTGCATTCTCACATTCTTCGTGACATGTGGTCATTGAAAGTTGGCTACTAACCCAAGTCATTTTTCGCAAGCTGCCACTGGAGATGCTATCTACACAATGTATAGGAACACTGTTTACATTCACTTTGGCCAGCTGTAACTGGATATGAAATCTTCAGCATTACCTTTCTTGCATGATGGTATCAGAAATAATTTATATGTTTATAATAAGAAAGGATTTTTAAAAAAATAAGATACACAATGAAAGGGGTTCCCAGAACTGGTCTGGAATTTTTCAAGGAGATATTGAGTGTGGAAAAGATTTAAAACTCCAGCTTGGAGTTTGCTTTTCAATACAACTAATAGCGTATACAGGAAAATCCATGCCAGCAAACTTGAACAGCTTTTCATTGCATAGCTGAATGTTTTATTATTTTAATTTTTGAAATAATACCAAAAAAAAAACTACCAAAAGAATATAAAACCTTAGCAAGAAACAGTTTGATTCCTACCAAGACTGACTTCAGTGAAAATAGGCCTATGCCCTTTAGCATCTCTGAAAACACGCTTTCTTCTTTAAGCTTCATTAACTAAAGACGTAATAATGATCACAATAGGATGGTGTTTCTATTGAGTAGCAGCCAATGGAGGACCAGGAGAGCCTTAGCCTCTGATGCCAAAGTCCACAAGGCAAGGGCTCTCTAAAATCAGCTGGGAGAGGAGAGTGGGATTGCTTTTTTTTTTTTTTTGCCGACTGAGCGAATTATGCCTCTGTCTCATGAACTGTTTTAGCATCATTTCCTTGGGCCTCAGTGGCATCCAGAGCAGAAGTGATTAACTATAGGCTCAAAAGGTTCTTAAATCCAGCCAAGAAACCAGTTGGAGGAATGCAGCAGATGCTCCTGCATCGTAGATGTGGGTTGTATAATCTCTTGCTTGCCACACCTGCAGGGGCAAAGCCGGCCTGTTGGAGATACAGAGTTTAACTCTACACCTATATTTGTGTACAGACCACACACATACTCATGCTTCCTGATAAGACCCAGAGGTATACACGCTACTTCATTTAAAGATTAAGGAACTAGTAAATTCATCTATAATATGTTAAAATGTACACAGGGTCAGTAAGGCAGGAGAGAAGAGGTCATCTGTTATCATCATGGAAGAGTCAAATAACCCATGGAAGAGTCAAATTATCTGTAATACAGCAAATTATCTGTACTAGATCTGAAATTTTGTGAGTGCTACATATTTTAAAAGAATAATAGATTGGATGATATAGATTCATTGTGTTATTGTTCAGTTCAGTTCAGTCGCTCAGTCATGTCCAACTCTTTGTGACCCCATGAATTGCAGCACGCCAGGCCTCCCTGTCCATCACCATCTCCCGGAGTAAACTCAGACTCACATCCATCGAGTCCGTGATGCTATCCAGCCATCTTATCCTGGGTCTTCCACTTCTCCTCCTGCCCCCAATCCCTCCCAGCATCAGAGTCCTTTCCAATGAGTCAACTCTTCGCATGAGGTGGCCAAAGTACTGGAGCTTCAGCTTTAGCATCATTCCTTCCAAAGAAATCCCAGGGTTGATCTCCTTCAGAATGGACTGGTTGGATCTCCTTGTAGTCCAAGGGACTCTCAAGAGTCTTCTCCAACACCACAGTTCAAAAGCATCAATTCTTTGGCACTCAGCTTTCTTCACAGTCCAACTCTCACATCCATACGTGACCACAGGAAAAACCATAGCCTTGACTAGACGGACCTTAGTCGGCAAAGCAACGTCTCTGCTTTTGAATATACCATCTAGGTTGGTCATAACTTTTCTTCCAAGGAGTAAGCGTCTTTTAATTTCATGGCTGCAGTCACCATCTGCAGTGATTTTGGAGCCCAATAAAATAAAGTCTGACACTGTTTCTACTATTTCCCCATCTATTTGCCATGAAGTGATGGGACCAGATGCCATGATCTTCGTTTTCTGAATGTTGAGCTTTAAGCCAACTTTTTCACTCTCCTCTTTCACTTTCATCAGGAGGCTTTTTAGCTCCTCTTCACTTTCTGCCATAAGGGTGGTGTCATCTGCATATATGAGGTTATTGATATTTCTCCCGGCAATCTGGATTCCATCTTGTGTTTCTTCCAGTTCAGCGTTTCTCATGATGTACTCTGCATAGAAGTTAAATAAGCAGGGTGACAATATACAGCCTTGACGTACTCCTTTTCCTATTTGGAACCAGTCTGTTGTTCCATGTCCAGTTCTAACTGTTGCTTCCTGACCTGCATACAGATTTCTCAAGAGGCAGGTTAGGTGGTCTGGTATTCCCATCTCTTCCAGAATTTTCCACAGTTTATTGTTAAAAGCAGTAAATAATATTTTTGTAGGGCTTTGAAATTATAAAAATGCTTTCTCTTGTGTGATATTTTCAATTGACTAATAGCATGGATGTTACATCTCTTTTCATATCTGATAAATCAAGAATCATTTATTTCAAATAAGACTTCTTTTAAAAAACATAAATTAAATGTGCATATTGTGAGAATACTGACTAGCATCAGGAAGCAAGTGTTTACCTGAGAAAAAGACTTGATGTTTGGATTTTTTTTCTAATCTCTTTTCCTTTGCATACATTTTGCATAGTCATGATTTTACTACTACCGTTAGCTCTGTTTTTTCTTTTACAGGGAACAATGCTTCTTATTCTCCAGTTGGTATTAAAAATTTTTTTAAAAAAAATTGAATATTGTAGGAATAGTGCATATACAGTCACTGTGGGTAAAGGGAATCCTTATAGTTTAGTTTGGAACTATGTACAAGGTTTAACTATTTTCTAAATGTGATTGTAGTGATGGGGTCACAACTGAATATACTACAACTCATTTACTTGTACACTTTAAATGGGTGAATTGTGCAATATGTGAATTATATCTTAATAAAGCTATTAAAAATGTAGGGCTCTGCACAGTATTATGAGATCTCCCTGAGTCAGTGCTAGGAGCTGAAAGCAGACAGAGAAGATTGCATAATTAGGTCATGGCATTATAACTTAGACATGTACTTTTTCAGTGATTCCACAGAAGTGAGAGAGCAATTCATTTAGCCTCTGAGGTAGGGAGGACTTTGAAACATATTTAAACTAAGTCGTAAAGACTGATAGGAGTCCAGTGGATGAAGGAGTGAAAGTAGCATAGGGATGTGGGTAATAGGAACTCAGTAAGGACTTATTAAATAGGAGTTATAGTGATGCTAGTAATAGGGGTGTTGGTAGTGATGGTGGCTGATGATGATAGCAGTGATGACGATGACTATCAGAGGATCATGGTAGTCATGGTTGTGGTGATGGCATAATGTTGAAGATAATGATGGTGACAACATGATAATAGTAGTGGTAATGGTGGTTGTGAAAGTGCAGAGTACATCATCAAGATTGCTGGGAGAAATGTCAATAACCTCAGATATGCAGATGACACCACCCTTATGGCAGAAAGTGAAGAGGAGCTAAAAAGCCTCTTGATGAAAGTGAAAGAGGAGAGCGAAAAAGTTGGCTTAAAGCTCAACGTTCAGAAAACGAAGATCATGGCATCCAGTCCCATCACTTTATGGGAAATAGATGGGGAAACAGTGGAAACAGTGTCAGACTTTATTTTATTGGGCTCCAAAATCACTGCAGATGGTGACTGCAGCCATGAAATTAAAACACTTACTCTTGGAAGAAAAGTTATGACCAACCTAGATAGTATATTGAAAAGCAGAGACATTACTTTGCCATCTAAGGTCCGTCCATGGGAAATGGATGGGGAAACAGTGGAAACAGTGTCAGACTTTATTTTTTTGAGCTCCAGGGTCACTGCAGATGGTGACTGCAGCCATGAAATTAAAAGATGCTTACTCCTTGGAAGAAAAGTTATGACCAACCTAGATAGTATTTTCAAAAGCAGAGACATTACTTTGCTGACTAAGGTCCGTCTAGTCAAGGCCATGGTTTTTCCAGTAGTCATATATGGATGTGAGAGTTGGCCTGTGAAGAAAGCTGAGCACCGAAGAATTGATGCTGAACTGTGGTGTTGGAGAAGACTCTTGAGAGTCCCTTGGACTACAAGGAGATCCAACCAGTCCATTCTGAAGGAGATCAACCCTGGGATTTCTTTGGAAGGAATCATGCTAAAGCTGAAGCTCCAGTACTTTGGACACCTCATGCAAGGAGTTGACTCATTGGAAAAGACTCTGATGCTGGGAGGGATTGGGGGCAGGAGGAGAAGGGGACGACAGAGGATGAGATGGCTGGATAGCATCACGGACTCGATGGACATGAGTCTGAGTTTACTCCGGGAGTTGGTGATGGACAGGGAGGCCTGGCGTGCTGCGATTCATGGGGTTGCAAAGAGTCAGACACGACTGAGCGACTGAACTGAACTGAATGGTTGTTGTGGAAATGATTTTACAAAGACTGAATTTGAGGAACTTCTCGGGCTACTAAGTGATGTGCTTCTAGGCATGTGCAGCCATTGGTCTTGAGCGGCACATGGCAGGTAGTCAAGAACACCTATCATTGGCTAGTGCCTTGCTTTTTGATCAAATATCATCTTTCATCCAGACTTGTAGGAGCTGTTTATCAGCCTATAAAAGAGGAGCTAAACATTTAAGCAGTTAGTCAATCACTGCACTTGGATCTGAAATATAGTGGTTCGTACTTTTGCAGTCAGAAACTACTCATGACAGTGATTGGTCTGCTGTGGAGGCTACCGTGGATCTAAGTGTTGGATATCACCATGATCCCTTCCATGAAAATTTTGAGTTAAAAATACTAGGATGAACTACTTGAAATTGCCATATTTTAGGTCAAAAATAGTTAAATATCTGCCATTTCATCTGGATTAGGCTATCATCTACCTTGTGCTGATTTATATCCCACTCCCTTAAATGTGTGGAATAGCCAGGAGGAGTCAAAAGCTGATACATGTTATTCTGCTATTATGATAGCATCTGTGCCATTGATTCTGTGTGTGTGTTTGCATGCACATTTGCGTGTATGTATTTGTGTATGTATGTCTGTATGCGTGTCTGTATGTGTGTATGGAAGAAGTATATAGATCAATACTTTTCAGTGCATTAGCCATGGACCTGCTGTGACTACCAAGCATTTGAAACTTGCTTGTCCAAACTGAAGTGTGATACGAATGTAAATGCACTCCTGATTTCAAAAATTTATTATGAAAAAAAGAATATAAATTATTTCAGTATTAATTTTCTATTTATACTGAAATAATATTTTGGATACATTTGGCTAAATAAAAAGATTAATAATAACTTCAATTGCTTCTTTTTACCTATTTTTACAGTGGCTACTTGAAAATTTGGCTTGTATTTCTATTTGACAGTGTTGCTACAGACAAAAAGGATTTTTAAAGTCCTTTTCAGTGTAATTTTTTGGCAGATTCAAGAGGAAGACAATTCAAAGTGGGTTTTAGAAATTGCCCTTGGATATCCTGAGCCCAAATCTGCTTCAGTTTCTGCAAAAGAGGAAGGAAAACCAATCTGGCCTCTAAAATCTACATTTTAAAAATGGCGTTATAGACATGTATTCCCTCTGTAATATACAAAATAAATTCTAACAGCTCATAGTTTTTCCATGTACTTATAGTATTTTCTTTGCTTTTACTTTGTGTTCTCTATGTTCTTTCTGTCATCACTTTATCAAAATATTGAGGCCCTGGCATTGAGCAAGTAGAGATATTCAAGATACATAAATGCCTCACTTATTCAGTACTGAGTTTATCTGAATCGCTTGGGGATTGGCTAAGTGTATGAGCATTCGGGTTTCTCTGAAATTGAGGCCATGCCACGCAGTGTGGGATTAGTGGGAGGAAAAGTGTGTCAGTCTCCGGGCGCTGACAATTTGAACTGTCAGGGTCAGGGCCCTGTGGTCTCCTTTTGCTCCCCTAATCCTGACTAAGAAGGCATTTAAGTAGAATCCTGGGGTGCTAAATTAAGGAGGCTCTAATGGGAAAATGGGAAGTGGAGGGTTTAAAGGACATCCATTAATGTGCTCACTTCAAGATGTACTCTCATCAGTGCTTCTTAGGAAGGCACATGCTCACCAGTAATGTCTTTTCTTTTTGGAACACAACCAAGGGCACGTATGGAGATTTTTAAACATAATATTTTGGAACCCGAGGGAAGCCAAAATATTGCAGACAGTGATAAAACCACAATTTAGTAATTGTGTTGTGTGATCCTGCAGCATGTGGTAGGGCCGCTAGAACGGGAAGTGTGATGAGTTTGGGCAGCAGACATTCTACCTCTCAAGTTGCCATCTAATCCTCCCTTAAATAGGTCCAGGCAGATACACAGGGTGTCCAGAAACCCTTTTTTCTCTGTAGCCACATCTTCTAGGCCAAAGAGCAATCAGGGTACGTATCAGCTAGGGATATACTTACCTGCCCTAACAGAAACTCTTAAATTGAATAATATTTTTTTTAACGTAACAGTAAGTCTGCAGGGAGCCAAAAAGGGTACAGTGTTTTACTCTTGCTGTTCTATTTCATCCTCTGTCATGGCTAGCTTTTCTCTTCATGTTACAAAATTGTTGCTGCAGATTCAGTCATCACATCTGTGTTTCATCAGAAGGAAGGCTAAACAGTGTCACCTATGGGAAAGTATATCCCCTTCCAAGGGGATATCCATGTATTACTGGCCTGAAACAAGTTATATAACTTCTCCCAGATGCCAGGGACTCTGAGCTGGTGAAGGTGTAGCTTGACTCTAGAGCCTATAAACCTTGCCACTCTATCAGAGGAAGATGTACTCTACATAAGCAGCTCCTAGTTTCGTTCTTGCCACATAGGAAATAATCAATAAAAGAATCTTAAACTAATCTCACCTTTATGATTAAAAGATGAGATCAAGCAACACTCTGACTGTATACTCTAGAGAAGTGGTTACTTTGATTAGTGTCTGACACTAACTAAGTGTACCCTTTAGGCATGTTTGGCCTGTAAAACACAGGGCTCAGTGCTTTACCTTTCTTACTCCCCGTAAAAACTTCATGAAGGGACACTCTTCCCAGGTTTCAGAGAAGGAAACTGAGGCTCAACAAAGCTAAGTAAACTTGCCTAAGGTACATACTGATATGGAAGAGGGCTAGATGCTCACCCTTGCCTTCAGCCTGGGCTTTTGTAACCTTTAAGCTCTTATATAAAATAGAAGACTCTTGGTAGGTTTGCCTGTAGTTAAATTGCTAAGTCATGTCCAGCTCTATTGTGACCCCCATGGACTTAGCCCACCAGGCTCCTCTGTCCATGGGATTTCCCAGGCAAGAGTACTGGAGTGGCTTTATGATTTCCTTACCTAAGTAACCTGCTAATCGCATTTGAAGCCTAGAACCAATGGCTGGAATAAATAGCAAAAAGGACTGTGAAAAAAGGAAAAAGGATGAACAAATTAGGCTAACTTCAGTGCGACTGAAATAGGTCCCCATATTATGAGCTGTTAAAGGCCTTAATGATGCCAAATTCAGACTCTCTCAGTCTTAGAATATTTTCCACCAATTCTCCATTGTGGGGTTGGGGGTGAGGGGGAATTTGCCGTGTCCATATGGTAATGGTTTGTCTGGGGTTTTCTCAGGGCATTCTCAGGAACAGTTAGGCCATTTTGTGCTGGGTGCTGTTCTGGAGGAGTGAGAAGGAGCTGTGTGCGTGTCTTGAGGTGGAACCAGCCCTGCCAGAGTGGCCCCTGGCTGCCATGAGATCCAGTAGCATGGAAGGAGAGGTAGACTGGAATCGCCTCCAAGGAATGGAGGTTCCCCAAGAATGATGGATCTGCCTTTGATGTCTGGCAGCTTCCAAATAACACAGAAATGATACAGATACATGCCAAAAGGGAAAAAACAACTTTTGATCTAGTTAGAACTAATTAAACTTTCAATGTGCATGAAAGAAACTTGAGTGCTGGCCAGTTGTTTGCTGTGGATGGATTTTGTCAAAGAGCATAGTTGAAAATAATGTAACTAAAGCAAACCCCTGCCTGCTGTCCTACTTGTGGGGAGTTAATTTTTTGGTCTTTGCTTCTAAAACGTTGAGAATTTCCCCCCTTGCAGGCTGAAATTACCTGCAGTCTCTTTTTTTCCTTTTGTACAGTGATATTAAGAGTGATGTTTTTCTTTAATGTTTTCTCAGAAGGCTCCCGCTTCAAGCCTTCCTTGTTGTCATATCTTGTTTAGTCTAATATATGTTTTTTGTTAGTGTGTGGACTAAAAAAGGTAATCTAATTAACAGTAGAAGGCAAGAAGCCCTGCAGGATTTTGGCAACAGAGGAAAACGTGGGCTCTGGTATTTGATCAACAGCTTCCACTTAAGGCTCACAACTCTTGCCTCGTTAGCAGGGAACTTTTTCCGCTCTTCATAATCGGGCTTCAGCAGAATATAAAGTATGTATTTGACAGGACAACAGTCACATCTAAGAGTGGATTTTGAAAATTTAGGTTGCCTTTATTCAGAGCGACTGGCTTAGTAAATGTTTAGAGGGCCCTGATTATGCTTTGGGGGCGATTAAAACATTGTGGATTTATGCTGTTTCACTAAGGAAAAAAGCCTACCCCACATACCAAGAAAGGGGGAAAAAAAACCTAAAAGGGAGGAAAGAAAAGAAAAAGGGGAGGTGGGTTGGGTGATGGGGGGAGCTCACAGGGCCCCAGCTTGGAGAGGCGGCCTCTTGGTAGAGCATATGAATCCACTTACATGTAAATTGCTTGTCGCTATGAATTAAGGGAAGGCTATGAAAGAACTGCTTTGCCGTGTTTACTATAGGATTTTTGACAGACTCTTTCCTCTTTCAAGTAAATTTGGCTTAAGTCCATAGTCAGTCCAGTTTTAAGTAAACTCCTCTTTTGTTACATTAACAAGGTTATAACATCACTGGGGCAGATTTCCAGCTGCAGGAACCGAGGCCCAAGTATGGGGCTGAGAGTATAATTAAAACCTTCGGGTGGGAGAGTTAAACTCTCAAGTAAAATTGGATAAAAGGCTAATTGTCCATAGCAACATAATACATGCTTTAAATATCTGTGAAATGAAGATGAATAGTAGGAGGCTTGGAAACAATCCTTTTCTACTCTGAATCGAGATCTGATTTTTTAGCTCAGGATAAAGGGCATTCATTTCGGCACACATATACATACACCTCAAATGTTGAAAGCTCAATGCTGTCTCTTGTGACTCCTGTGATTTGTCTTCTATCTGTGCTAAAGACCTACCTACTTTCTTTTGAGGAACTTCTCTTACAAAATGGGGAGTGAGTGTTTATGGCTGATAAGTGGGACCTATGAGTGGGGGACCTACGTATTTTGGTTGCATAGGTCCAAACAGAGGCGTTGTGTAGTTTGTCCACATTTGCCATGGCTTCCTTTAAAGAAGCGGTGGTAATGGGGTGTGAGCGGGTTGGCAGGGAGTCTAGGAGAAAGGTGCACATACCTTTGGTGACCTTCTCAGAGATGACATCCAGCCAAGCAAGATGATACATTACCACAACGCTAAAAAAACAAAACGGCTTGTAATGGCAGCTTGTCCTGAGTGAATGCGTCGGGAAGGTCCATTTGTTATTCATTAGGAGCAGCCCGGCTGGTCTGGCATGGTAGGGAGCCTGGAGACTTAAGGTCATTCTACACCCCTGCCCCAATGGCACGGACAACAGCGAAGACAGCTTTAGCAGCCCCTACACTTCTAGACTTTGCTGCTGCTGTTTGAAGCTCTGCAGGAACGAAGGTGTTCGAAAACAGTTTAGAGTTACTCTAAGAGGGTGGGAGATGGGGGTGGGGTGGAAGGGAAGAAGAGGGGGAAAAAATAAAATGATTTTGTTGGCAAAATGACTTCATGGAGCTGAGCACAGTGAGCTGAAAAGTCCTTCAGCTTCCCCCCAGCAGCCCAGGAAGTATACCCCCAAAGAGCTGCAGGTCTCTCCATCTGAAGTACGGATAGTTGGAAGAGAAAGTGTGTGAGGAGCTGGGGTTTTTGGAGAGTGGTCAGTGTTTGAGGGCTTGCTGGGAGAGCTGTATGACCATGCCCAGCTAACAGAGTTGCTGGGTACAGCGTGGTAAGGCACTGAGGGTATCCTGCGCCGCCAGGAGGGCAGGCCAGTTCTTTGTGAACCAGAGATGCAGGACTGTGGTTGCAGGTCGGCTGGAGCTGGGCTGTGGGAATGGAAGGGCGGTGGAATGCTGGCAGTTATGGGCATCAGCAAGTGGACTAATTGAGAGTGTTGGTCTTGCCTGCCAAGAAAAGAGGGTCTTGTCCCTGGGCTATGAAGTACAGAGTGGTACTGAGGCTTCCCTGTATGCTTAAGGGAGGAGACTCAGGAATCGCATTTCTGTTATTTTCAGCCCAGTTGTGTTACAAAGTATTTTGTCTTGCTGCATAATATGGATACTTGTGTTTTAAATTAAGAAGTTCCTTCTCACTTTGTGAATTAAGAGTGCTTTAAGATAGGATACACCTACTGCTGGAGCTGGGGGGTGCTTTCCCTCAGAGCCGAGAAGCTGTGTTCAGTTCCATCATGGTTATTGATGTGCTTTTATGATATGCATTGGAGCCTCCTTGCAATACTTTTTTGCTCAAAGAGTTATTTAGATCACACATTTGCCTCGTGGCTGCTCCCTATCAGTAGTGTTTTAAGTATGTTTAAGTATGTCGAAAAAGAGCTTATATTTTAGAGTGTATAAATCCATTTCTGTTGCCAGCATTATAAATTTAAATTCCTTCTTACATGTACTAAATTCATGTAATGCATAAACTGGGTTATAGCTCAGAGAAAGAATGACATTATGAGAACATAAAGTTGAACATACTGTTTAATAGGAGCCAACTCTTATTAGTTCAGGCTAGTAAAATTTTAGCCATCTTTATATTTCTTTGTCTTTAAGTAGTGTATGTTTAGTTTTTGAAGTAGAGGTTTAGTTATCATGTGTATATACATACATGCATATAAGTTAAAGTGGAAAAAAGTACTCCTCTTTCTGTCAGTTGTTAATATTTGATGCCAAAATATGGGGAAAATAGTCCTGTTAAATTTTTTAAAGTTATGTACTATTTGGGAAGCAGAAATTGGGATTTTTTTCTACCCAGGAGGGTAGGCCAGTTTGGGTTTGATTGAATGACTGTCCATTTTTAGAGTACATGGTTGTGGGGAGGTTCCTGGCCATTTCAGACACAAACGTCTACATTCTCTATAAGTCAATAAATATTTATAAATCAAATGTTTTGTGATGAGGGAGGAGCTTTTCCTACCAAAAGGTTAATCTTACCAGATATCTGTCTCCCCACCCCTCCCCCACCACTTTATCTTCAACCCAGAGGATGCATATCCCTTATGACACAAATATTACCATTATTATCAGTAACCCTCTATTGGATAGAAGAGAAACGAAACAGTGATAAGTACTCTCCATGCTTACCTTTTCTTTTGTAAATTATTTCTCAATTTTGTTTTGTTTTCTGTATTGATAGCCTGACAAAAAGGAGTAGCAGTTTTCTGTTTGGGCAATGAAAAAATTTTGGAAATAGATGATGGTGATGGTTACACAATATTGTAAATAGAAATGGCTAAAATGACAATTTTTGTGTTATATGTTTTTTGCCACAGTAAAAATGTGATGAGTGGTAGAGAATGAGAAATAAATAATAGGGAGCAAAGTCCCAGGGATCCTTTTGGTTTGTAACCTCATTGTATTCAGATTTCTGTTTCTGTGTCAGCTTATCTGAGAAGGCTTTCCTGATCACATTAGCTAAAATGGCTCCTTTCTGGTCACTCTTTGTCTTCCTAACTTTGCTCTAATCTTATTTTTATTTTTAGAGTTTAAATAAAATTCACATAATAAAATATTTTAAAAATTTAAATAAAATTCACAGAATATAAAATTCACCTTTTTAACTAATTAAAGTTTACAATTCAGTAATTTTTTTTTTTTGTATATATAAAGTGTTATGTAGTCATCCCCACTATCTAACTCTAGAGTATTTTCACCACCCTGTGACATCCTCATACTCATTGACCGGTTACTCTTACCTCTTTTCCTATGCCCCTGACAGCCACTAATCTGCTTTCTGTCTCTGTGAATTTGCCTTTTCTGGGTATTCCAAAAATGAAATCTGTATGTGACCTTTTATGTTTGGTTTCTTTCATAGCATAGTGCTTTTAAGTCTTATCCATGTTGTAATATGTATTACTACTTTATTTCTTTTTATTGGCAAATAATGTTCCATTGAGTAGATATACCGCATTTTATTCATTAACCAGTTAATAGTCATTTGAGTCATTTTTACTTTTTGGTTGTTATGAATAATACTGCTGTGAATCTTTGTCTACAAGTTTTTATGTGGATATACATTTTCATTTCTCTAGGGTATAGATTTCTTCTTCATAACACTACCACTATATCCATATTTGTACTGTGTGTGTGTGTGTGTGTGCACGCGCGCGCGCACACACACATTCATTGTCCATGGGTCCACAGCCCCCATTTTAGAAGGTAAATTCTGGAAGAGCCTAGACTATCTTAGTCTCTAGCGCTTAGAACAGTGCTGATTGAGTGAATGAGCTAATGAAGAATGGAGTTCTGTATTAGATGAGCCACAAAGTTCTTTCTGAGCCACAGAGTAAGTTCTTTGGTTTTTATCTCTTTTAAGTCATTCTTTAGGTTGTGGTTGGGCAAGGGGGGAATACTCAAAGAAGAGAGCTGTTATTCACTGTCACAGGAGTGTTAGGAGAGTCCACCAAGGCTACTGCCAGGCTGATGTCTAAAGACACAACAATGGGATGCCTCAACCAACCACCAACCCATGTTATTTTTTATGCCAATTACTGCTATCAGAAGAATCAGTTCTTCCTGTGACAGATATTGTCTTGTATTTATAATGAAGGCAGAAATAAAATTCTTTTTTAGTGGTGCCAAGAAGAGCAAGATCTTCATCTTTTTCAGAGGTGCAGTGTCCATCTCTTCTCTGACACATATGCCAGAGAGGAAAGAATGGGTTGTTGCTGCCTGGGGTGAGGGCCAAGTATATTTTTATTCACTAGTTGCATTTAAGAGGCCAGAGGCATCTTTTTATATAAAGCCAAAGTAAAACTTCAGTTCCTGCAGAATTTTTGTATACTTCAGCAAGACAGGTATCAGTCTCAGGGGAGAGCGAACGAGGCGTTCTACATTGGCCTGCCCATCCTCAGTGGATTCTGGCAGGTATTATTTTAACTTTTAGGAATTCTACTAGCTTTGCCTTTGTTTTCATGAACTATGGAATTTAAAATACTCTTCATGGATTCTATAGGATTTTGATTCTATTTGATTGGTTTTTCTTTGTAGTTAATCTGCCTTTAAACATGTGGAGGAAATGGTTCAATTTTTAAAAACTTCCACAGGATGTGATACATACAGTTTAAATGATAAATCTTTCCCCTAGAAAGAAATGTCAGGGCACGAGAGCAGACATAGTTATCATACTGTTTATTATTTGACTTGGCTGAAGTCCTAGATTTGGGTTTTAATTTTAATATATTAGAATATACTTTTCTTAGAGGTTTATGTTTGGTAAGTAAGTGAATAGCAGGGTAAATTGAAACTGCATTTGACTAAATTATATTTTTCCGTGATTATTAGTTTTTTTCTTTTATCAGTGAGTGAAGAATTTCTCATCCACTGTCTTATAGGTGAGTACATTTCCATCCAAGATGCTTCTGCTAAGGACAAGAGATTTTAGATTTATTGGGGTGGTTTATGTCTCCAAGATGCCTTTCAGTCATGGTAGACAAATCGTCTGTTGTTGCAGTCTAGGTGGAAATGGGTGGTTATCTTCCTCTCATATATTTCCTTGGCTGAATTCTAATTTTTTTTAGTGGAAATAAAAATTGGTGGTGGGGTGTGGGAGGGAGGTTCAAGAGGGAGGGGACATATGTATACTTATGGCTGATGCATGTAGTTGTACAACAGGAGCCAACACAACATTATAAAGCAATTATCTTCCAATTAAAAGTAAATTCAATTCAATAAGTAAAAGAGACAGTAAGGGAAGCTCCCATAGATAATATAGATTACTATGCTCTGAGCACATGAAGAAAATTGTAAGACTCACATCAAACAATGAAGAGAGGGACCCCATTGTCAGCTGAGCTTCGGGGAGAGACCATCCACTGAAGCAAGGGTGAGTGAGTTATCCCACTACCCCAGCAGCCTCCCCTGCAGTTTACAGTACGCCAGCCCATAGGAATGTGAATCCCACTTTGGAGCCCATTGTGAATGTGTTTCTGAGTTGTTTAACGTGTTTCTCACAAACAGGACATGACATGTATGGTTTAAATGAAAATAATGGCCTTGCCGCTCGGTGCCAGACCGTCTTTTGTCAAGAGCATCCTGGCAATTGGAAGGGCTCTGTGCTGACGTGGCCCACAGGCCGGGTCCTTGGGGGATCTGGCCTTGCTGTGTTTCACACAGAGAAGGCTCTTAAATCAGGGGGCCCCCTGAGGGCCTGCGTCCCTGGTGTATGCGTGCGCTCTTCTGCAGCGTGTGTGTTATGCAGCCGGCACTAGAGTTGGGCTTGCTGCTGTTGCTTCTGACCATAAAAGCTTGCCTGTGAATTAAGAGAGGGAGTTTCTTTGGATTCCTTAACTATGGAGTTTATTTTCAAAACAGAACAAAAGCAATAACCAAAAAACCAGTTATTTTTATTTATTTTCTTTTATTTTTTTTTGGTATGAGAGTGTTAAACTGTATCTAGGTATTTTAGTTTAAACCTTGTGATAACGTAAAAAAAATTTCATTATTTTGAAAAATTGTAGTAAAACATACACGATGTAAAATTTAACCATTTTAAAGGTACAGATCAGTGGGATTAAATATGTTCACATTGCTATGCAACTATCACCACCATCTGTCTTCAGAACCTTTTCACCTTCTCAAGCTGAAACTCGGTAACCGTTAAACAATAACTCATCATTTCCTCCTCCCCCCACTTCCTGGCCACCACCATGCTGCTTTCTGTCTCTATGAATTTGACTACTCTTTGTACCTCATATAACTGGAATCATACAGCATTTGGTTTGTTGTGATGGGCTTGTTTCACTCAGTATAATGTCTTCAAGGATGATAATGTTTGATACAATAAGATAAAGAGTGTATTTATTCAGTTTTATTGCTTGAATTCTTTCTGTGTGTATCTTTTAATGTTCAACTAGTTGATTTATCGTTTTGTGTCCCATGAATGGCATGGGGGCATGGTGTCATCATAGATCAGTCATTCTCAACAAGGGGCTCCTGGGCCCCCAGAAATATTTAACATTAACCAGAGACATTAATTTTGGTGATCACAGTTGAGAAGCAGTGGTGCAGGATGTTATGGTACTGGTGTCTAGAGGGTAGAGGCTGGGGGTGCTCCTAAACATTCTACAATGGCCAGGAAACCTTCCACAACAAAGAATTATCTAGCCCAATGTCAATAGGAGAAGAGGGTGGCAGAGGATGAAATAGTTGAATGGTATCACTGATGCAATGGACATGAGCTTGGGCAAACCCCAAGAGATGGTGAGCGACAGGGAAACCTGGCGTGCTGCATTCCCTGGGGTCGCAGAGTCGGAGATGACTTGGCAACTGAACAATGTCAATAATGCCGAGTTTGAGAAATCCTGTTAAGGGTTAATGAATTTGCCAGTTAATAATGGGGGAAAAAAAATCTCGAGAAAAAATTGCATGACACATTTTCATTGAGTAGTTTTGAAATAAATCTCTGATGTCTTCAATTTGTTTCTGTAAAGCATTAAATATTGGAGGTTCAATACAACCTAGTGCAGACTGAGTTCCTATCATCATGGAGAGACTTCAGTCATAAAAACTGGAGGATTCAGTATCATCCATCTACTTGTACTTTCATTAATTTTGCTATAGGTTCTTTTGGGAATATTTAAGTCTCTGTGCAGGTAATGAGTTTGGGTGGCTGCACAGAGATGGTGAAGCACGGAGTTGGAGTTAGGAGACCTTGTTCTGGCCCCTGTTCTGTTACTGAGTGGCTGCATGACAATCTGTATCTTTGACATGAATATAATAGAAAATTCTTTAAAATTCTTAAAAAGTGACTTCCTTATGGTTTAATTATTATGAAATACATTCTTCTACAGGCTTCCCCGATAGCTCAGTTGGTGAAGAATCTGCCTGCAATGCAGGAGACCCCAGTTTGATACCTGGATCAGGAGGATCTGCTCGAGAAGGGACAGGCTACCCACTCTAGTGTTCTTGGGCTTTCTTTGTGGCTCAGCTGGTAAAAAAGTCCACCTGCAATGCGTGAGACCTGGGTTCAGTCCCTGGGTTGGGAAGAGCCCCTAGGGGAGGGAAAGGCCACCCACTCTGGTATTCTGGCCTAAAGAATTCCATGGACTGTATAGTCCGTGGGGTCACAAAGAGTTGGACACGACTGAGTGACTTTCACACACTATATTCTGCTGCATTTGTTTTTTTTTTTTTAAGTGAAAACTGAACATTGCCTTAATAATAAATGAGTAGGTTAAGCCTTAAGTTGATTGCCAGTAAAGGTACTATGTTCTTTGCAAAAGGCCTGATGAGATCCTGAACTCTTTCTGTTGTCTTCTCCTCTCTTTATTAGGACAGACTCCCATGGCCAACATTGGGTTGACACCTATGTGATCCAGTGGGCTCATTTATTTTTTTTTAATGCTGTTTTTCTTTGACAGCAGAAGATTTGTCTAGAATATTTAAAAGTTAGGTAGACAGGAAAAGCAAAAGCTAATAAAACCTATTTTTAATAGGTTTTTAACCTATTATATAATATGTTAAACATATAATAACATAATGTATTATAACATAGTAGAGGTGAGGAATAAGTATCTAAACCAAAGTTATGGAGTCCAATTTTTAACAGCCAAAAAATTTTATTTCCTTGGAATATGTTGTGTGTCTTTTTCCAGTGCACTCTTTATAGTTATGTCTGTATGCTTAAATAGAGAGGACTAGAAGAGAATTGATTGTAAAGAGTTCCAACAGATGCATTACCTGCAGAGAAATTTGTGTGAAGAGCAGCTTGATCGCAGGGAACACTGAGGACGAAGCCGGGTTCTGAGGAAGCTGACCTACTGTCCTGTCACCTCGTGAATTCCCTTCCCACCACCAGCTCCCATCACTGACTTTGAAAAAAGAAATCGTTATCTAGTATTTTTTCTTAGCAGTTGAAGCAAAGTTTCTTCATAAGACCAGAACTTTTCCAAGAATGTGCTGGCAGCCTGTGCAGTCTCTGGATTTCAGTCTGATGGTATCTGGATTTTGAGCCTGGGCTTTGGTCTGCCTCTCCTTGCTGTTTGATATGATCCAGTTTTGCTCTGTCAGAGCTGGAAGGTAGTTACAAGTCCTAGGAGGAGGCAGGTTGGAAGATAGAATAGGGGTTCACCTTTCAGCAGGAGACAGGAGAAGCCAGACCTCATCTTTATGTTCTCTCCATTTTTCTTATTTACTTATTTATTTTTATTAAAATAGAAAATCCTTAGAACCAGGATGGCAAAGAGGTTTCATCCCGAGTGTCACCTTCAACTGATTATGTTAAGTAATCAGTGTTTGGAACACTTGCTTTAGATTCAAAAAGAATTCTGTGATCAGTTAGTGATGTTTGCCATGGTTGAGCATAAGTTGCTATGGCACATACGTAATGTATTCTCCAACATTGTCTAGTTTGGGGCTCTTAGATTAACAATGTGATTCTCTAGGAGCGGTCCTGGCTGTTCATTAGCACACTTTGATTCTGGCAAATGCTTCTGTTGCAGTTGGCCCTTGTATGAATACTATGAACTCTTGAGTCAGATCACCTGGATTGAAGTACTAGCTTTGTTTTTTACCTTGTGAAAATTAATAGATCTTCTATGTCTATCTTTCTTATCAATAAATAGGGGGCATGGTTACATCTTTTAGTTATTGTGAGGATGAAATGAATGAATACACATTGTTTAGAATAATGCCTGACACTAAACTTTCAATCAATGTTGGTTATATGGGTTGAATTGAAAGTGAACATTGCTCAGTTGTGTCCAACTCTTTGCAACCCCATGGACTATGCAGTCCATGGAATTCTCCAGGCCAGAATACTGGAGTGGGTGGCCTTTCCCTTCTCCAGGGAATCTTCCCAACTAGGGATTGAACCTAGGTCTCCCGTATTGTGGGTGGATTCATTACCAGCTGAGTCACAAGGGAAGCCCATATGGGTTGAATAGTGGCCCCCAAAAGATATATTCACCAGAACCTCAGACTGTGACTTTATTTGGAATAAGAATCTTTATGGGTATAACTGAGGTAAAAATTTCAAGATGAGACCACTCTGGGTTAGAGTGTACCCTGAATCTGAAGACTGGTGTCCTTGTAAGAGAGAGAAATGGAAAAGACACACAGCAAAAAAAGGAAGGTCATGTGAAAAATGGAGACAGAGATTGAAATAATTTATCTGAAAGACTAGGATTTACCTGTAAGGCTAAAATTATTAAAGACTGCAGGCCATCACCAGAAACTGAGAGAGAAAAGTAGAACAATTCTCTCTCAGGGTCTTCATATGAAACAACCCTGTTAACCCCTTGGTTCCAGACTTCTGACTTCCTGAACTGTGAGAGAATAAATTTCTGTTGTTTTAAGCCACCGATGCTCAGAAAGACTCAATTTGAAACCATCAGAATGTACAAAATGAAGAAGAGAGGTAATAAGCATCGTTGAGGTAGATATAGAGATTGATGGTAGACTAGACAAGCCATCTTCCTGATATGGATACCAGCTATTACGTCAGAATTTGAGAGAAGGCAGGGAGTTGAATTCTAGGCAAAGTGGTCTATGGGACAGAAACAAATGTGCAAGAAGGATATATTCTCAGAGGGTGGCTGATACTTGAGTATGCCTAAAGCAAACTGAAATTTTGATAACCTGAGAATACACTGATTACTTTCTCAGTTGGGAAACTGGGTTTTAGGGGCCATCACTTTCTGCATGTTCAGACCAGTGCAGCTTCTTATGCATTTGTGTAGGAACCCTGGTCAGGAGAGGGAGGGAAGGCATGGGCCTGGAGGCACACAGCAGTCCAGGGCTGCCACTTCAGATCTGCCGTCACTGCCTGGTCTCTGGCAAGTTACTTAACCTCTTGGCCTCAGTCTTGACCACACAAAATGGAAGTGACTATACCTACCACGCAGATCATGTTGTGAGAACAGCTTAATATGGACTTTACCTAGCACAGAGCCTGGCAGATGGCAGATGCTCATAGCATTTTTAAAAATATTCTAAGTGCCGGTGTTAGGAATTTGAGGAGATAAGGGAATAAGAAATACACAGAAAATTGTCTCTGCTCATAAGAGCAACATAATATAAGCTGACATTGTAGTGGAGAAGATCAAGGCAGTTAGAATGACGAAATATTGATTGAAAAAAAAAAAGGGATAGTTTTTGTTTTGCTGAAGGATAAGCAGGAGCCTCAGAGAGGATTCAATTTGACCTGAATCTTGAAAAATAAGCAGAGTTTTCATAACCAGGAAAGGGCAGGTATGTTTACTTTATAATGGACTGCTACTGCTGCTAAGTCACTTCAGTTGTGTCCGACTCTGTGTGACCCCATAGACGGCAGCCCATGAGGCTCCCCCGTCCCCGGGATTCTCCAGGCAAGAACACTGGAGTGGGTTGCCATTTCCTTCTCCAAGGCACGGAAGTAAAAAGTGAAAGTGAAGTCGCTCAGTCGTGTCCGACTGTTAGCGACCCCATGGACTGGAGCCTACCAGGCTCCTCCGTCCATGGGATTTTCCAGGCAAGAGTACTGGAGTAGGGTGCCATTGCCTTCTCCATTTAATGGACTAGTGAGACAGAAATATACTTGGTGAGGGTAGAGAATGACAGGGCATCCCTGGACAAGCAAATACTTGGGGTTCATAATGGAGAGGGTTGAATATAGAAGAGATGAGGTTGGATGTGCAGATTTGTGCTAATATATTTGAATGCCACAAATTTGGGGCCAGAGGGAAATATGGAATGCTTTTGAAAGCACAATAGAAGGATGGCTCTGTGGTATAAAGGAAGACTAGGAACAGAAGTCAGAAACACTGGTGCAAGTTAGGAGGCTGCAGCAATGATCTGAGTGATGGATGATGGAGGCAGAACCTAAGGGAGAAGAAAAATTGGGAGAGAGGGGAAGGAGGGAGAAAGAAAACCCGAGCTTCGTCAAATGCTTACTGAATGTTTGGTGAAAGGGAGATTAATAGGATATGGAAACATATCCTATTAATTGGCTTTGGGGGAAAAGGCAGAAAGAGTAGAAGACAAGATGGCTTGATATTCTTAACGTATAGGATCTTCCAAGTATGGTGTGATACACGTGAGCCCTAACTGTGCCTGAAATGTTTTCTATTAGTTTCATTATTTTTAAGTGAAAATTTCATTTTTGGTGGTAAATAAAACCATTTTCATTGTAATAACATTGAATAATTCATAAATGTGTAAGAAGTGGTCACCCAAATTACCACCATGCAGATAATCAATGTTAATAACTGATTCTTCCTTTCTCCTTCCCCTTCCATCCTTTCTTCTTACTTTTTGCATCCAGCCTCCTCCTCCTCTTTCTTTGGATTCTCTCACTTTTCTATTATATATATTTGCATATATACACACACACACACACACTATACACACATGTACTCTTTCATATGAAATGGTTACTTGTTATTATATAGTCTACTTGGTTCCCTAACAACATCTCATTAATCTTAGCACTTGTGAGTGAGTACAGATTTACCTCATTGTAAATCTACTTTATCAGCAGCATTGTGATTTATTTAACTACTCCCTGTAAATGAATGTTGAGCTTGTCTCAGGTCTTGCTAGTAGAGATCACACATTTTTGAGCCCTTGCATATAATTGCATTCATATGAGGTACTTTATTTCTAAACACTTTTGCCAACAGTCGCCTTAGACGTGTTTTTTTGTTTTTTTGTTGGTTTTTGTTTGTTTGTTTTTTTGTTTTCTGTTTTTTTTTGTCTTTTTGATTTGGAAGCCCTTCTGTTCCTCCCAACACAAAAGGAGCGGGAAATTCCTCATTTTATTTGTTTATTTTAAAATTTATAGTGGAGAAAAGCCTTTGTAGGCTTGATGTTCATTTATCCTTCTTCCTTTGTGAATTGCCTCTTCCTTCACTTTGCCCTTTTTGTTTTATGTGGTAGTTGATAAATCTATTTGTACAATAAAGGTGTATACCTTTTGTTAAAACATTGAAAATATTTTCCCTGTGTGTTTGTTATCAACCAGTTATTTCCCTATGGCTTCTGGTTTTTAGGTCATGCCTAAAAGACCTTCTGTTACCTCTACCAAGAACAGCTAGATGTCTGAATTGTTAGGTCTGGCATTTGCTGAATTGCTGTGCCACTTGCCTCTCAGTTTGCACAAGCTTTCTCCTGAGTTTGCTCATGGCCTGGCAGGCGAGGATGTCATCATGAGCTTTGACTGTCTTGGAGATGGAAGACTGCTTCTCTCTGAAATTGCTTCTCTTGACAAAACATGTCATGTAATCATGACCTGAAATCAAATCAGTGCTGAGAGAGAGAACTTAAATCCTTGCAAGAAGTCATCTCCAGTGCAAAAGCTGCCCTTCTCCCTGAGAGCTTTGCTCAGTCCTTTCTATCCACAATGATGGTTGATGTTAGTTGACATTTCTATTCCAAATTTATTTGTGCTTGACACTTAAGAGGCAGCCTGAACTGAATCATTTGCTTGCATAACCTTTAATGCAGGTGGCTGCTGCATTAAAAAATTAAGTCAGGCTCTTACAGACTGAGTTACCTCTATCCCTCTATACATAGAGAACCTCTTGAAACCAGCATGCTGGTCATTATAAACCCAACAGATTCTGGTTTTCAATGGATAATCCAGATTACAAAAATTATGATGTGGTCTTCTTTTGATCTCCATTGCAAAAGTAGATTATAGGTAAGTCAAATGGTGATGTGTAAAAGTGAAATTGCTGCTTGGAAGTAAAACAATTGGTGTTGAAGTTTTATATTGTCATCATTTGACCCAAAGGCTGTTAGCAGATTTTCCTTGTCATTTTTTGCCTATTCTCTATAGTGTTTATATTTGTCCTTTGATGTAACTTATCCATTTTTAAGAATATCCCCATAGTATTTTTTAGATTCAATGCTTCAAATAGATGGTGGCAACAATTTTTTCTCATATTGTTTTACTTTTGGTATTAGAACACATCTAATATTTTAGATTCATATATTCTTTAATTTTTCAAAAATTGATGTATAGCATACCTGCATGTAAGTGCTCAGATTATTGAATGTTTACAAAGTGAATACACCCAGGTAACCATCACCCAGACAAATAAATCAGAGCATCTTGTGTACCCTAGAGCTCTTCCATACCTCTCCCATTATTTATCCCACTGGTGACTATTCTGTCTTCTAACACTATAGATTCATTTTGCCTGGCTTGAACTGTGGGTTAATAGAGTCATAAAGTATGCATTCTTTTATTCCTGGGTTCTTTTACACAACATTTTATTTGTGAGATTTTCCTATACGGTTGTGTGCTCGGGTAGTCAGTTCATTCTCATTCTAGTTGAGTATTCACTTGCTCAAGAATACCTCATTTGTTTTTATTCTTCCTGGTCATTTGGGCTGTTTTCACCTGGGGATTATTATGAATAACACTTCTGTGACATTCTACTAATTTTATTTTGGTGAACATTTGCACACATTTTTGTTGCTTTTATACTTGGGATTAGAAAGGCTGGTAGAAGGCATATGCAGAATGCATATGTTCAGTCCTTCTGAAGTAGTGGTAGAGAATATGTATGACATTTTGCTTGAAGGTAGACTATGCTCCTGTGCGTTTTGATATTTCTGAGGGAATATATTACGATTTAATAGTTGAAAGGAATTGAAAAATGTTCATTTACTTTGGCATGGTTTCCATTATTTGCTTTTATCTGAGAACTCACAAGTTATTCTACAGGTAATATGGTCTGAAGTAAATTGGGTATAAATGCACAGTCCTTGCCCCATTCCAATTTACCAAGCCCAGAGGAAAACATTTGTTACACTATATTTTTACAATACTTCATTGTGATATGATGAGGCTTCAGGCTTTAAGAAAAGGAAATTGGGAGGAGAGAACTAATATGATCCAGTGTGATTTTAAGATAACAACTAGAGTCTTTGCAGAAAAAGGAGCCAAGAGGTCTGATATAAGGCATTGGGGCCACACATTTTTGCAGTGGGATTAAGGAAATGGAAGAACTTGTGCTTTTCAGCATCAGAAAGTCCTCTTCCCAAACATTCCACATTTAAAGTGTAGTATTCCAAGCCTTTAGAAAGAAGCTGCAAGGGAAAATGGAGCTGGCTCAACAACTCAACAACATTTTCTAGATTTTAAGCCTATGACAATAAATCACATCTTTGATCTCGTCCTGAATTTATGCTGTCTGGCAGTTTGAGGAGGTTGTTCCAGAAGAGTCTGTTGCAATGAAATAAGATCCTTCTTTCTATAAGTACAACTTAATACCATTATGCTAATTATCAATCTCATATAATCTGATATATTAGGATACAGATTAGGCTTCTATAACAAAGAAATCTCCAAATCCAGTGACTTACATAAGATGAAAGTTTATTTCTTCCTGTGTCGAAGTCTGTGTAGATCTCCTAGGACTGTCTTGATGGTTTGACAGTGAAAGAGACCCAGACGCCATCTCACTGTTCTGCCATCCTCAGCACGTGACAGTTTCCATCTCATGGTTCTGGATGGCTGTTCCAGCTCCTCTGTCCAGGCTATGTGCTTAGTACCAGAAGAGGAGCGAGAGACTAGGGAAGAACATATTCCTTTCCTTTAAGGGCACAATACAGATCCTGTGTACATCACAACCGTACTCATCCCCTTAGGTGAAATGGCCACTTGGTCATATGGCCACTTCCAGTTGTAGGGCAACTGAAAAAGGTAGTCCTTACCCAAGAGGAACATGTCAGCTAAAATTTCATAACTATAGAAGGAGAGAGTGGATATTGGAGAACAACCAGATGTCTTGTCTTGGTTTGGAGCCTTTATAAATATGTCAGATATCTTTATCCATGGCCTCTGATCTCTCTTCTATATTCTCTCACTCCTTGTCTTTCCTACTGGTTTTCCTTCTTGCATCGCTTAAAGTGCCTCAACACACTTTTGATTCCTTGGAGTTTCTCTATTAGCCAGGAAATAGGAGAAGAGCAAACCCTGCAATCCTATCTGTCCTTTCCCAGATATTAATCTAGGGGGGAAAAAAAGACCTTTTTCTTTGTTTTATTTAGTCTACCTGTTAATTTCTTTGAGTAGTTGTGATGGTTCTGAATTCTGAGTCCAAAAACCCTTTGTAGAGTTGAGCTGAAAAAATGTCCATCCTGATTCCTAGCAACCTATATTTAACCAGAGCACTTGTAAGTATGTGTTAGACAGGGAAATAATAGTTATCAGTCTCTAGTGAATTATAAAGGAAAATAATTAGTTAACCTTGAGATAGCAGGGGTGCCAGACAGCTGAATAGCAGAACCCCTCCACTCTTCAAGAGGGTTGGGAGCTTGGAATGCATTGTCTTCAGAGACAAGGAAGCTGACCATTCATTGTGTGTCTCTGGAATAGGACACCCACATTCTTTTGTAAACTTGTCTCAGCTCATCTGTAGCCATTCAACACCTCTGAGCCACTTGTGATTGTCTTAGAGGGTGTAATGTTCTGGCAGGCAGATTTTGAGCATCTCTCTCAGGGTCAAAATTCATCCAGGAGTTAGTCAACTTGAGTTTGACTTCGGTTTTCACCAGTAATCATTTGTTGTGTGGCTTTAGATGAATTTCTTAATCTCCTTTTGAGAGTGTCACTTTTTAACATGAAGAAATTTTGCTAGTAACCTTAAGTTAATTCACCTTATTTATTAATGGAGCAGTTATGGTAATGTGAACATCAAGGGAGGATGGGTGTGTATCCCATCTATGTTGTGGAAGCCAGGAAATATGCAATTAAGTGGCACAAGTGTGGTCAGTTTAGGGTGACCATTATGTCTCTGACATGATGTTTCCAATAAAGAATGCAATATAATGAAGAGCTTGGGCCCTGAAGCAAGACAGATATAGGATGAATCCCTAGCTCTGTGTGGCCTTCTCTGAGTCTCATTTTTTTCATGGTCTTGTTACCAAGGTGATTGATTCTGGAAGAAATCCCAGCTCTACCCTTTTCTAATTACGTGATTTTAGACAAATTATATAACTATTCTGTATTTCAGATCTGCTTTAATAGCCCTGCCTTAGGTTTCTCAAAAGGTGATATAACACATGAAAAACATTCAGCGAAATGCCTTTAACATAATAAGTGCTCAGTAAAAGGCAGCAGCAGTATCATTTTGATGGTTGCCAGAGAATTTTTTTTTTAAATTTAAGAATTTACTAGTTGAGATATAACAGCTCTATTTGGGTATGATTGACTAACAGTAAATTGCAGCTATTTAATGTGTAAAACTATATAACTTTTGGCATATGGATGTACCGGTAAAACAGTGAAGATAATGGATATACCCATTACTTATCCAGATTTCCTCATGCCTCTTTGTAATTCATTCTCCCTTCCTCTTCACAGTCTCTCCACCCCACTCCTCAGGCGAGCACTGATCTGCTTTATGTTGCTGTAGATTAATTTGCTATTTCTAGGATTTTGTGTAAATAGTATCATACAATATGTATTCTTTCTGACTTGCTTATTTTCACTTATCAATATTACATGAATCAGTAAGTCATTCCTTTTCGTTGCTGGCTAGTATGCCAATAATCTTGACACAGGTTCAATCCCTGGTCACAGAACTAAGATTCCAAATGCCCCACAGTGCAGCCAAGAAAAAAAAAAAGTGAAAGGGGGGAATGTATCATCTTGCCTTTTGTTTCATATTTTCTTTAATCTCTTTTTGCTGCCTTGATGGAGAATTGTAATTGATTCATTTCTGTCATCTTTGTCAGTATATTCACTATAGGTCTTAATTTTGTTATTTTCATGGTTTCTTTAGAATTTATTATAGGTTTATCTTATCACATCTACTTTCCCAAATGTTTTTCTTCCTTTTCATGTATAGTATATGAATTTTACAACATCACAACATTATATTTCCATTTTTTTCTGTCTGATTTTTGCTTTTGCTGTAATACATTTTACTTCCATTTTTGTTATAAACCCCAGAATACAGTTTTTATTGTACCATGCTTGGTTCCAGTGATAGATTGTCTTTAAGAGAAATTTAAATAAGAAAAAATTTTTTAAAAATATTTACTCATATTGTTAACATTTCTGGTGATCGTTATTCCTTTTTGTACATTGAGATATCCGTCTGATATAATATTCCGTGTCCTTGACAATTCTACTTTTTTTGTTTTTTTTTGTAGAGCAAGTCCGCTGCTGCTGAGTTCTTTGAGCTTTTGTTTATCTAGAGAATTCTTTATTTCATCTTTGTTTTTGAAGATTTTTTTTCTGGATATAGAATTCTGAGTTAATAAATTTTTTCCCCATTAACTCTTTAAAGATGTTGCTCCACTGTTTTCCAACTTTGTTCTTTCTCACAAGAAAACTGCTGTCATTTTTGTGTCTCTTTAATATGTCTTTGTTTACTTCTGGCTAATTTTAACATTTTTTTTCTTGTATTGATTTTAAGTAGTTTGATTATGATGTGCCTTTCTTTAGTTTTCTTCATGTTCCTTGTGACTGGTATGCATTTTACTTGGATTTGTGGATTTATAGTTTTTGTTATTATTTTAAGCTACCTTGTGACTGACAGCATGTGTAGATCACATAGGTTGTTTCTTTTTGAGTGAGCATTGGTAGTTTGTTTCTTTTAAGGAATTGGTCCATTTTTATCAATATTGTCAGATTTATGATCATAAAATTATAATTAGTGTTTCCTTATTACTGTTTTATAGGTTCTAATGGTGGTCTCTTTTCTTTCTTGATATAGGTGACTTCTATCTTCCTTTTCTTTTCTTTTTTTTTTTTTTTGGTCAGTATGCCTAAAGGTTTATCTTCTTTGTTGTTGCTTAGTCTCTAAGTCATGTCTAACTCTTTTGTGACTCTATGGATTGTAACTTGCCAGGCTCCTCCATCCATGGGATTTCCCAGGTGAGAATACTGGAATGAGTTGCCATTTCCTTCTCTAGGGGATCTTCCTGATCCAGGGGTCAAATCTGCATCTCCTGCACTGGCAAGTGAATTCCTTACCACTGAGCCACCAGGGACGCCTTTATCTTCTTTAGTGATCTTCTAAGGAACAAACTTTATGTTTCATTGTTTTCTTTTTGTATTTTTTCTGGTTTCAGTTTCATCAATTTGACCTTGTTTTCTAACAGTGCAAGTTTTCTCTAATTGCTCCATCATCTGCTTCTTATGTAGTTTTATTTGTATTTTTATTTTCATTAAATTAAAAATATTTTCTAATTTCCCTTGTGACTTCCTCTTGAACCCATAGGTTATATAACTGTGTTATTTAATTTCCAAATATTTGGTGATATTCTCAGATACCTTTCTGTTGCAGATATCCAATTTTACTCCATTGTGTTCAGAAGAAATTATTTTTATTATCTCTCATCTTTTAAACTTCTTAAGGTTCATTCAATGGCACAAGCATATTTCATTCTGTTGAATGCTTCATTTGCACTTGAGAAGAATATGTATTCTTTTGTTGAGTGGAGTGTTCTATAAATGTCAGGCCAAACTGGTTGCTAGTGCTATACCATTATTCTATACTTTTATTGATTTTCTCTACTTATTCTATTGGTTAGTATGAAAGTAGTGTTGAAGTCCTTGGAAGATAATCAGTGATTGGTTCTCCTTTCAGTTCTATCAGTTTTTGCTTTGTGCGTGTTGAAGCTCTGTTATTAAGTGTGCAAAATTTTAATGCTGTTATAACCACCTATCATTTTGTAATGACCTTTTTGTTACTAGAAAACTTTTTTTTATTCTTGGTACTATTCTTTGCCTGGAAATTGACTTTGCCAGTATTAATATAGCCACTTCAGTTTTCTTTTCTTTATTTTTTGTATGCTATATCCTTTTTGCTTATAATTTTTAATGTATGTATATATTTATTTAAAGTGAATTTCTTAGCACATAGAAGGTCTTGCTTTTTCAATCCAATATAATAGCGTCTGTTTTTCAGTTGCTATATTTAGACTATTTATTATAATGATTGGTATTATTTAATTTAGATTTCCCATTTTATCATGTGTTTCCTGTTTACTTTATGGATGGCATCACTGATTCAATGGACGTGAGTCTGAGTGAACTCTGGGAGTTGGTTATGGACAGGGAGGCCTGGTGTGCTGCAATTCATGGGATTGCAAAGAGTCGGACACGACTGAGCGACTGAACTGAACTGAAGAACTTTCAGATTATTTGACTATGTTTAATATTCCATTTGACTTTCTCTGTTGGCTTTTTTACTGTGTATATTTAATTTTTAAGTGGTTGCTCTAGAGATTTCTGTCTCTATATATTTAGTCTTGTGTGGTGTACTTAGAATTAATGTTCTAACACATCCAGTGAAAGAAAGAAACCTCACAACCCTGTCATTGTCTTCACTTTTCAATTATATGTTGTATTTATTGCAAACATACATTGAAAACCCCACCAGAAACATTATAATTTTTACATTTAAAAGAACATTTAATTCATATATAACTTAAAGATCCAAAGAGGAGGAAATATAGTCTATCATATTTTCCAGTCATTTCCCATTGCTTTAGAGCTTCCTTCTTTTCTGAATTTCTGGATTTTCTTCTGGTTTAATGTCCCTTAATTTTGTATAGCATTTTTTGGGTCCCTTTTTTAGAGCAGATCTGCTGTTGATAAATTCTCTGAATGTATCTTTGTCAGAGAATTTTCTCTTTATTCCTGAAGATTACTTTGCTGGCAACAGAATTCTGGATTGACAGATTTTTTTTTTTCCTGTCAAGACTTTTTTTTTGCTGTCATCTGGCCTCCATGATTTCTGGTGAGAGATACAGTGTCATGTCATTTATTATTCCCCTTTGTGTAGCATGTCATTCTTCTTTAGACTTGTTTTATCTTTGGCTTTTAGCAGTTTGATTTTGATATAGCTATGGGTAATTTTCTTTGAGTTTCTACTGTTTAAAGTTTGTTCTACTTCTTGTCATTGTGAATTTATGTCTTTTCCCAAATCTCAGAAGTTTCAGTCATTTTTTTCACAATTTTTTTTTTTTAAAACATGAGTCTCTTTTTCTCTTTTGGTGGTATTCCAATGGCACAAACGTTACACATTTTGATATTGTTCCACAAGTTTGTTGATATTTTATTATAAGCAAATTATATACTTTGTTTATATTTTATTGAGGTTTTTCTTCTCTTATTTTGGGTCAGGTGTTTTCTATTGATTTATCTCTAAGTTTCACGTCCCTTTCCATGGTCCTTTTCATTCTGGCATTGAGTCATATGGTGATTTTTAATTTCAGATATTTTATTTGTATAGCTTTTATCTCATGAGAATTTCTTTTTTTCCATTCACTTAAAGTGTATTTAATTCCCTGGTGGCTCAAATGGTTACAAAAAAAAAATCTGCCTGCAATGCAGGAAACCCAGGATTGATACCTCAGTTGAGAAGATCCCCTGGCAAAGGGAATGACTACCCACTGCAGTATTCTTGCCTGGAGAATTCCAGGGACAGAAGAGCCTGGCAGGCTACAATCCATGGGGTCATAAAGAATCAGATGCAACTGAGCAACTATCACACACGCATACAACCTTTGTATGAACCTGCAAAGAAAAATGTTTGCTTTAAAGTTTTTGTCTGATAATCTGTGTCATGTTGGGGTTGGCATCTGTTAATCATCTTTTTCTTTGCAGATTTGCCGTATATTCCAGGTTTTTGTATGGCAAGTTTTCTGATCATTTTAAATATTGTGTAATGTAGACTCTGAGTCCTGCTAAAATCCTTTGGAGAATATAGGATGTTTGGCTTAGCATGCAATGTAGTTACATTCATTGTAAGTTCTATTTCTTTATCTGTGAGTGGTGGTTGTAGTGTCAATTCACTTTTCAAAGACTTCAGGTCTGTTCCATTCATGCACAGCTTAAGGATGAGTTGAGTAGTTTTGCAGGTTCATACACAGAGTATGAGGTGGCTGGATGGCATCACCAATGCAATGGACATGAAATTGGGCAAACTTTGGGAGATGGTGAGGGACTGGGAGGCCTGGTGTGATGGAGTTACAAAAAGCTGGACATGACTGGGTGACTGAAACAACACAGAATTATAGGATTATCTTATTCAGCTCTTTGCTCTCCTGGATTCTCTCTACACTCTTCACTTTGCAGGGCTCTCGTCCCCAGTTTTCTGATTAGAAAGGTGGGATTTCTCTGAGAGTTCTGTTTATCTGGGCTGCTGCAGACACTTCACATTCAGGGTCCTCAGGAAGTTGCTTTTATACAGTGTTTAGTTGTAATCAGTGAGAGAGATGGGGCTGTAGAGGACTACTCCCTTTTGGCCAGCAATGAGAGTCTCAGGACATTGTTTAAAGGGTTAAATGTTACCTGCCATTATGTAATTTCCCCCATGTTCTTTAATAGTTAAGTTCAGAATTTATTCCTCAATGCCTTTTAGTGCTTAAGTGATTTTCTCTAAACAGGGTAGCACAACTGTGATCTGAGTGTTTAAAATGGCTGACAACTTTCCAGGTGGTTTTAATTGATTTGTCTTCAGCAATGGATATACTGAACACAGGCAATGTTGCATGGCTTCCACCATTGACTCTGAGTGGAACAGGTTTGTGAATGTCTTGAATGACATTCTTTCATGAAGAGCTCTGTGTTTATCATGGATTCTGGAACTTCCTGCTGGTGAAGGTTCTTATTCTTGGCCCATGATTCATACAGTTCCCACTGATTCTTGACATTTCTTACAGGTTTTAACCTAGGCTTTGTTGGTGTGGGAGATGAGATATAGAACTCATAGGGACCCATGTACTATGAGAGAGTTAGGATCATGTTTTCAGATAGGGTTTCTGCTCATTACATGAGAATAGACATATTAAAACAACAACATCTTGATTTGCATTATGCCCAAGATTTTTCCATGACAAATTGACTGTTTACATTTGTGTAGTGATTATTCAGTGAATGTCTTTACCCACATGTGCATTGCATTTATGAATAATCAGATATAGCATTTATAGAAGCAAGAAAGAGTTAATTATCACCATGTGACTATTTATAATTTTTTTTTTTTTTACATGCTGAGGGGATGAATAAATGTACTGGAATAAGGCCAGGAATGCCCCTTTACCCAAGAGGGAGTTGTTGCAGGGGAATCCAGAACAATTAGACCGTGTTACTTCCTTTTGTTAAGGCAGTCATCTGGGGTCACAGCTAATGTAAAGAAGGGCATTGTCAGTAACAAGTAAAGTGAGGCTGTTGGTAAAATGAAACAGGCTATGCTTTGCCCTGTAACCTCTTACTACAGCCAGCTCTTCCATGATAGCCATTGGCGCCAAGGAAAATCGGGCAGAATAGTTGGAACCCTTCCCAGTCCAGAATATGCATTACCAGCCCTTCTATTTGAAAGCTATTTTAAATCTTTTTTGAACTATCTAAGTAGTTAGAGATAAAGTTAGAGAATACTTTCATTGCTAATAGATAAATAAGTTTAATAAAGCCTTTTTACAGAATGAATATAGGAGAGAGAGAAAACCAAAATGGAAATCAGGAATCTTAGAATTGTTAACTTGAAATGGTTTAAGGCACTCTCTGGACTTCACTTTTAGGCTTTTGTATAACGAGGAGGGGCCACCCAGTAGATCAGACAATAAATGAAAATATTAAACAATGATAAATGTTAGGCTTTGTGCATTACATGGATTATCTCTCTTAACCTCACAACAGCTGTAATATACCTAATCTCACAACAGCTGTAATATACATGCTATTAAATTTCCTTTTTCCAGGTAAAAGGATTGAGGCTGAGGGAAGTTACTTGATTTGCCAAAGTTGAATATTTAGGTTTCAAAGTAATACATTCTGACTCTAGACTCTGGTGAACTCTTGAAATTATAACTACTCAGTAGTAGAGTTCAACCAGAGCTCTGATTCTGATGGTTTTGTAGGGATTTCCTGGAGCACAGTGTTCATAAACATTTTGAGGCCCATACTGGCTAAGTGCATTAGAATAGTTGCTGAATTGATTACTGGTGCCTGCTGTGGCACAAGAGGACAAAACAAATGCATATATGCTCAGTGTTTGCCATCCATATCAGGTGGTTACTGAGGGCCCTTCTGACAAAAACACCAGACACAGTACTACTGCTAACACCAGCACATGGAGCAGTTTTTCAGTTTCCGTTATTTTACATTAACTTTAGGAATTTGTAGTGTCACCACAGGTACAGTATTAGTTTTCCAGAGGAGAGCTCTCTTCCCTTTAAAATATCTTTCAAGAGACGTTCTAAATTATCATAGGGCTGAGAGAACCATCGTATATACATAATGGTCCTAACATAAAAAATTCAGAAGTAACTATATTAGTGAAAAAACAACATGATGCCATAATAAACCATTTGTAGAATCTTTGTTCCTGACCAGAGATCAAACCCTGAGCCTTTGGAGTGGGAGCACTGAGTCCAAACTACCAGAGAACTAACCTTAGGGAGTATCAAGTAGTGAGAACCCACACAAAGGAAACCACTTGAATACAAGACCCGGCATCACCCAACCACCAGTAGCACCCTGTGTGGGACACCTCATTGAAACAACAAACAAAACAAAAATACAAACCCAGTCATCAGCAGACAGGAATACCACCTCACTCAGCCTTCCCCATCAGAGGAGAAACAAACAAACAATCAAAAACTCAGCACTAATCTCACCTTATACAAAGCTCACGCAAACCACTGGACCACCCTTAGGAGGGCAGAAACCAAAAGGAAGAAAGAATTCAACCTTACAAGGAAAGAATTCAACTTTTCTTGAAGCCTGGAAAAAGGAGATCTCAAACATAATAACTTTCTTTTAAAAATGAAAAGACAGAAATACTGCACAAATGAAAGAACAAACTAGAAACACAGAAATCCAAATAAATGACGAGGAAATAGGAAAATTACCTGAAAAAGAATTCAGAACAATGATAGTAAAAATGATTGGGGGAAAAAAAAAAACCTTGAAAACAAAATGGAGAAAATGCAAGAATCAATCAGCAAAGACCTAGAAGAATTAAAGAATAAGCATATAGATTCAAGCAACACAATTACTAAAATTAAAAATACTCTAGAAGGACTCAATAGCAGAATATCTGAGGCAGAAAAACGAATCAAGGAGCTCGAAGATAAAATGGTAGAAATAACTTCTGAAGAGCAGAATAAAGTAAAAAGAATAAAAAGAGCTGAGGATAGTTTCAGAGACCTCTGGGACCATATCAAATGCACCAACATTCGAATTATAGGAATCCTAGAAGAAGAAGAGAAAAAGAAAGGTTATGAGAAAAATTTTGAAGAGATTATAGTTGAAAATTTCCCCAACATGGAAAAGGAAATAGCCAATCAAGTCCAAGAGGCACAAGAGTCCCATACAAGATAAACCCAAGGAGAAACATGCCAAGATACATACTAATCAAACTAACAAAGAGTAAACACAAAGAATATTAAAAGCAGCAAGGGAAAAGCAACAAGTAATATACAAGGGAAACCCCATATACTTAACAGCTGATCTTTAAGCAGAAACTGCAGGCCAGAAAGGAATGGCAGGATGTATTTAAAGTACTGAAAGGGAAAAATCTACAACCAAGATTACTGTACCCAGCAAGGATCTTGTTCAAAATTGATGGAGAAATAAAAAGCTTTTCAGACAAGCAAAAGTTAAAAGAATTCAGTACCACCAAACCAGCTTTACAACAAATGTTAACAGACTTATATAGTCAAGAAATACAAGAGAAGAAAAAAGATCTACAAAATCATCCCCAAACAGTTAGAAAATGGCAGTAGAAACATATATATCAACAATTGCTTTAAATGTAAATGGATTAAATGCTCCAACCAAAAGACACAGACTAGCTGAATGGATCGGAGAAGGCAATGGCACCCCACTCCAGTACTCTTGCCTGGAGATCACAGGGACTGGGGAATCTGGTGGGCTTCTGTCTATGGGGTCGCATAGATTCGGACATGACTGACGTGACTTGGCAGCGGCAGCAGCAGCTGAATGGATGCAAAAACAAGACCCAAATATATGCTGTCTACAAGAAACCCACTTCAGACCTCAAGACAAATATAGACTGAAAGTGAGAGGATGGAAAAAATATATTCCATACAAATGGGAAGCAAAAGAAACTGGAGTAGCAATCCCCATATCAGACAAAATGGACCTTAAAATAAAGAATGTTACAAGAGATAAGGAAAGACACTGCATAATGATCAAGGGCTCAATCCAAGAGGAAGACATAACAATTGTAAATTTCTATGCACCCAACATAGGCGCACCTCAATACATAAGACAAGCACTAACAGACATAAAAGGAGAAATTGACAGTAACACAATAATAGTAGGAGACTTTAACACCCCTCTCACACCAATGGACAGATCATCAAAACAGAAAATTAATAAGGAAACACAAGTCTTAAATGATACATTAGATGAGATGGATCTCATTAATATCTTCAGGGCATTCCATCCAAATGCAGAAGAATACACCTTCTTCTCAAGTGCACGTGGAACATTCTCCAGGATAGACTACATCTTGGGTCACAAATCAAACCTCAGTAAATTTAAGAAAATTGAAATTGTTTCATGCATTTTCTCTGACCACAATGCCGTGAGACTAGATATCAATTACAAGAAAAAAACTGTAAGAAACACAAACACATGGAGATTGAACAACACATTTCTAAATAGCCAACAGGTTACTGAAGAAATCAAAAGAGAAATCAAAAAATTTCTGGAAACAAATGACAATGAAAACATGACAACTCAAAACCTATGGGATACAGCAAAAGCAGTTCTAAGAGGGAAGTTTATAGTGATACAATCATACCTCAAGAAACAAGAAAAACATCAAATAGACAACCTAACTTTACACCTAAAGCAACTGGAAAAAGAAGAAAAAAAAATTAGTAAAAGGAAAGAAATCATAAAGATCCAAGCAGAAATAAATGAAAAAGAAATGAAAGAAACAGTAGTAAAGATTAACAAAACTAAGAGCTTGTTCTTTGAGAAGATAAACAAAATTGACAAACCCTTAGCCTCATCAAGAAAAAAAGAGAGAAGAATCAAATCAACAAAATTATAAATGAAAAAGGAGAGATTACAATAGACAATGTAGAAATACAAAGGATTATGAGATTATTATGAACAACTATATGACAATAAAATAGATAACCTGGAAGAAATGGACAGATTCTTAGAAAAGTTCAATCTTCTAAGATTGAACCAGGAAGAAATAGAAATTATGAACAACACAATTACAATCACTGAAATTGAAGCTGTGATGAAAAATCTTCCAAAAAGCCCAGGACCAGATGGCTTCACAGGAGAATTCTATCAAACATTTAGAGAAGAGCTAATGCCTATCCTTCTAAAACTCTTTCAAAAAATTGCAGAGGAAGGAACATTTCCAAACTCATTCTACAAGGCCACCATCACCCCAGTATCAAAACCAGACAAAGACAACACATAAAAAGAAAAGTACAGGCCAATATCACTGATGAACATAGATGCAAAAATTCTCAACAAAATTTTAGCAAACAGAATTCAGCAACATATCAAAAAACTCGTACACCATGATCAAGTTAGGTTTATTCCAGAGATGCAAGGATTCTTCAATATGTGGAAATCAATCAGTGTGATACACCATATTAACAAATTGAAAGATAAAAACCATATGATTATCTCAATAGATACAGAAAAAGCCTTTGACAAAACTCAGCACCTATTTATGATTAACATTCTTCAAAAAATAGGCATAGAAGGAACCTACCTCAATATAGAAAAGGCCATGATAAGCCTACATCAAACATTATTCTTAATGGTGAAAACCTGAAAGCATTCCCATAAGATAGGGAACAAGACAAAGGTGTCCATTTTTCCCACTATTATTCAACATAGTTCTGGAATTCCTAGCTACAGCAATCAGAGTAGAAAAAGAAATAAAGGGAATCCAGATCAGAAAAGAAGAAGTAAAGCTCTCACTGTTTGAAGATGACATGATATTGTACAAAACCCTAAAGATAGTATCAGAAAATTACTAGAGCTAATCAGTGAATTTAGCAAAGTTTCAGGGTACAAAATCAATACACAGAAATCACTTGCATTTCTATATAACAATGAAAAATCACAAAGAGCAATTAAGGAATCAATCCCATTCACCATGGCAACAAAAAGAATTAAATATCTAGGAATAAACTTACCTAGGACACAAAATAACTGTACACAGAAAATTATAAGACACTAATGAAAGAAATCAAAGATGACATAAACAGATGGAGAGATATTCCATGTTCCTGGGTAGGAAGAATCAATATTGTGAAAATGACTATACTACCAAATGCAATCTATGGATTCAATGTGATCCCTATCAAATGACCAATGGAATTTTTCACAGAACTAGAACAAAAAATTTCACAATTCATATGGACACACAAAAGACCCCAAATAGTGAAAACAGTCTTGAGAAGAAAAATGGAGCTGGAGGAATTAGCCTTCCTGACTTCAGATTATACTGCAAAGCTACAGTCATCAAGACAGTATGGTACTGGCACAAAAAATGGCAACCCACTCCAGTACTCTTGCCTGGAAAATCCCATGGATGGAGGAGCCTGGTAGGCTACAGTCCATGGGGCCGCAAAGAGTCGAACACGACTGAGCGACTTCACTTCACTTCACTTCAGACCAATGGAACAAGATAAAAAACCCAGAAATAAACTCATGCACCTATGGGTACCTTATTTTTGACAAAGTAGGCAAGAATATACAATGGGGCAAAGACAGCCTCTTCAATAAATGGTGCTGGGTAACCTGGATAGCTGCATGCAAAAGAATGAAATTAGAACACTTCTGAACACCACAAAGATAAACTAAAAATGGATTAAATACCTAAATGTAAGACCAGAAACTGTAAATCACTTAGGGGAAAACATAGGCAGAATATTCGATGATGAAAATCAAAGCAAAATCCTCTATGACCCACCTCCTAGAGTAATGGAAATAAAAACACAAGTAAAGAAGTGGGACCTGATTAAACTTAAAAGTTTTTGCACAGCAAAGGAAGCTATAAGCAAGGTGAAAAGACAACCCCCAAAATGGGAGAAAATAATAGCAAATGAAACAACTGACAAAGGATTAATTTCCAAAATATGCAAACAGCTCATACAACTCAATACCAGAAAAACAAACAACCCAATCAAAAAGTGGGGAAAAGACCTAAACAGACATTTCTCCAAAGAAGACATTACAGATGACTAACAAACACATGAAAAGATGCTCAACATCGCTCACTATTAGAGAAATGCAATCAAAACTACAATGAGATATCACTTCACACTGGTCAGAATGGCCCTCATCAAAAAGTCTACAAACAATAAATGCTGGAAAGTGTGTGGAGAAAAGGGAACACTCTTACACTGTTGGTGGGAATGTAAATTGATACATTATGGAAGACAGTATGGAGATTCCTTAAAAAACTAGAAATAAAACCACCATATGACCCAGCAATCCCACTCCTAGGCATGTATCCTGCTGCTGCTGCTGCTGCTGCTGCTGCTAAGTTGCTTCAGTCATGTCCGACTCTGTACGACCCCATAGCCAACAGCCCACCAGGCTCCACCGTCCTTGGGATTCTCCAGGCAAGAACACTGGAGTGGGTTGCCATTTCCTTCTCCAATGCATGAAAGTGAAAATTGAAAGTGAAGTCACTGAGTCATGTCCAACTCTCAGCGACCCCATGGGCTGCAGCCTACCAGGCTCCTCCGTCCATAGGATTTTCCAGGCACTCCAAGGGGAGTGGGGTGCCATTGCCTTCACCGAGGCATGTATCCTGAGGAAACCAAAATTGAAAGAGACACATGTATCCCATTGTTCATTGCAGCACTATTTACAATAGCTAGAGCATGAAAGCAACCTAGATGTCCATCAATAGATGAATGGATAAAGAAGATGTGCTACATATATACAATGGAATATTCAGTTCAGTTCAGTTCAGTCGCTCAGTCGTGTCCAAGTCTTTTACTCAGCCATAAAAAGGAACACATTTGAATCAGTCCTGATGAGGTGGATGAACCTAGAACCTATTATACAGAGTTAAGTGAGTCAGAAAGAGGAAGATAAATATCATATTCTAATACATATATACAGAACTAGAAAAATAGTACTGAAGAATTTACTTGCAGATAACAATGGAGAAACAAACACAGAGGATAGACGTATGGACGTGAGGAGAGGGGAGAAGAGGGTGAAATGTATGGAAAGAGTAACATGGAAACTTACAATACCATATGTAAAATAGATAGCCAATGGGCATTTGCTGTATAGCTCAGGAACCTCAAACAGGGGCTCTGTATCAATCTAGAGGAGTGGGATGGAGGGAAATGGGAGGGCGCTTCAAAAGGGAGGGGATGTATGTCTACCTATGGCTGATTAATGTTGAGGTTTGACAGATGACACCACCCTTATGGCAGAAAGTGAAGAAGAACTAAAGAATCTCTTGATGAAAGTGAAAGAGGAGAGTGAAAAAGTTGGCTTAAAGCTCAACATTCAGAAAACTAAGATCATGGCATCCAGTCCCATCACTTCATGGCAAATAGATGGGGAAACAGTGGAAACAGTGTCAGACTTTATTTTGGGGGGCTCCAAAATCACTGCAGATGGTGATTGCAGCCATGAAATTAAAAGACACTCCTTGGAAGAAAAGTTATGACCAACCTAGATAGTATTTTCAAAAGCAGAGACATTACTTTGTTGACTAAGGTCCGTCTAGTCAAGGCTATGGTTTTTCCTATGGTCGTGTATGGATGCGAGAGTTGGACTGTGAAGAAGGCTGAGCACCGAAGAATTGATGCTTTTGAACTGTGGTGTTGGAGAAGACTCTTGAGAGTCCCTTGGACTGCAAGGAGATCCAACCAGTCCATCCTAAAGGAAACCAGTCCTGGGTGTTCATTGGAAGGACTGATGTTTAAGCAGAAACTCCAGTATTTTGGCCACCTGATGCGAAGAGCTGACTCATTTGAAAAGACCCTGATGTTGGGAACGATTGAAGGCAGGAGGAAAAGGGGACGACAGAGGATGAAATGGTTAGATGGCATCACTGACTCGATGGACGTGAGTTTGGGTAAATTCCGGGAGTTGGTGATGGACAGGGAGCCCTGGCATGCTGTGGTTCATGGGGTCGCAAAGAGTCAGACTCGACTGAGCAAATGGTCTGAACTGAACTGAACTTGACAGAAAACAGTAAAATTCTGTAAAGCAATTATCCTTCAATTAAAAAAAAATTAATTTTTTAAAATTATAAATCTAAAAAAGAAAAAAAGAGAGAGAGACTTCTCCAGTACCACAATTAGAAAGCATCAGTTCTTCAGTACTCAACCTTTCTTATGGTCCAACTCTCACATATGTACATGGCTACTGGAAAAACCATAGCTTTGACTATACAGACCTTTGTTGGCAAAAAACAAAGAAACAAACAAAAACCCATGATATGACCTTAAATACTAATTACTAGGGATTTGTAAGATAAATGTTTTTGTTCTGAAGAACAGTGATATTATAAATTGTTAACATAGGTATACGAAGACACTTTGTGGCAAGTTAAGTCTGGGAAAATTTTTTATAAATTATAAAATATGCAACTCTTAGTGGTTCAGAATATAGTCATTAGATAAATGTGATAAAATTTTCATTGTATTTCCCAATAACTTTAACCATGGAACCATTTTATTTGTTATCAACTATTAAAATCCTAAGGAAGCATTGTCACACTTTGAGAAATGCCAACTCAAGACTCATATATAGAATGAAGTAGAAGTAGTTTTCAAGGTGACTCATTTCTTCTCTGACTCAGCATGGACCTAAAACTGTGATATTAAGAACTAAGCAACTCTGCTCATACGCTGGAATGAGGACAAAAAAGAGAACTGGGTAAAAATCTTTGTCAACTGTAAATGTAATTTCAATGAACGTTACTGAGAAAAATCATAATATTAAACAAATGGGAGTGTAGCTGAGACCTCAATCCAGTAAATCATCATAAAATAGTGGTGATTAACTAGAAGAAAGAATTATTTGTTTCACCTGGAACAGAGAGGAAATAAAAATGAACATCTTTGATAATTCCATGGAGCAATTCTAAAAACTTATCTCAGTAGCTAATCACATTTAGTCAATAACAGCTTTGCTATACCCACTCAGTGTTCAATTTTGAAATTAGAAATAAACCCACTGGGTATGCCAGTGCTTCTGAAATTTTAGTTTGCATTTGAGTGACATATAGGCTTATTAAAAACGCAGTGCTCCCAAATGCACTGGGATTTTGCTTAGCAGGTATAGGTTGAGATCCAAGATTCCATATTTTTACAACTCTTTGAGAGACACTGATGTAAACCATGTGATAATACTAGAAATGATAAAGTATTTTGAGAGGTCTCAGAATCCTCAACAGAAATAATCATTCCACCCAGGCTGATTTTTGGCAAAATGTCAAAAAATGCTTTGCTCTTCATCTTCCTTCGAGCCAACTAATGCTTTCACGCTTAGACCGCTATGTTTGAGTATAAATGCTCAAACATACAGAAGTTTGTTTCTTGCTCATAGAGTTTATTTTTTCCTCATGTAAATCCAAGCAGAATCTAAGTTAACAGGGTCTAAGTGAAAATGAAAGTGTTACTTACATAATCGTGTCCAACTATTTGTGATCACAGGGACTATAGCCTCTGTCCATGGAATTCTCTAGGCAAGAATACTGGAGTGGGTTGTGACTGTCTTCTCCAGGGGATCTTCAAAACCCAGAGATTGAACCCGGGTCTCCTGTATTGCAGGCAGATTCTTTTCCATCTGAGCCACTACAGAAGCCAACATAATTGGGGTTGGATCTAAGCTCCCGCGTAATTGTTCTGGGACCCAGCACCAGGGAGGCTTGGCCGTCTTCAGTCTATGGCTTAGAACATCGTCTGGATGTTGATGGCTAGCTGGTGGATGGAGAGAGAGCCTAGAGAATCATGGATAGTGGCATAGTCAGAATCATGCCCTCCCCTACCAAAGATTCACACGGGGTACTTGAGTACCTCAGAATGTGGCTGTATTTGAAGTTAGGGCCTTTAGAGAGGTTATGAAGTGAGACTTATAGAGCAGGACCTAATTCAGTATGACTATTGCCTTTATAAGAAAAGAATACTTGAAGCATCCTATTTAACACCCTTTACTCCTTGGAAGAAAAGTTAGACCAACCTAGACAGCATATTCAAAAGCAGAGACATTACTTTGCTGACTAAGGTCCATCTAGTCAAGGCTATGGTTTTTCCAGTAGTCATGTATGGATGTGAGAGCTGGACTGTGAAGAAGGCTGAGCACCGAAGAATTGATGGTTTTGAACTGTGGTGTTGGAGAAGACTCTTGAGAGTCCCTTGGACTACAAGGAGATCCAACCAGTCCATTCTGAAGGAGATCAACCCTGGGATTTCTTTGGAAGGAATGATGCTAAAGCTGAAGCTCCAGTAGTTTGGCCACCTCATGTGAAGAGTTGACTCATTGGAAAAGACTCTGATGCTGGGAGGGATTGGGGGCAGGAGGAGAAGGGGACGACCGAGGATGAGATGGCTGGATGGCATCACTGACTCGATGGATGTGAGTCTGAGTGAACTCCAGGAGATGGTGATGGACAGGGAGGCCTGGTGCTGCAATTCATGGGGTCTCAAAGAGTCAGACATAACTGAGTGACTGAACTGAACTGAACACCATCCACTCCTCCTTCCTTCCAAAACGTGTATAATGCCACTTACTTACTTGCTGAAGTGCACACTGCTCAGACTTAATCTGGTGAAACCAACATCTTCAGAAACGATGGTTGTGGTCACTATGTCCATTGTCCTACTGAGTGGAAAGGACTGCTCATTGCAGCTAGGGGAGGCCAGAACAATAATGTCCCTGCTGTGAGAAGGATCTGTGTTTGAATTCTGAATCCCCTATCACCACTTACCAGCTTTGTCCAAATTGAAAAAGTTACTTAAGGGAAAAAAAATAAAAGAGGAAATTTGGGCACAGACATTAGAGATGTGTGTGCATAGTGAAAAGACCATGTGAAGACACAGTGAGGATGTGCCAAGGAGAGAGGCCTTAGAAGAAACCAAACCTGCCAACATCTTGGTCTTGAACTTCTAGCCTTCAGGACTGTGAGAAAATAAATTTCTGTTGTCTAAGCCACCCAGTCTGTGTTATGGCAGCCCTAGCAAATATAAATAGGGGCTTAAGGGTTGTCCTGGAAAGGGTGCACATTATTCTCACTCACACTTCACTAACTAAAAGTCAGTCACATGGCTCCCTAATTGCAGTGGGGTCTGGAAGATGCAACCTACCTGCATGCTGGGAAGAAGATGAAAGAAGCTTAGTAAATAGTGTCTGCTTTTGAATTCCACTTTTGCTTCCTCTTTTGAATTTAGACCACTCAAATATGGGTCTATAGAAGCTTCTTAATTCCAGTAGAGCAGATCATCAGGTCCCTTCTCCAGTTCTATCAAAGCTCTTCTTTTGTGGGAGGTAAGTGGATGAGCACCGGCAAAGTCAATTGGTAGGGGTTCTTGCAGAATGAGGGACAGCTCTGAGCCTTGTATGTATGTAGCATTCAACACAAGCCTTTTGGGAGTGAGGAAAGGCAGAAAGAAGAAAGCAAGACAAGTAGATCTGAGAAGGCCCAGGGTAGTAACCATATACATTGCTCAAAACCCAAATGGAAGAATTGTTTCCACAGCAAATCCATTAGCTGCAATGGTGTGAAAAAGGCGGGGGGAGGGGGGATGGCTTTTATAATGTTTAACACTAACATACATACAGAAAGAACACAAATCCTAAGTGTACAGCTTAGGGGATCTTACACAAACTCAGTTTACTCACGAAACTTGCATCCAGATCATGAAGTAGAGCAAGACCAGCAGCAGCAGCCCATTACACCTTCCCAAGCACTACACTCCCAAGGCTAATCCCTATCCAGACAGCTAACACCATGGATTAGTTCTGACAACTGAACTTTATCTAAATGGGATTGTGCCATATGTACTGCTTTGTGTCTGTTTCTTGGACTCTACATTATGTTTACGAGATTCATCCATATTCTATGCAGCCAGTGTATTTGTTAATTCATTTTTCTGGTCATATAGTATTTTCTTAGATCACTATCTCCTAGTTCATTTGTCCATTCTTTTCTTGATGGGCATTCAATGCTGCTTCCAGTTTGAGGCCATTACAAATAGTGCTGCTATTTGTAGTATGTTTTTCTGTGTGAGTGCATGCCTGCATGTTAGTATTGGGAATAGAACTCTTTGGTCATCGGTATGTGTGTTTTCAGTCTTAGTAAATAGTGCAAAACAATTTTTCAAAGTAACTGTACCAAAAGAGTTTATTTTTTTATTTTATGTACTACTCTGCCCTTTCTGTCCCATTCTGAGATCATCCTCCCTGCTATTTGCCTCTGGGCTTGTTGCTGATCCTGGGACCGGAATTGTTAAGCTTGCCTGTGGGAGGCCGCGTTTAGACCTGCCATATGCTCCCCTCTTGTCAACATTCGCCCTGTTACTTGTCTGTTTCACTTGGATCTTTTTTAACCTGAATAAAATCAATTCCAGAGCAGTTATGAAACAATCTGCTAGTTAGTACACTGCAGTTGACAAAAATTCATTGCAAAATAGAATGAGCTAAGAAGGTAATTAGTTGGTCCTTAAAACTGAGAGAAGCCAGCTGGATGAAGGAAGTGCTCAAATAGCCATCAGGGCCCCTGTCCCTCATGCTGTCCCTCAAGCCTTTTCTCTCCATAGAGAGGCCTTCTCTCCTAGCAGAGGTGGGTTTTCTCCATGCAGTGGGTAACAACATCCCTAAATCCTCTTTGCCTCTTACTGGGTACTAGTTGGATTCTGACACACTTCTGAACCAGTTATTTATTGTAGGAGTGAGGAGAAGGAGGGGCACACACTGTGAATGTAAAATGCCCAGCCGGGTAAAATGCCCAGCCAGAGGCAGGGAGGAGCAGGACCCATGCCTGAGGACATCAGGGCATGAGAAGGAGGTCACATGCCAAAGTGTGGGATACTAGACCACCAAAACCAGAGCTGCCTACTCTGAAGGCAGCCTGTGCTTCCTCTGGGAGGATATTGGTGTTTTCAAAGAGCATCACGTGTGGTCCAGTTTGAATGATGGGAATTTAGGGCCCTGGGTCATGGTGAACTCTTTGGGGTCACTTCAGATCACTCAGATGGGTGACTGCCCATGACCAGCTTTCTTATGAGGCCAGCTCGATTACAATGGGCATAAAATGTCTCATTAAAATGGACCCAGTTTTGGTCTGCTAACTCAGCACAAAGAGGCCAAGTGACTCCTTCACATCTTTTAAGATGGAAATGAATGGAATTGCACAGTACCTGACCTCATCAGTTTAGCCAAGATGGTACTGGGAGAGCCATGTCTGATTGGTGAGTGAGACAAGGGAGGGAAGGGCTTGCCATGGAGATTTCTGGGCAGCATGATTAACAATTTCTACAAGTCAAGAAAAGTCCGTGTGGTGATAAGAGCCAGTGGTGAGGATGAGAAAAACAATTAAACTGGCTCACTAAGAGGGGCACTTAGCCCCTACTTTCACTGATGTGCAATTCATTTTAAGGCAGGATAATTTAACTCAAGGGATATAACACATCTTGGCTCTAATGGAGTAACTTGAAGATCATGTTATACCAGCATACATTTCAGGAACAGACGCACGTGTTAGTTGACCTTAGATTCTTTGTGGAATAAGTGAGGATCTTAAAAGGAAATTATTTTTGGATGACAGTCTCTATGCCAAGTTCAACATCTCCTGAGTGACTGCACTATGCCAAGTTCAGATCTCAGGGGATTTTAGAAAGGGCAGCTAAAATGTATTCTTGCATGACTTTATGGTAAGCCAGCAGAATAAATGCCCAGCTATTTGATGAAACCAATACAGAAAAGTGGACTTTTACAGTGGAAATGTCCTCTCAGAAAAAGAAACTATGTTTGAGGCTTTAAGTGAGATCCTGAGAAACATCAAAAGAAATATCATTTTCAAATCATCTCCATGTGCACACTGGCAGCAAAGTGTGAAAGCATCCAAGTGCACAGATTTTGTCTCTGTCCTGCCACTTGCCAGCTGTGTGATATCAGACAAGATGCTGGGCTTCTCTAAGGCCCCGTCTACGGTATCTACTTCAAAGGGTAACTGTGAGATATTCTCCATCATCAGATAGTCTCCTTAAAGAGCTTTGCACAGTGTGGGGCATATGGAAGCTCTCAATATGTATTAGGTGTTATTAGGTTCATAGGTTCCTAGGTTTCTCATGAGGTTTAGATAATGGCCCCTGAGAAAAAGTTAGCATGCACACCAGGTCCGCTCTGGCTATCATGACCATCAGGCTCATCGAGAAACAATGGTTGATTTTTTTTTCAGTCCTGGAGCTCTCAGAAATTTTGTCCATTCTTTAGGGAACATTGTTGCTAAACTTTTGTTTTGGTCTGAGACCCTTCTCAGAGGAATAGGTTCAGTTCAGTTCAGTCGCTCAGTCGTGTCCGACTCTTTGCGACCCCATGAATCGCAGCACGCCAGGCCTCCCTGTCCATCACCAACTCCCGGAGTTCACTCAGACTCATGTCCATCGAGTCTGTGATGCCATCCAGCCATCTCATCCTCTGTCATCCCCTTCTCCTCCTGCCCCCAATCCCTCCCAGCATCAGAGTCTTTTCCAGTGAGTCAACTCTTCACATGAGGTGGCCAAAGTACTGGAGCTTCAGCTTTAGCATCATTCCTTCCAAAGAAATCCCAGGGTTGATCTCCTTCAGAATGGACTGGTTGGATCTCCTTGCAGTCCAAGGGACTCTCAAGAGTCTTCTCCAACACCACAGTTCAAAAGCATCAATTCTTTGGTGCTCAGCCTTCTTCACAGTCCAACTCTCACATCCATACATGACCACAGGAAAAACTGTAGCCTTGCTTCGTGGAAGGAAGGTTTGGGAGGAAGGGGACATGGGTGCACCTATGGCTGATTCTTGATGTATGACAGAAAACCACAAAATTCTGTAAAGCAAATATCCTTCAATTAATAAAGTGGCAAACAAAAAAGACATGCTTCAGTAGAAATGACAGCATACAGTTGGGTAGTCAGTAAAGGAATCCATCAGTGGAGTTTGCCTTATCAGCACTGAGCCACATTACATCAGAAATTCTTCAAGCTCATTGATATGCATTGGATAGACCATCCAGAACGCAGGTAGTCAGAATTAGCCCCTTTGTTGATCACCGAGGGCTACACAGGGAGCCTGAGTCCATTTTGGTTTTTAGATTTCAGTGTGAGAGCTAACTTTGAAACCTGCCCTTGCCGTTAAAGTAAGAAAGAAGCCTCTGGAGGTAGGACAGGGTCTCTTCAACATTCCTCAGTATAATCCTTCAGCTTGATTGGTGTGACTTCTCTTTATATTCCCTTATAAGGAATTCATCTTCAGAAGAGAAACTGATGTCCAAGGACTCCTTTCCCCCCATTTTCTCCTCTCTCTCTGGCTCTCGTCCTCCTGTCTCTCACTGCTTTTCTACCTCTCTCCTTTGCTTACTTTCTATTTTCCTTCCTTCTTTTTAACTCTCTCCCCCTTTTTTCTCTCCACATTAAAAAAAAAAAAAAGCCAGGGAAACTTAAAAAATATTTATTTGACACTAGTGCCAGGAAGACTCTCTCCTTCTCCTTTAAGTAGGAGCCTAGCAGAGTGGTTAAAAGGCAGTACATACTCACAAGTGTTCTTTGAGTTGTTGAATGGATGAATAATGGACGACCAAATGAGTGAACAAATAAATGGTCTTGGGTCCTGCAGAGCAAACCTTTGACTACCTGACTCTATCATCTCATTTGAAAATTTTCTCATCTTTAGTGGCAAGCTAGCTTGTGTCCTGGAGCTAGCCTGCCTAGCTTTGAGATCTGGTCACTTGAAGCATGTTACTTCATCTCTCTCTGCCTCAATCTGTCTTCTTTAAAATGGGTATAGTAATTTTTTAAAGTGGTCTGTTAAGAGAATTATCTGAGTACACACACACATGCTTACACACACACAAACACACTCTTGGGATAATATCCAACACAATAAGCACTCAGTAAGTGTTATTAAAATTTTGAATATTGTAGCTTTATGTGAGCTCACATGAGATTTATGTGGAAACAGTTTAACTGTAAAGTTCATTGCAAAGTTAACAGAGATTTATTCTTCTCACTGCTTTGCTTTTTTGTCCTACAAAGGACAAGAAAAAGCTCTCTTGGAGCTAGTTTTTCTTGAACTGCTCAGTTTCATCAGCCAAGTGCTTTTGCTCCCTTATACCTCAGAGGACCCCACTGTTGCTCTTGTTCCTTGGTTCTGTTCTAGCTCCATACTAATTTATGGATGTGAGGAATCAGAGAACTCCTAGCCCCATCCTCCATGTGGGGTTCCATTTCTAAACCCCAATAGCACACCTGATGCTTATTCCTGAATGCCCAGCATTCTATTTCATGGAGCTGTATACCCAGGTAGCAATCTGCAATGGAGCATTCTCTTTGGCAGGAACTGTTGCCACGTTGTGGGCACAATTATCCACTTGCCCCCTCAAAGTGAGATGGAAATTGCTAATTACACCTGCAAGACCCTAATCGGGAACTCATTCCGTTGCATGCAGCAGAAATGCACCTGCAAATAATTAACTGCAGACACCCAAACTGTGCCCACAAGAAAGGAGAGGAAGCCCAGCTCAGGCTCCAGCCCCTCTGAAAAGGCTCATGTTTCCCAGGTTTGCAGTTGGACCCTTTGAACATCTCAGAGGGCAGAGAAGGAAGTTTCTGTGCATAGCCACAGAGTCTGTGCTGCGTTCCAGAGCGGCACGTGTCTTTGCAGTCCTAATATCATCATTATCCAATAGATGCTTTCCCGCAAGTGGGAAAACAAAAATGGGCTCCAGAGCCTGTCCTTTCTCTTCTCTGTGTGTGTGGTAGGGAATTTCCACTCACCACATGTCCCTCTATTATATCTATATGGTATCTGCCAAAATAAATATTGTAGTCTCTTTATTTTTAGTTGGTACTGCACAGGTCCTTCTCAGATTAAACAGTCAGAGGTCAGGAAAGTTGAGATGAACCATAGGTTTAAAACCATTGTACTGTGTGGAGTTATTTATATAGAGGTTTTCATATATAGACTTGATTAAAAGCCGAGGATATTTGCTCAGCAGAGAGAGGAAAAACCATCATTATCTGATTTTACAAGGAATTCAGTGGCTGCTAATCAAACCCGGGTCTGCATCTGGTTAAGACATACTTGGCACTGGCTTGTCACAAGTAGAGGTTTTGCCATGTCAAGGGGATCTTTCACTCAAAGCAGCGACCCATATTGGACTGAACAAACACATGAGTTTTTAATCGAGAACAATAGTTTAACAAACCACTTCCCAGGACCATCGAAAGAAAAGTATGTGCCCATGGCAGTTCTGGCACCAAAAGATGTTTATTTGAGTGCATTTACTTCAAACCATAGCCCCAAATGCCCAGCAGAGGAGGACCATTAAAAGCTAATGCAGAAAACTGAATTTCCATGGGGTGACCCACATTGTCTGGCACCAGTGCCAACCTTGAAGTATACGCTTGCCTTTGTGAAAACTGTTCCCTTCCTGTGTGCTCCAGCTGAAGCAGGGACACTGTGGAACTGCTGAGATAAGTCGTATGCATTGAAAGCTTTCTATTCAAAAATATAAACCTACTATTCCTTTTCTAAATCTGTTAGAAGTTTCTTTGCTGATTTTTTTCCAAAAAAAAACTACATTGGGAATTTTGAAGCATTGTAATCATAAGAGTCATGTCTAATAATTTTTGAACACCAGGTGCTGTGCTAAGGGCTTTAGCTGCCTTGTCACGCTTAATGTATGCAGCAGCCCTCTGAACTTGGTGGTCTTGATATTTCATCTTGGAGATGAAAAGAACAAGGCCTGGGTGGTTAGGTCACCTGCTAAGTCACATGAGTAACAAGTGGCCAACCAGAGGTTAACCCTGGATCCATTTGAGCCAAAGATCAGTTTCTGTCTCCTGTCATTTTCTTCAAAAGAAGAAAGGTTATTGTACTGTTGTCATATGTGTTGTGTAGAAATTTTATCAATGTCATGACATTGAAGAATTGTTCGATGTTGGATCCAGAAAAAAACTTTCAGATTGACAGCACTCATCTAGACATAAAAGGTGGTAGAAATGTTTTATCATTCTAATCTTTAGGATTTGCTCTCTCAAGGTCCTGCTCTATGCTGGTAACTTGAAAGCCACTTCCCCATGCTCTCCTCCAAGGCAGGGGCCACGTCGATTCAGTTGTGAGGCTCCAGCTCTGAGTGTGGAGCTTGGCACATGGAGTATGTTTCATGAATGTCAGCGTAATGATTTGAAACATTCAAAATATGGTCTCTTTCCAGGGCAGCTCTCGAAGGCCTTGGCAGTTATGCCAAAAAGAAAGAGGAATTCCACTCGACAGTCCCATCATGCAGATCTTAAATCTTACTTATGATCCCCCAGAAGTGTGGTGCCCCGTGAATGAGGCGGTGACAAGCAGTCAAATGGCTGACTCAAAAGGTCAACAAGGAGAGGCCAAGTCTGGGGCTTTATCCAGAGAGAAAACTGGAAGGCAGCTCTTGAGACTGTTGCTGCTGTGTCCTCATCAGCTGGAAGTTTGCCACTAATAACAAACTGGAAAATAATAAGATGATAATGACTATGATGAGACTAATGTTTACTAAGGACTTGTTATGTTCCAGGCATAGAGCAAAGCTCTCTATGGGAATGATTTCATTAGATCCTTACAAGAGACCCATGAGCAGATACTGTATAATGGTCTATTTGACAGATGGGGAAACTGAGTTTCAGAATTTTATTGCTTTGCTTCCCAAGCCACTTGGCTAGTAATTGATGGAGTCAAGGAGGTGGACTCAGAAGTTCTTCTGAGCCCAAGGTCTTAACCACTGTACATCATGCCTCAACCAAGGTTTGGGAATGGTTGACTTTTGTCTAAATGTATGAGAGTAGATTCAGGGTTATTCTTATGACACAGTAGGTCTCATTTATCTGCAAACTGAAGTGCTTTCTTGAATGAAAAGGATTTGGTTGGACTTGCTAAACTGAGGACTGCCTACTCTTTGGATGACTCCCAGAAGGGCCCATTTGAGAACGCTGTGGCATAGACTGGGACTCGGAGGAGCAGAGGGATGCTCACATGCACTGTCAGGGAGGCTGAGCTCTTGACACCCATCTGAGTGTGAAGTACCAAAAGCTGGGAGATGTTTGAAGCAGCAACCAGGGTAGCAAGTCAGACCTGGGTTCACATCTGAGCTCTTTGTGACTTTAGTTAGGCAACCAGCTAACCTCTGAAAGCCTCACTTTCCTCATCTGTGAAATAGGGGTAATATCATATTAATAGCAGAAGATGGTTTGAATAGTACATAAATGATGTCCAGGGCCTGGAAAATAGAAAACCACACACATATTATAGGCATGGGTAGAAGCCGCTCGTATCTTACAAATAGTATCCTTGAGAAGTGGGAGTTGAAGCCTTTGGTGCTAAGTGATACATGTGACTTTAGCCCCAGTATAAATATCCTGAGGAATCCTCCCAAGTTGGAGAGGTAGGTCTCTCATCTAGTACTTCCTCTGTACTGCCACACATACTAGCCACCAGAAAATATTTCAGGTTCCTTTCATGGTTTGTATAGGAATTTCCACCTGGCCACCTCTGCTGGCCCATGACAGCCTTCAGGCATTACCCCCAGGCCTATTCAGCTTGCTTGGGGTACAGTATGTTCTATTTGTTGTTGTTATTCAGTCACTCAGTCATGTCTGACTCTTTCAGCCCCAAGGGCTGCAGCACACCAGGCTTCCCTGTTCTTCACTATCTCCTGGAGTTTGCTTAAACTCATGTCCATTGAATCGGTCATGTCATCCAACCATCTCATCCTCTGTCGTCCCCTTTTCCTCCTGCCTTCAATCTTTCCCAGCATCAGGATCTTTTCCAATGAGTCTGCTCTTGGCATGAGATGGCCAAAGTATTACAGCTTCAGCATCAGTCCTTCCAATGAATATTTAGGATTGATTTCCTTTAGGATTAACTGGTTTGATCTCCTGGCTATCCAAGGAACTTGCAAGAGTCTTCTCCAACACCACAGTTCAAAAGCATCAATTTTTCCGCCCTTAGCTTTCTTCACGATGCAATTCTCACATTCATACATGACTACTGGAAAAACTGTAGCTTTGATTAGATGGACCATTGTCAGCAAAGTGATGTCTCTGCTTTTTAATATGCTGTCTAGGTTGGTCATAGCTTTTCTTCCAGGGATCAAGGGTCTTTTAATTTCATGGCTGCAGTCACCATCTTCAGTGATTTTGGAGCCCAAGAAAATAGTCTGTTATTGTTTCCCCATCTGTTTGCCATGAAGTGATGGGACCAGATGCCTTGATCTTCGTTTTTTGAATGTTAAATTTTTAGCAAACTCTTTCGCTCTCCTCTTTCACCTTCATGAAGAGGCTCTTTAGTTCCTCTTTGCTTTCTACCATAAGGATGGTGTCATCTGCATTTCTGAGGTTATTGATATTTCTCCCGGCAATCTTGATTCCAGCTTGAGCTTCCTCCAGCCTGGCATTTTGCATAACGTACTCTGCATATAAGTTGAATGAGCAGGCTGACAATATACAGACTTGACATACTCTTTTCCTGAATTTGAACCAGTCCATTGACCAACCCAATTTCTTCTTATGGTAGAAAGCTCCTTGCAATCACAGAGTTTCATTTCAGGAAGGCAGGATTTTAATTGTCTTGAAACAACGGAGGTTATCTGGGAGTGAGATTGCATCTGACAGAGGTACAGTTATGCTTCTGCTGAGAAACTAGTTCCTCCTTGTATCTCCCACATCCTCAGAATGTCCACAAGCACTAGGTTTCATTCTTGTTCTTTGGATTTATTGCCATCATTACTAGTGTATAAGTATAATGCTTTGTATTTATATGTGGCTTTCATTTGAGAAGTCAAAGTGGTTAAAGATGTGCACGCTGGTGTGCGGAAAGGCCACTCAGAGCATGGTTGTGATCGGGCTCATGCCTTTATTCACAAAGCGTGCCACTGGTAAATGCTCACAGTCGACAAGACTTGACAGCTGATATAGTAGGGAGTAAGGGGGAGGCGAGGTTGTAGGGAGATGTAGTAGGGAGACTAGAAAAGCCTCTGCCATTGGTACAGTCCTAGAATCCCTCCCTTTGAAGTTTGCTGTTGAGAAGGTTAAATGATGCCCATCTCTGTTAGTCGTCTTTAAGGTGCACAGTAACCCCAAGTGGTCATATTTTAGTCTCTGATGCTTTCTGAGGAATCCATGTATCAGACTTCTTTCTTCTTCTTGAGAAGAGACTGCAAGGAAGAAGGAGATAGAGAAAGGCTGGACTTGCTGGAGAGGTAACATCCCTGCAAGCAGGTGAGAGCAGGAGGATTTGAGCCCTCAGAGACGATGACCAAGGCTCTTTCTCTCAGATTCCCAGAGGTTCCCAAGAGGACCAGACCCTTCCCCACAGTGATGAGCTGCTAGGGAGTATGTTTTGTATTGGCTTTCTTCCCTCTGTGGGCTCACTTCCTCATTCCTTTACCAGTTTTTGGTGACCATCTCCCCTGTTGAGTCAGACTTTGCCTGGAGGTCTGTTGCTTCTGGAGAAAGCTCCTGTATCAGTTTTCTATTGTTGTCATAACAAATCACCACAAATTCAGCAGCACTGAAAACCTCACACCTTTTTTATCTCACAGTTTCTATTGTTTAGAATTCTGGCACAGCAGAGCTGGATTTTCCCAATCAGGGTCTCTCTAGGTTGAAATTCAGGTTATCAGTTAGGGCTGCAGTGCTTATCAAGGACTCAAGGTCCTCCCCCAAGCTCGCTGGGTTTTGGTAGAACTAACTTCCTCATGCTTTCCACACACCACCCCCCACCCCCGACCCTGCCACCTCCATCTTCAAGCCAGTAGTGGCCAGCAGTGTTCTGATGTTTCAAATCTCAATGATTTCCACTTTGCCACATTTCTCTGACTTCCTTTTTGTTTTTAAGGGCCCAGAGGCCAACATTAGATGCACTATGACAATCCATTATAAGCTGTCTATTTTATGGTCAGCTTATCAGTGTCCTTAATTACATCTACAAAGTCCTTTTGCCAAGTAATATTCATGGTGTAACATCAGTGCACAAATATTATGGAAGCCACAATTCTTACCACACCCCACTAAGAGATCAGGTGTCTGAGTAGATATCTAAGTGGACATCTCCACCGCATTCAAACCCTGGTTGGAGCTGAAACCACTTGTGTTAGATCATTTGTTTGTTCGTGTATCCATGTCATGAACAAAGAAACCTGACTTCAACAAATAGTTGTTCAGCAAACACTGCTGATGACCAGTACTGTGTTAGATTTGTAGAATCTGCCTGCCAGGAGTTCTCAGTCAAGTGGCAAAGGCAGAGTGAACAGGGGGTTAGAAGAAAGTGGGTCTTCCTGGTGAGACGAGATGGGCAACTGCTGTGGGAAGATCAAGAGTGCTGAGGAGTTGAGGGAACCTTCTGGACAGAGTAGCACCTCCAAACATAGACCTAAGGGATGAGAAGTATTTAACTGGACAAGTGCAAAAGAGAAGAGCCCACTTCTTGGCAATCATCATGCCTAATTTAGGTGACTTGCTGTCATTGCATGGGGTCCACTGAGCTTCAAGTTATACTGTATGTTAGTGTGTTTGAAGGAGAGGAGAGGGCCAGAAAAAATGCTCTTATGTGGGACATGGAGAAAGGTGAGTAAAACCATATATTCATCCAGCTTTCATATAGGCTTGTAAATAAGTAGCCCACATTTACCAGCCCACATATATCTTATGACTTGTCAGATGCTATGTAACTACTTTATAGCAAGTTTGACCACATCAGCCAGTTTTTCTGTTTTCTTAGTTATTTCATGCCCTAAGTATGGATTTCAAAGGCCTTCTTTACATAACCCTGGCTACTGTAGGATTAAACTGAAAGGGAAGAGTAGAGAATCTGATTCATGCTTCAGAAGATAAAAATAAAGAAAAGTGCATCATAGTACAGTTAAAAACTCTTTCAGACTTGACAGCAGGAAGTCTTAGTTTGATCCTAAATCCCCAATAATTTGCAAGCTTGAGTTATCATGGTTTCTCACCTGCAAGATAAGCACACTATTATTTTCTTTGTGTACCTTGCAGGCTTGTCAAAAAAAAATGAAAAAGAAAGAAATGGACATGACATGATATTGTTTGATTATGCATGTCTGACAACCAGTAGGCATTTTCCTAACGTACATCTTCCTGAATTTTAGGACACTTGAATAATCCGGTTACTGGAAAGGGCATTTGCCTATAATAGCAAAGATACACTTTTATTTTTGTTTTTCATTCTTTTTCATCTGCAGTTTTCTCATGCTGCTGCATTTGCAAAGATGTCCATAAATGCTTTCATCTTCCTCTACAAAATTCATACCTTATCCCATCCCTACATTCTTTTCTTCTTGGCCTTGCAGATCCTGTTCCCGCCTCTCACATGCTTTGAAGTGGGTTTTGTAGCATTCACAGTAGCCAAGAGGGTTACATGAGAAGAAATGGAAAAGCGTGTGTTGCCCAAGGCTAGGAGAGCGGTTGACTAAACGAGCAAATGTGGCTTTGATGGAGGAGCTTGAGTTTAATAGGAGAAATAATTTTGAAGGAATGATAAAAATTTGGTGTTTATAATAAGGCCAGCTCTTTGAAGGTGTTGCAGCAAGTTTTTATTTTCTCTTATGTAACTATTTACACATGCTGAACATTTCTGTGTTCCGTAAGTTTTACTCCCTCGTTTGTTAGGGAAAATGGTCAGTGCAGAGCACAAGGTTATTATCGAAAGCTGGCCACCTTGTCAGACAGTCCCAGGGCCCCTGGGTTCTTTCAGTTCAGTGCAGCACAAATATCAAAGAACCTTGCTGAGCAGTTGAGATTCTGTAAGCAGCATCAACATCAGGAGTCTGTGTTTGGGAAGCTCTGTGGAGTAGTGGAAAGAAGGCAGAAGCAGGGGAAGAGCCACTCTAGCTATGTTTCTGGTTCTGCAGCTGTCTGAATGAGGGCTGTCTGATAGAATTTTCTGTGATGACAAGTTCTGTAAAGGCTTTTTAGAAAATTGTCCATCACATATTATGTGAATAGTCAAACGTTTTAATTTGGTTTCGGTGATCAACATTACATTACTCATTGATTTAGGAAGTTTTTATTGTGGCCTACTGCATTTGACAAGGTATTTTGTTACTTTCTGATGGTCTCCAGAATGGTGACCACTAGCACTGTATCCTTTTGAGCTCTTGAAATGAGGCTAGTACAGCTGTGCAAGTGAATTTTAAGTTTTGCTTAATTTCAATTTATATAGCCACTTGTGGCTAGTAAGATTTGAAATGGCATGGGTAACTAAATGAATAGCTTGAGAAAGTTGCCACAGGCATAGTGGTTTAGAAGATTGTGACTCTAGAGTCACACTGTCTTTATATGAATCCTAACAGTCACTTGCCATGGAACTTTGGCTGGGTACTTGTTTTATCTGTGGCTCAGTTTCTTGATCTGTAAAATGGGGATAAAGAAAGTTCTTACCTCTTTGGAGTGTTGTGGGAATTTAAATGAGAAAGTGTAAGATGCATAACAGCATGAGAAGGCAAGCAGTATGAAAAGGCAAAAAGATAGGATGCTGAAAGATGAACTCCCCAGGTCTGTAGGTGCCCAATATACAACTGGAGACCAGCAGGGAACTAACTCCAGAAAGACTGAAGAGATGGAGCCAAAGCAAAAACAGCACCCAGCAGTGAATATGACTGGTGATGGAAATAAAGTCCGGTGCTGTGAAGAGCAATATTGCATAGAAACCTGGAATGTCAGGTCCATGAATCAAGGCAAATTGGAAGTGGTCAAACAGGAGATGGCAAGAGTGAACGTCGACATTCTAGGAATCAGTGAACTAAGATGGATGGGAATGGGTAAATTTAACTCAGATAACCATTCTATCTACTACTGTATCTATCTACTACTGTGGGCAAGGATCCCTTAGAAGAAATGGAGTAGCCATCATGGTCAACAAAAGAGTCCAAAATGCAGTACTTGGATGCGATCTCAAAAATGACAGAATGATCTCTGTTCGTTTCCAAGGCAAACCATTCAATATCACGGTAATCCAAGTCTATGCCCTGACCAGTAATGCTGAAGAAGCTGAAGTTGAATGGTTCTATGAAGACCCACAAGACCTTGTAGAACTAACACCCCAAAACGATGTCCTTTTCATTATAGGGGACTGGAATGCAAAAGTAGGAAGTCAAGAAACACCTAGAAAAAGTGAAGTGACTCAGTCGTGTCCCACTCTTTGTGACCCCATGGGCTGTAGCCCACCAGGCTCCTTGGTCCATGGGATTTTTCCAGGCATGAATACTGGAATGGGTTGCCATTTCCTTCTCCAGGGGATCTTCCCAACCCAGGGATCAAACCCGGGTCTCCCACATTGTAGGCAGACACTTTACCATCTGAGCTACCAGGGAAACACCTGAGTAACAGGTAAATTTGGCCTTGGAGTACAGAATGAAGCAGGGCAGAGGCTAATAGAGTTTTGCCAAGAGAACGCACTGGTCATAGCAAACACCCTCTTTCAACAACACAAGAGAAGTCTCTACACATGGACATCACCAGATGGTCTACGCTGAAATCAGAGAGATTATATTCTTTGCAGCCAAAGATCAAGAAGCTCTATACAGTCAGCAAAAACAAGACTGGGAGCTGACTGTGGATCAGATCATGAACTCCTTCTTGCCAAATTCAGACTTAAATTGAAGAAAGTAGGGAAAACCGCTAGACCATTCAGGTATGGCCTAAATCAAATCCCTTATGATTATACAGTGGAAGTGAGAAATAGATTCAAGCGATTAGATCTGCTAGACAGAGTGCCTGAAGAGCTATGGACAGAGGTCCATGACATTGTACAGGAGGCAGGGGTCAAGACCATCCCCAAGAAAAAGAAATGCAATAAGGCAAATGGTTGCCTGAGGAGGTCTTACAAATAGCTGAGAAAAGAAGAGAAGTGAAAGGCAAAGGAGAAAAGGAAAGATATACCCATTTGAATGCAGAGTTCCAAAGAATAGCAGGGAGAGATAAGAAAGCCTTCCTCAGTGATCAGTGCAAAGAAATAGAGGAAAACAATAGAATGGGAAAGACTAGAGATCTCTTCAAGAAAATTAGAGATACCAAGGGAACATTTCATGCAAAGATGGGCACAATAAAGGACAGAAATGGCATGGATCTAACAGAAGCAGAAGATATTAAGAAGAGGTGGCAGCATACACAGAAGAACTGTACAAAAAAGATCTTCATACCCAGATAATCATGATGGTATGATCACTCACCTAGAGCCAATCATCCTGGAATGCTAAATCAAGAGGGCCTTAGGAAGCATCACTACCAACAAAGTTAGTGGAGGTGATGGAATTCCAGTTGAGCTGTTTCAAATCTTAAAAGATGATGCTGTGAAAGTGCTGCACTGAATATGCCAGGAAAGTTGGAAAACTCAGCAGTGGCCACAGGACTTTCCAGTCCCAAAGAAAGGCAATGCCAAAGAATGCTCAAATTCACTCATCTCGCAGGCTAGTAATGCTCAAAATTCTCCAAGCCAGGCTTCCACAAAACATGAATGATGAACTTCCAGATGTTCAAGCTGGATTTAGAAAAGGCAGAGGAACCAGAGATCAAATTGCCAACATCTGATAGATGATCGAAAAAGCAAAAGAGTTCCAAAAAAACATGTACTTCTGCTTTATTGACTGTACCAAAGCCTTTGACTGTGTGGATCACAACAAACGGTGGAAAATTCTTCAAGAGGTGGGAATACCTAGACCAGCTGACCTGCCCCTTGAGAGATCTGTATGCAGGTCAAGAAGCAACAGTTAGAAGTGGACATGGAACAACAGACTGGTTCCAAATCAGGAAAGGAGTAGGTAAAGGCTGTATATTTTCACCCTGCTTATTTAACTTATATGCAGAGTACATTGTGAGAAATGCTGGGCTGGATGAAGCATGAGCTGGAATCAAGATTGCCGGGAGAAATATCAATAACCTCAGATATGCAGATGACACCACCCTTATGGCAGAAAGCAAAGAAGAACTGAAGAGCCTCCTGGTAAAAGTGAAAGAGGAGAGTGAAAAATTTGGCTTAAAACTCAACATTCAGAAAACGAAGATCATGGCATCCAGCCCCATCAGTTCATGGCAAATAGATGGGGCAACAGTGGAAACAGTGACAGACTTTATTTTGAGGGGCTTCAAAATCACTGCAGATGGTGACTGCAGCCAAGAAATTAAAAGATGCTTGCTCCTTGGAAGAAAAGTTGTGACCAACCTACACAGCATATTAAAAAGCAGAGACATTACTTTGCCAACAAAGGTCCATCTAGTCAAAGCTGTGGTTTTTCCAGTGGTCATGTATGGATGTGACAGATGGACCGTAAATAAAGCTGAGCACCGAAGAATTGATGCTTTTGAACTGTGTTGATGGAGAGGACTCCTGAGAGTCCCTTGGACTGCAAGGAGATCTAACCAGTCCATCCTAAAGAAAATCAGTCCTGAATATTCATTAGAAGGACTGATGCTGAAGCTGAAACTCCAATACTTTAGCCACCTAAAGTATTAGCCACCTGACTCATTTGAAAAGACCCTGATGGTGGGAAAGATGGAAGGCGAGAGGAGAAGGGAATGACAGATGATGAGTTGGTTGGATGGTATCACCAACTCAATGGACATGAGTTTGAGTAAACGCCAGGAGTTAGTGATGGACAGGGAAGCCTGGCGTGCTGCAGTCCATCGGGTCTCAACGAGTCGGACACGACTGAGCAACTGAACTGAACTGGAGATGTGTAACAGAGTGCCTGGTATTTGTTTTTTTTTTTTTTTTAATGGACTTCAGGTTTTAAAATTGTTTTAGCCTTGATATTTGATTCATGACATACTATCCTCACTGGTCTATGCGGTATGAAAGACACATACACACTTATATGTGCACACATACATGCTACTTACACAAACAATTGAATCATGAATTATAACTTCCTATCTGTATGAATTTTCACCCCTCCTAACACATGGATTTTGTGTTTGCTCTTACCAGGCTTTTTAGAAAAGGTTCAATCACATATGTATGAATGGTTAAGCTGTTTGTAATTTGATTTTATTTGCTTTACATTACATTACTTGTTGATTCAGGACATTTTTATTGAGGCCCACTACATATGAGGAGGCACTTTGCTAGTTACTGATGGCCTTGAGGTATAAAACCATGATGTGGTTCCTGCCTTTGCAAAGCTTCTGGTTTCAGATAAAGAAACAAATAATTATGATGTGCAAAGAAGAGTATTTTGCCTGTGGTGAGGACAGAATGTTGTAGGAGTTTATGAAAGGTGTATATAACCCAGCCCTTGTAGATGCCTGCTGGGAAGCGTTCCTCTAGAAAGTAGGGTGATATCCAAGCTGATTTCTGGACAATAAAGAGAACGTAGGTGGGCAAAGGAGAAGAAACTAGACCAGGGTCCTGGGCAATGGGAACATCATAGGCAAAGGGTGGGAGGCACACAGTCAATCTTGTGGCTTTGGCAGTACTACATCTGTGTGAAATTCAGTGATGTAAACCAATTCTGTGAGCAAAGAACAATGGAAGAAAATTAGAAGATACGGATTCTGGTCCCATTTTCCTCTTCTAACTTAGTGGGTGATTCGTTTTTACATCTCTCAATGCCAGTTTTCTTGATATATGAAGCGCAGAAAAAAATAATGATTACCCTTCTTTCTTAGAAGATGTAAAAATCATTCAAGGGGATTATACGTAAAAACTCTCTGATAGGAAAGACAGTGTTCTTTCAGTCAGTTTAGTTGCTCAGTCATGTCCAACTCTTTGCGACCCCATGGACTGTAGCACGCCAGGCTTCCCTGTCCATCACCAACTCCTGGAGCTTGCTCAAACTCATGTCCATCAAGTGGGTGATATCATCCAACCATCTTACCCTCTGTCACCCACCTCTTCTCCTGCCTTCAATCTTTCCCAGCATCGGGTCTTTTCAAATGAGTCAGTTCTTTGCATCAGGTGGCCAAAGTATTGGAGTTTCAGCTTCAGCATCTGTCCTTCCAATGAATATTCAGGATTGATTTCCTTGAGGATTGACTGGTTAGATCTCCTTGCAGTCCAGGGGACTCTCAAGAGTCTTCTCCAACACCACAGTTCAAAAGCACCAGTTCTTTGGCGCTCAGCTTTCTTTATGGTGGCTTCCCTGATAGCTCAGAGGTTAATACATCTGCCTGCAATGCGGGAGACCTGGGTTTGATCCCCAGGTTGGGAAGATCCCCTGGAGAAGGAAAAGGCAGCCCATTCTAGTACTTTTGCCTGGAAAATGCCATTGACGGAGAAGCCTGGTAGGCTACAGTCAGTGGGATCGCAGAGAGTCGTACACGACTGAGCAACTTCAGTTTCTTTCACAGATTTCTTTATAGTCCAATAGGACTATAAGTCCAACAGTTCTTTAATGTCACAATTATGGATGATATTCACTAGGAAGAGATATGGTTGACATGCTAAATTCACTCTGAACAGTTAATACTATGGTGATGATCTAGCATCTCTGCTGTTGTGTGGTAGTTGATAGCCACATATTTTTTTTTAATTAAAATGAAAGAAAATTAAAAGTCACTTGCCATCTTGACATTTCAGATCCTCAGTAGCTACATGTGGTTAGTGGCTACTGTATCAAATAGTGCAGCTATGGAACATTTCCATATCACAGAGTCCTGCTGAACAGCTCTGAACAGTACCCATACTATTGCAAGAATTGTCAGCTTCTAAAGCCTTAACATATTTATATTCTTTGGTGTCACATGCTCTTAGACTGTCAACTGGGCAGATATGTAAGGATCTAGGTACATGGATGTCCACATCTATTAAAGAATCCTTTATAATAGACAGGGAAAGTAAACATCCCATTTGTCCAACAGTGGAGGCTGATTAAGTAAATAATGGTGTGTTTGTACACATCCATGTTTATACACACTCAGTGGATACAGTATAACCATTGAAAGGGATAATACAGATAGGCCTTTATTTTTATTAAAAGTTACTCTACACTTATCAGTGAGTGAAAAGTCAAGTTAATATGCATAGCATGCATTCATTTTAGGATGAGTATGTCTGTATGTTGTTTATGTAAAGGTTAGGGAGGGAAAAACAGAGTGCACGAGAGAAAGACACAGAAATATTTGGAGCAATACTTACCAGGGTCTGAAAATTGTTTTTTAGTGGGTGAGATAACAGATTGTTATTTTCTTTTTCCTTACCTTTATCTTCTGAGTTTTCTTCTAGTACATAAACTGTGTGTAATGAAAAAGAAAAAAAGAGAAGGGAAAAAAGAGAAAAAAGGGCCAAAATATTTACACTTGTCCGAAATGTCAGAATATAAAAACAGGCATGAATGAAAGACCATTGAGATAGGTTTTTGAAAGTACGGTAGTTGCCTGATGATTTGCAGACATGTCCATGAGTTACATATTTTGTGAGGAAAAGGATTTATCTGCTTAAAACTTTGTCATTATGTGTTATTCACTGTGAAAAACATCTCTGGTCTTTCTGTGGAAACCTTTCTAGTCCCTTTGGTACTAGGCTCAAGAGTTAGCTCAGGTTCTCCTCAACCTGAAATGTCCTTGATTGTAAAATAGTTGATGTGTCTGAAAATGTGTAGAAAAGGTGTGTATGTGTGTTTCCCCTGCAGTTTGGGTGGTCAAAAATTTGGCCAGCACATTGTTTCAGATTCTGCCTTTCCATAAAACCTCTGTGATTTGAGGCATAAATGCCAAGCAACATATAGAACTTTATATTTTATTGTGTAGATAGACAAGTGGTCATGGTGTCAGCTCCCAGATATTAGATTGTAATCTAATCATATCTTTCCAAATACCAGGCTATCAAATTTAACAAATATATATATATATATGCATACACCTACACACACACACACACACACACATACACATATATTTGCTAGAAGTATTGTAAAATACATGGCTTAAGTGAAAATCAATAACATGTCTTTGCAAAGAAGTGACAGCTCATTGAATTTGTGGTCCAGGGCCTTCCTGACTCCTTGAGTGTCAGTGCCAGTCTGAGAAAAACAGGGAATAACTGCTTCCAAGACTTGCAGCTCCATAATGAGTGGCAGCTACAGGGAACTGTGTTGGAATATTTCTTTCTCTGTGTTTAGGGTGTGGCATGGGATGGTTTGGAAGATAAAGAAGAACCTATGCAAAGATACGGGGAAATTGAAAACAGAACAGTGAATTGTGCTCATGAAGATTCTGTAGCATCTCAATTCAGACATAACTAGCAGTCAGTATCTCCTTCCCATATCTTATTTCCAAAGACCACAGAATTTAGTAGGGGGGAAAAAAAAAAAACAACAACAGAGAGACTGTATTGACAGACACAGCTGTCATTATTTGACAGGAACACATGTAAATATCTTACTTAAACCATTTTTTCTTTCAAAAACTGAAAGGTGGTAAGAAATCAGTCAAAATTCTGCAGGTTTTATTAGCTCCATGTTTCATAAGCATTTGTGATTTGGTCATAAAAAATTATTGAAAATATCAGGTAACCACATTTACCTCTGGATCTTTCCAAAATAGAAAACAAAAGGAAAAATGAATAGTAGAATTGCATTTTCTTCCCTAATTTCAAGCAAGCAAATAGCCAAATCCATAGTTTTCCCACCTCAAACCATACAGTCATGTTGTTTTTAACTTAGTTTTGAGACCTTGAAAGGTTAACCTGTTTGGGCCTCAGTTTTGGCACAGGTGAAATGGGATAATCAGACTAAGCTGGTACTTTGTAAATCCCTTTCAGCTCAGACATCTTGGTAGTGCTACCCCACCCACTTCTCCCCATGCTTCAGGCTGATTTATCTCTATTTTGTCATGGTCTGGGGATTATTTGGAGTTGGCTATGGTTAATTTCTAATGAAGGTCAAGTAGCCTAAAATATAGCTGCAGATGTAAATGGATTATGAATGTAAAAAGGATTATCATTATTTTATTTGGAATTCTGTTTGGAAAGAGATGTTCCTAGAACACATTCACCTCAAACTTCCACAACAAAAACATCTGTAGAGCAAGCCAGAAATAATACATACCACCAATGAACTTGTGGGTTCAGATGTTTACAAGAACTCGCTCTTCATCTTACATAAAATTCCTGAAGCCATCTTCAGCCAGCATGGCCCACCTCTGGCAGCACCCGGGGTTCATTTGCTCTTTCATTGCCTCCTTTGTGTGCTCTCTACCATTATTGAGGAGACCAGCTGTCTACCTAGAGAAGGTTTTCCAGGAGAACACCGACAGGCATTCAGCAAGCTGAATTAGATTATTTGGTAGGTTTTCTGTAAACCTTCCATTTTTGAATGAGTGCTGAGAGTTTAACTCTGAACCCCTTACTGCTACAGCATGGGTTCCCTCCAGCCTGATGTCAGTCTTACTTCCAAATGCCTCATGTACAGGGGTCATTCTTGATCCTCTTTGATCAAGCCTTCTTTGATCCTCTTGTCTAGAGTAATTTCCTTCTTAGAATTTCTTTCACCCTTAACACATCTCTCCAGTAGTATCTCTTGTTGTACAGTTGCTAAGTCATGTCTGACTCTGAAATTCCATGGATTGCAGCAGACCTGTCCCTCACCGTCTCCCAGAGTTTGCCCCAAGCTCATGTCCATTGAATCAGTGATACCATCCAACCATCTCATCCTCTGTTGTCCCCTTCTCATCTCATCCTCTGTTGTCCCCTTCTCCTCCTGCCTTCAATCTTTTCTAGCATCAGGATCTTTTCCAATGAGTCAGCTCTTTGCTTCAGGTGATCAAAGTATTGGAGCTTTAGCTTCAGCATCAGTCCTTCCAATGTGTATTCAGGGTTGATTTCCCGTAGGGATTGACTGGTTTGATCTCCTTGCTGTCCTCTTCATTATTACTGCTCACTTCTGTGCCTGATTTTCGTGATTAGTTTCATGAAGATGGGGATTGCATTCATTTTATCCACTCTAGTATCCTGGGATCTAGCACAGTGCTTGGTACATAGGAGGTCCTTTAGTCATACCTGCTGAATGAAGGAGTGGCCACTGTGAGGTAGATGCTACTGGCATTTCCCACTTAACAAATAAACACACTGAAGCTCAGTGAGGATATTTCATCTTCATTATTACATTTAATCGTTTGGGATACTTAGGGGAAGAGCCGTTGGGCTTCCCAGCCTGCCAGTGTAGGAGACACGAGACATGGGTTCAGCCCCTGTGTCAGGAAGATTGCCTGCACAAGGAAGTGGTAAACCGGCTCCAGTATTCTTGCCTGGAAAATTCCGCAGGCAGAGAAGCCTGGCGGCTGCAGTCCATGGGGTCGCAAAGAGTATGGCACGACTAAGCGACTGAGCGCAGGCGCAGGGAGCACCGCGGGGACTCTAAGCTACGTCTGTTTGCCTTCAAAGCTTCGGTTCTTTACTGCAAGCCAGGCTTCCTCAACTTTGCCACTATTGGCATTTTGGCCTGAATAATCCTTTGTTGGCGGGGGTAGGGGGTGGGGGACACAACTGTATTGTGCATTGTAGAATGCTTAGCAGCATTCCTGGCCTCTACCCACTAGATGTCAGTAGCACCCCCTAGTTGTGACAGATGTCCCCAGACACTTTCAAAAGTCCCCGGTGGGCAGAGACACCCCTTAGTTACGCCAGATGAGAACTAGTAGGCTGAAGTGCTACTGCCTCTCAGTTTTGCTTTGAACTCCAGGAATCCGTAATTACCTTACTTCAGCTCTGTGGTGACTTTGGGATTTTGTCCTCCTTCGGGTAGTGACCCCCTTCTTGAGCCCCCTCCTCTCAGAAATCTTTCCTGACGCAGCCTTAAGGTAACCAAGCCTTCCTTCCTCTGTACCCCTGCTGTATGTTGTTTTATCACCTTTACGTTGCTTCATCTTGAGTCGAGATCTGCCGCTGCCTTGCTCCTGGTAGTAGACTGTCAGTTAAGAACTGGGCTGCATCTTCCCCAGTTTCCACAGGCCAGTGACACAGCGTAGCCCTGGGTCAGCGTTTGTTGAGTCGAATCATACCCATCTGAATGAGGCAGGGGCTGAAGGCTAGGAGGGAAGTAGTGGAGAGTGATTGTGGACAGTCTACTGCAATGTAATCCCACCAGGACCATTTGTTTTATGGTTTCCTAAATATGAGGAGAGGTTTTCCTAAATCGGGGGGAGGCCTGGCATGCTACAGTCCATGGAGTCACAAAGAGTTGGACATAACTGGGCAACTGAACAACAACAAATCTGAGGATATAGCTGCTGTCTCTTGGCTAATCCTGTTTGTTGTTGTTGTTGTTGTGAAGAAGCAATATTTCCAGGATAGCCATGGTCAAAGGGTGCCATTATTCCTGTGAAATGCACTGCCAAGTGGTATCTTCCTTATACTGCCCCAGCTCTCTGCCTCCTAGTGGGACTCTTCGATCATTCAAATATCCATGAGCCCAGAGTTGGGGTGTTCGTGTGGAATTGGGTACACATGACAGAGGACTCAATTCCAAACTCTGACCTCAGGCAAGTTATTGAGTCCCACTGAGGGTCCACTTAGTGATTCAATCAATATTTGTTGGGCATTTACCATGTGCCATACACTATTAGGGACATAGCAGTAGATGAAACAGGCTGAAATCAGAACACCCTGTGGAATGGAGATTCTAATGGGGTTGAGCACAGCACAGGTAATAAACACATAAAACATGTAGGAGATGACATGGTAGTAAAATTAGCCAGAAGATATTAAAAATATGTGCCCGGTGTGTTTTTGAAGATTGAAGGAGCTCATGTATGTCACATGAGCATTGGCATGTTGGTGCTTAGTTAAGGTTAGTCAGATCTCTCTCTTTTTTTCAATTATACACTTGTAAAGTTAGAGTTAGGACTTCCCTGGTGGCTCAGATGGTAAAGCATCTGTCTACAATGCAGGAGACCTGGGTTCGACCCCTGGGTTGGGAAGATCCCCTGGAGAAGGAAATGGCAATCCACTCCAAGACTATTGTCTGGAAAATCCCATGGACAGAGGAGCCTGGTAGGCTACAGTCCATGGGGTCGCAAAGAGTTGGACACGATTGAGCGACTTCACTTCACTTCACTTCACTTCATGTCCCAGACTCAACTGGGCTTTCCTTGTAGCTCAGTTGGTAAAGAATCTGCCTGCAGCGCAAGAGACCCGGGTTCGATCCCTGGGTTGGGAAGATCCCCTGGAGAAGGAAATGGCAACCCACTCCAGAATCCTTGCCTAGAAAATCTCATGGACAGAGGAACCTGGTGGATTGCAGTCCATGGGGTCGCATAGAGTCGGGCACGACTGAGAAACTAACACACACACACACAAGGTTAGAGTAAAAATATTGCTCCTTTGTAAAGGTAAGGGGGCTAATTATAAGTAATCCTGATACTAATTCACATTGTGTTGCCCGTGGCTTCTAACATTTGTAAAGCTCTCTCACTTACTTTATCACCAATAAGTTATCACATTTCAAGTGGAAGACTTCTTGAGTGAAGCAGAAGGACTGATGCTTTCAGGCACCTGGTCCAGGCATGAAGTGGATTGCCTGTCCTCAAAAAACATAAATAAATAACAGACTCTCACTGAAGCAGCACAGAGAGTAACGGTGTCTACATTTCGCCAGTTGTTACTGTTGGCTTTTAAGAGCCAGTCCTACTGTGGAAGGGGACCAGATTCTGTTCGTCATCAGTGGTGGGGTCGGGTGGGAGGTGGTGGGCCAGGGTGCAGAATGGTAGGGAGGCTAAGCACTCTGGCTTTGAAGTCAGTCCTGTGTCCTGGTTGGAGATGCATCTCTGCCACGTCCTCACGGTGGGTTATGGGGCAAGAAGCTATCGTTTCTGAGCCTCAATTTTCTTAGGGAACACTGAGAGGATTGAAGGAGATAAGGCAAATAAGACAGGTGTTTGTGTCCACCTAGCGATTGTGTTCACCTAGCAAGCCTGCTGCTGCTGCTGCTAAGTCGCTTCAGTCGTGTCCGACTCTCTGCGACCCCATAGACGACAGCCCACCAGGCTCCCCCATCCCTGGGATTCTCCAGGCAAGAACACTGGAGCGGGTTGCCATTTCCTTCTCCAGTGCATGAAAGTGAAAAGTCAAAGTGAAGTGAAGTCGCTCAGTCATGTCCGACTCTTCGCAACCCCATGGACTGCAGTCTACCAGGCTCCTCCGTCCATGGGATTCTCCAGGCAAGAACACTGGAGTGGGTTGCCATTTCCTTCTCCAGTGCATGAAAGTGAAAAGTGAAAGTGAAGTCGCTCAGTCGTGTCTCACTCTTAGCGACCCCATGGACTGCAGCCTACTAGGATCCTCCGTCCAACAGACTCCAAATCATTCTCTCTGTCTCTAGGATTGGATGACCATTTATTGTCCAGAGTGTTCCTTCTCAAGGCAAAATGACAGCATCTTACCCCATTGTTTTGATAGTAGAGTCTGTTCTCCTGAATACCAGCAGGGCCTAAATTAGGAACACAGCATGCTCAATGAGTACAATACCCATTAAATCAAAGCTGTAAATAATTACCCTTAAAGGGTAACCTGGATACAAAGTGAATAACTGAACAATGGTGGCTGCTTTGCTAGACACTGTGAGGCAATGACACATTTGATTATTATTATTGTTGAAATTTATTTGTAATTGTTTTCACTTTTAATCTCTTTGAGAGTGCTACAACACTTTCTAATATTTGAAAATGGGCTTCACATGAAAATATTTCAGAATCACTGCAGGATGCAAGATTTAAACACATAGAAAATAGTTTGAGCTTATACTTCTTCCAATCAATTGTTAAGAGACTTCCAGAGTGCTGTGATGAGACCAGTATCAAGGATGGTCTGAGCACTGAAGAAGTTCTAAATGATCCTATCATTTAGTGAGGTTGGCAACTGTAGCAGAAATGGAGAATGGGGACTCAAGTGCAGGTTGTGGTCTCCTGAGATTTACCTGTGTATTTTAAAAGTTGCTGGAAAGAATGAAATTAAATCATTACTGTGTCTCCTGCAATCAACCCCATCATGGAGATGGCCTAACATCTGTTCTCAAAATGAACCAATATTCCATGACTGTGTTTATAGTTTGACACACCACTACAGTTCACAGTTGTTAACTTTATAGATAAATATTTATAAATTGAGCTCTGTGCAGTTTCATTGTGAATTAAAAAATATTGGCAGTTAAACTGATATAAATCAACAGGGGACCAGATACAAAATATTTTTTATCTTTGCTTGAAAAAAAGTGATGCCCTTGTTAAAAAAAAACACCTCATAGTAAATATTCATCCACTGAAAATACTTTTGAAGATTTTCATTGGAAACTATGGTTTCCAATAACTCTATTATTTTAGAAGTCTAGCATTCTTCAGTAACATTATTCACAGTCAACTCTCGTACATATATTTTCATCTTCTTAGGTATAAATGGGGGATAGAAAAATTCTGGAGAAAAAAATCACTATTTTCTCATGTGATTAAAATATTTTACAATAGAAATTATTTAATTGTACCAAAAGTACCATAGAAAGATGATAAATTCAGCTTACAATAGTAGGCAGTTAATTATCAACACTCGTGGCCTGAGAAAAGAATATATTAGAAATTGCAGACTATTGTTCAGTTGGTTGCTGATCTTTCTTTGAAGCCAGACATGACCTTATCAGATTTGTTTAGTATTGCCAGAGTTCTCATATTTTTCTCTGGCTTCAGAACAATGGAGTTCAGAGGTCAAGAATACCTACATTCCACATGAGCAAACTATTCATCCTTTGAAATCATAATGATGAATAGTCAACAGCCAGCCACACTGTATATCCAGAAGGAGAAACCAGAACACTGAAGCTGGAATGGGGTCTCATAGGCTGTGAAGCAGGAGGTATTTGTGAAAATAAATTGTCAGTGGCTTTGTGAGACTTGGTTTAATCTTGTTAAAGATGTCTGACTTTTTGTTAATCCTTCGTAAACAAGTAATCCTGGACTTACGAAATTTCTCAACTAATAACTTTGTTATTCCAAGTAGAGTATTTGAAAACTTCTGAAGGTTTTGTCTGTGTTTTTATGCACTGGGTAGTTCAGCATAGGATGGATGTTTTTAATTCTTAATAAACTTTTTATTTATGGCTCAGCGGGTAAAGAATCCACCTGTAATGCAGGAGATATAAGAGACTCGGGTTTGATTCCTGGGTCAGAAAGATTCCCTGGAGGAGGAAATCGCAACCCACTCCAATATTCTTGGCTGGGAAATCCCACGAAGAGTGGAGCCTTGTGGGCTACAGTCCAAAGGGTCACAAAGTGTTGGACGTGACTGAATGACTAAGCACAAGCACAGACTTTTTATAGGTCACCCATGAAAACCTAGTATCTCGTCCTTATTTGAAATAAGACATGTGACACCTCTAAAATGTAGAGGCCTTTTAGAAATCACTCAGTCATGATGCGTTTTCTATATCATGTATCAGCTAATCAAAATCAAGATGGTTTTGTTAAACTACATTTTCTTGATAAGCATACAATAGACATGAAGTGAAGTGAAGTCGCTCAGTCGTGTCCGACTCTTTGCGACCCCATGGACTGTAGCCTATCAGGCTCCTCCGTCCATGGGATTCTCCAGGCAAGAATACTGGAGCGGGTTGCCATGCCCTCCCCCAGGGGATCTTCCCGATCCAGGGATCGAACCCGGGTCTCCCACATTGCAGGCAGATGCTTTAACCTCTGAGCCACCAGGGTATGCTTACTAAAAAAATGATACAGTTTCTCCCTATTTTGTTTTGCTATGTGAGGCAAGGTGGTCTCACTCATCCTTCTCCCTGATACTTGAGATCACTATTTAAATAATATCCTTGATTATTTATGACCTATTCATAGATAATGTAAGAGCAAGCACAGTACCCTGGCACATGCTGTTTAGTCACTAGGCCCTGTCCTACTCTTTTGTGACTGCATGGATTATAGCCTGCCAGGCTTCTCTGTCCATGGAATTTCCCAGGCAAGAATACTGGAGTGGGTTGCCATTTCCTTTGCGAATCTTCCCAGAACAGGGATCGAACCCATGTCTTCTGCATTGGCAGGTGGATTCTTTACCACTGAGCTACCAGGGAAGCCCCAACCCTCCCATAGTAAACATTTAATAAGCATTTGTTGAAAACAGGGCTTATTAAATTTGTATCTACAGATTTATAAATGAGAAAATTGAATTTTTTATAATTTTTCAATATATATGGTATGATATCCAATGCACAATCTTTTCATAAGGTTAGCTAAGGCTCTAAATATATTGGTTATATTTTCATCTCCGCCTGATATTTTTTTTTCCCTACTTCTATGTTCTCTAGGGTAGTGGTTCTCAGAGTGTGGTCCCTGGGCCAGCAGGATGAGCAGCACCCAGGAATTTGTTAGGAATGCAAATTCTTGGGCTTCGTCCCTGGCTTACTGAATCGGAAGCTCTGGGAGTGGGCTACAGTGGCCTGCGTGGTGACAAGCTCTCCAGATTGGGCTGGCTTCACAGCCACGTGATTTATGCAGTCACACAGGACTCTGCTTCTGAAAGAGCCTTGAGCTTGGTTTAATGGTTCTGCTGTCATCATCTTGGAATTCTTAATAATTTCTTAGCAACAGGCCCACATCTTCATTTTGCCCTGAACTCTACCATAATATACCCTGTCCTGATGCCAGGGAATACCCAAGTAGACTCAGAGTTTGAGAACCTCCATCTCTGAGACATATTCAGATTCCCTCAGAGCATCTGCTCAATTGCTCGTTTTATTATAAATGGCCACCTATCCAATTTTTTCTAAGCAAGTTGGCCCTGAGACAAGTTACTACTAAGCTGCGTTAATATTTCTCTTAATTTAGTAATCTAACCTGGGTTTTAGCAAACTTTTAGCCCTCTCCTGGCTTTCCATAGCAACTACCCTGTAGTGGCTGGAAGTGGAGATTTACTGATTTTCCATCTTCATCTTCAACCTTCTTTTTCCTGGTTACCCAGAAAGTGTTCTTAGAGCAACCTTTTCTGAGCCTGTCAGCTGCTGCCAAATGATTACCCAGTTTTGTTTCCATGATAAATTACCCAGGTCTCTGGGTTTATGGATGTTTTCAGAAGATCTCTCTATACAGGGGTTGGTTCACAGACATTGTGTTACATAGCATGGAGTCACAGTGAGTGGGTCAGTCAGGGCCTCAATAGAAACATATTTCAAATTAAGATATTTCAAGAACCATTTACAAAATAATTAATTCCAAAGGTATGATATGATGTAGTGGAGCCATAAAAGTTTGCACAGGAACCTAGGACTATAGAGACAGAAATGTCACCATTTCTAGGCCCAAAGAGACAAGGGAATGAGAGATTCCCAGAACCTGGCAAAAGAGAGAGTCATAGGGAGCTGCTTTGAGAAGCGTAGGAACCTTCTCAAGGGAAGCAGCCATGCTGAAGTGAACTCACAGGGAGGGCACCAGAGATAACATGCCACCTCATTCTCCTCACTACATCCAGTTAGCTTAATTCTGCTAGAAGCCTGAGGGCAGAGAACACACTGATGTGACCTGAATATGTCAACATGTGGGGAAGAAAGCAAGGAGAGAAGAGAGGAGAGGGATCCAGAGGAACAAATGGAAAATACCTGGCACGGTTCATTCCATTCACCTCCTGGCATCTACTCTCAGCCTTCCTTCACATGAAAAGTTAGCACCCCTAACACAGGAAATGTGTGAAGTCACCTATTAGGTCATATAATAGGTCCTATCTAAAAGTTGAGTCACCACTAGTCTTGTAAGGTAGCAGAGGGTAAAAGGGAGAAAAGAAATGATTTAGTGAGACAAACATAACTGCTACAGTCCTCATCTCTAAAACTGGCCATGAAGCCTGGTTGGCATCTGTGGTTTCCTTCTTCCTTTGCCTCTTGTATGATCCCCTTATTTTCAGCTGGATAGGTTTCATGACTTGGTAGGGTGATCCATATCTTCTTTCCTGCAACATCTAAGTCCTTGATGGCCTTGACTTTATCGGGTTGGCAGTTTATACTTTCATTTAAGTGTATCCCTGTGAATACCTGGGTTCTCCTTCCTTTTACCCATTGCATGGCAGAAATGGTGGCCATCTTCCTGTGGTTCAATGGAATGAGAAGCTCAACATGGCCAGGAGACAGTCACACCGTGATAATGTTCTCTGATAGAAGCAGTCTTCTTTCAGGGAGTTATTAGGTGTTTTAATAAGAGAGGCCAGTCCCTCCGCCCCTTCTCAGTTTCCTGATCTGTGTATCCTGACTATGGGGGAGATGGCACTATATATTCACCTGCAATTTAAGACCTAGGCTTTATTCCTATAGGACAGTAACCTCTTTTGGTGGTTGTCCCCCATCTGGAACTAAATCAGCATTTCTAGATTTGGGGCCCATTAATGGTGAAGTGTGTCCCATGGTTGGAGGTGATGTTGTGCAGGATATCTTGTGATAGATAAGACATTTTACGTCTGAGAGTTGTGATCCTGGAAGAAGTGATGAAGAGAAATTAAAGCCATAAACAGAAGATTCTATCCTGTTTAAGTGAAAGCACTGACCTTTTCAAAGTCAGAGAAGTCTAATGTCATCATTGTTTCCCTAGCTGGCTTGTTAGTCTACCAGGGCTTCATATTAGCCTTTGCTGTGGGCAGATTTGGTACTTGGCTTGGTGGTAGTTGAATAAGCCGTGGTGAGAAGACTGCCTGACTAAGTTGAGCATGGCTTCTATCCCTGCCAGTGTGACCACTGAATTCTCTTTTCTAAGCAACATAAAGAAGATAAAACATATTAACTGTGTTCATCACTCTCCTAGTTACAGGTTCTTTTTCAGTACTTTAATTATGCTTTTTTTTTTTTTGGTAGATTAGATGTTATTTTTTAAATGTAGGCAATTACAAGCAAACGTTTATATAAAATTATTTTTTAAATAATGTTCTTTGTTCATCATTTCTTCTTGCATCTCAAAGTTTCCTTCTTGATTTACAATTCTTTATAATTTTGCAAGTTCTTTTAGTGTAGCTCTGTTGGTGATAAACTCTTCAATCTTTGTTTCTCTGAAAATGTTTTTATTTCACCCTCATTCTTGAGTCAACTGATTTCAGATAGAAATTTATTTTCTCTCAGCAATACATTATTCCACTAACTTCAGGCTTCTGCTGTGGCTATGGAAATGTGTCTGGATAATTGCAAGTGACTAGCTTCTCTCTGTGATTGTTTTTAGTCTTACTATGATGTACAGATATGAATTTCATTTCTTCTGCTTCCTTTATATATGAATTCATATCTTTTACCAATTCTTTACAGTTCTCAGCCATTCTCTCTTCAAATATTACCTACACTCTATGTGTCTTTTCATAGGACTCCAGTCACATGTGTGATGTGTGGTAGACTTCCTCTTTCTGTTCTCCATATTTAACATCCCATACTCATTCTCCCTCTTCTAGTCTTTCTGAGCTTCATTCTGGATAATTTCTCTATTTATACTTTCCAGCTCACCCACTCTCTCTTCATTACTCTCTAATCTGTCACGAAACAAATTCACTAAATTTTTTAGATTAACTATTTTTTTGTGTGCGCTCTAAAGTCCAAAGTTTAATTTGAATTTTTTAAATCTTCTGAGTCTTTTTTTTGCATGCTCCTTTTTAATTTAGTTATTTTATTTATTTCTTTAAGCATTTTGTAACCAGCTACTTTATAGTCTGTTCATAATTACAATATCTGAAGCCATTATATGTGTATATTTGAATTTGCACTTATTTTCAGTTAGTTCCACTGTGTTTTACTCACTGGTAATTAGTTTCCTATATGCTTGGTAATCTTTGGCAATTTATAAATGGCACATATTAGTGAGAACCATGAGTGACTAAAATAGAGATTCTTTTCTCTAGAGAAAATTTATTTTTGCCTCTCCTATAAGCAGAGGCTGCTACCAATCTAGGATCACTTAGTTCTTTTAATAATACTGATGTAATCAGGGTTTTCAGGTTAAGCTCCTCCAACTTGCCACTGGATTAGTCTCTCAATTGTACAAGTGACCTTGCTATTTGCTCTCAGAGCAACCCCTTCTAATTATGTGGGCTTTCAGCACACTATGCTGGTTTCAGCTGAGTTTTCAAGTTTTGTTTGTTTATTTTAGTCCTTTAGAGGTTTTCCTTACTTCCCATGAGCCCAACAATGCAATAAAAATTATGTTTTGAAAGGGCCCTTCATAGCATCTAGTCAGCTGTGATGCTTGAGGCAGAAGTTTTTTCTTTCATATGCCCAGTATACACACAATATTATTAGAAATAATTTCTGAAAAATCTTTAAATATTTCAAGTCTGTCAATTTTAACTTTAGAGGATTTCTCCATTCTAGGGTTTTCAGGATTTTCAGTTTAACCCACCTCTCAAAAATTTTCAAGTTAAATCCCATTACTGATTCCCATGAATGTGGAAGATGGTTTACTTTTTTTTTACTAAAAAAGAAAAATTAATTTATTCACATCTTGAAATTCAGAGAAGATTTTATTTGAATTGCTTTATTTTACGTGGAATCAAAGAAAAAGGTATGTTGAAGCCTGAATTACAGAGAGGATTACCTCCCCTCCCCACCCCACTTTTTTATAGTAATTAAGTACAGTTTCTGAAGATCATATTACTTTAAAAAATAGACTTTATATTTTAGAGTGGTTTTAGGTTTACAGCAAAATTGAGTGAAAAGTACAGAAAATATCCACATACCCCCTGCCCTCACGCACACATAGCCTCTTCCATTATCAACATCTTCCACCAGAGTGGCACATTTGTTATAGTTGATGAGCTTACATTGACACATCCTGATCACCCAGAGTCCATAGTTTACAATAAGGTTCATTCTTGGTGTTGTACGCACTTTGGGTTTTGACAAATGTTTAATGACATGTATCCACCATTAATGTATCATACAGAGTAGTTTCACTGTCCTAAAATCATCTGCGCTCAGCCTGTTCATCCTTGCATCTCCCTAACCCCTGGCAACCGCTGATCTTTTCACTGTCTCCATAGTTTTTTCCTTTTCCAGAATATCGTATAGTGGAATCATAGAGTGTGGGTTTACTTTACTGTAGTTATTTCATTTAAATGTTTATTGAGAGTTACTCTGTTTCAGGGTTGGCAACCTTTTCTTAAAGGGCCAGATAGTAGACATTTTAGACTTTCAGGTCTGGTGCAGCTACTCAATTCTGCTGTTGTGGTGTGAAAGCAGCCATAGAAATACATAAACAAATGAAGGTGGCTGTGTGCCAGTGAAACTCTGATCACGGGAATAGGCAATGGGCTCACCAGCTGTAGTTTGCTGAAACCTGATCTAGTTTAAACTCTAGATCATGTGAAGTTTTTGTTTTGTTTTTAGCATATTAAATTTTCACTGATATTCACCAGGATTGTTTTGGAAGTTCTCCCTTCTTACACAGTCCACCAGAGACACAGTGGTCCACTGTCTTTCTCAAAACAGCCAGATTTTGCCTGGTTAGGACGTTTGCACATGCCATTTCCCTTCCTGGAATGCCCTTCCACATGCACTGTAGCTTCAGGTCATAGCCTAACTGCTTCCTGCTTAAGAGGACTTCCTTGATTTCCCTCTGTAAAGCCATTTCTCACCCACTTCTCATCCAGACTTGCCAGAGAGTTTTATCATTCTGTTCGGAGCACTGATCAAAATTTGTAACTATGTATTTTTCATTTGTTTGTTTAGTATATAACTCCTGGCCAGACTGAAAGACAATTCCAAAAGGGCAGAATCCATATATTGATATATTCTCACTGTGTACCTAGAGCCTGGCCTAGTTCCTGATAGATAGTAGATACTCTGAGTAATTATTTGCTGAATGAATGAAGTAATTCTATGAAGCAGGTACTGTTACTTGTATCCATCGTTTGCAGAGGAGGAGACTTAGATTCCATCAAAATAAGTCATTTACCCAAGTCATCTTGCTAGTAAGTTGGGCCCCAGATTCAGTCTGAGCAGGGTCTGTCTGATTCCAGGCCCTGTGCTGATCTCTAGTCCTTCACTGGCCTTTTGGTTTCTTGTTTTGTGCAGAGTTGAAGAACAAAGTCACCCAGATATTCTTGGAGACCTGTCAAGGGAGTGAGAGGTGGTGGGTGGAGAGGTGGGCTTACAGAAGCCTGATGTTAGTATCAAATGAACTGACTCAAGTTAAATAGGAAAAGGATCAGTTACTTAATTGCAAACAATCCCACTGTTAAGGTTTAGCTTTATGATTCAGGGGTCAAAACAGTTTTATGCCAGCGGGATCCCAGTATTCTTATGGTGGTGAAAGGGAAAGTAAGTAGGAAGGTTCCATTCTCAGTGGAGATCCAGGGCAAAGCAAAGTGCCCCAGCTTATCCAGGAGGTCTGGCAACCATTAAAGAGAAATGACTTCCTAAATTCTAACTGACAGGAGAACTGAATGCATTGTACCATCCAGGAGGCAGAGCCCCCACACTCAGGGAAATGAATATGGTTTAAAAACTCATGGGATCTTTCCGGTCTGTCCCAAGCTTGGGAATTCAATGTGAAACACTTTTTTTAAACAACAGTTAGAAAGAAAGTTAATGTACTTTTCTTGGGATTTTTGGAAAGCTATATTTTGCTTATTAGTCAGTGGAAAACCTATATGACTAAAATATGTTTAAATGTAAGCTGGCTAATAGAACAGGCTCAGGGCAGGAAAATAGACCATTTGAAACAAATCAACCATTAATTTCATATGTATTACTTAAGAAAAAAGAAAACACTGAAGCAAAGTGAAAATGACATGATGGTCCATTTCAAACATTTGGTAAATGTAACATAAATGAATTCTCTACCGTGATTCTGTGAGTTCAGCCAAACCATCAGAGCCAACTTTAAGGGCTTCATGATAACTGTGAGTTTAACAAAGTTTTGAGAATTATGGTGTTAATTTTCTGAAAGGCATCAACTGTAAATAAGAATATATTACTTTGCCAAAGAAATAATCCATAAACAGAATAAAACTTGCCTGAGTATAACACTGACTAACACTTAACGTGTATAGAAGTGGCTGTACTCAAAGAGAAAGACAAAATATTTATGCTCACACACACGTGTATGAAAACTGTCTGTATCAAGAAAAAGCATATCTTTACATCTTCCTAGATCTTTTATTTTTTTTTGTAGTAAACATAATCCATCATACATGTCTGCATACACACACATACACCATGATTCATAAAAAAATAAAAATTGAAAATCAAAACCTTGAAGACCTGGAGGAAGTAACTCTGTTAACCACGAAGTCCGTTATAATTACTATGATTGTTCATCACATTTGGCCCTGAACTCCCTGGCAGCCAGGGCAAAAAGGGAAACAAGATAAATTGTACCATTTTTGTTATTAGAAAGGAAGAAATGGACAATTTCCTGAAGATAGAGATTTTCCTGGCACCAGATATTAAAAAGAGTTTCTTGTGTGTGATTTTCTGTAGGAATATTGAACCACGGGATGGATAATGCCCTCAACAGCTCTTTCCAGCAAATGCAGATGTGGTTTTCATAGAGCTGTCTCCTGTAACCACCCCTGTTAAAAGCTGGTGCTATAACATTAACTGCAACTTAGAGAAGACACGTTTTTTGAGAGTACTGGTTTTTTCCCGCATATTGTGAAAGTTGCATGGTTTTGCTTTCAATACATATCTTTAAGGTCCAGAGAGAAATTCTAATTTGTTTGCCTGTGTTGCAAAATCTGGCACAATTCCGGGCACTAACTAGGCATTTCTCCATGGGTTTTTACTTGGACATATCACATATTAAAACATTTCCACTCACCACCATCTTCTACAGCCACTCACCACCATCTACAAGTTCTGAGCTTGCACCCAGGTTTCTCTGTTAGTCTACCTTTCTCCTTATTCATTAATGATATAGTAAGATTTCAGTAATTTGACTAAGTGCAGACAGAGGCCCTAAATTACATGATTATTCATAGGAAGAAAGTGTTAACCCTTTCATCAGATTCACTGTAAATTATTTCTGCTTTATCTGGACTTTTCTAATTGTTTCTAATTTTTTATTAACAATATTATTTTATTATCATATTTATATACTCTGTGTGTCAAACTAACATGACTTGTATAATAAAACACACTTTTGGGGAGGGTCTCCTACCACTCCTTTAAACAGTGAAGGAAAGTTTCCCCCTGGCACTGGGGGAAAAACAAAACATAGCAGGCCTAGTATTTTTTCTGCTCACTCTTAGGGAAAAACAGTCCTATAGACCTAAAACATAGCCATTTCTATAACTGGAACATTCACCTGAGTTTTTAATTAGCAAGCAACCAACTGAAATGTACTCAAAAGAAGATGTTAAAGATTGGTTGAATCTGTTAGTTTAAAGTTATGTGGACAGATCCATTTACTGCCCAAGGCTCAGACTTGTAGCACCGCCAAGCATGCTTTGCCCAAGTACCAGTAAGATATGAACTTTTGTTGGTGATGACTTGGCATTTACCTTTCCTCTCTCATTTCTTAGTTTCCAAAAATGACCCTGCACTCTACATGGTATCCCACAACCCATTCAGCTTTCTAGCCTCTGGGAGACATGGTGGTCCTTAGCAGTACAGAGTTTCATTTGTGGCCATTGGAGAGCTGCCAAGGGCATGGTTCTGCCTTGTCAGCTTTGGGAAGAATCATACACACTCATTTGTTAGCTAATCCTATATTTTAGGAAGTGATAAATGTGAGAAATTGTCTGAGATCCCAATTTGCTTGAGGATGTTGAGTTTTATTCAGGTTTCCATTACTGTTGTTATTGGGCATTGTATATTCATGGGTGTATTTCACTGCTGCATACAGTGGACAACAAATGGAAATCAAAAGTTTCTTCAACAAATTTTTATTGGATGCCTACTGTGCACTGAGCACAGGGGCAGATGATTCTGTGTAGGGAAGGAGGTTGGTCGGCGTTCTTCATTTTAGCAACACAATAGCGTAAAGAAAAACGTTTGTCCACAATAAAATTATCTGTTAAGGAGAGAGTAGATATCCTAACACACAGCAACTTTTTAATTTCTAGCTTCAAGAGCTAAACAATACCCTCTCCACCCTCTGCTTTCTTGCCTGCTCCCCTTATTGGAAGAGATGGGGTTTTCTTTTTTGATTGTCCAGAATTTTGCTGAGTTAGCAAAGGCAGTGCAATTTGCCCAGTCTTAACCTCAAAGACTGCAAGGAGAGTCAGTGAAATATTGCCCAGCCCAGCCTTGGGTTAGCCATGAATTATGCATTGTGTATTTAGACTATTCTACTGTTATAGTCTGTTTATCTGTTGACTTCCACCAAGATTTAGGGTTTTGTTGTACTTAATAACTTGCTTTATTTTGTTTGACATGTATTTTATGTCCTCCATGTGCATGGATACATAAGATACACAGTCGTGGGTGAGGCTCTGGAGAGAAAGCCCAGCCCTGGAAGCACTAACTTTGAGAACTCTGGGGGAATGATTTTCACATACTTCTCACTTTTACAAAGTGCTAATCAATATGACGAAGAGTTTTCTTCCCTGTGAACCACTCCTGCTTTTGCCACTCTCCAGAAAACAAAACAGTTAAAGGAAGGGAAGGAAAATGAGTTTGTTTCTCTTATTTTGATTTTTTTTTTTAAAGCTGGTCCTTAAATATAGGACATGTCAAAAGATGTTCAGGTAATTTCAAGTTAATGTTCAGTATTAACTCCAACTAAGAATTTTACTGTTTTAGGTCACATTCTAATTGTTGACTTATTCTTTTGTTAAGTCCTGTATTCAAAATTGTGGTCTGGTAGGCTATACAGAATTTGCCATGTCTTAAAAAAGAAAAGCAGCAATGTGTAAAAACAGATAATGCTTAATTTTAGTTTAATCTGAAAAAAAAAAATCTCAGACATTTCTCAGTTTGTGTTTAGGAATTTTGAAGCTGTTAAAAGAGAAAAAGTGAAAACCACACTGAGAGTGTTCATATTTAATATGGTTCATTGCCAGTCTGAGAGAGATGAATATAGGTATATCTTTTTATGTTTACTTATATTTAGCAATTATCTGTAGACTTCAAAAACTTATTTTACTTCATTATTTCCATCTTAGTTTTGGGAAAATTTAAATTATCTTTATTAAAACAGAGATGTCAGCCTCTAAAACTCTCCAAATGGAATTAACTGTTTACCCAGCCCCTGTTTTCATCAACTTCCTCTGCCTACCACAAGTGTTTGTGGTATCTAAGGCAAAATCTCTTTCCCAGCATTTTGTCCCCAAGAATTACATAAACACCTAAAATGAGGACATTTTTTCGTTTGTGTAACTCTCCACAGTTTTATAAAGCTCTGAGTCCTATGAAGACTCCTGTTGGACAGAAGAGGAGCAGAGCTCACAAGTCTTACTCCTTACCCCTACCAAGTCCCCATGTCCAAAGTCACACCTATCACAAATGGAGGATTTCATTTTTTTGATTGAACCCAGGTCTTTTGACCCCAGAGTCTGTGCTCTTTGCTAGTCTCAGTCTTCCTTTTAATAGAAAACCAACAATGAAATAAGTGTTCATTGAGTGTTACACTCCATTTAGTCAAAAAAACATTTATCTACTCTGTGCCAGGAATGTGGCAGGCACTGCGGATGCCCACTGACAAATGAGAGACCTCAGTGCTTAGCTTCACTGAGCTCACAGTCTGGCTGGGAGATGGGCCAATGTCTCAGGTTGGATTTCCCCAGAAACAGACCTTCAGGCAAGGCTTTGAGAACAAGTAACTTATTGGGGGCCTTCCCTGGTGCCTCAGTGGTAAAGAATCCGGCCTGCCAATGCAGGAGATACAGGAGCAATCTCTGTGTTGGGAAGGTCCACTGGAAGAGGACATGGCAACCCACTCTATTATTCTTGCCTGAAGAATCCCATGAACAGAGGAGCCTGGCAGGCTACAGCCCATGGGTTTGCAAAGAGTCAGCTGTGACTTAGTGACTAAACAACACTACCACCAACCTATCCGGAAGGGGAAGAAAGCTGAGGTATGCAGCCTCCATCTTTGTTCCACCAGTAGCCGAGGAATGTTCCCAGGAGTATGGACTTTTGGTGCTCCAGGTCTGTACGTGCAGGGCAGCTAAGAAGCCCTCAGGTGAGCTGCAGACTTCCACAGTAGGACACACGCAGATCCTGTGGTTGTGAGTGCTGAGGGGGTGAGGGTGAGGCACGGGCCAGCACAGCTGCAGCAGGGAACCAGACAGCAATCTGTGATTAGTGTGTTGTGGGAGGCTGCAGGGACATCAAGGAAACATTTTCAGAGAAACCAGCAGTTCCCTGAAACCTGGAAGAGAAGCAGAATTAGGCTAGCTGAGGCTGTGGGGAAAACACTCTAGGTGGATGAAATTATAAGAAGTTCCATATGGCTGGAATATGATGAGAAATGGGTAAGGCAAGATAAACAGAGGTTAATCTCAAGAGTCCTGGAAGCCACAGTGGAGAATTTGGACTTTATCCGATAGGCAATAGATGATCATGGAAGGTTTTTAAATGGGGGCATATCGTGACTAAGTTCGTACTTGGAGAAGACCTTTCAGGCTTCAGTTCAGAGAAAGGAGGGAAGGAGTCACAGTAGGAGACTAGAAACGAGTCAAGAGTATTTTGCAGTAGTCCAGGTTTGTGAGGCTAAGTCATTGCCTTAAATCTGGCCAGCTGTACAGCCTCCCTTCAGTTTGACGAGTCCCAACAGTGTCAAGGTTGGCTGCCAGATCAAATCATATTGATGCCAAAAGGTCTCTTGGCCTTGTCAAGGGATGATGGCTCTGGAACTTCTCTTGCCTCTTTGCATCACCAGTAAGCTCATGACCCCCTGTGTTTGATCATTTGCTTAAATAGGAAAGTTTTTATTTCCTTTTTCAAAAACATCGCTAAAGTTTTTAAAACGCTATCCAATTTATTATCCCCAGATTACAACTCTGCGCCTTCCTCTCAGACTAACTGTTTGGAAAATGATAGCAGTTTTACCTGAGGTAACCTTGTACAATGTCTTTTACTTACTTCTTACACATGAAGTATTTTGTTTCACTGATACTGAATGATTTTTCTTTAAACTAGGTTGTGTATTAGGTGTATTGTCTTTGTCTTTATAATTTCTCTATGTGTCAGTGTTGTCTTTTCTGCTCAAAAACTCCTAAGGGGCAGGGTCTAATCCGTGTATATATATATCACAGAATAGTTGAAAGTACAAAACATACTGTTCAAATAGCTTTGGTGCTGTTGACAGTTTGTTTTCAGCTTCTCTGAGCTTAAGGCTCCTGAGGACTTAGAACATAGCACCCATGGCCCCAAGATGCCAAAAACAAAGACTCTCTCAGACAGTTCATGCGGATTCTTTTGTTTTTCTGCTTCTGTTTGCAGCACAGTCATGGTGGATCATGATAGCTCAAAATTGGGGACATCTAGTAGTAATCACAAATATTAAACCTGAGGCTAGGGCTAACACTTTATAGCAATGACAATGGACTATTGTAACCTCCACAACAAAGATAAATCTTACCAACCTGTTCAGTGAAAGAAGCCAGGCCAAAGGAGAAAAGAACATGTGATCCCATTAAGTCCAAGTAAGCAAAACCGATCTGTGGTTTTAGAACTTGTGAGAGTGATTACCCCCGTTAGGGAGCGACTGAGAGAGTGCACTGGAAGACCTGTGGGTGCTCATTATGTTCTGTTTCCTGAGATGGTTACTTTTACTTTCTTCTTGCACATAAATTATTTTGTTTCCTTGATACTGAATAGCATACATTCGTTACATGTGTATGATTACTTTGTGAAATGCATGAAGCTATATATCTACCACGTGTGAAGCTTTCTGTATGCATGTTATTCTCTCCTGAATACACTTATTTAAAGACAAAATTGAAAATAGAAACTTTAGGTCTCGGGACTGAACAGAGCTAACTCTCCTGAACATTTTTTCCAGCCTATATATGTTTGTATCTGTGAAACCAAGACCCAGAAAAAACGTACTGTGTGTTCAAAGCCTTTGGCCAACTACTGAGCTGTGAAATTAATATGGTGCCCAAGGGACACCATATTAGAGTCCAAGGAGACCTAGCCAGTGTTCCTGTCTATGTATCATCCTAGCTACATGATGGATTTGGTATATCCACATGAAAATTGAGGAATCCTTAAGAAAAATAACCTCCAAGACAAAAATCCACAGGACAAAATGGTCAAAATACTTTTGTGTTGCTTTTTGTTTTTTACTTTGCATTGTCTCCTGTCCTCCTAGTGTAGCTAATGACCACTGGGGAGAAACAGAGATTTCATGGGCACTTCCCAGCACAGGGCTTGGACTCAAGACACTTTTAAAGGAGTGGCTCCTATGGCTCAGTGTTTAAGGAACTAGGAGATTGTCAGTGGAAATTCTGGACCATCTTTTAAGGTAGACACATGACTCTTCCTCCCATTGTGACTCACCCAACCACTGACACATTGTCCTTGGCTTTTAAATAAGAGTCTTACTACAGAAAAATTTGACTGAAATAATATGTAAAATAATGGATTTAACTAGGTCTGTGAGGGATTAAGGGCTTGCCAGTCGCTCAGCTGGTAAAGAATCCGCCTGTAATGCAGGAGACCTTGGTTCGATTCCAGGGTCAGGAAGATCCCCTGGAGAAGGGATAGGCTACCCACTCCAGTATTCTTGGGCTTCCCTGGTAGCTTAGCTGGTAAAGAATCTGTCTGCAATGTGGGAGATCCAGGGTTCGATCCCCGGCTTTGGAAGATTCCCCTGGAGAAGGGAATGGCTACCCACTCCAGTATTCAGACCTGGAGAATTGCATGGACTGCGTTGCCCATGGCATCACAAAGAGTCAAATACAACTGAGCAATTTTCACCTTCACCTTCATGAGGAACTAGTTGGAGCCTCTCTTCTCCCTCCTACCAGGAAGTTTAGTTTAGAGGCCCTGGAAATGCTGGGCTATTCCTGTGTGGTTCTTACAATGAAAGGCCTGCAAGAATGAATATGCTCTTGTCTTCACAGTCAGCAACACTTGTGACTGGGGGCTGGGTCCACGTCAAAACTCTCCCAGGTCTGGAACGATCTCTTTCATAGACTGTTTATCATAGGTCCTAAAAGGTCCTAGGAATTAGAAAGCCTCTGGATTTCAGAAACCACTATGAGACTTCTTTGGGCTTGAGTTGTGGTCTCTTCTTGAATATTTGATGCTGAAACTCTTTTGAGCCTGCAGGTGTATTACTGTCAGATGTGTACTGGTAAATCTCCTGTGAGCTCTTATGATTAATAAAGGGTTGGCTTGAGTCTTTTTAGATTTACTGGAGAGAGGAATGTTTCTTAGCTCTTTTCTTCCTACTCCTCATTAAAAAAAAAAAAATGAAATAACCAATATTTAGTTAAAGATGTTATATGAGGTAAAATGTATACAAAGTTAATAGTGAAGTATTCATATAAGAAATAAGATGCCAAGTCAAGCCCTATTCTGAATGGAGGTGGCTGAGCTTGGCTAACAACAATAAAAATTGTCTGCCTGGAGAATCCCAGGGACGGGGAGCCTGGCGGGCTGCCATCTATGGGGTCGCACAGAGTCGGACACGACTGGAGCGACTTAGCAGCAGCAGCAGCAATCAAGCACTGGGCCTTATTCAGCACATTTCTCATAATAACCCTGCGTGCTAAGTCTTGTCTGACTCTGTGTGACCCCATGGACTGTAGCCCACCAGGCCCCTCTGTCCACGGGATTTCCCAGGCAAGAATACTGGAGTGGATTGCCATTTTCTTCTCCACATAACAACCCTACTAGGTATTAATTGTTGTTCAGTCAGTAAATCGTATCCAACCAGGTATTCATAGGCATGTACTATTCTTATCTCCATTGTACAAATGAGGGAATTGATGCTCAAGATAAAAATCATAATTAAGGGAGCTAGTATAAAACCGAGGTCTGTCTGGCCCCATGATTCATCTTCCATCCGTATGTATTCTACAGCATGGACTCAAAGCATTATGTGTTTTCCTGGGAGTGACCTTTCTAAGAGCTGAGCAGCTCTTCCCTTTTGGATACAGGACAGGGGCATTTTTCATTTTTTACCATCTTGAGGGAAATGCTGCCATTGTCCTTGGGTAGGGCTCATTCACCCAGTTAAAATCACCCTCTAATTCAGCCACAACCCAAACCTGGAGCACCATTCCCTAGGACTCTGGCTTCACTGCAGACATTCAGAACAGTAAGGCAGGTATTGGTCAAGACTTTGGAGTATACAGATTTTGGTTCAGATGACGTCTGTCTTTCTAAGTCTCGGTTTATTCATTCATAATATTGGAATAAGGATAGTACTTACTGGAGGAAGGCATGGCAACCCACTCCAGTGTTATTGTCTGGAAAATCCCGTGGACAGAGGAGCCTCGTGGGCTACAGACCATAGCGTCTCACAGAATCAGACATGACTGTAGCAACTTAGCACACACACACCCTCAACATAACAGACTTATTGGAAAAGCTAATTAACATTTATGTAAAATACTTGGTATAGTGCCTGTCTCATAATAAACCTGACAAAATTATAGATATGGTTGCTTATAATCAGGAATGACAGCAGAAGAGCCTCATGGACGCACCTATACTCACAGTCACACATGTGCAATTAACTGTGAGGCCAGACTATGGATGCAACCCTGGAGACCAGATTCTCTTGTCCCTCTGGAATGGATTCCCTGGGCATAAACCTTGGCATCAAGAAGACATTTGAATATTTCCATGACATTGGATTCAGCACGTAGAGGGCTCTGCAATCCCTTCTGACATTCATGGTAAAACCATGTCCTGGCTTTCACTAAAGAACTCTATTAAGTTCTACCCTACCACCATTCACACACATTCTGCAGAAGGATAAGACTTGGCTCATTTTTTTTATCAGATTTGCAAAAGAAAATTATTCCACTGTATGTTGGCATATTTGCAAGCTAAATGTGACACAGTATGAAGAGTTTAACTCAGATGATGAAGGAATTAAAAGAAATTCCCACATCTAAAACAGATGTACAGGCAGGATCCATACATGGTAGTCAGTTTACGAATTAAGAAAGTAAGTGAAAGGATAAGTGCACGTTTCAAGATCTAAGTCTTTGTTCAATATTTTAAACACATGGTTGATTTCAAAGTCCTTTTAACCACTGAGTTGGAAAGCAAACCACTCAGAAGTAGCTGGCACCTTGGAGGAAAGGATTAGAATTCCTTGTGTCCTTGATATGTTAAAGAAGTGATCAGAAACAATCAGACTGGATTCAGTTCAGTGGAACAGGAGAAAAACAAACTCTTGTGAGCAGAAGGTGGTGGAGAGCTGGCTTTGTATGGATCCAATCAAGACAACCCATTCCGAGTGAGTCATTGCTGAAAGTCAGGGGCACTTCTGGGCAGCGCTAATGAGAAGCTGCAGACGGTACAGATCTCAGGAGGCATCTCTCCCTACCTCTTCATTGGCACAGGCAGAGCACTCTTCATGCTGTGAGAGATTCACAGAGCAGGAGAGAGTTGAGGAATGCAGGGCATTAGGAGGTCAGGAAGAGAAGAAAAACAGTCAACATAGAGACTGTGGAAAACAGCCTATGCCCATGAAAACAGGAAGAAGAAACAGGCTCAAAATTATTACACAGGGATTGAGGTTAGCTTAAAGAAGAAGCTGAGAAGAGGTGGGAGAAGAAACCTTGAAAATTTACAAGTTTAATACCATCTCTTTTTTAGAATAAGTTGCAGTGAGATTTGGTGAGATGACAAAGGATGATGCTGGTTAATTTTGAAACCATTTTCTGTCATCTGAACACTCAAAGGTTAAGCAGAAATATTAAAGAAGTCTTCTGATCTGGACTCATTTTAAGATTCTCTTAAATTCTCACTTCCAGATGCATCTTCTAGTCATTCTGTTTGGGTCAAATGTTTGTCTGTTTAATTTATGTATAGAAGGCCTAGCTTAAATGACACCTCTTCCAGGAAGTCTTTCCTGAAGCTGAAAGAAACCTTTACCCTTTCTGAAACCCTCATAGCATTATATTATGGTTCCCTCCCCTGTGATGCTTTCTCACATAAAATCTTTGGTTATGTGCTAACTACTGTATGATGAAAGCCTAAATGAGCAACTCTTTCTTGACATTTGTGGAAACTAACTTTGGCAGCACCTTCCTCCTAGCCTGCATACGAAGGGCTAACTCCTGACAAATATCAGCCGACTAAGGGATGTTTCCCAGTTGGCTTCATGTTGTTGGTGATTGAAGCACAATTTGGAAAAAACCCAAGGAACACTTCACCTGTGTTATTGTGATTTGTACAGACTTACTGTATTTGAATAGAACCCATAAAACTTAGAAAAACATGGGAGGGAAAGAGAATAGTAGATGTTAAAACATAAAAAGTGAAGACAACTCTCCAAGGCGCCATGTTGGAAGAGGGACTTGAAACACTGCACAGACCAGGGAAGGCTTTTCTAGCGCCAGGCATAGTTCATGAGTTCCTGGGAAGTACTGCTAAGTCCCACAGAGCCTTGTTGTTGATATGGCTTTTGGGGCCCTATGAATTCACCAGGTAGTGTTTATTACAGTTAGATACATTTTAGACCAATATGAAGAAACTTGACAAGCTCTACAGAAAGTCTCTTGAAGCCTTTTGTTTTTTTTCTGAAAAGAGGGGAAACAGTGAACAGATTCTGTGGCAGATCTCAAATCACAGTTCTCTTTCAATCTTCATTCTGTTCTCCTGTGGAGATAGAAAAATCACAAAGATGGGGGGAGACAAATGAGTTATTGAAACAGAAACAGTAAACACCCACAAGCCCAGAAACACTGAATTTTGCCTCTTTTATATAACCTATGAAAAAATTACTTCTAAAAGACTGTGATCTGTTTCAGCCTATGCAAAAAATATTATCTACTATAACAAATAGTTTTCCCCTCTAGAACAAAATCATCCTAGTTTAACATAATATCTTAATCTCATGTAATTTAAAAAACAAATTTAAAGACATAGAGTGAGGTAATCTGTAGTGATTGGGGGTGAAAGGCAGAGATGTCATGGGAGCCAGTATCATTTTGGATATTTGACAGCTAACCCTAGTTTCTTAGTTAATATTGTATCTTTTTAATGACCACCTCTGGCTTTTAGTGTTGGAACGCCATCTTGGGAATGTGTGTTTGGTTGTAGAGGCAAACTATGATGCTTTGTCAATACCCAAGACAGATGACTATTCTCCTATGTTCTCAAGGATGGGCCTTCTCCAACCTCAGTAATTCTAAGTGGTAGCCACATCGAGAGAGTGCCATCAGTATTACTTGGAGGTTGACTTGTAGATAATCATGATATTTTTAACTGTCATGATATTTTTTAAAGTTTTTCTTTAAGGCTGTCATTCTAGGGGAAAGAGAATGAGTCAGTTTAGTACTCATGATAAGTGGACTGTTGATATGACAAAATCAGCATTTATTTATAAAATATTTTTTAAAATAATAATTAATCGTTGCTAAAGTATTTATTGGGCTTCCCTGTTAACTCAGATGGTAAAGAATCTGCCTGCAATGTAAGAGACCGAGGTTCAGTCCCTGATTTGGGAATATCCCCTGGAGAAGGGACTATCCCCTGGAGAAGGAAATAGCAACCCACTCTAGTATTCTTGCCTGGAGAATCCCATGGACAGAGGAGCCTGGTGGGCTACAATTCATGGAGTCACAAAGAGTTGGATATGACTAAAGCAGCGTAGCACACACATATGCAAAGTATTTACTGGTATTACAGATATTTGTTCCTTTTTATCCATGGGGAAACTGAGGCTCAGATTGGTTATTCAACCATGGAGTGAGCAAGTCGGCACTTGAGCCCAGGCAATTAGCCTTCCAAACCCAAACTGCTCGCTACTGATTATACTTCCTCATATGAAGTGCAGATATTTATAAAAATGTATGCAAATCCTTCTTTTCATGCTTTGGTGAGTATTCACTGCATCATTCTAGTTTCTATTGGGTGAGAATCGTTTGATGGCAAGAGTGAAAAGAGTGCCGCTCTGTGTGGCACACCTCAGTGATTCAGCGGTAGAAAAGTGTTGTAATAGATATGGTGGCAGAGTGCAGTCCTTAGCAGGAGGCCATCACTGTGCACCATTACACCCATCCTACCCCTTACCAGGCAGTAGTTACCAAGGGACCATTAGTGGTCCTGCTCAGTCATTGGTTGGCACCACAGTGGGCCCCGCCCACAAGCAACCACTGGTCAATGAGTGATTGTTAGTAGGGATGGAGTGAAGTTCCTCAGGTGGAGAGTAAGGTAAAAGGAAGATCCTGTCCTTCTCCCAGAGGCCCTCCTGTCCACATGGCCTCCAGAAGAGCTGGGGGGAGCCAGGGAACAGGCTGGAGGCTGTGTCCTGCAGGGCTCCAGAGCCCTCATCAAGGCCATCCCATGTGATCATGTCTCCCATCCCCACCTCTGTAACCTAACTGCTACAGCAGTGTGCATAGGACACAGTCTAGGGGGCCTGGCCTCTGCCATTTGGGTGTCCTGAAGAGCCCGAGGACAGCTGGGCCCTGGGTGCCTGCCTCCCTCAGCAATGGCATCTGGACAGGTCTGGGGGCCTGGCCCTGAGGGAGCCGCCATCTGAGCCAGGACCTGGACCTCAGAGGGTGAAAGTTGTGCCTGGGGACCTTGTCTTTCTTGTCAGAATGGTGAGTGACATTTGCTTGGTGGAGATTTACAGAAACATTGTTACCTGACCACTGACCTGACCTCAAGAACACAGGGTATAACACCAAGCAGTTTGCAACAACAAACCATGCCCCTCCCTTACCTTTCCTACCAAAGGGCTTTGCTGAAAGTTTTTGGGGAGTTTGGGATTTTTTAAAGTGTGAGCCACCCATCTCCCTGCATGGCACTCAATAAACCTTTCTCTGTTCCAAACTCCAGTGGTTTGGTATTGCTTGGCCTTGTTGTGTATCAGGCACATGGGCTCATGTTTTGTGGTCTCTGCTATGGCTGGCCACACCAGCTGTTTCTGACTTTAGAGTCCAAGGTGTAAATTATAACTCTGCCATTTGCTATCTGATGAACATCACTTTACTTATTTTGTAAAATGGAGATAGTCCTATGTCATTGGGTGGAGTGCCAATTAAATGAGAAAACACGAAGAAGCTATTTAATCTATTGTTTGAGAAATGGTAGTATTTATTGTGGTTGATATTGTTCTCATAATGTCATGAATATGTGACATTTTAACTGTTGTGGCCTTAAGCATACTGCCCAATTAGCATATAGAATGTTCTGTTTATTATGTTTATTGAGTACCCTCTGTGTACAAAACAGTGTAAAAATATCTGCAGAAAGACTGGAAGTCTAGAAGAGAGCTTGTGAACTAGCAGGGAGGACAGACTTCAGCAATGAAATGGAGCCTTGCTTGTATTTTGCCATTAAATGCTCCTAGGGCACAGGAGATAAATAAATAGTTGTTTATATATATATATAAAAGTACTTAATAAACAATTGTTTCAGTGATTGGATTGTAAGTCCAAGAGGTGAAAAGTGTTTTATACATTCCTTCAGTATTTCCAGTGGCAATAACGGGCAGTGTACCAGTCAAATACTCATTGGATGTCTCTTAGTTACAGAAGTGAAAAATAATTCTGGGGGTGGTGAATGTTATTTAAGATGTCATTAGATATTTCCAAGTAGACGGGTAACTTGGTCTGATTTGTATCTGGAAAGGATGCTTCAGGCTGTCTTGTGGAGGGAGGAGAGGACCTTGGAGAGAGTGGTAACAGAGGAGCCTCTGTGCCGTCGGGAGGCCTTTCCTGATGCGCCCTATTCGTGACAGTGCCTCTCACTCCCCAGTCCATTTCCCCTTGTGGCTTTTTGTGTGCTTGCTTATTTATGCTGCTATGTTCCCAGCACTTAGAATAGTTCCTGGAACATGGGAGGGACTCAGTATTTATCGAATAAGTGGATAGAAGTGGCACAGTCAGTAAGGAGTTTATTGGGGTTGTGAGAAGTGACATGGTAGACATCTTCTCAGTGGAAATGGAGAGAAGAATACTGATTTGGGATGAATAAATGGAGTGAACCTGGTGGGTAAGAAAGAGAAGTCAGGGGTCACCTAGTCTGATGGTCTAATTAAATGACCGAATGATGGCGCCTGTTTCTGAAATGCAAAAGGATGAAAAGGGAAAGGGCAAGGGTGAGAGGAGCTGAAGGTAAGTAGAAAAAGCAATGGGCCTGAACAACCCAAGGCACCCAGGAAAGTGCTGGAACTACCCCTTAGGTAAATTACCTGTGGTCTTTTATAGCAGCAGAGGTGTATGTCTGACACAGGCAGACCTTCCTTGATGGAATGTCTCTCCTGGAGAGCTAAGAGCGAAAGGAATCCAGTTGAGGTGTGGGAAAGCCTTAAAATACAAGAATGTCTCAGAGTACACAGTGGGAACCAATATGAGGTGCCCCTCCCTGAAAGTCCAGTTAGATCTATACGGGAGCTTGCGGGGAGAGATCAGTGAGAAATGAGGTGTCCTCTCAGATCCCTTCTTTTGACAGCTCGGCCATTCCTGTTTTACATGGAAGCACCATGGAATGCAGGAAGGTCCCCACAAGTTGCTTTTCCAATATGGTCCTTAATCCTTTGTAGGCCTCTTCCTTGTTTTTTTAATACAAGGACCATTTCTCCTCTTAGACTTTCAAAGAAAAGGGACCAAGGAAACAAGGCTTGACAAAAGGTTTTTTAAAAATTAAATTATATGAACTTGAAAATTCATAGATAACTAAATGGTTCTTCCCCCATTTGGAGAAGTCAGGGAATGTTTTCTAAGTACCTGTGCTGATAGGAAGGGCTGTGGTTATAGGGATGTGTAGAGTATTTTCTTCCCAATGCTTCTCCTTCCAAGAGTTCAAGTTCTACGCTCAGTCTCACATGAAGGACTCTGGAAGAGGAAGTCTCAGGGGAAGGTCTGAACTTGAACCGTAGTGGTAAATATGGGTATCCTCTGCAAAATGTCACAGCCCTGGACATCTCTTTCTGGGCTTTGTTGTCTCAGCATTATTGTGAATGTTCACAGAGTACTCAGCTCAGCAAAAGCAAGCTTTCTTGTCCAAGGTCTTTGGCAAGAACCCAAAACAGCTATGCCCGAGTGTCCAAATATATTTGGGCGACATACCACAAGCGGAGATCCTGGAATTCACTGATGATTTCCTTTAGAGCCTTTTGTTGCCATTCCCCATTTAGAAAATTTTAGTAGATGGTGATGTGGAAAGATTTTTATTCTCATGAGCTCTTCCTGGCATATCGTTTACTAACACATAACACAGAACTACAGAACAAGATGCTCCAAACCCAGTGAGGGGAGATATTTGCCATAAAGCTTGTGGCCAGGAACGTGGAAGATTTGGCTGGATTTGAATTCAGGATTTACTACCGACTAGATTTGTGACCTGGGGTGAAATGGGTATATTTGTAGCATGTCTAAGCTAACCGTAAAGTATTGTGAGTAGGAAATGAAATAATGCATGTAAGACACTCATCTTCACATAGTAACCGGCACGTTACACATGCAGTGAGTGAGAGTCACTCAGTTGTGTCTGACTCTTTGTGACCCCATGGACCCCATACAGTCCATGGCATTCTCCAGGCCAGAATACTAAAGTGGGTAGCCTTTTCCTTCTCCAAGGGATCTTTCCAACCCAGGAACCAGACCAGGGTCTCCTGCATTGCAGGCGGATTCTTTACCAACTGAGCTATCAGGGAAACACATGCAGTAAATAGTAGTTAGGATTCATATAGTCTTTTATATTTTGTTATTTGTATTCGTTTATTGTATGGCTTTAATTCTAAGTTGCAGATTTTTTTTTCTATTTTGATATTTTTCAAATTGGAACTTGTAATTGGTTTCTGCTTTTTCTGTTTTATACACCTGTTGGGTATTATAAATGGAAACTTTTCCCACTGTCTTTTTGAGCTGGCGGTGAAAGTTATAGGAGGACTTAGTGCATTTTTTTAACCTGTCACCTTCCTGAATTATTTTGAGTAGTTTCTTAGTTGATTTTTATGTTTTTTGAGTAGATGACCACATGATCCATAAATAATCATGATTTGGCTTCTCTTTTACAATAGCTGTGTTTTAATATCCTCTTCTTGTCTTGTTACTTACTTGGAATATCTGGAACAGTACTAAATACTAGTGACTAGAGTGAATATCCTTGTCTTGTACCTAGTTTTCTTGGGAATGCTGCCAGTAGTTCACCATTATTATGTTCAACATTCAGATGAGATCATCCTTATTAAAGAGGTACACTCTTTATTTTTAGTTTCCTATAAATTTGTAACAGGAATTTTTCAATTTTTACCAAATGCCTCCTAAGCATTTTTCTAAGCAGTGGCTCTCAAGAGTATACAAAGGAATTCCCAAAGAGCATTAAAAAAAGAAAAAAATTAGGACTTGCTCCAGATATGCTGCAGGATAATTTGCTATGTTAAAAATCAGGCCCATGATGGTGATGTGTACCAAGCATAAAGTACACCTCATGTACTTAATTATGTGTACTCATTAAGAAGGTTTGACTTGGGTGATCACATACATATTTGGGTCTCTTAACTTACTGATGTGATGATTTATATTATAGAACTATGAATTTGAAACCATCCTACTTTGCCTGAATAAATCTTACTTGGCCCTGTTTATATTATTCTTTTAATGTGTTACTGGATTTTCTTTGCAAGTATTATGACTTACAGTTTTTATATCATATTCATAAGTGGAATTAGCTATAGTTTATTCTTTTATGTATATAGGCCATGGCAGTTTTGAAAATTAAATTGTGAAGCGTCTATATTTCCAAAATTCTTTAAGCAGACAGAGAAAATTGATCTGTTTTTGAAAGTATGAAAGTACCCTATTAACGGGCCCAAACCCAGGGCCATTTTGGGGCAACTTTTCCATTTATTTCATGATTATTGAGGTATTATCTTCCTTCTCCCAATGAATTTTATTATTTTTATTTTCCTAAAATAGTTTCCATTTCATCCAGATGGAGGTCTGTTGTCCTTATTCGGATCTCTTCTTTGCCTGTTATATTCTCTTGGCTTTCAGTCATTCTATAATTAGTTGAATTCTCCTGCCATCCTCTTTTTCTTGATTAGATATCCCAAGAAGAGGGATTTTGTTGTTTTACTTTTTGTTTTTAGTATTTTTGTGTATGAGCATCCTCTCAGTGACAGGTCACTTGCGCTTCCCTCATTTCATTTCTGCTGGGCTAATGGATCTTTCTTTTATTATTGTGTCTTCTATTATATGTCCTCCTCTTCCTCAGCCTCTTTATCCTTTTTTTCCTCCTCACCACACCATTCTGAATGGGTGGAGGATGGAAGGCATGCCAAAAGTAGAATCTTGAAAAGAGCCATGGTTACCCAAATAGTATTTCTAGAGAAGCTGGTTTTCTCTATAGTTAATCATTATCAGTGGCCCTCCTGGGATTTAAGGAGCACCTGCACATATATTGACTCACATATATTCATGCCCACGTGTATTTGTTTAATTATGCATAGGCGTATGCATATACACATGTGGGTTCTAGTGTAACAAGTCTCTTTACTGAAAAATTGAAGACATATTTTTTCCGCATGGATATTTGGATTTATTCATTGGAAAAGTGTCACACTGACCATCAATGAAGACTGGTAGTCTTATTTAATCAGATGTGAAACATCATCAAGGAAATTTCCTATGCCTTGAAAGTTTTGTTTCTTTTAAGAAACGTGAAGCAACTCCATGAACATGATTTTTAACATAATTGCCTCATATAGGAAATAGACAATCATGTCACATTTCACCATGATAAACAGTACACTAAATGGGCACAGTATTCTAAAATTCACATGTGGAAGAGAACCACACAAGTATAAAAAGTAAAATTTATATACAGGATTAAGGGTAAAAGTGTATGTTACAACATGTTTGCCTGATAGTGTATAATTGCTGAGCATTATTTGTCGGTTAGGGGGATCAGCTAAAGCCTAGTGTATAAAAATTCATGCCAGTAGGAAATTTACTATAAATCAAAGTCTAGATTACTCCATAACATTACGTCTTCGAGTTGTAAATTAACTTGCACAAATTTGGTTTTCTGGATAATGAGCAACATTTCCAGTGGAGCTGGAGGCCTTCCATAAATAAGTTCAGATGAGAACAAAGCCTCACTTCCCTGTCTTCTGTCCTGCTAGGGCCTCTGCGTGCCTGCTCTTATTGCCAGACTTCCACCCAGAGGTGGCCTGGGGATATGTCCTGGGGTGTGGGCAAAGAAACACTCATCTCTAGCCCTGTCTATAGCTCACCACGTGAAACTTCATTCTTACTGTAACAAAGCCATAGCTGTTTCCTGCTCTCGCTGGGCACAGTTCTGCCTTTAAGCAGGATACTGCCCCACAATCTGGTGATGTGTGGGTCTTCAGATGGCATACTGAAGCCCCATGCCCCTGGTCCTGGAACACTGACACCACGTGTGAAGCCTGGGGTGCCCAGTGCTTCTGCAAGCAGAGCCATTTGTCCTCAGGGAGAAATGACATGTCACTTTTGGAGATGCTGCGCATTGTTGTTGTTTTGATGTGTTTTCAAATTCCTTGAGGTGACAGGACAGTGAGGAGGGAGACATTTGGGCCTTGTAAGCAAGTACAGAAAAGATCGGGCTGAGGAGTTACAGTTATCCAGGTTATTTCTTCAAAACCCACCAGCCAAATGGACTCACGTTAAACAGAAAATCTACTATTAATACTAATGCTAGAAATACTGATGGTAATTCTAGCCATAGTGCGAAAGTCTAATATTTGTATGTTTTTGCATTTGTGTCAGGTATTGTGATATTACTCTGCTTTCTCTTTTCTTCTCCCAGCAACTCTGTGGGATAGTGCCAGTTATAAGAAAACCAAGGATTAGAGAAGTCTGGGTCAAGCTTCTCTGGTTATCAGCTTCAGCGTGTAATCTCTAGAATGCTCTGGAGCCGGTATCCAGAGTCACGTCGGCTAGCCGCAGCTTGCCCTTTATGCTGCTTTTTGTGTCCTTCCAGGATGCACATCAGAGACTTCTGCCGTTTCTGCGTGTAGGAATAGTCCCGCTGCTCCTAGGTTCCTCTGGTTTGGAAAATCTGCAGTTGATGTCCCTCGTGACTCTCTGGAATCCTAGTGAATCTCATCCTCGTGGTCCTGCCATATCCTCTCAGTGACTTCTCTGCTCCATCCCTGTTTCACTTACATCTGTTCTACCCTTAGTCACATTCTGTGCCTGAAGAATTAAATCACTCTTTACATTCTGATTCCTTAGTCTCCTCCACGAGAACCTCTCCAATTGCCATGTTTATCCTCTCTCTCTGGGACATGACAGGCCTGTATTTGACTTTTCCAGGGCTTAGGGCAAGAAGACAAATGTAGGCCCAGTTTAGCTCATATATTCTTTGTAATTTCAGTTTACTTGGTCAGTTGCTAAACTTTCAATGACAACAGCAGTAATGGCAACAACTTTTTTAAGAAACAGAAAAGAAAAAAAAATTGCACATGGGTGTTTTGATATGTAGGCCCGCAGAGCACGGGCCCAGGCCAGGAGACCCTCTCATCCAGTCTCAGGATGGAGGGAGTCTTAGTCCTAGCTCAGTGAGGCTGCACTGGGGGACCACCACCAAGCTGTCTTTCTAATCCTTGTTCTCCTTCGGCTCACAGGCTCATTGTCCTTCTTTCCTTTAAAATTGAAAGGAAAGTGGATTATTCAGATTATATTGATACACTGACTTCTCCTGAACAAACTTCACACAGAACAAATCTCATTTTATCTGGAAAGTGGCAGAGATTGGCAGAGAAGAACAAGTTTAAGCTAGTAACTTGTCTGCTACTGTGAATATCAGAAGTTTGGGAAGGGAAAGTATTTTTCTGATCAGATTTTTCCAGTCAAGCTTGGGGAGAGCACTCTTACTATCTTTTCTCTCTGTCTTATCCCCTAGCACATGTTCATGGTATCTTCTGTCTGTCTGTCTGTCTCTCTCTCTCTCACACACACATACACAGGCCTTTATTCATCAAGGAGAAGAAAGGAGGAAGGAAGAAAATAGCAAATTAAAGTCAAAGAAGTTCTTTCCCATGAAGTTTGGAAGCTTGGAAGCTGGGTAATGAGATTAAAGGCAGAATGACACATGTGGGCACTTCTGAGGCATGCCAGGCTCCTGCTTTAACTATAAATGCTCCTCCCCACCCCCTCTACCAAGGGCTCTAACTCTGTTAAAATGCCCACTGAATTAAAATTTGTTCTCTAGTTGGACCCAGGAGTTAGTGTTGGTGTAAGCAGTGACCTATAACAATTTAAAATTTAATGAGGCAGGAACGAAACTGGGCTTGTGTTTTATGTGTCTAAAGCTTGTAAAACATGCCATTCTCTTAACCACATCAAAATAAATATTAGTAATTAGTTAATATTAATGGATATTTCAATGAAGGTCTTTCTTTTTAAATGGAAAATAAAGCAAATTGACTGGAAGAGAATATTATGTTCCCCCTGGCTGGGCCAGACCATGCTGTTTACCTGGTGGCAGCCACCCAGGCTCAAGGCTCAAGGCAGAGGGTGTGGGGTGGATGAGTGGCTCCAAAGGCCTGGCCTTGTACAAGCAAACCTGCAGAGGGAGGACTCGTGGCACCGCGTGTGACCCAAGTCTGCGGGAAGCCCCTGGAGCAGGGCAGGGATAGCCAAACCCACCAAGAGGAGAGCTGCGAGAGAGGGCACCGCCACAACATGAGACTGACAAAAGGCCTCTGAGTCTGGGATCCCTGCGCACTTTGTCATCCTGCTTCAGGCCACAGCTCAGGGAATTTAATTTCCCCAGTGTCTAAATGCATCCTCCGTTCTGAACTTGGGCTGTGGAATTCATCTTAACTTGAGAGAAGAACCGATGTTGACATCATGCCTCCCTGCATGAGATCTCCTGGGCGTTCGTCCCAGCCCGCTAGGTGGTTCCTGGACTACTGGGAACATTGCGGTTCTGTCTCATTGTCTCCTCTTTCCCCAAAGTAAGGACTGTGTTTCACCCAGCCTGGTTCGAGACTGAACATATCACATTAAAACTGTGTGATAAGTGAGGGTGTGCCATGTCTCAAAGGCTGTAGGGCTAATTACTGCCTTGAACTTATGCAGAGCAGCCAAAAGGATGTTTTTTTTTAAAAAAAAGATTATGATTATGGGACTTCTGGTTAGAATCCTCTGGGTATCAGGCAGAAGTAGCAGCCCAAATTTGGGGGAGAGGAGAATAAAATGACAAGAATCTCAAATTGGATAAATATATATACAAAGGCAGCCTCCTTTCCCTCTGTAATCTCTGTTCCCTTTCAGTATATTCTGGGTGTTTAGCGAACCGAAAAATACACTTTAAGCTTTTCCCACTGCACTTTTAATAAGCCCAGGATACTGTAACCAAAACTGCCTATCCCAGGAACACCTGTCAGCAGTTTGATTTTTTTTTTTTTCCATTTTAACTGAAACTGAAACACCAAGCCACCATCTTTGTTCATCAAGTGACTATTGATTGGGACATGCTTCCTGCCTATAAGCACTATAATAGGTACTGGAAATGCAACAAACCAACTGTCATGGAGCTGATGTTCTAGAGGGAGAAAAACAATCAACAAGATAAGTAAGATAAATACTAGGTTGACCCATATCACATTGTCAATTTCATACGTCCAAAACTTAGCATATGATGTTTTGATGATGGTAAGCACTAAGGAGAAAAATACCTAAAGGAGAAAAGGACATATATGTATGGCAGAAACCAACCCAATATTGTAAAGCAATTTTCCTTCAATTAAAAATAAATAAACTTAAAAACTGAAAAGCAAAAAAAGTGGAGTATGTGAAATGTTGAGGTTAGGGAATTTCCGTTAAAGAATGAGATGGTTGGATGGCATCACCAACTCAGTGGACATGAATTTGAGCAAACTCTGGGAGATAGTAAAGGACAGGGAAGCCTGGGGTGCTGCCGTCCACGGGGCTGCAAAGGGTCAGACCTGACTGAGCGACTGAACAGCAAAACAAGGCAAGGAAAGCCCTCACAGAGAAGTGAGGTTTGAACAAAGGTCCAAGAGAATACGGGAGCCAGCCAGAGGCGTATCTGGGAGGAAGAACATTCCAGGCAGAGGGAATAGCAAATGCAAAGGCCCTGAGGTGGGGTCAGCAAAGAGGCCTGTGTGGCAGGAATAGAGTAAGTGGGTGAAGGAGAGTGGAATGGTTTTAGAAGAGTAATCAGGAGCCGAGTCAGGCAAGGCTGGTTCCGCTGGGATGCCTTTGGCTTGACCCTGAGTAAGATGAGAGGGCTCTGAGATGTTTCTGAGCAGAGGAATGACTTGCTGCAATGTAACATTTCAGCAGGATCCCTGGCTGCTATGCTGAGCAAAGGCTGCAGGGCTAAGGGCAGAAGCAGGGGCACCAGCAAAGAGACCACCACAAAGATCCAGGCAGTAGACAGCAGTAAGTCAGATGATGGGGTGACAGCAGGGCGGTTGTGGTATCCACCTGTGGATCTGTGTTGAAGACAGAGCCAGATGAAATGCTGAAGGGTCAGATGGTGGGGTATGAGACAGTGGTGGGTAGGGAGCATGTTTTGGTCAGAGCAATGGAAAAATAGAGTTGCCGTGAGCTGAAATGAGGATGGCTATAGCAGGAGCTGGTTACACATTAAGAGACTCTCTCCTCCTTGGCAGGTTTTAATCATTCCAGGATGCCAGGCTCAGTTCTGATGACTGAAAATGCAGAGCAAAGATAAAGGAAGGGAAATAACCTTAAGTAGCCTTTTTCAATAATGAAACGGCAATTCGAAGAATATTTACTTTTGATGGTGCACTGGGGGCACCATGTTGAACTTGGGGCATTTTCTTATCTAATATGCACGACAGCCCCTCTCATGGGTGGGAAAGCCCATAGAGGTGAGGCTCAGAGCCTTTCTGAGTTGCCCCCGGGTTGCTGACGGCTTATTTCACCACTCCAGCGTGAATGGTTGTGTGTGAGGCTCACCACACTAGGTAAGAGTAGAAGACAGACACAGTTGAGAATTCTGAAAAATGGTAGCTAGCCAGGTGTGCCCCAGAACTCCTAGCACAGGCTGGGCTGAGTCTTAGCCCCCAGCCCATCCCTGAATAAATGTTGAATGACTCCACCTCATCAACAGTGATGGTAAGCTCTTAGGTATAGAAGGACAGACTTCTTAAACAGCAGGAGGATAGATCATATGTATGTAGAGAGCAGATGTTAATTCAGTATATACTTACTGTGTGCCCAGCCCTGGGCAGGGTTCCAAGGGGGATAGCAGTGAACAATGCAGACAGGCTCACTGTGGCCCTCGAGCTGAGCCTGGTGTGTCACGGATGGATGTTAGAGTTTCAGAGACGAAGGAACTTTCCAACCCATGTAGTCCAACACTCCCATTTTATAGACCAGGAAGCTATGGTCCTTCTTTTATTTACCCCAGCTCTGTAGTCCATTCTCACAGCAGGCAGAGGACAGATCTTACTGCCCGAGTTAGATCATGTCTGCTTCCTGCACTGCATGTTTACATGCATATCACTATATTTGTGTAATTAAATAAAATTAAAGCATGAAAATACAGTAAAACCCCAGCCCCTTACTAGGATGTACAGCCTTTGTCCCTTGTGTACCTTCCCAAATCCATCTGCTATCATCTTCCTCTCATCTCTAAGCTCCAACCCCTCTGGCTCGGTCTTTAAAGCTCATTCTTGTCTTAGAGCTTTTACACTTCTTGTTCTCCCTGCTGGGTATGCTCTTCCCTCTAATGTGCCCATATCCATCTCTGGAAATCAGTTCAGGTGTCTCCTTCACAGAGGTGAGCCTCACTGAAGACTACCCTCTCTAACTATCACTTTTCTTTATCTGAAGTTTTATGTATTTGTATCAGTTCAGTTCAGTTCAGTTGCTCAGTCGTGTCCGACTCTTTGTGACCCCATGGACCGCAGCACGCCAGTCCTCCCTGTCCATCACCAACTCACGGAATTTACTCAGACTCATGTTCATTGAGTCGGTGATGCCATCCAACCATCTCATCCTCTGTCGTCCCCTTCTCCTTTCGCCTTCAATCTTTTCCAGCATCAGGGTCTTTTCAAATGAGTCAGCTCTTCACATCAGGTGGCTAAAGTATTGGAGTTTCAGCTTTAGCATCAGTCCTTCCAATGAATATTCAGAACTGATTTCCTTTAGGATGGACTGGTTGGATCTCCTTGCAGTCCAAGGACTCTCAAGAGTCTTCTCCAACACCACAGTTCAAAAGCACCCATGGCGGATTCATGTTGATGTATGGCAAAACCAATACAATATTGTAAAGTAAAATAAAGTAAAATTAATTTTAAAAAAAGCATCAGTTCTTCAGCACTCAGCTTTCTTTATAGTCCATGTCTTACATCCATACATGACTACTGGAAAAACCATCGCTTTGACTAGATGGACCTTTGCTGGCAAAGTAATGTCTCTGCTTTTTAATATGCTGCCAAGGTTGGTCATGTTTTTGTGTACTTGTTTATTATTATTCTCTTCTCTAGACTTTGAACTGCAGGAAGGTAAAATCTAGTCCTTTGTGTTCACCGCTGTATCCCCAGCACCAAGCACAGTCCCTGTTACAGAATTAATAATCACTAGTTAGTTGTTGAAGGAAGGAAGGAATGAATGGGTGAAGAGGCTGGCTATGAATACCCTGAGAGTGCTCTGTTCCAGGGCTGGTGTCCTGATTTACAAATCAGCCTTCTTCATATCCTGCTACAGCTGGTACATAGTAAGCACTGAAATATTTGTTGAAGGAATTCTGAGGGTGTTCATAGCTTGAGTGTCATAGAGGATGCTACGTTTTCATGTCTATAACAGATGTCATTGATTACTCAAAGGAATACTCTCTTATTCAATCTCAAAACATTTTTAAACCTTAGTAAAAGATGATGCTGTGAAAGTGCTGCACTTAATATGCCAACAAATTTGGAAAACTCAGCAGTGGCCACAGGACTGGAAAAGGTCCGTTTTCATTCCAATCCCTAAGAAAGGCAATGCCAAAGAATGCTCAAACTACCACAGAGTTGCACTCATCTCACACACTAGCAAAGTAAAGCTCAAAATTCTCCAAACCAGGCTTCAGTAGTTACATGAACCGTGAACTTCCAGATATTCAAGCTGGATTTAGAAAAGGCAGAGGAACAAGAGATCAAAATGCCAACATCTGCTGGGTCATCAAAAAAGCAAGAGAGTTCCAGAAAAACATCTATTTCTGTTTTCTTGACTATGACAAAGCCTTTGACTGTGTGGATCACAATAAACTGTGGAAAATTCTGAAAGAGATGGGAATACCAGACCACTGACCTGCCTCTTGAGAAATCTGTATGCAGGTCAGGAAGCAACAGTGAGAACTGGACACGGAACAACAGACTGGTTCCAAATAGGAAAAGGAGCACGTCAAGGCTGTATATTGTCACCCTGCTTATTTAGCTTCTATGCAGAGTACATCATGAGAAACACTGGGCTGGAAGAAGGACAAGCTGGAATCAAGATTGCCAGGAGAAATACCAATAACCTCAGATACGCAAATGACACCACCCTTATGGCAGAAAGTGAAGAAGAACTAAAGAGCCTCTTGATGAAAGTGAAAGAGGAGAGTGAAAAAGTTGACATAAAGCTCAACATTCAGAAAACTAAGATCATGGCATCCGGACCCACGGACCCATCACTTCATGGGAAATAGATCAAGAAGCAGTGAAGAGAGTGTCTGACTTTATTTTGGGGGCTCCAAAATCCCTGCAGATGGTGATTGCAGCCATGAAATTAAAAGACGCTTACTCCTTGGAAGAAAACTTATGACCAACCTAGATAGCGTATTCAAAAGCAGAGACATTACTTTGCCAACAAAGGTCTGTCTAGTCAAGGCTATGGTTTTTCCAGTAGTCATGTATGGATGTGAGAGTTGGACTATAAAGAAAGCTGAGCGCTGGAAATTGATGCTTTTAAATTATGTTGTTAGAGAAGACTCTTGAGAGTCCCTTGGACTGCAAGGAGATCCAACCAGTCCATCCTAAAGGAAATCATTCCTGAATGTTCATTGGAAGGACTGATGTTGAAGCTGAAATTCCAATACTTTAGCCACCTGATGTGAAGAGCTGACTCATTTGAAAAGACCCTGATGCTGGGAAAGATTGAAGGCGAGGGGAGAAGGGGACGACAGAGGATGAGATGGTTGGATGGCATAACTGACTCAATAGACATGAGTTTGAGTAAACTCCCGGAGTTGGTGATGGACAGGGAGGCCTGGTGTGCTGCAGTCCATGGGGTTGCAAAGAGTCGGACACAACTGAGCAACTGAACTGAACCCTTGGAGGACTTTACCATAGATCAGAGCAAGTCTATTTGCCATCCCTGCTTTAGGCTGAGTCTTCATGCATCTGGACGTGTCTGGTTAGGCAGGTTCCCTGGAGGTCTGATGCATGAAGGACTCTGCATTAGAGACCTGGGAGTTCAAGCATCATAAGGAAAGTTGGGCTGAGAGGGGAGGAGTGACTTTGAGCGGAGCTGGATGTCTGTCAAACAGGGAGTTTTCTGTTTTACTTCCCTCGCACTTGTACCTGAAAGCAACAAACCTGCAGTTAGGACAGCCAGTGAAAATTGAATAGGCTGCCTTGCTGAAGCCTCTGGGTCTTTGACAGCTCTTGGAACCAGCCACTTTGGAGCTGGCAGATATGTTAGCAATGGAAGAAGGCGCCAATGACTTGGAAACTGGCAGTCCTGGCAAAAAACCAAAGACCTCTGAGCAATTTACATTTTCTGAGTACTGTGTGGTAATTGATTGTGTCACTGGAGCATCGAAGTTTACCTTTTATCTGTGTAACTAATTAACACTTCCCCACTTGTTATTCCTCCTTCTACCCATTAAGTCATAGTAACTCCATGAATGAATCAGGACCCTTGCAAAATTGTGCTCATCATTTTACCCCCAACTTCCAGCACAAGGCCTGGTACACAGTAGGTGCTCAATAAATAAGTGTTCCCTGAAAGAATGAGGAAACAAATGAAGCCCTTCTAATCCCCAGGATTTTATGACCTGGGGGACATAGGTGACAGGAAGGCTGTGATAGGAAGAGGAGGCTATGATGTGGGAGATCAGGCGGGTGACACCCCCCTCATGACTCCTGTTCCAGGAAGTGGAAATGGGAAGGCAAAAAGAAATACAGTGTGCTTTTTGGCAGTTCTTTCTCCCCAGATACTGGGTTTTCCGTGAAGGTGAGTCTGGGTTATAGTTCTAGAGTTTTGTGCATTACCAATTCCCAGTATGCCTGTTGTCTCCGAGACGATCATCTACCATTCCCAGCCTGTGCCAGCAGAGAGGTGGGGCCAGACGGTGAGCACTGCCCTCCCAGGTACTCTTCCTTGTGGGTTCTCAGCCCATCTCCCAAGCTCGGCTCATGACCCTCCCCTCCCATTGTTCCTGGGATGAGCCCTCCCTCCACATCCACTTGAAATGCCAACTCTGCTCAGCCTCTTTAGGTTGTTTCCACACCTAGACAGGGAGAGCTCTCATACTGCTGATTCTATTAAAAGCATCCACCTAAACATCCCTCCACCCATTTCTCTTTTATTTTGTTTGGGTCTTTGTTCCCTTTCCTGATAGAGCCAGGAGGCATGTTCTAACCTTCCAGTGGAGCAGATGCCCCTTCTCCAAATCTACAGTTTCCTATTGCCAGCCCTGAGAGACAGCAGTGGTTTTGTTGATCTGCTGGGATTTAGTGCTGCTGCATGGCCTGTACTCTGAAACCTTCCTGTCCTCCCAGCAGGCCTCAGAGGTTGATTCTCACGGTTCCCTTGCTATTCCAGGATGCAGGGCCTGGCATACCCTGGGTGGGGTTCCCAGTCCCTTGGCAGATTCCTCCCCCAATTTGGAGACTAGGCTGGAGCCAGCTCATTCAAAGACTACCTCCAACTCTACTCTCAGACTTATTCTACTAAAATCTGGGGTTTTTTCCCCCAGGATTAATGAAAAGTAAAACAGAGACTGTGGGGTCACTTAATAATTTTATTTATCAAAATGAACTAAAACCAAACTCACCTAAGCAGGAAGGAATAGCAGCTCTATGGATGCAGGCAAGATTTCCTCAAGCTTTCCATCTAGTCTGCTACCTCCTTTTAAAGCAGGCTTTGCACTGTTTTGCATTAATACACTGTCTGCATGATGTAATAGCTCCAATGACAGCTACTCCCTAAACCTCAGGGGAAAAAAATCTCAAGTAACAGTGCTCTCCCCAATGCAGATTTCCTCTGTTGAAGATGCCTCTGCCAGTTTAGATTGTCTAAAAATGTTCATTTTGAGTCATTAGGGCAGAAAGCCATAACAATAGTTGCACATGCTACATCATCTGGCGGAATACAATAGCTCTCCTAAACCCTGGGAAAGATTGATTGCTGCATTTATCTCTAGATTAAATATGAATTGGGGGGCCCTTTAGGATCAGTCTTTGCAGAACCATTACACCAGTTTGAACAAGTACCAATGCCTGGAGATGGATGGGCAACTTAATCTGCCAAGAAAAGTAGATTTTGGATTGTTCTTATGTCTCGGGAGGAAAAAAAAAAGTCTCCTTTATTCAAGCAGGTAATGCTGGTAATTGCATGTATTTTGCATAATTTGATTTATGAGAATACTGCAGTCATGTATGTGCCCTAGTCTGAATTCTCTGTCTGAGGAACTTCAACTTCATTCAGTGTCAAAAAAAAAAAAAAAAAAGGAGGGGGAAAGAGATTATGTAGACTTGTGGGGAGACTTGATTATGACTTACTTTGATGACCATCAGAAGAACCAGTAGTACCTTGACAACTTCTAAGAAGCTATCTTGAGGTGGATTAAAACTCATCTCCTGAGAAATTGTTCTCATAGGTAATTCTTGAAATTGACAGGTTGGCACAGAGTTGAAGGGCTCTAGAATTTGGCAGCTGTATTCTAACCCTTCGTGTTGCCAAATAGAAGAAAAAGCCTCACCATAAACTGGGCTGGCTGACTTGTGTTTCATTGTTCCTAGTCACATTCAGCTACACACAGTGGAGAAGTGCTTCCCTCCTTTAAGAGGCAGAGGCAAGGAGGCCCCCATCTTTATTCTTAGGCCTCGAGATTTTATTGGGTGTTATTTGGTCTGCAGATGAATCCTTGGAAGATAGGTGGATACATACAACTGAGGATTCCCATTCAGTGATTGCCAAAATGTCTTAGGATACCTAGGAAACTATCAGAAAGTCTTAGTGGAGAATCTGTTAATTCTTTTAACAGATTTATATGACCTAAGCAGAACTTTGCTTTTGCCCTGTCTAGGAAAGGAAAGTTTGACAAATAAAATTATAGCATGACCAGTACTGTAAGGCATCTTATTCATTCATATGGTTATTCAGCCAAGACTTGTGGGTTTAGCATCTGCCAGACTCTGAGCTAGGTAGTTGAGACAGAAGAACACAGGCCCTGTGTATACAGTCCTGATAAAAAGAAGTTATTACAAAGTAAACACAATGCAAATATCACAGCAGATGCAGCATTTCTCTTTCAGGGAGTACTGGAAATAAGGAGGATGTGGTCTGTGTTCACCTGGAAGTTCAAATAGCCTTAAAAGGAAAAGAAATTGCTGTAAACAGAGCTGGTACTTACAAATGTGCTTAATAATCTGTTATGATAGTTGCAAAGACAGAATTTCAGACAAAACTAGCTGTTTTTCAGAGAGGTAAACCCTTTTTGGAGACTTCAAAGTAAGAATTGCACTATTTTATTCTGAAATAAAGATGATAAGGAAAACAGTGAAAGTAATTCTGAGAATGTTGGTATTTGACAACTTGTTTTAGGGACTTTAAAAAAGATTAAAAGTGATAGGTGTGCATGTGTGAATTAGTCAGTGCACTAAAATAATGTTCATAGAACTGTATCCAACATTTTTTTAAAAAAGAGAAAAGCTTAGAATATCTACAGTATTAATCTTTCTTTTATCAAGTGTTATATAGGAAAAGGCTCTTATTTTTTAGAAACACATACTGATCGATATATTTAGGGGTGAAGTATCTTGACATCTAACTCATTTAAAAATATTTCAGAAATAAAAGATGAGAAAATGTGGCACATCTCTTTAGTCTTGGTGGTAGGTTTCTGAGTGTAAATTATACTCTTCTCCTTTCCATTTCTGGATGTTTGGAAAATGTCCATAATTGAAAGTCCAAAAGTCTACATCTATATATTTTCTGAATTCTTCTATATGCCCAGACAGTTGTACTTAGTACTGGACAGCATCGTTTTAAAATTTCACAATAAGCCTACAAGGACAGAAAGATGATCCTCCCTTAAAGATGGCAGAATTGAAGCCCAGGATCACCCAGTTGGTAAGAGGTGAAATCTATCCCTGAATCTTGGTGTGTTAATGCCAGACACACCCCACATATCTTCATCACGAGTGTAGTGTCCTGTCTAGAGCAGAATTCTCTCCACAGTCTATCAAGAGAGCCATTCTTCTGCTTCTTGGAGAATTCAGTGAAGGAAGAGCATTCCATCAATGCTTAAGTTGAGCCACATTCCACCTCAGTAAAATTAATACCCACCTTCTAAGGAGTTTAAACCCTTTGCAGTCTCATCAGCATTCCTGGAAGATGGTTACGCCTACTGACTCCCCACTCTCTAGCTACACTGGACTTCTTATTGTTCCTTTTACATGCCGAGTTGTCTCTATGCTTTTGACATTTGCCAGTGATTTCCCATCTACCTACAGACTGCCTCCAACCTCTTTCTTCTGGCCAAATGCAGGTGATTCCTAAAGTCCTTGATAATGCCGTTTCCTCAACAGTCCCTTTCTTGATGCTATATTGAATTATGCATTTACATCTATCTTCCCAGCTAGGCTGTAACCTGCATGTGGCCAGGTTCTTGCTGACCTGCTTACTAAGTGTTCAGTAGAGAATTATTCCATTGAACTGAACTGAACTCCAGCTCTACCATCTCAAGCTACATGAAAAAATTCAGGTCCCTTGGAACCTGTATGAAATAAATGGGATCTCTCCCCCACACAGTATGCCTTTAAATGCCAAACCACTCTTCACTATTCCTTTTGTAGCCTTTTCTTTGAATAAACATCCCAGTTTGATTATATTTTTCTGCTTCAATTATCATTTAGGTGAACCACCTAAGTGCATGTCATCTGTCATTAAGACCAACTACAGTGCCTTTTCAGGCCCCTTAGTCAATTTCTTCTACTAACCTTGGCCAAGAATTGCTTGACTCACCTAGCTTACAGTATTGAGTATCTATACTACTGTTCAAGCCAATGGATTCTCATGACCTGGGAGGAAGATCCTTGAAGGCGAGAACAGGGTCTCATTGGTTTATCTGTTACAGTTGATCTGATGTTGGAACGTGAATGTTTGTCAAATGTAGGTTTATAGTGACTGTGTTCTCCCGTGCATTGCAGTGTGTTAATAAGAAACATTTCCTGGGTGATGTAGCAGATGGGAAGACCTGGGAATTGAACCTGGACAGTGGCAAAGGCTTTATACTGTTTATACAAATGAAAAAAAAAAAAAAAGTCCCATTCTCAGTGTTTAGATTAGTCCATCTTTTTATGAAATCTAATTATTTTTCCCAGTGTAGGGTCAGCAGGCTGTTTCCCATGGGTCAACTCCTACCATCATCTGTCATCTGCGTTTGTAAGTAAAACTTTGTTACAATGCCACAGGATATTATGTGTTGCCACGACTGCTCTCACATCACAGAGCAGAGTCAAAAGGTGCAACAGAGAACCTGTGGCCTACGAATGGGGTTCCCAGATAAAATACAAGAAGCTTAAGTTAAGTTCAGAACTTGGGTAAAGAATGAATAAATATTTAGTGTAACATGTCCCCAAATACTGCATGGGACATAGTTATACTAAAAATAAAAGCATTCACTGTTGATCTAAAATTCAAATTTAACTGGACTCTTTGTATTTTTTTATTTGCTGAATCTGACAACCCTACCTGAAAAGCCTAAAATATTTACTGTCTGGTCCTTTATAGAAAAAAGTTTGCCGACACTGAGCTGTATTAGTAAGAGCGGTGATGATGATGGTGGGAATAACGGGATTTAGAACAGCGCTAATGATGAAAGCAGCAACACCTCTTTTATTTGCATTCTCAGTGTCAGGGTATTGCCTCAATAACCCTCAGAGCATCTGCCTTAATGTTGGCAGAGGCTCTGGATCCCGTAGTGAGCACATGGCGATACGTAAGACTGTATCACCTGTATCCTCGTTTGGCATGTTCTGACCCACCCGGGACCTACCTACTTTTTCTGGAAGAGGGTTTGTGGCTTATCATTATTCTTTCCCACAAATTTGCATCACACCCTTCAGGCTCTCCTATTCCAGAAACAAATCAAGGCATCCCTGGACCCACTACCTTTTGCTGTATTTTATTCTTTGGTTAACTGACTCCATATACATAATTATATGTGTCAAATAATTGTAGAGTTATTTCTGGATTATTTTATCTGAGAGCTGTTTTTACATGGCAGACTGTCATGCACTGAATCACCTGCCTGCAGACCAACAGAGACACCCTGTGGGGAGCCAGATTCAACACGAACAGACCTTCAACAGGGATGTCCTCAGGACATTCTTGCCAAGGTTATCTACAGTTCTGATCCAGTCCTCTGGCGGCGAAGCCATTGTCGTAATTGTGCATCATTGTTCATTCATTTTTTTCCCCAACAAATTTGAGAAAACAACCTTAGTAATGTATTGGATAGCAGCTAGATTTGGTAACTTAAGTTTTGCTGCTCTATTTCAAGTGTTTCTGAGCTAAGTGACAAAGTTAAAAAGAAAGAAAAAAAAAGTAAAGAAAGTAAACATTTCTGCTCCTATCTACAGCAAATATCAAAGAGCTGATCCATGTACCTTTTATTTAAAACACTGGGTTGGGGTCTCCAATGTGCCCCTAGTCAATTTTTTACAACCTAACTGAGATATTTGCTTACATTACAGACAGTAGACTATTACCTTTAAGGAAGAAGGTGATTGGGAGATAAAAGGACTTCAGAATGTGTTTCTGAAGAATTCAGTCTGCTCCTTGACTTCAGGCAGTGGGAAGCGCATTAATTTACCTCTGATATCACAGGCTCTCTGATGTCAGTGTGCTAGTCTGTCAGTGCTGTGAATTTGCCTTTTTCAGCCATTGGAAAAGGATGAGAGACTGAACCTACACTCTGTTTTCATGTGATAACCTTGACACTGGACTACTGTTTGGTAGGGGGTTTATGTCAGGGAGGGCTGCTGACACTGTCAGTAAAAAGGTTAAACCCAATAACAAAGTTTGTATTATGAAAAGCCACAGTGCTGGAATTTACTAACTTCTTAAGAACCTTCAACCAAAATGCTAAAACTTCAGAAGTACAAAGATGAACTTGTTAAAGCAAAACATAGTTTCATTACTCTTTTTCCTTTGTGTAAAAGTATTCTTCATATGAGTTTAAGTGCACTGATCTTCAAAATCAACTGTAAAACTTGAAAGTGTCAGTCATTCAGATAATTGGAAACATAAATTTAAGGAATGTGCAGCTGTAAAATTAACTATTGGATTCATTTAGAAGATTAGATTCGCTAAAGGTAAAATCTTCTATTTTCCCAAACTCCATGACTGTGTTGAGCATGAGAAGAAAAACCAATCTTCATCATGCATTTAGTCAATTTTAATGTTACATTTTTTTTTGTTGTTTAGTCTTTTGTCCTTGAGTATTGAAAATAGAAACTACCATGTTTATCATACTTATTTTGACCTTAACCTTTTTTTTTTTTTTTTAATGAAAGAGACTTAAAATGTCCCAGCTGGTCAGACTCCCAGTGAGGGGGAGGAGGCAATGGTAAAGCTGTCTTTCTTTGCAAATGTCGAAAAGATGGAATAAGACTCAAGTGGTTTAAGTGAACTGTGGAAGTACTCATCTCTTTGTATGTGTGAAAAATTTAGAAAGCTGTTTCTTTAGATTATAATGTGATTACAATTTACAAAATGACAAGAAAACATAGCACAACACCAACTCAGAGATGGTTTATTTCCTTTAGGATACTGCTTACAATTTAATTTACGCTCTGTTGGATTGGCACAAAAGGAGGAATTCCACAGATAGGTAAACTGAAGGAGACTGAAATGTCATAAAACAGAGTTCCTTTTGAGGTTTGGCTTAATTATTAGGGAGTAAAATGTTATTGCAAATTGAAATTCCACTGCAAATAACTAAAAATATAAAGAATTAGAGTGTATAATCTAAAAAGAAAAAGGAAAAGCCATCTTATTTGGTGGAATTCAGTGGTTAGCCCTCATCTCAGCAAGCTAAGAGTTTTGAATTTCCAAACTTGATTCTTTTTTAATATGCTTAAACCTTACTTGTTGGTAGAGACCTTACTGAATAATACCCTTGATCCAACCACCTTCATTGATATAAGCTTCCCTGTTGGCTCAGTTGGTAAAGAGGCTGCCTGCAATGTGGGAGACCTAGGTTTGATCCCTGGGTGGGGAAGATCCCCTGGAGAAGGAAATGGCAACCCACTCCAGTACTCTTGCCTGGAGAATTCCATGGACAGAGGAGCCTGGTGGGCTGCAGTCCATGGGGTCACAAAGAGTTGGACACGACTGAGTGGCTGACACTTCCATTGATGTAAACCCACTGTAACTTTCTTGGAAAATGTTAATATGGCTTGAACTTTTTGCAAGGGAGTTGATTTGGCTTTTAATATACAGTAAGAAGAGTGGAAAGATTTCATATCTGTCATTTCTTACATTAAATAGCTGGATTTCTTTTGGCTACAGGTGTGACCCACCTTGTCTGAATGCTAGCCCTCAGTGTGCAGACTAGCAGTATAATAGGAGACAAGGAGATCTAACTCAGAAAGTTATATAATGGGGGCAAGGATCCTAAAGTCCAAAGATTTCTAAAGGGCATATAGAGGCCATGGGAGTTTCTGAAGGACAGCAGGAAGGCTTCCTTCTCATTAGTTGACCTCTCAATTTTTATGGTACCAATCAAGGAAGTGATTCTGAGAATGACAGATTTCTAGGAAAAACACAAGATGAGAAGATCCTAGGAGGAGGCTTCTCTGGTCTTCCTGGGTGTAAGTGGAGGATCTGTGGTGTGCTTAGGTTGGAATTGAGGGAACAAATTCACATGATTTGTCTTAATTCATTTCAGAATGCTAGACTATCTCAGACATTGATTTCTGACTGCTAAACTTTCAGAAGAAAATAATTTAATGTGATACTTGCATTTGTTTGTTGTTGTTTTTCCTTTTGCATGATAAAACAAGCTATGGAACCGTGTTTCTTCATGAACTTAGAACAATCCATATTTGTTTTGGAGAGAATAGCAGATTACTGGGGTCACCTAACTCAGTATAGGGAATTTCTTGGAAATATTGGATAGACAAGAACTTAGACAAGAGTTAATATTTCATCCACTCATGTAGTGAGCGAATGTAATTCTCTCTTGATGAGAAAGTTGTGTCTCCTGCTATTTGAATGCAGAAAAGAAGAACCTAAAGAAATAACTGTGTGTATGTACATATAATATTTATCGTGATTTGATATAGTTGTCTTTTGCTAAAGAGAAATATTACCTGAACCTAGAATACAATTGAGTTTTAAAGATATCATACTGTTTGAGAACACTTAGTTTGATATTAACTAAAAATTGACTACATTTTAAAAATTATATATAAAGTATCTATTATTAAATTGTAAGCTATTTGATAAGTAGGTTGTTTACCAAGTAGTAAATATGTTAGAATGTTCAACATGAATAATATGTATACATTTATAATTTTTCCTTCTGCTACTACATTCACTTACTGAATGCTTACCTTTATATATCCTTCCTGTATCAGTCCTGTGGGATAATTGTTTGACTCCTTCCATAGATGGAGAAAGTAAGGCATTTCATTACTAGCTTGAAAATGATATTGTCATTTTTGTGGGCTGAGCATACCTGGACACTGGAAACTTCATATAGATATCCCAATATAATATTATATGCATCTTATACTGATTTTATATGCATAATTATAATTTCCATGAATTTGAATGTAACACTGGTCAAATCATATTGCTGGTATGTACTGCCTTTTCATAAAGCCTGAGTAGAGAGACTTCAGAGTGGAAGGCAGGTTATCTGCTAGCTGTCAGATTTCTTTAAAAATTTAAATTTGCTTAATGCTCAGTAGCATCAGAGTACTCTTTAGGAGACCATAAGTCTTCCAGAACAATTTCTATATTGTAGAACTGTTAAAATTGGGAAAAGTGTCACAAAATAAGTAGAGGCCATCCTAGGTTAGAAATGGCAATAATTCACCATGCTATATAACATTAATTTCATTTGATGTTTTTTTCTGATTGCCAAGACTCACTTTAGTTTTAAGGGGAGTCATTTTTAGTTCAGTGTACAGCACTTTCACCAAAAGTATATTGAGTTTGGTATGTCCATATATTAACAAAGTGGGTTTTGATCTAAAATCTGAAAAGGTAGAAGCATGTTATATTAACATGAATTTGGGCATGCATTTTTTTCTTTCTTCTTTGTATCTTATTATTTTTTAAAAATCAGAGTTAAAAGTAGATAAATCTGCTTTGAGGGAGGGAACCCAGATGGTTTTCTTGGCCTTGGTAAGGTGAGGGGTGAAGTGTGGTGATAGGTGAGAATAATTCAGAGGCAAAGGGACTAACTACCCTTTCTTTCTAAACTGGGTGATCTTCCAGGCATTTTAATGGCTTGGAAACAAATAGTTGCTGGTGCCACTTTGTTTTCAAGCAGATTTGATTTTTCATGGCTCGGGCCAGTGTTTGGAAATAATTCATCAGAAGAAGTTGTCAGGATGAACAATAGACACATTAAAGTCAAACAGCCTTTGACATGTCATAGCTCCAGTGCTCTGAGACTTTTAATTCTGAAATTTTAGGAAGATAAGCTAACCGGAAAAACAGTGATCCACAGCCTCAAAAATACTTACTGTCAAGTCCAATTTCCCATTTCTTGCGTCCCATTGGGCATGTGTGGGAAGCTCCATTGCACCTTTTAAAGTGAGAGTGACTTGGAATATTTTGATGTCAAATGGCATAAACCAAATCCACCAATGTTATAGTCACCTAATATCACGTTAGCATCAAAAAGCCCCGTGGTGCGCAGGCTTTAATAACCACCAGTGCCTACTATTATGTTGGTGCAGAAACACTTAAAGATGATAAAAGTTTGTTTAAAAGTATGAAGCTAATGAAAACTATGTCAAGGTGGCTTTTTAGGTTAGCGATTGTGTTTCAATTTGTAAATGTTATAACTGTTTAAAATTTTTTTTTTCTCTAGCAAGCTGCAAACTTTTAAAGACATTAAGCCTGCCAAATTATAGCCACTTATTTCTGCCTGACGTATTTTTCAGCTTAGAACCACAGAGGGACTGCCAAGCCTGTTCCTTTTCATTACCTGTTCTGTGTCTGGCCCAGAGTTTAGATTTTCGAAAATGGAAAAAAGCTGTTTGCAAAATCACAAGGCTCTTGAGCTCTTAGTTTCTTCTTAGTATCAACGTTTATTTATTTAGGTTTGGGCTGGGTTTCAAAAGATTGAAATTGGAAACAGAGAAGGTGACTCTGAACACCATTTATCTGTATATAAGGGAACGTTCGATGTACGTTTAATTTAAAAAATTGCTGTTTCCTACAAGAGGGAGCTATTTTTCACATTGTTACAACATTTTTAGAGGTCACTAGGTGGTCATGTCACCAGCAGGGAGTTTTTGTTTGGCAGGCGGCATTGGCAGTTAGTTACAGATGCCTCCCATGATTCAGCGTTCAAAGGGGGCTGCTTTGCAAGTAACAAATACTTACAACCTGAGAACTGAAGTATAAAAAGTAGTGACAGGGGAAAATGTTTGGAAATGTAAAACAGCATCTTTAGTGGCCAAATTGGGGTGTTCGGGGAGTTGAAGATTACAGTCTTCTTTATACTTGGGTTTAGCGTTTACAGAAGCAATAATGTCTTAACTACCGCAGTTGGCCATCACCTAGCTTCTAGTTAGCAAAATTCTTAATTTGTGACTTGGTGACTGTAATTTGGAATAACATTCAGATTCCTGATAATACTCTTTTTCTTTTTCTGACAATAATCTTTATTAATCTCATCTCCTTCATTTGCCATCCTGGTGGTTACTCAACCTGAGCCTCTCAGTCATTCCTCATTGTGAATGCTGGTAATTTAAGTAAGATTAAGTGGGCGGCTAAAAGCACCAATTACTGGGGCTTCTTCTAGGCTTCCATATTTACTGACAAACCAGTATTTCAAATTTGGGATAAGAGAATTATAAGCCGTCTTTAGGTGGAAATAAATAAATGAAGTGCAGATGGATCTTTGAGGAAATGGTTGAGAAAAAAAAAGATTAATAGCCAATTGCTAGAACTCTGAACATTTTATTCGTAATTAGTTTTTTAAAAGCTTTAATATGGAGATAGATTTTCATGTTCACATCAGGACAATTGCTATGTCTCCTTCATCCTCCCTTTTTTAAACTAAAAATAAGTTAAAGAATGCAGCTATCACTTAAGAATGCAATGCAATTATTGTACTATATTATTACAACTTCTTGGTTATAGATACTTTATTATTTTTTAAGCTACAAGTTAATTCAATTTGAGCAAAGAATTGTCACAGCTCACTAGAACTGTTTAGTATAGAAAAGCCTAAGAATTTCAGACTTATTTAACAGGACAAAGAAAAACATTCAGCACCTGTGTCTATTTGAAATCAAAGAGAAACTATGAATAAATCGACAGGACTTCCTTTATTTAACCATGGCAGCGCATTGATATTTTCCCTGTTAAGATTTTATAGTGTGTGTGTGTGTGTTGTATTTTTTTTTAATCCTTTACACAAGAATGGGCAACTGTCACAGTTTTACAGTTTTGTTTTTTTTTTTTCTTTCAAATGAATTAAATTTGTGGTCTTAATAACACTTTGCTACTTTTTTTAATCCTTTGCAGAAAGCTTCTTGGCTTTGAAGATCCACTGAAATACTGAGTTTGGATATTCAAAAGAGTCCTGCTAAGTGATTGAAAAAAGGAAGCCAAAGTCTAGAGTGGAAATGTTGTCTTGGCTACACTCAGTCTTATAATGCAGTTCTTCTTGCACTTATCAGAAAATTCCTTTCCACTCTCCAATTTACATTTGCTTAAATGAGTGGAAGTGGAACTGTGATACCATGATAAACACTAGGAGCGTATTCAATCTCTAGATACCAATACAGAAAACTAAAGATATTGTATCAACATTCCTCTTTTTAATTTTTTAAAATAGTTGTCTCTTCAGGGCTCTAACAGCTGGAATACTCATATTGCTCCCTTGGCAATTGGTGATTTGAATGTATTTATCTTGTAACTAATATTAATAGTAAACTAACAAGCTAACCTAATAATTATTACAATAATAGCTACAACTTGCATTCATAATAGTAATAACTGCCTGTAACTGAGTGAACGAACTGAATGGTTTACCTATTTTATTCATATAATACCCTGCGATGCTATTATTATTTTCATCTTGTAGATGAAGAAACTGAGATTCACCCAAAATTAACTTCCATACAAATTCCCACAGATGATAATGGTGCAGAACTTGGATTTGAATCCAGATCTATAGAATCCCATTCATTCACTCAAATATTCATTGATTCTTCTGTAGATCTAAATAATTGATCATTTTTAAAGACTCTTTAGAAATAGCATTTTCTTTCCTGTCAGTGGGTTATGGTCACTTCTCTAAATAAATCATTAGAGAAAGAAAGAGGTCTTGTTTCCTTCAGATATTCATTTTCCTTTCATGGACTTAGGTTTATCCCAGTTGAAATTCCCATCAGCCATTTGGACTGATGACTTTACACCAGCTTAATGGGTTTGGCTTAATTGATAGAAGCAATGCCTAACTCACAGTGAGCCCATGACAAATATTGCTTGAAGTGGATCAATTTACATCATTGCTGTTTAGGCTTTAGGGAACACAGCTATGTGAGTAGGGATATTGCTCACAGTTTTGTGAGATTTTGCAGTCTATCAGATGTTTTCCTCTTGGTTATCTCATTTGAACCTCAGTGACCTTGGGAGTAGGTAACAGCATTTTCATTTTACAGGCCCCACAGCTAAGATGCATAATGGTAAGCGACCTGTCCAAGGCACACATCTGAAATCATGTGACTGTTTCCATTAGGCCCCTGCTTTCTGCTTTCAGTGCCTGCCTCCCAGTTGCACTAGTGGTGGAGGTTGGTTGAAGGTCCAGACTTCTCTCCCCTTTCTTACTGGGGTTGTGGCATCAGGGCCCATTCAGTAACATCCACATTATATGCACTGACTGCTGAGTCCTAAAGTACTGTTTTCACTCCCTTGGGGAGTTCTAGCACGGTACACTTTGAATCTCTTTGTGAATTTGTAGCAGATTTTGATGGACAAGGCAATGGCAACCCACTCCAGTATTCTTGCCTGGAAAATCCCATGGACAGAGGAGCCTGGTAGGCTGCAGTCCATGAGGAGGAGGAGCCTGGTAGGCTGCAGTCCATGGGGTCGCGAAGAGTCGGACACAACTAAGTGACTTCACTTTCACTTTTCACTTTCATGCATTGTAAAGGAAATGGCAACCCACTCCAGTGTTCTTGCCTGGAGAATCCCAGGGATGGGGGAGCCTGGTGGGCTGCCAACTATGGGGTCGCACAGAGTCGGACACGACTGAAGTGACTTAGCAGCAGCAGCAGCTTTTGAATTTAGCCTTGATCCCTTGGGCATACTGGGTAATGAAAAGAATGAACTGCCAAGTACTTGTTGGGAGCTGTCCTGGGCTGGTCTCGCTGATAGCAGCACTGTGACTGATGGAAGATCCTTACTGAGATTCAGCCAAGTCCTCACAAGATTCAGAGCAATTGCATTGTCTTGTTTCTCTGTGTCAAGGGTATCACAACCTTGAACAGTAGTTACACACTGTCTAACTTTGAGGACTTATCAAATTATAGACTGCCCAGGTTCAAATTTGCACTTTGCCATTTATTTGCCATGTGAACTCAGGCAAACTAATTCATCCCAATCTGTCTCTATTTCCTTGTCTGTCACATGGGGAAAAGATAGCACCTACCTCTTAAAATTACTATGGAGATTGAATGAGTTAATATACATAAAGAAGTTAGAATAGTACAGTGTGTAGTGTCATAGTAGTATAGTGCTTTAGGATAGTGTAGTGTTCAGGACACACACAAAAAGTGGTGATGAGCGTCAGCAAATATTAGAAAACATACCCAGTTGTGGAATCTATGGCATGTCCTTTTGTGTGTCTAGCAGCTTGGCAAGGTGGTTCTGTATATCTTGAAATAGAACAATGGTGTGCTCCTAAGCCATGTCAGTGGGGAAAATACCCTCATTTGTAATATTTGCCAATTTCCATGGTATAAATACTCCTCCCATGGCTAAGGTAGAGACTGACCATGGAGGTGGAAAGAGATGCACATAATTGACTCCTGCTAGCCAGTGACAGGGAGAAGGCGATGGCACCCCACTCCAGTACTCTCGCCTGGAGAATCCCATGGACGGAGGAGCCTGGTCGGCTGCAGCCCATGGGGTCGTGAAAAGTCGGACACGACTGAGCGACTTCCCTTTAACTTTTCACTTTCATGCATTGGAGAAGGAAATGGCAACCGACTCCAGTGTTCTTGCCTGGAGAATCCCAGGGACACGGGAGCCTGGTGGGCTGCTGTCTATGGGGTCACACAGAGTTTGACACGATTGAAGTGACTTAGCAGCAGCAGCAGCAGCCAGTAACAGCCAGTTCCAGCCACACCACTGAAATAGACCCTCAGGCTGTAAGATCAGTAGAGTGATTCCCAATTAGCAATTGCTCCCAAATCATAGCTATCCCTGTTTATGTGAAGCAGTTATTTAGGGTGAGTTCCCAGTGCTAGGGATCCCAAGTTGTAGCTTATTGATCTGAGTTGGGCTAATCTATTTCCTTTCTGGGAAGGTTGAAATTCACTCTTTTGTCTATTAAGCCTAAAGATTGTAGCATAGTTATTATATAAGGATTCTAAGAAAGATTTGGGGATTCTTGCTATGAGGGTCCTGGAGTGATTCTCTCATGGACCTTCCTAAAGCTCTCTTTTTTCTTCTTTGTTCCATCCGAGCATCCCTCTAATACATCCTCTCTTTGCTAAGTTATCCAGAATCAGTTTCTGCTGCTTATAGTCCAAAGACATCAACTAAAACAGGTTTAGTCACATCACTCATCCTTTGTTAGAATTCGTTCTCTGGGAATTGCTCAAGATGGTCCTCTGGTACCTGTACCAGTACCTTCAGAGATGAGGACGAGGAAACCTGTGCTATTGTTTGACATCTGTGACTTAGCTAGAGTTCTTCCTGTTATTGAATTGGTATCAGCCTCACCTACCTGTGACTTCAATCCTTAGGTCCTGATTCATATCTTAGGACCACCCTGGTATAATCCTTATCTATAGTCACTTTAGGAGATAGTTGAAGGAATACTACCATGTTCCTAAGTCTTCTGAGACATTGATTATTCCTACATTCATTGCATTAGAAATCCAACAAAACAGACAATGGGAAGAGAAGCAGGTTTGCACTGAATCTTCTGGCCACTTGTGGATGTGGTTTTCTTAAAGACTAATGTTAACCAACTCAATTTTTCTTTCTGCGATAATTGAGGGCCTCTAGAAAAACATGGAGTTTATGCCTGACAAGGCTTATTTGTGAAATAAAAATTAATATCCACATGTCCTATGGATATCATATCTGAAATGGACTTCCTTCTTTTCAAAGGGTTGGTCACTTAGTAAGAACAATTTAAGTTCAACGTGACATTTATTAGTTTATAAGGTGGCCCGCTTGGAAACCTCAGCAATATTTAGGGAAATGTCAAGCATTTTTTAAAAAGAAAGACAAGCCCCGATCTATGTAGAACAGTGAAGAGGGCAAAGTAATGCCCCAATGGAGGGGGCAAAGTAATTCTTCATATACACCCTCATTATAATAATAGTTAGGAATCAAATGAATGCTTTCTAGACTTTGGATGTTATGAACCAATAATATGAAAAAATATTTTTGAAAACAATATAAAGCTTGATAACCTAATTAAACTATTAAATGAGACTCTTCACATGTTAACTACAGTCATCATCATTGGATAAAAGGGCATTTTTACATCAGCAAGTAGGAAGGGCATTACCTAATTTTAGAATAAAAGTTTGCCATTACTTACAAAGTTTTGGCAATATTACTGCCACAATATTGGTTTATATCGTCATGCGTGTATGTGAATGAGTGTGCAGGGACTTGTATGTGCATGTGTGAGTATGTGCTTGCAACCATATGTGTATGACAACTTCAGCATGAGCCAGTACCAGTCTTTGGGTTGGCACTTAGGAATTATTGTTTGGCCACACTTTTCCTTGATGGTACCCTAACATTCCTGGAAGTTGTACAGCTGGAAATAAGCATAAATAAGCAAGAGAGAAATAGTTTTAAATGGCTTCTCAGGTGGCACTAGTGGTGAAGAACCCGCCTGCCAGTGCAAGAGATGTAAGAGACATGGCCTCGATCCCTGGGTTGGGAAGATCCCATGGAGAAGGGAATGGCAACCCACTCCAGTATTCTTGCCTGGAGAATACCATGGACAGAGGAGCTCACAGGCTACAGTCCATAGGGTTGCACAGAGTCAGACACGACTGAAGTGACTTAGCATGTAGCACACAAGTCCTGTTAACATTTCCTCAAAGGCTGATCACCATCTGGAAGTTCCTCTTTCCCTCTAGAGCCTTTCCAGTGGAGCTCTTCTTCACACCCAGCTGTCACCCCTGCCCTCTCTGTGAGTTTACCTCCATCATCCCAGACCAAAGGGATGTTCCTTCCTTCCTACTATCAAGCATTTTAGCAAAATGACCAAGTCACCCAGACAACTTTGGGCAATCTACTTAAATCACACAGGCTCAGTTTACTTAACTTTAAACTAAGAGTGATGATTGATAACTTTCTCCTTGAAGGATAATTTGAGAGGACAAAAGGAAACAATGTACTTCATTTATGTCTTGTATATCATACAGCAAACACAATGATTTATTAATGATTTATTTGTCTATCAGTGATCTTTTATCCTAACAATGGAGTCATTCATTAATCAGCAATTATTTATCTTTTGTGACTTAAGTTTTCATATGCTTTCTTCACCAGAGGAGTTTGTAAGCCTTATCTGTTGCCAAGCACTTAGCATTTTTTTTTTTTTTTAAATGGTGAGTTCTTTTCAGATACAGATGGGGATTAAGACACTGGTTGACAACACTGATGCTCTCTTATGCTGCTAACGCACGAGTGTGTTGCTATCCTCAGAGGTGCTCTCTTTATCAATGAGACTTTGGAAACCCCATTAAGAGTTCTGCAGCCCCATTCTTCTTTGAACTTAAGCCTTATGTCCTGTGCCTTGAAGTTCAAATCTAAAGAAGGTGCTCCGTTGCTGTTCAGCGGGGCTGGGCAGCCTCAAGGCTGTCCTGGGAGATAGATGATCTGATCTCAAAGCAGTCGGTCAACAGGTCAGAACCTCTGGGAGTGGTAATCAGTGTCAGGTTGGGGTCTGGTCACCAGGATGTTTCTCACTAAGTGGTTTTCCAGGTCTGAAAGGAACTGAGCTCTGTCACCTTTCTAGGCTTCTAATCCGCCCTCCTCCTCTGATTTGTGTAGCAGTCTCTCTCTTGTGGACTGGATTAATTGCCTCTGGTGGTTAGTCTTGGGTCCATGTGGCATAAAGAATTGGGTATTGCGGAGAGGGAAATGCCTCAGCCTTTTAAATCTTCGAGAGTAGAAAGTGATAAAGAATGAAAATGGGTACCTGTTATAAACAAGTGAAAAAGAAACCAGTAAAGCTGCTTTCATTACAAAAGAAAACTGTTAGGTTGAATTACATAGAACTGCTGATACCTGACTGTTTCTGATCTACAACAAGCCCTTCATATTATTCAGCCTAATAGCTATAAACATAAGATTTTGTGTTTCTATTTATTCATTTGTTTTTGAGCTTCTGGATCATAGCTGGATTGCACTGGACTCTGAGAATGAAGAGGACAGGATGGGAGGGAGCTTTTGAATCAGTTATCCAGTATCTGGTATGCATGGGTGGAGATGCCTTGTTGATTCTCATGCCTGAATTCATGGATATCTTCTCTGCATGGTATTGCTGATGGTCTGGTATTTGTTCCCAATGGAAATAGATGGGCGTTTCCTTATGTTTTGTGACATTATTTCAGGGTCAACTCATCTCATGACTGTGTATGGAGAGTCTCCGAGGTCTGCTATTTGGTAAGCTCCAAGGAAGCAGGGGTTGTGTCGTTTGTTTGTTTTTCCAACTCTTATACCTGGTATACAGTGGGCACTGTGTTGAAGGGAGTGAAGAACTGAGCTCTGATCATCTGTTTGGTTTAGTTTTCCTAGTGTGGCCAGTAAACAGCCATCCCAGAAGAACACGTTCATCTCAGCTGCTTCTGGTTGAACTTTGTAATTTCACGTCAGAATGTTCCGGCCTCTAGTGATCGCTCCTCCCAGAGTAGCAATTTCACCTCCATGAGCCACAGGGCCACCCATACTGTAAATCTGAGACTGCTTTCTATACCACGGTGTCTTGGGCTGGTTCCTCCGCGATTCTTTCCAGATGTGGAGTGCTTTCAGGTAGTTTACCAGACTCTCTCCTTCTGCATCCGCTGTCTGGTTTCATGTTCCTTCACCCTCTGAGAAGGAGCCCTCTAGTACTGTCCCACATATTGTATTCATGAATCCAGAAATGTTAGGAAACTACCACACGGCTTCTCATTATTTTTTGTACTCACTAGCTTATTTTTGCAGCTCTTTGTTCTGCATGTCTTTTAAATCAGTTGCTTAGTAATGTTATATTTTAGGTGTGTGTGTGTGTGTATTTGGACACACACACATACACACAAACTTTGCTCTTTAATTTGGGCTCTGAAATGAATTTATGGTCTTTGAATCTGCTCTTGCATCTGCATCTCTTTTTCATCTATAGGTTATAGTACGTGGGTGAAGCCTTGTCAAGCAAATGGCCATGTGCATTTGCTTTGTCTCCCATTGACATAGTCAGCAAGTGGTTAGTGAGTGTCCTTTTGAAAGGTTGTGTGTTTTCATGGTGGCATTTTAGCAGTTTCTTTCCAACATAGAACTGTGATCAATTTGGTCTCACTTGTTTCCCTCACAATGTCGAAGTGTGTATTTTTAATTTCTGTTGTTTGGAATTTTAAGTTATTTCCAGAAAAACATATCCTCTTAGTTTTTAGGTGCAAAGCCATGTTGAATTTACAATCTACTTTATTCTATATAATCTCTTAGCAAATCTGTGACAAGAACAGAAGAACTGGGACTTTCATTCCTTTGTAGGTAACTATGTGTCAATTAAGTTTCATCTTGAAATAGGCATCTAAAACATACCTATCACCTCTTAATTGACTTCTCAGCAGGTTTAATCCCATATGGAATGATTATTTGATAATTTGATAAGTGATAATTTGATTGTAAGCTTTCATCAAGGAATGAAAAATGTAAGCAGAAAGGGGATTAGAATGTGAAATGCCTTAACTCCCTCTGCATTGTGGAGCTCTCCTGTGGCTAAAGTTCTTCTTTTTTTTTTTTTTTAAAATAAGCACCCTTTGTGATACCTCTTTAGAATATAGATTACAAAGGTACAACTACCTTGGGGGCAGGAGGGGTGGGGGAGTGGAAAAGGGCAGAATTTATTGCAATGGCCACGAGATGGCAGACCTCAAACCCAGACTTCTCAGAGATTTACGCGCCCAATCTCATCCTTGAGCGTACTTTAGAAATCATCAGCTTTCCAAAGGAAGACTCCTATAGATTATCCTAAATCATTGTTCAGTTCTGTGGCAGGCACAGCAAGGGAGAACAGGTTCAAGTTGATGGGAATCTGTTTAGCACGCCCTCTTTGTCATATATCATTTTCCTGCCCCTCCTAGAAACCTGCTCTTTGCCTGGTCAGTACCGTCATCCACAGCACACCATGAGCACACCACTCTGTGTTTCCTCCTCCAGTGCAGGAGCACAACTGCCTTTTTCCCTCCCATGAATGGGAAGTCTCTCAAAGAAGCTGCTTCCAACAAACGCAGTTGTTTGTATTTCTCTCTACTAAGATCTGCCACACAAAGCCTTAATTCAATTTTCTTCAAATGTTGCATTAACGAAATTCTGGAATGTGCCCCCTTCTGCTCATATCCCTCTTAGAGCAATGACATGAAAATCTGCTTTGTTTTTCATTATAATATAGCCTCTGGGGATATTCTATTCCATGTAAACATAAACAAAAGGAGGTTTGATTTAACACAAAAATTTCAAATTAAGAAGGGAAATATTTATTTCAAGATACAAGAGTGCAGCTTGCTGTTCTGTGCAGGGCTTACTAACAAATCTTAGTAACCTTAAATATAAAGGGAAATTAAAATATATAATATACACATCCATATATACTTCTTACCAATATGAAAAAAAAATGGTTGGATACCCTAGGGGCCAAGCCTTGAAGTCAACCAAAGAGTTAATGTAATGAGTCAAGTCTCTTGACAGTAACTGATCATCCATGGACACTGGCTCACAGTGAAGTCCAGTTGTATTTAGTTTTCTTATTATCAACCATCAATAACCCAGGGAGTCTGGTTGGGTGTATTTTATATAGAAAACCACTTTGGCAGAGTTAAATGCTCTACAGAGGAGCCTTCTCATCACTGGATGTAAACAACAAGAATGAATGAGCATCATAGAACATTATACTGACACAGCGTAGTCTTGTGGGTCACAGAGTCCTTTCATTTCACTTGCCCTCACTGTCTTCCAAATTTACCAATTTTTGTTTGTTTGTTTGTTTTTAATGGAAGATTTTTTGTTTTGTTGTGAAGTTGTTTGACTTTGATTAGATTTTGTTCTTGACCTTGCCTTTTAAAAGGTCACTTTTCAGAACAACATTTCCATTTTTCACACCGCAGGAATCACGGCTTGCCCACCTTTGTGTGGCCTTTCCTATCAATTCGGACAGGATGCCCACCTTTGTGTGGCCTTTCCTATCAATTCGGACAGGATGATACTCCACAGTCAGACCAGGCTGGTCTGGGATACAACTCTTCTATGATAGGGATATTCTTCTCCACATTTAAGCTCTATTCTCTCCTTTAAGTTTGTTTGCAAAACAGTTATCAGCTCATGAAAGTCAAATGGGCAGCTTAATAGAAACCAATTTCAGAGGCTTCTCTGAGAGTCTGTCTTGAAAATAAGAGACCCACTGGCATATTTAGATATTGAAGAGGAACCTGATAGAAGTTAATGTAAAACTCTTGAGTCGTTACATTTTGTGGTGTCCATCTTATGTAATAATAAATGATCGCTAACATTTGTGTGGTCCTGTCAGACACTGGTCAGAATCTCTACTTGCATTATCATGTTTACCTCTTACAACACTCTGAGAGAGTTACTATTGTCTTTCCTTAGTTCATTATGAGGAAATAGAAGTTTCAGAGTCATAAAGTAACTTGCCCATGGGCATGAAAACAAAGATATTGCTGAGATTCAAGCCCAGGTATATTCAGTTCCAAAAATTAGACACTAAGGGTCTTCTCTTCTAAAGAATTTGAGTAATACTATATTTGTATTGATGAGTTTTCAAAAATCACAATAAACAAAAGAAGTATTTCTTTTTTTCTTTCTCATCTCTCCCTCTCTCCCCCTCTGTCTCTCTCTCTGGATCAGGCACACAATAGTCAATAATGCTTCACAAATGTCCTTTGCCAGAACCTGGACAGTGGTCCTTCCCATTCCTTATTGTCTTTTTATCAATCTCCAAAGGTCTAGGGATGGAGAAACTGGTTTAAGATGAAGGCAATACCTCTTCTGGCACTGATCGTTGTCTGGCCTCAGGCCTTTTCCACATGGGAAAATCAGTTTGACTCAGACTCACCCGTATCCCTTTGCAGAAGGATGCCGAGAGGTGCAGGCATCTTTGTATTCTGAAGCACAGGATGCTGGACCGATTGCAGTAGGAGCTCAAGGATGAGCCGGCTGCCTCCCTGGGTTGTGCCCTGAGAGAGTAGTGGGGTAGAAACCAGTGCACAAAGCAGAGCAAAGAACTTCCACAGGACTCGTAGCCCCTGTGTTAGGAAATTCCAGTCATGTGCTATTAAATTTCAAAGACAAAATTCTCTGTAATTGGAGTAAACGATTTCTTGAGGTCAGTTTTAGGTGGGCGACGGAGAGCAAACCACATTAAGGAGTCTGGGCTGCCAAAGCTTCGCTTTTACAAATCTGGTCTGTTCTTTGTCCTTGGTGAAACTCACATTGTTCAAATATATCTCACCCTGTGGGCCCACCTCATGCAAGCTGCTTCATTTTCTGCGTGGGCCTTCTGTATACACAATACATCATTCTACTGGTGGGTAGTGTTGATATTAATTGTTACCAAAAGCCTTTTCTTTCTCACTGTGCTGTTTGAAAATACAGCTTTTAAAATTTAGGCAAATGAGCATCTATCTGCAGGGTTGATTGTGGCAAACCTTACTCTCACACCAGGGGTAAGAGAGAGGCTGTTTTGAACAGGATCTTTCGTCACCGTCTGTCTTAAGTCACCTCCTACTGAACTTATGGTTGAAGATTCAGGGTCATAAGGGAAAGAAAACAGTAATTAACTGGGAAAAGTTGATTGAGCGGAATTTTTCCCCACAGTATGATTAGAACATGACTGTGGGCTAAGCACCATACATAATATAGGTTTTCCCTTGAAATTATCCAAACATTTCTTAATGGAATGCATTTTTTAAGCATCTGCTTTTGTAATTGAATGTGTTCCTAAAGATGGGCCAGCTAACTAAAACAAGAGCCCACAGGAAAAACTGTGTTAATGCTTCTCCCCACAATCTAATTTATAACAGTTCCTAATTGGCCTGCCTCATTTACAACTCCTAAAATTAATTTTCAATCCTCTTTCAGAGCTCAAGTCATCATTAAAAGAACGCCAGCAACAGGGAGTGAAATAGAAATGTTTATAAAGCTCCCTTTTAAATTGACTGTGATAAGTGACGTAGGAATGTATTACCGTCTGAGGATTGTAGAACTCTCTTTGTGAAGGTTAGCCATAGGCAACTCTGGAAAGAGGGCATTTATCTTGGCAGGAGATGCCCTTCAGTCCTCTTTTGTTTTATTCCATTGAGGATTTTTTTCAGGGTGGCTAAAACCATTTTTTTGGTGTTTTATTAGCTGTATCTTGACTACCTCCTACAAACTGAATGACAGCTTAGGGTTATTAAATGTGTTCTTGCACATATTTTTATCCATTGTTAACCCTGACTAAATGCATGCAGGGGCACAGAATTCCCCTCTCTTTTCCTTCATTGTTGCCCATATTTGTTAAAGAAATTATTCCCCTTGACGTTTGTTTAGGCTGCACTTTGATAAAATGCCGTCTGTGGCCCACTTTCTTAGCTTGGCATTCAGCAGACCCTTATAGATTTATTTCTCTTTGCATTATCTTATCTTCCCTTCTAGCATATTTGGGCTTCCTTTTCATATTTTAAGTTACATTTTGGGGCATGGACAGATCACCTTAGTAATTGTATACCAAAGCATTGCAGTGTTCTAAAGATAATTTTGCAAGCCTTTGGCATATACTTAACCCCACTAACTGTCTAAAGACGAGTATATATGTTCCTTTCCAAGCTGTCGGTGAATAAGCAAAAAGGACTGAGTGCTGAAAGTGACTTCAGAGAAACTTTCTTCTTGCTGATGGGACAGTGACGTTTTCTGAAGCACTGTAAATCTGGCTTTGAATTTAGAAGGTGGCTCACTTGGTGAGGAAATTAATGAGGGTTTTTCTTTGTATTTCTGATTTATAGCCATGTGTATACTCTTTATACTTAAGCCTTAAAAAAAATAGATGTAAAGGATATATCAAAATTGCAAATACTTCAATTTTCTCAGCTTTTTTAAGCCCCCCAAAAGGAGGATATTTAAGCTTCCTAGTTTTTGTCAGCATCTGGTATTTTCTAAAAACAGTTAAGTATTTATCATTGAGTGCTCTAAGTTAGATATATCAGCACAGTGCCCTATGAGAATTATCAAAACTTAGAATCCAATATAGGGCTAACAGATGAAGTTATTCTTTGAAAAAACTTATATTTAGTATCCCTTACCCTCAAAAAAAACAAAAAAAGCAAAAAACCCTGACTTTGAAACTATGATTAATGAAAATCCATAACCATGCAGAGTTAACTCATAATGGTATAATCTATTAGTTAAGATGTATCAGATTTATAAAAAGTTATTTTAAAAACATGAAGATTTTTGCTTTTAAAAAACAAATGTAATGGCTTTGTCAGCCTAGAATTAAGAATTTGCTTTGCCTGACATCCCTGTAAGGGTATATCTAGGAAATGGCTAGATATAACCTTAACATATTCAGAACATCTCTCCAAATATCCTAAGTATGAAATGTTCATGTTTTTCTAGTTTTGTGTAATTTAAAAAACCCTTTGCCAATTATTCTTTGATTTAAGTAGACAGGAGTTACTGAATATAGATATCAATCAAGATATTTTAGGAAAAAAAATCATTAGTTTAAGGCCAGTCTTTAAATGAGGGTTTCTGAATATGTATAATCATTGTTACATTAATTTTATTCAGAGTTCTATCATTGCATAATACTAGTACTTATAAAAAGATTTTTTAGCCAAGAGTAAACAAAAATAAAACAAATAATATGATAAGGACAAGTTTATGAAGAACAAAATTGTTATTTTGTATGGATATTAGCATTGATGAGTAAGTAGTTTAAATATACTTTTATAAAAATGATTTTAAATTTATCTTGAGGTTTACTAATTAAGAATTATTAGATTTGAGGCTCTATTTAGTGGCAACATCTGTAGAGATTTGAGGATTAATATGTTTCTTATTGAGAGAAAACTAGGAATTAGAAATTAATTTGCTGGGACTTTTGATGTATTATAAGAAGAGCAATACATGTTAAATACATGAAAAGCCCAAGTTATAGAACTGTAGGAGAAAAGGAGTTTAGAGGGGTCATTCTTTAGGTTGATGATAAATTTTCAGTCAGTTTAGTCGCTCAGTTGTGTCTGACTTTTTGCAACCCCATGGACTGCAGCATCCCAGGCCTCCCTGTCCATCACCAACTCCCAGAGCTTGCTCAAACTCATGTCCATCAAGTCGGTGATGCCATCCAACCATCTCATCCTCTGTCATCCCCTTCTCTTCCTGCCTTCAGTCTTTCCCAGCATCAGGGTCTTTTCCAATAAGTCAGTTCTTTGCATCAGATGGCCAAAGTATTGGAACTTCAGCTTCAACATGAGTCCTTCCAATGAATATTCGGGACTGATTTCCTTTAGGATGGACTGGTTGGATCTCCTTGCAGTCCAAAGGACTCTCAAGAGTCTTCTCCAACATCACAGTTCAAAAGCATCAATTCTTCAGCACTCAGCTTTCTTTATGGTCCAGCTCTCACATCCATACATGACTACTGAAAAAACCATAACTTTGACTAGACACACCTTTGTCAGCAAACTAATGTCTCAACTTTTTAATATGCTGTCTAGGTTGGTCATAGCTTTTCTTCCAAGGAGCAAACGTCTTTTGATTTCATGGCTGCAGTCACCATCTGCAGTAATTTTGGAGCCCAAGAAAATAAAGTCTGTCACTGTTCCCGTTGTTTCTCCATCTGTTTGCCATGAAGTGATGGGACCAGATGCCATGATCTTAGTTTTCTGAATGCTGAGTTTTAAGCCAGTTTTTTCACTCTTCTCTTTCACTTTCATCAAGAGGCTTTTTAGTTCCTCTGCTTTCTGTCATAATGGTGGTGTCATCTGCATATCTGAAGTTATTGATATTTCTCCCGGCAATCTTGATTCCAGCTCATGCTTCATCCAGCCCAACAGTTCGTATGATGTACTCTGCATATAAGTTAAATGGGCAGGTTGACAATATACAGCCTTGATGTACTCCTTTCCCAATTTAGAACCAGTCCATTGTTCTATATCTAGTTCTAACTGTTGCTTCTTGACCTGCAGACAGATTTTCAGGAGGCAGGTCAGGTGGTCTGGTATTCCCAACTCTTGAAGAATTTTCTAGTTTGTTGTGATCGACATAGTCAAAGATTTGGTATAGTCAATAAAGCAGAAGTAGACGTTTTTCTGGAACTCTCTTGCTTTTTCTATACAATTACTAAAGTTATGTCATTCTGAATTTTGATCTAGAAGAGGAAAATGAATTTAAAAGGGTCACGGAACACAGGAATGAAAGTGGACATCAGGAGGCTAGTTAGGAGATTGTTGTAATTGTCCAAGTGGGAGATGATGAGATTGCACCAGATGGGTACGTGTGTGAAAATGTGTGTGTACACCTACCTGTGCATAAAGAATGAGAAGGACAGAAAGAACATATGTACCTTGATGGGAAAAATAAGCAAATTTTAGATATGCCAAATATTTGAAGCATGTACCTGCAGTTTATTTTGTGACTGAAGCGCTTCATCTACAATCTTTAAGTGTTTGTTCTTACGATATTTTGTGGGAGGGAAGTATAACATAGAAAGATATAAGCATAAGAAAAAGTAAAAAACCAGCCTATCTATTTCACCACCATTAGATAATGGCTGTTAGCATTTTAGTGTTTTCCCTCTCATTTCTTTCTATGAATATGGTTTTTGTTTGGGGGATATTGTGTATACATTTGCATGTCAAGAGCTGTGAAGGGTCTGAAAGTTTTCTTATTGACATGCTAACAGGTTTGCCTGCCTCTGTTTCAGGGATGCAGGCGGAGAACCAGAGACTTTGGGGTTAGAGGCATTGGCTTTATGCTCAAGCATCAGTATATTTATGTCAAGACCCCGTTCCATTCCCCAAGTTCTTTGGAGGCAAGACAAGAGGGCCAGATGAATAGCTGTATATGTAATGGGTTGCACTGAAGGAGAGCAACCCTGAGTTCAGGGAACTTGAATCTTTTATAAGACAGGGCAATAAGATGTCTGTCCTTTGCTCTGCAAAGAAACACTATTATACAAGGCAGTAGTATATTTAGCTTTTGATTGTAAGGGGAACACTGTATATCTCTAAAGGCTATTCACTCTAAACAATCCTTGGAAACCTGTGAGAACAGAAGGTAGCACCTTTGCTCATAAAATATGCAGAAACATGAGGCTCATGGAGTCTCTCAACAAACATACATGTTCTTGTGTATCATTACATTTTTTAAATCAGCATTTTAAATGGCTGCATAGAGCTATAAAAGTGACTCTTTGGGATATAGCATAATGTGCTATCAACTCCCAATTTTCCAAATAATGATCTTTTCAGTTGTTTCCATTTAAATTATATTTAAAAAAATAAAATAAAAAATAAAAAGTTTCACTTGTAAATTTCTATTTGGAGCAGAGTGGCAAAAACTATTGCAATCACCTTGGGTGTGTTGTAGCTAAATTGGAGTAGATAGCAGTTGAGCTCTCCCTGATTTGAAGTCTATGCAGCCTCTTCATCTTGGCCTTATATATAAATATGCAGTGGCTGTGAATGGCCAACATTTCTGTTGTCTCAAGATGTTATCCAGAAAGAGACAGGCTCTGTGAAGTTGACTATTAATGCTGTTATTTGTAGTCTAGCCTACACTGGTTTTCTTCTGGAAAGTGGAGCTATTTCCCAACATTTCTGCTGCTCACATGTCTGATTGGGCCTCAGACAGAAGCTCCTACTGCCTGGCCCAGAAAAGTCCATACAAATCCCTGCAGTGAAAAGGAAAAGAAATCTGAGATCCAAATAATGACCATCTTGTCCAAACATCTGGAGAGGGCCTGGTCTGGTGATGGGAATTAAAGAAAGGCAAAACAGGACCATGACCAGGTTTCCGTCTTGGGGCTTGTGTGGAAAAAAGTACTCAGTATGGAGGCTTTCCTAGGGCTATTGGGTCTTCTAAATTATCTAGACTATTGCTGAAGTGACACAAATGATTGAGACGAGGCCTCCTCAGAGGAAAAGAGGACTAAATGAAACATACCAGGAGGGCCATTTCCTAGTCAGTAATAGTCTCAGAAAATTCTAGGTTAAAATTTGTGACAGATGTTGACAGAAAATTGAACTATAAAATGGGAGGAAGCAGCTGTAATACTTTTCTAAGTAAGCAGTGATCAGCAATTAATCAGTAGTCAAAGCACTGTCATTTTTTTTTTAGTGAGAGAGTTTTCCAGTGGTGTCTTAAAAGTTTTTAGGAAGTATAAACTGAACTTATTTATTTATTGAATAAACATTTTTGACTCCTGCTTTGTGCTCTTCTAGAAGCTGGAGAATTGGTGGTTCACAAGGCAATGGGGTTCCAATTCATGGAGTGTCAATTCTGGAAAACAAACAATAGTAAATATCTTAAGATTGTTTCAAGCAGTGAACAGTTCTATGAAAACAAAAAACAGTGTAACGTGACAGACCAGTAGCTTGGGCACAAGGTGGAAGGTGAGAAGTCACCTCAAGGGAGAGTGGCTAGAGAGGGCTTTTTTGAGCTGAAACATGAAAGGTGCTGTTTGTGGCAAAGGTATTCCAGGCAGAGGGAATGGCAGAGGCCAAGCTCAAGAGGTGAGAACAAGTGCAATATTTTCAGGGACTGGAAAGAGATCAGGAACAGAATGTGCAGGAGGCCAGTGGCTGAGGAGGGAAAGAAAGAACAAGACGACCTCAGAGAGATGCTCAGGGTCAGCTGGTATAACGAGTTGCAGGCATCAGTAAAGGATCTGAATCCGAAGTTTAGTGGGTGATGGGATGGACTTTTCATTCAACAGAATGGTGGAATCTGGATTTATATTGCTTTAAAGATTACTTTGGTCTCTGTACCAGTGTGGCAAGTGGTGAAGCTACACAAGTAGTTGCTGGCGGGTGGGATAAGTTTGTAACAGTAAGTTAATTGAGATAGGGGATGTATTTTGGTGTAAAACCTAATGAAATTGTTGATGGATTGGCTCTGAGTGAACAGGAAGAAAGGGAGTCAAGGATAACTTCTAATTGAGAGACTTGGGCTACTTAGTGGTTGATGTTAAAATTACTGAGGTAAGGAAGACTGAGAAATGAGTGGTTCTTGGTAGAATGGCGGGGGAGCGTTACTAATTTCATTGAAAATTGAAAGGAGACTCTAGTAAATATCTCGGCATGCCTTTTTCAAAAGAAATTCTTGCATGATACAAATAATACTTGATATTGAATTTGCTGCCCAACTTTATTGACTTGTCTTGGGGTATCTAGAACCTTACCTGGCAAATGGATGGATAGATCGATGGAAGGATTCAACAGTTGAATTACTGGATGGATAAACGGGTAGATGTCTTAGGAATGTGCAGACTGACTCCCTCCATTTCTTGTATTCAGCTGTGTCTGTGAAGCCATCAAAAGCTGTGTCTCAGAGGACACAGTGAGTAGTTCTCAGGTATTCTGATACAAGCTACTTTGTCCATTCCTCTGAGAACCAAGGAAGCAGTTGTTTTTAATCACTATCCAAAATTCCTCCCCTTGAGACAACACGTCATGGCTCGCTTCAACTATAAATGCTGATTTTTTTCACTTTATAAAAATCATCACCATATCTTTATTTTTACCAGACAGGAAGCACTTCTTGCAGCAATCAGTGAAAAAGATGCGAACATTGCCTTGCTGGAACTGTCTGCCTCCAAGAAGAAAAAGACACAAGAAGAAGTCATGGCCCTCAAGCGGGAAAAAGATCGACTAGTGCATCAGTTAAAGCAGCAGGTGGGGCCTTTTGCATGACTGGTGTGTTTCACTGGGTTGTGGGTTTGGAGTGCTTTCTCTGGGTTTAGTTACCCTTTGTTTTGCCGTGTCCATCCTGCATGCACAAGCAGGTGAAACCAGGTAGGAGAAAAATAGTCCACGTTGTCGCTGGAACATTTTATTGCTTTCCTGTCTTTGTGCATGTGCCTGGGCTTCTGTGGTTCTCAGCCAGCGCTGTTTTCCTTTCTTTTGTATTCACATCTTCTCCCCAGAAATACCTCTCAGCTCTTTTCCTTCTGGTGGACTTTGTATGACTTCTGACTAAATCCTAGAAAGTACTAATTAAATTCTGGGCACTTTGTTTCCCATAGAACTTGTTAACCTTCTGTCTTGCTCACTTTCTGGGCCCAGTAATGACTCCCATTATCTAGTTCTTTCGATTTCTTTGCTCCATACTTCCAACTTTGATTCTTCAATGATTTCTACCCAAACTTTCTGGCCAAGAACCATCTCCCAGCCTCTAGGCTTGGAGATAGCCAGGCTATGCTTGTAGCCATTATTTAGTCAAATACTTTTTTAAACATTCATTTGCCACATTTTCGTATGTTTCCCTCATCTAGGCCACTGTGTGTCTTTTGTGTGGCTTCCTGGAAGTGGCTTAAATGGAAATATTTATACCTAAAGCATATTGCAAAATCATCTCTGAAATCTTCAGACACGGTTTCTCCTCCAGGTATATATAACCTGAGCGCTTTTGGAATCAATGGTTACAAACAGTCACTTAGATTGCAGCTTCATTATGAAACCCACTCAACAGAGAATGGTTCAGTGGCCTGTGGTCTCACGATGTGGCTATCATAGCTTAGCTGGGGCCACCTGTGGCTCTGAAGTTCTCCGAATGCCTGAAAAGATAAGCTCCCTCCTGTCACAATTGGGCCAACCCTTTCCCTCCCCAGGAAGGAAAAGGCATCCTTTGGCCATGAACCAGAGTCTCATTTTCATGGGGCTGCCTACCTAAGAGAGCGAGTAAACAAACACCGCCGCGCCTGGGAGCCCTCTCCTGCAGAGGGAAGGTGCAGTCGCTGGTGGGTGTTGGGGTCATTCCACAGAGTGGCGTGCCTTGCTAGTGCTGATCCAGGAGTTAGGGGCCACTTCCATCGGCCACTTCGTTTGGGGCTGTGCACATTTTATACTAGTTTTTCCACCCACTTGGCCGCAGAAAGTCAAGTTGAGGCTCCTTCTTTGCTTCCTCCTAGTTCCTTTCCTGCGCACCCTGCATCCTCCCCTCCTTCACATAACCATTGTAGCTTTCTCCCACAGGTTTGTAGACCTAAGAAACAGGCCCTGACTTCGAACATACCATGCAGTTGTGATGCTAGCTACAGCCCAGATATTACGGCCAAGTACCATGGGTCCAGCTATGATGCGTACATGATCCAAAGGTCTCAGGTCAGTCAGCTGCTGAGGAGACACTCGCCCCCACCATCGGGGTTGAGGGTGCATAAGAGCTACATCACATCTTGACCTTCAGCTCTTCTGATAATTTCCAGCATTCATTGGCCATAGAGTCTAGAACCATAGATGAGAGCACTATATCTTGGTTTATAATGAAATTGCATTTATTATGTATTTGCCAATGGTTCTAGTATTGATGGTCACCTCACAGGTCCAGCTCTTCTGAAATAGGCTGCACTGCTATAAAGACAAGATTGGCAGAGGGCTTACCACCAAGCTCCTTGAATTACATCTGTCTTTTTGTCTCTTAGATACTTTCCTCCCCAAATCTCTCTATACTCTTCCCAGTAAAGAATTTTTTTAAGGCTGTTTTTTGTTTTCTTTTTTTCTTTCTCAGCATCATGAAAATGCACTCCTGGATTCCAGGAAGGATTGAGTGTAGCCCTTCAATCTGCTCCTGGGAAACTGTACAAAGCCTGCATTATTCACGACAGGCTTGGTTTTGGGTATCATGGGGCACATTTGGGAAACCCCAGCCATGCACAGTTAGGCTCCTGCCTGGGCTAAAAGCAGGGTCTGAAGAACTGTTGTGGAAAAAGAAGCAGCAAAGGAGGAGGATGGGCTTCTTTCCCTGACTTAGATTTGAAATTCTTCTGTGACCCTCCTGGCCACAGAGCAAGAAAAAAATGTCAATTTATGTATCCTTGTTACAGATGATAATTAGTCTGAAAATAATAGTAATTGGTTTATAAAAGCATGCCATTTTTATTGAGAGTTTACTTTGTGCCAGGAAGGGAATCCAGTGTCCCTGGGGGACTTACTCTGTCCCATGGTCCTCACAGCAGCCCTGTGATGTGTCAAGATTACCTGCTCTTTCTGGGGTCCATAACTGAGACTCAGAGTACAGAATAACCAGCCCAACATACAGAGCTTATAAGTGATAGCGCTCAGATTTTATATAGCCCGTCTGAGTCCACATATACTCCACCATGTTTAGGAGGCAATTCAGAGTTGCAAGCAGATGGATATTCCAGAAATTCTGAGGTCCTTTTATCTTTGTATACCTAAAGTAGATGCCAGAAACCCATTTGAGAATGGTCTCCAGCCAGCCATTCATAAAGAATAGTTCTGCCTAGAGCTCTTAGGCTTAGGATGTTTGATCACATAATGACTGCTAGTACTTTTAAACTCCTATCATGTGCCAGGTGTGAGTCAAAGGGCTTTATATACATTAACTCATCAACTCCCACCAAAGAGGAAGAGCTGATGCTCTTACAGAGAAGGAGCCAGAGGTCCAGAGAGGTTGGGTGTGCTGCTCAGACTTCATAGCTGGACACACCATGAAGCTTGAACAGACATTTTTGCCACACAGCTTTAAGTGGATTTTGCATTTGGCATCTGGAATTTCACTACATAGGTTAAATTTTTATTCCAGCCCTTGTTAGTTGAGTGATCATGAGCAAAATACTGAACCTCCCTGAGCTTCAGTTTCCTCATCTGTAAATTGGGCTAATATATGATTCAGAGGTTTGTTTGTGAGGTATAATGTATATAAAGTGATTTGCACATGCCTGGTAGACAAATGTTCCAAACATGTGTGAGCTCCCATTACTACCACTGCTCCTGCTAATAGATTTTATCACTACCAACCCTCAGAGATACTTTAATTTCATCTTTGTTATTTTTCACATACCTTGGAGTCACAGCTCATTGAGAATATACTGTTGAACCATGGGAGATAGAGCAGACAACTGTTGGCACTAAAGCCTTCCTGGTCTCCATGCCCCTGAAACCCAAGCACTTGGGGAGGGGTGAGCAGATGTGTTAGGAGTTGTAGACCCCAGTTCCCAACCTGCACTGAACAGGCCCACAGCAGTTATTAAATTGGTTTGGTTTGTGTATGCATCCCTCATAGATAACAGTCAGAGAGGACATCCCAGGGAAAATGAGTCCCAGATCTCACTTGTCATCACCCACATAACTGACCTGAGATTCCCAGGCCAATGGGAGGGAAAAATCATGGGTCTGGGGATTTTGAGGCAGGTGGGCACATGAGAGACATTACCCTATTCAGGCTGCCTTTTGAGCTCATCCCATGCAGGACTCTGCCCATAGCAGTCTCAATGACTCAACATGAGTAGCTCATTCAACAATCCCCTAACTATTGCACTTTGCCAAGCACATAGTGGGTACCAAATAAATATTGTTTTGTGTGAATAATTGCATGATTTCCACAAGCCAGGTCTATACCAAGTGTTTTCTGTACACATAGTTTACAAACATTATCTCACTTTTTCCTCAGAAGCAACCAACTACCCAATGCATTGCATACTCATGTCCATTGAGTTGGTGATGCCATCCAACCATCTCGTCCTCTGTTGTCCCCTTCTCCTCCTGCCTTCAATCTTTCCCAGCATCAGGGTCTTCTCCAAGGAGTCAGTTCTTCACATCAGGTGGCCAAATTACTGAAGTTTCAGCTTCAGCATCAGTCCTTCCACTGAATATTCTAAAGGTACATCCCATGATATGCTCATCACGCTCAAGCTCTCACTGCTGAAAATCCTTCCCTGGCTTCCCTTGTTGGTAGGATAAAGACAAATTCAAACCAACATGCTATCTGCCTTGTACATGCAATTCCCTCTGCCTGGAACACATTTTCTTCTTTTCCTCACCTAGTTAACACCTACTGGTCCAATTCAGTCTCAATCCAACAGCACCTTTTCAGGCAGGCCTTATGGGACTTTCTCAGTTGGGTCAAATCCCCAATTTGGCACTCTTGTAGCACATGTACATCATTTAATTGCACCAGAACAAATGCAGTTTTTGCATTTGTTTTGGTGATTACTTGGACAGAAACTATCTGTCCTGCTCATTAATGAACTCCATGAGGACTGTGAATGTGACCTCAGGACTTTTTTTTGCTGACCATTCACAGCTGCTAACATTTGCTGGTTGGCATTCAGCGAATGTTTGTTGACTGTATAAATGACTAAATGAGTGAATTGCCAGAGCAGCGTATTAAAAGAAGAGACTTCCTTGATCATTCGTGACTTTAGTCAAAATTGAGCCTCATAATTCTGCCTGTAGTATTCCAGGAAGCCACTATCAGAGTTGGTAAAAAGACATGGAGACCTTTTTGCTGAAAGATGACCACAGAATTGGTGCTGTGTTCTTTCTTGCCATGTTGCAAGACACTTTGCAGAGATGACTTTTACCACACTTGAATTTTTGCAAGACCGTCTATTTTGAACCCTTCGGGTTCCTTCCAGTTTTGGAGATTTTTTTTTTAAATTAAATGCACTGAGTTTTTAGATATGGCAGAGATGACTTGCCGTTATGAAAGGAGTCCCTCCTTTTCTTTCTGGAAAATGTCTGAGCTTCTTGTAAATTAATTTGCCCAGGAATACCTAAACTCCCATTAAACACCTTTCAAAAGAGCCAGAGAAGGTGATATGAAATGAGTTCAGAAATTCCAGCTATGTTTAACCACAAAAGAATCTTTATGACTCTCTGGGTTTTGACCCTTGAGTTGATTCTAGGCTGGACACCTTTAATAGGTGAGAGCAGTACAAATTACCTATCTGTAACTTGTTGCTTACAGAGAGATATAAGGGATTAATCATAGTTTGGTAGTAGACATATAGGTCTATCTGACTTTTATATTCTTCCCAATTCCATTTCTTTGCAAGTACACACCTCTGACACTTACTCCAGCTCTCTTAAAAAAAAAAAAATCTGCCTTCCAGATTTTTGCCATTTGAGGAGAGGGATTCAACTAGGAACTCATTAAGGTTTTTTATTTTTATTTTGTACTTTTGTTCTTTCTCTAAGGATGCTAGTTCTAAAAATATTGTTAAAATTTACCAGCTTTCCTTCCTTTGTGTCTTGGATCCAATCCCCCCAACTCTTTTCCTCCACCCTTGAAGAAAGGACTGACATCAAAATAATTAATTCTGAAATCACTGGATTTTCCTGCTGCTAAAGGGTTTTTGAAGAAAGCTTAAAACTAAGTCTTACTCCCTAAGCCCTATTCCCAAATGTTCCCTTGTGTGCTGAAATAGTGAAATGCACATCCTTGATGAAAATGCCTTTTTAAAAATGAGGGCCAGATACTATTGTTCAGTTAAAATTAGAACCAGCTTATTTCTCAGAGCCAGTTAGCATACTTTTGTGATCCGAGATAAATTGTGCTTGGTTTTCTTTTCCTCTTCCTACTAGATCTGGGTGTTGCTTTTGGTTACCAGGAAACACACTGGTCAGTTGGGAGCAGGAAGGTATTAAGACCAGGAGACTAGTCCACTGATTCTCTATGTTGCTCTCCAGAGCTTGCAGAGAAGAGACGTCCTATATCCAGGTTAACATTCTGGACACTGTGCAGAGCTACACAATATAATTGATTTGCGTAGGGCCTACCTCTCCTCTGTAGTGTCCGGACCATCATAGGATTGTCTCCAAGAATTAGCCAGACAATTAGCCACGCCAAGAGTGGGAGAAGGCAGATGCTGCCGCAGAAAGTGTTCAGGAAAGCTGGTTCTAAGGATGAGATTCCAGCCAAAATTGGATCTCACCACAGGTAGAAGCGTCCTGTCAAGAAAAACAAGAAGCACCCGAATGGAATGGTTCACCAGGCATTTCTTTCTCTCTTTGCTGGGGGCCTCGTGTGGTTGTGCTTCCCATTTACACTTACATTACATGGTATGCAGATGACTTTTAATTACGCTTTATGGTTTGGGAGGTGAGCGCAATTGAACAGTGGTGAAGGAACTCCATGCAGTGGGGTTCCCATAGCCTCATGTTGTGGTTGGACAAGTGCCAGAAAGCTTGATGTGATCCCAACATTGTAATGCATCACAGACTTGCCCGAGATCAAATTGCTGAAATGCAAATGCATTGGTTTTTACTGTAGACTCACTTTGGGTTAAGCTGTTCATGTCCCACTGGTAGAATCTAGCCACATCTCTATTTATCATTGACTTCAGTGCCAAGTGTCTTTACAGTTTTTTCTGGAGAACCTCTTTTAAAAAAAAGAAAGAAATACTCATTGTCTCCTCAGCAGGCCAAGAGCAGGGCATTCTCGCAGAGGTAAAACTTGAAGTTCTTGGTATTACTGAAAACACTTTACTGTTAGTGTCCCAGTGATTGGTCAGGACACTGATCTGCTTTCTTAGCCTGGAGACATTTTTTACTCTAGGCAGCTGGTGCCTCAGTCTCAATAGGCGGGAAATGCATTTGGTTTGCTGGTTGCATCACAAATTAGCACTCATAGATGTGGAGGCTAAGTGTTTTCTCTGTGATTCCATACGTTTCTCTAATCTTTGTTAGAAATGCACCTTCCAAAACCATCAGGCTGACTCTGGTGGACCGCTTTGTCAGTCTCACAGTTGAAGAAAGCCATGTTTTAAAAACCATTTTCGTTCTCTTCCCTAAATATTCGTGGAGGCACTGTGTGGAGCGCTACTGGGCTGTAGAAGGAGATGTTGATATTGACTTTGTCTTTGAGCCTTGGGTTTTATCATCATGAAGGAGATCATCCCTGGGATTTCTTTGGCAGGAATGATGCTGAAGCTGAAACTCCAGTACTTTGGCCACCTCATGCGAAGAGTTGACTCATTGGAAAAGACTCTGATGCTGGGAGGGGTTGGGGGCAGGAGGAGAAGGGGACGACAGAGGATGAGATGGCTGGATGGCATCACTGACTTGATGGACATGAGTTTGAGTGAACTCCAGGAGTTGGTGATGGACAGGGAGGCCTGGCGTGCTGCAATTCATGGGGTCACAAAGAGACACGACTGAGCGACTAAACTGAACCACCTATAAGGCAGATATTAGCTCCAAAAACAAATGACAGAGCACATTGTTGTTTTGTTTTGTTTTGTTTTGTTTTTCGGTGCAGAAGCATTACCAGTCTTTGAAAATCTTTGCTTGCTTGAGGGAGCAGGAAATGACTTCACCCAGAAGTAGGAGTTCCTGTGTTGTGATTGGCAATTCATAGCCTAGCTTTTGTGACAAATGCCTATCCACCAATGATACTTTATGTTTTCAAGTATCCAAATATCAAGTATCCAAGTATCTAGTCTTGGAAAAGCTTATTCTTTGCTTTTGGAATATACCTTTTAAGTAGAAAAACTTGAAAAGACCAACTTTACCCCTTCATTCCCCCACTTTTAGAAATACAGAAAGAGAGAGAAGGGTCTGACTTGTAAGTTTTAGCGTGATCTGCCAGCTTTCTTTCAGTAATTTGAAGCACCGCTGTAGTATCTAGCTGTTGGCAGAGTACATCAGAATAACAGGCTTAGTTGAAGGTGACCAAAACAGAGAATAGCATACAAATGCCAAGAAGATCTCGCACGTGCTTTTTCTGTTTTTTTTTTTTATTCAAATTTCACATCTGTGCTCTATTTTTAAACATTTATTCTTTAAGTGATAACGCATGTTTTACCAAGCCTCTTATTGGATTAGACATGTTTGAAATCCCCTCAACTTTAACCTGTTCATTACTGCCTTCAAGAACATTCAGATCTCCCACCAAAGCAGAGAGTACATATGGGGAAATTTTCCAAGATGTCAGCCACTGGGGAGCCATTGTGTTTTGGGGAGGGAGGGGTCCGGTGGTTGTGCTGTGTAGATTCGGGAGTGTCTTAGGCTGACATTGCTTTAGGGGGAATCTAGCGTGTGTGTAATGTGTGCAGCATTTTTCTTCATTGTGATAGTTTTTTGTTGTTGTTCACATTTTAAAGTAGGAGGAGCTAACAGTTTTTGAGCTCTTACTGTATACCTGAAAATAGGCTGCTGCTGCTGCTGCTGCTGCTGCTGCTGCTGCTGCTGCTAAGTTGCTTCAGTCGTGTCCGACTCTGTGCGACCCCAGAGACGGCAGCCCACCAGGCTCCCCTGTCCCTGGGATTCTCCAGGCAAGAACACTGGCGTGGGTTGCCATTTCCTTCTCCAAGGCATGAAAGTGAAGTCGCTCAGCCGTGTCTGACTCTTCACGACCCCATGGACTGCAGCCCACCAGGCTCCTCCATCCATGGGATTTTCCAGGCAAGAGTACTGGAGAGGGGTGCCATTGCCTTCTCCGAAACTAGGCTAGGAATTCTAAATATAGTATCTCATTTAATTCACACAACAACTCTGAAAACCAGGTGTTATAAATTCCATTTTGGAGATGAGGAAACTATGGTCTAGGAACTGGACAAAGATGCCATAGTTTGTGAGGGGTCTCAGTGACCCCTCCATGGTCTTCCCAGCAGATGTCCCCAACTTGATGCAATACCTCTTCAGTCATAGCCCCCCTGACCTGGGGCTGAAAAGGAGCATAAAATACAGGCTTTATTCTCTGACCCTGAGCACTACTCCCAGCACCTCCCGCTGCCCCAGCCAGGTCCCGCCTTGACCCTGGGGTCACATGTGCAGGCTGGGGAGAGGGACTTATCTCATCCTGCATCATCAGGCTTACCCACTGCCGAGGGAGAGGGGGCTGCGGGCTTGATCACGTGTGTTGCAGTTTCTGCTTTCCCACATGAATTGTTGACATTTGCCTCTTGGAGCCTTTGTGTTTCATTCTCAAGATTTCTGCTTGAAAGCCTTTTTCTCCTTTAGTTTTCTGGTTTCTTCTTTATCATTTAACATATAAAAACAGGCTTCTCCTGATCCCTTTCTGTCTCTCCCTTCTTTCCTTCCTCTCATCATATAATTAAAAGTCCTTTCAGGTTGTCTTCACCTTATCATCTCACATGAATTGAAAAAAGATCCGACTTCCTGCCCTTGTGTCTTCCTGATGCTGAATTTCAAAATGAAAGAAAAGTCCTTCCCCTGGCCCCTTTTATCTTCATACTACCCCTTGAATAACTGTTTAAATTAGACTGATTTTGTCATTGATCAGCATTGTTGCATGGACTGAGTTTACCATTTCCTGACTTCAGAATTTTTTTTTTTTTGCTTTTTCAAGTGATAATTTAATAGGAAAAGGATTTTCACTTTCTTCTCTCCTGATTACAGAAAGACAACTATTAAACTCAGAATTTAAAATTTCCAGTAGTTTCTCTTTACTCTTACTTAATTCCATATTCTTTTGGGGAAATGTCACTCTTTTCTTTTATTCTCTGCAACATGCAGAGTAAAAGTTCCAGAATCCCTCATATTTACTATTTTTTAAATGTAGCACTATATTATTAATGAGAAATCATAAGGATTTAATTTTGTAACTATTCCTATAATGTAAATGATACTTTTCAAAGTTGAAAGCACATAAATAAATGTTTTATTGTAAAGATAATATATGCTCACTGTAGAAACTTAGAAAAATGTAAATAAAAAACTAAGATCACCCATAATCCCGCCACTCAGAAATAACTGTCATTAAGATTTATAGTTTCCTACATTCCATTGTCTACATGCATATTTGAACAAAGACATGACATACTACATAATAGAGGTTTTTTAGCTTTCACTTTTCACTTTCATGCATTGGAGAAGGAAATGGCAACCCACTCCAGTGTTCTTGCCAGGAGAATCCCAGAGATGGGGGAGCCTGGTGGGCTGCCATCTATGGGGTTGCACAGAGTCAGATACAACTGAAATGACTTAGCAGCAGCAGCCTTATAAATGTTTAATGTTGTGTGCATTTTCCCATGTCCTCAAAAGCCTTCAAACATATATCTTGGTTCTATGATTTCCATCATTGCCATAATTAATTTTATCATTCTCCTATTGTTAGGGTCTCAATCGTTTCTAGTTTTTCACTATTAAAATCACACTTGATGAACATTTCAATCCATGAATCTTTTTTTTCATGCTATTTTCTTTAAGATTAATGCCCCAAAGTTGAAATACTGAAGTCATGGGTATTCTAAAGATTTTAAAAAATTAAACAATAGCTCTCATCAGCAAAGTAGTTGACATTTAAATTTTTTTACATAAGTGTCAACTGTTTACATTTGTCTCTAACATGCCAGTCATAGATTTGGGAAGGAATATTCTAGTACACTATTCCAGTACAAGTGATAGATAAACTTAGGGAGCAAGAGGCAGAGGAAGACTTATGACTTTAGGGGAATAGTTATGAGGGGGAAAAATGGGCAGTTCATTCAACAACTCTTTATTGAGCATTAGCTATATGCCAGATACTGTTCAGGGCACTGAGGATACCATAGGGAACAACACAAAAATCCCTGCCCTGGGGGAAGCTTGTATTCTAGTGGAGAGCACAGATAAGAAACAAAATAAAGACATTGAATCTATAGCATGTTAAATGGCAACCGATGCTATGAAGAGAAATGAAGATGATGTTCTCATGTTCTGTGAGGTGTCTGTGGGTGCTTTTGAATAGGACATCCCCAGGATGCCTCCTTGAGAAGGGGACAGGTGGGCAAAGACTTGCTCGGAGGTGGAGCACTGCCGGGGAGGGAGTGGTCAATAGGGACCAAGTGCAGCCTGGAGAGTTGGAATCTGTTCTTCTCAAGTCAGATCCCAAGTGCAGTTGCTGAGTTGACAAGGTGGGGGAGCCAGAACCCCACAACACCAGTGTTTAGATGAGATTAATTTTTTAAAAATGAGCACACAACAACCACAATCCTCTTCTCTTATCTCTACCCTGATGTGGCCATTGGGAAATGCCCATTGGACGCAGCCAGCAAATCTTTATTGAGATGATCTTTGCAACAGTTTGAGAATGAAATCTTGCAAGGAAGCTACAGGTTCAGATTGGACAGAGAGGTGATCCATTTCAGAAAACAATGATGATCGACTGGTCAACAGTGATGTCTTAGAAAGTCTCAGTCCAGAGTGGTTCTTACGCCACAGAAACACCTGATTAACTGATCATCTCGAAGCTGGTTTATTTTCTTTCTCTCATGGCCCAGCACTCCTGGAATTATAAACCCAGCTCAGAAGCCACCCAGAAACCCTACTACTTTGGGCTGCCTTGGGTGTGCCAAAGCCTTTTTGGCTGCTAGGGTATGAAGCAGGCGTGTGGATCCCAAGGCAGGCAGGCAGAGTTTCTGTTGTCAGTCTTCTTGGGTGTGGGGGCCCAATATTCTCTAAGATGTCTGACTCTAGCAGCTGTCTAGAAAATATGATGTTGAATTTTTAATCTGTAAACAAAATAAGGGAACCCACCTTACCAGGAAAGCCCTGGCAGGTGATAGAAGGTGATCCTTCTGAGAATGAACCTGAGGGTCAGAGTTCCAGCCCCGCTCTGACCCACAACACACTAAGAAACCTTAGGCAGCTCTTTTTGTTTCTCTCTCACAGGCTCAGCTTCCCCATCTGTGAGGTGAAGGGATTAAACTAACAGACGTCTTAGTTCTTGGCAGTTTTGAAAGTCAGAAACTATTCCAGTGCATTCATACATAGAGTACACTGAGTACTTGATCTATACCAATGGCTTTGAAGATGCCCAAGCAAGTCACAATAGTACTTTGATGGAGCTTGCAGTTGAATAGAGGAAATATACTGTTCAGTAAGATATTAATACAGCTATTATTTCTTGAAGAAATGATATTCTAGGTACAACATTATACTTTTGTTGTTTCATTACAGTCCTCACAAAAGCTCAAGGAGGTAATACCATCATGATCCTTGCTATGCAAATGGGGAAACCAAGTCAGAGTTAGTGAGCAAATCTGCCTTTAGGGTAACACTTTGAACCCCTTTGTTTTCTACTGTCATGCAGTTGCCATATTTCCCATCAGGGAATATTTAAGAATTCAAGGTTTCAAGGATGATAGAGAAGAAGGAAGGCTCTGAATTTTGCTCATTTGACTCGCGTGATCCTGAGTCATCTTCCTTACTAGTTGTATGATGGTGAGGAAGTCAACTTACTTTCCCGTGAAATGGGTATGTACTTTGCTGTCTAATTCACAGAGAAGCCTTATCAGAAAGCATTTTCTCTGGGGTACGGTCTTTAAAAACCTTGAGGGCTGTACAAATGTGCAAGACGTTGATCTCAGTTCTGAGGTGCAAAGACAGGGCTATGTTTTTCTTCCCCACAGGGTAGCACTGTGCTTTGAGGAATGATGGTCCCAAACAGTCTCTGGTGACAATCCATTGACACAAACCCGCTCCGCATGACTTATTCCCTTGACCAAAGAAGAAAGAACTTGAGTGACAATGCTCATAAATAGGCCCCTGTCTTCTGCTTTTCTGGGAGCCAGACCGTGATTTATCCTTGCAGAAAAATAAATAGTGTAGAAGGTGCAAACACTGCCTTGAAAGAACCCAGTTCAGTGTGGGTTCAGACGTCTTCCTTCCAGGAAAACTTATCCAGACCTCCCAGCCCCGGTCTTGCTTGTCCAGGCTCCAGGGAGGTCTGCTGGGGCCAGGGTCTTCTGAGGCATCTTGAGATGTGGTCGGGCTTCCAGGGAGAGCCTCTGTATTCCTGAGCTTTCTAGTGATGCAATCCTTGGTGAGGCATAGAAACAAAAAGCTGATATTTTGGACGGGTAAGAGCCATCTCTGGGGGATTATATTTTACGAACCAAAGACAACAGTGTTACTGATTTATCTTAATAGCAGATACTATGAGCAAATGTCCCAGTTGCCTCTTTGTGCTTTTGGCAAGTATGGATGAGAAATGGAATGGAGCAGACCCAGGCAGAGCTGGCTAGCCCAAAGTGCAGAAGTCTTAATCTTCCTCCCTCCAAATATGTAACTTTAGAAAGGTTTCCAAAGTTTTTCAAGTTGCAGGTGGTCACCCAGCTCTGACAAGAGGCATGGCGGGTTCCATCACCAAGTTTTCTGCTTCCAAAACAATTATCTTGGGCTTGAAGGGAAAAAGATGCCTGAATCTTCCCTAGGCAGTTAGTTCTTTAAGCTCAGTTACCATATTCTGGTTCTAAAGATACTATTTATATATAAAGAAACCTTCTTTTATCAAATGATGAGCCCTCCTGCTTGTTATAAGCGTGATTGGGATTCTCGGAGGACACTGCAGGACTAGTCTGCATATCCTCCTCTATCAGGGCTGGAACGAGACCATGCTGAACCCAGCGCCTTAGAAGTTGAAGTATAAATTATGTCAAAGGCATGTTCATTGTTGTAACATTTACTAATCCTTATTAGATATGGATAAATTCTCATAGCTTAATTTGGCATGTTGAGTCAGTTGTTCAGATTGTCTTTGGGGACTGGAAAGGAAATGCAAACTTTAGTGTAATTTTTCTTTTATTTCTTTAGAATGGGACATAATTTTTTATTGTTAGCTGGTGGAAACTTTGGTGAATTGTGGCCAACTATGGCTCACCCCCACAGGAAGAAAGCATCAGACTTTAGCTGAGAACATAGTCTTTGAAACAAACCAGAATATTTGATTTTTGAAATATCTTCCCACTTTAAAAACATGCTGTCCAACAAATATTAATGTTCTGACCCAGACCAAGAGAACTGAGGAAGTAGAAAGCTACAATTTCTCTCTGAGGAAAATTTTAGAGTGATGTGTGATGCTTTAGTTTAATAATAACTCCACTGAGCACAGAAATAGTCTGTAAGGGTGCAGGTACAGCCACAAGAGTTCACAGAGCATCCTTCTCACCCTTGGTTCTTAACTTATCCAGAGCGGAAGGAGCTAGGTGTTGGCTAAATATTAGGCATTTCACATTCCTTTACCAGATCACCACATATACATGACCATGGGCACATCCTGTCACTTTACTTCCATTTCTGGAATTTGGTCAAAAAATACACTTGATAAAAGTTCTCCCTTTTGGCTACTAGTTTCATATTGAAAATCATTGTTGAATATTTTAAATTGCTTACATTGAAATCTACTGTCCTTTTTTTTTCTTTTTTTTTTTTTTTTTTAGCATCTCACATAGTTTGGTGGTCAGTCAAGCATGCTCAGTAATCACATTTAGGGGACTCAAATCTTATCAATTGTGTTTCACCAAGTTTGGAGGTTACTGAATCAGTTGGTGTTATAGCTGCAAGATTATTTAAGTGAGATTCTTGTTCTGTTCATAATTACAGGTTTATTTTAACAGATCTGTTCTGCAAAGTTTTATGAGCAGGAATTTTCTTGGGCAAATCCACCGTGATTCTCAGTGGGGTTAGGGTAGGCAATTTTTGGCCTCTGGGGTAGTTTTTCAAATGAGTGGTCATTAAAAAGCCCAGTTCTGTCCTCCTAGCAACAACCATTTTTCAGCTTCTGCTGAGAGCAGGGTCCAAAATTACCCTATCTCCTTATGAAATTCTGTTGAAAAACGTTAGTCCCTCTGCACTGTGCACAAAAGCCAAATTACTTTTGGAATGTTCTGTGGAACTCTGGGAATTCAGATAGGAATCAAGGAAACAGTACAACATCTTTTCTCCTGCTTTGCTCAATCTGTTGATTGATTTGTAGGCAATTATTCTCCTTACCTTGAACCCTCTGAAGTAGTCTTGGGTCTAACTTCTACTGCTTTTTGTTCATTCCTTTATTTGTTTGTTTTTATAAGCATTTTATCTTCCTTCCAAACTCAGAGAATACAAAGAAAAGTTCTGGAAAAGCAGAGGGTTCATTCTCCATTGAAAGCAGTATTCTTCTAATAATTTGCCAGGATGATAAGATGTTTCTCAGATCTTTTACATTGCTGAAATGTAAAATCAAAGAAAGGGCTTCTGAAACAAACCAAACAAAAACCATGCACTTATTCAGGGACATAGTCAGAATATGCTTATGCTGGTTTTTATACTCAACACTGCCAAGATCTTTATGGCTTGTAAGCTTCCCAAGCCTTCACAGAGACATCCCTGGAGAAGTGAGAAAACTTGGAAAAGGGGAAGAAAGGATTTTTTCCTGATTATTCTTCAGCAGTAGCATACCGAGGACATACAGTGAAAAGTACTGGACCTTTTCTAAATTATTCCCAGCTTGGAACTTCCAAGTTCCAAGTAATGCTATGTTCCGTAGTCTCATAGATAAGGAAGATCACAAATTAGAGTGGAAAATTAAAGGAATTTCTGGTTCTCTGTACTGTTTCTGGCTGTCTCAGGCTTAATTCTCAAAAGCAATTTATGTGTGTCTTAAAGTTTAAAATAGTTATATTAACTGCAGCAGCAGTTTCTAAACCCAGCTGTCTTTGACATGAACTTTTGAGATTCTTCCTCACCTTCACCAAATACCAAATGGAGGACCAGCCCAGTGACCTGCACATCAGAATCCCAGTGGAGGGACACCAAAAGCTGATGGGATCTGACTGGCAGATCAGCAGTTGGGACACATTGAGCTGCTAAAGGAAATCAGCAACTCTCAGCCCCTGAAGGTGGGAATCCTTGGGTCACCAAACACTTGCTCTCTGTATATATATAGATAACCTTACAAGTTCAGGTACTGTGAGCGTTAACTGAATGATAAGATCTGGGATGGCTTTTGGCTGCAGTTGTGACCAGAGGAGGTGGGACAAGGGGCTGGTGCAGGAGTGAGGGTGGGAGTGGACACAGGCCATCAGGGCACACAGTGATAAGTGAGACAGTTGAGCAACAGGATTTACTGAGCACAGAGAGAGTCTGAGCCTGGTTCCAGACATTCCAGGGCTGTGAAAAGAAACCAGAAGCCACAGACTGATCTCAAGTACCTAGAGCACCTTTCTTGATATCCAGCAGCCTATCCTGATGATGCCATTTGCACAGAATCAGGGAAGTTGAATAACTTGCTGGTAGTTGAACAGCGATCAAGTGACTTAAATTTGACCATGTGACCCAAGCCTTCTAACCCCACTTCTAGTTTTCTTTACTCTGCAGGGCACTTCCAGTTGTGGAGACTGTATTAATGGGGTGCTTTTGAGCCTGGCTGTGTTGAAGGATAGAAGATCTGGTGTTATAGGCAGCAGTCGCTCCTGACAAGGGAAGCACCAAGGTAGAGATGGATCCATGTGGACATGGGATTAGAGACAGAGCGTCCTTGGCGAGAGTTCTCCGTAGGAAGCTGATCACTTGCTCAGGAGGAAAGGGAGAGTCTGGCCCTGCCCAGCAAGTGAACTGTTTCTATCTGATGCACAGGATGGTAGGGAACTGCTGTGTATTCTGCAGGGAGCGTAAAATATGCGAACTGTCAACATGAAGCAAGTTTGAAATCAGTATTTTTTATTAATGATAAAATGGCTTCTGAGATAAGACTGCTGGGTCACTCTTGTCCATGAGATCTTGCCCTGCTTGTGATGAACCTTGGGTACCTCTTGTTGTCTGCACACTGAAGAGTCATCAGTCAGTAATGATTTGAGTCTTTCATCAATGCGTCCTCACCCTTACCATATTAAGGATAAAATAATAGCGTACTTCAATTATGCAGCCTATGAGGCATGGAAATTTGGGTCTTTCCTCTGAAGTATGGATGTCAAATAGTGTCCTGTAAAGTTTCAGGACCTGAGAGAAGATCTTTGGGCTGTTAATATTCTAGAACTAAGGACCTTGTTTTGTTACCAGGTTTCATCTCAAGTTTGTTTCTAAATGACATTATGGTGCATGATTCTTTTCATAGTTTATTTCCCAAAATAGGAGGGAAAAGAAGAGAGGGAGGGGGATGCATGGAGAAGAGGGAGGGGAGAGAGAGAGAAGCAGCCTACTGTTTGATTTTGGGTGCTGTTTTTTGTTGTTGTTGATTGAGTAGGACCTGGCCTGAAATGTCCTCTGGCACATGCTATTTCTGAGCCATAATTATGCTTTCTAACCCACTCCTTTATGTCTGGGTCCTTAATATCCAAGCTCCTATATAATTATCAGGTTCAGTGTTTGGGAATGAGACAAATATTTTTTGCATGACCTTAGCCTATACACTGCAGTGCCATGCAGTGCCGTGTTATTACAAGATAGTTCCGAAACTCCGAGCTGAACTATTAATTCTCTCAACTTGAAAAGATGCAGCAAAGAGATCCTCCCAATCTTTGGCCCATGATGCCAAAACTCAGATGGACACTGACTTGATCCAGCTGAGGGCCCTAAGGTTCCTTGGGGAGGATTTGAACTTGGCCGTAGTCTGTTGGTCCTGAGTCAGAGAGGGACTTGGGAGCCCTTCCTTCTCCATGCAGCTGTATTCTGTAGCTGTGGTAGGGACATTGGTTGCAGTTGTGAAGGACATGCATTTTCAAGCATTTGACGGGGCCAGGTTTGCTCACTGTCTCTCCAAGTTTGCTGTACTAGTTTGCTAGACTAGCGAGAGATTGGTTAAGAGTAATCGGAATTTTAGAGGATCAGGCTGAACGGAGGGGAGCTGTGGCCAACCGGCAGGGCTCTGTTAGCTCCTGGACTGTTTTCTGACGTTCTCCCAAATAGAAGCCAGCAGGACTCTGAGTTCTCCAGGGTCAGTCTCAGGAATTTCTTCGCCTGTACTAAAATTATTTCAGTACCATTCCCCCTTAATCTGAGAAGCAACCTATATATCAGCATTTGTGTGTGTATATGTAGCACAGAAAGCTTTCTTATCTTTTATTATTTCCTGTCATTTATTAAACATTCAAATAATAGAAAGAAAGAAAGGAGGATCCAAGCATCCTGAAACCCAGGCATCCAGCAGTGTTTTGTGCTCGTCTTTTTGGACTTTTCTCACACGTGCATGTATGTACATGTATATCCATATACATGCACACATATATGAACATGTTTCAGCACCTGCTTCACCATCCATTCAAATATATGTTGTGATACTCTTTCCTTCTGATGAATAGAAACATACGTGACTCTTGAATTGCTAATAAATATTCCATTATATGCATAATGAGTATTCAGTAATTTGTTTTTGAGAAACCTGATACACAGGTATTTTGTTGCCTCTCATTAATTGCTCCTGTGATCAACATCCCAGTGAATATCCTTTTACCCTTTTCATTCCTGTATGTCTGTCCAACTTTCTTTTCAAAAGACTTTTGGACTGCAGGGTGTACATATTTTGAATTTTAATACATAATGCCAAGTTACCCTCAGGAAACTTTATACCAGTGTACAACCCTGCCAGTAGCGTATGAAAGTACCTGAAGAATATGGAAATTAACTTTCCCTTTTCTTAAGCTTTTCTAAATTTTACCGACCTCTAGAATATTACCACTAAATGCTGAAAAGAAAAATGTGTTTATGAACTACTGTAAGTTTGACATTGCTCCACACCCAGATTCCAGAACAAATTATGCAGGCAGTAGTTTATGAAACTTGGAATAAAGTCAACAATCTCTAATTTTTATTTGTTCACTAAGAATAGGTATTGCTATACTCACATTATTTTTTTGGAAAGTTAATATAAAGGCAAGACTTCAGCTGATCATTCAGCACAACATTCATGTATGCGTGTGTGTGTGTATTTTATTTACATGTATGTGTGTGTGTGTATGTATGTGTGTGTGTGTGTGTATATACATATATATAGGCTTCTGAAGTGGCTCAGTGGTAAAAAATCTGCCTGCCAATGCAGGAGACACAGTAGCCATAGATTCAATCCCTGGATTTGGAAAATCTGGAGGAAGAAATGGCAACCTATGTCAATATTCTTGCCTGGAAAATCCTATGGACAGAGGAGTCTGGTGGGTTATAGTCCATGGGGTTGCAGAGTCAACCACATGATTGAGCAACTGAACACACACACACGCACACAAGGACACATGTGACCCCTTGGATTCAGACTCTGTTCAGGGCATTATTCTCTTAGAGGAGCTTTGGGTGTGTGTGAGTGTGTATGCGCTCAGTCGCTCAGTTGTTTCTGACTCTTCGCAACCCCATAGACCGTAGTCTGCCAGACTCCTCTATCCTTGGAGTTTTCCAGGCAAAATTACTAGACATGGTTTGCCATTTCCTCCTCCAGGGGATCTTCCCAGCCCATGGATGGAACCCACGTCTCTTGCTTCTCCTGCATTGGCAGGGCAGATTCTTATACCAATGTGCCACTTCAGAAGCCCTCAATGAAAAGATGCTCAGCCTCAAATTATAATTAGGGAAATATGAAGGAGATAATAATTTTTCACGTGTTGGATTTTTTAAGATAAAAGAGTTTGATGAGATTTTGTGTTGGCACAATATAGGCAGAGGTACAGACTGGAAGTTGACCAAAATATTTGAAGGGAAATTTGGTAATATCTTTCAAAGTTTAAAATGTGTATACTTTATTCTAGGGATCTCTACTGAATCTCTTTTCTTTGTACTTTATAAAACCATCTATTATGTGTTTCATCATCTATCCTTGTTGAGAATAAGCATATGAGGACAGGCAAAGGTGTTCCTTTGGAAAAATATTCTTTGAAGCATTATTGGAATAATGAAAAGCCAGAAATGACCCAAATGTTAATCACTCATTCAACAGATATTTACTGATGCTCACTATGTGCCCAGCAATGCTTTAGGTGCTTGGGATAAATCTTTGAATGAAATAAACAGAGATTTCTGCCCTCTGTTTTAGCACATCAATAAAGGACTAGTAAATAGAAGTACATGCAGAGAATGGAATATTTAACCATTAAAAATGAGGTATTCCTACATGATCTTGACATGAAAAGGTGGCCAAGACATGTTGGGCATTTCATTTTTAAAGGGAGTGTATGTGCTTCCTTCCTTACATTATGCGTAAAAGTTTTCTTGAAAGACTGGCAAAAATCCTTAATAGTAGCGGTAGATATTAGGACAGAGGAAGGGAGAATTTTTAAAATAAACTCTACACTATTTAATTTTTCATATCTAGATGTTTGATTCCTATAATAGAAAACTTATAGAAGTTATAAGAAAGAAGAAATTAGGAAGCTAAATTAGTGGTTCTGCTAGAAAGTAGTTCTACTCAAAGAAGATGGAAAATTCCTTAACCTATCTGTAGGCACTGAGACCAAAATGATTAGGTGTTTGATGCTGTTCAGACTGCAAGAATGGAAATTAATACCATAGTACTTTGGAATGCAAAACGAAAGACACAAGATGGGCCTGTGGTATTACTGGTCATGGACATGGTGGACTTGTCTACACATGCAAATCAAATGGGAAGGCAGCCAGGGGCAGGGGTCCAGCAGTCAAGAATTCTGGGGCTTTCTCTGGGTTTGTGATTGACTAATGTTCAACCTCCTGGAGCCTCATTCCCCCCTTCTGTAAAACAGTGAACCTGGAGTCACTGATTTAAGGTATGGCCTAGCACTAACATTACATGAATCAGGATTATTCTGGCAAGAGCTCATTCGTTGGAGAGAGATTCAAGATAGCTGCTGGAATCGCCACTTTCCGGTTACCCACATCCACTCAGTGCTTTGAAGAAACATTAGTTATGTAATTAATATCTGCTTTTGTTTAGATTCAAGCTGAAATGCTTTTGGATATTTCGTACTTAGGCTATTTCAACTCCAGGGTCATAGAAGATCAGGTTTTTTGGAGTCCACCTTAAACAGATGACTAAGAGAAATTGATTTTCAAAATATATTCTTCGGATGAATTTAATTTGATGTGATGGAGAAAACAAACAAACACAACAAAAAACGACATGAGTCAACACCCTGGGCATTTCCAGATTAAACTGGAGTGTAATTTCATCCTCTCTGGAAACTGACTTTCTTTAGATCCCCAAAGCCAAAAGTTGCATTTTGCCTCTTCTTTGGGGATAAAGTTTCATAAAAGAGGTGGTGGTTGTAGTTGGATTTTCATTCCTGTATGCTGGGGGAATATCAGCCTGGAGCAGAGTGTGAGGGGACCCGTCATGCCTGTTATTCATGTGTCTCTGGGCGGCTCCATGGAGACCTTGTATCCAGAGAGGAAGATGCGACTCAGATTCTCCTTCCCTGTGGAACTAAATTGGTCCTAGTTAGGGTCGGTTCAGAGCACCCCCTATAAAGCTAGTAAGCATACTGAAATCCAAACACAAGGGAGACAGCACAGCAAGCAACGCAAATGAGAAGATACACGCCAGAGGGAATGTTTCATAGATTTGGTATTTGGGACACTCCACTGCCATTTCTCCCTTCCCATTTGTTTTTCAACTGATTGAAAAACTACTAATGAGCGTGTTTACATTTTCTCCAGTTGTCTTACCCAAGTGTGAGACCAGCTGGGGAGAGGGGTTTGTTCTCTGTCCAAAGCCCTAGCTGTCTCTCCCTCCGTCGTCTTCTCGCTCTCCGGCTGCCAGACCCCCTCCGCCCTGCCAAGCCTCTCCGCGCCTGCTCACCACCCCTCTCCCTGGGGTTCTCTCTGTGTTCCGCACCGGCCAGCAGCCCCACCACATGTTTTGCATTGCTCACACCCTCCCTTCTCTCCCTGCTTTGTTGTCATGTGTTTTGTTTTGAAAGAGGTGAGGTGCAGAGGAGGTCTTGGGTTTGTGCCCTTCCACTCAGCCTCAGCACTGGGATTCGGCCCAGATTGCATTTGCCCCCATTTCTGCACTGAGCTCAAGAGACCCTGTAGGAGAATGTCTTTCTGTCCTCTCACAGTTCTTCTGGATGCATTTTCTCTCTCTGGTCTGCTCCAAATTTCTAGTCTCTGACCTCTAAAACCCAACTCGTTCTCAGTTGCTTTGCTCTTTCCTTCTAATGAGGGTGTCTCAAGCTTCTCTCATTTTGAAAACCACCTTCATAAGGTTTTCCATGTTCTCTGACATAATTGCTGTGAAGTCCCTTTTGGATGAGATTGTTGCCATGCACGCGTGCTCAGTTACTTCAGTTGTGGCCGACTCTGCATGGCTCTACGGTCTGTAGCTCACCAGGCTCTACTGTCCCTGGGATTCTCCAGGCAAGAAGACTGGAGTGGGATTGAACCTGCATCTATTATATCTCCTGCATTGGCAGGCAGGTTCTTTTTTTTTTTTCTTTTATTTAAATTTTGTTTTTTTACTTTACAATATTGTATTGGTTTTGCCATACATTGACATGAATCCACCACAGGTGTACATGAGTTCCCAACCCTGAACCCCCCTCCCACCACCCTCCCCATGTCATCTCTCTGGGGCATCCCAGTGCACCAGCCCCAAGCATCCTGTATCCTGTATCGAACCTAGACTAGTAATTCATTTCTTACGTGATAGTATACATGTTTCAATGCCATTCTCCCAAATCACCCCACCCTCTCCCTCTCCCACAGAGTCCAAAAGTCTGTTCTTTACATCTGTGTCTCTTCTGCTGTCTTGCATATAGGGTTATCATTACCATCTTTCTAAATTCCATATATATGTGTTAGTATACTGTATTGGTGTTTTTCTTCCTGGCTTACTTCACTCTGTATAATCGGCTCCAGTTTCATCCACCTCATTAGAACTGATTCAAATGTATTCTTTTTAATGGCTGAGTAATACTCCATAGTGTCTATGTAACACAGCTTTCTTATCCGTTCGTCTGCTGATGGACATCTAGGTTGCTTCCATGTCCTGGCTATTATAAACAGTGCTGTGATGAACATTGGGGTACACGTGTCTCTTTCAATTCTGGTTTCCTTGGGGTGTATGCCCAGCAGTGGGATTGCTGGGTCTTAAGGCAGTTCTATTTGTAGTTTTTTAAGGGATCTCCACAGTCTTCTCCATAGTGGCTGTACTAGTTTGCATTCCCACCAACAGTGTAAGAGGGTTCCCTTTTCTCCACACCCTCTCCAGCATTTATTGCTTGTGGACTTTTGGATCACTGCCATTCTGACTGGTGTGAAATGGTACCTCACTGTGGTCTTGATTTGCATTTCTCTGATAATGAGCGATGTTGAGCATCTTTTCATGTGTTTGTTAGGACAGGCAGGTTCTTTATCATTGCTGCTAAGTTGCTTCAGTTGTGTCCAACTCTGTGCGAACCCATAGACGGCAGCCCACCAGGCTCTACCGTCCCTGGGATTCTCCAGGCAAGAGCGCTGGAGTGGGTTGCCATTGCCTTCTCCAATGCATGAAAGTGAAAAAAGAAAGTGAAGTCGTTCAGTCGTGTCCGACTCTTAGCGACCCCATGGACCGCAGCCTACCAGGCTCCTCCGTCCATGAGGTTTTCCAGGCAAGAGTCCTGGAGTGGGGTGCCATTGCCTTCTCCTCTTTATCACTAGTGCCACCTAATTTATTCAAACACATTTTACAGTAAACCCATAACTATGAAAAGGGCTTCCCTGGTAGCTCAACTGGTGATGAATCTGCCTGCAATGCCAGAGTGAAAGTGAAAGTGAAAATCACTTAGGGTGTCAGACTCTTTGTGACCCCATGGACTATACAGTTCATGGAATTCTCCAGGCCAGAATACTGGAGTGGGTTGCCTTTCCCTTCTCCAGGGGATCTTCCCAACCCAAGGATTGAACCCAGGTCTCCCACATTGCAGACAGATTCTTTACCAGCTGAGCTACAAGGGAAGCCCAAGAATACCAGAGTGGATAGCCTATCCCTTCTCCAGGGGATCTTCCCAATCCAGGAATTGAACCAGGGTCTCCTACATTGCAGGCGGATTTTTTACCAACTGACCTATCAGGAAAACCCTTGTTCAATTCCTAAGTCAGGAAGATACCCTGGAGAAGGGATAGGCTACCCACTTCAGTATTCTTGGGCTTCCCTAGTGGCTCAGTTGGTAAAGAATCTACCTGCAAGGTGGGAGACCTGGGTTCGATCCCTGGGTTGGGAAGATCGCCTGGAGGAAGGCATGGCAACCCATTCCAGTATTCTTGCCTGGAGAATCCCCATGGACACAGGAGCCTGGAGGGCTGTGGTCCATGGGGTCACAAAGAGTTGGACACGACAGAGTGACTACGCACATACAACTATGAAAAACCCCCACGTATTCCCTGTGGCTCATCTTGCATATCTCCGGGTATGTGGGCATGTCTCCTCGTAGCCCTTCTTGTGTAAGGCTCTCCATCCTCTCCTGAGCTGCTGCTGGGTTACTCAACCTTCACATTTTTCCCAGCATAGTCATTGAACTGTCCATTTCCAGGCTATTGACTAGTTTTGTTTGGCCATACTACGAGTTAGTTTCCAAAGTCCTTTAGTTAAGGAGATGATTCCACCCAGGCCAATGATAATGAATCTTTATTGGATATATGAATTGAATGAAGACCTTGACCTCCCTTGTCAGCACAGTTTTAGAGTCTGAGTTCTAATGCCTAAAAACAGCCTTCTCGTTTTCTTTTTTCCTCTTTTCTTTTTTTCCCTTCCTTCTTTCCTCCCTCTCACCCCTCCTTGCTTTTTTCCCAGCCTCTCTTCTTTTCTTTTTAGTTAAAAAATTGGAATTTGATTTTCAGGCTCACTTTCTAAAGAAACTCTAACAGGCCATACACAGAATATGTCCTTAGTTCTTAGAAGTCTGGGTTTTTTTTCCAGAGACCCTCTATTGACTCTCTGAGTTGAAACAGTTTAGACTCCACATAAAATATGCATTCTTTACCCAGGCTCTTCATGCTCTGCATACTGTTACAGTCCTTGAAGAGCTTGTCAGTGACAAGTAAGATAAATGAGTGAAGAGGACTTTACAAGTGTTTAAAAGCTAAGTATAGCATGTGCTGTCCACTACTTAATTAAACAGACCTGAGCTTAACTAAGTAACTTTGTGGTGGAAACTTCTAGGGCCTTCCCCTTTTCCCAGACCCCTGCCATTTCGAACAGTGCTCAGAATGTTAGAAATTTCTTGGTTGTCTTCAGTTGCTGACATGTTAGCCTAGGTTTGAAACCATCCTGTTGGTTAAAGCATTAAAAATTAGTACAGCTTGTGGATAATCAGTTTTGAATTTCTATTAGGACTTGGTCAGAAACATGGGGCTTGATCAAGATTTTTATAATGTGTGTGAGTTTCATCCTTTTCACAGAGAGCTTTAAAATAAAAAGTTAGCTCTTTCTCTCATCAGCTCTAACTGGGAGCTCTTACTGTCTAGAGAGTCAAGAGCCCATTGCCAGCTCAGTCTTACTATTTATACTAAAGGGATCAGTCTGTATGAATCTGAGCAGGATGGTAGAGTGGGTACTTAGGAAGCTGTGGAATCATACTCCCAGATCTTTCAGTTGTGTGATCTTGGGTAAGTTTCTTTATCTTTCTTATAAACACTACCACTGCCATTATGTATTTTACTTTTACTTTCCCTCTTTACTCATACAATCCAAAAGCATGTTTCTCAAACTTATCCCACAATCTCAACTCACAATATTGTTACAAAGAAGGAAAACAGAGCTATCATACTGAAAAGCCTTAGTTTCTTTACCTGTAAAGTGGGGATAATCACAGCCTCTATCAGGGATGATAGTGAGGATTCCCTCTTGGTTTTTAGGAGCTACCATGTGCTCGCCACCATTAAAGATTTTGAATATGCCTTTCTCCACCACTAGCCTGCATCAGAGCTTTGCTGGGACTGATGAGAAGAGATGGCAACAGCAAAGTGCTGTGGTTGGCACAGAGCAAGAGCTAGGAAAGTCTGTTATTGTTCTTGGTATTCACAGGAGGCTCTGTCTCACAGTGCCAGTCTTCTTTCTGCTACTATTAAGGATCTTTATATCATTAGCAAAGTATATAAAGCTCTTTCTCTGGTCCCATGGTCTGCACTGGCTGGTAGCAGAGCAGAGGTGATGATGGTCTCAGCTATACTATCTGTCCAGAACCCTTTGGGGAATTCCTCAGGTTCCTAAAGTGATGGCAGGACACAGTTGATTAGAATAATCTCCCTCCCTTGCTTTTAGAAGAAAAAAAGAAAAGAAAAACTATACCAAAAAAAAAGTACAACAAGAAATATGAACAGGAGACTAGCATCTATCTGTTCATGTGGAGTTTCATTCATGCGAAAGGCATTCTTTCCTCTCTTGCCTCCACTAAGGGACTAGAACGCTGGTTATTTATCAGTCACCTCACTCCCTCATAGACTGGGGTTTTTCCCTAAGGGCATGAACTTTTGTCTGCCCTGTTCCCTGGCCAGACCTACATGAGTGACCAGGGGAGGACCTCAGGCAAGGAGAAGTGCAGGGGCTTGCGGCAGGCTGACAGCAACACGTCCAGGACTGACCATCCAGTCTGTGAGTGACCTCTGGGGCTGGACGAGAGGATATGGGAGGGGCACTGACTTCCCTATAACAATTAAAAATGAAATAAAATAAGGGCACTCAATGACTAGGTACAAAAATAGCAGCCAAACTGTCCATGGTGACTACTAATTTTCTGTCTATAAATAAGAGCTGAGGGAAGCAGCTTCAGCAAGGTTGGGAGGAAGAGTCTCATCAGTGTCCTGTTTGGCTACGGATGGATGGCAGGACTGATGAGCTAAACAAGCGGGAGGAGATCAGACCAGTTTTCAAGGCAGGACTAATGCTGCAGCAGTAGTTTGTGTAGATATTTATAAATGCATAGATGTCCAGAGGCTAGCCCAGTTTCCCAAAGATGGCGTGATTTGCTGTGAGTGAGCATATGGCTATGGCTCTTCTAAAATTCCTTCCAAAACCCCAAGTTGATGAGTTCTTCTGAGAAATAAGATAGCGAATTACCATCTCAAATATTTTTCCTACTCTCTTCACATCCAGTAAAGGAATGAAGAAAATAACACATACACAGACGTCATGGTTTTTTAAAAATTTATTTTTAGTATGTTTATTATTTAATTGATTTCTTAATTTATTTTTTAATTGGTCATGTTGATGTACATACCGTATTTTGAGTTCCAGTTCCCCTCATTGGCCTGCTTTTCCTCTCGTGATGATGAGGGTGAGTTTGTCATTCTGGGTGAGAATCTCCCCAGTTCACTCTTCCTTATAGCTGTGTCCACACCAACTCTCACATCTTAGCTCAGAGGTCATCTGACCCATGGAGCCTTATCTGATATCCAGCCCTTAGCTAGAATGGATTTCTCCTGCCTCCAGACACTCAAGTAAACCAAGCCTCTCTCCTTGTTTTTCTTCTTCTCCTGTGTTACAGCCCATCCTGTAATTCCTCATATATTTATCTTTGCTTTGTTACATGCATCTGGCCTGGGACCTTTCCATTCATAAACAGCTATAGGACTCTGGAGTCAGAAACCTGGGTTTAAGTCCTGTTTCTGTACTCACTAGCTAAGCAATCATGGGCTTGGTTTCCTCGTCTGTAAAAGGTGGCAATGAATGTGTTCTACTCAGACGCTTAGCCTGACATGAAATTGCTCTAGTCTTAAGGCTGTAGGAGTTTGATGAGAGTTGACTGAATTTCTATGCAGGGTCCACAGTAGAAGGCATTCCATCAGTGATTCTCACTTACTCCCATAAGGTTCCCTAATGCTGAATACTCCCCTAATAGCTTCTTCATCCCCCCACTTCATTCTGTCCTGCAAGAGTGACCCAAGCATTGGAACCCAGACCCCACTCACTTATGATTCACTGCTGTGTGGGCCTCTGGATGTTCTGGAAATCCCTTCCCTTCTCACTGCTCAGTTGTTGCTCAGTTAAAGTTTATTCATCTTTAACTCAGAGACAGGAACTATTGACCTTGCTCTGATTTCACAGAAAGAAGGCCGATAGAAGAGTTCTGGACTATTTCGAATTTCCCTGGCAGGAAAGAGGCAGAAAAGAAAACCTGAGAGGAGAAAGTGTAATTGCTAGTATGGTATTATCTCCATATCCCATAGCAACAAATTTGTTATATATTTTTTTCTTATTTAAACCATATTCATGAAGGTTTTATTGTTAAGTTGATCCAGATGACTGATCAAAGCATAGTTCGTTATTGCCACCTTGCTAAAATATTTTTAAAGGCAGTTTTAATATTACACTTTTATAGCTACATATTGCTATTAAGCTATTGAGTCTATTACTAGTCAATCAAGGATTTTCATTTTGTTTCAAGAGCTCCTTGGATAAACTCTTCAGAAATGTCAAGAGCAGTGGAGTCTATGGCACCTTTTCACAGATGGTGTTCATCAAGGATCTTAGTTAATAGATACAGTTTCAGTTTTCCATGGTTGACTTTTGGTGCTAATGAAAGTATTCTAAAGATTCCTGCTCTTCCAAAGGCTAGAATATAGTAAGGAAATGAACCTCATGACACCCCCACTCTCTTTATTCTTAATGATGTAACTACCCAAAGACATGAAGTATTTCAGTAGGTCCATTTTATTCAAGAACAGAATATTTCTCAAACAAGAACAACTTGACTTTTGTAACAGTTCCAGAACTGTACATTTATCCTGCTCTCTCATGTCCAAGAACAACAACAACCAAAAACAAAGGCATGATGGGGAAAGTTAAACTACCACATGAGAGTTACATACTCAACTGATTCATCATAGATGCTAATTCTGTATTTTTTCTTTTTATCTTTTCCAAATAGCCAGTATCCTTTCCATTCATTCCGTCATACACTTACACATTTATTCAACATACATTTACCTTTTATATATCAGACTGTCTTAGGTGATGAATCCAAGGGTAATTCCCACTTAGCACTTTCCCTTAAGAGAATTTCAACCTAGTGGCAGAGAAAGCCAAGAAAGAATGCAGTTATTTACCATTCATAGAGACAAGTGCTGTGATGGAAGTAGTAGAATTCTGGGGAAGGCAGTAGAAGGGCACTTAATCTCTTCCAAGGTGGACTTAAGGAAGGTGGCTCTGGAGGTGATAATGTCAGAGCTAAGACTAGAAGAACTGATGGTTATAACCAAGGTAGAAGAAGAGGATAAAAGGCATGACAGGAGCAGAGGGCAGCATGTCCCAGGGCAGGGGAGGGGAAGGTGGGATGCTGGGAGGTGAACAGCAGTTACCTAACAAGAGCTTCATAAGCTCTGCCAGAGATGGGGCTCTTTCCTGGGGACAGTGTGGAGTCTCTGGGAAGCTGAAGCCAGGTAGTAACAGAGGTCTGATGTCACTCTGACTACAGATCATGTTTGGCTGGAGGCAAGAGTGCAGCAGGAAAGCTGTTAGGAACCTATTGCCCCAGAGAAATAAGGTGGCGTCTGGAAGAAAGAGGAAGTAGAAAATGAAATCTGATTAGATTTGTCTCAGCAGTCATGACATAATATAATAAAACAAATATAACACAGCCAAAGGTGAACGTGTCAGGTCAGCAGTTTGGTAAACTCTGAAAAGGAAATAAAAACGGGCTTTCATAAATTACTAAATGAGGCCATTAGTTCCCAAGAGCAGTGCAGTGGAAAGCCATCTCGCTCCAACTCTGTATTAGCTTTCCTGGAATTTCACTTTTGGTTATCCAGAAGATGTGCTGTCTAAGGCTTTGTGGTGGGCACCTTGTATATCTGATGGCTACAGGGATGTGAACCATTACACATGGAATCATCTGATGAACATGTTTGAAATTATTTGAGCAAGTATTATCCTTGTTCCAATCCTTAAAATTTTTCTGCAATTTTTCTTCCTTCCACCTTTAGGGAGTGTTTATTCATAGCTTCCTAGCCTTATAGACCATTCTTGGCATGTTAGGAAACCAGTATAATTGGGTGGAGATAAGGACAGGTAGTGTAGATTGAAAAAACATTAAGAGCTCCATTTCTAATTTAATAATTAAGTGAGCAGGATCAGTCAAACGTTTTTACGGAAGGGAAAAGTAGAAACCAGCCTGTAAGCAATCGGTCACAGTTTAGGGGATATGCTACAAGCTAGATAAATAAAAATGGTCTAAAGTATCAGGCTAAACTCTCATTTTTCATCTCATTTCACACTCTTCTCTTCCAGCCCAGACTAATCAAAAGAAGCCTCTTCCGCTCACAATTGCTGTGTGTACATTTCCCCCAGATCTGGTATTCACATGAACAACGTGGTTTATTTATATTTCAGCACCAAATTGGAAAGATGACATCATTCATTTACAGTCTTTATCCCATGACATGCCTATTCTCCAACACCTCATTTCAGCAGACACATTTAGGACCGCATATAGCATCTTGTTTAGCTTGTACATTCTTTTATGGGATACAGTTCAAAGGTAGGGAGCTTTAAGCTTGTCACTGGTAAGAAAATAATCTCATAAAATCACAGGAGCTTCCCCAAAGGATAAGGACATTATGATGTTTACAATAGCAGGGTTATTATTTGTTCATTTAGGCTTCATCACTCATTCTTGGGTGAGTCCCTTTCTTCTTGACCACAGCAGATCTTATAACTCCCTTCAGACTTTCGGAATTCTTTTAGAAGAAACAATTCCAGACTTATTAGATCGTGAGTTCAAAACTGCAGGCTCCTGACGATACTGGAATTTTAGGTGTGAACACGACATTTCACAATCTCATGCACGAGTACAGGCCAGTAGGGGAGTCTCAGCATTTGGTCGGCAACAGCTCCACTGGCTGCTCTTTCTCACAACATATAACGTGTCCGTTGGGTCTTCTGACACTTTAAGTGGACACGTGAAGGCTGGAAATGCTATCAGCTGCCAGAGGTTGCCTGGGATTTTTTTTTTTTTTTTTTTTTAGGTGGCTCTTTCCCTCTATTTTTATTGTCTTTATCCATATACTTGCATTTTTTAAAAATGTCCACTCTGGGGCCTTTCAAATATTGTACACATTTAAAAAACTGGAGTGAAAAAATCATGAGACATCCTCTGTCCTACAGAACTGAAATGTGAAGTCAGTTTCCAAAACTTAACAAAACCAACACATTTATGAGAAAGCTATTTCTACCTGTTCAGCTGTTTGCCTTTTTTTGCTAGCAACATGGCAAAGAGAAAGGCCTCAAGATTGAGAACTGGAAGGTCCAGAATATCTCCATGTTCTTTGTCAAGAGAGAGACAGAAAATCTATGCCTTGATTTTCCAGCTATAAATGAGGATAATAATAATTCACCCCAGGAAAGTTCTGAAGATAAATTAGATCATACATGAAGAACACTACAAGAAGAGACTGCTAGGTCCAGCATTGTTATATGAGTATTGTTTATGCTACATACTAAAATTCCAACTGTCTGAATGCTCTGCCAGACTCTGACTTTCAGCTCTCTTGAAGTGTTGATGGCTCATTGTCATGAACCACCAGTGGGGCTGTTATGGCAACTCACGAGATGTCCTCAATTCTTAATGACCTTCCCTGGCTGAAGACAGTTGGGTTGCTCACCTTTAGAATGACAGTGGCCCTCAAAATTATGGCCTCTTCTTTCTTTGAGTCACTTGTTACAGCAACATGTATAATGTTGTCTGTATCTACTTGGCCCTGTGTTAGATGCTGGAGAGAGACTGCTGAAAGACGCAGCCTCAAGCTTACTGACAAATGGACAGACGAATCCGTGGTTAGAGAGGTGTGGTAAGCATGAGGTACATGTCACCCGGTCTCAAGGGTGGGGTCAGGAAAAGGCTGTGCATTAGCCTGACACAGAAACTAGAGGCAGGGAAAGGTGGCTGAGGCAGCTGTCACAAACAGAGCGAACAACATGTATTAAGAAGGAGAAGAGTCTTCCAGTAAACAGTGACAATAGTTCAATAGTAGCATGACTTTTATTTCAAGCCCATTATGTACCAGATCCTGGACTGACTTGAAATCCACTCTCTTCACAATACTTTCTCCTCACAACAACCCCAGGGAAGAGATTCTATTACTCCCATTTGAAAGTTGAGGAAATTGGGGCATAGAAATAGTTAACTCTCAAAAGACCATGTAGCCAGTGAAGAGGTGGTTGAACCCAGTTGGCCTTATCGCCAAGCCCACACTTGGAGTCTCTGCATTTCCCGGCTTTCTGAGCTGCATATTTTTATCTGCCTTTCTCCATGGACTTCAGGCAGTTTTGTGGATTCTGTGACCTTTGTTAGCTCAATTGATCATTGGTCTCTTTCTTGCCCTGCATAATAAAACCATATAGTCCTGTAGCCCTTGGAGTTTAACTCTGACACTTAGTTGCCTCATGTGACAAACATAGCAAGGAGTAAAATTAGAGTGGCTAACTCTTCTCCATCAACTTCGCTTTCTTTGCCTTCATTTCCCTAAAGAACGATATTAGTTAAAATGTCCTCAGAGAGCTGTTGCCCTAGAAGTCATCCTAGCAACAAACCAGCCCCATCAGTAGTTTTGTGGTTGGCAGCCTTTTGGTGGGCTTCTCTGCCTTGTCTTGCAGGACGACTGTTGTCTGTAGCTCTCTGTCTCCTTCCAGGTCTTTCCCATCTTTTCCTCCAGGGCTTCCTTCTGTTGCTTGCTCTAGAGCGTAAGATGTGATGGTTGGCAGTATGTTATTGCAAGCTTACTATGGATCTGTGTGATCGCTTGATAACACAAAGCACTTTAGCATGTGTCCATTTATTGGCATTTAAATCATGTGGGGGAAGTACACTTATGTCTATGAATGGCTCTCTGACAACATAGCAGATTCAGTGATGTGACAGAACCTCTGTCACCAAAGCTAATGGAATGGTGTGTTCTTTATTAAGTTTCCATCGAACTAAAAGTGAAAATCTCTGTTCCTAAAAAAAGAATAATGGGAGCCCTACAGGTGTTGTAATTGTGCCCTGACGCTCTCGGGCTGGTCTTCCAGCTCCTGATGGAATCTTCCCTGGTTTGTGTTCCGTGCAGACCCAAAACAGAATGAAGCTGATGGCGGACAACTACGATGAGGACCACCACCATTACCACCACCACCATCACCACCACCACCACCGGTCCCCTGGGAGGTCGCAGCATTCCAATCACAGGCCCTCTCCTGACCAGGTCAGTGTCATTGCTGCTTACCTCTAAGACCCCTTTTACCCTTTGGATATTTTAAGATAAAATAAATAATCCTCAAGAAATAATAAACAGCATAAAGTGATATGTTCTTTGAACTGAAACTAATAGCTTTGGTATTTATTTCCATCACTCAAGGAATCTAAATGTTTTCCTTTCTCCTTCCTCTTTAAGGTTTTGTCTGTTCTTGTTTATGTTATGCGTTTTCTTTCCTCTTCTCCTTTCTTTTTCATAGATATGTAGTCTGTTGCTGGCACAGTATTAATGGTGGGTTACTTTGGAATGTTGTTTTCAGAGTTTTAAGAGAAAGCACTTTGTTTCCATGAGCTTGGCAATCAGAGAAGCCGTGAGTTTGCTGAGCACTGTCCTAGAAAATCCCTTAGTGATGCAAATTAAAAGTGGGGTAAAACTACATGAAAAGAGATGAGTTTTGCTTGCATTTTAGCAAGTGAAGTCAAGGCGTCCGGTTTATTTGATCTGGACTCTATTTTCTCGCTTACCTGAGTAAACAAGTGAAGAGATGGCTTGAAAAAAACACAGTTCTCCAGCAGTTTTCAGTGATATTCACCTTCACCCGTCAAATGCAAAGACTGTTTACATGTTTAGTATTAAAATTCTTGAAGGGAAATTTTATGGAAATTATGGGATTAAATATAAATTAGCAGGATATCATAGTCAATATTAATAGTGTTTCCTTTTTTATCTTACTGTGACCTTTTTAAAAAGTAGTGTAACTTATACAATAAATTTCAAGAGAGGTGAGGTCATAGGTAATAGAATGGAATCATCTGAATGCCTTTGTTATATATTTCTAAATAGTGAGGAGCGAGAGGTGTGTGAGGAGGGGTTTCACTATTTATAAGAGGAAGGGGTGCTTACTGACTTCCTAAAATTTTTTCAGATAACTCTGTTTCCTTTTTACCTCATGTTACTAGCATCCTGTAGGAGAAGTTTAGATTCCAAGTCTCCAGGAATTTTACTAGGAAGTGGTACAATTCCAGAGGGTGCTATTTATATAGCTCACAACATAAGACATACCCCGTGGAACTGTGCACTAAGGCAGCTCCAATCAGAGCGATCCTCACCCCCAGCTTGGCCCTGTCCTTGTCCTGGGAAACATTTGCCCTCAGAGTCCTCAACCCTGGAAAGGATATTCACACAGGACATCTTAGTTTCTGAAGCTAAGTGCAAAAAGGCACCAGTTTATGTCATTAACTCTCAAAAAGGGTTCTCAGTTTGGAAATCAGCGAAGTAGAAAGTGAGATTGATTTTATGTCATTTTCTTGAATGTCTGGTTTTGGTTTAATTTGGTTTTATTTAGTCAGTTATCATCCCTCACATCACATCCCTCACCATCACTACTTTCCCAAATTCACCTACCCCAGTGTACCTGGCATCCTGCTAATTCATTCTCATTCTTGCCCTTTGCTCCTTGATCTTCTGCCTTGGGAAATGAGTGTAAGATTTTCTTGGTACTAGAGACCACCCTGGACTTGCCCCCAGAGAAACCGAAACAGAGAACACTATAGCGACAGAAAAAAGGATCTGGACCCAAACTGGGGGAGTGGGTCACACAAGCACCTGCTGAAATGACAGTCTTGTTTCATCACTGAGACACATACACTAATGTGTCATGCTAGAAACACAGTACCAGTTCAAATTTATCTGCCTTGTGAATGCTATATTTTCATTTTTTTTATAAAAGATAGCCTCTAGATACTTTTCTAGAGCTCTTTAATCATTAAACTAGAATACTTGCCTGTTTGGTTGACTTCTGTTTCTTGACAGACACTAGTGATTGTTATAAGACAGAGATCATTGCTCCGATGTGGTGCCCTCCACAGAAGAGTTAGCATTCCTTGAGAAGTGTCCAGCTACCGCACGTGGTCAGGACCTCTTGTACATTGCCAATTATTAGGAAGGTGGTGATGACCTTCCACTTTCACATTCTCCATCTCAGTAAGTACTGTAAGCAACCCATTAACGTAGAGGCAGAGAGGGTCATCCTCTTCCTCAGAGGAAAAATCCACCGAGACGAGGAGGCCCTCAAGAGCTGGGAGTCCTTTGCTCATTCAGCCGAGGCTTGGAACACCTATCCCATGATGGCCACTTTGCTGGGCTTAGGTAAGGGAATAATAGATAATAGCCTTATATTCAAGTAGTTTGCTGTCTGGTTTTGAGCAAAAATCTGATGTCTCATTCATTTCTGTTCAGGATAATGTCAGTCAGAACAAGACAGATAACAGGCAGTTTTAACTTAATTAGGGGGCCCATGACTTAGGACCTGCAGTGGGGTTCACTGTGAAAGTGAAATATCATTCATCAGAAGGATAGCTTTTGTGACTTTAAATTGGAGTCAGCATGGCCGTAATGCTCCCTTGTTGTATTTTTTCAGTCAGAGAAGGAGACTCAAGTTGGGAGCCCTCATAGGAGGAGGTTGACTCCAGAGATGGAGCTGGCAAGACCTCCCTGGGCTGGTTAACCTTTCTGACCAGGTATTCCTGCTCCTGGACAATGATGTCTCCCCCTGTGTGGGATATGGAGATTCATATTCACCAACTCGTGTATCAGTTTGTGCATCATTATAAATCTACATCCCAGTCGTGACAGTCATTGAAAGGCTGGGAAGTCTTTCCCAGTTGATTGCAAAAGCGACACATAATTGTGTAAGCATATATACTAACATATATGGAGTGGAGCTACTTCTTAGGGGACAGTGACAGCTTTATATCAGCACGTGGCAACATTAGAGGCTGAATAACGGATTGATTTGGATGAGATTTGAACTAAGTGTTCATGATGTACCCCTACTAAATGAACCGACTTAAAGGAGAAAGGTCTCTTTGAGGGATTCCTGATCCCCTTCCCATGAATCTTTTAGCCCTAACTTTCCTGTGGCCATGAGCGTTGACCACCTATACCTTGTAGAAGAGGAGCTCCAAAGTGTTGACATTAACTTTTGAGCTTTATTAAGAGGTCAGAGCACATGAAAGTGAAGAAGAAAAAAAAAAAAATCAGCCCTTTGCTACTTTCCCAGAGAAACTCATTTTTCCTTAGGAAACTCAATTTAACTATTGCCAGGTACTTGCAGAGTTAGATTCTTTTTCCACTTCTTCCCTGACCCTCTCTCTTTTACTATGATTTTGCTTTCTCCTTGGGAGAAACTGAATCCAAGGATTATAAGTCTAGACTAGCCTTTCCCAGAGTAACTTTTGGAACATTAGTCCCATGAGGAAGGTTTGAAACAAAGAATCAGTGGGCAAAGAATTTGCGGAAAGTGTTGCATATTATAACATAATCTTGGAGAGTCTTGGTGCAATTAAGAGATCAAAGGATCCATAAAGTCATGTAAAAAAGCAAGTTCTCCAGTTTTATTTAACCCAGCACTTCCCAGACTTACTTGCTCATGGAATCTTTTTTCTTCTTCTTTTCAAGTAGCATCTGTGCTCTGAGGAATACTGTCCTCAGAGTATCAGGTGTAGGAAAAGACTACCCAGCTTAAAACATGGCTGATCCAGTGCCCACTGGTGTTGTACATCAAAAGATAGACTTTTGAGGCAAATTTTCCTTATGGTTTAATAGCAGAAAATGAGAGTGTTCACCTCTTAGGATACTTTTTTATTTCAAGACAATGACATCTGAGAATGAGTTATACCACCAAAAAAATCAATTGATTGCAGTTAAAGGAACCATCATAAAAATGAGGAGCCAAGAAAGTGAGAATAATCATACATGCACATCTCTTCAGGGATTGAAAATACATGTGATAAGGGGAAGGAAATATGGAGAATATGTAAGAGAATTCAGTGGGGTGTGTCAGTCCAACAAACTAGACCCCCACCCAAGAAAGGAGCAGTTAATAGTTTGTGACCTATGACCATAGTCATTGAATATGTTCAAGTACAACATTCAGAGAAGTCTCAGTAACGCGTTAAGAAACCTTTCAAACCAAGAAGTGGGCACGCAAGCAGATAAGAACTATTTCCCATGACACAGGCTGCTGGTGAGCTCTGAGAAATAATTAAGACCAAAAACTTAGTTGTACCTGCTGGAGACATGTTAGTGGTTTTATTTTTAGTAAGGTTACCAAGACCGATTTTAGAAAAGCTAAGTGGAAACTCAACTTCTCCCAAATGCCCTCTGGACCTGCCATCATCACTATCTGTTATTTTTAAGTAGCATCTTTCCTTGCCTTATCCAGGATGCCAAGATTTTTTACTTATTTTCCCAGGCATTGTGTAACTTTTATAGTCATAGTTCATTAGTCTCCTTCCAGTGGCTCCCCAGTATGGGCCAACCCATGGATAAGAAAAGCATGGCATCAGAGTGAGCACCACACTTCAGATGACTCAAAACACCAGACTCGCTCAGGTTGCCCTTTGGCTTCTGGAACTTCCACTACTGTGCTTGGGTTGGATGTTGGGTCTTTAAAGGCCTGGATCTTACTTCTTTTTGGTGCAAAATGTACCTCCAATTGTTAAAGCATCTGGCACTCTGATTCTAATTTGTGGGGACCTAACTGACAAAAACCTAAACATTTTTTGTGTGTGTTGGAACCCCAGAATATGTGGTCACTTTCAAAGCCCAGAACTTGTTTCTCCTCTCTCTGGCTCTTTCTTTGAATATAAATGCTCACTCACTCACAGGAGTTGGAAAGGTCAAGGAATTTGTACTACCTTGAAGACTTTCAGATCCCAATTAGAGTTTAAATTTCACATTTTGCTTATAGAAATCTTACTTGTAAAGGATGGCTACAGAGTCCAGGAGCATGGAGGCATAACACTTATTAAATTTATTATGGGAATTTTTGATTGAATTTTATGTCATATTCATACTCTCTGTTACATATTCCAAAGCATAGTTGTACCTGTCTGGCTCATAGTAGGCACTCGATAAATGTCTGTTGAATGAGTTCTTCCTGTAGTACCTCTGGGAAATAAGAAGGGCAGATGGAACTATCCCCATTACACAGATAAGAACACTGGAGCTCAGAGAGGCTGATATCTATTCAGAATCACATACCTGCAAATGAACAGGCCCCAGAGAAGGGTCTGTATCTCTGAATGCTGTCCCCGGGGCAAACCTCCTTGGATGTCAGTATGGATCTATTTATATAACCATGTGTACTAAATATGGTTTAATTACAGTATCAACTTCCTCTAAATGCAAATGTGCATTTTCAGTTTCCTGTCCAGTTGTAGTATATTTTATCTCATTTTGGTTTAGTTTTCAAATTTGAATTAGAATTTCATCACATCGGTTCTCTTTCCATTTGCCCCAGCTTTCATCAGCATTATCTCCATTCTTCTGTTTGTGATATTCACTTCATTTTCCCCCATCCCCCCTGCCTTTTACTTTTCTCCATACCTGCTATCACTGTGCCAGTGACAATGTGGCTTCTTACAGCTCTCCCACTGCCCTCGAGGCACCAGAGTGAGGATCTCAAGGAGTAGAGTGCCTGGCATAGAGAGGGAGAGAAATCGCTCTGGGTTATAGTGGGCCCTGGGCGGTGGATCACCAGGATCCACATTCCTTTGCTCGCTCACCCATGAGCCTGTGTACACACAAGGCCCGGGACCAGTCAGGCCCCCAGAGCAGAGTTAGAGGGTGCTTCCCTTGGCTCGAGGCTGCCATCGGACCAGCCAGGGCTCCTGGAGGGCTTTCAGGTAGTGGCCTCATTGTGACAGAGCTGCGTTAGATATTGTACATCCTCCACTTCAGGGTGTCCACTCTCCTTATCTCTTTCTAGAAAATTGATCACCCTAATCCTAAATGTTACTGACCCCACTTGACGGTTTCCAGAATCCACCTGCAAATGTAAATAGTGGCTTTGGGTCCCTTCTCTGCCACTCCTGTTTACTCTGTGGTCCCAGCATGTGTTGGCTCTCAGCTGAAACATGAGTTTGTACCGCTGAACACATTTCAGAGCACTGAATGTCTACTGCCATTTTCTGCTGAAAATTCCCATTGATTATGCTTGAGACACGTACTGTTTTCCCATAAGCTGCCAAATACCTTGTTCGCTAGAGAACCCAGACATAGACTTGGCTTTCTTTTCAAATTAGTGGTCATGGGGTCAATATACAGGTTATATTTTAAGATACAACAAAATTATCCCAGTGATCTCACCCATGCGGACTGCACCTATGCTCTGCTTCAGAGAGGCTGCAGCACTCGCTACCTTGGTTTTGACATTTCTGGTCTCGAAACATGTCCCCTCTACCCTCTTCTTACAGACAGAAGAGACATAAGGTAGAGTTAGATTCAGAAACAAAAATGAGCTTCTTGCTCTCTCACCCTCGCACCTCTGTCCATACTACACACACCTGAGCTTCCAGACTGAATTAGTCTGTATCCTGGAGAGCATTCCTGCAGAGGGGAAATTCCAGCCAGCAGGTCCTTACTGAGATATGGCTGGAGAAAGGCAACAACATTTCCAAGCCGCATGAGTTTCTTGGTCCCAGATCTGTCTTGTAAGCATCCCCACCCTTGCTGCTTTTCTCCTCTTCTTCTCCCTCCCAAGCGCTTGGATTTTATGTTTGGGAACAGGGCTTCGTAGAGTCTCACTGTCCACCCAGAGAAGGAAGCAGTCACAGCAGCCCCTCCCCGGGCCCTGTTACTTCTCAGAGACCCGACTCCAGGCCTCTGGATTCCCCACTCGCCCTTTCTGTGAGATGCCGGATGGGCTTCTGTGATTGATGCCCTGCTTTCCTTGCACTTTCACCAGCAGATTAGCCAAAGTGCAGCCCTTTGAATTCTAACAAACAGACGAGGGGTTTAACTTGCTCCATTGCCCCCAGAAGATGGATTCTGTGTATAGAGTTGTTATTCCTAGCTTTTGCTTAGGGAGGAAAAAAAAAAGAATTTATTTTATGTTTTGAGGTTAAATGAATGTGGGATAAATGTATACATAGTGTCCTGTGTGTATATATGTATGTATAGCTACATGTCAGACGAACCGAGGACTTTTCCACATATGGAAGAATTTCTCAAGATCATGTTTAACTAGAAATTTCTCTCCCTAACTTCCCCTGTGTGAGTGTTTGAATTTTCATTATATATACATATATGTGCTTGTGTGTGTAAATACATTTTCATGTTTCCTACGTAGAAGAAAAATTGACTCCTATGTATCATAATTTGCTAAAGTATAGTTTCAGGACAACCAAAAAGAAATTTGTTCCCCATGACGGTAACCTAATAAGAGAAGTTACGTGTCACAGGCTTTTAGTATCGGTTTCCCATCCAAGTTAGTATGTCTGAAGCTTGACTAAACAAGAGACGATAGAGGTGCTTTGCATTGCAAATCTAATTTCATGGCCCACTTCTTGGAAGAAGGCTTTGGGTTTTGGCTTCAAGTAGGGATGAAGCCTTCAAATTCAAAACCTATGAAGAAACGTCTTGTTGGGCTAATGTTTATTGAATGGGAGAAGGGTCCAAAGATTTCAACTGTTCCTGCTCTTGGGCCAGTCCTCTCCACATGGGAGTCAGAGAAATCCTGGAATGCATCTTGAACTATATCTTATGATCCACTTGCCTCTTTTCTTTTTCTAAACAGTTAATTTTCACAAGTGAAAATATAATTGACCCTTACCATTGTATCAATTTGAGATATACGACATATGATTTGGTATATGGATATATTGTGAAATGATTACCAGGACAAGTTTAGTTAACATCCTTCACCACACATTGTTACAAATTGTTTTTTCTTGTGCTTACTTGCCCCTTTTCAGATGCTCCTTTTATCACAAGTAGATGCTGTGTTTAAAACTCAACAGATTTTTTTTTTTCAAGTAAATGAAGTAGAAAGATAGCTAGATGTCATTTTTTTTTAACCCCTCAAAGAATACCCCGAATCCCCAAAGCTACTAAAACACAAGCCAAAAGGAATATGTGATTTCTCACCACTGGGAAATAAAGGTGGTAGTTTATTTGTTTGTTTGGTTTAAGAGCAGAGGCTCTGGAATGACCCTGTCAGGGCTCTTTGTGAGGCCACAGGTAGGAAAGAAATGAGGACAAATGTCTGCACTGCTGTGGGAGGTACTTACCTGCTCCTTCCTTACTAGCTGTTCTGTGCTCACCCAACCGTTTCAGTCACAGGAGAGGAAGGGAGGTGGGGTGACACAGCTCTTAGGAAAGCTGGCTGTGCAGATGAGCAAGTTACTGCCAAAGCTGTGTAATCTGGGTGTGATGTTAACTCCTTACATGTAAGCACGCAAGGGCACGATTTGATAAACCCTGGCAGGTAGGGTCTTCATATCTGGGGAAAAAGACAGAGCTGCTTAATGCATCAGGATCCTCCTCTTAGAAAAGGGTTTTTCCTTAAAGGCAATTTGAGCCTATTGAAGATTTCAGTCTTACTCTATTTTGGATAAAGTTGTTTTTCTCCCCTTTCACTGATTCCTCTTAGTTTTAAACCTTGTGTGCAGTATTAGGGTTTCATTAAGAGATTTGTTGCAGCATCCTTTGAGTCAACAGGGGTTTTCAGACACAGTCTACCCTCCCCAGCTTGTAGATGTAACTCATCTTGGCATCGCGGAAGGGTTGATTCCTTTTCAACTTGCTGCTTTAATCCGGTCACATTTGTCTAAGAGGCAGCTCTTTAGCTCCCCCATTGAAAGGGGGTGGCCAACTTTGAAAGGTCTGGAAGCAGGGAAATCCATTTTCTCTTGCTAAACACCATTGCCTTTTTTTTTCTTGAACTGATGTAATAAGGGTCATGTTGGACTTCCATGCCCCAGGCACTTGCAGCACTCAGAAGATAAGGAACCACAGAAAAGAGAATTGAAAACATTCTTTAAACGTAAATGCACGCACAGTGTCAAGGGGCTAGGGAATTCGGTTGCCCACTAGCCAGATTCTGCAAACTACTGTATTTGTGGAACAATATCATTTGAAAAATTGTTTCAGCATCTGTATTTTAATGACAGGTATAAACCATAGCTTTGAATAGCCCAGAGATGTTAAAATAACTAAGGATGGTTTAACACACTGTCTGATCCTTTTTTACATACACCCTTTTGCCTTTGGTCTTAGCACAATATCAAATAAATTGTAATAGTGACAACCTATGAAATGCCACCAACAAGGGCGGTGTGCCCAGTTATATTTGTATACATTTTTAAGGTCTACAAGTCAGGTTAATTTACATTCTCCAGTTTAATTCACACAGTAGCCCTGTGAAGTATCAGGGCCTTCTGATTCTTTTTTCTTTCTGAGGCACTTGAGGACATGAAAAGTCGAGGGGCTAGGGGATTTGGTTGCCCCCTAGCCAGGAAACAGCAGAGTCAGAATCATGCTAAAAAACACAATTTTCACTCTGTTTAACAAAGCCAAGCGTTAATGACTGATGGATGAGGGAGTGAAAATAAAGCCTGTCTCCACCCCACCCCTTTTTTATGGCTATCTGGCAATGGCTCAGCTTTTAGCAGATGTTGACTTTGGGCTCTGAAAATATATTCTTGGCCAGTATACAACCTTCCAGCATTTTTATCTTCAGCTGGGTATCTTGTATCTTTCAGCTGAGAGAGCTGGCACCATGCACTAAAGATTGGTCTGTCAGAATTAACTTTTTCTTGAAGGAAATAGACAGCTAGTTTTCATGTCACCCTATAATGATAGTTGGAAAAAAATGAGAAACTGCCTAAACTTACTGCATTAGAAGTGAAGGAAAATGTCCCACAAGCTTCTCAAATGTTCTCCATGGCTTACCAAAGAGGATTTAGATGGCCCCCTGCCTCAGGGGGTCCCGGTGTGGTAGACTTGCTGAGAACCAACCAGGCTGCACAGGCTTGCTTGCAGTCTCTGCGTCTCCCTTGAGAAACACCCGTGTGTATCTTTTAAAACATGGACATCGCCCATCATATTTTCCCTTAGCCAGGGCCGTTCAGCTCTCACCAAGTCAGGTTAGAAGAATAAATCAGAAGTGCAGCTAGTGCCATGAGAAGGAGGACTGAACCATTCTGGGGAGAAACAAGTAAACACAATCTTGGCAGCCCCTAAGGAACTCTGAAATCCAGGCTGCCTTCTCTATTAGAGGACTCAAGTCATTCAGAAAAGCAGGGGCCAGTCCTTATAGGCTTTCTGGTTTGAAAATGCATGTTAAATTCCCGCATGTGCTGTGGCAGAGCATGAGGGGTATGGGGGTGCTGCCTTTTCCCCCAGGGACTTTGAAACTTGGTGGGGTGCTGCTGATAAGCTGTATAAGGGACATCTGCCGTATGCATGTGAGGTTGTCTTTCTTCCAAGAGCCAGAGAAACCCCACCTAAGTTGTACCATCCAGTCCCAACCAGGACCTTCAACAGCTTGGAAAGAGACAACACGGAGTCCTAAGGACTTCAGAGCTGAGCTGAGCAGGACCCTCAGGTGTTTCCGGGGGCCAAAATGAGGGCTTCTCTCTGTGGCTTCAAGGTCCACATGTCAGGAGGGTGAATCTTTGCGGTCAGATGGATTGGAATTTGACCCCCGCTCCACAGCTCCTGGCCAGGTATACTTCAGTGACCTACCTCATCTTTATCCCTGAGCCTGCCTTCCCCAGTCTGCACAAAGACCCTCCCCAGCCCTGTGTCCTAGTGATTCTTAGTGAAGAAACACTGCAAGCCATCCCATTCTTTCTAACCTGGAGCTGGTGCTAATTCCTGCTGGCTCATTTCTAGCCCAGGTCAAAAATTAATTAGCATTTATAAACAGAGCACAGAACAGGTATCTGAATCTAGAAAGGACTTGGCTATTCTTTGGGAGAACTTGTCTGCAAATGGGTACCACAGGCTGTGACAGATCAGATTATCTAAGAGTTTGCAGCCATTCCTGACCTCGTCACATAAACAGAGACATCAACTTATGGGCTATGCATTCTAGGAGGCAGGAGAGGTGACAGACACAAATGTGAGGTTTCCAGAGGAAAGGTTTGGACTTGACCCAGAAAGAAAACCCGTTAGTGCCCTGATAAGGCTTGATGCCCTTATCTCCAGGCTCACACCCCTTGCTTTCCTTTGTATACACTCTATTTCCCTAGTTCTGGCCAAGCCTGCAGTTTAGAAATGCTGAGAGTTGCTGCTTTGCTCACACCCGGGCACAGGACGCATCATACACCCAACACTGTGGCTTGCTTCTGTGACTTGCGTGGCCAAAGTTTGCAGAATGCTGGTGCTTGAAGTTTGCAGAAAGTATCAGAGGAGCCATGAACTTCTAGGAGAAGTAGGGGTCGATCTGGTGACTGCCCACACCATACCCTGTCAGTAACCAGGACGGTCACCCTGCTTGTCCCACCGGGAGACCATGTTGAACTTCCTGGCAGAGACAAGTGGTTGAGTTCTTACACAGCCAGTAGGCTGATTTAAAAGTGATGCGTCCATAATTTCATTCTAATCTTCAGTTACGATGAGTGTGACAGTAAGGTCCTCATTAGGAACCTAGCCCTTCGATTTCAAGAAAAAAGCCAGCTATCAACTGAAAGAAAATTGCAGGGGGGTTTGTGTTTTTCTTTTTTTTTTTTTTTTTTTTAAGAAAAAAAAACCACCAGCCCTGTGATGGGCTGAGGCTTGCCTGCTGGCTATACCAAATACCTCAAAATAGAGACCAATTAAAGGTTTACACTGGTCTGTTTATCAGGTCATATCACAGAGTTCCTTCCCAGACCTCCATGGCTGGGCTAATAAATGTCCCCACAGCAAGTCTCCCATCTTGTCAGTGATGACTCAGTCACTTTGCTCTTAGATCTTGTCATCAACATAGCCCCTTGAGCAGCCCATCCGGTGAGGGATTTTGTTTTATCTCAGTATTTAGAGAACCCCATTAGAGCCCAGCATCTGGAACTGAAGGATTTCCGTCAAGTCTTCATATCATCTCTGGAGCAATAGATACATCCTGAGTTTATTTGATAGTTAAGCCTCCTCTCTGTTTAAAATGGGCTTTGTGGTCACTGTGCTCTGGGCTTCAGCCCACCTTGGATGTTCCATCCCCAGGTGCTGTGGACAAAAGCAGATGGATGACGGATGGACTAGAGGTTTTTTTCTCATCCAGATATTTTGGCAACTCCTGGCATAGCGATCACTCACAGGGTCAACACACAAGGGGGCAACACCAGGCAGCCTCCAGAAAGCCCGCTGCAAGGTCGATTTGAAAACAGAAAAACAAGGGAAGGAAACTGACTCTCCCAGGCCTGATAGATGCATTTTAAAACTTCAAGAATTTCTAAATAACTTGGCATGAAGTTAGGGATCAAGTGACATTTATCTGGTTTTTATTTTTTTGGTCTCCAGATTTACATTTCTGGGCAGTAAGGTTGCTGAACAAATTAATATTTGCATACAAAGATGCAGGCGGTGCAAGAGTCAGACAGCTGTGAACGTTTGGAAATATCTGGGGCTCCGTCTCTGATTAGCTCCTGCATTTTTGTTTTTTTATTCCCCAAGCGGACACTCACTCTGACCCAGATCACTTGGTGATTAGGGTCAATTCATGTTTAAGCTTTGAAGATTAGAGAGACCAGAAATGGCCACCACTTCCCTGTCTATTTTCTTTTAAACACTTTTAACTTCAGAAACTAGGAACTTGAAAGATATGCATAATATTCTGAGCGCAGTGAAGGAATTTATCCACATTTCTGCCATGTTAAACGTTAGCAAAGTTTATATTGGACTGTCATATTTCTTTACTTTATTCACCAGCATACAAAACGTCGATCTCAACATCTGGCTTTTAATAACCCTCGACATCTGGGAGCTCCTTTTTATTCCTATGGTGGACGAGGCACAGTAGTGATATTGGCAGTGTGTATTTTTGAGCTACAACTCCTGTCTGCTTCAATCATAATTAATTACCACTTTTTAATATATTTAATTTGCTAAAAGTAATTTGCATTAGACCACACTTCAGCATTAGAAAAATAGTTATAGATTTTGGTAGCAGTGGCTTTCTTTCCTCCTTCCTTCTTCTTTTTCAAAATTTAAAACATATTTGGATTTGAAATAAAGTGGATGTCTACATACTGTTGGTTTTAAATGCAAAATGAAATGAACTGCTCAGCAAAGGGAATGATTTTACAGCCATTCAGAAGCAGTCAGCAGGGTCTGTAGGCGGCATTTTGAGGAAAACTGCCTATTTTTTTGTGTGTGACTTTGGCAAATCATAGCATCTCTCTGAGTTTTCCTGCAGCAGTGACTTTGGGAGTCAGGAAGCTTATAATGAAAGCTAGGACCTCCATCCAGAGAAATATACTTACACACATACCCGCACCATTCTGTATTGAACTGCAAGGAATTGCTAGACCCTTTGAGACCCATTTGTGGATGCTTGAGGGATTCCCTGCTATACTTTCCTTCTTTATTAGCATAAAAAAGGACATAAGCTTTTCTTCTCTCTAGGAACTGAGAGAAAATTGATGAATGTAATAATCCATATTTCTCAAATTAGGTAGGGAAAAGGGAGGTTCATTGCCAGGAGCAATTACTAGACTATTACTATTACCACTGTAGTGGTAAATAGACACAGGTAAATTTTATATGAGGAGGAGACCCAAGTAAGATGATCAGTTGAACTTATGTGGGGCCAGAATATTACTAGCCAAACTGTCAGTTCAAATTCATACTGAGTTGTCCAATTCGGACTGTGTGCACATCAATTGATTGACTCAAATAAGTGGGACATTGTTAATTCTTTGGGCTGTAGTCTGGTGAACTCCCTTTGTCAGAATAGTATTTTTAAATATACAAAATAAAATTCACAAAAATACAAAAGAAATCATATGAAAACTCATTTCAAAGACCATAGATCCAAATTCTTGAGCAGATAAAATCATCTTAGCCTTGTTGGCAAGATTAGGTCAAACTGTATGAAGTTGCTGTTTTTCTAGACCCAAAATGGCCAACAGTGGGCATTTTCATATAATTCAACCTGATTTTACAACAACTTCAGCAATATGGATACATATTGTGAGAAAATGCTTGAAGTTATTGTTTTTCCTGTTCCTGGTTTTCAAAACACAGAAGCCAATCATGGGAAAACCTGGGTTTTTCAGGGCTTTGTTAAAAGACACAGGTCCCAAATTACGTGTGAGACCAGAATATGAACCACTGGGTTTTCTATACTTTGTTTCTATCCTTGCAGTGAGCAGTGAGAATTCTTGTCCAAAACACGACCTTGTGACAGCAGATATACTTCTGTCTGTATAGATTCAATTTCCTTGCCCATCCACCTCTTCACTAAGTGAGGAAAATGGCCTGAACCATTCTGGAAATGTTTTTAACAAGAATTCAGACCAAATAAGTTCCCATTTATCCACAGTTGAGCACAATTTTAAGTTAAACAAAACTTCCTTTCTATAAGCATTTTACTGAATTGAAAGTTTACTCTCTTTGCTTTGAAACTTATTTGATTGCAAATGTATAATCACTCCATACAAATGTATAATCATTCCATGGTGAGCACATCCTCTTTTATGCTGAGGATAAAATAGAACCTGACAAATCCAGAAGATCACAGCATGTTTGAGCCTTTGTGAAATAACCAATGTGAATTATCGCATGCTACAGAAGTTCGTTCCACCCAAGTTGGTGGAATTTTGGTTTTTTTAAAATTCTTCTTTAGCCTTTATTGATACTTCAAGCTTAAGAGAAATTAAGGGTATTTAGTTACTATAATTACTTCTCTGCTTACTTAAAAGGTTTAATCTACTCTTTAGGCATATGCAATTCAGATTGCATGCTTTCCAAAAAAATAATCATCTGCTAATGTAGACTAATTTTAATCTTCTAATCCAATCTTGACACAGAGTCAGAGCCTGGTGGGTGGAATGTTTTTGTGTGGGGGTTGCCATAGATACAAAACTCAGTTATGTATTTGACAAGTCAGTGATGTGGAACTTTAAGTTACTATGGATTTTTTTTTTCCTCGCTCTTTAAGATTAAAAAACAAAGTGAAGATCAGTGTGCCTTTGCAGTGCATCCCAGTGTAACTAACCTTCTCTTCTTTCATTCCGGTGCTCCCCTCCTCTCCGTGCACCTTACCCCTGGCCGGCCGCAGGATGACGAGGAGGGCATATGGGCATAGCCGGGCCCGTAAACCAAAGTTCCAGTTTTGTTTTGAGGGGTGAGAAAAACCATCTTTTATATCCTTTTCCTTTTAAAATTGTGTTCTAGTGTTGTATTGTGTGCGTGCTCGGTTGTGCTCACTGTGTTTGTGATGTGCCCTGTGTTTGCTTCTGTGTGCCGTGACCACCCCCAAGAGCTCCCTCCTCCATATCCCCCCTCCCTGCAACCACATTATTGTTCTGCCTTGTTGGGGCCGGGTTGAGCACCATTCAAATGTTTCTATGTTGTTTAAGATGTAAACTCTGCCCTCATTAGGGTTTATCCACACTTTTAAAGGCATGGTTGTGGACTCAGAAATTGTCACAGCTCTCCGGTCATGGTGTTCAGCCGCCTGCTCGCTCTTACCAGATATGCCAGTGTGGTGTAACTCCCATGTCCTTCTGGTTGTGTCAAATGTTTGGCAAGGAATAAGGAAAACAAAGCTATTTATCTTCCTGGAGCTGAAACTATCATGTGTAAGAAGCCCATTTAATGAATTGTACTCTCTTCTATGGCAGTTCTGAAGAAAACACAAGGAGCAAGCCATAGTAACGGTGAATGGGTAACTGTATCTCTTTAAATGAACTTAAAAAGAAGTGTTAATATTGACAGACTCACGAGTGGTATTATACCTGTTGCTTTTACATTATTTCCATGCATTGTGTTTTTTCAGAGGATTTTGTTTTTTTAAAGGTTGATTTTTATCTATTGCGAACCCACTGTTTATTTCTTGGCTGTCTGCATTATAGTTGAATAGTGGTGCATGTAATGCTCTGTGTTATTAATATAAAATGGAACATTGAACTCTGTCGACTTTTGCCATTGGGAATCACACCTCTCCGGGATACTGCAGGCTGTTTAGCACCAAGTCACAAATGCTCTGGAGCTGAATATATCTACCTATGGTGACACAGACTATTCTGTTGAAGTCGGTGACATTGTATATGAGCATATATATATCTATTCAGAATAAGAAATGTGGTAGATTGTGTGCCATAGTCAGAAGTACTCACCATGCAGTTCTTTTTCTGGGACAAATGTGAAATGTCCCAGGTCTGTGATTGGAGAGGCAGTTCTTTAGGAGAAGTAAACAGGTGTGCCCTTCTGCAAGTCTTGCACTCATATTATGTAAACAGTGATTCTTCAGATGAATTTGAAAATAGTAACTGGTGTGTTTCGCCCGTGGGTGACAGTTTTCATTGACATTTTTCACTGCTCGGATGAACCCGTTGAAGGTCCCATCAGTGAGTCAGACTGCTTTCTCTGGTCCTTCAGGGAACACACAGAGGTTTGACTTTCATTTACAGCATCTTTCCACATAGTTACAGATGTAACACTTCCTGGATCCGTTGACCACCAGTAGAACCTGCTTCCTGGTCACATCTCCCCTTTTCTCCCCTCTTCTCCCTTTCTTTAGTAAAGAGGAAAACAGTACAGAATTAACTCTTCCAGACGCAAAGTGGTTCCAAAGGGCAACTTGTTGATATAGGGAGGTAGGGAAACCAGAGAAATGCTAAAATTTGTCTGAGAGACTCCCTATCTAGAGAAAAGTTTAAGAGAAATATGGCCTTTACTCATACGGAATACCTAATAAAGATGCAAATTGACCTAAAACAGCTCTAAGTGAGAAGTAAATATTTTATAATGTTAGTGAGCATATGAAACCTGCCCACAGCATGCATGTAACAAGCAGGCAAAGGAAGATTCTGTGAGTTTGGGGGGTGCCTAGAGAAGGGTAAGTCCTTCTTGGGGCTCTTTTGTGAACCTGCTTCTGCCATCGTGTTATAGTGTCAGGACTGGGCTGCGTTTGTGTCTCCTCCCGGATGTGTGCTGTGCTTAGTCATTCAGTCATGTCCAACTCTTTGCAGCCCCGTGGACTGTAGCCTGCCGCACTGTCTGTCCACGGGGATTCTAAGAGCAGGTTGCCATGCCCTCCTCCAGGGCATCTTCCCAACCCCGGGATCAAACCCATGTCTCCCACATTGCAGGAGGATTCTTCACCATCTGAGCCACCAGGAAAGCCCCTCCTCCTGGAAAATAAAGACTCTATTGCTCTTTCACAGAATTTTGACACCCCAACCCCCCACCTTCCACTATCCCCTGACATAGAAAGCTTGTCATTTTCAGGATGAAACTGAAAGGCATATAGACAGCCTTGCTTTGCTCAAGGGAAGCAGAGATAATGGTATTAAATCCCCATCCTCCTTATTCCTTTATGAAATTTCCCCAAACACCATGTATCCCAGAAAACAAATGCCTTCTGAAAATTAGTCAATATATAATCCCGCTTTAATATATTGTAATAAATTTTATAGGCTTCTGAGGAAAACTACTTATCTTTCTTTATGACTCCTTTAAACAAGTTTGCTCAGATATCCTCAGGCCTTTAAAACCATATCTTAAGGATTTAAATAATGAGATACTGGGAGAACCTTCTATTTCTGAACAGCCGTTGCATGTTTTGAGTCGCATTACAATCTGTGGGGCCTAAGGAGATATTAAATTTATAACTAAAGATGGATAATAGTGGCACATTAAAAATTAACTGTTTTGAATATTTTGATTTATGGCCCTTATAAAAGAAACATTACAAGAAGTTATTTTACTAGGCATCAGTAATATGCTTATAATAGCATCATAAGCCTCTGACTTGAATCTGGTGTTTCGGTGTTGAAATGGATCATAATTTAGGAAAAGTCGCTCCAAAAATTACAACAAATTGGAATTAGCATAACAACCCTGACAGCTCCTCCCTTTTTTGGCACTTCTAGATACTAGCCTAGGCATGATTCATTTGTCTCACTGTGATCATCCAAGGGTGGTGTTTTCTGAGAGCAAAGTGGACTGGGGAAAGTTTGCTTTTCTGAAGAGTTTTGACAGCCCCTAGAGCTAGTTGTTTCCCCCATAAACCTCACACCCTAGCCCAGCATTATCAGCATGTGACCTGTGTAGTCCACGGAACCCTGAGCTTGGTTTCATGCTCTGCTGTCACCGTCTTGAAACTGTTAATAATTTCTGAATGAGGCACGCCGCAATTCATTTTGCTCCGGGCTCCCCAAATTATGTGGTCTGGGCTGGTTAGATCCACTGTGTATTCCTATATGCTGCCTCTAGCTCCTCTCCAGGCCCCCTCCCTGTTGGCTCATCCCCACTCCTGTTTTCATATGGCTGGAATTTACCTTCCGCCTGCCTTATTTTTCTGGTTTTCTTGCAGAAACCCAATGGGATCACATTTCCAGCAATTTGTTACCCTCATGGGCATTACCAAAATGTGTATTCAACCATGGCCCCCTTGTGTCACCCCCCAATTTAATTGTGAAAATGTGCTCTTGGGGCCCTTCTGCATTTTCTGTCTTACTTTGAAAAGTACAGGAAAAGCAGCTGCTTAATTTCTCCATTACTTTCCTTTGGGAAAATCCACTTGATGTGACAGTGATCTGTGTCAAAAAATAAGCCTTCATTTCCATTGAATGGAGGTGCCTTCCTTGCACCCCCAGGAGGCTCTTTGGTTTGTGAATATTCAGTGAGGTGAGACAGTGGGGTCCCTTGCAAGATCTAGGGCCACACCTGCCTTGACATTTGAATGTTTCAGCTTTTACTGTGAACTCTTGTAATTGAGCAGACATAGAGTACAAAATCATTTTTATTTCTTAAACCACTAGAAAAGAATAAGTCTTTTTAGATTGAAAACATATGCAAATGTTTAGGACCCGATTCATAAAAATACAGATGTGGGCATTAACAAGTTTTGGCACGGGACCGCGATGCTAGTAGATGAATCCTGTCAAAACGAAGCATTGTAGCTCTATGCCACCAGCACATGGACAGTGTTTGAGTGAGTGTGCTTATGAATTGCAGCGCGCGTAGACTTGAGGAAGGGAGTTTGCACACACAGGAGCGGTGCTCGACAGCTGGTAGAGCTCCCTGGCATGCCGCCTGTTAGGAAGAATGAGGAAGGAGATATTTTACTGTGCCTAGAAAGTTTATGTTAATACATTCTGTGCCTTCTCTTAGCAGAAAAGGTCTGGGCGCAAAGCCTGTGCTTATTCTGCCTGTCCTGTGCTCAATCTCCTCAACTGAAGTCTTAGTTTTTCTGCAAAGTGGAGGTTTCCTTTTATATCCGCTGGGCAAGGTTACCAACTAGTGTTTTTAATTCAACCCATCTCTTTATGACTGAGGATCTGATAGATTCATCTTCTTGTGCCATCAGCTCCTAGGACTTTTCCTTCCTTCATTCATTTATCCAATCATTCAATCATTTTTCACCTGTTCATCTGTTCTTTCATCAAATGGTTAAAATCTTGGCTAGGTGCTGAGAAAACAGTGATGCATAAGATAGACATTGTTGCTACATTGTTGGTCTTAAAATATGGTTTAGGGAAACTGTCTATAACAATTTAAACGTATGAATGGAAAACATACACTTTGGTCGATGGAAATTGGGAAGGTACTAAGACTAACAAGAAGAACCTACTCGAGCAAAGGCCAAAGGTAGGAAAGAACTTTATGGGCTGAAGGTGCTTAAAACCATGACTCTGGGTTAAAAATAAGACAGTAAGATGAAGATGAAGAAGTGGGAAGGGGCCAAATCATGTAGGGCCTTTTAGGCTAAGGTAGGGGGTTTGGGTTTTAAGCCTAAGGAAAGTAAAAAATAAAAAGAAAATTAGAGGATCTTAAGCAGGGGCATGACATAATTCGCTTCATGTTGTAGAATAACCCAGGCTGCTGTGTGGAGGATGACATTTCATGGCAGGAAGAGCAGAAGTAGGGCTATTCCATCATCTGTGAAGGGATGGCAACCCACTCCAGTATTCTTGCCTAGAAAATGCCATGGACAGAGGAGCCTGGTGGGATATATTCCATGGAGTCACAAAGAGTCAGATGTGACTGAGCGACTAACACAGATGGTGCTGACCCAGGGGAGCAGTGGGGGATATGCAGACATGTGGATAAATTGGAGATGAGACTAGCATGTAAAGTCACAGGACTCAGATGAAGAGTTAAGAGAAAAGACTAAAGCAGTTATACCTCCAGATTTCTACCTTGAGTGTCAAAGCTGGGGCACACCATTGTTGGAGGGTAAGAGCTGAGTGGGAGTCTTCTTCTGTTCTCTTTTCCCCTGGTGTCCAGTCGGACTGGCCAAGGAGAGGCAAACCTTTGATCCTCTATTTTCTGTTTGCCTGTATGTCAGCAGAGAAGTCTTTGGCCTCTCATTGCAGTAATGGACAGGCTGTCAAGTTTCAAGCATAGCTGGGGTCCAACTTCTGGAGCGTGTGTCTCTTCTGACTCTCAAGGAAAAGGAGGAAATTGAATATCAAAGACTGCAAAGAAAAATCAGTCATAGAATAGGGAGACAGGTGGGCACAGTGGTCTACAGAAAAACCAAGCTCCTGAGGTTGTGTAAGATAGAAAAGGATGATTCTTGCAGTTTTTCTTGAGGAATTCTGCCAGTTAAGGCATACCTCATGAGATTTGGGAAGAAGAAAGTGAAAGTGACAGTGGAGTCACTCAGTCGTCTCTGACTCTTCGCGACCCCATGGACTGTAGCCTACCAGGCTCCTCCCTCCATGGGATTCTCCAGGCAAGAGGACCGGAGTGGCTTGCCATTTCCTTCTCCAAGGAATCTTCCCAACCTGGGGATCGAACGTGGGTCTCCCGCATTCCAGGCAGATGCTTTAACCTCTGAGCCACCAGAAGTAGCTACTATATGTTTCAGAGCCACTGTGGACAAGGGCTCTGCCTACTTTCAATGGCAGAATTAATTCCTGGGCAAAGTGAGATGCTTTCTTTTCTGCTTCCCTTCTTCCCCAATTACCTTCTCTTTTGGCTTCTCTGCTCCTCTGGAAGATATCTTATATTCAAGCTTGTAAGGCTATTCTTCAGAGCCACAGCTTGAATGTCTTACCCCAATCCTTTCAGTCATTAATTCATTCAAAAAAAATTTCTTCATCTCAGCACTGGAGTTGAGGCAGTGAAAAAAGTACAGTTCCTTCCCTGGAGGAATTTAGAGTAGTACCTAGGTCCTTAAGCTGATGTTCATGAACCTCCAAGGGTCTGCCAACCCCTGAACATGGTTAACAGACTTCAGATGTGGGGATGTGTGGTATATGTGCATCCTCCGAGGACAGAGAGTATCTTGATCCTCAGCACATACTCCAGGGGGCCAGTGACACAGAAAAGGTGAAGAGCCACTGACCCTTGAGACACTGGGCGACAGTGTGGCTCACAGCGTGCTCTCTGGATTCAGACCAGACTGGGTTTGGATCCTGGCTCCAGCACTATTTGGCTAGATAACCCGGGGCATGTGTTCTTCCCTCTCTGCTCTGACATTTCCTCATATGGAGAAGGCTGTGCACACCTTCCAGGGCCATGGTGAAGACTAGATGAGTTGAGGTAGATGAGATGCCTGGCTGTGGCTGGTGCACAGTGAGGCCAGTCCCCATGAGGATATCACTGTTATTGTTTCTCCAGTGTCCAGAGGAGTGGACTCCATGTGCCGGCTGAAGAGAGTGGTTGATACTGTGGATTTGGTGAACTTGGCGGGGATGGCTTGTGAGAGAAAAGACAGAAGAAAGGAAAATCAAAAGGAGGAATCTGTTTTTATGACCACAGCTATACAAGCCAGCTACACATTTTCTAACTGATCTTAAAGCATTTTTACCCTAAAAAAAGTGCACCCTCTTTAGTTACTTTTGATCTTAATGACATCTAGGTCTAGCAAAGGAAGATCTCATTGTGGGAAACTCTGGATTAATCCACGTCTCTAGCAGAACATTTCTTTCAGCTCAAAGAAAAGTCGAGCGTATAATGTGAAAAGCCAAGAAATATTTATTGAACAATTGTGAGCTGATGAATTGGAATAGAGAAAAGGAGCAGTCCACCCTTTTCTGATCTCAAGTTGTGATGGACTTGGGGGCAGGGGTAGAAGATTTTAAGCAGAATTGAGTGCAGTAAATAGGTTCTTGTGGATTTTTCTGGAGCTTCTAAGGGTTACCTGGCAAAGCACTGCATGTTGGCTTGGATGTGACCACACTCTCAGGACCTGAAATCTGGCTGAGAAATCATAAACAAATGGTGGTGATAAATGACCGTGGACCCGAGACAGGAGGCGTCTAGCGGAGGGTTGCCGCATTACTTTACATCCTTCCTGTGCCAGGGCTGGTGCACTGGGAGCTCTTCAGCCCCTCCCACCCCTTTGTCATTTGCTCTGGAGTGTGGTGCTGGTCTGGTCTTGTTTAACCTTTTTATTAATGATCTGTAAAGGGGAGAAAAGAGCATGTAGAGGAAAGTCACAGATGACGCTGATTTGGGATCTGTTGGAAACACTAGGGAGGTCAGACAGATCACACAAATGGCCTAAAGAAGGTGAAGATCATGAAGGGAAAGTGACAAACCTTGGAGAAGTCCAGACACTCACATCTGGCAAAAATCAATCTGAGACGCAGATATCAGTGGGTGGGAGGGGTGTGAAAACTGAACACTAAAAGCAAAATAATAAGCTGAGTGGACATTGGGAAATCCAGCCATGGGTGAGGACACGAAGAGAACAGCCAATGGCATTGAGCAATGTCTGGAAGTTAGCAGATGCTAGAGAGACATACATCACAATTTGTGACAATTCTGCCCCAAAACTGTCTTACACTGGGGACACCGAAATGTTACATGCCCTCTCTTCCAGAAGATCACCCCTAGGTATTGTAAACCAAGCAGAGACTGCACTTCGGGGAGCTGCACAATTGTTGGGCAATGTTAATAAGCAAGACCAGAATTTTCTTAGTGATTCAGGGAGAGGAACCCTGGTCCCATCTCTTTCTAATCATCTTCACAGCTCTTAATAAAATGGAAAAGCCAGGCAACATCCAAAACAAGAATATATACTTATGGTCACCACTGGGTGTGTCAACCAGAATGGCTATTTTCTTTCTGCCATTTGAGGCGTCAGTTGACTAGATGCCATTGACCACACCCAAGTGGGCCTTAACTCCATATTCATGCCTTCTCAGAGGAACGTGAGCCCTGAAGGAAGAGTGCTGGCCCAATGGGCTCTCAGGGGATCTCATATAACAGATACAGTGGTTCCATGTTACCTGGGTGGCCACACGATCACTTCCCCATGAACATGTTCTATCACAGACATTGGCATGGTAGCGTGCATTCCCTCTAGCTTTATTTTCCAGTAAATATAATGCAAATGCCAAGAGCAACAGCATATAATAACCCAGAATTTCTCTCCTGCATCTTTCCCATGCAGATTCTGTCCTCATGAACACTAGGCCACACTTGCCTTCCCTGTCACAGACCTGTTCCCATGGTAACAGAATCACCAAGATGCTGAATCTGTGTAAAGAGGAGGCCTGCTGTTTCTTTCAGCCTTGGGGCACCTTCCACAGGCTGAAGTTCAGCCTGACTCATTTGCGACCCTACTGCGCATCCTAATAAGTCTGGCCTCTTCTGTTAGGTCTGTGTCAGTGGTCACAGGGCACAGGCAACTGAGGATTCTGCCTGTCCCCAAGCATTTCCTTAGTGTCTCTGTCACTTTGTGTACGTGCAAAGTGCTGGAAACAGAGCTCCTGGAAGGGTATAGAGGAGTTTGTCATCATCTTTTTGAGGAAAACTCATTCCTCCATGAAACCTGTTAGACTGAGAATAAAAAGACAAGTATCCATATGTGGCCATCTGATATATAGTCCACCTCCGTTCTTCAGAGGAAAACATAGAATGAGGCTCTGAAAAACTCCTAAGATCACTTTCTCTGGAAAACCCTGAGCTCCTTGCAACCACTGCTGTATTTGCCCTATTTATTGCTTTTATATTCGTTGCAGGAAAGAGAAAGTTTAATGAGGAATCAGGAGGGAAAAGTTCTTAAAGTCCTCATTCAGAGGAAGTATTAATACCTTTTTTAAGCACATATTGCCTATCAGATATGGTCAAATAAATATATAATTGATGGGGGAGGGGGCGTATTGGACTTTGCATAGTCTCTGGTGCTAAAAGTTGGTAGCACCTGGGCTCTAGAGTCACAGAGACCCGGTCCAAACACTGGCTCCACCACCACTCTTAAGTGCTGATCTTTAAAGGTAGTGAAGGCTGTTATGGTTGTTGTTATTTATTCTTAGCCACAGGATTGATTTTCCATATTGACAAGTTGAGATCTGTTTATCCTTTTGAGTCCTGCTCTGCATCAGGCAGTGGGGAGAGCCTCTACGGGCTGGGATGGGCACACTAAAGCCCTCTGGGGAGGGGGTGGGAGTTAGCTCCCAGTGTAGTGGTTCTTGGCAGTGGAATGAGGCTTCTTTGTTCTGCACTCAGATGTCAGCCAAGGAGCCTGGATGCCTGTGGCCACAGTGAGTCTGTGTGTGGTGGAATTAGCAGCCCTGCTTAGCCCCCAGCATCCATTCTTTTTTCAATACACCTTGATCTCTGGTATGACGGCATTATTTGAAAGGCATCTCTGTACAAATCCCTCTACCAAAAAGCTCCAAAACAGAAAGCCCCCGTGATTAAATAGAGAGTCTCCCCATTGTCCTGTGACATTGAGTTATGGTTAGGTTCTGCTTGGAGGGCTTTTCGCTGCTCTGATTGGTTACTTTTATGGTTTCATTTATTTTTTATTGTATCTCCTGGCACCATGGCACTTAGCTTGGGAGCGCAATGAAACTATGTTAAGGGAAACCTGTGCTCCTCTTTCTGAAGGCAGTGACAGGAGATAAAAGAACAGCTGTTTTCTTCTGAGAGAGGAATGGTTTGCCCACCTGGTCACATCTCCACCAGCCAATCAGAAACTCAGTTCAGCCTCAGAGGTTGTTCAATACCATTGTCAGCAGAAAAGCACTGTCCTTCCCTCCCATAGAATGTGGAAATGAGAGGGGAAGAATGAGGAAGTGTTTGGAACCAAAGAGCAATCTTTGTCCCTCCTTATACAACAGGCTTGGGACTCGGCAAAATCCGATATGTCAGATAAGGCAGGAACTGCATGTGAGGGTACAAGCGGAGACACGCCAGATGAATTTTCTCCATGTTATTATACGTTTGTTTTTAAATTACGAAGGCACTAACATGTTTTCAGAGGCCAGACTGTGAAGCTGTTTCCATACTTTGTGAAAAGTTTAAGGCTCGAGACTTGCATAAGGCTTCCAGGAGCCTTATGTCTGCCTTTAGCATGCTTCTCACCTTGGCTGGGGCAGTGCTGGAACAGGGAAGGACGGGCTCTCCCCATCACCCTCAGGATGATCACTGTCTTCCCAAGAAACACCCTGAGGGCAGGGGAAGCTGGAAGGAGGCTTTCAGCCTGACTGCATGGTGCTGGTCCATTCAGCATCGGAAACGTCGTCAAAATCCTGAGGGCTGGCATTGCCACTTCTCTCACTTCTGTCTCACTCACACAGCTCCCTCACCAGTTTACAGAAAATATCCCATGTCTGTCTCTGATTTTCATCTACTCTCCCATCAGCTCTATGAGGGTGGCTGGCAGGTAGCAGCATGCCCCTTTTACAAATAAGAAAACTGACTCTTGGTCAGTTGCTCCTTCCCTATAACAGTAATTCCCTAAGGATGGTTATCACAGCGCTGATGGAATTGGATATTAAGGAAATGCTATTTTAAAAAATATAATAAAATCATTCTATGTTTAAATAAGTTTGGGGAAAACTGGATTAAGCAGAATCAGGTAGGGTTCTTCACTGCAGGCCTTCGCAGAGCCTTTGATGCTCTAGTGTCCGCAGGACAGTTGTCACATTTTGAAAGAAAGAGGGTTTGTGTGCGTATTGCTCATGGACCTTTTCCTTCCCAGATTCTCATCTACGATTAAATATATTTGGGGAAATCATTTTGGAGGGATATATTTGGGGAGAGCTTTGCTGCAACATGCCATCTCTTTGGGTTCAGGATGGGCTATTTGCCCTGGTAGGTGGAGCTACCACCATTGTTTGAGATCATTAATGATTAGCTGGCAGAATCTGGTCCCAAAAAGGACAAATGCACGGGCCTGAGAAGAAGGCATGTAGCCCAGCCCTGCCGTTAAGCTTGTATTTTCCTTACTATGGTTGGACAGCTATGTCTTATCCGGTATCTGTCTGGAACTTGATGGGTGTATATACCCAGTGCTGAATAAGACCTATAAAGGAGAATGTGGGCCTTTAACCAGTTGCCTTCATGATACGAATGCTGCAGGGCTATGATGTAAGCAGACATGAGGGCCAGCAGTTCTTCTGCTGTGCCGTTTATCATACACCGGCCACTTTTCCTTAGTCCAGGCTGAGCAGACGTTTTCTGTAATGGCCAGATAGTAAATATTTTAGATTTTGTGAGCCAAAAGGCAAAATCAAGGATATTATGTAAGTATTTATGTAACAAGAAAGCAGGCAAATTGTTGCAAATTTTTCATTAATGAAATCCAAAATATAATGAGTGTAATTTTGGTAATACATGTCTACTAATGAGAAGAATTGAATTCTTTGGAGGGAAATTACATTCCACTTAATTGGTATTCAGCATTAGTGTTGTCTGTCATCAGAATCTATTGCAGATGTTCATTTGTAAACAATGCTCTATAATGGTGTTTTATGCATTTCATCTACGAAAATGTCTACTCACACATAGATGCTCCACACGTCACTCAGAAAGCTTGTCATGTTCTCATTGCCATTTGTCGTGGGCTGAGCAGCAGTGCAGAGCCATGAGACCCCTGCATAGCGTCTCAGTGACAGCTACTCAATTATTATTTAGTGCAAAAGCCGTGACAGATATCAAGACAAGGGATGGGTATGATCATATTCCAATAGAAACCATATGTATGGACAGTAAAGGTTAAATTTAATATAATTTTTATATATCACAGAATATCTTTCTTTTGATATTTTCCCAACTGCATAAAAAGGTAAATGGCAGTTCTAGCTTGCAGGCCATACAGAAACCAGTGGCAAGCTCCCTGTGACTCAGTGGGCCATACTTTGCCACCCAGCATCCTAAGTGCTTTCACACTGGTTGTCCTGTTCAGTCCTCACCTCTCCCTACATGGTAGGTACGACTGTTGGCCTGTTTTCTGGATGAGGAAACTTCGGTGCAGAGTGGGAAACCTGCTTGTCCAAAGTCACACAGAGCAGGAATGTCAGAGCTAGGATGAGAACCTGGGTGTGTCTTACTTGAGAGATGCTTACCAGGGCTCCTGATTGTCTGCCTGGACTCACACTGCGTTCCCCAAGGTGACCCTTTCAGATCTCCACTGTAGCCTTCAAGCGCCCCGCCCAGCCTCCCCCTCAAGGGAAAGGGAACGTTTGCCTGTTTTTCTGAGTCCCATGATGAGAGCCAAACAGGACTTCGTCATTTTCCTCCTCTCCAGCTTAAGACTTTCCTCTGTTGATCTCTTCTCTCTTTCCTTCTCCTCATACTTCATTTCACCTCATCTTCCTCCCCTTATTCTTTCCTTTTTTTGTGAACAAAATGTCCAGCCTGCATGTAGGAGTCCATGAGATGGAAGTGAGAGCTCTGTATTCCAGGTTTGTCCTTTAAAATAGCCAAGTGACCTCGGACACATTATTTAATTGCTCTGAGCCTTGGTGTCTTCATCTAGAAAATGGGCAAAATAGTGTTACTGAGTTCTTAGGAAGATCAAGTGAGATAATGATGTAAAATGCTAGCCCAGTGCTAGTGCATAGTAAGCACTCAATAAATACTAGCCTTTGTTGTCTTTATTTTTTCCCCACCATCACCTCCTCTGAAAACTTCTTCATTGGTCACTACTTACAAATTGCAGCATCAATGTTTCTATAATTACCATCATATATCTTCTATGTGTATAAAGATCTAAAAGCTTTCTTAATGAACGTCTCCTGAATCTGGTTGGGCACTGAGATCCAGTCTGACCGTTGAAACCAGTTGTCATCCACACATATATCCAAAGGAACGTATGGATCCACTCTTCCTGGGGGTCTTCATGCTTCCACTCTTTGTCTGAAATAAGTTGGGCATAACTTTCTTAGGGTCAAGCAAGTGATCTCAGCAAGAAAAACATGTATGCTTGCTGATTTAAAAGTTCTTAATATACAATTCCAATAAACTAGCATAGTCAATAGCCAATTGGAATTTGGTGCACAAAAAAAAACTTGAAACTTTCTAGTCATTACAAGAAATATCACCATAATGTACAGTCAGGGGAAATTCAGAGGTCAGAAAGCAAGTGAAATTGTAAAGAAAATGCTAAAGCTGTCTTTTCCCCTAGATGTTTGTACTCTCTAATCTTGGCTGATCCAGAATAGATAAAGGAAATATTGGATACAACTTGTCAAGAAAGGCAATATTGCATCTTCCTCGTCTGCAGAAAGCAAGTACATGCTTGTAGACCCTGGTGTATTCTTAGAGAGGCTCCTAAGGAATTGTGCAAGAAGGGTCTGTTCCAGGAGATTATGAGTCCTTTGTGTTTCACGTTTTATGGCTGCCAGTAGCTAGCATCTTTCTGAAATCCCATGAAAAATGGGCAGATCTCCTTCTGCAGACTTTTGAGCAGAGAGTTAAAGAGACTTTGTGTGTGACTCTTAATCCTGTTGGGAAATTTTAGGGTGAAAAATGTAATTACATCTGAAATGCCAACAACGAAGGCCAAAAGAATGTCTCCTCTTTGGAAGGTTCTTTGTTGATGAGATTAGAAACTAAGCTCTTGTTCTCCTGCCTACAAATTATTCAGATTATTTGAAAAGAAATGAAAGAAGATACTGGGAAAAAATGCCGCAGACCATATTATGTAGGACTTAACTAATGCTCACCTGTTTAGCAGTTGGTTTAGCAAATATTTATCGAGTACCTACTATGTGCAATTCAACAGAAACTACATAAATAAGGTCCCTGATCTCCTTGAGTCCTTTTACCCAAATAAGATATATTCTTAATTATCTCTCAGTGTAAGATTATAAGAGCTCAAGGGCTCTGCCATTTAGCACTGAACAACTTCACTTGTGTGATCTAAACTGCGATTGCTTCTGCATAGAAATGGATTAGCATGGGCAATTCAGTTGTGTGGCCTAGACGGCTGTTGGATGTGACCTGAAGACCAGGGCTGGAGGCAGAGAGAATACATAGTAACTAAAGGGAAGATGGCAAAGTGACACAACCTCATTGAAACACTGAGTTGTAGCAAGTTAACTGACCCCAGCAGCGTCTTATAAGCCTCGTGGCCATGAATCCAAGTCATGATGACAAGCAGAATGTGTTCAGAGATGGAAAGCAGCCATTATCAAGCATTTCCTCTGTCCACATGAAACTCTGCTTCATCTTCTACCCTAACTTATAGGTCTTAGGTTGTCACATTGTACACTGAAGAGGTTAATCATACTGCCAAAGTCAATAGTTAGGAGTTGAAGAGACCAGGCTGGAACCCAGTTTTGTTATTCACTACCACATCCCATGCTCCTTCTTCCGTACTATGTGGCCACCACTAGCCACTGGGTAGCAAGGAGTTCTTCATACCCAGCTCCTTAAACTACATGCTGAAGTCTGTCCCCAAGTGGGTTGAGTTCCAAGAGTATAAACCTATTAAGTGGCATCACTGACTCAATAGACATGGATGTGAGCAAATTTTAGGACATAGGAGAGAACCTGGCATGCTGCTTGCAGTCCATGGAGTTGCAAAGAGTCCAACAATTTAGTGAACACAACAGAACTCCCTGTCTATCACACATATATGTATATAATTTATTATATATTATATATATTCTCTATTGTTATTTAATATATGTTGTATGTTAAACAGCTGGTTAGGTGCCCAGGTTAACCCATAAAAGCTGATATCCTGTTGAAAAAGTCCCTATGCTTATGGAGAGAGTTGAGGAACCTACAGGAAGATAACAGTCATAGTGTAACAGGAAAAACAATAATATTGAATGAAAACTTAATAAGGCATTGATTAATCCTGAGTCCCAATATTTCAGGAGAAGTGGTTTTGTTTAGAAAGAACAAGAGAAGGCAATGCCCATCTCTTGAGGTTCTTTTGAGGATTAAGTCTGTTAAACCATGAAGGGTCTGGGCATGTTGTAAAAGTGATGGAAATGTTAGTCTCATAGGTAAATGGAGATCCTGAAAAGACTCCAGAGGGAATTTCTGAATACCTCTAAAGGTTTTAGAGAGGATGGCCTAATGCATTTCTCTTGCCAGATGTTACTTTGAAACAGAGTTTCCATCCATATTGCAACTTAGGGTTTGTGCAGAGGCAGGTGCCCTCATTGCTGCTGCTGCTGCTGCTGCTGCTAAGTTGCTTCAGTCGTGTCCGACTCTGTGCGACCCCAGAGACGGCAGCCCACCAGGCTCCCCCGTCCCTGGGATTCTCCAGCCAAGAACAAGAAGTGGGGTGCCGTCGCCTTCTCTGAGTGCCCTCATTATGGGTGCCCTCACTGGGCATCCATAAATCTGAGACTGCCCACCTCAGTGAAAACTGCAGAGTAGTGCAGCTGAGCAGCAACTGCTGGACCCCCACAGTCAGGCACCTAAGATCCAGCCTCAGAAGTCAAAAGCACGCCTGTCTTGAGTAATTCCATGGTGCCAGACCCTTTGCTTAATCCGTTCCTTAATCCTTCAAACACACCCTTGAGGTGGGTACTGTTACTAGTCTCTTCTTGAAGATAAGAACACTAGACCTTAGACAGTTTAAGAAAATTGCCCCAGGTTGTAGAATTGGTAAGCAATGAAGCTGGAGATTATACGGGGGCATGTGGCCTCTGGAGGACACATTTTATGTCAGCATTTCTCAGCTTCAGCAGCATTGATGGTTGGGGCTGAATTTGTTGTCATACAGCCATGCATTGCAAGATGTTTAGTGTCTAGTTCTAGGTGTCAGTAGCATCCCAACCAACGCAGAGAACCAGGAATGACCCCAGAATTGCCAGTGTCCCCTGGGGGCAAAATTCCCCTCGGTTGAGAACCATTGCCCTGCATTCAGATGTGTCGTAAATGCTTGACTGAGGCAAATTCCTGGAACCGACTTAGAACATTATCAGAGTTTGACCCACAGACTGAAGCGACTTCACAGACTTTATAGCCGTGAAGTCATCTTCTGCACTCCTGGAGGAAACAGAGCTTTCTTGTAAAAGGTGGCAAGGAAAATGAAGTTTCTGAAAATATCCTAGCGAGCATTAGGATTGGAAAGAGGGGATGACAGTCAGGGTGTGCACGGTGGGTAGAAATAAAGATGACACCTGCAGGGTGGCGTGAGAGAGGGGCGGTGCTGATCTGAAAAGGGACACACAGCCGCCACTGAACACACACTCAGCAAGCATGGGCTCCTGGGCTCCTGCTAAGGTTCACAGATCTGGTTCCAACCTCACATCCACCAGTGGCAAGCCATGTGACCTTGGCCAGTCACTGAAACTCATTGCCTCCACTTCCCCATCTCTCACATTTAGACTGCTCATTTCTACCTCCCTCTGCTGTTATGAGGTCCTAAGAGCACCTGACACACCTAGGGGGAGGGCTTAATAGATGTTAGTCAGTCATCCTGGCCCCTCTACCTGAAGTTGTGATGTTTATGGCTGTGAAAACAGGATATAGAATTACACTGCCTGAGTGCCTGTGCAGCTCAGCCATGTGTTGGCTGTGTCATTTTCCCCGAATCACTCAGCTTCCGTGAGCCTCAGCTTCCTCCTCCCTCATCGCCCTACCTCTCAGATTTGCTGTGAGGAAGCTGTACGATGATGCCCATGAAGCCCTCTGCCTGGCATCAGCGTTAGCACCAAGATGGTACTTCCCACCTTAGGATTCATATGAGTTTTTACAAAGTGCCACAAGCTGGGTGGCTTCAACCACAGAAGTTGATTGTCCCACCGTCCTGGAGGCTAGAGGTCAAGTTGTCGGAATCGGCAGGGTTAGTCCCTTCTGAGGCTGTGACAGACAGTCTGTTCCTTGCCTTCCCCTGCTTCTGTTGGTTTTGCTGGAAATCTGCAGCCGTCCTTGACTTACAGACACATCATTCCAACCTCTGTCTTCATCTTCACATGGCTTTCTCCCGGAGTGGGTGTGTCTGTGTCTAAACTCTCCTCTTTATAAGGATGCCAGTCATGTTGGATTAAGATTCCAGTGTGACCTCATCTTAACTAATCATCTCTGCAGTGACCCTGTTTTTAAATAAGGTCAAATTCTGGGGGCCTGGGTGTTGGAACTTCAATATAAGAATTTGCAGGGAGGGTGCAATTCACCCAATAGTAGGATTTTATGAATCTTTTTAAAGTTTCTTTCAGTTGCCTGAGGAATTATTGAGGTCTGAACAGTTAGAGCAACCAGAGAAATGAACCTCTGTAAGAGGGGAAATGAATATTGTCTTAGGAAGTGTGACACTTGAGAAAAGTGTCTTGATTTATTTGACTTTTAAAATGTGTTTACTTGGTTGTGCCAGCTCTGTCATATGAGACTAATGATAATCACCTTCCACGCCTTCACCCCACCAGTTATTCTATGGACTGAAAGAGTGTGTCTCTAAAGACATCTCGAAACTCTCAAGGTTCTATGTGGGTGCATTGTCATTAAGCTCATTGTTTATGAGGGATAAAGAGAATATGGGCTCCCATGTGGGGATTTGGCGTCCATTAACAGGGTCTCACTCCTCTGTCCCAGCTCGCTTCTCCCCATCACAAACTCAGACCTGCTGCCAGAGTTTTCAAAAGCTCCCTGTGTTGCGAGATTTGTGCAAACTTGATCTTCCAGGTTTAACTTAAATATTGTTTCCATTTTGAAGCCTGTCATGTGGGTGTACCACAAAGAGGATTGGTTTTTCCCCCCAGCCCCCAAGCCCAGGGCCACGGTATGTAGGCAGTAACAGAATACTAGGAAGAAAGAGAGAGCCTGAAATGGATCCTTGGGCCCTTGGCCTGCGCAGAGACAAAGCAGGATGTAAGTAAAACCATTACTTCTCCCTCCTGATCAAAGGCGAGATGGTAACCCCGCCCCTCCTCCCCACCAACCAGCAAGCAATTAACACAGCCTGGTGTCTGCTCCAGAGTGTTGGGGATTCAGCCTGCGGGACCAGCTCTGACTGATCAGTGATCAAAAGTGGGGAGCCCTGTATGGCCAGGTTGGAAAATGCCATGTTTGCGAATAGAATAGACTGCAAAACTCTCCAGTGAAGGAGACATACACGCCAACCATGTTAACGGATTCCTCTTTTTGTCTGGGTTTTGTGCAGTTAAGAGGTCAGAATCTGCCAACTGGACCTAAGAGTAAAAGATTTAACTCTCAGGAATGAAGTAGACAGATGCCTCTTGGGTTTTACAACCACCCAGAATTTTATTAAATGCAAATTCTGATTTCGCAGGTCTGTATGGAGCCTCAGAGTCTGCATTTCTAACAGACTCCCAGGTGGGGTTGCCAAACTTAGAGGGTAAGAAAGGCTGGATGCCCAGTTAAATTTGAATTTCCTCTATTTTATCTGCCAACCTTACCCTTAGGCGTTGTTAATGCTGCTGGTGTGTGGAACACACTCTGAGTAGCAAGGGTGTACATCATCAAAACATGAAACTGATGAAAACACGAGGCTGAGTTAGTGGAAGAGCATCTGGTACAATTTAGAAACAAGCTTATGGCTCACAGGATAGTGGAACTAGAAAGCTTTGCTTAGTTATGGGCAGAAACAAACCAACAGCAGCAAAGAGCATGTGTGCCTCTCTGGAAATGGAATTCCCTACATTTACCCACTTAGAATCCAGGGTCCCACGTGGGACTCATGTTTGCTGTATGTGTCTGTTCACTCAATCATTTAGTTAATGTTGGTGACGTTAAAGGAAAGGGAGTGCTGTTTACAGAATAAAAAGAGTAAGAGTGAAAAAGACTTTTTAAGAACTAAAAATTATGCAAAGTTTCATGCTGAGGGCTCTCAGGTGGCATTTCACCCCCATTCTGCCTGCCTTCCCGAGCTCCCCTTTGAAATGAAGGGGCCACCTTGACTCAGCCCTGACAGGTGATCTGTGGAGGAGGTGGGGGCCGGGCTTAGGTTTACTCTGACATTTGACATGCAGGCCCAACACTCCATTCCTTTGAAGCTGAGAAAACTGATGCTAGCTCCTTTGAGGCTACTGGGCCCACTGGGTTACAGATTGCTGGAGGTTGGCACTGAGAGGGAGCTTAGCCATCATTTATTCCAATCCCTGACTTCCACAGGTGGAAGGGTAGAACTTGCGAGAACGTCCTCCTCCTCACAGCCCCTTTCTGCTTTGCTGACCGGTCTGGCATGCAGCCTGTTAAGACGTATATTCTAGACACAGTTAGAATCTGGTTTTTAGGATCTACTCTTTAAAAAAGGATTTCTTTGTTGTTTTGTTCTGTTTTGAAGTACTATACCTAGGGTTGCCTATGTTCCAGATGGTCCTTGACTGTATTTCATAATGGGATCATTTCCCTTCTGTCCATTCATCCTTGAGATTGGGTTGAATCGTATATATCTATATACCACAAATTTAATTACTTGATTTAATCAATCAGAGGCAGCCACCATACTTTCCCAGATCAAATTGTTTTGGTTAATTATTGAAGAATGAATTGAGCACCCACTATGTGCTAGGTCTATGGAAGGTCATAGTTGTCCAGAAACTAGAGACAAATAGCCCTTTCTCATCTAGCATGTTGTATGTTTGGCTTTTCTGCAGCAATTAAAAAGCATGGGATTTGGGGCTGAAATGCTAAAGAGATAATTTGTTTTATCACTTTGTCAGGGTTTAATCGCTGGAAAAAACCTTTCGAAATAAGATCATTTTCCAAGCCCCATTTGTGGAAATAATAAACGCCTCCTGCCCCTCAATAGCATGTCCAAGCTGGTTTATTTCACCTATTTTTTTTTTTTTTTTTTGGTCTGCAGTTGATTCCTCTTCAGTCAATTCTTACTGTAAAAGATTTAAGTTATACAGAAATAAACAGCTTGAAACTCAGATGCCCCTCCTGTGCTCCCCAGCTTCATACTTCTCCCCTGAAGCAGCATATGCCAGTTAATCATACAACATATATTTACAAAATATATACACATTTACACATTTCACTTATAATACAAATTGAATAATATATTCAGATTCTTCTGTGATTTGCATTTTATACTGAACTGTATGGCTTGGTAAGCCTTCCATTTTTATACATGTGAATCTGCCTTATTCTTTTCTCATAACTGTAGGAATATTCCATGGAATTCCTCTGTCACACTTTATTTAGCCCCTCAGAGTTGATGAGTATTTAGATTGTTTGCCGTTTGTTGTTATGATAAACAAGATTGCAGTAAACAGTTTTGTATATGTTTTTTGGACACATAGGCGAGTATTTCTGTAATAGAGTCCCAGAATTTTCAGTTTCTATATCAGATGAATCTGATAAGCTGATGAGAAGAGGATTGGGTTCCAACTTGCAAATACATTTCAGTGTTAATCTCAAGTTTCTCAGCCCACACTGTTCTATGTCAATTAATTCAGGATAACCCAAGAGTCTTCCATGTTTGGACACTGCTGGCTAACATTGTGAAAGTTGAATTTAAGCTTCAGAGATTTGAAAAAAAAAACCTTAGAGCTACACTCTTAAATTCCTTAAAATAGTATGGGTTTTACTGAGCAGAAAGTGGAAAAGAAGGTGAATAAAGGGAGTTTACGTGATAAATGGATGAAAAACTCTGTATTGGAAAGAGCATTAGTCTCTCAGGAAAGGAGGTGGGCCATTCTTTTAGAAAATAACTTTGTCATGTTTTCCAAGCTAAGCCAACTCCACAGAAGAGCCAAAAGTAAACACCTAATAAGTGTGCTTGGTTGGATTTTATTGCGGATTTTAAAGTAAAAGTAACAGGGTATAGTAGGTAGAATTCCAAAGGTGTCTCCACAAGACTCTTGTCTCTGGTTATTTAAGCACATATTCAGGCAATGGATGAAGGGACTTTGCAGGTGGAGTTAAGATTATTAATCAGCTGATTTTGAAATAGGGAGGGTATCCTGGATTAAGCAAGTGGACTAAGAATAATGACATGGGCCCTTAAAAGTAGAAGAGGAACGCAGAAGAGACAGACAGATGCAGTGGAAGAGAAAGAAGAATGAGAGCAGAGGCAGAAGGAGAGTTCAGAGAGGTTATGTGGAGAGGCTTTGCAGATGGAGAAAGGGGGCCGTGAACCAGAGAATGCAGGAGGCCTCTAGAAGCTGCAAATGACTGCTAGCTGACAGCTACCAAGGAAAGGCCATGGAACTGAATGTTGCCAATGACTTGAGTGACTCAGAGACCCAGAAAAGACAGGAGCTCTGCCAATACCTTGATTTTGGAGAAATAATAAATGAATGTGTTAATATGCTAAATATGTGGTAATTTGTCAGGACAACAATAGAGAACTAAAACAGGGGTTGACCCAGCATCTGTGTGTGGGACATGGCAGAAATGGATACCAATAGCATGCTGCTGTCTGTCTTACTTCCTTGCATCGAAAGCAGGTTATCAAAACCTGCGTTACAGCATGAAGAAGAGCTGGCCACCTTTTCTAAATGCTTGCTGCATGACAGGTGCTGCCTCCGGTGCTCGGTGTACATTCCCTCCTGCACTCTTTCAGGATGGTGCAGTCGCCGTCAAGAGTTGGTGCTTTCGTTATCTCCATTTTACAAACAAGAGAACTCAGCCTCAGAGAGGTTAGGCACACGGGCAGGGATGGCATGGCTTATAAAGAGCATGGCCGGGACTCAAACCCATGTCTATGGGACGTCACACCCAAGCCTGTGTGCATGAACACTATATTTCACAGTGCTCAAAACCAAAACTGCAGTTCAATATGAGGCTACTATGTTTCTCTATGCAACATCGCTAGCTCAACACATATCTCACAGTGCCTTTTGTCACATAAAGCCCACTGACCTTGTTTTAATACCCTTGGAATACTACACCATCAGATGCTGGGCTAGGAGGAAAAAAAATCAAACTTGGATGGTCAAGGAAACAAGAGACTCCTGCTTTCCCCACCCCAGGCTCTTCCCTCCAAAGCACAGAGTATACTCTTATATTTCTCTACAAATCCTTGGAGGTCCCACTTGCTCTAGATTGTGTCAAAGATTGTACACTCTTCCCCACACCAGGCACTTACTGTGATGGAGACATTTTTATACCTTGAACATAAATATCAGGAGCCAAAAGGAGCATCGAGTGAAAAAAGTGTGGTGCATGAGTGACATTTTCTCTAGGGTGGGCCAGTGTGCTGATTTGAGTGACATCTTCTCTAGGGTGGGCCAGTGTGCTAATTTGATCTCAGTTGCCTGCACAAAAAGTGTGACCTCAAATCCAGCCAATGGAAAGTCTGAGCATAAAACAAACTCCTTGCATGTGTTCGTTCGCACATTCAACCATCTAACAAATAGGAAGGAAGCTTCTCTCCTGTGCCAGCTTTCTCTGCAAGCTGAGGGTACCATGGTGAATAAGACAAGTTCCATGTCCATACATCTTCCAGGCTAGAGAAGGAAGAATGGAGAAGCAGGCAGTTGTAGGCTGGTGTGGTCAAGCTGTGGCGGAGGAGGTACTAGATGGCCTGAGAACACGTGAAAGAGACACCAAACCCAGCTTCTGAAGCTAAAAGATGGGGTCCCTCAACTGGGACGTAAAGGAAAAATAGGAGTTATCCAGGCAAATACGGGGTAGGGGAGAATGTTTCAGACCAAACAGGTGTCTTTGTGGAGGTCTGATGTGGAAACATACCCAAGTCCCTAAATATATCTACAGTACGGAAGGCAAAGAAGCAGAATAACAAAGGATGAGGCTGAAGATATCAGTAAAGATGAGGTCTACCATTTTAGGGAGTTTGAACTTTATTATGAGGGAACTTGGAAACCACTGAAAGAACGAGCTTAGCAGGGATGTGACCAGATAAGGGTGCTTTAAGAGGATCCCTGTGGTGGACCTGTCAGGAATGGAAGGAGGAGAATGAGTGGATGCAAGGAGGCCGCTGGGAGGCTGGGGCAGTGTGGTGTGTGTAGAGGAACGCCGGGATTGGGGAGAGAGAAAGGGGGCTGGATTCCAGAGCTCTCTGGGCAGGAGAGTTGATGGAATTTTGTGGGCTGGAGGGAGAAAAGGGAGTCCAGGATGACAGCCAGGCCTGACTTGGCTAAATCTCATTCCAAATATCCTCCAAGGCTGATGGGCCCAAGTTGTGGTCCACAGAGGTGAGTTGGGGTTATAATTTGTACTTTGCGGAAGGCCTGAGGAGTAGGGGATCAGCCAGGAAGCACATCTTCCTTCTGCTGCATGGAGCAACCAAGAGCTCCTCTGTGGCCTGGCGTCTTGGGCTTTTCAGAGCAAGTGACTCCTCTTGATTGTTTTGAATATACCGACAAGAACAAAAGCTTTCAGGAAAACAATACCTCAACTCCTCATTGAAACAGGAAATAATAAACAGTTTCAAATGTTGGTTTTCTTTTCTGTGCTCTTGCTTTCTGCTGAGAAGAATGCCTTTGCTGTTGAATGTGGTGGCTGCAGATTGCACTGTGGGTTTGGGGAAGGGTCAGTGCACCTATAACCTGCCCACTCCATGCATCTTGAGGTGCTGTGATGTCTTTCTTGACAGGTATCCCCACTCTTGGTTTTGACATGTCATGTCAGGGCGGCCAGCTAATTGGGACTGGACCCTGGGAAGAGGCTGCAGGCCTGAGACTTGGTAGCATTTGCCTGGTGAAACACCTGTGGCTGCTATGACCCGTGGCTAAGCCCTGTCACAGACTGACAGCTCAGGGCTGCTCAGATCCACCTCCTGGTCTTCTTATTACCGTAACTTTGCATTGGGGAAGGAGATTTTTCATGAACAAGTATGTAAAATACATTCAATGCCTAGTAGTGGTATATGGCTGTTATCTGCTGCTTTGATCTGCCCATAATCTGCCTCCTTGTCTTTTCTGACACTAGCAGCCACATTTTCTTTGGCCAATTCCTTTCTGTTTCTGCAGTTCTGGAGCAGTTACCCTTTGCCCAGCACTGTGTCAGATATGGGCACTTGATGCAAGCCAGCCAGTCAGAATCCTCTACCCCCAGACCTGATCACTTAGACAGAGCTGTTCTTTGGGCCTCAGTGATTGGTTCAGTGGGAAGCCCAGGACCCAGCTAAACCAATGGGTCTCCATTTGAGTTTCGGACTGTGGAAAAAGAAGGGCTTGTTTTGTAGAACTGTAAGCTGGGATGGTGGCATTTGGAGTACTGGGGGACACAGCCTGCCTGAGAAGGTAGTGAAAAAGAAGAGGAAAGCAGACATGAGTGATGGAAAGAGGAAGTGGGGGGGCAGAGACTGATCCCCAGGGACACTGTTGGAGTCCTTGTATTCAGCCTTGCCCAAAGCCAGCCTAGTCCTGAATGAGCTTTAGTTACAGGAGCTAATAAACGTTTTTCAGTAAGCCAGTTTTGAGTCCTGATGCATCCATTATTTAGTCTTGATTCAAGTCAATTTAGCAAGTTATCTGTTGAGATCTACAGTGGGAGCTGTACCTCAGAGCTGTAGGGAACTCACAAAGCAGGGTGTAGTGATAGCCGTAGTTAGTCTCATTATGGCTGTTCTATTTATTGGCTATTTCCCCTGTCACCAGACATTTCTTTCCACTTTACACACATTATTTATTTGATCCTTTGAGTAAATCTTTGAATTAGAAGTACTTACTTGAATTTAACAGAGGAGGAAACTTGGATCCAGAGAGGCTAAGAAATATATCCAATATAAAAATTAAACAATAGTAAGAAAAATAATAGCCAGTCAGTAAAGAGATAGGATATGAGTTGCGATCTACTATGACTCCAAAGCCTGTGCTCTTGCCACCCTGCTTTCTTGCCTCCTACTCTTGTTTATCTACACTTTGGTCAGGGAGACATAAAGGAAATACCCTGTGAGCTTCAGGGTGGGTCAGGTTATTTCCTCCCATGCTAAAAGCTTGAAAATAAAATGGATTGCACACTCATGAAAGCAGCATGGGTTGGATCAGAGCAGAGACTTGCACGTTTGCCCTAAAGAGCCAAGATGGCTCCTGACCAACCAGGCTGGGTCTTGCTGCCTAAATGTATTGACAGCAAAGAAGGAATGAATGTGTCAGCAGATGGGTTACCCAACCATGGAAGCAGAAAACAGTGAAGTTAGAGAGGAGAATCTTGGGGACACCCATCCTATCACTTTCTGGGCTTCTTAGGAGCTGGTCTGTCCCTCTGGGGAGATGAGTGAGGAGACTGGCCACAGAATCCAGCAGTCACTCTTCTCACAAAAGCTACTGTCTCCATTGTGGATTAGTGCACTGGGCCCCTTGGCATCACGCTGATAAATGCCTGCTTCAGCCAACAGCTTCCTAAAATTGGAAGCACCATCCTCCTGTTCATCATGACCCTTCCTATTCTCTTTTTAAATCTTTATTTTTAAAAAACTGTATTTGGCTGTACTGGTCTTAGTTGCAGCGTGTAGAATCTTTTATCTGTGTTGTAGCATGCAGGATTTTTAGTTGTGGCCTGTGAGCTCTTAGCATGTGAACACTTAACTGTGGTATGTGGGATCTAGTTCCCCGACCAGGGATCAAACCCAGACCTCTGTATTGGAACATGGAGCCTTAGCCACTGGACCACCAGGGAAGTCCCCTAAACCACTTTTAAACCACTACTTCCTTGAAGGGTGTATCTGTAGGAAGAGGACTATGCTTGCTAAACATTCCAGGCTCTGCAGTGATGGCTTAATGTTACTGTAAATGAACGAATTGGCCCTCAAAGTCTAATTTGGCCTCCCCATGAGTCTGCCTATGGGAGACTGGGTTGGTCAGAAGCTGGCAAGCTTTGAGGGCTGTGTGCCTATTAGAGCTCTCCGTGTAGAACAATCACCAGGCATCCTGGAGCTGGCAACTTTGGAAACTTCCCTTTCGAAGGTGGATTTCTTGCTTGGATTGACACAGAAGGTTTTACAACTTGCCAGAGTTGAAAACAGGCCTGTATGATGGAATAGGAACTGTTATTTACAGCCAGCTGTGCTATGCAAACACCTACATCCTGGACAAGGGCCGGGGAGAGGGGCTTGAACAGAAAAAACATGGTGTATGTTGGAGTTAAGTGAACTTGAATTTGTACCCCAGCTTCAGTGTTATTAGCTATGTGGGCAAGTTTTCCAAGTCCCAAAGGCTCAGTTTCCTCCTATAAAACATGAGGATAATAACAGGATCTACTTCATAGAGTGACTATGAGAATTAAAATGAAAAAGGAAAAAGTGATGCGGATTTAGCAGGCACTTGATACAGTTGTGCTCATTAGCTGCTAGTTGCTGTCTGGGCGCCTATATCACTCCATCCTTTGGCAGAAAACACCCCTCTGCTCTCATGCTTTTCTTGGTGTGGCCCAGGCCTGAGTGAGGAGTACGGTGACAGTACAGGCCCTCAGGAAGTCAGAAGGGCTGGGAAAAAGAGGTCATGTGGCTGTACAGGTAGGCTGGCTAACCCAGCTCTGCACAGAGTCCAGACTGGAGATGTCAACAAGGGAACTAGACTGGTTGAATAATGGGTTGGATGGATAGTTAGGCCTGCATAAGGATGGATCATGTGGCAGCTTCAGCCCCACGTGCTAGGGAACACAGACCCAATATGGTCATGAAGGTGAAAGTGTTAGTCCCTCAGTTGTGTCTGACTCTTTGCAAGCCCATGGATTGTAGCCCAGAGGCTTCTCTATCTATGGGATTCTCCAGGCAAGAATGATGGAGTGGGTTACATTCCCTTTTCCAGGGGATCTTCCTGACCCAGGGATCAAACCTGGGTCTCGCATATTGTAGGCAGAATTTTTTACTGCCTGAGCCACCAGGGAAGCCCCAGTATGATCATGTCTATGCATATTTTAAAGAAAAGCCAAGAACTTCTATTTCTTTATGAAATATCCTATATTTGTGCCATGCTTAGTGTCTCAGTCATGTCCGACTCTTTGTGACTCCATGGACTGTAGCCTACCAGGTTCCTCTGTCCGTGGGGATTCTCCAGGCAAGAATACTAGAGTGGGTTGCCATGCTCTCCTCCAGGGGATCCTATATTTACAGCAACTAATTTGAATTCTTCTGAAGACTCTGCAGGCCACACAATCGTCCCATGTGACAGAAACTTTCTTGGGATTTCAGTTTTTGGTCTTTACCCTTAAAGGGTTTGGGTTAAAGGAGTCTGATTTGGGTTCCCCCAGGAGCAGATGCTACAACAAAGATCCACTACAAGTAGCTTACTTGGGACAGGCTCCCAGGAAACATCAGTAGGGTGGTGGGGGAGCAGGACAGAGCTGGGAAAGCATCCAGTAGAGGAGCCGTCATCAAGTCATCACTATGGGTGGTGGGTGACTGCTGCTTAATCATTTGGGGGCCTCTGGAGCCAGGGTTGGACTCCTGCCTCAGTGTGACCCACCTGAGGGGCAAGACAGCTGGGGTATATATACCCTCCCTCCTATCAGTCACAGGCAGAGGGCTGCTCCCTGGGGGCATCAACATCTTGACATACCTCCCTGCCATAAGCTTGCACAGAGTGGAGTCTTGGGGACCAAAAGAGCCCCTGGGTAGAGGCAGGCCATGATCAGCAGTTGGATGCGGGTGGAACACCTACAGTGTCCTTGCGGGGAGGGGCGGGTGGAAGCAGACAGCATCAGCCACTGCACTAGCAAGTAAGTGTTCAAGAGAGCCTTCCAAACATTCCGTCGAGCCCAGCAACTAGGGTAGGTGGTGAAGTCCCTCACACTGGCTGCATTTGTCCTGTCAGATGAAGCTTCTAGTACGTGCCTCTGGTCTCCTGCTTGTGCCAAAGCAGAAGTCAAGGCTGGAAAAAGAAGGGAGCTCCTAACAGGAATGCCCACTCGCCGCGCTTGCCTCTTGAGGCTCTGCCTGTCAATTACAGAAATATCTGCGAGATTCCGTTTGCCTCTATTATCTTCCACAGGGGTCTCCAGTGGCAACTCTGCAACCGTTTTCTGCAGAGTGGTTCAAATTGTTTTATATCTCCTTAGCTGCCAAGTACAATGTCATAAGCAATAAATAAATAAATTGTTGGCCTGTATGGAAAGCATATTTTGTCCAGATGCGTCCTTGAAACTTCAGCCCTGAAACATGAAAGTCAGATTGGGAAACCACATTCTCAAAGCTTGGGGGAAGTAGGCTCACATGGAAAAGCTGTTTGATTGGCAGGTGCTGCCACCCAACACCCGAGGTGTGTCCGGCAGATAGGCAGGCAGTGCGCCTTCTGAAAACGTGAGTGTGTGAGTGTTTCATACCAGTTTTCCAGCTTAGCATGGGTGCCCAGCTGGACAGACCAGGGATGAAGGGAGACTGGAGCTTGGAGGGTTGCTTAGCTGGAGCAGCCAAGACCTGTGTCTTCTTTTTGATCTCCTCTTGATCAGCTGGGTTGAAGCAAGCCTTCCTCATCAAGAGGGTGATGTTCAGGACCCTTGTCTGAGGTGCAGTTCTCAACTACTCTGTCTTTGCTTCATGCAGAGGTTGAGGCCATGGGGATATGTTGCCAGGAAGCGGAGGGAGATCTGGATGATGGGAAATTCCCCAGAAAGATGTTCAGTGCACTTTAGCCACTTGAGCCAGTCCTGAGACCCTGCAGCAGAGTGAGGATTCTGAGACACAGGCATGGCTGGGTGGAAACATGAGGGCAGGTATGGCCTTGGTGGCAGGAATCACCACATGGAGCTTACCAGGGGTGACTTGGGCTGCCTGTGCCCACTGGCAGGGCATGCCCTTAAACGTCATCCTTATTGCGATTTAAAATTACATGCTCATGAAAAGTTAGACTAGAGCTGCCTCAAGAGAAGAGTGAATGTTGCCTCTTTAACATCTAGTTCCACCCCCTCTGCATTCTTCCAGAGACTCTTCTAGACTTGCGTACACACACACACACACACACACACACCCATTTTTACAAGAAATGAGATTGTATTATGTAAACTAGTCTATAACTCCTTCTTGTACACTTCATTTACTTTAATCATCTTTCCATATCTCATAATCTTTGCCATTACTTCATGGTGCTGTTTTGACAGATTATAATAATTTCTTACAATTTTTCAAAAAGAATTCTCAGATTGCTGCCCAAATTGCCAACCTGTGGTAAACAACCAGAAATGTTAGCCGCTGACTTTGGCCACCTCATGCGAAGAGTTGACTCATTGGGAAAGACTTTGATGCTGGGAGGGATTGGGGGCAGGAGAAGAAGGGGACGACAGAGGATGAGATGGCTGGATGGCGATGGACGCAAGTCTGAGTGAACTCCGGGAGTTGATGATGGACAGGGAGGCCTGGCGTCCTGCGATTCATGGGGTCGCAAAGAGTCGGACACGACTGAGCGACTGAACTGAACTGATGTTATCGTATTATTGCCGCTAGGAATAAATTTTTATCTTACCTGGAATTTGATAGAATTGAAGTGGAGAATGGAGAAATTCACAAGAAAATTACTCTAGAAATAACAATTTGGGACACATATAAACACATATAAACTGTGTATGTGTGTGTGTATAAAAGCATAATAAAATTCAAGAGATATAATTGACTGAATAAAACTAAAGATGTTATTTCTGTACCTGGGTTACTTTTCTTGAATGAATTCCTTTACCAACCTGCCAGGAATTCATCTTAGGCTTATATGTATTCTTTGACTGGCAGCCCAGCTTAGGAGCAAAGTGTGAGTCTGCTGCTGGATACTGTAGACTGTTGCACACTTAGGCCGTGGGTTCAGATACCAATTTTGAGGCTCTCCAGCATACAGACTTTGTGTGCTTAACTCTCTCTGTGCCTCGGTTTCTTCATTTCTCAAAGCACAGTGAGGATGTGCTCTTCCTAGGGTGGTTGAGAGGACAATGGGGGAGAAGCCCTGTGAAGCTCTTCCCTGGCTCTAAGTGCCTGCCCCGCAAATAGGGGTTATTAGTAATAGAGTGTAGTCTCCAGCAGATGCCTGTCAGGTCTGTTTGCCTGATGAGATGTTGTTCCCATCCACACGCTATAAATACCCAACTTGTTAGGTACTCATTGTCATCTCCCCCCTCCCCGCCTCCCCCGGTAGTTAAGAAATAATTATGGAAAATAAAATGAGCGTAAAATGGTTTCTAAGTCAATAGTCAACTAAAACTACTTCAAAATGCCTTGGAGGTTGTCGCAAACCATCAGCTGTTCTAGACCAGAAACAGAACCTGATCTCCAGTTGTTGATGATAAATAAACATTGTACGTTGCCCTTTGCGATGAGTGGCTATTTTTTTAACCTATGCAGATGTGTCCTATTTACATTGAAGCTGTCATACAAATTAGCAAAGGCCCACAGAGTCTGAAAGAAGGCAGGCTTCAGGCCCCGAAATGTTCACAGGAATGGAAAATGGCTTACCTTGCTCCTGGTAAGGTGCCCCGGTCCTGGTAGGAATGGCTGGGGAGAACTGAAGAGCTTTTCCAGGCCAGTAGAAATGTTTGCTGACCAAGCAGGCTTCTGAGGTTCATCTGCAAGGCAGGATGAAGTGAAATGCAATAGGTTTGGGAGCTGCTCTGATTTTGACTTTTTGGCAGTCGGTGAAAAGTTCTGACCCTTCAACAGATATGAAAATCCTCTCATTTGGTACAGGCTCGTGCATGGCAGATTGAGTGTGAGTTAAAACACCAATTAGAGTGCAATGGGTGATCTCCTGTTATTCTGAGGATAAGATTTTCTTGGCAAAAACTTGTTTGGCTCCCCTTATCAGACACACCCCTTTATCAAACTGTGTGTATGGGCTGAGAAAGGGAGAGCACTGAGCCACAAAGTCAGAATAAGTCAGGCCTAGGAAGGTATTTCGAGTTCCAGCTTTTCAACTTCTTCCATATAATAAAAAGATGATGGAGGCCCAGGGGATTGAAAGGACCGGCTCAATATCCCCAGTGGGGCCTGAGACTAGAATCCCAGATACAAGGCTCGCACCAAATGCTCTTTGCACTAGACCATGTGGCTTCTAGACGGTCTTTCTCTTGGGGGATGTGCAGAGACATGAAGATGTAAACAGCTTACATATAAGCTTTAAGACACCAGTGGCTGATCTTTTCTGAAGAGGAAGCAAATCTCTACTTGTGTGAATATCGAAATGGTTGGGTTGTGGAAGAGCCATTTACCACGGAGGACCTGCAGAGGGCCAGCCTTCAGCAAAGGCCTAGGACTTCAGTGTGGTGCACACAGGTCCCTGCCCTTTATGTAGCTGTGTCCTCGATGCAGGGAGGCCAGAACAGCATTCAGCATCCTCTGAGAGGCAAGCAGAAAGGGCTGTGGGAACACAAAGAGCGTGGTTTTTTCGTTCTGCTTAGATGATTCAAGGACACCTATACTTGACCTGCGTCTTGAAGTGGTAAGCAGACTCTTTCTTGGCAGAACATTCATTCATTCACTTAATTGAAATTTAGTGAGCACCTACATTTTTGCCAGGTAAACAAGCAGTAAATACGGGGTAGTAAATAGTCCTCTGTTCTTAGGGATTTTTGCATTCTCTTGGGGAAAGTCAGAAATCAAGCATGTAAATGAAAGAATAAAGATGATTTTAGAGGGTTACAAGTACAAAGAAGGAAATGAGGTAACATGGTGGGAAAGCCCAAGGGTGAGGATATGCCTCAGATAAAATTGTCTGAAAGGCTGATGAGGTCCTGTGACAGCTGGACCGAGGAGAAGGTGGCACGGAGAAGGCGAGGGCGGGGATGACGAGGTGAGAGAAGTGAGGGAAGGCGGTAGGAGGTGAAGTTGAGGTGGTGGGCGGTAGCCAGTTTCCACAATACCCAGCTGGAATAAGCAGACCAAAGGTTCTTCTGGGAGAACTAGGGAGCTTTGGGAGGGTTCTGAGTGGGGGGCTGTGGTGCTGTATCAGTGAGGAGGCAGAGGAGTGTCAAAATCATCCGGCAAGCAGTGCCAGTGGCAGACTCTGGATGGGGAGCCAAGGGGCATTCTACCGAGCTGCTCTTCCTTTAGGATCATAAACAGGCAGCACTATAAGCAACACAGTCCTGATGCCTCAGTGAGGACACTGAGGTGAGGAGAGCCACCACACGCGACCAGGCTGGGCAGAGGAAGGCCTGGGCCCAGGCCTGTGACTCGGGATGCCAAGCCCTGTGCTTCTCCGCTGCCTGCTTCCTCTGCCTCCTCGCCCGCCTGTTTGCCTTCCAGGGCCTGAAATTTAAGATCTGTTCCCCATCAGGCATTTCAGAGAGCTCTCTGATGGTTTGTTGTTAGTGTTGTGGTAAAAGGCAGCCACCTTGAATGACTTCTGCTTGACGGGAGTGTCAACACTGTCACCACCTGCCCCCCCGGAGCAGCGGCACATGTTGAGGCTGTTCTGGCTCCGGGGGGCATCAAAGAGCCTGTTCACCAGAGCTGGAATTGAGCTCTGGCTCTGCCCTGACTGACCGTGTGGCCTTGAGAAAGTCCCTTCTTCACCGTGGACCTGCACGTTTTAATGTATGAAATTAGAGGATTGGAACATAGGCATTATATATATTTTAAAAAACTGTTTTGAGTAATTTTGAATTAAACAGATTGTTTGTTGCAGGACTTAGCAGAGCCTTTAACATACTATTAAGCACTGTCAAACTTCCAAGGGGGAAGTAGAGTCTGGCACATGCCACAGGTACATCTGTGCACTTGAGCCTGGGTTGCTTTGGAAAAGGACACCTCACAGAATTTGCGCTCCTGAGGATACTCTCAGGAAACTGGTCTGCGAGATGAGAAAAGAGAGAGGAAAGGAAGCCCCCAGTCTTGCTCTTACCTGGCCTTGTTCAGCAGCAGCGCAGAGTGGCAGGTTGTCCTGTGTCTAGGTGGAGTGCGCCGCTCCCCCACTGCAGTCTCCGTCCTCCGCTGCTCCCCTCCGGTGGCCCGCAGGGTCAGTCTGTGCAGGAGCATGGCTGCAGAAGCAGCGGCTCTCCTTGCGGGCCCACTGGGAGCTTTTGTGAGCTCCAGCCTCTAAGAAGGCACTTCCTCTGCCCGATGCCCACAGTGGCCACATCGCTGACCCTGGACAGCAGCAGAGTGATAACCTCCTTTGGGTCTCTTTCTCTCCTTGGAGTTTTCTCTCAAATGTTCCCCAGGGGCTCTTTTAGTTTTTACATTTTTTTCTTCTTGCTTGTATAATAGCCTTTTCTGCTCGCCAGCAGCCACACAAGGTACCTCAGGAGCCAGACGCCGACATGCGCCTCTCACAGCTCCCATCTGACACTTAGCCTCATCCTCACATCTGCTGTTTTCTGAGCACTTACTATGCCCCAGGCACTGTTTAAAGAGCTTCATCTGCACTGAACTCCTGTCTCTAGTCACAGCCTTATGAGATACGGGCACTGTTTTTATTCTACTGAACAATGAGGACACTGAAGCTTGGTTGGGTCATTCCTCAAAAGTCTCGCAGCCAATGTGTCTGGGGGCTGGAGTCTCACCCAAATCTGCCCCCCAAGGCTTTGTACTGGATCGTTGTACTGCATTGCTCTGTTAATATTTGGGTGAGTGGAGGGTCAATGGATGAGTGAATGAATGAGCACGTGAGGGAAAGCTCCTCTCCACCATCTCATCCCCAGCTTTAGGAAAGCTGCCTGACCACAGAGGGGAAGCAGCCATGCCCCTTCTGAGCCAACACTCTCTGAAGGCCGCGTCGTCTCTGTCTTGCCACCCCTTCCCACCAGGGCACCACCTTACTGTCCCACCAGCAGCCCACAGCTGCTCCACCCATTAGTGGACGCACACACCCAGGGTGAGGCAGCCTCAGCTGGATTTCAGCCTCTGGGGGTTTATGCTGCCACTGCCTAGTGTTTCAGGAGGAGGGCAGCTGTTCTGGGATTGAAACATGAAGAAAGATGAGCTGAGATCAGATAAGCATCCTTTCCCAAGCAGACTCACCTCCCAATTTGCAGGCCTTTGTTATATTAGCAGCAGGTACGGAATGTTGACATGGAGCTCTAGCCTTCATCTGAATTATAATCTCTGAAGCTATAGTTAAGTCTGCCTAAAGATATTTCAATTTGCTGTCTCTCTTTCCGCCCCTCTCCGGTCTCCTTGGCTCAGAGTACAGTTGTATCCCTGTAGAGCACAGAAAAGCCAGGACGTATTTCTTAATGTTTTACATTACAGCTGTAAGTCCCTCTTATCCTTTTATAATCATATTTTAACTTTTAGTCAACGTACTTGTGGGTGTGCCTGTGTCTGTGTTGTATATAAGTTCACATTTATAGGAACGGTATTAGCTCCTTTTATCTTTTTTTCCCCCTAAAGCCATACTTGTAAGACTACATTCAGCAGTGGATTAATCCCCAAATAACTTAGTTCAGCTTTCGCAGCTGCTGCCAAACAGCCTGTCTCCTGGATGGGTGTAGACTGTATGGTGGTTATAATTAACAAGTCTTCAGGGGGCGGAGGTTGTAGTACAGGGAATGAGAACTGGGCTGGGAGATCACCACATACTAGTGCAGACAGGAAGAGGCCAGGGAGGACTTTTGTTGGGGTAGGGCAGGTTAGGCAAATGAGAATTGGGTGTTTGTCCTTCAGCAGTTCGCCAGTGGTGAGGTGAGGAAGAAGATAAACTGGGTGGCCTCTTTGTGTGTGTGTGTGTGTGTGTGTGTGTGTGTGTGTGTGTGTAGGGCGGGGGGTGAAATGCCAGTGTGTGTTAGTGTATGTGAAAGTGTGTGTGTAGGGTGTGTGTGTATTGGATTGGAGAGAGGGCATATCTTCTAAGATAATAGGTTGGGGCATTAGATTTTTGTTTGAATTATCATTTATCACTTATTACCTCTGTGACCTCAGGCAAGTTACTTACAATTGACGTCTCTGTGCATCGGTTCCTCTCTATGCAAACAGGGATGTATTCATTATTCAATGAGTATTGTTGAATACTCTGTTCCAGGCCCTGTCCTAGATACCAAAGATGCAGCAATAAACAAAAGGACAAAAACCCCTGCCCTTCTGGGGCTTCCATTCTATGGGAGAAAAAAGAGCTTGCGAGGAAGGTTATTATAAGGATCAAAATAGTTTGTGCACATAAAATGGCTAGCACAGTATCTGGCATATAATAACATTTTGGTAAAAAGGACCAAATATTAATACTATTTTTCTTTAGATTGCATTTACAAAGTAACACCTCCCACAAGAAAAGCAGTCATGAATCTAAATTCCACTATTTTATAAACTTATTCTTCTTTGGGAAGTGACCCATGCGTACTTTGGGAAACGATGCTCTGTATATATTTTGCTAGCTCAGTCAAAACAGTCCATCTGTGTACCAGACATCTTGAAGGATAAAGATGCTTCTTGAATGGACTTGAGCAAAGGAAGATCAGCTCTCAGGTGACAGCTCAGACATGACAAACAGGAACAATGCAGGAAGGAATGCGTGAAGGGGTTGGATTAAGAATTGCAGGGCAATTACTTTCTGCAAACTGATATGCAAGCAAGAAAGAAACACAGGCACAGCTTGTTATCCAGAAGCACAATAAGCAAAAATTCACTATTACAGGATTGCAGAATAGGCAAACCTCCATATAAAGATGGGCTGTTATTTAAAGGGGACTTATGACTGTTTTAGCATGTGAGCCTCGCTTTGCACTAGTCTGGAGTTCCTGGGCTGATTCGGAAGGGCTTCCACTCGTCTGAAGTGCATTGTTTCCCCCTCCCCAGCCACCGTGCGCAACATGGCTTTTAAGAGAAGATGCCCCGACAGCTCTCTGGTCCCTGTACCAACCTGGTACTGGTTTGCACTGACTAAACAGGGGTCCCCTTATCCGAAAATTCACTGTCTGAGGCTGGTGGTTCAAAGGTTGCAGGAAAGCCAGCATTGTCATAACATTAAGACATTCATGAATTAATTGACCACTTATCAAGTTAGCTTCACTTAGACATCTTCCCCATTTCATGTTGGGCCTCGCACTAGGTTAAGAGTCAGCTCTTTGTGCATCTGTCTTTATAGGATTATCCAGCATCTAGAAATAACAGCGAAAATAGATCACATATCACTTGTAAGATGAAGTAGTAAATTTTTCAAGAGATGCAAGCTTTTATCAAGTTAATGAAAGTGATGATGGAAAACAAGTTTGTATTACATGCAAATTCAGTAACAAATGAAGATAACTTGATATCAATGAAAAATGAAAAGTCAGTAAGTTTGATGACACAACAGGGACTTCAAAGTGAGTGACTAGATATTAAGTGCTGTGACATATCCTAGGGAGAGTGATAAAAGTATATTTTTGCAAATGTCACCCTCTTAATACCTGTACTAATGGAAGTAAAGGATGCCAAATCATGCACTTATGCAGCCAGGTTAGGAAAAAAAAATGGGTCAAAAAAATCAACACATTTTATTCTTTGTTCTTTTTTTAAAAAGTATTTATTTATGTATTGTTTGGCTGCACCAAGTCTTCAATCCTTGTTGTGGCATGCGCAGTCCTTTGCTGTAGCACACAGGAGCTTTAGGTGAGTCATGTGAACTCATAGTTGCGTCCTGTGGGATCTAGGTCCCTGACCAGGGATTGAACGTGGGCCCCCTGCACTGGGAGATTCTTAGCCACTGGACCATTAGGGACGTCCCTATTCTTTGTTCTTTATAGGAACTACTGAGTTGTTGAAATTGTAATATAAATTTTATTAAAAATAAGATATCAGTTCAGTTCAGTCACTCAGTCGTGTCCGACTCTTTGTGACCCCATGAATCGCAGCACGCCAGGCCTCCCTGTCCATCACCAACTCCTGGAGTTCACTCAAACTCATATCCATTGAGTCAGTGATGCCATCCAGCCATCTCATCCTCTGTCGTCCCCTTCTCCTCCTGCCCCCAATCCTTCCCAGCATCAGAGTCTTTTCCAATGAGTCAACTCTTCGCATTAGGTGGCCAAAGTACTGGAGTTTCAGCTTTAGCATCATTCCTTCCAATGAACACCCAGGACTGATCTCCTTCAGAATGGACTGGTTGGATCTCCTTGCAGTCCAAGGGACTCTCAAGAGTCTTCTCCAACACCACAGTTCAAAAACATCAATTCTTCGGCGCTCAGCTTTCTTCACAGTCCAGCTCTCGCATCCATACATGACCACTGGAAAAACCATAGCCTTGACTAGACGGACATTTGTTGGCAAAGTAATGTCTCTGCTTTTGAATATGCTATCTAGGTTGGTCATAACTTTTCTTCCAAGGAGTAAGTGTCTTTTAATTTCATGGCTGCAATCACCATCTGCAATGATTTTGGAGCCCAAAAAAATAAAGTCTGGCACTGTTTCCCCATCTATTTGCCATGAAATGATGGGACCAGATGCCATGATCTTAGTTTTCTAGATGTTGAGCTTTAAGCCAACTTTTTCACTCTCCTCCTTCACTTTCATTGAGAGGCTTTTTAGTTCCTCTTTACTTTCTGCCATAAGGGTGGTGTCATCTACATATCTGAGGTTATTGATATTTCTCCCGGCAATCTTGATTCCAGCTTGCGCTTCTTCCAGCCCAGCGTTTCTCATGATGTACTCTGCATAGAAGTTAAATAAGCAGGGTGACAATATACAGCCTTGACGTACCCCTTTTCCTATTTGGAACCAGTCTGTTGTTCCATGTCCAGTTCTGACTGTTGCTTGCTGACCTGAATACAGGTTTCTCAAGAGGCAGGGCAGGTGGTCTGGTATTCCCATCTCTCTCAGAATTTTCCTCAGTTTATTGTGATCCACACAGTCAAAGGCTTTGGCATAGTCAATAAGGCAGAAATAGATGTTTTTCTGGAACTCTCTTGCTTTTTCCATGATATATATGTATTCATTTCCAAAAATTTTAGTCTTATTTTTGTAGTCCCAACTCTCTTCTCCAGTATTTACTGTGAAAGTTTGGTCCCTGTCAAAGGGGTGTTCTCATTCAGGTCCCAGTTTTCTTCCAAGGAGAGCCCAGTGTGTTTGCACTGGGGAGGTTCTTGCTCTTGAGACTACTGTTTCTGCACTCTGAACTAGGAGACAAAGTATCCATCAGTCTGTATCTCTTTGTTTACACTGATGATGCTTAATCTGTTCAAGGTACTGAATCCTTTGAATGAAGAACATGATAACTGGGGAGGCTCTTTCTGTAAAATACACAGGCCCAGAGTAAATTTCAAGGGGTTTGTCTAGCTTCTTGATGTCTGTGTGTGGATTATAGGTACTTAATCATAGATCTAAGTCACTTTGACCTATTAATATACCCCTGGCTTCCCATCATATATTATTTATTTATATCACACATGCCAAAGCACTTTGTGTATGTTTATCTTTGTTATTGCTCACAGTGACCCAATGGGATATGGGATATTGTCCTAAATTCAACATGTGGAAAAACCTTGAGAAAAGTTAGGTAATTCATTTAAGGTCATAGTAAGTGTCTGGTATTCTGTTTCTAACACTGAGGTTTTTCTAAGGCCGAAACCTTCACTTTTTCTATAGTGTTAGGTCAACTCTGTGTTTTCACATACTACACTGACTTTTTTCCTTAATAAGTAACTTTTAATAGTCTTCATTATTATGGAAGAAGTACATGTTTGTTGTAGAAGAGTTATACACTGCAACTCTTTACTTGTGAAGCACTTTCCATTCTTTTTCATTTTCAGTCGAAGAAAGAAGTAGTGTTGTTACTGTTCTCATTTCATAGGGAGTAGAATGGAGGTACTAGGGCTTGAATGAATAGCCACTGGGGCTTGAGTGGAAGTTATGGGCAACAGTTCTGTTCTTCACCTTAAAATATCCCTCATGACCCTCTTCTGCTCTCAGGATACATTTAAGTCTACTTGAATCAAACTGAGAAACCTAACGGGGGTAGCAGGATGGGTGGGAAAGATGACCAGATGGTGAATATGCAGTTTACAGAGGAACTTAGGTAGCCAAAATCAAAATTTCTGCTCTTCTTTTAATATCTTGTTCATCACAAAGTGAGTGGTGGAAGGAAAGGAGGGTCCAGGATGGGGAGGGACGGTGTTTGTGCTGCATGGTATAGTGACCTATCCAGGCTATCTGAGTTCAAAAGAGGTAAGTTGTCAGGACTTTTGCAATAATTCAAACTATTTCTTAAAAAAGGGAAAGGAATAGATTGGCTCTATGTCTTAAAAGTCAAGATGTCATACCTTCCAGTATGGCTGGATTCAGGGGTAAAAAATTTTAGGACCCTGTCTCTTACCATTTCTCGGCTTTGCTTTTCCCCAAAGAGATCTCATTCATTAGCAGAATTCCACCAGAGATTTACCATAAGGTAGAAAGTCAGCTGCTGACATCCCCAGATGGTGATATAACGGCATCCATACCTGAGAAACATGGACCTCTTTGCTCTTCCAGTTGTTCGAGCAAAAATCCCCATCCGGAATCTCATCGCACCAACTTTTATCACATTCCCATCCATGAACCACTGTGTAGCTAAGAAATAGGATATTTTGATTAGCTGGCCTGTGTCATATTCCCTCCCCAGGGTCTGACAATGGGGGAACTGTGATTCCCCAAAGGAAAAACCAAAGCTCTGCTACAAAAAGAAACTATTCTTAATGATGTGGAGGCAGAAAGAGCGTCTGCTGCTAGGGATTTGTTGAAGTCTGCTGGGGACTGTCTCAGAGATGAGGGCTGGGGATCATAGCCGAGCTGTACAGGACTGGATCTGGAGAGTGGAAAATCGAGACCTTTGTCTTCATTTTCTCATCTGTTCTTCTGTCCCCTTTCATCCAGCTTCCTCTGCCCTCATTATACTCTCGCCACAGGCTGCATGTCCCCAGAACCTTTCCATAGGCTGACTCAGTCTCTTGAAATCCCTCTTTCTCAATCTCTAGGGGAGGAAACTCATTTGTTAATCTCAGAACCAGGCCACAAGCTACAGGTCACTGGCCAGACTTAACAGATGTGATTGCCTGAAGTGTGAATCCTTTCTTGGTACCGTCAACTGTAGCAAGTTAGGGCAAATCAAGCTGTTTGTGGGTTTCTCCTTGCAGGCCTATGGATCAGGTAGGATCTCTAGAAAGATAAGACAGGAAAAGCAGTAGTATGTGTGAAGAACAGATGGAAACTTGGGTAGAAGCAGTCTGCGAGGCTATTCCTGGAATGGGAGCTTTGCTGAAAGACCTGGAATGTCATTCCTTGACAAAGATGAATGAACAGAGAATGGGGTGTCAAGGAGGCAGGAAGGCCACCAAAGAGGCAGACCAAAAAATCAAAGCCAAGTCTCCAACACAGTCACGGACTTCTCCTGGGGAGGTAAAAAGCAGCCACAGGACCTGTGAATTGTGGCATTCTTTAATATCAGGCAGTATAGGATTTCCCAGGCCATGTGCCTAAAGTTATTTCCTCCTGGTTTGACGTGGCACTCCTTGGGGCTCCAGCCCTGCACGGGCCTATCTCCCCATCACAGCGACACCATGCCCCGTGTCTCTCAGCCTGGGTTCAAGCATGAAAACATCTGCTTCCTGCCCCTGATAAACTCATAAGCATCCCAAGGGGTTAAGTAAGTGATTTTTTTTTTTTTTTTTTTGAGAAACAAAGATTAAACACACACATACTCCACAGGAACAAAAGTAGCATAAAATCCATGCAAGTGGAGAGGCTTGAGTTTGGTTGGCTTAAAAGCAGGGGAGAGTTTTCTGGAATATGTGTCAAAATGAGCCTAGGTAGGACACAGAGCATCTTTCTTGGCTGATGCAGACTTCAGTTGACAGAGCTTTCAGGCCAAGTAGGATATTAGGTCTCTCGCAATCATCCATCCATTCGTTCATTCATCTAACAAGTATGAGTGTGTCCATTATGGACCAGATACTGTGTTCTAGGATCTTCTTCCTCTTTGGCCCCAGCTTGTGCTTCTCTCTCCCTTCTGTGGGCACCCCAACTCGCCTGATCTCCTGGGTATGAATTCACCCTCTGTCCCAGCCTATAAAACCCTGCCCCGAGACTGTGCAGCTGGGCCCCCACGGTTCATTCCTTAAGATCGTTCTCTGTCCACTAGGTCTGGGACCATTCTGAGACAACTTCTGAAGATGCAGGCAGTATTCCTGTCCTAGCACCTGGCATCAGTCTCCCCAGGGGTGGGTGACATAGTTCCTTGATGTCTGAGCATCAAATTCTGGGCACAGTCCAAGCCCTCTTTTGACTCAGCTCTACATGTTTTTATTTTTCTGTGGAGATCTACCTCCAGCTCTAGCCTCATTTGCAGACTCAGATAGCTCACTGACCCTGAATCCAATGAGCCATTTGCCTGGTTTTGAAGGCGTTTCTCCAGGGTGTTCTTAACCCTCAGGTGTGGTCAAGGGAGATGTAACAGGTAGTGCTTTTGCCAGGGACCATCCGTCTAGTCAAGGCTATGGTTTTTCCAGTGGTCATGTATGGATGTGAGAGTTAGACTGTGAAGAGGGCTGAGCACTGAAGAATTGATGCATTTAAACTGTGGTGTTGGAGAAGACTCTTGAGAGTCCTTTGGACTGCAAGGAGATCCAACCAGTCCATTCTGAAGGAGATCAACCCTGGGATTTCTTTGGAAGGACTGATGCTAAAGCTGAAACTCCAGTACTTTGGCCACCTCATATGAAGAGTTGACTCATTGGAAAAGACTTTGATACTGGGAGGGATTGCGGGCAGGAGGAGAAGGGGACGCAGAGGATGAGATGGCTGGATGGCATCACCGACTTGATGGGCTTGAATCTGACTGAACTCCAGGAGTTGGTGATGGACAGGGAGGCATGGCGTGCTGCGATTCATGGGGTCGCAAAGAGCTGGACACGACTGAGCAACTGAACTGAACTGAACTGATTCATCATATTGTCTTGGAAACCCACCCCTGTGTTACCTAGTCTTCAGTGAAATAAGTGGTGGACTATTTGGTAAAGGCTGCAGCTGCACTGTTAATACTATTCTACTATAGTTGGGTGAGTAAAAATGGAGAAAAAAAATTTTCAGTTTTCCTGATTTCCTTTTCATTTTTAAAACAAAGTTGGTAGTGATTAGCCAGCCCTATCCACCTTTAAGGAAGTCAATTTAAAACCTGGTAACCAGCCAAAAACATAAAGTATTTGAATGCTGTGTGTTTATTAATTAATATATTTACTTGGTGGATGGGCAAGGACTCTGGTTCCTGTTCTTATGGTGCCCTTTGGCCAAAAGACGGCAAACTCTAACAAGATTTGTTGGGGAATCTCTCTGAAGTAGTAAGTCATTCATGGTCAATGTTTTAATTGAAGGTAATAATAATTCCAATAATATTATTAAGAACCACTATTAGGGTGGGAAGGACTGAATTCACTGACATCATGTCAAAGTTATGCCCAGCGATGACTGCTGAGCCCCTGGGGGAATAACTTTCATAATCCATTGAAAAGTTATGAGCTCCTTGTGTTTGTACCAAGAAAGAAATCAGCATTAACCATTTGGGAAGTCAATAAAAATGGAGAAAAAACTACTTGTACTTTTAACAACTTAATTAATGACTGCAAATGGAGTCAATGCTCACAAAAACCCCTTGGAGAAGGTTGGGATGTGTGTTGACAATGGAAAATTATCCTGATTTTATAGGTGAAGGCAATTTCCAGACACTAGGAACAAACATGGTCAAGGAGAAAGAGAAAAGATGACTTTTTGTTGTTAAAGGAATAGGGCTCTAGGCCAAGAGGCTTGCTGTCTGGATTGGGACAAGGGCAATCATTGTGTGCTAGGAACTGAATGGAATAGAAGAATCTGAGTTAAGAGACCAACGGAATTGGGTTCAGTTATTGCCCCTGCCATTTGTTAGCTTTCTGACCTTCAGCTAGAGGGTTAGCCTTTTAGAACCTTAGTTTTATCATCAGTAACATGGGGAAAATACCAGTAACTAACTTGTGGAGTTGGAGGCATCGTTGAGCTGAAGTGAAGTGAAGATGCTCAGTCATGTCCGACTCTGTGCGACCCCATGGACTCTAGCCTACCAGGTTCCTCCGTCCATGGGATTTTCCAGGCAAGAGTACTGGAGTGGGTTGCCATTTCCTTCTCCAGAGGATCTTCCCGACCCAGGGATCAAACCTGAGTCTCCCTCATTGTAGGCGGATGCTTTACCGTCTGAGCCATGAGCTAATATATGTCAAAGTCTCAGCCTGATGCATGGCCCATAAATAGAACTACTATCTATTATCCTCATTATTATTCTTTCTTAACTAATTCTACAATTATGTCATAAATACGTACAGTGTGCCAGGGACTATGTTCGATATGCAGACCAATCTATTTGAGTTTGTAGTATAGTGGGGAAGATGGAGAAAAACAAAACAAATAAACATGTCGGTAAAAAGAATGCTTACAGGTTGTACTGAATTTGAAAGCCGGACTCCAGTGATTGCCCCATGGGTTAGAGCTGCCATGTGAGCCCAGGGGCAGAGAATAGGTTTTCATAACTTGGCTTTCAGATTGGTCAGACCGGGATCAGAGCAGCTTTGGTGCCAGCCCGTATTCTCAGACTGTGTCACTGGGCAAGTCCTCTGAACCCTAATTCTCCCTCTGTATGAGGGGCCTGGGGGTGGGGTACAGGGGGTGGGCTCTTGGCAGGGCCTCTATCTCCGTGCATAGAGATTTAACCTCAACGAAGCCCCAGCCCATTCTTCTAGCAGCTCTGGCTCATGCCTTGCTGTCTTCAGCAACACTTCCATCTCCCTGAGTGTGAGTAGGAATAACATTTTCATATCTTTACCTGGACGTGGGCAAGAAGGTTCCCATCTCCATCTTTGAGGATGTGGGGCAAAAAAAGAGTTGTCAGTGGTTTGAGTAGAAAAAAAAAAAAAAGAATGTATTCCAGGAGGGCTTTGGCCTGCCAGAGCCCCACTGCAGAACTGGTCCCAAGGATCAGTTAAATATGAGCTGATTTGTAGGAGACAGGAGGACCCCAACCTAACTGTGAGACCATGACAGGCCCTGAAAATGGTGAGGGAGAGTCTGACTGGGTGCAGGTGGTGGTTAGGGTGTAGCTGGGAGGGACTGACCTCTCGTCACCTCCAAGTTTCCCTCTGAATACTTTGATCTGACACTGGGCTTCTAAGTCATGACTGAGCACTTATTTTGAGAGTCAGTCTGGTTTACCATTAGAACATGGATCTGCCAAATACGGCCTGCAGGCCAAATCCAGTCCCTTGCCTGTCTTTGCAAATAAAGTTTTATCAGAGCACAGTCACTCCCATTCCTTTATTGTCTGTTGCTGGTTTCTGCTACAAAGCAGAGTTGAAGTTGTAACAAGGACCATATGGCCTACAAAGTCTAACATATTTATTCTCTGGCCCCTTGTAGGAAAAGTTTGCCAACTAACCCCTGATTTAGAACATTACAGTTGTGGAGGGAATAGATTCATTCATTGATCCTTTCATTCATCGTGGAACAAATAATCACCCATTGTCAAGATGCTCTGTACACTCTGCTAGGCCCAGAGAGTGTCCCAGGCACTGTGTTCAGTCTTTTTAATAACTGTGGGAGTCGATGATGCAATCATGCCATTTTGCAGATGGTTCAGTGGAGGCTGAAATAGGTTGAGTTACTTTTCCAAAGTCATTCAGCCATAAAGTCACAGAACCAGGGCTGTTGTCTCCAAATCCTGTGCTGTCAACTTTACTGTCTGACAATGTGGCTCACGTTTGTCCTTAATCTCCCCCTGTTAGTGTGGATTACTGTGAGAAGGGAAAAAAGATTAAAAGGTTGAGAATACATTAAAAAAAAAACTCTCTGGTGGAAACTCTTGCTATTTAAAGAGTGGTGGGTGAGTGAAGTTGCTGCTTATTTGGCAAAGTCTCTGTTTGAGATGGTTCTTCACTGGGCATTGTCCTAAACTCACACACAGATTGCTTTAGACAATATCAAAAAATTATCTGAAAATGTTTTCCTTCATAATGATATGGTTTCACCACTAATGTTGATAAACATTAAAATGGCATAAAGCATTTCCTGTTCCAGCCTGAGAGAGATCTTGGAGGATTTGTCTAAATATTAGCATACCTTTAAAATGATCAGTGGATGATTATCTGGATAAGAGGTCAAAAAAAAAAAGGATGTTTAGGAAAAAAGAAATCATGACGTGAGGCAGATTTTCCCTTTCAGAACTCTCCAAACTGCTGTGGGAAAGGGAAGAGCTACCATCCTGCTTTAACAGGTTAAAAATGAACCGCTGTTAGTGAACAAAAGTGAGATTTCATTATCCTATTGATGCTCATTCTTGACATGGCTTTTGCCAATGTCTCCATCCAAGAAATGCAAACCAGAGTTTCTGACTAGAAATAGGAGAAGAGCTGAGTGGACCATGCCTCTTTCTAATGACAATTTATGAAGATGGATTAATCTTACGGTCCACATAGAGGTTCTACTGACAAGTTCTCATATGAGCTGATTAGGCTTCCCCTGTAGACATTTTTATCAGACTGATTCATTCCTCTGGAAGAAAGCTGGCTTTTACTTTTTTTTTTTTAGAAGAGATTCCAAATGGCTTGTCAAGATTACATCTTGCATGTGAATCTCAGCCAGGGTTATGTTACAGCCAAGATAATATTTAATAGGTAGAATCAGGCAGGATGGTAGAAATGAAGCAAGCTGGTCCCAATAAATAGTAGGAGCATGGATGTGTGGTATACATACAGCCCAAGTGACTTCAAGGCAGTCTGTGGATTGGCTATCCTGAAAGGATGCATGAATGCATAAAATGTAATATTCAAAGGAAATAAATTACTTCAACTTTTGCCTGTTACTCATGGCATGAGCAGATTCTTATAAATGGCCTTCATGTCTGGGGCATTCCATGACCTGAATTCCTAAGCATCCCTTCAGATCCCCTATAAAAACCACAGACTTGAGAAGAGAAGGGAACCAGACCCGTTCGTACTAAGCTGGCCTAATGCAGAGGGCTCTGCAGTATTTGATAAGTGTGACAAACTCACCACATCTGAAGGGGCCCCTTTGAAGTGGCAGGTTCCCTGCTTTTGGAACACAGATGGAGCCACTAGCAGGCCATGTAGGAGGTAGGCAGAGCAAGGGTCCTTTCCATCGGAGATCCCTGATTCCCTGGCATGGTGTATTTTGTGACAAGGCCCATAGCCAGAAAGGAAAGGGGCCTGGAAAGGTGCATGTCTGAATCATCTTTGTATTAAGAATCAAGAACAAAATCCTTCAAGATTTAAATTTGGTTTTGCATGAAGGGTCAAAGAAGAAATGTTGTTAGTCCTTCCCAGACTCTGTAGAATGTAAACTCCATAAGGGCAGCCATACTGACATACACCACTCTCTCTTCTCTCTCTCATTTTTTTTTTTAAGTTGTTTGTACCTACTTTCATGACTGTGAATATCAGTTCTGGCCAAAGTAAAACTTGACCTAGTGAGATAGCTGGAATATAAATCACTAATGATTTACTCTGATAAACATAAGTTGAAAAAGGCAATACCTGTTTTTAATCCTTAATCATAAACATTCACAGTGGAAACCTCATTATCCTTTCTTCTGCAAATCACTTGAGGGAGGCTGGATTGGTGATTAGTTGACCTGGATCATTCAGTTGCCAGGAAACAGGAAATGGGGGCGCAGAACCACAGCTAATAATTGTCTGTTGGCGATGGCGCCATGGGCAGTGTCCCCTAAGGTTGCCAGGAGTCACTGCGGTGTCAAGTCACAGGGAGTCAGGGATGGTATTCTTGCAGAGACTGTGTAGCAGTCAAAAGTGGGGGCGGTTGGTCAGCTCAAGAGAGTTCTCTCCAGCCTGGAGGTAAAAGACTTACAGTATCTTCTGATCACTTTTTGTACTTTTATTTAAATCTGTAAAGTTTCAGAGGTACATTTTACACATGAAAACAGAATACTCACAAGGTGTAAATGGGTTTATACTAACAGGTCAATACCTCTCCAAGTCTTCAGTCCCTTTCCCCAGAAGAAATTACTGTGCCAGCAGTTTATGTATCTTCCTTCCAGAGATAATCCGCCAATCAGCCCATCATCTATAGTACAGCTGTCCTTTTGAGATTCTCTATGGCCTTTGCTTCTGACCCTGTCTTAGCCGTGCCTCACCTTCTTCTACCAAATACATCATTTATGGACTCTGTCCCTGCTGAATTTGGTCCCAACAACATGTTTCTCCTCCCTTTCCTGCCTTGGGAAATTCCACCTTTGTATTCTTGCTTACTGTGTTCAGCTCTCTAGGCTTCAGCTTTAGGATTCAACTTTAGAGCTTCCCCATTTCACTGAACCTCTGGAAATCTTAATTTTAATCCCTGTACCCTGAAGACCACTAGCCCTCTTCCTGTGTGCTTAATAAATCTTGGTTCTTCGAGAGATTTCACCACCCAACTAATGTATCAGGACCTACCAGTATGTTGGAGAACACAAAAGGCAAATGGAAAGATGGATGTGATATCTGTGACTAACCACGATACAAGTGTGAAGAAAACTCCTTGAAAATGTTTTATAAAAATCAGAATGGCATTGAAACATGTATAATATCATATATGAAACAAATCACCAGTCCAGGTTCGATGCATGATACTGAATGCTTGCAACTGGTGCACTGAGACGACCCAGAGGGATGGTACAGGGAGGGAGGAGGGAGGGGGGGTTCAGGATGGGGAACACATGTATACCTGTGGCGGATTCATGTTGATGTATGGCAAAACCAATACAATATTGTAAAGTAATTAACCTCCAATTAAAATAAATTTATATTTCTTTTAAAAATCAAAACTTATTCAATATACTGTTGGATATACTTGTTCAATATACAGATTCTACAGGAAATAGGCCATGAATTATTCCTTGAAGTATCCTCAGAATCTCGCATAGTACCTTGGGTTTATTAGGTCTTCAGTTATGTTTGTTAAATAAATAAGTTATATAGATAACCTAGAAGTAAAAGATTAAATGGTCAAATATATATTTTACAAGTCAAAATCCATATTCCATATTTAAAAGAAAATATAGTTAAGAAGTATCCAAAATTACTAACTTTGTAATTTTAGTTATTTTTTAGGCCTCTGCTTCTTATCTTTAAAATGAATTAATGGTAGCATGAAAGATTAGATAGAAACGGTGGTATCTAAATGTTAGAGATTGTGTTTACTCACATTTGCAATAAAAGCTTGATAATCTAATTGTACAATCTGAGGATATTAATCGCCTGGAAGCCTATGCATCATAATAAAAATAATGTGTTTCAGTGACGCATTGATAAGAGCTCATCTCCTGACTTGTTGCCCCTGACTTGCTAGGCACAGGAGGCAAATCACTCATTTCCTTTTAAATGAGAATAATGCATATCTTCCTCCCAGTTAGGTTGCATATGTTAATCTAAATACTTACAATCTACCGTGTGTGAGTTCATCTATTTCCTTTTTTTCACTGCTACAGCCCCAGGTTTTGATGCGTGCCAGGTACATAGTCGGTACTCAATAAATGTTTCTTGAATGCATGAGAAGCCATTGAGTGTTCATGCATGTACCTTCTCTGTCAACATATGTTGAATTAAACACCTGTTATATGCTAAGCACTGAAGTAAGGAGCAGTCCCTAAGGAACTCACAGCCCAGTAGAGGGAGACACATCTGCTTGCCAGTGGTTTCTGCATCTTCAGAAACTTCGTGGACGACAGATGTAGTCATTTTACAGAATGCCCAAATGTGCCAGTCTGGCCACTGGGTGGATAGATAGTATAGCATAGTTGAGTATTTTTCAAATACACACGTATGTGGGGTGGTTGATAAAATACAAAATAATTTTAAAGGGTTAATATATCCCTGATGCATTCTTGTCATTGTGTAACTTTTACTCACAGATAGTAAAATAATCATCATGATAGGGTCTTGGAGCTTTCGCCATACGAAGAGTGGGCAGAATGAAGTAGTGGAAAGAGTGACCTGGGTGTGCACCCACTCCTAGCAAGACTAACTGGTTAACCATGGGCGTAGGGCTGGCAGAGAAACAGATAAAGAAATGCAGGAAACTCTGCCACTTCCGTTTTAAAATGTGGACAGTAACAGCTAACTTATGTGGTTATTGCCAGATTATCTGAGATAAAATATATAAAATTTCTGGCCTATAGTGCTAAATATTTAGAAATATTATTTTTATTGTTGTTATAAATATGATTATGATGATGGAGAATTAGAGATATAGGGCAGAGTTCAGAGAATGACACCTGAAACAGTGGCTGAATCTTCCAAGGCAGGAAACACCACCAGAGATGTCTGGTTAGCTTGTGCTTTTCCTGGCACCAAACTGAGGTTCAGACCCAGCAGTGCCAGGGGTGGAGAAACGATTCTGTCAGTCTGATGGTGCTGTCAGGGCTGTGGGTGGTGAGCGTCCAGTCACCAGTGTCCTGGTGCTGTTTGTATCAGTGAACCATGTCACTCCTCTAACAAGTGGGTTCAGAGCTATAGCTGACATGGCCAGTTCAATGATCACATTAAAAAAAAATACTAGGTCTTAGTCTTATGAAAATTAGTCTCCCCAAGTTTTGAACTACATGGAAATAATGATGAAAAGACCACGTATGTTTTCAGAAGACAGGAAGTGACCCTATTTTCACTGTTGGCAAGCAGCATAGCACAGTGAGCAAGTGCACAGACTCTGGGGCAAAGCTGCCTGCATAGGAATCCTGCCTTGGTCACTTTCCAGCTACTGTATGTGCCTTTGGAAAGTCACTTAACCTCTTTGCTCTTGTTACCGTTGTTTATAAAATGGAAGATTATAGTACCTGAGGCGTTGGGTTGCTATGAGGATTGAGTATGTTGCTACTTTTAGAATGCTAAGATAATACCTGGTGAATAGGAAGTACAAAGAGGTAATAGATGGATGGATGGATGGATAAAATAGAGAAACTTTTAGTTAAGTCTGAAGGAATTCCCATAGGAATTGCTCATATTTTTTGAGCATTTTCTTTTGCCAAGTTCTAATTTTCTCAGCACCCTAATAAGGGAGGTTCTATTCTTTTGCCCTCTTACTGGGCAAGAATCCAGACAAAGTAGTGACTTACCAAGGACATACAGTGGGTAGGTGACAGAGCACGATTCCAGTGTAAGTCTTTCTGATTCCAGAGTCCTGAAATCTTAGCTCCTGAACCAATACAAGATCCCCTCGGAAAGATCTATGAAGAAGTAATTCTTCCACGGACTCCAGTGCCTCGTGTTCTTAAAGCCCAGCAATGCAGATTATGCCAGGTTTACTTCTGTTTGTCCATCCCCTTATGCCTTCCTTCATTCAGTAGCTTCAAGTGCCTTCTCTATACCAGGTGCTCTTCGAGTTGTGTTGAATCCCAGGGGTATTTCTACTAGTCTTCCTGTTAGCACTTGTTAGTCTTCCCTGAGTCACATTCTCTGGGTGTTGCATGGATGTCTAGCAAACTTTTATTGAGGGCTTCTCTTGACCAGGCACAGTACTAGTCATCAGTTATGTACCTTAAAGCCCGCAAGAGCCCACACAAGAATAGAGTTGCTCATATTTGCATTTTTCAATATCTGGCAAATAGCAGGCAATAAGGAGTCTCTTGATTAAATGCATAGATGGACAACTGGACAAATAGTGGATACTCAGGAAAAAATAGTGATGAATGATAACTAACATGGGGACCTCTTACAAGTCATTTAATCTCTTAGAAACTTGGCTAGCTAACCAACTTCCTTTTTCCACTGTTCTAAATTTTACAATATTAAATAGTTTAGATGAATTACATCTTCTGAGTAGTCTACTACTTCTGAGTAGTAGTAGTAGATTAGGAATGAAATAGCCTCAGCCTGCTAAAGGTCCTGTTGGTTAAGGCTGAAAGGCAAAGTGGTTGTCTGAGGAGGCCTTACAAATAGCTAAGAAAAGAAGAGAAATGAAAAATAAAGAAGAAAAGGAAAGATATATCCATTTGAATGCAGAGTTCCAAAGAATAGCAAGGAGAGATAAGAAAGCCTTCATCAGGGACCAATGCAAAGAACTAGAGGAAAACAATAGAATGGGAAAGACTAGAGATCTCTTCAAAAAAATTAGAGATACCAAGGGAACATTTCATGCAAAGATGAGCACAATAAAGGACAGAAGTGGTATGAACCTAACAGAAGCAGAAGAAATTAAGAAGAGGTGGCAAGAATACACAGAAGAACTATCCAAAAAAGATCTTCATGACCCAGATAACTACGAAGGTATGGTCACTTACCTAGAGTCAGACATCCTGGAATGCCAAGTCAAGTGGGCCTTAGGAAGCATGACCATGAACAAAGCTAGTGGAGGTGATGGAATTCCAGTTGAGCTATTTCAAATCCTAAAAGATGATGCTGTGAAAGTGCTGCACTCAATACACCAGCAAATTTGGAAAACTCAGCAGTGGCCACAGGACTGGAAAAGGTCAGTTTTTGTTTCAATCCCAAAAAAAGGCCATGCCATGGAATGCTCAAACTACCACACAATTGTACTCATCTCACACGCTAGCAGAGTAATGCTGAAAATTCTCCAAGCCAGGCTTCAACAGTACATGAACCGTGAACTTCCAGATGATCAAGCTGCATTTAGAAAAGGCAGAGGAACCAGAGATCAAATTGCTAACATCCGTTGGATCACTGAAAAAGCAAGAGAGTTCCAGAAAAACATTTATTTCTGCTTTATTAACTGTGCCAAAGCCTTTGACTATGTGGTTCACAACAAATTGTGGGAATTTCTTCAAGAGATGAGAATATCAGACCACCTGACCTGCCTCCTGAGAAGTCTGTATGCAGGTCAGGAAGCAACAGTTAGAACTGGACATAGAACAACAGACTGGTTCCATTTGGGAAAGGAGTGTGTCAAGGCTGTGTATTGTCACTCTGCTTATTTAACTTCTATGCAGAGTACATCATGCAAAATGCTGGGCTGGATGAAGCACAAGCTGGGATCAAGATTTCCGGGAGAAATATCAATAACCTCAGATATGCAGATGACGCCACCCTTATGGCAGAAAGCACAGAAGAACTAAAGAGCCTCTTGAGGAAAATGAAAGAGGAGAGTGAAAAAGTTGGCTTAAAGCTCAACATTCAGAAAACTAAGATCAGGCATCCAGTCCCATCATTTCATGGCAAGTAGATGGGGAAACAGTAGAAACAGTGGGAGACTTTATATTTTGGGGCTCCAAAATCACTACAGATGATGACTGCAGCCATGAAATTAAGAGACACTTGCTCCTTGGAAGAAAAACTATGACCAACCTAGACAGCATATTAAAAAAGCAGAGACATTACTTTGCCAACAAAGGTCCGTCTAGTCAAAGCTTTGGTTTTTTTCAGTAGTTATGTATGGATGTGAGAGTTGGACTATAAAGAAAACTGAGCAATGAAGAATTGATGCTTTTGAACTGTGGTGTTGGAGAAGACTCTTGAGAGTCCCTTGGACTGCAAAGAGATCCAACCAGTCCATCCTAAAGGAAATCAGTCCTGAATATTCACTTAAAGGACTGATGCTGAAGCTGAAACTCCAATACTTTGGCCACCTGATGCAAAGAACTGACTCACTGGATGCTGATGCTGATTCTGGGAAAGACTGAAGGCAGGAGAAGGGGACGACAGAGGATGACATGGTTGGGTGGCATCGCCTACTCGGTGGACATGAGTTTGAGCAGGCTCCAGGAATTGGTGATGGACAGGGAAGGCTGGTGTGCTGCAGTCCATGTGGTTGCAAAGAGCTGGGCACGACTGAGCTGAGGAGATAGTCAACCCATGGTCAAGCCAGTTGTCTTTGGGCCACCCCTTGGGCTTCCACTGAAACCAAACAAGAGAATGGAGAGATGGGAATCTGAGTCCATAATCCTTGCCTCTTTACCTCCATCTCACCCTGTCTCCCAGAGCTTGACAGCCTTCCAGCAGTGGATTAAGAGTGAGCAGGACCAGATTCTAGAAAAAGAAACGGCTTGAATCTCACAGTCATTCATGCTCTGGGCATCCATGCTTCTCTTCTCCAACCAATTAGTTTCTCTGGTCCAACCTGACCCAGATGGGAAGTGATTGTTTATGGATCTACCTGAAGTTCTCACCACTTGCCAGCTCTGCAAGCTGGTATGTATATAGGCACACAGGACACATTTGCTCTCTGGCTAAAATGGTGAGCCTTTCTCTGCTGGCGTGCTTAGAAAGAGCCAGCTGTTTGGCAACCCGTCTAGCTCATCTCCCCAGTGGGAGTTCACCTAGAGAGTAACTCAGCACAGTATCAGGGGTGAGCAAGAGTTAGTGCAGGCTCCAGGGTCAAGTATCCTCAGTTCCAATCCCAACTGCTGCATTTACTAGCTCTGAGATCTTGAGCAAAGGACTTAAAGCCTCAAAGCCTCAGCTTCCACATGTTTGACAGGGGATGATAAGAGCTCTGACCATTCAATGTTGTGAAAGTTGAATGAGATAATCTTTAAGAAACCACACACAGTAGATACACAGTAAATGGAAACATTTTTTTATTGTTCTCCTTTGTGGGATTCCTTCAGGAGCCAATAGTGTGGATTCTGTAGTGATAAAAAACTCCCACGTTTGTCCAGTGCCTGTCAGGTAATGGTTGGTGGCCAGCCAAAAGCAGTCAATTTGGTCGCAGTATTCTGGAAGGAGCATTCCAGCCACTCTTCCTACCTCCTGAATTTTCTCAAGCTTTCTTGTCACTGTTGAGAGTTTCTGACTCAAATTTAGGAAGAATCAAGTGAGAATTTAGTTGAGCATGCATTGTAAAGATGGTCCATTTAGTTGGCCAAGCTAGAGTTTGGAGAGGATGTTTGAAAGACTAGCTTGTAACTTTCAGTGCCAACCCAGAGGTGTGAGGCAATAATTTTCCTTTCCTCCTGGAAGGTCCACAGCCTCCTCCTAGGGCAATCTCTTGAGTTTCACTGAGTTGGCTGTTACGTTTGGAAACCACCTTGTGCATCTGAGCATTTGGGGGAAAGCTATTGACTAACCCTTGCTCTCTTTCAGTCTGTCTCCATTTCCCCAATATTTAGGAACCTTAGCCAAAACAAAGAACCCATTGTGTCCCTGGTACAAGCACCAGAACTAAATTAAACATTCATTGAGCCTTAATTAATTGTATTAAGGTTGGGCAATTCCCATTGCGTGGGGGAAAAAAAAAAGCCAAATACTTCATTTACTCGCGATGTGGTGTATGTCCCTTAGTATTGAGCTAAACCACCATGAGACAATCACTCACTTAACAGAAACTGGGGCCTTGGCCCAGGAACTAATTAGCCCCTCTTTCTCTATATATAGCTATCTTCACCACCAAGACCATCTGGAAGTTGTTACCTTCCAAATTCTTTCCATCTATTTTTTTTTTTTTTCCAAACCGATCATTACCGCCATGATTCTTTCTTTCTTTCTTATTTTAATATTACGTGACTTCCCACTCTTAGATTCTCTGGTGTTATCTAGATCACAGCCCAGCTGCCCTGGATCTTTACTCTGTTTGATTTTCAAGTGGCACACATATTTTTATGTACATTTCCAGTGGCAGAGGGAAAAAAATTCTTTGTGTAAAACCCAGAGGTGGAAGCAGGGATGATTGCCAAGGGGTTTGGGCCTACCCAAGTTGACTGTGTGCCCACAAGGGAGGCCCCTGAGCCCTCTGAAGCCCCTACAGTAGTGTCTTTGATGGTCAGAGATACATGGGGAGTTCTTGGAAGAACTTGGGTTCCTGCCCAGCTCATTGAGCAGAAAGCACCAATGTAATCTGCCTTTTCTTTGAGGAGAACTCCCTCAGATCAGGGTCTACTATGCTTTGAGAGTCAGCTTCCCAGGTGGCGCTAGTGATAAAGAACCTGCCTGCCAATGTAGGATACACAGGCGATGCAGGTTCGATCCCTTTGTTGGGAAGATCCCCTGGAGAAGGGCATGGCCACCCACTCCAGTATACTTGCCTGGAAAATCCCATGGGCAGTGGAGCCTGGCAGACTACAGTCCATAGGGTTGCAAAGAGTCAGACACGACTGAAGCGACAGCATGCAAGGAAGTATAAGGACTTCCGTGGTGGCTCAGATGGTCGAGAATCTGCCTGCGATACAGGAGACCTAGGTTCAAACCCTGGGTCGGGAAGATATCCTGGAGAAGGGAATGGCTCCCCACTCCAGTATTCTTGCCTGGACATTCCATGGACAGAGGAGCCTGGTGGGCTGTAGTTCATGGGATTGCAGAGTTGGGCATGACTGAGTGACTAACATACATACACACGCGAAAGTATAATACCTGTCTTCGCTGACACTAGACTTTAGGAGTGAAGCCTCAAATAGTTCATGAACCTATAATCCTAAGCCCTTACTCTCACTCAAAAATTCCTGTCCGAAGGCCCCTGTGTTCTTCACCCACCTCCTCTCCTACCACTCTATTTCAGTTCACTGTAGTCCTGGAGCCCTGGCTGTCTTCTGCCTCCACCATGCCCAGCTTCTTCCTGCCTCAGAACTTGTGAGCCTCCTGTCTCCTGAGCCTGGAACCCATCCCCATCCATCTCTGCAAGACTTCTCGCCGTGTAGTTCTCAGTTTAGCCTGTTGCCGCCTAGGTGCTGGTGCTGGTTTAGTCGCTCAGTCCAGGGCAAGTGCAAGTCCGAGCGGAAGTCACTTTAGTCGTGTCCAACTCTTGCAACCCCGTGGACTGCAGCCCCCCAGGCTCCTCTGTCCATGGGATTTCCCAGGCAAGAATACTGGAGTGTGTTGCCATTTCCTTCTCCAGGGAGTCTCCCTGACCCCGGAATCAGTTGCAGGCGGGCTCTTCACTGGCTTCCCTCGCCCCCCGGCCCCCGCCAGCCATGCCACCCAAAGCGCATCCCCTGTCCTCCAGGCCCTCATCACAGTCGCCTGTTTGGTTGATAGCACTTGGTGGCACCTGTCATCATGTTATGTGGTTTATTTGAGAACATGTCTGCCTGTGTTCAGTATAATACGATCCGTGAGAAGCACCTTTATCTGTATGGTTTACCATTGTGAGCTTGGCACTGTAATTCCTTGTTGAGTGAGATAAGTGATCAGGGAACAGCTAATAATCAAGCCTGTACCTTCCTGGGTATAATTACATAATATGAGTGTTTAGATTCTCTGGCCATTTAGAGTACCATGTAAAAGTAGCGAAAGATAAGGATTATTATAAGACAACTTGAATTACCCTAGTAGGCTAACTGTACCTGAAGTTCTTTCCGAATCACCGTACGTTTGGATGTGTTAGGTTTTTCCTCTTTATTTCTAGTGTTTTAAAGTCCCTTTGAGGGTGAGCCTTGGCTCTTCCCCTCAATTCCAGCCATCAGAGCAGAAAAACCTAAGCCTCCAAAGTCCATTGCTCAGTGGCTTCTGATTATCTCTGGGAGTTGTGGCCTCCCTATCACCCTACCCTGGCTTCCCTTCTGATATCAAGCTTCACGATATATATTGCGTGATGGCTCAGTGTGCAGCAAGGCCTGCAGGACGTTGGAGTGGAAGCGTTATGGATTCTTATTTTATGGAGAGTGACCCTCATCTTCGAACATAAAGGCTGATTCCCTCTGGTCTGGTGGAGATTTCTTTTCATCCCTTTATGGTGATCCATCTGCCTCTTTTTCCTGTTGCTTCCATCCATCCTTACTTAGCCCCAAATGGCAGAAATCCCTGAATAGCTAAGCTCCTGGTTCTCAACTCTGTTTATATTAAAAATTCCCCATATAAAACAGGCCCATGGGGTCCAGATTTCAGCAAGGCTAGCAGGACCCTCTCTACAAAGTATTGTGTGTCAGAATCCTCAGTCCCAAGGAGGAATCCAGTTACACGGGCGTTCACGTCCACAACCTGCACTTCAAGCATTTTGATTTTCCTTTCAGTGTCACATTGGATTCAACTAATTCATTTTTTGGAGGAGAGAAAATATTCTTAACAGCCAGGTTTCTGGCTTAGCTTTCATCTGAGAGGCCTTTAGCTTTTCATCTTCTCTCTTCAGTCACCTTTTTCACAGACTTTTCCTACTGAGCCTTTGAGACTTAAATCCAAGCAAGAAGGAATTCAGGCCTTAGTAGCATGCTGTATGGCTGTTTCCTGGCTGATGACTAGTCTTTGTACAAACAGTCAGAGTAAACCTAAAGTAAAATGAAGGAAAATTTTTTGTAAGTCAAAGGCATAAATAAGTAAGATAGAAAGCATCAACAATAACAAGGAATGACCTAGGAAAAGCTAAATCTTAAAAAAAATTTCATATTTGCCTGTGCTTGCTGTTCAATATGGTCACCACTAGTCACATGTAACTATTTAAATTAATTCACTAAATAAAACCTTTACTTCAGTTCCTCAGTCATATTTCAAGTGCTCAGTAGCCACCTTGAGCTAGTGGCTCCTGCTGCAGTGTTGGACAGTCCAGGTCTGTCTATGTCGTACAAGCAAATAAAGGAGGGCGTCTCTGGCAGCTGAAAGTTCTGCTGGGCATCTCTTCCATAGTCTAACCTTCATCCAGGCCAGACTAGAGAGAGAAAGTAGAGAAACTACAAAATGTTTCATTAGGAAGAAAGATAGGGACGTAAGCACAGATATAGGAGGGACTTGTTTTTATTATACAAGCTGTTATGACCAACTTTGTGCCAAAATATTTTTTAAAAATGAGATACGATGAACAATTTCCTGAAAAAAACATTTTGCACACTAACTCAAAATAAAATAGAAAGTAAGCCTAACTATATCAGTAACCATTGAAAGAACTGCATCAGTAGCTATAATATGACCCCACTCCCTTCCTCCCCATCAAAAACTGGTGCCAAGTGAAGATGATTTTACAGTCAAGTTCTACTGAAATGCCAAAGAACAGCTAATCTCCTGAATTAAAAGTGGCAGTGGCCAAAAAGTCCTAGACTGGGGATTTTAGTTCTTCTTCTGTCCCTTCCCCAACTTGTGGCCTGAGGCAAAACGGTGTCTGTACCATGAAGCAGTTAAACTAAAAAGTTCTCAAGGCCCTAGACAGCTCCACGGCCCCATGGTTCCATGACTTTAAGTCTCTTTGTCTTCCCACTAATCTTGTCTACACATTGATAGCTTCCAAGTATTACAGTGTCAATACTGGCTCACCCACATGGCTAATCTGACTTGTTATGCTAAGGATGATTGTTCAGATGGACCCAGAGAAGAGGGAGGTTTCTAGAGAAACAGTTGACCCAGCAGTATGATGACACTAAAGCCAAATTCAGGGTGTTTCTTTCTGGTTCAGGAAGGATTTCTCCACCGAATGGTATTTACTCATAGCCCTGAATAACAATACTGTGCAGTCGGATAGAAATGGTACTTTTCTTGATTTTACATTAGTAGAAATAGCTACTATTTATAAAATGATTCTCAGATGTCAGACATAATATAATTTATATTAGATTATTCTTCATATATACTAGTCCATTTGACTTCTATGATGTCCTGTGTGATAGGTAGATATCGGCTCTATTTTAAAGACTAGGAACTGGTACTCAGAGATACTGTTGCTTGGCCAAGATTATATGGTTCTTACATACTAAAGAGTACTCTATGCCTGAGAGAACCTCCAACCTGTGTCCTTAGGCACCGATAACAAGTTCAAAGTACTTGCGGAGCTTCTGTGGTAACTAAAGGCATTTCTCTATAGGTTTTTCATCTCAGCTAGCAGGAGTAATTTGTCTGTGCCATGCATCTGTAAGAGCTTACTTTCCCAAAGCCACCTTTTCTGAAGGACCTTGAGAAGGCATTTATTTTCTTCTGTAATGAAAGCAATCACTGGCTTGGGTTATATTTAGTAAGGAAGCAGGGCTGGTAGTAAAATCATTAATGGCATAATATTGACCAATTAGTGTAAAGGTTGAGAAAAAAGAAAAAATGATCCTTGCTTATCCATGGTCAAGGATGGTCTGTGGACTGGAGAGTCCAATCCTCAACAAATATGTATTAGGATATTAGGAGACACGGGGAAGTCACTCCCTCATTTTTCTCCTACTAGTTTCTTGAAGAGTTGCAAGTCCTAACTTTGGTGACTACTAGAGCTGATTATCGGCACTGATCAGCAGCAGGTCACTTTGCTGATTTCCTTCGATTCTGTGGCTTTCCTCAAAGCTTTCTTTCCCAATACCTTGCAGCTTAACAATGAGGCAAAGGTTCACACGCTCAGGAGGGTCAAAAAGCAGTGCTGATGAAGAGTTTCCCAGTGTTCCCACTTCCCTAGATTTTCATTCCAGACTTACTAGGTCAGCAGGACCTGCCCCTGTAATTTGCATTGTACAAGATGGACTTTGGGAAACAGGTAGATGAGAAACGCTTTCCAGAACTAAAACAAAAGTACGTTCAGTCTAGATTCTTTGGAACACACCTACCTGAGATAATAAGGCACCTCTTTCAAAGTTCTCTGAACCTACCACGAACCTCCAGTAGACATGCAGACATGCCTTTTAGTCCCCTTAAGTTAACAGAGGGGTTAAAGGGATAATGTGCCCTGGATTTAGCTTCAGTTTAAGTCTTTGTGTTACTGACAGGGCTTAAAATGGGCAGGTAATCACTGGTACAGTGTGTCATCTTTTTTCCTCCCTCTTCTTATGAAATAAAGTGCAAAGTACTTACCTCTTTTTATCTTTCGCTATTTCTTTTAAATGAAGCAAAGTTATCACCATTTCCCTCTGGTCTGATATTTTTGGAAAGACTTGGTTTCAATGGTGAGATAGAAGTGAATTAGGTATGTAATAAAGAGGCTACAATAGGTGAGTCTCCATTCATATTGACACCTCTATATGTCTATGAGATGTTAAAAATGGCTGGCATTAAATGTTAATGAGGTCTCCTGAGGAGGGAACCTGGGAGCAGCCAGGACTGTGTCTCTCTCAGTGACTTGGGGACCAGGTATAGAACCTCTATTTTCTTGCCCCTCACTTTTTTTCTTCCTTCTCATACCAACACCAAACAAATGATTACTCTTTTTTGACCTCTTTGGGGTGAGCCAGGTGGTCCTTTTTGTCAGTTTAAGGTAGGCACCCTTGCTTCCATTTTGCAGAGGAAGAAACTGAGCTTACATGGAGTCAGTCCCCTGGGTCCCAGGGCTGCTGAGTGGCAGAGCAGCCATGTGGGGCCCTAGACTCTGCGCAGTCTCGTGTCTAGATGTCACTGACCAGGGCCAGCCAGTTCTTCCCACAGAACGCCTCTCCCATCCACCACTTCCAAACTGTCTTCTCAGCAGAGTGTGGACTCATCACCACCCGCCTCCAGCAGCATCTTGGTGGTTTCCTTGACTCAGAGCTTCCTCAGCCCATCCAGGCTGCATGCCTCAGCTGGGCTCACCTTCCCGAAACACGCTTTCTCTGCGCCCCTCCCCTGATGACAGATTGCCAGTTCCTCCTGTTTCCAACCACATTAGGTTCAATTACCTCCGCCTAATCCTCATATTCTTCCCAAATGGGTCCCCCGGGCAGTTTCTATAAATTTTCCACCGCTCCAAGATAATGAGATATTTTTTCCTCTTCTAAAAATATATAGCGTTCATTCTTCTTTCCGTGTTTTCGTATTATTTGCCTTTATATGAAATGCCCCCATTTTGTGTTTAAATCCTACCTAATGGATTTGGCCTAGTGTGCTCCTTTAGGAAGCCTTCTCTAAAACTTTGCAAATGTCATTGTCTCCCTCTCTCCAGAACTCCTGGGACTCTTGAGTTTAACTCTGTTTCCCCAGAATTCCCTTTTCCTCCTCACCATGGCTTCCCCTACGGCAATCGCATCTCCAGCTTGATAAGTCCTTTATGACAAGGTAGTGGTCTATTTCTGTTGTTTTCTCTGTGCTTAGCAGAGGACTAGAACATAATAATCAAAGCTAACATTTATTAAGCACTTAATAAATGCCAGGCACAGTTTACATGTATTAATTCTTGTAATCTTCACAATAAGCCTCTAAGATGAAGACTGCTATTAGCTACATGTTCAGATGAAGAAACTGAAGGATTGAAAGGTTACGTGACTTACTTGTTCAAGTGATGAAAGCTGAAATGCAGACCACGCAGTGGAGCCCATGTCTGCACACCACACTGTGCCACCTTGCACTATCCTGGGGTCAAATGTGTGTAAAAACACATTTGGTCGTAGAGGCCAGTGAGAGAATATGAATTCTTTTTCTGGGATTTCCACGCAGCTGATGAAGCTCATGGTTCCCAGACTTCCTCTAGAAATGGGTTTGTAGCTCCTGCCTGTCCGCTGGCAGCTGGAGAACTGTGTATTCAATTGGAATAGTCTGTGTTAGAAAAGTTTTGAGTTTCATCAGCACTGTTCAAGTCCCACTTGGAACCAACCTGACCTTTGCATGAGAGATGTAACTCAAGCCCCTACTCCTCCCTTCTCCGGTAACATGAGCCTCTTCTAGTTGGTTTTAGATACTTTAATCCTTTTTGGAACAAGGTAGGTTATAAACAAACAGAGTCAAGTATTTTAAAATTTTAATAGCAGCAAAAACTTCCATAAGACTCTTGAACTACAATTTGATCACTTTGAGAAACTCGTAACTGCCTGGATCAACAGTGTCACTTTCAGAGCTTGGATCTCTGTAGCACATTTAAGCAGCTAATTTAAGGGAAATTGCTGGTAGCTTGCATTTTCCCAATCTGCACAGTTTCAGATGCTGCTGCTGTAGCATATTTTCCACAGTAGTGTAGATATTTTTGGATTTTTCATTTGGATTTCTGACCAACCAAAATATCGTCCGAATTGTAAGGAAGAATCAAGTGATAAAAGACCTTTAAATTCTAATACCCAGGGTGTGTCACCATGTCAGTGCATACCTAACTTCATGTTGAGGTCACACCTGCTGCACCACATTTCTGCCTAATGCCCAGGACAGTGCCTCATATGGGGTCAGTGCTTGGTACATGTTTGCCAGGTAGAATTTTGGAGGTTTTACCTGGCTTCTACAAATACTCTTGGTTTGCTAATCAGAAGCGAAGTGTTATCTATAAGAGAAGTGTGACCAGAGTTCCAAACAGTTCTGTTTGTCATGTTAGTCTGGGGGATTTTACAATGCCAGCTGTTGATTGAATGAAGCATGAAGCAAAATAGATTTGGGATAGGAAAAAAAAGTTCTTACTCCATCCAGTTGGTTTTCTGTAAAGGGTGCCATTATGCCACGTCTCCTTTGAACAAGAAGGCAATAGTGTGTGTCACATGGACACAAAGCCCTTCAGGATCTTGTCCTGGCTTTTCTTTCCAGTCAGCTCTCACCCCTGCCCACCAACACGTGCATGATGCTCCAGGACACCGGCCGGCTTTGCATTCCCTAATCGATCATCCTCTCCCTGCTGGCGGTGTTCTTCTCCCCAAGACAGCCTAGCTGTCTCCTTGCATCTCCTAAAAGCCTCAGACTGTGTGTGTGTGTTAGATGCTCAGTCGTGACCGACTCTTTGTGACCCCATTGACTGTATAGCCTACCAGGCTCCTCTATCCATGGGATTCTTCAGTCAAGAATATTGGGGTGGGTTGCCATTCCCTTCTCCAAGTGATCTTCCCGACCCAGGGATAGAACCTGGGTCTCCTTCATTGCAGGTAGATTCTTTACCATCTGAGTCACCCAAGGATCCCTCCTTACTGAATTCCGTCCCCTTCAAAAGTAGAAATGCCACTTCTCAGTGGTTCCAGAATTTGCAGCGCAGGAGTCTCTTGTTGCCTATTAACACTTTGTATTGTAATTATTTATGTGCCTGTGTCTCCAGCCAGAATAGGAGTTCCTGGATCTCTGTATCCCTACCCCTACCCACCCCCCCAACCCCGGCCTCCAGCAGAGTGCCTGGAATACAGTGGGTGCTTAGCGCTCTTGTTGAAAGGGAAAACAGCAGGAGGGAGATGGTGGTAGATAAATGATACCTCACAAAGGAAAAAGAGAAGCTGTAACCTGTCTGCTTGAAATCCCCCAATATATTCCATTCTCTCTTTGTTGTCACCCTGTTCTGCCTTTCATGAGGGAGCAGTTTGCCCCATGTGAAAAGTAAAACCCACTTGTCTTCAGGTACGTGTTATACTTGTGAAAAGTCTGGCATGTCCCAGCTGGATGTTAGGCCAGCCCACCACTTGGGAGTTTTATCAGAGTGTCTTAGGTGTTATCTCCTGTCTCAGGTCTTCGGAGGAGAAAAAGTGATTAAAGAAACCAACTCTAGGGGAAATTATAGAGTCAGACATGGTTTTTATGGGTCAAGAAGCAGTCTGATCTTCCAGAGATGGAGTGGAAATGGGTGTGGATAATCATAATGCAGGGAAAATGCTTCAGGAGCCTCCCGACCATTTTCTCATGCAGTCATCTTTCATATACTCTATAAGATAAAATCACCCTCAGGGTCATAAACCACTGCCAGAGTATTGGACAAGCCCCATAGGTAGTTGTTCTGAGCCAGTAAAAGCATCTTAATTGACCTAAATGACAACAGTTATGTTATAAATATCTAGAATTTATGACCTGAGAAGGCATAATCACATCTTCCATCAGTTAAGTTTGCATAGGAGAAGCTTGGGGATTTAAGATCGGGCTGCAAGTTGGGGGAAATCTGATTAGCCTTAACTTTATGACAAACACAGAGCTAAGTGAATCAGAGTGCTTTCAAGTTCCTGATCCCTGGGAGTTAAAGGCAGTGGTGTTTCAGAGTCGGTAAAAGCCACCCCATCCCTTCTGTGCAGCTGTCATTTTATTGGCCTTGTAAAGTCTCGCGTTCACCGTGACAAATCCAAGACCATATACCTGTGAAGAGAAGATGTTTTAGATTACGGGATGCACAGGAAGCAGACGGTGGGGATAGAGGGTGAAAGCTGAAGCTGGTCTATGTGTTTATGCCACACTCTCTTTGGAATGTGCAGAGTCATTGTGAAAAGCAAGTAAATGTTGCTCCAAAGGGCACAGCAGCCTCTGATTAGATGCCTCAGCCTTTCAGCGTTTTAGTAGGTAAAATTCAAGACAGAATTTTAAGATGACTTTATGCATCTGAATATACCACCCATCTTTCAAGACAGTTGAAAAGTTAAACTTGGGGTTTTAAAACATTATGTACATCCTGAAGGGGTTTTCTTTCTTTCTTTCTTTTTTAAATTGAAGGAAGGCATTAATATCAAGCAGTACTACTACATCTAAAGGAAAAACTCTAACCAAAGCCAACCCGTGAAAAGATGTGATGTACACCCATGGCTGATTCATGTCAATGTATGGCAAAAGCCACTATACTATTGTAATTAACCTCCAATTAAAGTAAGTAAATTAATTTTAAAAATAAATAAAAGAGACACATTATAGAGATAAATTTGATATCATTGATCGCCCAGGTGATTGCCCCAGAGTTAAGTGATCAGTGCAGGGGAGTCATCTTCCTCATAAAAGGCAAACAGCCAACTTAGTCCCGTTTTGCAGAGCTTCAAAGATGAACAGTCATTTTGCAGGGCAATGAAGAGCTCAGGTTATGTATTTGAATGCCAAATTCAGTGAAGTCAGTGAAATTTCTTTAATGCATTTGAGAACATTCCTTCCAAGCAACCTCCAACTAAAACCCATTGAGAGGATAGTTGTCTTTGAACTCTAGAGATGGAGTTTATCCTCAGTTAACCTGATATTTCTGTTCACTGTTTTATAATTTAGGGACAGGGTTCTGAATTCTGAGAGCAACTTGATAGTGTTTTGGCAAATGTATCCATCATTGATGTAGGAGCCCTTTTAGCTTCCCGTATTTCCATCCACCGGTAAGGAGATTTCCCAACCAAAAGATCTTTTACACAGAATTCTTATACACGTGTCCATGTTCTAACAGTTCCTGAGAGGCAGATGGGTACTAAGGCCTGCAATGAACATGTTAGTTCTCAGTGGGTATAAAAAAGAACTTTAATTTTGATTTTATTTTTATCATACTTTCCATTCTTCCATATCCCTAAGTCTTGCATATCCCCAGTCCAGGATCCCATACCTTACAGTGGGAAAGAAATGGGAAATCTGGAACTGATTATGAAATTATGAAACATAGAGATGAAATGTACGGGGATAAGTGTACAAATGAATAAGCCCCAATAAACACAAAGCCTGGTGCGAAGGACACATCACTATGGGTTTGAACTCCTGCTTTTACATTTCAGCATAATGCATTCTAGCATTTGCTTTGTGTAGTGCTTGGGAAGATTTTGGTGTTAACAGAATTCTTTTCTAAAGAAATTCCTTTAGATTCCTCCAGAATTTGTCTGGTTTCCAGGTTCCAATAGGAAAAACACAGATGAGATTTTAATAGAAAAATAGTGTTTCAGATTTTTCATTTGGCAAGCACCCTACTGTAGGTCTGCTCTTGTTTTATTAAATGGAGCAGGTCAGCTTAATAGAGGAGCTCTCAGCATTGGTACCTTGATTTAAGGAAAGAGAGATGCATGGGCCACCTGGGAAATATACCCCCCAGGGACTCTGAGCTCCCTTGTGTTTTCACTGTTCATTCTCATCTCATTGGAAAATACATTGGCAAAACAACTATATGCGCTGATAAATCAAGACCAAATCATTGAATATTCTTTACTTGTGTCTCCTTGAGAAATGAAAGCCAGATCCTTCCGTAAGATTCTTTCAGATAGGATTCTCTTCCTGTTGATCAGGAGAAGAGTGTTGGTGCTATCAGAATGTTTTATTTTTTAGTTTTAGTGCTTTAACCAACTTTAAAGGCAATACATTTTCATCATTAAAAATTACAAATAATTCAAAAGTCTTTGTGAAATAATTCCACCATCCAGAAATACTAGCATTTTGGTGAACTATGTGTCTTTCTACTTCTTTTTCTGTGTCTAGCCTCTGGGGCAGAAAAGAATGCAATCATATTATGTTTTTATAACTTGCTTTTGAACTTAATACTGTAGATTAGACACCTTTTCACAGTAACATATATATATGTGTGTGTGTGTACATATGCATATATATAACATCCTTTTTATAACCGCAGAGTATAGAATTTTTGCGTTACTTAACCAGTGGTTTTAGAAAAGGCAGAGGAACCAGAGATCAAATTGCCAACATCCACTGGATCATGGAAAAAGCAAAAGAGTTCCAGAAAAACATCAATTTCTGCTTTATTGACTATGCCAAAGCCTTTGACTGTGTAGATCACAATAAACTGTGGAAGATTCTGAGAGAGATGGGAATACCAGACCACCTGACCTGCCTCTTGAGAAGTCTGTATGCAGGTCAGGAAGCAACAGTTAGAACTGGACATGGAACAACAGACTGGTTCCAAATAGGAAAAGGAGTATGTCAAGGCTGTATATTGTCACCCTGCTTATTTAACTTCTATGCAGAGTACATCATGAGAAACGCTGGACTGGAAGAAGCACAAGCTGGAATCGAGATTGCGGGAGAAATATCAATAACCTCAGATGTGCAGATGACACCACCCTTATGGCAGAAAGTGAAGAGGAACTAAAAAGCCTCTTGAGGAAAGTGAAAGAGGAGAGTGAAAAAGTTGGCTTACAGCTCAACATTCAGAAAACGAAGATCATGGCATCCGGTCCCATCACTTCATGGGAAATAGATGGGGAAACAGTGGAAACAGTGACAGAGTTTATTTTTTTGGGCTCCAAAATCACTGCAGATGGTGACTGCAGCCATGAAATTAAAAGACACTTACTCCTTGGAAGAAAAGTTATGACCAACCTAGATAGCTTATTCAAAAGCAGAGACATTACTTTGCCGACTAAGGTCCATCTAGTGAAGGCTATGGTTTTTCCAGTGGTCATGTATGGATGTGAGAGCTGGACTGTGAAGAAGGCTGAGCGCCAAAGAATTGATGGTTTTGAACTGTGGTGTTGGAGAAGACTCTTGAGAGTCCCTTGGACTGCAAGGAGATCCAACCAGTCCATTCTGAAGGAGATCAACCCTGGGATTTCTTTGGAAGGACTGATGCTAAAGCTGAAACTCCAGTACTTTGGCCACCTAATGCGAAGAGTTTACTCATTGGAAAAGACTCTGATGCTGGGAGGGATTGGGGGCAGGAGGAGAAGGGGACGACCGAGGATGAGATGGCTGGATGGCATCACTGACTCAATGGACGTGAGTCTAAGTGAACTCCGGGAGTTGGTGATGGACAGGGAGGCCTGGCGTGCTGCGATTCATGGGGTCGCAAAGAGTCGGACACGACTGAGCGACTGAACTGAACTGAATGATGAGAATGTAGTTCTTTTAAAATTTATTCTAAACTAAATTCCTGAAAGGAAAGTTACATGTTTATATTGATAAATATTGTTAAGTGGTCTGCTATAGGGGTTATGCCATGGTTTTTCCAGTAGTCACGTACAGATGTAACAGTTGGATCATAAAGAGGGCTGAGCACCAAAGAATTGTTGCCTTCAAAGTGTGGTGCTGGAGAAGACTCTTGAGAGTCCCTTGAACAGCCAGAAGATCAAACAGGCAATCCTAAAGGAAATCAACCCTGAATATTCATTGAAAGGACTGATGCTAAAGCTCAAGTTCTAATACTTTGGCCACCTGATGCAAAGACCTGACTCACTGAAAAAGACCTTGATGCTGGGAAAGATTGAAGGCAGGAGGAGAAAGAAGCAACAGAGGATGAAATGATTGGATGGCATCACTGACTCAATGGACAGGAGTTTGAACAAACTCAAGGAGCTAGTGAAGGACAGGGAAGCCTGACGTACCTCTGTCTATGGGGTTGCAAAGAGTCGGGCAAGAGTGAGCACCAGAACACCTTTCTTTTATGTCTTGAATGGCACCACCTCTCTTCAAATCTTTTGGTTTTGTTTTACTTTCCTTTTCCAATTTAACTCCAATTCATACTGAGTTCTCCAATTTTCTTTCTGGGTGGTAGGAAAACAACTAAAATGCTAAGCTCCAAAGTCAGTTCAGGGAGGTTGAGATGAAAAATGTCCTTACAGAGCTGACCCCAGTGGCAATGAGCACACTCCATTCTCCTACCACCAAGGTCCGTGGGACTTCTCTCCTGTCAGTACAGTCCCCAACTTTAAATTTTAGAGGTTTCTGGATGAGTGGCCTATCCCATTTTCCTTGTGAGAACAGTTTTCTTTATTGTAGGTTAAGATTTGTTGGCTTTAGTTGATAAAAGAGAAATGCCTGGTGCTGGAGACAGGCTAGTGGTCCCACTTTCCTTGCTAAAGCTTACAAACACGTGAAACAAAGTTCAGTTAACGGGTTGATTTTTGCTAGGCATCCATTTTGAATCTGTGGCTTCTTGGCCATTGAGGGGTCTGAAGTTCGGGGCCTTTTATCCTTTTATTGGTGAATTCACTGAAGTGTAGGCAGACAGAAAATGTTCAAGTGGCAGGCAGATAAACTTGTTAAATCCCTGGGAGTCTTTCCTTCCTTACTCAGGGAGTTTATCATCTTGGCGGAGTTAAAAGGCAATTAGGCCTCCAGGTCTTTGCTGGCTTGTTTATTGGCGTTTTACACATGGGTGTTGAAGAGACAGGGCCGTATTAAACATTCCGATCCTGCTGGCCGGAGGGGAATGAGACCTCAGCCCAACTCTAAGTCTCCTTGAGAGTGAGAGAGAGCCTTGCCAAAAAGCTGGAGGAAAATCATTTAAATATAGTACCTGTGCCCCACGATGCTCATTGTTGGTGGAAAATTGCAGTCGGCTAGCTCCATGCTGTGTTACATTTCCTGGGAAATGGTTTTATGGACGGGCGTTTGATGAAAAAGTTCATTCCTTTTGTAATTGTTAGCTGACCCCATGGTGTTAGTTAAGGTAGAGGCACACTGGAAATGTTTCTTGCTCCAAACCTCTAGGGCCAGCCCATTCATGAGAAGGGAAGGCTGTCAGTTTGAAGTTGGATGGGGGACAGGTTCCCACTAAGACCCCTGGTCTTTTTGGTTCTCTGAGCCTCCCCAGGCTGGCTAATCCTGGGCAGAATTGTGAAGGAGGTAGGTCGTGGGTTTCTGCAACAATTTCTCCCTTCTCTCACACCCTCCCCTCCATCTGCCCAAAGTCTTTGACACTCCTGTGTTAGCAAAGTAATATGGTTCCTCAAACCCACCCTCAGGAGATTTGTTTTTTTTTTTTTGAGTCAGAGTGGGCACTCATCTCAATGGAACTGATGAAAATGTCCAGGACTCAAGTGTACCACAGCGCTTAAACACACAGATCCAGGAGTCAGGCACCCCTGAGTTTTACCTTATTGCTCTATGACTAATTTTGTGGCTCCACTCCCCTTTAATCTTAGTTTTTTTCATCTCTAAAAGAAGAACAAAGAGAATCTCTACCATGCTAATTCACGAAAGAGAAACACAGGAAAAGTGCTTAGTATAGTGCCTGTCACATAAGAGCACAATAAATAGTAGCTGTTATTATTATTAAATGTATTTTGTTTAACACAAATATGTGTAATATATATCAAGAGATGTATGTATTAGACACACACACTGAATTAAATGATAAGTATATTTTTGGACCAAACCTATAAAACCTTAGCTACTTTTATTTTACCAACTAGGGTGCCGCTGAAATACAAACACCTATGTGGATGAAATGAAAATCCTTCTTCATGTCTAGAATACCTGGAATGTGAAGACATCAGTTTCCACAACTGCCTATTGTCCTCAGCAGTCCAGGGAACTTCTTTTCTAAGTGGCTGCTCCTTATCCACATCGTGGTTTCTTAAGAGTTAGGCACCTTGCCTTAATTTTCTCAGCTAAAGAAAACACAATAGATAACTGTAGCTTTTATTCCCAATTTGAACTTCCATGTTCTGAAACTAATTTGCCATAGTGTCTTGCCAGCATCTGTGCAAAAGGACTTCCTCTTGCTGAGTAATGTGGTTCTGATTAAGGACATCCTATAAGACCCGGGAGGATCGCCTGGTAAGGAAACTGGTCTGGGATGCCAGTGAATTTCCATCCCCTAGTCAGATATATGATATTGAAGACCAGAAGTTAGAAGGAGTCTACCGTTAAGAAGACTCAGAAAGAGAATGAAAGCAAATGGTTGACAAATTGGCTGTCTTTTATGCAAAACTGACGAGCAACCCTGGGCTCTTACAGAAAGGATATGCAGAGCCCTCAGGCCAAATGGCTCGGCAGGCAGTCCGCAGGCTTTTTGAAGTCTCTCCTTGCATGCCACTACTTTTAACAGGAAGGACCCTCTGCTGAATTGCCTCTTCATAAACATGTGAACTCTTAAATTTTACCTAAAATATCTGAGATATGAAAACTTAATTTTCACCTAAAATATCTGAGTTTCTACACCTATAATAACGCAGTCTTCCCTTTAGCGCATGTGATGTTAGAGTGAAATGCCTGTGTTATGTACAAACCTAGTTTTGTTTTTTTTTCCTCTCTCCACTTTGAATTGGGTCATAAATGCTCAAGCTTGCTTTGTTCCACGATGATGCTAGACCTTTCCCTAGACCCATTAGGCACAAGCTCACCCCTGTGATCGCCAAGGGGTGACTCAGGGAACTCAGGAGGATCCCATTTGCTCCCCAGATTCAGGGAAGATCTGCTTTCCTGGGGGAAGGACAAAGGTGGTGCGCAGTGAGCAATAGAGTTTGAAGAGCTTGGGGTTTCTTTACCAAATATCTAAGAATCTACTAATAGTTGTAACTCTAATGTGATTTTCTTGTTAATCTGTGTCAAACCATGAAACCTGATACGTTAGCCATGACTAAGCCTTGAAATTTGTCAACTTTGTCTGTGATTTACACAAGCTCTGTTTCAAAAAAAGAGAAGCCTTAGCACAAAGTGTGGAAGATTACTTCCCAGCGTGTTTTCCCCAGCATGCCGCAAGTATCTTGTGACAACAAGAACAGGGTGTATGCATTTCTTCTGCTGTTTCAGGGACTGAGACTGGATAAACTAAAGCCCAAAACGAAATCATTTATTTTCCTTTGAGATGATATATACACATATGGTAGATCTGCTTAGTAGATGTTGATAGGTGTTAAATAACGTTCAAAAATAGTTTTATGGTTCTTATCATTGAACATGATAAGAAACTTCCTTAAAGTGATAGATTATTTGTTTTTGAAAGAAGATAAATGAGTAAAACCTGTATTTTGTTTTGATTCATAAATTGTACAGTTAATCTCTTCAGTGTAGAGAGGTTCTGGATATAAGTACTGGAACCTGAGACCCCTTTTTGTCATTGGCTAACTGGGTGAATTTTATATAAGTCACTTAATGTTTTTTCCTTTCCAAAAAATGAAACTCATAATACTGAGAACTCTTTTGGAGGAGGCTTGGGCTTCCGTTGTGGCTCAGCTGGTGAAGAATCCGCCTGCAGTGTGGGAGACCTGGGTTCGATCCCTGGGTTGGGAAGATCGCCTGGAGAAGGGAAAGGCTACCCACTCCAGTATTCTGGCCTGGAAAATTCCATGGTCTGTACAGCCCATGGGGTCGCGAAGAGTTGGACACTACTGAGTGCCTTTCACTTTCACTTGGAGGAGGCTTGAAGGCATAAAAGAGATACTATCTCTGAGGCACAGAGCTGAGCACACACATCCTTTATCCACCTGGGCTACTGTTATAGTTAGTATAAAATTGTCTAATAATGTAATCTGGGCTCCCCAGGTGGCACAGTGGTAAAAAATCCGCCTGCCAGTGCAGGAGATGCAAGAGACACAGGTTCGATCCCTGGGTCGGGAAGATGCCCTGGAGGAGGAAATGGCAACCCACTCCAGTATTCTTGCCTGGAAAATGCCATGGACAGAGGATCCTCGTGGGCTTATGTCCATGGGGTCACAAAGAGTAGGACGTGACTGAACGACACAGTAATGTGACTGAGCGCACAATAATGTAGCAGGTCACTGGGGATCCTTGTTACCCAAAGGAAATTTGATTAAGTTCACGCACTTGGGAAAGTATTTACCAAAGGAAAACTGGGCAGTGTTTCGCAGGAGAGCAAGGCAGAGGAGGAAAGACATGTTGCAGAGTGGTAGAGGGGTGGGGGCTGGGATGTCTTTCTCTCCTCTCCCTGCCATCACCTTTCCCCTCAGAATGCCCAGATCTCCCCCACTGTCCCCTGAACTCTATAGAGTCAGATGACTTCAAACCTTGACTTTGGTCCAATGGTTTTAAACTTTTATTTTTCTTTTAAATACTAAATCTTGTGCAGTGTTCTAGGATCTAAAATGACTGTTCTCAGTTACCTGGGACAGAAGCTGGGACGAAAGCTGTGAAAACAGTGCTAGATCAATCTGTACATTTTACAGACAATGACCCTCACGTCCATGGGGTTCAGAGGACTTGCTCCAGTTCTCACCACTGCTGGCTGGAGGACAGCCTGGCCTCGTCTTCTTGCCTTTCCCAGTTCCTGGGCTGTTACCCTGACTTCTCTTTCCGCATCAACAGGAGGGAAAACGAAGCATAGACTTCAGGATGGCTCTTGTCACCTTACCCAGGCTCTTCCAGCCTCCTTGGGCCCTCAGAAGATCCATAATCATTGTTACAGAAACAATGAACCTCCCTTCCATTCAGAAATTCTATGCAAAATATTGTGAATATGTATCCATGCATTTTTTGATGAAGAAGGTCCAGAACTTGTATCAGAGTCTCTCCAAGGGGTTTATGACCTCAAAAAGGTTAAGAATGATTTTCTTATAATTTGTGCCTATAAAAATAAAAATTCTAATTCTGAGTGGCAAGATTAACAATTACATCAGATTTTTAACCTTTCAGTGCACACGTAGCATGCAACTCATGGAGTGTCAGGCTTGCTTATAAAAGAGCAGTTGGGTCCTAAGTTTTTTAGGTTGTTTCTGTAGTTTTAGTTTTCAGCCTGAGTCCTAGATGGAACTAGATTCTAACCATCTTTGAACCTGGATGGTTCAAATTTAATGCATGTTTTGTTTTGTTTTATTCTGTTTTCTTTCATTGCTCTAGAAAAGTACATGTATTTCTAGACATGGACTTGGATTTATTTGCTCAATTCTGCTTTGATCTTGGATTAGGGTTGTCATATTTTACAAATAAAAATATAGTATACCTAGTTATCTCTGAATTTAAGATAAACAATAAACAATATTTTAAGCAGAGATCTGGAGAAGGGGAAGAAAAATGGATCAGCTGTGCATTATGCAAAAAGCCTTCTTTCAACTGTAGAACTTTTGTTGTAGAAATTAAAGCACATTTGTTATAAACAAGCAGAGAATCTTTTTGAGGTGGTGGAAATGTTCTAAAACTGGTTTGTGTCGATGTCTGCACCATAAATAAATGTACTCAAAATGATTGAACTTTACACTGAAGATGAATGAATTTGATGGCATGTATTTATTGGTTGAAAAAGAATTATGGGATAGCTTTATAAAAACTGTTGCTTAAGTTTTTTATTCTGAATTTCTTACCTATTTGAGAAGACAAATCCACTGTTCAGAATGAAGCATGAAAATGCTTACATCAAATTTTGTGTAAAATTTCTACATCTACCAAAGCGTAACTCCTGATGCCAATTCCTCCCTTAACCTGGATTCCACACACTGTAGAAGTAAGGCTTCTTCTCCCTGGCAAAAGCAAAGAGTTGCTGCTCTTAGAAGTTTTGTTCAGTTGTTGATTGTGAGGGTGACCTGTGACACCTGACACCCTAGTAAGGCTGCCTGTCCCCTACTTCATGCTGAGAAAAACCTGGGGAGGGCAGTATTTGGCTCTGGGTGTATGTAGAGCCTTGGGTTTTGTTCTTTTAGGAAACAGTGGCACATACCTGCTCAAGCAGACTCATGTTCTCACCTCAAGTAACATCTTTGGTACAAACAAAATGTTCACGTGCCAGGGAGTGGACTCAGTCAGGAGGCACCTCTGTCAAAACACAGAGCATTCATTGTGTGATTATAATGCCAGTTGGAACCGGGCAAATGGGGTACTCTTCTCTTTTATCTCTGTTGATATAGAGATGCATGGGTAGGTCAGGATGAATGATTGCTGTGCAGAGGGGTGGGGTAGGGATGCTTGTCCACAGGAAGAGTGTGCCCTGAGACATTCATTCTTTTTTTTTTTAATTGCTCTAGGGGTGCTTTACAATTTGTGTTAGTTTCTGTTGTACAATGAAATGAATCAGCTGTGTGTATATGTATCAAAAGTTAAAGACCTGCTCCTCTAGATTTAACTACTAAATTCTACACAGGACAATTCTTTGTAAGGTTCATTAAAGTCCCAGTGGACCTCTGCTAGACCCTCCAGACAAGTACTTCTAGTTTTCCATTACTGTCTGTTCTGTTACGTCTACCAAAACAAACAACAGTAAACCTAACAGAACAATGAGAGGAGGGCCACGGCCCCTCAGAGATGCCTATATTCTTACTCTTTCTCCATTCGAGATGCGAGCACACCCTAGCAGTCAGATCTCACTGGTTGCAGAAGAGAAGTGCAGACAGTGGAGAGTGAGGGGCAAGAAGAAGGAGCAGCTGGATCATGATGATGGCTGGAGAGGAAGGTTTCCTGGTAACTGGGGCAGCAGAGAGTCCCAGCTCTGGGCATCTGACATCTCCTAATGCACCTCTCCGTGGGCTGAGGCATTACACCCTCTAGTGAAAGAAAGTACTAGACTCCAAACATTTTCACCCAAGGAAGCCCCAGCAAAGGCTAGATTTTAACACATCAACCTGGTTCTGGCAGACTTGATCAAAAGTCAGTACTTTGAGAAGGGGCTTCCCAGGTGGCTCAGTGGTAAAGAATCTGCCTGCCAATGCAGGAGGCACAAAGTCAGTCCTTGGTTGGGAAGCTCCCCTGGAGGAAGAAATGGCAACCCACCCCAGTATTCTTGCCTGGAGAATCCCATGGACAGAGGGGCCTCGAGGGCTATGATCCATGGGATTGCAAAGAGTCAGACACAGCTCGTGGCTGAGCACAGACACGTGCATGCAGTACTTTGAGGTGTCCAGAACTGTGTGCCTTCAAGCCTCACTGAAATCTCCACCGCTGTGGAGTTCCTGGGCTGGTCCCAGCCAGCTGCCAGTGTGAGGATATAGAGTCTGCCCTCCATATCCACAACTGCAGATCAAATATATTTGGGGGAAAAAAAGTCCAGAGAATTTCAAAAAATAAACCTTGAATCTACCATGCTCCAGCAACTATTCAGAGAGCAATGTACATGGTATTAGGTATAGAGATGATTTAGAGTATACTGGAGGATGTGCACAGGTTACATGCAAATTCTATGCCATTTTTGTTAAGGGATTTGGGCTTCCATGGATTCTAATAAGTGCTAGGGGCCCTGAAATCAGTTCCCCAGAATACTGAGGAACTGTGACTAATGAACTCATTGAGAAGGTGAACCAAACCTTTTCTTCAAGCCTTCACAATGCGTATGTTAGTACAGTGGGTTCTATCTTCTCATTCAAGCAATCCTGAAGGAAGGACATCTGCCAGCCCACTGTTAGTTACTGCTGGCATGTGAAAGAAAGTAAATGCCTTTCCTTTAAAAAAGATTCTATAAATCCATCAGTCTTGCCTATTTTAAATTTCTTTGCCTACATTTGTCAAAATAAGTGAGAGTATAATTTTTGGCCTTTTCTCTGTAGGGTGAGTTTTCAACTTTTGCTGGAGGGCTCATTTCTGTTCCACCTCTATTCCACCTTTTTGGCTGAACCTGGATTCAGGAAACCCACAACAAACTTAAGTTTCATTTTCTTTCCTGTGGAAACGAGAAGCCAGAGACCCACTTTGGAACTCTCTGTATAGATACTTGTTCTTCACTTTTAGTTTTCTCCTCCACATCTGTTTCCTCTCTCTGGTCTTCAGGTAAAATTATTTCTATTAGATATATTTCTTCCCCACTTTGGTCCTTAGTGGGTCAACTAGCGTTATGTGGCTTCCTGATCCTAATAGAAGGCAATATTGAGATCCTAGGTCTTTTTGTTTAACCAGGTTCTAAGGAGCCTGATGGTTCCTTCACTCCTCACACTTTAAGAAAGCATCATAATACTCAAAGATGCTGCAAGAAAAATCCAATAAATACTTCAGCTCATCTATTAAAGCAGTGATTCTCAATCAGAATCAATGTTAGTCCCAACCCCTGGAGACATTTCTGGGTGTCCAGTATGGGGAGGGAATGCAGCTGACATGTAGTAGGTGGAGGCCAGAGGACTCCGCCACACCTCCTGGAGTGCACAGTAGCTCCAACAACAAAGAATCATTTGGCCCCAATCTTGAAGAGTGCCAATGCTGAAAATCCTGTGTTAGAAGAATTCTTGCTCTTTTTTCTTTTTCCCTCAAGGCCTAGGGTAAAAGAATAAAAAAGAAAGAATATGATCCATTCTGGTGAGTGTGTGTGTCTTCAGTTCTTACATCCCACATGGATCCAGGAATTGGAGAGCACAAGGGTACCACTGAGCAGAGCAAAGTGTAAGGTCAAGGCAGGTCTTCTCGGCTCCAACAGCTGTCTCAACTCCAAGGGGAGACAACTTTGACCAAAGCAGAGGACCAAAAACTTATAAGGATGTTTAGTTTGTGATAAAATCGTTTTGTAGATTAAAGCGCTTCCTTCTGCCCATAAAATGGTATGCTTTTTAAATAACTCAAAAATAGAAGGCATTTAACTCTATTGTGAGCAGGAGGCAGAGCTGCTATTCAGACCCATGGTCAGTTACTTCCAGCCTTATAATCAAGCCTGTCCAAGCTGTAGGTGATAGCGCTCTTCATATGTTCTCCAGTGCACTCTTGAATTATGCCATGTTCTAAACACCCTTACTGTCAACACAGAGGGATTCAGGGAGTTTCCTGGAACCAGTTTCTCTCTCTGCGTCTCTTGGCGCCATTATTATCTCTCACTCCTTTTGTGGTAGCAAGATGGCTGCCTAAGTGCCAGATTGTACTTCCTCTCACATGAAAGCCCAGTTAGGAAGAGTGAGTCTCTTTCCCGAGGTTCTCTGCATGTCTCATTGGCTTTGGTTGGGTTGTGTGCTCAATCTTGAACCAATGCTGTGGTTAGGGGAATACTAGGAGCTGATTGGCCGAAGCCTAGGATACCGAACACCCCCTGAGCCGGAATGGAGCCTCGTGTTATGCTCCTGAGTTAAAAGTGGGGCAAGTGTGTTACCTCAAAGGGAAATAGGGCTAAGATGACCAAACGAGGAGGAATGGATGCGCAGGAGGTTACACACACACACCTCCACACGTGTGCTACTTGCCATTAAAAGGCGTTGGAGTCTGTGGTGGAAGACTTGGGTTCTTGCTCTGACTTGGCCATTAACTAGCTTCATAATTTCGAGATAACATCATAAATCTTCCAGCCTCCTTTTTCTTCTCTGAAACATGGAAGTAATAATACTATTAGGGTGGTTATGAAAAATTAAGCAAGTATCTTGGGATAGTGGAAGGGTCGTGCAAACAAGTGGTGGTGGCATTGTTAGATGCATTTAGTTACTGAATCTAGTTCAGCCTCTAGAATCTAGAAGAACCTAGAGCAGCTATAATCCATCCAGCTGTCCATGCAGGCCTTTGGAAGCCAGTGTCTAAATTTACCCCAATCCTCATTGTTGCAGGTCAGTTTGAAATCTTCTGAGGTCAATGGTTGAGGTAATTAACTTGCTGTGAATCTTGAAAAATTCTCTCTGTTAAATGACATAATTGGTTTTAATTATATAATCATGGTACTTAAAGTGTAGGGGTGAAAGGTTACTATTATATTTAGAAGTGAGATCCCCAAATGAAGCAGGGGCGTGTAAGCCAGTGTTTCTTCAGATTTCTCTTTTTATTTTTTTCACAGGGAAGTCAGAGTAGGCTGGCCTTGGCCCTGGCCATTTTGGATGATTATCTTGACTGAGGTAGCGCTTGGGCTGCTCATGCATCATAGGAACCTTTGTAAAGGGACGGGAAAGCGCTTCCGTAAAGACCTCATTGTGATCTGAAGTTAATGAGCAGTGGGAGCTCAACTGTCAGCAATTGAATCTGATTGGGCAGGGTAATTATATGATTGCCTCTGGTGTTTGCACATGCACAGGGGTATTTTTATTGGACAAAACCTAATTGCTTACTTACTTAATGCAGGGAAAACCTAAACAAATTTGTGTTGTCATAGGTTAAAAAGACATCCTTTCTTTGTCTCTAAAATAGCTGCCTGCCCTGCTTTTCAGAAGTGAGGGGTTTTGTTTCATTCTGTCTTCAATCAAGGATATTGTCTGTAGGCCTTGAATTACATGATAGTATGAACATGTAAAGGAAAGCTGCTCTGGGCTGTGCATTTTGGTAAAATGACCACGTGCTTATAGCCATGTCTTAAACCATCCTATACAATGATCTCTTTCATAATGCAAAGGCAGCTAGAACTTTATACAATACTCAAGCTACTCAGACTTTCACAGTTTCGTGTTTTTTTTTAATCTGTTTGTTTTGTTTTCTTGCATGGAGGCCTTTGCAAGACTGGCTTCCTAAACTATCTGGTTTTCCTTCGCTGCATAAGGCAAGTGGGAGATATTGTATCTATGGTTGCCTTTTAGACATCAGGAACACTGAGGATAAGAACAGCAAAGTAAAGAGCTCCCTCTGTGATTTTCTGGGGACTTGAAGGAACAGGAAGGGCGGGGTGAGAGAGCCAAAGGGAAGAAGTCGTGGGGCTCCCACTTTGAGGATGACAAGATGCAGTCCACTGTCTTCTGGTTTTGACTGTCCTGAGTGAGCTTGGCATTTCAGTTGACCTCTAATGCTGATGTGCAGCGAACAGATTGCTACAATGCAGTTCAATGCCACATTATTGCTTCACTTTTTCCCAGTCTTCTTGTAAAGCACACTGTTGTCTGTGTTCTTTCCTTTCCTGAGATTCTACTGGAAGAGTTTGAAACACAGTTGGCTGTGGGGATTGGAAGAGCCCCTCGTGATAAGAACTGCAGACCTCAGATGTGGTGCCCTTGTTGGGTATAAGATTATGGACGGGAGGATGGCTGTGAACAGAGGGCATTAAGCCCCTCAGACCATCTGAGCTCTCTTATCTCAGAAACTGGCACACGCTCACATATCCCAGTCTTGTCTGGGTAGCACCATGGGTCCTCTAGGGTCAGCGTGAAATGTCGCTTCTTCTGGGAAGCCGTCCCTGATCGCCCTCCTCCAGTCTGACTGGCTGCCTTTGCTCTGTGCTCCATGATACCCCCTAGGTTCTTTGACCCATTGTCCTTTAAATACTTGTCTCACTGTACACAATAGCCCATACACCCCATGAGGGCAGGTCTTGTGTTTGTATTTGTCAGGACTGTCTCCCCAGAGCCCAGCGCAGGTCTTGATGGGTGTGTCTGGAATGACTGAATGAGGAAAGGAATGGTTGTTGGGTGCCCGAGGGAGTTGTGGTGTGTGCTGCCCAGGCTTCCGTACCCTTGCTGTTAATACCGCTTTCTTGTTGCTTATAATTTTCATTGCCCCAGATGATCCAGCTCTGTCGGAGGCACGGAGGCACAGTCAAATCTCATGCTGTACATTGATCACCTGTCCAACCTTTGCCTAGAGTGGGAGCCCCCAGTTCCTTCAAGAGATCCAACTTTACCTGTCTGTAAAGAAGAAGAGGAGGAGGGAGACAGCAGGGAGGAGCCGGTGGCAGTTTAACACCAGAGCAGGTCCAATGTTTACTTTTACCCTTTTGGAGGTGGGTAACTGCAAATCCCGCGGGGAGCTGGGTTTCAGGGCTCTGCATATTGATTGGTGGGGTGGTACTCACATGTACTTCATGTTTTGCTGGAGTGTAGAGGTGTTCTTTTTCTGTTTAAATTATAGCCAGACTGTTCTGTGAATCCCTAGAAGCATAGAACAAGCATCCGAGTTCATCATCCACGTGATGTAAATTTTAATTGTCCATTGGCCTCCAGTTGTTTGTATTTTGCTGTGCGGATAGATTACGGTTCATTCATTGGTTCTTATTCCATGACTATCATTTGTTTTTATCATTTGCCTATGATTTTCAACAGGCTTTCTTGACTTGAAGCTCAAGCTTTTGATGTTTTGAATTTGTCCCTTCTTGGTTGGTATCTTAGGCCATGAGATCCTGGATAATTACTGAATCGATGAAATTTCATTTAGGACCATCCCTCTGTGTTTAAGTCTAGCCCTGTACAATCCTGGGGTATCTCTAACCAGCGTTTTCCCTAAGCAGAACATGAATCTGTGACCTTGTAGGCCTTGGGCAAAAGAGATTCCTCTTGAACCCCACAACCCCCCAGCCATCCTTGAGTTTGGACTGCCTGTTGTTGGTTGGGCTGTGATAACAATTCCTGGGTGAACGGATAGATGCACGTGGAAACTGCAGCCTCACGTGTGGAGGGGCAGGGTAAGCTCTCAGAGACCCTGGGTGCTTCTTACATAGCAGTCTGTGCCAGCTCTCCTTTGTCTGAAGTGTATTCTCTCTCTGCTGCTTCTTTTTTTAAAACTGTACTGGAATACAGTTGATTTACACAGTTGTGTTAGTTTCAGGTATACAGCAAAGTGAATCATTTAACCATATAGGTTGTTACAGAGTGCCGAGTAGGGTTCCCTGTGCTATGCAGTGGGTCCTTATTAGTTACCTGTTTTATGTATAGTCACGTGTGTATGTCAATCCCAGTCTCCCAATTTATCCCTCCCCCCACCTTACCACCCTGGTGACCATAAATTTGTTTCCTACATCTGTAGTCCTATTTTTGTTCTATAAATAAGTTCATTTGTACTATATTTTTAGTTTCCACACATAAGTGATATCGTATGATATTTATATTTGATTTACTTCACTCAGTATGACAATCTCTGGGTCTACCCATGTTGCTGCAAATGACACTATTTGTTCTTTCCTATGTCTGAGTGATATTCCATTGTGTGTATATATACACCACATCTTCTTTATTCATTCCTCTGTTGATGGACATTTATGTGGCTTCCATGTCTTGGTAAATAGCGCTGCAGTGAACACTGGGTGTAGGTATCTTTGATTTATGGTTTTTTGATATATGGATTGCTTGCTGATATGGTAGTTCTATATCTAGTTTTTCAAGGAATCTGTGTACTGTTCTCTATCATAGTTGCACCAATTTGCATTCCCACCAACAGTGCAGGAGGGTTCCCTTTTCTCCATACCCTCTCCAGCATTTGTTGTTTGTAGATTTTTTGATGATGGTCATTCTGACTGGTGTGAGGTGATACCTAATTGTAGTTTTGATTTGTATTTCTCTAATAATTACCGACGGCTTCCCAGGTTGTTCAGTGGTAAAGAATCTGCCTGTCAATTCACGAGATGCAAGTTTGATCCCTGGGTTAGGAAGATGCCCTGGAGAAGGAAATCCCATGGACAGAGGAGCCTGGTGGGTTACAGTCCATGGGGTTGCAAAATAATCTGCCATGACTTAGTAACTAAACAACAACAACAATAATTAGTGATGTTGAGCATCTTTTCACATGCTGTTTTGGCCATCTGTATGTCTTCTTTGAAGAAATGCATATTTAGATTGTCCCCCCATTTTTTAATTGGGTTGTTTGCTTATTTGATATTGAGCTGCATAAGTCATTTGTGTATTTTGGAAAGTAATCCCTTGTAGGTTGCATCGTTTGCAAATATTTGCTCTCTCTGCTCCTTCTAAGTCTTTATTTACGTTCTTCAGTTGCATATCTGCTTTGGCATAATAAGCACTTAAATTGGAAACTTTGGGAGTTCCTTCAAGAGAGTTTAAACAACCTCTTCTTATAGTATGTGTGTTCACCAGTGCTATGTGCTTTGAACTAAACAGGAATGGGCCCTGGTGAGCTTTATTCCTGAATCCAAGGAAAGTTTAGTTTAATTTTCAGCTTTGGATTAGCACCAACAGATGCCTCACCACCTCATATCCTTTCTGGATTGAGGCAGGTAATTACTGCCTACACAAATAAATCACATACTTTTGGGGGAAAAAAAACACACCTCTTTGAATGACATTTGATTTATAATTAAACTTGGCGATGCAATCTCTGAAGTGTCTCATCTTGTCTAATCACAATGATCTATTTCCTTTTGGAGTACTTCTGCATGTAGGAGTTAGCCCTCTTGTTGTCATCACATACTACGGGGAAGGGAACAATTTAAGACAGGAAAGAGGAAAATTAGAATAAATAATTGCCATTTTCAGTCAAATTCAAACCACAGATTGTTTCTATTCATATTCTTTAAAAAACATCTTTGTGGCCCTTTGTTGACTGATGCACTCAGAAAACAGATTCAGAAAACAGATTTAAATACCGGCCAAGTGCCCTGCAGGGACCAGTAACCTCCTTCCCAGCATGGCCTGGGAACTTGTTAGAAATCCAGAGTTTCGGACCCCACCCAGACCTACTGACCTGTAGCAACTCTGCAGGTGGGGTCCAGCACACTGGGTCTGAATGAGCTTCTTGGCGATTGTGCTGCACAGAAAAGTTTTAAAAGTATGGCTTAAACTCCTGTGAGTGCGCGAGGTGAGGGCATTCACAGGATTTTACCTCTAGCACTTGTCAGCCAGGAGCTTGAAATCCAGTCACGGACACGAAGCATTAACTTCATCAGACAGTTAGGGAGCATGATCTGTATAAAATGTAAAGTACATCATACGCTCACTTCCTAAGTCCCTCCAGGCAGTTCCCTTTGTCCTCCAAATAAATATAATGTTTCGCTCAGGCCTACAGGGCCTGGCATGCTCCCTTCCCTGCCTCCCTGCCCAGCTCATCTGGTGCTCTTCCCCCGCCTTCCTCAGTGCTCTGCCACACCACCCTGACCTTCCTACTGGTCCTCAAACATGCCCACTGAGTGCGATGTCCGCAGAGAAATAGAGGAAGGGGAAGAAAGAGACGGAAGTGCCGAGGTTAAAGAATAGGCTTGGTCACAAGTACTTTTCAGTTTGGTACAATATTTCTAAACCTTTATCCCCAATGGTTAATATATTAATATGTTGATTCTTAAATCTATTGATTCAATAATATGTGAATGTGATCATATTAGTGACCCCATCTTACAGTGGAGCAAAGTCTGAAAGGACTCTGAATCATCGTGGAAACACTGTGATTTAGTTTGAGTTTTCATGTCACACATTTGTGACAGCTTCTTGTTCTGGGAGTTGGCGGGGCAGACACAGTGCTCCGCTGCGCATCACACACGGGAACTGAGCGAACATGGCTGGAGATCCCAGATGCTGAGCGTGAAGCCATCTGTGTGGGCCCGGGACACGGCGGAGCCAAGGCACGCACCTCGCTGTCTTTGCTTGGTTTCAGGAAAGATAATGACTATGTTTGTAAGGTTTTGTCTTAGTAAAAAATTATCTGGGAATGCCAATTATGGTGTTTGGGATAGTAAATGCATCATGCGATTAGGGAACAAACTAACTGTTTGGAGGATTTTTACTGTAAGAGGAAAAATACTGTCTCAGGATCCTCTCCCTGATGAGAAAGGGTAAACACATATCTTAAATATGATATGTCAGGGGGAAAAAAAAAAAAAAACTGAAGCTTAAATATGAGGCAAAGGGATTCTTAAAGATTTTAGGACCGGCAGTGGTTTTTTGGTTTGGTTTTTTGTCTCAGTTTTGTTTTCACTCTCCACAGCTTTTTCATGGTAATAGACTTTCTCATTTTGTGAGTGTAGCACCTCTGGTTTCAGACGTTATTTACTCCCAGGGAAGTGTCTCGTTTGAGATCCTCAGTGGAGGAGCGAAAGGTGGGCTAGAAAAGTGAAAGGTGCGCTGGAGGAGCTATCAAAGAGCGTGGCTGGTGGAGGTGTGCTCGGTCCTGGCAGCCTCTCAGCCTCACTTTGCCGTGTGAAGTTTAAAGGTCTCCAGGGAACTGAGGCAAGTCTCTCCTCACCATGGGAGCAAGCTCCCTGACTGGCCACGAAGCCCTTCCTGTCAGAAGGCAGAGCTACTCTGCTCCATGAGGTTGGGAGTGCACAGTGAACGTCTTGCCTCGGCCCTCAGGGAGCCCACAGTCCAGAGGCCAGGAGACTTCAGCAAATATTGATGTGAAAAAAGGTGCATTTTCACACTTTGGAAGGCAGTCTGAAGGATGAGAGAGCTATAGGAGCAAAGAACAGAAAAGCAGGCTCCCAATTATCTTTGGACACAGAGTTGAAGCGGGAATTGAAGGATGGCCAGTCTGGGTTGTTTGTTTGTTTGTTTGTTTGTTTGTTTTGGGAGGGGGGTGGCTTGTGTGTTGAGGATGGTGGTTTGGTGAGGGGTGAGGAGGAGTGTCTCTGGAGAGCTGGCATCACCTCCCGCATTGGCTGGAACTCTGCCTATAGAGTCAACCATAGCAGAGAATGTTCTGAGCAGCCACATGGGTGATAACACCCCAAGACTGACTGCAGAGTGAACCCCAGGGGAGGGCCTGTCCCCCAGGAGAGACCCAGATTTCCTAGTATCCGCTAAAGGCCCCAGGATCACTGTGCCCCAGCCTAAGGCCAGCACCTTGGTATTTGTTTCTCTTCCTTTAGTTGCTTCCTTCAACTCTTTGACTGCCTCTCTCTGAATTCCTTCATCTTTGAGAGCAAAGCTGCTTGTGGGGGTCCCTGACCATACCCTCGAAGATTCTTACTTTTAGGAAGGCATTTTAAGCATCTTCAGAGAATCTTACTGGATGTGGCCAGCAACTCCTAGGAGTAAGGAACTGTCTTCACCCATTGCTTTCTTGACTGGAGTCTTTATTACACGTCCCATCTGTTTGAGCCAGGACACACCTGGGGGGCAGGTTCTCTGTCTGGTTTTGTCTACTGCCTGACAGGCTAACTTTGCACAGATCTTGCACTCAGAAATATTTGACAAATGAAAGAAGAGATTGTGCAAACCCAAATGCCCTTGCAGTGCTGAAGCTTGGCTTCAGGAGTGTGGAGTAAAATTTCTCTCTGGATGGACTCATTTATTTATCCATCCACTCTTCCGAAAGCAGTTGTTAAGTTCCTGTTTAACTGTGTTGCTGATAAACAATGCCTGGCCCATGGTATGTTTATAATTGATACTGGTTATTATAGAGGAAATGCAAAACTCACTCTGGCTCCTGATTGCCTTTGCACTCTTACCTCACTGAGTCCTACGGAAGCCTGAGCTGCTTATCCTTCTCCTGTCATTTAGGGGTGACAGTCTAGGGTCCCCAGCTCTCAGGGCATCAGCTTCTCTTCAGAGAGGAGAGCTCAGCCATAGAAGGGAGCTCATGGTCTGACGTTTCAGGCTGTAGAAGGACTGCTCCCTGGTTTGTCTGCACAAAACCTGGGTGAATACAAAATGATGGCGTGGTCACACGTCAGGGAAGTCTGTGTGGCTATTTAAAAAATCAGTGAATTAGTAAGGATAGTCATTTGGAGTTGTGAGGTTTCACTTAAAACCGTTACTGAATTCCCAGCAGCTTTTCATTGTCAGGTGTTTTTCTGAATCAAAAGATGAGAAATAAAATTACTTAGGAGGAGGGATAAGCAAACTATTTTTATCTTTAGAAGGAGTCTCTATGAAAAGTGTGCTGCTCCTGACTTGCATGATAACTCTGAAGTGTGGTTGTGCCCTTCTTCAAGCAGCTCCTGACCCAAGGGAAAATTCTGAATGCCTGATGGCTCTCACCAGCGGCTGCAGTGTGGGGATGGATCTGGCAAGCAGATGTTTATGGTGGAAACTTTCCATTCTAGAATAGTTCCTTCTGAAGCAGGAGGTGGGTTAGGTCAGAGAAGAATGTGCCAGACAATGTGCCCCTTTGTTAATCAATGCTGTCATCTTGGCTGCCCCTTGAACAGCCTCATCTTCCTGAAATCTTCAGTAAGAAGGCCATTCAACAAATACAGCTAGCGTTGGCAAGGATTTTTCTAGCCCAGCTCTAACAACAGGGAATGGATTTAATCAAATTCAAGGAAACCTTAAGACTCATTCTATAACAGTATTACCTCTCTGGAAGAGCTCTGGAAGGCAGATTATCAAACACCAGTTTCTTGAGCAAAATTTGAAAACAGCTGATGCCAAAGTAATCAAATTGACTGTGCCAGGATCTGATTCTTAGGGACATTTACCAGGTTCACTGGGACATGTACTGTATTCAGTCCTTTGATGGATTAATCTAATGAGTCTTCATAGCAACCTATGAAGTAACCACTAATATTACGACCATTTCATAGACAGGGAAACTGAGGCTGAGACCTACTAGGTAACTTGTCCAAGGTCATCTAGTAGTGACCCCTCCTACTTTCACCACTGAACTGATACTATGGCCACATTGCTGATTTTAAGTCACAAACTATTATTTCACCCCTTCCTTATTTCTTTATTTGGAAAATGCATTTCTTACATAGATATACATACAGTTATCATAAGAAATGATCCTTTGAGTCAGCTTTAATAGATTTGACAAAGGGTGGCATCTATATAATAGTAACAAAACACTGAGTTTGGTGGAAAAGATGTTTCCAAGTTGTCTCCTCTGTCCCCATTTGCAGCCTCCACACATGATAGGATGTGATTCAGAGGTTGCACGGAGGGAGTCAGAATGATGCTCACAGTGAGGAATCAGGTGCTTTCCTTACCACAATGTGTTTTTGAGCAGGTCATGTGGCTCCTCTAGGCTTCAGACTTTTCTGGTACGTGAGGTAATTGTAGTTAATTCAACAACATTTCTTTGACATCTGTCACACATACGGATATGATGACAGGCCCACTCTCTCTGTCACACAATAGCCTGCTGTAATGGGATCTGTTGTAGGGGACAGCTCTGCACCTCTCTGAGGGGCTGGAGCACTTCAGGCTGCCAAGTCAGGCTGACGTCAGCAAATGTTCATTGAGTGCCTACCATGGAAAGGTTCTATTCTAGGAGCAACAATTCCATTGCACTTGGGGTTGCAGGCTGTGGAGAGAGATAGTAGACCAATAAACAAACAGATAAGGTGATTTCAGAAACCAATTAAATGCATGAAGAAAATACAGTAGAGCAATGTATAATAATAGTGACTGAGCTTGGAAGTGCTCAGTAGAGTACTACCTAAAGTGATCAGAAAGCATCTCTGAGGAGAAGACACAAAGAAAAGGCTTGGAAAATGAGAACTGCTTTCTAGGCAAAGAATTGGGTGGAATAGCCTTGATGTATACAGTTCTACAATTTCATTATTCTTTTTTTTCCTAATATTTATTTATTTATTTTTGGTTGTGCTGGGTCTTCGTTGGGGTGCTCAGGCTTCTCATTGTAGTGGTTTCTCTTGTTGCAGAACACAGGCTGCAGGCGTGTCAGCTTCAGTAGTTGCAGAGGGGTGGCTCAGTAATTGTGGCTCACGGGCTCCAGAGCACTGGCTCCGTAGTTGCAGCACGCCGGCTTCGTTGCTTCTCACCATGTGGGAACTTCCCAGACCAGGGGTCGAACCCATGACCCCTGCATTGGCAGGCGGATTCTCAACCACCAGACCACCAGGGAAGCCCAATTTCATTATTCTTTCAACAGAGAAGTTGAGATGTCAGCCATGTGATATCACTTCTTGGGATTTGTTGATTTCTTTTTTTAAAGGTCAAGCACATGTTTAATTTTTTGTAAACATTCCATGTGTACTTGAAGAGCATGTGTATTCTCTCTTTAAGGGACTATTCTTTGTTTTTTTAGATGTAGCTTATAAATTATATAACTAAAGCTTTCTATAGCTCTATTAATGTTTTAGCTGTTCACAGCTGCTGAGAGGTGAACATTCACATACTTGTGGTGATTATGATTTGCTCATTTCTCTCAGTAATTCTATCCATTTTTGTTTTATTTATGTCCAGCTCCTGGTGGGCTATTCTTGTTATTAATTATTTTCTCCCTTGCCAAGCAGGAGACATGGGTTTGATCCCTGGGTTGGGAAGATTCCCTGGAGAAGGAAATGGCAATCCACTCCTGTATTCTTGCCTGGGAAATCCCACGGACTGAGGAGCCTGGCGGGCTGCAGTCCATGGGGTCGCAAAGAAATAGATGCAACTTAGCAAGTGAGCATGAGCATTATCCCTACTAGTACTTTTACCTATAAATATTATTTTCTCTGATAATATTGCTGTAACAACATCCTTCTGGTTAATGTACGTGTTTGTTTCTTCCATTATTTCATTTTTAGCCTTTGGGTGTTACTGGTTTATTTTTTTATAAGCAACATAAAACTAGATTTTTTTTTAATTGAGTGTCTCTGTCTTTTGATGGTTGAGTTTAAGCTATTTATTATAAGTAATCTATTTGCACTTAACTTTGTCTTCTTATTTTGCATGGTCCGTGGGTACTTTTTTCTTCCTTTTCGTTAGTACTTTGTTTGAATTGACTGTGCTTCCTTTATTTCTTTTTTATTTTCCCCTCTACTGATATGGAAGTTCTATTTCTCTTCTCATAGTGGTTTGGATAGTATCTAAAGCAGAATTTGGCAAACTCTCAGAGGCCTTTAATGCATTGCCTTCAGTAGGTTTAACAGCTTTCTCTAGTATCCTGACTCCCAAGTGGTTGGATATTTAAAGGGATGAGGTGTAAATATAAGTACACAGCATTGTCGCTGTGATAGTTATATCTTGGAGTACAGACTTCCAACTTGCCTTTGTCAAGACCTGTGCCCTGTTGCCTGAGGGGTCTGGTAACTGACAAACTGTAAAATGATCATGGGTTATGGGTAACGTAGCAGCTTCTAAGCAGGGAGTCACTTGGTTTCTTCTGTTGCCCTTTTCCTTGTCTGCATTTGAGCTCTTGTAAGTGATGATAAACATTAAATAGCTCCTGTAAAGCTGTTGAATTGTCAGTTTTTAAAATGCATAAAACACTGACATTTTCATTAGATCCTGGCCCTGAGGAATGTCCGGCTTTCATCATAATGGATTTGTTTACTTCTGCAGAGAGTCTTAATGTGCTGCCTATGGGAGAGATCTTACTGTCACCTGCTCTTAAATGGGAAAGACTTTGTTCAGCCAAAGATTTTTGGAAAAGGATTTGCAAGAGGGCTTTTTCACCTCCTCCTGTCTTCCTTGCTTCCATTTCCCAAAAGGGTAAGGGATGGGAATAAAGTCTTTGAAGAATTTTAGTATCGGACAGGAAAATTTTCAACATAAAATAACCTCGTGAAGTCCATTAGGAGACAAAATGTTGGAATGATACTATTAAACCACTATTTAGTTTCAGTGTATCCTGTTAAAGATAAGCAAGTCATATCTATGTCTTTTTTACCTCAGTCTTTTGGTCTACATTTAAACAGATATCTTGATTTTGGATTCATAAACTCTTTTGTGTATCTTCTTAGAGAAAACGTTTTAAACTGCTGGGTCCTTCTAAGCAAATAAGGAGAGAGGACTTTTATCTTCTGATTGTTACATTAGATTTTTAGCAGAAGATGCCAAACTCCTCATGAACAAATGTAGAGTCATCCCAGTTTAACAAGCTGGGAAACGTGTATGCTGAAAGACAGTCTTGTGTTAATATGACCAGGACTAGGAATGTTAGCTTTTCTGGAATCAACATGATTGCAGTTTATGGAGAGATGTCGTGCTTATTTTGCATAGAGCTTTCTCTTCCACATTAGCTTGTTGAGGGTGACATTGGCAAGTTGGTGCCTTCGCATTTCAAGAGAGGCGCCCTGCCATAGGGAAGGAAAATCTCTCAGGCACACCGGCACTTGATTTCTGCTTCCGGGACATACTCACTGTGTCGTCAGGGGTGAATTCATGAACCTTTCTGAGTTTGATTTTATTATCTATAACACTGAAATAATAAACAGACTCTTTAGAGCAGATATGATCAATAAGGGCTTCCCTGGTGGCTCAGAGGTTAAAGCGTCTGCCTCTAATACGGGAGACCTGGGTTCGATCCCTGGGTCGGGAAGGTCCCCTGGAGAAGGAAATGGCAACCCACTCCAGTATTCTTGCCTAGAGAATCCCATGGACGGAGGAATCTGGTGGGCTACAGTCCATGGGGTCGCAAATAGTTGGACACGACTGAGCGACTTAACTACGATCAGTAAGTGTGATAGTATAGAGGAAATGCTCAGCGCAAAGCCTGGTACATACTAGGGGATTATCTAGTGAAACTTGGTGATGGTGATGCTAATGACAGTGGTTGTGGTAGAGATGATGGTAATACATGTGATGGTGGTGGTGGTGAGGATACTGCTGTTCGTGGTAATAATGGTGATGAAGATGATATTGGTGGTAGTGATAACCAGACGTTAGGAGTTCTTTAAAGTCTGAGAAAGGATATCATATAATCAAAAATCATGAGAAAAGATAAAATCTACCTGACCTGGAGTCCTCCAGTTTCTAACTGGACACTGCAAGTCACTAGGAGGGCATTTCTTAATACAATTCTATTACAGATATCAAGCCTAGTTCATTGGTGTCATTGTGTTTTTCAGTCCTGGATTTGTCCTAGAAAAAAGCTAGAAGTGGTACTCTGAGTCATTTTGATTTTGTCAGTATCCACCTGAAACGTGCTCATTCCTCAGCATCTGGGACTCGGAGCATTTTGGAGTTTTTCTGTCTCCCTGCGCGCTTCCCATCATCTCTCTGCCGCCTGTCCTTTCTGTGGTCATTTGGGCCCATGAGTGTGGAACTCAGGGAAGACAATGCAAGAGGAAAAAAGGGCTGTCAGCAAGGCTGGGAACGAATCTGAGTGTAGTATCACAGAAGCGGAAAAGAGGGGCGATGCCTCCAGGTAGATGAGGAAAGATAGTGTTTCTTATTATAAGGTAAATGATGTGGATAAGGAAGGCTGAGCAAGACCATTATTGTTGGCACTGAAAGTTCAGTGTCAGCATCTGACAGAAAATCACTGGGATGGTGAAAGAAAAAGAACTGAGGAATGCCAAGACGAGGAAATGGAGGCCACAGACGTTGGAGAGGGAGAGGAGGGTGGAGGGTGGAAAGACGTTTTTCAGATAGGAGAGAATCAGACCAGTTTGTAGACCAAGAGGAGGGAGCCAGAGGAAGATGAGTAGGAAGATACAAAAGCAGGAGGCTTCAGATATTTGGTCCTGGAGGAAATAGCGGTAGAAGGATGAGTTCACCTGTCACGTAGCCACTGAGCAGAGAATATCACCAGGCAAAGGAAAGTCTAATCTGTGAAGCTCATGCTGAATCACCTTGACTTTCTCTTGATAGAAAGTGAGATCTCTGATGAGAGCGAGAGAAGTTTGTAGTCATGAGAAAGTCTGACAAGAACCACTGTCTGAAGTGGGAGAGGAAGTCAGTGATCAAGACTTACCAAGGAGCATTAGGCTCCTTGAGGGGTAGGCGGCGTGTGTTTCTGGATCTTCTCATACTACGCTCATCCTTGTTTCTCTCCCTGGGATATGCTGTGCACCATAATCACCCTGCAGTCCTATGGATGGCCCTCCCATTCCCCCGCAGTGGGCTTCCTTTCCATCTCCCCACACCTAGCCTTGCTGTTAGACGGCTGTTATATAGAAATGAACCAGTGGACTGCTTTGCACCAGGGTGAGGAACAAGGTGTGATGTCTTGTCATATCCAGGCATTAGTGTGGCAGGTAGTCGCATGGAAGGCACACAGGATTAGGGGTCAAGGGCGTGGAGTGTGGTCCCAGGTCTAGTTGATTAGCCTGTTGTTATGTCCTCCTGTAGCACAGGGTGTCATGCCCTTCTTACTTGCCATTCCAATACCAGCATGTTACCAAGTACCTAGCATACAGCAGGTGCTCATAGGATATATTGGACTAGGTTAATGCGAGAAGATGAGAGATCTTCAAACACCTCTTCCTTTGCAAATGTGCGGCACTGCTATTCTGATGTGCGTTTTAACAAGCACAATATCAACCCAAAGAATGACTCTCTAATAGTAGAATCTCAGTTACCACTGGTGAGCAGGTGAAAGGAAATACTGGCATCAGAACTGGGTGGGAGCTTTCCAGATTTGCTCACATTTAACTATGTAAATGTCTGCATCTATGGGTTTGGCTTATTGATAAATTAGCTCCTATCTTTTCAGTGATCTGACCAAAGGTAGTTTTCCTTTTTCATTCTTGCTAGTAAGCATACATAACGTATGCTGCTGCTGCTGCTGCTGCTAAATCGCTTCAGTCTTATCCGACTCTGTGCGATCCCATAGACAGCAGCCCACTGGGGTCCTCCATCCCTGGGATTCTCCAGCCAAGAATACTGGAGTGGGTTGCCATTTCTGGCTTCCCTGGTGGCTCAGAGGTTAAAGCGTTTGCCTCTAATGCGGGAAACCCGGGTTCGATCCCTGGGTTGGGAAGATTCCCCTGGAGAAGGAAATAGTAACCCACTCCAGTATTCTTGCCTGGAGAATCCCATGGACGGAGAAGCCTGGTAGGCTGCAGTTCATGGGGTCACAAAGAGTCGGGCACAACTGAGCGATTTCACTTTCACTTTACTTTTTCTTCATATAATGTGTGTGTGTGTGTATATGTGTGTGCGTGTGTGTTCAGTCGTGTCTGACTCTTTGCGACCCCATGGACTGCCCATCAGGCTCTTCTGTCCATGGAGCTCTCCGAACAAGAATTCTGGAGTGGGTTGCCATTTCCATATGCACTTTGTCATTATAGGCAAGAAGCAGAGGTCCCAGAAAGGCAAAGAAAGATGGAAATGGGTTCCAAATAAAGAAGCAGATCCCCCTTCTCACTCTTTCTGTCCTTCCCCCCACCCCTCCTAAAATAGATCTTTCTCTACCTTTTCCCATGACTCCACCAGCATGGAGAAATGGATTGTCAGCCAAATCCCAAAAGAATAAAAGAAAAATATCTCTTCAGAAGGAGAGGGCAGAGGGGAGAGATAGGAGCATCAATAAAGGCTGAAAGGATTGGCCTTCAGAGTGTGGAATCCAAGAGGGTGTTTATTTTCAAAACAAAAGCTTACAGATCAGGTGTTTTTTAACAGATGAGGAAAATGGATTGAGCAAAAGCTTGTGCCTGGGCTTAGAGACATGCCCACAGTGGCCCAAGCCACTGAGTCAGCAGGGACAGCTTTTGTTCCCCTGGCTCTGGTGGCAGCCTTTGAGTAAGCAGGGCTCATCAGCAGGCTACCCATAAGCTCCAGGAAGCCTGTGTCTGGCCTAGCCACCCTTCCCATTTTGCTGGGTCACTTAGAATCTTGACTTCCTGCCTTGCCCACATGTTGAGACAGCCCAAGGAAGCCTCACCAGCCATTCCTTGGCAGTCAGCCTGGCATGATTGGAGAGCTGTCCCTCACAAAATTCGCTTTTGGCTGGCTTTTGGCGGGGGGCGGTGCACTGCTCTTTTTCACAAAGATTTCTTCCAAGAAAGCCTTGAGACAGGGAAGTCAAATTTTCTTTAGAAGTTATGTGTCAGGGCATTAAACAGACATAACTGGATTGAAAATCTGCCTCAGCCCTTTATATGCTGTGTGACCGTATGCAACCAGGTTACTTGTCTGAGCCATAGTCTCCTCCTTAATAAATGGGGTACATCATCCAACCTACCTCACAGGGCATGACGAGGATAACAGAGATGAGGTACTTGACAGAGGGTCTGGCAAAAAGAAGGAAGGCAGTGAACCTGGCGGGGGAGCCCTTCAGGACCCACTCAAAACTTGCACTTGTTTATCCTTGTTGTGGATGTTTGGTTTGGGCCTCAGTCAGCTGCTCCTTCCATCAGAACCACACATGCTTATGTTTTGAGTTCTCGTTCTCTTTGTAAATAGCTCCTGGCCTGCATGAGTAACAGCATGTTCCAGGCCCCTGTCTGCATCTGGAAAACAAAGGGTGCCAGCTGGGTTTTGATTCCTGTGAACCTGCTCGGAGATTCAGATCTGAGAACTCTCCACTGGGCTTTCTGCACAGAGACCTCCCCTCCCTGTTACAGTGCTGGGTCTCCTGGAGATGGGGCTGTGAGGTCGTACACTGCACAGTGTGACCCTAAGTGAGAGAAGGGAGGAAAACAGAACTGAAGAGTCTTCTCAGTATCTCCTACCTGCTCAGTCAAGCAGAGCATGTGCTTTTAAAATTTTGTTTGAAAAAAAGGAAAAGCTAAAATCACAAATGAGAATTGGCTACAATTCTACCCCTTAAAACTACAGAGATAAAATAGGAAGTCAGTGTCTTGCACCCCCTTCTTCTGGCTACCTCAGTTGACAGTTTGATGTTTGTCCTTCCCATTTTCCCTCCTGAGTTTTTACCACATATCCCTATTTACATGTGTGCATACATATATATGTAATTTCTACAGAATTGTGGCCTGCAGTTTGCATTTCTGGATTATTGTGGTTCACTTGGTACCATGTCAAGTTCATTCCTTCTGATCTGTGTATATAGATTTACCTCCTAAGTCTAATGCACCATATTGTTCCAGACCACAGAAAACATGCTTATTCAGTTATACCCTTTTGATGGGTAATAGATTGTTTCCAGTTTTTTGGTTTGTTTTGTTTCTTTCACGGCACCAGGAAGCCTGCACCAAACACACCTTTCTGTTTGGCTCTATATTCTGGTGCTTTTATTTCTGTGAACTCAACTCCTAAAAGTATGACTTCTCAGTCAGAGGATGTGCTCCCTTTATGTTTTTTTTCATTTTTATTTTATTTTTACTTGTGGGATTATTACTTTACAATATTGTGATCTCTCTTTACATTTTAATAAAGATTTTCAGATTGGTCTCCACAATGTTTGAAAGCACCATAGGGTGCATAAGGATGGGAGGCTGCCCATTTCCCCATAATCTTAATAGCTTTGGACAGTATCTGCCAAGTTTTTTATCCCATTTTTTGTATGCACACATGCAAATAGGGATCTGTGGTATAAACTCAGGAGGAAAAAAAACAGGAAGGACAAACACCAAACTGCCAGATAGCATCTAGGGGTGCAATCCAGCTGCCAAAAGAAGGGCGTGCAAGACACCGACTTCCTGCTTTATCTCTACATAACTTTAAGGGGTAGAATTTTGTAGCTGATGAGTGGAAAATCACCTCACTGTTTTTATTTTTATCTCCCTTACATGTAACTTATTTTCATTTGTTCTTTGGCCAGTTTTATCCTAAGAATTACCCATTTGTATCTGTGGCCCATTTTTTGAGTGAAATTGTGTCTTTTTAAAAAACAGTATCCTATTTTTATAATTAGTCACACTCAAAACTCAAAAGTGATTTTTTTTTTTTTTTTTAAAAAGGTCCTAGGAAAATGCATGACTTCCCAAAGCTGTTGGGAGGACAAGGATTTCACTGACCGGAGATGGGCAAGCAATCCTTCAGCAAGTCATGCAGCTCACGGCATTTTCTCTCACATGTATCATTGCTCCCATATGCTCCTCAGTGCAGTCCTGGGAGGTGGGCTGAGCTCCGGATGACCTCCTAGTTGTCAGACCTTCAACTTGTCCGTGACTGATGAGGCTTGCCTCTTGGGCTTGACCTGAGGATTCCGAATCCTCTGCTTGCCCATCTCCTGCTGGGACTGCTGCCTGACAACCTTCTGTTGCCCTCCCCATGCCTCTCCTCCCAAGTCCCTCAACCAGGAGTTCTATATACTTCTTGGAGTCCTGGGAACTCATTTACAACTTCTGTCAAGAATTCAGTGCCATTTGAAAGACTCCTCATAGATCTCTTGAGTGATGGCAATTTTCCCCTTTACTAATAAAATAGCGGTTGCTGTTTACTGAGCACATATCATCTGCAAGGCCAGTGCTTATGGCTGGACAAGTTGTCCATAGCACAACTCCAGGGGGCACCATTGATTGCATAGTCATTGTAGATTTGTAGGATTATTTCTGCCAGATGGCCATCAAGTATCTTAAAGAAGGAGGGCTTTTTTTTTTTTAATTCAGAAAGAAGCACTGTAATTGAGAGTAGCAGAGTTAACCATGTCCCAGACACTGTGCTGCGTGCTCTGAATGCATCATTTTATTAATCATTCCAGTAGGTTGTTGAGGTTGGTGGTATTACTTCCCTCTGTAAAGCTGAGGAGATTGAGTCACAGAAAGGTTAAGTTGCATGCTCAAGTCAAATGGCTATTAATAGTAAGTGAATTCAGACTCAGGTCTAGCTGCCCCCAAAGCCTGTGTTTAACTCTTGCCCTGCTTTTCCTCTATATGGGGCTCTGGTTGTCTCGAGTGCTCCACAGTACCCCAAACCATGGCTGTGGCACAAGCGCTGGGTTCAGCTGGCCTGCCCACCACTGTGGGAGGGCTGTGTGGCCAGTGAGCAGTACACCTGCAGCCAGGGTGAACTTGAAACTACCCAAGGGACCTTCATGATACCTTTCTGTGAACAATGAACACCTTGGAGCACAGTGCCTGCCCCACAGTGAGCTCGTTAGGAGACCAGCATCCCCGGTTCCCACTTGGGAAGGAGGAGCCACTTTTCTGATGTGCTCTTCTCCCAAGTCAGAAGTTCCTGGTCTCTGTCCCAGAGTCAGTTTTCTTTGACCACACTCAGAGTGTGGGTAACATTAATGCAGAGGTGCTAAGAGTGAGAGCCAGCATTTCCCATCTTCTGACTCTGGGGCTGATGGATGGGGACCGGGTGAAAGGGTTTTTCTGGAATTGATTCATCAGGCCAAGGGGATTTCCCTCTCGCTCTCTGCTTTCACTTCTGAGGTTCATGTGTCTTTTTAACATTCCGTCAGCTTACTGGGGCCTAAGTTGAAAGTTGTCTTTAAGACCCATTTTTCCTGATTCAATTCCTGAGACTTTAGGATGTTGTTCCTTTTCTTGGAAAAATGCTCCAAATGGGTTGCGTGACTGATGCAATCCATGGCACCCTGATTGATGGTGGGGAGGCTTTGACTGGAGGACTGTTCCTGGAAGGAGGGGCTGGGGTCTGTGAGCACTGTTATAGCTGGGCGCAGCGAGCTGAGATGCTTGCTCTTGATGCCACACAGCTCGGAGCCTTCCATGGTCCTTTGCGGAAAACCGTTAAGGAAACAACCTTGACATTTGTACCACCCTCAAATTGGGAGTGAGGAGTTAGGAGCACTGTATTCAGATTAGGGATGCACAGCATTTTTCAGTCACTTGGGTAACTTCCTTGTCGCTGTGGCTTCAAATCATGGGCCTGGTCAATGAAAAAGGGTCTTTTTGTAGTTTTGAAGGCAGTGATACTTAACTTTTTAAGAGCTCTGGAGCCAGACACAGCTGGTTGCTCTGACCAGCTAACTACTCAGTTAGCTTGGCCATGTGTCAGTGCTTGTCCAGGCTTCTGATAGCTGTCTGTGAAAGGTGATTGATAAAATCTATTTTACAAGGTCATTGTTAGGATTACATGGGATGATTAGTGGGATAATATGTTTGAATAGCTTAGTCCAAGCCCTGGCACATAGAAACCACTGAATAATATTATCGCCAGCCCAGCAGACAAGGTAAATAGTACTTTACAGCAAAAGTGGATTGCCCTGACTCTGCTGGTATGGATTTTTATAACCACTGTGAAATGCAACTCAGCAACATCCAGTCAAGTTTAAGTTAGACAGTCAGTAAAGATTTGACATAGGAATTAGACTCCTAGGGAAACACTTGAATCAGTGTACATGAAGACAGGTGTAACTAACATCACTGAAACTTTCTAATAATAAAAAATTGGATGCAATACAAATATTTAGCAATAGAAGTTTAGGGGTACTTATGCAGTAGGCTACATCACAGCATTGAAATGCTCCTGAGCCAACTATATTAAAATAGGTAAATTGCAAAAACATCATTTTAAATGAAAGAAGCCAGTTTAATAGTGATAAATGTATATGAAAACATTTGCTTAAAAAGTTTAAACTTGAAGATATGTACAGCTGTTAATGAATGAATGCATAGAGCACAATAGTATTAAATATATAGCAAACATGCATGGAAATAATACTCACCAACTTCAGTTCAGTGTTTACTTTGGAAATAGGGAAGGGAAGAAAGTCTAGGATGGGGGACTTAAATTATATCTGTACTTTTTGTTCCTCAAAAAAAAAAAGATTTGAAAAGAACATGGCAAAATGTTAAGATTTATTTATTCCACCAAATGGTGAGTATATAAGTGCTTAACATATTATTTTCAATTGTATTCAGCATATTTGAAATATTTCATAATATAATTTTTAATAAATAAAATTAAATTGCCTGCAGAAGGAAGACATAAAAGGATAAAAATAGTCCTTTCAAAGAGTTAGTATCATATTTTTCTATGGTACAAGGCTGGAAGGTTAAGAAATTTTGAGTTATGTTACAAATGTGGAAAAGGTTAGAGCAGTAAGAGATTTAAAAAGAATTAAAAATTTGGTTAAAAATTATACAGTCTTGTTTTTTTAAGGACAAGTAGAAACTACAGTTTTTTCACTTTTCCTTAAGTTGATTATGGCTAAATGGGTCCCCAGCTAGGGCACCAACTCCAACTGTATTTCTGTGCCTGTAAATGCTCAATGGAGAAATCTCCCAGTAAGATGCTTTTAGTAATAACTGCATTTTTTTTGCTGTGATGGCCAAATGCGGTGCTGTAAAGTTACACTTCCATCATAAACTCTTTCCCCAGAGTAACACAGGACTTATGAATAGCATATCTCTAAGCATCGTGACCAGAATCCACATTTGTGCTGGCCAAGAAAGGTTTGGAATCAACATTGAAAATGGAAAAAGAGAAAAAAAGACCCACAGTCAAGGGCTACTCCACATGTCTTCCCAGGTCCTCTTGCATTCAGATGCCAGCGTCCTCCTCTTCCACCTGAAGAGAGCTTGTGGGGTCTGTTTCCCCCTCCACGAGCAGGTGGTTCTCTTTTGGAGTATGAACCCATCCACCCAACCCACTCTCTTTTGGGAAATATCAGCCTCCTGCTTGACTTCACCCTGGCCCTTCCCCCACCTCCCATAATTACTCTTCCTCCTCTGGTCTGGGGTCCCCTCGGTCATGCCAGTTCTCTGGACCGCAGCCTGCAGCCAGGCCTTCTGTCAGACCAAGGACACAGCCCAGGGCTCCCAGACTTGCTTCCTGAAAGCCCTGCTCACAAACACTGCCCTTTCCAAAACTCCCACTAGCCTCCCTCCCACGTCTTCAGGCTGAGAGGAAAAAGGTTTTCTTTTTCTTGTTTTCAGTCTGGTTTTTGATTTTCGTTCTGCGGTTCTGCTCTGCCTCGCTTAGCTTATCGGCATCAAAGCTGAAACCAGCTGTGTTTGTTTGTGGGTCTTTCATTTCCATGAAACCTGCGACTGTGCTAGGTTACTCTGTGTTCTTAATAATCAAGAAGGTGATTCACATGGCCACAAAGGAAGGACTGGGGTCAAAAAAACCTCAGACCCACAGACATCCCTCAGTAGCCCTGCCCTTGACCTGGATGACTGGGAGTAACAATTAAACATACTGATACAGTCTGCAGGTTTATTATCTTCCAGACTGAAATCCCCCAGAGAGCTCTCTCTGACAAGAGAATTCAAGAAGAAATCTTGGTTATTATTTTTCAGCAGTACCCTGTGACAAAGATCATATTTTTATTTCCTAAGATCATATTTTTAAAAGCCTAGAACCACAGCAGTTGCAGAGAGGAAGGGGAAATGTAGGGAATTTTCTTCATATCTTAATAACTGGGCTCTTTGTTGGATTATTATGGGCTTGGCAGCCACCTGAAGTCACAATTATCAAGCTGCTGCTTGAAAGAACATCTTAGCTGAGTGGAGCCCTAGCTTAGCTGTTTAGATGGCTACCTGATGCTCAAGGACAGTTATTGGTGCAAAAACCCTGAGCCCTGACACAGGAGAAATGAAACAGGAAGAAGGCCCCTTTTAGAAATTCAGTCTTGAGGCTGTTACCCTATCCTGCTAAGTGCTGCCCAGTTGACAGCGCAGTCAGCTATGAAGACCGTTCTGGGGGCTGTTTATCTTAGAACAAGCTAGAAAATCCGGACTGAATAGATGGTACCACTTGAGTTTTACGGTAAACAGAGGAACTCAAAGAACCAAATCTCAGGGACCACAGAGGCAGCAGAAGCCAGCTCGGAAGAGCCCAGTTCCTGCCTGAGCTCCTCCCCACCAAATGGACTGACACACATCAGGCTCCTGAAACAGCAAAGACAAGACCGTATTTGGATTTGTAACTCCCCGGACATTTGCAGGCAAGTCTGGTTCTCGTTGTCCATTGACTCCGCGATAAAATCAGAGCCTCTGCTCAGCTTGAGACAAGCCATTCGTTTGGACACCTCCCTCTTTGGACAGAAATGCCCAAGCACTACATGTGTGATTCCAATTTACTGGTGGGGCTCCCCTGTCAATCTTCCCAACTCAGTGAGGAACCACTGCTCTCTGTCTTACGTTATCCTTCCCACACACATCCTTCTGTCCCCACCCCACTTTAGGGGTCTCGTGAAAAAGGCGGCCTTAGCAGGAAGATGTGAACCATGGCTGCTTCCGCTCACCAGAGCAGGATGGCCCTGCTGCGGAGAGGAACTGTAAATAGCTCATTCAAAGGACAAGCCAGATGAGAGGATCTGGAGCCTCTATGAAGTCCACCCTATGCCTTGGGGTCTCAGCATTATATGCAGTGAGTGAGAGGGCAAGAGAATGTGTGGTTTTAAAACCTTATGTAACTGAGGGGAACTGAGTCTTTGCTGTGAGTCTCAGCAAGACAGGGGCAGAGCCAGGTACTGAGCCCAGAACACCTGGCGTGAATGAACAGTAATAGGAGGTGTGTTTAGTGCACATTAACAGAAAGCAGGCACAACTCTGAGGGCTCTATGCCATTGATTCATTAAGTCCTCATCAAAGCTCCAGGAAGTGGATGCTATTCTTGATCCCATTTTGCAGATGGGGAAGCTGAGTGTGTAAGAGATTAAGTACCTTATCCCAGGTGATGTACAACTAGGATGTAGCAGGCTCAATCTTCAAATCCAGGTCTTCTGGCTCCAGAGTGAGCTTGTAACGAGTAGGCTGCCTGTAGGTTCTCTGAGGATACAGAAGAATAGCACACTACTGCTACTAATAGTAATAACAACAGCTGTCTTCTGAGCACTTTCTCTGTGGCAAGCACTATTAAAGAAGCGCTTGGCCTTCATTATCTCCTTTGATCCTTGCAATCACTCTGAGATCTTGCTTATTGTTCTTTTATATGTAAGGAAACTTAAGACTTGGGAGGTTGAGTGACTTATTCAGAGTCATATAGGCAATATGGGTAGGAATCAAAATATTAGCCCAGGATGTCTTAAGAGTTTGGGCTGTTAACGCCTCTGCCTGTGTTGGGGTGTAGTCGGACTTGCTGGAAAGACTCTTCTAGACCTTCTGCTGCCCCTTGAAGGTCACAATGACAGGAGCAACTTAGAGAACCCCGGATACCTAGGCGAACTGGGACTTTCCCATCACACACTTGGCTGGTCCATCACGTGTGCTGAGTAGGTCCCCCAGCTTCCACTAGCCCATAGTGTCTGACACCGCTGTTGATCTGAGCATAGCTCCTGACAGAGAATTGTACTTTGTCTGTTGCTAGGGAAGCTGATATTGCCCAGCACATCCTTGCCTTCTTTCCTGGATGAATGGAATGAGCGCTTTTGCATTGGAAACTAGCCAATAGCTAACATATTCCTGACTTCACATGTATTTTTTCTAGTTTCTTATTTGCTAATGCAAAGGGACTAAGGACATCTTTTGAGGAGGAAGAACGTGATGGTTTGCTCTACTCTGGAGACTCTGGCTAATGTTGAGTAAACCACCCAAGTCCTCTCTCTTTGACTTAGCTGTAGGAATGGCTGTCTCATTACATCTGGTCTACAGAGCATTTCAACAACTATGAGAATAATATAATAACACTAGACGGTAAAGACTCTGCCTGCAATGTGGGAGACCTGGGTTCGATCCCTGGGTTGGGAAGATCCCCTGGAGAAGGGCATGGCAACCCACTCCAGTATTCTTGCCTGGAAAATCCCCATGGACAGAGGAGCCTGGCAGGCTACCGTCCATGCGGTAGCAAAGGGTTGGACACAACTGAGCCACTAAGCCCAGCACAGCACAATAATTAGTATTTACTAAGTGCAGTCTTTATGTTAAGCAGTCGATATTTTTGCAGTAAACCTTTTTTAGTCTCATTTTGCCAAATGAGAAAACTGAAGCCCACAAAGTAATTTGGCAAATGTTGGGCCATCATTCAAACTCAGGGTTTTGCCTTTGAAGTTCCACACTCTTAATTCTCATGAGTTGATCAGGTGCAAGAAACTGAGGCTTGGAAACATTAGGTGGCTTGCCAAGGCCCCTCAGATGGTTTGTTGTTGTTTTTCTTGTTGTTTAGTCACTAAGTTGTGGCCGACTCTATGCAACCCTGTGGACTGTAGCCTGCCAGGCTCTCCTCTGTCCATGGGATTTCCTAGGCGAATATTGGAGGGGGTTGCCATTTCCTTCTCTAGGGGATCTTCCTGACCTTGGGTTAGAACCCACATCTCCTTCTCATCAAGTGGTTTCTTTACCAATGAGCTACCAGGGAAGCCCAGCTGGTTTGTAATAAAGTCTAAATTTGAACTCAGACTACCTATGTCATCCTGTCAATTTTAAGAAAGACTCTCAAGATCAGGCTCAACATTGCTAGGGCAGTGGGAAGGCTGCTTCAGGCAGGGGAAGGCTCAGTGTGAAGCCCTAAAGAGGTCTATGAAGTGTGATGTGAGACAGAGGCAGAAGGTAGTTTTGTTGTTCAGTTGCTTAGTCACGCCTCTGCAACCCCGTGGGCCACAGCACACCGGCTCCCCTGCCCTTTACCATCTCCCAGAACTTGCTCACACTCATGTCCTCTGACTCATTCGAAGAGGCAATCAATCCACTGTGCAAAAATTCAGTCCTTGAGGTAGGACAAAAAAATTTTAAAAAGAAGATTCTCCCTGAAAAGATTGACAGCCAGCTTCTGGGTATAACTACAGAATCCATGAGAACAGGAAAGTTAGGTCATAATGAACACTTCCTAGATCCTGGCCACTGGTGGGGAGTAGAGCAGGGTTGGTGTCCAGAAAAACATACCTCTCTGCTAAGAGTAATTGATCAGTTCACCTGTCTGTCCATTCATCTAGAAGTACCTGTTCGACACCTGCCAGATCCAGGGTCCTGTGGCAAGGGAGCAGGCCCCTCTTCCTGTCCTTGCAGGGCTTCCCCATTCTAGCAGGGGAAGCTTCTGTGAAACTAGAACTCTCTGTCATCTCTGAGACAAGGCAGGAAACATTTAGGATACTAAAGGTGTTCATAGCCTGGTCTATCCACCAGGAGTTGCCTCCTATAAGAGATATCATGTTACTGAGACCTGAATGCTCTGTGAGAGGTAGCTACGTGGAAAGTCGGGGAGACGGTTCTAAACGGAAGGAATAGCATGAGTGAATGAGAGCCTGTGTCTAATTGGAGGACTTGACAGGGCTCAGGCCAGTTAGATTTTAGAAGTCAATGATTCTTTGTTTTGGAGGAGGTCATGAAAATTCCTGAGGCTGTGGACCCTTTTCCCAGGAAAAAGCACAAAGCACCTGCAAGACTTATATATAATTTTAAGACGTTCACAGGTACCTTCTGAAGCCTACCCCCGAAGTGGGGCTGAAAGGACCACTGGTCAGGAACCCTGTTGTCTTCACTATCACCTGACTCCCACTTAAAAATTGCACTGGCCATACTTTCCTGCACATGTAGAGACTTCTTACACATCTAAAGCTCCTACCTCTGGGTAAGTTCCCTGGGTTAATCAGCCATCAGTGTAATTACTCTTTTAAAGAAGTTATAGTCTATAAACTCACCTTGATGGATGACCCTGGACATCTCACCTTTCCTCCCCATGGCAGGACTAAATAATATTATTGCAGGTCTATTTTTAAACATGCTATTTTCTTCCTCACTAAATTTCCTTTTTAAAGGAAGTGGCAGTAGGAGACCCAGGGCTTAAGTATTTGAAAAGGAAAAGATTGGCAATACTGTTGTTACCATTGTTATTCCTTTGAGGGTGGATAGAAGTCACCAATACTTGCTAAGCACTACTTTAGTGAGGGGAACACATCCTTACTATCCGTATCACACAGGTCCCAACAGAATGTGTCTTCCTCCCCCCACTCCCATCACTCTCCACCACCAGCCTCCTGGAGACTCCTTACACAACCTAGTGCCTACTGCCACTGGGTGCTTTATACTTTCTGTTCACTCTGCCTATAATTCACTCCTCTCCCCCAAAAAAGCCACAGGGTTCCCTCACTCACCTCATTCAAACCCTTGTTCAAATGTCACCTACTCCATGAGGCCTCACCCTATTTAAAAATAAACCCCACCCCCTTCCCTGATTTGTGTACCACGACTTCCCTGGTGGCTCAGAGGTTAAAGTGTCTGCCTGGAATGCAGGAGACCAGGGTTCGATTCCTGGGTCAGGAAGATCCCTTGGAGAAGGAAATGGCAACCCACTCCAGTACTCTTGCCTGGAGAATCCCATGGAGGGAGGAGCCTGGTGGGCTACAGTCCATGGGGTTGCAAAGAGTCGGACACGACTGAGCGACTTCACTTCACTATCACTGTCTAGGACTTCCCTGGTGGCCCAGACGGCAAAGCGTCTGCCTACAATGCAGGTGACCCGGGGTTCAATCCCTTAGTCGGGAATATCTCCTGGAGAAGGCAATGGCACCCCACTCCAGTATTCTTGCCTGGAAAATCCCATAGATAGAGGAGCCTGGTAGGCTACAGTCCATGGGGTCGCAAAGAGTCGGACACGACTGAGCGACGTCACTTCACTTCACTTCATGGGAGTAGAGACAATCTGAGGATCCCTGACCCCAGACAGTGCTTTCTAGAGGGAATGAATTCTTGGTTGCTATTCGCAGCCTTCTTCTTTCCAATTTCCCTGGCATTGAAAAGCCATGGCTATTTTGGTAACTGAAATAAGTTTCTTGCCCTCGGGTTTTTCAGCCAAGAGATCACCTTTAGTCTTTAGCCTCTGGCTCCCTCTCCAAACGGAACCATGTAAAGTTCACGTTTCCAAGAGGAAAGATGTCCTTGGTGTTGCTATCACATGGCGTTTACATTCAGTTTTGACAATGGTGGCTGAAACTCTGCTTGCCCTTTGGTCTTTTTGCCTCATCCCAAATGTGCAGTCATCCCGAAACTATTCTTTTATCTTTGGAGTTCTCCTCCCGTGTGCCTGAGGTTGGGGCCTCTATTGTTTGAAACTCTGACCACTGCTGTGGAGATATTATATTAAGCACTGCAGCTTAGCGTGGAATGCGGAGACACTTGAAGCAGGATTTAAAAGACATTCTGATTTCCTAGAAATGTAACAGAATATTGCCTTGGAGCAGAGAGCAAGGCAGGAAGGAGCTGCCTTTTCCAGCTCCAAGCCTGCCGCTCCTCAATGCAGAGGCGGTTAAATCACAAGCCGAACACAGAGCATGTGAAAGGTTGAGGATGTGTTCTGTTTAGGAGACCCTGTAAACGGACTTGTTTTGCTGGGTGGAGGAATGAATCATTTCAGCCGTGCACACCAGCTGCGGCCCGTGGAAGTAAACCGAGGGCTTTCCCACAGCATGCGCTGTATATTTCATTGTTAGAGCTTTGCGTTTTGACAGGTAGTTCTTATCCTTCTGGAAAGAGAGGTCTGAAGCCAGCAGCTGGAGGAAGACCTGGCAGGGCCTGCTGTCTAAATTGAGAGCAAGCATGTGCAGCGAAACCTCATTATAACATGACCTGTTATTACGTGGATTTTGATATCCCAGGGGGCAGATATGTCTCCCAGCATAGAACAACTCCATACAGCACATGCCTGTTGGAACTTGTCTAGCCCAGATCACAGCCTTGTCCGAGAATCCAGTGTTACAGAGGGGTTTGGGCCATTTTTTAAAAATTGGCAAACACACCAAACAGAGATCATGAATTATGTACGCTATGTGTATGGTGTGTGGCAAGTGCTTCTCCCATAAAAAGTGGAATCCTTTCTCACCTCCTCTTGAATCTGGTCTGATCTTGAGACTTTCTTTGGTCACTAAAATGTGGTGGAAATGACAATCTACCAATTTGGAGTCTAAACCTTGAGTCCTTGTGAACTCCTGTCTCTTTGTCTTTCACGTGCCCGTGAACACACATACGGTTCTTCTCATCACCTTGAAACAAGCCCACTGATACATAAGAGGCCATGTACAGGAGACCCCAGTTCTAACCAACACCATCCTAGACCAGATCACAGCCAGTCAACCCCCAAACATGTGAGAATACCCTGCTCAGATCAGCAGAGCCTCTTGACTGATCCCTGTAGACACACGAGTGAGCCCAGCCAAGATCCTTGAAATCATCCATTTGACCTGTAGACTCATGAATAACAATCAGTCATTGCTATTTTAAGCCACTGAGTTTTGGGGTGGTTTGTTATACAGCAGTGGCTAACTAATACAGGAATACTGGCAATATGTATGAGAATAGATACATCAGAGAGACTTGCACAGGCTACCTTATGTCAGAAGCTGAGTGAAGGTCTTTCTGAGGAGGAGACAGGTAAGCCGAGATCTGAGTGATCAGAGGATGCAGACTCTGGGAAGGGTTAAGGCAGGAGTTTTCCTGGATCAAAGAGAAGCATGTGTGAAGGTCCCAAGACAGGGTTGGGGGCATAGCAACATGGAAGGGAAATAGTGGGAGAAGAGGTCTGGGAGAGCTGTGGAGCCCTGGAGGCAGCAAGGAGTCTGGGTTTTGGTACCTGTGCTGGGAGAAGCCACAGAAGACACTGACCCAGGGAGTGGCGTTGTATTTTCTCACTCTGACTGTCATGTGGTGGCAGCTGATAGACCGCCACGGAGGTCAGGGGAGGGGTGATGGTGACCCAGACGAGGATGGCCCTCGGTGAGCAGATCTCCTCTGAGCCTGCCACAGCACACCCCATTCTTCCCTGTTCAGAGCTTCCTGCTGACCCAGCAGTGCTGCCACCAGCTGCTGGTGGGCTCGCAGAGGGGCAGGGCACGCATGTCTCCTTTGTCTCCCCACCTCCGGTGCCATGCACACAGTAGGGCTTCAGTAAAGACTTGCCTTAGGAAAGCTCCTCTCTGAATTTTTGATCCCTAACTGGTGCAGTGAAATCATATCCAGTCTGTTCCCTTTCCTTTCACCCAAGTGGCTTGGGAGGGGTGCTCTCCTCTTTCACAGGACTGTGGAGGCCCTGAGAACCGCTCCAGGCTGTGGTCTTTTGTTATTACAAAGCATCTCTTAATGGCCTGTGGCCACCGCCCAGTGAGTTCCTCTCCAAAGCCTGGAGTGCGTGCCTGGGCCCTGTTTGGGGTTCAGCCTGACTCATCAGGTGACCACGTGGAAGTCTTTAGGCTTTTTGGCGCCTCTTTCTTCTGCTATAAAACCTCTCTGGTTCGCGCTTCCCCCCAACTCGTGTTGAAGGCCCTAGACTGCTAGAATCCAGTGTTTATGGAGCACCCGGAGTGATGGAGGCAACCACTGGGAGCCGATGCTGCCTTTGGGATCTTGCCCTGATGAGCTCAGTTTCCCTAAGCGCCTTGGGAATCACAAATAAAGGAACTTTATGAGGATATAACCTTATTATTTTTACCCTGTCTCTCACTGCCCTTTTATTAGTAGAATTATTTGGGACTGGACTTATCCTTTCAACTGGCATAAATTTTCTTTGACTCAGCTCAGCTTTTTTTTTTCCCTAGAAAGGGTGGGTGGAATTTAGAATTAAAAAGTAGCAATGCAGCGGGAATGCAGACTTGTCTTAAATTTCACAGCAGTTCATGAACTTCAGGAAATCTGAACACACAGCATGCAATTAAGAGCAGGAGGAGATTTTTTTTTTTTCAAATCAGTTGTGAAAGAGAAGGTGGCCGGGTAGAGACAGGCTGCTCGCAGGCCTCCGAGGCCTGGAAATCAGCTCCAGGGACGGGGCGGACAATAGCCCGTAGGGAAGCCAGGAGCCTCGGCCCGCCTTTTGATCTGTTATCGCCTAACCTGTCCAGGACCAAGTGTGGCAAGTCCCTCCTCTGAACAGAGTCACCAGAGCTGTGGCCCAAGGACTTAGAACAAAGCTCAGGAAAGGCCATGAGGGGGACACCCCGCCCCCCCACCAAGATTGTCCTCTGAGGCTCTCAGAAAACTGTGTGACTAGCGTTTGTCACATGTTGGAGGGGCAGTTTTCCAACATGGCCCTGTGGGTCAGAGCTGAGGGCTGAGAACCAGGAGGGGACCATCTGCCAAGGCCCTGGAGACCAAGAGGGCTCTTCACCAGTGGCAAGGCCCGCAGGGTTGTAGGCTTACCTGGAGTCTGGTTCTCCGCCTCTTGTTTTGGCGCAGAGTTGGAGAGGGCATGCCCAGCACCTACTTCTGCTCTGGAGCTGGAGAGAAGCTACAGGGTGATGACAGAAGACGCCTAGGGGCTAGCGCCTGGGACCAGCCGACCAGGTTCAGGTCCCGCTGCACCTCTGTCCTTGGGCACTACCCTTTACCTCTCTGAGTCTCAGTTTACTCATCTATAGAATTTCATGTTTGTGTGGCATGTGTGTATGCGTGTATTCCTTAAAGGGTTTGGAGTATACTAATTTTTGAGGAATAAGAGTGAACTCCCTCAAATCTAAAATGCCCCCTTTCACTTATTGACAAGTCTTTGGTGAGGAGGAGAAACACTACGTCAAGTGCACTCATTTGGGACATTAAATATTCTAATATACCATGGGAGTTCCTGGTGCACAATAGGAACTTCATGAATATTTTTATTTTGAAGTAAGAGCTATAGAGGTGAAGAATATGGGCCTTTAGATTCCCATAGACCTGGGTGGGAATTCCAGCTTAACTGGTAACTAGCTGTGTGACATTAAGCAGGTCCTATTGCAGATTTTCTGCATCTCCACTTGTTCTGTCAAACGGGCGCAGTGAAAATACCTATGTGATCATTTATGGGTAGAAATCAGTGCAATCAGATATGTCTTGGGTACAGCCCAGGGCTTAGCATACAGTTCCAGTAGCTTTTGGCTATTCCCACTATTCTGATGATTTTCCTCTGAAGCAGACTCTTTTCAACCAGAAGGCCTTGGAAGGTAGAATTTAGCCTGCTAACGTCCTAATGGTGCCCATGCTCCTCCTCCTTGCCTTGCACTGAGCCCCTAGTAGGGCTAGAGAAGCAGCCTGGGGGACTCCTAGCCAGCTGGTGGGCGAAACCACAGGGGCCAGGAATCAGCCAGGCGGGCTGTTCGGCAAATTCAGAAGAATAGTAATTGACTAAAGAGTCCAAAGAATCTTTATATCAACTGTGCTGAGTGGTTTTCTTTCCATCATCCTCCTTTCTGCAGATAACAGAGAGGTTACATGATTTTCAAGAGGTTATGTAGGCTAGTCAGATTGAGACAGCAGAGATTTGAACCCTAGCAGCCTGACGACAGAAGCGTAATGTGTCCACTGTACTCTGTCAGCTGGAAGAACCCTGGGTTGGCCAGACCAGGAGAAGGGTAGGGAAATAGACCTTCTGTGAGCCAGTAGTTCAAAAGAAGGACCCAAGCCATCACTCCTTTGGTGTGTGGTTCTCTGCCGTGAGCAAGTGGCATGTGACAGTGGGGAGCAGCTAACACCTCAGTCCTGGCCTTAGGGACAGAGAGGGCCCATTCTGACTGTTGTCTAGGTGAGAGCTGATCTAGGCTCTCCCTCTCTGGAGAGATTTTGGAGCTTGACAGGAGAGCCTTAGTGATCAACTCAGGCCTTCACAATCATAGCAGTAGAGCCACCATCATTTCTCCTGCGAGGGATGGCTGTGAAGACCTTGAATCTCTAAGTGACTCTGTGAGATTTCTTGCCCTCACTGCACACATTCAGCGTGCTGAGCCCATGTAGGCTCAGGGAGGCGCAGTGATTCACTCCAGGTCGCACACTGGAAGATGACAAGTCCAAGGCCACCGTGCTCTTCCTTGGCACCCCTGTCATGGGGCATCTTCCTCCTCTGAGACATATCTAGTGTCAGAGAGCGCATCATCACTCATGGAGCGGTCTGCTCTCTGCATCCTTTTATTTGGGCTCAGGCATCGGCCAGGCGACTTCGGAGATAAAAGTTCGTTTTACTGCAGCGTTTCCTTGAGCGGCTTTGGCAAAGAAAGGTCCTGTCAAAGATTCCATCAGGGAGTTCAGAGGGAGACAGCAACTACCGATTGGTAGATGGAACGGTAGAATTTGAGAGCCAAGTGGGCCTAGGTTCAGATCCAAGCCCTTTGGCTGTACAGCTATGCACCTTGGGGTGAGTCACTTCACCTCTGTGAACCACAGTTTCCTCATTGGTCAAACAGGATTAACAGAACTTAGTTCTGTATATAGGGATTAAAAATATCACATGCAGAGTCTTGGGCACTTTTTTTAGAACTCAACTCAAAGTGGCTGCTAATAATAACAGTAATAATGATATGATGATGATGGTGGTGCTGACTACTACTATCAACCAACCTAGCCGGACTGTATTTGATTTCGTACAAAATGCAGGGACAAGTGAGTGTATGCTCTCACTTCTAACATGCCCCTCCTATTTGTTTACAGCTCTTTGGTGAGGAGGAAAAACACTGCTTCAAGTGCACTCATCAAATGTGAAGTCTATTCTCATTTCAGAAAAGCTTAAAGGCGGAAAATAAGGCTTTTAAGATCATAGAAATTCATGGTTCTGCCTCCCTCCAAAAAAGTCTATAGACAGAATTGTTCCTCTCTAGGCTGCTATGGCAAGCTTCATGGGTGCCTGGACTGTGTGTGGGGGGGATGCAGACAAGGCAGGGCCACGTGGGCTCAGGAGGGTCCAGGTGGTGGGCTCGAGAAAGCAGAGGATGAGGGACACATAGACCTTGGCTGTGCAGATGAGTAATGACAGTGATGAGGACCACCCAAGGGTAGCCTGGTGGGTCATCCAGCTAGCCCGGTGTCCCCATCAGCGGCCTGGCTCCAACCAGCCGTGACCTGGCCTCTTAGTGCTAAATTTCTGCTCACCACCAGACGACTGCTGTGGTCCCCACCATCCTGACTGCCTTCACATCTGTTGCTCTTCACATCATCATTCCAGGTGTAGGAGGCGTGCAGAGAATAGAGTAAATCATAAAATTCAGCGATCATATTAATGAGTAGCATTTATCAAGTACTTGCTATCCCCCAGCCTCATGCAGAATGCATCATCTCAGGCAATTCTCACATAACTCTCTGGAACAGTGACTACTGTCACTGCCCATTTTACAGATGAGAGAATTGGGGCACAGAGAAAGCGAAATATGTCCTAGTGAATAGCAGAGAACAGAATCGGGCTGTCCAACATTAAAGCCTATCCCTGTCCCGTTCCTCTATGCAGCATATCCTATCATTCCATAACACTCCAGAAATATTTGCCTTGACAAAGGAATGCTGGCAAGGAAGAATGTGGTAGAGGTAGAGAATGCTCAGAAAGAGCTTGACGTTTGGGGATCAAGCCTTCCTGGGGACTGTCTCTTTCTTTTTTTGTATCTCAGAGAAGTTAAGCTATTTGTTCTAGGTCACAGGCTATGAAGGGGCTTCAAACACCTCTCAGTTTCCTCTGCAACCAGAGAAAGATCTGTGATGCTTTGGAAATGTCGCTTGTTGAGTCATAAAAAGCCCCCTAGTGGCATTGTCTGGGGTAGCTGCTTCAAAGTAAAGAGTCAGGGTCGGGGGTGGGGGGGTGGGGGGCTGGGGAGGACTGAGGTCTGTAGAGGACCCCCGCCCCAGGTAAGGCTTAAAATTTGTTGTTTGAAGGAAATCATGTGGGGTAGTAGAAAGACTCTGAAGCTAGATTTTGAAAGTTTAAGCTGCCCTTGCCAACTTGGTGACCTTGGGCAAGTCTTTTATCCAAACTGCACGTTCCCATCTGAAAATAGGGATGATGATGCCACTTGGCAGGGTTATTGCTGAGTCTTGGCTATCACACATACAAAGTGCTCAGAATGGTGCCAGCATGTAGGAACTGCGCACTATCATTTTGTAGAAGATTGCAAATATCCCCCAGGGGTAAAAAAAAAAAAATAGTCATTGTTATTCAAGTATGGACTTGCTTCAGTCCTTTCTTTCTGATGCCCACACAGGTGTTTATGGGAAATGATTGGGGACAGTTGTTAAGGAAGCAGATTTCCAGGGGTTGTGTCCCCTTCAGCAATAGCAGTCTCACTTTCAGACCCCCGTACCCCTTGTGGTGGTGAGTGTTTCTTTGGCTAGAGATCCAGCGGCCTAGGAGCACATGAGTGGATGACGAAGCCTGCCCGGCCCACTCATCTCCATCCTGGGCTATTCCTGAAGTGTTGCCAGGACAGACCCGTACAAGGCGAGGTTCCCCAGCTGCTGTCTTTGTTCTCATTGCTGACTGGAATGTCTCACAGTGACAGGCGGCCAGGAAAAGCCCCTGTAGTGTCCCAGCGCCATCTCCTTTCAGCAACACCGTCACGCTTGCCTTCTCGGGCCACACAAGCCCTGCCGAGGGTGGAGGAACAGCACCCCCCGGGCTGAGAGGTACCACCTGGATTTGGGCCGAGGTGGGTGTCCTGGAGTTGACATTATCTTATAAGGAACGAAGGAACCCAAAGAAGCAATAGGCAGGGAAACTGGAAGAGTCACACATGTAGCTGGTTATTGAGCAGCTGCTCTGTGCCCAGTGTTTCTAAGTAAGCTTTCTTTTTTTGGCCATGCTGAGTGGCATGTGGAATATTAGTTTCCTGACTGGGGATCAAACCCACATCCTCTGAAGAGGAAGCACAGAGGCCTAACCACTGGACTACCTCAATGGAAGAGACCCTGATGCTGGGAAAGATTGAGGGCAGAAGGAGAAGGGAGTGATAGAGGATGAGATGGTTGGATGGCATTACTGACTCAGTGGACATGAGTTTTGAGCAAAGTGCTGGGAGATAGTGAAGGACAGAAAGCCTGGTGTGCTGCAGTCCATGGGGTTGAAAAGAGTCAAACACAACTGAGTGACTGAACAACAACTCTATGCCAGGCACCATGTAGATTTTATTATTATTCAGGGATGGTGAGGCTAACAGATAAGGAGACAGTTGCCATTGAGAAATTAGTTCCGTTACCCACACTTGCCATAGCTAGGAAGTGTGTCATGCAGGACCATGGGGGAAAGCACCAAAGTCAGTCAGGAAGCAGAGAGAGCAAGGGGGAAAAAGTGGTCAAGAACCTTCATTGTGATTTCCATAGTAAAGGAAAGGAAAGGCAGCGTAAATGTTACTTTGAGTAACTTCATTGATCTCTGGCCGGTACAGGATATCCTGAGTTGTCTCGTCCCTGGCTCAATCAGGGCAGGGCAGTATTATCCCAGAGTTAGTACATGAGCTCTGTGAGTGCCCAATAAAGGAGGTGATTGGGGATATTGGCTCCAATTGGGTAGTTTGCTTATGAAAGGTACACTCAAAGGCAAGTCATTTCTTGTCTCTCGAAATCAGCTAATCCTGGGATGAGCCGTCTTCCTAGGGTCAGTAAGGCCCCAGATGTCAAAACATCAGAATACAGTAAAGAATGTTTAATGCAGTGAGGCTCTGAGGAGTGCATGGTACACAAAGCAACCTGATCCTTGTCCCCATGGAGTTTTCCATCTGTCCAGCAAGGAAGAAGATGTCAGATTACCAGTCATCATAAAATCCACTGAGAGATGAAATAGGGAAAGAGCAGGCTTCTGTGGGATTTTTCAAAAGTAAATATCACCGATGACCTGAAAGAACCCTCTCCACAGACACCGGGCTTGGGGAAAGATGCATCACTTCTCATTATTGATGTTGGTCAGAACTGTCCAACCTGATGATTAGCACATGTTGGAAGTGAGAAGAAAACAAAAAGACTTGTGCAGGGCAAAGGCAGGAAGTGAGGGAAGGGCAGAGGAGAAAAGTAAGGCTCCAAGGTTTAGAGTTTTCCTTGAACTTCCTTATCACAGCCCAGTCTTCGTGGCTTATCTGAAGATAGACCATCTGCTCCATCACTGTCAGCAGCATGTTAGCGAATATTGTCAGAACTCTTTGAACTCCTGGGAGAGACATCCTGCGGAATAGCCACCTCTTCCAATCCATGCATCATCTGGCCGCTGCAGCTCCCCCTGGCCTTCCAACTGCACTCACCTTCCAATCCCAGACCATTTGGAACCTGGAAATCATTATCTTGTCAAGTTACATTGTCACATCAGCAAGTGGTCAGCTATGACCCTGGAGATAAGATCCGAGATTGGCTTCTCCTCCAGCTGAGGTCCCTATGCTAACCAAGTGGTTTTTATGCTCGCTTCCAATGGCCAGAACTGAATTCTCCTCATTTCTGTGATGGAGTTGGGTCCAATAGCACTGGACGAGAACCATTTCAGAGTGTGGCATTGAAAGAGGGTTGATTCAGGGCAACGTTAATTCTTGGAAAAAGAGGACAGTCAATGAATGCAAAGGAATGAAGCCATCTTGGAAGGCATCATCTAGAAGCAGAAATGTATCAACTGTGTTTCCTTCTATCCTTGGACTTTGGGCTCCACAAAGTGATAATCAAGCCCAATCAGTTACTTGTCATGTCATTAAAAAAGATGAATAATGAAATGAATAGTGAATGAATAGTGAAATTTTTGACTTAGTTGAAATCAGTGCTTATATGATTTGCCAAAGTTTTAAAAATGTATGTGACAAGCTGAAAATGTTAGCACAAAAAAGAGTTTCAAGCACATCAGATGCAAAAACATTGAAAACCATTCGTCTAATTTAATTGTCAAGTTGTGCCAAAAACGCTAGCATGATATCTTTGAAGAGTAATTGGTACAAAGAATATCCTCAAAGAGAAATATTTCCACACGTCTGGCTCTTATCTTGCCCTCGTTAAAAATTTTTTCCCTTCCCGTTGGCAGAATGAGTGCATGCTCATTCCTTGCCCCTTCCACACCAACTCTTTCTGCAAATTTTTCACCCACTGAACTTTAACATGTTATCGGAATGAGTGCAGATTCTTTCTTCAGATTTGGCCCAAGATAATCATGGAGGGATTTTTAATCCTCTGTTGCTGCCAACTGTGGTCCTCTCATATATTTGTTTAATCAGATAGGTTGAAAAGTTGCTGCCTGCTCAGCTCCTTGGAGACAAGGGTACCTGCTCACTGAAGTGTGATGAATTCTGGAGTTTCAGTGGCATTTCCTTGAAGTGGGTCCAGAGGCAACTTTTAGCTCCTCTCCTTCAATCATATTACCCCCAACTTCCTGGAATGGTCCCAGAGAGAGATGAATGAAAGGTGAGGAGAATGGAGAACCCATTCCATTTTCATCATCTAAAAGGAGGAAGATAAAAAGAAGCTGTGGTCCTTGGCTGAGGGGGTGATGAGAGCCCACCCGCAGCGTCCCTGGGACACTAGCTTTCTGTTTGGCTTACCTGGGCCACAGGTGACGTGACAGCTCCCTGTAATCTTCTGTATCACCTGCCTCCACAGTGAGTGTGTTCACCATGGCCTGGACCAACCTCCAGACACATTCTGAAGCCGCCTTCCTCTGCTCCACATCTACTTTTACTATATCACATCTTCCAATGTGATAGCTTATTATCTTGTTCCCTGTCTGTCACTTCGGTAGAATTTAATCTCCTGGAGGGCAAGGAGCTTCATCTTGTTCACTATGTACCTGACACCTAGTAGATAGTCAAAAAGTTGTTGAAATGATGGAGATTTAAGTATTTCACAAGACTGTTGACATAGTAACATCTCTATTTAGAGGAATAGCGAGGGAATGGGCATAATTCTGCCATCCTAATAGTCTGGTTAGACATATAGGTCACATGCATTAAAAGATAATCTACATAGATACTTTTGAGGGTGCACGGGATGCCGAAGGGCTTGATCTCGCCTCGATCATTTTGAGATCTTGGTGTCAGGGATGTGGAAGTCAGCCAGCACTATGCTCTGGCGAGTGTGCTAGATGTCATGTGCCCAGGCTACTGGGCAACGCTAGGTAACTTGTGAGCTTTACCAGTCCTGCCCTTCAGCCAGCCTGCTGAAAAGGTTCTGGCTATTCCAGCTGAGTGACCTCTCCCCCAACCTCACCCCTGCCAAGGCCGTTTCCACAAAAGCAGGCCTTCGGCTTCTCTGATGCAGAATCTGGGGAATGACACGTGTGTGTGTGTGTGTGTGTGTGTGTGTGTGTGTGTGTGCGTGTGCGTGTGCGTGTGCGTGTGCGTGTGCGTGCGCGTGCGCGTGCGTGTGCGTGTGCGTGTGCGTGTGCGTGTGCGTGTGTGTGTGTGTCCAGGGGAATAGTTAGAGCTGGAGCAGGGCACACCTTGAGGAAAGAAGAATTATGTTGGAGGAGCTTTGGGGGACAAAGGGGTGGGAGGAACTGGGGAAGCTGCAGGACACAGATGGAGAGAATCTTATCATGTTCTGCTGGACTGGGGTAGTGATGGGGGCCCTCGACCAACATCATTCAGGTCACAAGGTGGGATTTCACCTCCCTTCCTCCTGAAGTCAGACTTGAGCTGCTGTCTTGCTCTGGCTAATGAATTCTGAATCGAGGTTGTGTGTGTCACTTATGTGCAGAAGCACTTAGCACCATATGTAGGTTGCCTTGCTTTCTCCTTGCCGCTCTGATCATGGAGCTTTTGCTGCAATGGATCCCAAGTAACAGGCAGACAAGTAGAACCCCCTGCTGAGCCTTATAGACACAGAGCATGAAGCCAGTATAAATTGTGTTGTGTAAACACCACTGAAATTTCAGTTTGTTACTGCAGCACAACTTGGCATACCCTGACTTACTTGTGACCAAGCCCTTCACAGTGGTAAGGTTAAAACAGTTAAAAAAAAAAAGTTGAATTTTAAAGGAATGTCTTTTTATTCACTCAGTCATTGAACAAATGTTTATTGAGCACCTGCTCTGTGCCAGGTACTGGATGAAGCACTATGGGTTCAGCAATGAACAAAGCAGAAATTCCTTGCCCTCAGGTCAGGGAGACAGACGATGTGAAAAACAAATATGTGAATATGTGAAATGGTTGCTGATGGTAAGTGCATCTACTTCCTATTGTTAAGAAGAAGAATCGAGTCAGAAAAGAAGAGGAAATGGAAGACATGGGACGGTTGCACTTTTAACTGGGGGTGCTTGGAGAAGGAAATGGCAACCCACTCCAGTGTTCCTGCCTGGAGAATCCCAGGGGCGGCAGAGCCTGGTGGGCTGCCGTCTATGGGGTCATGCAGAGTCGGACACGACTGAAGTGACTTAGCAGCAGCAGCGGCAGCTTGGAAGGGCTGGGTGAGAATGTCGTATGTCATATTTGAGACCTGGAGGAGGTGACAGAATCAGCCTTGCTTATCCTGGGGGGAAGAACATTTCTGATAGTGGGAAAAGTACACGCAAAGGCCCTGAGTTAGGGATGTGTCTTGTGTGCTCATGACATTTGACATGAGTACGGTAAGCACTGGGGAATGTCAGAGAGGAAACAAGGCCAGATCATTGTAGGGCCTCATAAGCCACAGTAAGGATGTTGACTTCTGTGAGTGAGAAGGAAAGTCACTGAAAGGTTTTAGGCAGGTGTTTGTCATAATCTATTTTCATTTTCATGGGACTTCTCTAGCCAACTTGAGAACAGACAGAATGTGGACAAGGGCAGGGAGGCTGTTTAAAAAATTTTAGAAAAAGAGGTGCTGAGGATTTGAGCCAAGGTGGTAACAGTGGGGATGACAGGAAGTGGTTGGCTTTGGGATGGGTTTTGAAGGCAGAAATAGTGGTATTTGCTGAAGCATTGGATGTGGGGTGTGAAAGAGAGGAGTCAAAGAAAACTCCAAGGTTTTGGTCTGCACAGCTGGAGGAGCAGAGTTAGCCCCATGTGGAATAGGGACAGTTAGAGAAGGGGGTGAATTAATAATGATCAGGGGCTCGGTTTGGGAGATGTTCATTTTGAGACATCTACTAACTGTGGGTTGCTGGGTGATTCTCTTCTCATTTCTTTGCCACTCTGAGCTTAGACCTCATGGTTCCCAGCTTTATAACAATTGCCAAGTCAAACCAGGACAATGGTTTACCTAGTGCTGACCCAAACTATGGGCCTCTTGTGCCCACAGGTGATCCATCACAGTTCAGGGGACAGCCTTCTGGGATATACCAAGAGAACATGAGCTTTCTCTGTCAATAAGAGCTCTCTGTTATGAAATGTACTTGGCTAGTGGGGCCCGTACACTTGTAATGAGCTGAATATAGATTCGACTGAGCTATAAAATAAAATAATAACCATTTTAATATATAGCATCTCCCTGCCAAGGCAGCTGAAGAGAAGGCTATGAGCAATAAAATTAGTCCGGAGAAAGAAATGAAAAACCACTGAAAACAGCCACCTTCTAAAAGGAAACAGATTAGAAGGGTCCAAAGAGGGAAACCATCACCAGGAGTGAAACTCACCAGATAGTGATAAAACAGTTGTGAGGGAAAAGGCAGGAAGGAAAGTTTCCAGGCTGCTGTCTCTTGCTCCCCTAATCACTAGAGTGACCTCATCCATCCCCTGGCTTCATCTTCCATCCATGGTTGATAACTCTAAATCCTGAAGCAGGGTATCAGACCCCTGTTTCTATCCCCACTGGGAAATCATCTTCCCAGTGTCTTCTCACTGTCTTTCCAGAATCTGGTCCTTCTCCTGAAGGACCTTGAAATCATCATCACCTCTTCCTTCTTTCTCACCGCCTCCATCTAATGCATTTGCCCTCCCATTGTCCATTTCTGAGCACTCAGTCCATCATCTCCCAGCTGGACCACAGCAGCCTCCTAGCTGCTCATCCTGCTTCCATCCTAGTGTCTATACATTGATCAGGATCGGGCTTTAAACTGAAAAGCCTTAAAACCTTCCAGTGAGATCTCATTTCATTTGTATAACATCCGAAAGGCTTACCAGAGCTTCTAAGTTCCATATAATGAAGGACTTACTTTCCCACCTCTCCAACCATACTTTATGCCACTCTTCCTTTTGCTTCACGGATCTTCTGTCTGTTCCTCAGACACATCAAGGACTTTCTGGCCTCAGGGCCTTTGCACTGGTCCATCCCACTGCCTGGAGTGCTGTCTCCCAGATCTGCCCATGGAGTTCAGGCAATGTTCCCCTGACCACCATGACCCCTATTATCACTGATTATGCTTTAGCATGTAACTCCAGCTAGTTGTTTCTATGGCATTTATAGCTGTATGAAAGGATCTTATTTATTGATATATACATTTGCCTGCCTTCTCCACTCATATGCAAGTGTTATGGGAAGAATGCCTTATTTCGTTTTCCTCTGGATTTCCAGCACCTATAATGTGGTCTTGTGTGTGTGTGTGTGTGTGTGTGTGTGTGTGTGTGTATGAAAAGCATAATATCAACAATCTTTGAGTAATTATTTTGCACTGGGTATGATACATGCATGATATTTGTCCACTTTATTCCCTGCACACTGAACAATACCTGGTGCCCAGTAGGTGCTCAGAAATATTTTTTTCATGATGTATCAATGAATGAATTCTTCATGTAACCCATTTTGCAGATGAGAGATTACATGTTTGCCCGAAGCCCCACATTTGGTAAGCGGTGAAGCCAGGATTTTAATCCACACAGTCAGAATAGAGCAGATACTCTTGACAAACATTAGGAAGTTCAGAAAAGGAATAACATAGAATGAATGTACTTCAATCCAGAGTCAGAAAACTCAGTAGCTAGGAAATTTTCCCCCAGGTTTAGAGGTCTCCGCCTCTGCCCAGATGTAACAATTTCATTTGAGGCACATAAAGAGGAAGAAGTTTGGAATTTGAGAGAAGTGTAGCTTGGGATTTGAAGCTTGACAGCCAAAGTCTTTTGACTGGCCCTGATTTCAGCTGCTATTGAACGTGCCTGTGAACAGAGTATTTACATCCCGCTCAGTGCAGCCCGCAGTTTAGAGTCTGAAATCAAATGATTACTTTTGAAAGTATTTTATTTTAAAAGCCTTTGAGTGACAAATGATTTAGCAAGTTTTCAACACCATGCTTCATGTGGTTTCGGTTGCCAGAGGGTGACTTACAGCCAAGCCTGGGCACTCAAACCCGAGTGAGCTTACGTGGACCTCAGCAGTCACATCTTTTTTATGATGTTTAATAAAGTCTTGCACTTTTTCTTCTCTGAGTGGTTTATTGTCATCCTGGTGGCAGCATCTCAGCAGGCTGCGAAGGAATACCAGCCTGATAAAACAGAGGAGAGTGGACTCCCTGACCCCGTGCAGAATAAGAGGTGCACGCAGAGGGCAGAGGGTCAATCCGTATACTCTCTCTGTGGCCTGGACTCTTTCCCTCTCTTCCAGGTGGACTTGATATCTGCTGGCCACTAGGTCCTCAGGTTGGAGAGAGGTTAAAGTTTTTTTTAAATATAGCTCCCTGCTTATTATTATGAAATACTCACTTTATTCTATATTCATTTGTCTTTAATGTTATGTGGGCTATTTTACATGTATCATTTACTCATTTCTTAAACAACTATTTTAGTTAGAATTAGGTTTGACTTATAATGACAGAAATTCTAAAAACAATCACTTCACAATTGTCTTTTTTCTTGCATAAGTCTATGAAAAGGCAGTTCATGACCAGCCAGGTAAAGGGTGTCATGTTGTCATCAGGGACCCTGATCCCTTTAACTCACTGCTCTTCCATCTTACCAAACTGTGGCCTGTAGCCCACTGCCTGTTCTTGTACATAAAGTTTTATTGGAACACAGCCATGCTCATTCATTTACATATTAATTTACATATTGTTTTGGCCTGCTTTTGTACTGCAACAGAGTTGAGTAGCTGCCACAGAGAATATATCGCCCACAAAGCCAAAAGTACTTATTGTCTGACTCTAAAAGGAATACATTTGCTGGTCTATGTCCTAGGATAGCACATGGTTTCTGCCTTCTGATGCAGAACGGCTGCCCACGCTTCAGTCATCATGGCTGTATTCTAAGCAACAGGAATATAGCCTCCTTCTCCCTCTATGTACATATCCTAGACATTGCATATAATCTTCTACCTGCATTGGATCAGTCAGAATCTAAACACATGATCACACATAGCTGCAGGAGAGGCTGGAAAATATAGTCATTATATCTGAAAGTTAGAGATCCTATAACTAAGAAGAATGGTACACAAAAAGTTAGGGGAGACAGCTAGCAGTGTTGCTGTCCCAAGAATTCTGCAACATGCATATCACTGTTCTTTATTACAGTTGGGGAAGCAGAATCTCAAGCACTTCAGCAACTTTAGAAGGCACACCCCTTTCACAAATTATTAAATGTGAAAAAAGGAACAGAGCTACTTAGAATTAAGTGACTAGGAGATATCAAGGAAGCATCTCTAACAATTTTTTGATGTTCCCTTTAATAATTTGCCACTGTACTAGAACACTATCACTGAACATCCGAGTCCACATCCCCCCTGCTCTCTTTCTTCCCCTAGACTTTGCTCACCTTTCTCTAGGGGATCTTCTCCAATACAGGGATTGAACCCAGGGCTCCCACATTGCAGACAGATTCTTTACCAACTGAGCCATGAGGGAAACCCTCCTCCAGTGCAGAGTGGTGCTTTCCTGGTTCCAAAGAGTCACAGATCTTCCCTCCTTCAGAACACCAAGAGGAAAGCTACCTTTTAGCTGAAGAGGGAGATCCTGTAGGATGAGACCTGTGTCATCTTCCTCTTAGGCTCACCCAGCACCTCACACAGGCCTTGGAACAGAATGGATGCCCAGCAAACCATTTCCAAACGGAGCACAATTAGATTGTGAGTTTCTTTGAAGTAAGAACCGTGTCATCCTCCTCCTCTGTCCAACTTCTTTTATGGTCTTGATCATGCTGCAAATATTGTGGGTAACTGTATCAGTCAAAATTAGTTCAGTTCCAAATGGCAGAAACCCAGCTCAAACTGGCTGAAGCTGAAAAGAATATTTATTGGCTAACGTTCGTAAGAAGTCCAGGCAGGGGTGGTTCTGTTTGCAGGCACAGCTGGATCTCAGATCTCTCTGCCTCTGTCTCTGTCTCTCCCTGTGTATCTTTATCTCCATCTCTCTCTCTCCCGCCACTGTTGCATTCACCTCCCTTCTCTCATCATGTTGACCTCGTTTCCTTTCTCTACAAAAGGCTTAGGGAAAGGTGGCAATGTCTCCATGGCCCATGGGTTGTTTTGTTTTGTTTTTGGCTGAGGTTCCCAGAAGAAAAGTGTAGGTCTCCCTCCCTGCTCACCTTCGGTACTCACAAGATTATATCAAAGACTCAAGTGGAGCACATGCCACCCTTGAACCAATCACTGTGACTGGGGTTGGAATAGTCTGATTGGTCAGATCCCAGTCAGAAACCGTTTTGGAACTGAAGGAGTGAGTCAGCCCCTGCCATTCACACTGAGAAGGAGAGGGTCTGGAAGCCAGATACGCGCAAGCAGTCTATTGGACTCTTTTTTGCCCCTTTTACAGACATGGCCCTCAAAGTAAAAAAAATGTTGACTCTAAGGATGCAAACTCATCAGTCCATTAGCAAAATTCTCTCTAAGAAGCATAATTCAGATGGCCATTCAACAAGCAAGGATCCATCCCACTTAGTGCTGCTACTGCTGCTAAGTCGCTTCAGTCGTGTCCAACTCTGTATGACCCCAGAGACGGCAGCCCACCAGGCTCCCCCGTCCCTGGGATTCTCCAGACAAGAACACTGGAGTGGGTTGCCATTTCCTTCTCCAATGCATGAAAGTGAAAAGTGAAAATGACATCGCTCGGTCGTGTCCGACTCTTAGCGACCGCATGGACTGCAGCCCACCAGGCCCATGGGATTTTCCAGGCAAGGGTACTGGAGTGGGGCGCCATTGCCTTCTCCTCACTTAGTGCTAAGAAGTGGTTATTGTTTCTTTTTGGACACTGGTGAAGGTTGTTATTATTTCTTTTTGGATGCTGGTGAAAGTTTTAGAAGCTCAGCCTTCCAAACAAACCTCATCACCATCTTCTTCACATATGTGCATTCTCGCTGGTATCTGGGACTGACATTCAGGCCTTTTCCTTGTACATCAGTTACTGTTTATTTGGGATTCATATGTTTCTTTGACCTTCCGTGCAAGGTTGATGGATGGGTTTTTAAGCATCTTTAAATGAATTACAATATATGCCAAACTTATATTTTTGTAATATTTCTGCCAAACTGGACTGCAGTGGATGGCTTATTTCCACATTCCTTTGGAATGTGCATGTTCATAAAATTTTACGCCTGTCAGTTGGTAATTTGCCAACATTCATTTGCTATCACATCACGATCATTTTTTAAAACACAACAAAAAAATTTAAACACAGGTATTAGCATGGACAGAAATGTCATCCAATAGCATGTCATTTTGAATGTCTTGGCTGGGGAAAGATGAAGTCCATAAAAGAAGGTGAAGCTGGAAATAAATGGGGGAAAATGGATGTGAGGGCAACTGGACTGGGCGAGCTTGGTGTTCTCTGATGTTGCACAAATTCTCAGGTCACCCACCTGGGAGACTGCTTTCTCTGAAGGCAGGGTGTGCAAAACACTTGGACTTTTCTCATATGATATCCATAGATTCAGTTAAGCTATACATAGTTACTTTGTTATTGAGACTCTTGATTTCAAGTGACACATACCCAGGGTAAAATGGCTTAATTGAAAAGAAGAGGGAGAGGGAAGATTTTTTTCAATTTAAATAACTAGAAGGTCCAAAGATCTATCAACTTCACTTATAGCTGGATCCAGAAGCTCATATGATGCCATCAAGATACTGTCTCTCTCCATCTCTTGGCTCTTGTCTTCTCTTGTGTGGATTCTATCTTAGACTGGCTTTCACATTCAGAAGATAAGGTGGCTGTTTTCAGCCCCAGGTTGACATCCTAAATCCCCATAGAGAGAACAATCACTTTTCTAACAGTTTCACAAAAAGTTCAGGGCAGACTCTTACTGAACTGTGCCCTTTTATTGCTGAAAAATATGCTATTGCCAAGAGGAGGCTGCATTGTGATAAACTATGTATGGCCACACCCTCCTTAGAGTGAGAATAGAATAGAGGTGGTTTTCCAAAGGAAATTTGGGCAGAAGAGTGTGGATACTGTGCAGAAAAAAAAAAAAAATTACTGTCCCACAATGCTTACTTTTCTGAAAGCTACAGGGGGTGAAATAGATACACAGACTGCCACACCTACTCCCCCCCAAAATTAGGAGCTGAGAATTTAGGGATGAGGATTCTAGGAGTCTTACAAATCATGAAGACTGGTAATGTTCAGGAATATTTTTAGCTTTCAGTTTTGAATTAAATATTCCACCTAATGCCAGTAAATTCCTTTGGTTGAGATGAAGCTGGAGAACCCAGAGTGCTATTTGCTGAGTTCTCCCCCGTACCTGCTTCTAACTCACATAAACACGCCCAGTCTCTGAGGATCTTCAGTGCACTCCCAAGAACTATATATGAAAACCTGTGAGCTTATACACACCCATAGTGAACATATTGAAAAATGAAAAACCGGGGATGTCACAACATTTTTCCAAGGTGACAGAACTGATTCTAAATCCCCAGAATGTCTGATTTCTAGCCCAAATTTTTCTTTTTTTTTTTTTTTTCAAGTGAAGAAGCAATAGCTTGGTGGAAGCAGGCCAACATCATCTAAACCTGACTGAACCGATGAAATCCTATTTGCCTCTAGCTGTTGATCCAGTGATAAGACTTTGCACCCCCAGCCATGACTGGGGTAAATGTCAAGGCTGGAGTGCCCTTCCTCACTTGGTGCCCCAGGTCTTGCTGGGAGACAAGGTTCAGTGTACTCAGAAAAGGGGTATGAGGATCTTAACAGGCCAATAGTCTGCCACAACAGTGGTGTTCTGATTGTTTGGTTCCTCCTTGATCGGATTTCTAACCTGGGTTCGTAAGACTTTTGATCAAGTGATAGATTTCTTATATCTCATGATTTTGTGGGTTAGGAGTTCTATCAGGGCTTCACTGGGCGGTTCAGCTCTGTGGACTGAGGTCACACTCAGTGATATTCGCTTGGTGGCCAGGCTGAGCCAGAGAGTCTTAGAAGGCTCCAGTCCAAGGCCTGGTGCCTTGGTGGGCGTGACTGCGGACCAGGCTCAGCTGGGTCCTCTTCTCTGTGTACTCTCAGAGCCTTCCCTGCGGACGCTGCATCTGGGTAGTCATTCCTAACATGGTAGTTTAGTTTCTGTGAGACCAGTACAGAAGCTACTAGTTTTTTTCCTTTTTTTAAAAAAAATCTTTTATTGAATATACTTGATTTACAGTGTTGTGTTGAATTCTTCTGTACAGCAAAGTGACACGATTATACATATATGCATTCTCTTACATATTGTTTTTCCATTGTGGTTTGTCACAGAACGTTGAATATATGAGTTCTCTGAGCTATACAGTATGACCTTGCTGTTTATCCATCCTATATATAATAGCTTGCTTCTACTGATCCCAAACTCCCATTCCTTCCCTTTCCTACTACCTCCCCCCTCTTGGCAACCACACGTCTCTGCATCTGTGAGTGTATTTTTGTTTCTTAGATATGTTGATTTATATCATATTTTAGTTTCATATATAAACAATATCATGTGGCATCCATCTTTCTCTATCTTGCTTCGCTTAGTGTGATAATCTCTAGGTCCATTCTCATTGCTGCAAATGCGTTATTTCATTCTTTTTTATGGCTGAATAATATTCCATTGTGTGTGTGTGTACACACACACATATGTACCGTATCTTTTTCCATTCATCTGTCAATGGACATTAGGGTTGTTTCTGTGTCTCGGCTGTTGTAAATAGTGTTGCTGTGAACATAGAAGTACATGTATCTTTTCAAATTACAATTTTGCCTGAGTATATGTCCAGTAGTAAGGCTGATATATAGCAACTCTATTTTAGATTTTTTGAGAAAATTCCATACCTTTTTCCGTAAGTGACTGCACCGATTTACATTTCCACCAACAGTGTAAGAGGATTCCCTTTTCTCTGTAATCTCACTAGCATTTGTTATTTGTAGACTTTTTAGTGATGGCCATTCTGATGCGTGTGAGGTGGTACCTCATTGTAGTTTTCATTTGCATTTCTTTAATAGTGATGTTGCAGAAGCTTGTGGTTCTGTGGAAGCTGGGCCATAGCATTACTTCCACCATACTTCATGGGGCAAAACAGTCACAGGCCAGAGCAGATTCAATGGATAGAAAAATAGACTCTGCTTTTTATGGCCATCTTTAATTTAAAAGTAATACAGATCCAGTCGCCTTAGAACAAACACTGTTGCAGTCTACAGAAATTTCTGTGTAGTCAAAGGAGGGATCTCCCAACTGCAGGTTTGGATTGACTTAGTCAAAGCAGTGTCCCCTTGCCCATGCAGGAGCTCCCAGGAGGGTACAATAACGTGCACTCCTGCATCAGAGGAGCCCTAGGACAGAGATGCTCAGGCCTCATGGCATGTGCTTCTCTTGGAATCCCATGAAAACGCAGAAGGACTGACATTCTCCACGTCTGACCATCTCCCAGGGGAGGCTCGATGCTGATGTCCTAGTTCAAGGGCCACTCTTAGAGAGGACAGCCCTGGAGGCGTGGTGTTCAGCTCTGTTTATCAACTGGGCCTGTTTTACAAAAGGTATCTCAAGTAGTTTCAATGAGTACAGAAAAAGCAGAGGTGCTCTGGGTAAAAGACACGGCACAATGGGACCTGGAATCTGGCTAATTGCCACCCTTCAAAGAGTCTCAAAAAACCCTCTGAGAAGGACTTAGGGATTCCAGAACCTAGAATGAAAAATGAAGACCTAGAAGGAAGCTAGGGATGGAGCCAGTCCAGAAATAGCAGCCACTTTTTAGAAAGACACCGTTGGCCCCAGTAACAGTAATGAATCTGATATGTCTATAGAACGGTAAGGTTTGCCAAGCCAGCCTTTAACCTACGTTATCTTCTTGGTCTTCTAGCAGCCTTTCAAGGGCAGTATTATTATCATTCCCACTTCACTGACATGTGAGGCTGTAGGAGGTAGGAGGATGGGGCACTGGCTCAGGGTCAGACAGCTAAGTGTGGACCTGGAGGAGTCTAATTCTCATCTCTCTCCAGTCCTACACAGGCAGAGAATGGGCTGAGCAAATGGGCAGGACTTCAGATGCAACTGACTGGCCCCGATCCCAGCCAGTGTTAGGAAAAGTCTGGGAGAAGAAGGCAGATGGGGAAGCTGATGTTAGCATTGGAAAGACTGGGGGACTAAGGACAGATGGGCTGGGGGTTTGAATCCCAGCCTCTGCACTCGTTGGCTGTGTCATCTGGGGTCTGCCCAGCTCTGCTGTAACATAGGATCAAGCAGTACCCACGTCATAGGGTTGCTGTGATGATACATACAAAGCACGCAGCACAGAGCCCGGCTTGTGGAGGTTCTCAGTAAGTAGGAGCTGTGGCACCCTCTAAGTCGCCTGATTCCAGGTAGACCTTTCGTTCTAAGTGAGAGTGGCCAGCATCCCTCTGCCTGCATATCTGCAAGCTGAGGCTGGACTCTCCTGGGCTGCGACAACAGTTGAAAGGACTCCAACATCACAAGATCTCTTTAAGCTCTCAGCAACCCAGTGGTTCTTAACTTTTGGCAGTTTTGCTCCCCGGCGTATATTTGGCAATATCTGCAGGCATTGTTGATTGTCACAACTCAGGGGGAAGTGCTATCAGCATGTCTGGCCGAGGCCAAGGATGTTATTAAACAGCGCACAGAGCACCCCCCACCACAGTGACTGGGCCCCAGGTGTCAATAGCCCTGAGGCTGAGAAACCCTGCTTCAGTCTGACAACTTTTTGAGCAGGAACTCTGTCTCTGGCAGGCCTTATACTAAGACAGGGTTAACTAACTACGTCCTATGAGCCAAACACTGCCTGTTTTTGTAAGTAAAGTTTTATTGGAACACAGCCATGCCCTCTCATTTACATATGAGTTTCTTACCACTGTGCTGCCTGGACCAGGAAAAGGAGCTGGGCTGCTGAGGAGCTAAGGAGGGCTGGTCTGGGCATCTCTCTTAGTACTGCATGATTTGAGAGAGGCATTTCACCCTAGGCCAAAACTCCTTCCCAGCACAGCCAAGATAAAGCTCATCACCCCCACCTTGCTCTGGAGGGTGGGCATAGATGATGTCATGTCTGGGTGGCTCCCATGGGCTCCTGTGAGATAGGACAGCCATCTGTACCCCGCCACGGGGCGGTACCTTGGTCCCCTAGAAACTGATGATTCAGCATGAAATATGGCCTTCCCTGGACAGAGCTGAAACAGGCCAAACCAAGGGGTCAGGCCCTTGCTCGAAGGAAAGGATTAAAAAGAAATTAATCTCTCTTGTTCTCTCTTTGTTCGCCATCTCCAATGGAGAGAGGTCAAAGGCAAGGAGGACATTGATGGATCGACAAAAGGCAGTTGTCCTCTGAGGCCCCTCTGGGAGGAACTTTGCCTGGATCTATGTTTGCCCCCTGAAAATCTAGCCCACCTCCGTGCTCCGGCCCCATCCATTGGGCCCCCTTTCAGCCAGGTCTCCCAGAGCACATGTGTTGTCTGATACAGCTAATCTGACTTCTAGCATTGATTTATAATAATTTAGTTGCTAAACAAGTAGATATTGAGACCAAAACCAAAGTAATGAGGTAGGACCCCCCCAGGGAGGTGGGAGTTCAGATTGGTAATGTCTGAGGGGCTATGACTTTGGTCCCAGGGCAGTAGTATTATCACTCCCACTTTCCTGACATGTGAGTCTGTAGGAGGTCAGAGAATAGGACACTGGCTCAGGTGTGTGTGGGCATTGGGTGTATGTCTGCACTTCTTATCTCTCTAGCACTTTCTTCTTTGGAAGAAGCCCTTGCAAGGGGAGGGTTTAGCTCAGAACGGCACACCGTGGATGCTGCATGAAACAGAACCTCAGAGACAGAGCCATTTCTTTGGAAGAAAGGAAGCTGTGGAAAATTTTTCAGAAGGCTGAACAACCCAGGAGGGAAAACATCATCTCTGTGGTTCAAGCCTACAGAGAGAGGGATGATCATGGCTGGGCTGGCTCAGCACTCGGTACAAGGGCAAGCAGAGTAAGGAGCCCTGCCCCAGGGAAATGGGGCCCAGGTGGGCTGCACGCCACAGTCCATCCAGAGGAGAAGCATTAGCATCAGGCGCTCTTGGCCCCATTTCTGGAGCTCCGTTTCTGGGCACACTGGACATCCATCTCTCCAGACCTTGCTGTAGAACTAAACTGATGAGTTTTGTAGGAGGAAATCGTAATGGCCCTACTGCAAACCTTGCTCACTTTTGGCCATTCCCATCTGATCCACCCTTTCTGGAGAAACACAGAACAAGATGGATCAAAAGTCGGGTGTGGAAGCAGCTATTTACCCATAAATTTATAGCAGCTTCCAAGGATTGGAGACGGGAGGAGAAGGGGACGACAGGATGAGATGGTTGGATGGCATCACCGACTTGAGGGACATGAGTTTGAGTAAGCTCCAGGTGTTGGTGATGGACAGGGAAGCCTGGTGTGCTGCAGTCCGTGGGGTCTCAAAAGAGTCGGACACGACTAAGCGACTGGACTAAACTGAACCATACTTTGGAGATCCAGTGTGGCTCTTGGAGAAGAATTTGGCTGATTATATGATATGAGGCATATGATATAAATGATATTTTAATATTTTATGATATTAAAAGTTTGCCCTAAACATGTAAACTCTCAGACAGTAGCATTACAGAGCAGAGCATATTATTATTTAAAATCTGGGCCAATGGTCACAAACATAGAAATTTCTCAGCAACTGATCAGGATTCTTCTAGAGGAAGAAATATAATCTTCTGATGCACATCATACAGACTTCTGCTGAACTCGCCCTGTTGCCTCTCGTGGGCTGGCTCCGTTTACTCTGAGACTTGGATCCGTTTTTCAGGAGGAAATGAATTGCTAAAGGGGAAGTCAGTGGCTGGAGTATCTTCTGGAAACCGTTTCCTTCTTTTTAAACAACAGATGTTTGCAACTTCAAAATCTTGGTCTTGAGGTACTTGGAGGGACATGTTGAGAACAGCGTTTCCACAAATGATAAGAATATTTCGAATCTCTCTTTTTTCCCACCTGGACTCCTTTATTCAGAGATGTACTCCTGAGATATTTAGCAAGTGCGTACTATATGCCAAGCAGTGTACTAAGTGGTAGTGATATAGCAGTGAGCAAAAGCAGATGTTACCCCCGTGTCATGGGCTGTCAGTCATCTGGCAAAGACAGATGTCAATCAAAAGATGCCAGGAATATGTTAAATTACATCTGTGAAGAGGCAAGAAGGCAGAAGGGTGTGGTGCTCTGGAGTCACATGAGGTTGGCTCCCGTTTTTTCATGTCTTTATGTGCTAACAATCTTGCTGTTACTGAGCCTGTCCATTATTCTGCCTATATTAGAGATGAGAAAACAGAGGCACAGAAAGGTCATGTACACAGTATGACTAGAGCTGGAATTCAGACCCAGGCATTCTGACTCTGGAATCCTGGCTCGTAATTTGTATGCCAGGAGGCTCTGGAGGCCCAGGAGAGCTTTTGTGATGAACTGGCAATTGAGTCATGATCTGCAGGGTAATTTACAGTCGATTAGGTAAAGAGATGGGGTTCTAGGCAGAGAGAATGGTTTGTGCAAAGGCCCTGTGGCTGGAGGCTGTATCAGAATGCAGACAGCCAAGAGGTTAGTAGGTCCTAACCATGCAGCGCGCTGGTTGCTGTGCTCCTCTCAGTCTTCTTCCAAGTGGGTTTCCTGCCCATGTTGCTTGACTTTATATTAGAAGCAGCCTTTGGAAAGCACCAAGTCAACTGTTCAAACTTTTAGAGAGAGCAAAGCTCACGTGGCAACTGCTCTACACAGAAAGAGGTTCCTCCAGAGGTGGCCAGGATAGCAAAGCCTAGAGTTCTTTTCAGGCTGAGAAGTGTTTTAAGAAACCTTTGCCTCCAGCTGCCCAAGATGGCAGAACTTCAGCCAGAATGATGGCTGTGTGAGGGATACAGAGACACCAGAGGTGGGCTGAGACGGTGGGCGGGCCCTTGCCATGCCCCCACAGGATTCTCGTCATCTGCCCCTCATTCTCCCTGGTACTGGCCTTTCTGTGGGGACGGTGGCATCTGCCATTCCAGAACACGGGTCCCTCAGCTTCGCTCACACTGTTCCCTCCACCAGGGCTGCCATCTGCCCCTCCCTACTCCAAATTCTGCTTGTGGAGTTCCACCTCTCTTCAAAGCGACGCTGAGCTGGCAGCTCTGCGAATCCTTCTCCTGACCCTTCGCCAAAGGAAGGGTCATTGGCTCATTCCTTGCATGGCAGAAGAATTTTTTATCCACCCCTTCCTTGCACACGTGTCGCATTTTTGTCTTATATTTCTGTCACTCAAGCTCATATCTCCTCTCTCCTGAAAGACTGTAAACTCTGGATCTGTGTTTAAGGGGTGGTCTTGGTGTCACACGGTGTGCCTCACACAGTGCCAGGCGCAGAGTAGACGTTCAGTAAGTATTTGCCAGGTGCTTTAATAGGCTTTGCTTCTTGTCCATCACATATTTTAAGTCTTCTTCACCTCTCTCCATTGCGAATGAAAGAAAAACCAGCTCATAATCCCAGAAGCAAATAAGAGAATGTATTGGCCTATGAAACTGGAAGATTGAGACCCTCCCCTCAGACGACGCGGTCAGGACACTGTCTCTTTGCCCTGTGCCTCTACTTTCCTGTTGGTGGTTGGTTACCTCCTCGGGCTCCACCTGGGGGCAAGAAGGCCACCGGGTTCGGGTGTGTTGGCATAGAGAAGGCGGTAGTCCAGCAAAACTCTCCGTTCATCTCATTGGGTCTGACTGAGTCATTGTAGACCCGCGAGTGTGCAAGTGACTGGTTAAGCTGAGTCCTAGACTCTGGGCTGGAGCGGGTGTGGAGCATGTGGGCAGAGTTGGAGGAGGTGGGAATTGGGGCCGCTTTCCTGGAGGTCAGGTAACTGGATGTCAGAAGGCAAAAGCCCACGCCCCTTATACTCCTCCTTGAGGGCACTGATGGGACCCCATTTAGGCAGGTGGGGGACTGGACCTCCCTGCTTTTGGAAGGCTGGTGCTGGCACTGTGAGAGTAGAGATATGCTGAGAGTGAGGGAAAGGATGATTCAGCCCCTGATTTGAGGTCCTAACACTTCTCCCCAGAGACTTGCAAAGGAAATCCCCCAATTTTTAAGCCTCGATGAAGAGTGAGGAAATGCAATTAAATGCGTCCCTAAGGCTTCTCCCTTGCTCTTTCTCAGCCAAAATGAAAAGTCTGTCTCTAAGGGAGGGCTCCCATCCTCTGATTTAAAAGGCAGGGTTTCCTCCTGTCCTAGGAATTTCCGCAGTCGGGTGTGGTCGTTAGTGTGCTGATGAAATCTGGGCGCTGTGAATTTTGGAGCGGGATTTGGGGGGAAGGCAGTCGAGATTCTGCAGGTCCCAGGGCACAGTTACGGAACTGTTGAAAAGGCTGCTACCCGCTGCTGAAACCTTTCTGACCTGTGTCCCCAGTCAATGGGGGTGACTTTAGCAACTCTAGGGGTCTCTACTGATGAGGGCTCAGGAGGGCTGCCTGGAGACTCCCCAGAGCTGTGGACGAAAGACACTTCTCTGTCTGGCCCACCAGCTTCCTGAGGGCTGGACTATGCCAGCTTTGGGCACTGTCATTGGCTGGGGTTTGATCTCACTTCATGATCACAATGATCTTTGAAGAACCGGAGACTCACCAAGTTTAACAATTTTGCCTCGGATCACCCAGACGATAGCAAGTTGACCCCAATTACCTGATTTTAGAACCTGTGTTTGTAACCGCTTTGCCGGGCAGCCTAATCTGTTTCTGAGGTGTCTGTGATCCTCGCCTCACATGGTAGCCCCTCTGATACCCATTTCTCTCTCTGGAAGACACTCTGGCTTTTGCACAGGACTGATTCCCCACACAGGTCCTGCCTGGGACTCAGCTTGGCTCGCAGGCCTGTTGCCCTTCTTCATTTAAAGCTCAGATGTGTTCAAGTTGGGGCTGTTAGGGTTTCTCCACCAGTTGAGACAATGAAAATGCATTTCTGGCATGGTTTGAATTAAACGAGAATTTCCCGTTTTTCATAAACATTTACAGTAGTTGTGGATGCAGAGTTGAAAGGTTTAGGGTTTTGGTGTTTAATTAGAAACAAATGCCCTTTATGGTCCTGTTAGCAAGGACGGCAGTTCTCAGATTATTAGGATTATTACTATTATTTGTGCCTGCATTTTTTTTTTCAAGGCGCCCAGGGCCGATTTCTCCAAGTCGGCTAGGTGTGGGGGTAGAAAATGGGGGTCTGCACAATCCCTGCTGAAATCTCTGTCTGGGAGTTAGGGCTCTGGGCAGGTTTCAGGCCCCACCTCACTGGCAACCCAAGGTGCCCTGCCTTCCGCTCAAGGGTGGGTGAGCTGAAGGCTTAGCAAACAGAGCCACTGCAGCCTCTCTGTGGGCTTGGGCAGAAAGAGGTTTGTCAGTCTTGAGAACCCAGGTGCTCTAAGTGAGGCTAGCCATGCCCCTGGCTGAGTCCTCACTCTCCATTTAAAACAAGGCCAACTGGCAGCATGGGGCCCAGGGGTGGAAACCCAGCTTCCTGGGAAGCAGCGGGGGGTGGGGTGGGGGTGGGGCACTCATACCCATGCAATATGCAAGTGGCTTTGTTTTGAGTCCAAGGCTATCCCCATAAGGAAGAGAAAAAGCCCAACACAGCAGCCTGAAGCCCTTCATACCGTGGGCGAGGATGTTGTCCATTTAGCATCTCCTGAGAACAGGTGTTTCTTTCTTATCACAGCCCCCAAGCAGCCGGCTGCAGCCTGGCTGTTAATCCTTTGGGCCCCTCTCTGCATCTCTTTCTTGAAAATCTTAATAGAAGGATGGAAAATACCTGAAAGTCCCTTCTACCTAAGAATATCATGAGCTTCCATTAAGCATTGTCTTCATTTTTGTTAATCTTTATTTCTTTATACTTATATATTTTTGGCTGCTTTGGGTCTTCCTTGCAGCATGCGGGCTTCTCTCTAGTTGTGGCGCAGGTTCAGTAGTTGTGGCCTGTGGGCCCAGCATGTGGCTTCTTAGTTGCCCATCCAGGGGTCGAACCTGAGTCCCTCATGTTAGAAGGTGGATTCTTAACCGCTGGACCACCAGGGAAGTCCCAAGCATTGTCTTTGAATATTTGATGACAGAGAGCCTGTCTAGGTTGTCATTTATACGAGCAATTAAAGAGGTCCTAGAAGTTTACAGCCAGAAGGGCCCTTGAAAGCATTTCAACCTCTCACTCCCATTTTACACATGAAACAACTGAGGCTCAAGGAAGGGAGGGAGCTCACGCACGTAATCACAGTGAGGAGTTGGGCTGCCGGCACAGTCTGAGTCCTGTGTGTCCCAGAACTGCATTGTGTATCAGTGTACCAAGAATCAGGCAGTTTTAGTCTTATTTCCTCTCAGATGCATCGAGACATTTTATGGAAGACACATTCAGTCTTCCCTTTACAAGCCTAGGCAGGATTACATTATTTCCCCCGCAGAACATTTATATAAAAGTACTCTTCCATGCTTCATTGTAGAGAAACTCTAAAAATTTTAGTAAAGTTTAAAGAAGAAATTGAAAGTCACCCCATATTTCAACCTCCTTCAGGCAATTCCATCCCCATTAGTATGTCTTGATCTCCAACCCTCTTTTTGTAACGTAGAAGATTAGACTTTAAATGATGCAGAGATTTGACTCTAAGGTTTGAGTCTCAGCACTGTCACTTTCTAGCTGTGACCTGGGGCTGGTTGCTTAGCCCCACACAGCCTTCGTGTTCTCATGGGGCCGTTATGAGGATGAAACAAGATTATTAATGTAGGGCATTCAGCACAATGCTCAATGCATTTTAATAAGTGGTTGTTACCATCATAAGAAAAACAGAAAAATCTGGAAGGCCCACAATCATAACAACAGAAAATTATTAAGTTACAAAAGCCAAACAAAATGATGCTAAAGTAGAAGAATGATTACAAATTATTCAACCACTCAAGAAAAGAATTTGTTCAGTTGTTGGTTTTTTAACCCTAGTTCCTAAATCTATTTGAACAATTAAAAAAAAAATGTTTTTAAGGAAGCAGTTATTAGAAAGCAACATAAAATGAGTCCCTGTATCTCCTACCTGGAGAAATACTCCATTCATGTGTTTTTAAGCCCACAGAAATGATATGAATGTTGGTATGGAATTGTAGGACACAGATACCAAAGGGACATTTCCAGGGGTTCCTTTGTTTTCTCTATTTTTTTTTTTTTTTCAAATTTGCAGGGTAGGGTTAGTTACACAGGCAGTTTTAATGTTTTACTAGAACAAAGGCATATAATGAACTTTTTCACATAAAGTACATTTTTTCCATGATTTACTCACTGTACCTTGTTTATGAAGCTTGTAAATATAGCAGATTAAATGGGTCCCTTTCTCTAGTGTGCAAAAGCCCAGACCTCTCCAAGCCAGAGGAGGAGAGGAAGGGGGAGGAGGAGAAGGAGGAGGAGGAAGGAGAGAGCAATAAACGGATGGGGAGCGGGCGGGCGCAACATGAAAATGAAAATAATGTACGGCTGTGGAAAAATGGAGAGTGATTTTCCGGAGTAGAAGGTGCAAGCCTTGCTCCCTGCCCCCACCCCCACCCCCACGCCTGCCAAGGTCAATTTACGTGCAGACTTGCTGGAGCAGAGAGGAAACTTCTCACTAAGACTGTGGAAATTGTCCCACAAATCAGACCTCACCTTCCAGGCGGTGGAGACTGGGCCCTGAGCCCTCGGAAGCCTCCTCTCTGTGTTTTGAGAGGCCAGGTTGCTCGGCGTCGAGGACGGGAACCTCGCTCTTGGAGCTACAAGGGAGTGTGGGCATGTTGGGTAGGCTTGAGTTACCAAGTAGGTTGGAGTGTAAAGATAGTGAGTGACCTCACCAACAGATAAAAAAAGAAAAGAGAGAAAGAAAAGGACAGGAGAACAAAGAAGGCTACCCGAAGCAAACATAGCAACTTCTTGATCACTGTTGAATCTGAACGGTGGGTGAATGGAGGCTGTGATTTTATATGTCAACTTGCCTGAGCCACAGTGTGCAGGTATTTTCAACATCATTTTAGATGTTTCTGTGAGGATATTTTTTGGGGGGTGGGGTAGGATTAACATTTAAATTAGTAGAGTTTGAGTAAAGCAGAATACCCTCCATAATGTGGGTCGGTTTTACCGAATCAGTTGAAGTCCTTAACAGAACACAGACTGACCTCCACTAAGCAAGAAGGAATTCTGTCAACAGATGGCCTTTGGACCCATCTTCAACTTTCCCCTGAATCTCTAGCCTGCTGGCCTCTCCTAAGTCACTTTAAACTCACCAAGCCTCCACAATTGCACGAGCTGATTCCTTAAAGTCAATTTCTCTCTCTCACTCTTCTCTCACACACACCCCAGTCCTGTTCTGTTCCTCTAAAGAACTCTGACTAATATGGAGGCTTACTGTATTATTTTCTTAAACAGTGTATGTTTGAAAATTTGGATATCAGGCAGACCTATGACTGAATCCCACCTGTGATCTTCCTAGACTATCTCCCCACCTGCTACAAGGAGAACAATTCATAGAATCTATTGGTACTTCATAGAATTTGGAGAGCATTACATGAGATAGTGAATGTAGCCTAATTCACATATTTATTTATAAATTGATTCAACAAATATTTACTGTATACCATCCCTGGTGTTGGAGTTATGATTATGAATACAAAGATATGAGACCACTGCCCTCCAGCAGCTTAGATTTCAATGGAGGAGATGGAACTAAATGAGATCATCACACTGCTGAACGTACAATCACAAACCGGTTCAAAGGTTTTGAAGTAAAGGACCATGATTCTGTGAGAGATCTGCACAAAGGCATATGACCAATAATAGAGGTTTCAGGGAGAGGGTGCTTGAGGCAGGGATGCTCGAGCTGAGGGGGCACAGGTGATGCAAAGGTTAAGAGAGAGGGAAAGGAGGCAAGTATTACTGCAGGAAGGCCTGAGGAAGAGAGAGGGAACGTGAGGTGAGAGAAGCTCTCAGAGGCCAGAGGTGTGTGGGCACCAGGCTGGGCCAGGCTAGAAGTGGTGTTGAAGAGAATACGAAGAGTAGGGTTCAGACCATCACAGCCAGTGAGGAGTCATGGAGAGGTTTTCCAGCAACATAGTGTGTGCGTATGCATGAAAGAGAGAGAGAGATAGGGAAGGAGGGAGGAAGGGACATCTTGCCTTTAGGAAAGATGGGCTAAGATTTCTTGGGTTGGTAAAGCTGCAGAGGGTATCCTGTGGGTGGCTGCAGTTCGGGCTACGAGCTGCAAGAGTGATGGTGGTGGACGCGGCTGCACTTTGACCCTTGTCACTCCTGCCACTGAAAATGAAATTCACCAAGACGCTTTAGTTGCCTTAGCACCTGCAGAGGGCAGGACCATGTCCATTAAGCCTGCCTTTGGAAAGGTATGTCTTTCGCAAGCAGCCAGCTGCCCAGAAAGGACTGCCAGCCAGAAGCAGTCTAGGCCACAGGGTCTCCATCTTGCGCCGCTTATTTCCTTTCAGACCTTGGCCCCGCCCGTCTCCTCTCTGAGCCTCAGTTTCCCCATCTGGAAAGGAGTAATACCTGGTCTAACAGCCTTGCAGAGCAGCTGTGAGTTTTGTGATATCAGAGCTCATGAATGTGGAACGACTTTGAAAAGTTACAAAAGCACTAGGAGGAGAAGAAAAAAAAAAGGTGAGGCAGTGTTTGCTCCGCATCTGGTTTCCATATTGTCTCAGGCATTTTGCTTTGGGAGAGCAGCCTCGCCTCGGAGACGATTGCTTAGTTCCAGGTTTAGGCCTCAGGGTCCCCAGTGGTGAGAAGAATGTTTAATGAGAATAGCCAGGGCACAGCACCCGACCCTTCACAAAGTCCTCCTGTGCAGGAGACCCTGTGTAATCCTCACGCAATGCCACAGGAACAAAGGACAGGCAGTGTTACTCCGTTTCATAGACGAAGAGGTCAAATGCTGGAGGTAATGGGGGGCCCTGAGTAAGCGGTGACTCCAGCTCCTGTCTCATGCAGCCAAATAAGCTCCCGGTTGTACATCCCCTCTGCTTTTCTGTAGTAAATAAGTATGGATTATAGAGTTTTAAACCCAGGGTTACTTCAGAGATCAACGGTTGGATTTCTCCTCCTTCTTCTTCTTCTTCTTTTTTTTTTTTTTTTTACCTGCGTGCATGGTATCTGAAACATCTGATTTTATTGCCAAGGTTTAAGAATTTGGTGTTTCCCATAAAAATCTAGATTCTTAGTTTCTCCTGAAAAATGTGCATTCTGACCGCTAAGAATCTCCGTGTCTGAAAAACAACCCAGGCTGGAATGGAGAGCTGGCCACGCCTTCTCCCCTCTCCCACTCTGGGAGCTGGCGCAGGAACAGCTGCCAGGTAGCTGTGGTCCCTTCCACGCTCCTCAGGGGACTGTTACCCACCTGGTGCCCAGGCAGACACCGTACATTTGTGACACCTATTCTGAACCACCCTCCTCTTTTAGAAATGGGAAAACTGTTCCAGAGAGGCCGAGTGATCTGTCAGAGGACACACAGCTTTGGGATGCTGAGATGGGAGCAGAGAGAGTGGCCACCTCCACTCCCAGCTCAGCCCCCACAGCACCTTGCTGACACACATCTGCCGCACCCACGGGAGAGGCCTCAGCACGGCCATTTCTTTTCTGCTCTTATGTTTCCTGCTCAGAAGAGAGGGCTCACGTGAGAGCAAATTAGGAGTCAGTGTCAAGACACATTTAGGGAGAAAAGTCCACTGTCATTTTTGCAAAGAACCCAAATCAATCAACTATATTTAACCCTTTTATCTCTGGCAACAATTGACAAAGCAATCAATTGGTGGAGTATTTCCAAAATGATTTATTACCACCAAGGTAATCTGAAAGGAGCAAAATAGCTGCAGGGCCAGGAGAAGGGCATCGGTGTGCTCTGTAGGTCCTTCCCAACACGGCACATGTAGGGAAGACCACACCTCACCCAAGGGCGCTCACATCAGCTGATGACCACCAGTGCCTGGGCCGCCATGCATTCAGGCATATACTTCCCGAATCCTTCTGCTTTATATTCAGAGGCGGCCTCCTGCTGCCCGTGAAATCAGACTGGAGCTACTTTTGGCCCCTGTTGCAGGCCTCTCAGATCCCCACCACGCATCCCTGACCACAGCCAGGCCTCACAGTCTGAAAGAGGTGCCCTGGCCCTGGCTCATGGCGTCCTACACTCCAGAAAGTTCTAAATGCAGACCCAGGAGCACTGGCCACTGTTCTCAGCTCTGTTCCATGTAACCCAGCTCTGCTGTGTGATCTTAGGTCTTCACTCCCTTGGACTGCAAGTGTTTATTGAGGGGCTCAGAGACAACCCCTTCCCTGAGCAGAAATTCTTTGGTTTGACAGTTCCTTGAGAGGAGACGAGGAACCCAGCTCCACAGCTTGCGTCTGCAGCATTCACGGTCCCCAGGCTTCACCTCTCCTCCCCCTTATTAGAGGCCACAGTGGTTTGTTTTTTTCTCCTCCAGTCTTTGAAACTTCCTGAGGACAGAGCATTGTCCTGTGCGTAAGGGTTTGCTGCCCCAAGGAGGGGAGCGCTCATCTTCATTATTTCCAAAGAGGAGCTGCCGGAGCAACCCTGAGACATTTTATGAGAAAGAAGACCTTAAACTGGTTTTCATTAAATGTGGCTTGATGGAGGCGAACCGGAAACATCCACTGGAGCAATGGCAGCCTTTCAAAGCCCCCCTGCAGAAACGATAAGCTATAAAAACAAATGGCCCAGCAACAGAACAAAAAACAAGGCTCCAGGAGCATTTGCCGGGCTGCAGACCCGGCCCACTGGGCCCTACCCCGCCTCTCAGAGGCTGAACCATTAGGACCTGGCTGCTTCACAGGATAGCTGGAGCCAGGGGCACTTCTGCAGCCCAGGGGGTTCAGAGGTGGGGGAACAGAACAAAAAGAAGAGGGCAGGGGTGACTGGGGAGGGGTCCTGGGCATCGTGGGCCAACCATGACATTGACTTTGTACAGGGCACTGTGAGAGTCTTTCTGTACATCCTGGTTTTTCACTGACTCCCCCTGTAGAGATGCACTGTTGTCATCCCCAGTTTGCAGCAGAGAAACAGAGGCTCCTGGATGCTGAGAACGGTCCCAAGATCCCAAGGCTGAGCAGGAAAAACAGGACTCAGACTCTCATTCCCCAAACCACTTGTGACCCCACCTCCTATGAGGAAATGACTAGAGACTTAAACTGGCTTTCGGATCCCAGGAGAGAGAGAGTCTCAGAAATCACCAAGGCCAAACTCCTCCCTTTCTGTGTGAATTGGAAGCGACAGCTTTGGCAGTGGGGAGAAGACTGCTCTTGAGTATCAGAGAGACCTAGGCACACACACATCTTCCACTTACAGGCTGTTTTTGCTTAGGCAGTTCCCTGTCCTCACTGAGCCTCGATTTTCTCATCTGTGAAATAGGAAGAGCTTCAACACCTGGTTTTTTTAGTAGCATTGTGATGGTTAAGTAAGGTTCATTCAGCTAGTGTTTGAGCAAATTCTATGTGGCAGGCGCTGTGCTTGGCCCTAGAGAGATACAGCAGTGAACAAAGTAAACTAAAACCCCAGTCCTCATGGGGCCTGGATTCCGATGGAAGGGATGAAACAGACAATAAATATGATAAATAAGGAAATGAGGCTGTGTGTCAGAGGATGATGTAAGTGCCTTGGAGAAAAATGCAGGCTAGAAAAAGGGGTGGAAGGGTGGGGGCGAGGAACAGAATTGATGGAGTGATCAAGGAGGGTCTCACTAGAATGTGAGTTAAAGACTTGAGGAGAGTGCTCCTGGCCAAGGGCACGGGGAGGGCAAAGGCTGCTGGCAAACCCTGGCAGCCAGCCTGGGTTATGAAGGTATGGCCGCGAGGTCAGGGTGTCTGGAGTGAGATGGCAGTAAAGCACCTCGCACCTGGCCCCTAGGTAGCCGCTGCCTTTGTTATTGTTTTCATTAATAATAGTCAGGTGTCTGGATCCCCCCGCTACCCATCTGAAGCTTTCCCTAGGCTGCCCCTTACCTGCAGAGTTGCTGATGCCCCCTGGCTCCAGGCCACCAGTCCTCACTTCCTTCTGGGCCCTCCTGCCACCTATTCACTTCTGAAATGGTTCCTGAGGCCCCTGTGTGTACTGAGTCCGGGAACGCTCAGAGACCCTACAGAGGGCAGTGAGGACAGGATGAGGGGTCTCAGGGTCCCCTAATGGACTTCTCTAACTCGCCTGCCCTCGGATTCTTCTAGGAACAGGGAAACTCCTAGGCATGCCACCATACTCTGAACCTGACCCCCAGAACTCTGGGTTTATGCTTCTAACCCTGGTGGGAGGCTCCTGGCCCAGTGGGCCATACCTTTGACACAGCATGTTCGAGCATAGCTTGCCATCTTCTGCTTGCTTCTACCCTTGGCTACTTTCTCTCCGCCCCGTCGTTTGTATTGCTTTTGCTCCATGTGAACATACAGAGACTCTTTCCTGGAGGTCAGAGATTTGCTGGTACCTGAACACTCCTTCAGGGATAACGTGGCCCACGGAAGCAGATTGTCTCTGGCAGTCCCACTGAGAGGCAGACAGGTCCTCGGGCTCGCAGGCCTGTTCCCCTCCACCTGGCCCCCGTCCTTCTGGGGCTGTCTGCTCCTCATCACTCCATCCTTCCATCCATCCCTCTGGAGTCATATCATTGGGTCTGCCTCTTACAGGGAGCCCTCCGGTTGCCCTTTGGAGTTTGCAGTGTGGCTGGGGACGGTGGCGAGAATAGAGGCAGGGAGCCCTGTCGGAAGCCAGGCAGGAGTCTAGGAGAGAGACACGGCAGCTGTGGTGCTGAGGGTGGGAAACAGGGACCACATGCTAGAGACGGTGTGAAGACGAAAGCGGCAGGGCTTGGCGACTGATTCGATGGCAGAGGAGACGTCCTTTGGAGAGAGTGCTCTTACTGCCTTAAAAGTGAGAACAGTGTGAATGAAAATGCAGTGCTATAGCGGAGAAAAGCGGGAGCCCTTCCCTACTATGTGGCAGTCCTGCAGCAATGACCAGCACAAAAGTTGGCCAGATCTACATCAAGAAAGACGTGAGCCTCCCTCCCTGTGGTAGTGGGGGTATGTGTATGGTTTTTGACCTTTTATTAAGTCTACAATAGCATAATAAACCATGCTATGCTAGAAAAAAAAATCTTGACCTACAAAAGTGGAATGCCTTCAGTGAACACTGAAATGGACGTCAAATCTCATGTCTGGCACTAATCACAAGACTTTGGACTAAGTAGTTACACTTTCTGAGATGGATTTCTTCATCAGTTTAGTGGAGATAGTAGTGAATCTTCTCATGGGGCTGTTGGAGGACTGGAGGAGGTGACAACCACAGCACTGTGTCTGGAAGGCTGTGATGATCGGTGTGTTGTTGTGGGGAAGAGTGGTAACTGTTGTCCCCCTGCTTCTCCACCCTGGTAAGGGTCTCAAAAGTGGTTCCTTGACTTTAAGCTGAATTCTATAATAAATTCCAGGAGTATTAAGCCAGGAGCCACTATTTGGCAAACATTCTGGAATTCAGACTCATCCTAAATGACTCTGATAAGTGAGAGGAAACCAGCCCCTAGGAGACCATTCACAGAAGGATGCCCCTCACGACCCCCTCCATTGATACGGGGAGGGGAGAGATAGGGGGCATCATAAGTGGGGAAGGTTGGCCTCTTCACAGCCAGAAGCAAAGCGTAAATGTGGTAGAATTGTGGGAAGAGGGGGAACAAATGGCATATCCGTCACTGATAAAAGGCTGTTGTTGAGACCCAATAAACCCAGTAGCCAGTCACCGTACCATATGTGTTAGTGGGAAGGTTGCCTTTCTTCCATCTGCTAAGCAGTCGCCCGGCGCAAGCAGGAGGGCCTTGGAGCTCTGAAGGGGGTCAAGCTCTAACAGGGAGATGGAAACATGGGGCTTGGAGGACTGAGTTATATACTTGGAATGGGGGAGAGGGAGTCCCAGACAGGTCTGGGGGTTTCTGGAGGCCCGCATCACTTTCTAAATCTTCCCCTACCCGCTGTTCCCTATCCGTAGCTCCTACCACCTAGGCAACCATGTGTAGAGTCCCCTTCCCGGCCCCACCCCAGCCACCACTACCTGGAGGAAGGGGTGGGCGCCTAGTTGATGACCTGTAAGCTGCCCTTCGAAGATTCAATGAAATGAACTTTTCAGGTCTTGTTCTTGGGACTCTGAATAAGGAAGAGGCCGAGATGATTAGCTGTGAGAGCCCAACTGCAAGGCTGACCAGGCAGGAGAGGCTGGAGCAGCCACCACATGCACGCTGAGGTGTCGCGAATGCAGAAAGCATGAGGAACCGGGAAGAGAGGGTCCATAGAGAGGACCGAATGGCCCACAGAGACAGCACAGCACACCTAAGAGAGGGGTTTTGTGCTGCCCTGGTTCCTGATATTTGTCAGACCCTCCTTTAGTCCCAAATAGGACTTGGGACATTCTCACCAAGACCAGCAGAAAGCTCCCTCGGACTCCCCTTTTCTTGATTTAGCTCAACTGCCTTCTGATCCTTACAACCAAGGTAGGCCACACACTGCACGATCCACATGCCCCACCTCCGTGGTCTTCTCCCAGGGAAGGGAAGCTGGAAGGAGGCCAGGCTCCATCCCGCCCGAGGCAGCGTGGCCTTGTTTATAACCCGCCGGAGCTGAGCTGGGGGGAGCGCAGCAGTGACCTGGCCACTCACTCATCTTTATGAGAACATCCCCCACGTGGGAGCCTTCCCTTTTCATCAGGATGTTTTTCTTGATGTCCAGCCGAAACATTCCCATTTTTTTATTTCTTCCTATTAGTCTAAGCCCTGGCCCTCGATATTCCTGGCTGATATAAACCCTGTCTCCCTGAAGCTCCCCCTCCAAGTTCAGATGTTTGACTGCTTACGCGTGGACAGCCCTCCACTGCTGCTGTCCTCCCCAACAACTCCCCAGCAGCCCCTGTTGTTTTCTCAGCCTTGCTCCTCTGTTTCCACCAGAGATGAGGTCTGATGGAGTTCAGGGGCAGATGGAAGGACAGATCAAACACAAAGGGCACAGGAGGTCAAGAAAGCAGGCCAGGAGAAGGGATCGTCTTGGGCTTGCAGAGAAATGCTATCGATTCAGAGCTCTGAGCAGATATGGAGACTGGGAGAGCACCCCAGTAGCCAGCACCCTGGAGGGATCTCTAAACAGGGTGTCCCCCATCAAGGGACAGAAGCCCGGAGTGACTATGTGTGATCATACAGAAAGACCAGATGCCTTTCTACATGAGCGTGGATGCAAAAGGAAGGCAAGTATAGGCCACAATGAAAGCCATTAGAAGACTCAAAGAAGTCTTTCAACATTCTTTCTGCTGTCAGGCAAGCAAGATCTGGTCTGCCGGTAAGCAGGCTGTGCGTCACCTTAATGTAGACAAAAGTCTGGATGAAAAGGGTGACCCAGAGCAGCTGGCAATGAGAAGGGGCTTTAAAAGGGGAGATGATTTGGGGGGCACTCAGGGCGCCTCATTTTTATCTGAAAGGAGACCTGTGCCATCTTCCTCTTGTTTTCTTTTTTTCTGTTCTTGCCTATTTTACTGTTAGAATAATTCCCCAGGGGAAGTAAATTTTGGTGAAACATATCATGGTATCACTAATTGTTGCTTTCTCAAGGCGTGAGAGGAAGAGCAAGAGCACAGTTAAGAAAATGAGATGAATTTAGGTCCTGGTAGTGTCCTGCCCTTCAGAGTCAGAAAATAAATGATACAGATGCCAATACTCTCCTCTCCCATGGCTGGTATCAGTGAAACTAGCCGGCCCTCTGTTCTCTGAGCCATTGTGGTTACAGCTCTACAGATAGCCGTGAGCACTCTACTGAGCCATATGACCGTCTCGGCCCACGTTCTCTTTTTGGTGCAGTGTTCCATGGTCTTAGATTTTGGGGATTAAGGTGGCAAAGGGACTGGCGAGCACGCTGTAGCAGTACTGAAAGAAACTAGAACTCGCATGTCCTGCAAAATACTGGGGAGAGAACCCAGCTCTGCAGATTTGGATTCAAATCCTGGCTTCAAATAGCAAGTCCTGTGTTCTTGGATAATATTTTAGGTTTTTTGGGTCTCAATTTCCCCAACTATAAAGTGAGTTTTAAAATATGGAAATGCAGGATTGCTGTGAGAAATTAAAAGATGATGCATGTTACTGCTTTTTATAGTGCCTAGAAAATAATAGATGCTCAATAAAGCGTAGCTTGGTATGGGAAAATTGGGCTTCCCTGGTGGCTCAGTGGTAAAGAATATGCCTGCAATGCAGGAGAACACCTGCAACACAAGAGACACGGGTCAATCCCTGGGTCGGCAAGATCCCCTGGAGAAGGAAATGGCAACCCACTCCAGTGTTCTTGCCTGGAGAATGCCTGGAGAGTCCCATGGACAGAGGAGCCTGGCGGGCTACAGTTCATGGAGTCTCAGAGTTGGACACAGTTTAGCAACTAAGTCTACCCATTCAAGTGTGTTTGGGGGTGAACTGATTCAAACTCGGTGTCTAGCACATTGACTTGTCTCTTTCAAAGTCTATGAAGTTAATCAGGGCAGAACCATTCCTGCTTGTATTATTATCTGGAATCAAATGACAGTCGTCTGACTTTCTAAACAACCCATTTTGTCTAGACACTTAGCTGTATAGTTTTTGAATTCTGTGGATGGTAGGTGCTGGGAAATGACCAATTTTTATGTTGGAGCAACTGTGAAAGTTGCTCCTGATGAACCATCCTTACCAGAGACGATCAGATACGCAACTAGATAAGAACCAAAAATGGGAACAGTCACTCCTAGCTTTTGTTAAAAATGGAAAGTCAGTGACACCTCCTGTAGGATCCCCCACCACCAGCACTCTCATTGGCCTGGATGCAGGGTTCAAACCCCAGCAGGCTCCAGTGGTGTGACTTGACAGTCTCAGACCTCTCATCAAAGCTGTGGTTTTGCTGGGACCTAGGCGGGAGCCAGACTTTTTTCGGCTGGCCCAAAGTGTTTGTAAAAGTAAGTTGTTTGTCATCTTAATTTGTAAAAGCATGGAATTTGCAGTTCTTGCCAAAAAAAATTAGCAACCTTGTACATTGCATGCAGCTTGCATAACAGATGGCGGTCTGGGGGGCTGATCTTCTTAAAAACTTGGTGACTTCACGGCTTGATGTCCTGAACGAAGTTGTTTTCTCTCAGATAGCATTTCAGGAACGGAGACTTTTGATCAGGAGGCAGACCTGAGCTGAACCCAGACTTGGAGACTAACTTTTCAGAGTTTCTGAAATTTTCTTCCAAAAGAAACTTTATGCATATATGTATTTGTTGGCTTCTGCACATCTGCACCTCTTGCTTTCTTCATAGGGAGTGGGAGCCAGACTATAACAAGAGAAGCTGTTATCTGAGTGTCTCTGCAGAGTAGGGAACAGCCAGCCCTTACAAGACTGCCCCAGGTGCCTCCAGAAAAGGCACAAGCTTTGCATAAGCTTTTGGTCTGTGGGGTGCTGGTCTGAACTGACCTTGCTCTTTAAAGGAACAAAGACAATTCTTTCTCAGAGAAGAGGATTTGACTTTAAAAGCAGCTATTCACGGTATAGTTATTGTGTGAATGTGGCTTTGAGTGTCACTCCCAGGAGAGTAGGATAAAGAATGGTAAAGCTGGGAGGGGCCTTCAAGATACTGGGGTCCACCCCCCTCATTTTACAGATGGAGAATCTAAGACCTCAAATTAAAAGGCACATCCTAGGCAAAAACAAGTCAGTGGTGGAGCTTTCATTAAATCTTATATTTTCTTCTCCCAAGTGAGGATGTGTATGTGAATACACCATCAGTCATGTCTGACTGACCCCGTGGACTGTAGGCTCCAAGGCTCCTCTGTCCTTGGAATTCTCCAGGCAAGAATCCTGAAGCGGGTTGCCATTTCCTTCTTCACCCAAGTGAGGATAGGCTACCGCTTACCCCTAACCCTGCCCCCAGCCGCCTCAACATCCATACTTTGTAGCAAAGATCAGGCTGCAGTAGCACCAGCCGTCTCCGAGCTCTCAGTTGTTCTTGGCCAGAATGGAAGAGCACAGTATAAAATGACTCCCACGCCAGGAGGAGGCACCTCTTCTGATGAGCTGGACCCCTGGTCTCCCAAGTGCGTGTCACCCCAATTCCCCAAGTACCTTCTGTCTTTTCACTTAAAAAGCACATTCTTTTGAGGATGGTGCAGAAAGGCACATTGACTTATCCCATAACAATCATGGCTTCAAAGACCATTCAGTCTAGATCTCAGTGGTATAGTCTCATCTCTCAGGTAGGGCATCAGTGAAGTCGGACCCAAAAGGCATTGGCCTGGAAATGTTGTGATCCACCATTCTCTTCCTTCAAGAACCCCTTGAAGATGCTCTTTCTGGGACTCAGAGTCTTTGTTCATAAGGCACAGAATTCATCTGGCTTTTCCGAAAGGATTTTCAGAGAAATTCAGTTTGCACAGGGGCATAAAAAGTTTACTTAAAAGAAAATTCTCCCAGTCAGTTTAGTTGCTCAGTCGTGTTTGACTCTTTGAAACCCCATGGCAGCATGCCAGGCTTCCCTGTCCATCACCAACTCCCAGAGCTTGTTCAAACTCATGTCCTTCAAGTTGGTGATGCCATCCAACCATCTCATTTTCTGTTGTCCCTTTCTCCTCCTGCCTTCAATCTTTTCCAGCATCAGGGTGTTTTCCAGTGAGTCAGTTCTTCGCATCAGGTGGCCAAAGTATTGGAGTTTCAGCATCAGCATCAGTCCTTCCAATGAATATTCAGGACTGATTTCCTTTAGGATTGACTGGTTTGATCTCCTTGCAGTCCAAGGGACTCTCAAGAGTCTTCTCCAACGACACAGCAGTTCAAAAGCATCAATTCTTTGGCGCTCAGCTTTCTTTAGAGTCCAACTCTCACATCCATACATGACTACTGTAAAAACCGTAGCTTTGACTAGATGGACCTTTGGTGGCAAAGTAATGTCTCTGCTTTTTAGTATGCTGTCTAGGTTGGTCATAGCTTTTCTTCCAAGGAGCAAGCGTCTTTTAATTTCATGGCTGCAGTCACCATCAGCAGTGACTTTGGAGCCCAAGAAAACAAAGTCTATCACTGTTTCCATTGTTTCCCCATCTGTTTGCCATGAAGTGATGGGACCGGATGCCATGATCTTCTCCCCAGGACGTATTAAATCAGTATTATTTTTTATAATAAGTACTTCAAAATATCTTTGTTTTAATAAACATTACTTAAATAAGTATTCTTTTTATACAATCACAGAAATTTGGCCAATTTGGGACTAAATAAAATTAAATGCGTGGTTTCTTTGCAAGATCTAGCAGAGGCTTCAGTATGAAAAACACGCATTAGAAAACTGGCAAGCAGGGGTGAAATACACACTATTTCACAAACGTGTGGTCTTGTTTAATCAGGAGCCCTGCCTCAACTTGACAAATATGGGACAGATGATCTTTCAAACCATGTGGGGTTGTAGCATGGTGCTTCTGCTATGCGCTCTTCCTTGATACATCTAGTAGCTTTATTTTCTAAAATAATAGGTGGACCCACTTCCAGGTTTCCCTCTCTCATTATCAGTGTGATTCTGTTTGCGTTTTCTCAGCTAATGTTTTTTCAGATGCTGAAAATTATGTAATTAGCTGTGAGGTCTCAAGCCATAATTTGGGAAACATTTCCCACTTAAATTAAAGGCTCTGCATGCCCACCCAATCCGTAATTGTGTGGATCTTTCAAAACTCTCCGTTGGCTGCATTTAATTGTTAAACATTAATTTAGTGGGGGAGAATCTTCAAAGAAGGGGCAGAGGGATAGAGGAAGCGTGGCTGGTAGGACCAAATATTAATAGGTTGGTTAAAAGCAAAACAGTAATTCTTCCCGTCTAAGCTTGCCGCCTTTGGTCGTGTGGAAAAGAAACAATCGGTTATTCCGGGATTATATAGGTTTCATTGACTTAAAATGACCTAAAAGCAGCCAGAGGGAGATTTACTTTGTCTTTATATTTTGCCTGAGGAGACAGAAAGAAAAACAGAGTTTTGTGTTTTAAAATCTGAAATGCTCTTTTCTGTGACGGTTTCCAAATGTGTTCGTTAAAGAATGCAATGCTATTTGACAAAGACCAAAATTAAAACGGAAAAATCCCATTTTGCCAGCAATGTCACTTGTATAGCCATGTAGCTCAGCAAACTCTGGGCCTGTCCCTAGTGCAGGGCAGGACTTGACTTTTGGTGGGCATCTGAGTGGAGGCTGGAGATGTGTGGAGTTGCCGTGGTGATGGCTGTCAACAAAGGTTACCCCTAGTGGAACCTCTTTGGCCCCGTGACCCACACACAGAGTCGGAATAATAGACTCTGTAAGTGGCTTCTGCTCTGCAAATAGAGACAGGGCTGGAAATCAATTATTAATGAGCTGGGTGACATTGACATTCATCCACATTTAATAAGCACAGCCCGGCAACCAGAGGAGAGCTAGGTTTTGCCCAGCAAAGTCCCACGGGTCTGTGGGGAATTCAGAGAAAAAGAAAAAGCTGGGGACAGAAATGCAAAGAGAAAGGGATGAGGTCTATAGCCACTAAACAGATTTTAATTATTTAGATTCCTCTGCTTGACATTCCTTTTGATACCAGTTTTTAATCCTAAATAAACTCAAAGGATTTGACAGTCAGATCATACAGAGAGCATCTGCTCTGTGCTGCCTCCCAAATGCCAAGCAGAGAGATAAATCAGACGTGATGGGCTTTTCCACAATTTGAGCATGAGGGGCAGATTGCAGTGTTCTGATCGACTAATGGGCCGCACCTTTATTTGTGATTCTAAAGCCCTTCAGTTCGTTTTTGGACTTCTTTGCAGGCAAGTGCAATATTAATGTAACATTAAAAAAAAAAAAAAAGATTTTGAAATATGTGTCTTCATTGCCTGTGTTCTCCATGCAGAATAAATAGGACTTTGGTTTCTAAGGCTTTCTGCAGGAATCACTCTGGTTTGTCTTTTTAATTCCTTTCCAAAGCAGACTGTGCTTTCTTTATATCTAAACAAGTGCAGAGAAAAGCTGCGTTAGCACTGAACTTGAGGCTGGCACAAACTACATATGCCATCTTTCTAAGAGGGGGCCTTGTTTTATTTAAAAAGACGCCCACACTCTAAAGTGGGAACGGAGGGGGCAGAGGCACAGATAATTTCTAGAACCACTTCACAGATTGGTAAACGAGGACCCAAAGGAATGAGCTGACTGTGAAATTTGCTCAACTGACCTTTGAATTAAAAACGCCAGCCAGTCAGCTTCCCTTCGGTGCAAAGTTTGTCAAGTGTGGGCCTGGCCTCTCACCCTTTGATATTCTCGTGGTTTTTCTGGAGTCTGTCACTTGAAGGGCTGGGAGGGAGGACAGGACCATCCTCTGCCTCTGCCCTCCAGACCCATCCCAGCTTCTCAGACTGTTCCTGCAGCAGACTTGGCCTTCCTAGATGCTGGTTCATGGAACCTGGCATGGCGGTGAGGGGAGATTTCTCAGGGAGATGTGTCGCTGGCCTCCCGGGTCTGCAGCGAGTTACTCATGTCCATGGAGCCCAGCCTGCCTTGCAGCATGCTGACAAAGGAGGCCAAGGTGCTCAGCAGAGACTGGAGTCAATTAAAGGCTGCGACTTGGGAAAAGCCCTCCTTGCGTCTTCCTTTGTAATCTGGACCCTTCACCTTTTGATATTCTAGACGCTTTTCTTTTGCCCTCTGTCAGCACAGAAGTTCTGAAGGTGACTGATGTCTCAGGCCAATAATTACATGTGGCAAAAGTTCTTAAGCTACAGGTTTAGATGCCTCTAATCTCAAGGCAAAAAGCTTGAGGTTTCACAGTCCCTTCCTGTTGGGCAGGGTTGAGACATTGGACAGAGGGAGCCCATCAGCGTGCTCCCTGAGAGTAACTCGAGGCCTGCCTCTGCGTGTGCTAGAAGTCTCTTGATATCAGAATCAGATGGTAGGGGGCTCTCCCCCTCTTTGGCCATTGCCAACACCATTGTGTTTATTTCCATGGGAAGTGGGAAGTTTGGATTCACTGCTACAGAATCCTTCAGTTTCAATTATTATATTTTGCAGTCTTATCAATTTATGACTTCAGCTCCTTAAAGACTGATTAATTTGCATTCTGTAAGACCTTACTTCAGGCGCAGTATCGGGTCATCTCAGTGGATCAACAAATACTTATTTGGGCACATGCCATGCTTTGGGCACTGTGCTAGCACAGAGCAGTGGACTCCAGACAGGGTCCCTCTCCCTATGGGCATGTGGTGTAATTGGGAAGACCAGGCTGATACATGTGGAAAGTGCCAGCAGAGAGGGGGCTGGGTCGGGGGGACCTTGGGAGCCAGGGCAAGGGTCATCTAACTTAGACCTGGGGTTCAGGGAAGATTTCTTAGGGAGCTGCTGTCTAGCCTGAGATGGAAGAGTGGATCTGAATTTGCATATGTGACAAGGAAAGGAGGGCGCTAGATCAGAGACAGGGAGCTGGGAGATGAAAGAAGCCAGAGGAGGTGGGTTGGTCTTTCTCCTGAGAGTAAGCTTTGGCGGTCTTGCAACAAGGGAGGAGCTTAATCTCTTTCTGTTTTAGTAAGTTCACTCTGGCAGCATGTGACAATGGTTTGGAATTTGGGACTTAACGCTATTGTTTTGTTTTGTTTAATAGTAAGAAATCGGGTCCCTGTGGGCTAGGGGAGGTGGTCCCACAGATCAGAGGGCCAAGAGAGGGCTAGACAGCCCCTTCCCTGTGCCGGAGCCTCACGTCTATTTGAGCCCCCCTCTTCCACTGCTGGGGCTTCCCTGGCGGCTCAGACAGTAAAGAATCTGTCTGCAATGTCATCACTTCAGTCATGTCCGACTCTTTGCAACCTTATAGACTGTAGCCTACCAGGCTCCTCTATCCATGGGATTCTCCAGACAAGAATACTGGAATGGGTAGCCATGCCCTCCTCCAGGGCATCTTCTCGACCCAGGAATCGAACCTGTTGTCTCCTATGTCTTTTGCAATGGCAGCTGGGTTCTTTACCACTAGCGCCACCTGGACCTGGGTCAGGAACATCCCCTGGAGAAGGGAATGGCTACCCACTCAGGTATACTTGCCTGAAGAATTCCAAGGACAGAGAAGCCTGGCAGGCTTCAGTCCATGGGGTCTTGAAGAGTTGGACACGACAGAGCTACTGATACCTCCCACTGTCATTTGCTGCAGGCAGCTCACCCTGTCCCTAGACCCTCAGTTTCCCCAAATGCTTGTGTCCCGTGTGTAAGTCATTTGCTCTAGCACCACCCCGCAACCTTGGCTTATGTAGACTTCCTTTTTCTCCTCCCCCTGCTCCCAGTCTTTCTTTCTAAAAATAATATCCCTGGGCCTGCACACACTCACACACGCTTTTGGCCGTCGTTGAATTTGGAAGGCGGTCGTGTAGTAGAATTCCGGAAGGCTGGCTTAAGGTACCCATTTACTTTTGAAAAGTAGTTTCCTGCTTTCCAATATTCCAGGGGATATTTCCCCTGTCATTTAGAAGAGGGGCCTGGTGAAATAACAAGTCAGGCATGAGGGGAACATGCATCACCCCCACTCGGAAACTCTGGTAGGAAATGAAGCTCTGAGCCACTGAAATAACCCAGGGAAGTCACACACGGTGAAATAGCGCATTCTGGATGCCCTGGGGGTGAGTTACGGCCCCGTGCACCCCAGCCTGTTTCAGATGCAAGACTCTGGTCACTGGATGCTGTGGGGACCCCTCACCTCTCCACCTTGGTGTCTTCTACTGACTGTGACGCTTAACTGCTCTCTCTTCAAAGCCATGGGGACCCTGTTGATCTGGTGGGTCCCACTTCTGAAATGACTGGAGAACCTCGTGTCAATCTTGGTGCTAAATTCAGCTTCTGCCCTGACTTCAAGAATAAGAGTCAGAATTTGAATGAGACTGAACATAATGCCTCCTGTTGTTTATTGAGCTATTAGTTTGTGCCCGTCTCTGTGGTAGGTTCTTCAGCCCATGTTCTCGGCAAATCCTTCCATCCAGCCAGTAGGGAGTTCTGTTTGTCCTTTTACAGCAGAAGTAACCAGGCTTGAGGAGATAATGTGGCTTGCCCATGATCCCTGACCTGTAAGCTGCAGAACTGGGGTTCAAACCCGACACCTCTGATTGTAAAGGCCACATTAACTGCCTCATTGTGCCATCACTCACCCACTGGGTGAGCCTTCCCTCTCTGGTCTCCACTGACTCTACCACATCAGAATGAGACGGAACCTTTAGTTCACAGGAAATCGCTTAAGGAGCCTCCAAACATAGAAGTGAGAAAATGCAGTTTTCCTGGATGGAGGGTGGGTATGTGAGGCTCGGGGTAAGCAGGAGAGGCCCTGAAACACTCAGCGAGTCACCTCCCTCCACGAGGGGCACACATTTGAGCTGAGACCCTGACCTCATACCCCAGCCCCAGTGGAGGAAGTTGCCTCCACGTCTCCTATCTGCTCCCCTCGCCGCCCTGCTCCCTGTCCTCCCCCCTCCCATTGTCTCCTCCCTTCTTGGCAGTCTTCTGCTCTCTGGTTCCCTTGCTTCCTCTTGTCTGAGGTAGCACTCATTCAGAGAGTGGGGTGGGGATGGAAGTATTAACACTCACCATGCAGGATGGTGGCAAGGGTTAGATGCCCACATACATGCCATGCACTCAGCCCAGTGCCCAGCACAGGGCAGTCAGCAGCTGGTGGATCCTGCTGTGATGCATTTGAGGAATTGGAGGTGCAGGAGCACTCAGAGTCAGGAGCCCTGGTTAGAATCTCTAGTCCCGAGTGGCTCCCTCTGCCCCATCACCCACCTCCAGAGGCACAGGAGCACCCAGAACCCTTCTTGGCCACAGTCCCTGTGCCCAGGAGGCCTCCCCCAGCCACTCCTGCCTGGGATACCCCCTGCAGACCTCCCTGTGTCCCCTGATGGATGCCTCTTTTGCTGACCCAGAAAATGACCCTGTTAAGGGAGAAAGTGTAATCCTTCGAGTATAACCTTAAGCTGCCCCGGCTGTGACTCGGTCTTTGCAGTTTAGCCTGTCCTGCTGTCCCCTGGGAAGACATTGTCCAACTCATGCCCCAGATTTCTAGGGACAGAGGATGTTCACCAGTGAAGAAAGATTTAAGGTGATTCTAGTGGGGAAGGGGTCTTTCCTGTTCCATTGTGAGCCCCATGAGAACAGGGACCCCATCTTTTCTGGCTGCTGCCCTAGAAGCCAGTATTGGGTCAGGTTCCTACAAGGAGTTCATTAAAATGATTCAGAATAAAGGGAAAGGTGAGTTGATTAGGTAAGAGCAATGAGGAAGGAGCTTCACCCCACTGTTACTCCACTGGAGGTGAGAATACAGCTAGAGACAGCCCTGTGTTCGGGCTGAGCTTGATTCCAGCTTCATCATTTAATCCCCATGTCACCCCGAGCAATGGTTTTGACCTGTTAGAGCCTTGTTGTTTGCATCCCTCAAACTACAATGAAAAGAATATGTACTTAAGAGGGGCTCAGGGGGACTTGATGACTTAGTAAATAGGAACAGCCTTGGAAACTGTACTAGACACCTGGTTTGTGCTAAGTATTGTCATCATTATTACACACTTGAGATATTAGAGAGGTTTGTTTATTGTTTGAGGGCAGGTGTGTGTCTTGCTGAGTTTCGTGCCCCAGTACTAGCTCATGAGGGCTTCCAGGTGGCGGGCACAGTGGTAAAGAACCCGCCCGCCAGTGCAGGAGGCATAAGAGATGCAGCTTTGATCCCTGGGTTGGGAAGATCCCCTGGAGGAGGAAATGGCAATCCACTCCAGTACTCTTACCTAGAGAATTCCATGGACAGAGGAGCCTGGTGGGCTACGGTCTATGGGATCATAAGAGTTGGTCCCTACTGATCAATTGAGCACAGGCTAGCTCATGCCTAGCACCTAATAGGAGTCCCTATTGCTGGTGCTCTTTGCAATGATAAAGAAAAAGTTATACAGCGTCGGCCCTTGAGTCAGAGGGAGAGACCTTTGCAGCCGGAGGCATATGATCAAAGCATTGAAACCTTGAGCAATTTAACCCAGGTCACCTTCCGTGTTAAAGATGGAGCTGGGACCAGGACGCAGGTCCAGGCAGGACGGAAGTTAGCCCTGTGGTCTTTCCATTCATTGTGGGGGCTTCTCCATGTCACAGTCACACTTTCCATGACCCTTGCTAGGTTTACACCATAAGAGAGATCTGGAACGCCTATGGAGGGGATGTTGTGGCTCCAGCAGTGATCCCATACGGTCCTGGAGTCTTGGGGTCAAGCAGCCTTGGGTACAGAATATCAGCACGGAAAGGCTGCAACCTGGAGGACAGTCTCCCTGGGTTTTATTTGCCAGTCTTTTTACAACCATGATTAATGACTCTGAAATTTACAAGCCTCTCATTCAAACAAGTGAGAGGAGCTCCCCAGGATTGCTTTGTGCCTTTAAACTCTTCCAATATGTTGAAGCTGGAAAGAGAGAGGAGGCGTCCCCATCATTAGCAGCGGTGGTCTAGGGAAAACCAGGCTTTCTAAGAAAGGCACAGGGAGGGGGGCGGGGGGTGGGGCAGTGTCTATCACTGAGCTGGAAGCCTGAGCCTGACTCAGAGTTCCCGTCAGCAGGTTGAAATCACGTCAGCAGGTTGAAATCACGGGGAGAGTTACCTCCTCGCCTGACTAGATTGTGCATATCGGTGATTTGTGCAGGCTGTTATGCGCCAGGCCACCCTTTATCATCTTCTTAAAGGGAACTGAGAATCTCTGGGGACCTCTCTGTGCTCTGACACTGTGCGAGCAGGAAGTCGAGAGCCATTACTATGAAAAATGGCCTCAAGGATGCAGATGTACACCAGGGGCAGACAGTGGGCTGAGCAAACACATTTATGTTCATGGGGCAAGGGAGGAGTGGCTTGTCATGAGGAAGGATCAGCTTCCTTTCTCAAGGAGCTGCTCCCAGTGACTGCTTTACAAGATGGGAGACTTTGTGCTTGCTTTGGCAGGGGCTCCTGCTTGCCACCCTCGGGTTGTATCGATTCATTCCAAGTAGTGTTGGTCAGCAATGGGAGTCTTGCCTTCTGGAGAATTACTTCGTCTTAAAGACATCCCCTTGAGCAAGCCCAGCCTGAGGAGTAGCAAGCCAAGGCCCGCCGGGGGGGATTATTCACTTAATAATCAGGTCTTTCCTCCTGATTCCCTCCATGACTCCCTTCCCCTCAGCCTGTGCCTCTCTATCAAGGCAAAAATCTAATCAAAGGAATGCAGGAGCAAAGGGACTTGAAAAAAATCAGAGGAGGGATCGACGCAGAAATGCAACATAATGAGGTTCCCTGAGCAGACTTCAAAAGGTCAGTTGGGCTCTGGAGCCCCATGCGATGACCTCACGATCAAACTATTCCTTCGTAGCCCTGTTAGGATCCAAATTGTGCTCATGTGTGAGCCGGAAAGGTGTTCTGGTGGGAGCAAAGCCCACCCCCGCCCCCCACCTCCAGCTGCCGCCTGCAGTAATTGGGCATCGTAACTCTTAACACTTGGATTTGATTTTCCAGGGAAGACAAGCCAAGTTCCTGTGCATGGGTGCTGCGTTTTCATCCGTCCCTTCCGCCTGATTTCCCTACTCTTGCAGCCCGAGCCTAATGCAGGGAGACAGTGTGGCTTTTGATGCCAGTAATCTTGGAGACCTTTGCTCCTCAACCGAAAACTGGGCTCTTGGAAAGTGAGGTTCTTAGGCTCCAATGACTGCAGGAAGATGAGCCAAGGGGGAGATGGGCTGTTATTATTGAAGACATTTTAGGAAGTGGCCATGCTGTTCTCCAGGCCCAGACACCAGGGACTGACTAAGATAGAGAGGACACAGAGATACTTCAGCCACGCCCGGGTCTGTCGACTATAGCCCAGGGCCAAATCCAGCCCTCCACCTACTCTTGTTTTATTGAATCGTGGCCACGTCCATTCATCTACTTATTATCTGTGCCTGCCTTCGTGCCACAATTGCAGAATTGAGCAGTTGTGGCAGAGACTATAATATCTGCAAAGTCTGAACCTACTCTTGTTTTATTGAATCGTGGCCACGTCCATTCATCTACTTATTATCTGTGCCTGCCTTCGTGCCACAATTGCAGAATTGAGCAGTTGTGGCAGAGACTATAATATCTGCAAAGTCTGAAGTTTTTACTCTCTGACCTTTTACTATCTCTCCAATCCCAGATTCACACATTGGTTCTCACAAACCTATAAATCCCTTATATGCCAGAGCAAATTATCCTTGATTTGGGATCAGGTGAGATGGGCTTCCCTGGTGGCTCAGCAGTAAAGAATCCTCCTGCCAAGCAGGAGACCCAGGCTCGATCCCTGAGTTGGGAAGATCCCTGGAGAAGGAAATGGCAACCCACTCCAGTGTTCTTGTCTGGGAAATCCCATGGACAGAGGAGCCTGGTGGGCTATGGTCCATGGGGTCTCGTCTCAAGAGTCCAATTCAACTAAACAGTGGCAGATATGGCAGAGGCAGTTCTGGGCTCCAAGTGCAAGCCACACCCACGCTTGTCCTTTGAGTCATCCATTCAAGGCTTGCTTGCCCTGAGATGTTATCGCCAATGTCATCATCTTCATAGGCCCTTCCCCTGGGGAGCTCCCAGGCTTATTGGCCCCAACTACTGTGGAGAAAGGATGCTTCTGGAAAATCATTATCTGTTCAAACAAGACAAGTCCTTTGCTCTCATGTACTCCATTGATCTGATTTTAGAATTAAGGAAACTGAGATTCAGTGGAAGGAAAGGTCTTGTTACAGATCTCAGTTCAGTTCAGTTGCTCAGCTATGTCCAACTCTTTGCAGTCCCATGGACTGCAGCACGCCAGGCTTCCCTGTCCAACACCAACTCCCAGAACTTGTTCAAACTCATGTTCATTGAATTGGTGATGCCATCCAACCATCTCATCCTCTGTCATCCCCTTCTCCTCCTGCCTTCAATCTTTCCCAGCATCAGGGTCTTTTCCAATGAGTCAGCTCTTCGCATCAGGTTACAGATCTCATGACGAATTAATAGCACAGTTGGAACCAGAATCTAGGTCTTCCAAGCCAGGGAACTTAGATCCCAGTAGACGGCTGAATTAATTCTGCCCTGTCCTCTGAATCTGGTCAGTAGCAACCAGTGCCCTTGGCACCATTTTGGGGAGCAAAAGTCGACTGTGTGACTCACAGTTTCTGCCTCTGAAGAGCATGTCCCTGGTTCCTTCTTAAGGGCGACTGATTGCGATGATTATTCATATAAATTGCACTTGTCACTCCTCTGCACAATGCCAGACCAGGAGTAACATGAGCTCCTTGTAAAATGAACCCCCCTTTTTTCCAGGGTGATTATAAATTAGATATGAATGTAGGCTTAGGATCCTGGCAGACACTGTCCCAGGGAATTCTTTATCTTGCATACATTTACAGAATAACCTTTGAAAAGGTTAGGCCACTGTTGAAACTGAAGTACAACTTTGAAGTTTAAAAATTCCAAAATATTTGGTGAATATAATAATCCCAACTGTCTGTCCTCTCCAACTTGTTGTACGACCCCTCACTGAGATACTGTTAAATGAGTGAAAACATGAATTGGACTCCAAAAAGCCATCCCGGGCTCATTGGAGAATTGACTTACATTCATATCAGTGTGTGAGGATGTCTCAGGGTCTGAACATGGGTCACCTAGAATTTTCTCCACATTTCAAGAATCAAATATTTGCGACTGATGTGATTTGGCTGATAGGAAGAGAAAAACCCAAAGAATCAGAAGGTAGAGTTGAAGGGTGACTGGTATTGATGGCAAACAAGACAAGATCACAGTGGCTCTGGCCTGGGATTTCCCACCCCTGGGATCTCCAGACACAGAAACAAAGTCACGTCAACATCAAAGTTCGGCTCTGGCTTCTGCTTCATCCACTCTCTGACCTACCAAGCAGCCTTGGACTTTGCCTCTCTCATCTTTTTGCTTAAGGTAGTGGTTCTCCACTGGGACACTAGGCAGGGTCCAGGGACATTTTTGATTGTCAAACTAGGGTTTTAAGGCATCTGTGTAAGTAGATGCCAGGGGTGTTACGAAACACCTTGTAATTCATAGGGTAGTGCTCCCTCAAACCACTTCCCCCCCGCAAAAAACAAAATCATCATACCAAAAAATCATTGGCCTAAAAAGTCAAAAGTGCTGACACGGAGTCAAAAGTCCTGACTTACAGGAAGGGTCTCGACCTTGCTCAACATGTATCTGTATCAGAATAAGTACCATGTCTTGCACATAATAGTCACTTTATTGTTATCTGCTTCTTTGTTAAAATTTTCTTGGAGTATATTTGATTCACAATATTGGGTTAGTTTCAGGTGCACAACAAAGTGTTCTAGTTGTGTGTGTGTGTATATATATATTTACACACACACATTCTTTTTCAGCTTTTTTTTAACACACAGATTCTTACAGAATGTTGAGTAACATTCTCTGTGCTATACAATAGGTCCTTGTTGAGTACCTATTTTATATGTAGTAGTGTATGAATGCTAATTCCAATCTCTTGATTTATCCCTCCCCTCCGTGTTTCTCCTTTGGCAATCATAAGTTTGTTTTCGATTTCTGTGAGTCGGGTTCTGTCTTATAGATAAGTTCATTTGTATCTTTTTAAAAAATTAGCTCCCGTGTGATATGTGTCTTTGACTGACTTCACTTAGTGTAACCTCTAGGTCCACTCATGTTGCTGCGAATGCCATTATTTCATTCTATTTTGTGGCTGAGTAATAGTCCATTGTATATAGGGACCACAGCTTCTTTACTTATTCCTCAGCCAATAGACATTTAGGTTTCTTCGGTATCTTCGCTTTTGTAAACAGTGCTGCAGTGAACACTGGGGTGCATGTGTCTTTTTTGAATTATGGGGGTTTTTTTTCCTGGATGTGTGCCCAGGAGTGGGATTGGTGGGTCATATGGTAGTTCTATTTTTAGTTTTTAAAAACTTATCTATTTATATGGCTGAACCAGTTCTTGGTTGTGGCACAAGAGATCTTTGAGGCATGCAGGATTTTTTTTAGTTGTGGCATGTGGGATCTAGTTCCCTGACCAGGGATCAAACTCGGGCCCAATGTATTGGGAGCGCAGAGTCTTAGCCACTGGACCACCAGAAAAGTCCCTATTTTTTATTCTTTTAAGGAACCGCATTACTGTTTTCCATAGTGATTGTACCAATTTATATTCCCCCTACTTCCAAAGTAACTCAGAGGATGAAGAATCTGCCTGCAACACAAGAGAAGCAGCTTTGATCCCTGGGTAGGGAAGATCCCTTGGAGAAGGGCATGGCAACCCACTCCAGTATTCTTGTCTGGAGAATCCTGTGGGCAGATAAGCCTGGCAGGCTGCAGTTCATGGGGTCGCAGAGTTGGACACGACTTAGCGACTGAGCAGAGCACACAGCACAAGTGTAGGAAGGTTCCGTTTACTCCACAGCCTCTCCAGCATTTATTGCTTGTAGTGGACACTTAAGAACTATTTGTTGAACACATAAACATATGGAAATAGATGGATATATGAATGATTGAATATTATACTTGCCTTATAAAAGTGCTAAAATGTTTACTAAACATTTTTAGCACTGCTGCTGCTGCTAAGTCACTTCAGTCGTGTCCGACTCTGTGTGACCCCAGAGACTGCAGCCCACCACTCAAAGTGCTAAAAATATAGTGTCTTGGCACTATGCCCAGCACATAGTAGGCTTTCAGCTAATGGTAGCTCACGATGATGCTGATAACATTTACCTGAATTTGCTTCATACTCATTTTCAATACCAGCTGGGCCACACTCACTTGTTTTTATCCTTTGCCAGGATAATAGGCAGTCTGTGCAGGCAGAAAGCCCAGTGGGGCTTTTACAAATATTGGTTTACGAAGAATCTTTTTCATCTTGTGTTTTGCAGATAGGTAAGCCAAGGGCCACTTGGTTGTGCCTTCATTTCCGCTCCCTCTGGCAGACTTTTCCTAGGCTGGGTTTTGTTTCTCTAAAATTATTGTTTCATTGCTTTGTTGTTCTGAAGGAACCTGTTGGTTAATATTAATGCATTTTTATCTTGGGCCATTTCCTTCCTGTTCTTTTTTCCAACCTGCCATCCTATTTTGCTTCATCCTTTTTAATATCAGTGCTGCTTGCAGAGCCCTTTCACATGCACACACACACACACACACACACACACACACACACACACATACACACATCTAAGCCTCAGAGCAAGACTGTAGGGGTGTCATCATCTCCATTGAACAGATGGAGAAACTGGGACGGGGGAAACTAAACGATAGCTAATCAGTAGCTTCTGGTTCCTCCTTATTACTTCTCTCCTTAGATGTGAGAACTGCAAGAGATTTAGGGACAGAGGTCATGGAAGGGGTGCTGGCTTGCCCAAACACACACAGGAAGTAATATCCAGGCAGGTCTACTAATGCTCCCATCTTATCTTTGTCAGCTCTTATTTCCCCCACCCCTTTCTGAAGATCGTTTTGCAGCTGGATCTCTCCTGTAGTCATTTATTCATTCATTTATTCATTACTCCTCAGTGCCCAGAGGCAGCGCCTGTGTGCTCTGTCCTGATGTGAAAATAAAGCTGGGTTTGGGTTTTGTCCTGCCATTTATCAGTAGAAAGCATTTGCATAAGTTCCCTAGCTGCTGTGAACTTCAGACTCTCTTATCAGAAGTAGAGATGACAACCCTTGACCTGTGTCAGAGTTGTCACGACAGCCAGTACTGATCAAGGCAATAGAAGGTGTTTACAAGCTGCACTTTTATGAGGGTTTCTCTACTCTCTCTTCCCTCCCTCCCCTCCCCACTCCATGTCTAGAACTGGCCAATATTAACACTTCCGTTACACTGGCATGTGACTTCATGAAGCAAAATGATGATAATTGTGATGGCTAGTATTTATTGAGCCCTTTTTACTGCCTAAAAACTTATGATCTCACTTAATCCTCTAAATACTTTTAAATTTTGAGTATCTCCATCTCACAGATGAGGCAGCTGAAGCCCAGGGTTGCACAGCTAACCACAGGCCAGGCCAGGATTGAAGTTAAGTTCTATTGGATTAAAAAGCCCATGGTCTTCATTCACTTACTCATGCATTTTTTAAGAACCCTACCCCCACCAGCACCAGGCCCCGCCACTGGCACTGAGCAACCCTGCAGATGCTTCCTGAACCTTCCCCACCCCCTCAGCCAAAACTAGGCTGGCAACTCATCTCTCCCCCACGAGGTATGGGGACATGTGTCCTCCTGATGGCCAGCAGTCCCATCAGCTGTGTCAGCTGGCGTCCCTGGGAAGCGGGAAGCGGATGACATTAGCGCTTCCAGCTGGGAACAGCTGATCTACACAAAGGGAGGGCCCGGGAGGCTCAGAGGAGCCACAGGAGGAAGTACGGGCTGCCAGCAGCACCAGCACAGTGACTGTCTGCTGGGCCTCCTGGAGACCTTGGTCCTCGGGCCGGTCCCCTCAGGCTTCCTGAGCCACTGCCTGCCAGAGCGTACTGTTTGGGACTTTCACCCTTCCTGGCTCATCTCCAGGGGTTTCTTCAGGACGAGGTTACTTCATGGCCTGAAGACCACACGGATTGAAATCTCTATAAAAACCTGTTGGGGCTTTCGTAGTGCAAACACAACTGTGGCCTGTGAACAAATATTGACTTTTGATGCTAACTCTCTCATGGATGGCCACCCTTGGGAGAGGCCCATCGCAGGCCCCTGCGTAGGTCAGAGGGAGCCAGAGTCAAGGGCAGATGCATCTTGGATCTCATAGGACCCTCTCCCAGATGGACCCCCCTGGTCTTGGCACACAAGCAGCCTGGAGTTTGGCTGCTGCTGGGAGCAGAAGAACAAGACTCCACTGTGACTCTTGTGATAGTTTGCTAGTGCTGCTGTGCAGAGTGCCGTCAGCTGGGTGGTTTAAAACAGGAGATTCAGTCTCTCAAGCTTCTGGAGTCTAGAAGTCTAAAATCAAGGTGTTGGTTGGGTCTCGCACACTCTGAAGGCTCTTCCTAGTTTCTGGTGGTTGCTGGTGATTGCTGGTGTTCCTTGACGTACAGACACATCACTCCAGTCTCTGCCTCCATCGTCACATGCTGTTCTCCTTGTGTGTGCTCTCTGGGTCCAAATGTCCTTCTTCTAAGGACACCAGTCATTGGAGTAAGGCCTACCCTTATCTAGAATAACCTCATCTTAATGTGATTACATCTACAAGAACCCTAGGGCTTCCCCAGTGCCTCTGTAGTAAAGATCCTCCCTGCCACTGCAGGAGACACAGGTTTGATCCCTTGGTCGGGAAGATCCCTTGGAGAAGGAAATGGCAACCCACTCCAGTATTCTTGCCTGGGAAATCCCAAGGACAGAGGAGGGCTACAGTCCCTGGGGTGGCAAGGAGTCTGACATGACTTAGTGACTAAACAACAACAGCAGCAAAGACCCTGTTTCCAAATAAAGTCACATTCACGGGCACCAGGAATCAGGACTTAAACATCTCCTTTTAGGGGACACGGTTCAGCCCACACCACCACTCACGGGAATGTTTTTCTCTTAAGGAAGGATATGTCCCTCCTCACAGCCTCGCCAGCTGCCTCCACGTTACCTGAGGGGACCTGCCTAAATCACGCATCTGGTTAGATCACTCCCCTTCCGTGGTGGTCCACTGCCCCCGGGGAAGCGCCTAATCTCCTGGTCTGGCTTTCCTCAACCTGTGGCCACTGTCTCCCCCTCTGCCTTTTGTGTTTGGCTGTCCTCTGTGCTTTCAGTCCTCTGAACAGGTCTTGCGGTGTGGTGGTTGTTTAGTTGCTAAGTCGTGTCTGGCTCTTTTGTGACGCTGTGGACTCTAGTCCACCAGGCTCCTCTGTCCGTAGAATTTTCAAGGCAAGAATGCTGGAGTGGGTTGTTCTTTCCTCCTCTAAGGGGATCTTCCCGACTCAGGGATCAAGTCCACAAATCCACTCTCAGGTGGGGTTTTACCAACTGAGCCTCCAGGGAAGCAGGCCTCAGTCCAGCTCTGTTTAAGGCCCTCACACACACTGTCCCACTTGTCAGAGAGGCCTGCCCTCTTCCTCTGTTAACTCCCACCGCTTATTCCTCATGCCTCAACCTGGAAGTCGCCTCCTCTCTGGGGTCTTCTCTGACCCTCCCTGATACCGTGCCTCCCAGGCTCCCTCCCCACCCATCCCCATTGGCTCACATATCACACTGCATTGCAGTTGCCTCTCTACCTGGCTGCGCCTCCAAATTAGCTGCCAGGCTTGCTGCTCAGGATCTGTTTCTTCCTCTCCATTGAATCCCCAGTCCTAGTTCACGGCCAGCAAAAATGAATGCTTCCTGAATTGGATAACCAGCTGAAGGAGTGAATAAGGAAGAAAGCAGAAAGCAAAAATAATAATAGTGCCCGACCACATTGCTAATGTGAGAATGAAAGGAGACTCTTTCATCCTTCTGCCAGCAACAACCTGACACCAAATTTAGCCAGTGACAAGTGCTCAGAGAACTGATGTTTCAGAGAACATGAACGTACCAGCGTTGGGTCAGAACTTAGGATAAACCAGGAGGGCCGTTCCTAGGGGCGACTCGACGTGTTGTTTGGAATGTCTGGTGTTGCGCCACGCTAAAAGTGACTGGTAGTGCTCATGGCCTTCTTTTGAGTTTTCGGGCCCCATTTCGTCTCTCAACAAAGGTGGAAGACAACAGAAAAAGGGGCTAAATCAAGTTGATTTCTTCTGCTCTGACACGTGATGGTGTAGCTCTTTTGCATGGTTGAACACATCAGCCCACTGAAGAATTAAAAAATCTGTAATCCCCCCTCCTTTTTCTTTCATAGTGTTTAGCCAAAACAAGCTGTGAAAGAATGTTAAATATATCATTTTGTTGGCACCATCTCACAAGTGAGTCAGTGAGCTTGCTCACATTTACCACTAAAATTGGATTCTAACTTCCCCAAAATTTATGACAACTGCTCCTTCTTGTGGCTTAAATGTTGACATATAATTAATTTAGGATTTCTTTCTAAGGCTTGCTGTCCAGGTTTGTACCTGCCACAGAAATATCCTTGAAAGTTTATCTAAAAACTGGAGCCATGAAAAAGGAAAACTCTACTGAAGCTTCATAAAGGGTGGGCTGTGCCAACAGGAAGAGCCCAGGGAGAAAGGGGAGAGACTGCCAAGGTGGCTGGCTGCCGGAGGTGCCAGGTCGGGGACATGGAATTTGCAGTGGGGGAAGCTTTGGGTCCCTCTGCCACTCTTCCTTCTGGATTGCTCTGATGTGTGCCCTCTTTGCTCTGCACGTGTCCTTTCATGAGATGACCAGGCGCTGGTCCAGCCCATGAATAACCTAGGCAGGGACACCCTGGGCTGGTACTTGGCCACCCTCAGATCAAGCTGGTCCTGATGCCCATGTCTCTTCCTTGTCATGACCTAGTGCAGAGGAGAAGGTGACAGGAGCTACTGGAAATTATCACCTATTACCTGGCAGGCACTGATGTAGGGACTTTAGCAGTAAGCTCATTTTATTTTATTGTCTCAATAAAATTAAAGGTTAAAATTATGATCTTTGCTTTATAGGTAAGAGAAAAACAAAACAAAACCCTGAGGCTCAGAGAGGTTAAGTGATTTACCAGAGATCACTCAGACTAGAGAGAGGAAAAGATGACAGACAGTTCATGTGTGCAGCGCTTCTGTGAGGCCCTGTCTCAAGGTAAGCCTCGGTGGTGGAGTCTCACCCCTCCCGCCCAACCTTGGAGGAGAGCTGAGGGTCCAGGAATGGGGTCACTTGAGCCAGGTGCAGAAAGCTAAACAGTGCCTGAGTGTGGACGGCTACCCAGCCTGGCCGAACCACCGGCTAGGGCTTGCTCCCCAGCATGCTGAGATGCCGGCAGACCTGGGCAGCTGTGTCCCTGCTTCCCTGTCACATTCCACACGCCCAGGGGTGAGGGGCCCTTGACCTCACCTTGCTGGTTCCTGACAGCCTTGCTCCCAGAGGGTCTGGACATCACTGGCTACAGACTCAGGAAGGAGAAGCAGACAGTGAACAGAAGATGTGTAGCTACTTCCAATCTATGAGGACTCCTTTCTAGAAGCCCAGCCCCAGATTCATGTTGATATTTGACAGAAAATAACAAAATTCTGCAAAGCAATTATCTTTCAATTAAAAATAAATTAATTTAAAAAAAAGAAGCCAAGCCTCAGCATAGGATCCTTTTATGGCACAGTCTGTAAAGGCAGCCCAGGAAACTCACCGAGCGAAGGTAGGAAAGGCCAGGTTCCCGTCCCCTGGTGGCCATCTCCCTGTCAGCTGGCCATCACCTGTGTGACCTGGGGCCAGTCCTTTCTCATTCTAACACCTCTTCAAATCAAGCAACTTTATTTCCCATGTCTCAGTTCCGCTTCCTGCTGGTGTTGTGACTTTGGAAAGTTACTTAACCTCTCTGAGCCTCTGTTTTCTTAATGTTAACAGGAGGAGACTAATAGTCCCCAGTTCATGGGGGTGATTGTAGAGACTAACTGGGTTGATGTGTGGATCTCAACAGCGAGTAGAGGGTGGGTTTACCCTCCCAGAAGGCTTTGGCAATGTCTAGAGACAGTTGTTTTTTTTTTTTTTAATACTTATTTATTTGGCTGTGCTGGGTCATAGTTGTGGCATGCAGAATCTTTAACTGCATGTGCGGATTTCTTAGCTGTGGTATGTGAGGTCTAGTTCCCTGACCAGGGATTGAACCCAGGCCCCCTGCATGGGGAGCATGGAGTCTTAGCCAGTGGACCACCAGGGAAGTCCCGGAGATGTTTTTGATTGTCATGACTTGGAAAGGGGAGGAATGCTATTGGCATTTAGTATATACAGGACAGAGATGGTGCTAAACATTGTACAAAGCCCAGGTCAGCCCCTTGACAAAGAATGAGCCGATCCAAAATGTCAGTAGTGCCAAGTTGAAGATCACTGCTATAAAGCATTTAGAACTCTTCCTGGCATATAGTAAGCATTCAATAAACATTTGTTATCATCAGTGGATTCACTTCTCCCTTTAATCCCCTGAAATATTTATTGGGAACCCACTCTGTGGTAGGTATATGTGAAATACTGCGATGAGAGAGGCATACACGGTCTGTCCTCCTAAAGGCAGCTGAGGCTACAGTCAGACATTAATCAAATACACAAACTCATGACTGCAAATTGTTGTGAAGCTGGAGAGTGTTGAGGGAGAGAAGGGAGGGCTGAGCAGGGAGATTTGACCAGGAACAAGGCAGTGAAGGCTCCCTGAAGATGTGACATTGAAGCTGACAGCTCAGGATAAGCAGAAGGCAACCAGGAAAAGGACGATGGGGAAAGAGCTTCCGGCAGAAGAAACTGCCCCGAAAAAGCCCTGACCAGGGACCCAGCTGTGTGCCTTCTTCTGTGTACGAGTCTGCATTCATAGATGGGCACTGCCAATCAGGAATTCCCCGTGCTCTTGCAGGGGGCTTGTAGCATTGCAGGTGTCTCCATCTAAAGGAAGTTCTCTTTAGCAAAGCCAAGGTCTCTGGGGTACTGTCAGGTCCCCTGGGGACTGCTGGAGGACTTTGGAGTTCTGCCATACTGGGCTTTGGAAGTGACTCCCAGAGACCCAGAGCCAATTGGTGTCATGCTTCAGGTATCCACTCTGTCCTGTCCCAGCTCCTTGATCTCTGGCTCACTTCTTCCCCAAGGCACTTCCTGGCCCTCCATCCTGCATGGCTGGTCTGTCTTGGAAGAGTTAAACCCAGCCCCTGCCTGCCAGGACCTTGGGATTTAATAGGAAAACTTCCAGTGAGTTCATGTGTTATGAAAGTGCCTTTTCCCTGCTTTAATCTTCAAAGTGACCAGCGACAAAAGCAGCACAGAAATTCCCTCTCAGGGCACCTCTGCGTCTAAGTTGGAAATATTGGTGATAGCCGGAAGCCTCATAACAGATAGAATGGGTCCGCTCTGAGGGGCCCACTGTTAACCGTCTTTCAGTTACTCTGGGAGCCCACCCCACCCTCCCCCCGTCAGTCCCAGTGCTGACTGCAGGGTTCTCTTATTCCTGACCAGGAGCTGGGGGTGCAGTAAGACCTAGGCTTCAGGCACTGGCCTATGCTCTTCGCCAACCTCCAAGGGCTGACTTGACTCTGACATGAAATTGAAATGTAAATTCAAACTAGAGAGCGTGTCTGCTTTTTAGCACTCAACACTGGCCATAGATTCCCTCCAGAATAACCTCTGCTTGTCTCACACTTTCCATCCTTTGAGGGGGCAGGGGGGTGATTGGGCAGGGGTGGTCATTGTTTCTTTGTAAGATGGTCCACTGGGCAGTGAGTTTCCTAAGAAAACTACACACGTGTGTTTGCAGAGATGGATTGTGATTTTGGAGGCATCTTGTTCTGTGAGAATGTCTTAAAGCCTACACTGTGTAAAGCACATAGTAGGTATTCCATTTGAATCCATCATTATAGAACATATGCTTGGACTTGAGGACTGTGTTTTTGTTGTGTTAGTTCTAGACACTCCAAAATCTTGTTCTCTAGCATTCTGACCAGTTCTCCTGCATGAAGAGATTATAATGATGTCTTGCATAAAAACCAGAATGGCATCTGTGAGGCCAGTGGCCTGGCCTCATTGTCCTAGGAAGGTGCCATTTTGTTTATATTGCAATAAAAATTCCTTTTTGACACAGCAGCTTTAGGTTAAATAGAAATCTTATGGATGAGAAGTCAAGTCCACCAATGTCAGTGGATTTCATGTCAAGGTCTCCCCAGGCCTCTTAAGGTTACCTGTGAAAGGACAAGGGCAGAAAGGCAAGATCCCATGTGTGGGGACCGAGGAGTAGGAGTGACTCAACAGCAGACATCCTGGCTGTCACTGGGGGAGGATCTAATTTGGAGCACGTCAAGCCTTGGGGTCATACTTTGCTGGTAAAGGCAGACCCTCCCTCAGTAATCTTTTTAGCATCCCACTTCTTCAAAGACACTTGGACCCCAAAGCCCTCATGCAGCCAGAAGACATGTGAATATCCCATCAGTTGCATAGAGGCAATAGATTGGAATCCTCCAGGTAGTTCACTCAATCTCAGAATGATAAATGATCAATCATTGCATTCCTCCTAAATGAAATTAAGATGTTGAGATATATTGCTTGGGGCTTCTGCATGGGATTCCTACAGTTGAATTTCCAACCGAAAATGTACTGCTGTGGAATTGCTGGGGAAGGGAGACATTTTGAATCTATGTTAAAGCAAAGCATTTGACAGTGGAGAAGCCTGCTTCAGACATGTTAATTTTTTTCATATTTAAAAGTGATTAATCATCCCAAATACCATGAAGCTAGAAGACCGTAATGCAAACTCTTGGAAGGGAAGGAAGATGCATGTGGCTTCATACTCCGAAGTGGAGGCTTTTGAAGGAGGCTGTAGGTGAGCTCATGTTGACAGACAAAAAGCACTGACTAAAAATTCATTTGAAAGGACAGAGTCTGGGCAAAACCCTTGGAATACATAGAAATCCACAGATTTACTTTTCAACTAGCCCAGAGCAAAATAAGGGGGAGGGGGAGGAGAAGTGGGAGAGCAGAGACGAGGAAGAACAGGACGAAGCTGTTGTCTTGGAGGAAGTCCTTCTCTTCCAATAGGCGTAGGTACAGCAACACAGACCTTACTTTCTTGGAAAGTCTTTCCGACTCTCTTGGCAGATCAGGTCCAGGCTCTGATTTGTTCCTGTAAATTGGGACTTGATGTCCTAGCGTGTGGATTCGCCCCATGGCCTCACCACCTGCTAGCTGTGTGACTTTGAGTGTGTGTCTTTACCTCTCGGTGCCTCTTTCTGAAGCAGTGTAAAGAGTTAATCGTAGCAACTTCTTCAGAGTGTTAAGGACTGGACAGCGTAAATCAAAAGTGCTGTCCTCAGTGACTGTTGCCGGGCCATTCTTCCTCCTTGGTACTTACTACAATTTTAATTAATAGTCACATGTTCAGTTTAATTATGTATTGAACGTAATGTTTGACAGGCTCACTCAATGTGCATTCCATGAAGTCAGAGCTGGTGCATGTCTTGTTCAGTCCTATGTCCCAGGACTTTGCATGGTTCTTAGTAGATGGTTTCACAATTGTGAGGGAGAGAGGGAAAGAAGGAAGGAAGGATTCTTGTGCTTTTCATAAACATGCTTAAAAACAATATAAAATTCAAACTGAATTTGTCTTTGTGTCTCACTTAACAATCCAGTTCACTAAAGACTCTACTGACCAAAAATTTGGTACTTTTTTTTTTTTTTAACCTATTCCTTGATTTGCAAGGAGTGTGGATCAGGGCTCAATGAGCTCAGAGACCCAGACTATCTCCAAAAGGCCTGACTGACTCCACTCAGCTGGTTGCTGGCTTGTGTTGACACGTTCCCCTCTCCACTAACCAAAGAGTCTGCCACTGCCCCAAGAAGGACGGTTCCTTTTGTTGCCGGAAACTCTGCTTTGGTGTTGCTTAGAACACACAGAAAAGTTTGAAGCACGTTGAAGTTAAAGTACAGTTAATCAAATGCAAACTCCACTCAGCCCCTATCTGCCAAAAAGAAACCATTTTAAAAATGATTTTCAGGATCCCTGACAGTGCTGACTGTGTTTATGGCAGTGGGGTTGCCGGTCTTCGGCGGCCGCTGTGGGCGGCGTGTAAGCAGCATTCCAAAATTAAAATCACATTGAACTTGCCGCATTAGCCATTGCCACATTGGAACGCTGATGAGCTTAGTGACCAGGACCAACCCAGGCCAGAGCCTGTCAACAGCCAAAGGACCAGCCTCTCCCGATGTTTGTGCTTTGCCCAACTTGTTACAAGTTTAATTCTTTGCAGCTTGCTCTTCCTGCTGTTCTGGCCCCTCTCTCCTCTACCGTGTCTTAAAGAGCATAGCAGGCTGCACCGCCTCATCTAGCGCGACCACGGGGGCCCTGGTAGAGGTCAGCAGACGCAGGCACCCCGCTCTCAGGTCTGATGACCCATCAGATTAGGACTCCAGAGGGTGTGCTGCAGTGTCCTCCCCGCCCTGCCTCTGCCAGAGGTCGCTGGTTACTTCCAAAATTCCATCTGGAAGTGGCCCAAGCTGCAGCAGACGCAAAGAACCGCTTGGTTCACCACTTCTCCAGACAAGTGGAGTGCCCCTGCCTCTCTTCGTACATGAAAGCTTGCTGAGTAGTGTTTGCACCGCGGTTACTTTGCAACACACCGAGGCCTTCAGCCCTTCCCGCGAAACGAGGCCAGTTGTCTCTGTCTCCGGCAGCTGCATGGAGCCCTGGGTTGCAGAGCCCTGGCAGTGAAGAGGTTAAGTCACTCACCGGGTGGTGGGATATGTGCTTTCCTGCCCGCACTTGCTCCTGGCCTCAGGCAGTGCCTGCTGTGTGGGGAGGGGGAGAGGGAGGTCTCGCCTGGACCCAGGTGGCCGGCAGGCCAACCGTGTTATTAAGAAACAGGGATCGCAAAACCTTGATCTTCAAAAGAGACCCCTAATTAGTCGCCAGCCCCAAGAGTAAATGGCATTCCACCTCAGCCTGGCGATGCGGGAAGGGCGCCTTCCAATCCAGGGGACTAATTGCCATTATTGGCTCTGCGAAGATCCTGCTGTAAACACTTGTCATCCGAGCCACTTCTGGTCTGCAGGCCTGAGATAGCAAACTGTTCCTGCGTGCCTTAGACTCCCTCAGACGCCCCTTCAGTTCCTTTCTCTAGGTGGGCCATCTCATTTCCGACCCCTCCCTCTTGCTCTGATGAGATTTTCCAAGATTTTCCTAAAGCTGAATCCTCATCAAGAAGGGATTTGAAAACATGTTTTCCTTTATTCTCATCTGAATGTGAAAACATACTCTCAAAAATAACCTTTAATTGCAAGCAGAAGAGATTTATCACGAATCTAACAGGGCATAAGCTTGTGGCCCCTCAAGTACACAGATCTTTCCCCAGGTCCTGGGAGAGGCCTTAACGGTGTGTTGTTGTGACCGTGTCATTTTGTGAAGTTTGAACCAGTCAACTTTCAGTCAATCGTTTTCTCAAAGAGAGCCCACCAAACGTATAAAACCAAGGTGTGCTCTGCAAAACTCACCGTGTCTCTTTTATCTCATGCACTCTGGTTGTTCCTAGAGGTACATATGTTTTCCCTGTTCTTAGACTTTCTGCTTCTTGGTCCTGTTTGGCATCTGTGAAGGGCAACTTCTTCAGGCCCCATGTAGGATGCCAGGTTTTGTCTGAGTTTACTCCTGAACTTGGGGACTGTTTCAAGACCCTGGATCCACCCCCTTCAGGGGCAGGCCAGATAACACCAAACTCAGAGGGCAAAAGAGGCCAACCTAGAGAGAGGTTTGGGGGCCACAGGAATTTGGGGCTGTGGTTCCCATAGGTCAGAGAGAGAGATGGAGGAGGATGGCAGTGAATACTTTCTGAATGTCCTTGTGAAACTTGAGTTTTCTTTTTTAAAGTTTATTTATTTGTTTATGTGGCCACCTCTGGTCTTAGTTCTGGCCTGGGGCCTCAGTAGTTGTGGCATGTGGGCTTAGTTTCTCCATGGCATGGGAATCTTAGTTCCCAACCAGGTTTACACCTGTATCTCCTGCATTGCAAGGCAGAGTCTTAACCACTCGGCCACCAGGGAAGTCCCAGTACGTGAGTTTTCTATTCACCTTTAGGATTGGCTTTTATCAAGCATCTCGGGTCCCTAAGATGACGTGTGCCACACGTATGGTCATAGCAAGCTATGTGGCAGGACCAGATGCCATGTAATGTCAGAGAGCCTGTTTCCTCCAAAGCTGAGCTTCAGAATTGCTTCATGAGAGAGATAAGGAGTCCCCCTTACTCAGCAATATCTCCTTTGTGTGAACAGTGCAGGGTGCGACAGGAAGGTGCGAGTTCTATACACAAGGCTTAGGGTATTTGCTCACAGGATTCCACTGTCTCCATGACGGAGCTGATGGTTTCACTTCTGCAGGTAACCCAATAACCTGAGACAACCGTGAGGACACAGAGGTGCTGTATTCCCAAGAGGTGGGGTTCCCAAGATGACAGGGCCATTTTCCTCCCTCTCCAGGACCAGGGAGGGGGGGAATTGTATTTGTCGAATCATCTCCAAAAAGATTCCCAAAGCATGATTTGAACCTATACGTTTCACTGATTTGAAATGTTAGAAATTGTATGCCAAACTTTTGGTTATTTTAACTAGTTGAGAGAATAAAGACTAACATGGGTTTTGACAACAAACAAAACCAGTTTTTGTTCTATCAGTAATGTTTAAAAGATTCCAATTTCAAACTAAACACAATGTGTGGTTATTCTGTCAGCGATTTATACAGCCACCAGGGCGCCACAGCTACACACTGCATACATCATTGTATTTTTAAAATGTACTTAATGAACTTTTTTTTTCTTTTCTAGTAACTACTTCATTGCCTTAAATGAATGCATTCCAATAGAATTTGTAACAAATGACCACTTTGTGTTTGCATTAATGCCAAACACGTTTAACAAATTTTTAACAAGGAACCCTGGCAAAATGCCAAACTCCTAGAGGGACACTGAAGGAATGCTATAAATTTAAACTAGATTTTACCTTTTCACTTAGCTCAGCAAGTGTCTTAGGTGTCTTACTATCTCAGGATTGTGGCATTTCTATTTTATGTCAGATAAGTAGTACATTTTCATTACTTTTACGACTTAGCTTGTACCTATTTCCACAGGACTTTTAAATCTATGCAGCTGTGTCTGAAATAGTATGATGGCAGCTTGGAAATAGATCTTCTGCAAAATTTGTATCTTTTAAGGGTTGGTGGATGCATGTCTGTATATACATTTCTTACCAAAATATCTTATAGTGTGCAATTATCTTACAAATTTTACAATGTTTATCTTATACTGTCAAGCTATTAAATGTAAAAGCAATTGATTATACATGTGGTTCTCAAGTGGGGGTCATTTTGCCTACCCACACCCCAGGGAAGTTTGGCAACATTTGGAGACATTTTTTGTTGTCAAGATTGACAGGAGTGATGCTACTGGCTTCTAATGGGCAATGGCCCAGGATGCTGCTAATAAGCACCCCATAATGCACCAGACAGTCCTCACAACAAGTACCCAGCCCACAGTAAATGTCCTCTAGTGAATGTCCACAGCGCCAAGACTGAGAAATTGTGGAGTAGAATGACAAAGGCATTTAGCTGGTAGGCGGTCTCTCGGGTTCAGGAAGGTATTATTTTAAGAAAAAAATTACAACGAAAGCAAACTCAACCAATTCTTTTTTTTTTTTTTTTTTTTAAATTACGTAGAGTAACTAACACTGATGTGTGGCAGGCTTCTGACTCGTGCTTCTGCTGTCATCTGACCACTGAGAAGCAAAGCAGGCCCATGGCAGCTGGGCTGAAGTGTCAGTGCTGGGGGCGGCTGGTGGCCCAAACGTGGCACCTGCTCAAGCTGGCCAATGCAGGCTGGGAGCTGCTGTGCCGAAGGCCACCCAGGGCAGTGGGAACGGTCTCCAGGACACTCCTGGGGGCAGGCAGGCGGTTCCGTACCCATGAGAAGATAGTTTTAGATGTTTCACGGGCAAGCACTTTCATTTTAATAGCTATGAAATTATTAGAAGATATATTCGACAAATCGTGACTCCACTGGGATATTACAGCAAATCTTTCTTTAGAAGGAAATTTGTTTTTAGAAAAGGTTTTTGAAGAAAAATATTAGTTTACGGTGACAGGCATTATAGAAAGTTCACAAAAACTGGGACGGTAGAGCATTAAAGACCGAACTTAGGGAAGTCCTGGCCTTAGGGTGAAGAGACTGGGCTCCGGAGTCAAGATGCTGTGATTTCAAATCAAGCCCCAGGAAGGTGGGAATCTAACCAAAAGCACGTATTGCTTCTCTGGTAGCTCAGATGGTAAAAGAATCTGCCTGCAATGTGGGAGACTCAGATTTGATCCCTGGGTCAAGAATATCCCCTGGAGAGGGGAATGGCTACCCACTCTAGTATTCTTGCCTAGAGAATTCCTTGGACAGAGGAGCCTGGTGGGTTACAATCCATGGGGTCACAAAGAGTCTGAAACGGCTGAGGAACTAACACACACACACATTTCCCTTAAGCTTCTGTTTCCTCACTGCTGAGGGTGTGTCAACCAGGTCAATGTCATAGATCTGTCCAGTTTGTTGGAGATAGTTCTCTCAAAAGCGCAGAGCACCCTTGCTGGCAGACAGTGTGCACACAATGTTGGCTATGAATAATTCTGACCACAGTAATAATGGCAAAAATAAAATCTCAGGCACAGCAGTCTATGCTGCCATTTTGTCGTACATATCTGAATTTATCCAAATCCCTTCACTTAAAGCCTTGTGGATGAGTTGCACCCCACTGCACAGAAACGGAAGGAAAAGATGAAATCGGGGGACTCTCAGGGCCCCCATCCCACCCAGCAGGCTCTACCATCCCAACAGCAGTTATCAATTCTGAGCTAAGGTCTTGCTGGGCCCACCACTAGCCCCAGCTCTTTGGGCTCTCAAGTGTTACATTTTATTGCCCTGTGGAGCCTTAGGAGGCCACTTGCAAGGTTACATGTTACTCTCCACTCATATTTTTGAATTATGGCTTCAAGGTGGTTGCTCCTATCAAGAAAAGCAAATGATTTAACATAATTTGTTGCCACTTTGATCACAACAATAATAAATAAATCTTCATGAGGAAAAGGAGAAACCCATTCCACCCAAAAGATGTTAAGTAATAACACAGATGTAGTTATAGATTTTTATCTTTTTTTTTCCGAGCAGAAACAGCTCTATTGGGTTTTCCTGGGAACAGAGTTGCTGGGTGGAGTTGTCCTTCGGGATGCCCACTATCCCAAGAATGAACAGTTCTTTTCTTCAGACTGTTGTTCATTAGCCTATCAGGCACTGGCTTTTGTGTGGGCACCATGTGCGACGTCGGGGGCATCCAAAGCTGCTGTGAATGGGTGTCTGTTTTTGTACCTGGGGGCACTCTGCACACATTTGGAAAGCACATGGAGCATAATGGACATTAACCCAGATGTCAAAAATAGCCTGCGTTTTACTACTGTTATTAAACAGTTTCCCCTTTAACCCCTCCATGTTTACCAAAGACCCCTTTCTCCCAGCCTGTTTCTGCAAATCACTACTGAAAGGGCAGGAGAAGAAAGCCATAATCTGGCAGGTGTCTTTATTCCAAAGAAAAACAGTCTGAAGGAATATTTGTGAGACACCACACGTTTATAGCCTGCTCTCCTGGGGGCGCTTGTCCTGGGGCGAAATCGACTGCTGTGCCCAGCTCACCAGCATCCCCCCCGTGCCCCGACACCCCACCCCTGCACACCAACTGCAGGATTCCCTTAGAAAAAAACAAGTCAAGAGCATTGATCCCATTCAGTACTGATTTTTTCACAATAGAAATAGCTTTCTTTTCTGCTCTGATACTCATTACATATTCTCTGGTTTAAAAAATCCAAAAACTGTAAACCCCCCCCCCAAAAAAAATCAAAAGGAGAAACTTTTAAAGCACCACCCAGAAAAGAGAATTCTTAGCAATATTCTGGCATATACATTCGTGAGTATGGGCATGGTGATGCAAAAACGAGACTGAACTATATGTATGGAATTACAACTTTTGTTAAATTTATTTTGGTTTCGTTGGGTCTTTGTTGCAGAGCGTGAACTTCTCTAGTTGGGGCGCATGGGCTGAGTAGTCGGGGTGCATGGACTTAGTTGCCTCGCAGCATGTGGGATCTTAGCTCCCCCAACAGGGGTTGAATGCTTGTCCCTTGCACTGGAAGGCAGATTCTTGAGCCCTGGGCCGCCAGGGATGTCCCCTGTAATCTGCTTTTATCATTGAAAAAATATGGACGTCTTTCCATATTAAAAAAATTAGAATATTGTCATGTAGTCAATAGATCTTAAGCATGACTGTCACAGCTCCCTGTTAAATTCCTTTCAAGCACAAAATTTTCTTATTTATTTATAAGAAATAAATGGATAATTTCTAGTTTATTGTTTGATCATTCTCTTATTTATATATCTACTTGTTTTTTCTCTTACTCTTGAAAATACTGGCTCTGTGAGGGCACAGATGTTGTCTGTTATTTTTACTATTGTATCCTTGGCAGCAAGCAGGCCGTCTGGCACAGAAAGGAGGTATATTAGTTTTCTATGCTGCATAACAAATCACCACACACTTAGTGGCTTAAAACAATACCCATTTATTATCTCAAAGTTCTGTAAGTCAGACAACCATTCATGCTCCACTGAATTCTATTCTTAGACTTATAAGGCCAAAGTCAAGACTTTGGCTAGATTTAACCTGGGTAGATTTAACCTGGAGGGTCTGGGGAAGTACCCACATCTGAGCTCATTTAGGTTGTGGCAGAAATTAGTTCCTTGTGGCTGTAGGACTGAGGCTCCAGTTTCCTTGTTTGCTATTAGCTGCTGGCTTCTCTTGGATCTGGCAGGACACTACCAGGTCCTTGCCCTGTGGCCCCTCCATCTCAGCACAGCAGTTCCATCTTATGTTCCAAATTTCCCTGAGTTTCTTCTACCAGCAAGAGGAAAGTCTCTGCTATTTAAGGGCTCCCATGATTAAATTAGTCCCACTCATTTTCTCAAGTCAAGTGATTAGTAACCTTAATTATGTCTGTAAAGTTGTAATCATGGTGTGAGATATTCATAGTCCCAGTGTCAGGGATTGCAGCAGGAAATCTTTGGGGTTTGGGGGAGCTTTAGGATTCTACCTGTTCCAGCTGCCCTCTAATACCTATGGGAAGAGTGAGTGAATCAACTTGTTCATTGAATGCACATGGCCTCGAGGATGCTAAGTGAACAAGACTGGCCTGACCCTGCTCTCATAGAGCTTGCAGCCTCGACCAATGTTCCGTAGAAATGTATTGCAAGCCACACCTGTAGTTTTGAGTTTTCTAGTAGCCACATTGAAAAGAGTAATAAGATACAGATGAAATTAACTCTAAATATATTTAATTTTATCCAATATATCCAAAGTATCACCGGAGCACACTTTACACTTACGGTCCATCTCAAGTTGGACTAACCCCACTTCAAGTGCTGAGTAGACACACATGTTCCGTGGCTGCCATATTGGACAGTGAAAGTCGAGGAATGTCACAGAAGGGGGGCAGCGCAGTGTGCGTGAGACTTCCTGTGCGCCATCCCACACTCAGGAGGGTCAGGAAAGATCTCCAAGGAAGAAGTGAAATCGAAACTGAGACTGAAGAATAAGTAGGAATCAGTCAGGTCAAGGGTTCATGTGAATGCATGTCAGAAAGACAAGTCTGTGCAATGAGGAGGAAAGAAAGCTTTAGGACTGCAGAAGCCAGTTCAGCTTAGGGGGAACGGGAAGTGGGGAGCTGGAGAGAGAGGCCAGCAAGCCAGGAGTCCATCCTCCACCCTGACAGCAACAGGGTTGTAAATGAAGGCTGTAACAGGGAGTGCAAGACGAAGTAGATGTTGCTGTTGAAATAGCACTGGTGCCTGTGCTGGAGAGAATGCAGAGTGGGTGCTGAAGGAGAGGACACTGGGTGTGTGCGGAGGGGTGGGGGTGGGGGGCCGCTGCGACTATCCAGAGCAGGGAGGTCAGCCCAGAGATTATCTCACTGTGGGTGGCTGCCCAGATTGCCTCCTTGGTAGAAGCCAGGATTCCTTTTTTAAAAATTTTAAAAAGTATATGCTTCTTTGCTCCTCAGTGAAGGTTCATTTGCCTTTGCAACTCCAGGCAGTGTCATCTGAGATTTCTTTTTTCCCTCAAATCCATTTAGGCCTACTGGCAAATGGGTTGTCTGATGGAAGGAGCGGCGACACTCTTTGAGAGTTCCCTTTCCCGCAGTGTAAACCTTACCCTGAAGCAGTGTGTTGCAGTCTCGAGGCACTGTATTCTGCCTTGTGACCTGTTACCCAGCTGGAAATCTTTGTCTCGACTGAATAAATGACTGTTCTTTGCTACTTTATCTTGGAAAAACATCAAGGACATGGGACATTCGCCGTAATTGTTTTTCAATCATTTCCCCAATCTGTAAAGTATGACCGGCGCATTTTAGTACTACTTTGGGTTTCTCTTTACCTTTTAATCATGTGGCCTTTTAATATATTGGTCAGCCCCTTAAAAGGACGATTAAGAAATGCTTAATGCACAAAAGAATTAGAGCTATGCACAGCTCATGAAGCAGAAAGCGTGCTCTGACTTAGAATTTTCGTACGAAGTTTGCTGAGATTTTATGTGCCAGAATGAGTAATATGATCTGCTCTAGGAACTCCCTAGCTCTCTGGCTCTGCAAAAGTCATTTTTTGCCCCAATTCAAGTTTCTTAACCAGAAGGGTTACACCAAACTCCTCAGAGTATGAATTAGCCGAGTTCATCCAAGCCACATATTTCATTTGCACTGCTTAACGAGGGTTCAAAATAACTGCCTACCTGTGCAGACGCTGGGATCTTTGGTTGGCTCATTAGTCAGTGTGACTTGAGAAATGCTGTGTATCAGCCACCAAATCAGACAGCTCAGGCTGTATGTAAAAACTGGCTCGCACGTGTGTGAGTTAGGTGTGTGTGTCTGTGTCTGTGTTTGATCTTTCCCCTCCCCGCCTTATTCCCCAGATAGCTGCACTATTGCCATGTACCCGGAAACTCCCAGAGTATTTCAAGGCAATATGTGAATGATAACCATGCAGGCACACAACGTCCAGCATCAGTAGGGAAGAAAGTCACCATCTGAGGGTTCGATGTGGGGTGGTCCTCTCTTCTTACCTGTTCTACTGTTTCTTCGCAGGCGGCAGTTGTATGCCACACCCTGGGACCCTCAATGGGGACCGTGAGAAAACTTGAGGTGCTTCCGGATACCTCTTCCCCAGGGCCTGAAATATGCGCATGGCTGACTGTTGCACTTATGTTTAGCGCTAAACATATATATACACACAAGCCACAGGATGGTGGGGATGATAGCCAACTTCATTTCACTCTGTTCTGGTTAAGGAGATACCAATATTCTTTTTTAAGTTATGCTTTTATTGCGGTAAGATACATACTAAAAATTACCACTGTAACCAGTTTCAGTGTACAGTTCAGTGGCATTTAACACATCCATGGCATAATTCAACCAACACCACTATCCATTTCCAGAATTTATTACCACAAACCAAAATTCTGTGCCCATTCAAAGATAACTCTCCCTTCCCCTCTCCCCTCGGCCCCTGTAATCTCTTACTTATTTTGTGCATCTTTGAATTTGGCTATTCTAGATGTTCCATGTAAGTGGAATCGTACAGTGTTTGTCCTTTAGTGACTGGTTTATTTCACTTATCGTGATGTCTTCAGGGTTCATCCATATGGTAGCATGAATCAGAGCGTCATTTGTTTTGAGGGTTGAGTAACATTCTGGGGTGCATATATACTACCTTCTGTGAGCATTTGTGTGCAAGCAGTCTGTGTAAGTCCCTGTTTTTCATTCTTCCAGGTATATACCTTGGAATGAAATTTTCTGTGTTCTTTCAAATTGTTTCTCTTAGAAGGTCTGTAAGTGAATGCTAAGTTTTCTGGTGTCTCGGCCATCTTTAAATCTCTAATATCTAAAAAGTCAAGTTTAAAAATAATTTAAAAACCATACTCATGGTAGAAAACCATGGAGGGGAAAAAATGTTGACACATCATCTGGTCACATAGAAATAATCTCTGTAACATTTGGGCTTATTTCTGATCCCTTTCTTCTTGCTTATCAAGAGACATCTCTATCTCTAGGTGAACTATTTTTAAAAAGGCATCTTCTTCAGATGTGTTTGCAGGACATAATTTAACTTCCTACTCACCTCCTCACTCTATTCTTCCTCTGCATCAGCACCCTCCCTGATCCCCATTAGCCCTGATCAAAGAGAGGGATGGCGGGTGGGCACAGGGGTAGGGAGTGTTTCCCCGTGGTCCCTCTAATCTCCTGCCAGTTCCTCTCCCTGCTAACCTCTGTGCTTTCTTGTTGCAGCTATCAGAAGGGCTGACTAAAGGGCAAGCGCAGCTCTGCAGCAATATTCTGATAATCTATTGCAGTGCAGCTCACATCGCTGTTCACCACCACCTGGAGCGCTCACGGAGACTGAAGAGGAGCTTCACCTTCGTTACTGAGCACGGTTCTGTTCGACTCAGTGTTTCCTTCATCACCTCCTGTCCTTTCCCATGGATTCAGACACGCTGGAGAGGAGGATGTGGAGGACGGGGAGACAGTGGCAGGTCCTCCATTTTTTGGTCGGGATACGGGCATTTAAAATGTGTTCATCTCTTCTGAATGTCATTATTTGATAACATTTTACTTCTGTTACTTAAACTTCACGGGATGAATCTGAACTCCATGGGATCGTAACTGTGGATTCCGCTTCTGTTGGACAACTAGCTTCATCTTCCGTCTCTCTGCTGGTTCAGTCTAAGTGGTCATCTCTAATGCATTAGATTATCAAAAAATGTGAATTCTGTGAGTGAGTGAGTGAGTGGTGCTGGTAGTGTTTGTATACCGAGATGCATGGAGTGTTTGACAGAGAAACCAAAGCACCAAAAATGGTGAGCCTTTACCCTCCTCTGTTTCTTTAATCTGCGGTTTGAAGAACCACATTTCGATGGTGGAACCAGTCGTTACCTCTGGGCCAGGTTGGAAATGAAATCAATTCTTTAAACCACTAATACTTGCCAAGAAATCGCCTTATGAGAACATGGTGTGTGTCTCTGACAATGCATGGCACATCTAAATCGATCGTTCATAGTTCTCTTGACCCTGTGTTTGTGCTGGGGAGTGGCTGCAGCCTGAGGCGCCTGCATATTTCTATCCCATGTGTGTCTCACGTCCCGCACAGTGGGGCCGCAGCCAAGCCTCAGACTCTCGCCATTCCCGTACATCCGGGTCTCCACGAAGAAGCTGGGATTCATTCATACTCAAAATCCAAACGCTGTCCAAACAGCGAGTGTACGCTTAGATCTTCTGTAAATGAAAGGTCATTTCTCATTTTTCTTTTTGAAAAGAAGTCTCCAACATGGATTCCAAAACATTTTCAGCATCACACATGAAAACACTGATGAATGAGGAATAATCACAAAAGCTGTGTATCTGTATATAGCTCTACACAACATGTTTGTGGTACAGAGTCATTATTTAAAGCACATGCCAGGGAGAGAGACCACATTTTCAGGTCTTTTACATACAGTGACATGGTCCCGAGGATAATTAAACTCCTCCTGCTTCCTCTCAGATTAAAAAAAAAAAAAGAAATAAAGTTGTTGTAACTTCATGAAACTCGTGACCGAGTCTGGAAAACATGTGCAACTCTTGTATTGATCCATTTCCTTGTCAATGAAAGAAACCCTTCCACGTGTATGCAAGTGGGGGATGAAAATCTGCATTTCTAAAGGACAAACAGTGAATTTAAGCATGAGTGGCCTTAATAAATATAGTCGTCTTTCTTTGCTACTGTGGAAAGGATTCTAAGCAGATGTTCCTGAAGTCTTGCATTGAATTTAGTTGTTATTATTACTTCTTAAAATGTTGGTGCAATTAACTCTGGACCTCTCTCGTGAGCCATAGAGAGATTTAAAAGTCAGACACCTTATTTATCTATCTGAGAAGACGAAGCTGTGTCTGGGTTGCGCTGTTCATCCTTGGTGCATTAAGAGTAGTATATTTAAGCAGGTTTCTCGCTTCTGGCTTTGTTCTTGTCCTAAGTATTGCGAATTGTGTAAAGCTTTCATGTTGCGCAAGCAATCCAAATACATCCATGTTTAATAAGTTTGTCCTTTAACTATCAAGGCAATCTAGTTCTTGACTGGAGAAACGAGCAGAGTTCTTCGCAAAAGTTATTTCGCACACTTTGACATAATGTCTCCCTGAAAACCCAGGCCTCCTCCAACTCATGGCTGTGAACAGTTTGAGCATCCTTAAACAGGCAGCCTCACTGCCTCCTACAGCCAGATCCTGATCTGAACTCTGCCACTGAATACTTGAAGTAGGAAAGCCACTAGGCAGTGAGCGTCCTAGAAGCAGAGAAAGCAACCAACCATGAATAGTTAGCGATTTCCCAGTGTGTGCCAATTCTGTCCCAGCTGTTGTTTTGAGGGCTCATTTTTGCCCCACTTTTGTTTGCCTAAAGTATTACTGATGTTCCTTTTATGGAACAATTATCATTTAGTCCCTTAAAAATTAAATGATGTCTAATATAGCATCTTTCCATTATGCATCACGTAATATTCTCTGATGTTGAGGGGCTACCAAAAAATTCCCTTTTCACGTATTAAAAATAGTTTGTGTTTACAGCAAGCAACTGTGCTGTTGGGAAGACGTTTCCTTTGCACAGACTTTAGCAGGTTTCCCCCTTGATCATAATCAAGCTGAGAAAGTTGAGGCTGACGTTTAGGAGAAGTTGGTCTTCTTGCTTTGTGCAAAAGCAAGCTTGTACTTTATACCCCTTTTGATTTCAATGTACAGTCTCGATTTTGTACTTAATGATTTTTGTGTATCCAGTATGCACGTTAACAGCGTGTCAACTTTCATTTAAAAGTGGGTTTCCATTTACTTTTTAAACAGTGTTCATGACGAGACCTCAAATGTGTTGACATAAGCTCTATCTGAGATGTTTTTGTGTTGAGTGGCGTTTGAATGCTGCCAGGGGTCAGTGTATCTAATTCCCAGAGACCCTCGTTTGATAGTGCTTCTTGTAATATTTCTCCAAGTGAGTGGCATGTGGGTTGTGATATTGACCATGTGATTATGGACTTCGATATGAAAAAAATAAATAAAACTAAGGAACCCTCAGAAACTACCAGTGGGCATGTAGTAGCCAGTCATTGTAACCTCGTGTCTAGTAGAAGTACAACGTACAAGGTATGTACAGTTCATAACTTTGTTATCATGTGTATGAGAAGTACTTTGTGCTGATCGCCTTATTTATATTCATCAAATAAACTTTGTTTCTTTCTGAAGCGGGTTCATTCCATCTCGAATAAATGCTCCAACTGTGATGGTTTCTAGTCTTGTTTGGGTCATGGATCCCCACCTGAAGAAGCTATGGCTGTGAAGACAAGAGAAAGAAAAAGGGAGGCTATGGACTCACTTTACCGGAAGAGCCGAGATGTAAATTTCCCTCTGTGTATAGCTGGAGCTTCGGGCGTATAGTGTGTTAAGAACTTAATTTTCAGTGGCATCTCCCTTCCTCCTTCCTTTCCCTGTTGGTCTTTCTCTCTCAGTTCCTCCATCTTCCTCCATCTTTTTATCCCTCCCTCTCTTCCTCCTTCCTGCCTTTGCTTGCTTCCCTTTCTTCCCTCTTTCCTCTTTGCTGCCTTGTTTCTTCTGCTCTTTCCATGAGGTTGACCTCAGTCCTGCCAGGTTCTCTCCACTTGGTGGTAAAGGTGACTCCAATAGCTTTGGGTGTTCTTGAGTTTTTGAGAAGAGACAGCCCTCTCCCCCAGCAGCCGCATCAGGCCTCTAGAGGGACTCTTATTAGTCCTCTTGGGATCATACATCCAGCCTCACTGGATGTGGGAAATGTAGTTTTCAAAGGGAAAAAATAGAGCTCTAGTCTAGAAGAGAGACAAGAAAGCTGAGCAGGTGAAAACAGTAGCCCTGCCATCACTTGGGTACATACACAGAATCATCCAGAAAAATAGAACTGTCCATACAAGGGCTCCCCAGCCTTTGTAGCTCACCTGTGGATTGCAGTGGAGGACCAGCTCCTGGTTTCTTTTTAAATTTGAGTTCCAGGAAACAAGTGATCGACTCTTGCCATTGTTGCAATTAAATGGCAATTGATTATTAGTGCTAGACAGTCTATGTCATGTGACCAAATACCTTCATTTTACAGATGGTGAAACTGAGGCCCAGTTAGAAGTAGCTGATCCAGGCATATGTGGTAAGTTCACTGCAATCCCAGACTGTCCCTGGAGCTTCTGGGACAGGAGTATGTATGCCTGAAGACCCTCTGCAGAGGAGAGGATGAGACAGAGCCTCCTCCCTGTTGGCCCTAGAAGACACAGAGAAAATAGCATTTTTTTTTTTTTTCTGTATTTCGTAGACTCAGAGCTACCAGGTATGAAATTTTCTCACAGTCAGGGATGTTTGGGGGCAACCTGCAAAGTCATGTGTCCTTTTCTTTATATTGCCTTTTCATGGAAAAAGAAATTTTGTTAGACAAGAATTTCTTACCTCATAGAGCTCCCTGAAGCAGCCGGCTGGCTTTATGAGGCCAGCTGGCTGTCAGACGTAATCACTGCTCCTTTATGCACAAACTGGTCTGTTTGGAGGAAAACTACCAGCTCAGACTTTGCGGGTCCACCTATCCTTCAGTTCCATTGAAGCATGTAGATAAGCAAAAGGTTTTTTTTTTTTTTTTAATCTTAAAAATCCACCTTGACTGCCTTGTATCTGTGAACTGCTGTTTTAAAAAGATTGGAGAGACTTTCTAAGTCTTGGGGTTGCTAATCCATAATAATCACACTAATAAGTAAACAGATAAAAATAATTGAACATGATTGTGTATTTGCTAGGAGCCAGGCCATGTCACCAAGGACTCATGTGCACCCACTCCTTTATTCCTGACAACGGTTCCATGAGATCGGTGCTGTCACGACCTATGTTTCACAGTGAGGGGAATGGAGGCCCACAGAGATGCCCGGAAACAGTGCATATTTGTAGAGCACTTACTTGGTACCAGTGCTGTGCTAAATGCTGTGCTGGCATGGATTCATTTATCCTGGCAGTAGTCCCTTGAGGTAGGTATTATCCTCATATATTCTGGTATTATTACTCTCCTCACCATACAGACAAGGAGAAGGAGGCCCAGAGACCTTCCACACCTCACCCAGCGTCTCCTGGACGGTACATGGATCGTGGAGACAGGCTTTGCACCCAGTGCTCAGGAAGCTCCCTGCTTTGGGCCCCAGGTCAGGTGAGTGAGGGTGTATGGGACTGGGGTTCAGATCCTCCTGGTATCCACCCAGCAAAGCTTCCGTGTCGCAAGCTTAGTCTCCAGCTCACAGAGGCCTGAGGGAATTGGTTGCTTCATCGGTGCCACCGCTGGTCCTCGTGAAAAGAGAATGGCAGTGGGGCCTAAGGGAAGTGGAGCCACATGTGAGAAGAGAGTGGGGATGAGCTTAGCACATAGGATTTTAACCTGCCAGAACTGGGCCTCTCCTGTGCGTCCTAAGACCTCAGTGTCTGGGCATCGGCACCTGACCTCCTTGGGTGTGCTAAGGGGAGCATCCTGTGACAGGCTACTGGACAGGTGTCCCCAGGTAGGCAAGGACCTCAGCGCCAGGATAAAGGGTGTAGATCTAATTATGGTGGCCACTGGTTCTCAACTCCGGTAATTGACCTCCTGCTTGCCTGATTCTTACGATGTCAGAAGACAATACGTAGCTTGAGTTAAGTACCTTATTCAATTAAAAAGGCTTACTGTTTTATTTACATAAATTTACTTTAAGGGAAAAAATGCCTCCATCATAAAGGAGAAAGTAGGGTAATTTTCCATACATAGCCATCACCAACTCTAAGGGCAAAAAAGTAAATAAAAAGAATGAAGACAAAGTTCTGAGGCTGAAGCTTTCCCTTCCATTGGTGAAAAGGGAAACTGGCAAAGGTTAGAGATGGGTTTGCGGAGCTGAACAGAGAGTGTTTCTCTGTTACTGAATGGAAAGGGCTGAAGATGGTCAGGGAAGGAATATGTAACTCTGTGGCTGAAGGGTGTTTCAGACTGTGCCTGTGGACCGCCCTGTCATCATTTCAAGGGCCCACTTTGATCTCTGAATTTTAGGGAACCCTCCTGCAGCAACAAAAATGCAGAGATGAGTTTTTAGATAAACTTTATTTTTAATAGGTTTTATTTTTAGAACCTTCTTAGACTTACAGACAAATTAAGCAGATAGTCCAGTGAGTTCCCATATAAACTTCCTTCCCACACAGATACAGTTTCCTCTGTTATCTTACATGTTATCTTACACTCACATGGTATACTGTCACCAATGGAACAGACACAAATAAACTGTTATTAACGGAAGCCTATTCTTCATGTATGTAAGGCCGGACCCCGGGGGCCATGATGGGCCGCCCCTCCTTTCCCTCCCGCCGGTAACGGAAGGAGCCTTCCAGATCCCGGGGACCAATGACAGCACACTTCACCAGCTAAAGCCGCCCCACCCCAGCCACGTAGAAGGACCTGTCAGCCCGCAACACCTCGGCCTGGCGGCCTATCCGAGCCCCCGTCCATCTAGCCTAACCATCCCTCGCAAGGAACGTATAAAAAGCACCCCCAACACGGTCCGGGCACGGACTTCCTCGCCCTGCCTCACTCGGGTCTGGGAACCCTGCCCAGGAGCGCTTCACCATTAAAAATCCTGTTAGACACTCTTTTGGTGTCCTGGTCGTCTTTACCTAACAACGTGGGCTTCTTTAGTTTTAACCTAAGGTCCTTGCTCTGTTCTAGGAACTCCTCCAGAGTCTACATTGCACTTTGTTGTCACATCCCCATGAGTTACACTCTTTGTTTTTGGTGATCTTGACAGTTTTGAAGAGTGCGGGTGAGTATACTGTAGGTTGCCCCTCTCCTGGGATGTGTGTGATCTTCCCATGGTTAGATGGGCGTATGGACTATGGGCGGAAAACCACAGAGGTAAGCTGACACTTTCATTAGGTATCACGGTACATGGTTTCAGCCTTGGTGTTTGGGTGTCGATCGATCACCTGACCGAGGTGGTGTTTTGGGCTGCTGCGCTGTAGTCAGTCTTTCCGCTTTACAATAGCTTGTTGCAGTGCAGAGATAAAGGATCAAATCTCTCAGATGGAACTTTCTGCTGGAAGTGTAGAGAACACCCTGGCTAGAGAAGAAAATTACTCTTCAAGTCTTTTGGATCAAAACCGTCTAAATCGCCGGCCCACTGATTTGGTCTGTGTTTTGGACCAGCCAGTTTCTCTTCCATTAGAGAGGGCTTTGTCACCTCTAGCCTTGCATTCCCCTGTTAAGTTACTTCAGCATCTATGGCAGGAGTGAGCCTTGTGAGTGGACAGACCATTTCACTGGTGCAGGGCAAAGCCAGCATCTCTGCAGGTTAAAACCAGATGCTGACTGTGCCAGCACTCTGGCTTTGCTTAGAAAGGACTCAGAAAAGAAACTTCGCATAAACTCAAGACAGAACCTCTGTGTCTGCATAACTCACTGGGTAAGGGTGTTATGGCTGTTTGAGAAGTGAAACATGAGTGCTTATTTGAATAAATTGAACTGTTGGATTGTTTTATTCTTTTGCAAGTACCCATCCCCCCACCAAAGAATTCCTTCAAAAGTCTTTGAAGAACAAAAACATAACACAAGACAACTTGAGCAAAAATAAATATTTGCAGGCACATACACATACGTGGCTTCGTGCAGTGAACAGTTCACACTTAGTGAGTTTCAGGAGTGGCCTGTTCCAGGGGCTCAAATGACTTAATGTCCTTCTTGGTTTTGCTCCCTTCCTGGTATTCCATTCTTGAGCAGCCTCAAAGTTTCAGGTGAGACCCTAGGCCCCACACCCCTCTCCCTAAGGGAGGAGCCATGTACTCCTCCCCGCTAGGTGTGGAGCCCACCTCAATCTTGTGGACTGAGAAAGGGGAAGGGATGGACTCCCAGACAAGAAAGGAAAATGATGCTGAGGAGGCAAACATCAAAGGCACAGCCATGTGACGTAGTCACAGTAAAACATTGAGGCTGGTTTATTTTACCTTTGACTAGAGCCTTGACCCAGAAGGGAGCAACAGGATATCTGTTCTGATAGAAACATTAGACTGGAAATCAAGACATAAGTAAAATCTCTTATTTTATAACCATTTTGTTACAGCTGCTCGGTGGTAGCCTGCCATTGTATAACTGCATGTTTTCTCCATGTCTGAATCTAACTGGCAGAAATAACGTATCTCTTAACTACCTGATATAGTACATGAGAAGATAAAATAAGACAGTAAATGAGAAAATGTTTAGAAAAAATATTTTAGCAACAGAACTCTGTCCACAATTCTAACAAAGTCCTCGGATGACTTGTTTCAGTTCTGAGAGCCAGTCTGCACAGAAGGCAGTCTTCTTCCTTGGTGGCTCATCTATACAGTATTTAGGCAGATATATCAAGACTTTAGGATAAAAGCTGTTGAGAAAGAATTACTGCTATTTTCCACAACATAGATGAATTTCCCACAGCATTAGGTGAAAGCAGATGAACACAAGCGAATACACTGTGCGATTCCATTTACACAAGGCTCAGAAACACACGAATTTCATCTGTGGGGTTAGAAATCAGGATGATGTTTAACCTTTGGAGGGTTTGTGCAGTAAGGGCACAAGAGAAGGTTCGTGGGATGCTGGCCGTACCCTGATTCTTGACCTGGAAGTTGGTTACATGGTTATGTTCCGTTTATGAAGATTCATCAAGTGACATAATTTCTCTACTCTTGTGTCTCTATGTTGTCGTCGCTTAGTTGTGTCCAACTCTTTGTGACCCCACGCGCCAGGCTCCTCGGTCCATGGGATTTCCCAGGCAAGAATACTGGAGCGGGTTGCCATTTCCTTCTCCAGGGGATCCTCCTGACCCAGGGATCGAACTCTTGTCTCCAGCATTGGCAGGTGAATTCTTTACCACTAAGTCACCAGGGAAGTCCTCTGTCTGTATATCTCATTGAAAAAATTTATCCTATACAGGTTTCATGTCATTATGCATGGATCCAGTTGCAGATTGCAGAGGCTGGAAAACTAGGGCCTGGGGAATGAATTTAGACTTTGGATATTTCTTGTCTGACCAGCACTGTGTCTCAGGGTTCCTCCCCCCACCCCAGGGCAATAGTGATAGGCTGGCAGTCTGGGAACTTGGAGAAATGTTAGGTGTACTTGCCATTTCTCCACAGCCTTCATTTCTGTCTCTAAAGCTACACCTGGCCAACTTCACCCCTGCCTGACCCCCTGAAGGTATTTGACTTTTCAGACTCTGGACAGGCTATAATCCTGACTCTATCAGAGCCCAGAAAGTGACCCTGGGCTGGTTACTCAGCCTCTCTGTGTCTGTCTTCTAATCCTAAAATTATAGTACATTCCCAGAAGGTTTTTTTTTTTTTTTTTAACCAAGGATCAAATGGGCATGTAACACAATGCCAGCCATTCAAAGATTTAAAAAAAAAAGGAAAGGATAACTATGAGTTGTAGTAATTTTTAAATAATAGAAATGTTTAATGAAATAAAATTGCTGATCACCTGTGGACTCCCAACCATTGTCTTACAAGAACTGCTGCTAAGCCAGTCCTTGTTCAGGTCACATTTGCCGTGCCAGTGTTTTCATCAACCATGTTTAATAACCAGTTACCAGATCTGGATATTGGGGGCTGTAAATTTCCCTGGTGACTGTTGCCAGTGGCAGGGAAAGAAAGACCTGGGTAATTACCACTTGTGTTTCCAGAAAACACATGAACTCAAGTCAAAATCAAGGGGTTTGGACAATAAAACATCAGGGTCTTACAATGTAAGAAAGAGCCGCCCAACCTGTATGATGAGAAATGGGTGCCTGGTTAGAAAACAGCAAAGGGGCAAAGACGCGTGTGGCAGACACTGCTGCAGCCTCTGCACTGGCAGGACCTTTTCTCTTTTTCCTTCCCAGATGCTGCACACATCTGGCAGAAGAATTCAGGCTTTAAGATTAGTCATGGGTTGGTTAGGAATCAGTACCTTCACCCCAGCCACAACCCATGGCCTTGGTCTTCCGTGATCTATTAGTAATGTAGTTGCCTTTCTTTGTTTAGCATGGTTGTTTGGAAATGATGCAAGGCTGTTCAGTATCTTTCAAACAAGGTAGCTTAATAGGTTGCAAGGAAATATCCCAAGACAGCAACAATTCAAGGACTTTTAGAAATATGCAGACACCATAACTCCAATGGAAAATGCTCAAGACAGCTCTTTGCAAGATGTTGGCGTTAGATCCAAAACTCTAGTTGAAGATTCTTTGATTTTTGAGCAACATGTTTTCAATGTATGAGAAAAGAGGTTACAGTGGGTTTCAGGGGAAAATGTCTTGCCTTTGGATTCCCCCAAAGTGTTTCATTTCTTAAGAAAGAAGAAAATGGATAAACTTTAAGCCCCACCCCCACTCCACCCCACCCCGTGCAGTCTTTGTGTATCAGCAGGCTATGATTCCTACAGTAGGTTTGTTTAGGTCAAGTTTGTGTGTCCAGAAGGAGCTGTCCACATTAGCACAGACCTGGGGCCTGGGCGGGGGGTTGGGGAGGGGGGCTGGGTGGAGTTGAGCAGATTGAGCAGTGATAGGAGAGAATTAAAATTTCTTAGGATGACCAGTTCCAACTCTCCTGGACTTCCAGAAATTATAAAAGTCATGGAAGAAAATTTTCTCCAAGAGTTTTGTTTGGTTATAGTCAAAGAAACTGAATTTCAACAAATCCAAGGTGATCACAGTGAATTCTTAAAGAACAAGCTCAGGGCATGGCATCTGGCCATTTTTAGGAGTATAGATGCTCTGCTACCCAGCTAATGAAATGGCCCTATTTTCCTTCTGACGACAATGGCCAAAACTGATAACAGGGTAGTTGATTTTAAATCACCTAAGATTCAAGGAGGCCGTAAGAAATAAAAATTTGCTCCAGGTATTTGGAGGGGCAAGGCTGTTTGCACAACTGGACAAGAGAGACCGTTGGCAGCACTTTCTCCAGAGACGTTTTCTGTGCATACGCATCCTTGCAGTTGTTCACAAGAGCATGGAATCCTCCTGGCTCACCTGGAAGTGTTCTCTTTCCCTAACCTCTGACTTTGGTTCATACACTGTCACCCACTGTTAGAGGTATTCAGCTGAAAAGAATAGAGGGTATCTGACTGAAGAATGATAATAAGGGCAGGTTGGGTTCCAGATTTTGTATAACTCTGAGATAGGTTATGCTCCTCTTTTCTCAATCTCAACAGAAGAGCAAATTGCAAGATGCTCCCCCATTCAAACCCCTTTACATGCTACAGTTTATCTCTGAAGGAAAGAACACACAAGCAGAATAGCTTTGTAGGACAATTCTCCCCTTAGCCTCGCAAAACAGCAGTTGTAGGTACGATGAGATGTAACTGAGCTAGGCAAAACAGATACCACCTTTGGAGCAGGGAGCTGTATTTTTCTCCAGCCAAATTTTGGGAAAATCTGATGTTGGTTTGGACATTGGTATTAAAACAATCCGTACAAGTTCGGGCAAACACAACTGCAGAAATCTTTAAAAGCCAGTCATTTTTGTGCTGAGGGCATCAAACTGAATATTAACATACAGTCGTAACTAGCCAGTCATTCTGTGCGTGTGTTTGGACTTTCAGAAGATAATCTTTTCATGTCCAGGTCTGTCTCTGGCTTATTTGACCTTGGCCTAATTGCTTAATCTCTCTTGGCTTCAGGTTTTCTATCTTGAAAGTGAGAGGAATAACAACATCCAACCACCTATCTCATCCGGGTCTTGAGTGGCTTAACGGGGTCATGTTTGTAAGGTCCTGGAAAACTCTCAGGAGAGAAAGTTGTACCACTTTTCCACTTTCGCCTGGTAAGATTTTCGAGTCATAGGTGGGAAGGGGTGCACTTAATGGGGCCTTTATTACAGACGGATGTTCTCTGCTTCCTTATAACTAGAGGACGGACATCTTTTGAAAGCAGGATTTTTCATTACTGTGACATCTCTGACTCTTGTCAACACAACAGTCTGGAACTCCTGTGGTAATCCAAGCTTTCTCCTCTAGCTAAATAGTCTGTGGAGCTCTCAGGAAAGCACCATGATTTTATGGCCACAAGGAATTACCAGGACTATTTCTGTATCAGTAATACTTAGATTGACTTCTGGGGTCACACAGGTGGGTTGAGTTCTATCTATCTCTGCCATTTCCTGGCTGGGTGACCTGAAGCAGATCTCTCGGCCTCCCTGTGCTTTGTGTTGGAAGCACAACCTTGCGGTAGAATGCTTGCCGCAGTGTGCAGCACATGGCAAGGTCGCAGACACTATGACCTGTGTTAACAGTGTGTATGACCATAACTTCATGTATATATTCTCCAGGGCCATGAAGACTAATAATGAGTGCAAGTCTCCAACTGAGCAGATCCTAACTCATTGGAGCTTGTGCTTAACCAGAAGCTGGCTTATCCTGACTGTCCATTCACAATACCCACATTTTGTAAGTACTCTAGATTTAGAAAAATGGGAAATTAAAAGCAAACAACTCAGCATCAGTTTATACAAATTCCTGGAGTGTAATTTTTTGTCAGTACTAATCTAGTTCAATCCCCTGACTTTCTAAAGGCAATAACCACAGAGTACTGATCTGAGCAGATGGTGACTGCAGCCATGAAATTAAAAGATGCTTGCTCCTGGGAAGAAAAGCTATGACAAACCTAGAGAGCATATTGAAAGGCAGAGATGTTACTTTGCTGACAAATGTCTGTATAGTCAGAGCTGTGGTTTTTCCAGTAGTCATGTATGGATGTGAGAGTTGGACCATAAAGAAGGCTAAGAGCTGAAGAATTGATGCTTTTGAACTGTGGTGTTGGAGAAGTCTCTTGAGAGTCTCTTGGACTGCAAGGAGATCAAACCAGTCAATCCTAAAGGAAATCAATCTTCAATATTCATTGGAAGGACTGATGTTCAAGCTGAAATTCCAATACTTTGGCCACCTGATATGAAGAACTGACTCATCAAAAAAGACCCTGATGCTGGGAAGGATTGAAGGCAGGAGCAGATGGGGACGACAGAGGACAAGATGGTTGGATGCCATCACCGACTCAATGGACATGAGCTAGAGCAGGCTCTAGGAGGTGGTGAAGGACAGGGAGGCCTGGAGTGCTGCAGTCCATGGGGTGGCAAAGAGTCGGACATGACTGAGTGTCTGAACAACAACAACAACTGCTTTGAGCAGCTGACCTCCACTAAGAAGGAACTACATGCCAAGCATCGTGCTAAACTCTGCGAATATATGTTCTCATTTAATGAGAAAATGCCAGTGAGGTAGGTGCCATTAGTAACCTTTTCCCAGAGGGAAACCAAGCTTTAGTAAGGTTGTTATCCATCCATACAGTTATGAAATAAAGAAGACAGATGGCAATCCTTGACTCTGACTCCAGAGTCCTGTTCTAACCTGTTACTATCCAACATAAAATAAAGTGAGCCATGCATACAGTTTTAAATTTGCTAGGAGCTATATATATATAAAAGTTAAAAAGAAGCAGGAGAAATTAATTTCAATAATATATTTTCTTTAATCCAATATATCCAAAATATTATCATTTCAACATAGTCAGTATAGAAGTTCTTAATGAGATATTTTGTACTCTTTTGCTTTTTTCATACGAAGGCTGTGACTTTCAGTTTATATTTTGCACTTGTGGCCCATCTTAACTTGGGGCAGCCGTATTGCAAGTGCTCGGCGGCCGTGTCCGGCCCATGGCCACCGCACCGAGCAGCGTACCCTCACCCATGCACCATCATGCCTGAGTCTTTGAAGACGGTGTCATCCGGGTTTACCAGACTGTATTTATTGAGGAAGAAGATTTTCCTTTTTTCAACAAAGGTAACAAAAAGAGGAGGTTTAGAGTTATAGCAGGAGTTTAACATGTTAATTCGTACATTCTCGGTTTGCTAAACAATTAATTTATCATCAAAGAATAGCTTTTTCCTGGAACATCCTGCTCGCTGAGCTTTCACTTTGTCATATATAATATGTGTATTTATACAAGTTAGTATAAATAGAAAACCATTACATGAATGAAAGAATGAATGTATTCACTACCATGTAATAGGAAGATCTCTTAGGCAGGGAAGATATATAAGCACCATAAAGGCAAGAACTTGATCTCGTTTTTGCCCAGCTCTGTAACCCTGCATGTAGGAAAGTGCCAGGCATGCGGGAGGCTTACAAGAAGTATTCTCTGTAGAGCAACTCAACAAATCCACCTGGAGAAATGAGTTATTTCACATTTTATTCTTAATGGGCAGAAGGAATCTGAGTTCCTTCCTTCTCTCCCCTGAGTGGATTTTAATGCTCAAATGATGAATTTATTTAAACCATGTATGTTTCCAAATGAAATAGCATCAGTGAGACCCCAGAAATCGAGGATCTACTTTTAAAAGACAGTTGCTGACTTCCTCACGGATAGTCCCACATGTGTCAGAGGCAGGTGCCCTGGGAGGTGCTGGCATAGGCCACAGGCTGCACCACCTGTCCCTCAGCCCTGAGTGTTTGGCCTCCAAGAGAACCCCCTCGCATTGCCTCTCTGACCCCGGCCCCAGTGTGTGTCCTCAGAGCATTCCCAGGGCCCTCGCCTGACTCACGTGCACTTTCCCCTCCCACCCCATGGGATTCCTGCATTGGTGCTCACCCGCCCACCCCCGGGGTTTCTTCCTGGTCTGACAAGATGTCAAGATGTTCTGTCTCAGGAGAACCTGAGGACGGTCTCACATCAAATCTCCTTTAATTTTGAGGGGGCTGGTCCAAACCCCAGTGGCTAACAGGTATCCTTTAACCCTAAAGCTGGCTTTGCCTTTCTAACTTGAAAATTAATTTCCCTAAAATGACCAAACACTGTTGTACTGTCAGAGTTCTTTGAACTGCAAGTGCCAAAACCCGACTCAAACCAATTTCACAAAAGAAAGGTGAGGAGGTTAAGATGGGCCTCAGGCATGGCTGGATCCAAAGGCTCCAACAAGGTCAGAAGGCCGGTGTCTCGTTTTGTTTCCATTTTAGGACACTGCTTACTCCTGTATCACCTCCACTTTCAACACTGCTTATGTCATGGGACAGTTCCTAACCCCTTGCCCAGAAACCACATTTATAGCCAATCAAGATTCTTGATCTGCAGGACTCATCTTTACCCGGCTGTGTCCTGGGGTCAGTTGCTTCACTGCTCCAAGCTCAAGTTTCCCTTCTGTGACTCAGGATAATAACAGCCTTCAGGTCAGGCTCGATACCATGTCCGTAAAATGCTGAGCACAGACAAGAGTGAGTGTTTTAAGACAGAACTGTGGGGAATTCTGTTTCCCAGGGGATAGGTAGTCAAGACTGTAGAAGAGAGACAGTTTGTAAGTTCTCCAAACCTCAGGCCAGTCTCAGGTGACAGAGGCCAGCATGTGTCTGTGCTCACAGCCTCTGGTAAGTCCACAGTGCTTGGGAGCCCTGGCAATTACATGGCCGTAGGAAGGCCTGTTTTCTGATGGCAACCCATTAGGCCAAGTAAAACCCTCCTTCTTGCTGGATCCCCCCTGGAACTTGTAGGGTAGCCAGCCAGCAAGAGGAAAGATCCCTAGTGTTGAACTTTGGCTCTTAAGAGGCCAGAGGCCCAGTGCCCTCACTCAGCAGCAGTAACAACAGATATGTTTACAGACACATTTAGGGGGCCTCCCTCTTATTCTAGAGCCTGTTCAGTTCTAGTGATTAATGTAAGTGCTCAGTAACTACCTACTCACTAAAATGAACAAACCAACATGATAACATGCCCCACAACATACACTACTGCTGTGAATGATGCACCATAATGCTTGCTAAAGTAATAGTTGATGGTCCACAGTAGTTGAGCCACAAGTATTAGCTGAATGAGTAAAAAACGAATGACTGAATGAAGAGTTTATCAGTCTCGGTTTTGGCTACTACTTTCCGTATGTATTAAGCTGATATTTGACTTGTTTTCTGTAGCTGCAGTTCAGTCCCAACAAATAGATGATCTAAATTTAAGACTTGTTTTTATTTTCTGTTGTTGAATTCTAAAATAGATGATGCCACCATATGGATCAAATTCTGTCTTCAAATAGAAAGAGATATTTTCAAACATCCTTGAATTGAGCATGCAGAATGAGGGCGGCATGGTGCTTACATACCCACTAATCTCTGTTATGACATGTCTGCATGACGGAGAGGATCATACTCCTGGGTTGAGGAAAGGAGGGCTGTCCACAGATGACACGTGAGTGGAGCCATCATGTTCCTGTATATACTCGGTAGATATATGGACAGGCTGGACTAGGTAAATCTAATCCTTTGCCATTATTCATTTCACTTTCCTGAATTCTGTGGTATTTCCAAGGAGTGACTGCTTTTCTTCTGGGTTAAGTAGAAATCTTTGCCTAAGTCAAAACCACTTACTTTAAATACATTCGGAGACACCAGGATCTTTGGCCCTAGGAGTGTTTCTCATGATTTCAAAGTCAATGAATTGTCACTTGACCTTAATGAACACTTATAGATCACTGAATTACAGATTAAACTAAGTGGAGAAAAGAAGCTTTTCTCCAAAATTCACTGATTTACTGAGACAGATTTGAGAAGTCATCACAGTGTCACTTTATTGAGCACTGATGATTATAGTGGCAGTGTACACAAAATTAAAAGGACTTGGGATTTCATTCTGCTACTTGGAATTATTTGTGGTCCCTGGGTCAAGGATGTTTGCACAGAAGAAATAAAATCTTGTCAGAGCCACTCTGGTTAAAATTCAGCAAGATGTGCAGTTGCTATGATGAGTCAGAACATTCTTGAAAAGTTATTAATAAAAAAATGTGCCTCAGCTTCCTAGATATTTTTTGCATAGGTTGGTATACCAAATAATTGACTAAATGGTAAAATTCTGTCCCTTTCATTTAGGTATGTTGCTATTATGTTTCTTTCTTACTAAAAAATTTTCTCCATCATTGGTTTGAAATTAAAAAATGAAGTGTCACATAGCTGAAGATAACCAGAAGAGATGTTCCTATTCTTAAGCAGTCTTGAGATGCCCAGGTGCACTTTTCTTCTTCAGGCAAAGTCCATCTTAACACTTACCTTCCAGGTAGGCTTTCTAGGTGGTCATGAAAGGAAGACTGTTCACTGCTTCTAACCTGGAAAGAACAGATTTGAGCTGTGCTGGAATCTGCTTAGAACTGAATCTGTACATGAGCCGTTCTGATGAGATTGTATTCTTCCACTAACTGGTTTCACTGCCTGCTAAAGTCCAAAAATTTTGAAAAATAATTGCACTTTTCTAGATTTCCCTTCCAGAGAAAGGAACTTAGCTGAAGAATTTGAAAACCTGCTCTGACATACCCAGAAGTTGGGCTGGGTAAGGGGTTGTTTGGGAACAAAAGTAATTTTTAATGAGTGTAACCAAATCAGATTTCTAAACCCTAATGCACAGATTTAGGCACATGATATTGAAATTTGTGACCAATAAATAAATAAGGCAACAATAAAATTCCAGCCTTTTCTCCTATCTCTCTGATGAGAAAGTCAGTTTCTTCTGTGCTAATAAAGGGACTTGGGTTCTACTGCAAATAGTTAATCTATATTATCCCAAACCCAGAATCAAGAGGTACAGTGTCCCACAGAGAATGCAAATGGGCACAAGACTCACCATGCCAGCTGCCTTTTAAAAGAAAATGCCAGTTAAGGGAAAAAAAATCGCCTTTCCAAAGAAATGATATAGCAAAAGGGGAGGTAATGGAACACTGTCTTTCTTCACAAGAAACTATTTCTCTTATCAGACTCTTTCCAGTTAAGGTAAGCCTTATATGGGAGAGGTCAGAGGGAAAGCGGGGGGCACATCTGGGGAAACAGGGAGACATTAATGAATAGTTTTGCCTTTATAGGTAAAGTATATATACAATATTAAACCCCTAATATTTAGAGTCATATTATCAGTGTTCAGACTGCTGCTTAGCAGTTATGCGGCTATGAGCATGGCCTTCATTCATTCTGAGCGTTTTCTCTCAGCCAGTCAATGGAGGTTACAGTCTGAAAAGAGAGACACGCCTGCCCTTCTGGTGCTTACATTCCAGCAAGGGGAAGCAGAAAACAAACATGCATGCCAATGAAATGATCATTTTAGACCAGGGTAGAACAAGAAAATCATACAGAGAACCACTGGCTGGGCGAGCAGGGGTTCTCTTAGGTTAATGCGTATGTTGAGGTGGTGACCTGAATGCAGTGAGGGGACCCGGGTGGGAGGAAGAGCTTTCCAGGCAGAGGGAACAGTAAGTGCAGAGGACACATTGCAGTGAAGCTGGCAGGCAGGCCACCATGTTTGGACTTTATCTGGTAAACTGGGAAGCCCGTGCAGGACCTCAAGCAGGGAGTGATGGAATCTGAGCCTCACTGGGGAGAGTGAGCCCTCATGTCCTCATCCCTCGCTTCAGGGTTAACATGGGAGGGACACCAGACCGAGGCCTTTGCAAAGAGCAGGGAATCCAAAGGATGCTGTCCAGACAAGGTCAGAATTCACGGTGACTTGCTGAGTGTGGATGCTGTGGTTGCTGATGGTGCTGCTGGAATGGAGGCAGGGAAGTCACGGCTTCCTAGCAAGCCAGAGAGTGAAATAAGGACCCGTCTTTGACAGATCCATCAAAGTGAACCGGACTTGAATCAGGCTTTGCTGGTGTGGCTTATGGAGCTTACCTGAGCTCAGCTGGTAAAGAATCCGCCTGCAATGCAGGAGACCTCAGTGAGGCTTATTCCGGAGGTTTCCAGGTTTGGGGCATAGTGAAATGAATTAAAAGATTTCAGGGAAAGACTCTTCCCACTAAGGCACACCTTTTGTGGAGCTGGCCAAGGCGAAAAGTGTGGGCACATTTGGGGAACCAGGGAGATAACTAAAAAAATAAGTTTCTCATTATTTATAGGTAAAGTATGGTTGTTAAGCCTCTGTTAGTTAGAGTCAGATTACCAGGGGTCAAACTCTTGGGTTTGAACACCAGAACTGTTTGGGTTTATAGAAATTGTGGCCTCTTTGAGCCTTTCTTGTTCTCCATATTGTGCAGATAATAAAAAGATCTAACCTCCTGAAATAGTAAAGATGAAACCAAGCAGTGAATTTAAAGAGTTCAGACAGGGGCTGGTATCTGGTACATAATAAGAGGTCAATAAATGTTACCTGCAATTATTACTATTATTCATTACTCAATATTATCTCAGCATTTATCAGCCTCATCCATACTGAATTCTACCACACAGACCCAGGGGATCACATATAATTGTATTCCATATTTTTCTCTTCCCACACCTCCATCCATACCCTCCTCAGGCAACTCGTTTGTTTTAGGATTTTACTCAGAGGCCCAGGGATGCATATTCCTCGTGTTGAAATCACTGCAGCCTTCTTCTCCATGGCCGGATCCGGAAAGAGACCTTTTGGACATGATCTCAACTGTGAGAACATTCCTAACATGTTCCATGTTTACAGGTGAGGAAATCGGGGCTCAGAAGGGGAAGTGACTCCTGTAGAGTCACCAGGTCAGCAAAAAGCAGAACTGAGATTCAGACTCAGGTCTGTTTGACCTCGATGTCTTGTAAAACTAAAAAAAAAAAAAAAAAAGCATCTATTCAACCCCCCCACCAAATACCCCTGACACCCACACAGAAAGTACCAGTGACTTTAGGGCTCAAAATTAGAGAACTGTGATCAAGCCCAGCAAATGGAGAGCCCAAGGTTCTCAGTCTGCAGAGTCACAAAGTATCTCCCCGCACCCCCCACCCCCGCACACCCTCCCACCCAGGCCAGTGGTAACACAATGTACTGGTATTACTTTGACTGTGGCCATGTGGTGGTGAGCAGCCCCGAGCCCCTTCCGGCCTCTTTGTCCTGTTTAGTGCTCCATCTGTGGGCCCCTCACCGGCTGCCCGGCTGGTCTTGACTCTGAGATGGAGGAGTAAACATCTCGGGAATCTTTATTAGTTTATTTCAGAAGATGGAGCCTGTTTGTCCCTGGGGCCCGTCCCTTTTTTATGGCCTCCAGCCCTTCTTGACAAATTCTGGTGACTGGAGAGAAAACCGCTTTCTACAGCGGATCATTAAAACACCACCATAAACCCAGGGCCATAAAATATTATTTGCTGGGCATAAAAGAAGGGTAGATTTTCCCAGAATGACAGCCCAGCCCTGCTTTCTCCCACTGAGAAAGCCAGCACAGGGATGCGATCGTTCATAAATTCCTTATCTCACACTCTGTTTTGTGAAATAACCCTGGTGGGAGAGCAGCCAAAAATATTGATTTATTTGTTCCACAGGCTCAAAAGCATTTTTAATGAGTGGAGTATGGTGATGCCTTGCCAGTGTGTCTGCAGATGACTCAATCTGTATGCACACACCCAAATGCACACACGCTTGGAAAAGGGAAACCATGGAGTTGCACAAACTGGAGGCAGGTGAGGCCAGAATATCTGCAGAGGGAGGTGAAGGGGCATCCATTTCCCTCCTTCTGGCTGTCTGCCTGTCTGCCAGCCAAACTGACCAACACCCATGGTGGGGCTGCTGCTTACAACAGTTTTGCAGAGGAGAACCTGATTGAAGGCTCACAGTGGATTTCACAGTTGGTTTCCCTTGACATTTTCCCCTGGAAAGAATTCCTTCATCCATTCATGCATTCATCAGATCATTCATCAAACACTACCAAGCACTTACTAAGCACCAGGTACTATTCTGAGCAGCAGAGTGAGTGAGCGCTGTGGAAAACACTGTTACCGAGCTTACTGCATCCTCCTGGGGTATAATCTCAGCACAGACATTATTAATATCATCAGATAAAGTTCACAATCTTTTATCTGAACTCCTTGGGGGATAGACTGATTTGTTGGAAATTTTAGAATTTTTTTTGAAAGATAAAATGGGGGCATATGATAATTTAGTTTGCAAATAGCCCCCGTGAGGTCTGGGGAAGTACCCAGTAACCCAACACCATTGGTATTTCTTCTGTGAAAAGTATGAACATTCACTTCAACTGGGATAAATTAAGACTCTAAATGATCTTGTCACAGGAGGTCCAGTTTCACCACCAAAGGAGCTTGGAAAGCCATGTTCAGAGCTGCGTTTTGCAGCGGAGCAGGTAATGAGTACCCTGTGTGCTGCCTGACCCCTGCTAAGTTCTCCATGAGCTCTGCTGTTCATTCTCACTGCACCCCAGATTTTCAAGGTCACCTGTTTCATTTTCACTGCTTTCCTACCAGGTAGGTCATCATATTTCTGTTTTTCTTTGTTGTGTGGCGAGGTCATTATATTTCTCTGCTTTTTGTTTATATTGTAACAAAATCAATATTTTTGTTATTGTTGTCATAGGTGTGCGTTTAAGAGGATTCTGAGAGGCTAAATGACATGTCTCAGGTTTCACAGTTAGAAAGTGGCAATTTTAGGACTGGAACTCCAGACTTCAGAGTTTATACTCAGCCATAACCCAGCTCTAGTGTCTTCTCCAGGAGAGAAAAGACAGCAGAGCAGGAAATAAAAGTGCTGGGGCTGTGTCTACACACACTAACAAAGGCAGTGGGAGAGAAGCAGGCAATTGTTCAGATAATTCAGAATATAACAAGTTAATACAACATGTTAAAAAAAAATTTTGTGGTGAGGAAGCTGGTGTTTCTGGACTGATGGTATGTGGGGGGCAAATTCTGCCAGTAGGATCTTGTAAACATTGGCCTCCAGCACTTGGGTGACAAGCCCCACCAGGGGAACTGTGTTCTTAGTCAGCTTACTTCTGGCCACTTGTCAGAGCCTCCGTGAGTGAACTGGGTCTGTGGGGCATCGCTGGGGCACCTGCTTGGGATGAGAGTGTGCTCCCCATGGCCTGGCTAAGCCAGGTTGCAACCTGGGCCAAGGAACTGGAGAGGGAACTGCGGAGGCGGAGGAGGGGGCGGGAAGGGGGGCGGCCTGTCGAGCGGAGACCCCTCTTTGTTTAGACCATCCCTCCCATGGGCAGATCTAAGGCTATATTATAAATTGGAAAATAGCCCCCCAAGTGGTCAAGGCCTAGAGAAGGTCTAGCGGAAAGGGGATTCAGGTGAATGGGCTACGTCCCAAGGGGATCGAAGGTAAACATGTATTGGCCCTTAGGTCTGCGCGCACCCCTGATGAAACGAAGCGAGCTTCACACTGCCCTTTTGATGCGCCCAGCAGGTCAGGGCCTTGGAGGGGTGCAGTCAGCTAGGACAAGTCAGGGTCAGGAAGGGACTTGGGAGGCACCTGCGGCGATGCCCTGGGGTAGTCCGCCAGAGATGGGAGTGGGGAATGGAAAGAACGAACAGCTACCATCCCAAGTACCCGCCTTAAGGTCAAGTACATGCTGGAGTTACTGCGGAAATATTGTGTGTGTGTGTGTGTGTGTGTGTGTGTGTGTGTGTGTATGTGTGATGTGTATATGTGGGGTGTGGGTGTCCCTTCCACCTTCGGTTGGGGATGGCGAGAGCTGAGAAGAGTAACTGTGTTCCAGTGTGAAGCATGGTTTAACCTGGGTGGCGCCCTTGGCATACTGGGTGTAGGCAACAATCTGGCAACCCCGCCCAAGCAGGACCCCCAAACCACAGGTGTCTGGAAGTGCCTGGAAGTTCGGAACCCGATTTTGCCGAACTTTGCAGGCTTCTCACCTGAGATTGGGAACCAGTCAAGATCCAACCGGCAGGACCGCGGGTCGCTTCTAGATGCACTGGGTCACAGCCAGATGCTCAAATCTGCTACGCTGGGGGCAGGACTCGCGCACTTACCCTCTTTCCCAGCCCGGGGGCTTGGGGACCCTCCCCCAGGGGTAAGAATGGGGAGGTGGTCCTCCTAGAGCTTCCGTGGCATGGCGGCAGCCTGGTGCAGCCCTGTGCGAGCAGCCTTGGACAGGCGAGCCAAGGGGTCCAAGCTGAAGTTGGGGTTCACCTTCCAGCGGGTAGGCGGCTTTGGAAGGAGAGCAGAGCGCCAGGCGGCTGTCAGGCTGCGGCTAAGGAATGGACCTCTCTCTTTCATCAGATGCTTGGGGGATGGGAAGCCAAGAGGAGGGGGCTCCTGCTGGGAGTGTATCCCGACGCCCCCCTGCACCCCAGCTTGTGGTACGGCTTTAAAATCCTGCGGAGTTTGTCATAGGTCGGCCTCACCACGCATGCGCAAAGGCAAAGTTAGTTTTTTTTTCTCCCATCCACCCCCCCCCCCCCGCCCACCCGCCCCTTCTCTTTCCAGCCGCCTTTGGTTCTCCAACTTAATTTTTTTTTTTTCTCTGAGAACACCAGGGGAAAGAGGAGTCCGGAGAGAGGGAGGGAGAGGAGGAGGCAGTTGGCCAGGAGGGCCGGGGGGTGGGGGGGGGGACGTGGTCCCTGCGGTCGGTCAGTCTGTCTGCGGGGTGCAGGATCGCGTGGAAGTTTGCTGCAAGCTCCCAGGCGCCGCCTCCGCCACCCGGAGTCCGGTTCCGTGCAGCCTCTGCCGAGTGAGCTCCTTCGCCGCTGCCGGAACCCGACCGCCCGCCGCCCGCTGCCCGCTCTCCCGCCCCTCCGGCCCCGGCGCCAAACGAGGAGGTGGGCAGCCACGCCGGCCATGGACCGCCGGAGCTGAAGAGCCTCTGCGAAGCCCCTGGCCCTCGCGCCTCTTCGCCCTTTTCCCTGGAAAGGCGGGGGAAGAGAGGGGGACTAACCAGAAGAGAGAAAGAAGAGGGTAGGGAGGGGGAACCGGTGTCTCCCCCGGGGGCAGTCGCGCATCGACCCCGAACCCACCAGAGGCAGAACTTTCAGGGACGACTTTTACCAGTTTGCTCCCACCTTTTTGCCAAACCCTAAAAATGAAAGGACAAAAGTTGGCGCTGACTCTGGCAGCTCGGATGACGACTGGAGCGTTTTCAGCGGCTTCTCCAGGAGAAAAAACCGTGCGCGTCTGATTGTTCTGTGGCCCCCAAGCTGCAGTGCGCGTGTGTGTCGGGGGTGTGTTTGGGTGTGTGTCTGTGTGTGTACACAGACGTCCACACACTCACTCGCAGCCGAGGGATCAGCGCCTGGAAGCAGACGTTTCGGCCACAGACTCAGACTCATAGAGGAGGAGCTGGCGATCGGGAGGCGTGAGCCACCAAAAGTGCAGGATCCTGGTGTGAATGAACCGGAGGCACCTGGGCGCAGGGATCACCTCCCCCACACCCCGCCCCGGGCCAGAGTTGAGTTGTGGGGCAGTTTTTTTCACCCTCTTGTGAAGAATTTTTTTTTATTATTTGTTGTAAAGTCTTTTGCACAATCACGCCCACATTTGGGGTTGGAAAGCCCTAATTACCGCCGTCGCTGATGGACGTTGGAGAGGGAGCGCCTCGCCGAGGAACAGTCGCCTGCGCGCCCTCGCCGGACCCGCGGCTCCCTTGTTGCGCGCCGGCCGGGCCCTGCTCCTGCTGCCGGCAGGCGGACTTCGGCGCCCCCTCGGTTCCCGCGCGCATCCCAGCGCTACTCTGGCTCGGGCACCCAGACTCGAACGCTAGTGACGGCTTAGGCTCCAGTCCCCAGAGCCTGCCGGACGAGCCCTGGAGGAAGCCGCAGCTCTGCGCAGGATCGTCTCAGGCTTAGAGAGGACGCTCCGCTCCGGTTCTTCGGCTCTGGTGGCGACTTCCTCTCCGCGCCCCCCTCCCCCTCGCAATGAAGGTAGGTGTTCTCTGTGCCGCCGAGGCTCCTCACTTCTATTTTTCTTTACATTGTTTTCTTTTGGAAGTTAACTGACTCCCCCCCCCCCCCACCTCTCCCTAACCCCCCTCCATTTCTCCTACCTCTGGAGACGCTAGAACCCCCCGCGTAGCTGGCAGAGACCCCTACCCTTTCGCCCTCCCCCCATCCCCGTGCACTACCTCGGTCTCCCAGGAGACAGACCTCTTCTTGTCCCACCAAAAGTTCCGCAAACTTTTTTAGACTTTGGAGAAAAAGTGGGGTAGAGACAGCGCAGAAAAACTGAGAGGTCCGCAGACGACTTTCCTTTTGCCCTGAGAAACTCAAGGGTAGCTTACTATGTATATTTCAGTAACAGGATAATGATTCAATTCAACAAATATTTACCAAGCGCCCACTGGCGCGGACCCCGAGAGGGTGGGTGGCCGGGGCTCAGAAAGGGGAAGGGGACTCCTTGGTTGAGAGACCGTGAAGCCAGACCAGGAGCCGACTATTCCTGAGCCTCGTACCCCCGCCCTCTGCTGCCAGAGGCCAGGTTGCCGGCTCAACGCAGCCGGGGAACCCAAGCGCAGCAGGCCCTGTGCCTTTAAGAGTGCCTGGCAGGGGGCCAGCTCGCACCCTGGCGCAGGGATGGGGTCCTGTTATTAGCATTATTAGCTGCCACTGGGTGAGCTCCGCAGTTTGCAGCGGTGATGGGGGTGGGGAGGGCTGGCGGTGGTTGCTCTAATTTGGTCCACTGGGAGAGCGCACCCCGGCCCCCCGCGCGGAATCCTCCTAGTCCTTTAGAAACATTTGGGCCTCCGGGTTGGGAGAGCGGGCGGGGGGCAGTTTGTGAACTCTTGTTTGTTTTAATTGTCAGTTGTATGTTAAAGCCGAGTCACACACTCCGAGGGTCACCGAGAGTTCACTTTTACGAAAAGTTAACATTTCCTGCAGTATGACTAGCTATTTTCCAAACAATTTTTCCTCTCTGTCCTCCAAGCTTCGATCCTTATTTTCATTTTTCTTGATTCTCCACTTTTAAGTTTTCTAGAAAATATCTTTGGGATTGGAATTCAGATGTTTCCTAAAGCACCCCCCCAAAAAGTTTATTAAAAAACCCCACAACTTGGAGACCCCGTGGCCTGTTTTACTCTCCAATCGCAGTCTGGCATGGGGGCCCCTTCTCGTCTCCCGTCTTTCTTTAGATGGACAGCTCGCTGTTTGGAAGTCACTTGGAGTCAGTGGTGGGATCACACCTCCTCACCCACTGCCCTCCTGCCAACGTTCAAGGCTACTCCGGCCAGATGCAGAGATTTTGCTTCTAGACAAACTCTGTGGGGAGCCGAGGGTGTGCAGGCAGTGGACATTATGTGTCCAAGTGTGTGGATCTGTGCCCTGCATGTTGTGGAGAGTGAAGGGCCAGTTGTTCTCGGGTCTTGCACATATTAAATCCTCAGCCAGGACCGGTGCCACAAAGGAAGACCCTTCCTCCCCAGGAGGCTCGGTCACAGTCCCTTGCGTTTCCCTCCGCTCAACCGAGCGCTCTGGTGCACAAGGGGTTAGCACCCTCTGCCGGAGTTCAGCTAGTCCTCTGCCTTTTTCTTTCTCGCTGTGCGGTGCCGGCTGCCCCCTGTTGGCTGCCTTGAGGTAGGACATCTTGGAGCCTGTGTCTTGGCTGGGCAGGCAGCTTGCTCGCCTCTTCCGCCCACCTCTAGCTTTACAAGAACATCCCTTCGGATCTCCAGGTCCCACTCTCCCAGGAAGGCCCCTCGGAGGCCTCCAGAGGACATGCTGCCCTGCGTGGCTGCATTAGTAAGGGGCCAAGTGTCCGACCCAGCGAATGGGGCTCGGGCTAGTGGAAGAAGGGTTGGTACCCCTTCTCCCGGGCACATTAAGGAGCAGGAGGGTCCCCCTAGGAACTCTCGGGTCTGGTCTTGAGGCCCTCACTGGTTCACCCTGTAGCCGAGGACCAGCGCTGCTTTTTCGCTCTCGGCCTCAGTTTCTTGTCTATTAAAAAGTGGAGTTGAAACCACCTCTGGAAAATGGGTGTTGAAGCGTTCTGTCATTTCCCTTCTCTTTCTTTCCGCCGACAAACAGTTCTTTGGGACAGAGTTGAGAGGCTGTGCCTAGAGATCTGGGGAAGGTAGAAGTGATGTTTCCCTCTCTTCCCTGGTCCCCCCAGGTGCCTTTGTGAGAGAGAGAGAGAGTTGCCTTGCAGTCTGGAGATCTTGTCGGAGGATGGATGAGGTGAGGCCGGCAAGAGAACAAGACTTGGCCACTGTCCTTCCCTCGGAGACTCCTTGGCACCCGACTTGGTGTCCCTTCTGAGTCAGGGCAGTCAGAAGCCGCACACCTTCCTTGCACTGATTTGGGCTCAAGGAACTCCCTCCTCCACCTCCTCTCTTGGCTCCCCCACCCCTTCCGACCCTCAGTGCTGTGGATACATCCGGGTGGCTAGGGGCAGCTCCGGCTCTCTTGCTCCAGGCTAGAGGCCTGGGGGAGCGCGGGCTCCTCCTGGGCTGCCCCAAAATGGACCTCCTTTCAGCCCACCATCCCCTCCTGCTTCTCCTCGCATTCCCCAACTTTGTGGCTCCCCCTGAATTTTTCTCCTGCAGTTTTCTCCATCTCTCTCTCCTTGCTTTTGGGAGAGACTGAAGTGGGGAAAACAAAATTTATCTCCCACTAAGAGCTGGGATTCTTAAGAGTTTCCTGTGCTTTTCGCCACCGCGAGCCCAGGTCAATCTAATTTATTCTCCCAGTTTCTCCATCATTTCCGCTTCCAGAGACTAGGGCCTGGGGGCTGGGGCTGGACGTGAAGTGGAAGGGGCTGCCCAGACCGAGTGAGGTAGCGCCAGTGGCTGAGGGGCAAGAATTTTCTCCCTGCCTCGAGGGAATTTCTTTTTAGGCGCTTCTGGCCTCCGACTTGGGCGTGCTTTCCCAGGCTTTCTGCCGCCCCCCAAAGTCCTCTAGTTTAGAGGATTCTCGGCCCGCACACCAGTTGATAAAGAAGGGGTAGGGACACTTTTAATCCAGCGGGGAAGGGTTTGGAGGAGAGACAATATAAGCCGACTCTACGTGGATCTGTTCTGGGGCTGGAAACAAGGGCGCGCAAACGCCCTACCCCCACCTCACCCCTCCCTTGCGCTTGAACCTCTCAAACGCCCGCAGCCCTCCTCTCTGACGCGCACTAGAAACAGATTCCAAGTATCCTTACAAAGTCCATTTTCTCGGACCCTGAAATTGTTCAGAATTTTTAGCCTGGTCTGTCTTCGGTGAATTCAGCTTCTGCCCAGAACTTTTTACCCTGCGTGTTACGGTCTCCGGAGAGGTCTTATTTTGTCCTCTTTTTGGATCAGTTCTCTTGGTAAACAGGCAGGGACGTTTACCCTACAGTTCGATGTATTAGTGAGTTGGCTGTGGGTTCCTTCAGTCTTTAAAACTTGTGGGGCCTTTTCTGGGTTGCACGGGGGATTGGAGCGGGAAGAGGGCCAAGCTGTTTCCGGGCAAGCGCGCGGGTTAAGTGGAGACGCGACTCGCGGGCTCTCCCGGCAGATTCCCTTCGGGATACCTCCGGCCTACTCCCAGCCTTGGGCTTAGAGACCCGCGTCGCGGAAGCCAACTGCCCCGCTCCCATTTTGGCCCCAGTTCTGTGAACGAGTGGCTTCTCCCCGAGGTCGTCGGGCCGAGAGTGGGATCGGTTTGTGTGGCTTCTCTTCTAACAAAGAGATCCGCAGTAATCCGCGGAATCTGTTATCAATTTCTGCGCTGCCCGCGCCCCGCCCCGCGTGCCCCGCCCGTCGGAAAGCTGGAAAAGTGCGCGCGTCCCGCAGCGCGGTCTCTGCCTCCGCCTGGGAAGCACGTCGGAGAGCGTGTGTGTCTGTGCACGAGTGAGTGTGTGAATGTGCCGGAGTGTGAGTGTGTATGAGTGTGTGCACGCGCGCGGCCTTGGCCCCCGATGGAGAGAGTTGACTTCGCAGCTTGGGCCGCTGGAGAAGGCAGCCCTCGCGAGCTACCCCCTCCCCTAGAGGAAACTTGACACTTCGGGCGGGGGTGGGGAGGAAGACCGAGCCTTCTCTCTCCAGGGCTGGGGAAACCCCAGGCTTCTCGTCTGCGGCATGCGCCCCCCAGCTTTGCGACGTTTTAGGGATGAGTGGACCTCGGGCGCGGAGCCCTGGGTGGCGGGCACTGAGGACCGCATAAGCATTTCCTCTAGAGAAGCCCCGAGGAATCCGGGCCAAAAGGGAGGCTGGCAAGGGAAAGCCGAGGCGCGCTCCTCAGCCCCTTCGCGTCTCCACCGCTGCCTCGGTCCCCCCAGTCTTTCCTGGTGCTGGTTCCAGCCCAGGCCCTTCTGCAGCCTGGAGGAGGTTCACGTTTCCTTTTCCGAGGAAGGGGCTCCCTTGGCAGCCGAGGGTGGCGCAGCGCGGCAGGGTTACTCTTATCAGAGATGTAAAAGGGATTTGGAAAGCCGTTCCTCCCACCCGCCGCCGTCTCGCTCCGCCGCCGCCTACAGGTGGAGAAGTCACCAGTGGGGAGGACGGCGGCGGAAACCTCCAAGGCCGTCCCTGGCCCCCGAAATTCTTGAAGACGGGAACCTTTGCTGCCGAGGCCCTCTGCGCCCTGGAAGCCAGGGGCTCGGCCGAGGCGCGGGAGCCAGCGCATCTCTGGCCCAGCCGGGGGCTCCTTCGCACCGGCCCGGCCCGGGCCTCGCCCTGTACTCTCATCTTTCGGGACTGACCCAACCGCGTCCGAATTGGGCTGGAGGGTTGGGTAGCGGAGTTTCAAGACCACGCTCAAGGTGCCCCGATGGCGAGATGATGAACTCCAGACCAGGACCAAAGGAAACTAGAGTCCCCTCGGCTTCCTTTCCCCTTTCTCCGTGGCAGCTGCTAGAAGTGGGGACTGGAGGGAGCGGTAGTGGGAGTGAGAAGATCAGATTTTGGGGGAGTGCTGTGGGGAGGGCCAGGAAGGGAGCCCCTCTCCTCGGACAGCACAACTGGGGTTGGGGGGGTGTATCCCTCCTCTGGGATACACTCCAAGGCGGAGGCCGAAGGCAGGGAGAGGGCACTGGTTTCCGGTTTCCTGCGTTGGGAGAGCAGCTCGCCCATCCCCTTATGCCCCGTGTACCCCCATCCCCTTCTTCCCACTCCAGTCTGGCCGAAGAGCGGTTTAAGGAAGCCCAGGCTGCCTTGCCCGCTATGGAAGCGGCTAGCCCCGGAGCGGGCCGTAAACTGATTATGAAACTGATGATGTTAATTCCGAGCTGCATTTCCCAGCTGGGCACTCCCGCGCGCGCCGCTCCCGGGGGCCTCGCCCCCCACCCCTTGCCCTTCCCTCCCGCGTGCTGCCCCCACCCCCCACCCCCGCGCCGGCCACCCCGCCTCCTCTGCAGCCGCCGGCGGCGCGCTTCACTCGCCTTCGCGCTCCTCTCGCCCATGGAATTAATTCCGGCTCCACTTGTTGCTCGGCCCAGGTTGGGGAGAGGACGAGGGTGGCAGCGGGTCCCCGAGTGAATTCCCGAGGAGGGACTCAGCACAGCGCGAAACTAGAAGGGAGCGAGGGGGTGCAGGACGCGAGCAAGCAGGAAGGAGGCAGCGCCTGGCACCGGGGCTTTGACTCAACAGCATTGAGACATGTTTGTAATCGCTGGCGTGCCCCGCGCGCAGGATCCCAGCGAAATCAGATTTCCTGGTGAGGTTGCGTGGGTGGATTAATTTGGAAAAAGAAACTGCCTATATCTTGCCATCAAAAAACTCACGGAGGAGAAGCGCAGTCAATCAACAGTAAACTTGAGGGATCCCGGATGCTTCCGTTGTTTAAACTTGTATGCTTGAAAATTATCTGAGAGGCAATAAACATCTGCTCCTTTCTTCCCTCTCCAGAAGTCGATTGGAATATTAAGCCCAGGAGTTGCTTGGGGGACGGCTGCAAGGGCAATGTCTTCCAAGTTCTTCCTAATGGCTTTGGCCATATTTCTCTCCTTCGCCCAGGTTGTAATAGAAGCTAATTCTTGGTGGTAAGCTTATCCTATATGCATATTCTTTTACTTTAAGATGCGTTTGTATTGTATAATGAATGCTGCAATACTCTCAGTCGTGAATTTGGGTGCATTTATGTCATACACACACACATATATATATTATATATATTTATATATGTGTATATATGAACATAATGTATCTTTAAATCAAATTTCTTTTAATTTTGTGAATTAAAATTTTTGCTAATTTTTAACACTGTGAAGCTTATCTTGAGCTCCATAGGGAATAGAAGCTATAAATTTAACGAGTTTTTTTTTTTGAGGTTCAGATTATGCTTGTAGTACATCATGTAATTAAGGGAAACCAGAATTCACTTCTCTAATAATTGTAAGCCCATCTATAAAATGTGCTGTTTGCTACCTCTAGGTAGTAAAAGTGAGTTCCAACACTTATTTTCTGTTACTTGAGGTTACTAATTTTCAGGGTCTAAGGTAGGCAGAGTTACTAGGAAGATAGCTAAACTCCAAGTGGGGAAGTACTGGGGGCTTGAAATTTAATCAAAAGAGGTTATCTTGAGTAGTTCAGTGTCCCTAAATGCGGGTTTCTTGCTGGTAGGGGCCTAGAGGGTAGACTGCATTATATCTAGAGGATTATTTTTGACTGCGTTCTGTTTTTTTTTTTTTTTTTACTGTAAATGAACAGTGTTTTTCTGTCAAACATGACTTCTGTTCCCCGGATACTCTGTCTTGGGTCCCTCACAGTCACATAAGGAGCCCTTTTAAAACGTCCAGAACAGGGTGAATTTTCTTCCGTCTGTATACTTGTCCTCCTGTTCGTCCATCAGTCAAAAGGAACTGCTATCTCCTACCCGTGTCGAATTGTGTCTGCTTTCGGTATTCATACATTTTCAAGCAGATCGGTCCAATTTGTGGGGCAAAGTGAGTCATTTTCTCTCGTCAGACGCCCATCCCCCCCCCCCCCCCCCCCCGACTGCCTTTTACCCCATTTCTGGTGTGGAATATCAGAAATTTTGGTTCAGGTATATGGCAGAAAGGGGCAAGGAGGGGAGTGAGAACTCTAGCTGAGAAGCCAGATGGCGGGATAGGGGCTATACAATGCCTCCGTTTTCTGAGTGGAGTTTAAACAGAGGAGTTCTATGAAGCCCGTCTCATACTTTGTCATGAGGACAAGCAGGAGAGAAAAAGCATCTGTGTGCTTAAACTTCTGTATTGCTGACATGTTTTCAGGGGGCCCACCTTGAGAGTTCACGTAAATCTTGAATGCACATCTCCCCCCCTTTTTAGGTCGCTAGGTATGAATAACCCTGTTCAGATGTCAGAAGTATATATCATAGGAGCGCAGCCTCTCTGCAGCCAACTGGCAGGACTTTCCCAAGGACAGAAGAAACTCTGCCACTTGTATCAGGACCACATGCAGTACATTGGAGAGGGCGCCAAGACGGGCATCAAGGAGTGCCAGTATCAGTTCCGACACCGGAGGTGGAACTGCAGCACCGTGGATAACACCTCTGTCTTCGGCAGGGTCATGCAGATCGGTAGGAAATCGTTTCAGATATTGTTAACTACATAGAAACTCTTCTCCTAGGAAACGTCTCTAGTGTTTTACTTAGAGCTTCATCTGATGGGACTCTTCCAGCAGGGTGGCGGCCTGGGACTTCTGTCATTATGGCTGTGTTCGTGCCTGTCCTCTAGATGTCTAATGATAAGTTTTGGACTTTTTGAATTAGATCAGGAGGGGGTGGGCATCAACTACACCTTCATTTTTCTGATCACTTCATTTTCCTAAAAAGCATTTTGTGTAAAATAGTACCAGAACACTTATTTTGGTTTCACAAAAGTAGATGGGGAGAGCTGAGTCATTTCTGTCCTTAAACTTCAAAACTCTTAACTGTTATAAGTTTCCTAACCTAAGCCACAATTCAGATGGCCCAGACATCAAACTGAAAATTGCCATCTTGCAGAATGCTGGATGAGCGGCATGTAAGTAAGGTTTTAATTTTCTTAATACAGATATTTCCTAAAGCTATCTATCGAAATATATGTTAGACACTTTACTTTTAGTCCCAGGAAGAATTTTAATTAGAAGTGATCCAGTTTGCATTTGTGTTGGCCATTGATATAAGAACACCTGCTTCAAAGGGCATCCTGGAAACTTAAAAGCGTTCAATATATCTTTCACAGTCCAGTTCTTTATTTTTAAATGTGTTGTTGAACTTGTTATTCTGTTCAGGGAGAAGGTGGCACTAAAACTGGGCTAAAGGCAAAGAATTTGGAAAATCAGTCTGCCTCTGGTTTGGTTGAATAGCGTAGGCTACAGTCTGACAGATGTGGTCCTGTGTGTGTTTGCTAGTGAATATTTTTGGTCTCTTTACTTTTATGCAAACAAGCCCATATAATTAATATGACTGCAGTGACTCCTAAAATAAGAAGCAATTTATCAAAGCAATTAACTATTTATACTGACTGAAGATAAAAAGTTGGCTTAATGTCCGTCACGGATGGATAAAATGCTTTTTAAAAAAACCCTGAAAAGTGCATTCATTGAGAACAAAAAAGAGTTGTCAGTGGATGTTGGAGCCAAGTGGCTTCATAAACTAAAATAATACAGGACTGGAAGCCGTTCCTCTAATTGAATGGGAGAACGGTCTGCAGCCTCAGCCTACAGAGCCTCCTAGGGCTTTCCTGTTAATGATTAAAATGTGCTAATGCATATTCTGGGACCTGAATCTAGGAATTAAGCTTCAGGAACACAGGAGTTTTCCCCAAATATGGGCTGCCTTATGTGGTTAACTCGGGGTGTAGTGAAGATTTAATTCTCCTGCATTTTGATGATATTGTGAGTGATCCAAAAACATCTTTGTCAGCTATATCACAGTAACCTCTCAGCTTTCTCTTCACCTTTGCCTTATGTGGTCCCTCTATCTGCCTTCCTCTCAAACTTTGGGAGTTTTCCCCATGTGTATGAGTTAGTGAAAATCATATACCTCTGATGGTAACAAGGAAGGAAAACAGCAATTGGAACTGTTTTTCTGTATAGTCATTGGACCACAGCTTTGATTTAAGATCCTCTTTGTATGTAGCCTGTTTGGGGCCAAAATGTTCAGAATAAGCTATCATTTGCTAAGTGGATTTGAGCTCTGCTGAAGATTTATTTAAAATGTGGTCCAAGATTCAAAGAGCCTGCTTCCTCAGGGAACAAGCGGAACCCCTGGTACAAAGGCCTGTGTTTAATTGTCCCCTGTCGACTCTCTGGTCCTTAGCTGTGTGGCACCGTCTTGGTTGATGGGAAGTAGGCAGGAGTGGACGCTCATGATGGCCCCAGAGGAGGGAGCCCTCCTGGGTCCGACCATCCCCAAGGCCCCCTCGCCAAAGGGTCCTCAGGTGGCTGAGCTCTCAGAGCAGACAGCTGCTGCAGGGTGGCTCATGGTGGAACACAGGGCCTTAGAGAGAGAGAGGAAAACTCAATCGATTTTTATGGAAGAGGAACATGAACCCCACCCCAACGGTGGAAAAGTTCCTTCATTTTTCACTTTTCTACTTTAGGGTTTGGTAGATGAGAATGAGCTAAGGGAAATTTTGAAACACCTTTGATGCGAAGTGTGTGGGTGCCCACTGCAGAGCGTGGAGGTCACCAGGGACGTGGAAGCTGGCTCTCCTCCCTGAGAGACCCTATGATGGGGCCAGTGTCTGAGACGCAGGCTGCCACCCCCAAGCGCTCACCTACATTCTCGAGAGGCCAGTCCAGGCGCTGTACACAGTTGCCTCTTCATTATGAAAACTTCCTCATTTTTCATCATGCTAGCCTTTCCTTCCAGCTTTTGTCTCCAGCTTGTCTTTGTTTGCCTGCTGTGAAAAGATGTGTAAGAAAGGCGCCGTCCCCAGAGGGTGAGGACAGGAGAGGCTGATCTCTCAGGGCGGAGCTGTCACCGGATGCAGTGCTACTTCCAGGAGGACTGGGTCCCCACGCTGCAGCCAGAGAGCACTTCTCGTGCTGACGTTTTCCCTGCAGTGACCAGCTAGCTTAGAGATCGCTACCAGGTTTGATTTCTGGGACAAAAAAAGAAAATGGCCAAGAATAGCACTGTCGTGCTTTGTATAAAATCCCTTTGATGCTCTCTGTATGCAGGACAGTGTTTTTTCTCTTCCTCTGTCTCCAGAGGATGGTTTATCTCTCTTCCTCAAGCTACCTCTGTATTCTACGAGTCTCCCGTCCACAGGCTTGTCTGTACTATCAGTGTTAATCCTCAGATCACTCCCTAGGATCTGTCTGCTTTCCTCATTTCTCACCACTCCCTTGATGTTCTCTGCCTTGCTAATTCAACTAGATAGATGGAACACCCCCACAGGAACTTTCTGGATCCTCCTGCCAACCACCAGCACACTACTCAAGTTATTCATTTTTTACAATGTAGGGGGGAAGGTTTGGTAAATCAGAGCCATCGCCATTTCTGAGAGGGGAATCACAAGTGGTCGCAGATTGAGGGGCAGAAGCTCAAAGGAACGGCAGTCTGCAGGTTCCCCGAGTTGGCAGAGCCACCCTCCTGCAGGATGGCCCCTGAGTACTATGGTCAGCTGTTGCTGTGATTCCCTACACCCACCAAAAAAAGCTCTTAAAGAGAAACTGATCCTGGTACAGAGATCCCAGTGTCAGAAGGGGCCTTTTCCCCCTGGGCATCTAATTCAATACCCTTATTTTATAGTTGAGGAAAATGAGGCCCCCTCATCACCCCGTGCCCCTAGGCCCAGCTTCAGCTGGCCGGGTATTAACCCTTCTCCCTCGTAGTATGAGACTTTCATTAAGTGACTTCTTGTCCCATGTAGAAATGTCTCTGGGTACAAGTGGAAACTGGAAATTAAGATAGTCTATCCTCACCTCCGTCTTTCTCCATACAAATAGGGCTCCTATAGAACTGTTTGACAGGGAGATATTCCTTACAAGTTTTAGGGAAGGAGAACCTTTCTCTTCTTTTCTCCTTAAGACTGTATTTTCCCCCTCTTTGTGTTGTCTTCGTGACACTTGGAGTCAGAGGCTGCTGCGGAGTCGCAGAAGTGACATTAAAGAACGGCAGGCTGTTATGCAAGTAAGATACTCACCTTCTTGAGTGAGAAGCATCAGACCGGTCAGCTTGGGAACTGAGAAGAGTCCAGAGTTTCATTTGTAACTCTCTAGGAACCGGTTGATAAATATCCTCTGGGGAAGTCAGGAGCCTTGTTCCGAGTCAGACTTGATGCTGCAAATGGAGGAAGGGGAAGCCAGGTTACTACCAGTGGGGCCACAGGAGCGGGAAGGGAGGGGCGGCTGCAGTGTGCGGCTTCCCTGGGGGCCCAGGGCTTTCAGTGGCTCTGAGCCTCTGTGCTCCTGTCCTGTAGGTCACTCAGAATGAAAATAGTAACAAATGTTTAAAATAAGTGTCAAGAAGTCTACCCCAATTGGGTGTTTTCTTCCCTTGGTGACTTCTTTCCTAGGCATTTGGGTTATTTTCAGAAGAGGTGTATAGAACAGTCCATCTCTGCGCATCCCGCCTTGGGCTCTGCGTGAAATGGCAGAGCAGAGGTGGGGTGTGTGGGTGTTAATACCCTCCTGGCTGGTTTCTGCGTGTTGGGGCGGAGGGCCTGGGTCCTGGGGCCTTCTAGTTCCCCCTCTAGGAGCCGGGTAGGTGTTCGCCGTCCGGGGCTGCAGAGTCGGGGCGCCCGCTGACCGGTCCTCGCCCGCAGGCAGCCGCGAGACGGCCTTCACGTACGCGGTGAGCGCCGCGGGGGTGGTCAACGCCATGAGCCGCGCCTGCCGCGAGGGCGAGCTGTCCACCTGCGGCTGCAGCCGCGCCGCGCGCCCCAAGGACCTGCCGCGGGACTGGCTGTGGGGCGGCTGCGGCGACAACATCGACTACGGCTACCGCTTCGCCAAGGAGTTCGTGGACGCCCGCGAGCGGGAGCGCATCCACGCCAAGGGCTCCTACGAGAGCGCACGCATCCTGATGAACCTGCACAACAACGAGGCCGGCCGCCGGGTGAGTCCCGTCCCGCCGTGGGTCTGGGAGGGGCCGGGGCTCCCGTCTCTCCCTGTGTCTCTGCGACTCTCTTCCTGTCTCCGCCTCCCTTCCTAGCTTTTCCGGTCTATTTCCCCCCTGCCTGCTCCTCTCTGTCCCTCCACTCCCCTCCGCCAGCTCCCCACAGTCCTCCCTGGAGAGGGGTGCACACCCCAGAAAGGCCTCCTGGAGCGGAAGCAGCCTGCCGTGGCCAGCTCCAGCCAAGGGGCGCCTGCAGTGGCCTGAGAAAGATCTTTCTCCGCCTCTTTAATTAGTCCCCAGTGCAATTGGCCAGGCCAGAGCTAAACATGCTGCTTAGGTTCGCAGCCCTCCTCCCTGGAACAAGTCTGTGGCTGTGATTAAGTCGGGGAGCGGGAGTTATTTATTTCAGTAGGTGCCCAGTTGAGCAAGCCCTCGCCCAGCTCCGGGTTACCTCCTCCCCTCTCTGTGCCCCTCCTTGTGTCCTCGACAGCAGGCCTGATGGATTGAGGGTTTGTAAAAAGAGCTTTTCTAGGAAAACTCTCCAACCAACGGGGTGGAATTTCGTAGGTCTGACGATCAGGCCTGGAAGGGAAGAGAGAGGGCCTCGGAAGTGTCCAGAGAGAAAGTCCTCCCAAGGCAGCCCACTTCCCCACCCCATCCCCCATTTCACTCTTTCCTTCCCCTGGTGGGGCTGTGAAAAGCTCCCTCACAATAGTTAAAAAGACCTTTTTTTTCCTGCGGTTAAACACATGGCACTTTATGGCTGCCTTAAAATGAAGGGGTGAAAACTTTTCCTAACTTTGGCAGCACTGAAAACCAGGACCATTATTTTTTTCAGAGAACCCAAGGTGGGTGCCAGGAACTTTCTGGTCAGAGATCTCACTCTTCTGTGTTTTGGGGTGAGGAACAGGAATGGTAATCACAGAGTAACAGCCAGGGGGCAGGCAGGAACCTGAGAGCCCCCCGGCCGCACACCCTCACCTGAAAGATGGGAAACTGAGACTGGAGAACCACTTCCAGGTGGGGGCAGAGAATTAGGGGATGGAGCTGTCAGCCCAGGCACTTTTTTCCTTAAACTAAGGCGTTGCAGCTCAGGGGTAAAGGGCTGCAGGTTTGGGGATTAAAGAAATCTAGGTTAACACCCTGCTCTGTTCCTGAGCCTCCGTTGCCCCATCTGCTCACCGGTTAGATGGACATTAACACTGTCGCTTGGGTTGCTGTAAGGACTCACTGGGGTCATACAATAGACTGAACCTTGTTATCAACACTTGGCCACTTCTGAGTTCTAATTAATAAGGCTCAACCGAAGGGCTGAGTTCAGTGTCAACCAGTGGTAAGTGCTTGATGATAACTGAGTCCCTAGACCTAATGAAGCAGAGCACATGGGAAAGTGTGTGAACCCAGATCCCTCCAGGTAACCTGTTTCTTCTCAACTTTGATCTTGACTATATGGGGGATCACAGAAGGACTCAACTCTGCAGAATCTTAACTGTGATGCCTGAGGGGTCAGATGGTTGCTCCAGGGGAGTGTGGCCACTCCTCTCTGAGGCTCCCTCTTGCTGGGGTGCCTATACCAGGGGTGGACCTTCTGCCCCTTGCAGCCGTCCCAGGCCTTGGAGTGGGCACGGCCACCCCACTGTCTCAGGAGCCTAGCACCTTGGTCCTTTTCTCTACCCAGCACACATCACCTTAATCTGCATGCAGGGCGCTCAGCGTCTCAGACCACAAATGCCTCCAGGACAGAGGTGTGGCTGACTCGGGCCCCACTGTGTCCCTCTCTGGTGCTTTCAGCCTTCTTTGGGGATTTCCTAGGTTTCTCTCATGGAGAGAAATCACAGGAGCTTAGCAACCAAGAAGAGCAGGTCAAGGGACTTCCAAGGGGAGACAGGTGGGGTCAGAAAGTGGGAAAAGCACATTCGATATAATTTCATTTAACATGAGCATTTATACATAGGTTTTTTGGAAATGTTATAGTTGGAGCAGTGAACTATGCTTGATCCTGGTGGATGAGGTTACAGAGAAGACGGTTTTCCTCCAGGATCGTAGGGGTGAGAGGAGGAAAGCTAGACACTGGGTCAGGAAACAGCATTAGACTCCTAGAAAAAGAATCAGGCTTCAGATTCTCCTCGAAGGGGAGTGAAGGTTAAACACGTTTGCAGAACCCTTTCCCACACTAGCCACAGGCCTGAAACCCTTCACGTGGAGGGGGTTTGCTTGAGCCCCTTTGAGGAAAGCCCCTTCTGAAGCCCTGGAGGGAGAGGGTGGCTGCTAGGGCAGGAGCTGCCTCTCATGGCTCCGGCCTCCAGGTCCTGACAGGCCGCTGCCAGCAGCACGCCAGGTCGGGAGGCTCACTGGCACAGCACCGGGCAGCTGGCACTGCAGATAGGCAGCGGCCACCCCCAGACCCGTGCTGCAGCACCAGGGGACTGGCAGGGGCCCAGCACCATGCCCTCGTCACCCTGCAGACCAGCTTTACTGATTGCATCCTGCCCGCCCAGTACCTCAAGCCAGCATCTCTTGGTTTCACCCTTGTAACACTGCCGTGAGGTTGGCACCGCCACAGTGCCCTTTGCAGATGGGGAATGGAGGCCCGGAATGGTGATGCCCTTGCCTAAATTCAGGGGCAGGACAGAATCTGTGTCTGCCTGGGTCCGGGGTGCACGCGCTCAGCCTGCACAGAGCATAGGGGCTGTGCAGGAAGCAGGAGTGAAGGTACCTGAGATCCAGGCCTGGTCCCCTCTATCCAGCCTGTGTGACTGTCTGGGCCGCTTACCTTCTCTGCGTCACTGGGCCCTCGTCCAGTCCCTCCCAGGTTACAACCTTGCTGGGAGGATTTGGTGAGATGAGAGTGGAGAGGCTGTTAGGACAGGGCTCACCCCATGGCAGTAGGGACAGAAAGAGTGAGGAAAGATGTGAACCCTGACCACTTACCAGCTGGGCACCCATGGCGTGAGCTTGGAGCGCACCTGCCTGGCTCCCGGTCACGGCCCCTCCTTCCCAGTGTTGGGCCGCAGCACGCCTCGCTGGGCCTCCCTTTCCTTTCCTGAGACGCAGGCGGTGGAGCTCTTCCCTCACAGGCCGCTGCTGAAGGAGTCCAGGTGGTCACCTGACAGCAGTCTCCTGCTTCCAAAAAAGAAGCTGAGGCAACAGTTTTGTTTCTTGTTCCCATTCAAAACCAGGTAGTTTATGATGATGATGTGTAACAATGAGGGGCCAAGAACTGATTCATTTTGCAGACTAATTTTTAAAGAAGGCCACAAAAGGCTCCAGGTCTGGAGGACGAGGGAGAGGTGGCCTGGACTGAGCTGGTGACCAGAGTCTGGGTTCCCAGGTGAGGGCGCCTCCCGCTGACTGTCCCCTTCTCCCTGCAGACGGTGTACAGCCTGGCCGACGTGGCCTGCAAGTGCCACGGGGTGTCAGGCTCGTGCAGCCTCAAGACGTGCTGGCTGCAGCTGGCCGACTTCCGCAAGGTGGGTGATGCCCTGAAGGAGAAGTACGACAGCGCGGCGGCCATGCGGCTCAACAGCCGGGGCAAGCTGGTGCAGGTCAACAGCCGCTTCAACTCGCCCACCACCCAGGACCTGGTCTACATCGACCCCAGCCCCGACTACTGCGTGCGCAACGAGAGCACCGGCTCGCTGGGCACGCAGGGCCGCCTGTGCAACAAGACGTCCGAGGGCATGGACGGCTGCGAGCTCATGTGCTGCGGCCGCGGCTACGACCAGTTCAAGATGGTGCAGACCGAGCGCTGCCACTGCAAGTTCCACTGGTGCTGCTACGTCAAGTGCAAGAAGTGCACGCAGGTCGTGGACCAGTTCGTCTGCAAGTAGCGGCGCCCCGCCGCCTGCCCGCCGCCCGGCCCCGCTCCCAGGACCCACTTATTTATAGAAAGTACAGTGATTCTGTTTGGGTTTTTTTTTTTAATGTTTTTTTTAATCCCTAAGAGTTGCAACCGGAACCATCCCCTCCGCCCCGTTCCCATCTGAGAACTCTGTGGTTAATAATATTATAATTATTATTTGGCAATAAGGGGGTTGGGAACCAAGAAAATATTTATTTTGTGGATCTTTGAAAAGGTAAGACAAGACTTGTTTTGATGGTATAATGGATGGGGGGGGGCGGGGATAAAACATGCCCTTGCTGAGATGTGTGCACATCTGGAGGTCAAGGAAACGTTTTCTTTGTCTCAGCTATCGCATGGGACAGGTAGCACCCCACTGCAAGGAGGTGGCCCGGAGCGATGCGTGACTCAGCAGTGGTGAGCAAAAGGAGTTCTTCGGTCTGGGGAGCCGGAAGGTCTTGAGAAACAGACAAAACAATGAGAACCCCACCCCTCTCTTTCCCAGGGGCTGCCAGCCTGAAATGTTTCCAAAATGTATTTAAAATTTAAGAACAAGAATCTCATATCCCTTCAAGAAAGGTTTATCATATGTCTCACTGTCCTCCAGCATTCCATCTACAGCTGGTCCATTCTATTAGCTACTGAAACCTGGGGAGCAGGGAGAGAAGCCCTAGATATTAAAAAACAAAAAACTCCTCCTTATATTGAGTCAGTCAGTCTAACATTCAAAGCTGTTGTGAGAATCAGATTATCCACTTGGAAAAGGATCCCTGGATGATTCTGGTACCAGACATTTTGTTTGGAGAAGGGCAGGGAGGTTGGCTTGGCAATAAAGGAAAATATACTGTAATTTTCTTAGGGATACTTGGTTAATAAATGATAATAATGAAAATAACACATGAATTCCATTCACAGATCCTCAACCCGAACTTCAAGGTACTTGTGTGCAGTTCAGCCTTGCACCAAAGCAGAAAACCTAGCTGAGGGAAAAAAGTGACCTCCGCCCTCCCTCCTTGACCCTGCGCCCCCTCCAATTCCGTACCTTGCTACGCTGCGGCCGCGTTTCCAAGCGGAGCTCCGCTGGGTCCCCTCTGATTGTAGGACAGGGAATGAAACCTTAGGAGCTCCTCTTGGAAAACAGCTCGCTACTTAGGGATTTCATTCCCCCTACCACTTTTATTTCAAGGAACAGCAGTTTTCTGTTTTCATGACATCACTTGGCGAATGGACGTCACGGAGGCGTGGCCGCATTTCTCCCTTCTGCTCCTGTGTTCAGACTCCACTGGCGCTTCCCGCTCGTCTGCAGGTGTCCCGAGAACTGCTCCCAGTGGACTTGAACAGTTGGTTCAGTGGTACCTGATAGCTCAGTCTCTTGTACATAACATATATATATATATATATATATACATATATAAATATCCATATAGTTATATCGGCGCAGCCAGTGGTCTGGGTTCCAGTTTACTCTGGGGTTATTTCTTCGGCCTAGAGCCTTGTGGTCCTCCACTGCAATCCAAGTGGGATTTTCCCCGACGGCTTCTAAGCTGAGCTCGGGCTGTGGCCCTGATGCCATTACATGCTGAGCATCTCGAGGCAGCTGTGTTTCTGAGGAGTCTGGAAGGTCTTGGTTGTGGGCATGGTGGTTTGAAGATTCCTTTTGTCTCCCCTGCTCCGTCCCCTGGTTGTCCACCCTCGTTTTCTGCACCCTTTCTGGAGAGGGCATTACTTGTTCACTACAGAGGTGGGGATGGAGAGGACACACTGCCAGCGTTTCTCTTTCCTCTGTTCACTTTGCAGGGTGGAACTTGGTGCCCGTTAGACCTGAGGGCACCTGTACCGAGTCCCTAGGGAATATCCAGCTCACAACATCTTCAGCTAGTTTGAAAAAAAAAAAAAAAAAAACCACAACACCTCTTTGCAAAGAGTACCATCACCTGTGTTCTCATCTCAGACTTGTGCTGTTTTAGAAGTTTAGGAAGACGCATGTTCTGCAGCCCTCACAGGCTCAGTGGCCCTCAGGTCAGCCCGGCCACCTGTGGCTCTTATTGCACAAGGATATTCGCTCCCCCTGCCCCCAGCTGCAGTGAATTGCAAGCAAAAGATCTTGAAAGTAAAAGCACTAATTAGTTTAAAATGTCACTTTTTTGGTTTTTATTATACAAAAACCATGAAGTAATTTTTTTTTATTTGCTAAACCAGATTTTTTGTTCCTTTCTAGTGATTCATGTTTATGAAGAGAGTTGAATTTAACAATCCTAGTTTTTAAAAGAAACTATTTAATGTAAAATATTCTACTTGTCATTCAGATATTATGTATATCTTCTATGGCCTTTATTCTGTACTTTTAATGTACATATGTCTGTCTTGTGTGATTTGTATATTTCACTGGTTCAAAAACAAACTTCGAAAGGCTTATGCCAAATGGAAGATAGAATATAAAATAAAATATTACTTGTATATTGGTAAGTGGTTTCAATTGTCCTTCAGATACTTCATGTGGAGAGTTTTTGAGAAAACATGAGGGATAGTTTAGGGGTGACTACATGTTAGAAGAGTGGAGAATTTTACCAAAACCAAACTATTTGGGAGCTTCAAAAGATTTCTATATGTAACAGAACAAAAGGGGAATTCTCTTTTCCTATATATGTTCCTCAAAAAAATCAAGCAGATGGCTTAAAGCTGGTTATGGGATTGCTCACATTCTTCGAGCATTATGCATGTAGCTTAATTGTTTTAGAGCGTGTTGGTGGTGTAGCATCTCCAAGAAGAACTGAAAAGGCACATGCTTTTATCCTTGAAGAGAATCTTAGTGCAGAACCAGCGCATTTGGGTTCAGCACTGCAGCTAGTGTGCCACTTGACTTGAGCTTCTGTGGATGGAGTGTCTCTGTGCCCCTTGGAAAGCAGTTTTATGAAAAGCAAGCCTCGATCTGCAGAGAATGAAGGAAACTGAAGGTTCGTTGTGTTAAGTGCAATTAATACGGGCCCTTGTGCTTCTTGAAGGCGCAGTGAGTCTGGGCCGCGACGCACAAGTTGATATGTTAGCCCCTTGCTTTTTTCTTTCTGGATAACCTTGCAACATATTGAAACCTTTTAAGGATGCCAAGAATGCATTATTCCACAAAAAACAGTAGACCAACATATAGAGTGTTTAAAATAGCATTTCTGGGCAAATTCAAACGCTTGTGGTTCTAGGACTCACATCTGTTTCAGTTTTTCCTCAGTTGTATATTGACCAGTGTTCTTTATTGCAAAAACATATATTCGATTTAGGAGTGTCAGCATTTTTTTTTTTCCATCTCATCCTGGACTGCATTCAAAATCTTCCCAATACAGGAAAATTAGCAAAAAATTTATATACAGGCAGCAGCGAATGGAGTTATGTTCAAAATAGTAATTATGGGCTTAAGTAAAAGGAAGACTGTTTTAAGCTTTAGTCCAGTGTATCTGTTCCGTTCTTTGAGCTGTTGACCTCCTGAGACCGGCACTGTTTAGTAGGCCATGCAAACCCTCTGCGTGTTCTATTTTCCAATACAGTTATCAATTTGTTTTTGTAAGACCTTATTCAAGCCACCAGAATCATCAAAGATGACATGTTACCACAAGTACTCCAAATAAGAGACTGTCACGGGCTGACTCCTAGAGATCGTTAGCAAAAGCAACCCCCGAAGAGTGAGTGATCCATAATGTAAATAGAGACAGCCAGAAAAGGGACGAATAACTTGAAGGGTATATATATAATGCAAATACACCCCAAGGCATAGGTCTGCAATACTGTATTGGCACTGTAAGATAGACTTCTAAAATATTTATTTTTTAAAAAAGTATTTGTTACTCTCCCCTCTCTGTGGATTGGTGAGAGCCAGATGCAGATGCTATACCTTGAAAGTAAGACAATGAAATACATTCTTAATACTGGAAACAGCAATGCAGGAATTAAAACTGAGTAAAAGAACCTTCTAATTTACCTGTTCACACAGCCCTTATATTTAACTCTGATGACTGGATAATATTTTATGTTAGAGAAACAGCATCTTGTGAGCCAACTTTAAAAAAATGAATGATTAAAGGTCGGTATGATTTTTTTCTTAAAAACAAAAATGTATCAATTTTAATCTAGAAGATTTAATTAACATGCTGTCTCTATTTCAGAGGCAAACAAGAAATGAGGAAAATTGCATTGTAGACCAGTTTTACGTGCAGTGTACTATTTGCTGGGTTAGAAGTGAGATAAAAATTATTTATTTTTGTTCATATTTTGTACTATTCTATTAAAATCATTTTATGAAATCAGTGCAGTCACGTGTTATGTTTGGCAGAGATGGTGTTCATGACAACTGAAGTTTAATGTGGACATGGAGCTTGATGATGGCTCAGAGAATCCAGAAAAAATATCCACATTTCAGGCATGTACATCCTATGGTCAGATTTCAAGGCTCTATCGTGGATCTGAATGCTTACCTTTCTTTTTGCCCACAGCTGTTTCCCACCCCCTGCCACCCTCCATCATCTCCTGTTTGTTCTGCTGCTACTAATGTATAAGAGAGTTGTATTTGGGAGATTGTTAGTGCAGGCATTTAGCACAGTGACATCAGATTATGAAGACATTCCCGGGCAAGAGAAGAAAATGATTTGAGGAGAGAGAACAGTCTTCGGGAAATAGACTGAATCACCTGGAATATTCTGCTGGCTCCCTCTTGGATGCTGCCATGGTTGCCAGCCAGCTGCTGAGATCAGGTTCCTTACCTCGGTGGTGTTGACATCTGAGGCTGGAGCATTCTTTATTGTGGGGGTGCAATGTTGAGCAGCATCATTAGCCTCTACCCACAAGATGCCAGGAGGGCCCCCCATTTGTGACAAGCAATAATGTCTCCTGACACTGGGGACTGTACCCCAGGGAGTAAAATCAACCCCCAGCTGAGAAGCACAGCTTGAGATAGAGGGACTGAGGTTCTGAGCACGCAGGGAAGGAGGGCCGATGGTGGATGGGTGCTTGCCCAGGGTGACACCTGAGCCTGAGAAGTCCCCTGCAAGCTTCCCTGTGTGGAGGATGGGGCTGCAACACCCTCCAGAGGGCAGCCCGACTGAGGATACAGGCTCTGCATCTCCAGTGGATGCCACAAATAAGACCTGGCGCAGCCAAACCAATAAATATTTTAAAAATATACATAGGCTCTGAAGCCAGACTCCTGGTTCAGATCTTGGTACTGCCATTAGCGCTGTCCCCGCGGGAAGCTGTATAACCTCTCTGTGCGCCCGTGTTTGCATTGAGAGAATATTATACTGCAGGTTTTGTGAATAAGAGTTGCCGTGTTCGGGATGTTCAGAGCAGGTTCGAGTCCACAGTGAGGGCTTGCTCTCGGTTGGCTAGCAAGGACAGCAGCAGTCTGGAAAGACTACACCCTGGAGGGCGGGGCCCCTGTTGTGTACACTACCCCCAGCCGCCAGCTCAGAGCCAGGAAGGCCCTCTGAGCGTTTGGGGGAGCTTTCACACCGTGGCCCCCTGGCTGGGTGCCGCCAGATGTGCTTTCTTTGACTGGCAAAACATTAAAAAAAAAAACAACCCTCAAATTAGTTGCCAGCACTTGAAAGATGAGTATGTTCACATTCAAGTGTGCATTTCTGGCTACGACATGGGAAGACCTGGCCACCTGGGTCCACGGCGCCACAAGTCCCCAGCACAGGGGACACTCAGCTGCACCCCAGCAGCTGCTGCCCACCCCCCACCCGTCCAGCCCGTGTGTCCAGTCGGCCAGGCTTTCTGTCACCTGACAGCCCGCAGGCTCACGTGCTTGCCGTGGTCTTCACCAGTGCTTTCCTTCTAGGTCAGTTTCTCAATGTCATCCTTAATGACATTGTGGCCCAAGCAATTGTGACCAGTTGCCATGTGCAATGTACCCTCGGAGGGGCTCACCACACGCCTCTTGCCTCAGAGACCCTGACCAGAGCTGCTCACCCCAGTGGTGACCCTTTGATGCTGATGCTGCCAACCCCGTGCTATAGACGCAGGGCCTTGAGACTCACAGGCTTGAGCTTCTTCACCCTGACAAGCGTAGGCCCATTTTACAGATGAGGACACCGACACCAGAAGAGTCAAGTCACTCACTTTACCACTTGTCCGTTTTTGAATAACACAACACACTCATACAAAAATTAGTGGCTTAGAACCATAGCCATTGTCTCCGCTTATGGTCCCGAGAGTCACTGACATGGGCCAGGTTAGCTGCAGGGGACCAGTGTCCCGCTGCTCTTACTTGGGGCTGGCAGATGGGCAAGGGGCTGACTGATCCTACACGGCCCCTCATACACACCGAGAGCTGGTTCTGGCTGTTGGTTGGGCCTTTCTCTCCACACGGTCTCTTGTCTTTAGGGATAAGGGGCGCCCTGTGACACCATATCCCCTGCAGGTGAGACTGGAAGCTTCAAAGTTCCACTAGAGTCATCCCTCTGCATCCACAGGTACAGGGCACTGACTGTGGGACTCAAACATCCTTGGATTTTGGTATCTGAGGCAGTTCCTAGAACCAAGTCCTGTGGCTGTGGAGGCGTGAATGCATATCACATCCGCTGCATTTACTGGCCAAAGCAAGCCCACGCACAGCCCAGATTCAGAGAGAGAAACGCACACCACCTCTCAATGAGAAGAGTGGTGAAGCCAGAGTGCAAAAATCCGCACCAACTGTGAGACGCTGCCGAAGACCTTCAGGCCGTCTCCCTCACAGGCCAAGAGTCCAAGAGGCCCTCTCTCCTGCGACAGCACCTGAGACGATTCCCTTCTCTCACCCCCAGAAGCCAATCGTAAGCATGGTGCGGTGGGTGGGACACAGACTCTGGAGTCAAGAAAACCTGGTTCCAAGCTCTGCTCTTTCGAGCTGTGTGCCCTTTGGCTAGTTATTTAACTTCTCGGAGCTTCATTCAGTATTCTCATGTGGATCAGGAGGCTATGATGCTACAGTGTGTAGGTGAGGATGGCTAATCATGGAAGTAAAGGGCGTGGCAACAAATAAGACCTCAGGCAGTGGCATGAACAGCAGTCATGGTGGCAGCAATCACACCCCCCCCCCAACACCGCCCCTGCCCCGGCATGGCAAGAAACCAGCCACATTCCTATCACCCTGCTTTTGATGACTCATGAGCCTCCCTGATTCAGCAAATTGCAGGGTGCTTCCTCGGAGGCACTGGGAGGGGGCTCCTGAAGGTTCTTGATCAGGCTCAGGCTGGGGAAGCAGAGGGTGGGGAGTCAGGATGGGCTTGGCCTCAGCTCAGGCGTGCCAAGTCCTCCCCCATCCCTGGGAAACTCCAAGGAATGTTTTCCCATGTCTTAGGAGAGACCTGTACCACGAGCAGGGTGAGGAGCTACATCCTCTTTACGGAGCAAGATCCTGGGGCACAGGAGAGCCGCCTGGGCTCCTGAACCCCAGGTGCAGCCTGCACCGCACCCCAGCTGGCTGGCGGCAGGTAACTGTGCCCTCATGGGGAGCCTTTGGGCCAACTGCGCTTCCTTTGGGCCTCAGGTTTCTGTTTATAAAGTGTGAACAGTAAGACCTGTGCAACTCACACCACTGATTTGTTAGCAATTCCTCCCTTTTCCTGAACACACGTCCTGGGTGGCTTATTTCTTTAAGCTATTTTCTTTAGTTTATTTTCTTTACATGACTGATTTCATGGCATCTGACAAAAAAAGAAGGGTCACTCTTTCCATTTTACAGAAGAAAGAGAAGCCCCAGGAAATTAAGTGTCTTTCCCAAAACTACAGATCTGGTCAGAAGCAAAGCTGGGTCTCTCTGATTATAGAGCCCTTGCTTTCATCCACAACATAATAGCGCCTCAGGGTTACTGGGAAGAGACAAATGGCAGGCTAGAAACACTAGGAACCCAACCTTTCATTCCTGACCCAGGCACTCGTCCTAGTTTTCAAGCTGAGACCACCTCAGAGTCCTTCATCCGAGTTCAAACACTTGTGCAAGGAGGCCCCGGTGTGGGTCAGGAAGGGTCCCCTCTACAGGGGAACCAGGCCAGGGAGACCCCGACGCTGGCTGTACCGCGAGCCAGCAGGACCTTCACCGTCTGGATGGTGGCCCCGCTCTGGCCACCACTTTGCTGTGTGGCTTTGGGCGAATCTCTCCCCTTCTCTGGGCCTTACTTCCTGACATGTGCACAAGAGTTTGGTCAGGGTCACATGACTGAGTTAGATTTCCTGTTCCGTAGTTTCGCCTCCCAGGAATGTGAAGGCATGTGGAGATGGAGAACAGGCCTCAAACCCCATTATGTGGAAAGAGAATGCAAATGAAAACTGGGGCGACGCAGGGAAAGCATGTCAGTGGCACACACTCTCACACCCACAGGTCCCTGCCGCGAGCCCTGGCAGGCATAAGGTGGCGGCGTAGGACAGCTCTGAGCGTCGAAATCAGAACTGCCTGCACAGTCTTGGGCAAGAGCCTTGACCCTTCTGAGCTCCCATTACCTGGTCTGTGAAAGGGGCAACCCTGTGCAGGGCAGTGGGCCCGAGGAGGATCACCCAGGAAAGGGTTCACCTAGCGGTAGGCAAGCAGTGACCACTCATTCAACAGAAGCTCCTATCTTACTATCCTAACCCGCAAGCCCTCCTGTCTGCCGGGATCCCTCCCGCCCTGGAGAGAGAAGCCTGGGGCAATTACTCAGTGGCTGATGGCTCCTGAGTTATTCCAACACACTCGCTCCTCTGCATGCAGCTGGGCACCAGGCCTTCCGCAAGGTGGGAGAAAGAGGACACCCTCCTGTGCCTCCAGCTGCTCCACGTGACCCCGAGGTCATCCAGGCCGAACCTTCCAGAGGCCGCGCGGCGATCGCCTGGAGCCTCCATGCGCTGGCAGGAAAACCACACTCTGAGCACGTTCTCAACGAGCAGTGTAAACCACTTGAATTCGGGTCTCGAAAACCAAGAAACCAGTTCTAAGTGTTTTCACCTCTCCCACTGCTTCCTTCTAAATTTCATTAGGGCTGACAATTTGTATATCCACTTACAGTGTAATGTGATTTAAATGGCTGACCGTAACTGTTAGCGATGGAGTTTTCCCGGGGCGCGGGGAGCTGAGAGGCACCGGGGACCTTTTTCCAGCGCGGCCGGGCCCCCTCCGCACCCAGGCGGTCGTTTTATAAGCCTGGATGTGGCTCGTCAGGCGCGGCGTCCGTCCTCAGAGACGGGAGGGCCTGCGTCTTGGCCCCATTCCCTCTTCACCCCACAGTCACTTTTGTTCTTGGAGGCCGAGCTGTCTTGGAGTTTTCGGCATGCGATAAAACACGCCCGACCGCAGGCCCCGCGTCGAGCCAGGACGGCTGGGGGAGAAGCCAAGCCCCTTGGCCGGCCGGCTGCATGGTTAGGCGGAATTGATAGTGTGTGTCCTGCTCTGCGGCTTTCCTTTTTGTTTTGGCTTTGTAACTAAAACAGAGCTGATGCCTCGGAGATGGGCTGTTCAGCTTTATTTTATTCCCATCAGTGTTTCATACACATTGTGTGTGTTTGTGTGTGTGTTTGCGGGGGAGGTAAGCAGTTATCACGGATTGAAGGTGGGTTTGAATCCTCGCCCTGTCTCGCTTGGGGACCTCAGGCACGACCATCTGCCTCTCTCTGGGTATCCATTTCCTCATCTGGAACAGGAAGCTGGGTGTTCCTTCCGTGCAATAATTAATTAGGTGAAGTATCTAGAACCGCACTGTCCAGTGCAGGAGCCACTAGTCACATACAGCCATTTCAATTTAAGTAAAACACAAAAGTAAGATCCCACATGCTGCAGCTAAGACCTGAAACAGCCAAATCAAGAAAGAAGATGCCATTCATTTAAAAAACAATAAAATATCCAGTTCCTCAGTTCCACTAGCTGCGCTTCACATGCTTAACAGTCACACATCCAAAGTGACGGTGATGCCACAGGGCTTTCCCACAGAGAACAGTTCTGCTGGGAGCGCTGGCCTGGAACTGCACCTCGACCCACTAGACACTCAAGATGGACCAGCAGGAGGAACAGGGGGCCACCACCGGCACCAGCACCAGCGCCTGCGGTGGACAGGGGCTGATTCAAACCAGAAAAACATTATCCACAGTGCCGCTTCCCTGGAATGGAGAATGTGAAACTCACAATTCAGCTGTCTTGTTGCAAGGACCTGTTTCTCGTACATAGAATGCCCAAACGTGGGAAAATACTCTACAGAGAGGCAGATGCAACAAGAACAGCCAAGACTGCAACGTGCAAAATGGAGGCTGTCACCACACAGGTGTGCAGTGCCATCGGTTCTGGACCACGTTAGTTACGGTTCTTTTGGCGGCAGTCCCAGAACCCCGCTCCAGCTGGAGGGAGCCAGCGCTCCGTGGAAGATGGTGTCATGTCTCCTGGAAGCCAAGGAGGCCTCGAGCCAGGGGGTGGCTCCGGGGGCCTCGGATCAGAGAGGCGCAGGCCTGCTTCTGCCGCGTGCTCCAGAATCAGCTGGGATTTTCTGAGGGACAGACGCTGGAGCCCTCTTTTGGACAGCAGACTCACTGTGGTCAGAGGGAGTCCCGGGAGTCTGCTCCTTCCGGGAGCCTTGGGTGTTCCAGATGTTCCCTCCCACGTCTCCTGTGTTTCTAGAAATCTCCCTGTTGGGTTGAACACCAGGACCCTGAGTGGGGACCTGCCATTCTTCAGTCAGCACGCGTGGGGGTGGGGGTGGGGAGCTGAGCCCGACTCCTGGGGTCTAAATCCCTAGAATTAATGTGGGACCCTGCAGCCCCCATTCTGGGTCTTTATTCAAAAGGACCCGAATCAGGATCTCAAAAAGCTGTCTGCACTCCCATCCTCACTGCAGGTTTATTCACAACAGCTGAGACCTGAAAAGAGCCTACACGTCCACCAGCAAATGAATGGATAACGTACACACACAAGGAAATAGTATTCAGCTTCAAAAAAAACCAAAAAAACCCAGAAATCCTGCAGTACGTGACAACACAGATGAAACTGGAGGACAGATGTTACGCTAAGCGAAGGAAGCCAGTACAGGACAGGTACCGCGTGATTCCACTTACATGAAACATCCAGAAGAGTCCAGCACCTACAGAGAGAGACTAGAAGGGCGGTTGCCAGGGGATGGAGGGGAGGGGGAGATGAGGGCTGCTGTTCAAGGGTATAGGGTTTCAGGCATGCAAGAAGGATAAATTCTTGCGACCTGCTGTACGCCCCTGCGCCTGCCGTTAACAATACTGTATTGTACAGTTAAAATTTGTTAAGAGGTAGATCTCATGTTAAGTGTTCTTACCACAATTTAAAGGGGGGAAAAAAAAGAGGGAGAGAGAATTCTGATGAGGTGTCCAGAGAGCGCAGACACGGCTCCTGCAGGGCAATGCCGTTTCAGGACTGTATTTTGTGACGTCTAGGAGCAGTGAGGCAGTCTGTCATGCAGTCACAGATAACCGTTGCAAAGAACTATATTTTATTTTCTTTTGAGGGGGAAACCATTTCTCTTACTATTTAATGTGTTGTTGATTTTGCAACTTTTCAGTGAAAAATTTAGTCCTGAGAACACGTGATTTTAACGGGTGTGTCACACGCCTGACTTGCTGATATCCAAGGGTCTTCATCTCATTTTTGCCCTTAGACTAAATGCTCTATTCCATAATGGAAATGAATGGGGAAACTTCATCTGTGTGTGGGTGGGGAATGTCTGAATAGCATGCACAAAAGTGTTCACAGCAGCAGAGTCAGTGTTTAATTTGATTAATGTTCATAATATTGATAATGAATTTTTTTTCAAATAAGTCATTTTAACATATAAAAGGATATATGAAATAATGGTTGACATGTGCGATTACGCCTGGGAAACCTGTGGAAAACGATCTGTCGGCTACCTCCAGCCGTGAAGTTAGAGAAGTTTTGGGTCCCAAGGGTGGAGGGTCGCTGAGGAGTTCGGCAGTTGTTAACCACACTCCTCCCTGCCCAGGAGTCAGAGAAGCAGGATGTGCTAGGATCGTTCCAGAATGTCAGGCTAAGGGCTCCCAAGGAGTTTGCTCTTTGTACTTGGGACAGTGCTCTGTGCTGATAATTTTGTAAAAGTGCTGAAGGAACAGATGAAGAAAGGATTTCAGTCAGACTCACGGGGTGAAGCTTGGAGAGGGGGAGGATCGGAACGCTAGTGGTAAAGAACTCACCTGCCAGTGCAAGAGGTGAAAGAGATGTGGGTTCGATCCCTGGGTCAGGAAGATCCCCCGGGCACGGCCAGCCACTCCAGTCTTCTCGCCTGGAGACTCCCACGGACAGAGGAGCCTGGTGGGCTGCCGTCCACAGGGTCGCTTAGAGTCAGACAGCACTGAAGGGACTAAGCGTGTACACACGCGTAGATGGTGAAGCTTGGAGAGCAGGGATACTTGGAGGACGTTTACTCGACACAGAGCATCTGGGTTCCCTTGCATCTCTGACCTGGGGCTGGAAGTACAGGGGACCAAGGACGTGTAGCTGAGCAGTTGCGGCTTTCAGTGGGGGTGACTGAGGAACTGTGCCGAACCGTAGTGGAAACCGGTCCACTCGGCCAGCAGTCAAGGGAAGCAAAGCTGTGGTGAGCACGGGGAGGTCCTCCTATTCGAGGCTGCGGAAAAGCGGGATGGCAAGCTCCTAGCAGGCAATGCAGCCCAGCCAACGGAGGAAGCTGGGAGGGAGCTCCCCCTTGGTTTCAACAGAGCTGCCTGCCCCCTTGCCATGGACGTGTTTTCTCAACGACTTGAAGACAGAAATGAATTAATGGCTTCTTACTTATTTGTTCACTTGCTATCTTGCTTGCAAATGAGAACTTTCATTACCATTATTATTCATAATTGTAAATTTATAATTTATATGTACAATTATTAATATCAAATAATGTTGTGCACCTCAAAGTCTATTGGGTTTAGTATCAATATGGCTATGGTTGTCTTCTTTTGGTTGGTACTTGTCTCTTTCAATCCTTTTATTCAACTGCTCTGAATCTTTAGATTTTGTGTGTTTCTTCTAAACACCTGGAGTTGGATTTTCTTTACTCTGACAACCTTTACTCTTTGTCTTTTAACTGAAAAGTCAGTTCATTATAGTGACTGTGATCATTGATGTATTTTGAGCTTTCTATTTGTCCTACTTTTTCTTTTTTGGGGCTTCCCTGGTGGCTCAGCTGGTAAAGAATCCACCTGGTTTGATCCCTGGGTTGGGAAGATCCCCTGGAGAAGCGAACAGCTACCCACTCCAGTATTCTGGTCTGGAGAATTCCATGGACTATTCCATGGGGTTGCAAAGAGTCAGACACGACTGGGAGACTTTCACTCACTTTCTATCATTAATCTTCCTTTTTCTTTGGGGTGAGTAGAGTTTCTTTTTCCTCATTCCATTTTCTGGCTTTTTGTTTTGAAAATCACAGTTCCTATTTTTTGACAATGTGGATAACCATATGCTTAAACATTTACATTGAAGACAGTCTAATATTAATCAGTACCTTGATCTTCCTCTCAAACAATGCAAGGTTCTTAGATCATTTGAATTTTAGTTTTACTCCTAATGTATATGCTCTTATTTGACCAGTGTGTTAGTTGTTTAATGCCCTATAATAGACACTGCAAGTATTATTTTACACAGTGTTTAGATTTTCCAGTATATTTGCCAAGATCTTGTTTCTCAGACCATCTGTGATCTGTACTGACCTTGCCTAGTGCTGGAAGTACAGCCTTTAGATGTTCTTTTGGTGAGTTATCTTAGTGGGAATTAGCTTTTATTTTATGGAAAATGTTTTTATTTAACCATCAGTCTTAAGTGGATGTTTTTCTGGGTATAAATGACATTCTTCATCCATTTCTTTCAGTTCAGTCACTCAGTCGTGTCCGACTCTTTGCGACCCCATGAATCGCAGCACGCCAGGCCTCCCTGTCCATCACCATCTCCCGGAGTTCACTCAGACTCATGTCCATCGAGTCAGTGATGCCATCCAGCCATCTCATCCTCAGTCGTCCTCTTCTCCTCCTGCCCCCAATCCCTCCCAGCATCAGAGTCTTTTCCAGTGAGTCAACTCTTTGCATGAGGTGGCCAAAGTACTGGAGTTTCAGCTTTAGCATCATTCCTTCCAGAGAACACCCAGGGCTGATCTCCTTTACAATGGACTGGTTGGATCTCCTTGCAGTCCAAGGGACTCTCAAGAGTCTTCTCCAACACCACAGTTCAAAAGCATCAATTCTTCAGCGCTCAGCTTTCTTCACAGTCCAACTTTCATATCCATACATGACTACTGGAAAAACCATAGCCTTGACTAGATGGACCTTTGTTGGCACAAAATATTATGATAACCAAGCTGTGTGCTAGACACTGAGGAATCGGGTGTAAACTGGTGCACACTCTCTCTGTGTTCCTATGGGATTAACCATATGGGAAAACAGACACTCAAACCACTACACCCACAAACATGACAGTGTCGGTAACTGACATGAAGGGTCCACCATGCTCTGCTTGCATGAGGGAGCTCGTCCTAGTCGGGGGACCAGGAAAGGCTTCCCTCAGAGAAATGAAAATTGAGTTGGGGATTAAAGCAAAGCTCAGTGAATAAGTTGGAGGTGCCCTGGGCACAGGCAGAGTTGGAAAGAGTCAAGTCGGGAGAGTATTCCAGCCACAAGAAATAGCAAATGCAGAGGCCCTGTGTGGTATGGCATGTCTGAGAAGCTGGAAGATGGCCAGTGGGACTAGATGACCAAGAATGGAGGTAACAGTGGCCAGCGAGGCTGGGAAGTTCCGCTGGAGGTCTGAAGAAGCTTGCAGATTGTGGTGAAGATTTGGGGCCTTCTACTAAAATGATATCTATTTAGAATTCATAGTGGAGAAGCTGAAGGAAGGAGATAAGAAAAGAGGAAAGGCAGCTAGCCAGACAGGTTTGATTCCCAAGGATAAGACCCTGTCTAAAGTACAAGGCACTTGCTATCAAAGTCCTGCTAATATGTCTGTAGCCAGACACAGACCTAAACTTCCCGTCTATGGTGTTCACAACTTGCTAAAGCTCATTTCATCTAAAAGAGAAAGGCAGATAATCAACAACTTTTCCATGACTCACTTTTCAAAATAGTTGACAAAAAGCATTAAAGTCAGTGTCAGCAACCTCCTGTCCCATCCTCTACTCCTGACCTCTGTCTCTCCCCAAATATACCATGGAAAAAAGACAGCCTATCCTCAGCAAGTGTTGTTGGGACAACTGGACAGCCATGTGTACATCAATGAAGTTAAACACATCCTCCCACTATCCGAAAAAATAAATTCGAAATGGCTCAAAGACTTAAACGTAACACATGACACCCAAAAACGCAAGATAGACAAAAACAGGCAAAATACTCATAAATTGCAGCAGCGTTCTCTTAGGTCAGTCTCCCAACACAACAGAAATGAAAACAAAAATAAATGGGATGAGTCAAGCTTAGCAGCGTTTTCACAACAAACAAAAATCATAAATAAAAGACAAGACAATGTATGGATGGACTGGGAGAAACTATCGGCAAATGATGTAACCGACAAGGGCTTACTTTCCAAAATACACCAATAGCTCTTGCAGCTCAATAATGAAAAACTATCCAATTAAAAATGGACAGAAGACCTAAGCAGACATTTCTCCAAAGACGACATATGGGTGGCCAATAAGAAAATGAAAAGGTGCTCAACATCACTAATTATCAGGGATATGCAAATCAAAACTCCAATGAGGTATCACTGCACACTAGTCAGAATGGCCATCATTGAAAAGCCTATAAATAACAAATGTTGGAGAGGATGAGGAGAAAACGGAACCTTTCTACACTGTTGGCAGCAATGGGGTTGGTGCAGCCACTATGGAACAGTATGGAGGTTCCCTAACACATTATTGATCACAGACATATTAATATGCCTTTTGTTACCTAAATATTGCTGACTAGAGACATATCAATACATTTTTAGGGAGTGATACAATTAACATTACCGTGTGAAATTGTTAGAGTTTAAAATCGATCACAGGTTCATTATATGACTTATGATTGTTATTATCATCCACATTTTGCTCCATTCGGTTTTTGTTCCAACCATGAATATTATAAACACAAGTTTAGGGCTGTAAAATTTTCAAAAAAGACTCATCACCAAAAAAAAAATTCAAAAATGAGTGGATATTTTTCAGTGAATTTTACACAAATATTTTCTCTGATTGTCCAAGCAACATATATACTAGTATCTTAGAAGATGATAATTCTTCAGAATATAGTTATGATTCAGACGATGTGAAAATTAGACCAACAGAAAGACAAAAAACCATACTGATTCTGATACAGACAGCGAAAGTGAAGCTCATGGTGATGGAGAATGCTCCTTCGCTTCTGCAGAAGAGTGCATTGAAGGCAACAGTTCCTGAAAATTAGAAGCCTTTAAAGCTGTGTCAGGTATAACCATGGGATGTGATAAGCCACAGAGTGTTTGTGAAATGATAGATTTAATTTCAGGCAGTGACTTTTGTGAGCTGGTTGCTTGTCTAACTTGTATCACCAACAGAATGAAAAACCATATAAAAAATATGGTAAGGCTTTAAAATGGACTGATGTAGCCAACAGTGACATGAAAAAGTTTCCTGGATAATAATTTTGATGGGATAAATAAGAGTCACAGTGGAAAGAACATTGGTTGACTGATACCTTACTTGAAACATCTATCTTTCCAAAGTTTATGACAAGAAGAAGGTTCAAATAAATAACGACATTTCTTCCGTTCAAAGACAACTTTAGTGACAACTCCACTTCCTACAGAGAGGATTTCCAAAGTTAAGCCTCTTCTGGATTCTTTTCTACCAAAATTTCAATTGCTGTGCATACTCACACAAGAGCCATCACTTGATGAGACAATGATAAAAGGGGAGTGGATGACTCCGACTCAAAACCTATAATCCAGGAAAAACCCCAAAATATGGAATTTTGGTCAGGATGGTTAGTGAAAGTGAAAGTGGACACATATGCAACCTTGAGATTTACACCTTGAGGTGAAGGGAAGAAACTAGGAAATACTATTATTGGTAGTAGCCATATTTTGGGTCATGGAACCATGTTACCAAGACAATTATAATGGTGTGTGTCCACATCTGAAATATTTTTGAAAAACCAGAGTTTGTTGGAGTATAAGAGAGAATCATGGTCTACGAAATCAATTTAAGGAGAAATCTAGAAATCTATAGAGGGGAAAAATGACATTCTTATGGAAGGGGGAAGCAATTCTTACATGGAAGGACAAGGGGCTAGTATGCACAGTGACAACCATTCACGACACCACCATAGTGTCTATAGGACAGGAAGACGGGGACTGGCCATCACAGAACTAACCCACTGGCACATTAGAGTATAATAAATATATGAAGGGAGTTGATCAATCCATCAATATCTGGCAAACTTTAATGTCCTCTGGAAAACTTGAAAATGGCATAAGACAGCGGGTTTCTATTTGAATAACTGTGGTTTGTTCAATACATTTAAATTTTATTATAAGCTTGAAAGTGAAGTCACTCAGTCGTGTCCGACTCTTTGCGACCCCGTGGACTGTAGCCTACCAGGCTCCTCCGTCCATGAGATTCTCCAGGTAAGAATGTTGGAGTGGGTTGCCGTTTCCTTCTCCAGCTTAATGCTCCAAATAAAATGCCTTAGAAGCAGTGTTTCCTAGCAGCACCTACATAATGGGTCACTGACCATTCTGGGGAATACAGTGGCAGCTCCACACCTGGTCCTTCTCGTGGCATTTCTAAAAGAGCCCCCGGGAAACATCCACCCTATTGACTATCACAGAAAACAAAAGAACATATTCTAGACACAATAATGCCCCCAGGACTAAAAATAAAAGGTGGCCAGAAAGTACAGAGTCTGCTCTTCCGGCACAGTGAAACACTACATATTTGTAACAGGTGTTCTGTCTCCCTGCACAGAGGTGTCTGCTACGCTGCCTATCACACTATGTCACGTCATCCACTCAATCAGTTGTGTCCAGTTCTTTGTGACCCACAGTCCGCAAGGCTCCTCTGTCCATGAAATTCTCCAGGCAAGAATACTGGAGTGGGCTGCCAATTCCTTCCCCAGGGGATCTTCCCAATCCAAGAACTGAACCCAGATCTCCCACACTGCAGGCAGATTCTTTACCATCTGAGCCGTGCTTCAGTGAGACGTCTACAAAGTTTCAAACAGATACATTAAACGCAAGAAACTGTTGATATTTACTCAAAGGCAGGTGTTTCAATACTCACACATAACAAATCTCTGGTCATAGGCATTAGTTCCTGCAAAAATCACCCAGTCAGTAATGTGTTAAAACTAAAAGTAGAGTTATCATATGATTTAGAAATACCCGCTCCTGGGCACGTATCCAGACAAAACTCTCATTCGGAAAGACACTTACTTGCACCGCTCCGGTCATCACGCCACCTCACAACAGCCAAGACATGGAAGCAACCTGAACGTCCAATGACAGATGAATGGACACAGAAGATGCAGCACGGAGATACAGTGGGATGTTACTCAGCCATAAAAGAGAACGAAATAATGCCGCTTTCAGCAACATGGATGGACCAGATAGCAATTATCACACTACAGGAAGTCAGAGAAAGACAAGTATCATATCATGTCACTTATATGTAAAATCTGAAATACAATATAAATGAGCTTATTTACATAAATAGAATCTCAGACACAGAAAGCAAACTTACAGTTACCCAAGGGAAGGGGAGTGGAGAGGGATAAACTGGGAGTTTCGGATCAGCAGATACAAACCACTATATCTAACATGGATACACAGCAAGGTCTTAGTATAGAGCGCAGGGAATCATAGTCAGTATCTTTTGGGAGAGGTCAAGAAGGTGGAACACAAGGACACGGAGTTCCCTCCTCCCATAAATTCATCAAAAAATCTACATGTGGAAAAGCGCTCACAGAACACCTCCTCACTGCTGGCAGAAGATCTCCTAGGATTGAAACCGCAAGAACGGGCTTCCCTGGGGGCTCAGTGGTGAACCTACCCATGCAGGCGACACCGGTTCCAGCACCGGCCCAGGGAGATTCCACATGCGCGGAGCAACTAAGCCGGCACGCCACAGCTACTGAGCCTGTGCCCTAGGGCTCGGGACCCACAACGACTGGACCCACGTGCTGCAACTACTGCAGCCCACGCACCCTGGAGTCTGCTCTGCAACCAGAGAAACCACCTCAAGGAGAAGCCGGCGCACGGGGCCTGGAGGAACCCCTACTCGCTGCAACCAGAGAAAAGCCCAGGTCTCATCGAAGAGTCAGCACAGCCAAAATTAAAGTAATAATAATATTATAACTATATCATAATTATCTTGTAATAGTATATAATAAAATTATAATAATATTAATTTATAATAATAATAAACCTGCAAGAAAGATTACCAAGTGACCAGGTACAAAGGAAGGGGAAGACAAAATGGATTCAGCATGGGGCCTGCACCCCTGGGAGGGTGCTAGGAAAGAGGAGAGGTTCCTTCACTCTGGGAACCCCCTTCAACAGCTGGGACATCAGCCAGGACAGGAAGGAACTTCACAGGCTCAGAGCAGAGTGTGGCAACCAGCCTGTGGCGGGCCAACAGAGAGGAACCATGTGGACGCTGGCCATTTCTGTTGGCTGCAGTCCACAGCCTGAGACTTGCGCCTGCTGGCGTGCGCAGTGCCTGGGTGCTGAAACTCAGGTTTCAACAAAAAGATCAGGAGAGAGGACTGGGGCTGGCTCTGGGGAGACAACTCCAAGCAGCTAGAATTTGTATACACCCCTGGCTGCACTGGGGATACAGGCAGGATGGAAGCCCAGCCCAGGTCGACAAGAAGCCCCCTTGTTAATGCACGTTTAGAGAGGGGGTGGGGCTCACCACTGCAACTTCTTTCCCGAGCCGAGCCGTGCACTCACAGTAGGGGTGGCTCCACCTCGATGAGGTCTGCGGGTGTGCAAGCCAGTGGGCTGACCACACATGTAGGTGGGGCCGAAACTTTAGCTGTATCTTGGCAGCTTTGGAGGACTGATGCTGCTGGCTCCTTTGAGCTCAGTGCCTGAGTGACATCTGAGCCAACTGCAGGTATTCCCATGGTGGGGTGCATCCACATCAGCAGCTGCAGGCTTTGTGGGTGCAAGCATGTAGAGGCGAGGCCAGGGTCTGGACTCACCCCATAGCTTCCATTTTGGGTCCAGGCATGCGACTGCCGCTTATTCCGGTACCTGACCTCCATGGATCTGCACTGGAGGCTGGGTGAGCTGAGTGCCTGAGGGACATCTGGGCTGACTGCCTGCATAGCCATGGCTGAGGCATGGCCAAGGGCAGGGCCCAAATGACAGTGCCCTCTGGGAGTGGGCACAGTGGGTGATGGGTGACATTATAAGTGTACTTCCTGTACTTCCTGGTGTAGCTCCTGTGAAGGAATACTCACTGGCTCCTCTTTCAGCTGAAGCACCCCAGTCCCACCTACTCAGATCAGAGAAAGAGCTGGGGCCTCTACTCCAACAACTGGGGCGCAGATCCTGCCCTGGACACTCACTCACCTAGAGCTGTGAAAAACAGCAAAGATGAGACCCTGCTCAACATCCTGACCAGCTCTGGTCACACTACCAGTCATGACCCCATCAGGCAATAATGGCCAGAGCTCACCAAGGAAAGATGTGGTAAGAACCCATACTCAAAAAGGCTCTTACATTAAAAATCCTAGACTCATGCAGGCTACACAGATATACACATCTAACGCAAAGTTCCAAAGAACAGCAAGGAGAGATAAGCAAGCCTTCCTCAGTGATCAATGAAAACAAACAGAGGAGAACAACAGACTGGGAAAGACTAGAGATCTCGTCAAGAAAATGAGAGATACCAAGGGAACACTTCATGCAAAGATGGGCACAATAAAGGACGGAAATGGTATGGACCTAACAGAAGCAGATGGCAACCCACTCCAGTGTTCTTGCCTGGAGAATCCCAGGGACAGGAGAGCCTGGTGGGCTGCCATCTATGGGGTCACACAGAGTCGGACATGACTGAAGCGACTTAGCAGCAGCAGCAGCAACAGAAGCAGAAGATATTAAGCAGAGGTGGCAAGAATACACAGAAGAACTTTACAAAAAAGATCTTCATGACCCAGATAACCAGGATGGTGTGATCACTCACCTAGAGCCAGATATCCTGGAATGTGAAGTCAAGTGGGCCTTAGGAAGCATCACAACAAACAAAGCTAGTGGAGGTGATGGAATTCCAGCTGAGCTATTTCAAATCCTCAAAGATGATGCTGAAAGTGCTGCACTCAATATGCCAGCAAATTTGGAAAACTCAGCAGTGGCCACAGGACTGGAAACGGTCAGTTTTCATTCCAATCCCAAAGAAAGGCAATGCCAAAGAATGCTCAAACTACCACACAATTGCACTCATCTCACACGCTAGCAAAGTAATGCTCAAAATTCTCCAAGCTAGGCTTCAACAGTATGTGAACCAAGAACTTCCAGATGTTCAAACTGGATTTAGAAAAGACAGAGATCAAATTGCCAACATCTGTTGGCTCATCCAAAGAGCTACAGAATTTCAGAAAAAAACATCTGCTTCACTGACTACACAACAGTCTTTGACTGTGTGGATCACAACAATCCTAAAGGAAAATCCAGTCAATCCTAATCAATCCTGAATATTCACTGGAAGGACTGATGCTAAAGCTGAAGCTCCAATACTTTGGCCACCTGATGCACAGAGCCAACTCATAAAAAAGACCATGCTGCTGGGAAAGATTGAAGGCAGGAGAAGGAGATGACAAAGGACAAGATGGTTGGATGGCATCACCAACTCAATGGACATGAGTTTGAGCAAACTCTGGGAGATGGTGAAGGACAGAGAAGCCTGGCGTGCTGCAGTCCATGGGGTCGCAAAGAGTCAGACATGACTGAGCTACTGAATAACAACAACAAAAGGCTACAAAGGGACACTTTTATAAAAAACAGCATTTTGAGACCACAGTAGATAACTGTTTTTCAATTCATAGTGTTAGAGAAATGCAGAAGCGGAGGCAACACTCCAATTAAAAGAACAAGGGAAATTTCCTGTAAGAGTGAAGAATGAAGCAGACCTCTCCAGCACAGTAGATCCCTAGTTCAAAAAAGGACATAATAAAAATACTGAAGGAATTAAGAAAGGCTATTGATAGAAATACAGATCGCTGTCACAAGGAACTAGAAACTGTAAAGAGGAGCCAATTAGAAAATGCATTTGCTGAGATGAAGCCAAGTCGCAGTCAATAAATAGCAAATGAAAAAATGCAGAAGAAAAAGTAAGTAGTCTGGCAAATAGAATAATGGAAATCACTCAATGAGAATACCAGACATAAAGACAAATTAAAAAAAAATGAAAGCAATATACAAGACCTACAGGACAATACAAAATGAGTCGATCTATGTAAAATAGGGATCCAAGGAGAAGAAGACAGACAAAATGGGATAAAATATGTATTTCAAGAAACTATCACTTCCTCTGTGGGATGGGAGACAAGATGGTGAAGTATTAACATGTTAGGTAGAATAGGAAAAAGAGTCCAAAACGGCCGTGGGACACGACTCAGTGACTTCACTTTCACTTTTCACTTTCACGCATTGGAGAAGGAAATGGCAACCCACTCCAGCGTTCTTGCCTGGAGAATCCCAGGGATGGGGGAGCCTGGTGGGCTGCCGTCTACGGGGTCGCACAGAGTCGGACACGACTGAAGCGACTTAGCAGCAGCAGCAAAAGGCAAAGAAAGGGAAAAGCCTGCGAAAATGGAACAAAAGAAAATCCATGCACCAAAGTGAGAACCTCAGGTGAAACAAACATGCCCCTTCCTGTGGCTAGCCCAATTTGCACAGGGCAGGCTCAGTGGGGGGGGAGACAAAACATAAAAAGAGGAAGTCAAGATAGATTGAGGTCTTTCCTCTGGAGTCAGCCCGCCCTCACACCTCTAGGAGGTACTATCCTTTGTTTGCCGAATAAAACTCAGAGCTGTAACTGAGCTGTAACACTGGTCCGCCACTTCAAATCTTTAGTGTGGTAAGACAGAACCTGGGAAATTATACACTCTCCAAGCAAACAGAAGACCTTTGAGCTCACTCCTCTCATGACCACACCAAAATCACAATTAACTGCTAAACAGCCATCAATTAAAAACCGTTCAGTTCAGTTACTCTGTCATGTCTGACTCTTTGCGACCCCATGGACTGCTGCAGGCCAGGCCTCCCTGTCCCTCACTAACTCCTGGAGCCTACTCAAACTCATGTCCATTGAGTCGGTGATGCCATCCAACCATCTCATCCTCTGTCAACCCCTTCTCCTACCTTCAATCTTTCCCAGCATCAGGGTCTGTTCAAATCAGTCAATCCTTTGCATCAGGTGGCCAAAGTATTAAAGTTTCAGCTTCAACATCCATCCTTCCAATAAACATTCAGGACTGATCTCCTTCAGAATGGACTGGTTGGATCTTCTTGCAGTCCAAGAGACTCTCAAGAGTCTGCTCCAACACCACAGTTCAAAAGCATCAATTCTTTGGCACTCAGCCTTCTTCACAGTCCAACTCTCACATCCATACATGACTACTGGGAAAACCATAGCCTTGACTAGACGGACCTTTGTTGGCAAAGTAATGTCTCTGCTTTTTAATAGGCTGTCTAGGCTGGTCATAACTTTTCTTCCAAGGAGCAAGTGTCTTTTAATTTCATGGCTTCAGTCACCATCTGCAGTGATTTTGGAGCCCAGAAAAATAAAGTCAGCCGCTATTTCCACTGTTTCCCCATCTATTTCCCATGAAGTGATGGGACCAGATGCCATGATCTTAGTTTTCTGAATGTTGAGCTTTAAGCCAACTTTTCACTCTCCTCTTTCACCCAAGATGGACAGGTGATGGTGGAGAGTTCTGACAAAATGTGGTTCACTGGAGAAGGGAATGGCAAATCACTTCAGTATTCTTGCCTTGAGAACCCCATGAACAGTATGAAAAGGCAAAAAGATAGGACACTGAAAGATGAACTCCCCAGGTCGGTAGGTGCCCAATATGCTACTGGAGATCAGTGGAGAAATAATTCCAGAAAAAACGAAGGATGGAGCCAAAGCAAAAACAACACCCAGTTGTGAATGTGACTGGTGATGAAAGCAAGGTCTGATGCTATAAAGAGCAATATTGCATAGGAACCTGGAATGTTAGGTCCATGAATCAAGGCAAACTGGAAGTGATCTAACAGGAGATGGCAAGAGTGAATGTCAACATTTTAGGAATCAGTGAACTAAAGTGGACTGGAATGGGTGAATTTAACTCAGATGACCATTATATCTACTACTGTGGGCAATAATCCCTTAGAAAAAATGGAGTAGCCATCATAGTCAACAAAAGAATCCAAAAGGCAATACTTGGATGCAATCTCAAAAATGACAGAATGATCTCTGTTTGTTTCCAAGGCAAACCATTTAATTTCGCGGTAATCCAAGTCTAAGCCCCAACCAGCAATGCTGAAGAAGCTGAGGTTGAACAGTTCTATGAAGACCTACTAGACCTTCTAGAACTAACACCCCAAAAAGATGTCCTTTTCATTATAGGGGACTGGAATGCAAAAGTAGGAAGTCAAGAAACACCTGGAGTAACAGGCACATTTGGCCTTGGAATGCGGAATGAAGCAGGGCAAAGGCTAACAGTTTTGCCAAGAGAATGTACTGGTCATAGCAAACACCCTCTTCCAACAACACAAGAGAAAACTCTACACATGGACATCACTGGATGGTCAACACTGAAATCAGATTGATTATATTCTTTGCAGCCAAAGGTGGAGAAGCTCTATACAGTCAGCAAAAACAAGACTGGGAGTTGACTGTGGCTCAGATCATGAACTTCTTATTACCAAATTCAGACTTAACCTGAAGAAAGTAGGGAAAACCACTAGATCATTCAGGTATGACCTAAATCAAATCTGGTATGATCATACAGTGGAAGTGAGAAATAGATTTAAGGGACTAGATCTGATAGAGTGTCTGATGAACTATGGATGGAGATTCATGACATTGTACAGGAGACAAGGATTAAGATCATCCCCAAGAAAAAGAAATGCAAAAAAGCAAAATGGCTGCCTGAGGAGGCCTTAAAAATAGCTATGGAAAGAAGAGAAGTGAAAGGCAAAGGAGAAAAGGAAATATATACCCATTTGAATGCAGAGTCCAAAGAATAGCAAGGAGAGATAAGAAAGCCTTCTTCAGTGATCAGTGCAAAGAAACAGAGGAAAGCAATAGAATGGGAAAGACTAGGGATCTTTTCAAGAAAATTAGAGATACCATGGGAACATTTCATGCAAAGATGGGCTCAAGAAGAAAACACTAGAATCTATCAACAATGATATTCTACATCCAAAGACATAAAGAAGAAACCACAGTGATATGGTAGGAGGGGCACAGACACAATATAATCAAATCCCACATCTGCTGGATGGGTGACTTACAAACGGGAATCATTGCATCACAGATGTTCTCCCACAGAAGTGAGAGTTCTGAGTTTGATGTCAGGCTCCCCAGCCTAGGGGCCCAGCATTGGGAGGAGGCACCCCCAGAGCATCTGGCTTTGAAGGCCAATGAGGCTTGACTGCAGAAGCTCCATAGGAATGGGGGAAACAGAGACTCCACCCTTGAAGGGTACACAGAAGGTCTCATGTGCACCAGGAACCAGGGCAAAAGCTTCATAGGAATCTGGGCCAGACCTACCTGCTATTCTTGGGAGGTCACCTGGGTAGCTGGGGGGACCTCTTGTGGCTCACCCTGGGGACATAGAAACTGCTGGCAGAGATTATGAGAGTATTCATCCGCATAAATTCTCGCTGGAGGCTGACATCTTACTTGGGTCATTAGAACCAAGACCTAGCCCTACTGCCATAGGCTCCAGGGATGCCTCAAGCCAAACAAAAATCAGGGTGGGAACACATCCACACCCATTAGCAGACAAGCTGCCTAAACACCTCCTAAGCCCATAGCCACCTCTAGACATGCCCCTTGACATGGTCCTGCCCAGAGGGCCCAGACTCAGCTCCACCCACCAGTGGCCAGGCAACAGCCCCTCAGCCCAGGAAGCCTACACAAGCCTCTAGATCAACCTCATCCACCAGGGTGTACCAGAGGCAAAAATCTACAAGCCCGCAGCCTGTTAAACTGAGTCTGCAAACAAAGGCCAACACCTACTCTGGGGCCAGCGGGTCCCTAGCCCTTGGGTGACAAGAGGGGAGTGTATTGCTGGGACACATAGGACTTCCCTGAAAGAGGGCCACTTCTCCAAGGTTGAAAAACAAAACATACCACATCATGAAAATACAAACAGTTATTTAGGCAAAAATTCGATGGGACAGGAATATGTTCCAGATGAAGGAACAAGATAAAACCCCAGAAGATCAACTGAATGGCATGGGGACAGGCGATCTACCTGGAAAAGGAAATCCACACAAGACAGAGTTCAGAGTAATGATCATAAAGATGTTCAAAGAACTTAGGAAAACAAAGGATGCAAGAAGTAACAAAGTGAGAAGTTACATGTAGTTTTTAACAAAAAGAAAATATTAACCACCAAACAGAGCTGAAGAATAAAATACATGAAATGAAAAAATACACAGAAGGCATCAATAGAAGGATAAATGAAGTATAAGAATGGACCAGTGAGCTGGAAGACACAGCGGTGGAAATCACTGCAGTGAAACGTAATATAGAAAAAAGATCAAGGGCTCATGATCTGTTGCTACCACCCTCCTGGAGCGGCTGTGAACTGCCACCTCCATCTGCCCAAACCCCAGGACCAGGCACAAAGGGCTGTCTCTGCCCACCTGGACTCCACAAGTGGCTGTGAGCCGCCTCCACTCCCATCACGTGCTCCAGGGGTGCCCTGAGCCTCCACCACCACTGAGCACTTCAAGATCAGGCATCAGCTGCCACATCTGCATACCCTATCAAGTGCACAAAGATCAGCACACGCTGAGAAAAGAGGCGATAAGCCTCTATACTAACAACAACCCTGGCACCAAACATGTTAAACTCAGACAAGCTACACAGTGATGCCTCCCCATACAAAGGTCTCAGTAGATAACTGTTTCTTTTAACTCAGAAGGTAAGAGACATATAAATAAAGCAAAGAAGCTGAGAAACCACTCCCAGTTAAAATACCATGAGAACTACCCTGAAAGGCCAAACAAGAGAACAGACCCCTTCTAATAGACACCAACTTAAGAAAGGATATAATGAAAATGGTGCAATGATGAAGAATCTATCTGCCAATGCAAGAGACGCAAGAGATACAAGTTCGATTCCAGGGTTGGGAGGATACCCTGAAGTAGGAACTGGCAACCCATTCCAGTAATCTCGCCTGGAAGTTTCCATGGTCAGAGAAGTCTGGCAGCCTATAGTCCATGGGATTGCAAAGAGTTGGACACAACTGAGTGAGCACACACACAATGAGAACATTTAAGGGATTAAGAAAGGCTATTGATAGAAATGCAGGGTACTGTAAAAAGGAACTGGAAACTATAAAGGGGAACCAAGAAAAAATAGAAAACTCATTTGCAGAGACAGGAACTGCAGATGAATGAAAGCAGAATAAGTAATTCAGAAAAACAAAAAAGTGACCTGGAAGAAAGAATAATGGAAATCACCAAATCAGGACAGCAGACAGGCCAAATAAAAAAAAAAAAAGAAAAAAAAAGAAGCAATATAAGACACCTGTGGGATAGTAAAAAGTCAACCAATCTACTCATAGCAGTGATTCCAGAACAGGCAGAAAGATAAAAGGAAATGGAAAATATATTTGAAGTAGTATGGTGGAAAGCTTCCCAAATCTAAAGCAAAGAGTATACTGGAACAGAGGGTTCCAAACAAGATGAACCCAGGCAGGCCTACACCAAGACATATGTTAATAAATGGCAAAGGTTAAGGATAAAGAGGATTCTAAAGGCAGCAAGATAAAAATAAAGAGCTAATTACAAGGGAACCCCCATAGGCTATCAGCTTATTTCTCTACAGAAACATTGCAGGTCAGAAAGGAGTGGCAAAATATATTCAAAGTTATGAAAGGGAAAAATGTACAATATGGGATACTCTACCGAGCAAGATTATCATTGAGAATAGGAGAGAGAAAAAAATGCTCAGACAAGAAAAAGCTAAAGGAATACAGTAACACTAAATCTATCTTAAAGGAAATATTGAAAGGTCTTCTCTAAATAGAAAAGGAGTAAGAATCTATAGGGAAGATAAAAATCTCAATTCAAAAGTAAATCACTTAATAAGCCAGTACACAGATCTTTAAAAAAGCAAAAATATCCTGTGAAACTGTTAATAACCACCATGAACAGCAAAAGGATAAACATGAAAATGTAAAAGAGGACATCAAAACCATGAAATGTCGGGGAGGAAAGGAAGAAAATATAGATTCCCCCCCACCCCAAATCTGTTTGAGCCTATATGACTACCAGTTTAAGGTATATACATACAGGAAGGGGGTAACATACTTGAAAATAGGGTAACCATAAATCAAAAACAGACAAACATTCACAAAAACCTAAAAGAAAAGAATGTAAGTATAATACAAAGAAGATCATCAAACCACAAAAGAAACACAAAAAGGAAAAGGAAGTGACAAAGAAGAGACATAAAATGAATGGGAAAACAGGTATAAAATGGCAATAAATACAAATTTATCAACAATTACCTTAAGTTTCAATGGACTAAATGGTCCAGTCAAAAGACACAGCCGTTGCAGATTGAAGAAAACAGCAAAAGAGATCAACCCTGAGATTTCTTTGGAAGGAATGATGCTAAAGCTGAAACTCCAGTACTTTGGCCACCTCATGAGAAGAGTTGACTCATTGGAAAAGACCCTGATCTGGGAGGGATTGGGGCCAGGAGGAGAAGGGGACGACCGAGGATGAGATGGCTGGATGGCATCACTGACTCGATGGACGTGAGTCTGAGTGAACTCCGGGAGATGGTGATGAACAGGGAGGCCTGGCGTGCTGCGATTCATGGGGTTGCAACAAGTCAGACACGACTGAGCAACTGAACTGAACTGAACAAAAGATCCACCTTAGGGCAAAGGAATCACATAAATTGAAAGTGAGGGGATGAAAAATCATATTCCAGGCAAACAGAGAACACAAGAAAGTGGGGGTCATAATACTCATTTCAGAAAAAACAGACTTAAAAGCAAAGACCATAAAGAAACATAAAGAAGGTCAGTATCCAATGATAAAAGGAGGAGTTACATGTGTCAGCAAATACGCACCCAATATCAGTTCAGTGCAACTGCTCAGTCGTGTCCAACTCTTTGCGACCCTAAGAATCACAGCACGCCAGGCCTCCCTGTCCGTCACCATCTCCCGGAGCTCACTCAAACTCACGTCCATAGAGTTGATGATGCCATCCAGCCATCTCATCCTGGGTCGTCCCCTTCTCCTCCTGCCCCCAATCCCTCCCAGCATCAGGATCTTTTCCAATGAGTCAACTCTTCGCATGAGGTGGCCAAAGTACTGGAATTTCAGCTTCAGCATTAGTCCTTCCAATGAACACCCAGGACTGATGTCCTTTAGGATAGACTGATTGGATCTCCTTGCAGTCCAAGGGACTCTCAAGAGTCTTCTCCAACACCACAGTTCAAAAGCATCCATTCTTCAGCACTCAGCTTTCTTCACAGTCCAATTCTCACATCCATACATGACCACTGGAAAAACCATAGCCTCGACTAGCACCCAATATCAACACACCCAAGTACATAAACAAATTCTAACAGACATAAAAGGAGACATTGGCAAGACGGCAACAGCAGCAGGAGACTTGAACACCTCGCTCGCATCAGTGGACACATCTTCAAGATAGAAAATCAATAAGGCAAAAAAGATTCTAAATGGCACAATGGAACAGTTAGATTTAATTGATATTTTCAAAGCATTACATCCACAGAACTCAGAATACACCTTCTTTTCAAGTGCACATGGAACTCTATCCAGAACTGACCACACACTAAGGCACAAAACAAACCTCAACAAATTTAAGAGTACAGAAATTATCTCAGTATCTTTTTTGACTAAATAGCATGGAACTATGAAAAAAATGATTACATGGATACTAAACAAACAAAAAAACAGTGTGACTAAAAAACCAATGTGTGAACATGGAGGAAAATAACAATATGTTGAGACAAATGACAATGAAAACACAACCATAGAAAATCTATGGGATGAACCAAGAGCAGTTCTTGGAGGCAAATTCATAGCAGTACAGGCCTTCCTCAAAAAACAAGAAAAATTTCAAATAAGCAAACCTACCAGTTAAAAGGATTAGAAAAAGAAAAACAAAACAAAACCATAGTCAGTAGAAGGAAGGAAATAAAGATTAGAGAGGAAATAAAACACAATAGAAAAAAAAATCAATAAAACGAATACTTGGTTATTTGAAAGGATAAACAAGATAGAGAAACTTCTGGCCAGGCTAGTCAACAAGGAAAGAGAATCCACATAAACAAACTAAGAAATGAAAAAGGAGGCATAACAACTGATACCAAAGAAGCACAAAAGTCCACAAGAAAATACTGTGAACAATTATATGTCAACAAATTTGACAACTTAGAAGAAGAAATGGACAAGTTTCTAGAAACATACAATCCACCAAAACTGAACCAAGAAGCAGCAGATACTTTGAACAGACTTATCCCTAAAAGTGAAATAGAATCTGTAACTTAAAAGCATACTGCAAACAAAAATCCTAGGCCAAATGGCTTCACAGGTCTACCAAACATAAAAAGAAAAACTTTTACTGAACCTTCTCAAACTCTGACTTCTTCTCAAACTGAAGAAGAGAGAACACTCCTCAAAACATTCTATTAACATGAAGCCATCATCACCCTGATATCAAAACCAGATAAAGACACCATGAAAAAAGAAAATTACATTCTTTGATGAATATAGATGCAAAAATTCTCAACAAAATATTAGCAAATCAAATTCAACAACGCATGAAAGTGACCATATACTACGACCAAGTGTAATTCATCCCAAGATCACAATGATGATTCAGCGTACACAAATCAACCAACATGATTCACCATATATATAAAAGACAAAAAGCACGTTTATCCCAATAGATGCAGATAGAGCATTTGACAAAATTCAACATTCATGCATGATAATAAAAAGTCTTGCCAAAGTGAGTATAGCAGGAACACATCCCAATGTAATACATGCTATTTGTGACAAACCCACCATCAATATAATACTAAATGGTGACAAGCTAAGACTCCCTGCTCAAATCTGGAACAATGCAAGGATGCCCACTCTCAACTCTATTCAACATAGCATTGGAAAGTCAGCCACAGCAATCACATGAGAAAAAGAAATAAAAGGCATCAAAATTGAAAGGGAAGAGGTAAAATTGTCATTAAGTACAGATGGCATGATAGTATACATAGAAAACCCTAAGACACCTAACAAAACTCCTCGAACTGGTAAATTCAGCAAGGCAGCAGGATACAAGATTAATATACAGAAACTGGATGTACTTTTTACATCAACAATGAAGCATCAGAAAAGGAATGTAAAAAAATAACAACTTTTAAATCATACTCTAAAAATTAAAATACTTAGGAATAAACCTGACGAGACAGATGAAAGGTTTATATGTTGAAAAGTATAAAACATTAATAAAGGATATTAAAGATGACTCACAGAAATGGAAAGATACTCCATGCTCTCTGTCTTTGTTTATTTGGCTATACTGCACAGCTGGTGGGATCTTAGTTCTCTGACCAGGAATTGAACCCAGGACCCCAGGAGTGGGAGGGCCAAATCCTAACCACTGAACTGCCAGGGATCCCCAAGCTCTTTGCTTAGAAAATGGATATTGTTAAAACAGCCATACTACCCAAAGTAATCTACAGATTTAATGAAATGTCTATCAAATTACCTATAACATTTTTCACTGAACTAGAACATATAATGCAAAAATTCATATGGAACTATAAAAGACCCAGATTTGCCAAAGAAATCCTTATGGAAAAAAATAAAGCAGGAAGCATAATCCTAACAGACTTCAGACAATATTACAAAGTTATTGTAATCGAAATAGCATGTATTGGCACAAAATAGACATATGGATCAACGGAACAGAATAGAGAACCCCCAAAGAAATCCACACACTTATGGTCAATGCATCTTTGACAAAAGAGGCAAGAATATAGTACAATGGGAAAAAGATAGTCTCTTTAGCAAATGGTGTTTGAAAGCTGGACAGGTGCATGTAAAGCAACAAAATTAATCTCTAAAATATGTAAGCAGCTCATACAGCTCAATAACAACAACGGCAAAAACACAACTCAATCAATAAATGGGCATGGGGAGGGAGGTTCAAGAGGGAGGGACATATGTTTATCTATGGCTGATTAATGTTGATGTCTGGGAGCAACCAACATAATTCTGTAAAGCAATTATCCTTCAATTAAAAAAATAAACATTTATAAAGTAAACATAATGAAAAAAAGGAAAAAAAAAGGCAGAAGAAAATATAGACATTTCTCCAAAGAAGACATAAGGATGGCCAATAGGCATATGAAAAGGCACTCAATGTGGTAATTAGAGAAATACAAACCAAAACTATAATGATATATGGCCTCACACCAGTCAGAAAGCCCACTATTAGAAAGTCTAGGAAAAACAAATGCTGGAGAGAGTGTAGAAACAGGAACCCTGCCATACTGTTGGTGGGAATGTAAGTTGATGCAGTCACTATGGAAAACCATATGGAGGTTCCCTGGAAAACCGAAAACTTGTCATATGATCCAGCAATCCCTCTCCTGAGCATATACCCCAATAAAATGGTAACTCGAAAAGCTACACGCACCCCTATGTTCATGGCAGCACCATTCACAATAGGCAAGACACGGAAACAACCTAAATGCCCATCCACAGATGAGCGGATACAGAAAATGGAGCACAAACGTGCAATGGACTACTGCTCGTTCATAAAAAGAACAAAGTAAAGCCAGTTTCAGCAACGTGGATGCAACTACAGATTATCATGACCAAGCGAAGTAAGGAAGAATGAGAAAGACAAATACCATATTATAAACACACACACAGAATCTAAAATCTGACTCAAATGAGCCAGTCAATGAAACAAACAGAATCATGACATAGAGAACAGACTTCTGGATGCCAAAGTGGAGGTGGTTGGGGGACGGATGGAGGGGGAGGTTGGATGGAGGGGGGACGCAAGCTTTTATAGATAGGGCAAATAACAAGGTCCTACTGGATAGCACAAGTATTCCCTGATAGCTCTGTTGGTGAAGAATCTGCCTGCAATGCAGGAGACCCCAGTTTGATTCCTGGGTCGGGAAGATCCCCTAGAGAAGGGATAGGCTACCTACTCTAGTATTCTTCAGCTTCCCCTGTGGCTCGGCTGGTAAAGAATCCGCCTGCAATGTGGGAGACCTAGGTTTGATCCCTGGGTTGGGAAGATCCCCTGGAGAAGGGTAAGGCTACCCACTCCAATATTCTGGCCTGGAGAATTCCATGGCCTGTTATAGTCCATGGGATGGCAAAGAGTCAGATAACCCCCTGTTATAGTCCATGGGATGGCAAAGAGTCAGACATGACTGAGTGACTTTCACTTTCACTTTCATTGTATAGCACAGAGAACTATATACTCAGTATCCTATGATAAACCATATTGCAAAAAGATATATAAAAAGAATATATATATATAAATCACTTTGCAGTACAGCAGAAAAAACATTTGTAAATCAACTATATACTCCGATGAAAAATATTGATAGAAAAAAATTGAAAAGAAATGAGGACAGTTTAAGAGCCCTCTGAGATATCAAAAACAGTAATATTCACATTCTAGGGGGTCCCCAAAAGGACAAGAGAAAGAGAAAGGCCCATGAAAATGTCTGAAGACAGAGTAGCCGAAAACTTGCTTAACATGGGAAAGCAAACAGTCACCCCAGTCCAGGAAGTCCAGAGACCTATTCAGGATTAACCAAGAAGGAACATAATGAGACACACAGTAATCAAATTGAAAAAAATAAATAAATAAATAAAGAGAAAGAGAAAATATGAGAAGAAATGAGGAAAAAATAACAAATAACATAAAAGGAAACTCCTATAACGCTTAGCTGATTTTTAGCAGAAATTCTGCAGGCTAGAAAGGTGTGACGCACTATATTTAAAGTGATGATAGGGAAAAATCTACAGTCAATAAGGCTATGCAGCAAGGCTCATGTTCAGCTTTGACAGAGAAATCAAAATCTTTATAGACAAGTGAAAGCTAAAATTCAGTCCACCAAACCAGCTTTACAACAACTACTGAAGAGGTTCTCTAGGTGGTGGAAAAGAAAAGGTCACTACTAGAAACAAGGGAAAGATAAAATGGGAAAGCTCACTGGTAAAGGCAAGCATCCAATAAGAGAAATCATCCACACACAATCCAGTAGGAAGGTTAAAAGACAAAAGTAGTAAGATTATCTATATAAAAACAATAAGTTAATGGAGCCACAAAATAATTAGATGTAAAATATAATTATCGAAAACACAAATCATGAGAGGAGAGTACAAATGCAGCATATTTAAAATTGAGAGATAAGCAACTTAGAACAGTCATGTATTTACAGAGTGCTGTATCTAGATCTCATGGTAACTGCAAACCAAAAATCTATAATAGATACATAAACACACACACACACACAGACCCACACACACACATATAGACAGACAGACACACACATACACACACACACCCTTGGTGGCTCAGAAGGTAAAGAGCCTGCTTGCAATATGGGAGACCTGCCTGGGTTGGGAAGACCCCCTTGGGAAGGGAATGGCTACTCACTCCAGTATGGAGGAGCTTCCCTGGTGACTCAGATGGTAAAGAATCTGCCCAAAATTTGGGAGACCTGGGTTTGATCGAAGGGGCAGGATGATCCCCTGGAGTAGGAAATGGCAACCTACTCCAGTATGCTTGCTTGGAGAATTCCGTGGACAGAGGAGCCTGGAGGGCTATAGTCCATAGGGTCGTGAATTGGACATGATTGAGTGCCTAACACTTCCACTTTCACATCAAATCCAAGAGAGGATAACAAAAGAGGAAAGGAAAAAAAAAAAGACACTAAAACAAACCCAAAACAATTAAGAAAATGGCAATATGAACATCCATACTGATGATTACCTTAAACAGGTTAAACACTCCAACAAAAAAACACAGACTGGTTGGATGGATACAAAAAGACCCATATATACAACTTCTAAAAGAGACACACTTCAGATCTGCACACTTACACACTGATGTGAGAATGGAAAAAGGTATTCCATGCGAATGGAAATCAAAAGAAAACTGGAGTAGGAATACTTATATTAGGAAAAACACACTTTAAAGACTGCTGCAAGAGACAAAGAAGGACACTACATAATAATCAAGGGACCAATACAAGAAGAAGCTACCACAATTGTAAATATATGTACACGAAAGAGAAGCAGTTCAATATACGAGGCAACTGTTAACAGATATAGAAGGAGAAACTGACAGCAACATCATAGTGGGGAGCTGCAACACTCCATTTCCACCAATAGATAGATCACCCAGAAAATCAATAAGGACACAAAGGGCTCAGATGACACATTAGACCAGATAGGATGAAATAATAATTATACAGCCATCTCTCCAAAAGCAGCACAATGCCCATTCTTTTCAAGTGAAACCTTCTCCAGGATAGATCACATACTGGGCACAGAAGATCTCAAGCACCCTTTCCAATCATAACACTATGATATTAGAAATGAAGTACAAGGAAAAAAAAAAACTGCAAAAAACACAAACATGTGGAAGCTAATCAATATACTACCAAACAACCAAAGGATCACTGAATAAACCGGTGGGAGAGGGGGTGGGGGGAAATACCTCGAGACCAATGAAAACAAAACATGCCAATCCAAAATCTATGGGGAACAGACAAAATAATTCTAAGTGGGAAATTTATAATGATACAAGCTTATCTAAAGAAGCCAAAAAGATCTCCAACAACCTAATGTTAAACTGAAAGGAACTAGACAAACGGAAACAAACAAAATTCAGTGTTTCTAGAAGCAAAGAAATCATAAAGATCAGAAAAAAAATAAGCAAAACTAAGACTAAGAACTCAATAGAAAAGGTCAATGAAACTAAAAGTTGATTCCTTGAAAAGAAAACAAATTGATAATCCTTAGACTCATCAAAAACGGGAGAGAGTTCAAATCAATAAAATCAGAAATGAAAAAGGAGTAATTATAACAGACACTGCAGAAATACAAAGGACCACAAGAGACTACTGCACGCAAGCCTGTGCCGCTAAGACAGACAGCCTGGGAGAAATGGACAGGTTCTTGGAAAGGTACAATCTCCCAAAACAGAACCAGGAAGAAACAGAAAATATGAACACAATCGCAATTACTAAAATTGAATCTGTGATTAAAAATCTTCCAACAAATAAAGTCCAAAACCAGAGGGCTTCACAGGCAAATTCTACCAAGCATTTAGAGTTAACTCCTATCCTTCTGAAATGATTCTGAAAAACTGCAGAGGAAAGAACACTTCCAAATGTATGCTATGAGGCCATGACCACACTGATATCAAAACCAGACAAAGATATCACAAAAAAGAAAGCTATAGGCCAATATCACTGATGAACATAGATGCAAAAACCTTCAACAAAACACTAGCAAACTGAATCCAGCAATACATTGAAACAAAATACACCATGATCAAGTGGAGTTTATCCCAGGGATAGAAGGACTTTTCAATATCTACAAACCAATCAGTGTGATACAACACATGAACAAACCGGAGAATGAAAACCCTCTGATTATCTCTATTTAGATCAGTTCCGCCACAGTTGTGTCCAACTCTTTGTGACCCCATGGACTGCAGCACATCAGGCTTCCCTGTCCATCACCAACTCCCAGAGCTTACTCAAACTCATGTCCATCGAGTTGGTGATGCCATCCAACCATCTCATCCTCTGTCGTCCGCTTCTCCTCCCACCTTCAATCTTTCCCAGCATCAGGGTCTTTTCCAAGGAGTCAGTTCTTCACATTAGGTGGCCAAAGTATTGGAGTTTCAGCTTCAGCATCAGTCCTTCCAATGAATATTCAGGACTGATTTCCTTTAGGATGGACTGGTTGGATCTCCTTGAAGTTCAAGGGACTCTCAAGAGTCCTCTCCAATACCACAGTTAGAAAGCACCAATTCTTTGGTGCTCAGCTTTCTTTATAGTCCAACTCTCATGATCTCTATAGATGAAGAAAAATCTTTCAACAAAATCTAACACCCATTAATGATTAAAAAAAAAAAAAAAACTCCAGAAAATGGGTAGAGGAAACCTACCTCAAAATAATAAAGACCATATATGAGATTGATTATATTCTTTCCAGGCAAAGATGGAGAAACTCTATACAGTCAGCACAAACAAGACCTGGAGCTGACTGTGGCTCAGATTATCAGCTTCTTACTGCAAAATTCAGGCTCAAATTGAAGAAAGTTGGGAAAACCACTAGGCCATTCAGGTATGACCTAAATCCCTTATGATTATACAGTGGAGGTGATGAATAAATTCAAGGGACTAGATGTGGTTGCCAGAGTGCCTGAAGAACTATGGACAGAGGTTCCTAACATTGTACAGGGGGTGGTGACCAAAATCATCTCTAAGAAAAAGAAACGCGAGAGGGCAAAGTGGTTGTCTGAGGAGGCCTTACAAATAGCTGGAAAAGAAGAGATGAGAAAGGCAAAGGAAAAAAAGGCAAGATATACCTAGCTGAATTCAGAGTTCTAGAGAATACCAAGGAAAGATAAGAAAGCCTTCTTAACTGAGCAATGCAAAGAGATAGAAGAAAACAATAGAATGGGAAAGACTAGAGATCTCTTTAAGAAAACTGGAGACACCAAGGCAACATTTCATGCAAAGATGGGCTCAATAAAGGACAGAAACGGCAAGGACCTAAGAGAAGCAGAAGAGATTAAGAAGAGGTGGCAAGAATACACAGAAGAAATGTACAAAAGAGATCTTCATGATCCAGATAACCACGATGATGTGATCACTCACCTAGAGCCTGGCATCCTAGACTGTGAAGTCAAGTGGGCCTTAGGAAGCATCACTAGGAACAAAAGTAATGGAGGTGACGGAACTCCAGCTGAGCTATTTCAAATCCTAAAGATGATTCTGTTAAAGTGCTGCAGTCATTATGCCAGTAAATTTGGAAAACTGAGCAGTGGCCACAGGACTGGAAAAGGTCAGTTTTCATTCCAATCCCAAAGAAAGGCAATGCCATAGAATGTTCAAATTGCCATACAATTGCACTCATTTCACATGCTATCAAGATTATGCTCCAAATCCTTCAAGCTAGGCTTCAGTAGTATCTGAGCTGAGAAATTCCAGATGTACAAGCTGGATTTAGAAAAGGCAAAGGAACCAGAAATCAAATTGCCAACATATGTTGAATCATAGAAAAAAACAACGGAATTCCAGAAAAACCATCTGCTTGTGTTTCATTGACAATGCTAAAACCTTTGATTGTGTGGCTCACAACAAACTGAAATATTCTTAAAGAGATGGGAATATCAGACCACATTACCTGATTCCTAAGAAATCCGTATGCAGTACAAGAAGCAACAGAACGAGACATGGAACAATGGACTGGTTCAAAAGTGGGAAAGCAGCACGTCAAGGCTTTATATTTTCATCCTGCTTATTTAACTTATATGCAGAGTACATCATATGAAGTGTTGGGCTGGATGACTCACAAGCTGGAATCAAAATTTCTGGGAGAAATATCAATAACCTCAGGTACGCACATGATACCACTTTAATGGCAGAAAGTGAAGAGGAACTAAAGAGCCTTTTGATGAAGTTGAAGGAGGAGAGTGAAAAAGCTGGCTTAAAACTCAACATTCAATAAACGAAGATTATGGCAACTGATCCTATCACTTCATGGCAAACAGATGGGGAAAAAGTGGAAACAATGTCAGATTTCATTTTCTTGGGCTCCAAAAATCAATGCGGATGGTGACTGCAGCTACAATATTAAAAGACACTAGGTCCATGGAAGAAAAGCTATGACAAACCTAGACAGTGTATTAAAAAGCAGAGATTTCACTTTGTTGACAAAGGTTCATTCAGTCAAAACCATTATTTTTCCAGTAGTCATATATGGATGTGAGAGTTGGACCATAAAAATGGCTGAGTGCTGAAGAATTGATGCTTTCGAACTGTGGTGTTGAAGAAGACTCTTGAGAGTCCTTTGGATAGCAAGGAGATCAAACCAGTCCATCCTAAAGGAAATTAACCCTGAATACTCATTGGAAGGACTGGTGCTGAAACTTAACCTCCAAAACTTTGGCCACCTGATGCCAAGAGCCGACTCATTGGAAAAGACCCTGATGCTGGGAAAGATTGAGGAAAGAGGAGAAGGGGGTAACAGAGAATGAGATGGTTGGATGGCATCACTGGCTCAACGAACATGTGTTTGAACAAACTCAGGGAGATAGTGAAGGACAGGGAAGCCTGGCATGCTGCAGTTCATAGAGCTGCAAAGAGTTGGACATGACTTAGCAGCTGAACAACAATGACAAACACACAGTTAACATCGTCCTAAACAGTGAAAAGCTGAAAGCATTCCCTCTAAGAGTAGGAAGAAGGCAAGGATGTCCATTGTTATCACTTTTATTCAACACAGTTTTAGAAATCCTAGCCATAGCAATCATAGAAGAGAATGAAACAAAAGAAATCCAAGTTGGAAAAGAAGTTAAATCATCACTGTTTCCAAATGACATGATACTATACAGAAAAAATCCTAAAGATGCTATCAGGAAACTATAAGAGCTCATCAATGAATTCAGTAAAGTTGCAGGATACAAAGTTAGTATTCAGATACCTGTTGCATTTCTATACACTAATGATGAGAGACCAGAAAAGGAAATGAATCAAACAATCCTGTTTACCATTACACCAAAAAGAATAAAATGCCTAGGATTAAAACATACCAAAGTGGGCAAAAACCCATACACCAAAAAATGTAAGAAGCTGATAAACAGAAGATGACACAAAGAGATGAAAAAAATGTACTGTGTTTGATTGGAAGAATCAATATTTTCTAAATGAGTGTACTACCGAAGGCAATCTACAGATTCAATGCAATTCCTGTCAAGTCATCAAAGGTATTTTTTTTACAGAACCAGATCAAAAAAATTTTTAATTTCCCTGAAAACACAAAAGACCGCCAATAAACAATGCAATCTTGAGATGGAAAAACAGAGCTGGAGGAATGAGGCTCTCTGACTTCAGATTGCACTACAGAGCTAGTCATCAAAAGAGTATGCTAATGGCACAGAAACAAAAATATAAATCAAGGAATCGGATAGAAAGTCCAGAAATACTCCATGCACCTACAGTCAGTCTACAGTGAAGGAAGCAAGAATGTACAATGGAGGAAAGACCATTTCTTCAATACGTGGTGCTTGGGAAACTGGACAGCTATATGCAACGGAATGAAGTGAGCACACATTGTACTACCATTTACAAAACACTGAAAGAAAGAGAAAATACTGTAAAACTCACTGAGGAAAACACAGGCAGAACAGTATAACAAAAAGCACAGCAACGTGTTGTTGAGTCTACCTGCAAGTTAATGGAAATAAAAACAAAAACATGGGACATAATTGAACCTTCATATCTTTTGCACCACAAAGGAAAACACAAAATGAAAAGACAACCTCATAATGAGAAAAAATATTTGCAAATAATGTGTTCTATAAGAAATTTTCAAAATATACAAACAGCCCATACAGCTCAATATTAAAAAAAAAAAAAAAACATAATCAAAAAAATGGGCAAAAGACCTAAATAAGTCACTTCTCCAAAGAAGACATAAGGATGGCTAACAGTCACACAAAAATATGCTCAGCATCACTAATTGCTAGAGAAAAGCAAATCAAAATTAAAATGAGGTATCATCTCACGCCAAGCTGAATGGCTATCATCAAAAAGGTTACAAATAATAAATGCTGAAGAGGGTGTGGAGAAAACAGTCCTACTGTGCTGCTGTGGGAAAGTACATCAGTGCAACCACTGAGGAGCACAGTATGGATGTTCCTTAAAAACGGAAGAAGCAGAAGACCCAGAAATCCCACTCCTGGGCATACATGCAGAAAAACTGATTAAAAAAGATACATGCACATCATGTTCATAACAGCACTATCTGCACCAGCCAAGACACGGAGGTAACCTAAATGTCGATCAACATATGAATGAGTAAAGAAGATCTGGTATAATCACAGTGGAATATTGTTGTTATTCAGTTGCTCAGTTATGTCTGACTCTTTGTGACCCCATGGACTGCAAACATGCCGGCTCCCCTGTCTTCCAATATCTCTCAGAGTTTGCTTAAATTCCTGTCCGTTGAGTTGGTGATGCTATCTGATCATCTCATCCTCTGCCACCCCCTATCCTCTTGCCGTCAGTCTTTCCCAGCAACAGGGGTAGAATACTCCCCAACCATAAAAGATGAACTAATGCCATCTGCAGCAACAGGGATGGACCCAGAGATTTTCATGCTCAGTGAAATAACAAAGGCAAATATCATATGATATCACTTACATGTGGAATCTAAAAACCATGATACTAATAAACTTATTCCTAAAACAGAAATAGACCCACAGATAGGAAAAAAAAGCTTATGGTTACCAAAGGAGAAAAGAGAATAGGGATAAATTAGGATTGTGAAATTAACATATACATATTGCTATTTATATTTATATAAAACAAATAACAAACAGGGACCTACAGTGTAGCACAGGGAACTGTATTCAATATTTTTAATAAAGTATAAGGGAAAATAATCTAAAAATACATTATACATATGTTTATATATATATGTGTTTATATATACATACATAGAATATACACATATGTGTGTACATACATGTCTACATACACATACCCACAGAACATTGTAAAGCAATTGTAATTCAATAAAAATAATAAAAATTTAAAAATCTTTGAACCTATGGAAAGAAAAAAAGTAAAAGAAGAAATTATGGCTGAGACATTCCCAAACCTAAAGAAGGAAAAAGATATCTAGGTATAGGAAACACTGAGAGACCCAAACAAGATGAGCCCAAAGAAACTTACACTAAGGCATATTATAACAAAAATGGCAGAAGTTAAAGATAATAAAAATATTCTAACAGTCGCAATAAAGAAAAAAGAGTTACTCTGGAACCCCCATAAGGCTACCAACTGTTTTCTCTACAGAAACGTTGCAGGCAGGAAGGGAGTGGCAAGATATATTCAAAGTCATGAAAAGAAAAATCTGTAAGCTGAATACTCTACCCAGCAAGCTCATCATTTATCAAAAGAATAGAGAGAGAGAGAAAGAATTTCTCAGACAAAGCAAAAACTAAAGAAACACACTAAGTCTATCATAAAAGAAATATCAAAAGGTCTTCTCTAAATAGCAAAGCATAAAAACCCATAGGAAAGAGAAATTCATACCTGGAAAGTAAGTCACTTAAATAAGGCAGTGCATATATTAAAAAAAGAAATGGAAAAAATTCTGTGATGTGCAGTCATTAAAACAGCACTGTATTAGCACCAAAACAGAAATAGAGATTAATGGAACAGGATAGGAAGCCCAGAAATAAACCCTTACAACTGTGGTCAATTAATCTACAACAAAGCAGGCAAGACATGCAACAGAGAGAAGACAGTGTGTTCAATAAATGGTGCTGGGAAACCTGGGCATACCATGTTAAAAAAGTGAAGTCAGACCATTCTTTAATACCATACACAAACATAAAATGGAATTAAAATCTAAATTTAAGACCAGAGAATGTAAAACTCTTAGAGGAAAACATAGGCAGAATACTCTTTGACATGAACTCTAAGAATATTTTTTTCAGTCCATCTCCTCGAGTAATGGAAAAACAAGCAAAAATAAACAAATGGGTCCTAATTAAACACAAAAGCTTTTGTGCAGCAAAGAAAATCATAAATAAAACAACAACCACCACCTTATAATGAGAGAAAATGGTGCAACAAGGGATTAAGCTCCAAAATTTACAAACAGCTCATGCAGCACAATATCAAAAAATTAACCACCTCATCAAAAAAACGGGCAGACCTGGACATTTGTTCAAAGCAGACATACAGATGGACAATAGGCACATAAGAAGATGCTCGACATTGCTAATTATTACAGAATGCAAATGAAACTACAATGAGATATCACCTTGCACCAGTCAGCATGGCCACCAACAAAAAGTCTACAAACAATAAATGCAAGAGAGGGTGTAGAGAAAAGGGGACCTCCTACACTGATGGGGATGTAAATGGTACAGCTGCTATGGAGAGCAGTGTGGAGGTTCCTTAAGAAACTAAAAATAGAGCTACCATATAAGCCAGCACTCTCACTCCTATGGACATATCCAGAGCAAAGCGTGGTTGAAAAGGATACATGCACGGCAATGGGCACTGCAGCACTGTTCATAATAGCCAGCATATGGAAGCCACCTAAATGTCCACTGACAGACGAATGGATAAAGAGGATATGTTATGCATATACAATGGAATATAATTCAGCCATTAAAAAGACTGAAATAATGCCATTTGTAGCAACATGCAGGGACCTGGAAATAACTATACTAAGTGAAGTAAGTCAGACAGAGAAAGACACACACACACACACACACACACACATATATATGTATCAATTAAGTGTGAAATATATATATATAGAAACTAAACAAATGAGCTCATTTACAAAACAGAAACTGACTCACAGAAAACAGACTTCTGGTTACCATGGGGTAAGGATGGGGGAAAGGGATAGAGTGGAAGATTGGGACTGACAAGTACACACTGCTGTCTTTAGAACAGATAACCAACAAGAAATTATCATATGTGCACAGGGAACTCTGCTCAATACTCTGTAATAAGCTAAACAGGAAAAGAGTTTAGAAAAAAAATAGATATCTGTATAATTGAATCACTTTGTTCCACATCTGAAACTAACACAACATTGTTAACCAAATATACTCCAAAACAAAACTTTTTAAAAATAAAAAAGGAATAAAAAAACAATTATATGACCAAAAATGGACAAACTATAAGAAATGGACAGGTGTCTAGAAATGTACAGCTTACTGAAACTGAATCAAGAAGAAATAAGATATTCTTAACAGAATGATCACTAGAAGTGAAATAGAACGTACAGGGAGTTTTAAAAAACCTACAGGGGGGAAAAAAGTCCAGTAATAGATGGCTTCACTGGAGAATTCTACCAAACATTTAAAAAAGAACACGTACCAATGCCTCTCAAAATTTTCTCATAGACGGAAGAGGAGCAAATACTCTCAAAGTCATTCTGTGAAGCCCTCTGATACCAAAACCACACAAGTTCAGTTCAGTTGCTCAGTTGTGTCCGACTCTGAGACCCCATGAATCGCAGCACGCCAGGCCTCCCTGTCCATCACCAACTCCCGGAGTTCACTCAAACTCACATCCATCGAGTCGGTGATGCCATCCACCCATCTCATCCTCTGTCGTCCCCTTCTCCTCCTGCCCCTAATTCCTCCCAGCATCAGAGTCTTTTCCAATGAGTCAGCTCTTTGTATGAGGTGGCCAAAGTATTGGAGTTTCAGCTTTAGCATCATTCCTTCCAAAGAAATCCCAGGGCTGATCTCCTTTAGAATGGACTGGTTGGATCTCCTTGCAGTCCAAGGGACTCTCAAGGGTCTTCTCCAACACCACAGTTCAAAAGCATCAATTCTTCAGCGCTCAGCCTTCTTCACAGTCCAACTCTCACATCCATACATGACCACAGGAAAAACCATAGCCTTGACTAGACGGACCTTAGTCGGCAAAGTAATGTCTCTGCTTTTGTATATACTATCTAGGTTGGTCATAACTTTTCTTCCAAGAAAAGTAAGCGTCTTTTAATTTAATGGCTGCAATCACCACCTGCAGTGATTTTGGAGCCCCAAAATATAAAGTCTGACACTGTTTCCACTGTTTCCCCATTTATTTCCCATGAAGTGATGGGACCAGATGCCATGATCTTCGTTTTCTGAATGTTGAGCTTTAAGCCAACTTTTTCACTCTCCACTTTCACTTTCATCAAGAGGCTTTTGAGTTCCTCTTCACTTTCTGCCATAAGGGTGGTGTCATCTGCATATCTGAGGTTATTGATATTTCTCCTGGCAATCTTGATTTCAGCTTGTGTTCCTTCCAGTCCAGCGTTTCTTATGATGTACTCTGCATAGAAGTTAAATAAGCAGAGTGACAATATACAGCTTTGACGTACTCCTTTTCCTATTTGGAACCAGTCTGTTGTTCCATGTCCAGTTCTAACTGCTGCTTCCTGACCTGCATACAGATTTCTCAGGAGGCAGGTAAGGTGGTCTGGTATTCCCATCTCTCTCAGAATTGTCCACAGTTTATTGTGATCCACACAGTCAAAGGCTTTGGCATAGTCAATAAAGCAGAAATAATAGATGTTTTTCTGGAACTCTCTCGCTTTTTCCATGATCCAGCAGATGTTGGCAATTTGATCTCTGGTTCCTCTGCCTTTTCTAAATCCAACTTGAACATCTGGAAGTTCACGGTTCAGGTATTGCTGAAGCCTGGCTTGGAGAATTTTGAGCATTACTTTACTAGTGTGTGAGATGAGTGCAATTGTGCAGTAGTTTGAGCATTCTTTGGCATTGCCTTTCTTTGGGACTGGAATGAAAACGGACCTTTTCCAGTCCTGTGGCCACTGCTGAGTTTTCCAAATTTGCTGGCATATTGAGTGCAGCACTTTCACAGCATCATCTTTCAGGATTTGAAACAGCTCAACTGGAATTCCATCACCTCCACTAGCTTTGCTCGTAGCGATGCTTTCCAAGGCCCACTTGACTTCACATTGCAGGATGTCTGGCTCTAGATTAGTGATCACATCATCATGATTTTCTGGGTCATGAAGATCTTTTTTGTACAGTTCTTCCATGTATTCTTGCCACCTCTTCTTCATATCTTCTGCTTCTGTTAGGTCCATACCATTTCTGTCCTTTATCGAGCCCATTTTTGCATGAAATGTTCCCTTGGTATCTCTTAATTTTCTTGAAGTGATCTCTAGTCTTTCCCATTCTGTTCTTTTCCTCTATTTCTTTGGACTGATCGCTGAAGAAGGCTTTCTTATCTCTTCTTGCTATTCTCTGGAACTCTGCATTCAGATGCTTATATCTTTCCTTTTCTCCTTTGCTTTTCGCCTCTCTTCTTGTAAAACTCTATTAGTCTTTGCCCTGCTTCATTCCGCATTCCAAGGCCAAATTTGCCTGTTACTCCAGGTGTTTCTTGACTTCCTACTTTTGCATTCCAGTCCCCTATGATGAAAAGGACATCTTTTTTGGGTGTTAGTTCTACAACGTCTTGTAGGTCTTCATAAAATCATTCAACTTCAGCTTCTTCAGTGTTACTGGTTGGGGCATAGACTTGGATTACTGTGATATTGAATGGGTTGCCTTGGAAACAAACAGAGATCTTTCTGTCGTTTTTGAGATTGCATCCAAATACTGCATTTCGGACTCTTTTGTTGACCATGATGGCTACTCCATTTCTTCTGAAGGATTCCTGCCCGCAGTAGTAGATATAATGGTCATCTGAGTTAAATTCACGCATTCCAGTCCATTTTAGTTTGCTGATTCCTAGAATGTTGACGTTCACTCTTGCCATCTCTTGTTTGACCACTTCCAATTTGCCTTGATTCATGGACCTGATATTCCAGGTTCCTATGTGATATTGCTCTTTATAGCATCAGCCCGTGCTTCTATCACCAGCCACATCCCCAGCTGGGTATTGTTTTTGCTTTGGCTTCATCCCTTCATTCTTTCTGGAGTTATTTCTCCACTGATCTTCAGTAGCATATTGGGCACCTACTGACCTGGGGAGTTCCTCTTTCAGTATCTTATCATTTTGCCTTTTCATACTGTTCATGGGGTTCTCAAGGCCAGAATACTGAAGTGGTTTGCCATTCCCTTCTCCAGTGGACCACATTCTGTCACCGGACAACCAGACAAAGACACTACCAAAAACAGAAAATCACAGATCGTATATCTGATGAATGTAAATGCAAAAATTCAGCAAAACATGAGCAAATGAAACCCAACAGCACATAAGAAGGATCATACACTGCAGTCAAGTTGGATTCATCCCAGGGTCACAAGGATCATTCAAAATAGGCAAACCAATCACTCTAATATACAACACAAATAAATGAAATAACAAAAACCACATGATCATCTCCATAGATTCAGAAAAAGCAATTGACAACATTCAACATCCATTCGTGATAAAAACTCTTACCAAAGCGGATATAGAGGGAACACATTTTAACAAAAAAGCTGTTTAGGATAACCTTGCAGCCTACATTATACTCAAACAGTGATCTATCTCAAGTCTTCCCACTAAAGTCTGGGACAAGACAAGGAAGCCCACTCTCACCACTTCTATTCAACAAAGTATTGGAAGTCCTGGGCTTAGCAACCAGATGAGAAAAATAATACACCATATCCAAATTAGAAAGGAAGAGGTAAAATTGTCATTATTTGTAGATGACATGATACCATATTAGGAAATCCTAAGGACTCTACACAAAAAGAAAAACAAATTTAGCAATGCAGCAGGATACAAGAGTAACATACAGAAATCTACTGTATTTCTTTACACTCACAATGAATGGGAAGAGAAAGTAAAAAACAAATCACTTTTAAAACTGCATCAGAAAGAACAAAATAGGAATTAACCTAATTGAGGAGGTGAAAGACTTATACACTGAGAACTGTAAAACATTGATAAAGATAAGAGAAGATGGTTTGAAGAAATATACCATTTTTTGGTATAAAAAGAAAGAAAGAAAAACAAATAACCTAATAAAAAAAACTGGCATGTGTGTGTGTGCTAAGTTGTTTCAATTGTGTTTGACTCTCTTCGACCCCATGGACTGTAACCCACCAGGCTCCTCTGTTCCTGGGATTCTCCAGGCAGGAATACTAGACTGGGTTGCCATGGCCTCCTCCAGGGGATCTTTCCTACCCAGGGATCGAACCTGCATCTCTCACGTCTCCTGTATTGGCAGGCAGGTTCTTTATCACGAGCACCACTGGTATAAGATCTAAATAGACGTTTCTCCAAGGAAGACATACAGATGGCTAAGAGGCATATGAAAAGATGCTCAACATCCATGAGAATCAGATAAATGCAAGTCAAAAGTACAACTGAGGTATCACCTCACACCAGTCAGAATGGCCATTACCAACAAATATACAAACAATAAATGCCAGAGAGGGTATGGAGAAGAGAGAACCCTCTTATGGTGTTGATGGGAAGGTAAACTGATACAGCCGCTACGGAGAGCAGTATAGAGGGTCCTTGCTGCGCTGTGCTTAGTTGCTCAGTTGTGTCTGATTTTTTGTGACCCCAAGGACTGCAGCCTGCCAGGCTCCTCTGTCCATGGGGATTCTCCAGGCAAGAATACTGGAGTGGGTTAAAAATTAAAAATAGAACTATCACATGACCCAGCAATCCCACTCCTGGGCATATGCCCAGGAACATCACAATTCAAAAAGATACATGCGCCCCAATGCTCCTGGCACTATTTACCATAGCCAGGACACGGAGACGGCCTCCTTGTCGATCGACAGGAATGGATAAAAATGATGTGGTGCATAGATACGATGGAATATTATTCAGCTACAAAATGAATGAAACTCTGCCATCTGCAGAGGCATGATGGACCTAGAGGCTGTCATACCGAGTCAGCCAGTGACTGACTGTGAGAGAGTCAGTTAGTGAGAAAAAGAAAAACATAGTGTTCATTAATGCATTTGTGTGTAATCTAGAAAAATAGTACAGACGAACCTATTTGCAAAGCAGAAAGAGAGACACAAACATGAGAGCACAAATGTATGGACACCAAGGGGTGGGTGGGTGGGTGAGGACACACTGGGAGATTGGGATTTACGTATGTACACCACTATGTATAAAACAGGTGATGAATGAGAATCTATAGCACGGAGGGAAAAGAATCTGTTTGTAGGATATACACTAAGTTAACGTTAAAAATGCATCCTAATATACATTGCTGCTGCTGCTGCTAAGTCGCTTCAGTCGTGTCCGACTCTGTGCGACCCCATAGACGGCAGCCCACCAGGCTCCCCCGTCCCTGGGATTCTCCAGGCAAGAATACTGGAGTGGGTTGCCATTTCCTTCTCTAGTGCATGAAAGTGAAAAGTGAAAGTGAAGTCGCTCAGTCATGTCCGACTCTTAGCGACCCCATGGACTGCAGCCTCCCAGGCCCACTGTGCTAATTTGATCTCCTCCCCTTATCCCTTGGGGCTGCCCAGATGGCACAGTAGTGATAGAATCTGCCTGCCAATGCAGGAGATGCAGTGTATATTAGGTGCAGACAAGTTGAACGGTTCAAAGCTGAATGGTTCTATGAAGACCTACAAGACCTTCTAGAACTAACACCCAAAAAAAGATGTCTTTTTCATTATAGGGGACTGGAATGTAAAAGTAAGAAGCTGGAGATACCTGGAGTAACCGGCAAATTTGGCCTTGGAGTACAGAAAAAGTGGAGCAAAGGCTAACAGAGCTTTGCCAAGAGAACGCACTGGTCACAGCAAACACCCTCTTCCAACAACACAAGAGAGGACTCTACACAGGGACATCACCACATGGTGAATACCAAGATCAGATTGGTTACATTCTTTGCCGCCAAAGATAGAGAAGCTCTATACAGTCAGCAAAAACAAGACTGGGAGCTGACTGTGGCTCAGATCATGAACTCCTTATTGCCAAATTCAGACTTAAATTGAAGAAAGTAGGGAACACCATTAGACCATTCAGGTAGTGGAAGTGAGAAATAGATTTAAGGGACTAGATCTGATAGACAGAGTGCCTGATGAACTATGGAGGGAGGTTCATGAGACTGTACAGGAGGCAGGGATCAAGACCATCCCCAAGAGAAAGAAATGCAAAAAAGCAAAATGGTTGTCTGAGGAGGCCTTACAAACAGTTATGAAAAGAAGAGAAGTGAAAGGCAAAGGAGAAAAGGAAATATATACCCATTTGAACACGAAGTTCCAAAGAAGAGCAAGGAGAGATAAGAAAGCCTTACTCAGAGATCAATGCAAAGAAATAGAGGAAAACAACTGAATGGGAAAGACTAGAGATCTCTTCAAGAAAATTAGAGATACCAAGGGAACATTTCATGCAAAGATGGGCTCGATAAAAGACAGAAATGGTATGGACCTAACAGAAGCATAAGATATTAAGAGGAGGTGACAAGCATACACAGAAGAACTGTACAAAAAAGATCATGACCCAGATAACCACGATGGTGTGATCACTCACCTAGAGCCAGACATCCTGGAATGTGAAGTCAAGTGGGCCTTAGGAAGCATCACTACCAACAAAGCTAGTGGAGGTGATGGAATTCCAGTAGAGCTGTTTCAAATCCTGGAAGATGATGCTGTGAAAGTGCTGCACTCAATATGCCAGCAAATTTGGAAAACTCAGCAGTGGCCACAGGACTGGAAAAGGTCAGTTTTCATTCTAATCCCAAAGAAGGACAATGCCAAAGAATGTTCAGACTACCGCACAATACCAGTCATCTCACACGCTAGCAAAGTAATGTTCAAAATTTTCCAAGCCAGGCTTCAATAGTACCTGAACCGTGAACTTCCAGATGTTCAAGTTGGATTTAGAAAACGCAGAGGAACCAGAGATCAACTTGCCAACATCCGTTGGATCATTGAAAGAGCTACAGACTTCCAGAAAAACATCTATTTCTGCTTTATTGACTATGCCAAAGCCTTTGACTGTGTAGATCACAACAAACTGGAAAATTCCTAAAGAGATGAGAATACCAGACCACCTGACCTGCCTCCTGAGAAATCTGTATGCAGGTCAGGAAGCAACAGTTAGAACTAGACATGGAAAAAAGACTGGTTCCCAATCAGGAAAGGAACACATCGAGGCTGTTTATTGTCACCCTGCTTGTTTAACTTCTATGCAGGGTACATCATGCAAAATGCCAGGATGGATGAAGCACAAGCTGGAGTCAAGGTTGCCGGGAGAAATATCAATAACCTCAGATATGCAGATGACACCACCCTTATGGCAGAAACTGAAGAAGACCTAAAGAGCCTCTTGATGAAAGTGAAAGAGGAGAATGAAAAAGCTGGCTTAAAACTCAACATTCAGAAAGCTAAGATCATGGCATCTGGTCCCATCATTTCAAGGCAAATAGATGGGGAAACAATGGAAACAGTGACAGACTTTATATTTTGGGGCCTCCAAAATCACTACAGATGGTGACTGCAACCTTGAAATTAAAAGACGCTTGCTCCTTGGAAGAAAAGCTTTGACCAAGCTAGACAGCATATTCAAAAGCAGAGACATTACTTTGCTGACAAAAGTCTGTCTAGTCAAAGCTATGGCTTTTCCAATAGTCATGTATGGATGTGAGAGTTGGACTGTAAAGAAAGCTGAGCGCCAAAGAATTGATGCTTTTGAACTGTGGTATGGAGAAGACTCTTGAGAGTCCCTTGGACAGCAAGGGGATCAAACCAGTCCATCCTAAAGGAGATCAGTCCTGAATAATCACTGGAAGGACTAATGCTGAAGCTGAAACTCTACTACTTTTGGCCACCTGATGTGGAGAACTGACTCATTGGAAAAGACCCTGATGCTGGGAAAGATTGAAGGCAGGAGGAGAAGAGGACGACAGAGGATGAGACAGTTGAATGGCATCACCGACTTGATGAACATGAGTTTCAGCAAGCTCTGGGAGTTGGTGATGGACAGGGAAGCCTGGCATGCTGCAGTCCATGGGGTCGCAAAGAGTTAGACGTGGCTGATTGACTGAACTGAACTGAACAGACACATACTGTTGGATTCTACCTATTTGAGATACCTAGAATAGTCAAATTCACACAGTCAGAAAGTACATTGGCAAGTGCCAGGGGCCAGAGGGTGGGGTGGGGTGGAGAGGGGAAACGGGGAACTAGTGTTTAATGGGGACAGAGTTCCAGTTTAGGAAAGTGAAAAATTGGGGTGGTGGATGGTGGTGGTTGCACAACAATGTGAACAGAGCTAGTGGTGCTGAACTGCACAGTTAAATATGGTTCAAATAGTGTGTTTATAGTATGTGACTTTTACCACATAAAACACATACAAAAAGAAAGGAAAGCTATTCCATGCTCTTGGATTTGAAGAATACTGTTAAAAGGCCATGCTGCCCAAGGCAATCTGCAGAGTCAATGCGATCCCTGTCAAACCAGCCATGATATTTTTCATAGAACCAGAACAAGGCATCCCAGCCTTTATACTGAACCATAAAGATCCCAACTGCCAAAAACATCCTGAGGACAAAGAAGAAAACGGGAGGCATAACTTTACCAGACTTCAGACAATACTATAAAGCTACCACAATCGAAACAGAAAGATACTGGCAGAGAAACAGACACATAGATCAATGGAGCAGGAGAGAGAGCCCAGAAATAAAGCCGCACATCTACAGTCAGCAAATTCTCACAAAGGAGGCAAGACTATACAGTGGGGGAAAAACACTCTTTTCAGCAAGTGGTGTTTGGAAAGCTGGACAACTGTATGTAAATCAATTAAGTTAGAACGCACCCTCACATCATACACAAAAATAAACTCAGGATGGCTCAAAGACTTAAACATAAGATGTAACATTATGAAACTCCTACTGGAGATTATAGGCCAAAACTTCTCTGAGACAAATCATAGCAATGTTTTCTTAGGTCAGCTCCCAATAGAATGTGCTCAAGCTTATAAGCTTTTATACAACAAAGGAAACTTATAAACAAATGAAAAGACAACCACTGAATTGGGAGAAAATATTTGCAAGCAATGTGACCAATAAGGATTTAATATCTAAAGTATACACATAGCTCAGTTCAGAAACACACACACAAAAATTAAAATGGGTAGAAGACCTAAATAAACATTGTTTTTCAAAGAAGGCATACACATTTCCAGTAGCCACATGAAAAGATGCTCAACATTGCTAATTATTAAGGAAATCCAAATCAAAACTACAATTGGTCTGAGGGATCATCTCAGACCAGTTAGCAGGGCCATAATCAACAAGTCTACAAATAATCAACGCGGGATAGGATCTGGAGGAAAAAAGAACCCTCCTACACTGTTGGTGGGGAAGTAAACTGGTGAAGCCACTACGGACAACAGGGTAGAAGTTGATTAAAAACTAAATTTAGAGTTGTCGTTTGCTGCTGCTGTTGTTTAGCCTCTTAAGTCATGTCTGGCTCGTTTGTGACCCCATGGACTGCTGCCCACCTGGCTCCTCTGGCCATATGATATAGCAATTTCACTCCTGGGCATATATTTGGAGAAAACTCTTAATCCCAAAAGTTAAATGCAGCTCAGTGTTCATAGCAACATTATTTATAGTAGCCAAGAGACGGAAGCAACCCAAATGTCCATTAACAGTTAAATGAATAGAGAAGATACATACACACAGGATGGCTGACTGCTCGGTCATAACAAAGAATTACATAATGCCATTTGCAGCAACATGGATGGACCTAGAGATCATCATACTTAGTAAATCAGTCAAAGACAAATTCCAGCGATATCACTTACACGCTCAATCTAAAATATGACACAGATGAACGTATTTACAAAACTGAAACAGACTCGTGGACTCAGAAAACGAATTTATGGTTACCAAAGGGGACAAGGAATGGGGGGATAAATTAGGGACTTCGGATTAACAGATGTAGAGAACTATGCATAAAATATATTGACAACAAGGTCCTACTGTATACCATGGGAAACTATACTCAGCATATTTTAACAACCTATAATGGAAAAGAATGTGAAAAAGAAAAAAATATATAGAGATATATATGCAGACCTGAATCAGTTTGTTATACACTGGACACTAACACAACATTCTATAGCAACTATACTTCATTTAAAAAGAAAACACAAAATGTCAAATAACTACCAAAAAGTCCCTCTTTCCAGCACCAGATTCAATGTTCTCCATCACCTGAATGCAACTACAAACGACACGAGTGAACTCAGATTTGTGACACCCGATCATTACAGAGAAAGTAAGCTTTTTGCAAGCCAGTGCTGTGTGAGTTTTGGTGTACTGTAAATCATCGCATTCATGTCCTATAGCAACCAGAAATTTCCATAAACCACTTGCAACCCTAAAATATGTGTTTGTGTTTTTAACTTTCTGTGAATGGAATTCCTCATTAATACATCCATCCTTTTGGATTTTTTTTAACACTGAACATTTATGTACATTTTTAGAATGATAGGAAAAGCAAATGTATAAGATTAATTGTGATTTATTATTTTCATTAGGTGGTAAGTGAGGTGATGCTAGGCAAGTTTTTTTCTTCATATTCTCTGGGGGAAAAGATTTGCTGAAACATCTATTATCATGAGCAGACAGTATACGCTATTTTATTGCACATAAGAGATGACTTCAGATTAGGTTACCCAGTAGTCACACAGTAACCTGGCCCAGTGGAAGAACATGGAAGCTGGAGCTAGCAGACTTGGGTTTGAGTCCTGATACAACAACTCTGGAGTGAATGGCATCATGACAAAGCTTTGAGTCTTAAGTGTCTCTTGTCTATGGATCCAGGGATCACACTATTTTGTAGGAGTTAATATTTAACATGGTGCTGCATGTGCAGAACAGATTACTTGGAACCACTCAATAAATATTGGCATTTGCTTTCCCCTTTGCTTATGTTCCATCAAGCTGGGCTGTTCAAACCTCCACGTTATTTATTCTGTTAGCCGCGAGTTAGAATCACAAACTGCAGTTAAACATACTAATATTGCATTTCTTCAAAACAAATGTCTTATTCTAGCTGGTGTTTCTCCTACATTCTCCTCAGCAACAAAGCTTGTTTCATACCCTCCACAGAACAGCAATATCCCAGAATGCCAATATCCCAGGTAATTTGATAGGGATCTCACTGAATCTGCAGACTGCCTTGGGTAGTATGGCTATTTTAACAGTATTCTTCAGATCTCAGGGCATGGGACAGCTTTCTTTTCCTAATGTTGTTTATGTGGTAACAGTCACATAACATAAGACATACTGCTGCAACCGTATTTAACTGTTCAGGTCAGCAGCACTATGCACACTCACAGTGCTATGCAATCCCCACCATCACCCACCTCTCCAATGTTTCACTTTCCTAAACTGAAACTGTCCCCATGAAACACCAACTCCCCGTTTCCCCTCTCCACCCACCCCACCCTTTTGCCCCTGGCATTTGCAAGCAATGCAACCAATAAGGGCTCAATATCTAAGGTATACAAATAGCTCAGTTCAGTAACAAGCACATTTTAAAAATGAGTTGAAGACCTAAATAGACATTTTTTCAAAGAAGGCATACACATTTCCGATAGCCACATGAAAAGATGCTCAACATTGCTAATTATTAGGGAAATCCAAATCAAAACTACAGTGAGTTATCACCTCAGACCAATCAGAATGGCCATCATCAACAAGTGTACAGATAATAAATGTGGGAGAGGATACGGAGAAAAAAGGAACCCTCCTACACTGTTGGTGGGGAAGTAACTTGCTGTAGCCACTATGGACAACAGTGTGGAAGTTCATTAAAAAACTAACAACAGAGTTGTCATTTTTATGTTTTTTTTTCTTAATTCTCTAATTTAAGTTTGACTCTTTTATGACCCCATGGACTGTAGCCCACCAGACTCCTCTGTCCATATGATAACAGCAGTTCCATTGCTGGGCATATATGTAGAGAAAACTCTTAATTCCAAAAGTTACATGCAGCCCAATGTTCATAGCAGCATTATTGACAATAGCCAAGACATGGAAGCAACCTACATGTCCATTAACAGGTGAACGGATAGAGAAGACACACACACACACACACACACACACACACACAGAGTGGCTTGCTACTCAGCCATAAAAATGAATGAAACAATGCTATTTGCAGCCACATGGATAGACCCAGAGATTATCATTCTAAGTGAAGTCAGTCAGTCAAAGTCCAATTCCAATGGTATCACTTATACATACAATCTAAAATATGATACAAATGAACTTATTTACAAAACTGAAACAGACTCATGGATCTAGAAAACAAATGTATGGTTACCAAAGGGGACAAAGGATGGGAAGGGATAAATTAGGGATTTGGGATTAGCAGATGTAAACTGCTATGTATAAAATACATTAACAACAAGGTCCTACTGTACCGCACAGGGGACGATACTCAGTATATTGTAACAACCTATAATGGAAAAGAATGTGAGAAAGAAAACATACATACATAGATACACTTGTAGAACTGAATCACTTTGTTTCACCCCGGACACTAAGGCAACATTCTGAATCAATTATACTTCATGGGGAACACGTGTATACCTGTGGCGGATTCAAGCTGATGTATGGCAAAACCAATACAACATTGTAAAGTAATTAACCTCTGGTTAAAATAAATAAATTTATATTTTAAAAAAATAAATAAAAAGAAATCACACAAAAAACCAAATGGCTACTGAAAAGTCCCTCTTCCCAATGTTCTCCATCACCTGAATGCAACTACAAACGACACGAGTGAACTCAGGTTTGTGACACCCAATCATTGCAGAGAAAGTAAGCTTTCTGCAAGCCAGTGCTGTATGACTTTTGGTGTACTGTAAATCATCGCATTCATGTCCTATAGCAACCAGAAATTTCCATAAACCACTTGCAACCCTAAAATATGTGTTTTTGTTTTTAACTTTCTGTGAATGGAATTCCTCATTAACACATTCATCCTTTTGGATTTTTTTTTTAAAAAACATTGAACCTTTATGTATATTTTTAGAGCTACAGTGAAAACAAAATGTTTAAGATTAATTGTGATTTATTATTTTCATTAGGTGGTAATGGAGGTGACGCTAGGCGAGGTTTTTCCCTCATATTTTATGGGGGAAAAGGTTTGCTGAAAAATCTATCATCATGAGCAGATTGTATGGGCTATTTTATTGCATATAAGAGATGACCTTCAGATTAAGTGCCCCATTAGTCACACGGGAACCTGGCCCAGAGGAAGAAATGGATGCTGGAGTGAGCAAACTTGGGTTTGAATCCTGACACAGCAAATCCTGAGTGAACAGTATCACAACAAAGCCTTTGAGTCTTAAGTGTTCCTGCCTATAGAACCAGGGATCATACTATTTTGTTGGATTTAATATTTAACACAGTGCTGCATGTGAATAGGTTACTTGGAACCATTCAATAAATACTGGCATTTGCTCCCCCTTTCGCTCATGTTACATTAAGCTGGGCTGTTCAAACCAAACCTACAGTTAAACATACTACTATAATCCATTTCTTAAAAACAAATGTCTTATTCCAGCTGGTGTCAAAATCAGTAGAACATATCTCCTTCATTTTCCCCAGCACCAAAGTTCGTTCCATTCCCTCCACAGTACACCAGTATTCCAGGACCCGAAAAGGAGCATCTAGAAGCCGATTCCTTTGTTCCAAATCAAGAAGAAGCCAAAGCAGCCAGTTTCTGTGGGCCACAAACAATTAGTTTGTTCACAAAACCTGCACTTACCTGGATCCCCGTGTCTCACTGTCATCAGCAGAGCACCTTCAAGACCTTAACTAGAGACTGAGGCTGGGAGGCCAAGAATGGCCCAGATCGCATCTCTCATCCTCTAGGAGCTCACAGCCTAGTGAAGAGATTAAGCGCTTACAAAACACATATTAATATGAACAGCTACCATTTACTGAGGGCTTACTCTGTGGCACCCGTAGGCACTGCATTAAATGCAAACCTCGTATGCGCTCACTTAATCCCCTTGAGATCTCTGAGATGGCCACTGCCACTCTACAGGTGAGGAAACGGCGCAGAGGGGTTACGATGTTTGCAGACACCTAACCACACTTAGCGCTTTGCATAGCGAAGGAAACCATAAGCCTGAGGCAAAATATTTGTAAACCATCCAACTGACAGTGGATTCATTTCCAACATATAGCAACAGCTCATGCAACTCAATAAGCAGAAAAACAAACAAACATCCCAATCAAAGAATGGGCAGAAGGCCTAGATAGACATTTCTCCAAAGATGACATACAGATGGCAACAGGCACATGAAAAGATGCTCAACGTCTTTAATTATGAGAGAAACGGAAACCACAATGAGGGTGCACCTCACACCAGGCAGAAGCGCTGTTGCTGTTCAGTTGCTAAGTTGTGTCCAACCCTTTGCAGCCCCATGGACTGCAGCATGCCAGGCTCCCCGTCTTGCACTCTCTCCCAGAGTTCGCTCCAACTCCAACCACCACCACCAGTCAGCATGGCCATCGTCAAAATGTCTACAAACAATAAATGCTAGAGAGGGTGTGGAGGAAAGGGAACCCTCCTACACTGTCGGTGGGAATGTAAATTGGTGTGGCCGCTATGAAAAAATTTATGGAGATTCCTTAAAAAACTAAAAATAGAGTAACTGTATGATACAGTTATCTCACTCTGGGGCATATATCTAGAGAAAACTCTTAACTCAAAAAGATAACATGCAGCTCAACATTCATAGCAGTACTGTTTACAATAGCTAAGACAGGAAACAACCTACGTGTCCAACAAAAGATGAACGGATAAACACGTGGTATGTATGTGTATCTAAACATACACACACACAGTGGACTACTACTCAGTCATAAAATAGAATAATGCCAATGGCAGCTTCAGAGCCTGCCTCCCTACGGTCCTGGGCACACTCCTGTATCCCTCTGAGCCTCAGCTTCATCGTTAAATGGGCTTGATTGCAGGGACTAAAGGCCACAAGCGAATGTGCTTGGTGAGTATCAGAGGACTCTAGATCACAGGGGCTTCTTTCTGCCCCTGTGTAAGTGCTTTTGGAGTTCTAAAAGCAGAAGTGTGCACTTGGTTGAGCTGATGGGAGGGAAGCCTGTGTGGTGGGAGTGGGGTTCTGCAGAAGACAGAGCCTGAATTCTTGAGGAAGGGAAGTCAGGGAGATACCCTCCAGCAGGAGGGCTCCGGAAGGGGAGGAGCGGTGGGAACAGGGAGCACCCAGATGCCTGGCTCTGCCCCAGTGTCAGTGCTCATGGGGGTGCAGCTCAGGGTGAGAAGCCAGGCTCGGTGGGTCCAACACCCCTGTTGGGCATCTGCACTAGGGTGATGCGGCTGAGGTCGGGTAGCAACTGGTTCTAGACGGAGGGCAAGCCCGGGCCCGTGTTCCCTGCACCCCAGGAGCCAGCAGCTCATTAAAGAGGAGGGAAGGAGCAATTACCTGCCAACTTCAGAAGCAAAAGACCAGAAGGAGTGGGGGCAGGAGGAGGGTGGTTCTCCACCTGGGGCCCCAGAAGTGTGCCAGGATGCAGAGGGGATGAAAGGAAGATGGAGACGGCTTCTGGGGTTACTGGCTGAGGTCAGGACAGGGTCAGTCAACCAGGTGGCCCGGAAGGCTGGGCAGAGTAGCTGAGGCTTGATCTAACCTGTCATGGGGAGCCCCAGGGAGCCCTGGACAAGGAGGGGCAGGCTTCAAGGGGGAGAGGGGCTGTAGGCGACTGAACTGCAGGGGAATGGGGAGGAAGGAAACCCCAAGTGGGGCTGTGCCCTGTATCAAAGGTGGTGCCGTCAAACAGAAATATGCCAACCCCCTGGGCAATTTACAATTGTCGGATAGCCAATTAGAAACAGCAGGAAGGTGAAATCACTTCTGATGATATATTTAACCCCAAATATCAAATATTTGTCATTTCAGCATGAAATCAATGCAAAAATTACTATTGCAATAACTCACATTTCTGCTGTGCCAAGTCTTCAAGGCCGGGCGTGTCTCTTGGCCAGGACACCCGGATGCAGATTAGCCGCCTTTTTGGAGTCATAGGCAGCTGGCAGCTGCAGCACAGGACAGCACAGGTCTAGACAGAGGAGAGGCTGGGCTGAAATGACTGCGGACGTGGCCCTTCCTGGCTTCCATCTGAGCCCTCTGTAGACTGCCACCAGCTCGAGGGCTCTGCTGTCCTTCGACACGAGCCGTGAGCAAGGGAGCACCCCTGGCCAGCCTCCTCTCTGCTCTGGGGCCAGGCTGGTTACCTGTCTCCCGTGCACGCTTTGAGCATTACTTAGCCCTGGGTTTCTCAGAGATAGTCCGAGAGAAAGGAGTTGGTCTTAGAAAATGAATGTCTCACTATTCTGAAGCATCCCCGTCTTCCAAGGGCTAGGGTGGGCTGAGGAGGTGGGTTTCAAGTCCACGGTCATTGCTCACCCCAAGATAACGCGTGCAGATGGCGGCCCTGGAGACCTGATTGGGAGAGCCTGCAGCCAAGAGCAGGGGAGGCTAATTTAAAACAGCTGATTGTTATAGGTAACCAGGTGCCACAGATAAGACACTTTAAGCCCCTTCTTTAAGCTGCCCATGCATCTCCTTGATTCCGGAGAAGAGGAACTGGCTTCTAGAGAATCCTTTTAGGTTCCTGGGATAGCAGTGTGCCATGGAGGGTATGCAACAAACTGACGCTGGGCAACTCGGGCCTGAGTTTCAGCTTTATGGCCTCGAGAGAGTCGGCTCATCTTCGGGCACCTCAGTTTCCTTATCTGAGATGTGAGAACAGGGATGCATATGCTTGGGGGGTTTATTCAAAGGATAAGATGTGTGTGAAGCCCCTCACCTGGGACGTGAGGGCTCCACAGATGGGAAGTGATTTACGGGTTCTGACCATCGCCATTGCTATTCATGGAGCAGGGCCTGGGCTGAGTTTGTGGTTTGGGTCGGCAGAAGCAACAGGAGAAAGACGGGAGGGGGCAGGGAGGGGCCCCTGGAGGGATGTCTCCTTACCACAGCCAGTCTGCAAGGGGGTCTCTTAGGGATGAAGGTGGAGCCAGAGGCCCCCCATGATGGGCAGGGCGGGAGAGGGGGCGGCCGGGAGCTTGTCCTGGGCGGGCGGGCGGGTGGGTGAGCGGCTCTCCAGCCATAACTGTGAACTCTGTCTGGGGGTCATGTTCTTCCCCACAGGTTTCCAGCTCCACCTCCCACGTCCAGAGTTACCCAAACATTTTCCAAACCAGTCTGACCCCTTTCTAATGTGTTCCAGATGCATTTGCAAGAAATTGGAAAAATGCAGAGCCAAGTGGGAGGCTGTACATTCATAGGGCCGTATTGGGCCCAAAGATTTTGCCCAGTGGGTACCCCGTTCCAGGGGTCGAGTTGCCTCCAGGCCTCTTCCTCTCGTCTCTCCTGGGAGGAGTCCTCCACCAGCCACTGCCCCTGCTGAGGCAGGGTCTGTCTCAGGCATGTGCATTGACCCTCAGACCCATCACTGGGCTGGGGTCACTCATTTTCTGACTGTTTATTGAGCACCTACTATTACTATTTGCTTTGTATGATTTTTAAAATGGAGATAAAACTGACATAACATTGTATCAGTTTCAGGTATACTGTATTTTCTTAATAATTTAGAAAAACAGTTTTGGTCTCACAAACTCCCTGAAAAGGCTCAAAGGACCTCCAGGGGGTCCAGGGATCACTGGGAACAATGTCTTTAGAGGAAAACTACATGGATTGAGAGAGCCTAAAATAGGGCAACCTGACCCAGGCTCAGGGACAAGACACTAGAGTAAAAAGGAGGACAAGGGTAAAGTATGTGCAAAGGCCCAGTGGTGAGCAAGAGTGGGGCGCTCTCGAGGGACTGAAAGCAGCAATTACGAATCCTCAGCCTGGTGTACACTGGGGCCGCTGCAAGTCCCTCCACCCCTTAGATTCATATCACTAAAAATGTGTTGACACGCCGAGTACAGAGCTCATCCCTCCCCTCTTGGAACTGACAGTCTGGGAGAGGGACAGGGCATGGTCATTCCCACCAGCATGCCTGTGGTGTGCGCAGAGAGAGGGGAGTTGGGTCTGATTTGTGTGTGAGCAGGTAGGGCACAAATGGCAGGTTTGGAAAGTCAAGGTGGCAGGGGGATTTAAGTTCAGTCTTGAAGGCAGAGTAGGGGTGATCCAGGCCCAGAGGATGGTGTGTTCATACCAAGCTGAAGGGCAGCAGGGCTTAGAGGCTGGGAGGGAAGAGTTAGCCTGTCCTGTGGTGGGAACGGGAAGCTGCGCTGTGGAGAGGGGGGGAGACCGGCAAGGGCCACGGCCATTCAGTGCAGGGTGCGGACCAGACCAGCTGACCCAAAGCCCTAAACCCATCGTGGTTTGTCGTTAAGACCACAGGCTGAATTCTAAGCCTTGGCTCCGTATCTTGTGGGTAAGTCACTTCATCTTTTTGGACCACCTTATAGATGCTACATTGATTGGAGTTTTGGATTCCGGTCTGGTCTGCCTGGGCTCAGATCCCAGGTCTGCGATACTTCACCTGTGTGACCTTGGATCAGTCACTGAACCTCTCTGTGACTTAGCTCCTCCTCCCTAGATAATAGGAACAATGCTAGTACCTACCACATATGATTACTATATGGAATCAGTGAGTTATATGTACCGTTATAGGACTGAAATATTATTCCTGACAAATTCCTCACCCCTAAGAGGGATGTTCATCCCTACTTCCCCACTTTAGGTTCCAGCATCTGAAAAACTCAAGAAACGTGCATCAGGCACTATTTTTATCCGAGTACTTCAGAGAGGAGCGGAAGCGGAGGATCTGGGGGAGGGGTCTGTCCAGGGAGGGCCCCATAGGGTCCTGCTTGGTTACATTCAGTCCTCTGTCAGGCCTGGGAGGCTGCTTCTGCTCTCCCCCACCCAGCATGGCTCCCTTCCCTCCTCATCCCCATGGACTTGTTCCAAAGGACAGCCTTGTGATATGATAAAAAAAAAACGCCTCCTGTGCTTTCCTGACCGAGTCTTGTCTTACTGCCATGCTCAAAGCGGGTGAAGACAGGGTAGTTTGGCAGAGAAGAGTGTTGGGTGTCTGTGGCCGGACCTCACCGGTTTGCATCCTGCCTTCCCCAGGTAACAGCTGAACAATTGGAGCATGTGACTCGCTACAAAAGGCTCATCAGAAAAGTGAGATAGTAAGACCTCCCCAGCAAGCTGTTAAGAACAATAGAAGCGCGTGGGATAGTAGGTGCTCAATAGATACTCGCAAGGCTTGCTGTTTGTCAGGCAGTGTGCTCAACACGTTGTGTCACTTGGCCCGACGAGGCTGCTTTGTAATTGTTCCTGCTGGCAGGTGTCAGGTCAACGGCCCAAGGACACAGAACTAGGAAGGTCCACACCCCACTCCACCTTATTCCAAAGGTTATGCTCTCACCTGCTGTCCATGCGGCTGCCAACAGTGAATGCTTTCCAGTCTTCATTTTGCTACTTTCTGGTTGGGAAACTTTGGTTAAGCTGATTCCTTCATCGGGGCCCCAGCTGCCTCCTGCACTAAAAGATAATATGAAGTCTGAGATGTGAGTGGGGAAGAATGTGCCCATGAGGTTGGACTTCCACGGAGACCCTGGCATGGCCTTCCTGCTCCTTCTTGGGGAGAACTGGACCAAGTCTGCACGGCCCCTGCCTCAGTTTCCCCCTTTGGTAAGAATGAAGTAAACTGCCTTGATGGATTCTGAGGCTCTTCCTCTAACTGGGCCATCTGAGCTGCTTCTGGGGAAGCTGAGGTCAGAGAGGCTAGGGAAACGGCAGAGCACGGAACTGTCAGAGCTGACAAAGCAGCCAGGGCCCTCCCCTCACCAGCTTGCTGAGACTCAGCGTGGCGATCACAGGATGAGCCCCCTCCAGATGCCGTACCCAGCTGAGAGCCCCCTCAAGTGCTGAAGAGTCAGGGCACCAGGATTCAGCCTCCCGCCACTGAGTTCTGGCTTTACTTCTTACTTGCTGTGTATGTGACCCTGTAGGATGAGTCACTTACTCTCTCTAAACTTTGGTTTCCACATGGGTAAAATTGGGTAGGAATGCCTCCTTCGTTGGGTTGCTGAGGGAGATGAGGTCATTCACGTAATGGGCTCAGCACTGATCACAGAGTCGAGCAGGTAAAGTGCTGACTGTGGCCGAGAGCCTCGCGCCCGATCCAGCGTATACTCCAGTCTTCTCGAGGGCAGGCACCTGTCTACCAAGATCTATATCCCTGGGGCCCAGCACAGCACCTATCCGTGCTCAGCAAATGCCTCTGAAATAGAGAATTAGCTCCTTCCGGTCACAGATGAGGAGTCTGAGACTCAGAGAGGGAACAATCAGTGCCCAAACAGCCAGGTGGTGGAAAAGGCAGTATAGGAACCCAGCTTCTAGAATTGAGGCTGATTGTGTATCATCTGTGGCAGTGCACAAAACCTTGAATTTTGTCATTTTGTCAAGACAGTCACCTGAAGGTGACTTGGAATGTCTTCAGTTAGTGCCATGGAGTGGGAGAGTGGGGATCCAGTGTCTTTGGGTTTCCACCGGACCTTGGGAGCTAGCAAACACCCCGATAAAACTGATTTTGATCATTTGTATGTAGAATCTAACATACGGTACACAGGAACTTATCTATGAAACAGAAACAGAGTCACAGACATAGAGAACAGGTTTCTGGTTGCCAAGGGGTGGGGTGAGGGAGGAGCAGATTGGGAATTTGGGGTTAGCTCATGCAAACTGTTATATAGAGAATGGATAAACAGTAAGGCCCTATTCTATAGCACAGTATACACAGTACACTCTATTCAATATCCTGTGCTAAACCGTAATGTAAGAGAATATGCAAAAGAATGCATAACTGAATCACTTTACTGTACAGCAGAAATGAACACAGCACTGTAAATCAATTATGCTTCAATAAACTAAAACAAAGACAGAAACCCAAACCCTGATTTTGGGAGGTCCTCACAGCCTGAGAGAATGCAGAGGGAATCTCTGGGGTACAAATAGTGTAACTGTGTGCTTGCATGCTTACAATGGGGCTTGCCAGGAAGATGGGGGGTCTGGTGCCAATGTTTCCAGACAGTGACCTTGCTAATAGTCTTTCAGTGACCCAAACATGTCGAAAGGCTTGCACAAGTCTGTCGAGCTCTCTTGCCTACCTAACTGTCCTGGTGTTTCCTAGCTGAGCTTTCTTGCTGGAAGCAGGAGGTGGATTCTCATGGGGCTAGAGCTACTCCATGTTGAGCAGGAAACATTTCTGCTGAGCCCCGTATAATGAGGTGTGGTGACCTCTGGTAGTGAAAGCGCGTCCTCCCTCTAGGAAGGCCGCTTTGTGCCTGGGGACAGTAGGCACGGATGTGTGTGATTTGAGGAGGTAATGAGAGAGAAAAGGTGCTGAAACATGTTTGTCAGATGGCCAGATGGGAGTGCACGGAGCGTCCCTCTGGCTGGGAGGGGTGAAGCAGCCCCATGGCCACGGGCAGAGAGGCCGCAGATGCACTCGTGGGATCTTTGGGGCGTCTTTCTAAGCACAGGCTCAGACAGCGGGCTTTCAGGTTTCCTATCTCCATCCCCAGCCTCTCTGCTGAGTTCCAGACTCTTAGCTTCCTTCCTCTATTTGCCATTTTTCCTTGGGCGTCTTAAGTCCTCCACCCTCCTGCCGACTCCTACACAAACTGTAACTTCCAGTCCTCTGCATCTCAGCAAGGATGCCATCAACTGTGCAGTTTAAGCCAGCTATCCAGTCCCCGCCCTTAACTCTTCCCTTTCCCCACGTGCAATCCAGCACTAAGTTTTGTGGGCTCCATCTCCAAAATACATATTGACTCTAGGCAGGCCTTGCATTTGCACCTGCCACTTCGGTCTCAGCCACTTCGCCCCTCTCCTGGACTCCTGGAAGAGCCGGCTACCTTCTGCTTCCACCCTGCTCCTGTGTGGCCCCAGTGATCAGATGCTGCTCAGGTCTTATCTCATCAGCCTCCCCTCTTCCCGTTCCCAGCTGCCCCAGCACAGGTGGGTTTTCTGAACCTGCATGCCCCAGGGTCTTTGTATTTGCTGTTTCTATTTGACTGGAATTGGTTTCCCTCGTGGCCCTCCACAAGCTCTACTTTTGTCCTCCTTGGGGTCTCAATTCAAATCACATTTCCCCAGTGATGCTCTCCCTGACCCCGGCCCTCAGTGCCTCCCTGCATCTCACTCCAGCGATGTGCTCCAGGGTGTCTTGCTTAGTCTATAATCATCTTATTTTCCTGTTTAGTCTGTCTTCTGGAACAACAAACCTTTTCAGTAAAGGGCCAGATAGAAAATAGTTCAGGCTCTGTGGCCCTATGTCGCAATGATTCCATTCTGCTGTTTTAGTGTGAAAGAGCAGGATGTATAAGTGAATATATGTGGCTGTGTTCCAACACTTTACTTGTAGACATTGAAATTCATGTAATTTTCATGTGTCACAAAACACTCTCTTTTTGACTTAAAAAAATCTTCAAAAGTTAAACAAAACACAACACAACACAACACAACACAAAACACTTTTTTAGCCCCTGGACCTTACAGAAATATTCAGCGGGACAGTGCGCTATCATTCGCCAACCCGTTTTAAAACATAAGCTCTGTGAGGCCAGGCTTCTATCTGTCTTGTCCATCACAGTACCCCAAGTATGCCACAGTTCTTGGCTCATAAAAGATGCTCGCTAAATTCTGGGGGAATAAAAGGAGACAGTGGGGGCTGTATCTGGAGCTCACCGGACTTATCTCAAACATGCAGCCATGATGTTTCTGAAAACAAGGAATAAAGGGACAAGGATAAAAAGGAAGAATGATCATGAGACAGGCATCTGAGGACCTGTCAACACAACTCTCTGGACATCACGTCCATCCTGCCAGTCAGAACAACAATCGACCACCCATGATCTGTATTTTCTGGCCCTAGAGATTCTTCCAAGCAGCCATTGCGCTGTGTGAACAATCTGGTGACCTGGCAAGTCAGCCAGGCTGTCAGAATTCTAACCCGTGGAAAAGCCATGGACATTTTGTCCTGGCACCAAGAGTTACCATCTGAATGAATTAATATTTACGTGCATTTATGAGGAAAGTTGCTCTTGATCTGTGAAAAGGAAAATCAGCCTTTCACTCCCACTTGGCATTTGTATCTTTGTATCTCTCTTAGTTTACACCTTGCCATTGGCTCAGAATAAATATTTCTCTGATATTTTTAAAATAGCATTTGTCCCCCTGCTATAGCTTTGAGACAAAATACTCTTCTGGATAATACTCTAAGAAGGAAAATATTTGGCTCTCTCCTCCGTAATTTTTGATGGAACCTGTTTATTGCCTTGTGGTCATTCCACTGGCGGTCATTTGATGCTTTGGGCTGCTGAATGAGGCCCTGTTTGGGCTGTGTCTCCGGACATCAGTAGAAACATTTGGAAACTTTAAAGAAAACTCAGACAATTGGCTGAATTTTGGGCAAAATATAACTAGATTCTACTTCTCACCTCATATCAAAATTCTGGATGAGCTAAAGATTTAAACAAGGAGAAAACATGAATGAACAGAGCATGGGGGATAAAAATGTCTCTAAACATGTTACTGAAGGCAGAAACATAAAGACAACTACAGAACTTCCTTGGTGGCTCAGTGGTAAAGGATCTGCCAAAGCAGGAAACACAGGTTCGATCCCTAGTCTGGGAAGATCCCACATACTGTGGAGCAACTAAGGCCACGCACCACAACTGCTGAGCCTGCGCTCCAGAGCCTGGGAGCCGCAGCTGCTGAATCTTGTGCGTCCTGGAGCCTGTGCTCAGCAGCAAGAGAGGCCGCCACAGTGAGAAGCCTGCTCACCCCAGCGAGAGCCGCTCCTGCTTGCTGCAACCAGAGAAAGTCCATGCAGTGAAGACTCAGCACAGCCCCAAATAAAGTAAAATTTTTAAAAAAAAGACAATTACATAAGAGGTGAAAATCTTCAGCACCAGACTACCCCCACCACGTCTCTTAAAATCTTGAGAAACCACAACCTTACAGATTTGCTGACAAAGCATTAATTAATTAAATTGTTTTTTATCTATCTTGGGGAGAGGACATTTAAATTCTACTTTATTACCATATTTCAATTATACAATGAAGTGTTATCAACTAGAGTCACCATTAGACATTGAGCCTCGGAACTTACTCCTCTTATACCTGAGTTTTGTAACTTTTTACCAATTTCTCCTTATTTCCCCAGCTCCTAGACCCTGATGATGAGTTTTCTACTCTCTCTTTTTTTATATTTCATATAAATGTTATGCAGATTTTGTCTTTCTCTGTCTGGTTTATATCACCTAGTATAATGCCCTCCATTTTCATCCATATTGTTGCAAATGACAAGATTTATCAGGGCTGAATATTCCATATACACACACACAGACACACACAGATATATATATATGTGTGTATATAAATATATATAAGATAAAAATATATCTTACATAAAAATGTTGCATATACATTTTATATACACAAATATAAAAAATGTTATATGTATTTATATATACGATTATTTATCTTAAATATATCTATACATAAGATATATACATATAAAACTTTTTCTTGGTCCAATCACCTGGTTATGGACACTCTGGGTGTTTTCATATTGGTGATTTTGAATGATGCTGCAATGAACATGGGAGTATACAGTTCTCTCTTCAACATAATGCTTTGTTTCTTTGGGATGTATACCCAGCAGTGGGATTGCTGAATCATAGAGTAATTCTATTTTAATTTCTCAAGGAACTTCTATGCTGTTTTCCATAGTGGCTGCAGTTTGCATTCCCACCAGCAGAGCACAGGGGTTCCCTTTTCTCCAAATGCGTGTGTGGTGCTAGGTCAGTTGTGTCCGACTCTGCAACCCTATAGGCTGTAGCCTGCCAGGCTCCTCTGTCCATGGGATTCTCCAGGCAGGAGTACTGGAGGGAGTTGCCATTTCCTCCTCCAGCAGATCTACCCAGGGATTGAACCCACGTCTCTTATGTCCCCTCCACTGGTAGGTGGTTTTTTTTTTTTTTTACCACCATATCCTTGCTAGCATTTGCTATCTTGTTCTTCTGAAAAGTCACTCTAACAAGTGTAAGGTGATAGCTCACTGTGGTTTTGATTTGTATTTCTTTGATGATCAGTGATATTAAGCATGTTTAATTTCTTTAATTCATACAAGTACATAATCATTGAGGGGAGAAAAACCACAACCGAAAACTGGGGAGTAACTGTGTAGAGTTGTATACATAAGGCTGTTGGTAGAAAAATGAATAAAGGCCATAAGCAGATGACTCACAAAGTAAGTTCAACTGGCCAACAAACATGCGAAAAAAATCTTCACTCTTATTCGTAATTTAAAAAACCCACAAAACAACCCTGAGATGCAATGTTCTGCCTGTCAAACTGTGAAAAAGAACGAGAGTGAGTGCATGGTGGACTCTTGGTGCGGCATCATGGCTACGTTTATCCCAAGTTCCAAACTCAGCGGTTCTACTTCTAGGAGTTAAGAGTCACATAGTATTTGAGGGTTTCCTCCATTTTCATTCCCATCAGGACAGGGACCCCGTCTGGCTTAGTCACCCTTTGTGAGCACCTATCAGGTGCTTGGTAAAAACTGATTGAATAGTGGATAATTGAGTGAACATGAAGAGATACAGGCTAAGGATGAAAGAGTTCTGAGTAGCAAAACACTGGAGACCTTCTCCATGTTCATCAGTGGAACCGTTCAAGCTTATCAACAGTGTACGTTGCCAAATGTCCAGTAGTGTAACCAGCGACATACTAGCCAGTTGACTAAATTGATATGAAATCAGTCAAGGTGATGCCTTGGAGGCGACGTGTACGCTTTGTTTTCATTCCGTCAGGTATTTTTGCTATGGACACCACTGTTGCTTCTGTGTTGAACTGGAGCCTAAGCATATGAAACATTTTCCATATTAAAGGGTTAAATATATTTATTATCACTTACTACTAGATTGTTAAAGATCTAATACACCAAGCACACACATGCCTTTCTTCTAGCCTCCTCTGGTGTCAGGATTTTGTAGAAAATATTCCCTTCTACTTTAGCAGGCACCCACTACGCATGCGCGTGGGCACACACACAAGCCAGACCTCAGCCCTGGAGTTAACGCCAGTATCAAAAACCTTGGAGAATAACATTCCTGTTTGAGGCAATCTAATTAAACTTCTCCTGTCAACTCAAAGTGGCCCCCAATGGACAGATCAAACCTATTTTTAGGTTCTGAGAGTTATAAGAAGAAATATTTAATTAGAATGGGGGGGTGTTTAAAATAGCTTTCTCTCTTAACATCAGTGCCTGCTGGCTTGTTTTCCCTGATGTCATTAATCACTAGCGAACACATGTCAGAATTCACAGCTATAGCTCCCGTTGAAATCTGCCTTCTTTGGGTAGTTGGTCCCATAACTCAAAATGCCATGTCTCTCCAGATTTTGGCACTTTCTTGCAAGCCATTGGCACTGAGAGCTTTAGACAATTGATCTTTGAGCTTTTCTTCAGAATAAGAGCCCCAGGCAGGGTATTTCGCCCACGGAGCTCTGTGTTTCTTGGCGCCAGTGGAGAGACTGTTGTATTCAGACTGGGGAGTAGAAAGTGTTCTGTGGTGTTGCCTCGAGACCTGAGTGAAGAACTGGGCTACACAGAAAGCGATGGAAGGGAGGGAACTCAAGCTCTGCTGCTGCTGCTAAGTCACTTCAGTCGTGTCCGACTCTCTGTGACCCCACAGACGGCAGCCCACCAGGCTCCCCCGTCCCTGGGATTCTCCAGGCAAGAACACTGGAGTGGGTTGCCATGTCCTTCTCCAATGCATGAAAGTGAAAGGTGAAAGTGAAGTCACTCAGTCGTGTCCGACTCCTAGCGACCCCATGGACTACAGCCCACCAGGCTCCTCCGTCCATGGGATTTTCCAGGCAAGAGTACTGGAGTGGGGTGCCACTGCCTTCTACTCAAGCTCTGTTAGGGTTCAAATCAAATTTTTGGTATTATTTTATTATTCTTTTGGATCAACGAGTTCTTTAGAAATTGGAGGACTAGATTTACTTTGCTTTACCTAACAGTCATGCTGTCTGGAAAGCGATTTAGATTAGACTTTATTTTTAAAAATCATATGTGTGCTCAGTTCCTTCAGCTGTGTCTGATTCTTTGCGACTCCATGGATGGTAGCCCCACAAGCTCCTCTGTCCATGGGATTTCCCAGGCAAGAATACCAGAGTAGGTTGCCATTTCCTCCTCCAGGGGATCTTCCCAAGCCTAGGACAGGAGCCTCCTGCGGCTCCTGGATTGCAGGGAGATTTTTTTTTTTTAAACCACTGAGCCACTGTGGAAGCCCAACTCACACAGCACTTAAGAAATGCCAAGCTCTACTCTCCGTGCGTCATGTGTTTTTAACTCACCGAGTCACCACAACAGCCCTCTGAGGAAGGTAGTATTTTTATCCCCATTTTACAGAAGAGGAAACTGAGGCACAGAAAGTATAAAAGACTTTCCCAAAGCCACTCCCTAGCGGGTGGCAGAACCAGGATTACAACACTCTGGCTCTGGAGTTGGGTGCTTAGCCATGTCTTCTTTATCATGTTATGATTACTGAGGAGTTTCTTTCTTTATTCCTAACAGATTTTAAGTGTTGCATGCCTCCCAGAACTTCACCTGCTTGCTTCCTACAAATTACTGTCTTTCTCCTGAGCTCAAAAGTTATTAAAAGTCATTATTTGTGAGAGGAAAGGCACCTTTATACAGCACTTGTGGGAATATATATTAAATCTGTTTTGCTTTTTAGTCCAATGTTTCTACTTCTAAAAATGGATTTAAGGAAATAATTTAAGATGTATATAGAGAAATCTACCTGAAGTGAATAGACACCTCTATCTTGTTTCCAGTATCATCAGAACCTGGACAGTTTCTGGCACACAGTGGGCATTTGACAAAGAAATATTAAGCGAATGAATTGTAAATAACAAACAAATAAAAGCAAAAGATACAAACTAAACTTCAGTGTCCACAGAGCATGGAATAATTTTATATCTATTTATGGTATGCGATATAGACATTAGAAATCACGTCTAAGAGGAAATATCATCAAGAGAAGCTTTTACATAATCTATTAAGTTGATACGTGAAAACCAAAAGATTAGGGATATTATTTTCTTGGGTTCCTACCACCATCCTAGCAGCAAAATGGTTTTTTATAATTTTTCTGCAATTACTAAATCATTTATTCACTGTTCAGTTCAGTCACTCAGTGGTGTCTGACTTTGTGATCCCATGGACTGCAGCACACTAGGCTTCCCTGTCCATCACCAACTCCTGGAGCTTGCTCAAACTCATGTCCATTGAGTTGGTGAGGGCTTCCATCTCATCCTGTCATCTCCTTCTGCTCTTGCCTTCAATCTTTCCCAGCATCAGGGTCTTTTCAAATGAGTCAGTTTTTCGCATCAGGCGGCCCAAGTATTGGAGTTTCAGCTTCAGCATCAGTCCTTCCAATGAATATTCAGGACTGATTTCCTTTGGGACTGACTGGTTTGATTTCCTCGCAGTCCAAGGGACTCTCAAGAGTCTTCTCCATACCACAGTTCAAAAGCATCAGTTCTTCTGTGTTCAGCTTTCTCTATAGTCCAACTCTCACATCCATGCATTACTACTGGAAAAACCATAGCTTTGACTAGATGGACCTTTGTTGGCAAAGTAGTGTCTCTGGTTTTTTTAAGATGCTGTCTAAGTTGGTCATAACTTTTCTTCCAAGGAGCAAGCATCTTTTGATTTCAAGATTGCACTCACCATCTGCAGTGATTTTGGAGCCCCAAAATATAAAGTCTCTCACTGTTTCCACTGTTTCCCCATCTATTTGCCATGAAGTGATGGGACCAGATGCCATGATCTTAGTTTTCTGAATGTTGAGTTTCAAGCCAGCTTTTTTACTCTCCTCTTTCACTTTCATCAAGAGGCTCTTTAGGTCTTCTTCACTTTCTGCCATAAGGGTGTCATCTGCATATCTGAGGTTATTGATATTTCTCCTGGCAATCTTGACTCCAGCTTGTGCTTCATCCAGCCTGGCATTTTGCATGATGTACTCTGCATAGAGGTTAAATAAGCAGGGTGACAATATACAGCCTTGACATACTCCTTTCCTGATTTGGAACCAGTCTGTTGTTCCATGTCCAGTTGTAACTGTTGCTTCCTGACCTGCATATAGATTTCTCAGGAGGCAGGTCAAGTGGTCTAGTATTCTCATCTCTTTAGGAATTTTCCACAGTTTGTTGTGAACCACACAGTCAGAGCCTTTGACATAGTCAATAAAGCAGAAATAGATGTTTTTCTGGAACTCTCTTGCTTTTTCCATGATCCAGCGGATGTTGGCAATTTGATCTCTGGTTCCTCTGCCTTTTCTAAAACCAGCTTGAACATCAGGAAGTTCTCGGTTCACATATTGCTGAAGCCTGCCTTGGAGAATTTTGAGCTTTACTTTACTAGCGTGTGAGATGAGTGCAATTGTGCGGTAGTTTGAGCATTCTTTGGCCTTGCCTTTCTTTGAGATTGGAATGAAAACTGACCTTTTCCAGTTCTGTGGCCACTGCTGAGTTTTCCAAATTTGCTGGCATATTGAGTGCAGCACTTTCACAGCATCATCTTTGGGGATTTGAAATAGCTCAGCTGGAATTCCATCACCTCCACTAGCTTTGTTTGCAGTGATGCTTCCTAAGGCCCACTTGACTTGGCATTCCAGGACGTCTGGCTCTAGGTGAGTGATCACACCATCGTGGTTATCTGGGTTGTGAAGATCTTTTTTGTACAGTTCTTCTGTGCATGCTTGCCTCCTCTTCTTAATCTCTTCTGCTCTGTCAGGTCCGTACCATTTCTCTCCTTTATTGTGCCCATCTTTGCATGAAATATTCCCTTGGTATCTCTAATTCTTTTTGAAGAGATCTCTAGTCTTTTCTGGGAGAAGGATATGGCACCGCACTCCAGTACTCTTGCCTGGAAAATCCCATGGACGGAGGAGCCTGGTGGACTACAGTCCATGGGGTTGCTAAGAGTCAGACACGACTGAGTGACTTCACTTTCACGCATTGGAGAAGGAAATGGCAACCCACTCCAGTGTTCTTGTCTGGAGAATACCAAGGACAGAGGAGCCTGGTGGGCTGCCATCTATGGGGTTGCACAGAGTCGGACACGACTGAAGCGACTTAGCAGCAGCAGCTAGTCTTTCCCATTCTATTCATTGTTAGAGGTATGTTTAAAATTATTCAGCTATTACATTTTATTGTTTTAATGTGTATTTTGTAGTTTTAAACAATCTGTTCATTTCAGATTATTTCACTAGTATTATCTGCCTGGCAACTTTTGAATGGCCTATATTCTATTCTTTGGGTTTGGAATGTGTTTCACCTTTTCTACAATAAACGTATTACTTTCGTAATCAGAAGAAATAAATGTTTAAAATTTTACCTTCCATGAGTCAAAAGGAAGGAACAAAGATAACTAAGGATAGAAAAGTAAGTGTTGATAGAAAAATGCCAAAAAAGTGGTTACATTTAGTTGGTGGCATTGAGGTTAGCGTTTCACTGCTTTTAATTTACATATGCCCTCCAATTATATGATAATGAACATATATTATATAAACAATAAAACATTCATTTTTTTAAGGGGAAAAGTAGCGCCTGGGTGGGGGAGTTTTAAACTTGGCTGCAGCATTCCCCACTGGTTGGGGAATTTTCTGGTCTCCACATAAACTGCAAGCCTCTCTCGCCTGCCTCGACCTTACGATCCTGGCCATCTTGCTGACCCACTAGGGATCTCCATGCCTCCAGGGTCCTGACACATAGTAGATGCTCCCATGTTTACTGATTGCACTAAAATAGCTGTGGAGTTACTGTTAATTTAATATTTTAAAATGTGTTCCGCTTGCTTCGTAAGGCACGGTTTTCTCACCTCTACTAATCCCTCATCCCCAGGGCTGACACTGAGGATGTCAGGTGTATGCACCAGGGGGTAGGGTGCAACAGCGCTTTGTGTTCGGAGTGAAGCCTCTGAACCACCTGGAGGATGGAGTGTTTGTCTGGGAGACTCGCTGTTAGGCTCAGACTCCGACCCTGTGATGGTGTTGAGCCATCTCTGCTGTAACTTTTTGGTGGTGAGTTTGTGGGTGACAGTTAAGCCTTAAGAATAGTCACAAAGCTCTGGATGGCCACTGGGGGTCAGTCTTATGCACAGGAGGTGCGAGGGCCCCCCTCCTCCAGTACACTCCCCCAGTATCTTCCCAGCTCACAAACTGGCCACTGAGATTTTGCCACAGGAGATACTTCTTTTTAGTTTAAGATTTCCAGCAGGGATAATATTTAAACATTGGCAAACATTTACACTTTAATGGGATGGAGGGTTCTGAAAGCATGTTGGGTAGGCAAGGACTGAAGATGGCTGACTGCCTCTTCTTATCAGGCTTTGTGTTAGGAGCCTTATAGAGTAACCATAGAATTTATCCTCCGATTGGGATGCTGCTGAGCATGAAAGGAGATGCTAACTGTACGGATACCACGGGCAAAAACTGGGAATGCCTTGTAGCAACAGCTCTGCGTGGCCTCCTCATGTACAGATGTATCTTGTTGGGTTCATAGCAAAGATAAATTATTATGCCTATTTAGATGAGGGAACTAAGGCTCAGAAAAGTCAAGGAACATGGCCGACATACCTGGTTTTACAGTTAATGTTCTTTTACTCCCTTAAGGCTCAAGGTCACTGGATTCCTGAGGTCAACAGGAGAGGGACATCAATGTGGGGAGAGGGTGGGGCTTAAACAGGGTAAAATGAGGAACAACCCAATGGTACTTTGTACACGTCCTGATTTTGTCGGGACCAGCTCTGGAGGCAGTCTGAGATAAGGATCCTGGCTGAAGAAGTCGTGTCTCTCTGCTGCTCTGCCTCAAATGTGTCTCAGGCCCAGGTGTCAGGCCACTTGTCCAGGAACTGTGTGTCCCTCTCTGAGCTGTGTGTATGGCCTTCCGTGAGGCCAGAGCTCCGCTTCCTATGTGTTATTTCACTTCCATGCCATTGTCTTTCTGTCTCAGTCAAGGGTATGATCGGCAGGGTGTCTCATACAGGCTTTCTCTCATGTTTTGTGGTTTTGAAATTTCCCTGGATTTGCTCCATGACTGAGGGAGAGAGAGAAACTTGTTTCATGTCCTGGAGAGGTTTTCATCACAGATAGCCAAGGAGGGTTTGAGGCACACACGCTTCATTCCAGGGCCTGGAATTCCATGGGAGGGACAGGTGCTGAGCATTTATCTCATACGTTAGGGGCTTCCCACATGCTGTTGGTGGTGAAGAACCCCCCTGCCAATACAGCAGACTTAAGAGACATGGGATCACTCCCTGGGTTGGGAAGATTCCATGGAGGAGGGCATGGCAACCCACTCCAGTATTCTGGTCTGGAGAATCCCATGAACATCGCTGGTGGTCACAAAGAGTCAGACACGACTGAAGTGACTTAGCATGCACACACATATATGTTATGCGTATGTTCCCTTAGGAGGGAACACATTTCCTCCCTACATTTCTATGTGAGGGCTTTGTCCCAAGTCAGTTTGACCCACAGAACCACATTCACCTGGCGAATTCATTCCACAAGTAGTAAGGCTGGTGCTTCTCAACTCCCATTTCTTTTGTAGTTTTTCACATATCATTGGTCTTCATGTCTTGACCTCCTCCCTATGAAGTGGTCATCAGAACTGAACTTAAACTCTCACCTGGAGCTTCTGGGATGTCCCAAGGAGATAGTATGGCAAGAAGAGACCACCCTGCCACTCATCACCAAACAGACAGCCACAGTGGCCCAAGCACGCCTGACTGCACGAAGCCAGATGGCAGCCTGGGCACCTTTTGAGAAAGTCCAAAGCAAGGAGATCCAACCAGTCCATTCTGAAGGAGATCAGCCCTGGGATTTCTTTGGAGGGAATGATGCTAAAGCTGAAACTCCAGTACTTTGGCCACCTCATGCAAAGAGTTGACTCATTGGAAAAGACTCTGATGCTGGGAGGGATTGGGGGCAGGAGGAGAAGGGGACGACAGAGGATGAGATGGCTGGATGGCATCACTGACTCGATGGACGTGAGTTTGAGTGAACTCCGGGAGTTGGTGATGGACAGGGAGGCCTGGCGTGCTGTGATTCATGGGGTCACAAAGAGTCGGACACGACTGAGCGACTGAACTGAACTGAACTGAAAGCTCTCATGACACCTCTGTTTCTTTCTCCAAGGCTACCCTCAAGGTCACTTCTAGACCTGAGGTCCTTGTTCTTTGAATATATTTTGTAAAATGTACTGTCTCACCATGCATTTTCTCATTACCCCCATTCTATTCAAGGGGAGACCAGAAGTTGACCCATTTCTACCATAAAAGAAAACAATTCTAGGTTCTGGGTACATGGATGCATCTTCTATAATCTTTCCAAATTCCTACATACAAAAAGGACAGCTGAGCAGCAAAACCACAAACCAACGGTCAACGTTCACCGAACATCTCATCTGCCTCCCCCAAACCAGGGTATTCCTACCAATGCCCAAATGGTGAGACTGAGGATAAAGCATTCCAAACCACAAGACTCCCATGCATCAGCATCAATGTAGAAACAGCAGAGGGTAACACAACAGGGAGTCTGGTGAACTTGAGAACAAGAGAATCTGAAACTATACCACCGGCGACATGGCTGGCCCACTCCGGAGGCGTAGTTGAACCTGGAGGCGGGCTCCTGCTTGCTGTTCACAGGGGAGGGCGAGAACCCCCGTGAGGTTAAGAATGGCAGGAGCGGCCTAGCCCCAGGAACTCCAGCAACTGATCCTCTCAAAAACATCAATGGCCCTCTAGTGTTTAGAGTGTTAATCCTAGACACTTTTGTTTGTTTGACATTCAAACCCCTTCAGAGTTTCCCCCTAACATGCCTTTCCAGTATAATTCCAACCGCATCTTTCGATGTGCCCTCCATGCCAACCACGCTCTTCTCAGAGGTTCCACCTGCCTTCTCCACCTCCTTGCGTCTTGCATTCCACTCAGCTGTCACAGTATGGCTCGGGTGGATTCTGGATAACATCACCGAAATGGGCAGGCGCGAGGCACAGTCAGTGGCCCTCGCTTCACTTTTGGCACAACATTTTTATAAACACACACTCCTCTTAGAAGAGAATATAGCTTCGGCCAGACAGAGCTCACTCAGCTCCACAAACAGCAGCAGAACTCCCATCACTGTGGTGGTGGTTACAACACACGTTTCCCTTGACTTTCCACTACTGTCAAATGGCTAAATCATGTTTTTATTAAAAAAAACCCACCCCATATTTGGAAAAAGGCTAAAAGGCATTTGCTTGATTTCTGAAATAATGATGGGGCATTTCTATTTGCTCAGAGAGTGCCAGGCAGGTTCCAGGTCCATACAAGGTGTGGGGACCTTAACCAGTTTTGAAGATTCTCCAGGGAAATAGATGTCCAAAGAGAAGGCTCCAGTCACTTTGATGTCCCCCTGTTGACTGTGGCTTGGTCCTGCCCCTTGCCCCCATGGGATGTGAACAGAACTGCCCCTGTTGAGAGAGGGCATGGATGCAACATTTTCCATTTTTTCCGCTGAGTGTGAGTGTGTGGTGGGGGACGATTTTGATATGCAGAATCCCACCACGTCCTTGGTCAGAGAAACAGATGCACCATATGATTTTGAGTGTGGCACCCAGGATTTGGGTCTAGTTCAAGCACACAGCTCATAAAAGCCCAGACAATAAAAAGTGAAGATGTAAAAGATAAAAGGGTTGCCTTCAGATGCCATAAAATATTGTTTAAAACCATTCTTAACCATAGCATTCTAACCTTTACATTTCCATTTTTATGCATGGAAAAAAGGACGGTTCAGTATTTGTACTAACCAAGCCTCAGGAAATGAACATCTTCTGGCCATTAAAAGCAGGTTCTACTAGTTCAGTAACGGCATGTGAATCACTCTCCTTGCGATCCCGGGCTTGCCATCATGCTGTGGTATGCATTCATTTCCTCGTGCAAAGGACCTTGCTAATGCTTTAATTCCTGTAGGTAAATCCTGTGGGAAAATGTCATACTGCGTCTGAATTTCTGACGAAAAAGTGTTTTTTTTTAAAACTAAAAAGAGATTGGTTGTAGCTGATTTAAGATAGCAGCCATTATGGACATCTCTTAAATATATTATGGTTAGACTTGAACCTTTAAATGTTTAGCTAATGCTGTTTTCTAGGCATCATTTAAATTAATAGCAAACTAATAATGATAAAATAAGAGCTTAAGTATATTACACATTTTTGTGGATTAAGCCTCGTGCTTTGTAAATCTTCCCAACATGTCTGGGACAGGAGCTGATGGGCAGCTCCATTTTATAAATAAGGAAAGTGAGACTAGGAGGTAAAATTAACTTGCCTGAGGTCAAATGGTGCCAGAATTTTCTTCCAAATCTGTCTGGCTCAAAAGCCAAATTTCTTAAATCACTTTTGATGTACTGTATTTCGCCCACTTGAAATTTGTATAAAATGTAAAGTAAATTTTCTTAAAACCAGAAACTTTGTTTAAAATATACAACTGTCCCCCTTTCGACCCTGAAGTTGGGGGAATGCATTGCTCCCTATGTAAAGGCAGTGTAGTCGCAATAAGTAGTTTAATTGCCTGGGTTTTCGTCTTTTCATTGGCAAGATTAAGACATTGAGCTAAACACTCTTCCAAGAGCAACTTTTCCTTCTGACAGTCAGTCATTTGTCTGTTCAGCTAATGTTCTTTTGGATTTCTACTATAAGGAAAGACTGGGTGATTTAATTATAAAATGGAATAATGAGGTGTGTTCCCTAAGTGTAAAGAACTTGGTTTAATGAAAGAGAAAAATTCACCAATCAGTAGAATCCAGTGTACATCTGTGCTGTAAAAGGTATGCGTGCGTGTGTGTATACACATATATACACTTATGTGTATACACACATGCAGTCACGTGTAAACATGTGTATGCACAGACACAGACACACTCATGCCTGTGGGAAAAGAGCGGAGGCGGGGACTTGGAAACGGGGTGTTTCCCACAGCGCGACAGTAATCCCACGAGGAGCGGGGCTGAGTCTGTTTTCAGCCCCCCTGTGTCTCGGGCCTGGCAGATCAGTACAGATTTGCTGAGTGATGGCATGAGATGTAGTCTGGGTTGTAAAAGATTCATGAGGCTTCACCAGGCCAAGAGGAGGAGGTAGGCATGTATTCCAGGCAGCAGGAACAGCATGTATAAAAATGAGGGGCACAGAAACTCCGCGATGGGCACAGAAGGAAGGTGCCTGCGGGGCAGCAGCAGAAAACACGGTCACAAAAGGTCAACTTTGACAGGGTCACAGCGGATCCACAGCCACGGGATCCAGGCAAGGTGTGACTCTGCACAGCTCCCTCAGTGAATGGAGCCTGTAGCTCTGGGTGCCATACTTACTCATAGCTGTTGGACCCAGATTAATTTAACAGACCACTTAACAAATAAAAGGGTAAGAGTGGAAACTCCTCTAGGAAAAGATATTGTGGGTGGGCTCCCATTTTCAGGGAACAAAATACTACCAACCTGAATCAGAGGATCAGAAAGAATCATTGATGTTAAACAACGGACTGAACCTGAGTATAGACCTGTTTGGATGCAGGAAGTTCTTCTGCCTGAGAAGGTCCCTTGGTCCACAGGGAGAACTGAGAGCACGAGTAAGCGTAAGGCATCAGCGGAAATGTGATTTTTCAGCCCTGCCCGTCACGAGACAGGATCCTATTTCTCCATCCCCCACATCTGGACTGACTATATAATTTGTACTGAAACAGGAGGGGGCCAGACCTCAAGATGCCCTACTTGCTTCCATTTGTTTTCTTGCCACACTGCTGCTACCACGTGAAAAACCCAGGCAAGCTGGATGGTTGTTACCCCAAAACTGAAACCCAGCCCTGCTCTAGACACGTGGCTAGGGCCATCCTAGACCAGCCAGCCCCCAGCCAGCTTACCTGCTGTTCACGACACATGCTTAGGGGAGCCCAGCCTCATTCAACAACACTGTCCAGGCAGCCAGAAGAGTCGCGAGCAAGAACAGATGGCAGTTGTTTTAAGGTATAAATGAAGGAAGGGAGGAGGGGAGGAGGAGCAAATGTGATGGAAAAGGCTGATGATGTGTTGACTAAAATCTAGCTCTTAATGTGAGTTAGGTCCTGGCTTACCCACTGTACATCCCTTATTTCACTTAATTAGTTCTTGGTTGAATCACATTTGTTCACAAATGCATCAAATCTCTCTTCAAATGAAAGCCAGATTCCAAAGACTTCCAACTGGATTTGCAAAGGTGTATGCCAAAAGGAGGGGTTTTCCAGGTGGTGCTAGTGGTAAAGAACCCACCTGCCAATGCAGGACATGCGGGTTCAGTCCCTGGCTCAGGAAGATCTCCTGAAGGAGGGCATGGCAACTCACCCCAATATTCCTGCCTGGAGAATCCCATGGATGGAGAAGCCTGGTGGGCTACAGTCCATAGGGTCGCAAAGAGCCAGACATGACTGAAGCAACTTAGCACGCACGCATGCTAGGGATTTTTATTCAAAGATTTTTGTTATCAAATGAATCTGGGTTTGAATTCCAAATCTGTCTCTTGCCTTCTGTATAACCTTAGGTAACGTACTTACCATGAACCCCAGTGTCAATTTCTGCATCTGAAAAGTAGGATTCAATGACTATACCTCAGAATACTACTCAAGCTTAAGAAGAAAATCCTGACACCCTTGTTACAGCTGGAAGGACCTTGAGGGCATTATGTTAAGTGAACTAAGTCAGAGAGAGGACAGATATTGTGAGAGCTCACTTATATGTGGAATCTGAAGAAAAAAAAAACAAAAACCTGCAAACATCCAAACTCATAGAAAACGAGATTAGATTTGTGATTGCCCGGGAATGGGGCGGGAAATGGGGAAGGAATTGGATACAAGTGATCAAAAGGTACAAAATTCCAGTTTTAGGATAATTGAAATATACACAACCGAGGATATAGTACCTCATGATGACTACAAGTAACACCGCTGTGTGGTATATTTTTAAAATGCTAAGAGAGTAGATCCTGAAAGTTTTTATCACAGGGGAAAAAACTTTTTGTTTTGGTATTTGTATGAGATGATGGATGTTAACTGAACATTGCAGTAATGATTTTCACAATATAAGTCAAGTCAATATATGCTGTACACCTTAAATTTACACGGTGCTGTATGTTAATTATATCTTAGTAATATGGAAAGGAAAAAAGAAACTAATACTTACCCCTCTATTGAAGTGAAAGTCGCTCAGTCATGTCTGACTCTTTGCAACCCCATGGACTATACAGTCCATGGAATTCTCCAGGCCAGAATACTGGAATGGGTAGCCTTTCCCTTCTCTGGGGGATCTTTCCAACCCAGGGATCAAAGCCAGGTTTCCTTCATTACAGGCAGATTCTTTACCCACCGAACCATAAGGGAAGCCCAAGAATACTGGAGTGAGTAGCCTATCCCTTCTCCAGGGGATCTTCCCGACTTAGGAATCGAACTGGGGTCTCCTACACTGCAGGCAGATTCTTTACCAACTGAGCTATGAGGGAACCCCTCTATTGTGTGAGGGTTAAATGAGTTAATCCAAGTGCCTGTCATGGTTCCTCATGTACCAGTGCCCAGCAGTGACAGCTGCCTTCTTATCGCCACCTGTGAATTTGAACAAGGAAACTGAACAAGGGAACTGAGGGAAAGAATACCTTATAGCAGAGGTTCTCACCCTGTTTCCAGTCTGCAGACTGATGATCTCATGACCTTGGGCATGACACACTCACTTTGTGGGCCCTCCCTGCCTTATATTTAATTTCTTATACTTTCTTTTCTCTCCATTAAGAAATACATCAGAGAGCGAAAGTAACATCATAGGCACAGCCTTTAAATCACTCTCAGCTATAAATAAAGACTGAATGATTGCAAATTTGAATAGCTTATTACCTACAAATTACTGGCGACAAGCTGCTATCTGTCAGGACCCAGGAGAAGTAATGTCTTGCGCATCTGCAGGTTTAACCAGAGTGCGCAGACATCCGCTCCCCTCTGCTCTTTGGATTCCGAGCATCACTCAGGCAAAGCCAATGCTGGGTCCTTGGCACGTGCTCTTGGCATGCAGCTCACTGTCTGGCACATAAGTCGTACCTGATAAGCATTTGCTGAGTGAACAGCTGTACTCTCTCACCCTGAGCGAGCAACAGAGCAAAGGGTTTCTCCACCCCCAGTAAATCAGCAAGCCCTGCGGAACTGGAAGGGAGGAACTGGGCAGAATGTCATGACTTGAAGGGTAAAGAGCAACTTCCTGTCAGCAGCTTGACTATCTTTTCGGCTGTATCTGCCCAACAAGAAAGGTTTCAGGGTCCTGAGGTGAGAGCATATTTAGCGTGCCTGAGAACCAGCAATGGGACCTGTGAGTCTAGGGCAGAGTGAGCCTGGCAAGCCCAATAGGAGGTGATATTTGGGAGGTAATGGGCTATCAGGTCATGGAGGGCCTGGCAGACAATGGTGAATCTGTTGGCTTTTGTTCTGTGTGAGATAGGAGGGTTTTGAGCAGAATGGTGGTATGCTCTGAGTCTGATGATTAATGGACTGTCAGTTCAGTTCAGTTGCTCAGTCATGTCCGACTCTTTGCGACCCCACGAATCGTAGCACACCAGGCCTCCCTGTCCATCACCAACTCCCGAAGTTCACTCAGACTCATGTCCCTTGAGTCAGTGATGCCATCCAGCCATCTCATCCTCTGTCGTCCCCTTCTCCTCCTGCCCCCAATCCCTCCCAGCATCAAAGTCTTTAGCATCATTCCTTCCAAAGAAATCCCAGGGTTGATCTCCTTCAGAATGGACTGGTTGGATCTCCTTGTAGTCCAAGGGACTCTCAAGAGTCTTCTCCAACACCACAGTTCAAAAGCATCAATTCTTCAGCACTCAGCCTTCTTCACAGTCCAACTCTCACATCCATACATGACACTGGAAAAACCATAGCCTTGACCAGACAGACCTTTGTTGGCAAAGTAATGTCTCTGCTTTTAGATATGCTATCTAGGTTGGTCATAACTTTTCTTCCAAGGAGTAAGCGTCTTTTAATTTCATGGCTGCAGTCACCATCTGCAGTGATTTTGGAGCCCCTCAAAATAAAGTCTGACACTGTTTCCACTGTTTCCCCATCTATTTCCCATGAAGTGATGGGACCAGATGCCATGATCTCCGTTTTCTGAATGTTGAGCTTTAAGCCAACTTTTTCACTCTCCACTTTCACTTTCACCAAGAGGCTTTTTAGTTCCTCTTCACTTTCTGCCGTAGTATCCTTTTTTTTTTTTTTTTTCCTGTTTTAATGGTCATTTGGATATTCTTTTTCTGAAGTACCTGGTCAAGACCTCTACTCATTTTCTATTGGGGTATCAGTCTTGTTTTTTCTTTTCAATTCTTTTTCTAAATTCACTTGGGCTGCTCTGTTGACAACAGACTGAAGGAGGACAAGGTGAAAGTGGAGAGATCTGCTGAGGGGCCAGTGGCTGAGGGATGGCAGTGACTTGGGAGACGGTGAGGAATGGCTGGATTTCAGATGGGCTTTGAAAATAGAGCTGATGGCTTTGCTGGTGGCTCAGATGTGGGGCAGGAGAGGGAAGCCCCTTGGAATGGTGCTCCATCCTCCTAGGGTGAGGCCTGTGATGTGCGGAAGAGGTGGCATGATTTCATAGGGGTAGAAAGAGATGCCTAAGTGTTTTCACAAATCCTGTAACCAATGGATGTGACTCAGTCTTCCTTTCTGAAATCATTTCCAAGGGTAGTACTATTTGTAGTTTTCTCTGAGGGGCAGTCTTCAATCAGAAAGTCAGATGGTCAGCTGGGAGGCAGCTGTGAGATCAGATAAGCCAGTATGTCCCATGGTGTCCAGAGGTCCCTGATGCTTAGCCAAGGGATTTCAGATGACACATAGTAATGAATGTTACTGCATCAACCTCAGAGAAAGCAATTTCCTTTTCTATCCTATTTTCATTATACATCAAGAAGCAATCTCAGCTTGGTCGTAAATCTTAAGTGCTTCTTGAACACCTCTTTTCAATGGAAGGAGACCAAGTCTTGAGCTCAGGGCCATAGCAGGCAACAGAACCTCACTGGAATTTAATAACATGGTTTTGAATGCACTAAATATAGTTATCTGTGGACTCACATTTATTCCTTTTATTTATTTATTTTTTTGGAACCTTGGATATAGAAGGGTTATTTTTTTGGACTTCTATTTGTATAGGATGCCAATGAGTCTAACATTTGATTCAAGTAATTCCTTAAAGCATTAAGAGGATTGCAGATATTCTTATTTAATTAAAAAGCACATTCAATGAAGTGTATATTCATGCCACAGAGCACCCATGAGTATACAGCTTGATGAGTTTTTGAAAAGTGGGCACACACTTGCAATCAGTGCTCAGACTAAGACACACAGTACTGCAAGCACCTCAGGAGTCCCCTTCTCCGTAACTGTCTCCCCAAACAGCATCACAGAAGGAGACCGCTGTCTTAACTTCTAATACCTTAGATAAGCTTTGCCAGTTCTGAAACTGACGTAACTGAAATCATTCAGTATAAACTCTTTCACGTTTGCCTCCTTTCGCGTCATATTGCACATCAGAGTTTCATCCGTGTTGTCTATGCAATTTTGCTCCATTATGCATTTATTTTGCATGTATTATGCATTTATTTTGCTCCATTACTATGTGTTACTCCACGTGCTAATCCATCACAGTTTCCTGAGCCCTTCCACTGCGGATGGCCTCTGTTTCCAGGTTTCGGTCAGTAGGTGGCTATGAACATTTTCTTGGCTCTCTATGCATTTCTATCAGGTACACAGTTTTCAGTCAGTCTTCCAAGTACGTCGCTAAATCTCATTGTGGTTTTGATTACAGATTCGCATTTCTCTGGAGATTAATGGAATGGAGTACTTATTATTATTATTTTTTCTGTTTATTGGTTATTTGGACTGGATATTCTTTTTTTTGAAGTACCTGGTCAAGACTTCTGCCCATTTTTCTATTGGGGTGTCAGTCTTTTTTTTTTTTTTAATTGACTTGTAAGAGTTCTTTTCAAGCTTGTTCTGGCTACTTGGGATCCCTTGCATTTCCGCATTGATTCTAAGATCAGCATATCCATTTCTGCAAACGAGATGGTTAGAATTTTGATAAGGACTGCATTGAATCTGTAGATCAACTTGGAAAACGTTACAATCTTAATATCAAATATTTCAATCCATGGACACAGATGTCTTTCCCTTTATTTAGATCCTTCTTTTCAAAACATTTTGTAGTGTTTAGTGTATACCTTTTCTAATCTTTGAATTTACTATTTAATTCTTGTTGATGATGTTAGAAATGGAACTGTTTCCTTAATTTTGTTTTCACTACTTCTGACTCCTAACTGACAGAACAGTAAGATCATAAATTTGTGTTGTTTTAAGCTATTACTTTGTGGCAGTGTGTTACAGCAACAAGAGAAAACTAAGATAACTCTTCTTATTCCAATTCTTTTATATTTGCTCGTATGTACTTTATGGCCCAACAAAAGGTAAATCTAAGTCAATATTCCATGTGTAGTTGAGAAAATGTTTTCTCTAAGTGTTGCAACTTGAGCAGCATGAGTGGGAACTTTCTAGGTCCACTTGTATATGGACTTTTGTCAGCAAATATGGATTACAGTACTACCCCATTCACAGGCAGTTGAATCTGCAGATGTGGAACCTTGGATATAGAAGGGTTAATGTAAAGCTATATGCAGATTTTCAGCTGTGCTGGGGAGGGGGGTCTGTGCTCAACCTTCCTGTTGTTCAAGGGTCAACTCTATAAATGTACATATGCAACATGTAATGTTGGACACCCAGGCTCTTTCCATGTCTTGACTATTACTTTCCCTATCCTTGTCACTGTTGTACCTAACTTAGTTCTACATATATTTTACATGGCACAGTAAGTTATTATTATTTTGTGCAGTTAATATGGATTAGGTTTCACCCACACATTTGTACTTTCTATTGTCTCATTCTTTTCCCCATTTCCACAGCTCCATTTGATCTCATTGTCTTCTGCCCCTAAGAATTTTCTGCAGTATTTCTTTTAATGCATTTCTGTTGTATATGAATTCTCTAGGGTTTTGTTTGTTTGAAAATGTCTTTATTTTATGCACATTTTGAAGGATGTTTTTAATAAGCATAGAGTTCTAGTTGACAATTCTTTGCTTTCAGCACATTGAAGATGTCATTTCATTGTTCTTTGGCTTTCATTATTTTTGTTTAAAACTCAGCTTCCATCATTACTGTTTTTCTTTCGGAGGTAATATGTTTCTTTTTTTGGCTGGTTTCAAGATTTTTTTTTTTGGTCTTTAAGTAGTTTTACCATGATATGCCTAGATGTGGTCTCCTTTGTTCTGTTTGAAATTGTTAAGTTTAAAAAATCTTTAGCTTGATGTCTGTGGGAAACATGAGGAAATTTTCAACTGTTATCTATTTGAATATCACTTCAGTTCAATATTCTCTTGTTTCTCCTTCAGGATCTCTAAATACACACATTAGAAATTTTTACCAAGTCCCGTATCTTTTGTATATTAACTATACTTTTCCTTTTTAATATTCATTCTCAGTCTGAATATTTTCTGCTGTCATATATTCCAACTTACAGATTCTCTTTCCTGCAATATCTAATCTGTCAATAAACCTCATCTGTTGAATTCTTATTTTGGGTTATTGGATATTTCAATTCCAGACTTGCATTTTTCAAAGATTCTAGTTCTCTTGAAATTCTCCATCTTGTCATCTACTTTCTTGAAGTTATCAACTGTAGATATTTTGAAATCTATACATGATAACTCCAATATCTGACTCACATATAAGATTTTTTTCTTCGTTTTTAGGGATTTGCTTATGTCTCTTAGAATACCTGGTAAATTTTGGTAAGCTCTGGACATACAACAAACTATGACAAACTTAGAGCCAGCTAGAAATGCTGGATTACATTGTTTTCTTCCAGAGAAAACCAAATTTTCTTTTACTTCTGGCATACTTTTCAAATACTGGTAGATCTTTTTTTTTTTTTTTTAAAATCTGGGTTTGAATGGGCTCAACAGTGGATTTTAGTCTTTATGAGCACTGAACTATTTCTGCTTCACTCTCACTGCTAATGTGTAGCCCTTTCATAGTTCCAGTTGAAAGTCTGAAGTGTTTACCAGGGCCCTTCTCTTTGGTGGACCCTGAACATCAATTTTTATCATGAGACTGGCTGTAGACTTCTGAGCCTCTGGGTCCTATGAAGTTTACAAATCAGCAACGCATAGAGGGAAACAGTGATTCAAACCTTTGACTTATTTCAGTGTTCTTTCCTTGGCTCTTGGCTCTTAGTTCTTCAGGGCCTAGCTGTCTTAGTATCTCCCCAATGTCTTCAAACAGAAGTTCTTTGTTTTTATTTTTACATTTTATATATTTTATCCAGATTTTTAAGTTGTTCTTGGCAAAGAGATTGGTCTAAAGCAAACTAGTCTGTCATGACTAAAAGCAGGAGTCCATTGTACTTATTTTTGTCATTACCTCCTATTTTAAGACCAGTGATTCTGGCTTTCCTTTTATATTAGTGAAATAATTTCCTTTCTAAGCAAGTGTATTTATTATGAGAAATGTACAAGCTGTAGCAAAACACAACAAACAGTTTAATAAATACTTGTTTCCCTCCCCAGTGTGTAACCATACTCGAATAAAGAAGAGCTGACTTACATGAAAGGACTACATAAATAGCAGTACTGACGGTGCTTGGGAATGGTAAAAATGGTGGGATGGGGTTCAAAAAGTTGTTTTATATATAGAGAAAGGGAAATTCACGGAAGTCATTGTCTGGCCTCACATTACACAGAATATGCATGGTAGAGCTGACACGATGACTTAGCTCTCTAGGTGCCCAATGTAATCCTTTATCTGTTCTAACACAGCTCCTAGAGGCAATTCTCTCTCCTTGACTGGCTCTCGGAGGTTTCATTTCTGTAGCTTATTTTCCATTTTGGCCTGAATTCTTCCACATGTATCCTAAGCCTATTTTTATAATTGTCTTTTAGTTTTGGATTGTAAAAAAAAAAAAAGAAAGTAGGCCTAGGCCTAACCCATGAGTGTATTTCTGTGGTGTGTGTGCAAGTATGTGTGTGTGCGTGTGTATGTATGTTTCAAATCCCTGTCAGTTTTTACTAGCAGTTTCTATATAATGTTTGAGCCCATGAGATTCAGGGCGATTGATCCTTCTAAATGTTCTCCTCCTTTTAAAACTGCATACAAAAGAATCACCAGTTCTGTGGAATTTATTGTTACTAAATCTCCTCTCTATTTGCTTAATTGTATTATTTGCCTGGGGGATGCTGTTTAAATGTGGAGCCAAGTCAGCTAAATGAAACATGATCCTGGCAAGAAAATAATGATGTGTCTCTTTTGCTAAATAACAGTCTCCCCATCATCTGCAGATGCTTGGAACCACACCCGCTTCCTCTGGAGGCAAGAGAGGGTGGTGCCCGGCTTGGTCTTGGGTGTCAAGGGCCTTGACGAGGGAGTGGGCAGACCAGTGCGGCAGGAAGCAGAGCTTGGGGTTGGAGACCCAGCAGATGCTGAGGACACTGAGTGACTTGGACAAGTGGGATCCTTGGGCTTTCCTCTGCTCCTGGACTTAGGCCAGGTCTTGTCCCTGCCCAACCAAGAAGCTGAAAACCAATGCTACTGTGTAGCCATTTAGTGGAGAAAATGGTCAAGGCTGGACAAGGTTCGAGGCAATCAGCTGCTTCCTTTATATCATAAAAGATCACAGAGGGGTGGCGGAAGGGGCTTCCCTGGTGGCTGGTGGCTCAGTGGTAAAGAATCCACTTGCCAACGCAGGAGACACGGCTTTGATCCCTGATCTGGGAAGATTCCACATGGCCTGGAGCCAGTAAGCCTGTGCACAGCAACTGCGGAGCCTGCACTCTAAAGCCCACCAGCTGTAACTACGGAGCCCACGAGCTGCAGCTGGCGAAGCCTGCGCACCTTAGAGCCCGCGCTCTGCAGCGAGAGGGGCCCCTACTGTGAGACGCCTGCGCGCGAGGCAGAGCAGCCCCACTCGCCGCAGCTGCAGAAAAGCGCAGTCCAGATACAAAGACACTGACTAAAATGAACATCTAGCCTCTTAACCCCCTTTTTAAAAAACCCCTGGGACTCAGTACTTAACGTTTCTAGATTAGTGGGTTTTTTTTTTCAATCATGTCATGACACAACCCATCACAGACAACCAGTCTCAACTTTTTAACCTTCCCTCTTGGGGTCCTCTGAAATCAAATAAGAGCAGGGGATGCATCAAAGATCACTCAACTAATACTTACCAAGTGTCCACGGTGTGCCAGGCACTGGTCTAGGCTCTGGGGACCTGGCAGTAAGGACTGCCCGTGGAGAACTGACAGTCAGGGTCAGATGGGTAAGAAAAGACAAATCAAACACATGGATGATGTTATGAATGGAAAGTGTTATGGGAAAAAACCCAAAGGAGATAAGGAGGGCTGAGTGGGGTAGGGATCCTGTGTGAAATAGGGTGGTCAGGGAAGCCCTCCCAGAAGAGGTGAAGAGGATGAACCTTGTGGTTTGGGCTGTAGGGAGAAGTTATAAGCGGCTTGAATGCTAGTTGGGGTCAGAACTGTGGTAACGAATGTCTCCTAGACCCAAGCCTCTGAGAGTCTGACTCATTAGGTCTAAGGCAGAGCCTGGCCATCTGCTTTCTAGAAAACCTTAAGGCAATTCTGATGTGAAGGTTGAAAACCTACTTTAAAATATATGTATTTTACTCTGAACTTTCTGTGCTTTGAAAGCCAAAACCATTGTTCTAAGAATCAGAAATTTCACATTCAGAAAGGACTTTCCTGGAGGCTGCTATTTTGCTTGCAATTACTGAGTGCTTGCTGTGTGCGGAGCTCATTCCCCATTCACTGCCTTATCTGATCTTCAAAGGGATCGACTCTGGGTTCAGAGCTCAGCTCGCTTCACTGCGAGTCTGGGGTGTGGACGAGCGAGTGTGAGCATCTGCTCGGTCTCCATCCCATGAAGGCTGCCACCTTCATCTCTCTGAGCCCAGTTTGTGCCAAGGCCAGCTGGACTCTTAGTAAAACATTTTCCCAAGAAAAGTTTCTGGACCAACTCCTGGGTGTTAGGCCTTTGGGAAAACTCACTTTCTGAATTAAAAGGGACCTCAGAGATCATGTAGCTGCCCAGGAGTAGGAAAGGTGAGTCATGTCTGCCATGATCCTTTCCCCATTACCTCTGTACCCATGGAAACCATCAGTAAAAGAACCTAAATGCAACCTCAGAACCTTCGTAACTCAGTGCACTAGTTAACAGCTACTGATGTAGCCGATGTGGCCCACGGAGAAGAAACTTCTTTGCCATCTGGACTATTCCTTCCTAACCCATCAGAAAGCCAGGACCCAGTGGGGTCACAGTTTATCACAGCTTATCTGGTTAGTTTGTACCAGAGCCGGATCTCATGTCAGATGATCGCTTCCTTTTTCTTTTTTCAATACAAGCCACTTTAAGTGGCCTAGGAATCTCATCCTTCAAACTCTAGTATGTAAGATACATACCTATAAACAACCATCAGCCATGCTCAGCTTCTGGATCAAATCATTCCTGCACAATGGCAGCAGCATGACATCTGATTCCCACCCTGGAGCTATGCCAAGTCCTGGGAGAAGCAGAGGACCAAGGCCTGAGTGCCTGTATGGTCCTACCTTGGTCCCCGTGCTCTGTGGTGCCATCTATTGCTGCTTCCCCACGGTCCGGTCTTCAGCCGTGAGCCTTCTGCCAGCACGCTGGTACCTGAGTCCACATTCCTCAGCTTGTCTGATCATTGGCCTGGATCTCAGGGCTGCTGCTAAGTTACTCAGGACTGCCATCCGCAAGGTCCCATCACATCCAACTCTCCTTCAGCTACTGGCCCTGGTTCCTTCTTATCATCCAAGGATGTGGAATCTTTCTGTCTGTGTATCTGAGGGTATTCTGTGACGTTGTCTCTGGCTCGATTTGCCCTGTCCGTCATCTCAGATCCTATGCATCAGCCTGGGGACCCTGAAATCTCTTCTCCCTCCACTGGTACTCAGCATAGTATGGTGGTGGGGAGGATGGAGAAACTGGCCTTGGGTCCCCTTTCTATCAGTGCATGGATAGGCTGGTATCCGTGTGCCCATGTTCGGGCTTGCCATTCACCTCCTGAGACCTTTCCTCTCACCAACCAGACTCATCCCTCTTCTCCCACATCTACTATTATCCAGAAGTTCCCTCCACGCGCATTTCCTCACACTGCATGCTAAATCGCTCCAGGCGTGGCCTACTCTTTGCAACCGCATGGACTGCAGTCCAGCAGGCTCCTCTGTCCATGGGATCCTCCAGGCAAGACTACTGGAGTGGGTTGCCATGCCCTCCGCCAGGGGATCTTCCCGACTCAGAGATCTACCCATGTTTTTCGCTTCCCTTGTGTCTCCTGCATTGGCAGGTGGGTTCTTCACCACTAGTGCCACCCGGGAAGCCTTTGGGAAGAACTAAAAAAAAAAAGGTTTTCAGATTTCAAAAGCCAGGAAGAAATTCTTATTGCTTTCTCTGTTGCCTTATCTTGTCCTGAGGCAACGAACTCAGGGTGGCCTTACTTGAACAGAAAGAAAGGGAAATGTCGCACTGTTCCAAAACGTTATCTTCTCACATTAAGTTGCCTCACAAGTCTAGATTTTAAAACTTGCCTACTGACTTTCACACTACAATCAGTGGGCCAGATCTGACCTGTTGCCTATTTCCGGATGGCCTGCAAACTAAGAATGGTTTTTATATTTTAAACAGTCACAGTGGGGTTTTGCTGGTAGCTCAGTGGTAAAGAATCTGTCAGCCAAGGCAGGAGACACAGGTTTGATCCCTGATCCAGGAAGATCCCGTATGCAGTGGAGCAAGTAAGCCCGTGTGCCACACTATCTGAGCCTGTGCCCTAGAGCCCGGGAGCCACAGGTAATGAAGCCCGTGTGCGTGGCTCTCCCAACAAGAGAAGCCACCGCAAGAAGCCGCACACCACAAGAGCAGTCCCTGCTCCTTGCAACTAGAGAAAACCCGAGCACACCAGAATAGCCAAAAATAAATGCAATTATTTTTTTAAAAATATAGTCACATTGAAAATTATTGTGAGGTAACTACAGAATATCCCTTATTTGTATCTTGGTCAGTAAATCTGTAATTATCCAACTTTCTGAGAAAAGCTTGCGGACCCTGGATTAGAACCCTGGGTGGGAGGGGGGACACTGTATCCCGGCTCTCTGAGATGATGGGGAAAGGGGCTCCTGGTTTGCCTTTGCTTACTCACATTCCAACTCTTTAAAATAAAATATCATTGACTGCTCTGCCCTCACCAACTGATCTCTGTTCCAGGGTGGTTGAAAAGAAAGAAAGTTCAGAGACGCTAATGAGGAAGAACCTTCCTAATAAAGGTCCCCCTCAGCACGGCCGCTGCCCTCCGTCATCCCCGGGAGCAGACGCTATCTCTCTGGGGAGCTGCTTCCGACCAGCACTGACATGTGGAAAATCTACTGTGGATATGAAGTTTCCTGCCCGTAAGCTTGTATTTTGGCATTGTCCCACAGAATACATTGGGAAACAAATGTAATTCCTACAATTTGGTTCTCCCGACAGGAAAATATGTCACTCGAGTCAAAGAATAATATATGTTGCTATATATTTTTAATAAAATGAGCAAATTGTTTCTGAGTATTTGGAAGGCTTAATTCTTCATTTGCTAGTTAATTCTGAAACCATTACAGCCCTGTGCATTACTCCCTGCAAAGACATGAAATTAACCATCATATTTTCTGCTGAGGTCTGAAAGTTGAGCAAGTTACTGTTTCACCCAAACGAGCTTCTTTCCCTTCACATTTGCTCTATCATTAACCTCTTTTTGAGCCTGTAGTAAAAGTTACATCATGATCGGATTCAAGGAAAGGTTTTGTGTAAGCCAGGCCTAACACAGATATTTATTACTGGGCTAGCAGCTCGGGAGTCACAGTGATTTGGATAATTTGTTCACAATTTATGCTGTGAGTATTTCAGACTCTTGAACACAAACACACGCTCTCCTGTTTGTTAACCAACTGCCAGAGTGACGGGCACAATAACTGCTTCTGAGAGCTGGGTTTTGCTAAGATCTTTGAGGAAATCTTGTTGGCTTGGCCGATCTTTGCTATGAGCTGTGAAAATTCATCTTCTTAGTTTTGGTGAAGTTGCTGACCATGCCACTTTGACTACTTGTACTTACTGTAGAGTTAGTAGCAATGATGGTAATGAAGGTTATTCTTTATATGTGCTCAAGCCTTTATATCGATTCTCTCTTGATCCTAGGATGCCCTGCAGACTAAGAGCATAAATACCCTTTCTACTTAAAAGAAAGGAACACCAAGACCCGGAGAGGGGAAACGGATTGGTGAGGGCTACACAGCCAAAGTGCCAGTTCTTCTGTCTTCAAGCTTTAAACCGGCCCCCCCGCCCCCCCCCGCCACTTTTGGATCATGATATCTCTTCTGATTTGCTGGTCAATGTTTGAGGGGACCAGATGACCCCCATTGTCATCAGATAGCCTGAGGGTGTTTAAGGTACCTGAGAATAGAGTGTTTATGGAGTTTAGAATAGACTTAAGCATTTTAGCCCTGAATTTAGAAGCAATTTTACTTTTTTTGAGGTTTTGGTCAAACCACTTTAGGCAAAAGAGAACTTCTTTGTTTAAAGGAAATAGACTTTTAAAAATCTTGTAAAATAGACCCACCATGCTTTTTGGGACTCAAATAACTCTGACCCAAAACATTTTGATAAATTAAACGTAAGTGGATTGGAAACAGACAGACTGTCTTTTCATGAAACACATCCAGGCCAGACTCAGAAGGAGAAGCACCGAGAAACGTGTTTAGGGCTTCTGTGGACACTGGCAGGCGCACAGCTTGATCTTCCTTTTCTTTCTGATAACGGAAGGGAGATGAAATCTGCTATTATTTCTGAGTCTATTTCTTTGTGCCTTTCCAGTATGCATCTCTGAATGGGGCCGTGTGTAACCCCTTATGGTACTGAATTGTGTTATCCCCACCTTCAATGGGTAACATTTAATCAGGCACAGGAAGTGGGGGTGATGGTGTGTGACTTGGCTGTGTCCATGATCTTTGCTCCAATCTGAAGAATGTACAAGTAACACCAATAACAGGAGGTTTTGTGGGTTGTAAGTACATTGGGAAGACTGGGGGATTTAGAGTGAAATGGATTGGGGTTAACCCCAATCTTCCCACTCACCTGTTACACAAGCTATGTGATCTCTGTGAACCATAGTATCCTCAGCTGTATAATGGAAAAAATCACAGTCTATCTATCATTATTACCTGGGTGATCTATGTCAAGTGTGTATTTAGCAGGTGCACAGCACATAGTGGGGACGCGAGGGACATTCAGTGTCTGCATTATGGTGGATGCTGGCTGCTTTTACGTTGCCTCCATGCTCCTTTTCTTACTCATAGCACCTGATGTTCCCTTGGGGAGCCCTCTTCCCTTACCACACAGAGTCATGCTGTGATTGTCAGTTAGGGGACCTTTCCTCAAGAGAGAAGGGAGTGGGCAGGTGGCCTAAGATAAAACAATAAATTGTCTCTCCTGGAATCTGACGCTGGAGCCAAGAGACTCAAGGGCTGAAGTTTTAAATGGTTTTTGCTGCCTGGGGAATATGTATGCATGTATGTATGTGTGTGTGATTTTTAAAGTTAAGATGTGCCATTGTTACCCAATGTATGTATTATTTATATTGCTGAATTAATTTCTAACTGATAAATTTCATCATCGTTATTATCACATGCCTTAGGTAAAAACTAGATGGTCAAATGGTACAAGAATAGGTGCTCAATACCACTAATTATCAGAGAAATGCGAATCAAAACTCCAGTGAGGTATCACCCCACGCCGATCAGAATGGCTAACCTCAAAGAGTCTGCAAATGCTAAATGCTTCAGAGAGTGTGGAGAAAAAGAAATGCCCCTGCACTGCTGGTGGGAATGTGAATTGGTGCAGGCAGTATGCAGAACAGTATGGAGGTTCTCAGAACACTAAAAATAGAGCTACTATATGATACAGCAATCCCACTCCTGGGTATATATCTGCAGAAAACTGCAAATCAAAAAGATACATGCACCCCTATGTTTACAGTGGTGCTATTCACAATAGCCAAGACAGGGAACAGCCTGATTGTCCATTGACAGATGAATGGATAAAGAAAATGAGGTCCATATACACAATGGAATATCACTCAGCCACGAAAACAATGAAATCATGTCATTTGCAGCTACATGGATGGATCTAGAGGTCACTAAAGTGAAGTAAGTCAGACAGAGAAAGACAAATATGTGATACCCTTTATATCTGAAATTTAAAAAAATGATACAAAAGAACATATACAACACAGAAACAGACTCACAGACATTAAAAACAAATTATGGGAAATTAAGGGGGAAAAAGCTCAGTGATAAAGAATCTGCCTGCCAATGCAAGAGATTCACATTTGATCCCTGGATTGAGAAGATTCCCTGGAGTAGGAAATGGCAACTTACTCCAGTATTTTTGCCAGGGACAATCCCATGGGCAGAGAAGCCTGGCAGGCTACAGGCCAGGAGGTCACAAAAAGTTGGACATGATTGAGCATCTGAGCACACATAAGAATTAAATTAAGGGTCTAGGATTAACATATATGCACTACTATATATGAAATAGATAACCAACAAGGACTTACTGTATGGTACAGTAAACTGTACGGGTACAGTTGGATTTTACAATGACCTATTAAGGGAAAAGAATCTGATATATATATATATATATATATATATATATATATATATATATATCCGCTGTACATGGGAAACTAGCACAACATTGTAAACCAACCGCACTTCAGTTAAAAACATTCATAGCAGGCAACATACATACAAAAAAGAAAATATAACTCTGAAAGACAGTGTAAGGGAAAAAGAAAACATCATAAAAGAAAACAAAATTTAGCCACAAGCCTTTAGCCTGGAGATAGCCTCTCAATATGTTCATAAACGTACTGTCTTCACATATGTGAAGTTTGTATTTTTTGTAGGTTTCCTTGAAATTACGGTTTATGAACACTCATAAACCTTTGAAGATGATGTCAGGGAGGATGTGTGGGAACGTCTTTAGAGTCAAGGTAGGGACTGGTTTATAGTCTATGGAAACTTGAACAGAATTTGTATCCTGCTGTTGTGTGAAATTTGTATAAATCTTAATTATGTCAAATTGGTTCCCAGTGCTCTTCAGGTCTTCTATCTCCTTCTGCTTTTCTGTCTATTCATTATATTAATTTTTGAGGGTTTGATATCGAAACTCCAACTAAAGATTTTAATTTATCTACTTAAAAAAATTGTAATATATGGTGGAACTATATGTATCTTTGTTCTGTGTTTTCCAAGTCTCCTGTAACTGTGTTAATATACTTTTATAACTTAAAAAATTAAAAATGAAAAAAAAAAAAGAAATAACAGTCAAGGTAAGGAGTTATTTGTGGAACTCCGGGGAGTGGAATCTGTGGAATTCTGAGTCGACATTTATGTAGGAACTGAGTCTTAGTCTCTGGAGTATGGCTCTGACGGTCACCTCGGTTCATGCCCAAGAGTGCTGCTTCGCAAAACCAAAGTGGTTATCCAAAGTTGGCCATCTCCAGTTTCGGGGAACTCTGTCTACCAGATGGATAAGTGACAGCTTATGAGATGGATGGTCAAAGGGTGAGGTGCTGAACACACTGAGGTCCAAAAGATAGTGGGCTGCGCTGGAGCCACCCCCTCTTTTCTGAATACTGGACATATTTTCTTCACAATCGGGACATAGTGGACACGGGAGTTACATCCTAAAGAGGCGAGTAAGGTAAAATAGAAAGTAGTCATGGCTACGATGCGCACTGGACAGGTGACTGCTCTTTTGGGAGAACCCTGACTGACGTGTTAGCTTGCCTCGAGAGACTGGGCTTTGTGAACTAAGTGTCCGGTGCTAGAATTATCCACACTTTGATGAGTCCCTGCCTTCCCGCTTCCTCCCCTTTCTTTTATACCCTCAGGTGTAAAGCCAAGACCGCACACGCACCCAGCGATCTCACGCCTGTCATCTTGTGCTTCCTCCAGGGCGGATATCCATAAGCATGCCAGCTGAAACCACGGGTTCCTTTTTTTTAAGTTGTCAAAGGAATGGTAAAAATAAAGAAAAAACGCCCATGTTCTGCTGAGCAATCGCAGTTGGAGTCTCTGAAGCAGAGTGTGTATGTGTGCAGCCTCCCTGGGCTGTGCTTGGAGAGGTGGAATTTTAGATCTAAACTGCAGACTCAGAGCCGCCAGCCTCAGAGGCCGCAACCATAATAAGACAAGTGTGTTAAGTGGTCCCCACCAGTAGGGGGGCATCAGCCTGCAGAACTGGCTTCAACCAGTGCCTCCCAACCCTCTGTTTAGGGGGTTCTTCAGTTCCTGTACAAATCTTAGGGCACTCCTTTCCAGAGAGCATCAAACCCAGTTTGATCAGATATCTATCTGGTATTTAAAAAGAAAATTGTGTCATAAAGGACATCTTTATCATCTTTTTCTTTCTTTATCACTTGGACCATGGATTTAATAGACTCTGAGCAATGCTTGTGAACGCGACGGATGGTACGTTAGTCAAGCGGCCGTTTCCCTTAAAGTCATCACTGCACCACTGGTATTACCCTTTAATGTAAATTAGTTTCAAATTAGCCTGCATTTCTATCATTTTGAAGTGTTTTAAAGAACTTCCTCGAACTGATAAAAATTATTGTGTGTCATTCCCAGCAATTATAAGCTATTTACATGAAAAGCATTTAGCAAGATATATCAACGGTGCCCCCTAGGAGTGCGATCACAGCACAGGTTAGCTGAGAGGCTGTGACTCTGAGAGCTAGCGTGGTGCAGTGACCTCGTACCTTGGAGCTCGACTGCCAGGGTTCAGATCCTGACTCAGGTGTGACTTCACACCAGTCACTGTATGTCTCTGAACCTCAGTTTTCTCATTTATAAGGTGGGGTTGATAATGGGGTAAGCTCATGAGTTTGTGGTAAAGATGAAATAAAGTATTATGCAAAGGACTTATATATCATAAGCACTCAAAAAACAGAACCTGTTTATCACAGTTGGCATTGCTGTGGTGGTGGTGCTTGTTAAAACTATAAATGATGTGTGGGACACTTCCCTCATGGTCCAGTGACTAAGACTCTGAGCTCCCAACGCAGGGGGCCCGGGTTCCATCCCTGGTTATGCGACTAGACCCGACATGCCACAACTAGAAAAGATCCTGTCTGCTGCATCTGAGACTCAACGCAGCCAAATAAATAAATAACTAAAAATAAATATTATATAAAAAAAAAAACGAACAGGACTTCCCTGGTGATAAGAATCCGCCAGCCCATGCGAGGGACACGGGTTTGATCCCAGGTCCAGGAAAATTCCACATGCCTCGGAGCAACGAGGCCCACGTTCCACAGCTACTGAAGCCCGAGTGCCTGCGCTCTCCCACAAGAGAAACCACAACAAGGAGAAACCCGCACAGCACTCCGAAGAGCAGCCCGCACCTGCCGCAACTAGAGAAAGCCTGCGTACAGCAGCGAAGACCCAGTGCAAAGACAATAAAAATAACAACGTAAAAACTATAAAGAATGTGGAATCTGTCATAGAAATGAATTGCTCTGTGTGATAAGAAAATATTTCTTTCTCACTAAAAATGATTTTCTAGATTTCAGAAACTCATTTTTGTCAACGTCCTCTGAATTAAACACTTGCTGAGACCATCGATATATTAGGAACACTGTGAGGAGCTTCGTGGGCCCGCACATGCTTCCAGAGGAATTGGGGATAAGTGGTGAGCACACAGCATGCTTTCTGACGTGGCACGTTGTGGGGCAACGGCTCCAGTAGCCAGTGTTCAGCAGCCCAGAGGAGGAGCAGTGGCCAGGGTGGGTGTGGTCAGGGGAGATTTTGTTAATGATCGTGGTCTTGAAAGATTTTAGACAGAAGGAGAGGAACAAAGGTGGTATTGCAAATAAGAAAGTACCAGATGCAGGTAGGCAAGGGCAATGTTTATGTATAAGCAAGAAGTACATTCGATCGCACATGCGAATGTTCCACGAGAATGTGTGGCTGCAGGCATGGGGAGAGCCACAGATTCTAAAGATCCCACACAGATTCTAAATACGCTCCTCTCTTCATCTTAGCCCTGGCTATCCGACGGAGGTCGTTTCTCACAAGGAATTGCCCTGCCCAGTGGCAAAATAGCTGTAGAAGCCTTGCCATCATTCTTTCTGGTTCCAGCGGAGTGGGGGAAAGACTCCTGGTACTTATTCCAACAAGGCAGACCAAGGTCTGATTGGGTCTTGCTGGCTTCAATTAGATCTTGGCTGGCCTATCCCTGGGTCACCCACTGTGGCCTGGGGAATGAGAAATGACTGTCTCAGGTAACACTTGGTTGGCTTAAGTTGGGGGAGGACAGACCCCCCGCCCCACCGCCCACCAGTGCAAAATGAACAGTAGCAGAGAAATACCAGATTCTGTGGAGAGCAATGTTTTTCACCTGAGGGGGGTTTATCCTCTCTAGGGTTATTCTGTTGAATTTGATACCTGATTTACCACAACCTGAAAGTCAGGAAATCTATGACATACCTTGGGGATACTGAATTCACTTCTCTGTACTCTTTTACACTAAAAAAAAAAAAAGTACAACTGGCAACAGTTGTCCAGGTCAAAATGAGTAATACTGGATTTACTTCATGCAAACCAGAGCCCCCGTCGCCTCCTAAGAGTACTTTGTTTTTTAGAATGTGAGGGACAGGATATGACTGAACAGGCCATAATTGCTGCTTTCAAGTCTTTTCAGGACTGCAGCTAACTCATTCTCTCTGATCTCCTTGGTTCTTTGAGTCATTCTGGAACTGGCTCTCTGTGTTTTAGTGGCACTTGGCTTCCTCAAAGTTGAAGAGGTAGAATCAGGGATTTCAAAAGGCAAACGCTACTGAGAAGGATTGAACTGCATTTTAAAAATCCGTATTTTTATATCAATGAAAATTCTTATTGTCTCCTCCTTGGAAAGCTTATCCAGTTCCTTCTGGCTCCTTGGAAATGCTTTCTCCAGTGCCTTACTGCATGGGACATTTTGACAGCTGACTTCATGCAAGATGGCTTACGAGTCCTCTCTCACTGTATCCAGCCCTGATAATGAGGACGGTGATGAATATGGTTGAAGCAAGAACTATTATCTATTCAGCACTCGCTATGTTAAGAGTTTGGGTATTTATTATCTAATTAATCATCACAGTCACACTGTTAGGTTCATCCTGGTATCTCAGAAAATGAATCAACGAGTAGATAAATTATTCCTCACATTTCATAATCTCTTGGGCAGGGAGTAGGTACAATGGTAAAGAGCGTGTGTGTTGCACTCCTGCCAACTTGGTTCAAAACTTGTCTTTACCATTTATGGTCTGAATAAATTGGGGCAAATAATTTAATTCTGAGTCCCAAGTTTCCTCAGTTGTAAATATTCACTTTTTAATAAGTTGGTTGTGAAGCGCTGACTCATTGGAAAAGACCCTGATGCTGGGAGGGATTGGGGGCAAGAAGAGAAGGGGATGACAGAGGATGAGATGGCTGGACGGCATCACCGACTCGATGGACATGAGTCTGAGTGAACTCCGGGAGTTGGTGATGGACAGGGAGGCCTGGCGTGCTGCGATTCATGGGGTCGCAAAGAGTCGGACACGACTGAGCAACTGAACTGAACTGAACTGTGATGCTTGAGTAAAAATGTTTGCATGACTATTTATTACTAAGAGATAACTATTATTAATTACTCCCTTTGTGCTCCAGACTAGACTTCTATACAGTTAGTTCTGCTGTGATGGCTGTCTTATAATTTCACATTTACTTCAATGAGATTGATATATTAGGGAACAATTTGAGTGCGACATGGATATTATGTTTGGGTCTGCTGAATATTTTGTCCAGAGCAAACATTTGGTGAACTCTGGAGACTGCACCCAGCTGAACAAAGACATGTAGGAATACACAAAATACACAGCCCTCCAGCACCCCTCATCTCCGTCAGGTCGCTGAGGCCATTGTGAGCCACACCACCCACAGCTGGCACTTCAACTTTCCGTGTGATTTCAGATAATCTGCCACTGCACAAGACGACCTCACAGGCTGCAACCCTTCCCACACCCATTTCCATGAGGCAACACTAGGCCTTTTTCAAGGTAAACTGTCATGTTGACTATAGTACATGTTGACTATAGTAATAAGCGATATTCCTTAACCGCTTAACACATGAACAAATGTGGTGCCATTTTTATAAGAATCATGTCTTTAAAAAGAAAAAAAAAAAAAGAAAAAGAAATGTGTCCCTGATGAAGATTCTGAGTGCTGTGCTTCAATGCCTTTTTCTCTTCCTAAGTCCTGAGGTTTTTATTGCACAGCTTTACATAGCGTGGCGATTTTTTGGAATATATGTGCGGTGTTACAGCAGTGCCGATGGTACTGGCCATTTGTCTGTAAAACACTGCTCCCATTCTCAAAGAGGGGTTGCAGTTACATAGAGGGTCTTGCGCCACTAAGGTTTGATTCAGATCATTGGCGTCCAAGCCCCAAAGGCTAATGGTTTAACTTCAGAACAGGTGTGCTGTGCAGGATTATTCCTTGGTTTCTCAAGAGAAGCTAAAAGGAAGCCATGGTTAGCATAGCCTGGAATGTACTGACCTTTCTTCACAGGAAATTGCCATTGGAAGAGCACTTTCATTTCTCTCTTTTCATCTCGTGTGTGTGCTTGAAGCCCTGAAGATGGGCATGTGATACTATCTTTCTGCTTGAATTGGCAGCTACTTTTGGAAGAAACGATGCCTCACATCAACACAGGGCTTTGATATTTTTACAATGCACTTTTATAGTGAATTAGTCTTCTTTACAATTTTAAATAACTGGGGAGGTTGGTAAGACTGTCTTCTTTTTGGTATGGAACGTGTGGGAATAGCACATAAATATGTATGGCCACTTTCCATTTCATGCCTTGGCAGATACTATTAGTCAACCCTAAGTTTCTTTTCTTGCTGAGCTTGAGTTCTTCTTGAGCCAGTACTCCACAAAGCTCCTACCAATGGGTTGGCAATAGGAAAAGAGATACATATACATATCTGCCTTCTAAGGTCTAGACTTTTGAGCTCCTTAGGGCAGAATGTATCTCAAGTCTCCATCACAGTATGCATGAACAAACGTTTAATGGGGTGAACTGAGTGCCTGAGGAAACAGGCAAGGCAGGTTAGGTGATGTTCTCATGGTGGGGATGCCTATATTTTGCAGTGCATGTTAGGCAGGGGGATATTAAGAATGTGCTATGGATAAAAAAGCAGACACACAGAGAACAATCTAGTGGTTACCAGTGGGGAGAAGGAGGGGACAAGGGGCAAGGGAGGGTAGGGGTTTAAGACGTACAAACTATTATGTCTAAAATAAGCTACAAGGATATACTGTACAACACAGAGGATATAACCAGTATTTTGTAGTAACTATAAATGGAATATAAACTTTAAAAACTGTGAATCACTCTTCTGTACACCTGTAGCTTTGATAATATTCAACATCAACTATATTTTAATTTAAAAAGAGAATGTGCGTTTAGCTGTAACACCCTCAGGCAGCTAATTCCCTAAGTAGGAAGCTGGACCCAGGGTGAATGAGCCAGTATTCTGATCAGAAAGCCTATTTAGCTTTCTCTAGCCCTTGTCTCCATACTATGGGCTCTAGGAATTTGCAGAAAGAATGCTAGAAATGGGTTTTCCTTGGTAAAATGAGTGGCTTGTCCACTCATGGTGGTGAGTGCTTGTCCACAGCGTGGTGAGCATTAGATATGGGTTCTCACTGGTGAAACTAGTATAGTTAATACATGTGGATTGGTTGAAATGTACTACGGACAACTCCTTACATTCAACAGGCTATTGGAACATCTTCCGTAAGTCAGTCTTTCCTGCCAGCTGTGACTGGTGCTCCTGAGAAGTCGCAGAGCTGGGGTCTCACCCATTTTCCTGTGCAGGCTGTGTGAGCTGTTTGGTACATCCTTGCCTATTAGAACCTGTTTATAAAGGGCCTTCCAGTGTGGTAGATTTAGGCTGAAACTTGTTTTCAATAGGAAACTTGTGGGGTAGAGCTAACCCTCACTCACATTTAATCAATCATCAACAGTTATATGTGGAAAAAACAAACAAAACAAAACTAATATTTTAGCATGAGTAGCTTAGGTGTTTCAGTCAGTAAAGAATCTGCCCGCAATGCAGGAATCCCAGCTTCTATCCCTAGGTCAGGAAGATCCCCTGGAGAAGGACATGGCAACCCACTCTGGTATTCTTGCCTGGAGAATCCCATGGACAGAGGAGCCTGGTGGGCTTCAGTCCACAAGGTTGCAAAGAGTCAGACATGACTTAGCTACTAAACCACCACCATTCAGAACTCTAAAGTTACACACAAAATTAGGTACAATCTGGAACAGCCACCCGCATCACTGCTCTCTCCCTAGAACTGTATGATTTTTTTTTGGTCGGGCCGCCATGAATGGTTGTGCAGGTAGCGCACTGCCCAAGGGCTGCATCTCTAATACCATTTATATCACGAGTATTGGATATTAGGATATTCATTACATGCATTTTCTGGAAGATAACAATAGAATGCTTTCTTCCAAAAAATGTAGTGATTATGACAAGTGGAAGTAAAGACTTTTGAGGGAAGGGTTGCATTCTTCTAATATTCACTAGTAAAGTGCTAGTGAGTTGCTCTCTTAGCATTTCGTTTAATCTTTCCCTCAGGTGGAGCAGCAGCAGGGCTCTCATACTCCCTCACAACTGGCACCAAATGAGAACTCTATAATTCAGTAAGTGAATAAGCAATTAAGAGAGACGGAGGGACTTCCCTAGTGGTCCAGTGGCTAAGACTCTCGCTCCCAATGCAGGGGACCCAGGTTTGATCTCTGGTCAGGGAACTAGACCCCACATGCCACAATTAAGACTTTGCATGCTGTGACTACAGAGCCCGCATGCTGCAATAAAGATCGAAGATCTTGTATCCTGCACACAACTAAGGCCTGTTGTAACCAAGTAAATAAATACGAAAATAAGCAGAGACAGAGTTCTACATTCCTAAACATACTAAAAGGCCACTCTTTATGGGTAAAGAACTGAGATAATAAGAATATAAAGCTCTTGAGGGCTGTGCTACTGTCCTGTAATAGAAAATAGATGATGAGAGAGGAGAAATGAAGGGCCCTAATATGCTTGGACCAGTAGGATCTTCCGGTCCCCCAGCTTCCCAGTGTCTCTCCTCCAAGTCCCACTAAATGCTTTCCTTGGCATGTTTCCGCCTCTGCCTTTCTCACAGTCTCAAGCTGCTGTGTGTGTTCATTCCTTCACTAGAGTGCGTACTCCATGAGAGCAGGGATTTTGAGCTAGTTTGTTCACATTGCATCCGCAGCACCCCAGGGAGTGTCCAGCCCGCCACATGCAGCTGTGGGATAAGGGAATGCAGACCTCAGGCTTCTAGCCTCCAGGACTGTGAGAAATAACTTTCTACTGTTAATAAGCCAGTTGGTCTGTAATATTTTGTTTGTTCTAGCAGCCAGAATGGACTATGACACTATCTAAGTTCCGGTTTCACAGAAGGTGAACTAGAGGGTCAGCTGGGGTTGATGAGAATTATTTGAGGCCTCTGTGGATGTCTGAACCAGACTGGTTGCTCCTCTGGATCAAAACTTAACTTTTATGTCTATAACCCATTGCTCATGCTTGGTCCTAAGACCAAGCTTTGCCCTGTCAAGTTCTCATCATCTTTCCACCAGGAAGCTGTAGGAGCAGGATCAGAAAGAGATAAATCTAACACAAACCAGTTGGCAGCTATGAGATTTAGGGAATTGAGGCCATGAAAGACGACTTTTATCTCAAGCATTTGGCTATCACTCAGCCTCTCCTTTGCAGTATCCTGCTGCCAACAGAGACCAAATCACCTAGAATCTCTCAGCAGAGTACCTCAGAAGAATATATATTGGGCTCCCAAACTGCTAAGGCCCTAAGTCTAGGCCCTCGCTGACCTTCCTGCCATGGTGGTGTCTTCATGGAGCAAAGGGTGGAATAACACCCCTGGACGGCTTTTGCATATGAATTCCTTGCATTTGAAAGCTGCGCTTCACTTGGAGAGGAAAGTCTGCACTCTACAGGGGCTTAATGAATGCCTGGGACCACAGACGACAGCTTATGATATCTGGAGACAGACGAACTTTAACAAAATGTATATATACCTATGTAGTCAAGATATGTACCTATCCAGTCAAGATATAAAACAGTTTCGTAACCCCAGGACATTTCCTCGTCCTCCTTTGTGTTCAGTCCTCCATCTAGAGGTGACCACTGTTCTGATTTCTACTCCATAGGTAAGTTTTGTCTCTTTTCAAGCTTTGCACCAATGAAATCCTACAAAATGTACCCTTCTGTGTCTCTTGCAAAAAAGAAAAAAGAAAAACAACACTGTTTTTGAAATCTATACAATTGTTACGTGAAGCAGTCACACCCTTTTCTTGATGAGTCATGTCTCACTGTGTGAATAGACAACAGTTTGTTCATCCTTCCTCTTGATGGATGCACAGCAGAGTCACTTCTAGGTTTTGGCTTCTTTGAAATAAGCCTCTTTGTGAATCTCTGTGCACAACGTTTTGTGGACATATTTTTCACTTCTCTCAGGTAACTATTCAGGAGGAAAGTTTCTGGGTCAGATGATGAATGGCTGTTTACCTTTATAAGCAACTCCTCAACTGTTTCCCGAAGTTGTTTCATCATTTTACATTGCCATCAGCAGTTCCAGCTGCTCTACAGTGTTGCCAAAAGTGAGTAACGTCAATTAAAAACATTTAGCCATTCTGAGGCTCTCCATGATTTTAATTTGAATTTCTTTCATGATGACAAATATAGATTTATATCCTAATCAGCCATTTGTATATCTACTTTTGTGAATTTTGTATTTCAACGTTTTATTCATTTTTATTGTATTATTATTATTGAATTACATGTGTTCTGTATATGTTTTGTGTAACTACATGTTTTATATATATAAGACATAGAATATTTCCCTACATAGCCCATTTTTTATTTTTCTTACTGATGACTTTTAAAGAGCAGATGTTTTTAATTTTTGTGAACTCAGTTTTATCAGTTTCCCCCATAATTTGTACTCCTTTTATTCAATAAAAATACCTTTACCTAACTCAAACTTCGGAAAATTGGTTCCTAAATTAAGTTTTATGGTTTTAGCTCTTACATTTAGGTCTATGAGCCATTTTGAATTAGTCTTTGTTTATGGTATGATGTAGAAGTAGGTGTTCATTGTTTTAAAATATCCAGTTCTGTCAACAGTATTTGTTGAAAAGACCATCCTTTACCCAGTCATTTACTCTGACTCTTCTCTTGTAATAAATCACTTGACCACATGCATGTGTGTCTATTTCCGTACTCATTCCATGTTGATAGCCATGCCCTTACAGTATTGTCCTGATTCTTTCCACTTAATAGAAGTCTTGAAATCCAGTAGCATTAACTCTCCAACTTTGTTCCTCTTTATCAAAGTTGTTTTCACTATTCTTTTGTATTTTAGAATCAGCTGTCAATTTCTACAAAAAGAAAAAAAAGGCATACTTGGATTTAGATTGGGATGGTGCGTACGCTCGGTCATGTTTGACTCTTTGGGATCCCATGAACTATAGTCTGCCAGGCTCCTCTGTCCATGGAACTTTCCAGGCAAGAATACTGCGGCAGGTTGCCCTTTTCTACTGCAGGGGATCGTCTCGACCCAGAAATCAAACCCGCATCTCCTGCCTCTCCTGCATCGGCAGGTGGATTCTCTACCACTGTGCCACCCGGGAAGCTGTTGAATCAACTGAGGTGTTTGGGGGAGAAATGGCATCATAACAGTAATAAGACTTTCAGTCCATGACTAAGGCACTTCTCCATTTGATTGCTTTGAGCTGTATTTTTTTAGTTTTCAGCATGCCACTTGGGCTCATTCTTTGTTAAATTTATTCACAAATGTTTTGTACTTTGTAAATGGGTGTTTTTTTCTCCTTTTAAAAAGTAAACTTTTCATTTTGGAACAGTGTGAGATTACAGGAAAGTTGGAAGGATAGCACAAAGACACCCTGCGCACCCATCACCCAGTTTGCCCACTGCTAACATCTTATATGACCGGGGCACGTTGTCACAACTCAGAAATCCTCATCGGCACATTGCTACTAACTCCGACTTTTTTCAGATGTCACCAGTCTTTCCACTCAAGTCCTTTTTTCAGTTCCGGGATCCCATCCAAGAGACCACATTACATTTAGTCATCCTGTGTCCTTAGACTTTTCTGGTCTATGGCAGTTCCTCAGACTTCCCTCGTTTTTATGACCCTGATTATTTGGAGGGGTTTGGTCAGGTATTTTGCAGAAAGCTCTTCATTTGGGATTGTTTGATGCTATGCTCATGACTGGATTTGAAATGGAGGAGCAAAGTACAGAGGTAATGTGTCCTTCTCATTCCATCAACCACTCCCCTTTGGAGTTTGTTAGTTTTCCAGCTGGGAGGAGGTTGGGCAGTTGTTTCATCTTTGAATTCAACTCCAGCAAGACCCTTGAACCCTATTTTTCCCCTCCTGTATTGATGCTTTTTGGCAGAACTCGAGGGTGTGGAAGGGGGTGGTGAGTGTTGTGGGGATGAGTCATTTGTTTTTGCATTTGGATTTAGTCCTGCTAGTCCAGGCTTTCATCTCAGGTTTGCCTCATTTCTTCTTATCTGCACAAATTATCTCTGTTTATGGTTGAAGCCCACTCCTGTCCATTTGGAAACTGAAGCTGACTGAGGTTCTACTACGATATAGCGCTCTCTTTTCTCTCTCTAATTCAGTCACTCAAGGCTTGAACTGCTCTTTAGTAGCTCCTTACCATTTTTGTTTTATCTGGGGTCTTGTTAACACAAGAGAAATGGTCCATCAGATCCTTCTACATCCTAAGGAGCAAAAGTTACCTATGTTTGGGTATTTCCTTTACCTTGTTTTATTCCTTATGGTTTCCCCCCACCTCTTTCTCTCTTTTGTTGGATTGCGTGATTTCTTTTCTTTCCAACTTATTCCTTCACTGGTTTGCAAGTTCTGTGTTTCTTTTATATAATATATTTAGGAGTCAACACAATGTTTTTAGCATGATTGCTTAACTTAATACTATAAGTAATGTTTTCACTCTCATTCAGTTCAGCCACTCAGTTAACTCTCATTACCCTTCTTTACTGATAGATTATTGTGACCCCTGTTGTCTTGCCCTGCAAAATCATTTATTATTATTTGTATACCAAGTTGTTGCTTTAGATTTTCCCAATTTGTTCACGTTGCTTCTCTCAACCTACCCTCTCCTAGAGAAGTTCAGGTTTCTCTTCTCTGTAATCCATTCTTTGATGGTTCTTTCAGAAGGGACTTCAAAGTGGCAAATTCCTGCAGACTGTGTGTGAAACTATATTTGCTTTATTCTACGCTCTCACTCTGGAATGGTAATTTAGCTGAGGGGAAAATTCTAGGCTTACTATTTATTCTTGCTATTTTGGGTGTATTCTTCAATTTTCTTCTGACTTAGACTGTTATTTTTGAGAAGTTTCCTGCCCTTTAACGTGCCATCTTTTGGTTCAAATATAGCCGTCTGCCTACCTGCTTCTAAGATTTTTCACATAGTCGTTTGTGTCTTACAGATTGAATGTGAAGTACCTCGATGTGGATTACTTTTCATTTAGGGTTTTACTGTTTGTAGAATATTTCAATGTCTACTGTCACAATAATTTATTACACGGGTTCACGTCAATAGGCATTTAGGTGCTCCTCTTATTTCATTATATCAAAAGTTCTCCAGCAAACACTCGGGTACGGTGTCCTGATAAATGAGTAAACGTCGTCTTATTTTAGCCACCAAAGCTTTATGATACAGTTTAATATCCAGGGGTTTGGTAAATCTCTGCTATAGTATTGCTCTCCTTTAAAAAATATTTTCCTTGCAATTTTTACTGACTATTCTTCAAACTAATTGTAGAACAACTTTGTCAAGTTCCAAAGTAGTGAGATGGTATTATTTTACAAACTAGTTTTCAAGAAAATTGATATACTAATTATGTCTTCCTATCTAAGGGCATCTGTGGTATATCTCTTGATTTACTTATCTTTATTTTATACCCCAGTATAATTTAATTATCTTATTTGGTTAGGTCTTGAATATGTCTTATTTCTAGATATTTTGTGTTTTATGGCATTTTTTCAAATTTTGTATTTTTACAATAGAATATTGCATAACATTTTATTTATTCTCACATATATATTTTGATCCAGAGTAACTTAAGTTTCTCTGAGTTTATTATTTTTTATTTGATTCTCTTAGTTTTTTGGGGATTTGAAAAGGTAACCCATAAGAAATAATTGCAGTGCTCTTCCTTTTTAATAGTTTTGTTTTTTAGGTATGTAATGTTATCATCCAATTTCATGGCTATATTATAAAAATGTTCAGTAATAGTAATGACATCACTACTCTGTTCTTAATTTCATTGGGAATTAAAGCATTTTGTCAAAGATGCTTTATTTTGTACTGCTGGTTGATTTAAGAAATTTAAAACACATATATTTAAAAATCATCAGACTTCTTTTTGGAGTCTTTCAAAAGTTGAGAAGAAGACTCAATAATCTTATTAAATGCTCTTGGACATGAGTTTGCGAAAGCTCCGGGAGATAGTGGACGACAGGGGAGCCTGGTGTGCTGCAGTCCATGGGGTTGCAAAGAGTCAGACATGACTTAGCGACTGAACAATTGTAAAATGTCATATATACAAAAATTTGTAAAATATATTAGCAGTTTACAAAAAAATAACCACATAAGCCCCCAGTACCGACCACTCACATTAATTAAACACACACACACACTCTCTTCCACTACCTTCCAAGCTTTCTCTTGACACTTCCCTGATTTCATCTCCCTCCCTCTACCTAGGGATCAATATTCAAAATTTTTCTCATTTTCTTTCTTTATGGTTATGTCACTATTTGTTACATATTCTCAAACAATGAATCCCTTAGCCGACGTGAATTTGAACTTAATGTAAATGAACCGTATTGTTTGCACGCTTTTGTAACTTGCTCTATTCATTTGAACTGCTACACACTACTCACTGTAGACCTGTACTGCAACTTAGCTATCCATTCTAGGGTGGGTGGACGTTTAGGTTGTTTCCAGTTTCTCACTTTCGTGAATAATCGTGCCATATCATTTTGTGTGCGTTCCCGGGCACACATTTGTTCCGTTTTCTGTGAGAGAGTTTCTCGCAAGAGTTTTGCAACCTGGGCTGGAATTGCTGGGTCTGGTGCTGGTGCACTGTCCCTTTACTGGAGTAACGCTAAAATATTTTTCAGGGTCCCTCCTAATCCACACTCCATTAATAGTGCAATGAGAATCTCCATAGCTCCACACCCTCGCCTACCTCTAGTACTCCCAGATTGTTTTGCATTGGTCCCAGTGCAAAATTATATCTCCAGGTAGTTCTAATGCATGTTTATTTAATTACTAATTGAGATTAACTTGTATGAGGCATAGAATCTGCTTATTTCCTCCCTATGAAATACCCATTTGGAAAGTTTTTTTTCTTTTGAGCTACAACTTTTTATAGAAAAATCTTATCCTTGATACCAATCCTCTGTTGGTCACGGGTTGCAAAAATCTCCCAGGTTGCTGTTTTTTTATGAAAAAGTTATCTTTTAAAATTGTCAAAATTTCCAATCATTTCCTTTATCTTTTGTGATTATTATGTCTTATTTAACAATGCATCCCTTATAAAACTAACAAGGTTGTTCTGCTATATTGACTTCAAAAAATATTTAGAGATGGAGTATTTTCAACTTTCGTCACTAAGTATTTTATTTGCGGTGGTTTTGTTATAGGTTCACTTGACTAAGTTGAATTTTATGGAATGTCTCTTTTGCATTTACTAGGATAATCATGTGGGAGTTTTTTCCAATTTGTTAGCATGAAGAATTGAATGAATATATTTTATATTTAAATCAAGATGCATTTCTTGATCAAATCTAAATTGGTAATGGTGTTTTATTATTTTTATGAACTTCTGATTTTAGTTTGCAAATATTTATTTACATTTTTTTCATTTATACTCACTAGTGAAATTGGACTCTTATGCTGTCCCTGTTTTGTTTGGAATAAAGGTCAGGTTGGCCTAATAAAATAATTCTCTGGAAGAGTTTGTATAAATTCAGAATTATCTGTTCCTATCTGTTTGGTGGGACTTGCCTATAAAGCCATTTCAGACCAGTGTTTTCTTTTAGCAACACTTTAAGCTTTTGATATTATTTTTAAAACAGTTACAGGATTACTCCTATATTCTCTTTCTTGAGAGTCAATTTTAGTAGTTTGTGTTTTTCTAGGAATTTGTCCACTCTATGAAAATTCATAAGTTTAGTAACATCAAGTTATTAACTTGTTATTAACTATAACTTGTTAAAATAACTTGTTATTAACTATTCATCTCTGCAGATCTGCAGTTACATCTTTTCTTTCACTCCTAATATTGCTTATTTGCGTAATATCTCTGATTTTGGTAACTTTTTATCTCCTTTAATAGTGATGATAGTTTCCTATTTATTAGTCTGGGTTTGTTGGTCTTAACTATTGTGTATTCATTTTCCATTTTATTATTTTTGCTTTTAACCTTATTTTTCCTTTTCTCCTATTTGTTTTTATTCTTGTATTTTCATCCCTAAATCTGTTTGTTGAATTCTTAGCTCATTAATTTGGAGACTTTCTTATTTTCTAATGGAACACTGACAGTATAATTCCCCTGCAATAATATATTAGATTCTTCCCACATAAGTATTTTCTGATTTTCATTATTTTTCATTGACACATTAGTTTTTTAAATTTCTAAATACGTGCAGTTTTTCTATTTTTCTTTTCCTCCTCACATTTTCTCATTTCAGAGTATTCAGGTCAGAAAATGCAGGAGACAAGTTTTTGAACCTCCTGAGGCTAGCTTTATGGCATAATCCACGGCCAGATTTTGTGCTTGAAAGGAGTGTGTGTTCTCCAATTGCTGGGCTCGATATGCTATGTAACCCATTAAATCAGGATTGTTAATTGTCTTTTTAATTTTTAATGGTCTCTTGGTCTGCTTGATCTGTGAGATATTGAGAGAGGTGTGTTAAAGCCATTTCTGTAGCATGGACATATGTATACAATCATGTGTAAAAGAGACAGCTGGTGAGAAGTTACTGTGTAACACAGGGGGCTCAGCTTGGTGCTCTGGGATGACCTAGAGGGCTGGGAAGCGCGGAGAGGAGGGAGGCTCCAGAGGGAGGAGACGCGTGTATAACTTGCTGATTCACACTTTGTAAGGCAGAAGCCAACACAACACTGTAAAACAATTTTCCTTCAATTAAAAAATAAATTCTAAAAAGCCATTTCTGTTATATTGATAGATTTACCTAGTTCTTACAGTTCTGTTACTTTTTGTTTTTATACACAGCATATACTTGAACTTTTAAAATTCCAGCTCTGCCTGGCAGATTTTGTCTTTTACCTGTAGACATTAATCCATTTGTATTCATGGTGAATGCTGACATATTTAAATGTATTTCTTCTATTCTGTTAAGTGCTTTGAGTTTGTCCTGCTTCTTTGAATTCTTCTCCTTTTCCCTTTCTTTTGGATTTTAGTTTCTCATTTCCTTTGTCTCTGCTATTCCTCTGGTGGACAGATGTTCCATGCAATTTTAATAAGTATATTTAGTTTAGCAAAGTCCAAACTTTATTAACATATTTCCCATCTTCCTGAACAAACTACAATCTTAGGATAATTTTATTCCCAGATCACCCTTCTTCCAACTACTACTGTTCATTAGTATTGCCTCAGCTGGAGTTCTATTACTATTGTAAGCCAATATTTTTATATCAGCTATTATTTCTGCTTTGCCACACTCATTTGGTTTTATTTTTATCATCACTTTATATAATCATTTGATTAGTCTGCATATTACCAATATATATGCTTACTCTTTCTACTTACAGAAGATTTTAATCTGGACTAGGTTTTCTTTTATCTACATATAGCCTTTATAATGTAAGTTTTAAGGATATTTTATAGTATTGTGAATAAATACTGAGGCTTTGTGTCTTTATCTGATCGTCATTTGTTGAAAGAGTCTCACTGGGTATTGATTGATCCCTAAGTTGACAGTAGCTTTTCTCAGCCCACTTCTTTCAGATTCCACTTCTCTGAGCTCCCTTGTAGTTGAGAAGCCAGCAGCCCTTCTAAACGCTGTTTCTTAGTAGGCAATCTGTGTTTTATCATTGTCTGCTTTAAAGAGAGTTTCGTTTTCTTTGGTTTTCGTCAGTTTCACTATGATGCCTCTATGTTAAATCCTAAATCTGAAAATTGGTAACATTATCTCTTTGATAGTACTTCTCCCTTATTTTGTCTTTTATCACCTTCCAGAACTTGGATTAGATTTGTGTTAAACCTTCTCCCTCCATCTTCTATCCGTCTTAACCTCCTGGACTTCTCATCCATCTTTTTATCTTCTCACTGCATTTGGAATATACTCTGCCTTCCATTTTATTAATTCCCCCTACAGCTCCGAGGCGCTGGCTCCAGCATGAACACATACTGCTAACTTTAACTGTAGAGTAATGTGCCTCCGTTAGGAGAAATCATAAGCTGCTTAACCATTCTCTAGAGGAAGATCAGGTCTTTCCATTTTAGGCCTAGAGACGAGAGATTTACTAAAAGAAACACAGACTCTGCTTGCTAATACAGTTACAATCCCAACGGGTCAGCTGCCACACCACTTCCTGCTTCCCTAATGGACATCTGAGTATTTCTAGACAACTCTTCGGTAGGTGATGCCAAGGGCCCAACTGAGTTACTCCCAATATCTCTATCTGTCTTTAGGCCACATCAGAGGGTGAAATCAACAATTACAGGCTTCATGCTTGCAGCAAAGAATACAATTTTATCATAACATAGGTAACTGTTCCACACTCCACCCAATTCGACCACTAGAAAATGCGTCCCCCCATGGGGAGGAGGGGAGCTGTCTGGCGCAGTAGGCATGTTAGTCTTGATTCCATCTTCCTGCCCATGTCTGTCAGACACTGGAGGTCTGCTGCTGTCCTTGGCACGGCACCTTTCTGGTGCTAAGGGTATTAATCAGAGCCTACTGAGTAGTTTAGGCGACCATGAAATTTATAAACCAAGCAGATTATCCTAAGTGAGTTGCTGGTTTGTTTTGTAACTGCCAGAAAAGACACGAAGCAGTAGTGAAGTTCTGCTGACCCTCGTCTCATTTTTCTTCCTTTGCTGTGTTTGGTTGGAGCATTTGGTTTCTAATGGAACAGATGGCTTGGGATAGACACTCTGAAACAACTGGAGAAGGCATCCACAGAGAAAAACAGTCTGAAGTGGCTGGGATTTTGGAGGTCTTCAGAGAGGAGAGATGCCCTGCTCAGGGTCACGCAGCAAGTCAGGGCTAGGCTTAGCACTCCCAGTGAGGACCCCTGTCAGTGCTAGACTCTTCAGGCTCAAGTCTTCCAGAGGAGGTCAGATTCTGGGCAGCACTGATTTTGTCCTCAAAAGGCCACTGTGGCTTTGGCTGGCATGATCCACTTGCCTTTCCCCATCACTCCCTTGACAGCAACGATGCAGCCCTGGCCAAGTGTAGCGTTGTGTTCCAGTGGCCTCAGTGACTGGCTAAGGAATACCACGTGATCCAATACTAAACACACTGTGACTTTGGGAGAAATATCAGAAAAGAGATACTTCCTCTTTTCGAGTGGACTAGAACCCACAAGGATAAAGGCAAGGCTAGCTGCCATGAGGGTAATGTCTTTTGGGAGAATGGAGCCAACACAGAGAGAGTGGGGCAGATACATGGAGAGACAACAGATCCTGGGGGTGCTTTCTGTGCACCTGGACTCAGCCACGCCTGTAGTTTTCTCTCCTCTGGTCTTTTCAGTTTGACAACTCCATCAAACCATGCCTTAGAGAGTCCTGATATGGTCTGATCAATCCACCTCTGTGATTCTAATCAAGGGCCCACATGACTCCAGTTTTTAGGAACTTTGTCAGAGATTAATTGCTATAATAGTCCATTTCATATGTCAACTTGACTGGACTTGGAGATGCTCAGATGGCTGGTAAAAATTGTTTCTAGGTGTGTCTGTTAGAGTGTTTCTGGAAGAGACTAGCATGTGATTCACTGGACTGAATAAACAGGATGACCCTCACCAATACAGGTGGGCATCACTCAATCTGTTGAAGGCGTCACTAGAACAGTAAGGCAGAAGAAAAACAAATTTGTTCTCCTTGTTTGCACTGGAATATGTTTTCTCCTGCCCTTGGACACCTGTGTCCATGGTTCTCAGGTCTTTAAACTCAGACTGGGACCTGTCCTATCAACCCCCTGATTCTCAAGACTTTTGATTTAGACTGAATTATGCCACCAGCTTTCCTGGTTCCCAACTGGCAGACAGCAGATCCTGGGCCTTCTTAACCTCTTCATCATGTGACCCAATTTCTAACATAAATCTCCTCCTGTCTATCTGTACATTTACATCTATATCTGTATATATCTATATATCCTATTTCTGTTTCTCTGGATAACTCCTGATAACACAATTGCTTCACTTTAATCAAATAACAGTATCAGTCTTACATGATCTGCAGAACTCGGTGTGGGTACTCAAACAGTGTCCTGGTTGCAGGATGATTCCCAGGCCTATTTTGAGTGTATCATGTTTGTAAATTAATTGGAGAAAATGATTCAAACAAATTAAAAAAATGAACAGTACATTCTGAGTAGCAAGAGGTGGTTTACATCCCCTTAAGTGCTCTTATTCTTGGTCGGTATTAAAATACTCTTTCTGGCAGAAAGTCAGAAGGCTTTGGGGTGAATATAAACTGTGACAGCCCTGTGGACCCACTCATCCCAGCAAAGACTCTAATTTAACCTTAAATAAGAGAAAGAGAAAAAGTGAAGATTTACTTGGAAGATTGTTCTTTAAAGATATTATGGAAACTATATGGGTCTCATTATTGATGGAGAGTGCCAGAGTTCTGGGAACAAAGTAAAGATTTCATTGCCGACTGTAAGCTGATCCCTGCTAAGCGTTTGCAAGGAGAGCTCTGGACCTAACATGGAGATAGTATGGGGCCCCTCTAACTCTCTGATTCTCCATCTCAGCATTAATGCCACTGAGATGGAAGAATGCTCTGCCCTGAGCATCTTAGAATCTTCAACACCATACCCGGTTTCAACTCACAAGATGCCAGCGACATCCTCCACCTTAGTTGTGACAAGCAAAGATGTCTCCAGAGATTAAGTGTCCCCTGGAGGACAAACCCTTCCCTCTGAGAATCACTGTTGCACTCCACATCATTCTCCTGCCTTTGCCCTCCATCTGAAGCGAGACAACAAGCCAGATCTGTACTGGAAACTGGCGCATCCTGACAAACATCCAGGTGCACCCGTGCCAAACATTTATAAAGCAACTGTGCTGTGCGTCTGAAAGAACATGGGCTTGAGAGACAGGCAGAGGCGGGCTCAAATCCTAGATCTTCCCAGCTGGGGCACACTGTCTAGTTTTACTGAGTTGCAGCTTCCTGATCTGTAAAATGGGAAGGATAATTCCCTACGCAAAATGGTGGATTAAGGTTGAGGGGCTACATGTTCAGAAGTTGAATATTTAGACTTCTTAGCTGTTAAGCGTTTAAGATGTTTGAATATCAGAGGCGGCACATAGGAAGCACTCAGTACAGGGTAGGCCTGTTAATTTTGGTCACTGTGCCTGGAGTTTGGGAGTAGGCATGGGAGTGGTGAGGGGTGGGTGGGAGTTTGGTGTGTTGGAGAGGGCGGGAAAGGGGCAGAAACACAAAAGCACAGAAGCATGCTAAACACGCTTCCTGTTCCTCAGCATTCATAATCTCATTAGGGAGGTGAGCTTACCACATTGAAAACTGTCTATCATAGTAACAAGAGGCAATCCTTGGTGATATCTGGAGAAGAGAAATAAAAGAGCCGGGAGGGAGGCATGTATTGCTGTATGGGGCCCTAGTCAGCCTCTCATCGGGAAGCACAGAGCACCCGGCCCTGGGACGGGGCTGCAGAGGCACCTGGCCGGCACTGGCCGGGAAGGGAGTTGGGCTCCAGCCTCAGGTCGCACCTTGACCTGGTGGAAGCCGTGTGCAGCTGCCTCTGACTTTCCTCAAAGTAACCGATGACTGCCCTCCTTCCCCAATCCTAGGGATTTGTTTTATGTTTTCCTCAAAGGATCCAGGGTGAGCGTGACGCCAGCACATAAATCTCAGTCAAAGACGAGGGTCAGTGGGAGGACAGGTCAGGAAGGAGAAAGCCCAAACATACCCGGGAAGGGCGGCCCGTTCACATCACCCCCGCCTGGGGCAGTCCAAGGCCCGGGGGCCGCCTCCCTGCGGCCACTGCCCAGGCTCAGGTCTCCGGGGTCAGCGGTCACCAGCCCTGAGAGAGCCAGCACCTCCGGCTGCTGTTCAAATGAGAGAGAGAGAGAGCCCTGCCAGGTGCTGCTGTGGCTCACTCTCTGGTCTGAGTCCACTCGTAGTGACTCAGTTTCCTAAGTATTCCTGGAATCGATGCCCCAGCACGGCAGGGTGGTGTTCAGGCAAACCAGGAACCTCCCACCAGCATTACTCCCCAGCTTCTTGCTGCCAAAATCTAACAGCTCTCCACCCTTTATACCACCCTCCACACTTAAACAAAACAGAAAGAAATTCACTTGAAGTGGTCTGTGTAGAGATACAACCCTGAACAACCAACAAATACTGGTGGTTAGAAACAGAATTAGAAGTTCAGAAGAAGTTCAAGGACGTGGGAAGCAGTTTTAATCAACAGGTCCCAGGATCCCTAACTTTCTGCATGGACCATTCCTCTTCTCTTTCGAGGCAGAGCTCAGTGCCCCATCCCCAGGTAGGCCCACCTGGACCGCCTACGCTTAACAGTGAGACTGGGCCTTTGATTGCTCTTAGACTGCTCTGTTTCATTCCTATGGTCCTTGCCACCTTCTAATGCTCCTCATAACTCATCATCATAGGGTTTATTGTTGATGGCCTGTCTTCTGTCTCTAGAATGTGAGCTCCATGAGTCAGGGCTTTAATCGGTTGTGTTCTTTTGTTCACTCACGTCTCCCAAATACCTGGACCAGTGCCTGACACGTGGAAACCACTAACAAATATTTACTGGCTGCGTGAAGAAATGAATAAATGAACACGTAAGTAGGCAAACAATGCTTGCTGAAAGGTGTAGTTTAGAATGTAGGGTTCAGGTTTAGCTCTCCCCTTCTCTGCAAAAGGTTGAGTTACTGAAGAATTCGGAATAATCAGAGTTGGCCAATTTGGAAGTGATATTCCTGGAAGATGGCAAGTGTCTCAGCACTGGGGACAGTCACATGCAAGGAAGAAGGAAAAGTCCCAGTTCCAGATGTCCAGTTGGTCTCTAAGCCCTCTTAAGTACCAGCCATTTGGATGGTGTCAAGATTTTCGCTGCATTAGCTGGTGCTTTCCCCTGTTCCAGAGAGAAGTGTCCAGCTCTGTACATTTCCAGGAGACCAAGGCAAGATTGGCAAAGTGATGGGCCTGGAAGGTCTTCTCCTGAGATCCATGATCTTAAAGAGTTGGAGGAATGCACCAGAGCAGGGGTTGTTTTGAGTCTTATTCTCTTGGTTGTAGGTAACAGAAAACCTGGTTCAGACCAGTATAAGCAAAATAAGGAACTCTCACTTGTAACAGAGTGGGCTAGGCAAAAGTGGAAGGACCATGAGCTCACCTCCACTCACAAGCCCACCAAAATCACAACTCACTGCTGAACAAGCATTGATAAAAAAGACTGGACATTCTACATCCAAAGACATAAAGAAGTAGCCAAAACAAGATGGTAGGAGGGGTGTGCTCATGATATAATCAAATCTCATACCTCCCAGGGTGGGTGATTCACAAACTGGAGAACAATCATATCACAGACATGCTCCCACAGGAGTGAGAGCTCTTGAGTTCCACGCCAGCTCAGAAGCCTGGAGGTCTGGCATCTGGAAGAGGAGCCCCCAGAGCATCTGGCTTTGAAGGCCAGTGTGGCTTGATGACAACAGCTCCACAGGGCTGGGGGAAATAGAGGCTCCGCTCTTGGAGGAAGCACACAAGGCCTCATGCCTTACGGGACCCAGGAGAAAAGTGGTGACTCCACAGGATCCTGGGCCAGACCTACTTGCTGGTCTTGGAGCGTTTCGGGGGGGGGGGGCGGCGGGGGAGTGTGGGAAAGCTGTGGTTCACTATGGGGACAAGGACATTGGTGCAGGAGATACCAGGGAGTAATTATCAGCTTGAGCTCTCCTGAAGGTGGCCATTTTGGCACCAAGACTTGGCCTCACCCAACAGCCTGCAGGCTCCAGTGCTGGATGCCTCAGGCCAGACAACCAACCTAAGAGGAATACAGCCCCACCCATCAGCAGACAGACTGCCTAAAGACTTTCTGAGCCCACAGCCACCTCTAGGCACTCCCATGACATGACCCTGCCTACCCACCAAAGGGCAGGCCCAGAAGAGAACCACCATTTGGCAGCCTGTGGGATCAAGTCCACACACACGGATCAGAAGTCATCCTGAGACCAGCTGGCAGTACCCTGTTGGGACCCACAGAACATCCCCTACAAGAGGGCCACTTCTGCAAGGGCGAGAAACATAACTAACTTTCTAGAGACATAAAAATACAAACAGATATTTACAATGAGATGGCAGAGGAATATGTTTCGGATGAAGGAACAAGATTTACCCCAGAAGAACAACTAAGTGACGATCTACCAGAGAAAGAGTTCACAGCAGTTATTGTGAAGTTCACAGCAGTTATCCCAAGATCCAAGACCGTGGGGAAAGAACACATGCACAGAGCAAAAAGTGGCCTGTGACAAATACTCTAGGAGTATCTGAGTCGATTCAGAAGTTTAAATGATATTACTTGAAACGAGCTTCTTCCTACCTCTCTGATCTGCGACTGCTGTTTTGGTTTAATTCTTGGTCCCTTTAGTGTTTGTCTGGCTACTCTAGGCTCCCATGACTGTAACAAGTGCAAAATGATAGCCGGCTTCCTGACCAGCTCAACAAAAGCCTAAGATCACTGGATCTCAGTGGCTGGACTTAAAACACCCCTCAATCAATCACTGTGGCCAGGGGAACGGAGGGAGCCAATCAGTCACGTGCTCTACCCAAAATCCAGGGGTGGAGTCAGGGTCCTGGGATGCCAATAAATCAGGAGTAGAAGAGAAGCGGATTCTCAAATGAAAATGAGAATGTTATCATAGGAAGGAAGAGTGGATGCCTTGGAGGAAAAACAACAAACAAATATTCCAATGTGTAAAATGAAACCCATGTAGAGCAGACAGGCAGAATGGTTCCACCTCGAAGGCCAACTCCAATTGACTATCAGTGGTTCTCTGGAATGCCATGTTGAGAAATAGTCTGAGACGGAGCCAAGGAAAAACAGAGTATCATGACTGATTAGAAATATCTGCTATGTGCTCAGAAAACAGTGGAGTGCCAGATATTTGTTCTTATTTATTTAGGCATTAGCCAGTGAAACCGATTACAAATTAAAACATGCAGAGAGTGACAGTTACGCTAGGTCATGTCAGTTTTGAGACTTCCAATGAGTTTATTAAAGTCCTGGTAGTTTATTTTTTATACACTCAGTCAGGACAAAGAGTAGGACACTAATTAGCAAGGCCACTCATTACCACTAAGTCAACCTGTGATCCTGAAACCAGGTGACATTTACCCTCACCTTTTTCATTGGTGGCATTGCCAAGACTGTCTATGATGTGATCCTGGTCGGCACTTGTCAGCTGGCATTAGGTTAGTCATCACTTGCTTGTTCTTTTTTTCCCCCTTGTTCAAGAAATCTTGATCAAGCCCCTATCTGTGATAGGCACTCTGCTAGGTACCACATAGAGGGGTGATCAAAGCAGAGACCAAAGCTGGCCCTTGTCCTCCCTGAGTTTATTCTTCCTTGAGAGCAGCCCTGATGACGATGTCTATTTATTCCTGATTTGTCATCTTCAAAGAAATCATGTTCAGGTATATTCCATTCCAGCCCAGTGAACCTATTACCACATCTGCTGCTTAGAAATGTCACAATTCCTACCCTTGGCAGAGAACATCAGGTGGCTAAGGCACAAGTGTCCACCTCCACCCCACCCCCACGCAGTATCCACAGGAACATCCATTCCAAGAAGATGCTTCTCAACAAAGCCCTCTCGTGGTAGCTGAATGATGATGTCACAGACAGGATCTCACGCAACACTGCCATCAATCCCAATGGGAAGGTGCTCTTATTAACAACATCACTGTCTTGCCATTAAGAAAGCCAAGGTCAGGGAAGTTCAGTGACTTTCTAAACACCACACAAGTGACGAATGGTGGAGCTGGAGTCCAGTCTCGGTCGCTCATCCCAAGGACTAGGCTTCTAAGCACTAGGTGGTACTGCTAGGCCATGATCACGTGCGAACAGAGGTAGTATGGTTTAGACTATATATGGGACCCCAGAGGCCCCATGGGAGGAAGAACTTAAGAACGAGTAATTAATGACTGCATTTGTGTGTCTACTTTTTGAATTAGTCAACTTGGGTTGCTGTAACAAAATACCAGATTGGGTGGCTTAAACAACAAAAGCTGTTTTCCACAGTTCTGGAGACTAGAAGTCTGTGATCAAGGTGCTGGCAAAGTTAGTGTTTGCAGCGAGCTCTCTTCCTGGTTTGTAGACTGCTGCCTTTTTGTTGACACATGGCCTGTCCTCTGTGCATGCATGCAGAGAGATACAGAGACAGGGGAGTAGGGGAGAGGGGAGCAAGCGTGAGGGAAGCAGAGAGGAAGCTCTAGTGTCTCCTCTTATAAGAACTGATCCTGTTAGGTAAAGGGCCTACCCTTATGACCTCATTTAACCTCAGCTACTTTCTTAGAGGTCTCATCGCCAAATATGGCCACTTGGCGGGGGAGTTAGGGCTTCACCATGTGAATGTGTGGGGGACAGAAACATTAGGTCCATGACATTCCACAGGGGTCTTAGAGGTTATTTAGAGAATATCACTAGGCACACTGGGTGTCTCCAGTGGTGGGACATTAACTTTGCTAGCCACCTTACAGATGGTCAAGGCGTTCTGCGGCAGAGATCAGCCATTGATTAGTCATGGGGAGTTAATCATCTAATGTCATCTAATCAGTGGATAGGGCCCAAGCCCTGGGGCCAGCGTCAGTGTTATGCTTTCCTCTCTGCTCATGTTAGATGCAAGGGCCAGAGATAATAACCATCACGTATTCCAAAGTCTTCTGGCAGAGTCCTAATGTCATATAATTTTCTTCTTTGTAGTAAACATAACTCCTGATGAGTTTAACTGAATGGGATTTAATTTGTACATCTTTGTAAGAACTTCTGTGAAAAGAATCAGACCAGAAACGTTCAAAGTTCATTTTGTCATTTTCTGCTCTTTGCTTGAGAGACACTCCCTGTGTCCACAAAAGTGGGTCACTATATTTACGGGACCCTTTTGAATTGAGCTAGGCTTTCATAGGTTTAGCACGCTACTGGAAGTTTTTTCCTTTTCTAATCTCTCATGTAGGTATCTTTCTGCCAAATGGATCGTTGCGGGTCTATGGAATTAGAGGTGTGGTTATTGCCTTACTGAGTTTTATTATCTCTTCCCAGAGCTTCCCATCCAAGTATAACATCCACGCTTTTCATGGAGGCAGCAACCTCACCTGGAGGTGCCTGAGTTCTTATGGATGGGCCAGCCCTGGTCATGAGGAGTCAGTCCAGTGGGTCCGCATCACAGGGATTTAGGAATTTAGGGATGAAATTAAAATTTTGCAAGCGTTATATTTCAGAACTGAAAGAATGTAAAAGCCCTGTAGGAAAGAGATTCGCCAGTTCCCTCCCTGACCAGGAATGTCTGGCAAAGCACATTCTGATGGGGCAGCCTGTAAATGTTTCTTCACTGCAGAGCTGAAGATCATTATCCTGATACCCGGTCATGAGTTCTGAGAGGATAACCCTTTTCTTCGGGGTGAGCCCATGTTTCCCATACCTTGGAGGTCTTGGTGTCATGAAGGGAGAGGCCATCTGATGGTCAAATTTCCTAGGGAGTGGGCCGTCATAGGTCTAGATGCTGCGTGATCAGTTCCCACTTGGCTTTATAAAGAAGGAGCAAAGCTGGAGGGGAGCCTAGGAAGGAGCCCTTGATTGGGGTCCTGTCCCTGACCTTCTGCCCCACCCTCACCTATTGCACAAAATGGAATAAAGAGATGTGAGAGGTGATTCCAAGTGATCAAATCCAAGTCAAACCAAACTAAACAAATTAGGGTTTTATAACTGAAAGTAGCCATCATGGTCAACAAAAGAGTCCAAAATGCAGTACTTGGATGCAATTTCAAAAACGACAGAAAGATCTCTGGTTCGTCTCCAAGGCAAACCATTCAATATCACCATAATCCAAGTCTATGCCCCAACGAGTAATGCTGAAGAAGCTGAAGTTGAACGGTTTTATGAAGACCTATAAGACCTTTTAGAACACCCCAAAAAAGATGTCCTTTTCATTATAGGGGACTAGAATGCAAAAGTAGGAAGTCAAGAAACACCTGGAGTAACAGGCAAATTTGGCCTTGGAATACAGAATGAAGCAGGGCAAAGACTAAAAGAGTTTTGCCAAGAAAATGCACTGGTCATAGCAAACACTCTCTTCCAACAACACAAGGGAAGACTACACATGGACATCACCAGATGGTCAACACCAAAATCAGACTGATTATATTCTTTGCAGCCAAAGATGGAGAAGCTCTATACGGTTAACAAAAACAAGACCAGGAGCTGACTGTGGCTCAGATCATGAACTCCTTATTACCAAATTGAGACTTAAATTGAAGAAAGTAGGGAAAACTGCTAGACCATTCAGGTATGACCTAAATCAAATCCCTTATGATTATACAGTGGAAGTGAGAAATAGATTTAAGGGCACAGATCTGATGCCTGATGAACTATGGATGGAGGTTCATGACATTGTACAGGAGACAGGGATCAAGACCATCCCCATGGAAAAGAAATGCAAAAAAGCAAAATGGCTGTCTGGGGAGGCCTTACAAATAGCTGTGAAGAGAAGAGAGGTGAAAAGCAAAGGAGAAAAGGAAAGATACAGGCATCTAAATGCAGAGTTCCAAAGAATAGCAAGAAAAGATAAGAAAGCCTTCTTCAGCGATCAATGCAAAGAAATAGAGGAAAACAACAGAATGGGAAAGACTAGAGATCTCTTCCAGAAAATTAGAGATACCAAGGGAATATTTTATGCAAAGATGGGCTCAATAAAGGACAGAAATGGTATGGATCTAACAGAAGCAGAAGATATTAAGAAGAGGTGGCAAGAATACATGGAAGAACTGTACAAAAAAGATCTTCACGACCCAGTCAGTCATGATGATGTGATCACTAATCTAGAACCAGACATCTTGGAATGTGAAGTCAAGTGGGCCTTAGAAAGCATCACTACGAAAAAAGCTAGTGGAGGTGATGGAATTCCAGTTGAGCTGTTTCAAATCCTGGAAGATGACGCTGTGAAAGTGCTGCACTCAATATGCCAGCAAATTTGGAAAATTCAGCAGTGGCCACAGGACTGGAAAAGGTCAGTTTTCATTCCAATCCCAAAGAAAGGCAATGCCAAATGCTCAAACTACCGCACAATTGCACTCATCTCACATGCTCGTAAAGTAATGCTCAAAATTCTCCAAGGCAGGCTTCAGCAATACGTGAACTGTGAACTCCCTGACATTCAAGCTGGTTTTAGAAAAGGCAGAGGAACCAGAGATCAAATTGCCAACATCCGCTGGATCATGGAAAAAGCAAGAGAATTCCAGAAAAACACCTATTTCTGCTTTATTGACTATGTCAAAGCCTTTGACTGTGTGGATCACAATAAACTGTGGAAAATTCTGAAAGAGATGGAATACCAGACCACCTGACCTGCCTCCTGAGAAAACTATATGCAGGTCAGAAAGCAACAGTTAGAACTGGACATGGAAAGACAGACTGGTTCCAAATAGGAAAAGGAGTGCATCAAGGCTGTATATTGTCACCCTGCTTATTTAACTTCTATGCAGAGTACATCATGAGAAACGCTGGGCTGGAAGAAGCACAAGCTGGAATCAAGATTGCTGGGAGAAATATCAGTAGCCTCAGATATGCAGATGACACCACCCTTATGGCAGAAAGTGAAGAGGAGCTAAAGAGCCTCTTGATGAAAGTAAAAGAGGAGAGTGAAAAAGTTGGCTTAAAGCTCAGCATTCAGAAAACGAAGATCATGGCATCCGGTCCCATCACTTCATGGGAAATAGACAGGGAAACACTGGAAACAGTGTCTGACTTTATTTTTTTGGGCTCCAGAATCACTGCAGATGGTGACTGCAGCCATGAAATTAAAAGACGCTTACTCCTTGGAAGAAAAGTTATGACCAACCTAGATAGCATATTCAAAAGCAGGGACATTACTTTTCTGACTAAGGTCCGTCTAGTCAAGGCTATGGTTTTTCCAGTGGTCATGTATGGATGTGAGAGTTGGACTGTGAACAAGGCTGAGTGCTGAAGAATTGATGCTTTTGAACTGTGGTGTTGGAGAAGACTCTTGAGAGTCCCTTGGACTGCAAGGAGATCCAACCAGTCCATTCTGAAGGAGATCAACCCTGAGATGTCTTTGGAAGGAATGCTGCTAAAGCTGAAACTCCAGTACTTTGGCCACCTCATGAGAAGAGTTGACTCATTGGGAAAAACTCTGATGCTGGGAGGGATTAGGGGCAGGAGGAGAAGAGAACGACCAAGGATGAGATGGCTGGATGGCATCATGGACTTGATGGACATGAGTCTAAGTGAACTCCGGGAGTTGGTGATGGACAGGGAAGCCTGGCATTCTGCGATTCATGGGGTCGCAAAGAGTGGACACGACTGAGTGACTGAACTGAACTGAACCGAAATCAATTGACACACGTCTATGGAGTTGTCATGGGCTTCCTTGGTGGCTTGGTGGTGAAGAATTCACCTGCCATTGCAGGAGATGCGAGAGACAAAAGACGCAGGTTTGATCCCTGGATTGGGAAGATCCCCTGGAGAAGGAAGTGGCAACCCACTTCAGTAACCTTGCCTAGGAAAATCCCACAGACAGAGGAGCCTGGCGGGCTACAGTCCATGGGTCCTCAAAGAGTCAGACACGACTAAGCAACTAAACAACAGCAATATAGAGTTGCGATGAATCTGTATCTCTCCAACTCTCGGCTCTGCCCTCCTTTTTGTTGTCTTCAGTCACTGGTGGGCTTTTCCCACATGGAAGCAAGACAGGTATCAACCACTCTAGGTCTCATTCTACCAGCTCAGCAACCCCAACAGAAAGATAAACCACCTTTCCCAATAATCCCAGCAAACATCTCAAGGCTCACTCTTGTTAACTTGACTTGGGTCTTCTTTCCACTCACAGAAGTGAGGGCTGGAATTGCCCTTATTTAATCCACATGGTCTGAGAGAGGAGAGGAAGTGCAATTTCACAAGTGGAGATTCGGGTGTTGTATCCAGAAAAAGAGGGAATGAAAAAAACCTCATACATATGGACAAATGCTTTAAGATACCAGGGTGAAAGTGGAATTTTAACCAATCTCCAGTCTGGAAGATTAAAATTGGTAAAATATTATACCTGTGGTAAATGTTTGCATTATAGAACAATTACTCCGGCACAACAATAAAGTGCCTACTAATGGGTCTGTAGACTTCAAGATTATAGTTGAGGAGGGCACACACACACAGACACAAACGAAAATACAGCTAAAGCATTAAGAGATGTTGAATTAATACAAATTTGTGAGGGAAAAAAAGCATGCTTTAGTCAATGAATGAGAATGCAGAGTTTTACTTACTAGGGTCAAGTTTACATGCATTAAAAAATCCTCCCTTGAGACTTCATCAACTTTTATAATTGGAGTACAAAAGTTAAGTGTTTTAGTTGGGGCAAAAGGAAAAGAGCAGAGTTTTCCAACTGCATGTCTGCTCAGCTGGTCAGGGACAGTGGGAGAGAGGGTTGATAAAAGCACAAATCAGCAATGTTATCGCTCAGGCTTGGGGAGCTACTCCTGGCTGGTTGGGTGGGTCCATTCATGGATCCATACATAGTAGCATCTGAAACGGGGCACTGCCCCTTAGCCCCTCTTGCCTCTCGAGGGGTGTCATGAGAACACATCTGAGATCAGGACCTGGACACCATGTGGGGGATGAGATGGCTTCATTTCACTATCTTTGAAACTGTCACCAGAAATCCAGACAGAGGATACTGAAGATCTCTTTTATAAAAAGCTGAAAGAATCGATTTCTGGATGTTGGCTAGCTCTTCCTCCACGGGGCTTGAGGTCACTAGCCGATGCAATATAAGAGCGGGATTGATTGCCATAGCAGCATATATAATAATAATAAAAGATGTGTTACTGATACCCTGATACCGTAAGAGCTATTTTTATCTTGTTCTTCCCTTATTTTTCATCTGTATCAGTGTGGTTTATGTAAACCTGACACATTTGTGTATGTGAAACAGATGCAGGGCAAAGCACAGTCGTGTCTGTTTGAACCATATTTTTTTAATCATAGACATGATTTATGAAAATGTTCTAGGCGTATGAGTTTTTTCTTTCTCTCTCAAACAAAATGCACAGTAATTATAAATCTAACATTCAATTTTTCTGGTACTTGAAGAGCTAGAAGTTAAGTTTTAAAGTTGCTTTGCCTAATCTGTCTTCATTAGGTGTTGTAAGAGAAACTGCATGAGTTTCTGCAGATGCAAATTAGAATTTGAGAAAAGTTTTTTGCTCTTCAAATGCATGATATGAAATGGCTTCTCAACCACATGGAGCCACATCCCCTAAACACTCTCCACCACTGAGGGACTGGGTGCGGTTTCCCCTGCCGTCTCTCTGTGAATGGCAGAAAGAAAGGACCTTTCCCAACCTCTTCCTCCGATGCAGCAACTCACATAGTGTTTCCATGAGAGAGATTATTAACCCAAGTTTTACCAAGGCAAATGGCCCACTGCCTCTCAGATTTCTTGGACCTACAACCTAGAAGTCTTCTCCTTCACCCTCATGTCCAATCCATGACCAGTCCATGACTGTGGGTTGCATAGAGCTTATCTCCTTAATGCTTTTTTAGAATCTATCTGCTCTACACCACACATCCTAGAGACCAAAGCATCACCACCTTCCTCGTGGCCACAAAATCGCCCTTAAATAACCTCCATTTTGAAATCCATTCTTGCCCTCTTCAGGTTGAACCTTTTCTTCCACAGCCAGACCTACAGCTGGAGTAAGGGCTACCTGCCAGGAGCTGTGGTCTTCAGCACAATGACTGACTGACTGATGAATAATGAATAAATACCCCAATCTCTCTCTCTCTCCTTTCCCGTTTCCACATCCTCTGGCATCTTCCACTGACTGAACCCAACTCAGATGTAGACCGCAGCAAGGCCCAGCAGATGAACTTGGCAGAGGTCAGCCTTCCTGGGGTACAGAGCTGAAAGAGCAGGACAAGAAGGGCAGAGAGTGAATTCAGAGGCACAGAGAAACCAACCCCCACACAGCTTCTCGGCTTAGCATCCTTCCAATGGCACCCCAGTGTGCTCAGGTCTGATGCCTGCTAGCCCATTCAAATAGTCAGAAGTCAAAGTGTTAGAATTAAAGAAAAAAAGAATTGCACTTTTCTTACTTTTTCCTAGCTCTAGTAAGAAGCTGATGCCAAGACCTATTTTATGAGAAGATTTTCTGAGATTAGCACATTGTTCAAATGGACGCTGTTAAATTAATGTTATTTAAAGAGCTTGTAGGTGGTCTCTGCAGTCTTGTTTATGTAGCTACTTTCTCGTAACTTCCCACATTTCTTCCATTATGGCCTGTGCGAAATGCAAATGACACACCAGTCCCATTGGAATGATCCTGATTCTGAGTTCCTTTCCATGAACAGAGCTGCCTTGTCCCTGGGATTCATGCAAAGATGAATCAAGTCTGTTCACACAAAACCAACATGGGCAATAGCTTGTTCTTGCATACTTGTTAGCCTTTACAAAAAGGTAGATGTTTGCAGTAGTAGCTCTAAACTAATAAGAGCTTTTTCCTGTGCCAAAGGAGACATCACTTAAATGCACATTTTAAAGAAAATAGTGATCTGTTTCTGTCATCTATTTTATGCCATGGCTTTGTTCTTTGTCTTCCTTTTGCCCTCCTTTCCTGCCCTTTCTTTTGCCTTTCTCCTCCATGCTTTCTTTCATTCTTTAACATATTCTCCCCTTTTCTAGAATTTTTCATTTTTTACTAAGAATAGTATCTTATTCTTTTTAAAATTAATTTTTAATATAGAGAAATATAATGAAAAATTACCCATAGTTCCAGCCCTTGCAATTAACTACAATGAACAAACAGCATACTGCCTCTGGTCTTTTTTATACAAAGAGAACCCCTGCTGTCTCATTTAGCAAAGAGGCCAGTAGTATCTAATGTGTGTTGTTTGGGGGCCACTGCAGGCACTGGGCAGAAAGAGTTGCATCTTACTCTCTTGTAATACTTAGAGGGACTTACCTCTAGGAATATGCCTTGCAATGCAAAGGACACATGTTTGATCCCTGGTCAGGGAACTAAGATTCCACATGCCATGGGGCAACTAAGCCTGTGTGCTGCAACTACTAAGCCTGCAGGCCACAATTAGAGAGTCCGGGCACTGCCACGAGAGAAGCGGAGCAAGGAGGAACCCATGGCTGCAACTAGGACTGGACGCAGTCATATAAATAAATTTTTTTTTTTTAAAGAATACTTAGAAAATCATACTAGGTCATCTTTGTGGGACATGCAAACTAGGTAATGGAGATGTTTTGCAACCTTTTAACCTTTCTGTTTTTTGTTTTGTTTTGTTTTGTTTTTTTTTTTTTTCACAAAATTGAAAAGTTGCATTGCAGACTGAAGAAGCTGAAAGGTGGAAATAGGGAGAAATAGCCTTTGAAGACAGTTGTGAGCATGCTGTACTTCTTACCTTACCCCCAGTCCCCATCCACTGTGTGTGGGGGTTGCTTCCTCTTAACCCCAAGGCACAGAGTGAGGTTTCAAGCTCATCCTTCAGGGAAGCAGACAGACTTCCTGGAAACTCTGGGGCTATGGAGACTGTGCTGGGCCATTGCCTGAAAGGCATGGGAGAGGGTGACTTCTCTGGGCACAGCCCACACTTCCAGAATGTTTCCTCCGGACCACAAGCCAGCCACATAGGAGAGTCTCAGTCTGGAGGGCGCCAGGAGGGACAACGGATGGGGTGAACCTCACCAGGGGAAAGTGGGGAGCAGCCCGTGGGGGGATTTTGATTCACATAAGGGCCTGGAGAGGAGAGATCTCCAGCGATGAAGTGTCAGATGAGCCAGACTCCTCCGCAACACAACATCAGCCATGGCCAGAGAAAACCAACATTAAGTTACAGCAGGGCTGATCCAGAAGGATCTTTCCTACCTTGTAATTTTCCCAGGCCTGGCGGAGTCAGAAACAAAGTGACCAGGGCCAGAAAGATGGGAAAGATGGGGAAACGAAGAAAGATCTGCATGCCTCTTCCTCCGTTAGAGGCCTCAACTGGAGGCCACCTGAGCTGGGAAGAAGCAAAGGGGAATTTTGACTGTTACATGAAACTTCACATTATTTCTCGAAATGACACAATTTCTGAGACCATCTCTAGACTTTTTTCCAAGAGTGGGAAAGAGTTGCCCCCAAAGTAGGTTTGAATGGGCAAATGGGAGGAAAAGGGTGTTGTATGTTGCCATCTAATTGAGCAGCAAGTCTTTATGACTTAGAGGTCAAGTCTAAGTAGGAGACTCAGGTTCTATCTCCGGGTTAGGAAAATCCCCTGGAGAAGGAAATGGCAACCCACTCCAGTATTTTTACCTGGGAAATCCCATGGACAGAGGAGCCTGGTGGGCTATAGTCCAGGGGGTCGCAAAAGAGCAGATGTGACTTAGCGATGAAACAACACATCTACCCGCCTCTAAAAATTACAGAAATGACAGGCAAACTTGCCACCTCCAAACAAACGTAAACATTGTTCTTAACCCAATGCCCCGTTCGATTTCCACCTGTCTTCACCACCTGTAACCTTTATATTCCTATAAAGCATTTACCTATGTAAAGCTTTCTTCTTTCTTTTCTCTTATCTCCTATCGTTTGATCCTCGTGGCAACTCCTTGCAGGAACAGAGTGGAGCGCCAACTCCGCTTTAGCGGGGGTAAGGCTGAGGCTCACAGATGTCACAGATGTGTGCACACCTGCTTGGTGGCAGCAGAGCTCTGGCCTCAGGCTGCACTGCAATCCTAAGCAGGGACTGGGTAAGCAGCCCTTTCCCTGAGGACGTCAAGGTCTGTCTTTTCCTCTTTCCTCCCTTTCTCCCTGTAACTCACCCTCTGGAAGGGAATCTTGGTTTGCATCCTTGGTAAGCTGCCCTGCTCTGCTGCCCCTGCGTGCCTTTCCTGTTAATGGAAGGCCTGGCACCCCTACACCTTAGTCATGCCCAATTCATCCTAGTGGACGGGTCAGCCAAGCCAGCGTTTACTCAGGCCTGATGCCACTGGGCAGAGTCTTTTACAACACCACCAGCAATGGCCAATGAGGAGGCTTGCTTAGTTCAAGTTCATTGCCTTTTGGCATTGGTACCTGATGCCTTTGGGACAGATCCATGGCATTCCTTTATGAGGTACAATGACCATCTCTTGGGCAGTTTGGGAGCCCCCTGGTGTCATTTTGTTTGGCACTTAAGGCTGGAAGCCACCCCTGGGCTTCTCTCAGGATTTGGAATCATAGCCTTGTAGCTCAGAGTGGGCGATGCTTCATTAAACAGCCAACTCTGCATAGTTCTTGATAAGAGGGAGGCTGTAACACGCATGCTGGAAGGATACAGGGGAAAGTTTTTCAGATGGTTACCTTCCTTTCTGGCCTTTTAAAATTCAACTTAAGATTCTAATCAATTGAGGAAATGTCATGTCCATGGTTTGGGTCATCATAAAACATCATGGAAACCAATGTATCATCTGGGATTCTCCAGAGGAAAATGAGAACAGGGGTTCCCCCAGCTCTAGGGTCCCATCCAGGCCACCCTTTGGTTGAATTCATTTTCCTCATCCATATGACCCATTTATTTTTTTAAACTCCAAATCTGAATTTCCCCTTTACTAACCAGCCATGATTTGTGATTGGGGTGTCAAAGGTCTGTCAGAATACTGCTGTTGTTACAAGCATAGCTTTGGAACCAGTCCCGAGTCTGAATGTTGGATTAACTACTTTCTATAAGCGAGAACTTGGCCAAGATTAGTAGTTACTGGCTGCTGCTGAGCCTCTGAGTTTTACCTGTGCGGTGGTTTTCAGTGTGAGACCTGGACTAGTAGCTTCGACATCACTGAGGAATCTGTTAGGAATATGCCCTTTTCCAGCAACCTTCCCCTGGAACTCAGCTGAATCAAAAACTCCAGAGGTGGGACTAGCATGTTGAAATCACCCTTCTCAGTGGTCTACCTGGGCCAAAGCTTGAGACTTCCCTCTGCTCTGTATAGTAGAGTGAAGGTCTTGCCTTGATTGGGTTAGAGTTTGTGATTTAATGAGGGGACAAGCTGTGCTGGTCAGCGCTCTGCCCTGACACCTCTGCCCCGGGGCCCAGAGATATGAGCTGTGTGTGTCACTGGGTGAGCACACGAAAGGAAGCGAGGTTTAGCCACATCTTTGTGGCACTGCTGTGCTGGTATCTGTATAAGTGGCTGGGAGACAATCTCTCAGGTCCTGAGGAGCTCTAATAGGGAAAGGCAGTCAGTAAAAGGATGCTCAGTGGGCACAGAAGATGCTTGGTGAGGTGGAGCCCTTGAGGGACACGGGCAGGCCCCGCAGCAAATCTTCACGTCCACACTCAGGTCTTAAAATAACTCTGACGTCGTCTGAATGAGGCTGAAGGCTTCCGGCCCCTCACAAGCTGCTCATCTTGCCGACATCTGGGGGAACTATCTGTTTCTTTGTTCTCAGCCTCTCTGAACTTGGTTTGCTGGTGGGATTGGCAGGATCTTCTCATTAGGAGAAGGATAGGGGAAAAGTCTCCAGTTGGCCCGACTCTCCAAGTATCACACGTTTGCTCCTCTGCCGTGCAGGACACTCCAGCGCTGTGCACATAGTTTCTGCATGACCATGGTTCTCTCTAGCAGCAGGGTGAACCGCCCCCCTCAGTCATGCTGAGGCTTTTGTAGAGCCATTCTCCTTTGTAGAGCCATGTGCTCAGGAGGGCAGGGAAGCCTGGAAATGTCTGCTGAAGTTAACAGCACCCTGCCTGGAAGGCACTGGAACTGGGGCCCCCCAGGTGGCCACGGAATCCCTGGTCTCGCAGGTAAAATTTGAGAGCACAGAGGGAGGAACACGTCAGGCGATGCTGACAAGGCAGGGTGCCAGCCTTCTGGCTCTGGTTGTGATGGGCGGAAGCCTCCTGCCTGGCATGTGGTCAACACCAGATCTCTGCTCCATCCGATCAAAAAGTAGTCGCGAGGAGCCGTGCCTTTTCCCTGGAGTCATCCTCTGCTTCATCTAAGCACTTCACATTCCGAGAAAGAAAATGCACGCTCTCTGAAAACCTTTCCTGGCCCCATGAGGATCCAAAAAGCAGAGTGAGAAAAGAACAGGGACTGTTGGGCACTGACGTCTCAACAGACTTCCCTTTAGAAGCGCGACACCCATGGGAGGCGGCAGGTAGAGACACAGGCACACGGCGCCTTCTGAGGGTGGAACCCAGATCCCTGCTAGTTTCTCCGCATATTGTTTCTTCAGCTTTGGTCACACGAGGCTCTCTAATCTGTTTTGGGATTCCACTGTGACTGTTTCTGATGTATTATTACTGCTAAATTTGTTGTGGGAAGAATGAATAATGACTGTTATCCTTGAAAGGAAACTCACAATGCAGGTATGGGTTCATTTACATCTCGGCTCAAGCACTGTCCATCCTACATGGCAGATTCAGGGGCGAGAGGCATGTACTTAAAAAAAAAAACAAAACTGAATCTAAATAATGTGAGCCGCACACTTCCTCCATGAGGGTGCTCAGTGTCAGCTACAGGATGAGCAAGGTGGTGGTGTTGGCAAGGGTGGTGGAGAGACACACCCCAAACGTGGTTCATGAACAGAGTTACCACTAGTTCAAAAGGAATAAGGGCCCCAGATCTGTGTTCAAGGACCTGCCAATTCCCTAAGTCTCCTTCCCTCTTGCTGATTGCTGCTCCTGACATACTCAGTGGGGCATGATGGTGCTCATTTTTCTACTAGAAAGAAATAGGGCAACATTTTAACTACAAGTGGGACAATGTGACCAACAGCAGATTAATGCATGTTTGATTAATTGTGCATCTTCCCCACAGTGAAACCCTGACAAATGAAGAACACACCAAGTCCTGCAGGCCAGAGGGAAGGGCACCTCAGTGCTCAGGATTTTATCATCACTACTCAGATTGATTGCTTTACCCCTCATCCCTGCATGGGTACTATACGCTCACCTCTGAGCTGAGAGTTCCAAGGAATTCAGGCTTAAATGCATTGTGGTCATTCTTGCTTGTTGGTCTCTGTGGAGAGAGACACTCGCAGTCAAGTCACACTAAGCCTGGACTCTGAGGAAGCATGAGGGGTGCACGCGCAGGAGGATGGCAGGATGCAAACCACAGGATAGGAGGAAAAGACCCTGCAGGCGGAGGGAATGGCCTGGCGTGGGTTTGGAGGTGGGCATGGGGTCCACTGGAGAAGGGAATGGCAAACCACTTCAGTATTGTTGCCTTGAGAACCCCGTGAACAGTATGAAAAGGCAAAATGATAGGATACTGAAAGAGGAACTCCCCAGGTCAGTAAGTGCCCAATATGCTACTGGAGATCAGCAGAGAAATAACTCCAGAAAGAATGAAGTGATGGAGCCAAAGCAAAAACAATACCTAGTTGCGGATGTGACTGGTGATAGGAGCAAGGTCCGATGCTGTAAAGAGCAATATTGCATAGGAACCTGGAATGTTAGGTCCATGAATCAAGGCATACTGAAAGTGGTCAAACAGGAGATGGCAACAGTGAATGTCAATATTCTAGGAATCAGTGAACTAAAATGGACTGGAATGGGCAAATTTAACTCAGATGACCATTATATCTACTACTGTGGGCAGGAATACCTTAGAAGAAATGGAGTAGCCATCATGGTCAATAAAAGAGTCCGAAATGCAGTACTTGGGTACAATCTCAAAAATGACAGAATGATCTCTGCTCATTTCCAAAGCAAACCATTCAATATCACGGTAATCCAAGCCTATGCCCCAACCAGTAATGCTAAAGAAGCTGAAGTTGAACGGTTCTATGAAGACCTACAAGACCTTTTAGAACTAACACCCCAAAAAAGATGTCCTTTTCATTATAGAGGACTGAAATGCAAAAGTAGGAAGTCAAGAAACACCTGGAGTAATAGGCAAATTTGGCCTTGGAGTACAGAATGAAGCAGGGCAAAGGCTAATAGAGTTTTGCCAAGAGAACGCACTGGTCATAGCAAACACCTTCTTCCAACAACACAAGAGAAGACTCTACACATGGACATCACCAGATGGTCAACACCAACATCAGATTGATTATATTCTTTGCAGCCAAAGATGGGAAAAGCTCTATACAGTCAGCAAAAACAAGACTGGGAGCTGACTGTGGCTCAGATCATGAATTCCTTATTGCCAAATTCAGACTTAAATTGAAGAAAGTAGGGAAAACCACTAGACCATTCAGGTGTGACCTAAATCAAATCCCTTATGATTATACAGTGGGAGTGAGAAATAGATTTAAGGGACCAGATCTGATGCCTGATGAACTATGGTGGAGGTTCAAGACATTGTACAGGAAACAGGGATCAAGACCATCCCCATGGAAAAGAAATGCAAAAAAGCAAAATGGCTATCTGAGGAGGCCTTACAAATAGCTGTGAAAGAAGAGAAGCAAAAAGCAAAGGAGAAAAGGAAAGATATAAGCATGTGAATGCAGAGTTCCAAAGAAAAGCAAGGAGAGATAAGAAAGCCTTCCTCAGGGATCAATGCAAAGAAATAGAGGAAAACAATAGAACGGGAAAGACTAGAGATCTCTTCAAGAAAATTAGAGATACCATGGGAATATTTCATGCAAAGATGGGCTCGATAAAGGACAGAAATGGTATGGATCTAACAGAAGCAGAAGATATTAAGAAGAGGTGGCAAGAATATACAGAAGAACTGTACAAAAAAGATCTTCATGACCCAGATAATCACGATAGTGTGATCACTCACCTAGAGCCAGACATCCTGGAATATGAAGTCAAGTGGGCCTTAGGAAGCACCACTACAAACAAAGCTGGTGGAGGTGATGGAATTCCAGTTGAGCTATTTCAAATCCTGAGAGATGATGCTGTGAAAGTGCTGCACTCAATATGCCAGCAAATTTGGAAAACTCAGCAGTGGCCACAGGACTGGAAAAGGTCCGTTTTCATTTCAATCCCAAAGAAAGGCAATGCCAAAGAATGCTCAAACTACCGCACAATTGCACTCATCTCACATGCTAGTAAAGTAATGCTCAAAATTCTCCAAGGCAGGCTTCAGCAATATGTGAACCGAGAACTTCCATATGTTCAAGCTGGTTTAGAAAAGGCAGAGGAACCAGAGATCAAATTGCCAACATCCGCTGGATCATGGAAAAAGCAAGAGAGTTCCAGAAAAACATCTATTTCTGCTTTATTGACTATGCCAAAGCCTTTGACTATGTGGATCACAATAAACTGTGGAAAATTCTGAAAGAGATGGGAATACCACCTGACCTGCCTCTTGAGAAAACTATATGCAGGTCAGGAAGCAACAGTTAGAACTGGACATGGAACAAGAGACTGGTTCCAAACAGGAAAAGGAGTACGTCAAGGCTGTATATTGTCACCCTGCTTATTTAACTTCTGTGCAGAGTACATCATGAAAATCGCTGAGCTGGAAGAAGCACAAGCTGGAATCAAGATTGCTGGGAGAAATATCAATAGCCTCAGATATGCAGATGACACCACCCTTATGGCAAAAAGTGAAGAGGAACTAAAAAGCCTCTTGATAAAAGTGAAAGAGGAGAGTGGAAAAGTTGGCTTAAAGCTCAACATTCAGAAAACTAAGATCATGGCATCTGGTCCTATCACTTTGTGGGGAAACAGTGTCAAACTTTATTTTTTGGGGCTCCAAAATCACTGCAGATGGTGATTGCAGCCATGAAATTAAAAGACACTTATTCCTTGGAAGAAAAGTTATGACCTAGATAGCATATTCAAAAGCAGAGACGTTACTTTGCCAACAAAGATCTGTCTAGTCAAGGCTATGGTTTTTCCAGTGGTCATATATGGATGTGAGAATTGGACTGTGAAGAAAGCTGAGCGCCAAAGAATCAATGCTTTTGATCTGTGGTCTTGGAGAAGACTCTTGGAGAGTCCCTTGGACTGCAAGGAGATCCATCAGTCCATTCTAAAGGAGATCAGTCCTGGGTGTTCATTGGAAGGACTGATGCTAAAGCTGAAACTCCAAAACTTTGGCCACCTCATGTGAAGAGCTGACTCATTGGAAAAGACCCTGATGCCGGGAGGGATTGGGGGCAGGAGGAGAAGGGGATGACAGAGGATGAGATGGCTTGATGGCATCACGGACTTGATGGACGTGAGTCTGAGTGAACTCCGGGAGCTGGTTATGGACAGGGAGGCCTGGTGTGCTGCGATTCATGGGGTCGCAAAGAGTTGGACAGGACTGAGTGACTGAACTGAACTGAACTGTGGGAAGGAGGTGCTTGTGGGAGTCCTGAGGGGCTGGACTAAGGGATGTCAGGAGGCAGGGAGTGAGGCAAACATGGCAGGCTGGGACGCTGCCATTTCATTGACTTTGCAAAGGACAGCCTTAGAGGGTTCCTGAGCCTGCGAATGATAAGATCACATCTGTGTTTTGGGAATGAAAGCCGGTGTTGAATGTTGAAGGTGAACTGAGAGAAAGAGAGGCAGGCAGCTGACCAGCCATTCAGAGGGCCCAAATCACTCTAGGCAAAGCTCTCTTGACAGCAGTGGAGACAGGGGTGGATGGCACAAGTTGATGTGAGGTCACCGTGGGGCAAGAGGTTTCGGTTGGGGGTGAAGAATAAGTTGCTGATGATCACGCCAAGCCTCTGTTTGTCCTTCTCAAGCCGTGATTTGTGAGGAATGGTTCCTGAGGGCCTTGAAGCCCTGCAGACCTTCCCGGTAACCTCCCCCTGAAGGTCACCAGCGGTGAGGCATCTGAGGGATGAGACAAGCTTGCACCATCGGATTTTTCACCTGGGCCCAACCCGAGGTCTGCTACCTTCTGTGGGAGGGAGGCACTGGAAGCTTTGGAGAACTAGCTTCCAATTCCATCCAGGAGGAGATTTCTGAGTTACTCTGACTCATACATGGAGTCCTGGGTCCTGCCCACAGAGGAGCAGACTGCTGAGAGAGCCACGTGCTGACCAAGGTGGGTTCTCATCCGTAATGAGACAAGCTCCTCATTCACTGCATTACTGACCACTTCTTGCCTTGGGTGCTGCTTAATACACATAAATTCCTTTAATCCACATTCTAACATTTTATCACCACTTTAGTGATGATGAAATGGGCTCATTGGACTTCCTAAAACTGCTTTCCTCTCGTTTTGCTCTCAAATTTTGATAAAAATAAATCAATTGGTTTTCTGGTCTATTAGTGTGTGCCACTTGATGGGTCTCTCTTTGTAATCTGAGCCATTCTTTTCTTCTCTGACAACCTTCTCAGGTCCTACTGAGTGCCTCAGCATCAGCCTTTTTTCACTCACTGATGTGGATACCTGATGGAGCCTTTCAACTGGAAACTCATGTTGCTCAGTTCTGTTCACATCATCTCGTTGCCCTCATCAGATACCTCGTTCTAGTGCTTCTGCAGGTTTATGACTTTGGATCCTTGACTGCCATTGTGAAAGGGTCTGGTTGGGAAGGAGGGCATGGAAATAAATGAGCATGTGCTCAAGTCCTTGTGTTTAAAAAGAGCTATTTTAAGCAGTTAAGTATTTTGAGCTATTTTAAGTATTTTTCGAAAACTCCATCAGAAACTGAGGCTCACATCACTCATTATTAGAGAAATGCAAATCAAAACTACAATGAGGCGTTACCTCATATCAGTCAGAATGGCCATCATCAAAAAGTCTATAAACAAACAAACAAAAAGTCTACAAACAATAAACACTGGAGAGGACGTGGAAGGAAGGGAACCTCCTATACTATTGATAGGAATGTAAATTGGTACAGCCTCTATGAAGAATGCTATGGAAGTTCCTTAAAAAACTAAAAACAGAGTTACCATATGATCTAGCAGGCCCACTCTTGGGCATGTATTCAGTGAAAACCGTAACTCACAGTGGCTAAGACTCTGCACTCCCGAAGGAGGGGGCCCAGGGCTTGATACCTGGTTAGGAAACTAGATCCCACATGCAACAATTGCAGATTCTGCATGCTGCAGCTAAGGCCCAGCACAGCCAAATAAACAAAACAAAACACGTGCACCTCTGTGTTCATTTCACCACTATTTACAATAGCCAAGATATGGAAGCTACCTAAATGTCCACCAACAGAATGGATAAAGACGACACACACACAATGGGATACTACTCAGTCACTGCAAAGAATGAAATACTGCCATTTGCAGCTACATGGATGGACCTGCAGATTATCAGACTAAGAGAAGTCATTCAGATAGAAGAAGACAAATATCACATGCTATCACTCATATGTGGCATCTAAAAAATCATACAAATGAACTTATTTACAAAAGAGAAACAGACCCATAGAAATCGAAAACAAACTTATGGTTACCAGAAAGGAAATGTGGTGGGGAAGGATAAATTAGGAGTTTGGGATTCACATATACACACTTCTATAAATCAGGTAGATAACCAACAAGGACCTACTGTATAGCACGGGAACACTACTCAATATTCTGTGATACCTACATGGGAAAAGAATCTGAAAAAGAACGGAAGAAAAAAAGGGAAACTATTGGCTGTCCAACCTAACACCAAATAGGCCAACTGGAAATAATAGGCTAATTAGCATCACCAGTACCTAGAATAATGCCTGGAACCTAAAAAGTACTCAACAAATACTTGGAGACCACATACTATAGAACTTTGATGCTGCTCTTGAATCGCTGTGATGTGCGTGTGTGCACGACTGGGGCGATGAGTATGGTGAGAAAGCACGGACTTACACTGCAAGCACACCTGGGTTCCACCCTCGACCCTACAGAGGCCAAGCAAGTGAGTCTGAGGCTCAGCTTTCTCCTCCACAACACGACATGCAGAAGTGCAGTGAAGATCAGACTTCAAGATGCTGGTCATTTTAATACGAATTAACAGCTACTAGTTCTCACACCTTTCCAAGTACTTCCTATATATTCTCTTAACTATTCCACACAACAGCCCTATGAAGTGGGTGATATTTACATCTCATCTTATGGACGAGGACAGGAGATTCAGAGAAGTGAGGTTATTCACCCCAAGTGCCCCACTACAGAGTGAGGAAGGCAGGTTAAGATTCACACTCAAGTCTACGGTATTTACGACAGAGCCTCAGACGTGCTGGCTATTATCGTTGTGTTCAATAAAACTGAGACACAATGTCCTGATTAATAATATCTTTTTTTTTCTGGTAGCCATAATCGATGAAAACAAGAAGGATTACAAGGATCCCCTGGTGGTAAAAAGTGAAGTGGCTCCTTGGAGAGGTTATGCACACGTGTCTTTTAGCACTAACATTCTGCTGTTCAAAGGTCCTTCCTCTCCCCAGCAGTTTTCAAACTATCGAAACCCAACTCAACGGTTTTCCAAGAGCTCACAAGATAGATTTAGGACTCAGATTTTCTCTCACCTCTGATATGTACCCACTGATTCCATTTGGATTCCACAAGATGACTGCCAGAGGCCTCAGGCTTACACCAGCTCCTGTGGAAACAAGGCCTCTTTTCAGTAATTCTCACAAAAACTTTGGAGTCGAATCTCTCCCTGCATCCGATGATCCCACTCCCGCAGCCTCGGTTGGAAGTCTGTCCACACGACATTATGTACACTTGAAAGAGAGAACAAGATGGTTTCCCCCCAAACAATCAAACTGCTGAGTTGAGGAGATGGAGAAAGGGATGGCGAACAGTAAAAACAGATGCTCCTGTGAGGCGATCCGCAAGGTGGGGCTGAGAGCTGGGGCACTGAAGCGAGATGGAGAGGACTCAGCGAGCCTCAGACGCCTCGGTTAAGAACCACAGGCTCACACAACTTCCCATGCGGGGTGGGGGCACTATTCACGACGCAGAGTCTGGATGAGCAGCCCACTGTGTGAAGTGCCCACGTCCCACTTCAACTAGAGCGAATCCGTCCTGATAGGATCCAGTGCCTCGAGTCGTTACTGGTCAGTCTCTTGGCTGCACTTTTGTAACTGAGGCAGGGAGCTCACCTGCTCTTCCCCATCTCCTCGGGGTAAGTCAAGAAAGGCACAGTGAACGTTTGGTGTGTGACTGAGTGAATATGCTGGCTACAGGGTGCTCGTGGAGGCTACAAAGAAGAATCCGAGGTTCTCCACTCCACATTCTCACCACTCATGGTTCTGGCAACCACCATACGTGTGACCATCGATTTAATGGCGGTTTGAATGGCTGGACCACGCTGCCCCCCGCCACCCGAATGAGAACAGAGATTGTATCTGGCTTAACACTGTGACAACCATATAATGTTCAATCAATACTTGTTGATTTTGGCTGACTCTATAAAGTTAATAATGCCTTTTTAAATTATATAGATAATACACAAATGTGTATCGGTTGGAAAAATATTGTAACATTACAGAAAAGGCTAAGAATTCTCTGACCGATCCCTAATCTCAAATACTCCCCTTCTGGCAAAGTGACGACAGCAACCATGATGGCAAATATCATTTTAGTGTTTTCTTTGTAAGTGAGGTTTACTTACATACAGTTTTGTGGAAATGTATGATATTGTTTCGAGACTTATACCCAGTTCCACCCCGTGTCCTCCAGCAGTTACATCTTACATAACTATACAACAAACCAGGAGATGACATTGGTACAAAGCAGGTATATAGTTCTGTGCCATTTTATCACATGTAGATTTGCGTGTCTGCAACCACAGTCAAGATACAGCGTTATTTCTTCAATAAATTATTCTAATTATTCCATCAGCTACTCTTTTAGATGCTCCTACCTCTACCTCCCCCCTACTATTCCCAAACTTCTGCCAACCACTAATCTATTCTCTATAATTCTATCATTTGGAGACAGAATTATACAAATAGAATTATAAATTATGTTAAATGCAACCATGCAGTATTTGACCCTCTGAGATTGTTTTTGTTCACTCAGCGTAGTGCCTTTGAAATGGAACCTTTCTCTTTTTTTTTAAAAATAACATAAATGACACTGTGTTACACATAAGCTTTGTAACTAGACCATGTATCCCAGACCCTCACCTTCAGGATATTCCAACATAGCTAATCCACTGTAACTGTCACATGATGTTCCATGGAGCAGTTTCATCATGCTTTCATAATTCCCCTACTGACTGCTGCCTATGAGCTCTCTCCCCTCAAGACGCTGCTTACGATGCAGCCGCTTTCCTAGGCTCTTTCATATACAGGTCCACATCTGTGAGTCGTGCTTAACCAGAGCGGGAAAAGTAGATACTGGGGAAAGGGTGCCCCAAAAAAGAGTCCAGAGGGGAGTCTCAAATCTTTAAACAAGGCATGTGATCAAGTTCTTATGGTTCCTGAATCTCTTGTTTAACACTTTTGCTAGGAGGTAAGGTGCCTTCCCACCACCTAGAAACATGAATGAAGCTGAGGTGAAGGAGGAGAAAAATCAATATTTTCCCAGTTGCCCACCATTGTTAAGTGAATAAATCCCATGGCAATGACTTCTACCCCCCACCCCCGTGTTCTAGAAAGATCCTCTAAAGACACACACACACACCCCCCAAGAAACACAGGAGCAGATGACAGAATGCCTATCAGCCTTCCTTTCACTTCTCTGCAGATAATAAGACCATCTCTCTGTGTGACGAGTGGGTGGAAAGATGTCCCACAGCCCCGTGATGAAGTGCTGATGCCAAGGGCCTCGAGGGAACAGGGTGGCAGTGAGACCCTGGGAATTCTCCTGTGAGACAACTCAAGTTACAAGCTCTCAGCCCCATCCTGACAGAACTTGACCATGGTTTCCAGGCCAGAAAGCTTTGGCAAGCCCCAAGCCCCAAACTCTGGTACTGGGGCCAGACTGATTTGTGAAGACTCAAATCCTTCTCTACCTCCTCCCTTCTCGTGCCACACTCTGAGCCCTCTGTACAAAATCCTGGGCCTGTTACTCCTGTCTGGGAAGCTCAGAATTTAAAAATTTTTTTTAATTCTTTGGGAAAAAACAGGGGGGGTGCCGCTCATGTTAATAGACAACCCAGGAATCTAAACTGAAAGCAGAGGCCGTGTAAACAAAACCCTTTTATGTGGTAGCTCCAAATGAGTTTACTTTAACAAAAACAGGACAAGTAAATAAGTGAGGTTTACAAATATAAACTGCAAAGTTGCTGAAGTGTGAGATAAATTGTCTAAAGCCCTTCTGTTTAAATTCTATGGCCTGGCATTTCTCCTTTTGAGTTTCTATCAGAGAGAATCTGGGGTGGAGAGAATGTTCTGTACAAGAGAAAAGAATTTCTCAGAGTGGGGCCAAGCAATGATCTGATTAGGGGATTTCCTGCAGGGACCTGCCAGGGTTGGGCCCTCCTCTATCCCAGTGTACAGGGAGATACCTGGCTGGTGGTAGCACCTGAGTAACCCCACTCCACAGAAGGGACTCTTCTAAACATCTTGTTCTGCCAATGTGACCCCAGAGAGCAATGCTGTGCTGGAGGTGGGTAGGGATAACAAGAAAATTCCATCAGATGTCATTGTTACTTGAAGGGAAATCTCCTTTTATCCACCAAGAAGCAGAGGGTGTGCCCAGCAGGTGGAATTCATTACAAAGACTAGTGTCCCTGCCAGCAGGATTGGTGACCTGGCATTCAACCACTCTCCCAGGGAAAAAAATCTAAACATGGCATGAGATTTCATCGGGGTGGTTCTGAGACAGTCAGCTGGATCTGGAGGTGGGGGGAGGGGGTCAAACCAGTACAAGGACTGTGGGAAGAAGGCAAAGAGTGGTGGGGTGGGGAGGCGGGTGGTAAGAAGACCCGTGTGCCCTGGTGTGCTCGTGAGTGTTTCAACATCTTGCAGATGGGGGAAGAGTCCTGATTTGTTTTTGGATTTCCATGGAGTAACTACTTCCAGCAAGGGCAATTTCAAGTCACCAGTGGGAATCACTTGACTCACAAAACTCTTGAAAATTTAACAATCCAGCTCTCCCTAGCTGGTATGAGCTGGCTCCAGCCAAGCAACGCGTGCATGGGGCAGGAAGTGGATCGCAAAAGCTTGGGGTGGGAGGCAAAGTGGGAAGACTAAACTCTGAACTATTTTCCCAATGACTTAGAATGCCCTATGTTTCTTTTCTTTCTTTTTTTTTTAAATAACGCTTAGAATGTTTGTTCAACATCTGCTGCTCTTTTAGACTCAATGGCTGCACGGCATTTCTCTGGGTTATTGATATAGTCTATGCCTGGCATGTAAGAGAGGCTCAAAACATTTTCTGATTGGTCTAAAGGTCTGATGGATGCTATAATTTGTAAGAGTACCCACTATGTCCAACGCATTGGACTAAGTCCTTGACAGGATGTATCTATTTATCTTCATTGCCAGCTTCTCAAATCATGATAGGTGGATCACATGGAGAATTGACCATATTTAAGTTTACCTGGGCTGTGCCCCAGATCTTCATTTAAGCAGGCTTTCCACATGGATTTTATACAAACTGAAATTTTAGAACCACTTCCTGGTGGGGGAGATCTTATTACCATTATATAGATGAGGCAACTGATGCCAGTAACTTTCCCAAGGTTGTACATTAGATAACCAGTCCAAGACACCCAGTTAGATCTGCCAGCTGTCAGTATTAACCAGCAGACTGGATGGGTTCCCATATAACAAACCTGAGTAATTGGATGAGTGAGTGAGTCAGCGCATGACAGATCTCTCCACACCAAACGTCCACTGTGGAATTCAACGTGAACGTCAAAGAAGAGCAAGTCAACAGGGGTCAATTATGCTAATTTGGGGGCAAGGTGATGAGGCTTAAAGTAAAGATGTTGAAAACAGAATGTAAGACACTGTGGTAATGATTCGGTGTTTAGCTATGAATCAGGGACTGTGCGAATTTTGCATCACTGCTTCACTTAATCTGTGTAACAACTCAACAGGAGAAATGCTGTCATCCACGCTTTACAGCGTGTGATTCAGAAAGAAGAACTCATTGAGTTCACCATTAGGAAGCAGAACCGCTGGGACTAGAACTCTAGACTTCCTGAGTCTCTGCTCCCTGGCTTCTGATAAGTAGGGATTCAAACCTATGCACTGGGACTAAAGCCGAAGGTCAAGGCCACCCTGAGGGAGGGTGGAGGCAAGTCTTGGGAGTGGGCTTCCAGGTCTAGCAAGGGGAGCCTTCAGCAGTGACTGGGAGAAGCTGAGTGGAGGACTGGGAACGTGAGCCTGTGTGTATCTGGTTCTTGGAAGATGTCACTGAGGCTGGAGCATCCTCAATGCGTGTATGAACAGATGCTAACTGCTGGTGAAATATTCTCTGACAGCTCTTCAGGAGTCTAGGTCCTGAATTTTGTCTTATCTCACAGCCATGCACAGGTCAAAGGAAGCTTGGAGCATCTCTTCTTGGAACTGAGGTCATTTCTTGGAGATGAAGGTCATCAGTGGTGATTAAAACTTCAAAATAAAAAGGAAGTGCCTGCTGAAGAATGTTCTATAATTTTTTCCCCTTCCTCTTCATCTTTCCTACTCATAGTTGTGCACAGAGCTAATGACAAAAGGTTGAAAATAAAAGACTTGTTGGCCGGAAGAAGCACATACTTGTGCAGTGGGGAGAACCAAGTTGGAGAGCCTGCCTTCTGCCAGGAAGACAGCCTTCCTGGGAATCATCCCTCTCGAGTATGAGGGTTTGGAATGAACCCAGCATGACATAATTAATAAGCAGATCACTGTCTGCACACAGCCTTTCTTTAAAGAATGTCTGGGGTTCTGTGGGTGGGAAGAAGCCAGGACAGCTGGCTAAGGGTGAAGAGGAAGGGGCATCCACCTAGTGACTCTGCCAAGGCTGTGCTCTTTACTGACCTGCTCTGGTCCTGGTCTTTCCCAAAGCACAGGAGTCGGGGTGGGGCAGGTGGGCAGTTTTCCTGCATCACCACTGGGCTTATAAACTGGTCTAATCTCTCTGGAGGGAAAATGGGTAAAAATGTCACCACCTCTAATGTGTGCCCACTGCTGACTATTATAAACCACTAGGGTTTTGGAGCTGTTTGTTACTGTAGTATTATTTAGCCCTATCCTGACTGAAGTAGTAGACAATGATGGACATTTAGGCAAAAGGTATTTGCACCTACAAAAAAACCTTATGTGCCTCTAAAATTAGGAGATAGTTGCACATTTGTTAAAAAAAAAAAAAAAGAAAGAAACTTTTCTTGGTCACACAGCATAGCACTGGGACTTTAGCCTCTGACCGAGGATTGAACCTGTGCTCCTCGCACTGGAAACATAGAGTCTTCCCCACTGGACCACTGGGGAAGGCCCAGATAGTTGCACATTTATTCATGTGTAAGGTTCCCTGGAATGTATTTTCAAATGGAAAAGCCGTGAGAGCAAGCAGCACTTAGGGCATGCTTCTCCTTCGGCAAATCTAGACGAGTGCAGGTGCCGCGGGCATCTGAACACGCCGCACAGTCCCCTCCCCTCCCTTGGCACCCTGTCTCAGGGCAGTGCAAGGGCCCCGACCCTCAAGTGCGCTGCTTCATGCCTTCAGTTTCTCAGCAGCGCTCATCTGCACAGCGCCACAAACACCCAGGAAGTCACAGCCTCTGAATGTCTTCCGTTTTCTCTATGCCTCGCAACATGCATCACGCATGGCGCTCCCGGCACTATCACCATCTCCCTGGGCACTGAGAGGCGGGGACAGGGCCTTATGGGTTTGGGAAGATAGCTTCCCCAACTCCCTGTGTGGCTTCCTTTTTTCTGTCACTCACTGCGGCACCTGGCAGCCCAGGATTTGTGAAAAGATGGATCACGTGGGCTACCCCTTCACACAACTCTCTTTATCTCATGTTGTCCCCAGATACCACTGCTGCCACTTAGGACGTAAACCTTATCTCAGTGTTTGGCTCCCTCCCCGCTTTCAATAGTACTGATGGCTAAAGTGACTGGCGTTCGGTGTGGTTTACTTTCCCAATGATCGTGGCATTGTGTAGGCAAGATGTGTGCCATCGGGGATGCTTATGCCACAGCCAAGCACTTGTGCTTAGTCGCTCAGTCGTGTCTGACTCTTTGCAACCTGATGGACTGCAGCCCGCCAGGTTCCTCTGTGCATGGGGATTCTCCAGGCAAGAGTATCAGAGGGGGTTGCCTTACCCTCCTCCATGGGTTCTTCCCCACCTAGGGGTTGGGTCTCCCACATTGCAGGTGGATTCTTTGCTGACTGAGGTACCAGCGAAGCCCTATTTATTAATAAATGCAGGTCTCCTTGGCCTTAGAAGACTTAAAATAATACTAACACTAACTGCAGGCGGTGCTATTGGTAAAGAATCCAGCTGCCAATACAGGAGATGTAAGAGACGCTGGTTCGATCCCTGGGTTGGAAAGATCCCCCAGAGAAGGGAATGACAGCCCACTCCAGTGTTCTTGCCTGGAGAATCCCATGGACCGCAGAGCCTGGTGGGCTGTGGTCCATGGCGTTGCAGAGTTGGACACGACTGAAACAACTTAGCACACCACTACTACTGATGGTAATCATTGAGCTGGGCCCCCCGCTAAGCACTTCCTGGATAATCAGACTCAGCCCTCACTCTCTGTCTCTGTGAAGGAGCAACAGAATGACCTGCACGCTGCAGATGAAGATGCTGAATGCTAGGAGGTGAAGCCAATGAGCCAAGGTCACTTAGTTTGGAAGGGATAATGCTGAGACTGCAATCCCTGTATCTTGGCCTCTGGATTTTGAGCTATAATTCACCACTCTGGGTCCTGGGCTTCTTAATGGTGAGGCATGTGCTTTGACACAGTCCTCACTCCCCACCACGAGCTCTCACTGGATCTGAGTCAGTAGAGGCAATGGGAGAGAAGAAATTAAGAAATAAATCATCAAAGGCATCAACCTCAGCATGGCTCTTTCTCGGAACTTCCCAAAGTAAGATGGCACAGTGCCTGCCTGGCTGGCCATGAGCCATCCCTCCAATCATTCAACTGATCAAACACATCTTCCGCCTACACCTACCAGGTATTCCGCGTTATTACACAAGGTGGATGTCAAATGGAACACACAGGGACCCATTCTTCCCCTCATGTAAAAGTCCTTTCCCTCTCCAACAGTGTTATAAAAAATGAATTGGGGCAAAAATGCCAGTAACCTAGCAGCCCTGCCCACAACTGGTCCGTTTCTCTTTGTCCCAAAGTATCTCTCTCTCTCAAGAGCCAGTGGACAAACAGCAGAGAAGACCGTGATTTTAAATAATTTCACCTTTTTAGTTTTGCAGCTTTTACAAGGCCACTCACGCAGCCCAGGTGGAGCATCCTCGTCTCCACCCAACCAGTGAAGCTGAAAAAGTAGCTTCCTTCTCTTAGAAGCAGGCCCAGATGCCTTGGGATGGCCGACCGGACCCCTGATAACCTGGTCTGTGTACAGCGGTCACCATGGGCACTGCCCAGTAACTATCTCTCTGCTGGACTTCTCTGAGTTCTATCAACATACTATGTCCTTACCAACCTCTGGGCCTCTGGCTGTATCACCTCCCCATGACCACATGAAAACTACATCCACCCCCTTACTCCTCGACTAGGTTAAGGGACGCCATCCTTTAGGATTGACACACAGCATACTTCCTACAGGAAACCTGGGTTGGCTGCCACCTTCTCAAAAACCCTTGCATGGAGTAAACGTATTTCCATCCTATCTTCCCAATTCCTCAGTACTTTTTACTAAAATTATAGGGGCTGACCACAGTTTGACTATTTGACCCTTTTATGGTGTTCCCTGACCTTTTTATTCTTAAAAGCTTATCTATAAAACTTTGTGAAAAGAATCTCTCCTTGAGAGGGAGTCTATGACATCACTGACGAGTTGACTATCTGGCCTTTGCTGTAGGGCCCCTTTATAGGGACCCGGCGTGTTGCAGTCCACGGGGTCCCAAAGAGTCGGACACGACTTAGTGGCTGAACAACAACAAATGAGGCCCCTCGAGTAAGGGCAAACTGCAGCACTTTCTAGCGTATGTGCGAACAGAATAGAGGGATATTTTAAATTAGAGGGGATAACCGGGGTTACTGCGATGTAACTTGCTTTTGCGTTTGTTTCCCATCCCTTGAATATGCACACTTCAATAAATCTTCCTCATCTGTCCAAAAAAAAACAAACAAAACAACCACAATGACAAAAACCAAACCAAGAGCGATAGAGAGAGATTACAGATTGCGTGTCTTGTCTGATTCACAGATGCACCTTCAGTGACCAATAGGTGGCCGACTTCCCTGGCTCAGACAGTAAAGAATCTGCCTGCAAGGCAGGGGACACAGATTTGATCCCTGGTTGGGAAGGTCCCCTGGAGAAGGGACTGGCTACCCACTCCAATATTCTGGCCTGGAGAATCCCATGGACAGAGGCTATAGTCCATAGGGTCACGAAGAGTCGAACATGACTGAGCAACTAACTGTAAGAAAAAGTTAGAGCACGTGTAGAAGGAAGGGGTTCAGCCGTGGGGAGGTGAGCCAGCTTCAGCATCAGAGACAGACACTTCCACGCCCAGTCTCATCTCTGACACTTCTCTCCTCCGCCTCTACCAGCGACGGCAAAAACTCCTGAGCTGAGGATCACTAGGTTTGTATTTCCTAAGGCTGAGTTTTTCTCCCCATTCCTGCTGACGGAAACTTGTGCTTTTCTCCTGGGTTTTCTCTCTACTCCTCCACCAACTCTGCCCAGAGCCCACAACCCCCACAGCCCCCCTCGTGGCCGCCTTTCCCGCTGTCATCTGAATGCATCGCTTTTGGCAAAAGCAATGCTCTTTCTGGCCGTCTTCAGATTTCCATCACTCCGAAGCTCGCCTCTCATATGTCACAGACTCACAGAGTCACCAAACACATCCCTGTCCCCTGCCCCAATCTGTCACAAGTCCAGGCCACTGAGAAGTGAGGGACCACCCCAGAACCCGCTTGCGTGGTGGTGCCGCAGTCCCCATTCCCTCGAGAAGGATGACACAAAGGAGGCACTGTGCCAATCTTTGTCTGAGGAGGTCCCTCCCACCATACTGCTGCTGTTGCCATTAAGGACCGGCTAAGAACTGTTTATATTAATTCAAATGCTTGTTGGGGGTCGGGGTGCAAAACCAAACACCACCCGCTGCGGAAAGCTGCAGGTGCGCTGCGGGCTGAGGCTCAACTCCAGTGCGCAGCCTCGCTCTGTGGCGGCCACACGAGCTGCTCGCCCTGGACGCGCTGAGCTTGGCCTGGGTTTGCGGGGGTCTGTCAGCGTGTGAGCCTCTTCGGGAAAGCCTGGTGTCCATCCTTCTGCCTGCTTTGGCCTCTGTTTCCCACTCGGGCTCTCTCCTCTTCCCTCCCACCCCATTTCTCTGTGTTTCTCTCTTTGTGTGTCTGCCTCTGTCTCTCACACTTTTTAAGGACAGTTTCAGCCTCTTAGGGCAGATGCAAGCACCCTATAGAACAAAGAATGTGTATCTACAAAGATACAGCACTCTGCATCGCACCAGAGAACTGAGTGAGTCCAGGTGGACAGGTATTTGAGCTTGTTTATGGGCTGAGGCATGCCGGCAGAATCATTTGAGGAGTGCACAAGATTCTCCTTGGCTGACGCATGACAGCTGGAGTGTGGTCACCCAGGAGCCAGGGCCACCCCTGGGCAAACCTGCTTGCTCCTGACACGGGCTGATCCACCAGACATCCATGCCGAGGCTTGGTCTCTGCCAGGTGAGCGTGCGCACGCTCATCCGCACGCTGAGCATCTGGTCTCTTTTACAAGGCAGTGTTCCTCGTGTTCACTTAGCCTCGGTGGAGCTGTCTGGGGCATGATGCACTCTGTGCCAGGAGAGCTGGGAACATGAGCGAGTATGCCTGGGTGTGCATGGGTCCACGTACTAGCGTGCAGCTGAAGTGCGCAGGCCTGAACAGCTCCGCATCGTGGCCGATCTTACCCTAACCAGGTGTAAACATCTGTCCCTGGCCAAACTGTCTCTCTTCTAAACTGGGACAGGCCCTCCAATCTCAGTGAGACAGGAAAAAGCCCCAGTGTTCCCAGGGCAGGGTGCAGGTCTGCGGGTCCGGCTCCCTCCTCCCTCCACAAAGGGACCTGCCCTGCCACCCTCAGCCCTCCACCCTCTTGCGGGGGTCTTGAGGCCTTCAAAGAGTCTGTCCCCTTGTCCCCCAGTGTCCATGTACCGGAGCCTAATGGTTTTGGCTTCTGGGGGCTGGGTGATGGGGGACATCCCCCACAAAGGGCCACTATTCTCTCCAAAGGCCCCAGGAAGGCAAGTGAGGGCTGGCCACAGGCAGCCCCTCCGTAGGAAGATGAAAGCCCCTCCCTCGTCACCCCGACCACCTCTTGCTTTCACACTATGGAGGCTGGGCTCTTTGATGAAGCCAGCGGCACAAAGGGCACTGCACAGGGCTCACAGAGGCAGAGTGAGGGCTGAGACCCCCCTAGCACGAGAGCCTGGGAAGAGGAAGATGTCGGAAACTGGGAAGGCCCTTCTGGGAGCTTGCTTTCTCAGAATAAGCCCTCAAGACCACGGAAAACATTTGGGCCTTTCTTTCTGTGAAAAAAGTGCTGCTTCACCCTTACATGATGGATTTAGCCCTCAGCTCTTGTGGGGTTACAAGAGGATCAGGGCAACCTTCAGGGCTGGCCTCCTGGGGCCCCGGCTCCAGCACCATCCCCCGTCTCCTGTCCCCTGAGGCTAAACCCTGTGGAGCTTAGGACCTTCGTTCTGAGAACTCTGTGTCTTCTGCTTTCATCTGGACACACTTCCATTCCTCCCTCCCTCCTGAGGCCAGTGTGCAGAGCCCAGTCTCTGGGGAAGGTGGGACAGACAGCCTTTGCATACTTCAGTCCCTTCCAGATACTCACCATGAGCACTGTGTGTACATGGGATCCTTTCAGCATCTCCAAAGTCAGGTCTCAGGCCTCATCTCTTCTGGAAGTGCTGATTTTTTTTTTTTTCATGATGCTGCTGAGGTAGGTGCCTCCTATGCCCACTTTCTGAAAAGTTTTTTTTTTAATCATAAATGAGTTTTATGAAAGGCTTTTGTGAAACATATAAACAACTCATATAGCTCAATATCAAAACAAACAAACCCATCAAAAACTGGCCAGGAGATATAAGGAGACAGTTCTCCAGAGAAGACATACCAGTGGCAAACAGGCACAAGGAAAGGTGCTCAGCGTTGGTAATTATTTTTACCAGGCAAGAGTACTGGAGTGGGTTGCCGTTTCTTTCTCCAGGGGATCTTCCTGACCCAGGGATCGAACCTGGGTCTCCCGCATGGCAGGCAGACTCTTTACTGTCTGAGCCACAAGGGAAGCTCTCTGGTAATTATTCAGTTCAGTTGCTCAGTTGTGTCCAACTCTTTGCAACCCCATGAATCGCAGCACACCAGGCCTCCCTGTCCATCACCAACTCCCGGAGTTCACTCAGACTCACGTCCATCGGGTCAGTGATGCCATCCAGCCATCTTATCCTAGGTCGTCCCCTTCTCCTCCTGCCCCCAATCCCTCCCAGCATCAGTCTTTTCCAATGAGTCAACTCTTCGTATGAGGAGGCCAAAGTACTGGAGTTTCAGCTTCAGCCTCATTCCTTCCAAAGAAATCCCAGGGTTGATCTCCTTCAGAATGGACTGGTTGGATCTCCTTGCAGTCCAAGGGACTCTCAAGAGTCTTCTCCAACACCACAGTTCAAAAGCATCAATTCTTCGGTGCTCAGCTTTCTTCACAGGCCAACTCTCACATCCATACATGACCACAGGAAAAACCGTAGCCTTGACTAGACGGACCTTAGTCAGCAAAGTAATGTCTCTGCTTTTGAATATGCTATCTAGGTTGATCATAACTTTCCTTCCAAGGAGTAAACATCTTTTAATTTCATGGCTGCAGTCACCATCTGCAGTGATTTTGGAGCCCAAAAAATAAGTCTGACACTGTTTCCCCATCTATTTGCCATGAAGTGATGGGACCAGATGCCATGATCTTAGTTTTCTGAATGTTGAGCTTTAAGCCAACTTTTTCACTCTCCTCTTTTACTTTTATCAAGAGGCTTTTTAGTTCCTCTTCACTTTCTGCCATAAGGGTGGTGTCATCTGCATACCTGAGGTTATTGATATTTCTCCCGGCAATCTTGATTCCAGCTTGTGTTTCTTCCAGTCCAGCGTTTCTCATGATGTACTCTGCATATAAGTTAAATAAGCAGGGTGACAATATACAGCCTTGACGCACTCCTTTTCCTATTTGGAACCAGTCTGTTGTTCCATGTCCAGTTCTAACTGTTGCTTCCTGACCTGCATACAGATTTCTCAAGAGGCAGGTCAGGTGGTCTGGTATTCCTCTTGAACAGTTTTCCACAGTTTATTGTGATCCACACAGTCAAAGGCTTTGACACAGTCAATAAAGCAGAAATAGATGTTTTTCTGGAACTCTCTTGCTTTTTCCATGATCCAGAAGATGTTGGCAATTTGATCTCTGGTTCCTCTGCCTTTTCTAAAACCAGCTTGAACGTCAGGGAGTTCACGGTTCACGTATTGCTGAAGCCTGGCTTGGAGAATTTTGAGCATTACTTTACTAGCATGTGAGATGATGCAATTGTGCGGTAGTTTGAGCATTCTTTGGCACTGGAATGAAAACGGACTTTTCCAGTCCTGTGGCCACTGCTGAGTTTTCCAAATTTGCTGGCATATTGAGTGCAGCACTTTCACAGCATCATCTTTGGGGATTTGAAATAGCTCAACTGGAATTCCATCACCTCCACTAGCTTTTTTCATAGTGATGCTTTCTAAGGCCCACTTGACTTCACATTCCAGGATGTCTGGCTCTAGATGAGTGATCACACTATTGTGATTATCCGGGTCATGTACTTTTTTGTACAGTTCTTTTGTGTTCTTGCCACCTCTTCTTAATATCTTCTGGTTCTGTTAGGTCCATACCATTTCTGTCCTTTATCGAGCCCATCTTTGCATGAAATGTTCCCTTGGTATCTCTAATTTTCTTGAAGAGATCTCTAGTCTTTCCCATTCTGTTGTTTTCCTCTATTTCTTTGCATTGATCGCTGAGGAAGGCTTTCTTATATCTTTCCTTTTCTCCTTTGCTTTTTGCCTCTCTTCACAGCTATTTGTAAGGCCTCCTCAGACAGCCATTTTGCTTTTTTGCATTTATTTTCCATGGGGATGGTCTTGATCCCTGTCTCCTGTACAACGTCACGAACTTCATTCCATAGTTCATCAAGCACTCTATCTATCAGATCTAGGCCCTTAAATCTATTTCTCACTTCCACTGTATAATCATAAGGGATTTAATTTAGGTCATACCTGAATGGTCTAGTGGTTTCCCCTACTTTCTTCAATTTAAGTCTGAATTTGGCAATAAGGAGTTCATGATCTGAGCCACAGTCAGCTCCTGGTCTTGTTTTTGTTGACTATATAGAGCTTCTCCATATTTGGCTGCAAAGAATATAATTAATCTGATGTTGGTGTTGACCATCTGGTGATGTCCATGTGTACAGGCTTCTCTTGTGTTGTTGGAAGAGGGTGTTGGCTATGACCAGCGCATTTTCTTAGCAAAACTCTATTAGTCTTTGCTCTGCTTCATTCCGCATTCCAAGGCCAAATTTGCCTGTTACTCCAGGTGTTTCTTGACTTCCTACTTTTGCATTCCAGTCCCCTATCATGAAAAGGACATCTTTTTTGGGTGTTAGTTCTAAAGGGTCTTGTAGGTCTTCATAGAACCATTCAACTTCAGCTTCTTCAGGATTACTGGTGGGGCATAACTTGGATTACCGTGATATTGAATAGTTTGCCTTGGAAACAAACAGAGATCTTTCTGTCGTTTTTGAGATTGCATCCAAGTACTGCATTTCAGACTCTTTTGTTGACCTGATGGCTACTCCATTTCTTCTGAGGGATTCCTGCCCGCAGTAGTAGATATAATGGTCATCTGAGTTAAATTCACCCATTCCAGTCCATTTTAGTTCGCTGATTCCTAGAATGTCGACGTTCACTCTTGCCATCTCTTGTTTGACCACTTCCAATTTGCCTTGATTCATGGACCTGACATTCCAGGTTCCTATGCAATATTGCTCTTTACAGCATCGCACCTTGCTTCTATCACCAGTCACATCCACAGCTGGGTATTGTTTTTGCTTTGGCTTCATCCTTTCATTCTTTCTGGAGTTATTTCTCTACTGATCTCCAATAGCATACTGGGGACTTACGACCTGGGGAGTTCGTCTTTCAGTATACTATCATTTTGCCTTTTCATAGTGTTCATGGGGTTCTCAAGGCAAGAATACTGAAGTGGTTTGCCATTCCCTTCTCTAGTAGAGAGTTGCAAACCAAAACTATAATGAGGTATCACCTCACACCAGTCAGAAAAGCTATACTTAAGAAGTCTACAAAGAATAAATGCTGAAGAGAGTGTGGAGGAAAAGGAGCCCTCCTACACTGTTGCGCGCATGCGTGCTTAGTCACTCAGTCATGTTCAACTCTCCTCTGCCCATCGAATTTTCCAGGCAAGAATACTGGAGTGGGTTGTCGTTTCCTTCTCCAGGGCATCTTCCCAACCCAGGGATAGAATCTATGTCTCCTTCATTGGCAGGCAGATTCTTTACCACTGAGCCTCCTGGGAAGCCCCCTACACTGTTAGTGGGAATGTAAATTGGTGGCAGCCACTAAGGAGAACAGTATGGAGATTACTTTAAAAACTAAAAATGATTACTTTAAAACCAACAATCCCAATCCTGGGCATACATCTGTAGAAAAACATAATTTTAAAAGGTATATGCACCCCAATGTTCATAGCAGCATTATTTACAATAGCCAAAACATTGCAACAACCTAAATGTCCACTGACAGATGACTAGATAAAGAAGATGTGTTACATGGATACAATGGAATATTATTCAGCCATAAAAAGAATGAAACAATGCCATTTGCAGCAACACGGATGGACCTAGAGATTATCATAATAAGTGAAGTAAGCCAGAGAAAGACAAACATAATGTGGATACTGCATATACTTGGAATCTACAAAAAAAAGTTACAAATAAAACATTTAAAAAACAGAAATAAGAGTCACAGACATAGAAAACAAACTGAGGGTTACCAGAGAGGGGAGAGGGATAAATTAGGAGTTTGGGGATTAACATATACACACTACCATCTATAAAATAGATAACCAACAAGGACCTACTGTATAGCACAGGGAACTATGTTATCTTGTAATAACCTATAATGGAAGAGAACATAAACCAAGAAGATGCATGTATATTTACATATGTGTGTATAACTGAGTCACTTCACTATACAAGTGAAACTAACACATTACAAATTAACTATACTTCAATAATTTTTTTTTAAAGTAAAATGCTCCACCAAAAGGAAGGAAAAATAGTGATACCGCTGGACTCTTGGCTGCTTAGGAGCTCGCTAACCTCCCTCTGTTCCAACCAATACAAAGTAACCCAGTGTGCATTTACACATCAGCCAAGGAGTGCTTGAAATGCAGATCTCCAGGCTCCACATGGGGATTTGGATTCTGTAGGTCTGGCAGGGTCTGGGAATCTCGAATCCCTCGGATCCTGCAGGGATTCCTGTGTAAGTGGTCACCAGATCCCCACTGGGTGGGTCGTGAAAACCATGACATCATGAAAGTCACAATACCTCCCTTCAAGGACTGCCATGAGCGTTAAATGATGTAATGTGCATTAAACCCTTTGCATGGTAACTAGCACTTGGTACCTAGTAAATGCTAAAGTCATGTCAGAGGCTGTGTCAATAACATTACTATATCGATGAGGAGATACTTCGATGATTTCCTCTCAGCCCTCAGTCAGTTCAGTTCAGTTCAGTCGCTCAGCTCAGTCGTGCCCAACTCTTTGTGACCCCATGAATTGCAGCACGCCAGGCCTCCCTAGATCACCCTAATTTGAAAACACACTCCCTCTCACTCCCAGCATTCCGTTATTTCCTTCTGTTTCTTTAGGCTCCATTAGTATTGCTCACCTCCTAAAACAGCCTTGCTACCAATTATTTTTGCGTGGGTTCCCTGTTTCATCTCTAAAAGGTTTATCACAGCTTATCTTCATTGAACCCTTTCTAGAACATCGGTTGGCTGGGGGCACAGACTTGTGTAATACACACAGAAACTGCGAGTCGACCAGCCTCTCAGTTTGCCTCGCCTGAGGCCAGGACTTTGCCTTTGACTCAAGCCAAAGACTGATTCTGACGCTTTCCAGGCATCTGCTGCTTGCTGCAATCCCCACTGCCTGAAGTGGGTGGCTGTGTCCACAGCTACCTAGATTAGGGTACAGGTGGGACTAGCTCGAGACCAAAGCTGAGTGTGCAACAGCACCTCCTGCCTCCATCTGTCTGCTGGCTTCTGGAGAAAGCGGTTGGTTTCTCCGTCTAAGCAAGGGGCCTGATAGCGGCTGTGGGGGGGTCCCACGGTCCCGACCTAGAGCTCTCCCACCCTCCTCAGCTTCCACAAGCGGGTGTCCAGTTGGTGGGGACCTTCGTATCCACACTCCCTCCCTTATTTAACTCCTCCGCCCTCTGTTACTGGCACCTGCATTGTTTCTTTCACTGAAATGCCAACGTTAAGTCCCAAGGTTTAGCCTTTCCAGTAGATTGCTGTTTGTCCATTTAGACAAACCCCACTTTAGGGGTTTTTCTCAGAACTCAGACTCTCAGGACTCTGTATTGAATTTGGAGGGCAGAGATTCCAAAGAGTAGGGTTGATTTGCCTTGCCCTCTGTGGTTGTAATTAAACTTGCACTTTCCACCCTCCTACCCCTGCCCTTCACACTCCATTTCATTGTCTTATTATGGAGTGAAAGTTGTTCAGTGGTGTCCGACTCTCTGAGATCCCATGGACTGTATGGTCCATGGGATTCTCCAGGCCAGAATACTGGAGTGGGTAGCCATTCCCTTCTCCAGGGGATCTTCCCAACCCAGGGATGGAACCCAGGTCTCCCACACTGCAGGCGGATTCTCTACCATCTGAGCCACCAGGGACGCCCCTGTATTAAATGATCATGCTCTTCTATTTGTACGCTTGTTTAATGCTTCTCTTCCCTCACAAAGCTGTGCGCTCCATGAGAACTTTTTCTCTTTTTTTTGCTGCTGTTTTACCACACAAAACTGGACAGGACACACACATACATACACTTATTCATTCGTTTACTTACTAATTTTGAATAAATAAGTTGATGAAGCAAGAAGGCAGGATTATACATCTATGAATTCCCTGGCCAAATGCCTTACCTACACTAATATCCTACTAGTCCTTTCCTACAGGGATTTTATGCTAACAACCTCCCAGAATGAGCTCTGAGGGCACCCGAGTCTTCCCAGGTAGATACACCCACTTCCCCCTGACATAGAGAACCGTGTGTTCAGGGGTGAAGCTGGTGTGATTGGAGGAACACCAGCTGATCCTCAGAATAACTTCCCAACCTTTCTGAAAAGAGGAAACCCTTTCAACTATAGACGGAGAGAAAACCTTATCAGGAAGAAGCTTCAGAGACTTGAATTTCTACCACCGAACGGGAGATGGAGGGCGGTTTTGAGATGGAACATCTTGGACAGCCAGACTTTCAGAGCTCATGGACGACAAGGAGAGGGCAGCGTGCTCCCAGGCAGAGGCTGGAAAAGCGCCCCCGGTGTGAGAGGTCTCTCCGCACCTCACATGCCGCTTGTGTGACAGAACCTTCCCTCGCATGAGCCTGCTGACTAACCTCTGGATTTGCATTCCAGGCAAGCAAGAGGCCCAGGGTCTAACCCGGGCTTGGCTCCAGCCAGCAGCCGGTTTGGGCACTGGCTGCAAGTGTGGGAAACTGGATGCACGGGGATCTCAGACCCTGGCCTGGGGACCCCGAGGGGTGGCGCTGGGATGTGCTCCACTTCCCCGCAGCGGGGCCAAGGCGGAGGCCTGGGCTCCATTCTACGAGATGGTGCCAGGGGGTGGGGGACAAGAAGAAGGCTTCCCCCAGGCCTGCGATGGGGGGCTCAGTTTATGGGGCGCCTGTGGCTTCGCTTGTGGGTGGAGAGGGAGCCGTTAAAAGCACTGAGCTGATGTGGACAAAGAAAGATTTCTTTCTGAGGCTCCTTGTGTGTTCTTCGTCCCCAGCAAGACCACCTCCCCTGGGTGAGCCTCCTCCTTGCCTCACAGCGGCCACTGCGGGGTTCTGAGCACAGAAAGCGCTTGGTGTAGAGCTGGGCATCCCACGGGCTCCATGCTCCACCTGTGACCCCTGCCCAGGTGCAGAGATGAACAGCCTGAACACATGGAGCTAAGCACAGTGGTTGTGGAAAGCCCACGGCGGTGTCTGGTGTGCAAAGGGAGCCGCGTTTGCTGGCATGCACAGCCGAAGGCCCATGTTTTACAAGGTCGAGCTGGGCTGAGAGGGGCCTCCGTGTTTTCCTACTTCGCCTCTCCCACACTCGCTGCGGCCTGGTGGGAGGCTTTCACTTTAAAGTCAGAAAAAATTCCAGCCGTGCCCGTTCGTGTGACTCCTGATACGCCTCATAAACTATTCACAAAACAAAACGATTCCTGCCCAAGGTGCTGCCCCATCTTCCTCCTGCTCGAGGTTTAATTCCCGCCCACCCGTGCCCCCAACTCCTTGCGCCTGCTCCACCTTCGCGGTTCATCAACGCGGCCAGGCAGCTGATGCGGGTGCTGTGGACCCAGCTCCACACGCCTTCACGTCGGCCCGCGTCTCCTCTCCACCTCAGCCCTCCCGCCTCCTCCCATGTGACTCTGTTCTTCTGTACAAGCTCTGGAGCCTCCCCTGCCCCTGTTCTTCAGCAGCAAGGGCATTTGAGAGGCTTTTTAGCAAGACTGCCCTTCACTCTGCCCCTGTGTCCCAGACATATAGGGCCTGGGAAGGCAGCCGGCTGTGTGTCCCAGGTTCCTCCTCTGCCCATGGAGACAGATGGTGACTTTTAGAGAAAGGTCACTGGTGATGACTCCTGCAACTGACACATTCTCCCTTGAACCAGCTGTAACTTGGTGATGGGAGACTTTGCAGCAGAACCCGGGCTCAAAGCCCGGCTTGGCTACATCCTTGCTGGATGGCCTCCCTCAACCTTAGCTTCCCATCCACGCCCCTCCTCTTCCATCCCCTCATCCATCCACCCGATAATTAATGAACACCTATGGTGGGCCAGGCCTTGGTTTAGACACTGAGGACTTGCAGGGGATCCGCTGATGAGTTTCTGTCCTCATGGAATTAACAGCCTAATGAACGAGGAATACTAAGAGAACCTACCTCACAGATAGTAAGCATAAAGTATCGTTAGGCTGAGCCATATGAAACTGCGTTTTGGTCAAAGTCGTTTGGGTAGTAACCGTTTTCCACGAATGAAGTCAACAGTGAAGTATCTAGCACATAGTGGGTCCTCAATAAAGGGGCAGGAAACGAACATCTCATGCACACGGGGATTAGGTATTCCTCAGTGAGAACAAAACCATCTTCCCAATGTCTAGCTCGTTCGATGAAAAATGCAGTTGACATCAGTTATTATTTACAGCTCATGTTTTTTTATTAAGTGTTATGAGCCCATGAAGTCTTGAGAAGCAGCTGACAGGAAGTAGCTTGTTGAGTTTTGCCATGTTTTAATGCTCCCGTCTGCCAGACCATATGACCAATATTTCAAAATATGCTGATCCTTTTCTTGAGTAAATCAGCAGAGCTTAAAACAGACTTTGCATTATTCAAAGCATCCGCAGGGGACGAGCGGGGGAGGAGGAAGACCCTGTGTTAAACATTTATGTCTCACCACTGAATCACAAACGTCACCCATCTTTACTAAAACCTCTCCAAATGGCTGAAATAAATTTCATACAATCAGTCTATTTTTCCACCTCCAGAAAATATACAAAGGCAGGTGTCTAGACTTCCTGGTGTGTAGAAAAATCTTGGTTTTAATGTTTACTTGTTTTCAGGTGCAGTTAGGATTATTAAGAAAACACTGACAAAGCTTCCCAGGGATTCATGCTGCTGTGGTATTTGGCTTTCCAGGACTTTAAGACAGTCACCAACTGTTAATCCTATGACTCAGTGATTAAGAGCACGGGGCCTACAGGCTCTCCAGCCAGAGGACATGGCTTGGACTCTCAACTCTTACATTTTCTTTTTTGACAAAGTTCTGAGCATCATTTTTTTCATTTGTAAACTGAACATAATGATATTACCACTGTTGGACTGGCTTTGAAGAACAAGTGGGAAGGTGCTTGTAAAGTATTTATTAAAGCAATGGACATATATTAAACAATCAACTATCGATAGCATTAATAATGATACTAGGATCAGTGATAGGAAGTCTGTCGTTACTTGGGGTGGGCATTTTTTTAGCACCCACCTCTCTCATCAAGACTGAAAAGCTATGTAATAGATACAGAATGTTTCCAGTACTCTGGATGGTTCCACTGGGTCCACGTCCCAATCAGTACTCTTCCTAGTAACCACTCTTCTAGTTTTATCACCATTGATCAATTTTGCTTGAGTGTGAATTTCTTACAAATACAGTAATAAAACAGGTACTCTCATATCTGGTTCTTATTCACCATAACCTGTGTTGTATAACTGTGATTTGTTCTCGTTTATTGCTGTATAATATCATTTGTATGACCATATGACAAAATTTGTCTATTCTTCTGTTGGATGCCATTTAAACTGTTTACAGTTTGGGGCATTTATAAATAAGGTAGTTGTGAATACCCTCGTATGTATTTTTGGTGGACATATATTTTTATTTCTCTTGGATTATACACCTAGGAACAGAACTGTTGAGTCATAAGTTAGACTTAGGAGAAATCACGAAATCTTTTTTTTTTTTTCCTAAACTAGTCCATGAGCTTATGCTTTCATCAATATTCTGTGGGTTTTACTTGTTCCGTATCATTATCAACACTTACCACTGTCAGACTTTTAGTTTTTAGCCATTCTGGTAGGCTGATGGTATCTCACAGGAGTTTTACTTTGCATTTCCTGAACAGAAATGATGTTGGGATTCTTTTCATATGCTTTATTGGCCATCTGGATGTCATTTCCTGTGAGGTCCCTGTTCAATTCTTGCCTATTTTTCCTTATTCTGCTTTCTGACTTTTTCTTATTGATTTGAGGAGTTACTCTACATGCTGAATGTAAGTCCTCTATTAGATTTCTATATTTTGTATATATTTCCCAATTTTTTTTCACTGTCTTGGTGGTATCTTTTGATGAACAAACATTCCTATTTTTAGTGAAATCTAGTGTATCAATGTTTTTGTTTTACAATTAGCGATTTTTGTGACCAGTTTAAGAAATCTTTGCCTATTCCAACAATTTAATATTTCATAACTTTCGGTCTTGCTACCCTCCAGAGGGATCACAACTAGAACAAATTACACATTTTTCACACTCTACAGATTCTATCACAGGTCCAGACCCTTTGAAAGACCCCATGGCCAATGATTAGAAAGAATTACATTTAAAGAAGATGATAGAGAGAGGCATGTCCATAGGCAGAAAGAAATAGAGTGTATTAACCCAGATTGTCAGCTGTATGTGATGGGACTTGCATACAACTTTTTAAAGAAACAGGGTATTATTTTAGATGGCTATACTGTGTGAGGGGCAGGAATGGAGCTGGCTGGCCTCAGAGACTATTGGAGTCAAGGATTTAGATGACCTAGAACTGTCTGATCTTTTTTTCTTTCACTCTGCATGTTCGCTCTCTCCTTCTGGCAATTTGGAGGAAGGAGGGATGGAAAGATACGGTGCTTATTTCCCTGTGTTAACATCCTCATAGCTCAATGAACAGGAAGGAAATTCTGGGACTAACTCTAGCCTGACTCGGGTCATGAGACCACTGGAAACCCAATCACTGCAGTTGGAATGTCGAGTGACATGACTGGCTCAGCCGGGTCATGGACCTCACCTCTGTGGCCAAGGAGGTAGGCTCTGTTCCCAGAGCAAGAGGCACTGGGCAGACGGAAGTGATACCATGGGTAGAGGTTTCAAGAAAGAGAAGCCTGGTCTAGGCACTGAAATGCTGAGCTATCCCGTTTTTCTTTTAATGGGCCAGTGACTTAAATTCCTGAACAGAGTTTTAGATTTCCCTTGGATGACCAGTCCATCCCTCCATCTTGTCCACCCATCCATCCAGTTAGAGCCTCACTGATTCCTTATATTATTTGCAGCTTAATACATAAATGCATACAAAGAGATAATTATCAAATAAAAGCAAAAATAGGTAATCAGGTCCAGGAACAACCTGAAGAGACAAAGGATAATGGTTAAGTATATAGGAGACTCAATTCATCAAGGACAAGTAAGGTATCTTTTCGTCTTAATTCCTGGGCAGAGCCTGGTGCCCTGTGAGAATTTGTCTGTAAGTGAAAAAATTAAAATAACTAGAATCTGTCAAAAGCCTCCTCCATCCTAGGTATTTCACATACATCATTTTTCATAATATTTCCAGTATTCTCTTTAGGGAAATTTTCAAATGTTTGGAAATGTTGAAAACATAGTATAGCGATCAACATAGTCACTGCCTATGATAAATAAATGGTAAGAGTGGTTATGTTTGACTTTATGTTGTACATGGTATTTTTAATCAATGCAATAATTTGTTTTGTGGCAGAGACTATTACTCCCATTTTACATATGGAGAAATAGAGACTCAGCAAAAAAAAAAAAAGTCATACTGCTGTAAGTTGCATCAGAGGGATTTGAACTGAGGTTTCTTCAGCTTCTGACCTGTGCAATCTCCGTATGCAATACTGCCTTTCACTGAACGAGCAAACATAGATTCTACCCCTGGCCACTGACCCTTTTGCCCCATCTGCCACCTGGCTCCAAGCTTAACTTCCTCTTCCCTCTCATACTCCACACTCATCTTCTCAGAAGAGAAATAGGAGTCCTGGAATATTCTGGAGTTTAGAAAAGGCCACTGAATATAAATTGGTGCAGCCACTATAGAAAACAGAATGGAGGCTCCTCGCAAAACTAAAAATAGAGTTTCCATATGATCCAGCAAGCCCACTCTTGGGCACACACTCAGACAAAACTATACTTCAAACAGATACATGCACCCCTACATTCACAGCAGCGTTATTCACAACAGTCAAGACATGTAAACAAGCTAAATGCCCATCAACAGAGGAATGGATAAGGAAGCTGTGGTCCATATATCAATGGTATACGACCCAGCCATAAAAAAGAATGAAACCATGCCATCTGCAGCAACGTGAATGGACATAGATATTATTATACTAAGTGAAGTCAGTCAGAAAAACCATACCATACCATACTCTACGGTATCACTTACAGTGAAAGAAAGCGAAAGTCACTCAGTCGTGCCTGATTCTTTGCGACCCCATGGACTAGAGAGTCCATGGAATTCTCCAGGCCAGAATATTGGAATGGGCAGCCGTTTCCTTCTCCAGGGGATATTCCCAACCCAGGGATTGAAGCCAGGCCTCCCACACTGCAGGCAGATTCTTTACCAGCCGAGGTACCAGGGGAGTCCTATCCCTTACGTGTAGACTCTAAAATGTGACACAAACGAACATATCTATAAACTAGACTCATAGATACAAAGAATAGACTTGTAGTTGCCAGGGGGTTGTGGAGGGTAAGGGAGGGGAGGACAGGGGATTTGGAATTAGCAGGTGCAAACTATTATATATAAAGTGGATAAACAACAAGGCCCTACCATATAGCACAGGGAACTATATTCAGTATCCTGTGATAAACCATATTGGGGAAGAATATTTATATACATAACGGAATCACTTTCTTGTACAGCAGAAATTAACACAACATTGTAAATCAACTGTACTTCAATAAAATAAAATTTTAAAAAGGCTACTATGCCAATCTTTTATCAGCAGTGTCATTATGACCTCAAGCTAATCTGAACCCAAAGGCAATTTCTGTCTCCCCTACTGCCTGTCACATAGCAGGCCCACCTAAACGTTTGTATGCTGAAAGAACAAATCTGGTCCCAGGCAGGACCACCGCTAAGTCTCCACGGTGTGTCTGATGACTTCCTGCAGTGTCTCAGGCACCGCGATATGTGACCCATCACCCGAATCTTCAGCTAGGCTTTAATTTACATGTCACTTCTTTGAACAGGCTTCGTTTTGGCCTCATCACTCAATTCTTTCACCTTTCCTTATTTTTGCCACAATTTTACAAAGTATATATATTTAGTCTACTTGTTTTTATCTTCCTACACCCCCATACATACTATAAAGTACCAGAGCAGAAACTTCAGTTGTCTATCCCAAATGCCTACAGAAGTAACCATAAATAATAGGTGCTCAATAAATATTTGGATTGTTTATATAGTTGGACTATTCAGACTTTCTCTGAACTGGTGATGTGGAGCCCAGAGTCCTTTGCTAAGCACTTATTACATGCTAGGTACTGCACACTTACTACATGCTACATACTAAGCAAATGTAGGTTATCTGGTTTGTAGCTCAAGATAACCAATGAGGGTAGGAGTTACCATGCTTCACAGTTTGTACTTTAGGAAAATAAGACACAGAAAGGGTAAGTAATGTGCTCAAGGTTGCACAGCGATGAAGCATATGACAGGCTTGTACACTCTCTACCCACATGGACTCTGGCTCTGTTCCTCAAAGCTCTCGATCAGGTAAGCCAAATATGGCTAGTTGAATGCCAAGAGAGGTTCCCGCTGCCTGGTTTGTGGGCCACCGTCTTTCCTAATGTTTGAGGAGAAGACGGTTCAAGAGGAGTCACCATTTGTGATCATCTGACTGAGCAACTTCACTTTCACTTTTCACTTTCATGCATTGGAGAAGGAAATGGCAACCCACTCCAACGTTCTTGCCTGGAGAATCCCAGGGACAGGGGAGCCTGGTGGGCTGCCATCTATGGGGTTGCACAGAGTCGGACACGATTGAAGCGACTTGGCAGCACCGGTGGCAGCGGCGGCAGCAGCGGCAGCGGTGGCAGCAGCAGCAGCAGCAGCAGGACATCCTGGCAAGAGGCCCAAATCAACAGGAATACAGTAGGGAATAGAGCAAAGGCAAGGACACCAAGTAGGCCCAAGGATGGCCCTCGGGGCCCTTTCCAGGCGCCATTTGAATGGAGAACCCCTGCAGGAGCTGGAGAGCTTGGGCTTGACTTCATCATTTTATTCCTGTGAACCAGGGCCAGGTTCCCCACACGTCTAAGCTTCAAGTTCCTCATCTATACAACACAGCATAATAATCCCTGCTACATGATTATCACTCAGTATCAGTCCTTATTTTCAATGTTACTACATGATTTTAACTACTGATACTAGTAATATTATGCCTGTAAACAATGCTTAGTTGCTAAGTCGTGTCCGACTCTGTGCGACCCCATGGATTGTAGCCCACCAGGCTCCTCTGCTTGTGGAATTCTCCAGGCAAGAATACTAGAGTGGGTTGCCACATCCTCCTCCAGGGGATCTTCCAACCCAGGGACCGAACCCAAGTCTTCCGCATTGCAGGACGACCGTTTACCAGCTGAGCTACCAAGGAAGGCCATTATTATACCAACAATACTAATTAGGAGCATTGGGATAGGAGACAGAATCTTGGCCCTGGGCCTCTATGTTAACGCTTAACCTCTTGAAGCCTAAGAGACTTTATCTGAAATCTGGGCTAATCAGCACCTGCTGTATAGGCCAGACTTACAGGATTTCAAAGGTGCTGAAGGTATTTCGATGAGGGAAAAGGGTGAAATACACGGAAAGTTTGTTCTTTCAAGCACAGTTGATACGTAGGATGGGGAGAAGGCAAGAGAGGACAGGGTCCGGAGCTCTTTGCTTTGGCGGACTTACCCTTGGCTGCTTGCTGACCTGTTGCGACCTGTTGCCACTGGAAGGGAGTAAGTCATGATCCTGTGTATCAAGGAGCATTGCCTGAGGGGAGTGACTTGAATTTCATGATCACTGGTAGAACCAGCCAGTTCTGACAGGCTGCCTGCTGGATGTAGATTATTTTTGTTCTGGCAGTCCCAGGCCTGGATTGATAAGGCAAACAACAGATGAGCCTTTGGACCAATACCGGAAGAACCTCTGATTGAGAAGATGCCGTGGAGCAGAGCTGGCACCAACGGTGCAGAATTTTTCTTTAACATCCAGTGTACCTCATGCTCAAAATAGCAACTGAAATATATGCTGTTTATTACACTTACATATGTTTGTAATCAAGGTACAACTTCCGTGGATGAGAAGCAAAAAGCTATAATTAGCATCATAGCTGTCGTACATTCATTTCAATAGCTTTATTTATCTTCTTCTCCATAAAGAACCTTCCATATTGCAAATTTATTGAATGGTTAATGGCCTAAAAGTATGGGGTTCATTACAGAATGATGTATTTATTGCAGTGTTAATTAAATAAAAGCATTGTAATCTTTCCAAATTGAACAATTATGTTCATTTAAACATTTTAAACAGAAAAATCTTTTATATACTAATTGAGTTGCATAATGAAAAGCATGTGTAATGGAAATTTAAATCAAAATAAATACTGAAATAATTTGAACAAATTTTTTTTTTAACAATATAAAATGTCTACCTCCATCTTTATTAGAGATACTCTAACGGCCAGCTTGCTTTCAGAACTCGTGACCTCTGAGCAGAGTATATGGTTTCAGAGCCCATCGGCCACCCTCACGAGCTGGCCAACCCTTCGACATCAAAGTTCTGGTTGGCTACCAGCCGCAGCCCCTGACACTCTGGCTGTTAGCCTGGATCCTGACAGGCTGGCTTGAGGCCTGTAGGCTAAGCTGACAGCCTTTTCTGCAGAGTCTGATGAATGGTTTCTGGCAACGGACAGCTATGTTCTGACTGCCTTCAAGAGCACTACCCCATCTGAAAAATGTACACTGTCTCTCCCGGCTTGCCTGGGGTCGAGGCTTCACAAGTGCCTGGAGCTGATGATTTTTTACACCCAAGAGGGGTCTTTATTTGGTCTTGAAATTCCCACCAACTCCCCATCTCTGTCAGGCTCTGAGAGGGTGGTGACAAAAATGGTGCCATCGTCAGCATTAAAGGGATTAGCTTGATTTGGGTGCTCCAGCAAAGATTTTTCGCTGCCTATATTTTGTGGCTCTATCCCATGCTTCAGTTATTTAGGGCTAAGTCTTAAAGTAACATTGAGATGGTAGGAAGGGGTGTGGAGAGAGAAAAACAGGCACATTTTTCAACTAGATGCTCATTTCCTGGTTCCAGAGAAAGATTTATGTGGGATCCTTGGTTTGCCCACGTCTTATTCTCCCGTTTTGAAACGGCCTTTAGTTTAGCTAACTTCCATTAATGCAACATCTTGGGTACACGGCAAAATGCGGGAGGCTTGCCTTCCATTTTCTGACACCTAGAGTTGCCGGGATTATCGAGAGGCTTAAGAATAAATCACTGTACTAAAACCTTCAATTATTAAAAGGTAGAAACAGTAAGTTGCTTTGGAAGCAAATTCCTGCTTGCCTTATCCTTAGGATAAAGTTTAGAAACAGTAATATCTAATAATAATCCTCATACTGATGAAATACATTAATAAAAAAGGCTTATGGCAGCATAAATGAAAAAATATGTATACTCTGATTAGGCATGTGATTCAGGCATATTTACCATTTGTCTCATTCATGAAAACTTGCCCAGAGTGTCACTCAAGCTGAAAAGATTTAAGTGGATCCCAAAAGAATGGAAAAAAATTCCTAAGGTCAGCTTACTATAGCCAAGGTTATAGTGGTGAGGTTGATTAAAAGTGTGTGATACCGGGAGATGCATCTCTGGCTGAGTCAAAAAGTGTCTCAAGGTTGGAGTCTATTCCTTAAGAAAATCTAGTCACTGGCCTTGACTCCAAAGATAGGAAGAAAGAGATCATTTAAAGAAGAATCACATAAGCACGTCCTCTCATGCTCCCCTTTCAAGTGATGGTCAGCCAGGTTCAAACTTCTAGTGTCATCTTGGGGAGGGAGTGAGGTCTGTCTTGTTGACTGGTGGGGGTACTGCCACTTAGAAGGAAGGTTTCTATCCTTGGACTAACTTCTTCATGTTTTTCACAGACCAACTGCTGATGCCTCGAGCTCATTTTGTACATAACTTCTTTTCATATATTTTGGTCAGTTCAGTTCAGTCGCTCAGTCGTGTCCGACTCTTTGCAACCCCATGAATCGCAGCACACCAGGCCTCCCTGTCCATCACCAACTCCTGGAGTTCACTCAGACTCACGTCCATTGAGTCAGTGATGCCATCCAGCCATCTCATCCTCTATCATCCCCTTATCCTCCTGCCCCCAATCCCTCCCAGCATCAGTCTTTTCCAATGAGTCAACTCTTCGCATGAGGTGGCCAAAGTACTGGAGTTTCAGCTTCAGCCTCATTCCTTCCAAAGAAATCCCAGGGTTGATCTCCTTTAGAATGGACTGGTTGGATCTCCTTGCGGTCCAAGGGACTCTCAAGAGTCTTCTCCAACACCACAGTTCAAAAGCATCAATTCTTCGGCACTCAGCCTTCTTCACAGTCCAACTCTCACATCCGTACATGACTACTGGAAAAACCATGGCCTTGACTAGACGGACCTTAGTCAGCAAAGTAACGTCTCTGCTTTTGAATATGCTATCTAGGTTGGTCATAACTTATTTTGGTCAGATTCCTAAAAATCATTGAAAGAAACAGTTGGGCAGAAAGTGACACAGAACCAGCTCCTGGCTGAGGATGGTTTAGAGGAAAGGTCCTGAGATATTTAATCAGAGTCCGACCCATATTTTATCCCCAGTGGCATCCCCATTTCAGCTATGAGATTATGCCTGGAATTTGCAGAGAAAGCTCTCAGGGGGCATGAGGGATTTTTGAGGAGAAAAACTACTGACAACAATAGTAATAAAAACAACAATAACAACTTACCTAAGGTCAGGCAGCTAGGAAATGACAGAACTGGGATTTATGCTTTGCTAGTTTAGCTCCCAAATCCACACTTTGCACTATTCTACACTAGTCCTATATCATGGTAGTTATTTGAACACCAACTCTGTTCTGAAGTTATTGATGATGCTGATGATGACATGAACAGCTGCTTACGGACCCACAGTGTATCATACTTTACACATTCTGGCTCATATTATCTCGTGGTAGTCTCAAAACAATTCAGGAAGGTTGATATTTGTGTTGTTTTTTAATGAATGGGCACACTCAGGCTTGAGGAAATTACTGGATTTATTCCCAGGTCATATAACCAGTAAGTGGTAGGTTCAAGCTCGGGTCTGAGATTCATAATGTGTGTAATGTTGCCCTAACCATGCCTAATTCCTCTCCTCTCCTTTCAGAGGGAGCATGGATGGATTTAGTAAAACTGAAACCCACCCACATTGGTAAAGATCATCACAGCCACACAGGAGTCGGTGATTTTCATCCAAACAGAATGGGTGTCTGAACTTTTTGCATTCAGGATTTCCAGAGCAAGAGCAGTCCTCTGTTGAAAGAATAACTGGAATATGACCATATGGTTTTGAGAAACAATATAGACGCAGGTTCCTTATGACTGTAGTCACCCTTACTATGTACCTTACTGCTCTTCTAACTCTAGAATACAGTCAGAAACACCTTCTTCTAAGGCTAAGGATATCCATTCACCCATTTGTTCAGTCACTCAGCACATTTTCTTGAGCTCTCACTAGGTGCTAGGCACTGCTCAGGGTGCTGTTGACACTATGGTGTCCAAAGAAGGAAGAAAATGGCAACTGGCCTCTGAGGGCTCACATTCCAGTTGGGGACACAGACTCTAAATCAACCAAAACTACAGCAAAAGAATACTAGCAGCCTCTGGTAAAAACACTCAGGCACAAATACATTGCCGTCTTGAGAACAGGAGTAGGGATCCCTGCTTAGTCTGAGTATTGTATATAGTCTTTGCGCCAGGCAATGCACTCAGTGTTGGGGATAAAACAGACAAGACCCTACATACCTGGATTCACAGCTTTGAGTGAAAATAATAATACATGGGTAGTGTAGAAGATAATTATAGACTGTGATCAATCCATGGAATAGTAGCAAACATCTCCTATAAAGGGCCGGGTAGTAAATATTTTCGACTTTGGAGGCCATATGATCTCTCTCCCATTGCAGGGTGAAAGCAACCACAGATGATGAGTAATCGGCATGGCTGTGTTCCAATAAAACTTTATTTACAAAAGCAGGTGGCCCACCAGACTTCACCCTTGGGCCATAATTTGATGAGCCTGCTCTAGAAGATAGCAAGGTGGGCACCACTCAAGACAGTCTCCAGGGATGTGTTCTCTGTCAAAGCTGCTATTTAAATGGAGCACCAAGAGAGAAGCTGGTCATGAGACAACACATTCGAGGTAGAGGAACAGCTAACCCAAAAATGCTCAGGTGGGAAAGGGGGAAAGGTCTAGGGAGTGGCTGAAGGCTGAGTGGTAGGTGTACCACCGGTGTGAGAGGAAGAGGGACGTGAAGCGACTGAAGATGTATGCAAGGACCCAAGAACAGGGAGCTTTTACACCCCCATCAAAGGCAGAGACCTCTTATCTATGTAGATTGGGAGATGGGGTATGAGCATCTCCTTCTAGAAAGGGGATCCCCCTAGAGCAGTCATTCTGTTTGTCTGCGGTTGGTGGGGCACCTCCTTTACTTTTTACAAAGGTGATGCTGCAGAAGAGGATGCCCAGGGCCAACCACATGAAGCTGACTTCACCCACAAATCCTTGCAAAAACCCCAATCAGTGTTTTGGGCCGCTTTCCTTTCAATGACGGCTGTTATTCAGAGCCGATAATTGTGCACAGCTATTATTACCCAGGATGGGGAAGCCTTAGCAGTTCACAAGTTCAGCTCAGATAAGCTGTTTAATAGCTGGTTGCTTAACCTTCCCTTATGAGTCAACAGGATACCCTCCCCTCCCACCTTCCCTAGAGCCCAGGGCCTGACCTGCAATCCCCCGGCCTCTGGACGCTGATGTGGCCACTGGAGTTCCCTGCACTTCTGGGGTATATTTCCCACTGTAGCGGCTCACCAGGAGAGCTTCTGCAAGACCCCAGATGGTTTGGTCCTCTCCCTGCCACCCTTACACACACCCCTCCCTAGAGCTTGCTCTTTTACAGGTAGCTTCCTGCTGTGGGGAGCGGTTTCTAATCATGGGATCACAGGGAGAGAAGTGTTCAGAGCAATACAGATGGTCTCAAAGCCTCTGAGAACTTTCTTTATGCCCTGGATACCGCCAAGATCTTGCTTTCCTGCCTTTATGGAATTTCAGGGGACGGTGAAGATGCTTTCAGCGAACCTTTTCCAGCCTCACGTGTCCCATGATCGTGACATCTGTCTTCTGTTGCCTGTGTATATTTTTTCTGGATTGGATAAAATTTTCAATGAAGATTTCTGCTTTTATTTCTGGAAATCTTATGCGTCACTGTAAATCATATGTAATTATGTGTATAAGAACCAAAAAAGCAATATTTGCGTTGGAACTCTGAAGCTTTGATTTGGCTACTTTAACCAGTTATATCCAATTGAATGGAGTCATTTTCAATATTCCCCTAAAGGTAGTTAAGTAATAGTAATGGGGCTTTCCCAAAGGAATCTAGTGAGAGAGTCAGTTCATTAGCAAAACAAACTCATTATCTTTAGTGGATGGATTGGTCCATGATAGCATGATGCAAAAAACTTTCGTTTTTGATGAAATGGTTGAAGTAGTTGCTGTGTGTGTGGGGGGGGGGGGCGCGGATATTTTCATTTGAGTCATCTTTTAAACTGTTTGCAAGGAGACGCCCCACACAACAGGCAGGCCACGTAGAGAGGCGACTAGATTCAGGCTGGCAGGAGGGCAAGTTTTCCCCAAAGACATAACCTACCACCTGTTTTTGCCACTGACGAGACTGGTTATCAGCTCCATGCTATTGTCTGCAGTGGCTGAAACTATCTCAGTGCGTGTGGAATCAGAATATGTACAGGACATTTCTTTCTGAAGCCTCTCAATTAGAAGTATTGGTTGCTAGCAATGTAAACTGGTTTTGGCTAACTGAAACCTTGGGGCATTTATTCAGAGGCTACTGGGGACTCACAGAGAGGAGACTGGGAAGCTGTCAGGTGGACAGGCACCAAGGGCTGATGGGAGGATCAGGAAGATAGGAGCAGGAAGGTAACTGAAGCCACAGTCAGGTCAGCCTGGTCAAACAGGGTTGCTAGTCTGAGGCCTGACCCCTGAGACCAAGGTTCAAGGTCCAAGGAAAGAGCCTGGCCCTGTCTATGCTGCATCTGTGAAAGGTGGGTCTGGCTCTGGGACCTTAGACTTCCACAAAGGAAGGTGGTGATGGAATTTCACTTAATTGAAGGCACCATAATGAGCCCATAGGAAGTAGTGACTTCTTGGTAGAATACTAGTTTTAGTTTCTTGGGCTCCATAATCACTGCAGACAGTGATTGCAGCCATAAAATTAAAAGATGCTTGCTCCTTGATAAGAAAGCTATCATAAACCTAGACAGTGTATTAAAAAGCAAAGGCATCACTTTGCCAATAAAGGCATCTAGTCAAAGCTATGGTTTTTCCAGCAGTAAAGCACGGAAGTGGATGTGAGAGCTGGACCATAAAGAAGGCTAGACACCAAAGAATGGATGCTTTCACAATGTGGTGCTGGAGAAGACTCTTGAGAGTCCCTTGGACTGCAAGGAGATCAAACCAGTCAATCCTAATGGAAACCAATCCTGAATATTCACTGGAAGGACTGATGCTGAAGCTGAAGCTCCACTACTTTGGCCACATGATGTGAAGAGCTGACTCATTGGAAAAGACCCTGATGCCGGCAAAGACTGAAAGCAAAAGAAGAGGGATGAGATAGTTAGGACTGACTCAACTGACATGAATTTGAGCAAACTCTGGGAGCTAGCAGAGGACAGAGGAGCCTGGCGTGTTGCAGTCCATGGGGTCGCAAAGAGTCAGACAGGACTTAGCAACTAAACAACAACAACAGGATATTAGAGTGATTTGTACATTAGAAAGAAAATAGATGGTGAGTAAGCAGGGAAAGGAAGAGTAAGAGAGGGAGAGAGTGCAGGGGGCGGGGGTGGGTTTTGCACTCTCTTTTCGTTAAGAGAAAAACTAATAGGTAGGTGCTATTGACTGAAAATCTCCCATCTCTACCAGGACCAGATTCCAAATCCCAAGTTTCTTATTTCCTTTGTCACTCAAGGGTTTTCTCTTCTACCTTGTGATAGTGGCACTTGGAATTAGGGGATTAAAAGGAGAGGCTGGGGGACAAAGACAGGAATAGTTTGGTCACATTAAATCCTCGAAAGATGAATGCATTTCATGCTAATATAACTAGTATTTTCATATATTTTTTCACATTTTTTTTCACATATTTTTTTCTCACAACTCTCTGGTTGATACACATAAATGAAATCACTTATTCTTCACTTTTATTTTCTATGGAAGATGTACTGAACTCTGACTTTGTAAAAGGCGACTTTCTGATGTTCTTGAAAATGGGGGTCACTGCTTCAGCAATACATGAACTGTGAACTTCCAGATGTTCAATCTGGTTTTAGAAAAGGCAGAGGAACCAGAGATCAAATTGCCAACATCCGCTGGATCATGGAAAAAGCGAGAGAGTTCCAGAAAAACATCTATTTCTGCTTTATTGACTATGCCAAAGCCAGAGAGTTCCAGAAAAACATCTATTTCTGCTTTATTGACTATGCCAAAGCCTTTGACTGTGTGGATCACAATAAACTGTGGACAATTCTGAGAGAGATGGGAATACCAGACCACTTGACCTGCCTCTTGAGAAATTTGTATGCAGGCCAGGAAGCAACAGTTAGAACTGGACGTGGAAAGACAGACTGGTTCCAAATAGGAAAAGGAGTGCGTCAAGGCTGTATACTGTCACCCTGCTTATTTAACTTCTATGCAGAGTACATCATGAGAAACGCTGACTAGAAGAAACACAAGCTGGAATCAAGATTGCCGGGAGAAATATCAATAACCTCAGATATGCAGATGACACCACCCTTATGGCAGAAAGTGAAGAGGAACTAAGAAGCCTCTTGATGAAACTGAAAGAGGAGAGTGAAAAAGCTGGCTTAAAGCTCAACATTCAGAAAACTAAGATCATGGCATCTGGTCCCATCACTTCATGGGAAATAATGGGGAAACAGTGGAAACAGTGTCAGACTTTATTTTCTGGGGCTCCAAAATCACTGCAGATGGTGATTGCAGCCATGAAATTAAAAGATGCTTACTCCTTGGAAGGAAAGTTATGACCAACCTAGATGGCATATTCAAAAGCAGAGACATTACTTTGCCCACTAAGGTCCGTCTAGTCAAGGCTATGGTTTTTCCAGTAGTCATGTATGGATGTGAGAGTTAGACTGTGAAGAAGGCTGAGCGCTGAAGAATTGATGCTTTTGAACTGTGGCGTTGGAGAAGACTCCTGAGAGTCCCTTGGACTGCAAGGAGATCCAACCAGTCCATTCTGAAGGAGACCAACCCTGGGATTGCTTTGGAAGGAATGAGGCTAAAGCTGAAACTCCAGTACTTTGGCCACCTCATGCGAAGAGTTGACTCATTGGAAAAGACTCTGATGCTGGGGGGGATTAGGGGCAGGAGGAGAAGGGGATGACTGAGGATGAGATGGCTGGATGGCATCACTGACTCGATGGACGTGAATCTGAGTGAACTCCGGGAGTTGGTGAGGGACAGGGAGGCCTGGCGTGCTGCGATTCATGGGGTCACAAAGAGTCAGACATGACTGAGTGAATGAACTGAACTGAACTGAAGGATCCATGAGTTGTGTCCTAAGTGGGACGTCAGATCTCCAGTCACTGGGATAATAAAAAGGAGAGCACACAGCAGAAGTAGTGAGAGGAAGGAGATCATGCTGGTTGTAGAGAAGCAGGAGAGGTTGCCCAGGAGAGGCAGCATTGGAACCAAGCTTTGGAAGATACATAAACATACCCTTAAAGCTAAGGAGTCCAGACATAATACTGATGCCACCACAATAGAGAGGTGAATATGGGCAGGCCTGTGTGCCTGTGCATTTGGAGAGTGGCAGTTAAAATTTTAAACTGGCACAGCAAGGCACTTGGAGTACTGGCCAATTAGAACCTTCACTGGCCAGCCAAGACCCCCAATCTGTAAGAGTAACCAATAGCTTTGCCTGTGAGCGTATCAGTGGGATCCCCCTTGAACATGCTCAATGTAGTCAAATGGAACCAAACCCACCCAGATCAATTCTGGGTACCATTTCCTTCAACTGGGTTATGCCTTGAATGGTCATGCATTGGGAAAAAGGAATCTGGTGTTTCCTTTCTCTGTTCTAGTTTCCTAGTAAATCTCCTGGCACAAGCATCTGCCTATTTAAAAATACAGCAATTCTGCTACTGAAGTATCTATATTGTTTGAACAACATGGCCCTTAAATCCAAGCCAAGCGCTTTCTGGGGTGCTCCACTGAAGGAATGGATATTTCTTTCCTTACTGGTGGACAGGCTGGGTGCATTTCCCTCACTGACAAAGGGATAGTCTGTGTATGTTTCACAGTTAGCTTCAGGGACGTACAGGGAAGGGTCAAGTCTTGTCACGTTTGGCCTTGCTGACTTTAGAACTAAGAGAAGGGAACTGATGCAAGCCTTACTGTATAAAGTCATATATAGGCATGTGGGTAGAGTTATAACAGGACCTGAGTATGTAAAAAGGAACAGTGTCCAACTTATGCCCCCCATTTGGTTGTGAGCCATTCTGGACACTCTGGCTGCAGCTGAGTGGAATCACACGGCATCCCCGCTTTGTCTTCTCATCCCTCACAGTCTGGAATCACCCTTCGGCTTCTGCCAAGCCCTCCTCTTCTGTGATCCCATGCCACCTCACCATGTTGGTGGCGGACAAAGACGAGAAGCTGACCTTCTGTGGCTTTTCTTCGCAGCGGAGTCCAAGGCAGTCTCTGGCTCTCCTCCCTTCCACCCCTTCCGGCTGCCTTCTCAAACTCCAAGTCCCATCAACTGAACGGGTGTTCCCTATTGTCTTGCCTGCATATTTGCATCAGTGAGTGAAATTAAGAAACTGGTCAGGACTCCTAACATATGTATGTATGTTTGCTTCCAAGTGTGTGCATTTCTTTTCTCATTGCTCAGTGGAGTCAAGTGGTAAGAGCTTGGACTTGGAGCTGGGATTTGAGTACTGGTTCCACACTTTACTGGCTGGCATCGCAAGTGAACCAAAAAATACACCCCCCCCCCACCAAAAAAACACCCAAAATACAAAAAAGCAAACCTGTGTCGGGTTCCTCAACGACGACAAGTGTAGAATTATAGCATCTATGCAAAAGGACTGTTTTGCAGATGAAATAAATCACTATGTGTGAAGTGCCTGGTACAAAAATCAATGCTGACTAATAGGTCTTGCTTTATTGTAAGTTATGGTGGGGTTCACTGCCAATGATTAGGAAACAGGGGAGCCACTCGTGCCAGAGGTTTGGGACAGCGTGTTTCTGGTAATGTTGTGATACGGGAAAATTCATCCCAAAGAAGTCCCAGTGAATATTCTCATGGAGACCTTGTGATGAATGGAGGTTAAGTGCCAGCACTCTCCACCCACCAGATTTTGTGGAGATATGGAGTGGGAACCCAGACAATTCTGGCCATTTTTCCTGGAAAAATGTATTTCGCACTCTGCCAATCAGCCTACCAGGCAAGACATAATGTAACCTCAACTATGGTCTCACCTGGGAAGGTGTTTCTAGAGATTCAGAATCAGGGTGGAGGAAGCAAAGAAAGTATTGATAAAACCTTCTGTTTGAGTTGGCAGCAATCAGACCTGGGTTCTCAGGCCTAGCCAGAGACCTTGGCTTGAAGTGAGCATGACTTGGACAGAGAGATAGTATCCTCTGAGAACTGTTATTTGGATAAAGCTAGAGACAGTAGATGAAAGGGCCAAGCACAGAGCTGGGAACAGTAACCTGACTCCATTACCCGGTCCAGCATCTGGAAACGGGCAGTAGGCAGTCTTGGGAATTCACTGACACTGTAAGCAACTTATTTGCATGTTTGGGTTGCACCTCTCAAAAATGGTTAAAATCTATTGTTGAGGAAAGCTGCAAATTTAAGGCAGGATTCTCTTTTAAGGCTTAATTTTTTAATGCATAGAGATTAGAATTTATTTTTAAATTATAAAATAACTTTGGAATATCCTCACCAAGCAGTGAAATTTTAAATTTTTCACAGAGAATGTAAAAGACCCTTAATAGCCAAAGTCATCTTGAGAAAGAAAAATGGAAGTGGAGGAATCAGGCTCCCTGACTTCAGACTACACAAAAAGTTACAATTATCAAAACAGCACAACACTGGCATGAAAAGAGAAATGCAGATAAATGCAAAGGCACAGAAAGCTCAGAAATAAGCTCACACATATGGCCAAGTAACCTGACAAAGGGGGCAAGAGTATACAATGGATAACAGTCTACTGAGCATGCGGCACTGGGAAAACTGAACCTGTGAAAGCAGAACATTCTCTAATATCGTACACACACACACAAAATGGATTAAAGACCTAAATGTAAGGCCAGATATTATAAAACTCTTAAGAGGAAAACACAGAATACTTTCTGACCCAAATTGCAGCAGTACTCTTTTGGATCTGTCCCCAAGGTAAGAGAAGTAAAAACAAAAATAAATAGGGCCTAATTAAACTTAAAAGCTTTTGCACAGCAAAGGAAACGATACATAAAAACACAACCTATAGAATGGGAGAAAATATTGGAAATGAAGCAACTGACAAGGGGTTAATCTCCAAAATATACAATCAGCTCCTTTGACTCAACATAAAAAAACAAACAACCCAATCAAAACCATGGGGAGAAGATCTAAAAAGACTTTCTCCAAAGATATACAGGGAGCCAAAAAGACTCTGAACATCGCTAATTATAGAAATGCAAATCAAAACTACAGTGAAGTACCATCTCACACCAGTCAGAATGGCCAACATCAAAAAGTCTGCAAACAATAAATGCTTGAGAGGGTGTGGAAGAAAAGGACCCCTCCTATACTACTGTTGGGAATATAATTTGATACAGCCACTATGGAGAACAGTATGGAAGTTCCTTTGAAAATTAAAAATAGAGCTACTGAATGATCCAGTAATTCCACCTCTGGGAATACGTCCAGAGCACACTCTAATTTGAAAAGATGTATGCACTCCAGTGTCACAGTAGCATTATCTAAGACATGTACCCCAAAGTCCATAGCAGCACCGCTTACAGTAGCCAAGACATGGAGGCAGCCCAAGTGCAGCTATCAAGAGATAACGGATAAACAAGATGTGGTTTGGGTACACACACACAGGTGCGCGCACACACACGCACGCACACACACGCACGCACGCACACACACGCACGCACGCACACACACACACGCACGCACACGGACCCCCACACACACATGCACGCAAACACGCACACACGCTCACACACGCACACACGCATACACACGTACACACGCACACACACATGCACACATGCACGCACACACGCACATACACACACGCGCACACACACATGCATGGACACACACGCACACACGCACACACATGCGCGCGCACACACACGCACGCACACACACACTGGAGTATTACTCAGCCATAAAAAAGAATGAAATAATTCCATTTGCAGCAACATGAATGGACCTAGAGGTAATCATACTAAATGAAGTAAGTTAGAGAGAGAAAGACACATATATGATCCTATTTATATATGGAATCTAAAAAAATGATACAAATGAGCTTATATACAAAACAGAAATAGACTCACAGACAGAAAAAAAATTTATGGTTACCAAAGGGGTGGAGGGGAGAGGGATGTATTAGGAGTCTGGGATTAAAATAGACAAACTATTATATATAAAATACAAAACCAACAAGGACCTACTGTATAACATAGGAACTATACTCAATATCGTGTAATAAACTCTAATGGAAGAGAATGTAAAAACATATATAAAAATATAAAGTCTTATATATATGTACACACACATAGCTGAATCACTTTGCTATATATTTGAAACACAACATTGTACATCAACTATATTTCAACAAAAGCTAAAAACAAACCCCAAACTCCACCAAGCCCCAATTTTTTTTTGCTAAAAAGTAATACAAGAAAAAAATGTACCTATTTTAGGAATTAAATAGTGTCATCTCAATATTGTTCAGGCTATCATACACCAGTCTTCAGTCATATACCAGATAGCGTGTTCTTCTGGCATAGAAGGAAAATGTGTCAGTTCCTACATTGCAATTTCTTCGGAATTCAGCTTTAAAAGACAAGCATTTATCTTATTGGACTATTAACACCATTTATCTCCAATTTATGAAATGTTTTCCTTTATCTAACTCCCTTCAACAGTCATAGCTTTCACCCCACAAACACATACATATCACAAGCTGAGCTACTAACTACAGTGAGACAAAAAGTGTCTGGGAGTTACAGGGTATTTTATCAGAACACTTCCCCATTGCCTCTTGAGCATTTCTTACTATCTGGTTATTATATTTAGTGGTCATCTAAAATGACAGATCACTAGAATTGAAGTAATTGCCTGCACAGAAAAAAATCAGAAATCATTAGGAGGTTTCAAATTTCATTTGTATCCATGTAATTGAGTGAAGTCATACAAAAACAGAGACTAATTGTATGTCCTCTGCCCCTCAGTGTGAACACAGCTCTGGTTTCCAAATAGAAGTCTTGCTTCAGAAACAAGTCAATGGTTTGATAAATATTTGATTCAGAAGCTCAGCTTGAACCTCAAAGGGACTGAGTGTACTGAATAATTCTGATGTATTCAACATGTCTCCAGGTCATCCCAGGGACAAGCAGTGTCCCTCGCAGGGAGGCTGACCATGAGGCTTTCCAAGTTCAGCTCTCATCTCTCTCTGTGAACAATCTGGCTTGCCTGTGTTTGCCACACAGCATTATTCCCTTTCTGAAATGCAAATTCACACTGTCTCGAATCCAGGTGAATACTCAGCACACCGAATCACTGATTCCAAGGCCAGGCACAGAGTAGCAACCTATCAAGTGATGACATTTTTTAGATGTATTGGGTCCTGAAAAGGTGTTTGAAACAAGAATCAAATTAAAAAATGAGTGGTTACATATGTGTAACCGACTCTGTTGCAAGCCATTAAAATGGAATGTGTTGAGGATGCCATTTCCCTCAATTCCAGAGACCCTTTCTCTGCGAGCTTGAATGGAGGCTGGGCCATTTTCCTGCCTGTTCGGGGAGGCTACTGCCCGCTCTGTTTGAACTGGGGGCAGGACTCACCTTGGGATCCCAGTCCAGGGTTCCCATTTGTGAGAAACATGATCGCAGGGGTAATGATTTGACTGCTGAAATATTGCTCTTCAAACACAAGACCTGCCCCCTCTTTAAAAAAAAAAAACACAACACAAAATCTGTATCTATTGTATCTGAACCAGCAGTAGTCCTAACAGCCGTCTCTCTTCTCAGGGAGAAATGAGCTCTCAGCTTTTCTCAGGCTTGAGCTTTCTCCCACCTGTCCTCAATTTAATGCACAAATGAAAGCACATAAATCTTTGTGACATTTTGGCATAAAGCACCTACTTCAGATGACTCCTTTAGGAAACTCTGAACCCAGGTGTTTGGTTTTTGCATAAACTTTGCAAAATGAGAATTGTAACGCGACTGTGTGTACACACACACACACACGCATACCTCCCCCCTGAAAGGTGGCTGCATATGAAATGTGGAGGTGAGTGGGGGTAGGAGAATAACATGTGTGCAAACTTAATATATCTTTTCCTCACCTTAAGTTGGACCCAGACAGTTAAATTATAATTACAGTCCCATCTGGAGGGGGAGCAAGTACAGTACGCCAGAGTGCCAAACCTTTCAGCCATGGGTACTTTGTCAGGTAAAATAAACACACGTCCTGTGCTCAGCCTGGGGTCAAACTCAACAAAAGCTCTGAAAGATGGGACACTCATCAAGAACCAGGCTGGGAAACAGTCAGGGCAACAGCAACAACAGGAAGAAGGAATGAAATGGTTGGTTACTTCCCTCCGGCCAGATGGCTCAAGAAGACTGCTCAGGGCTTACCTTCAAGGGATACGAATCCTCGGCAAGACTTGCGGTGGACTGGTGCCGCTGCCAAGTGTGGTGGGGAGACTGGGAAGCAGTCCTCCTCTGGCCAAAGAAACTGGTCCCAAGAAAGGCAACGACGCAGGCTGGGCCTTGCCCATCCGTGGAGTGCTTCGGGGCAGCGAATCATCTCTCTGGTTGCAAAGTGGTGAGGCTGTAAAAGTAGAAACACTTGGCGACTGTGTTCCCTGACCAATGAAAGAAGCTCATCTTGTTGGCTAAGAGAACACAGGTGATGCAGAAGGCGGAGAGAGTGAGGGTCCTGAGTGCATCTGAGTCCCTGGTTGCTATCGTTCTTGATGCCAATTCATGTTATCTTTTCCACAGATTGTTCCACAGACAAGTAATTTCTCTCCTTTTTGCCTAATCTAGCTCTGAGATTCTGTCACTCGCTATCAAAAGGGTTCCATCTGACATATCAATCGTAAAATGAAATTTATAAATGGTTTACTTCGATTGAATGGTATCAATGCTAATAATAATTGATAACACTTATTTAGGACTGTGCCACGCCCTATCCTAAGAATGTTCTGTATATATTTTCTTCCATTTAATCCTCACAACCCCGTGAGGCAGGAGCAGTTCTTGTTTCCCTTTTAACAGATAAGAAAGTTGAGGCACAGAAATGTATAGAGACTTTACCAATATCTCATAGCTAAACCCAGAGCCCAGGCTTTTTATGACCCTTATTCTTCCAGTATAGGTTCTGATAACTGTTCTTGAGTGAGAAAGTAGAGTTAAAGCCAATAAGTTTAGAGTTTATGCCCAAGTCTATAAACAATTGTATTCATACCCCTACAAAGACAGAGTAACAGTTGTTAGAGCCCAGATCACTGTTTCTGATTTGGTTTCTGATCTGATGGGTGTGAATGAAAGAGCATCCCTTTCTAACAAGTTTACAGGTGATGCTCATGTTTAGGCCTCAGTGCCTTTAACTTTGCCATCAACTTGTTTGTAAGCACCTATGAGGCATCTAGTCAATTCAATAAACTAAATCAGCTCAAACTGATGACTTAGCCACAATGCTAATAGATTAGCTTGACTGGTCTGTGTTCCAAAATGGCCAAATCAAAGTCAACACAATTCAGGGGCTCTGAAATTAATAAAATGGCACACAGAAATATCATAACTTTTACAGGTAAGGAAATAGCAAATTACAATCTTTTTTAAAAATAGTATATTATATAAAAATAACTTGAGATGACGTGTTGCTAGTTGTCTAAAGACATCACAGCTCTTTATCACTATGATTTGTTGCCTAACAGTACAAGTATGCCTCAATGAAAGTGTATGCTTGCTTTTACCTTAAATTTATCACGAGGATACAACGAGGGGGCACTTCCCTGGTGGTCCAGTGGTCAAGAGTCTGCATCCTAATGCAGGGGACACGGGTTCAAACCCTGGTCCCAGAAGATTCCACGTGTCTCAGGGCAACTAAGCTCATGTGCCACCGCTGCTGAGCCCACGTGCTGCAACTACTAAAGCCTGTGTGCTCAGAGGCCCTGCTCCCCAACAAGAGAGGCCACTGCAATGAGAAACCCGTGCCCTGCAACTGGAGAGTAGCCCCCTGCCGGCCACAACTAGAGGAAGCCTGTAGGCAACAGCAATGTCCCAGTACAGCCAAAAGAAGAATACAACTGGGAATGATCTCACTGTTATCACCATTTATGTTAGCAGAGATCTGTCATGCAAGTAAGTTTTGAGCTGGGCTGATGTCATTTTACTCTCTTAATTTTAATTCTTTTCTTTAAATAGACCAAAAGATAGGTTTCTTCTATAGAGAGGAATTACAGTTAATTTTGTTCTAGGGTCACAAATATCTTCTTTGGTGGAACTGGGTAAATTGTAGACACCTTCTTTTTACATGCAAAATTTCAGTTTAAAAAAACTGAAATATTTCTTAGAGTCATAATATGTACTTACAAATCAGTCTAACTGAACAAAATAGATAGGAACCCATGAAACCTCTTAGAAAAATTTTGCTTTTTTAAAGAAATAATAATCATTTTTTCTGTATGAGAAAGATTGGCTGAAAGTTTTCTTTTCTCGTAGTGGCTTTGTAGTGTTTTGGTATCACGGTTATGTTGACCTCACAGAATGCATTTAAAAATTTTCCCTTTCTTTAAACTCTGAAAGAGTTTAGGTAAAATTGCCATTATTTCTTCTTAAATGTTTAGAAGACTTCACCAGTGAAGCCATTTGTGATTGGGGTTTACTTTGTGTGTGTGTGGGGGGGAAGGTTTTTACTTTGAAAATGAAAAGATTTCATTTTAAACAACTTATTTCTTCTTCTTGTTTTTTTTTTTTTTGCTTCTAATTATAGCTTTATTCACTAGTAAATTCAAAGAGTTATTCTACACATAATTGAACCCATCCTTGCATCTTTACAGACTTTTTTTTCTTGTGTTAGTTTTAATAAGTTGTGTTTTATAGAGGATGTACCCATTTCAACTAAGTTGTTTAATTAATTGCATAACGATGTGTGGATCATAACAAACTGGAAAATTCTTAAAGAGATGGAAATACTGGACCACTTGACCTGCCTCCTCAGAAATCCATATGCAGGTCAGGAAGCAACAGTTAGAACTGGACATGGAACAACAGACTGGTTCCAAATAGGAAAAGGAGGACGTCAAGGCTGTATATTGTCACTCTGCTTATTTAACTTCTATGCAGAGTACATCATGAGAAATGCTGGACTGGATGAAGCACAAGCTGGAATCAAGATGGCTGGGAGAAATATCAATAACCTCAGATATGCAGGTGACACCACCCTTACGGCAGAAAGTGAAGAGGAACTAAAAAGCCTCTTGATGAAAGTGAAAGAGGAGAGTGAAAAAGTTGGCTTAAAGCTCAACATTCAGAAAACGAAGATCATGGCATCTGGTCCCATCACTTCATGGCAAATAGATGAGGAAACAATGGAAACAGTGAGAGTATTCTTTTGGGCTCCCAAATCACTGCAGATGGTGATTGCAGCCATGAAATTAAAAGATGCTTGCTCCTTGGAAGAAAAGCTATGACCAACCTAGACAGCATATTGAAAAGCAGAAACATTACTTTACCAACAAAGGTCCATCTAGTTAAAGCTATGGTTTTTCCAGTAGTCGTGTAAGGATGTGAGAGTTGGACTATAAAGAAAGCTGAGCGCCGAAGAATCGATGCCTTTGAACTGTGGTGTTGGAGAAGACTCTTGAGAGTCCCTTGGACTGCAAGGAGGTCCAAACAGTCCATCCTAAAGGAGATAAGTCCTGAGTGTTCTTTGGAAGGACTGATGCTAAAGCTGAAACTCCAATACTTTGGCCACCTCATGTGAAGGACTGACTCATTGGAAAGGACCCTGATACTGGGAAAGATCGAAGGTGGGAGGAGAAGGGGATGACAGAGGATGAGATGGCTGAATGGCATCACCAATGCAATGGACATGAGTTTGAGTAGACTCAGGGAACTGGTGATGGACAGGGAAGCCTGGCATGCTGCAGTCCATGGGTTTGCAAAGAGTCGGACACGACTGAGCAAGTGAACTGAACTGAACTGATTCAACATAACTCATTATGATTCTTTCTTAAATTTTTAAAATGTATTTTGTTTTCCCCATTTTGATTCTTTTAATGTCTAAATAATCTGCAGTCATATGGCCTGTTAAAATCATTATACTGGCAAGTTGTGTTCTCTCCTTTTTTTCTTGATCAATTTTGCTAAGGGTTTGTCAATATATTCATTTTTTTCAAAGAATAACTTTTGGCTTTGTACCTTTCCCCATTGTATATCTGCTATTTCCTTGCTTGCTAATCTGTATCATTTCCTTTCTTTTACTTTAATTTGGTAATTTATGGTTTTTAAGTGGATATTTGAACATTTTTCCATTCCTCTTTTTTTCTCATATATGTATTTAAAGCTACAAATTTGCCTCCAAATGCTGCTCAAGCTGCATCCCATACATTCTTGATATGTCATATCTCATTTTTGTACAGTTCAAAAAATTTCATATTTTCCATTTAGTTACTTCAACTCATAGGTTATACAGAAATCAGTTATTTAATTTCTAAGCATTTCAAATTATTTTTCTAGTTCTTTTTCTATTATTGATTTCTACTTTGATTCTACTGAGTTGAAAAACATATATACTCCTTTAAAATTCATGGAGACTTGCTGATTGGTCTAGCATAAGGTCTATTTTGGCAAATGTCTCACATACACTTTTTTTTAAAATTTTTGGCTGTGCTGGGTCTTCACTGCTGTGTGCAGGCTTTCTCTAGTTGCGGAGAGCAGGGCCTACTCTCCAGGTACAGTGCACGGGCTTCTTGTTGTAGGGGCTTCTCTTGTCACAGACAACAGGCTCCAGGCTGCACGGGCTTCAGTAGTTGCTGCACGTGGGCTCTAGAATGCAGGCTCAGTAGTTGCGGCACATGGGCCTAGTTGCCCTGCAGCATGCGGGATCTTCCCAGACGAGAGATTCAACTGGTGTCCCCTGCACTGCAAGGCAGATTCTCAATCACTGGACCACTAGGGAAGTCCCACATATACTTTTACAAAATTTTTATACAGTGATTATGGAATGTAGAAATCTAGATATGTTCAAGTAGTTGTGTTAGTAAGAAATTACTTTTTCAGAGGAAAAAAAAAAATGAAGTGCTTTCCAAAGTTTAAAGGGGAAGAGTACTATGTTTAACTAAGTGCTTTCTTCTGGAATTTGGACATTTAACTCCTCAGGAACAAATGACGGAGTATTTGTCTCGCTTCCATCTGACTACTGAGCATCTCCATTTGGATGTGTAAGGAGTATTTCAAATTCATATGCCCCAAAAGGAACTCCTGGTTTCCCCTTCAAATCTGCTCCTTTTCCCATCCTTTCATCTCAGTAAGTGCACCTCGGTGGTCATGCTGAAAATATGAGAAGTTGTCCCCAGTTTCTCTTTTCCTCATATTTATGTCTTTTCCACCTGAAGGTTCTATTCCCACTATCTTAAAATGTGTCCTAATCTGACTGCTTCTCACATCCCTTCTCCTGCTTCTCTGCCCTAAGAGCCTGTCACTTCTTCCAAGGGTCCTCCTTAGTCACTGCTTAATGGGCCTGTCTGCTTTTCCTGTTTGTCCTTCTCTCCCTCCTCCATCCCTAGACTCCACCATCTACTGCAACAGGGCACACAGATTTTGCTCCTCTCACAACAGAGTCATTAAAAAAATCAGATCAGATCATTACCTCATTAAGAAACAAAATAATTCAAAGGGTTTCTCTCACACTTGGAATATATTTTAAAATTCTCAGTATGATCTCAGAGGCCCTTGGTGATCTGGCCCTTCCCCCTTCATGAATCTCCTTTTTCATACTTGTCCCCTTGCCCACTGCTCCAGCCACAGTAGCCCTCACTATGTTTGAAAAGTGTCTAGTTCATTCTTGTCTCTGGGTCCTGGAACTTGCTGATCCCTCTGCCTAGAAAGCCCCTCTTCCAGATCCTTACACAACCCACTCTTTCATCTGAATTCACATGTCATCTCCTCAGAGAGGCGGTTGTGACCATCCCATTTAATATCCCATCTTACCTCCACTGTGCTATCCCTTGTCCACTTATCTTGAGTAAAATGTCTTCATAGCACTCGCCAATATCTCATATTACTTATAAATTCATTAATTGTGTTTAATCTGTCTTCTGCACTGGAATATGGGTTCCATACCCACTTGGTATGGTTTATTGGTGAATTCCAACCAGGTAAACCAGTGCCTAGAACACAGAAAACACTCAATAAATATCTCTTAGTTGAATGGACGTATAGATTGATGCAGAGTGGATGAATGTTTAACTGAATAAAAACAATTGTTTTAATCCATTTATATGAACCAAGTACGTTCATTCTTTCTAGGCAGTATTATGCTGTTTTACTTTTAATTAGAAGGTTGGTTTACACATTATGAAAGGTTAAGCTTCTCAGAATAACCTGTAGATTCTAATGTCACTAATTTGGACTGGAGTTGTCACCTGTTACTGGAGTTGGTTTGAGAATGCAGAAGCTCCATGCACAGACACAGAGCATGTGCAGCAGTATAGAATCACTCCAGGTAGCACCTTGATTCTGTGCTCATTCAGTGAAATTTGCTAGTCAAGCTGAGGATCAGGTCCCTACTCTGACTTGTGTTTTATTTTTTTACTTTACAATATTGTATTGGTTCTGCCATACATCAACATGAATCCGCCACGGGTGTACCCATGTTCCCCATCCTGAACCCCTCTCCCACCTCCCTCCCCATCCCATCCCTCTGGGTCATCCCAGTGCACCAGCCCCGAGCATCCTGTATCCTGCATCGAACCTAGACTGGCGATTCATTTCACATATGATATTATACATGTTTCAATTCCATTCTCCCAAATCATCCCACCCTCTCCCTCTCCGACAGAGTCCAAAAGACTGTTCTATACATCTGTGTCTCTTTTGCTGTCTCGCATACAGGGTTATCGTTATGATCTTTCTAAATTCCATATATATGTGTTAGTATACTGTATTGGTGATTTCCTTTCTGGCTTGCTTCACTCTGTATAATAGGCTCCAGTTTCATCCACCTCATTAGAACTGATTCAAATGTATTCTTTTTAATGGCTGAGTAATACTCCATTGTGTATATGTACCACAGCTTTCTTATCCATTCATCTGCTGATGGACATCTAGGTTGCTTCCATGTCCTGGCTATTATAAACAGTGCTGCAATGAACACTGGGGTACATGTATCTCTTTCAATTCTGGTTTCCTCGGTGTGTATGCCCAGCAGTGGGATTGCTGGGTCATATGGCAGTTATACTTCCAGTTTTTTAAGGAATCTCCACACTGTTCTCCAGAGTGGCTGTACTAGTTTGCATTCCCACCAACAGTGTAAGAGGGTTCCCTTTTCCCCGCACCCTCTCCAGCATTTATTGTTTGTAGATTTTTGGATAGCAGCGATTCTGACTGGCGTGAAATGGTGCCTCATTGTGGTTTTGATTTGCTTTTCTCTGATAATGAGTGATGTTGAGCATCTTTTCATGTGTTTGTTAGCCATCTGTATGTCTTCTTTGGAGAAATGTCTGTTTAGTCCTTTGGCCCATTTTTTGATTGGGTCGTTTATTTTTCTGGAATTGAGCTGCAGGAGTTGCTTATATATTTTTGAGATTAATTCTTTGTCAGTTGCTTCATTTGCTATTATTTTCTCCCATTCTGAAGTCTATCTTTTCACCTTGCTTATAGTTTCCTTTGTTGTACAGAAGCCTTTAATTAGGTCCCATTTGTTTATTTTTGCTTTTATTTCCAATATTCTGGGAGGTGGGTCATAGAGGATCCTGCTGTGATTTATGCTGGGAAAGTGTTCTGCCTATGTTCTCCTCTAGGAGTTTTATAGTTTCTGGTCTTACGTTTAGATCTTTAATTCCATTTTGAGTTTATTTTTGTGTATGGTGTTAGAAAGCGTTCTAGTTTCATTCTTTTACAAGTGCTTGACCAGTTTTCCCAGCACCGCTTGTTAAAGAGATTATCTTTTCTCCATTGTATATTCTTGCCTCCTTTGTCAAAGACAAGGTGTCCATAGGTGCGTGGATTTATTTCTGGGCTTTCTATTTTGTTTCATTGATCTATATTTCTGTTTTCGTGACTTGCGTTTTAAACATTGGTTCTTAGGAATGTCAGAATAGGTTACATGATTCTCAAACTTTGCTTCTACCAATTGCCGGTGTTTGAGACAGGTAGGCCTAAGAAGTGCCTAAGAAATGACCCTCTCTAAAGCGCTATGATGGCAGTTTCCTTCCAACACAGAGGATGAAATGACATTGGGAAATAGACTTTTCTTAACTGCTATGGTAGGGCTTTCCTGATGGCTCAGCGGTAAAGAATCCACCTGCAATGTAGAGGACAGAGGCATTGTGGGTTTGATCACCACGTCAGGAAGATCCCCTGGAGTGAGAAATGCAACATCCTCCAGTATTCTTGCTTGGAGAATCCCATGGACAGAGGAGCTACAGTCCATGGGGCTGCAAAGAGTCGGACACGACTGAGTGCGCACGCACACACCTAACTGCTGTGCCATGCTTCCCCTCTCTCAGGATCTCCTTTTAAAATTGATGGTGCTGCCTGTCTTACAAACAGAGGCAAAAGTAGCAAGGGAATTTGCTGGAGAAAGTCCAAAGTGACCAGGCACATGCATTTTGACTACCTGCTGTTTCTGACCATGCTTCTTTAGGTCCTAGAAAGGCAGCCATGAATAAGATCAAGTCCCTGCTCTCATAGAGATGCCTTTAATCTTGTTTGAGAAAAAGACTGTTTTCAAAAAGAAAAGTATAATATTTAGGGTTAAGCTGTTAAATCGTATGTTCTTACATAGTTTCAGCTAGAAAACTTGTTCCTAGGTCATATACTGGAAAAAATGGTATCAGTGTTTCCTGGGGTTATCCAGAGAGAACATAACTTCCAGATGTTCTTTCAAGGCGCATGTTGGGGAGCATTCATGTTAGGAATGGGGGGCCCCTAAGCCCCAGCCTCCAGTCTGAGCCTGGTGGTTGGAATCCATGATGTCTACCCCACTATGGATATTTTACCTACAAATTCCACCAACCCCCTGTTGCATGTGTTCACTTACTCAGCCTGTAATAAATAGCTTCACATACAGAGATTCCATCTGAACACAAACAGTCCCAGCCTTTAGAAGCCTCTCCAGCAAAGCTCTTTGGGAGTGCGTGTGTGTTTCAGGGTAATCAGCTCCAGGCAACCCTGGTCGGTCATAGAAGTTGTCATTGCTGTCATCTTCCTATGAAATCCTTCATCCTTTTGAATGCTCATAAATGGGTATTTTCATGCAGACTTCATCATTTTGAAATGAATTTCAATAACTCCTCCAGTGGCCGCCTGCCAGCCTGACAATGTCCGTCCTTGTGAAACTAGCCTCATGAGTGTGTTTGGAAGCATGCTGGCTTTGGTTTTAGCAACAGACGAGGCTGAATCCAGAAAATATTTTGTGATATTTATTTTTATAGCGTGAATGAGCAAAACATTCAAGAAAGTGCTGATGGGTCTCCAATTCTCAAACTCCAACTTAGAAAATAGAAATTTGAATTTCCTATTCCACCTCTCAACCCCACCCCCACTCTCCCTTTTTTCCAGTGGGGGCTGACCTTGCTGGCTTTGGCAGAAGCAGGGATGTGTTGAAATGTTGTAAATTTCAGTTAATGTGATATGATTCTGTTTATCCTTGTCCAACACTGTTGAACCTACCAATTTTTCCCTTCTTGGCTTTCCATGAATTAAGGCAACCAGAGAATAGCCAGTTGGAAGACTGGACCATTTTCCTTTTCAGTCAGAGTAAAAGACAGACACAGCTGATGAATGCTGGCCCTAAAGAAAAGGTTTTGTGCTTTGACAAGACATTCAGAAAAAGCCCAATATACTGCCCTATGTACTGCTGAAGATAAAAGGATTTTATTCTGGGATGTAAGAAATAAAAAGCATGATTCAATTTCCTCAAGGAGGTTCACACCAACAATGTTTAAATGAAAAATGTCATGAATTTCGTACGTAAGAACTGAGTATTAAAGAGGTAGCTGCCATCTTTTGGTTTCTCATTCAGAGCTGGAAAGGTTACCTCAAGGAGATAGTTTCTGAAAGGGTCTTATTGTCCTAACCATGATTCACTCAAGAGCACCATATCCTCACAGGCAAGCCTCGTAGATGAAAGGGACTCAGGCAGCCTGGCTGTTATGATGCAAAATGATGAGTGCAACTAAATTGTTCATGGATTTGTTGGGAAAATATGGTAAAAATGATGCTGTGAAAGTGCTGCACTCAATATGCCAGCAAATTTGGAAAACTCAGCAGTGGCCACAGGACCGGAAAAGGTCCGTTTTCATTCCAATCCCAAAGAAAGGCAATGCCAAAGAATGCTCAAACTACCGTACAATTGCACTCATCTCACACGCTAGTAACATAATGCTCAAAATTCTCCAAGCCAGGCTTCAGCAATACGTGAACCGTGAACTTCCAGATGTTCAAGCTGGTTTTAGAAAAGGCAGAGGAACCAGAGATCAAATTGCCAACATCCACTGGATCATGGAAAAAGCAAGAGAGCTCCAGAAAAACATCTAATTCTGCTTTATTGACTATGTCAAAGCCTTTGACTGTGTGGATCACAATAAACTGTGGACAATTCTGAGAGAGATGGGAATACCAGACCACTTGACCTGCCTCTTGAGAAATTTGTATGCAGGTCAGGAAGCAACAGTTAGAACTGGACATGGAACAACAGACTGGTTCCAAATAGGAAAAGGAGTGCGTCAAGGCTGTATACTGTCATCCTGCTTATTTAACTTCTATGCAGAGTACATCATGAGAAACGCTGGGCTGGAAGAAGCACAAGCTGGAATCAAGATGGCTGGGAGAAATATTGATAACCTCAGATATGCAGATGACACCACCCTTATGGCAGAAAGGGAAGAGGAACTAAAAAGCCTCTTGATGAAAGTGAAAAAGGAGAGTGAAAAAGTTGGCTTAAAGCTCAACATTCAGAAAACTAAGATCATGGCATCTGGTCCCATCACTTCATGGGAAATAGATGGGGAAACAGTGGAAACAGTGTCAGATTTTATATTTTGGGGCTCCAAAATCACTGCAGATGGTGACTGCAGCCATGAAATTAAGAGACGCTTACTCCTTGGAAGGAAAGTTATGACCAACCTAGATAGCATACTCAAAAGCAGAGACATTACTTTGCCAACAAAGGTCCGTCTAGTCAAGGCTATGGTCATGTATGGATGTGAGAGTTGGACTGTGAAGAAAGCTGACCGCCGAAGAATTGATGCTTTTGAACTGTAGTGTTGGAGAAGACTCCTGAGAGTCCCTTGGACTGCAAGGAGATCCAACCAGTCCATTCTAAAGGAGATCAGTCCTGGGTGTTCATTGGAAGGACTGATGCTAAAGTTGAAACTCCAGTACTTTGGCCACCTCATACGAAGAGTTGACTCATTGGAAAAGACTGATGCTGGGAGGGATTAGGGGCAGGAGGAGAAGGGGAAAACAGAGGATGAGATGGCTGGATGGCATCACCAACTTGATGGACATGAGTTTGGGTGAACTCCAGGAGTTGGTTATGGACAGGAGGCCTGGCATGCTGCGATTCATGGGGTCGCAAAGAGCCAGAGACGACTGAGCAACTGAACTGAATTGAACTGATGGTATCTGCCAGATTTCTATTAGAAGTCAAAAAATCAACAGGGTTTTCTTTTCAAGTAAGTTGAGGTTTTAAGAAGAGAATGTATTAGGGGTGTTGAGTTCTTTAGGGAGGAATTTTTAAAAATCCACACACATGGTTAGAAATAATAATCATAAATAATTGGGGAAAAAGGTCCAAACTGATCTTTTTCTGACCTGGTTTGTTTTGAATATTGCACAATCCAATTTTGCTTTGGTTAGATGAAAAAGAGTGCCAAGTAAAGGCTTTAAGGAGCGGTAGAGAGCAATTTAAGAAAGATCCATTTTATTTCATAGCTAATAACTGACTTAAGAAATGCATAAAAGATGATTAGGAAAAGTGTGATGAGATTGATGAGCATTTTGTTTTCAAAAGGAGACACGATGATGTCTTATGTTCATGTAGAGAGAAATGACCCCTCGACAACTCTCTTCTACCCTATATTCAGTAATGAAGCTAATAATTCAATTCCTTACATTTGCCTAGCATGTTGCATATTTGTATATATTCAATTAAAAGTAAAAGAACTTAAATGATTTGCCAGATACTATTCTCAGCATTTTGCAAACATTAATCTGGCTAAACCTTCAAGACTAGCCCATCAGTTAGACACTCAGATTTTCTCCTTTTCACATGGGGAAATGGAAGCATCTGGAGGTGAGATAATTTCATTCATCCATTTAACCGTTCATTGACTCACCACACACTTACTGGGCCCTTACCCAGCATGGACGCTGTCCCAGAAGTTGGAGACACAAGAAGGCTGTGCGTAGTCCCCACCTTCAATGCATTTTTGGAAAGGTAGAGAAGACAGACATCTACATAAGAATTCACAATAGAAAACGGTAAGCAGAGTGACAGAATTATGTATAAAAGCTCTCCCTCACACAGCATTACCTCATTTCACCCTGACACCAATCCTACAGTATATTCATTTCTTCAACTAATACCCACTGAATGTCAATCCTAGGAGGGGTACAGTGCCCACTACTCTGAGGTTAGATTCAATGAGACTGACACTCATTAAAAATATTACAGGGACTTCTCCAGATGTCCAGTTAAGATACTGGTTAAAACACTGTGATTCCAATGCAGGTTTGATCCCTGGTGGGGGAACTAAGATCCCACATGTCGTGTGGCACGGCTGGCTGACAAAAAATTACAAAATACAGGTGAGATGGTACAACTGTTGCAAGTGGTATTAAAAAGCGTTACAGAGCTAGAGGAGTGAACAGTGGGGGGATGTGACCTCATTGAAGAATTCAGGAGAAGATTCTTGGGAATGTAGCCACATGAGGATGAAGAGGAATTAAGCAGGTGAGACAGTAAGTATTCCAGCCAAAGGGAGCAGGATGGTGTATGGAGAATTGGATGAGCTCACTGCAAGTAAATCAGGAGAATGTAGCGTGATACGAGCAAGGAGAGGTCAGACCCAGAAGGTCCTTACAGACCACGTGGGGTGGAAGGCCATCCTCACTATGGCCCTGAGAAGCTACCAGAGCATGTAGCATCTGATGGGTTATAGAGCTAAGTGGCATTTCCTAAGACGACTTTGATTGCTTTGCAGTGGATACATTATATGGCTCAAAGGTGGGAGCTGAGAGATTAGATTTCCAGGAAAGAGATACCAGAGGGCTGGTTGCGGAGCAGAAAGGCAAAGAACAAGAGCTACTTCAGGGCTTAAGCTAACATGATTGTGTGTGGTGGATATGGTAATGGTTAGAGAGTGCCCCATTTTACAGATGGGAAGACAATGGTCAGAAAGAGGCTGAGTAAACTCTTCCAGGGCCTTGCGGTTGGTAAGAGAATCCATCTTTCCTACATCTATTTGAGTGTTGAGCAAGCACTTTTACCCTCTGTTCCAGGAGAACAAAGAAAGAACCAGGAACCTTGGTTGAAGAAACTGAACATAATTCTAAGAAGGAGTAAAAACTGATTTTTGCAGAATGGGTGGGAGACAAGAAATAGTGACACTTTGGACAGAGGAAGTTGTATAAAAGTGAGCAAGATACGGAGACTTTGATGGGTAAAGGAAACTGCCTGTCTTGATCGTGGTGGTAGTTAGAAACGTTCATACATTCATCAAAGTCCATTTAAAATGGGTCCATTTTAATGAGCATACCTGGTTCCCAGATCTTGATCTCTAGTGCCTCTGCCCACCAAAAGGAAGAGGGCTCCTCAAAGAAATGGTTGCTTCTGGGGCTGGAGCAGGTTTGCACAAGATGAGCCTGGAACATTTTGTTGTGCCAGAAAATAAAGAAGTGACAATGATAATAACTGCAAAAAGACAAGCATATCACAAGGAAATAATAACCAACTTGAAGGGGTTCCCAAATCTGGGAAAATGTGGGTATCAAAAAATAGTAATAAATTATGAATCATTGGGGAAAAAAATTATGAGTCTATACTAATAATAAACACATAAATGGGGGAGAAAAGAGATCTTCATTCTTCTGTAAAAGGCTAAATGTGGTCTGGTAAATGTGGAAGGAGTGCTACAGCTGGAAAATTATCATTTTTGCATCCACTGTAATAAATGGTGGATAATGTTATTACTTATAACATTACAAACATAAATATTGCAAAATGATATGATATTATAAAATATTGAATATATTCTAAGTCTCAGGTAAATCCATGAGAATAGTTTAATAAGGGCCAGGATATCTGAATGATCTCAGAGAATCTTCCCATAAATTAGTTGCAAGGGACAAAGTCGTAACTAAACAGTGGAGAAAGTGGGCAATACTTGGTGTGATCAGCATCACCAATGGGCAGGATGGCCACAGTGTTTCTCCAAATGTAATATTCTTGTCTGTACTTCCAGTTGTTGAAATAGGATTAAAGCAAAGGATATCGAGAGGTTAAGTCTTAGAGAAAGAGGAAAAACATGGCCAATGGGTTTATAAAGAAAAAAACGAAAAACTCACCTAACAATCAGGAAAATGCAATCAAACAAAGGCAGTATTTTGATTTATCAGACTGATATTATTAAAATGATCAATGATTTGGCAAGGGCATTGAGAGAACTAGACACTTTCATACCGCGGTTATCTCCTGCTACATAGCAAATTACTGCAAAGCAGCAGCTGATTTCTGCAGCTCAGGTGGGCCCTCTGCTTCTGGGTCTTTCATGAGCTGCAATTAAGGTGCTGGCCAGAACTTGAAGGTCATCTGAGACTCCAGTGGGGAAGGATCCACTTCCACACTCGCGTGGTGGGCTGGTGGTTAGAGGCTGCCCTTAGGTCCTTGCCACAGAGCCTTTCTTTGGGCAGCCAGAGAAAGAATCCACTAGCAAGAGGCAAAGGTATACTCTCCTGAAGCTAATCACAGAAGTGACATCTCATCACCTTTGCTTTATTCTTTTGGTTAGAAATGAATCATCAAGCCACACCCAGGGGGAGGCAAATATATGGGGGCATGAATACCAGGAGGTAGAGATCACTGCAGACTGTCTTAGAGTCAGCCAGCCATGGCGACCCACATGTCCATTAGAAGGACAAGGGTGAATAATTTACAGTATCAGCACACCATGGTAAAGACCTCAGTAGCTAATGAAAAATGATGTACACATGCGTGTGTATGGACTTGGGACCATTTCTCAAACTATTTCACTATTGTTGAATGAATAAGGCAAACAAGGGTATTCTGCAAACAACTGTGAAACCCTTTATGTAGAAATAGAATATTTTTCCAAAATGGAATACATTTATGCATATACATACACATTCAAATACAAAGGAAAAGGCGTGGGAAGAGACACATCCAATCACTGACGGCAGTCACCGCTGGGAAGAGATGCGGGTTCAGGGTGGAGGTGGGGAATAGTGAGCAACTTTCTCATTTTATTCATCATACTTATTCTTTGCTGTTATTTTTTTTTTAGCAGTGGGAATAGATTTATGTACTGTACATTTGCTTTTTAAAATAGGACTTGAACAGGGAAACGGGGCTGTGTCCAAGAGTGTTAGTTTTTGAAAGTGTAGCATGTTATCCATAAATGTGTCCCAACAGGGCCTTTTCATTGTCCACGTTTTAAAGGTCCACTTGGTTTTCCATCCCAGCTTTTTCTCAGATGTGTGTAACTGTGCTTGGAACAAGGAAGCTGCAAGGGCTCTGTTGTCCCAGACCCAGGAGCCGCTCTGCACACACATGAGGAGGGCTGCAGGGAGCGGGCAGCTGGATCCTATTGAATGCTGGTCTTTCTCAGACACAAAAGAAGAACCACAGTAGTAGCCACCCAGAGTGGAGCCTGGTGCTGCAGGGCGCTTCAGGGAGGCCACAGGATGGGATGTGGGACAAACAGGCCCTTTTGTGGTGTGTCTTTTTGTCAGTTGCATGGCCCACTTTATAATCAAAAATGAGCCCAGGTTCCCATGGCTGGAGGTGCAGTTCAAGATGCCCCACTGGCCAGTGACCTTGGGCCAGCGGCCTCGTCTGTGACGTGGTGATGGTGATCACACTGCTATCGTGGGCTTCCTGTGGGGATTAAATGGGTTGATATGTCTGAGGCACTTGGCTTAGTGCCTGGGACATATTAAGCCTTCCAGGAGCTTAGCAGCTACTGCTGTTGTTGATGTTATTTATTGTTATCCACAAAAGTTGGTGTTCACTAAACCCTTACCAGTTTCCTGATCCTGGCTTTGCCATAAGTGCTTTATATTCGTCATCTCATTGAGTTTGCTCAACTTTTCAGAGTGGAAATTACTCCTAATCTTCCCATTTCATGGACGAGAACTCTGAGGCTCAGAGAGGTCAGGTTTGCTCTCCAAGTTCATAAACTGGGAAATGATGGTGCCGAGATTTGAAATCAGGTTTGTGCGTCTCTGAAGCTTCTACTCTTAACAATACTCACTTGCTTCCTGGGCCTTCACACCATGTTATTTTGCTCTCAGGCTGTGAGGAAAGTATCATCAGGCTTTAGAGGACTTGGCAATGGACCAGAACACCCAGGAGAGGACTAGATTGTAGTTTCTGCTGTAAAGACACTACAGAAATGGATGAATAGACAGTCAGTGTGGGAAAGTGTCCACGACTTCCTCAGAAACCAACCAACCAAGGAGATCAAAAAATAAATATGTGAAGATAAATTGCATCTGACATACATTTAACATGCTTGATGTGAGTGTATATAAAAATCCTTATACTCAACAGAGTTCATCTATTCTTGTCACACGTGTGGAATATTTATAAAAATTAATCAAGAATTTCCTTTCATCTGCTGGTGGACTTGGAGGCATGGCCACAAAAGTACAAGACTTCTGGGAGAACTATTTAAAAGAAACTTTCTAGAAAGTCTGTTGCCTTCATTCCACATAAGCTTCTACAGGTTCACATACACATGCCTCATTTCATTTTAAGGAATAAGAGAAATACTATCTTCCTTTTACCTATGAGGCAATGAAGGGTCAGACAATAACCTACCAAAGGTGCATCATTTATAAAGCAAGGAGCTAAAAAGGAAACCACAGGGGCTTAATCACTCTCAGGCTCGGCAGCTTCTTCCCTCTAAGATGCTATGTTTGTTCAGAACCTCGAGGTTCAATGAGAGCTTTACGGAAAAAGTTTCTTGAGATGAGCTTTCTAGACACCCTTCTTTTTCTCCAACTTGTTTTCTGAAATAAAGCTTCAGATTAAGGATGAAAGCCTGAAAATAAAAAAGACCGACAATGACAAGTGTTGGTAAGGGTATGCAGAAATTGAAACCTTTTTACATTGTTGGTGGTATTGGTGCAGCCATTTTGGAAAACAGTTTGGCAGTTTCTCAAAATGTTAGAGTTACCATATGACCCAGAAATTCCACTCCCAGGTACTCAAGAGAAAGGAAAACACACAACTGTGCAAACACATGCACATCGACGTTCACAGCAACGTTATTCATGACGGCCAAAGAAGAAACAACCCAAATGTCCAGCAACTTATAAATGGATAAACAAAGGGAGGGACATGCACGCAGAAGATAGAAAGGGATGACAAACTGCTACACTATAACATAGATGAAAATATTATGCTAAGTAAAAGAAGTCAGTCAGAAAAAGTCATATACTGTACAATTACATTCATGAGAAATATCCAGAATAGGCAAATTCATAGAGTCTGCAAGTAGCGGTTGCCTAGTGTTGAGGCGGAGAAGGCGATGACACCCCACTCCAGTACTCTTGCCTGGAAAACCTCATGGACGGAGGAGCCTGGTGGGCTGCAGTCCATGGGGTCGCTAAGAGTCAGACACGACTGAGCGACTTCACTTTCACTTTTCACTTTCATGCATTGGAGAAGGAAATGGCAACCCACTCCAGTGTTCTTGCCTGGAGAATCCCAGGGATGGGGGAGCCTGGTGGGCTGCCGTCTACGGGGTTGCACAGAGTCGGACACGACTGACGCGACTTAGCAGCAGCAGCAGCAGGGTTTGAGGCTGGGTGGGAAGGGGTGACTGCCCACGTGCACCGTGTATGGGCTTTCTTTGTGGGGTAATGGAAATCTTCTAAAATTAGGCTATGACGATGGTTAGACAACAGTAAATACACTAAAAGGGGCTGAACTATTCATTTAAAAGGAGTAAATTTTAGTATATGTGAACTACGTCCTAATAAAACTGTTTAAAAAAAGAGTCCAAGTCTGAATTGCCAAGATGCTCTATTTTGAAAACTAAATGAACCTGATATTTGTTATTTCTCACATGAAGGTGAGAAGAACTGGGGGAGAAGACCTTCAGTAGAGAAATAAGGAAAGACTAGAGAATAAGGCATTTAACCTTAAAGGTTGAGAGCCTTCAACTGTGCCTTAAGGAATGAAACAGACTCGGCATATATAGGAAGGTTATTATTCTAAATGAAAGGAACAGTGTGAGCCAACCTCCAAGAGTTGAAAAGGCAGGCAGGGAAAACACTGACCAACATTGTTTGAATTAAACAAAGAAATCATACTGTATTTTTTAGACATGCTAACAAATACTCTCAGATATATATATATATAGCTTTTGGATAACAGAGTAGAAGTGAAAAGAAAACAAAACAGTTCATTGAAGTTCACTTTACAAGATATGTTGGTAGGTAACCTTTATTCTTGCAAGCAAAATGCATCGATCATGGCTTCCATTAAGAAATCAAACATGGACCTGGTAACACTGGTAGCTGCTAGTGAAAGTGAAAGTGAAGTCGCTCAGTTGTGTCTGACTCTTTGCGACCCCATGGACTGTAGCCTATCAGGCTCCTCTGTCCACGGGATTTTCCAGGCAAGAGTGCTGGAGTGGATTGCCATTTCCTTCTCCAGGGGACCTTCCCGACCCAGGAAACAAACCCAGGTCCCCCGCATTGCAGGCAGACACATTACTGTCTGAGCCATTGGTAGCTGCTAGTAACATTTCTTAAAACATTAACTGAAAATTTAATCCTAGCACAGACCCATTTTCAGTAATCATCTGATCTCTCTCTTCAGTTGGATGGCTGGTGCAGGGTGGTCACAAGCCAGCCAGACTTCGGTTGATAAAATGGCAGGTAGGGTTTTTATTACTAAGAGTAGACATTCGCCCTCTCAGTGGAGAACCTCTACATGGGCAGGTAGCAAGAACGATGACTGTCTTAGAGTCTTTGGTGGAGATGATTCATTTCAAGCCCAGGGCAAACCAGACCCTTTTACAGACAGAGATATTAAACAGCTTTCCAGATCTTCTCGACAGACATGTATTGGCAAGCCTAATGTGCTATACATTTTCTGCTTTTGATCCTCTGCTCAAAAATTGAATGGTTCTCTTTGTTGACTCACTAAAGGCAGTGATGAGCAATATATCTCACATTCTCATTAAATTCCTACCTCTACATAAGATGAGATTAAAGTAAGGAATGAATTCAAGTTCATCAAGGATGAGTCCTCCTCTTTCAGAGACTGAATCCAGAGCGAGACACGGATACAGCCACCGGTGAAAAAGACTTCGGAAGGTAACTGAAGAGATAATGAATGATAATAAGCTTCCAGCCTGTTCTCCTTGAGGTCCCGTGGGGTGCTCCAGGCAGAAAGGCGTGAAGATATTCCAGGAGCGCAGGCAAAGTGAGAGCAGTGCATGTAGATGGAGGCTGAGAACAGCAGCAAAAGACCCACAGCTTTCCACATCAGTCTTTGTGGGAGTGGAGGTGTATGTGAGCACGTGTGTGCGTGGGAGGTGTGCACGTGTCTATGTGTGTGTGTGTGTGTGGGGGGGTGCCAACAGAATACCACGTCCTTGTTACTGCTTGGGCTTTCTAAAAGTCACCATGTGCCTGGAGACTCCGCTTCCGGTGCTGCCTCTGTGAGCAACATCATGACCGCTGCTACCACCACCAGCAGTGACAGTCTGCACTCCCAGGGGCCTCCCCAAGCCCAGTCCCACTCACACATCCTCTCAGAACCTCAGAGCCAGCCACCAGGTCACGCTGGGTGTAAAAACCCAATTCATGGCGAAGGAACATGAGATTTCTGGTCCCCGCTGCCATGGGACTGGAATTCACACCCAGTGATGCCAGACACCAAAACTCTACTCCTTGCCAGGCACCAGGACACGATGGCAGAAGGGTTTACTGAGTTCTTTGATGGTGGAGAGGTGAAGCGGACCCTCAGCCAGGAAAGGCTTGAAGAGCCATACTGGATGGGAAATCTGCACTAAAGGAGTTTTACTTGTCCTGCGCTTGAATTCCACAGCTGGGCCAGTGGGCTTGAGAGTTCCTTCTTTCACAGTAGCTCAACTGCTCAGAGTACATAATAGGGAAGAGGAATGAGGGAGGCAAAGTCCTCCTCAAGCTCACAAATGAGAGAAAGATGGTTTTTCCTGACTCACACAGACAGGTTCCCGGGGCTATCTGGGGATGGAGCCTCCAGGCAGGCTGATTTGAAATGCTTCCAAACGGATATCATGCTTCAAAGAGTCAGCCCCGTGGGGCAGGAGCTGAACCTGAGTGTGGGAAGGGGACGAGAGAGCTGGAATTCAGGCTGTCCTCCCACCCCCACCCCAGGCCCGCGAGGGTTTGTTTAACCCCTCAGGGGTGCTGTGTGCCTTCCTTGTCGAGCTGGTTTGTGGCTTAGTGAAGCGATATTTATAGAGTGCTCTGTGATTCTTGGGCGAACATTCGTTTTATAAATGAATGATCAAATTTATTAGCAATGAGTAACTAACCCTTCTACATTTATTTTGTTGATAATACAAATTTACAAGGTTTTAATTGCCAGTTTTAAAACCCCAAAAACCCATACATAAATACATCGGTAATAAAATATCTTCTCGCTGTGCCTTTGACTTCTGTAGTTATATTATGGCTTATGAGGAGGGTCTGAAGGTTTTAGATGAAATCACAAAACTTGCCTAAAAGGATTTGGGGACAGAAAGAGTCTAATTCAAACCTGGTTGTTGGTAATTTCATGAGTTTTAATCAAAATGCTCTTCCCGATAATAATTATTAATACTTTTTATAGTGCTTATTAGCACTAATAATCATCTTTTATTTCTATTGTTATCTCATATAATTCCCCATGACCTTACTACTCTGACTGTGGTCCCCAAACAGCAGTATCGTGTCACCTGGTAGCTCACCAGAAATGCATGATCTCAGGACTCATCTCAGACTTACCGTCAGAACTCACATCTTAACAGGATCCCCGGCGATTTGTCTGCACACCTGACTTTGCTGTCGGCCATGTCCCGAGGTGGTTACGGCTTCTCCCATTTCACAGTCGAAGAAACTGAGCTTCAGAGAAGTTCAGTATGCTGCCCACAGTCCCACGGTCAAGCCGAATGTGAATCTGGCCTGTGGTGGTCAGCCGTGAGCCAGATGCTGCAGGTGTGCAGAGTCCACACAAGCGTCCAGAAGCGTGGACTTGCGAGGACAGTGATGACAGTTGTGGGCCCCCAAAGTAGTGACTTCACTGGGCGCTGGTCCATGACTTGTATTCTCAGCTGTTTGTACCTTCATCCTTTAGACCTGGTGCAGGGGAAGCTTGTGATGTCCAGTGTTTGCACGATGCACCTGAGAGAGACCAAGAGTCATCTCGAGGTTGGGACCAAGGGTGGTCTCACATAACACTTCCCTTCAATGGCAGAAATGATGGCTGACTTATTGCTTAAGAAAAATAATCTATTTTAGAACAGTGATTTGAATCCCAGAAAGTCAGGGAATGTCTGAGGCCAAAGTGGAATGGTATATTCATTAATAGTAATTTCACAAATACACACAGCTCTCTGTATTCACAGATGCAGAACCCATGAATACAGAGGGCAGACTATAGGCCTTCTACTTCTATAGACTTTGGTGTCCATGGTAGGTCCTGGAAGCAATCCCCCATGGATACAAGGGATGACTATTAAATGAGTGTTTACTAGGTGTCAGAAACTATTCTGGATGCTATGAAGAGAGTGAGGCAGAGAGGAAAATGGTTAACAACTAAAATGATTTGAGCCATCCCTGGATCTAAAAGGAAATCAAATAACTTCTCTGCCTTAAATTTTGAGCTGATGGATGCAAATGTCAACTAGAGCAGGATTCCTGCAACTTACCCAAAGTACTTGTGCTGTCTCACTATTTCCCTTTATTATGGTGGTCACAACTTAATCTGCTCTCACCCTGAATGCATCTACTTTATCTAAGACAAGAAGTCTCCATTTGTTGGGCTGAGCACCTTTGATGTTGGTCAGTCTCAGATTCTGAGCATAGAGAGTCCATTGGAGTCCATGGAGCCTGGCCAGTGGGGCATCTCACTTACTAGGTACTCTCCTGGCACTGTATTCACCAGACTCAAGTTTGCCTACCTGTCAAATAGGTAGATAAACATCCTCTCTACTGATGCAAAAAGGTATATGACTTGGGTGACCAGAAAATATGTGGGTGTTTCAGGAAGTAAATTGGCCTGTATTCCTGCATAGACCTCTTCTTTCCAAAATCTCTGGTGGAACGTTTTAAAATAACCATCTCCTTCTGTACGTTATTGAAATCATTCAGAGTACCTTCTGAGACCAGGGCTTTCTATATTTATGACCTGTCATCTGGAACTTTCCCCTAAGGGCAAAGTTCTTCAGCAAGGAACGCCCTTCACTGAGTGCCATTTTCAAAGAGCTGCATGGGGGGCTGGAGGAAGAAACCCATTCTCCCAATGGAACCACAAACAATGGGATTTACATGGGCCAAACCTCATCCAAAGCTCCGAAAACTGCCCCTGGAGGTTGTCTTTGGTAGGGGTGGGGCAGACAGACAAAGACCCCTCACAATTGCCCTTTGTTTCTAACTTTATTAGAAATTATCTTAGGATAATTGAATGAATAAGCATTTAGGGAAATAGTTTCATCTTTCTGGGTGTCCCTTTATTAGATTCCTAGAGGCTACACCAAATGCAGGCCACCCAAAGAACAAAACCTGGATGCCTGGGTCACTTTTCTAGTTCTGTCCTTTCACAGATTTCAAACAGCCACTAATCACAGTTGCTGGATTTGAAAATGGACAAGTCCATGGGATCCCTGCCCTCAAGATATCTTGGATAAGACAACTGATGGCAAATATTAAGCTCAGACAGTGCGGATTGACAGTTTCCCAAGATTCAAACAAGGCTATCTGGTCTATACTTAGGCATGGTGGTTCATTCAGCATGTACGTGGATTTCCTGGGAAAGGGAACCACTGGGACAAAGCAGATGCCACAAAAGCTGTCTAAGAATATTAGAATTTTTCACACAAAGAAAACGGAGATACTTGGTTTTTTGCATGTCTTTTTTTCTCAAGCCGTGACAAGACATTGTCCTTACTCCCAAAAGAGCTTTACCACATTTAGGTAACAGAAGTGGTGTAAAAACAAAAAATAACACATTGTGAAATTTCCTGGAAATGACCATGATACTGTTTTCATGAATGTTTCCTTGTTTGTTTGTTTCTTTACTGAAAGTTGCAACTTCCATGTATGTAAATTCCCAGTAAGTCCACATCTTCAGAGAAAAAATACACTCAGTTAAACAGGGGCATCAGTGTGACAGAGAAGAAGGCAGTTGAAGAAGACAGAGAGGAAGACCTCTCTGAGGAGGTGGCCATTTGGTTGTGACCCTAAAACTCAGGTCTTAGGCATGAGGATCATGGGCAGCAGACTGACAGGTCTACAACAAAACAAATGTGAAGGCCTTCAGTGGAGCCAATACCCAGATGTCGTCCAAGAACTGAAGGGTCAGTGAAGCCATGGACTGCAGGGAGCAAAGGAGAATGAGTTGAGCTGCTACTGGAAGGGAAGGGCTAGATCATGCAGGTTACGCGCCCCGTCAGCGAGCCACTGACATCATTTGCGTGAAGTTTTAACAACAGTCCTCTGGTGTCTGTATGGGTGACAGAGCTTAGAAAGCACTTCAAAAACTACTGGAACAGTCGAGACCAAAGATGGCCCAGGTCCATAACGACGGAGCTGAAAAGAGATTCTGGGCATTAGAGTTCATAGAGTTTGTTGACTGGTTAGCTATTAGTGGATTTTTCAAGCATTCTATCACGTTTTTAGTTTGAGGTCTTGAGTGGATATGTGGATCAGTTTTCTAAGGTTAGCTAAGATTATAGGAGGATCTGGTTTAGGGGGAAGAGGGAAAATAACTGAGGAACCACCATCCTGGAGGCATGGTGCCTACATAGAAAAGCTGCCCTTGCCAAGATGTTACTGTTGCTCTGTTTTGGGTCATCAGGAAAATTCCACCCTGAGTGATTACTGATGCTTGCCAAGACCACGGTGGAGGAGTTAGGTCACATTTGCTGGATGTTTGTCATCCCAGCCTTACCAGATATAGGACAATGCCCAGCTCACAGGGCTTGGCCTGTTGGCAGATCTGTGCTGAAGCTCTTGCCAGGCGCTGTTCTAGACCCTGTCAGGGCGTGCTGAATGACTAGCTGACAAGAACCAATTACAATGTTTTCCTTCAAGTTTTAGCACAAGTATAGTCAACGGCTTACACAAAAATCCATTATTTAAAAAAAGCATTTTGTCCCTTTCAGGGTAATGAATCTATACTATTCTTAGATGATACACAGGTGTCCTCAGGTGGGAAGACTAAGCTTTACTCTAGAGACTGAAATTTTATACACCTGGCAACTTCCAGTTGAATGGACGGCCATGAAAATTTGTAAAAAGAGGATAAATATTCTATTCACAAATCTTTTTTTTTCACCATTTTAATACATGACTTTTAAAAGAGTCCTGATTTTTGCAGGGTTAAGGTCTTAGCTGTGGAGGACTAAGGTCACTGCTCTTTCTGATGAGAACAGGACCTCAATTCCAGAGTTCACTGCACATAATGTTGGGTCCAAGGCCAAGTGTCTTGTGTCACTGGCCGGTCAAACCGAACTGAGAATGCCCATTACAGAAAGATCTTTATTGCGTTTTATCTCTTTAAAGCAACAACCCTTTTCTGGCAGCTGGAGCTGCCTTCTCTGGATCCAGTTAGTGGCTGTGAAGGAGGCTCAGGTTTCTGGCAGGCAATCAGGACACAGGTGGAGCTGGCCTGTGGACCCCGAGAGCTTCCTGGCCTGTGGACCCTGACAGCCTCCTGGCCTGGGCTAAATGGGGATTTAGCGAACCTCCCTGGGATTCATCAGGGAAAAAAAATCACGTTTCGAGTGGGAAGAAATAAATCCAGAATCAAGGAAGGGAGAGGCAGCTTATAATAATAGTCTCTTATCTCTGTACTGTGCTCCACAGTTCACAAAATATATGCATTATTTTATTTGCTTCCCCCTCCAACAAATACTGTGAATTATATATTGTTAGCCTCTTTACTGATTTGGATACCTAGGCTTATAAAGAAACTAAAATTTATTACCTTTTACCTTGTGCCAGGCACAGTGCAATCCTGGGGTTGAGGGAAGAATTAAATATTTCTTACAGCTTCATTTGTTATAGCTGATGCTATTTAAGGCATGATGCTTAAAACAAACAAATAAATATAAACCAATGTCACAGGGATTGAAATGGATCCTGGAATTTACATGTGGCTCCTTCATATTCAGTGAAAATATGAGAATGATTTAGAGCTCTAAATCAGGGGGTCAGCAAACTACAGCCCACAGGCCATATCTGGCCCCCTGCCTGTTTTTATAAATCACAGCTTATAGGAACACAGCCACGCCCATTCGTTTGTAGTGTCCACAGCTGCTTTTGCGCTTCAAGGTCAGAACTGAGTAGTTGCATCAGAGACCCAAACAGCCTGAAAAGTTCGCTCTCTGGCCCTTTATGGAGGGAAAAAAAATGCTGACCTCTGATTTAGAAAACTTTTCTCCTCTTGAATCATGGACTCATTCTTTAAAGGCCTTTTAAGATAGGAATTATAGTGAAAGGGTAGATTACAAACTGGCTAGAATATATACATTTAGTAAAGTACTTGGATAAGATCTCTGGATGTCCTCTGGACATGAAGTGAGGGATACCAGGGGATACGGCATATGTGCTTGAGGACAGTATAAGAGAATTGACCCACAGGCTATTTCACTAGGGTTACCTGCCTTGGATGGAACGATGGAGCAAGGAAGTTGCTATAGACTGTGTGTGTTTCCACTAAACTCCATAGGTTGAAATCCTAATTCCCGGTGTGATGGTGTCTGGAGGGGGGGCCTTTGGGAGGTGATGAGGTCACAAGAGCAGAGCCTGCATGAACTGGATGAGTGCCCTTATAAATGAGACTTCAGAGGGCTCCCGCATGCCCTCTGCCACATGAGGACACAGTGAAAAGAGGGTCACCAGGTCACCAATGAATCAATAAGGGAGCTCTCCTCAGACACTACATCTGCCACGCCTTGACCCTGGACTTCCCAGCCTCCAGAATTTTGAGAAGTAAATATTTGTTGTTTAATCCACGCAGCCTGTGGTATCCTGTTATAGCCACCCTAAGAGGCCAAGACAAGAGCGTGCCGTTTAGGACTGGTTAACTGTAGAGAAACAACCCATACGCGTATTGGTTCTTGCCTTTCTTTCTCGTGCCAGTATGGGGGAGCACTATGCTCCACAGAGTCATGCAGGAATCCAGCCGTCAGCATCACGCGGCTCCACCATCTTCGGTGCCTCAGAGACCTCCACTTGGGTCCTACACAGGTAGCCAGTGGGAAGGAAAGGAGCAAACGTGGGTAACAGAGCAGATTTTAGGGGCCATTTTTGGAAGTGATGCACATCCCCTCTGCCCACATTCTATGAGGGACTCCTCGCACGTCCTTACTTATGTGAAATCGGAAGTGCACTTTAGGAGCATGCCAAAGATGAAGCCAAGAGGGATACTGTGGAGAACTAACCAGATTCTGCCTCATGATCTACGTGGATCCGATAAAGCATTTTATGTCTACAAGCCCCTGGGCTACAGAGTCTCCTTCCCTCCTCTTTCTCCTCCTTCCCTTCCTTTATTGTTTGTTTATAGTCTTAAAGGTGTAGCTCAGTCTTGGGTCACCACATCTATAAAAGGAACCAGTCCTTATCCTGCGATCTGTGCTTTTCATTCCACCCAAATTGATCATGGAAAAAATTAGAAACCAGTAAAATGCAGGAATCTTATCGCCATCACAGAAAAGGGATGGAAGGGGAAGCTTGGACACGAGGTTTAAAAGCAGACTGGATTGGGAACATTTGGCTTCTGCATGTGTGAGTTTAAAGTGGTATTTAATTAAAAAGTTGCAAGCTCATGAAACAAAGGGTTTTGTTTGGCTCTCCTTTGTATAATCCCAGTTTCTAGGAAACAATAACTTGTGATTTATGGGCCCCCTTTTCACAGAAGTATGGAAGTTATATGTAGCTCATGTTCAAATGAGGAAAAAAGAAATTCCCTGATGGTAACTCATTATCTGTCTGGCTAACAAAGGACAAAGGACAAATCCTGGAACATCTTTCTTTGCCATTTCATATTTATGACACATCCTGTTGGTAAAACGTTATTCTCAAGGCAGTCTCTGGAGTTTATTATTTTTTGTCTTCTCATTCTTCATGACTGCATCATTTTTTAAAAATGCCAGGCCAGATGGAAGCTTTCTTCCTTTTGGGTCAGGGGTGGAAAAGAGACTGTGTGAAACTGTGGATGATGAATCCTACAGTATGCGACCCACTTTTAAGAGGAAGAAAGTTGTGTCACAATTCATGGGCTTTGCAAGACCTTGTTGGAGTTTATTCTGAGGAATGTTCCAGTCAGGAGGACTGGAGGTTGTAGAGGTACTTTGAGCTCCTCGGAGAGTCACTTAACCACCTTGTGGCTATTTCACCTTCTGAAATTATTATCCGTGGTGTTGGTCAATGTGTATTATCTGCGTTTCCTCCAATGAACCTGTGAACTCTGAACCTCTGATAACCTGGCTCGTCCACTGACGCCTTCCCAGTGCCTAAAATGAGACTTGGCACATCACATGTCTGCTGCCATGTCAGAGGAGAGGGAGAAGGGATGAATGAGCAGGTTCACAGTGGTAGGGGATGGAGGACAGGCACTTCTTACCTACCACACCACGGAATCTAGAGTTGGAGAGAGATACACCCTAAGACCTTGTGCCTTCCCTTGGCCAAGTGCAGTCACCTCCCACTGACGGGAGTCTATGGATTTGTCTTCACTAATCATTCTGGAAAATTTCCACCAGGGACAAAATGGTCTATTGACCTAAACACTGATGAAGAGAAGCATCAATAAATTCCTAATTTGTCTCTTAGAGAGAAAGTACATTAGTTATTTCTTCAGAGGCCTTTGTTACTGTAATCCAATTCTAGTCGCAGGACATTGGATCTCTTTCTTGGAGTGCTGTGGGGAAGAAAATATTTTCAGAAAAGTATTTGTTCTTCCAGATTTCACTTGTGAGATTTCCTTCTTAATAGGAACCAAATCAATGAAACGCCTGGAACAAACATTTCACTACCCTCCCAGCTGCTTTTAGGAATATTAATTTATCCCGGCACTGATCTGGTTTCTGGGAAGCACTTAGATGAGGAATGAAAATCTCTTCCTGCTCCTGGGAGTTGGTGATGCTCTGCTTGGCCTCCCTGTGCTCACTCCTGGATGTGGGTTACCAACTCAGTTCACGACAAGAGGCCTCCAGACCGGAGGAATTTCAACACATACCAGCTGTAGGACCTTGGGCAGAATTCTTAACCTATGATGTTGGTTTTCTCATCGAGAAAGTGAGGATAACGGTAGCCTTGAGCCTTGTAGGTTGCTGAGAGAATTAGGTAAGATGGTGCTTTGTGAAGAGCTTAGCATGACGTGAGGCACACAGTAGGGGACTTGCCCATGTTATCTACCATCGCCATATTCATCATTACTCCAGCTCCACGAGGAATCCCAGTGATGGCTGGATTCTTCACAGACTACTTTAGAAGAAGCTGAAGTATCGCATCATAGGTTGAACTAGATAAACTCGGGTTTCTTCAATCCATAGACCACGTCTCTTTGATTTCCTGTCCCACTTTAGACACGATTTTACTAAAAATTATGCGATTTAAAAATTCCTCTTCTTGCCAAGTCTGAACACTCATGACTTATTATATCTATTACACCCAAAGGCATTCCTGTAAATCTCTGTAATTTAGAGGGTCATCATGTCCACCTAGGGAGGACAAGAGATCCAGTGCACGGTAGCTGACGCCACATATCCCAAGCACTGAGCAGGGATTATGAATGGATCAGGGCACTCACACTGCCAAGCCTAGACTCAGCCATGCATTTGGCCACATCACTCCAGACTCTCAGTTGACTAGATAATGACACATGTTTCCTTCCTAAGGAAGAAGGCCATGAGAAGCACAGGCTCTGGTTCTGCTTGAACCATTTTCCAGCTATATGGCATTTAACTTTGTTTCACTATGTTATAAAGCTCAAACATTTTACTGAAGCGCAAACATTTTATTAAAGCTCAAACACTTTTCCATACCCCTTACTTTGGGAGATTGATGGAAAGGAACAAAGTTTTACAGCAACTTAACTCGCATGGAAGTGTCCTTTAAGCTCTACAGCGAACTGGCTCAATATACTCTCATGACTTGTGTATCTATTCCTCAGAGCCTCCAAAGCGTCTGCGATTCAGGGAAACTCTTTTATTCTCAGTCACATTTATCTCAAAACTGCTGCTTCCACTTAACGTTCATGTCCACTGCCCTGTGTGGGGCCCGCTGACTGGCTAAGAATCCTTCCGAGCCTTTTCTTCTAGATGAACACCCTCTTCTCACAGCGCATGGCCTTTGTGAATGTAGTAGCTTTGGGCAGGTGGAGGCGAGTGTACATACTGGCCATTCTTATTCTATAATACAAATCCATTTGGCTCCTTTATCATTTATGCATTTTTTCTATCCTTCCATTCTTTTCCCTTTCCCTCATTCCTTCTTTTTCTTTTTTAAAACTCACTGTACCATCTCTGTGAGTTCTCTGGCCCCTTCACATATTATTTTTGCCTTGTCTTCTCCCCACTTATGGTCTTACTTCTTTCTTGGGCACAGCAACAAAAGTCAGAATCTTCCCATTTGAAATTCAGTCCTACTTCATGCCTACCTTCTTTCTCTAGATCCTGACTTAAGCCCTATCTTCTCATACCTAAGTAATGTGTCACGGTACTTAGTAGTAACAGTCCCTTCTCTAAGAAGAATTTTGGTAACAGTTATTAAAATTATGTACGGCTGTGCTAGTGTGCTTCTGTGTTGCCTCCAAATATCCTATCCATTCTCCCTATTAAAGAGGACTGTGATTTTTAGCTGGCTCATTACCACCTGGTAAAAAAAAAAACACACAAAACAAACAAAAACTCTGCTTCCTTGAGCTTGGAAGTGTGAAAATGTTTGTCGCGCAGTCATGTCCAACTCTCTGCAACCTCATGGACTATAGCCTGCCAGGCTCCTCTATCCATGGAATCCTCCAGGCAAGAATACTGGAGTGGGTAACCATTCCCTTCTCCAGGGGATCTTCCCAACCCAGGGATTGCACCCGCTTCTCCTGCATTGTAGATAAATTCTTATCATCTGAGCCACCAAGGATGCAGCTTATCTTGTAGTTTTTGGCAGCCAATGACTAAACTGGAATTTAGACAGCAGTATTGTGTGGCTTTGCAAGGAAGTCTCCAAACAAGGGAGGAAAAGTTTTTCTCTCCTCCTTCTTTCAATGCTATTTGGAATGTTAATGAGATGGTTAGAACTCCAGCAGTCTTCTTGTACCATGAGGACAAGAGCGTATCCTAGGGTTGATGGAATAGTGTCTGATAACTTTGTCAAGGAATCTAGACTCTCTAGCTTCCAATTTCTTATTTGGAAGCTCCTTTTATGCAGGCTTAACTGTTACATTAGAATAGAATTCATTGCTTTTACAGTTGGTTTCCTCATGCCTCTCTAAAATTTTACCCCAAAGCATCAATGGAACATATCCCTCCTAAACACCCTCTTTTTCATTTATGAGTGGGGGAGCTCTATCATAACAGACAGATGGGTTGTATGTGAGACCTTTGCTTTCAGATCGTAGAGCAAAGGTGCTCCAGTGGGGCACAGGAACATGGGTGCTGTTGAGATTCTTCTGCCCTGAGCCAAACTGCTGACCCAAGCCAAATAGATTCAGATGGTTTCCAGAAGACAGTAGCAGGCAGGGCATTCCAACATTAACGTCAACCTTATAAAGAAGACAAATGAACATGGTACTGAGGAAGGCAACGAACCCCATTATTCCTATGATGGGCTCCTGGGGAAACCGCAGACAGTTTTGTGGTTCAAATGACAGACGTCACCCAAAAGTTGAGGAGTTCACATTAACTGAAGTGCACATTTAAGAATAATCAAAACATAAAACAGATGTCAATATCAAAATACCGAGTGTGTAGCCCCCAAATTAAAGTCAAACGTGAAAAATAAGTTGCACTAAAGCATGCATTCTTTTCTTGTTCTAATATTTTACTGCCTTCTCAAATGAGAAGACATTTGGAAAATCTAAGAAATTGCCAATATTGTGGTAGAGTTACCACCACCGGGAGCCACACAGGAGTTTCCTGTTGCTCTTTCATCTCTGAGAAATTCTGACCATTTAATGCCTCATAAGAACTGTAGGTAATTGATTTTTTATTCCTCTTTGGATAATGAAAACTCAGAAGAACCTTCTGGATTTGTTAAATCTAGACATGTCACTTTGTGAATTTTTGTGCATTTATATGAACAAGCTTATTGTTCTTATTTTAAATTTGATAAACATTAATAATATATTGACCATAATCATACCACTGCAATCTGAAAGCCTTCTCCAGCGATCGATGCAAAGAAAGAGAGGAAAAGAACAGAATGGGAAAGACCAGAGATCTCTTCAAGAAAATTAGAGATCCCAAGGGAACATTTCATGCAAAGATGGGCACAATAAAGGACAGAAATGGTCTGGACCTAACAGAAGCAGAAGATAAGAAGAAGGAGCAAGAATACACAGAAGAACTGTACAAAAAGGATCTTCACGACCCGGATAATCACAATGCTGTGATCACTCATCTAGAGCCAGACATCCTGGAATGTGAAGGCAAGTGGGCCTTAGAAAGCATCACTACGAACAAAGCTAGTAGAGGTGATGGCATTCCAGTTGAGCTATTTCAAATCCTGAAAGATGATGCTGTGAAAGTGCTGCACTCAATATGCCAGCACATTTGGAAAACTCAGCAGTGGCCACAGGACTGGAAAAGGTCAGTTTTCATTCCAGTCCCAAAGAAAGGCAATGCCAAAGAATGCTCAAACTACCGCACGACTGCACTCATCTCACACGCTAGTAATGCTCAAAATTCTCCAAGGCAGGCTTCAGCAATACATGAACCATGAACTTCCTGATGCTCAGGCTGGTTTTAGAAAAGGCAGAGGAACCAGAGATCAAATTGCCAAAATCTGCTGGATCATGGAAAAAAACAGAGAGTTCCAGAAAAGCATCTATTTCTGTTTTATTGACTATGCCAAAGCCTTTGACTGTGTGGATCACAATAAACTGTGGACAATTCTGAAAGAGATGGGAATACCAGACCACCTGACCTTCCTCTTGAGAAATCTGTATGCAGATCAGAAAGCAACAGTTAGAACTGGACATGGAACAACAGACTGGTTTCAAATAGGAAAAGGAGTACGTCAAGGCTGTATACTGTCACCCTGCTTATTTAACTTCTATGCAGAGTACATCATGAGAAACGCTGGACTGGAAGAAGCACAAGCTGGAATCAAATATCAATAGCCTCAGATATGCAGATGACACCACCCTTATGGCAGAAAGTGAAGAGGAACTAAAAAGCCTCTTGATGCAAGTGAAATAGGAGAGTGAAAAAGCTGGCTTAAAGCTCAACATTCAGAAAACTAAGATCATGGCATCCGGTCCCATCACTTCATGGGAAATAGATGGGGAAACAGTAGCAGACTTTATTTTTGGGGGCTCCAAAATCACTACAGATGGTGACTGCAGCCATGAAATTAAAAGACACTTATTCCTTGGAAGCAAAGTTATGACCAACCTAGATAGCATATTCAAAAGCAGAGACATTACTTTGCTGACTAAGGTCCGTCTAGTCAAGGCTACGGTTTTTCCAGTGGTCATGTATGGATGTGAGAGTTGGACTGTGAAGAAGGCTGAGCGCCGAAGAATTGATGCTTTTGAACTGCGGTGTTGGAGAAGACTCTTGAGAGTCCCTTGGACTGCAAGGAGATCCAATCAGTCCATTCTGAAGGAGATCAACCCTGGGATTTCTTTGGAAGGAATGATGCTAAAGCTGAAACTCCAGTACTTTGGCCACCTCATGCGAAGAGTTGACTCATTGGAAAAGACTCTGATGCTGGGAGGGATTGGGGGCAGGAGGAGAAGGGGACGACAGAGGATGAGATGGCTGGATGGCATCACGGACTCGATGGACGTGAGTCTGAGTGAACTCCGGGAGTTGGTGATGGACAGGGAGGCCTGGCGTGCTGCGATTCATGGGGTCACAAACAGTCGGACATGACTGAGCGACTGAACTGAATTGAACCTTTATTTTCTAGCACCCCCTTAAATGTCAATTATACCATGCCCTTAACCACAAATAATTTCAACATTTTTCAGAAAATAACTTTTCCTGATTATAATAATCAGATATATCCATTTAAAAATTTCAAACAGTACAGAAAAATAAAGAAGAAAGTAGAAATTACCATAAGTCATATTAAATACAGATAACTACTATTCGTACACAGTGACCATTTTCCTTTGTCCTGTGTTAACTGATTATTGCTGTTCAGTAGTTCAGTCATGTCTGACTCTTTGCGACCCTACGAACTCATAGTGGTGGTTTAACTTTTGTTCCAATGTCGATAAGGGCAGGAACTTTTTCTACTTTATTTACTGCTTCCTACCACATTGTCTAGATGGGTGTCTGGCACTGAGTAGGTATTCAAATATCTTATTTTGAATTTATAATTTCCCATTTACATGATTCCTTTTGCTTAACATATTGTAGACATCTTTTCAAGTCAGTTAATATAAATTTATGACAATTTTTTTAAAGGTGTGCATTTTACTGGACATAAAATATGTTTTGCTGTTTGTGCCATACACGTGAATGTGTGTGTCTGATTATCTTCTTAGAACATATCTCTGTGAGTGAAGCTGTTTGGTCAAAGGCTACACACACTCAAAAAAGTTTGACAAAGATTACCAAGATGCTCTCCGGGAAGTATGTATGAATTTTCACACTCATCAAGTCCAGAAAAAGGCCCGTTATCCCCCATCTTCCCCTGAATGGTGGCATATCTTTGCCGGTCTCATGGCTATAAATACTATCTCAGTGTTGCTTTCAAATCAGAATTAATGTAGTGATTTGTTAGCATGAATATCTTTTCATATGCTTGTTGGTTCACAATAGTCTAAATTTGTGGTTGATTTTTCTCTCTCATTACTAATTTTGAGTATTGAGCAGTTTTGCTTTTGGTCATGGATTAGACTAGCTACTGATTTATCTGTTTTACTATGTTTTCAAAGAACCAGTTCTTGGGTTTAGCAAGTCCCTCAGTTTTTTTCTTTTTTTCTTTCTGTTTTCTATTTTATCCATCTCTGTTACCTTTATGGGCTTCCCAGGTGGCACTAGCGGTAAAGAACCCACCTGCCAATGCAGGAGACCTGGGTTTGATCCCTGGGTTGGAAAGATTCCTTGGAGGAGAGCATGGCACCCCACTCCAGTATTCTTGCCTGGAGAATCCCATGGATAGAGGAGCCTGGTGGGCTGCAGTCCGTAAGGTCGCAAAGAGTCAAACACAACTGAGTGACGCAGCACGTAAATACACGTTACCTTTACGACTTCCTCCCTTCAGCTTCCTTAGTTTTGAGTGTTTTCACTAGATTCTTTTTTGAGAAAATGATCATCTTACTATTGCTACCCTTCTATTTTAGTAACAAACGTGTGTGAAGGTGAATCTGTACCTTGTTAGTTTTTGCCATATCCTAGAGATTTTGGGGTGAAATATTCTCATTTAGTTTTCCATATGTTTTGCATTTGCGGTTTTGATGTTCTCTTTAGCATTAGAAACGTCGAGATTTTTTTTTTTTATTTTCATTTGCTGGGCAGGGAGTCTGTTGGTAGCATTTGTCCTTTTCTGTGTTTCGGGTTTTGCTGCATGTGATTAAAGCATTCAGCCTGTACTATTTTTACTTATTGGAATTATTTTTGAAGTAGTTTGGAACATTTTTGTAAATGCCTCTTAAATTTACGAATATATATTCTTGGTTGTGAGACATAAAACAGATATTTACTTAACTAATTATATAATTTAAAGCCACTTCTGCCTTGTTGACTTCATTTTCTCTTTGACCTAACGAGGACTAGAAAGGTCAATAAAGTCACCATCCCTATTACGTTTCTCAGAAATTCTTCTTGTAGCTTCTTACATTGTATATGATGGTGCCTTGGAGGTGATTTCTTTGACTTTCATATTTTGATAGGTGGTCTGTCTTATTCCTCTTCATGACCTCTCTGGAGTTAGAGAAGCAAGCAGTGGTTAATTTTATGACAGGGTCATCTTTCCATATAAATGAGGAAACTGAGAACCAGAAAGTTTCAGTAAGTGGTACTAGTACAAGGTCACACAGCAAAAGGATGGACAAGCCAGGGGTGCCTGTCCTTAAAGCCCCTTAACCTATTGCTCTCATTATGTTCTGGTAACTAATGCTATGAGAAGTCCAACCTGGCCCCTCTTATTTTCTTAAGTAACTTGCCTATTTTACGTAGATACTTGCAGAATGCTTTCTTCATCACTGAAGTACAATATTTTTCCTGATTTTCTCTCAGCACAGTTTGATGCTTATTGGTTTTTTTCAGGCTCTGTGAGCCCTTTTAGTGTGTAGACTCAGGACTTCTTCATCGCTTTCTTCTAATAGAAATCTTAATTTTCTTTATGATCACCAATTATCCACTTGTCAGATTAGAAGTACATATAACATTTAAGTATTATTCAACATAATATATAAGATATAGAACACACATATCTATACATATATTGTCTTTATCTCCACATCTACCACTCTTGCTTTTTACATTATTAATTTGTCATGATATGCTACATTTCATGTATTTTTCAAATCTTGTTTCCTGTGGCAACAGTTCTGCTCTGTGCTTTGATCAATGGAGCTTTATGTTTCTAAAAGCATTGCTTTTCTCCTCAATTGCTTTCCTAAGTTCTGCTAAATCTCCATTCCTTGTATCATGTTTTCTTACCGTATTTTGGCCATCTTTCTGTCCATGTGCTTTAGAATTTGAGAATTCAGTACAGTTGTCATGCTTCTTTTCAGTTGAAATTCTTTCAAAATTAAGCCTTCTTCTCTCACTCTTCCCCCTACCAGTCCACCCTTCCTCACCCCTTCCTTCAGGTGGTGGGGGAAGGAAGAAAGGACTGGGGACAGAATTTTCATGCTTGAAACATGCCAATTCTCTTGCCTTTTTTTTTTCTCTTGTTCATTTTTTTAAAGACAGGTAGCCTGTCTTCCTGAAATAATGTCTACCTCAAATGTGTGAGCTCTTACAACGTGAGATTTGCAGTGAGATGCTGATAATCTCTCAGCTTCCCAAGAAAGGCAGCCAAGGCCATTTGTCAATTTGCTTCTGTTTAATTCATCTGCCGTATTGTTGGAACTTCAGCGGAACTTCCAAAAACCATCTCAATGAAGCGGGAGAGGATTCCATCTCAACGGGTAGGTATCCTTTAGACTTAGGTCTTCCTGTCTAGTATAGTGGACTCCTGTACAGATTTCTAGTTTTGGAGACACCCGGGAGCTAGTAAGCACTGGGTTTGGTGCAGCTACACACATGCTCCTCCTTTGAATCTACCTCACTGGCTGCCAGGCCTTGGTTGAAACACTTGCTGCTAGGCTATTATTACTTACTTGCCTTCTGCAGTCCACTAGACTAGAGAAGACCATTATCAAATTTATTTACCCCACCTCCAGCTCTGTGGCATCAGAATACAGTTTATCTGGTGAAGAAAGATAGCTTTGGCAGGAACACGGAGCAGCTTACTCTGGGATCTCCCATGTTAGCAGAACCAATCCTTCTCTGGTCTGAGGCATTTTTGTAGTTTTGAGAATCTCCGGCTTCTTTTCAACCATTCTGTTCATTTCTTCCAGAAACTCTGTTTAGATTTCCAGATCTTCTATATATTTGGTCCCAGAAGTTTCATACCTAAATGATATCTCTGTATATTTAAACTATTACCACATTTAGTTCATCATTCATCATAAGGAGCTTATTTTTCCTCGTAGTGTCAATAATAATTTGTTTCTTTTTTTTATTTTGATTACTTTTGTTCAGTTTGGAAAGGGGAAGTTTGTGACTTCTCAGGCTTTCTGTGCTTTTGCACCCATCTCTTTCAGGATCTTCCTTCCCCTATTTGTGAAAGTGAAAGTGTTAGTCGCTCAGTCATGTCTGACTCTTTGCAACCCCATGAACTGTATAGCCTGCCAGGCTCCTCTGTCCATGGAATTCTCTAGTAAGAATACTGGAGTGGATACCCATTCCCTTCTCTAGGGGACCTTCCTGACCAAGGGATCAAACCCAGCTCTTCTGCATTGCAGGCAGATTCTTTAACCATCTGAGCCACGAAGGAAGTCCCCCTCTCTAACATTAAAGTATTTCAGCCTTTTCATACATTTATCCTTGCCTGTCTTATATTAATAGTTTAGTCATGCGTATACATTTGACCAGTGCTGCTGAAACTGTAAACAGTTAAGGATAAGTTGTTTTTTAGTTTCCAACCTGTTGTAGATCCTTACATTTATATAACATAATTAGTACTGAAAATGAATTAAAAATGAGCCATAAAATGCAATTTGACTTATATCAGATTCAACAGACATGACATTATTTGCTATTCAAGTTTACTTTTTTCCTTCTTATCCATTTGGAGGGTCACAAACAACCCCGGGGTCAGGCACAGTCCATGTAGCCCCCTCTGAGTAGCTTCAGAGTAAGCCCCTCGGGGGCAAGGGCAAGGTCTCATTAACCTGTGTGTCCTCCTTAAAGCCCACCTAGCACTGTGCCCCCAAAACAGCATCTGCTGAGAAATAACTGTTGACTATATGAGTAAGACAATAATACTCTAAGTAGCAAGTGCCTCTTGAGGTCAAAACTCTTAAGTTGGTTCCTGACCATCACAACTTCCTCTTGCATTGGAAAGATGCAGGTGCTATTATTTGGATTTATAGCAAAGGTTCAGAGAAGAATGGGTCTACACACAGGAGGACTTTTTATCCATGCTGTTTTATTTGACCCAAGGCATTTTCCCTCATATGCTGTTTCATGTCTCTATAGGGAGTACAAAGCGTGGTGTGAAAGACGAGGCAGGATATTAACCGGACTGGGGCCTGGACCAGGTGTGAGTATTCTGTCTTCTGTCCGTCACTTTATTTATCATCCTTCTCTCGAGGACTGTGTGAGGACCCTCTGATTCCCAGTCACACCAACAGACTCTATGCTTGAGGAGCGTGTTATGATGAAATGCTTATTAGGATTAATACTGGCCCTGAACTAAGAAATGATGGTCGAGCTTATATCTTCTAATGTATTCCCCTCCAGGGCACTGATTTACCAATTTAGAGAATGGCTGAGGAACTACCCTAGTTAGGATGGAAGCTGAGAGGCAAACATCATCAGTGGGAAAACCACAGTGAATAAGACGAATAAAAGGTGTCTTACCTACCGGTGACACGGAGCCTGACACCAGTCCTGAGCATCCCAAGTGTGCAGAGAGTAGAACGGCCCCTGGGGATGTGCAGAGATGGATAAACAAGGGCCCACTCTTGACCCGTGGGGAAGAAAAACACAAAGAAAGCTCTTGGTTGGGTAAGGCAGCATGTGTAAAGGCCACAGCAGACGTGCCTAAAGTGCTAACACGATGCAGAAGAAGGAAAGATTAATTCTTAAGGGCAAAGGGTCACTTCCCAGATTATTCAAATTTACTGTCACCCTAAACTGTAGATGTGTCCTCTAAATATGTCATTGGCTGACCTCCTCTGACTATTTAACATCCGTCCTTTGCCTTCCCAGGTGGCCATCTCATCCTGCTTGTATTCCTCTTGTATTTCGCATGATTACATTTACAGTTTCCTTGCCTGTGTCTAATGTTATCTTTGGATCAAAATCGCCGCTGGTGTGCTGCTCGTGCAGAAGAGTATCTGGCCAACCACAGGGCTTCCATCAGCGGTCTGTCCTTGTTTCTGGTTTTTTGGATGCCGCTATCTGGGGAAAGGCTGTCAGTGATGATAACTGCAAAACATCAAGGTGAATTCCTGTTAATAGAGATGAGGAAGCGAAGCCCTAAACAGGCAGGATAATTGGGACCAAGGATGAAAAATGATTCAACTGTCCAGAAACAGTGCAGAAGTTGGCAGTTTAAAAGCATCATTACATCTTCTGTTTTCTTTGAGACAGGAAAGGGATTTTCCCTCATGAGAAACTTCAGGAAAATCTCTCCAATTCTATAATCTGGCATATTGTTTAATAAATATTTGTTGATTTAATTAAAAAACCTGAAGAAGTTGTTCTCATGTATGTCAGTATTTCCCCCAGGAAGCCCTTGGGGTGGTTGGATTCCATGAGTTTGGATAGTTGAGAATGAGTTGCTGAACTGGCATCAGCCTTAGGGTAGCCATTTCAAGTCTTTTGAAAGCACAGCTAGACTGGAGATCATCAAGGTAGCTTAAATCGTATTTGAAGAAGGTTTCATTTTATAGCTAGACATGTGAGTTACCACCAGTGGCTGGGGGCGATTGTGCTCCCCACAAAACATCTGGAGACATTTTTGATTGTCACAGCTGGGAGGAAGATGGTGATGCTACTGGCATCTAGGAGATAAAAGCCAGGGAGACAGCCAAACATCCCAGGATGCATGGGAGAGCCCCTGCGGCAAAGCATTTGCTGAGAGTTTGAGAAAATCTTCCTTAGATTTTCTAATTTAAAGGGCAGCTCCAGGAAAGTTATTCCAAGAGGCTTTCCATTGACAGTTATCAGCTCAAAAACCCTTTGGACTCAATTACCTATGGGTTTAGAGGCCCCGTGGACCTTCCAAATACATCTTTGTTACTGTATTTGCAGAGCTGTAGGACCCAGATTCTAAGCCCCTCCTCCATAAACAAAGCGGGTTCAGGTCAGGCTCTTCAAGCCTCCTGCCCTAATGCTGCTGCTGTTCAGTTGTTGCTGAGCCTGGTGTGGTAATGAGAGTCCTGACCTGATTGGTCCATGCTGGGGGGGTGTGGCGGTAAAGCAGACAGTGAGAGGGCAGCCGGTACATTGTAGGAGGAGCCTGTCCTCTTCCCCAACAGTGCTTAGCTCTCCTCCCCCGCCCACTTTGCAGCCTTTTGACAAGGGATTAGTACCCAGGGATTCTACAGCACAGCAGCTCCAATAGAAGCTTGGAGGTTTCACTTTTGCCAACTTGCAGAGTTCCAGGCCTGGCAAACCAGCTGGACAAGGGCCCTGGGAGCTCGAAGACGACTTGCATAAACAGATTTGCGGCTTTCCACAACCTTCTCTAGGATGTGCGCTTCAATTTTGCTCTAACTGAACTGATTCACAACACGCCAAGCAAAAGACAGATTTTCACAATCACCGTAGCTATTCTGAGAAACGACAAAGGTATCACCAGGACGTATTTCAACCAGTATGCTTGTGTCCGTTGCATATACTGGGATGATGTGAGGCATCCCCAGAAGTATATACCCTTCAGTTTACACCCTCGGTGTGAGAGAAGTGTGGAACCTTTTAGCAGTTCTAGTTCAGCACACACTCCACGTGGCAAGAATTCACAGATCCAGCCTGGTGGGCAGCACAAAGCATGGCAGAACTCACAGAGCAAAGGAGGGGTACTCTGCTCAGCCTGGGGCAGACGGAGGAGGCAGGAGAAGAGTTGCCTGCAAAGAGACTGATTGGCTCTGCTTTTCCCTTTGTACCTTCGCCCTTCCCCTTTCTCCCTCCTTTTTGCTTTACCTTTTCATCTTCTTTCTTCTTGCTGGATTTGGGAGATGTTTGGAATTAGGAGATGTCCACACCAGCAAGACCCCAGCCTCTTCTGTTCTAATTCTCGGTAACGGAAGTGGTGTGGAGGTAAATCCTAGCTCATCAAATATACAGCACCTGTAAAATAACAGACACAGTTCAGTGAAATAATTATCAACTAAACAGGACAGCTTTCCCAAGTAAAGGAAAGACACATGCATTAATATTATTGTCAACGTTGCAATATCAAGTGCCTACCATGGACCAGGCTCTAAAGGAGACATTTATAAATGCCATCTTTCACTGTCGATGGCACCCCACTCCAGTACTCTTGCCTGGAAAATCCCATGGACGGAGGAGCCTGGTAGGCTGCAGTCCATGGGGTCGCGAAGAGTCAGACACAACTGAGCGACTTCCCTTTCACTTTTCACTTTTATGCATTGGAGAAGGAAATGGCAACCCACTCCAGTGTTCTTGCCTGGAGAATCCCAGGAACTGGGGAGCCTGGTGGGCTGCCGTCTATGGGGTCACACAGAGTTGGACACGACTGAAGTGACTTAGCAGCAGCCACTCTTTCAGACACAGCTGATTCTTTCCATTTAACGATGAGACACTGAAACGAAGAGATTAGGCACAAGAAAGAACTAGAGAGACACTGGCCCTGAAATGTCTGGAATGGAATATTTGGTTGGTAATAGAATTAAGATAGAACATTTTAATACATTTATTTGCAGCTTTAAGGGTGATTGTCATAAAAAAGAGGAAAGTTTGATAATAATTGATACCATTACAGCTGCATAAATCATGTATCTTGCATGTGAAAGCTTCATATATCTCATCCATCTCATTGCTTAAAAAAACTGTATTATAGCCCAGGAGAGGAAAGGAGACAAGAGATAAGAAAGAGTCATAAGACAGAAGATACAAAGATTGCAGTAGCTGTAGCAGGCAGATGAATTTCTTCCTGTGGAATTTTCCAATATAATCAAGTGACCTAGGGTCTCACAGTCAGTGTTTGTCTTTAAAGTTGTACTTGGATGAATTGGAAACTTCTTACATGGTCTCCCTCAGCTATTCCTATTGCTATTAATTATCCCTAGTATTAATTATTATTAAATATGTAATTCAGGGGATTATACTTAACTTTCTGAGCCTTATTTCTCTATTATGAAGAAATATAGATGAAAATTATAGTGACTTTATAGATTTGACATAAAGACTAGGTAAGAATGGATATAAAGATGCTTAGCATGGTGGCTGGCATAAACATTCCATGTATATAGATATTATTACCAAAGTTTATCTGTTAGTAACTTGCTCACACCAAGAGAAATATATTTTCTCTCTCCATGCAGGAAATTCTTTAATTTCTTTCAGAAAGGTAAAAGTCATACAATTCCAAGTTATACTCAGCTATAGATTTGAAATTTCCCCCTTCCAGCAAATTCAAATCAATTTTAACATTAAAAAATAGATTATTCTGATAATTAATATCACTGCCTGCCTTTCTATGTCCACCCTCCTTGAACTCACCTATCCTGCCTCCTATCACTTCCACAGGTTTACTGTGGTTTTCTGATTATTCAGATATAAAAGTATTTTATTCCTGTTGTTTTGTTGGCATAGAATTCTTTTTTATTTGCAAATAAAGTCTTTTTCAGAGAGCTAATGTGTAAAATAGACCAACAGAGATCTGCTCTATTTGGAATGGGGTGAGGGCCTGCTCGTATGCCCTCCTCCCATGCTGATATTTGTCCCTCTGCATTCCAGGGGAATCCTGAGATGTTCCCAAAGGAACCTTAGGATTGTACTGAATATATCTTTTCTTAAGAAAAACTCATCCATATGAATGACATCACAGTTTTCTCCCCTTCCCAGGAGGATTGTAGAAACAGTCCTGGCTTAGCTGAGGGTGAGAGGAAGTGGAAAAGGATGAACTTCCATGTGGTCCCCATAGTACCCACATGTAACGCACAAGATAACATTCCCTGCCCTGGATCAGGCTGTACGGGACTCCAAACATCCATGTGGAAGCAGAGCATGTAATTCAGTCACCCATATGTCTCCAAATATTTTGATACTTTGGTAATTTCACATCATCCCAACTGTCCAGCCATACAATCCGCCTTACCAAATACAGAGCACGTTTTCCATCACCATGCCTTTGTACTCAATGTTTCCTCCTCCTGGAATAATGCCCATTCTTCCATTTCTGCCTGGCTCTCTGACTCACCCCTCCTCCAAAGCCTTCACCAGGAGCTCCTCCCCAATTCCTAGGGCCAGAATCCATCTCTTTGGTGCATTTCTTCAGTGTCGCCTCCCCCACATTCTTCTATCTCCCTCACATTCTCATCTTGCCTGGGGCACTGTCTTACACAGAACAGACAGGGGAAATGCTCAGTGCATCAGACCGAGTAGATGCTGTGTTGATCAGGTCTCAGGTCAGCCGCCTGTGTTTCCCACTTGGAATCACTTCATCAACACTCCCTTCAAAGTCCAACCAGGGAAGGATCATTTCCAAAGAAAAGCCAAACCTTTTCATTTCTAATTTCCTTCCCTTTGGGTGTCAAATGGAAACTGGGCAAGATATATCATCCAGTTCACTCCTTCAACAGCCCTACTTTCCCTCTTGATCCTGAACTTCAGCTGGCGTCTGTAAAATTTCTCCTTTGAGTCAGACCACTTTCTTCTTGGTTCTCAATAATAGTAATAAACTCTTGGCCATCTGTTTGTTCCCTGAAAATCAAACTAGCTGTTTTCGGTGACTCTTACCTATTCACAATCCAGCAGATTTTTAAACCCAATATTTCCTGTGCAAATACTTTGTGTTAGATATTTCAACGCCTCTTGCTTGAGTGGTTGCAGAACTGATGCAGAACTGTTGTTTAAATCAGGGGCAGTGCTCATAGAAACTATTTTAGTGGGATAAATCATATCCACAAACAGTTATCGGTAAGTACTGCAATATACTGCATACAGTGCTGAGTATTAAGACAAATACAAAAGCAAATACTATGTTCTAATTAGGGAGACAGAAACCTTGTCCTCAAGTAGCTAATCAAGTTCAAGGCAAAAAATGCTGGCACATGACTAACTAGAAACATTCTTTTATTGTTTATAACCAGCTCTGTGTTAGGAATTTGTGGCATCTTACAAAGAAACATACAATACGTAAAAAAAAAAAAAAAAAAAAGAAAACACGAGGATGAAAGATCAGGGAAATGGAAAACAAAGCTAACCAGTGCTACAGGGGAGGCCAGTTCACAAAATATACCCCCTGGAAACTGCAGAAAAGCAACAGCCGTCTCTGTTGTGTGCACAGGGATATTTCCAATGAATGGCACAGTGCCTGGCACATAGCAGATATTGAATAAACAAAGGATACAATGGACACGGCTTCCATTTTTAAGGTTTTTTTTTTTTTTTAATACCTCTACTAACTACACTAAAACCACATTTGAAAAATCCAAAATTTGGATTTACTGGCTCAGTGGTAAATAACCTGCCTGCCAAAGCAGGAGACACAAGAGATATGAGTTCAATCCCTGAGTTGGGAGGATCCCCAGGAAATGGCAACCCACTCCAGTATTCTTGCCTGGGAAATCCCAGGGTTAGAGGAACCTGGCGGGCTACAGTCCATGGATTTGCGAAGAGTTGGACTTGACTTAGTGACTAAACAACAACACATCAAACACTCTGAAGCTGCCATATTGACAGCTACACACCGACGGCTAGTAGGGTTCAGAAAGCCAGCATAAAGAACAGTCAGCACGATGCGTGTTGTCTTACCATTCCATCAGAGTCCTTTGGCAACGTGAATTTAGGTTTCTGTCATACCAAATTTGGACTTTGGGTAGTGGAAATCAAGACCAGAGTATGGGGAGAAGAGGGGATGTGATGTAAAAGTCAAGGATTAAGAGGATGCTGGGTCCAGTTTTTGATGGAGAATATGGAAGGAGAGAGAAAAGGGTTGGGGAGGGAGTTTTCAAGCAACCAGGGGTAAAAAAGAACCGAATAAGCAGGATAATGTTAAAAGTAAGAGCACAGAGTATAAATTAGATCTTAAAAATGTTCTTTAAGAGAGACAAAGTTAGATACATGTTTTAAAAACTGTTGTTAATTTTGGCTCTCCTATCATGTTTGTTCAAACAAGAAATCACGTTAGGATTAGATCACATGTGACCAAGGAACTAGTCAGGTGACAAAAAGTGGTGCATTTTTACTTCCAAACACACACTCTTGGTTACACCAGCCACAATTACACACACAGTGATTTAGGAAACCATGTCACCAGGAAGGATTAGAACAAAGAAAAACTCTTCACACATTTATTTATTTTTTAAGTAACTTTAGAAATTTTCCCTGTTGGCTCAGTGATTAAGAATCTGCCTTTCAATGCAGGAGATGTGGGTTTCATCTCTGGTGGGGGAACTAAGACTCCACATGCCGCAAGGAAACTGAGCCCATACGCCTCAACTACTGAGTGCGCACTCCTAACCTAGAGCCTGCACACAGAGCCCCATGCATGCGCGCGATACAGAGGCCACGCCCCCAGCGGAGACCCAGCTCCACTGAAAAACCTTCACCCTAAAGCCTAAAAAGTAGTGTTTCATTAATTCAAAAAGCGATGGGAGAGAATTTTCATCAAGCAAAGCAGCTAATATTTTAGAAAGTATCTATCTACACATAGGAAGTGAATTCTACTCCCCAAAGTTAAAAACCTATAAATTACTTGGTGAGATTATAAATTGAGTCAGAGTTTTTGAAAAATGACATAGCAACATATATCAAGAGCCTTAAGATTTTTTGTACCCTTTGGTGGAATAATTGCCTTAAAGGAACAATCAGAAATTGAGTCAGGATGTGGCATATTATATACTCATTAAAATCAGGTTTTAATAAATATGTAAAAAAGTATATATCCATATCTATAAAATGACTTCGATTGTGTAAAAATATGTATACTATACACTCACACAGACAAAAGCCTGGAAGGATATAGTCCAAATGTCAAGCCTTATAGAACTGTTAGAAGTAAGAATGAGGTTTTTTTTTTTTTTTTTTAATGCTACTTTTAAAAATAAAACTTCTATGGGTGGGCATGGGTTTAATAATGTGACAAAAATAAACACTTAAGGGAAAAAAACTAGTTCATAACCTAAGCCAGTCTCCTTCACTTTGCCTAGCAAAGGATTCTGCTCAATTTTCTACCAAAGAAACCTGACATGCAGACCTATCAAATAGATTTGTCACTGTCTCTTCAAAGGAGGAAATTCTGTTTCAAATTCATCCTTAGCCCAGAGCAGCTAATTTGATTTTATCAGTCATCAGCAAAGCCCTTACATTAAATAATTTATGCATTTTTTAGCTCCATCCCTACAGGGCAAGATTCAGTACTTAATGGAAACCATCACACCATTAGACTGTTAGAGCTCATCTAACATGCTGGCTTTGAGAAGCCTCAAGCCTGAAGTATTGAGTGGTCACTTAGAGCATGTTTATTTGATCTGACAGCGCTAGAGAGGAATGCAGAGGTGGAAATGAGACAGAGAAATCACGAAGTGCACGTACCAGCCATGGGATAGAAGGTCTGGGAAAAGACGCAATGACATGAGCCGCAAAAGCAGGTGTAAAGATGCTTCTCCAGCGAATGTCCATGGAGGGGATGTTCTCATAAAAAAATTAGCTAATTGCCAGCACCGACGTACTCTCCTGGCTGCAAGACGTTCCCGGATCAGCCTTCTTCTCCCGGGCATCTGCTGTCTAGAAAAGCCTTCCACGATCTGTTTCTCATTAACAAACTCATCTCCAGCCTTATCTAAAATCATACCTGGGCTCACTCTTCCGCGCCTCTTCATTTTGCTTTCTTTCTGTTCCTGGCATTAGAACTGAATTTAATTTGTTCATCGTTATAGGGCTTTTCATCACTAGATTTCTCGGGAAGTTCCGACACTTGGTATTTATTCCCCTGACAAGTCGGTTTTGAGGATGAATCGGATGTAGCTTGTCAGGCGCTTTGAAAACAAATCTCCTTGCAGCTAGGGAGTTGCCATGAGTGGTGTTCCCAGCTTTGTTTCAGGATTCAGTATAATTCTGAGACAGGTAGCGAAACAAGGAGCCATTTTATTTCTAGAAATATCATCTTGGTTTCAAATCTGTTGGTGACAGTAATAACAGTAAACACACCACAGGGATACCTTAGAAGTACAAGGGCTCCAGGGATTCAGGCGATGGTTTGTATTAAGAGAGATTTGTAAGAAGCTGGGATAAAATACAAATGCTGGAATAAAACCTTTCTACAGAAATGGCAGTGAGGAAAGGGCCCATTAGATTCCTTAAAAAGTCATTTCTCTGGTTTATCTTAACTCTGTTCAACTACACTTACCAGGAAGTAAAAAAATCAGTGAAGGAGAGGATACAGGCTTCTAGATGGAAGATGAAGTTCTGGGAATCTAACATAGAGCAATAGTTAGCAATACGGTATTATATACTTGACAGCTGTTAACTGAGTAGAACTGGAATGTCTCTAACACAAAAAAAGGAAATGGTAATTATGTGACATGATGGAAGCGTCTGCTAACACTACAGTGGTAATCATTTTGCAATGTATTAATTATATCAAATCAACACGCAGTACATCTTAAACATTATGTACAATGTTGTATGTCAATTATATCCTAGCATAGCTGGAAAAAAAATTTAAGTGAAGAAGGTGAAACCCAGTGCTCTACAGCTTTTCTCTAGCTAGAACAGGCAGAGATGGCAGGCTACAATCTCATGAGCTACTTACCACTTCTTGAACAGCCTGTACCACAAGTCACACTGTATGTAGAATAATATGCACAAAAGCCACAACCAACAGGTAGAGATGAAAAAAAAAAAAAGCATAGAATCTTTTCTGTTCTAGAAATTCTCAACTTTCAGACATCTTCAGGTGTTTATGAAATTGACAATCCACCCGGCCTTCCCTTTGGCTTTGCCTACTGCTGACAGGACGCGCACTGCCCTCTAGTTCTGTGATCCAGCTGTGGACGCTCAGCAGAGAGTTCACCTCCACCCGGTGCAGCTTCACCTAGGGGGACCAGCCCAGGGGCACGTGTGTTAGCTTATATGATGTCTTATTCATTCATTCTTTCATTCATTTGCTTGGGTGTTTAGGGTGGAGTGAGGGAATCACCGTATTCACCATCTTTAACAGCAATTTTACCCAAGCCATGGATTTGGGCCAGGTAAGTAGTTGATGGGCTCTCTAGTGAGCTACTCTTTGTGACAGTGCTACTCAAACATACTCCGTCACCACGGCCATTACTACAGGTGGGTAGCATCCTCTGCTCACAACTCAGTGCAAAAGCTTTCTCCAGCATTGGTGTGCAGGTCAGTCAATGGAGGCCTGTTAACAATGTCTGAAGTCAGGTGCAGTGATCTGGACTGTGACAGAATTCCCCGGTGACTCTGTCGATCTCATTAATTCATTCCAGCACTGGCAGAGTGGCTTCAAAGTCAAAGCACAGGGGATCTACCTTCCACGGTTCTTGTTTCATTCTGAGAGCATCTCTCACACTCTATCTTTGGTGCCTCAGTCCTCCGGGGCACTTTCAGCAATCACTGTGCTCCTCAACCCTTGGGAAAGAGCTCTCTTTTCCTTCATCTGCACGTGGCATTTGTTGTGCCCTATGTCTCGTTTCTAGTACCACCATGGCCCTTGAGATTTCTTATATTAAAGGTGAGAAAATTAGGATCAGAGTCCTGAAATCAAAACCCAGCTTACAAATTACTTTCTAGCCATGTGATTTGGGCAAGTTCCCTAAGCTTTTCCTGCCTCCCTGTCTGTAAAATGGATGGTAACATCATGGAGTTGCAATGACCTATAAAAAGAGTTGTGTGTGTGTGTGTGTGTGTTCAGTTGCATCCGACTTTTTGCGACCCCATGGACTATAGCCCGCTAGGCTCCTCTGTCCATGGAATTCTCCAGGCAAGAATACTGGAGTGGGTTGCCATTCCCTTCTCCAGGGGATCTTCCTGATCCAGGGCCTGAACTCACGTCTCCTGTGTCTTCTGCACTGTAGGCAGAGTCTTTACGCTGACCACTGGGGATGCCCATAAAAGAGTTAGTGCATGCTTATATTTGCTGAATGAATAAAAGTTTGGCACAAGGAAGACTCCATATGCTAACTAATCATTTTCAATATTCTTGTTGTTTAATTCAATAGGTGTGCCTTGGACTTTCACTATGCTTATTATTGCTTTTGAATTGCCCTTTAGGGGAATTTTTCATTTTCTTCCCAGACAGAAGTGTTTTTAGCTTACATTAACATTTCCTCTTGCCTTAATGTCTCCCTTTTGGATCATTGTAAGTTGTTTCCATCTTCTCTCATAGCTTTTACTTTAAACTATTTTGCTAATATTTTTGCCTTTTTTTTTCTTCTTCTTCCAATCCAGCATATCCCAATTCTTGCCACAGGTGCTGGAAAGAGAACAGTAACCTTTAGTAAGCAAGTGACTGTGACGTGTATAAGCGGCATTCTTTCCTTTCAATTAAAGGGCACTCAGCTAGGGCCTCCTTCTAATAGGGAGGTAAATCAGCCACATATCTGAGAAACGAATGGTTGCACTTACCTTTTCATTGGCTTGTCGCTCCTCGGGTTCATATATGTTGTCTGCCACGTTCTTTTTTGTTATCTTGTGCTTATGTAGTTCCCCCCACCCCCGTTCACTGTTACCTTCTCTATTGATTTAAATTAAACTTGGTTGGTATTTCTTTGAAAAGAAAACACAAGCTTGCTGGGTTGGGAGGTTTTCCCAAGGCCTCTCTGCTCTAGTAAAATCCTATATATATAGGTTCTGCAAACCAACATTATTTTTGCTGTACAAACACCACGCGCGTGTTCTAAGACATGAGCCCTCTGTGTAAGATCTTTTCGCACATGCAAAAACAGCTGACATGTCAGCACTTCCACAGAGTGAAAACAAAAGGATCCTGGTTCAGAAAGGTCAGGGCTGTTCTATGCAGCCGGTGCATGGTGTACCTTGACCTTCAGCTCCAGCAAGAGCAGTATGATGCTGGGTGTTCCAATTGGTACATTCTTATTCATAGTCTGCTCCTAAGAGTTTCTTCAAATTCTGAATTCCTCCAATGGGACAAGTGTTAGTTTTCCATTGTTATGTAATTATACTACCGCAAACTTAATGGCTCAAAACAACAAATGTATCCGAGAAGTTTCTGTTTGCCAAGACTTCAGGCTTGGCTTTAGATGGATCTTCTGATTAGAGTCTCAAAAGACTTCAGAGTTTTGGCTGGGGCTGTGATCTCACCTGGGAATTGTCTGGGTAAGGATTCACTTCTAAGCTCACTTAAGTTGTTGGCAGAATTCAATTCCTTCCTCTGATAAGACTGCACGCTTCTTGCTGGCTGTCAGTCAAGAATGTCATCAGTTTCAAGAGACTGCCTACAGTTCCCTGCCATGTGCAGTTCCCCAGCATGGTCTCCTAACTCTTCAAAGCTAGTGAGGCAGAGAAAGAGAGGCAGAGAATAAATGAGCTGTATGGTAACAGAAGCATATACAACTCAAATGCTGCATGATTTCATCAAAGTGTGTTTCAGCAGAAAGGAAATACGAATAGGAGATCATACTTTCAGTACTAACAGTGGATATATCTGGGTGATAAGGTATGAATAATCTTGTTTAAATTTTTACATATTTTTACATTCTAAATGTTTCCAGGAAGCATGCAAAAGGTTTGACTTCAAGTTTAACATTCAAACTAATAGATGCACATATTTTAAAAAGTAAAACAGCACCCCAAGGTTTTAAGATAGAGACAGTAGGCTTTTGCAGCTCCTCATCTCATCCCCAAATTCCACTTGCCGCAGAAATAATTTCTTCTGGTGTTCTAAATAAGATAAATGTAAAGCTTTTTTTTTCAGTGCTGCATATTATCCATTGACTTTCTAGAGAGATGAGGATTTAGCTCTCCTTTCCCAGTCACCCCATTTACATGCATGTATTTCTCTTCTCCCCAAATCTCTAATACAGTATAAATATTTATGCACAAATACATTATATTATTAATGTTATTAAGTGCTCCTCATTGATAGCACATGTGGTACTATGATTATGTGTTTTGTTTTCTATAGAATTCTGTTTTTCCTGGAATTGAAAATCACCTCACTTTTATCTGTTGTTTCTTATCTACCTAGCAATAATTCATCCTCAAACTCTCTAAAAACACACTTTACCTTCTCTCAACATGGCCATACATATCAGCTAAATTGATACCTAATCCTCCAATGCTGCTTTCAGAAGACCAATGACATTCTGATGCCTGAATCTTTATATATGACCCATTTTTCTGTCCAGAAGCTTGTAGGATGTTTTCTTTATTGTGATGTTTGAAACTTCATGATAATATACCTTGTTATGAGTTTATTTTGTACTCATTTTGTTGAACACTAGATGTCCCTTTCAATCCGAAAACTCATTATACAGATCTAAGCATTTTTTCATATTGTTTTGAAAATTTCCCCTCTTACTTCTCTCATCAACAGGCCATAAGAGTTTTTGTTTATTTAGTTCATTTGATTTAGTTTTGTTTTTACTCTTATAGAAATGCTACAATGAATAACCTTGGGCATACTTCCTTGTACTCATTTGTAAATTTTTTTGTACAGTAAATACTGAGATGCAAAGTAAAATTTCTACATTACAGAACATATATTTTCAAAGTTCATGCAGGAAATGTACACTTCCAATATGGATAATTAGATAATTTTTTTATAAATGAATAATATTTTCAGTGCTTAATTATAATATGTCCCACATGACAATATCACATTTTGCTTTTACTAATGCTTACAACTTCAATTTTTATACCCTCCCAAGCCAGTTTCTGAGTTTCTCTTGTATGGAAGAAAAAATGCATAGAACCAGTTCATAATCTCAGCTTTACAACTCTGTAGTTGCAGGACTCTCAGCAAGACCCTCTCTGGCTTCAGTTTCCTCATGTGTAAAATAAGGAGTAATATCTACTTCCTAGTAATATGGAAGGATTAAGTGAAAAGCAAAAGCACAGTGCCAAGCACACAAAAGATATTAAAAACAATATTAACCCTCCCCTTAATTATCAATTCTATGCATTTAGAGACAACAGAATTAGCATCTGTGTTTAGAGATACAACTTAAATCCACAGCATAACTAAAACTGGAATTTATAATGATTCTGACTATACCCAAGTCTACATTTCAAAATCCAGATATTCCTCAAAGGTTAACTGGGGCCTGCCCCAAACCCTATCCTAAGAAGTAGAGCCTGGCCAAGTCTCTCTTTTTTTTTTTTTCCAGTTTTTTATTTTTTAAATTTTAAAATCTTTAATTCTTACATGCGTTCCCAAACATGAACCCCCCTCCCACTTCCCTCCCCATAACATGTCTCTGGGTCATCCCCATGCACCAGCCCCAAGCATGCTATATCCTGCATCAGACATAGACTGGCGATTCACCCCCTACATGATAGTATACATGTTAGAATGCCATTCTCCCAAATCATCCCACCCTCTCCCTCTCCCTCTGAGTCCAAAAGTCCGTTATACACATCTGTTTCTTTTTTCCTGTCTTGCATACAGGGTCGTCATTGCCATCTTCCTAAATTCCATATATATGTCTTAGTATACTGTATTGGTGTTTCTCTTTCTGGCTTACTTCACTCTGTATAATCGGCTTCAGTTTCATCCATCTCATCAGAACTCATTCAAATGAATTCCTTTTAACGGCTGAGTAATACTCCATTGTGTATATGTACCACAGCTTTCTTATCCATTCATCTGCTGATGGACATCTAGGTTGTTTCCATGTCCTGGCTATTATAAACAGTGCTGCGATGAACATTGGGGTACATGTGTCTCTTTCAATGTGGACATCCCACTTTATATATCCTAGCACTCTCCTACTCCCGGGAGGGGTTTGACATTGCTCCTTCTCTACACTGATAGACCTCCATATATTTTAGATCCAGAACAGGGGCTCATAGTTAGGAAGAATGAGTTACATTCCATAATTTCTTTTCCTGTCTCATTATCCAGTCCATTTTTTACGAAGCTTCATGGCATAAAGTCACAGTGAACTAAATGATTATTGCATCTTTGATCATATCACAACTCAGGTAACAGTCATTTCTTGAGTACACGGGACTTGAGCTTGCCTTTGTAAAAGTGGGTTTCCCTTCCTCCCCCTTTCTTCCTTCTTTCCCCACGTTATGCTATTTATTGAATGGCAGGCATCCTTTGCTTTGACTCTCGCTCTCTGTCCCATGCCAGTGACAGGGGACAAAGCTAAGAGAGGATGGTGGCATTTTGCCTATTTACTACTCATGTCTCTGTATTTTTCCCTTGACCTTGCCACCCCAGAATATCCATATAGAGTCTGGCAAAGAAGCCAGCTGCCCAGTGCTGCGTTACAACCTTCATTAGTGACTTATCCTCATGCTCAGGAAGTTTGACATCAACAGGCCAAATCAGAGCAATGCCTGCAGGAGTTTTGGGCAAGATCTCAGGTTACATAGTGAGAAGGAGTGCACAGTGACATTCTAGAAATGACTTGATCATATCCCAATGTTCCCGAATGTCTTTTTGCTCACTTGTGTTTTTTGGTTTGACATGAACAGTGGGATAACCTTACTATTTCTACTGGGAATTTCAGAAAGCACTCAAAAAACATTTGGCAAGTGAAGATCAGTCTCAGCTCAGTGAACTGAAAGACCTGACCTTCATGATTCATCCCTTGAGAGAAATTCACTGAGCACCTTTTATGTGTCAGGTATTGCCCATGGGCTTGGGAGATTCTTGTCCATGATACAGTCCCCTCCCTGTCTTTTTCAAATCCCACAGTCATGCCTATTTCTACTGCAGGGATAAAGCTTGAAGTTCTAGTTTATAAACTAATAAAAGTTATCATTCATTGAGCATTTAGAATATTCTAGACACTATACCGAGTACTTTGTCCACTTAACATATATTATTTCTTTGAATCTTCATTTAAGCCCCTTGAGATAGGTACTCTCTCTTCATTTTGAAAGATGCAGAAAATGGGGTATAGAGAGGTTGAATACCTTGCCCACAGACACACAGGGAGCAAGTGAAGATGCTAGGAAATGTGCCTTTAGCTTATCCCTGTGACTACCACCTCATTCTCCTGTATCAGGGACTGCATCTCTCTTCAATACTGAAATAATAAGGATCCTCCTAATCTTAGGAATTCTCACCTCTTTCTAAGTTCTGCCTGAGAGACACATTTCTTTCAGAATCCCGATTTTTCTAGATTTCTTCTTAGATCCTTTTCCCATCCTTGAGTTCTTTCTCCTCCAAACCATCTCTTCGCTAAAGCATGATGCGTTTTGGTAACTCATGGGTAATCTTTTCCTTAACAAATACCAGGATGGTTCTTAATATAGGATTTCCAGGAACTGAAGAACATTCTTTTGCTAATCAGTTTCTTGACCACAACTGGTTCTGTGCAGGTATGCATTTTTAAACAATGAACTGGCAGTTCAAAAAGAGCTTAAATCAAATCCCATACAAGCAAGCATAGTTTTACACCCTAGAATCATTCTTTTGGGGTCTGTCCTCTCTGCTTTGTGCAAAGGCTTCCGGAACCTCAAGCTTGGGGTCAGTCAGTCAGTTCAGTCATTCAGTCATGTCCGACTCTTTGCGGCCCCATGGACTGCAGCACACCAGGCTTTCCTGTCCATCACCAACTCCCAGAGCTGCTCAAACTCACCCTCACACGAAAGGACGACACCTGAATATCACTCTGCTTCTTCTTCATCCTCTACCTTGCTTTCCAGGTAACGAGGGTGAGAAAAGGAGAGGAAATCATCATTGATCCACTGATTTGTTTCAATGCATGTAAGCAGAAAGGTCAGATTCCTCCCAAGTATGGGGCAGACTTAAATCTGAAGCTTAATCTTAAATCTGATAAAATGGCACTTATACACTCATCTGTTTGTGAGGAAAACAGTCCATCGAGATGCCCCAAGGAGGTGCACAAATTCTCTGAGGCCTAACAAAGACAGAGAGTATTCTTGTTTTTCCCTTTCGAGCCTAGCCTATCCCTGCCCTCCCATCAAAAAACAAAAGAAAACCTCACAACAGTTCACTTGCTATTCCTGGCTCCATTTATTTATGGGACAGCTTAAAGCAAAGACAAGTTTTTCCTGGTTAATCATATAAAGGCTACTATATTATTTTCTTTATGAATCTGGTTTTAAAGCACTTGTCCATCTCCGTGGAGCCTCTCACTTTGTCTAATAGCTTTTGATAGTCCCAGGTCACAAGGCATTTTATTTCTAGTTTTTTGCATTATCCTTCCATCATGGTATTAGGAGGGACATCTGTAGTCTTTGGGAATTAGCAGCCTAATGGAATTCTAAAGCGTGTGTGTGTGAGTGAATGAAAATGATTTTCTCCATCTAATAGCATCACATCTTAGTTTAATGTTACCCATGGAGGGAAACAGGAAAGAAATTAATGGATGAATTTATTATCACAGTTATTATCAGGCAACCACAAACCTAGGTCTAGTTTCATGACCAGTACTGAATCTATCCTTGGCAGGGCTTCATCACCAATGGGAAATCTGACAAGCAGGCAGAGGGACCAATAGGATTCTAAACTGTTTTCTGAATTACCTTCTCAATATTCAAAAACCAGTTTATCTAAAACACAGCAAATCTTATCTTCTGTGCAAACTTGTACTCATGACTTATTGCCCATACACGTGATGAATTAGCAAAAGCATGCTCTACATTTGCTGACCTTTAATAAAGATAAATTCTCCAGGGGGGATAGATTGAGCCCTCCTTTGAAAATCCACTCTTGGGTTTCTCCTGACCTGGGTGCCTCTCACATTTACATGCAGTTGTATGTGAGGGCCCCTAATCATGAAAATAAATCAAAGGAGGAAGTCCTACATCTTTATAGAGAGACTGCTGAATTAACATAATGCTATACTTACTAGAAAAGGGAAACATATTTTTCCTAATTTTATATGTGTGTGTGTATATACACACATGTATATATATGTATGTATATTTATATTTCTCCCCCCCCCCCAAAACCCCAGTGAAATCTGGCTGAAAGATCTCCTTACACATAAGTGAATCAAGTGGGGAATTAGTCCAGCTGGAATACTTGCTAGAGTTTTGATAATGAAACCACTGCTGTGGCTGCGTTTTGTGAGTTTCACATTGGGTTTTCAAACTCACAATAGGTCACCTAAAGAAATAACTTTAGGGCTAGTAAAGTTCAAGAGCCAAAGGGCCCACAGAAGGACTCAGAGCTTGAAATCTGCAGCATATACTTGCACCAGTTGTTATGTTTGAGTTTTATGTCACTTCTCTGATGTAGATGCCACAGGAATTGTTTTTCACGTTTTATAAGGGAGGAAACTGACTGATAGGGGTCGACTGGCTTGCTCCAAGCCAACTATACCAGTGGTTACAGAATGACAGAACCTTGGTCTCACATCACAGACGTTTCGAACACACAGAAGAGGTCTTCGCAATTCAGCAAGAGGGAACAATCACCTGTCTAACGCATCTTAGTGTCCCCAGCTTGCAGTCTGGAATAAGTTCCCAGAAAACCAGTTGCTCAATAAATGAAAGCAGCAGCAATTTGCAAAAAGGAGAATAAAGTAGTTATGGCCACAGTGTGCCACGTTCTTAAGGCTTTCCCCCACCTACTGCAATGTAACTCATCATCACTCACATGGCCAGTATCAGGAAAGCATGACTGCCCTGGTGCGTTACGGACTTTGTCATAAGTCATAGGCCTGCAGTTTCTAAACTTCCTTCCAAAGTCCAATTCTCAGGCTCCAGGCACTCACTCACGTGTACTGCAAGTGAACCATCAGTGACACTGATGGGGGCCAAGCTGGGAGCTGTAATACTCATCAGCAGTTACTTCCAACAGTATTTGCATTCAGCCAAACAGAAGTGCTAAAACACGTTTGCACCTAAGTGCCATAAGTCCATCAGGTAAATGTCAACAGGAAGTATTAGACAGGGATTAACATATTACAAACTCTAAGCAAAAAAACCTCTCAGATTTCAAGAGACCTCAAGGTGGGAGACACAATAGCTATTCTCTGTTTTTACATACAGCTCAAGAATATGTAATACATGGGGCCATTTCTTGAAAGGGCCTCAAGTCAAACACTCTGGAAACTGAACTCGGTGCAGCAGGCACTGTAATTGGCCAGAATTTCCTTTATTAATGTATTTCATGTGACAGGATGGAAGTTTGAAGCTCTTTAGCTGACGCTGGTTCATTTACATCATTAGTATATCGCTGACCCCATTACCTAAGGGTAATGCTATTAGCTAATAAACTATAAGGTAAAGGTGGGTTGTACAAATAAAGAAAGGTATCCTGGGATGAACTATTCTTACGTTTAAACAGAAACTGAAACAATCCACTTCTTTTTCCAACCTCTAGACCATAGTCAAACTTTTTTTTAAAAGTGACTTGTAACAAAGATTATTTTTAATAAGCATGTCGTTTCTCGACAGTCAAAAGCTTTGACTGTACCACCCATACATGCTCAGGCCCCAAATTCCAGGCATGAGCTAAGAAAATTATAACTCACATACAAACCTCTCCCTTGCCCACCATTAGAATTTTAAGTCCCAGGCGAAGACTAGGTCTCTAGTTGAGTACAAATTTCAGTGGGATTTGGAAAAATCCTTTAAATAGATTTTTATTGGTTTTTAAGAACAGGGTTATTTTGTGTTAATAATGGGCATACATTAGGCTTTAGATAATTGCTTTATGTAACTTGGAGTTTTGGCTTTCAGCTAAATAAACACGCTATGTGTTCACAGGTGTATTGTCCTCAAGGGCACTCCGCTTTTAAGGGTGGCAGCTGTTGCCAAGGTGTTGCTGATACAACTCTGCGTATAATTTATTGGAAACAGGTGCTAGCTCATGATGAAGATAGACAGGAAACTAAAGCAGACAACATGTTTAACCACCATTTAAAAAGTTCAGGTTCAGAGAGACAATGTGTCTGAGATGTTTGGGGGATGTTGCCAGCATCCCAGTGCAAGTTTAAAAGCTCCTGCGGATCAGCATAAGGAAGAAATTGTACATGAATTTCAAGCAGCCCAGCCTAATGAGTGCCTGATGCTATGCTGCCAGATTTAATTGATTACGTGAAAAATTTTGAGTTTGTGTAAGGCTAGCAAAAAATTATGAAATACTTTCCTAAGCTAATTGTTAAAAATTACTTTCAAATGAGGTAATAACTGTTAGTTTTCAATGATCTGGACAGTGGATTAGGCTGTAATGTGTTTTCTTTATGTTCTGAGTATTTACTTTGGAGTCTATGTGGAGATCCTGCAGTGTTGGGACGAGCCCAGCACTCGTGTCCAGGGGGCACTGGTACAGGTTAGGGCAATGAGGCCAGAGACAGGATTTAGAACCGTGAGGTACAGATGCTCACCCTCTTTCTTTGGACGTTCCTTGGCTCTGGAGTCGGTCAGCAGGCTTGGGGACAGCTCCCATCTTCAGTCTTCCGGCACCACGGATGAGTGGGAATGGCTGAAGTCGCCTCACTTCAGGACAGAGCCCTGGAGACCGGGGGTGCCGCAGGCTGCCTTTTACTCCCTCGTTAAAAGAGAAGACATATCAGCTCACGCTCTGAGAGACATTCTCCTGCGAAGAGGCGTTTGTATATTTTCCCAACTAATCTCCAGTCTAATCGGTGTGCTACAAAATACACATGTGCAATAAATATGCATACTAAGTAGAGCTGAAAAAGAAGTTGTTAAGGGTGCATGCACGGGTTTTCAACCTCAAAAACCTAAATATCTTGGCCATTTACATGTTTAAAAAATACCCACAGGCATTAGACCACATTACGGACTAATGGCCTGCCAAATTTCATTTTTGGGAAAAGATTCGATGTTTGAGTTACAACACACGAGTGCAAAAAAAGCAACTGAAACAACAAAATTTGGTTAAAAACATTTCTTGACCCCCAGGCTCAGACCTCGTGTGCCAAAAATGTTGACAAAAATTTATACCAACACCAGCGGGCATGCACAGTTTAATATCTACTTTATGTGAAAAATCATTGACAATTTAATGCTTGCATTAATTTGAAAGAATTTTATGCAGTAGGTAGAAACTTTTACATTACCATTCCTAATCTCTACCAGCCGTCTTGTTCCCTTCTCAAAGGGAAAGTGAATGACAGGGCTGGAAAAAACAAATCTGCTGAAGGGCCTATGCCGCTGGCTTTTATCACCCTTCCAACAGCCCCATCCCGACCCGAAAAGCAGGAATTCGGCTTGTATGCTGCTCAGAGCCTTCAACTGAGGTTTTAGCATAGGAAAGCAAATAGCTGATGTAAAAATAAACCTTTATTAAAAAAAAAACTTTATAAGGCCCCTTTATTTAGAGGGAGAGTCATTCAAATAAATACACCGTTAACAAACTCCTATACCGAATAATAATATATACTGTAGCAAGTGATGAAATGGAATCCCACAAAACAAGTGCTGAAATCCGATGATTGATTATCAAACCTACAAGATAAATAAACTTTCTCCAATTAATAGCTAGTCTCAGGGATGAGTTTCCAGAGAAAGGTCCTGCAAGGAAAAGCATCAGTTGCGGAGAGTCAAATTCTGAATTCAGCCAGACTGGCTTGAAACACAGCTCTTTCCACTGTCTTTATGAGCTTCGGGGTCATAAGGAGATGAGTCCAACTCACTGAAAGAGAAATATGCTTTCTCCATCTGAGCTAATGAATTATCCTGGCCATTTGGGATTCACGAGTCTAAGTATCAGAAGAAGCTATTTTTCATTTATGAAAAAGGGAATTGAGAATCACCCTGGTTTCCTTGAATGTGTTTCTTGCCAACAAACCAATGAAAGCACCCATTCAGAAATTTTTATTCTCTAGCTTTGGTTTTCTAAGTTTGCATCCTTATTCTTCTTTCCAAGCAGACGCAGATAGCCCAGTCAAAAGTCTCTTATTGATTTTGGAAGGAAGCTGACTTCTTGTTTGTAACCGGCCATGCTCTGATGTCTCAGTGGCAGAGTTATAGAGAATAACAACTAATGTGAAATCCCAGGTGACCAGCCGTGCTCCTATAATCTCCCTCCATATTATTTAGCAGGGTCTTCATTTTGAAACAATGAAAGAAATATCTATCCAAGGGTTGCATGAATGCTGCTTTGTGACTGTGCTTTATCCTTGATCTTCAATAGAGACATTTCCACTGAAACAACCATACTGTTAGACGAGGGTCATGGGCATCAGGAGACTAAAGCTTACATATCTGTTGGTCCATCTGATCATCCATCCATCCACCCATCCATTCAACCAAACTGTGCTGTTTGTTCAGTTTCATCTTACAAGGACACCCTTAAGTCTACTCTCTTCTGAGGTGGTGTATTAGGCATGCCTTTTAATTTTGATTCTGTGACATCCTGGGGCCTCCTTGACACTGGAACAGACTGCTCCTTCATGGGTTAGATAAGCCCTAGATACTTTAAACAACTCAAAAGGACACCTTTATATGCAAACCAACCAATGTGAAGCCCTTACTTCAACCACTTCTGTCACACTATCCTCCTGCCCTAATCACCCCAGGGCCAAGTACCAGACAACCAGGGACAGTCCCAGGGCCCTAGGGCTAAACCAGAATTATTCAAACCCACCTAGCTTCCTTACCATGCTTCACCCATTCCTTCCCATGGACACCAATCAGGTTTCTTGCCCACTTTTTCTCCTTACTCCTTCTGTCTCCTGACTGACTCCAGTGCTTTGCTGTGTGACCCTGCATGGTGCGGAATGTCCCTCCTCTTGGGAACTATAAGTAACAAACTATCTTCTCAATGGAAGCTGTATCCTGATCTGTTTGATTCGTTATACCTGAATAATAATGAAACCTATATTCCTAAACAGGTGGGATAAGTAAGTATATTTACGTAAATATACGAGCTTCCTTTGGAGCCTCAAAGAATTCTATTAGAATAAAGCTAGCCCTGAAATCGGAGGTCAAGAAACCTAGTCCTGGCTACATCATATGCATAACTGAGTGGTTTGGGCCAATGGACAGGGAAGTCTGGTGTGTTGCAGTTTATGAGGTCGCAAAGAGTCGGACAGGACTGAATGACTGAACTTGGCTAAGGTTTGGTTTCCACTGTCATCAACATGGACAATTTCTATTTTTCTGGAGTTTCACAAATGTCATGCAGGTATGCATACATGAAAGATGCAAGTATGTGATAGGAACAGAGTTGAATCTGTTATTATTCTCTTACATAGCCTGTCCTTTTTCAAGTTTTATCTATACTGCCTCCCCACTGAAGACACTCCCTGAGCATGATCCCCATGCTGCTGGTGGGGATCACAAGGAGGCCCGTTTTCATGCTCTGAATGAGCGGTAGTTGAGGGTAGTGGCTGAAAGCACAGACAGTCCAGACAGATTTCTTGAGGTGACTGCTCACCTCACTGACTGGTGATCATCGAAAAGTTACTATGCTTTTCTGTGCCTTCGTTTCCTGATTTGTAAAATGAAGATAAAATTCTCTACTTCAGGGAACTGTTTTGAAGATAAAGTGAGTAATACAAGGAGCAAATAGTTGGTGTTCTTTGAATATGAGTCTTTATTTTTTGGGGCTGCAAAAATCACTGCAGATAGTGACTGCAGCCATGAAATTAAAAGACGCTTACTCCTTGGAAGGAAAGCTATGACCAACCTAGACAGCATATTAAAAAGCGGAGACATTACTTTGCCAACAAAGGTCCGTCTAGTCAAGGCTATGGTTTTTCCAGTGGTCATGTATGGATGTGAGAATTGGACTGTGAAGAAAGCTGAGCGCCAAAGAATTGATGCTTTTGAACTGTGGTGTTGGAGAAGACTCCTGAGAGTCCCTTGGACCACAAGGAGATCCAGCCAGTCCATTCTAAAGGAGATCAGTCCTGGGTGTTCATTGGAAGGACTGATGCTAAAGCTGAAACTCCAATACTTTGGCCCCCTCATGCGAAGCGCTGACTCATTGGAAAAGATCCTGATGCTGGGAGGGATTGGGCACAGGAGAAGAAGGGGACCACAGAGGATGAGATGGCTGGATGGCACCACTGACTCAATGATGAGTCAAACTCACCAACATGAGTTTGAGTAAACTCTGGGAGCTGATGATGGACAGGGAGGCTTGGTGTGCTGCGATTCATGGGGTGGCAAAGAGTCAGACATGACTGAGCAACTGAACTGAACTGAACTGAAGTTAGGAATAGGAGCAGGTATGGGGTAGTAACAGTACTACAGGCAGAAGTACTAGCAGAATGCTCACGCTGGTAAATCTTGAGGCACCTTCATAGTATGCTCCTGTCATAGCCAAGACGTTGTGGGTCAACTGACTTCCAAGGAACCAGGCGGCTAGTTTAATCAGGCTATTTTTGACATAGACAAGACACACACCTCTTAGCTAAAACTAGACCTCAAAGATCCTATGGGGACACAACTTCAAACCTAAACAATTTTACTGTTATGAATGAGTACAACCAGTACTAAGTCCTGTAGGGTTATGAAAGGATGAAACTGGAACACATGAACACGTTTTAAAAGAAAAACAAAAATGTGATATCTGAGCTGAGTTTACCTGAGGCTACCTTGAGCCAGACTGTCCTTCCGTTCGATTAGGAAAGCTGAGCGGCTTCTCCTTTGTGCACTGCTCAATTCCTTCTTTACCCTGTCAAGAAACTTTCTCCTGGCGGACATTTTCAAAATATGATGGGCAAAATGATAAATAGTTCTCATAGACACTAGAATAATAACCAACAGATAAACAACTGAAATGTGTACATGCTGATAGAAGCACTTGGACTTCAGAGTTCATCTGACCTGCATTTGAATTTAAACTGGCAGTACTTCTGCACAACATCTGCCTTCCCTAAGCATAGTTTCTACATCAATAGGACAGTGGTGGCTTGCAGGGTTCCAACCTCTGGCTACATAAGAACAGCAACCATGACAGTTAATATTCACGGAGCACTTACCACTAGCCAGACACTGTATTAACTCATTTTAACCCAAGCAACAACCCTAAGGTGGTTGTTATTACTATTACTATCATCCCAGTTTACAGTGGAAGTTCGTGAAGCACAGAGAGGTAAGGTGACAGCTGCAGCCAGGATTTGAAGCCAGGAGGCCTGGTCTGGAGCCCGTGCCCTTATCCAAATTTTGTGGTCTCCCAGGAATATCTCTCAGAGCGGTCAGTGCACATTTTTCTTGATTGCAAGTTGCTTTGGGGCCCCTCTGGCACAGGGAGTGTGAAGACCCCTCCTATCCCATCCCGACCTTTTCCTCTCACGGCTCCCCTGCTGCCCACCCTCACTGCTAAGCCCCTTCTGTCACCAGCTCGTATCTCTGGAAACACAACACTCCCTACACTTTCAAATTCAGACTTCAGGAGCTGGTGGAAATGGGGGACTCCAAAAGGGCAGAGAGGGGGCTGGCTGCCTAGTGAAGGGGCCCAGGGAAACTTGGAAGCAAGGCCAGTATGAGTCAATCAGTCAGCAAGTATTTATTTAGTGCTAGGCAGCTTGGGGGATACAGAGAAATTATAAGACGCCATCCGGTCCCTGGCTGGATTTCTGGCTGGGTTCCCCGAATAAGAACCAGGCCTGGAGTTGGGGCCTGCCCAGCCCATGGAAGGCTGCCATGGCCTGTGAGGCGGGTTGCCCTGCAGAGCAGCCCCCAGTGAAGGTAAGAGCAGGAACTGGGAAGAGAGGGCCAAGGAGTCCCCATCCCTGCAATTCCACACACCGGGAGCGAGTCATCTCACCACTCAGGCCCCCAGTTTCCACAGATGTAAAATGAGAACAACACCAGTAACTGCCCAGTCAGGTGTGGCCAGGTGTGAACAAACCGATGCATAAGGGCCTGGCATTGGGTTGGGCACACAGCATGCTCAACACATGTAGTTTCCTACGGAGAGGCAGGGATTGCATGAGACAGTAAGAGGAGGTGTGTTCTGGAAGCCCTCCATGCCCTGCCTCACATCCTCGGTCAGTGCTGTGGCAGCCACTCCACCCAGGTGTGCCTGACAGCACTTTTCTCTGTGGGCTCCCCTGACAAGATGCAAATGTTAGTGGCACAGACTTTAAACGTTTGGGAACCCTTGACCAGCCGGGGCAGAGCTGGTAAAGAAACACTCCCCCTTCCATTTTTCAGGCAGACAGTCCTGAGGTGTGTTCCACACGACAGCTCTAGGGGTCGGACTGAATGGGATCAAGCCCCGCCATGCAGGTGGCTGGAACACACCCTCTGGTTTGCTTTTCCCCTGCCCTGTTGTACTCTCAGCTCCTCCCGCCTGTTTCCCAGGATGCTGCTTTCGGTGGGGGAAGATGGAGGGGAGTGGCTGTGACTTCATGGTATAGCAAAACGGGCAAGAGTTGGGATGGACGTGGGCGGGACCAGACCTGCCTCTCCTCGGCATTGGCTGTGTGACAGAAACCAAATGTCCCTGGATCCTGTGTTTTGCCATTGGTAAAATGGAGCTATGGGTAGTCCTGACCTCAAGCCATTATTTTGAGGATTGGAGGAAAGAATGTATAGAAGTGCTTAGCCTATGCCTGGTGCAGAGAGCTGGGTTCCCATTCTGTCTGGGTTTCCAGGAGCAGAACTTGAGACCAGGTCTCATGGGAAAAGTGATTATCAGGAGCAAACAACATAGGAACGTGGAAGAGGGAGAGAAAGGAAGCTAAGCAAAGACATCAAGCAAAGCTACATTAAGGGTGATATTGACCAGATCCCTCGGGGAGCTCTGGAGACAGTGTGGACATGCCTCAGAGGGAGGCGGCATCTTAGCACAAGTGGCCAAGCGCTAAGGTGGAAGGTAGCGTTGACAAAGAGGCTTGAGTGCAGGTTTGGGGATGTACACGGGACACTGTGTACAAAATTAATAGAAGGAAGGGATGATAACAGGATCCAAGGAAATATGGTGGACACTGACTATGTCAGCCACAGCATACTAGTGGTGGTGGTGTCAGGGTTATTATACTTCTGTTTTTTATAGAAAAGCCTTCAGGATTAACAACAGAAAAGCCAGGATTTAGAGCATGTGCAGCGCCAGTTTCCCTCAGGTCTTTTCTTCCTGGAACTCATCTTCCTTAAAGTTCACACAGTAATGGCCTGTCCTCTGAAGCACCAGCCTTCTGTATGGGTCTCCTGCCATATGTCAATAGAAGCTCAAAGATTTCCCTGTTCCCCAAAGCATGAGGAGGGCTGCCTCGAGATGCCGGAGGATGGAAGCAGTCATGTTTTCTCTTTCTCTGAAGCTTCACACACTCAAGATTCTCTCTATGTCTCTGCTGAAAACTGGGTGGGAGGTGGGGAGAGGGAATGGGCAGGAAGTGCAGGAGGGAGACCAGGCTGGAGCTGGAGGGTGGCTGGAGTCTTTCAGAGAAGAAGTGATGTGGTCTCGACACAGGCAGAGATGGGAGGAAGACAGTCAAGTGGGCAGACCTGAAAGTTATTCACTGATTGGCTTGGTAGGAGGAGACGAAGAAGACAGGAGGTATTGAGACGGATGCCCTGGCCACCATGCTTTACATTTGAGTAACTGAGTGACATTCATCAGGATGGGAAACCAGAGGATAAGCAGGTTTAAGGTTGAAAGACAAGACCAATGTGGGGCCCTTTTTACTTGAAACCTATGAGAGACACAGGCAAATAAAACTTTCGTTAGACACTTTTATAGTTTTATAACTCTGTAGGTCAGCAGCTTAGGGAAGACAACTTGGTAAAACTACAGATTAGAGTTCTGAAAAGAGTCTGAGCTGGGCCCTACCACCATGGAGGAGCAGGTGAGTGGTGTGGCTCGGCCCACAGTGGGACCTAAGGGATGAGCATGCCTGCAACATGCCCCATCTCTGTGGGTGGGAGCTTGGACTCGCTCTGTATTGTTCCCTTCAAAGTCCTTCCACAATCTTAATGCTCCTGGCAATGAGTATCTGAAAACTATTGCTGATTAGACATCCCTTTAGGAGAATGTGCTCAGGGAAGGGTGGGGGGCTACTGCTCTTCCTGCTCCCCAAATTCTCCCTCCACCATGTTCCCCCTGACATTGCTGGGGAGAACCAGCCCTTCTAGGGTCTCTCTGGCAGAGAGCTCAGGTGCTGCTTCCCTTCACGGAGTGAATGTTTTCAAATTCTTTAGTATCTCCATGATTCTCAAGACCCAGTTAACCTCTTTCGCTGCTCTCTTGAAACTCTAGTACTTTCTTAAAATCACTGATCTCAGCTCATACTTAATAGTTTCCTTCATCTCATTACTTGCCTACCTTGACTACCAAGTTCAAAACTCTGCATTTGTTCAACATCAGATCCCCAAGGCCTTACTGTGGTGCTTTCTGGCATGGGAGAAATTTAGTAATTCTTTATTGAATGAACAAGTCTCTCCTCAGTCCTTCTCTACTCTTGAAAGCTTAGATCCCAAACTACGAATAAGTATTCTCAACAGTTTACACCATCCTGCTTCCTTATTCTTCTAATTAAAATCATACCAAGCGCATCTACTACTTCCCTTCCCAGTTTCTCTGTTCAGCGGTATGTGCCGGGCTATTCTTGGTTTCCAATGTGTTCCAAGTTTCCTGTTGGGTAGCGCTGAGGTCCACCTCTCTTCAGGCAGCTTTATGAAGCCTGTGGGATTTCTCAGTAGCTTCAGATATGGACAGTCAAAAGTTAATCCACTGCTCAGGTGTCTCAGAGCCTGAAGAAACTTTAATTACAGAAAACGTGAAGGTCACCGAAGGTGTTTCTAAGCTTTCCAAACGATGTATCTCATCTGGAAAATTTCAAAAAGGTTGTCTACGTGGTATATTCCATGTTACATAACCCATGTCCAACATTCTTGCTCATGTTCCCAGATACTCCACAGAAAAAATTTTCCAGGACATTTTTACCCCAAAGTATCTGGAGTCCTTATGGAAAATCTTCTCAAAATGTTCGTGTTTATGCCCAAATTTGACATGTGAACCTTTTCCTTCGCTTCACTCTTCAAACATGTTTAGGCTTATGCTGTCTGAAGATTCCTTTAGTCATTGGCCTGCCCCATGTCAGGTGGTAATCACTACTTTAAAACACTGAGATTAGTGCAGTAAAAAAGATTTATGAATATTAATTCATTTTATAGCAGGTCATAATGTGAGCCGGAGAACAAACAGAGTATGGTTTCATTCCCATGTTTTACTGCAAACAAGAATGGGATTGCGTGTTATGGAAAATATTAGCTGGAGATGCTGGTTTGAAAACCAATTTGTTTAGAGGCTTTGGCTGGAACTTGCCAGACACCCTGAATTTGTGGAGAGTCTGTTCTGGAGAGTAAGGATCGTGAATTTTATAGCTGTCATGTTTTTCATAATCAGCAGCATTATCCAAAGAATTTAAAATATATATATTCTTACACTGTAAGCCACAGAACACTAAAGTGGCTGGGATTAAAGGAAAGTCCTTTCCAAAGTTTCTAGAGCTGTAGTTTACAAGATTGCGCTGTCTTGCTGGTTGATCACTTCTCCACAAGTCAGCACACCTCCACTACAAAAGTACTTGCAAACATCACTGAAGTGTTGGTCTCTCCTCGTCCGTGCAGTACAGGTCTTTCCTCATCCTCGGCTCTTTTTCCCTTGACTTGCTTCTCTTGGCGTCAGCAAGGGAAATCCTAAAAAGCTGTGTAACCCAAGTTAAGGGAATAGTTTCTGGATTTGGCCAGGGTATCAGGGTTAAAATCCCAGCTATACCCTTTACCAGCTACATGACTTTAGACAAGTTTACTAACCCAGTGTCCTCATCTGTAAAATGGGTTAAAAATAGTACTCAAGAAGAGTGAATGATTCAAGGTATATGAAGAACTCAGAACAGTGCCTGATACATAGTAACTGCTCAGTTAACAGCGCCACTGTTTAATCGATGATATCACAGGGTCAAGAGTAAGTCTGACCCCTGCCTGATAACTCTGTCTGTGATGTAATTTCGAGGGGAAATCCTTCATTCAGGGCCATGGATTTATCTCTTTGGGGTTTAGGTGTTGGAATCTGGATTAAGAAGCTTCTCCCAACTCAAGGTTGTAAAGATTTTGTCTGCATTTCCTTCATTAACTCTATACTTTTAACATTCAGTTTAGTTCTTACTCCATATACAGATTATTTTATTTGGTATGAGGAAATTATTTAAATTAAAGTTTCCACAGAGTGATGTTACTTCTCCCATGCTCTTTACCGAAGACTCAGTCTTCTCTCCCAGTGTTTCGTAATGCTTCTCTGTAACATGATGCCCTCTGTCCCAGGGGCCTCAGGAGTCCATGGGATGCTCTAGTCTCCTCCCTTGCTCTACTGTTCTGCTCCTATTTTACCGCCATGCTGTCTGAATTACTACTGCTTTTTAATATGCCTTTATAGAGGAGAGGGAAAAGGTTGGCTTAAAGCTCAACATTCAGAAAACGAAGATCATGGCGTCTGGTCCCATCACTTCATGGGAAATAGATGGGGAAACAGTGGAAACAGTGGCAGACTTTATTTTGGGGGGCTCCAAAATCACTGCAGATGGTGACTGCAGCCATGAAATTAAAAGACGCTTACTCCTTGGAAGAAAAGCTATGACCAACCTAGATAGCATATTCAAAAGCAGAGACATTACTTTGCCAACAAAGGTCCATCCAGACAAGGCTATGGTTTTTCCAGTGGCCATGTATGGATGTGAGAGTTGGACAGTGAAGAAAGCTGAGCGCCGAAGAATTGATGCTTTTGAACTGTAGTGTTGGAGAAGACTCTTGAGAGTCCCTTGGACTGCAAGGAGGTCCAACCAGTCCATTCTGAAGGAGATCAGTCCTGGGTGTTCATTGGAAGGACTGATGCTAAAGCTGAAACTCCAGTACTTTGGCCACCTCATGCAAAGAGTTGACTCATTGGAAAAGACCCTAATGCTGGGAGGGATTGGGGGCAGGAGGTAAAGGGGACAACAGAGGATGAGATGGCTGAGTGGCATCACCTACTCGATGGACATGAGTTTGAGTGAACTGCGGGAGTTGGTGATGGACAGGGAAGCCTGGTGTGCTATGATTCACGGGGTCACAAAGAGTCGGACATGACTGAGTGACTGAAATGAACTGAATATGTGTCAAGAAGAATCTTCCTACCCTTCTATTTGAAAATATTCTTTGTCATTCAAGAAATATTACTCATCAATATATATCTTAGAGAGTATTTAAAAAAAGGCTTGAATTTTTTATTGGAATTTCATTCATTTTCAAACTAATTCAGTGTATATTGATTGATATCATTTCAATGTTTACTTGACCCAAACCTTAGGCATCATATACAGGTCATTGTTACCATCCTAGAATAAAATTTAAAATCTTTCCAGAAAGTGCCTGTGCAATCTTTATTATATTAGCTAGTAGATAATTCACAGTTTTAGTTGCTATTATAAATTTTCTTATTGCATTTTCTAATAGGAATTTGCTTTAGTAGGTGCCCACTAAAGGTTTTTATAACTTAATCTTGTTTCTGGAAAGACTGCTGAACTCTCTCACAAATTCTAAAGGTCTTCTTCTAGTTCCTGTGGATTTCTATGTAAAGAATATTTTGTCTTACCTGTCCAATTCAGTATTTTTGTTACTTATTTATCTAATTGCTTTTCCAAATACTTGGAATAGCAGCTGTTACAGAGGTAAGTTTTATCTTGATCCTGACCTTAAAAAGTTTTTATAAAATTTCTTTATTAAAATGATGTTTTCAATGGATTTTTGGATGATAAACTTTATCACATCTTTTCTAGTTTTCTAAGCTTTTTTTTTTTTTCCAGAAGTGGATGTTGATCTTTATCATATGCTTTCTCTTTCTATTGTGACCTTGCAGTCTTTTATTCTATTTTTTTAAAGTGAATTATATAGCTAGTTTTTCTTATGTTGGGCCATCCTTGAATCATTTTAATATACTTTTGGAAATAAATAGGTAATATTTTATTTAAGATTTTCAAAATTAAGTTCAGACGTTAAATTGAATTACAGTACTTTTTTTTTTTTGCTCTTGAACTCTTTTCATCTGGTTTAGCTATTAAAATTATACTTGCCTCATGAAATGAGCTGCCCAGACTGCCCCTATTTTCAAATTTCTAAGATAATGTGTATAAGTTAGGAATTCTGTACTCCTTACCTCATCTATAAAACTTTCTGCAGCTGTCATTTATCGTCATATTGCCATCTTACTTGTTTCTTTGAAACAGCTCTGTTGTCCTTTTCCTCCCATCTTTAGATGATTTAGCTTATTTATTTTTCAATCTTCTTTATTTTCAGAAGGTATTCAGAGCTAGAATTTGCACTCTAGGAACTGTGTTAGCAACAACCAGCAAATGTTGACATGCACTACTTTCATTTTATTTACTATAGAATTACCCCTTTTGTTTTCTTGTTTCCCCAAGTTCTACAGTAAATTTTCTGTCTCAGTTTTTCTTAGTTTATAAATACATTGATTTATATTTTTAGCTAACTCAGATTTACTTATTTTAAATTTTATTACATTGAAGTTAGAGAACATTGTCTGATAATAAGAATTAGAAATATACTGACATTTTCTTTTTGTCTCTAATGTGTGATTTCTTTTAATGACCAAACTATTCTTTAAAAAGTATGCAGTCTATGTTGGGGTGCAAACTTTAATATAAATTTATATGCATATCAATTATTTTATTACTGTCTTCTATATTCTAGTATATTTTAAATATTTTTAATTTATTTTTTATATTCTAGTCCATTCTTATTGAATTCAATAATTAGTTTCTGTGAGCAGTGATTTTTAAATCTCCAAAAACTTTTTAACTCTCTCATTTCTGTCATCGTTTGCTTCATGTACTTTGCATGATTGCATTTTGCTGCTGGATATATAAATTGTGGTGCTGGAGAAGACTCTTTGAAAGTCCCTTGGACTGAAAGGAGATCAAACCAGCCAATCCTAAAGCAAATGAACCCTGAATATTCATTGGAAGGACAGATCCTGAAGCTGCTCCTCCAACAATATGGCCACCTGATGTCAAGAGCCTGCTCACTGGAAAAGACCCCGATCCTGGGAAAGATTGAAAGCAAAAGGAGAAGGGGCCAGTAGAGAATGAGATAGATAGCATCACCAACTAAATGGACAGGAATTTGAGCAAACGCCAGGGATGGTGGAGGACAGAGGAGCCTGGCATCCTACAGCCCATGAGGTTGCAGAGAGTCAGACAGGATTTAGCAACAGAACAATGACAACAACAATATATCTATATCTATATAAATGCAATCTCTCTCTCTCTTCTTTATGATTAAAAAAACCTTATATTGTTTCCATTACACTAGGAGACAAATCCAAAAGATACTTCTATGATTTTATGTCAAAGAGTGTTCTGCCTGTTTTCCTCTAGGAGTTTTATAGTATCTGCTCTTACATTTGGGTCACTAATCCTTTTTGATTTGACTATGCCAAAGCCTTTGACTGTGTGGATCACAATAAACTGTGGACAATTCTGAAAGAGATGGGAATACCAGACCACCTGACCTGACTCTTGAGAAATCTGTATGCAGGTCAGGAAGCAACAGTTAGAACTGGACATGGAACAACAGACTGGTTCCAAATAGGAAAAGGAGTACGTCAAGGCTGTATATCGTCACCCTGCTTATTTAACTTCTATGCAGAGTACATCATGAGAAACGCTGGGCTGGAAGAAGCACAAGCTGGAATCAAGATTGCCGGGAGAAATATCCATAACCTCAGATATGCAGATGACACCACCCTTATGGCAGAAAGTGAAGAGGAACTCAAAAGCCTCTTGATGCAAGTGAAAGAGGAGAGTGAAAAAGTTGGCTTAAAATTCAACATTCAGAAAACTAAGATCATGGCATCTGGTCCCGTCACTTCATGAGAAATAGATGGGGAAACAGTGGAAACAGTGTCAGGCTATATTTTTTTGGGCTCCAAAATCACTGCAGATGGTGACTGCAGCCATGAAATTAAAAGACGCTTACTCCTTGGAAGCACACTTATGACCAACCTAGATAGCATATTCAAAAGCAGAGATATTACTTTGCCAAGAAAGGTTGATCTAGTCAAGGCTATCATTTTTCCAGTGGTCATATATGGATGTGAGAGTTGGACTGTGAAGAAGGCTGAGCGCCGAAGAATTGATGCTTTTGAACTGTGGTGTTGGAGAAGACTCTTGAGAGCCCCTTGGACTGCAAGGAGATCCAACCAGTCCATCCTCAAGGAGATCAGTCCTGGTGTTCACTGGAAGGACTGATACTGAAGCTGAAACTCCAGTACTTTGGCCACCTCATGCGAAGAGTTGACTCATTGGAAAAGACCCTGATGCTGGGAGGGATTAGGGGCAGGAGGAGAAGGGGACAACAGAGGATGAGATGGCTGAGTGGCATCACCAACTCCATGGACGTGAGTCTGAGTGAACTCTGGGAGTTGGTGATGGACAGGGAAGCCTGGCATGCTGCGATTCATGGGGTCGCAAAGAGTCAGACACGACTGAGCGACTGAACCTAACTGAACTGATTATGTTAGAGAATGTTCTAATTTTCACTCTTTTATAGGCATCTGCTCAGCTTTCCTCAAACCACTTTTTGAAGAGAATGTCTTTTCTTCATTGCATGTTCTTGCCTCCTTTGCTATAGATTAATTGATCATATGTGTGTGAAACTTATTTCTGGGCTTTCTATCCTATTCCATTGATCTCTTGGTTTGTTTTTTGTGCCAATACTGTACGGGTTTGCTTACTGTAGTTTTGTAGTATAGTCTGATGTCAGGGGCCTAATTCCTCAGCTCTGTTTTTCTTTCTCAAGATTGCTTTGGCTTTCGGTCTTCTGTGTTTCCATACAAATTTTAAGGTCTTTGTTCTAGTTTTGTGGAAAATGCCATTGGTAATTTGATAGGAATTGCACTGACTCTGTAGATTGCATTGGGTAGTATACTAATTTTCACAATACTGATTCTTCCAACTGAAGAACACGGTATATCTTTGCATTTGTCTGTGTCATCTTCGATTTCTTTCATTAGTGTCTTATTAGTTTTTGGAATACAGGTCTTTTGCTTCCTTAGGTAAGGTTATTCCTAGATATTTTATTCTTTTTGATGCACTAGTAAATGAGGTTGTTTTCTTCATTTCTCTTTTTGAACTTTCATTGTTAGCATATAGAAAGCAACAGGTAATCATTGTGTATCCAACAATGCTACTGAATTCATAGATGAGCTCTAGTAGTTTTCTGGTGGAATCTTTAGGATTTTCTATGCAAAGTATCAGGTCATCTACAAACCATGATGGTTTTACCTCTTATTTTCCAGTTTGGATTCCTTTTCTTTCTTCTTCTTCCCTAACTGCTGTGCCTAGGTCTTTCAAAATGATGTTGAATAAAAGGGGTGAGAGTGCACATTCTTGTCTTCTTCCTGATCTTAGAGAAAACACTTTCGGCTTTTCAACACCGAGTATGATGCTAGTTGTGGCTTTGTTGTATATGGCTTTTATTATGTTGAGGTAGATTCCCTCTATGCCCATTTTCTACAGAGTTTGTTATCATTAGGACCATACGAAAATGGGTCCTAATTAAACTTTAAAGTTTTTGCTCATTAAATAAAATCATAAGCAGAACAAAAAGACAATATATAAAATGGAAGAAAATATTTCCAACAGATGCAACTGACAAGGGATTAATCTCCAAAATACATAGACAGCTCATACAGCTCAATATCAAGAAAACCATCAAAAAATGGGCACACAGCTAGATAGACATTTCTCCAAAGACATTTAAGATGGCCAAAGAGCACATGAAAAGACATCACTAATTATTAAAAGAAATGCAAATTAAAGCCACAATGAGGTATCACCTCACACCAGTAAGAATCGCCAACGTCAAAAAGTGTACAAATAATAAATGTTGGAGATGATGTAGAGAAAAAGGAACCCTGGTACACTGTTGGTGGGAATGTAAACTGGTACAGCCACTAGGAAGAACAATATTGAGGCTCCTTATAAAACTAAAAATAGAGCTACCATATATGGCTTTGTTTTACTAAATAATTTACCTGAACTGAACTGGTTGGTTAAGACATCTGATTTCACCCAGACTTGCTATATTTCCCCCACTATGCTTTTCAGGAAAGAGTTACCCAGGTACTTTCACACTCCCCTGCCCAGCAGGCCTAGTTAGACCTCATGATTCAGCCCTCAGAGCTTTATTTCCTTAGTCATTTTACACTGGAGGGCAGTCTGGAAGAGACCACCCATCCATAATGACTGTCTTACCCATTTAATTTAAGGTAATTAAGGAGACAGACACAATCTAATTTCATAAATTTGAAAGGGTAAAGGAGTCACACTATCTTCAAAGACAATGAGATACATGAAACAGAGAAGAAATACTAGTTAACTCAACTACAGAAATGACAGATAAGTAACCTGAAGATAAAATGTAATGATCCATTAAAAATTGTGGTGTGGTGAAATATTGCTAAGAATCCACCGTTAAAAAGGAGAACTTTCAGGAACACTTATACAGAATAACCACTTGTGACTAAAAAAAAAAAAAAAAAAGGCTGCAAAAAATGAGTTGAAGCTTCCTTGCATTTCTATGGTCTGCCTGTCTCCTGAAGTTAGCCTTGTGATAGAGTCATGAACCTCATACCACTTTTTGATGGTTTCAAATTCATTATGTTTTAAGTGTGAGATTAATTCCAAGCAGGGTTTTTACTGAAATCTTGCTCCTAGGCAACGGAGCATTTATGGGTCACTGGAATCCCTAAGTTTCCTGCCTTTACACATATGATCACATAGCACCTCTGGCATGAAAACAATTGGCTGTGAGATCTGGTGGGCAGATTTTCTCAACCACAGCATGACATTTTGGGTGTGTGCAAGTAAAAGTTAACTTTAAAGGAAGATCAATATAAAAGTCCTGATAAATTCATGTTAATTTATAATCAGTGTTTTGTTTATAAAAATTGAATAGATTCCCTAAAGCACCTACCTTTGTCTTTACTCCATTAATAGAGACTTAATTACTTAAATTTGTCTAAAATTTATATTTAATTACAAAAAGGAATATATATATAACATACTAATATGTATAATTTTATATACATTAGTGTATATTATACTAATATATAGTATATAGAGAAGGAGGCCTGGTGTGCTGCAGTCCATGGGGTTCCAAAGAGTCAGACATGACTGGGTGACTGAACAACAACATAGTATATGGATAATAATTCAATACACACAAATTATTTATTGATCTAGTATCTATATAGTCTTATAAAGTCAAATTGAAATACAACTTATAATAATGCTGTACCTTGACCTTGTTCTCAACATGGAAAAAGCAAGAGAGTTGCAGAAAAACATCTATTTCTGCTTTATTGACTATACCAAAGCCTTTGACTGTGTGGATCACAATAAACTGTGGAAAATTCTGAAAGAGATGGGAATACCAGACCACCTGACCTTCCTCTTGAGAATCTGTATGCAGGTCAGGAAGCAACAGTTAGAGCTGGACACGGAACAACAGACTGGTTTTAAATAGGAAAAGGAGTACGTGAAGGCTGTATATTGTCACCCTGCTTATTTAACTTCTATGCAGAGTACATCATGAGAAACGCTGGGCTGGAAGAAGCACAAGCTGGAATCAAGATTGCCGGGAGAAATATCCATAACCTCAGATATGCAGATGACACCACCCTTATGGCAGAAAGTGAAGAGGAACTCAAAAGCCTCTTGATGCAAGTGAAAGAGGAGAGTGAAAAAGCTGGCTTAAAGCTCAACATTCAGAAAACGAAGATCATGGCATCTGGTCCCATCACTTCATGGGAAATAGATGGGGAAACAGTGGATACAGTGTCAGGCTTTATTTTTGGGGGCTCCAAAATCACTGCAGATGGTGACTGCAGCCATGAAATTAAAAGACGCTTACTCCTTGGAAGGAAAGTTATGATCAACCTAGATAGCATATTCAAAAGCAGAGACATTACTTTGCCGACTAAGGTCCGTCTAGTCAAGGCTATAGTTTTTCTAGTGGTCATGTATGGATGTGACAGTTGGACAGTGAAGAAAGCTGAGCGCCAAAGAATTGATGCTTTTGAACTGTGGTGTTGGAGAAGACTCTTGAGAGCCCCTTGGACTGCAAGGAGATCCAACCAGTCCATTCTGAAGGAGATCAACCCTGGGATTTCTTGGAAGGAATGATGCTAAAGCTGAAATTCCAATACTCTGGCCATCTCATGCGAAGAGTTGACTCATTGGAAAAGACTCTGATGCTGGGAGGGATTGGGGGCAGGAGGAGAAGGGGACGACAGAGGATGAGATGGCTGGATGGCATCACCTACTCAATGGAAATGAGTTTGAGTGAACTCCGGGAGTTAGTGATGGACAGGGAGGCCTGGCGTGCTGCGATTCATGGGGTCGCAAAGAGTCGGACACGACTGAGCGACTGAACTGAACTGAACTGAACATAACATATTTACTGTTAGAAAACCTTAAATATCATAGAGCATATGTAAGAAAGTGAGAGGGAGAAAAATTGATTTACATACTCTCCAGAAAATCATATTCACATCCTTTCCTGGAGCTCCTGGATCTCTACAAACCCATGTTATCTGTCCTCTGTCCTCCAAGCATGTGGTCACTGGCCATGGGCGGGGTCTATACTCTGGGTTTGTGTTGATGAATAAAGAGTTGACTCAGATTCCACATGTGACCTGGCTGAGACTGAGCCCTAGAATCTCTGAAATTATAAGGATGGAGTGAGGGGTATTGCTAGGCGTGGAGAAAAGCAGCCATCATTTCCCAAAAGAGTTCTATTTCTATTGTTGAAACTATGAATTCATATTTGGCAGGCTATTTTCTGGAGGGTATGGATTAATGGAGATGGAATCATTTCTGAGTGCTGCTGATTCTTTGAAATTTGCTGAGTTGTTTCAAGAAATAAAGAATGAATTAGAGGTCCAGGTAGCTGAGGAGAGTCGTTTCTCCTAACCGCCTCCAGAACGCAGCTCCACTGCATCACCTCAGGGAGCAATGACAAGGGGACATCAGGGACAGCACCTCTGGCTTGGGCTCCGGTGACTTAATAAAGAGCATACTGTGCAGTGACCATGAAGGGCAGGAAAACACAGTGGACACTACCAGACGGAGGCTCCCTCCTAGAGATGGTCTCAGTCAGACCATTTTGTGAACACAAAGGACAACAACTGGGGAAACTTGGAAGCACTTCAGGGATCCCAGAGGGGCAGAACTGGCACCCAGGTGCTACCCTACTTGGAGTCAGGATCATGGGCATTTGGGAAATAAACAAAATTATGACCCCACTTTATCATCACTGGCTGATGAGGTTTGATAATCTGGTGTAAGACTACATACGGTTACTATTTTTCTAGTAGCCACAGTATTTTCAGAACTTTACAAGCAGTAACTGTAATCCTTATAAAACCTTACAGAACAGATATTGTCCCCATTCTAAAAATAGAACTATGGAGGGAGGCTTAAGAGTGTTCAAGCAGTTTGCATGAAGTCACTCAGCTACTTACATGGTAGGTCTCTCCGTTTTCAAAGGCTGGACTTCACTGCCTCACTAGTTCTACGCCAGATTTCCTTTTCTGGGCTTGATTCCAAGGAACATGGGAATCCTGCAAATCAATGGGCATATCACACTTTGAATCTCACTTAGATGTTCACCCGAGGGATGGCTCTTGACTCAAGCTGGCCAGTCATCACATCGCATGATGTGATGGCTAAGAGGCTAAGGCTAAAGAGAGGAGCTCTTGTATGCAGTCGGGGAGGAGGAGTTTCCTAAGGATGGTGATGGTTTGGGCAGACAAATTTATACCTGTCCATTGAGGTAACATTTGAGCTGGGGCTTGTGGGGCGGGGGCACGGTCATATGGGTGAGGAAGACTTCACTGCACCCATGCAGAAGCTTCTGCAGGCTTGCCTTGAAAATGATTCATTGCAATTATTTCCAGAGTGTGAACCCATGAGATGGAGATCACCGTTTCCCTGACAGGAATAGATAACAACCTCGCTTCTCTCCAGACCTAACACCCGAGAACCATTCAAACTGACCATTCCTTTCTTCCCCTGACCTGGAAAACAGTCCTCATTGATGGATAATGTGATTGCCAATTTCAAGGACACTGATTCTAATCTGCCTTGTCAGTTTAACCCAGACCGATTTCCTTGTACAAGAGCTGCTCAGAAAATTGATTTCTTCCAACAATTGTGTAGCAAGCATTTTCTATTCCCTTAAAAGAAAATGCAATAATAGAAGTCAGTGAATGGGGATCTACATAATTTTTACTCCCCCTGTTGTAGGCAGTAAGAGACAGAGATTGGGCTGGGGTGGCATACACTGTTCATTGCCTACACAGAAGTGGCAAATTTCATTTAGCTTGAAAGAAACGGTTAGCATTTATAATTAAACTTTCAAAGAGTTGTCCGCTGATTGAAAAACATTATTCCCTGCTCTTATTTCCAGCTGTATTTGGAGCTGATTGGCTAATTTAGGGGCAATATGCCTTTGATATTTGAGTGTGTTGTTCACTTTAACCTGAAACAGACATGCTGAGAAGAGGAAGTTGGGTTGGTGATGTGTTAATTCTTGTTTGTGATTTACCCTCGAGGATCTATATGGAACCTGCAACTTGTACATTAAAGAATGAAACTAGAGACAGTCACATCTGGTTTGGTGGAAGCCCTTGTCCCCTTAAAAGAAAATAAAGCAGTAACCTAAAATGCTTAGGCTAGATAGTTTGAATATGATGGATAATTTATCATGGATAGAATGTTGGAGACTCAAGTGTCGCAGAAAGAAAAGCTGAGGAGATTTCAAGAGGGGTTATAAGCATCAGTGAGTCACTGGAAATATAAAATTATATATAATGGAGCTTCTCAGGAACAGAATGTACCGAGATAAAGCTTTTAAAACTCGCTCATGTTTTGCAGTTGAAAGGCCAAGTGGCTATGAACTGCTGTCGGGCACACTGTTTGGTCCTGAGGGAGAAGCGGGGATGTGTTGGAGGTAAGAAGTAATCAGCTTCATAAGGGCCAAGTCGTGACACTTCTGGGCCTCTTTCTCTGTTAAAAAAATATTTTAAAATATGTTTTTGACTATGTTGGTATAGACAACATTAGGAAAAAAAAAAAAAAAGAGCGCTAAGCTGTGTCTGACTCTTGTGATCCCATGAGCTGTAGCCTGCCAAGGTTTCTCCGTCCATGGGATTCTCCAGGCAAGAATACTGGAGTGGGTTGCCATTTCCTTCTCCAGAGGAACGTCCCAACCCAGGAACTGAACCCAGGTCTCCTGCATTGCATATTTATATATTAAAACATTTAAATAAATTTAATAATCAAAACACACACTATTTTAATGTAATACTTGACTAATACCTAAAACATCCATGATGAACAAAATACCAACATTTTAAATAACGACAGGATCCGTTGTACCTTCAAGCTTTCTGAAGGACCCTGTTGCATCCCTGGCCTTCCAGGCAACATAGATGAGGTTCAGGAGGGAGGCTGGTGGTGTGGAGAGAAAGGTCTGAAGTGGAATCTTCGAGTCTGGGTCATAGTCCTGCCTCTTTCTTCCCCTTTCAGAGGTGGTGGATATGGTCCAATCTCTTTCTGCCTCATTAACAAGTGATATTTCTGAGCAGTGATGGAGGACTGTATTCTTACCACTGGCAGAGCATAAAAGTTAATGTTAGGTGGCACACAGATGAATTTTTTTTATTGTATCATTTTTTTCATTTATTTTAATGTGTGTTTAGTTTCTTAGATATTAAAAAATCTGAAACTAGCACATCAAAACCATGCTTTCACAGATATGACAGTTGAGGACAAGAGTAAATAAAAGAAAACAAAAAGCGAGTTAAAACAATTAACAAATCAACATCTCTTAACAAAATTGCTGTCAGAAACTCTCAGAGCATTCCCCTAATGACTTCTCAGTAAGAACTGCCTGGATGGGACAATGACCGAGGCAGGCAGGTTAAGCTAGGCTCTGGCTTCCGAGCCTAGCTCCCTCTCTAAATAACTTTGTAGTTTAGAGCATGTATATGTAACATGGGGGGGCCTCAATGTCCTCACATGTAACAGGAGATCCCAAATGATGGTACCTACACCGTGGAGCTGTAAAGATGAAATAGCTCCTCCAAGGCACGTGGCTCAAGGTAGGAGCACAGCTCACGTGAGCTCTGTTATTATTACTGCACCGACGTATGTACCAACTTTGCGCAAGTGAACCTAAATTTGCCCTTATCGGGAGACATGGAAATAAAGCTATTTTTAACCCCTTTCTCCACCATTAAAAATTGAAATGCATAAATGGTAAGCCAAGGCAGTGGGTTAGATTAGAAAGAACATGGACTTTGGAATCAGAAATGTTTGGTCTTGACTCTGCCATATGCTAGTGGGCTTCCTTAGATGAGACAGATAATTTAGCTTCTGTGACCATCTAGAAACTAAGCAAAGTGCTGCTGCTGCTGCTAAGTCACTTCAGTCATGTCTGACTCTGTGTGACCCCATAGACGGCAGCCCACCAGGCTCCCTGTCCCTGGGATTCTCCAGGCAAGAACACTGGAGTGGGTTGCCATTTCCTTCTCCAATGCATGAAAGTGAAAAGTGAAAGGGAAGTCTCAGTCGTGTCTGACTCTTAGCAACCCCATGGACTGCAGCCTACCAGGCTCCTCCGTCCATGGGTTTTCCAGGCAGGAGTACTGGAGTGGGGTGCCATTGCCTTCTCCCACTAAGCAAAGTACCAGTGCCTAAAAGAAAGCTCTGAATATTGCTGATGTAAATCAAGTTCACTTCATGTGGTCAACTTGACAAATCCATATTTCCCTCCTTCCTCTGCCCCTCCCCTCCCCACCCCCACCTCTCCTCTCCCATCATCTTCCCTTTCCTTTCCTAGGTTTTGGTTTTGTTTTTCTGTAACATTCTACACAGTTTCTTATCCCAGCCACATCAACGTCTTGTCTGCTTTATTTTTTTCTGTTGCCTCTGAGATGCTCCCTTGACTTTAATTAAACTTGTGAGCCTGGAACATGTATTCAGTTTGGACAAAACAAAACAAAGCACACACACACACATAGACAAGGCCATTTTTTTCTTCAGCTTCTATACTCTTTTCAAGCTCTCAATGACTCTAATCTCTTATTTCATATACTTTTTCCCCCCATAGTCAATCAACTTGGCCTCTAGTCCATTTGACATTGATTTTTTTTTTTTAATGCCAAGGATGAAGAGGCTGATCAGAATGAAAAGTATCCAGTGGCCATCAAAATGAATGGCCCTACATTTTAGCCCTTCTGAAAATGATTTTTCATTTAAGAGATGCTTTTGACTCTAGTCCAGAACAAAACAAAGCAAGTTCAAAATTTCCTGAGAATCACCATGTAGTGAAGCCTGGGAATTATCGGGAAAAATCTCTCATGATGAGATTCCCAGTTCATATTTCCAGGTGTGGAAAGCATTTTCCCAGAAGTTTAATGACAGAGCCAACAGGGTAGACGCTTGCCTGATTCAAACAGGTAAATAGATTTGTGGTCTCCCATCACACGTGGGTTTTATTGATTCTACTGTTGTTAGTGACATGGGATTAAGAAGATGTTGAAATGAACTCACCATGTGCAGGTCCTAGAGAGAAAATCTATGACTCACATGGATGAGTCTTGGTGAATGTGCTTGGCTACAGGATTGCGTATCTCCTGGGAGCCTCAGAGCTTGGAAAAGAAGTCATTCCTAAAGAATGGGGCAAACCATTGATGAAAACCCCAGCCTTCATAGGAGCACAGGGGAAGACGGTGAGGAATAATGAGAAACAAAATGGATAGCAAAGGAAAGTGAGTTTCCACTGTGTGCCAGACACATCACAAACAGCATCTCATTTAATCACTTCCAGAGGTCCCGAAGGAAGGTGTTTTCTTTCATCATGACCTACCACAACCACCAGCCATTTCACAGATAAGGAAACCGAGATGGTGAGTCTAAACAACTTGCCCAAGTTATACACACCATCTAGCTAGACAGTGATGGCTACATTTGAGATCAGGGTCTGAGGCTTAATAAATGTATCTTTCTACCATCTAAAGCTCTCTCTCTCTCTCTCTCTCTCTCTCTCTCTCTCTCTCTATGTATATATATACACTGAAAAAAATGTTTTTAATTATTGAAGGTTTTCTTCTGTTTACGGTCAGGAAATAAAAACAAGACAAATGGAAACTTACAATTTAATAAAATATTTTGATTGTAATCTGGGTGGAAGATACTGTAGACTAAGGCAAACCTTGGTTCATTTAGGGTTGTGCCACTTATGAGTTCTGTGACCTTGGATAAGACAGTGACCTTCATGAAGCCCTGTCTCCTCATGCACCCTTCTCGGCTCAGCATCACAGCTGGCATGGCAAAGTCCTTCAGAGGGACTTATCATCATAGAGATGACATCCATCACTCCTTAAATGAAAATAAACCAGGGAGAATTATTAACTATGGCAATATCACATGTGTTGTATCTAATTTAGAACTCACCAGAGACTAAAACCACTGTTTATAAAAATACTGTCTGGGTGCCAAGTACTTTCAATGAGATTCTGCATGTGCAGGAAAAATACAAAAAGCATGTTTTCCATTTGAATGCCAAACTGGAGAGGTTACCTTGTTAAGAATCCCGGTTCCCTTGTTTATATAAATGTCAGGTGTTTATAAATATAATAATCCATAAATACTGTTTCTACTGAGATCATCTCCTACTCTGCCCATGTCTTTAACATGGTACCAGGAAGAGTGTCAGAACTTGCAAAAACACTTTGAATCTAGGATAAAATATGGGCATATTTTTTAACCAATATAAACACGCTTGAGAACAATGGAGACAAGCCAGGAAAATGGACTCGTCTTTTCAGGATCTTCTAGCGAGAAGGAGAATCCCCTAGAGGGGCTCTGAACTGGGAGAAAAATGGTTGAAAATGGAACCAAAGATTAATTGCTTCTCCAGAAGCCAAGCCAAGGCCTGGAGGCAGTCTTTGAATCTCAGCATCTACTCCAAAGGCCCCTCAAGATGTGTGAGCTAGTGTGATCCTCTCCCCTCCTGGAGTGTGTCTGCACTTCCTGTGTCTCGCATCCCCCTCACCCTGACTCTAAATGCACCTGTGGAGTGGGACAGGGGACTCTCTTTCAGAGCCTAGTTTTGGCCCCAAGAATAAAACTGTGTAAGAAGAAGATACTTCTGGACTTGTCTCATTAACAATCTAATGGGCTTCCCAGGTGGCACTAGTGGTAAAGAATCAGCCTACCAATGCAGGAGACATGAGATGTGGGTTCAGTCCCTGGGTCGGGAAGATCCCCAGGAGGAGGAAATGACAACCCACTCCAGTATTCTTGCCTGGGAAATTCCATGGACAGAGGAGCCTGGTGGGCTACAGTCCATGAGGCTGCACAGAGTTGGACATGACTGAGCACAAACATGTTAACAATCTGCAAACTAAGCCTGATCCTGTCTGCCAGAACAGAATCAAAACTGGAGGGGAGACTGAACACCAACCTAGTTCAATGGTTCTCAAAGTGTGGTCCCTGGACCAGCAGTATCGATATCATTTGGGAGTTTGTTAGAAATACAAAATAGGGGGCCTCAGATTTAGTGAATCAGATACTCTTGCGTGGGGTCCCACAACTGTGTGGTGAGAAGCGCTCCAGATTATGTGATGATGCTGATGCCACTGAAGTCTGAGAACCACTGGCCTGCTTCATTGGGTAAACCCCAGGGCCATTCCTGACTGACCCTACGCTTCCATTTATGGAATGCTCGCTACCCTTTATGTACTTCATTTAGTCCTTTCTGCAGCTCTTGTGGTTGGCACTAACATTTTTCCCGTTTTACAAATGAGGAAACTGACATCACAGAGGTTAAAGAGATGACTCAAGATCACTCAGCTAGTAAGTGGGAGGGTCAAGGTTTAAATCCACATCTGTCTAGACTTCCTCTTTGCATGCATGACGGTCCACTCAGCACTGGAACTCCTGTCCCATTAGAAATACCCACCTTGTAAAAGGGAACTGGAAGAATAAAGTAAAGCCTAACACAGAACATCAGACTGCAGACTTAAAACTTCAGTACTCACCCTTAAACTTACGTGTAAACTCTTCACAGCAGTGCTCTCCAAAGTGTGTCCCAGCAACCACTGGTTTCACAGAGTATTAACAGGTAGTTTTAGTTCCATAGCAGTTAAGTTTAGTAAATAGTGGTTTAAATTTTCCCAAATCGGTTTCTTAGCAGCAGGGCTTAGTACTGCTGAAGAATGCGCTTAGGGACAAGATGACTCTCTAAGGACACAGAGTGTACGGCAGGTCTCGTTCAATTAGGTATGGAATTCTTTCCTGCCGGAGCATTTCTTGGGTCTAAAAGGTCACAGAACAAGACTTCAGAAGCCCCACTCTACAGTACGCTTTGGAAAGCAGCATCCAGGTGATTCTTGCCTGCAGGTTCTCAAGGCTGAGTGGAAACCTTCTCCTCACTGGCTTTCTGCCATTGCTACTGACGCTTTCTTTGGCAGGACTGAGAGACACCAGTCCCACATCTTTGCTGTCTGGAGATAGGAAGACCAGTTCTACGTTCCCTACAAAGACTTGCTTCTCCAGGATTCAATTCCCAGGGCTTCCAGACATGCATCCATGGCCCTACTGCCATCCCCTTTAGGCTGGGCTGGTGCAGCAGCCTTGGAGCTGGCCTTTCCCCTTCTGATCTAGTTCTTCCTCTAACCCCACAGCAGCCAAAGCAAAGATACAGATGCTGCTCTCTACATCTGTGTCTCCATGCCTGCTTTGTGAATAAGACTGTGTACACAGATTCTTTCAGCTTTCACGTATATGTACTAATATATAGTATTTGTGTTTTTTTTCTTGCTGGTTTACTTCACCCTGTATAACAGTCTCTGTGGTGGCCTAAATGGGAAGGAAATCCAAAAACAGAGGGAACAGATGTAGACACAGAGCTGATTCACTTTGCTATACAGTAGAAACTAACATAACATTGAAAAGCAACTACACTCCAATGAAACCTTAATAAAATATGTATATGTGTGTATGATAAAATGCCTTTAAAGCCAGAAAAAAAGTAAAGATACAGAATGACCCTATCTTGTCTTGGACTCTTCACTAAGACTTGGATTGAAATCCAATCCCTAAACTGGCCTGAATGCCCTGCGGCCTCCTTCTCCTCTTTACCCCAGGCCTCTGCCTCTCCTGTACCCTGTGCCTTGACAGCCCTTCATCTCAGTTGAAAGGCTGCTTCCCACTGACCTCTCAGGTCTGAGTTTCAAGTTTCTTTCTCACAGGCCATTTCAGAGATCCAGTCTAACCTCGGAATCCTGTTATGATCTACACCATCACTGTGTCCTTTCCCCTCCTGGCACAGGCCATGCTTCCTGATTCCATGTTTGTGTAATCACTGATTTAGTGTCCGTATGCTGCTGCTGCTAAGTCGCTTCAGTCGTGTCCGACTCTGTGTGACCCCATAGACGGCAGCCCACCAGGCTCCCTCATCCCCGGGATTCTCCAGGCAAGAACACTGGAGTGGGTTGCCATTTCCTTCTCCAATGCGTGAAAGTGAAAAGTGAAAGTGAAGTCGCTCAGTCCTGTCCGACTCTTAGCGACCCTGTGTTCGTATACCCTGCTCAAAAGTAAAATCATTTGCATATCCAACAAAGATCATTATGCCTGGTATATGGTAGGTTCTCAAAATTTTTGGATCAGCTGTTGATCTCCAGACCTTTCATATCCTTTATTTCCACCTTCTCAGATCCTGGTGTGTTCTTCCTGGGGTGGGTTAAATGGAACTGTCACCTCCCATGCTCTGGATATCATACTTCCAACCAATGTGAAGCCAAAGACCAAATTAGCTTTTCCAGTGGCCGTCTCCACACTTGGGCTCACATCAGACTTACATTAAGTCTTCAGACACACCCTGCTCTTTCCATATGTGTTCTCCTGTGGTATGATGTTCCCAGGCTAAACATATGCTCTAAATCCCGAGGCCTCAGCATATGTCCTCCGTCTCAACAGCTGTCATGCACTGCTCTTTTTTTCAAGCCTGAAGTCAGGGCTCACACCTATCAGAGTCACTGATAACTTGCACAGAAGTAGGTTGAGGATGGAGCACTGGGGCCCTGTGACCTAGGTCCTCGGAGGCATCCCTCTAGCTTAGCACCATCCTTTGGTGATGGTTCTTCTTTCAGCTGAGGGCTAATGGTGGTGTTTCAGACACTGTGTGATCTGATGAAAGGCGAGCTATTCGGGCAGACCATCTGCATAGACAGACACTGATGGGCTCGGTTTGAACTGAGAAACAACATTCCTCCACCACCACTGGCACTTTCATTTCACCCATTTTGGGTCACACATCTCCTTTTCTGCTGCCTATCTTGGGACATATATCCTGATCTGGACCTTTCTGAACTAAGTGGATTTTCTTCTTCCTCATAATCATTTTAAAATTTAAAATACTCTCCGCATTGCCTTTAGTATCTACCATAGGAATTGGATTAAACTGAAAAGGAGGAATGCAGTATGATAGCTAATGATTCATATTTAAAATTGTCATCTTTAGATCCAAAGAGAACTGGGTTAGAATTCTGGTTTCATCAATCATGACATGTGACTCCAGGGAAGGTATTTAACCTCCTACAAGCCTCAGGATCCTATCCTTACCTACAAAACGATCAGTTCAAGTGCACCTTTCAGAACTGGGGCAAGGATTGAATTGGCACTATGCTTGGCAGGATAAAACGGGGCTGGAACTGTTGTTGTTTATTATTATTATTCCTGATTGATCTCTGATATATCTGTCTTCCATATCTAGTTGCTAAGAGTCAATAAACTTTCTGTGGGAGGGCTAGTACATATTTTAGGTTTTACGGGCTATACTGTCTCTGTCGAAACTACTCAACTCAGCCAGTACAAGACAAAGACTTCCACACACAGCACATAAATAAATGAACATGTCTGTGTTTCAGTAAAACTTTCCTCACAAAAGCAGGATGCAGGAGGAATTCGGTCTGCAGGTTGCCAATCCCTTGCCCTAGGACATCACTTTAGTTGCCTATCTGATTGCTTTGGAGATTGGGACTCCCAGCTTCCACACTGCTTGACCTTTGGCGCGGGGGGAGGCAGGAATCCTGTCACCATGATCATGCAATTTTCAGTTTTAACAGATGAAACCTCTGTGCTGTTGGTGGGAAAGCGTGCAGATAGTCCAGGAAGAATGACTCCAGTCAGCCAAGAAAATACCCTTCTTGGGAAATATCACGGAGGCAACAAAACCAGTGTGTGGAAGGAGGATAAGAAATCTGTCCACTCATTTGAAATGATAAGGATAAGGTCTTGCAGCAAATGCAAATTAGAAGAGATTCTAACAAGTAGCAGTTTGTGAAGAGGAAGTCTGAGGTAGCTTGTTAGGTTTCTTGGTGGCTCTAAATTCTCTCTATTAATAATGAGGGTTACCTTTGGCTGTTTGTAGCTGAAATCTGATTATAGCAGCTGAATTGAATACAGATTTAATACTGATAACCTAATGGGAAGTCTGGATGTAGCAGCCCAGGGATGTATAGCTGGACAAAATTTCAAATATCTTGGCTCCTTCTAGCTTCCTGTCCTGTGATCCTTAGACTAATGACCTGACTTCATAGTCACAAGAAGGCTGCTGTGCCTCTAGGCGTCAACTGCAAATTCCAGGCTGGAGAAAGGAAAAAGAGCAAGGAGCGAAGGCCTGTTAGAGCTGTCTGTCCCAGGGGTCTTACGCACGTGGCAAGGGAGTCTGGAGCAGTGACCGATTCTAACTGGATACACTGATACCTCAAACAACTCTAGGATTCTCCTAATGAGGAGAAAAGAAGGGTGAATTTGGGGAAGACAACAGCAAATGTTTGTCAAGTTCTCCAAAATGGCAAGTCTGGGCAGCCTGGTGGCCAAGAGCATGGCTTTAAAATCAGGTTTTCTTGTCCAGGTTTCCTCATTTCCGAAGGGGAATCACAGTATCTCTCTTACAAGGTTGTTCTTAGGATTAGAGAAAACAATTCATGTGAAATACCAAACATTATTATCATCATTAGTCATATTGCTACTATCCCACTGCCCTCAAAAAATTGCATTTTTATTTGAAGTACATTGTCTGCTTCTATCATAGCCCACCTATGAACCTATTTAAGGAGACAGTACTGTCACCACATAACCTCTTAGCTGTCATGCCTTTCAATATGAAACAATAGAGAATGCCTGAAAGCACTGAGTAATTCTGTTTACAAGAGACTCAAGGAAACACTTGAAGCGGGTTCTGAAAAATGAGTAAGAACTTGCCAGGCAGAAAGGGGGGAACCAGAGAGAGCACTGCAGAAAAAATGGAACATCATGTGCAAAAGCCTGGTATCAAAAAGAACATTCAGCTTCATTCCATCACCAAGTGGCAACCACTTCTAACTGGAGAGTGTCAGTGGACTTTTCCCAACGGTCCCAAAGGCATGACTAGAGGGCTATTAGGCAATTACACTGTCTCTGCGATCAAAGATGAACTCTTTATGAAAGGCTTATGTTTGTCAAATGGAGATAAGCATAAATTTGGGGCCACCCGTCCAGAAGCTTGTAGACTGCATTTTATTCTGCACTTGCTATTGCTGTCCTGGAGTCAGTTCTCTACAATTACCTTCACGTTGCGCCATTCTGATAACTTCTGAAGGAGGTGTTATAATCCCCATTTCATGTGTGAGCAATCTGGAGCTCAGACAGGTTAAACCATTGCCCAATTCACCCAAGTAAGAGCATTTGAACCTCTGCCCATTCTCTCAACCACAAATCTGTCATCTTTCCAGGCAAGCCACCTACCTCTTCTGTCATCATTTTTATATCTTTGTGTAGGAAATGGAAGCAAGGTTTCTCACGATTTAGAACTTTAGGGTTAGAAGAGCCCAGAGCTGCCCTCTCTAATAGGATGGCTCACTAGGTATATGTGATTACAGAGCACTTGAATGTGGCCGTGTGGCTATTTCAGTTGATGAGCTGAACTTTGAATTTCATTTTAGTAAATTTTAGTTTAAAAACTGACACTCATTTCAGATACTGGAAAACTTTTAAGTTTGGAATAACGTGGGTATAGGAATCTACTTTTTTGCCCACAAAATTTATGAAATTAAATATATATAAATATGACTAAAGAAAATTTAGCCTCTGAATTGAGGTGTGCTCTAAGAATAAGACACACCTTATATTTCAAAGATGTAGTGCAAAACATAATGTGTCATTAATAAATTTTACATTGATTCCATGTTGAGATGTGAATGTTTTGGATATATTGGGTTAAATGGAATATAATATTAAAATTTTTAATTTTTTTTTTTTACTTGTTAAAATGTGACTACTAGAAAATTTAAAATTACTTACATGACTTCTACTATAGTTCTATTGAGTAGTACTGTTGTAGAGAATACATCTCACTTTTCAGGTGAGGAGAGCTGGCTTGTCTCTGTTTCAAACAGAAGTTGACCCCGGACAGGAACAAACTCCATTCACACCTTTGTCTCAAACAACACGACCCTAGGAAAGACCACGGTGCCACGGACCTACTTCTCAAAAACTGATACACTCCAAGTGTCTGTGATTCCATGAAAATCTTTAGAGTTCCATAGATATTAATCATCACAGGTCTACATAAAGAAAGTCATATAGAAAACTGCCTGGTAATGATTTATGCTAGTATTACAGACTTGATTCAAAAGCTAAATCCATTATTAATTATCCTTATTGGATACACACACACACACATATTACATATGACTTTGTTCTTATTTCTGCATCTTAGATAAGAAAACTGATTAACTTGCCTATAGTCACTCAGACAGTAAAGGATAGGCTGGGACTTAGGTTGTAGTCTGTTTGATCCTAAAGACTGTACTGGTACCAGATACCTTGTCATGTCAGCAAGAGACCCCACATAGCAAGCCTTTTCAAAACACCCTTTCCTTTTAGTATTCAGCTGTGTGCCAGAGGACCACAACTGGGTCTGTGCCAACATGAGTCTGGATGCCTGAAATCTGTACAACAAGGTTTCAGGGAATTTCGAGGTGGGAGGTTATGAATTAGCCTCTCAGACCAAAGGGAGGGCTGCCCATTTGTTAATTTGATTTTGTTTAGGTTACTGAGCCATGATTCATCCTTAATTGCATTGTTTCGAATGACTAAATTGTCTAAGTATTAACCAACTGCTAAGTGGTTGCCCAGCCTTAGTTTAACTAGGACATCTTCAGTTTAGGAGTTATTAAAATCAAAACACAGTTGGCCCTCCACTGGTACTGGGTAATCTGACCACTGGCTGATGGCCCTGGAGCCTCAGGCAGCAGAGCCCAAGCAGACAAGGAATGCATCCTTTCAGTCACTTTGGGCCTCCCCCTTCATCTGGGGTTGAAGATTCCCATAGAAGGAATGCCAGAGGACAAGCTTATATGATTCAACAGCTAGACCTTCCTTTGAATTGTGGACATTTGCAACATGCTTCACCAGAAACGTTTTGAAACATGATAAAGCATAGCTAGACTTCCAGATTAAAGGCACTCTCAGAACATAATCTACTGGGCCTCGGATTTCTTACTTATCAAATGGGAATAATGAAGTTAGTTTTACCATCTACGCCTCAAAGTATATAAGCAGATACAATGAAATAATCTCTTAAAATGGGCTTTTGAAATGTTTTTCAAACAGCTTTTCAAAACAAACAAAAAATATGACTGGCTGAATACTAGTCTTTTCTAGCACCTTTGTAGATTATCAGTCTTTGAACATGGAGTTCATCTATGGTAAACTCCATACCACATTTCCAGCCTTATATTTAAAACAAATAATTTCAAAGGATCCCAGCAATGTGTTAAAGACTATCAGGAACTGAGAAAGGATGTAAACTTGGGCTCCACTTATGGTTAAGTTTCCACAACACATGGGTTAAGGGAAAAGAAGTAATCATGGGAACGATGGTACCAGATCAACAGGCAAGCTTGGGTTTAACTACAGTTTGAGAGGATGGCACACCCTACATCTTAGATCAACGCTTCTCACACTTGATTGTTGCTGTTCAGTCACTAAGTCACGTCCAACTCTTTGCAACCCCATGGGCTGCAGCACGCCAGGCTTCTCTGTCCCTTACCGTTTCCCGGAGTTTGCTCAAACTCATGTTCATTGAGTCAGTGATGCCATCCAACCTTTTTACACTTTTAGCATGCATGAAAAGCACCTGGAGAACTTGATCAAACAGACTGCTGGGCTTGGTGTCTGAAGCTTAATGCAGTGGGTCTGGGCTGATGCTAGAGAAAAGTCAGGATGATGATGCCGTCGGTCCTCAGACTGTACCTTGGATAAGACTGTTCCAGGTGAGTTATTCTCATCAGCCTCAGACCATTTATCTACCTGGACAGCTGGCTAATGCCCCCCAACGTGCTCTTATCCCAGAACTAGCCAAGCTCAAACTTCTTCCCTTTCATTTATCTCGAGTGAGTGCAACGGCCCTTTGAGTAATCTCCCTGTCTGTATGCTCTTACAACCACACATAAATTTACTTAAAAATAAGCACAGGCGTGAACATGCAAGAACCCATTTAACAGGAAGACTGACAGATTTCAGAATAATGCTCTTGTACTACAAATACTCCCACCCCAGGAAGGATTGTGGAGGGCTTAGAAAGGGGAGCTGGGATGGATAGTCACAGCTGTGAGCAAGAAAGGGAGAAAGCCTACATTACTCCACCAGCTCACAATCTCTCGCCTGCACATCGTGAAAGGGCAGTGAATGGAACGGCGGATCTGTGAAAAGAGCCCTTTTGACTCCTTCCACATTCTGACTCCTGAGTCAGACGGCTGTGCTGCAGACACAAGACCATTCTTAAAGGCAGCACATCTGAATGGGGCAGGAAAGGGACTGATCACATGTACGGGTGGCCTGCTCCAGCTGTCTCATAGGACTGAAGAGATTTCCTTCCGAACATCAGAGCAATCTGACCATGGTGCAAAATGAGTTTTATTTTGAATCTGAATACAAGTAAATGTCCTTAATTTAAGACGGAAACACGACTTGCCATCAAAAGACTATGACAATAAAACTTGATGAGGAGGATGGCACCTAGGAGACATTGCAGTAAATTATAATTGTGTTAGCAACAGCAAGCAAGCTTGTGGTGGAGCATTTGGCTATTGGTTGTTTTAATCCAGTAAGTACTAATATGCATATCAAGAGTTCATTCACTACCCGGATTAGTGCAGTATTGGATTAGCCTAATTCAGCACTAGACTAATTTAATACAGAAGTATTAACTCAGGGGATTTCTTTCAAGCCGAGGTATATATCCATAGCAATTTAATAGGTTACTGGTCTGAACAGTGAATGTGGCACCCATGTGCTACCCTCCCAAAATGCACCCTAATAAACACGGGCTTCTTTGACTCCTGCTATGGATGCAGGGCAGCCATTGGACAGACAGGGGTAAAGTCTTGGTCCCCCACAGATGAAATATTCTGTGTCTCCATCACTGTCAAGCCCTCGTATTGTTGATGATCTGTTTTGCACACCTTTCTCTCTTGCCCAAGCGGAGTCAGATGGAACAGTTAAGGTCCTTCCCAACTCCCAGAGTCTAGGATTGAAAAAAGCTGTAGTGTGCCCATTATATTCCAAGACAGGAGACGATTTCACCCTTCTGGGCTCCCTGGAATGCCTGTGGGACTAGGCTTGTGTCTCAATTAAGTGGAAAAGGACAAGCATGACCGAAAGGAAAATGTTGGTCAGGGTCAAGTCAATGTCAAGGTCCTAGAAGAACACAGGAGTCCGATACAGTTTTCCTAAAACAGAAGCTGCTGACCTGTTCCCTAGAAGGCCTCTGCCCTTCTGCCCCTACCAAAACACAGTGTGAGACTGAGCCTCAGAGAGAGGCCATGCTGGCCTTGACAACGAGACAAGGCAGCTCCTGCAGCACCTGCCTCCTGCTGGCTTCGTCTCCCACACAGACCTCTGCACATCTCCTTCTTCCAGGCCCCTGCCCCTGACCTTGGTCAAGCCTTCATCAACTCCTGCCCAGGCTTTTGAAGTAGCCTTTTGATTAGGTGTCTCTGCTAGCTCCAGTGCTTTTCCTTACAACCCAGCTTCTGCTCTGCTGCATAATAACCATTTCCTAATACAGTTCTGGATTCCATATATGTGTGTTAATATATGAAATTTGTTTTTCTCTTTCTTCCCTCTGAATTCTCTAGGTTCATCCACCTCACTAGTGTGTGTGTGTGTGTGTGTGTGTGCATGCATGTTCATTTGTGTCTGATTCTTTGCGACTCCATGGACTATAGCTCACCAGGATCCTCTGTCCATGGAAGTTTTCAGGCAAGAATACTGGAATGGGTTGCCTTTTCCTCCTCCAGGGGATCTTCCAGACCCAGGGATTGAACTTGCATCTCTTGGGTCTCCTATGTTGGCAGGTGGGTTCCTAACCACTGAGCCACCTGAGAAGCTCCCCCACCTCACTAGACCTGACTCAAATTCATTCTTTTTAAGGCTGAGAAATATTCCATTGTGTATATGTACCACATTTTCTTCCTCCATTCATCTGTTGATGGATATATAAGTTGTTCCCATGTCCTAGCTATTGTAAATAGTGCTGCTATGAACACTGGGGTACATGTCCCTTAATTAAAAATAAATGTAAAAAAATGAAAATATAGTTTTGAACATCTTCCTCCACTCCAAAGCTTTCCATGGCTCCCCACTGCCTATAGAACAAAATCCAAATCTTTATGATTTCTAAGGCCCCAATTATGTTTCCAGCTCCCTTCTCAGCCTCTTACCTCCCTCTAAGATACACGCGTGTTCTTCCGCTTTAGTAAATCCAGATGTCTTCCAGTGTACAAACAACCTGACCCATGTCTGGGCCTTTGACTGTCTTGGTTCCAGCCGCCGAAGAATTTTGTCTTGTATACTGATGGATCACTATTCAAACTTCAAACCTAAATTCAGATTCTCTCTTCTCCAGGATATTTTCCCTATGCTGCCCTTTTAGAATTAGTCACTTTCAGCCTTCTATTCTGCTTACATATGTACTTGTCTGGCCTGCCCCATAGACTCTGTAGTCTTATGGAAAGGGCCTTGTCTGGGTCATTTCTCAGTAAATCTAGCACATAAAAGGCCCACAGTAAATGTATGGAAGTACAAAGCCCTATATCTGCTTCCTAGAAATTATTCCTACATGCCTTGTATGGGTTTCAGTTACCTCCCATGATCTCCTGGACATCATCTGTGTTGAATATCAGAATCGATTAAGGCAGTCCCTGATGGCTGTTTAGAGGTATTCAATCAAGGTTAGGCAGAATCTCTGAGATTATGAAATGAAAAGTTTTCTGTTATACAGAAAATACCTCAGGATAGCTTCCAACATGAAAAAGGCTATATGGTCACTGTGTATTACTATTTATTATCAAAACATTGACATTTGACTCTGTATGAGACATGAGGGTAGTGTAATATTGAGGCGAATACTGAAAGCTAGGTAGCTCATTCCAAACGAGACTGCCTGATGCTGAACCACAGCTTTGCCATAGCGTTCTACCTATGCGACCTTGGCCAACTGATTCTACCTGCACAAGCCTGTCTCCTCATTTTAAAAACGGGGCTACAACAGTATCTCCTTCAAGAGTTTTTCTGAGGAATAATGACATCAGGTATATATAAAGCAGAAGAGGACTTGCCACCTAATTGATGCTAAATACTAGTTGTTGTTGCTATTATTAATTATTATGGCTATCATCATTACTGATATTTTCAGCTCATTCTAAACTGATGCTCCACACATATATGACTATCTTAGTATGGATAGTTACAATACTCAATTGGAAACATCCCCAATGGGCAATTTGCTAAATATCACACCACTTGATTCATTTCTAGTCTCCCATACCCCTTAATTATCTACAGCGTTAGTCTTTCCTATATTTGTATCTTTGAAAAAGTTATCAGTTGTTTCCAAACAATACTTTTGCCTCCACAGACCCATACAAGTTTAAGTAAGAGGAATGTTAGCAACACTTAGTAGCGAGTGTAGGAGACGGCATCTGGCCCTACCTCCCTCCCTGTACCCAAGGCAGATACTGATAATCAATCGCGGTGCCCTTTCCAATGACCCCACATGCAACTTTCCCATCCTTCCAACCCAGTGCTCCTCAGTCAGCACTGACATCTGTTTGCCATCCCCTTTCCAGTTATCAGGGCTTCCCGGGGGCGCTAGGGGTAAAGAACCCACCTGCCAGGGCAGGGGACATAAGAGATGTGGCTTTGATCCCTGGGTCAGGGAGATGCTCTGAAGGAGGGCACGGCAACACACGCCAGTATTCCTGCCTGGAGAAGCCCATGGACAGAGGAGCCTGGTGCGCTAGAGCCCATAGCATCGCAAATAGCTGGACATGACTGAAGCGACCATGCGCACTCCAGCTCTCAGCCCTCAAGTTCTAGCTTCCATCCCCTTCTTTTTCATGGCTGGCATCGCACAGAACTTCTACTGGTGGCCCTTGGGAAAGGACCATGCTGAAGGCTGATGTTTTCCCTTCTCCTATAGAAGTCTTCAGTAGCTAAATATAATAGATTGGAGTTTCAATAGAAGACTGACTTTCTTCTGTTGAGATGATATATCTATTTCTCCTTTAACTCAGAAAACTCAGCTCAGAATCTAGTTCAGCCACTTTTCTTCATTAATGAGTCCAGAAGGAGATGGTTTGGGCTCATTTTCAAGTTTATGAGATTGACTTGAGCCCATAAATGCCATCTTAACTCTTAAAACACTGGAGATTAGGCAGCAGAGTTTCCTCCCTGGGTATGAAATTATCAGGTTTCTGATAGAGAAAGAAGCCTGTTTAGAAGACTTTTACACAAATGTTCCTTATCTTTTCTGAAAATTGTATCTCCATGTGTGGAAAAGCCCAGTGCTCTGAAAGAGCCACTGATATCTCCAAGCGCTCGCCCCGACAAGTCAGAGCCACCAGGAGGGCTGGGCACACTCACTGCTGTGCTGTTGCCTCTGAAAGTCTCCATGAAGCCAAGCTCTTTCAGACAACATGACATGAGTGAGGCCAAAAAGAAATATTCTCCCGAATACAGATATTCAACCATGACCTATGAACTGGGCTTAGACGATTCTAGAAAATGGCTTCCCTTTGCTTTGGCAAACTTGACAACCATGAATCACACTCTGACTTCACTCTGTTGATAAACACTACATTGATTCATGCTACCTGACCCTTTCAAAGCCAGATAAGGTTTACGTGCTGGAAATACAGCAATGATTTGCTCTAGAGAAATCCCTGTCCATGGAGAACCATGCATTCATGGAAATGAATACATGAGTAAGTGACAGTCACATTCAGGGTTTCCAGAGAAGTACAAAGATGGAGGGATTCTAAAACCACTGCAATATTGCTTCCCCCTGAGGGTGAATACGGGACCTTCTCTGCAAGCACGTTGGTTGGGTTCTCCCTTCCCTTCCCTTCACTCACTCTGGCTCATCTCTAAGAGTCACTCCCTTCATACCTCCTCCTCTGTCAACTCCTCTGTCACTTCTTGCTTCCCAAAACTGGTAAGTGAGCTCTTTCCAGCCCTACGCTGCTGCTGCTGCTGCTAAATTGCTTCAGTCGTGTCTGACTCTGTGCGATCCCATAGACGGCAGCCCACCAGGCTCCCCCGTCCCTGGGATTCTCCAGCCAAGGAAACTGGAGTGGGTTGCCATTTCCTTCTTCAATTTCCAGCCCTATACTTACCCCTTATCTGAAGACTCCTCACTCTCCTTGAAATAGCACCTGTCCAGCACCGGTCCTGCTGACTCTTGTCACTCCATCACTAATACGTTGCTGCTAAAACACTGTAATTGCTCAATAAATAAACTGCTGCTGGGTGAATGATTTGAGTGAAGATGCTTAAAGATAACTTGAGCTTTTGGGGAAAATACTAGCTGAGATGCAGATCGTCGAAATATCATTCAATTCCATCTCTCTGTAAAAGAAACACAACAGGAAAAGAAAACAACTTAGCAATACTTTACTTGAAGTTCTTTCAGAACTTGACAACATGAATCTTGTCTTATTGCCCTTGGTCAGAATTATCCTTTAACCTTACAGTTTGTCTGGCCATCTGTACCAGGTTGTGGGTTCCTCAAAGTCGGGGACTGAATATTTCATTTCACTCACAGCACCCCCTGAAGCGAAATGATCACATGTCTTTTGCTACACAGTTCCTGCATCGCTCTCTCTCCCTGTCTGCACAAGGATCTCAGTTAAAAAGCAAATAAAACGTGAGCATTCAATCCTCTGGCTGGACCTGCTGACTATGTGGTGCCAGGCAAATGGCTTGGTGGTTTTTCAGATTGGTTTTGTCTTTTGTTCTCTGAATTTAGCATCATGTGAAGACAGAGCATAGCCTAAAGGTGTACTTAAAATGTCATCCTGTTCCTGAGCTTACTCAGACAGGCAATAGAAAATGGTACCCTTGATAATTAATGCCCTTGAAGAAATTTAGCAGAGGCTAACAACTGTAAACAATAAGTTATTAGTCAGGGAACATGCTTACAACATGAGCATGAAATTCCCATGCATCTTCAGAGGGCAGGAAAGGGAAAATGCAAGATTCTCTGGATAATTTTATTACCATTTTTGCCTAATTATTTTATATACAACCAGACTGTTTATCACCATCACCCCAATCTCTTTTGCTAGCTTGAATTCCTCAATTCATTTATAAAACAAAATTGGAGTGTTGACTGCAACCTTTAAATTAAGTCCACATCTTTGTTTAATTACAGATTCTATATAAACTATTCTAGAATTACTGATGGTACATAAAGAAAGGATAAAAGATTATTATCTTATTAAAATGTCAATTTAAAAAAGTTTTTAAAAACGTACACTTATATCACGGAAAGAGACTAGGTTATAGTTGCCCAAATTCAAAAAATGTTTTAAGAATGATGCCACTGTATCTGTAGAAAGAAAAAGACAAAACTGGCTGAATTTGAATATTAGATGTGAGTGGTTGAAATATGGTTTAATTTTGTTTCCCTTCTACCCCTTTCCCCCTCTTTGGAAACTGATGAAAGATTCTGTATTTTCTAAAGAAATTGACCTCATTTTTAGTTTATTTTCTAGAAATAGGGATGTCTTTACATGTGTTTGAAAGTATGTCTGTCAAACTTTTGGAAGACTTTTCAGAACGAAGAAACCTACAGCGCATATCCTACCAAATTGTTTGGGGATTTTCTGCTTTTATGTGTTTGGGCATTTTTCCCTCTTAAACATCAAAACTTAATAATCGTGGTGGAAGGTTAAATATTTTCCATACTTTGTTTCTGAAATTTATTCCTTACAAAGAGCATATGGAGGGGAAACTTACATACTCAATCATTTACTAATGGTTACCTTTGGGGTCAGGGAATAGGACTGGGTTTGGGGGCAATAGAGGAAGGCTCTCACTTCTTTCTCTATTTTACTTACAGTGAAAACATACACATGTGTATAATCTTTACAGCTCTTAAAAAAGAAGAAAACACTGTATCTAGAGAAAAAATAATACTTACATGAGTAACTTAAAAAGTGACATGGTGTCCTAGGATTGAATACTGCATATAGGGTTCCAGGATGGAAAGAGGAGAGAAGAATCACTATCTGCTCTGCTGGTAGCATTCACCCTCTAGAACATTTCTGTACAGAAAGATTAAATAAAAACGGGGAAGGGGAAGTGAGCAGAAGCAGAATGAAAAAATCTGATGCCCAGAATGAAAGGTTTCTATTGGTAAAAGCTTTAAGAATTAACACTTTGATTAGTTAGACTGAGATCACATTGAATTCATTTTCCCTAACGCTCATTTGCTTTAACTCAATATCATTAAATGACAACAACTGCGCCTTTATGACGTCATCAGTCCATTTCTTGCGGCTTTAAAACAGAAACTTAAAGTTAACATGTCACAACCAAAATTCTAGAGAGCACCTTATTTAAATTCCCAGATCTCCTAGGAGCTAGGAATGAAATGTAATGCTAATTTAATTTACTAACTTGTTCTCTTTCCACCAGAACACACAATCATTGCTTGTGAAAGCCTCACCCCCTTCCTTTCTCTTTTCCTCAGTCTGTGATGGGATTAAAAATTGATTTGAAGCACAAAGTCCTAGTGGTATCCCAGACCATGGTTCCCAAACATTCAGAGTCAAGGGACGTTTCATGACCATGGTGTACCTACCATTTTATTTTTCAAACATGATCTGTGGAGGCTGAATGGGGTGGAGCTCTTTATTCTGCCAGGATTGAAAACTATGTATACATAAAGTAAGCAGCTGGCACAAGTCTCTGTGCATGTGTGTGTTAAAGAGAAAGGGTTGGATCAAATGAATGATTTCCTGTTCAGAGCAGGACATTTCCATGAAAGGAAATATAATTGGTTCCACTTCCAATTAGCACATCAAGAGGACAGCCGGTAACTCACTTCCTCCTGGTCCCAGTCGGGGGATGATGTGACTCAGGGGAAAAGGACCCTTCAGCAGGCCTGCGAGGGGCCCTGGCTGGTAGGGAAAACGCACACCCCCATGGCCCCTTGCCTTTCAGGGTCCCCCTGGAGCCTGTCAAAATTTGAGTTCTGTCCTTTCTCCGCTCTTGGGAGGACACATGATGTCCCTCCAGGTCCTATAGTCTGGGTTTGATTAAATAATTATAACCTCCCAGCAGCAGATCTATCATTTATGTTCCGAAACATGCCAGCATGTGTCTTTTGTGGCCATGCCAGCCAATCATCAAGCCACTCTTGTTATTGTCACTGAGAACACAGTGGTTCAATGTTTGTGCTAGTTCCTGGATTTTGGCGATAGAATGTTGCCCAGCAGTGTGCTGCTGGTGCCAACATCACTACAGAACTTCATAATAAATCCTTTCTCTATTTACTCAGTCCACCACTCTGACACTGAAATTGCCTTTTATGAGCTTATGATCAGAGGCTCCCATTTTCCACTTCTAACTCTGGGTGACTATATATTCTAACGGCAAAGACATCAAGGCCTGTTGTCTGTACGTGCAGCGCGGTGCAGTGCCTGCTGCCTGGTTGGGGAAGGTAGGAGCCTGGAAGTGTGTATGGGCTGATGGTTCATCCCACAGGGAAGCACAGGAAGCTATGCTTCCCTGGAAGCACAGAGACTGTCTCTTTAGTCTGCTGGGTTAGCATGTCTAAAATTTTCCACTTCCTCCACAGCTAAGGTCCAAAATAAAGCAGCAATATTTCATATTAATATGTTATCTCCTACAAATGCACAAAGGGAGGTGGGTGACCCCTAACTGAGTTTAAAGGATGTTAAAGGAGATACGTTTGACTCTTTCCTTAATTGAGCTATAAATGATCTCTAAATTACCCTCTTTTAGAATGTATACCATCAGCCATCACTTGAAAAATAAAACACCTGACTAGGAAGTCTCTATTTTATGTATACATGAATAATTATACTAGGAATAATTTCCATGGCCAGAATTACCTTTCTACCCCACTACTCCACCAATGATAACACAAGAAGGAGCTTCTAGAAATGATGATGTATACAAAATTAGCGATGAGACATGAGCTATGTTTTGGAAATGGAAAGATATGTCTTCTTTCGTTTGCATAATTCTGTTCAGAGAGGTCAGAAAAACACTGATATGCATGTCTCATGGGTGTTTTCATCTTTGAAAAATGGTCAAAGTCACTCATCTATTGAAAGGAGTACAATGAAATGAGATAATAAAGATAGTGAGAAGAAACTGCATAAACCGAGGTGAGAGTGCCAGAATCACAAAATCAAACTCACCCATCACTAGTCCCTCAAAACTGCCTTTCCTTTGCCTTTACATGTCCTGAAATGCCCTGGACTTGATCAGTACATACAGCAAATGTGAATCTTAAAAGAAGACTTACTTTATCCAAAGGTAGAATTGACCGAGGGTTATGTGTTTTTTGTTTCACTGCTTCCTTTTAAAGGAAGATGTTTCCATTTAACGCAGAAATATTCTGTCATCACAAGAACAGGAAATGCATTAAGCATTTAATTTTTTCAGGGAATGGATTTTAGGAAAGTATTAATACAAGATATTTAAAATATGTACATTTTAACATCATTTTTCCCCAATGAAAAGTCCTATTTTAAAATATATATTATATATATATGTTGTTATTGTTGTTTTGTTATGAAGATTTGAGATGTAACATTTTTCAGTGATTTAATTCCTGGTGATATCACATTCACCTCAATGTTTCTCAAATAATGATTTAGTACTTTTGAAAATGAAGCAAATTATTCTTTTAAGTAAACTTACACTTCAAAACAGATTATTTCCAAATACAACAACTTAAACTATGCTACTATTCAACTGAGGCAAACCCAGATTGGAGAAAAAATGGATAATGAAGACATTTCACTGTGAAAAATGTAGTAAAATATCACGACAAGTTCTTTGGGTGAGAGTCCCTGGAGAAAAGAAAACGGTTGCAGTTCAGCTCAGTTCAGTGGCTCAGTCGTGTCTGACTCTGAGACCCCATGAATCGCAGCACGCCAGGCCTCCCTGTCCATCAACTCCTGGACTTCACTTAGACTCATGTCCATTGAGTCAGTGACGCCATCCAGCCATCTCATCCTCGGTCATCCCCTTCTCCTCCTGCCCCCAATCCCTCCCAGCATCAGAGTCTTTTCCAATGAGTCAACTCTTCGCATGAGGTGGCCAAAGTACTGGAGTTTCAGCTTCAGCATCATTCCTTCCAAAGAAATCCCAGGGTTGATCTCCTTCAGAATGGACTGGCTGGATCTCCTTGCACTCCAAGGGACTCTCAAGAGTCTTCTCCAACACCACAGTTCAAAGGCATCAATTCTTTGGCGCTTAGGTTAGAAAGAAGCAAAACCTTCAGACTAGTAGTCAAGGGGGAAACAGAAATATGGTTTTGTTCTCCCTTAGCTTTATGTAGGAGTTCTTATGCTTGTAAACATAGAAAAGACAGAGAATTATTAAAAGAGACTAAATATTTCAACTGTAGAAATTTCAGCCATTTATGAGAAAAACTGGTTTTTAAAAGTGCTTCTGACTAATAATAGTGCTTAAATAGAAATGCAGGACTGTTTCCAGTTAAGCATTTTGGATGTGTGGATGAGGGAGAAACAGAATTGGTAACTGGCCACTAGGGGGCCTTCCTAGTGGTCCTTCTTTAATACAGGAAAAGTAATTAATAATAAAACAAACTGCAGGATGTACCACCAATATTTTCTATGATACACATAGAAAAAGCTGGCTGGGAAGTAAAAAAAATACCATAATATGGCTATTCAGATAGTATGAAACTATTGATTGATTTCCCCTTCATGGAACAGACTTTATTTTTTTTTTAATCAACTGCTGGGATTTTGTTTTTCAGTTCAAATAATGGTTGTTTTAATCACACTCAGACTTTGCGGTGTCACCTGTAATGTGTGGATGTTAACAGTGCCTGCTCCTTCTCCCTCACCATATTTTGGGAGGATCAAATGAAGTGATTTATTTGAGAATCCTTATAAAAGTATATTCAAAAGTCATGTGATTGATTGCTCCAAACAATCAAAAAATTTTGAGTCAATTCTTAACTAGAGCACTTTGATGGGTAGGAGGCATTCTCGTCACCAGGTTTTAAAATATATGATGATTTATTAGTCTGAAAAATGTTTCAGTAAATTAAATTTTAAAAGTTTTTGCAAAACAGTATCTTTTTTAGTATTATTTGAGCAAACTCCAGGATATAGTGAAGGACAGGGGAGCCTGTCCATGTGGTTGCAAAGAGTCGGATATGACTTAGTGCCTGAACAACAACAACATATGCAGAAGAGGGTTGGCAACGATACAATCGAAGGCTGCTATTGCTGTTTAAATTATGAGGATTTTAATTTTTCCCTACCTTTCTTACTTCTTCAGTTTCTATGACTTCTGGTTTTCTGCAGTGATCCTGAAATATTTTACAGTAAAATAATATTGTAATAGTTAAACAAAATAGTAGAGAAAAGGAGATATTGCTAGGTTGGTGGAAAAATTCCATTTTCAGCCAATGTGAAATTTTTCCTAGTAAATATTTTGTTAAACATTCATGTGAAGAGACTTTCATTAAAAATATTTAGATAATTTGTAAATCCCCACAAAAAACATTAGTATCAAAATATTTAAAAGATTTAAATGGAATTATCTTTTTATAACATAAATATATCTTTCACTTGTCTATTTATTCCAAAAGGGAAATTTATAAAAATAACAAGTTATTTTCAATTTAAATATGTATCTATTTGTTGGCCTCCATTTTAAAGCATATTACTTTAAGATCTGTATTTAGAATAGGTAACTCTTCCAAATGACTCTGCTTCCACATTGCATTTGGTGCACATTAGGGTGACTTCTGCTAATTTTTATCACTTTCCAGAGTACATGTGAAAAATGCCCTCAACATTACCCTTTCCGCGTCTCTCTGATCTCATTTTAAGAGGCATTTTGCGCGTTTCCACCCCGCTTTCATAAGCCATGAAACTTTGATCTATCTCATTTTTTGTTTTAATTCAATTCTTCGGATGGCTTGAGAATTCTTTGACCTTCTACTTTTTTGCTTATTTTTAAGAACATGAGTACTGAATTAATTGTTTGGTTGTTAAAAGTACAAATACATCAGATAAGCTGAGGTTTATTCCCTCCATTTTATCCTCTTCCCAGCGACTGCACAGTTGCCAGCGTGTTTAATAGTCTTGAATGTTGTTGCTGTTGCTTTTCTCTGTACTCACATTCAGAGATATATACCTAAGGAAACAAATAATTTGGAGGTTGCTTTCTTTTTAAAACAACATAAGTTGGATCAAATTGTAAATACGGTTTCACACTCTCTTTTTCTCAGGATTGTATCTCAGAGATTTGTCTCAGAACATATAGATCTACATAATTTTAAAATACTCTTATGTTTTAAAGACTAAATCCTTAGCCTTCTTGGGGTAGCTCAGGTTTGTAAGGAACTTAACTATTCAGTGATCAAAACATGCCGTTTCAAATTACGTCAGAATATATTGAACTCCCTGCTTATTGCAGATCCTGAGGGGAATTAGGTACTATCTCTGCCCTTGAGAGGAATCCAGGGTATTTCTTACAAGCAGGAAAGAGGTAATAAACCCTAGAACCATTCATTCTTCTGCCAGATCATACATTTCATAGTAGAGAAATAAGTAATTCCACTAAAGAATAAAACTTAATTTAAAAACCGTGCTCAAAGCCCCAGAAGCTGGAAGGAGCTGCAGAAGAGGACCCGTCCTCTATATTTAGACACCTGCGATGCAAAATTAAGTGTCAGGAAAAATGAACACCCAGGTGGAACTGTGCACATAGCCCATGGGAATGTAATATGTTGCCACAAAATCTGTTATTCTGTTGGTACCATGTCTTTCTTCTGTATGTGTTCGGTATCTTGAATTTTCTCCATAGCTTCCATAAGAGTCCTTTGTTTTCCAAAAACAGTAGTGGTCAATATCAACCACTAGCAGGGAGATGGATAGGGAGTTTGTGGAAATATCTGTTAAAAGTTAGAAGCTTTTGCGCCGAGAGGCCAGGCAGGGCAAATGCAGGGTTCTGAGACCTGCCTCACAGGGACTCAGCTACATGCTGCCACAGTTTTAGAGATCCGAGGTGAGTTTCCACTTATCCCTTCCTCTGCGTCTTCTGCTCATCCAGGTGTCCACATTTCTCAGAATACCAGGCTTAGTTTTCACCGTGTGTGTGCTCAGTCGTGTCCAACTCTTTGCAACTCCATGGACTATAGCCCGCCCAGGCTTCTCCGTCCACAGGATTCCCTAGGCAAGAATACTGGAGTGCATAGCCATTCCCTTCTCCAGGGGATCTTCCAACCCAGGGACTGAACACAGGCCTCCAGCGTTGCAGGAAGATTTTTTTACTGTCTGACTCACTAAGGAAGCCCTGCTGCTGCTGCTGCTAAGTCGCTTCAGTCGTGTTCGACTCTGTGCGACCCCACAGACAGCAGGTCACCAGGCTCCGCCGTCCCTGGGATTCTCCAGGCAAGAACACTGGAGTGGGTTGCCATTTCCTTCTCCAATGCGTGAAAGTGAAGTCGCTCAGTCGTGTCCGACTCTTAGCGACCCTATGGACTGCAGCCTACCAGGCTCCTCTGTCCACAGGATTTTCCAGGCAAGAGCACTGGAGTGGGTCACCAGTGCTCCTCAAAAATGATCAAACTTTGCTAGGTGTTCAATGTTCTTCTAAACTGGCTCAGTAGCAACAGGAAATAGGACGGATATTAGACTCCAGGTGAGGAAGAAAACGGAGTAGAAGCACACTCTCCATGGCAGCTGTTAAAGCTCTAAGAAGCAGGCAGCTCTACTGTGCTCAAAGCCAGTGCTCTGGGACAACCCAGAGGGATAGGGTGGGGAGAGAGATGGGAGAGGGGTTCAGGATCGGGGGACACATGTATACACATGGCTGATTCAGGTCGATGTATGGCTAAAACCATTACAATATTATAAAGCAATTATCCTCCAATTAAAATAAAGTAACTAATTAAAGAAATATTTATGCCTCGAAAGTTCCTAGATCCAAGCAGACTGACAGATGGTGTCTAGACCACAGCAACAAGCTGGGCAGAGATTTTTGAAAAATCCATGTCATTTCTCCAACAATCACTGAGCTTCAGTAGAATGATGACTGGAATAAAGGAGAAAGTTTTCTCCCAGAGACAGTGAAAGCAATGTTTTAATAAGACAGTACTATCAGATATGTTTAAAATGCAGCATATCCTAGTGCAATGGATCACAAATGTCTGAATTAGACAAACATAAGAAGGACTTCTATTTTTTATTATTAAATTCATTTTCGATACAAGAAGATGAGCTTTTTGGGAAAAAAAAAAAAACAAACAGAAACATCAGGAACTGATTATTGACATCACAGAAAGATCTCCCAAGGGTTGCTTTAAAATATAATATCCCACTGATGCCCTTATATTTTTATTTAACTTTTAAAAAGCCTGCACTTTTCTTTCCAGTTGTGTTTAGGAAAATAATTTGTCCTTAGGATCTCTGAATCATAAAATATTAGGTTCTGTGGCAGGGATGTAACAAGACATCTTAATAGTCCTGGTAATTTAAGATACTTTGTTAAAACACTTGTCAACTAATAAAAAAAGAGGGTAGAATCCATCTCTGGCTGAAAAAATTATCTGTTAATCCATTTTTGTTTTGTTTTGTTTTAATTTGGACTTTCTAAAGCAAGCAACATTTTTAGTCAATGCCATACGATTTGTATGCATAGTTCCATTTTTGTCCTACACCAGAGACATGAGAAATCCTAATAAAAACCATGCTTTAAAGCCTGCTGCAGCTCTCTTGCTTATTACGGCCCTTATTTCTGAGTGCAAATGTTACACAGACCTACTCCAGCCTCCAGTCTATTCATACATATAATGTTTTATCAAAATCAATTACTCTCATTTATAAACAATAGTATTTTCATTTTAATTTATAAGCAGATGGTATTTATGATATAGTTATATGCATATAAAGCATTACTAAAATTTTACTCAAAAGGGACGATAGTTTGGTCAATCATAAAACTTTTACCAAAATCATGTCTGACAAATTCGTTGGAAAATATGACTCTCCTTTTGACAAATCAACCTTCCAAATCAAAGATTTACAAATATGTCAGTTTGAATTTTAGCACCTCTTGCTTTGTATGTAACTCACTAAGAATTTGTTAGATACAAAACATGTTCTTGAAACAATTTAGAGTTTAATTTGAAGCAACTGAGCATTTAATCTGCATCACTTTTCAAGAGAAAGGAGTGAAGCGTTAAGTGATTTTACTCCCCAAAATGCCAATGGGGCTTTCTTTAATTTGGGCTTAGCTTACCCCTCTCCGGTAGTGACCTAAGAGTTTGGAGCAGGTATCTGTGCTCACCCAGCCACTCCCTCAGGAACGGCACATGACCCTCAGAACCTCAGTTCTCCAAACCCGAGTTGTAGCCCTTTGGAGATTCACACGATGCAGACAACGCCCAAGGGACCTTGTCCAGCAAAGGTGGGATGGAGACCACATGCACTGAACCACAATCCGGGCCAAGGTGCCCTTGAGGGAGAAGGGCTAGGACAGGACTCTGATGGCTGTGGAGAATAAAGTGTCTGGAAAATGCTTTGGAAAAGAGCAAAACAGTCTACAAAGATTTGAGTTTTATGTGTGTTTAGAAACTATGGTGTTGGAGAAGACTCTTGAGAGTCCCTTGGACTGCAAGGAGATCCAACCAGTCCATTCTGAAGGAGATCAACCCTGGAATTTCTTTGGAAGGAATGATGCTAAAGCTGAAACTCCAGTACTTTGGCCACCTCATGCAAAGAGTTGACTCATTGGAAAAGACTCTGATGCTGGGAGGGACTGGGGGCAGGAGGAGAAAGGGATGACAGAGGATGAGATGGCTGGATGGCATCACTGACTCGATGGACGTGAGTCTGAGTGAACTCCGGGAGTTGATGATGGACAGGGAGGCCTGGCGTGCTGCGATTCATGGGGTCACAAAGAGTCGGACACGACTGAGCAACTGAACTGAACTGAGGAAAGGCCAGACAGGATGTAATCTGACATTCAGATTTAATTCTGTTGCTGATCTACAGTGTTGGGAACATGAATCCTGGAGCATCCAGTGTCACTGGGAGCTGGTTCTATGCGAGAGTCCTACTAGCTTAGAAGAGATGACCTAGCAGAACAATCTGCCACACTTTCCTACCCTGGGTCTCAATGAAAACACTGTAGCAAGTTTGCCCGATCAGGGTTAAAAAGTAAATCGACCTCGGTTTCTGCCTTATATCTACCACGGACTAGCTGTGTGACCTTGAAGAAGAGATCTAACTTCTCTGGTCCTCCGTTTTCTCAGCTACAGCATGGTATTGATATTAATGAAAATGGCTTTTTTCATGAAGAGTTTAATACATGCCAAGCAGTGTTCTAGAAAGATATATACTAACTCAGGCTTCACAGAAAGTTTTTGAGTTTAAAATCTCTATTATCTTTTTTGTCCAGTTGAGGAAACAGGCTTGAATGGGTTAAGTAAATGACTTCAAGGGCTTCCCTCATAGCTCAGTCGGTAAAGACAAAGGCGTAAAGAATCTGCCTGCAAAGCAGGAGACCCAGGTTCAGTCGCTGGGTCAGGAAGATCCCCTGGAGAAGGAAATGGCAACCCACTGCAGTATTCTTGCCCAGAGAATCCCATGGACAGAGAAGCCTGGCAGGCTACAGTCCATGGGGTCGCAAGAGTCAGACATGACTTAGCAATTGTATCTATGTATGTATGTAAGTGACTTCAGCTCATATAGCTGGAGTATGCATGGTCAACCTCCAGATGAAGCTGCCTAGATTCAGAAACTGTGCTCTGAACCCTAACACTGTGAGAGGCAGGCGAGTTTCAGGTAAGGACAGGACCCTGGTCCATCAGGTCTCCGTCACTTACCATCACTTTGCCAAGGGGCAGCCTCGCTGGGCCTCACAGCACCCTTCCCTCCCCATGTGAACAGGGAAAAAGGTTTACACAGCATCTACCCTTGGCATTACTGTGAAGATTCAATGAGTCGGTATTTGTTAAAAACTCTGAACAGTGCATGGTAAGGACCAGATAGGTGCGTGGGTGCATGTTAAGTCGCTTCAGTCGTGTCCAACTCTTTGTGACGCTATGGAATGTAGCCAGCCAGGCTCCTCTGTCCATGGGATTCTCCAGGTAAGAACACTGGAGTGGGTTACCATGCCCTCCTCCAGGGGATCTTCCCAACCCAGGGATGGAACCCAGGAGTCGAGGCTAAGTATCCTGCCCTGCTGAGCCACCTGGGGAGCTCCTAGCTAGGTGGTTCAGCGCCATTACCTCAGGACTCATACTCTTCAATGATGTGGAGTGGAGCAAGATTAGACAATATGCGTAAATTACATGCCTGTACATAATAACCACCCAAAACTCCTTTCAGGAGATTTAGTGCCAAGTGTGATGTGATTTAGGTGCTAGAGAGAGGTGCAGAGGGTAGGGCACAAGGCCACCTATCACAGAGCTCACAGTCTAGTGGAGGCAAAGTTTAGTTTTCTCACCTCCAGGTGTCAGAACATTCTGTCATTAAGCAGCTGGTTATGCCTAATTTCTTACCTGCCTGTGATAATGGTTCATGCAATAGGATAAATGGGCTGAGAAGTGTTCACAGGTCCATCTTCCATCTCAGCCCAGGGGCGAGAATCCTATGGTGGGTCCTCCATTGCTCCCCATCAGGCATCCTCTATGAACGAACAGAAACGGGAGTTAGAAGATCGAAGAAGCTGAGTCACTCTCCATTATAACATGCTCCAGTGAAGGCGGAGGAGGAGTGGAAAGAGGCGCCCCTCAGTGCATGGCAGGGGTGTGTGCGCCTGTGCATGCTGGACGTGTGTATGTTGTGCCCGCATGCGTGCGTCTGTGTTGTGAGTGTGTGTTTCTGTGTGCGCTGGGGTGATGGTTCTAGTGTAGCTGCAGGTTCTGGGAAGGTATAACTGAAGACGAAAAATGGGATCGTAGTACTATAAGGACTTGCATCTTCTTATTTTCAAAATACAGGAGTAAAGGAACTCTGTTCCTTTTTATTACTTTGGATTCACTCATTGTGTTTATGTAAGCCATGCCTCTTGGAGACCAAACAGCCATGTGGTTTTATGGGGCCTGGAGCACCTCGATTTGCCAGGAGCTGTGCTGGGCCCATTGGTTCAATAGAGGCAGTCAATTCCTGCCTGAACTTGGACCTGCCCTCATAGCAAATATTCCGGGCCTGGCTGGCCTGGTCTCGGAGAGGCCACAGCCGGCAGCCAGAAGGACTGGCCAGGGAAGGAGGGATGATGCCTGACAGAAGAGCGCTCAGAGCCTACAGAGCTTTCCTTGAAAGTCAGGCTTCATCCTCTGCTGCCTTGCAAGGTCACATGGGGCTCCCTCCCGTTCGCGGTTCTCCTGGTAAATGCCAAGGGGGAGTGAGGCAGCTTTGGCTGGCTCTTTCCGACAGAGATGCCACTCGGAATTGGAGCAGGCTGACCCACATGAGCCGATGGGCTTATTACGGACAGTGGTTAGTGGAGAGGGTGGAGGATTGATGAGGAAGAACAAGAGGACAAAAGCCAAGATAGAACCAGTCTGACTGGCTCCTGACATGACTACCTGCCACCTCGAATTAAGAGAGGTGAAGACCGCAGCAAGATGAACGCTACACTCTTATGCGGTACAATCGTACACCTGGAATCACACGTATCACCTTTGTCCTATGCTACTGAATAAAAGCACGCCACAGGTCTTCCCCACATTCAAGGTCACAAACACCAGGAATGAGGACCATGGGGTCACCAAATGAGTCTGTCTGTCATAACAGTGGTGGCCAACCGGTGGGTCTGCTCAGCCCCAAAATAACAGTCTTTCTCTAAGAACAGTCCGCCTTGGCAGCCATGTACGTGCCCTGGGAAACGACACCCTGACAACACTGTCTGGACCTGTAGGTAGAGATCTGGCCCCAAGCAAAACAACCCTATTGTTTCCAGGATTTTGACACTGGGATTTACAGACAGCCAGTTAGTCTGGCCTAGTTCCTCTCAAGGAAGAGTGAAAGTGTTAGTCACTCTGTCGCGTCTAGCTCTTTTATAACCCCATGGACTGTAGCCTGCCAGGCTCCCTTGTCCATGGAATTCTCCAAGCAAGAATACTGGAGTGGGTAGCCTTCTAGGGGATCTTCCAACCCAGGGATCAAATCTGCATTGCAGGCATATTCTTTACCATCTGAGCCACCAGAGAAGCCCCTTCAAGGAAAGGAGAGATTTATTAATAGTTCTTGGGTGGCCTTTTTCCAATTTGTGCATCTGGGACAGAGGAGAATGAAGCTGAGCCACAGGGGTAAGAATGGAGATAAGAGGTGGAGGAAAAACATTGTCTGGTTCTCCAAAAGCTCTTTAGCTGCTGGTTCTTTATTTTCTCATGTCACCCAATGACTTTCAAGTTTCAGAGTTCTGCTTCTGTCCTGCCCATAAATTCTCCATTTCATCTAAGTTTGCTCAAGTTCCCTCCTGTTACTTGCCAAGGTCAAGAACCACAACTAAGTAGAGACATGAGGGCGGGTTTTATTTATTCTTCACTTAGAACCTCTGTGTCATCCTTCCATCAACCTGCCATCCACTAAACAATATTCCTCTGCTTCCATCATGCACGTATCATCCAGGCACTGTCCTGGGAGCTAGGCTAGACAAGCAAACAAGATTCAGAGTCCCCACTCTCACCAAGCCACAATCCACGGAACCACTGGGCATATAAACAGTTACAGATGGAAGGTGTCGAGAAACACCGTAAAGGGGCACACACATGAGCCAGGGAAGAGGCCTTCCAGGAATGCTTCCTGGAGAAGGTGTCCAAGCTGAGATCTAAGAGGCAAAGAGGAACTAACCAACCGCAGGGGGAAAGAGAAAATTATTCCAGATGGCGGGAGGGGCTGGGAGAGTGACAAATCTGAGCATCAGAGAGCCAAGTGTATGTGCAGAGATCTTTACGGAGATGGTGAGGAAGCTAACATTTTACAGGTCTGTCCCCGAAACATTACCTTCGTGAAGCTAGGGGCTGTATTTTTAAATTATTATTTTTAAAACCCAGCTTGGTACTTGGGGATTTATTAATTAAAAATTGTGTGGGGGCACATTATTTATTTTTTATTACTATATATATTAAAAGTAACTCTATTATGTATAGAGCTATGACTTTTGACAAACGCACAAAGCTATGTGTCCACCACTGCTGAACAGATCCAGCTTTATTAAAAATATCCTCATGCTTCCATTTTGTCATCAACCCCTCTCTCTGCCCTCTTCCCTTACAGGTATTCTCTATGTACAGTACTTTGTTTAATATTTGTATCCACCTGCAAGATGTATATACTGATTCTTCCTTCTTTCTCCACTTCATTCTGGAAGTTGAGCAATTCGTGTGTGTGAACATGAAGCAGCCCATTCTCTCAGATCACCACGTTAAGACACTCAGGTTTCCCGGATAAGGCACAGGAAAAATCAATTCAGTCCTGAAAACCATACCCTGCTTCCCAGGACTTGGGTTCTGTGCTGAAAGGATATAAGAACAGAAAAACCGCGTTATCTGTGGGTCAGGTCTGCCTTGCCTGGCCTTTTGCTAAGGGGTGAAAGGCACAGGTTTCATGGAGCCAATAAAATGCACCTTCTCAAGAAATGTTACGACAGCTGGCTTCCAGATCCTCTGACTGTTACGTCTTTTTCAAGAGGGATTCATTAATTATTTTTAATCATGTCTTGATTTTGCCAAGAAGGCCATGATTTCCATAGGCAGCTCACTGATAAACTGGGGAATGTCTTCATGCTGTGTTTTTCCTGGGGTATGGTGTAACTTTCTTTGTCATCAATGCATACGTCAAAGCAGGCTAACCAGAGTGTTTCCACAGACACAGCATATGGTTGGGTCATGCACACAGCCATCATAAATCCTTGACAATGGCACCAAATGATATCGTGACCTGGTCCTGTTGGAATCCAGATTTATGAAGATCTGAATGTGAAAACTGAGTGTTAGGAGCATGGATTTTTAAAAATGTGCTACGTGAATAGGTTTGTCTCTTATATGGCTACTTGCCTCCATATGTGGCAAGTGAATGAAAAAATACATGCAGAGGTAGTTGAAAAATTCTTGAGATGCCTCAATAAGCTTGCCTAGAGCCAGTGCAGAGTAAGCACCCAATAAATATTCATGAGTGAGTGGACGAACGGACGGATGAATGAGGTGGAACTGGAGTGAGTTATAAAGTCATCTCATTTTTCTAGAGAGCAGCTCGTCCTAGGAAGCCGTTGCCTTTCCAACACCTTTTTCCCTTTTCCACTTGTGACTACACGTTTTGCTTAAGAAACCCCTGGAACCTCAGCCCCAGGGGCAAGTCCATCTTACTCCAGTCAATGAGAGAAAGGGACATTTCATGGAGATTGCGATTAGTCTGGTCATAGGCACATGACCTTTTTCAACCCAATCAGACTGAAAGGGATGAGTTTAAGTTTGTGCCATGGGGAGAAACTGTCCGTTTCTTCTGACAGAGATGGGTGAGGATGCATGTTACTCTATCTGCTGCCCTAGAGTTTTCCTTTCCCTGACAGCAAGACCCTGCCAGGGCTGCCCTACTTACCTTATGACTTTTGAGGGGACTCAGCTTTGGTTTGATGCTCTACAAAACAGAATGGGCAAGCATCTCATCCTTGACAATTGAGTTGAGCTCCTGGATCTTCCTGGAGAATACCCAGATTCCAGACCACCTATTATTTGACAGTCATTTCATTCTGGCCTCAGCCACCTTGAATCAGGATTTCTTCTGCTTTCCCTTGAAAACAAAAACAAAACAAATCAAAGTAAAAGTCTGACGTTGAGGACAGCATAATAAAGAAGGATGGGCTATTTTGTGTTGTTTCCAAAAGCATTTCACACCAGCCTTTGCACGTAGAGCACACAGCAAGACCACTTCTAGATTGTGTCTTTCACTGCAGGTACCTTGGGGGTAAAGTACTGCTATGCTGGCTTACTTGCTCCCTTCGCGTAAAATCTGCCCATCCGGAAAAGAAGTCCTCTTCCTTGTCCAGGTGGGGTAACTTCGCATATTCTTCCCTTACTGGTTTTGCCTGGTTCCTCTGGTAACACAGATAACAAGAGCTTTCTGCTATCTTAGATTCCATGACTCTCCATATTTTCAGCCATTCATACCATTGCCCTTCTCATTCGTCCATGACATTTGGAAAACACCGTAGTGAATATTCCTTTTACAGTTACTGTAAGCAGGGTGCCAGGCAAGTTACACACATAGAATATGAAATAATTCTTGCCTCCAAACATCTTATCCTCTAATTGGAAAACCAAAGAGCACTTCAGACAGTGATAGGAGACCTGAAAAAAAGAGAAATACCAGACTGTTAATCACTATAAATAGCATGCCATTAATTCTTGGATGAGAGGAATATAATAATAGCTCTCAAACCCAAACATTTTCCGTCCCTTTCCCCAACACTATCTTTTGCCTACAGGGTTGTGGTAGTTTCCAGATCTATCAACTTCTACCCTGTGTAACATCTGATCAAATCTCTGCATTGAAGCCGAGAGGGCTCATGTAGAAGAAAAACAGACCCTGAAATTCCTCCGACCTTTGTTCAGCGCCTGAAAGACCTATTCACCCTCCTTCCAATTTCAGCTCAATGACTATGTCCTCGGCAAAGACTTTGCTGCCTTCCCCACTGTGGCAGGAGGAAACCCACCACGGGCTCTCAGAGCACTGGACTGTTTCTGTTGGACTTCTCCCCACGGCAGTCCTGCAGATGTTGTATCATCACTAAAATATCACCTGTATCCCCACACACCTCTAGGTGGGCAAGGGTTTTATCGGTGCTCACTCTCTATTGGATCTCCAGGGCTGGGCAAGGTGTCTGGAATGTGGTAGATGCTCAATAAATACTTACCGGAAGAATGACCATATACGTAGACGCCACACTCACTTTGACTTTGAGCTAGGCACCATGTTATGAGCCTAAGCATGCTGTCATTTACTTCTTAAACCACCCTCGAGAAAAGTGCTATTGTGTTGTCCCATTATACGGCTGAAGTACATATTTAGAGAGATAAAATAACGTGGCCAAGGTCACATACAGGTGATAACGTAGGGGTTCCAACTAGGCCTGTGACATTAGAAACTGAACCCTTTATCACTGGCCTCTACCATGTCTCATCAATGAAGAAAGTTCTGGAAGCTTAGAGGAGGAAGAAGCTTGGTGAATGAGCAGGAGTCTGGGCGAGGCTCATAAGACAAGACGGCTTTGGCCAGGGAGGTAATAAGCAGGAGGACGGGCACACAGGGACACTGCTGGCATAAGGCACCTTTGAGAGAGGGCCCCCTTCTATACAGAGAGTTATAAAAAATGGCCCATCCTCCCTGTAGATATAGCCCAGCACCAGGAAACAAGCATGGTAAGTCATGTTGGTAAGTCAAGCACTGGCTCAGCTTCCAATCTTACTTTCTCCTCAGCTGAGCAATTTTTTTACACAGTGCACAAACCACATGGCTGTATGCAGTACCCTGTAGACTTGAAGGTTTAGAGGGAAAAAAGCAAGAGGTGAAGAAATCCATTTGGTTAGAGCAGATGCTTTTGGAGGAAAATGCAAAAAGTCTAAGACTTGCCCTGTCTAATATAACTAGCTGCTTGTGATGATTTAAAACTAAACTAGTTAAAATGAAATATAATTTACAATTCTGTTTCCCAATCATACTCCTTTTTCAAGTGCTCAGTAGCTACATGTAGCCAATGGCTACCATCTTGGAAAGCACAGAGAACATTTCCATTATTACACAGCACTGGTCTAGAAAGCAAGCTGGAGCCACAGTTTGTAAAAAAAAAAAAAAAAAAGCTCAGTCTTTATGCCATGGAGAGTCATGAAAGGGTTGTAATCTGAGAAGTGACGGTGCTAGGAGTAACAGTTACCATTTATTGAAGAATTCAGACGTGTTTGGTAGTGCACTAAGGCAATATCTCATTTAATCTTCACAAGGGTCTTACAGGGGAATAACATTCTTATTATCCCCAATTCATAGGTAAGAAAATTGAGGTCCAATGAGGTTAAATAACTCTTATAGTTTCAGGTCTGTCTGATTCAAGAGGTTTTACTTTATACCATGCTCTTTCTGCTCTATATCCAAATTAGCCTGATGATAGGAGTAAATTATTCAACAGATCACAGACTGAGGTCAGGGAGGCCCGCTCAGCAGCCTCAGAAATATTCTAGGCATGAGATGATAATGTCTTCCACTGGAGGGTCAGGAGCTTCCTTTGCAGAAATCTTCAGAAGGTCCTTGTTCTTTGTCCCCGGCCTGCAGTTTGCCTCCCTTCCTTCCTAACCATTCATCGCAATGGGCTGCGTTTTCTTTGGAATCATCTTTGCTTATCTTTTTGCTCCTTGTGTTGGTGTTTCCACAGAAAATTGTGTTTGCATTAGATTTTAACCTAATAAATTTTTATCCCTGGGAGGACATCTCCCGCTTCATCCTGCTGCTAGGCCTCCCTCTAGAGATCTCAGGACACAGCTGGAGAGCCTGTGTGGGCCCCACCGCAAGCCAAGCCCAGAAATCCCATCTGGAAACGTACGTGGCAGAAGCCTTCCCGCTTCTCCCCCGGTAAATGGAAATGCACCGAAGGATCCCACTTCCTGCTGGGATATGGTTTCTTTTTGCTTCTTAGGCTTCCTGGTGTTAAAGGTAAACTTTTCCTTGGAGCAGTTCTGTCTACAATGTGAGCTCCAGCAGTCTGAGTTTGTGGCTGATCCAGCTTTAAGTGAAGCCTGTCAGGCGATGGAGATGAACTGACCCTCCCTCAGTCTGGTAAAGAAAACTGGTCTCCAGTATGTGGCTTCATGACTTATGGACAAGTGGATCCCCACTGACTCCCCTGAGGATGTCTGTGAAAGAAACCAGTGACTACTGGTCTGCATGTGGCAGCTGGGGAAACTGAGGCATGGGAGGATAGAGAGAATTTCACATGGGTCAGAATTAACTAGAACAAGAAAGAAAACCCTGACAGCCAGGTTGCCTGGTCATGCTTTAACCACAACCCACACTTGCCTATTTAGTTACAACAAACACAAAAGAGATAAACATAGATGGAAGTTAGTCTAAACACCAAATTTTAGAAGTTTTTCCTCTGATGTCTAGTCAGCCATCCTGACCTTTATTGGAGGATAAACCAGCTCACAACAGCTGTGGACAATTATTTACTGTAAGTCAAAGACGAAAGAGTTTGGATAATGAAGGGAATTCAGCATGAGAAGGAGAGCAGAGTGCTTGGTACCAGAAAGTTATCTTGTAACTTAGTTCTTAAACTCCAAAGATCGAGCTACCAAGCTCATGATAGAAGAGGTCCTGGAAAAGCCCAGGGGTAGTGGTGTGGGGTGGTGGGCTGTGCTCACAGTCAAGGGGTGTTATGAAAGTGCACAGCCACACCTGGCCCTTCTTCAGACTCGGATGGGCCAGGAAGATACTCCACGCAGATGCTACTGAGATGACACGTCCCTTGCCGTCCATTAAAGTGATCTATAGCTGGCTGTGGAGTCACCCAACCATCCTGGCTACTCAATAAGAAACAGATTTGGGTTCCCTCACTCAGGCTGTCAGGTTTTACAGCCGCCGGATGATCGGCAGTGTGGCCTCTCAGCGAGACGCTGCTGAAGCGGGCTCGGAAACATTTGGCAGTCAGGAGAGGGACAAAAGCTTTGCATAATTCAGGGGTGAGTTCAGAGCCAATAACATTTACACTCTATGCCAAGAAAGCATTTTAAAGCCAGTGAGGTGCCTCTAAGCCAATAAGGTGTTATTACCAGCATATCCCTTTCTACCCTTTGATAATAAGTGCTGTTTTAACATATTTGAAAATACTATCCTCAATTTAAAACAGGATATGTCACCTCTGCACTTTGAACTTCCAAGAGGACAAGAAGCCTTGCTTGAAGATTATGCACCTTATTACAGGCGCGCGCGCACACACACACACACACACACACACACACACACACACACACACACACTCCCTCTCTCTCTCTCCTTCTCACCTGTGCTGAAAAATATGGTATCTGGCCACCTTGAGTGTGACAAGATCAATGAGACTAATGAATGAATTTCCTCTCCAGGGGCCTCCGGCCTAGAGACCCACCCGCAGTACAGGGGAAATTTTTCTGTAAATACTCCCATATTTTGAATGGGGTTCAGCCCCATGTGATGCTTTTCAGAGCAATCTCCTATCCTGAAAGAAGAAAAGCTGAAGACTCTGTGTTCTAGAATTTTAACTAAACAGACCACAAAACCCACTTGCTCCCAAACTAAATTCTAAGCCTAAATCTGAGAACAACTGCAGTCCTTAAAATACAAATTAACAAGGAGGGAACGTTATTCTTGTCCTTGACAGAACTGTTGGGCACATGAGCATAGAGACAAGACAAGGCTTTAAAAACAGAAGAGCCAAGCCTAGGACTAGATGGCTTGGGTTCAAATACTGGCTCGGCTATTTGCTCATTATGTGACCTTGAACTTATCACTTAATTTACATGGCTGGTGAATCCTTGTGGCTTGAAATTGTGGCTCAGAACTGGAAGAACCCTGGAGACCATCTGTTCAACCATCATCTCACTAGTCTTACCCAGAGACTCCAGAATTCCGAATTCTCAGCCCTCCATTACTTGTATCAGAGAAGACCACAAAGGTGTCGGCAGGCAGAGGAAGAGGAAAGAGAAGAGGTCTACTGACTCTTTTGCCAAATATATTGGTCTCCCTTAAAAAATACCTGAGAGTTGCTGAGGTTTTGAGGGTGGAAAATAAAACTTGAAGCTTAGGAGCTTGGGAGGTTAACTGACAGCTAAGAAACTGCTTATTCTTCTCCACTGCCCCCTCCCCCCTCAATCCCGGATTCCATCCCCTGAAATGACTCCAGGTCATCCAGCTATTCCTTCCTCTTGCAGTGTCCTTTCCCCCTTTCCACCTGGGAAATCTCTACTTATTATTCAAGGTCAAGGCCAAGGTTAACTCTCCTGTAAGGTTTTCTCAGACAGTATCACTAATTCTAATGACAGAAAAGTTGAGTATCTACTAAGTGCTGAACACTGTGCTCAACACTTTCCATGATGATCTTATTTCATTCAGGAATCCTTACTACTATTCTCTGAAGCAAATACTATTATGACCCCCATTTTCAGATGAGGAAACCAAGTATTACTAGAGTTAAACAACTTGCCCAAGGACACAGAGCTTGTTAGTGGCAGGGCTAGTTTGAAGAGCAGATCTGCCTGATTCCACAAGCAAGCTCCTCCCCATCTGTCAGGGCAGCTTCCTCAGTGAACACATGTGTTGGCTACATCACTTTCCTCGTTTAACTTTACATCTTTTTTCTTCTCTACTAGATTAAAAGTCAGGTGGTGGGTTATTCTGCTTTAAATATCTAATAGCTCACTGCTTGGCTCACAATAGATGCTTAACATAAATGTGTATACATGTGTTGAATGGAGAAATGGATAGATAGATGGGTGGAAGGAGGGAGGGAGGAGAGGAATCAAGGAAGACATTTCCAGCTTCCTCAAAGGTGAATATTCTAAACAAGCTAACCTCTTTCAAGTACACCAAACACTGTGTTCTATGAAGAAGAATGTTAGTGCTTTCTGAAATATGTATCTAGTCAATACATATTTCACACTGACCCTGGGCCTTACTAATGGCAGAAAATTCAAAGGAAAGTCAAATCTCTACCCTGTACACCTATGGCCACAGAAAAGAAGCCTGTAAATGTTGGACAGAGTAGAAAACATCTGGACCAGGTCATAACCTTGAAGAATGAAGATATATGCTCTCTGAGTTCAGTCTTTTTACTTAAAAAAAAAAAAAAAACGAAAACAAAAACCCTTACGTACTTCTCATGACTTCATTGCCTTGCTTTTTGATATGTCCTCCAAGGAAGAAGTCTCACCCACGAACTTCAAATAGGTAAGCGTACAGCTGCTACAAATTCAAGTGTTTAGACTACATCAACTTGCATTTATTAGGGATGCATTAAAAAAATCTAGAGAAAATGAGAACAGATCTTAGCCTTGAGCAAAAAGATATAGAGTGCCAAAGAAACACATTAGGAGAGGCTCAGAACTCAGTGCTTGTGGCTCAGCATTCAAACTGGCCTGCCCAGAGTGCAAGCCCTTCCTCAGGGTGCATGATCCAGAGTGGTCACCATTTGGTATTTTCAAAGCCTGAAGGATGCAACCTGAGAGGCAAACATGAGTTTCCAGGTAGGAGCAGAAGTAGAATCCGAATCCTGGGTGACATGTTAAAATACAGTCGCATGGTCTGCAAGGTCTAAATGCTTTGAAGCAGCATCATGGTTGGGACCTCACCGTCAGGCTGTGATGGGAGAGCATCTCAGGGCCCTCTCTCGAGGTGCTCTCAGTGCAGAGAGGCTGGCTGCTTGCATGACTGGTGGCAGAAGGAAGGTTTGGAAACTGGATTAAGTGAAAACTTCTGCCATCTGTCTTTGATCCCAAAGGGCTAAATCCAGATGAGCTCCTACAAAGAACTCAATGATTTCAGTTTTGCAACCCCTGTAGGTATCTCAGCAAAGGCTGCTTTAGTTCTAAGCAGATACTCTTGCTTTGGGTGGACATCTGATACTGTTTTCTATGTTGATTTTGTCCAGTTTCATGTTGGAAGAAGGGGCTTTTATACATTAGGGTGATGCCTTGTATGTTTCCATATCCTAAACGTGAGAAACAATCACTGCTTCCAGTCCTGAGGTGATATTAAGTGTAAGAGACTCTGATATGACATTGTCTCATTTCATCCTCACAAGCAGTCATGAGAGAGAGGTGCACGTTCAACTGTTCTCTGGTTAGGATCATGAACCTTTTTCTGGTTATTTCGCCGCAGACAGGAGAATTGCTTGGGGGCTTCCTTTCCCACCCAGCTCCACTCTTGTGCTGATCAGCGTGCAGTGCTAGCCAACTTTTCCTAGTGATTCGAGTCTTCCCGAGGTTCCTGACGACTGGAACTGTGTTTCAGTCTCTTTGTGCGTCACAAAGTACAGTGGACATACGCACAGCTAAATGAGTTGAACAACCTTTTTTTTTAATGAAAAAGACACACAGAATTTTTCATGCACTGAGTCGAACAGGAATTAATTAAGAGAAGAGTGATGTCCACAGGAGAGTGGAAGACTCTTGGGTGCAGCTGAGGTTGGAGGGACTATTTTATATCAAGATAGGGTGAACCTGGGAGCCAAACAAAGGGTGTCTGTTGCTGGAAGATAAATGCTCTGTTCACTCAGGAACGAAGACCACTTCAAAGACCATTTGTTGGCTTGGTGAGAAGCTGTTGCCAAGGTGAAGAGTCCCTGTGTCCCAACTGCCCATAAACATGTCTTCGAACAGCAGGAAGGAGCTGCACAAAATGTCTGTGGCTGCCAGAGCGGGGAGCAGAGCCTCAGGAAGCGGATGCGTCTCCCTCAGTAGCACCGACAGACGCAGGGAAGGTTCCACGTGCCAATCTGCCAAGACAAACACGGCCCAGCGCTGCCGGGGGCGGGAGGGCGGCCAGGGGCGAGCGGCTGAGCCACCACAGTCACGCAGCCTCTCGAACGCCTGTGGCTGCAAGAGCACAACCAGGGCCTGTGGTTTCCGGCCACCTCCCTGGTACACAGCTCGGGCTCTCTGTGACTCATGGCCAATGGTGTGCCAAGACTTCACGTCCCATCTCCAAAGGAGCTCGACCCATGCCGGGCCATGGCAGTTCCCACAGTTTCGTCCTCTCAAGCAGCTTAATGGGGGATTAATGATGACCAGGATGTGAGTGGACAACTTCAGAGGAGCAGCCAGCTGTGAAGGCACCCTGCCCAGGCACGCGAGGACACAGTAGAGGGCCAGGAACTGTCAGCTGTGCTGAGCTAAGGCTGCTATGTCTCAACTCTGCTGGTTGAGAGCGTGTGTGTGTAGAGGAGGGGTGGACAGGACATCAGAGGGAGTAAGAGAAACTAACATTTATTGATGTCAGGCCTCTAGAGAGATGGTGTGGTTGGATGGTTAAGAGTGTGGGCGTCGGATTGCATCTGGCTTCACCACGCACTAGATGAGCGATCTTGCAAAGTGGCTCAGTCCTCTGAACCTCAACATTCTCATCCAGAAAAGAGGGAAAATAGTAGTAGTCCACCCCATCCAATGGTTCTAGAGATCAAATGGAGATTATAATTGCAAAGTTTGGGAGATATTAGCTTGGTAGACGTTAGCTTTTATCATTGTGGAACTAGGTGGTGGAGCTGAAGAACAGAAAGAATTGTTTCAGAGGGAATTAATGCCCATGACTGAGTAAAACGCTTTGCTTGTGGAGGTTGAACACTGGGCTCCAGTTCTAAGCTGGCTGTATAGGGTGCACTCTGTAGACAACGAAGCTTAAAGACCCTTCAGGATCTATATGAACATCAGAAGCAGTAGACTGATCAGAGTGACCATCTCTCTCCCCTCTGGCACCATCATTAATAATCCAAACCCCAAGCAAACACAAGTCTGCTATTCGATTCTTCCAAAACATACTGAAGAACTGTCACATGCCAGACATTGCCCTAGGCACTGAGGTGAGGGTTGGGAGTATAACAGAGAAGAGGTGAACAACAGTCTGTTCTTGAGACACAAGAGAGAGAGACAGACATGTGTACACTCAGCTAATACTAGGGCAGGAAGATCATCATTCTGGTGCTGAGACAAACTACACAGAGGGCACAAGTGGGAGAAATGGATGCCAAGTGGGTTACCTATGAAATCTTTTGGAGGTGTATGCTTTTATATAAATCTCAAAGGTTGATACTACAGGAAGGAAAGCTGTAGAGAGTAAGGGACCATATTTTGCAAAAGCGGTAGCTTAGAGTGAAAGGAACAGATAAACTGGAAACTAAAGTTGGAAAAGTGGGCTAAGACCACTTTTTGTAGCGTTTTGACTATCAGACTGACATTTATGTTGGGAAGCAATATGGAAATGTAAGCTCAGGCATTGACACTCAAATGAACTTGAGTTGTGGCTCTTCCTCTGATCCAAGATGTGACCTTGGAAAATACTTTGCCTGTGAACTTCTGTCTCCCATTGTAAAGTGGGGGTCATGGCAGTGGCTGATTCACAGTGTTGGGTTATTCACAGACTGCTCAGAACTGTGCCTCAACACAGTGCGTGCATGCGTGCTAAGTCAACTCAGTCACGCCCAACTCTCTGTGACCTTTGGAACCATAGCTCTTCTGTCCATGGGATTCTCCAGGCAAGAATACTGGAGTGGGTTTGCCATTTCCTCCTTCAGGGGATCTTCCCAACCCAGGGATTGAACCTGTGTCTCTTACATCTCTTGCATTGGCAGGCGGGTTGTTTACCACTAGTGCCACCTGGGAAGCCTGCCTCAACTAGGCTTTCATAAAAAATCAGCTATTGTTATCATCGTCAGCAATCAAAAAGCTGTGACAATAGTGAGAAATAATGAGCATCTGAACTAAGACAGTGAAAAACAAAAGGAAGGGATATGTGTACCTTTCAGAGGCAGAATGGGGAAGTAAAGAGGCTATTGGATGTAAGAAGCAAGAGAGGAGGAGTCAGTGATGTCTCCAGGATTCATGCCCAGATGAGTTGGGATGAGTTAGGTGTTACCAAGATGGAGTCATGGAAAATGATCTCGGTTTTGGGTATAGTGAATTAAAAGTGGCTGGTAAATTCTTCAGTTTATTCTTTGTCAGAGGAGTTTCATATGCAAGGACTTAAATTTCAGTACAATTTTGAGGACAAAAGACTCAGATTAGAGGATTATGTACATCGAAGTGAAAGTCAAGCCTTTGGAATGACAGGATGGTCCTCTAAAGGTATTTATAAGCAATAAAGTTTCTAGGAAATAAACTTTGAAATGTGTATTTACAAAAGAGGGTAGAAGAAGGGAAACAGAAGAAGAACTAAGCAGTTACTGTGTTCCAGAAACATCATTTGATGGGGGTTTCAAAAAGGCTATGGTGGTCAGCTCTGGAGACAGGGATGAAGCCACTAGTTTAACAATGACCATGACCATCTCTTGAAGTCAGAAGTCCAGGCTAATCATAACCTCATGAAATCTTAATAATCTAGCCTACAAAGAGAGAATGCCCAACCCAGAGGAGAGACTGGGCTCCAATGAGACAGTCTACGGGCCTGGCTTTGTAAGACTGATTTGTAATTAACTAGAGTTTATTATTTATCTTTATCACATTTGTTCCTAAATCTGTTTTTGGAACTTTGTCTTGAGTTCTAAAGTTTCAGAACTTTGACTTGAAGAGACAGTGATGTCTAGGACATGAGAAAATGGGAAGTTCGTGCTGTGATTTATTTGTGCTGTAAGTACACAGTGTATGATGCAGAAGAGACCAGGACATATCTGGAAGTCGGCCTCTGTCAAGCGCTCTGAGAAACGTGCCGCTGTAACACTGAGGTGGGGGAGGGGTGGCTCATGGACTTTCCACTGAGAAAGGCCCCTTCTCCCTCAACTGTTTTCCAGTGATGTCTCCAACATGGTTTTGAATGACTCAGGTTTTGGGCCTCCTACCACTTCCCTTGTTATGCACGTTTGCCATTTCCCAGATTTCATCATTAGGGCATTTCCTGAAATTCAGCCCAATGCGTTCTTTTTTTCTGATTTCAAAAAGGATTCTGTTTCAAGCCTCAGCTGTCAAATGGGGAACCCAACTGTGAACGGTAGCGAATTTGACTGTGACATCAGAGTTTCCAATGGGAACCCGACTTTCCACCCTGAGTTCCAATTTCCCTCTTGGTTCAGGATTTCAGAATAATGCAGTCTTCTCCAGACCTCACCGAGGTGCCACTGCTGGAGCCAATAGCAGCAGGACCCCAAATTGCCTTTGAGCCTGGCAGCCTGCAAGGACTGTCTGCCAAGAACCCCCCTGGAACCTCATCACCTTTCCAAGACCCTGTTTTTAAGCAGATCAAAGTACTTTTCTCACACTGGTGAAAGCCAGAGGTCCAGGTCAAGGTGAATGAGTGTGGGATACTGAAGGAAGCTGGCAGAACATCAAAGAAAGTTGGGCGGGGCCTGAGTCCTTTCTTTGAAAACTCTTTTCCATTGTTTCCCAGACTTTTCCAGTTTGACACATTACTGAACTTGCCTCTCTGTTCCCACCCCAAGTCCTTTTAACTGTCCATTAGTTCAATCATCAGATGATTACATCCCTTCGGTGCTTACATGTTCCAAAAGCCAACAAACGTACATATGTATTGATCTATATATGTGAATAAATGTCCATGTTCACCCACACTTACTAGCCATCTCATCTTAAACCCTGAATTCACAATTAAACTTTCTTTCTATTTCATTCTGTAATTAGTTGTAGCCCCACAGCTCTGCGGCTCCCTGCCAGCCTGTGTACACTGAGGACAGCAGCAGTGTCCTCCTAGTCATCTCTGCGCTGTTCCTCAGGCCTAATGCAGGGCCTGCCAAACTTAAAATACTTGAATATGGCCAGTGGTCACCACAGGTAGTCTCAAACTCCTCCCAATTTTAACAAGTGTCTGTTTATACCACAGCAAGGACTTTTGGGGAGCTGAATTGTCACTCTTGAAGGGCCAGAAAAAAGATATATTCAAGGTCATCACTTCTTAACCTAGATGGATACAAGAAAAAAACAGGCAATATGGATACAATGAACAAAATAAAAAATACGGCCACCAGAGGTGACATGCACTGGACACTGACTAGGTGTCATACATGCGCCACGTGTGCTCTGCTATATGTCATCTCATTTGGCTCTTCACACTGGAGCATCCTGGGCTCATTCGATTTTCACCGCTTCTCCGTCGGCAGTCCCCTTGGTGATCCCACATGTCAACCATATGCCACTAACTCCCAACTTCTCCAGACCAGACTTCTCTTCCAAACCCCAAACTCACATACCCACTGCCTCCACTTGGATGTCACAAACTCAGCACATCAAAAACTCTCTCCTGATCTGCCTGCAAAAGCTGCTCTACTTTCCACCTTCCCCAGATCAGCCTTCCTTTGCTCAGGCCAAAATTCTTTCAGTCATTGGAATTCTATTCCTTCTCTTGTATCCCACATCCAATATACGGGAAAGCAAACTCTGCTGACTCTCTCATCAAGATAGATCCAAAATTCTGTAAGTTCTAACACTTTCCCTCCATTCCAGTCAAAGCCATGACTACCTCTTTCTTAGGCTGGAGCTCTAGCCTCTAACCACAGCTCCCTTCTACCCTGTGCCCTACAGTGTGATCCCAACAAAGTAACCGAAGCACATACTCTATTAGACTTCAATGACCCTGCCTCTCAGAGAGAAAGCCAGTCTTCCCAACGCCTGCTGTCCATCCTCTGACCCCATGCCCTAACGCTTCCCCACTGCCCTCCTGACTTCTGCATGGTGCTCCTTGCTGTTTCACAAATGTGACAGGCCCACCTCTGGGTCTTTGCTCCAGCATCCCTCTGCCTGAAGCGTTCTTCCTGCAGGTACTCTTAGCTAATCCCTCAACCCTCTCAAGTTTCACCTAGGTTTGCTCAAGTGAAAGTGGAAGTCACTTAGTTGTGTCCAACTCTTTGCGACCCCATGGACTATACAGTCCATGGAAGTCCCCAGGCCAGAATACCAAAGCGAGTAGCCTTTCCCTTCTCCAGGGGACCTTCCCAATCCAGGGATCGAACTCAGGTCTCCAGCATTGCAGGCAGATTCTTCAGCAGCTGAGTCACAAGGGAAGCCCAGGTTTGCCCAAACTACCTTCTTAATGCTACCACTTGCTCACCCTCAACACTCCCGATCCCCCTCACTCTGCTCTACCTGTTTTTGTCCACAATGTTTCTCATCTTCTAAGATATTACATAAAGTTGGTTACATGTGACTTGGTTATCTTTCCTTTCCTTGTATAATGTAAGCCCATGAGGGTACACTTTTCGCCTCTTTAGTTTGGAAAGATCTGGTTCACAGAATAGGCACTTATTGTTGAATGAATGAGTAAGCAAAAAATAGATGCTCTTGGAATCAAGATACTCAAGCTCCCTGCCTCAGAGTGGCTTTAACAGCCCAAGCAGAGTGCATTGTTACATCCATCACGCTCCATCTCAGACTCAAAGCCCTACACCCTCCAGTCCTCTAAATTCCCTCCGCAGAGCCTGAATCTCTGCCTTGAGCAACCATTTCCACTTGCCAGAGAGTGGCAAGGCACCATCCCATTTGCTTGAAACCAAATCCAAGTAAGGATGGGGAGCCTTCTTTGTGACAAATAACTTCTTGGTGAGTGGAAGCTAATAAAATATGACCACCATGGGCTGCTCCCTTGGCAAGCAGTTCCTTGAAGAGGGAATCACAGCCTGGCACAGCTCCTGCTAAGTGGTTCTCTCCGGCTCCTGATGCTCACTGAAAAGCATGCTGGGACCTGGGGTGGGCTTCCAAATCTACCAGGCTTATGATGGGAAAAGGATGCTTACTTTTGGGGAGCATAAGGAGTGTTTCCACTTTTGAAAAGAGGGACTATCCCCTATTCTAGTAACTATAGAGTTCCATTAATTGGCTATAGTGGTTTCTAGCAATCTTGATTAAGTAATATCAACTGAACTCAAAGACTTTAAATTCATTCGGGATGAGAATCTTCTCACAAGCTTCCCAGTAGCCTCAGAGACACTCAGCAGCCAAATTCTAAGATGAGAAAATGCCAAACCTCAAGTGGAAAATTCCAAGGTGGCTGCTACTTCTTGCTTTCTCTTCTCTTCCTACCTGCCCCTCCCCCAATCCTCCTCATTCTCTTCTTCTTCCCCTTAATACACCTAAGCATTGGATATTACCATCCCAGTATCTTCCCTGAACAACCTGGATAGACTGCAGGGGAATTATGCTGAATTTTATTAAAAAGCCAGTTTTTGAAGTCTGCACATTTAGCTGCACATCATTGTGAATATACTTAACGCCACTGAACTGCACACTTCCTAAAGAGTGGTCAAGGTGGCACATTTTATGTTTTCCATATTTTACCACAATAAAATTAATTAAATGTTACATATTATATGCTTCCATTTACATATTCTTAAAATGGCAAATGTGTAGCTATGGCGAGAAAATTAGCAGTTGCCAGGAGTTAGGGGAAAGGAGGAAAGGAGGGAGGTGACTGTGGCTATGAAAGGGTAGCACCAGGGATTCTTGTGATGGTCCTGTTCTTTATCTTGATTCTGGTGCTGGCCACACAAATCTCACAAGTATAAAATGTCATAGAACAAAATAACACATGTACAAGCAAGCACAAATGAATGTACATACAGCTGGTGAAATCTGAATCAAATCAGTGGATTTCACCAATGTCTATTTCCTGGTTGTGGTATTGGTCTGTAGTTAAGTAAGATGCTACCACTGAGGGAAACTGGATAGGGGGTATAAGGGATCTCTTTGTACTATTCCTTACAACTGCATGTGAATATACAATTATCTCATAATAAAAGGTTACGCAACAACAGAGGACTATTTCTCACTTGTGCCACATGTCCTACTTGGGATGGCTGGGGGTTCTAGTCTATGTGGGCGGCACAGGCTATTAGCGCTTCCACCGTCTGGAATATCACCAGTCACCTTGTCAAGGGAAGGGAACATAGCAAGTTTCTCCCTGGCTCTTAAAGGTTTCCACCTGGAAGTGGCACATCATTCCCCGTCATGTCTTGTTGGCCAAAGCAGGACCTTTGATTTCACCAGCTTCTAGGATGTAGGGAAATTCAGTTTTGCCAATTATGTGGAAAAACGAGAGGCAAAATATTGGTGAGCACAGTGGTTCTTTAAGAATACCTAAATAGTTAAATATTCACTAAGTATTTTGGATTTACTTCAGCTTCCCCAGTGGCTCAGTGGTAAAGAATCTGCCTGCAATGCAGGAGATGTAGATTTGATTCCTGGGTTGGGAAGATCCCCTGGAGGAGGGCATGGCAACCCACTCCAGTTTCCTTGCCTGGAGAATCCCATGGACAGAGGAGCCTGGAGGGCTACGGTCCATTGGGTTGCAAAGAGTCGGACACGACTGCAGTGACTAAGCACACACACATCGTCATGTGACCAAGGAAGTAAGGGTCTCCTGCTTGATGATAAATCAAATATAGGAACCGCAAATACAAATATTACACAGTTCACTGTAGACAAAACTTTGCGTTGGACCTGAGTTTCACGTTTTAGAAAGAGTGAGAGCTTACCGAAAGGATAATTAAAATGCTGAAGTATAATTTTAAATGCATTCATGTAATAAAAATGATTTCTCTTTGGCTTTTGTTTTACTACCAAGTATACATGGAAAATAACTGCCTATTAAATTTTCATGGAAGTAGTGCTTGCAAATAACCTTTAACTTTTCTATCTGAAGATACAAATAGCCAATTTAAAATGTAACTCAGGTGTGCATGAAAATTTCTGCATGTTAAAGGAAGGCCATGTGGAGGGCATGGGGAAGGGTAGCACAGGTGGGCAGACTGATAGATTTCAAAGGACAAAAAGTGTGGGAAGAATACCAGAAAGGCCAGGAATTTGCTAAGAAACAGGATACCACTAATCAAAAAATGACCAGATTACTCAAGGAATGACCAACTGAATGTGTAGTTCTTAAAAACTGAATCAGATATTTGCTACTTGAGAATATACAGAAGATATAGCTTTTAACTTGCACTCTGTAACAAGATAATTATTTTGATCAGAATTGCTTAGAAATGGAGACAAGGGGTAACCTACCCTGTTGAGCATCTATTATATGCCAGTCCTTGTCTATGCCAGTCACCTGTAAGAGCACCATGCTCCTGCTCTCTTTTAACCATTATTAGCACCCTATTTTACAAATGCATAAAGAGTTAGAAATGTGAAGTCATGTATCCAGAGGGGCCATTTGTGCCCAGGACTGCCTGACTGCAGAAGGTGGTTCTCTCTGGTTAACTGCGCTGTATCTCTCATTCATCAGTAGCTTCCTTGGGGTGGGATGGTAAACAGACATCCCATGACTGGACTCCAGCCCCTTTTTCAGATTCCGTTCAACTGACAGAACAGACCCCTAAGCTCTAGCCAGAGAACATGTGTCACAACTCCCCAAGTCCAACCTTCAATGTCCAACCTCTATGCCTTTGCAAAAGCTATTCCTCTTGCCTTTTCTTCCTGACCTCTGTACTCAAATTTTACCTGTTCTGCAGGTGCCAGCTCATCTGCTTGACCCTTCAAGTCTCCCTAGATCACTGACTTAGTATCTTCCAGATACAAGGCAAGAAAAGAATGACCACTTGCATGAACTGATGAACAAATGATATCTGCTCCATTCTTTCTCTCTTTCCATTGCATTTATCATTCTTGTTATAGTTTACCAGAGGTTGGTAGCTATTTCTTTTCAACTCAGAAAACGCTGAGTTCTTCATATCACAAAGTTCATGCCAAGTAGGGTGGGGAATACAACAATGGTTAAGTCCCAGCCCAGCCCCAGCCCCTAGGTGCTCACAGTCACACAAATAATACAAACTGTGAAATGAACTCATATACACATGAGTTCCCCTGCCAGACTCTACTTTTGAAGGAAGAAGCGCATTTTCAGAGTGGGGGACATGACTTCATGCCTGTTTGAAGAGAAGTCTGACTCACACCAACATACTTCATCGAGAGCAAAGCCCAGTGCAGAATGATCCCGTTCCTGGCCAAGGCAAGACCCACCAGGCTCCATGATGGATGGCCTCATCAACCAGGATTGCAAATGCAGCTCCAGCTGGTCTGAAATGATAAGGTTAGAAAACCGAAAGATATTGTCCTGAGCGTTCATAAAAATAAGCAGAAATTAGAGAAGCTTTAGAATTCTTAAGAATTATCACTTATTATTATAACCTTGTTTGTTTCAAGGGTGATCCCAGAACATCAAAAAAGAAATTATGATAAAATAAGATGGCAACATAATACTACTATTTAAAATAAAAGCATAGATTAAATACCAGAAAACTCAAGACTATTCCATTTAACTTCGTGTAGGGGAGTCTTTGAAATTAAGTTAAGTGACTCCAGGCTTTTTATTTACAGAAACAACTTGGATGTTGGTCTGAGAAGTGAGATATCCAAGTTTTCAAATAAACTCAAGTCATAGAGAATTGTAAATAATGAAGAACCATGAGGATGAAAAATAAATCTTTTAAATACCCTGTCTAATTGATAGGGAAAGCATTTCGTATTAGATAAAACCCAATAAAAAATTTTAAGGACAGGATATAGAAATTACACACACATACACGAAGAATCACAAAATCTGCACCACCATTCTATATCCTGAGGGGAAAAAAGGAATAAAAAAAAAGCAAATGGGAAAGACAGTTGCATTGCTACAATAAAAAGAAGGAACACTCCCTCCCCCCAAAGAGGAACTATAGAAATGAAGCTAGAGTCTGGCTGAGTGCCCAGCTAGCCAGTAGAGTTCCTTGTTTGAATAAGCAAAAGGCGCCCCCTCTGGGTGGATGCAGCATTTTGAGCACATGACTTGGCATGTGAAGGGCCTTTGTGCTATGGAAAGGTGCCTGGCCTCCCGAAGAATGCAGTCTCATTCAGGGACTGAATTTCAGCTCCCAGCTCCCTCGAGGTAGTGCATACACTGGCAGCTGACCCTACCTGCCCAGCAGCATTCTGCATAAATCTCCTGGGGAAAAGGCATTGGGTTGTAGCTCCTTCTAGTTTCTGGGCTAAACTTTACCTCTCTGAGCTCAGTTTCTTCTGCAAAGTGAGAAGGCAATGCCCACTCAGACCTTTCACGCAGGGATCAAATGAACTTACTTGTGGGGAAAGACTGGCTGAGCTGCCCCTCATCAACACAGGAATAAAACTCTCCTTATTACATAAGCAGTGTCCCATGTACCTTTCAGGGAATGAAATATTTCCCCCTTTCACCTGCTAACGTATTCTTATTTGACATTTTGAAGTATATTCATTTTCATATTTGCCTTCATTTACATTTCGTTCTTCAAGTAAAAATAATAATTATTATTATGATAGCAATGAACCAAAACATATAAATGAGTACCATTGACTGACTACTCTCCTGTATGCCAGGCATTGTGCCAAGCACTTCCTATACCTTCATGGTCTCATATAATCCTCACAAGTGGAAGTGTCATTTCCTCCACTGTATAGATGCAAAAACAAAGAGCCAAAGGTCAAGGAATTTAAAGAAAACAAAAACAAAAACAGCACAACTAGGGCTTAAATCCATATATTTATGATTCAGAGCTTCTTGGCCAAACAATCTCTCCATCTATTTATTGTAGACAATTTGAAAAGAGATAAACAAAGAAGGAAATAGCAATCGCCCTTCCTCTGTCACCTATCTATTAACATAATGCCATTCATTCTCATGATGCTGCTCTGATTTTGGAGGATGAATCAATAGATGAAATTTTTTAAACATTCAAGGATATGGCTGTTAGGAGCAGATGCAACCACCAGTTTAGGAAGAAAGGAAAAGACTAATATTGTCTGCACTGTAACTGTTTGCTCTTAGCCACTTCAAGTGCCATTATAATTCCTAATATCATCCCTTGAATCATTTATTCATGTTAATAACTGCAGCAATAACCATTCAGAATCTCTGCAGCTTTAGTGAAGACAGTCACGGAAATATACAGTGCATTTAATTAAATCTCTATTGAGAGTAAGTGGAAGGTACTTAATCATGTTCATAGGCCTGTAACTACTCTTTCTTATCAGAGACTCCACTCAGGAGGCCCTGTAAGCTCCTTACAACTGACAGGCTGCAAAATGGGCCCTGAACTGCACTGCTGCTGCCTTTGACAATTATCACCAGCTACTTCTGCACACCATGCCTCCAAATATGGGCTGCATTTGTGGAACCCATCATGCACGGTTTGTCCTGATTGCTGAAAAATCTTCCCATTACCAGAACATTGGTATCTCTCTTGAGTTGAAAATATCTGATTCCCAGAGGTGGGAGCAATGCAAAAAGCTGCTCACCCCAAAGCCAAAATGCTTCTCCAGTGTTTTTTTTGAGTGGTGACCAAGAGAATTTTTGAGAGATGATGGGGTGCCAGGTAGTGGATTCGGAATTTCAATTATCCCTTTTAACGCTCAGACGAATCCTATGAAGTAGTCAATACCCTCATTTTATAAATTAGAAAACAATCAGGGTGATTAAGCATTTGTCTAGAGTTCCATTTCTCTTAAGCACACGAGAATCCTTGTTGACTTGACTCTCGCACATTTTTAAGTGCTAAATACTACTACCTCCCAGGTTGGACTTCAGCCCCAAAGAGAAATAAATAGCAGAGCCCCTCCTCAATCATACCCCACCCTCCAGTGAACACTTGAACTCCACGGAATAAAAAGAGCACTTTCCCAATAGCATTTTCCATAGAAATGGGATAAACAATCCTAAATACGCTTGGAACTACAAAGGGATCTGAACAGTCAAAGCAATCTTGAGGGGGAAAAATAGAAAAATTGACGGCATCTCACTTTCTGATTTAAAACTATATTACAAGGCTATCATAATCAAAACAGCATGTCACTGACATAAAAACAAACAATGGAATAGATCAACGGAACAGAATAGAAAGCCCCAAAATAAACCCCCAGTTTGTTGTTAATTAATTTACAACAAAGGAGATAAGAATATATACTGTGTGAAGGACAGTCTCTTCAATAAATTATGTTAGGAAAACTGTATTTCTATAGCTTAAACTTATAAACAAAAGCCAACTCAAAACGGATTAATCATTTGAATGTAAAGCCTGAAACCATGAGACTCCAAGAAGAAAATATAAGGGGTAAGCTCTTGTCACTGTCATCGGCAATGATTTTTCAGAGTTGACACCAAACGCAAAAGCAACAAACGCAAAAGTAAACAAATGGGACTCCATCAAACCACATCAACAAAACAAAAAGGCAATCTACTTAGTGGGATAAATATTTGCAAATCATGTATCTTATAATATTATGGTCAAAATACATAGGGAACTTATACAACTCAATAGAAAAAGAACCTGACTAAAAAGAGGTCAGAGGAGTTGAATAGCCATTTCTCCAAACATGACATAATAACAGCCAACAGACACATGAAATGGGACACAATATCATAATCATTTGTCGGTGGCGGTGTTCAGTTGCTAAATCACGTCCAATTCTTTGCAACCACATGGACTGCAGCATGCCAGGCTACACTGTCCTTCACTATCTCCCAAAGTTTGTTCAAATTCATTCCGTTAAATCAGTGATGCTATCTAACAGTCTCATCCTCTGCCACCCCCTTCTCCTTTTGCTTTCAGTCTTTCCCAGCATCAGGGTCTTTTCCACGGGGTAAGCTCTTTAAATCAGGTGGCCAAAGTATTGGAACTTCAGCTTCAGCATCAGTCCTTCCAATGAATATTCTGGGTTGATTTCCTTGAGGATTGACTGGTTTGATCTCCTTGCAGTCCAAGGGATTCTTGAAAGTCTTCTCCAGCACCATAGTTCAAAAGCATCAATTCTTTGGAGCTCAGCAAAAGAATTGGGTCCAACTCTCACATCCATACATGACAACAGGAAAAAACATAGCTTTGACTATATGTACCTTTGTTGGCAACATTCTGACTCTGTTTTTTAATATGCTGTCTAGGTTTGTCATAGCTTTCCTTCCAAGGAGCAAGGGTCTTTTACTTCCATGGCTGTAGTCACCATCTACAGTGATTTGGAGCCCAAGAAAATAAAATGTGTCACTGCTTCCACTTTTTCCATCTACCTGCCATGAAGTGATGGGACCAGATGCCATGATCTTAGTTTTTTGGATGTTGAGTTTTAAGCCAGCTATTTCACTCTCCCTTTTCATCCTATCAAAAGGCTGTTTAGTTCCTCTTCACTTTCTGCCATTAGAGTGGTATCATCTGCCTATCTGTGGTTATTGATATTTCTCCCAGTAACCTCGCTTCCAGTTTGTGATTCATCCACCTCAGCATTCCACATGATGTACTCTGCATATAAGTTAAATAAGCAGGGTGACAATACATAGCCTTGTTGTACTCCTTCATCAATTTTGAACCAGTCCATTGTTCCATGTCCAGTTTTAACTGTTACTTCTTGACTCACAAACACAATCATTAGGGAAATGCAAATCAAAACCACATTGAGATGCTACTTCAGACATGTCAGAATGACTTTATCACAAAGGCAAGAAATAACAAGTGTTGGCATGGATGTGGAGAAAAGGGAACAGTTGTGCACTGCTGGTGGGAATGAAAATTGGTGCAGCCACTAAGGATAACAGTATAAAGTTTCATCAAAAAATTAAAAATGGAACTACCATATAATCCAGCAATTCCACTTCTGGATATTTATCCAAAGGAAAGGAAATTACTAACTTGAAAAGATATCTGCAACCCTATGTTCACTGTAGCATTACTTACAATAGCCAAGACATGGAAACAATCTGATTGTCCACTAATGGATGATGGATGGATAAAGAAAACATGAAATACATATATATACATATATATACACACACACACACACACACAGATATACACATACATATAGAGAATGACATATTACTCAGCCACAAAAAGAAGGAAATTGTGTTATCTATAACAACATGGTTGGAATTTGAAGGCATTACACTGAGTGAAATAAGTCAGAGAAAGACAAATACTGTATGATATTACTTATATGTGGAATCTAAAAGAAACAAACAAACAAAAAATGAAGATCACAGATACAGAGAATAGATTGATTCCCAGAGGCAGGGGGTTGGGAGAGGGGGAAATGTGTGAAAGTAGACAGAAGTTACAAACTTCAAGCCATAAGGTAAATAAATCTTGGGGATACAATATATACAGCATAGTATAACAATACTGTATTGTATATTTAATAAAGTTACTAAGAGAGTAGATCTTAACAGGTTCCATCACAAGGAAAAATATATGTGTAGTGATGGACATAAATTGAATTTATATTGATAATAATTTTGCAAGATATACATATACCAAATTATTATATTGTACACTTCAAACTAATACAATAACATATCAGTAGTACCCCAACTTAAAAAAAAGTCACTCTCTCAGAACCCATATTACTCTATTAGTTGAGTCCATTATCTTGATATATCTCCATTCCAGATCTGAGCCATAATTTACTCTTCTGTGCCATACTCTGAAGGCATTTCAGGAAGTAAGAGAGGATTCACAGAGCAATTGCAATCAACACAGCATGGGTTGTTGAACAGTTAAAGGACTTAGAAATTTGGTTTTCTGCTTCCCCTCTTCTACAGTTCTGTGCTACTTAGGAACAACACCAGAGAGTAGGTACAATTCTACTACAGAAAAGTGGCCCCTGGCACCATTTTTCTCCCTGAGAAATTAGAGTTAGCTTCTATAACACTCTCACTTGAGCTAATTCCACAGGAGACAACTGGGAGACCAGGAGGTTTGCTCATGCTTGCCTGGTCCTCCTAGAGGCAAGCAAGGCTCGAATCCTTGCGGGGAATTCAAGTGCTTGCAATTCCAGCTGTGCAACGGATGTCATTCTCACTTTGTCTTCCATCAGTGCAGAATAGCTGAGGAAATGCTACACTCGTCATCCTTACTTTCAAGGGAAAAAATACGTCTCCATTCCAAGACTATCTATGGTTTTCCAGTGTTTCCTCAAAGTAGGGAAAGGGGATGTGCTGAAAGACATGGCTGCCTGCGGACACTGCTGAGTAAATTTTGGCCAGTTTAGCCTAGTCATGAAGCTCCAACAATATTTTTTTTTCCTGGTTCAAGAGAGAAGGAAATAGTTCTCCCACTCTGCTAAAGATGTGCTTGACTTGACAAAGGAGAAATCTATTCTTGCCCTTTGCTCTAAAGTGTTTCTATAAGCCCAGAGTTCTGGGTGATTTTTAAGTATTATGCTTCAACTTAATTCCTTACATTCAAATTTACATAAAAAACGCCTGATCTCGGCAATGGAAAATAATTAACGCGTCAAACCTCTGTTGAATATTCAATAGCAAAGATCCATTAGCTTGAATGTCAATGCTTAATTACAGTATTGTTAGATCTGCAAAAAGAATTTTTTTTTAATTTGGAAGGTCACAAAAGAATGACCAAAATTCTAGGGATGGGATGACCAAATAAGCTCCTGACATATTTCACTCTTTAATCTCCTTGCCTTTCACCGTCTCTAGTACTCTTCTGTTATCTTGAGAATGAACTGATTTTGCCAACTTTGAGGATCCTCGTTAGTAATCTATTCAATACGTGCATTCCCTTTGGAAGAAATACAGTAGCCTTGCGTGCATTTCCTATCTGCTCCTAATTTCCTATACTGTGAATTATGTCATCTAGTTTTCGTGCTGTTGCCTGTGGGAAAAGGCTGTCTACATCAATTTGGTCAGATTGCCTCATACCCCTAGAAACACCAGTTTGATCACCACAAAGTTGACTCACGCCCAAGAAGACCAACCCCAGTTTCCTCTACCGTTTCTCATTGTTTAAACACTTAGCCTTCAGAAGGCTCTTGGATGAGTCATTTGACCTACAATGCTTCATCCAAGATCTAATACCATGACGAGTCAGATCTGTACATACCTTGCAAAACCAATGGAAACTGCTGAGATACTCAATCTAGGAGATCTACTGTGGTTATGGAGAGTGGATCTTGACCCAGGTGATATTTTGATTCTCACCCTCCTGAATTTCCTCAGGGCACCTTCAGATGAAGTAGGAAACTTGTGATATATATTGAAGTAATTAGGTAAGAGGTAATGTAATGGTCACATTTATAAAGCAGGGAGGAGTGAAAATACTTTCACATTAGATTACCAGGATAATTGCTTCTATTATTTAGTTTGATATCCATGGGCAAAGCACACACTATGAAGATTTTAAGAAATATTTTAACCAAAATCTTGTACTTTTGGTAGAATCTAGCTGAGGGGACAAAAGATTGATTACCAAAGTTTCCTCTGAATCAAATTTCCTAAGCAGGCACATTCACAAGCAGCTGCACCATCCATGAGAGAAACTCTGACTGCAGGGGTATGAAGAGAGAATGTTCAGACACACTTTGAAGATTAAAAGTCTTTCCTTTTCTATGTCTGCCCTACTCTGCATTAGTCATTCGATTGTGGATACAGGTCCATTAAACATTTAGACTCATATTTTTAAATTTTTGAAGGAGGAGGGGGAGAAACTTATTTGGTTGTCCAACAGGAATTATGGAAGCTGGTTCTGCCACTCCAGTCTGGGGAGGAGAGGCACAGATATGGTCTCTTCATGTGCAACGTGAACGGCCAGCATTCCTTACACCTCTGGTTCCCAGAGATTCAGGGATGAGAATCCTGCAATTCCTGTGCCCAGACACTCATTACAGAAGCTCATATCAGTGTCCTGGTCTCAGAAACCAAATCTAATGCAATGAACAACTATGGTCCCATTAATTTAAGGCTAAAATCTGCTTTCATTTGGAATTACTGGACAAACTTAAGTTGCACCTGTGACAAGAAAAAATAATTTGTTCCTGGACTGTTGCTGAGCTGTGATAAATGAGACCCAATGATTGAGTTATTTTACTTAATTATCCCTAACACCTAATTCTATATACCTTGTGTTCTTGTTTTCAGAGTCTCTTGGTTACCATCAGGAATAAAGATATTCAGTGGCTAACACAGAGTTAATTTTAGAACCATCAAAGATAACTATCTGCATACACCAGATGTCCCAGTGCACATAAAAGATGTGAGGTGCCCCCATTCAGAACCACCACTGTCATGGTGGTGGTGGTGTTTTTTTGCCCAGTTTAATGAGCAGTTGACTTGCAATTTGCTGGATCATAATGAGTAACGTAGAAAAATAACAATATCAAAACCATTCAGTATTAGGAATGAGAAAATCTTGGTCTTTGCCTGTGGTAGGCAGAATAATGCTCCCCTAAAGATGTCCACACCCTCATCCCCAGAACCTGTTAATTTGTTACCTTCACAGCATAGAGGGATTTGAGGATGTGATTACAGCTTTGGAGCTTGAGTTTTAGAAATTATCCTGGATTCTGCAGGTGGGCTCAGTCTAACCACATGAGTCCGTAACAGTGCAGAGCCTTTTCCAGCTTCAGACAGAAGCGAAACATGAGAAGGACTGGCATTTAGATGGAGGACGGAGACTACTAGTCAAGAAACTGGAAGTCTCCAGGAGCTGAGAAGACCACTAATCAAGTGACAGCCACTAGCTGCACAACCTCAGGAAACGGAATTCTGCCAACAACCCACATAAACAAGGAACAGCTTCTTCCCTGGAGCCTCTACAGTAAGGCAGACCTAGCTTAACAATGTTAGACCAGTGAGACTCTGCCAGACATCTGATCTACAAGATGCGAGATCATGAGATCTGTGCTGTTTTCAGTCACTAGGTTTGTGGTCATTTGTTACAAGAGCAATAGAAAACTAATGCACTGCCCTCATGCAGTCTAAAGGGGGAAGAAGAGAGAAAATCATCAGTGACAGCAGAGCAGGATATAGCTTATGGGGTACAAATGTTTTCACCCTGGCTCAGCCTCAACTCTAAACTTGGTTTTGTTGCCCAAATGATGATATATGGCCATTGCATTACCAGTATAATTGTGTGTATTAAATAAACCAATTTAAGTTTCCATAGATGATTATGTTAACCTTTTGAAGCAATTCTTTTTTTTTTTTTTTTTCATTTCTGACACACTGTAGATCTCAGACAGCATGGTCTGAGCCTCTCTCCTGATCTCTTGGCATCCATCAGGAAGCTGTGTCTCTGAGGCACGGGAAAGGATGCAGGTTTGAAAGGAGCTGTGTGGAGGCATGTTGACAGTATCTTCCACAAGAAAGGAACGCCACATGCCAAGGTCAGTGGCAAAGACAGAAGTTATGGGCACAGAGGGTCTGAGCAGAGACCACAGCGTCTGGGGCAGTAATGGGGCAAGGAAGCCTCAAGGTGCCTGGGGAAGCAGGGAGAGCTTGTTGGTGTAGTCCTTGGGGGCTCTGCTGTGAGTTTGAATTTCATGTTATGAGCATGTTATGGGAAGTTGTGACAGGTTCAGGGAGTGAGGGGAGAGGGAGCTTAGGTAATGGACACATTTAACTGTGGCCCTTTTGGCATTACTCCCCAGCTCTAAGATGTGTGTTCCCATTACCTGTCACTTTCCTCTCTGCATCTCAATCCTCTTCTGGAAAATGCTGTTATTTTTTCCCACTGTTTTGACTTTTTATTTTAAGACTCAGACAAACAGAAAAGTAGAGCATGAAATAATGAACATCCACAAACCCATTTTCTATATTTAGTAATGTTAACATTTTGTAATTTTGAGTCATTTTTTTCCCCTGATGTTAAAGTAAATTATAGACATCAAGATGTTTTATCCTAAAATAGCTCCGTATGAATCCCAAAGAAGACCATTATTCTACACAACCACAGTCAGCATTACAACTAACAAGATTAATAATTGCCCAATATCATCCAAACCCAGTCTTTGTTTCCACTTCTCTCATTGTCCCCAAGTATCTTTTAAAATTTTTGGTTCAGGCAAAAATGAAAAACTCATACATCTTATTAGATTATTATTTCTTTTGAGTCTCTTTTCACAGATCTGGCCTTTACCACCATCCTTAATTTATTTTCCTAAGGCAAAGAGGCCAGGTCACTTGTCTTTTGGAATGCCCACTTCTGGATTTAACTGGCTCCGTAGGCTGTTGATGAACTTGCTCCCCTGTCTCCTCTCCCTGTTTCCTGTACCCTTTGTTAGAATCCAGTAGTCGAGGCCAGGTACTTCCCACTGCCTTCCATTAGGGACATGTCATGCCTGGTGCCACGTATGTCACCTCCACATATGTCAAGATCAGTCTCTACTTAAGGTCATGACAGTGAAAGGTTTTACTTTTATGAGCAATACATATCCGCAGGATCATATGTTAGCCTCATTTGCATATCTAGTACTTCATCAGTAGTCTGCCTAAAGATTTTTGAATTTATTCTTAATTTTTACCCAAATAGGGTTATTTCATAGGCATTGCAAACTGGTCATTTACTTTTTGATGCATAGAATGGCTAAACCATAAGGGTGATCAAATTATTTCATTTGGATCAACCAACGTGGAAAAACTCTAGTGTCCCCTATTTCCCTTTCTTACAGTTCTGCCTCTCTGGGTGTCATCTGGAAGAAGGTGTATGTTCAAGGCTGTCAGGCCTCGTCCCTCCCTGCAGCCAATGAACCCACACATATCACACACATACCAAGCCAACAAGTGAGGCTGTCTTTCAATTATTGACAGAATTGCTGTCAGACAGCCAACTTTCAAGAGCAGAAAGTGTCCGAGGTGGCAGGAAGCATGGGGCCCCCAGAGGGCCTCCTTTTGCATGCATGGCCTGTCACGAGGGTAGCCAATTGCCCATCTCTTGTTTGTGTTATGGGAATCACCCAGCCGAGGAAGAACAGCAGTAAGAGATTCATTCAGCCTCAAGGTTACAGCAAGGAAGGAGGTCCTAATTTGAGAGCGGGGAGACTTCTCATGACAACTAAAAATATTTCCATTGAAAGGCAAAGAAAACTGAACTGACAGTTCCTTCTCTTACTGGACTCCTCACCTAGTCAATGTCCTTGCTTCTCCTCCATGACACAGGCTCTTGGCAGAGCTGCTCAGCACTTGTCTTGTGAATGGAAACTGTTAATTAAACACCACTGTGCTTCTGGGAGACAATTTCTAGGCAATTACTGACCCCCCATTCAACCCGGTGGAAATGTCCCCACATTTCTGGAAGACCTCCCTGAGATGCTAGCCTTTCCCCCAATCTTTTTTCGCTTTGATTATTTTTTTAACCTTCCTTGTACATTTGGATTTTATACAATCCTCTAATAAAACTGAAATAAAAATAATTGGGTTCCTCGGTGGTTTCAAGTATTTGTTCATTTCCAAAAGTGGAGACACTTTATAGTATTGGCTGGTTTTATCCTCTCTGTAAATTTAGATGTTGTACCTATTGGCTATTATTTTCTCTAGTCCCCAACCACTAAACAGTTAAAAATACAGGGATGCAGCTCATGGGGCTTTCATGTGGCTCTTTTCTCTGCAAAACCACTGGCTTGGCATCCACTGGCTCAGCATGTTGGTCTAATATTCTGTCTGCTAAGGTAACATTGTGGTTTAGCAAAGGGAAGGGAAAAAAAAATATGGGCGGAAGTGGAATGCCACACTATGGTGTAAAGACTTGTTTTGAGAATCATTAAAGATACATCAAGGTTCAGGAGGTCTTTGATTTCAGAACCATGAATGGGGGTCAGATGTCTCACAAACCCCTAGACATCATATACACTGTTTTGTGGGTCTTTGCATTTGTACAATTTCCTGAGAAGAACAGTCATGACTTTCACTGGATCCTTGGAGGGGTTCAGTATTCAACAAATTAATATGATTTTCAGTGCTCAAAAAGACACAGAGAATGGGAAGGAATTAAAGGACTAAGTGAGCCCCACCACATGACCTTGTCAGACACAGTCTACATTTAGCCAGTTGCCCAGGCATAGTGAGTAACACATCCTTTCACACTCCGCAGAATCCTCCTTGGGATGGTCTCCCTGTATAGAACCCTGGTCCCCATGCTGTCGGCCTAACATTCTCATTCCCCTCTGCAAACCGCTGACACCCCCCTTTTCCCAGTACGTCTGCTTAATGGGAGTTTCAACTAAACACAGGTCATGTCTTTTTGGCTAAAACTGCCTGTGAAATAGTGATAATGCTACAGATTATCAGATTACGAAACCTGCAGGGTGAGTTGGGCTCAGGACCTGGAGCACAGACAGGATTCTGGGAAGAATGTTGTATAATGCTGTCCTGCCCAGAAACCCTCTAGTGTGGGTGCAAGTCAGGCCTGTCTTGGAGCAAGCGAGAAGCAGGGATAGGTCAGAGGGAAATGAGGACTGTGGACAGGCCTGCTATTCACCGAAGGTGGCATATTTAGACCTTTTCCAGTGACAACCCCGGAGGCTAAAAGGGAAATGCAAGAGACTCTATGATTTCCTTTTCTGTGCAAAAGCTTTTAAGTTTAATTAGGTCTCATTTGTCTATTTTTGTTTTCATTACTCTAGGAGGTGGATCAAAAAAGTCTTGCTGGGAATTCCCTGATGGTCCAGTGGTTAGGACTCTCTGCTCTCAACCCTGAGGGCCTGGGTTTGATCCCTGCTCAGGGAACTAAAATTTGACAAGCTGTGTAGTACAGCCAAAAGAAATAATAATAATAATTTATGTCAGAGGGTAGTGTTTTCCTCTAAGAGTTTTATAGTATCCGGTTTTACATTTAGATCTTTAATGAATTTTGAGTTTATTTTTGTGTATGTTGTTTGAAACTGTTATATTTTCATTCTTTAAACGAAAAGACAACCCACAGAATGGGAGAAAATATTTTCAAACAAAGCCACTGATAAGGGATTAATCTCCAAAATATACAAACAGCTCATGCAGCTCAATATCAAAACAACAAACAACCCAATCAAAAAAATGAGCAGGAGATCTAAATAGACATTTCTCCAAAGAATATGTACAGATGGGTAAAAAGCACATGAAAAGACCCTCAACATCTTATGCAACAAAAATGCAAATCAAAGTTACAATGAAGTATCTCCTCACACTGGTCAGAATGGCCATCATCAAAAAATCTACAAGCATAACGGGAAGCTGCTGTATAACACAGGGAGCCCAGTCCAGAGCTCTGTCATGACCTGGAGGGGTGGGAGGGGGGTGGGGTGAGAGGGAGGGTCAAGAGGAAGGGGATGTATATGGAAGAAACACAACATCGTGCAGCAATTATCCTCCAAATAAAAAATAAACAAATAAACTTGTCAAGAAAAGGGGGAAAAAAACTACAAACAATAAACGCTGAAGAGGGTGTGAAGAAAAGAGAACCCTCTTATCGTGCTGATGGGAGTGTAAACTGGTACAGCCACTATGGAGAACAGTATGGAGGTTCCTTTAAAAACTAAAAATAGAGCTACCATATGATCCAGCAATCCTACTTCTGGGCTAAATCTGGGGAAAAATCATAATTCAAAAAGATACATGAACCCCAAGTTTCATCACAGCACTATCTACAATAGCCAGGACGTGGAAACAACCAAAATGTCCATCAACAGAGGAATGGATAAAGAAAATATTGCCTATATACAATGGACTATTACTCAGCCCTAAGAAAGAATGAAATAATGCCATTTGTAGTTACATAGATGGACCTAGAGATTGTTATACTGAGCGAAGTAAGTCAGACAGAGAAAGACAAATATCCCATCACTTACATGTGGAATCTTAAAAAACGGTACAAATGAACTGATTTACAAAACAGAAATAAACTCAGAGATGAAGAAAATGAGCTTATGATTACCAAGAGGGATGGAGGGGGAGGGACAAACCAGGAGACTGGGATTGACACACTACTGTATGTAAAATAGATAGCCAATAATGACTTACTGGATAGCACAGTATCCATTCAATACTCCATAATGACCTATATGGGGAAGAATCTAAAAAAGAGTAGGTACATATATAACTGATTCACTTTGCTATACAATAGAAACTAACACAACATAAATCACCTGTTCTCCAACAAAAATAAAGAAAAAAAAAAAGAGAGACTGAAAAGTTCTCAGGTGCCATGACAATCTTTTTACATTTCCAATATAAAAGGAATCTGAAAAAAATGAAAACATCCCAGGTCACGCTCAACCTCTGGAAAGCCCAAGACCCAAGGTATTTATTCACTTAGCCACTCAACAAATATTATTAAGCATCTATGATGTGCCAGACACTGGGATTATATTGTGAGCAAAACAGATTCTGAGTCCTCAGCCTCCCAGAATTCATGGTTTGTAAGGTGTAAAGAGGGGCTTTAAGAGGTACCTCCTGAAGCCAACGTCCCAGAGCATTGTAGGCATTCACTAGATGGTCATTACGGACAATATGTGTTCATGAAGTTAGCACAGACTGACTCATTACTTTGAATAAACAGGCTAGTATTGTTTCTTTTATTTTTATGATCAATAATAACCGATACTTAATTACTGATGTTGTACCTTTTAAATGAGAATTAGCATAGAATTACAAAGGATTGTTTTTGCAACTGCTATAATGATATATTTAGCAGGCTAATTTCCATCCTTTCACTATTCAGACAAATTAGGCATTAAGAAATTTCCTTTAATATATATAAAAAGTCAACTACAAACACACATGTACACATATAAAACAAGAGAAAATAAGGAAAGTCAGACACCCACAAAACATTTTTGTAAGGAGTATTAGCTGAGGCTTGTTTCTCTTAAAGAATGTTACAGTTACTTAAAAGAATTTGACAGCCACTATCGTCAAATACAATAATTCAAGGATTTCACCCCATTTTGTTAGAAGTAACTGAGGCTGCTTAATTTACCTTCACCTTTTTAAACCAGAAGTGTCATTTTGAAAAATGGATGGACAAGGTTTTTGAGAGCATTATTCTCTGCAATTTATCTTTCTCTTTGGAAAGAGTCACTTCAATAACAAACCCAATCTGAAACGCGTTGTCTGCACTTGGTGAAAGCACTTTGTGGGGGCCACAGATTTCACAACTCTCTAATCTCCTGGAACTGCAAGATCTTTCCCAGCCCAGTGTGATAAATCAAATTAATGTCTCCAATTACAGCCCAGGAAAACAAGAGACAATTGCTTCAGAATGAGCTGGCCCCTTTGCAAATCACGACCTTTTTATTTATTGTGTATATCATGCTTGCTTTTCAGGCGTTTTTATTTGAGGTGACTGTAATTAATGATATGGTTCATTAGTTGGAGAACAGCTCGGGCAGCTTCACAGCACAGTAGTTCACAGCATTGTGGGACTTAACTGATTCCACATGGCCCCAAATAGCTCCCTAATAGGGCCTTAGCGGGAATAGCCTGATGTGTGCATGGCAAATGACGTATTTCCAACCAGGAGTACACAGCAGAGGCATGGCGTGCTGAACAGTGTTATTTTTGGCTGATACATAATTAATATCACAGGCTCCTTCTGGTCCATAGGCTTCTCCCTGCCTTTGACTTGTATCAAACTCAGCTGATACAGCATTTTAGGTTCTTGATTAGAATGGCTTTGTGCTTGAGTTTCTGAGAGTTAATCTAATACCTGCACCAGTATGAGAGGTTTCAGTTAATTGTTTTCCTTTCTATTAAAATGTCCCCCAACCAGCAAGAGGAAAAGAAGCCCACCCAGGTGTCATGCTGTGGAAGATGCATTTTTCTCAATGAATCCCAGCTCTGCTACACGTGAGAATCGCCTACAAAGTGCCCCCAAATACACCTCATCACAGAGATCCTGCTTTAACTAGTCTAGGATAGGGCCCAGGCATCGACATTTTAAAAAATCTCCCCAGGCTTAAGGGCTTCTTTTGTATCTTGACCCCTGAACCATCTTTTTAAAACATTAGTTGGATTAAGCCTTGATGGCTTCTCACCTGCTCCTGAAACTCTGAATAACCCAGTCCCTGACATGTCTTCTAACTTGTCTATATCTTCCTTAAAGAAAACAATTTATTACCCTAGAGCTTTGAAGAAATTCTTGCCCCCATCTCCAGGTACCCCTGCAGTCCTGAGTCTACCTGAACATTACAGTAAAAATAAGAATTATTCTTCCTAAGAATCCATGGTTCTATCAGAAAGGTAGTCCATACGCTTGTCAAGGTTTTCAGATGTGTTTGCTGACTTGCATTACCCTTCCTCAGAGCTGGTACAAGCTTCCTAGAGCCCAGGACAAGGCTGACCTCACACTAGATGTTCACAGTTTCACAGCCTCAACTTAAACAAGTGGCGAGCAGGCTTTGGTCTTCTCCAGCTGGCAAGAAGTGAGCCGCCCTAACTCTGGTCAAGTCTCCTACTCAGCTGGCGCAACCATCAGCACTCATGTAGTATTTATTTTTTTCAGATTTGCAATCTAGACTGCCTCTGACTCTCGTCCTTAGCACAGTAAATAAGGTTGCTTTATCACATCCTCGAGTTTCTGTGATGTCCCCACACCTGGACGTGAATAGTGGTCCCCTGTTTCAAGTTTCCCCCCGGCTTGAGTATTGATAATTGTAGGGCTGCTTCTTTCGGCATTATTAATGGCGATTAACTGTCATGGTCCCCGGTGTCATTTATGACCCACTGGCCCTCGATGAGTCTCTCATTAATTCTGGGGCCTTTCTTTTCAGGGAACAGTGTTGCTTCCATTGTCCCTGTAGGCATGGCTTTACACCCTGTGAGAAAGCTAGTCTTCTCTTTCCCTTTATTTTGGGGTCTTTCTCTTTCGGTGATGGTAATCCTATGATGAATATCTTCCTTTTGCTGAAGAAAACTAGCTTCTGGGCATGTAGCATTTGTCTCTGTTTCAAGGTTCCCCACCCCTTTGCAGTAATCTTTTCCAACTGAATTGGCAATATTCTTATCGTCAATGAAAACAACAAAGATTAATCATTGGTCCCTTCATGGGCTTTGGTCGATCATTAATCATCCAAGCTCTGCATTGTGTAGCATCGTTGGACCCAACCTACGTATTTCCATGGGACAGATCAATCACTACTGCTTGGTGGGAGCATACTCCATCTTCCACAACAATGTAACTCACATGTAGCCATCTGCTCTAGGTCTGACTCTAATCTGAACAATCTCTTTCATGTAAATATTCACTTGCTACCTGATATATCCAATAAAAAGAGCATGCTTTAGGAATGAATGAATGAGACACCTTTAGTAGTGTCTGGCACATGCTGATTTAATTTGGAGTTATGTGTCATCTATGTTAGGCTTTAAGTCTTCTTAACTTTTAGACCAATTCTATTATTTTCAACAACAAGAATAAAAAGAGCTCCTATTAAGGCAGGGCTCGCGACCTGCCCTTCCTCTACATATACATGTTATATTTGTTTCTGTTATTCATAGCAGTCCTATGAAATGTGTACCACTATTGTGCCCAATCTGCCTAGGGGGAAGTGAAAGTTATGAAGAGGCAACGTGCTTTTCTCCAGATCATGGAATTAGTAGTGTTGTATTTAGTTGTTATTGAAACAATAGTGATTCACAAAGCATTACAACTGAAGCTGGACTTTCCATGGATTAACCCACGTGATTAAGGCAATTGTAGTGCTCTCATGTATTCCTGACCACTCCTCCCGCCTTCCTTCCTGAAGCTCACAGAAATAGCTCTTGACACTCTCCTTAGTGTTGTGGATATCACCCTTCTCAGCTAAAGATACTGACCTAGCTGATTCTGGGCCATATACTCATGAAATTTTGTCTACTGCACTGGGCAGGGAACTTATACACAACTGTTTCTCAAGACTTTAAACTTCATAGAATGTAATGAACTTCAAGGCTCATTTAGAGCAGCTTTGATCCAACTGTTCATATACAATTAATGCTGGAAATGGGCACCAGTCCATGAGTGCTGAAAAACTGAGAGGATGCTTATGTGGCTTTCTTTAACCCTTTTCCACTAATAAAATTTTTCATCTGTGATCAGTTTAATACTGCCATTTTCCCTTCCTTTTTTGCAAAGTAAAACTGGTAATAAAAAGCTAAAATGTCATCCGGACAATAAACTCTTTGACCAGTCTTCAAAATCACCCAGTAAGTTAAGGAAACAGTTAATGTATTAAACAGAGTGTAGGAAGTGGACATAAATTAACTAAGCTTCTGTACTTTAACTTTAAATGATATTATGAAGGCTGTAAGCACCCAGGAAAGAAAACAGCCTGGTGAGGTCCATTCCCCTCTATCAGCTCTGAGACTCGGTCCTGGGAGAACTTAATTAAACCCTTTTGTGTGACTCTCACAGATGCTGCTTCCACCCTGACTCTGTTGAAAGAAGTTCTGCCCCAATGGTGGGTCAAGGCATGAGCAGGCATAAATTAAAGGGTAAGCCAGCCCTGGGCTCCGGAGCCTGCATTCTTATCTCCTCCTCTGAGATCTCTACTGCTTCCCATGAAAGCCCACGGCATTCCAGGTAAAGTCAGCACCTGGAGGGGAAGTATAGAGCTGGCGGACACAAAGTATGTTTGGAAACTGGGCCTGCAAATCTAGAAAAGGATGGCAAACACCTAATATTAGGCTGCCACACACCTTCCAGGCCACATGGCACTCTTTCTTCGAAGAATACATCAGTCCTATACACCATGTTAAAACTTTCCTCCAAACAGGGCAAATCAGAAGTTATGTTATCCTAGGACCGACAGAAGTTCTTCACCTGAGTTTCAAGGATTTCCTGGGTCCATGTTTAGAGATGATGATAAGAATATGCACTTGTACAAATGTGTCATTCTGGGGAGACATTTCATGGCTTTCATCAGACTCTCAGTAAGATCCCTGGTCTAAGGAAGATCAAAACCGCTAGTTAGAAATGCTGGAGAAGGAGTGGTGGGGAAAAGGGACACTTCGCTTCCTATACTGTCGGTGGGAACGCAAACAGGTGCAGCCACTATGGAAAACAGTACAGAGGCCCCTCAGAAAACTGAAAATGGAACTACTGTATGACCCAACAATCCTACTCCTGTGCACATATCCAAACAAAGCTATCGCTCAAAAAGATACCTGCACCCTACGTTCATAGCATCACTATCCACAACAGCCAAGGCACGGAAACAACCTAAATGCCCACCAATGAACCAACAGACAAAGAAATGGCTTTGTTGCTAGGGTTGTCATGTATGTCACTGTTAGGTGGTATGGTCTGTATCTGCTTTTGTCCCATAGAATGGCATTAGTAATTGCCCATTCCCAGAAAGATATCACATAAAATTGCAAGGTGTATGTTTTGATTTATAGCTGGGACAGGGCAATGGTTTCTTCAGATGAAATGGTGGTACCATCCAGCTGGTGGGATAAGGAACCATCTCAAGCTGAACCAAAGTCAGAATTATGGACGCAGAAAACTCTGTTCCTTCTGCGCCAGAATGATCGCCTGTCTGCACTGAAGCACGTGAACAGAGGTTCATGCAGGCTTATGAAAGAGACGAGAGGCAATGCTGTCTGAAAATAAGTCAGCTGTCTATAGCACTAATATGAATACATAGATGGTGGTATACTTATAAAACAGAGGAAAACATAGGAAAAACACTCTTTGATATAAATCACAGCAAGATCTTTTTGACCCCCCTCCTAAAATAATGAAAATAAAAACAAAAATAAACAATTGGGACCTAACTAAACTTAAAAGCTTTTGCACATCAAAAGAAACCATAAACAAGATGAAAAGACAACCCTTAGAATGGGAGAAGTATTTTAAAATGAAATAACAGACAAAGGATTAATCTCTAAAATATACAGTTTATGGAGCTCAATATCAAAAAATAAACAATCAAATAAAAAAAAAATCAGCAGAACACTGAAATAAGACATTTCTCCAAAGAAGACATACAGATGGCCAAGAGGCACTTGAAAAGATGCTCAATATAACTAATTATTAGAGGAATGTAAATCAAAACTGTATGTTTTTAATCAAAACTGTATATTTTATCAAAGGCTATATATTGTCACCCTGCTTATTTAACTTAAATGCAGGGTACATCACACAAAAAGGCATGCTGGATGAGGCACAAGCTGGAATCAAGATTGCTAGGAAAAGTATCAATAACCTCAGATATGAAGATGACACCACCCTTATGGCAGAAAGTGAGGAAGAGCTAAAGAGCCTCTTGATGAAAGTGAGAGAGAGTGAAAAGTTGGCTTAAAACTCAACATTCAGAAAACTAAGATAATGGTACCTGGTCCCATCATTTCATGAAAAATAGATGGGGAAACAATAAAAACAGTGATAGACTTTATTTTCTTGGGCTCCAAAATCACTGCAGATGGTGACTACAGCCATGAAATTAAAATACACTTGCTCCTTGGAAGAAAAGCTATGACAGCGTATTAAAAAGCAGAAACATTACTTTACTGGCAAAGATCCATATAGTTAAAGCTATGCTTCTTTCAGTAGTCATGTATGGATGTGAGAGTTGGACCATAAAGAAAGCTGAGTGCCAAAGAATTGATGCTTTTGAACTGTGGTGTTGGAGAAGACTCTTGAGAGTCCCTTGGACTACAAGGAGATCCAACCAGTCCATCCTAAAGGAAACCAGTCCTGAATATTCATTGGAAGGACTGATGCCAAAGCTGAAACTCCAATACTTTGGCCACCTGACATGAAGAACTGACTCATTGGAAAAGACCCTAATGCTGGGAAAGACTGAAGGTGGGAGGAGAAGGGGATGACAGAAGATGAGATGGTTGGATGGCATCACTGATTCAATGGACATGAACTCCCAGCAAGCTCTGGGAGTTGGTGATGGACAGGGAAGCCTGATGTGCTGCAGTCCATGGGGCGGCAAAGAGTTGGACACGACTGTGTGACTGGACTGACTGAAATCAGAACTACAACGAGGTATCACCTTACACCAGCCAGAACGGCCATCATCAAAAAGTGTACAAACAATAAATGCTGGAGAGGTGGAGAAAAGGAACCGTCTCACACTTTTGGTGGGACTGAAAATTGGTACAGTCACGATGGAAAACAGTATGGAGGTTCCTTACAAAACTAAACAGAGAGCTACCGTATGACCTAGCAATCTCACTGCTGGGCATATACTCTGAGAAGACCATAACTCAAAAAGATACTTGTATGCCAGTGTTCATGGCAGCAGCACTATTTACAACAGCCAGGACACGAAAGCAACCCAGATGTCCACTGCCATAGGAATGGATAAAGAAGATGTGCTACATTTACAGAATGAAATATTACTCAGCCAGGAAAAGTTGAAGTCAGTTGAAGTAATGCGGATGAACCGGTCATACAGACTGAAATAAGTTAGAAAGAGAAAACCTTGTACATTAACACAAACACATATATATGCATAGACTCTAGAAGAATAGTACTGATGAACCTACAGGCAAGGCAGGAATAGAGGTGCAGATGTAGAGAACAGACTTATGGACATGCGGGTGGGGGAAAAACGGGGCTGCAAACTGAGAGAGCAGCACTGCCATATATATACCACCACGTGTAAAACAGGTGGCTGGCAGGGAGCTGCTGTGTAGCACAGGGGGCTCAGCTCAGTGTTCTGGACCCACATGAGTGGAACGGGGGAGAGGGAGGGAGATTCAAGAGGGAGGTGATATATGTATACATGTGGCTGATTCACGATGTCATACAGCAGAAATTAACAACACTGTAAAGCAATTACATTCCAATAAAAAAAAAACACTTAGCTTAGAGCAATAGCAACGATTTTTGATCAGGGTTACATCCACTATTTAGATCTTTAATATTAACCTCTGTAAATATTGAGCCTTCTGATCTATAAAACATGTGTATTCCTCAAGTTATTTAGATCTCCTTTAACGTACATAACATTTTATGATTTTCCATGTGGATATCTTGCCCGTTGTTTATTTCCCCTGGCATTGGATGTTTCTCAATGTTACTATAAATGTAAAGTATTAAAAATTCCTGTAAAGGTTGTCTTTGTTTGTTTTGTGGGGCTTTTTTGGCCTCTCCAGGAAGCACGCAAGTTCTTAGTTCCCTGACCAGGAACTGAACCCATGCCCCCAGCAATGGAAGCGCAGTCTTAACCACTGGACTGCCAGAGAAGTTGCTATAGAAGTTTTAAATGTTTTTTTGGTAATTTTTAAAATTACTTTGTAAAGTTTTAAATTACTTTTTCAGTATTTCAATAATTTTAGATAGAAAACAATGCATTTCTTTCCAATTTTCCTTGTATCCTGTAATCCTGATAAATTCGTTCTAACAGTGTGAACAACAGGTTCTACTGAGTTCTATGCAAGTATACATATTTTATCCAGAAATAATAAGACTTGTTTTTCCTTTCACTCATTATACATTTTAGTTTTTTACACTGCCATTTTCCACTGACCAGGACACTGTAAAGAACAAGGATACAGATAAAGTACAGTCCATTTACATTTTGATCGATTAATTCCCAATTACTAAAATGAGTGGGAATTAATCCTGTCTGGCTAATTCCCACTCGTATCAGGACTGGATCATGCTTCTCTACTCTCATCTTGCCACTTACTCCTCCTTTGTAGCACTTACCACTATTATAAATTTTAGATTTATATGGGGGTTTATTGATTAATATGCATTTTCAGTGCCACCTTTATGCATTAACAGCATTTTAAAATAAAATGCTTCTTAATCCACAAGGATTAAGAAGGCAGCAGCTGGACTGTGGAGCCCATACTGTATCCTCTTCTAAATCAGCACATGACTTGCAAAATGTATACTAAATACCAAAGGAGTGAAAAATAAAAATGGACATATGGCCAACCATGTGAGGAAGGTACCATCATGTATTCCCATTTTTCAGATGACAAAACTGAAGCCCAGGGAGTTTATAGAGCTGGTCAGTGATAGCTCTGCAATCTGTTGTATTGTAAAACCATTGCTCTTGGCCACAGACCCCTGCTGCCATGAGGGCATTTCAGGGGTTATGTATTTGGTAAGAAGAAGGTCTCACTGTTCAGGGTGGGCACTTTCATATTAGGTTCATTTGTGGGTTGAAATTGGATCTTTATGAGAGATAAGATATTTCAACCACTGCTGACCTAACAACCACTACACAAGCCCTTTAAATGCTTCATTTTGTGTTGCGTAGGCAATACCAGCTAACAGATAAACTAGATTTATTACCTTTGTGTCACAGGGGGCAGAAAGTGGCCAATTTGTCATCTCTCTCTTCTTTCTGACTCACGAATGATTGCATGTGGCGGGGGCAGTTTACATTCAGAAACTTCCCTTTCACACCTGTCAGGTCAGTTTCTCAGGGTCATTAATCCCTACCAACCCACGGCAGGCACAGCACTGACTGCTCACTGGCTCTGCTCACAGGATAAAGTCAGTGGGGGACACGGTGAGGATGGCCACAATGTGGCCTGGCTGGCCAGTCAAAAGTTGACAGAGCAGCTGCCTGGCCAGGCCTGATCCTAAAGCTGCCCTGACTGAAACATTCTTTCACTGAGGTTTGGCTTTGGAGTCAAAAGACCAAGCATGAGTTGTGGCAGTGCCTTTTACCAGCTGGGAAACCTTGAGGAAAGTTACTTAATCTCTCTGAACCTCCATGCTGTCAACTGTAACACTGGGATGGATGATACCTAATCCATCAACTTCCGAGGGCTAATTTACAGAATCATAAAACATTAAAGTTCTCGGTCTAAAGGGCTGCTCTTTTAGCCTAATAAGCATCGATTCTCTCTTCTTCAGGGAACAGGGCCCCCTCTTTCCTTGGGGAGAAACACTATTCCCTGACACTCAGGCTACAGGTTTCAGGTTGGCCTCCATCCATGGCTCCAAGGTAGAATATATGTTTCGGGCCTAGCCAATCAGAAAATCCCATCAGCCTGACCACATGCTAAGTGATTGCTTCCTAGAGAGACTTGTGACTAAGTATAATCAGAGTGAATCCTGGACTTAAAACTCAAAAGGATGGAAGTGGGGAGCTGCTGTCTGCCATCTTGTGATCATATGGACTCTGGTCATGAAACCAGGGGAGATGACAGAGAACTTGAAAGTGGATGGCATCAGGTCCTGCTGAACCAGTTTAAATCCCTGAATTAACTAACACCTGAAGGCAGTACCTGGACTTTTATTTAAGCCAAAAAATGCTCCTTCTCAACTAAGTAGTGCTAGTTGAAAATTTTCAAGGAAACATATTGTTTGGTTGGGTGTAAAATATCCATTCTAGAAATGACAAAATGAGGTTCAGAGATGAGACATATATCTAAGCGTGTGGGGAAATGTAAAGTTCCCATATAATAGCCGACTGCATAATAAAATTGCCTGCATGGCCAAGTACCTCTGTTCTCTCTGGCCCCCTGTCTTGTTAAATCCACCCAATTGTCTAAGTTCAATTCAAGTTCTATTCTCTCAGGATGTCCTCACTGACTTTACTTCATGATGTGTCTCATGCAGATCAGCCTTTTCCACAAATGCACAGCTTTCTCCCTGACCTGTTCCTCTTTGTGAAGTCTTGGTGTCTCAAGGGGATGGCCAGTCTTGCTCAGACACATGAAGGAGATCTGGACACTATAATTCCTGGCTTTTCACATTCACATCAGGCACCGTTTCTTGCTGATGGATCGAAATAAATCAGTCACTAATGTTAAAGTGATTCTTCGTCCTTCCCTGGTGGTCCAGTGGCTAAGATTTTGCGCTCGTAATGCAGGCGCCCTGGGTTTGATCTCTGGTCAGAGAAATAGATCCACATGCTGCGACTAAGACCCAACACAGCCAAATAAATAAATGCATAGTTTTTAAATACATAGTTTTCTTCTTTCTTCTAGAAAAAGAAATGGCTGGACTCTGTCTTGCCTTTTGGACTTTGAAATGTCACAGAAATTTAAGTGTCTTGCCATTTTTGCACTTAAAAAAATATTAATGGCAAAAAAAAAAAAGAGACTCAGGTTAATTGAACTATAAAAAGAAAGGTTTTTCAAAGATGGAAGAGATAATGATGATCCTCTGGCCTCAGGACAAAGGAAGTTTTCCTCAGAACAGGGACATATTTAGAAACTACAGAGAAATGCTGGATTACAGAGGTGTATATGACCTCAGATTTTAAAAAGAGGCTATAAGCAGAAGTAAATGACAATTGCAAACATATGTGAAAGGTGAAGAGTATAACTTTCCAACCAATAATTTCTCTAACCAATAGGTGAGGGAAAAAAATTGAAAACAAAATTTGCAATAAAGGGAGGCCATCGATAGCCAGCGCGTGTTCATTTTCACGTGGATGCTGGTGAGGCAATCAGAAAGACAATGTGTAGTCTTTTTTTTAACCTTTAAAATTGAGAAAAATATACTAAAAGGACATCTTAAATGAATACAAAGGAATGAACCCACAGATAAGTTCCTGGTACAAACTGTGAAGGGTAAATGTCATGACCAAAAACGCACATTCCCTTTGACCCTATAATCCTACAGCAATTTATCCTGACAATATAATCAGAAAAGATTACTGCGCAGGAATTTTACTTTCCTTACCTCAGCCCTCCATAATACCAAACACTGAAAGTAACTTAGAAGTCCACCAATTGTACATTGCCTAATTAAATCAGGATAAACGGTACATTCAAATGATAGATAAAATTATCAGAAGTGATGAAATAGACCTATATTAATTGACTTAGAAAGATGTTCACAATACATTAGTGAATGGGAAAAAAAAATCCCCCAGTAAAATAGATAATGAATGAGAATCTACTGTATAGCACAGAGAACCCTACTCAGTGCTCTGTGGTGACCTAATGGGAAAGAAACTGAAAAAAAGAGTCTGCATACAGGCTGATTCACTTTGCTATACAGTAGAAAACTAACACAACATTGTAAAGGAACTATATTCCAATAAAAATCAGTTTTAAAAAGAGCCCCCAAATCTGCAGGATCTCAGATTAAATACAAGAACAAAAAACCCTTGTATTAAATATTTGGAGAACAGTGAAAACATAGATAACAAGATGATAATAGCATTGCTCTCTGGACTGTAAGATCAAGTGGTGATTTTTTTTTTTTTTTTGCTTCTGTATTTTCCAAATTTCTGTAATAAATATGTAACTCAAAAAATGAGAAATATTTTAAAATTGCAAGCAGCATGCCTTTATACTTATCTTCACCAATGCATTCGATGCCTGTATCTGATTGACAGCATCCCCAAGAGGATTTACGTGCCATTGGGTTTGCATCATATGCCAATATATGGACCACTTGGACCTCCTCTGTTTTACCAGGACTGGTACGTTTCGGCGCAAAGAGAGATGTGTTTACTACCTAATTCATCCATTCACCAACAGGGCGCAGGCACCATAAACATTGTCATTTCCCAAATGGAAGAAGGTATGGCTTTGAAGAGCGAAGCCTTTAATCAGATAGAACATCTCACTTTGCCCCAGTCATTAAACTGACTTCAGAGACAAAGGCCCAGGGCCTTCCATCTGTTTAGTTTGTATAAAGACAGTCAAGTGATGCTAAGCGCTGGGGATACCGTGTGTTTATATTAGGAGTAATGAACTGAAAGCGGGCATCTAATCCTTTCCCTAGCCAGGAGGTACTTCCAACATTTTAAAAGTCTTTTTTAAAGAGTAATAGAACTTTATAAGCATATTGGTCCTTTCATCTCCAAGAAAGTATACTCAAGGCATAATTCAGACCTTTACATTAGATCGTATTAAGCCTAATTTGGTTCTTCAGCTCAACAAAGAGCCTGGGGGCCTTTAGGAAGTTGTAAGAGTCATAGATGTTAAAGAACCTGCCATTTTAAACAAACATGCATCTTTCCCGTCTGATAATGAATGTGCTGAATGTACTGCCTGGGGGGTCTTGCCAACATACTGAAGGGTGAGTAGTTCCAGCAACAAAGGAGTGTAAGGGGAAGAGCACACCCAACTGACGTCTCCCACTGAATTTCCATTCTTCTAGAAGAGCTCATCTTCCTCCTTTGACGTTTAGTTTCTAGGCAGTGGTCATGCTGAGGCTGCCTTTGGTGAGCCAGTAGAGGGAAACTGATGGCCCCCAAATCCTCAATTGGCTTGCTCCAGGGACCTGACACTTGACTCTTAAACCGGGATGCTTCCTTTCGTAATTTCAGTTTTCAGCCACACCTGGGATCACAGATGACAGTCAGGATTCCGTTCTTTAAAATACAAATTTGATGGCATAGACCTCACCAACCGATATATCATGTGTGGTACAGGGGGCTTGTACTCTGGTCACAGGCCTGTGTAAACCCCAGCACTACCATTACTTAGTCTGGGACAAGTTGCTAAGCCTCTCTAGGTCTCAATTTCCAAATCTCTGAGGGGAAATGGGAATACTCACTCAGTCAGTCTCACAGAGTGGAGACAAACAAGATTATGAATATGGAAACACCTTGTGAACTGTAAAAAGCTATGAATCATGATGAGAGTGCCTGAAAGTGTTAGTTGCTCGTGTCTGGTTTTTTGTGATCCCATGGACTGTAGCTCACCAGGCTCCTCTGTCCATGGAATTCTCCAGGCAAGAATACTGGAGTGGGTTGCCATTTCCTTCTCCAGGGGATCTTCCCGACCCTGGGATCAAACCCAGTTCTCCCACACTGCAGGCAGACTCTTTACTGATTGAGCCACCAGGGAAGCCCAGGTTTGTTGTTTTACCAGCTTCTTATGCAGTCAGGTAGCTTCAAGTCTCAGAGGCTGGAAAGTAGCCATGGATTTGCCAGAAGGATGCTCAGATCTAAGGCTGCGATCCCTCAAGAAGTGTCTCAAAGCATACAGTAAACCTAAGTCCCACCTGCTGTTTCAAGTCATCAGTCAATTTCCAAAGCAGCAAATTCCTAGGAAAACGTGCCCTGTTGCACGACCTAGAGTTTTGCTGCAGTAACTACTGGTCAAGTCCACAAAAGCCAGCCGCTCCTCTAGGACGGAGAAACCTCAGAGAGATTCTGCTGGCTAGTGGGACCTACTGAAGGGGTTTTACCAGCAGTCACCCTCCTCTGCATCCCCTCCCCAGGCTGACTCGGCCTCTACCAGCACGAAGAGTGGAGAACTGACTGGGCTCATATCATCCACAAGGTAGCTTAGCCGCCTTGGGATTGTCTCTCTGGTACACATATTCACGAACCCGAGGGAGGGAGAGGGGGAGGGTTGCCATTCTCTTTTCCAAGGAGGTCATCTGCCCTGTCTGCAGCTTGGATATCTGGCTGACCAGGTCTCACACCACAGGCTGCAGGTAGCAGACAAGATAGCTTTTCATCTAGAAGTGACAGGTCAACTTTGGGCCTTCCTTCCCAAGTCTGTGTTCTGTTCTCTTGGGCTACGATCTCTGCTTAAGCTGAACCCTTAACCCCCAAACGGAGGCGCCTTTCTTGGCTCTGAGATGTTCTTCCCCTGTATGGGCCAACAAATGTGTTTTCCTTTACAGCTCATTTTGAAGCTTTGTTTCACATGTGGTGTGGCTCACAGAAAGCTTTTCTTTCATTGATGGGGCTGCCTGTGACTCTCAAATGAAAACATAGGATCTGAATGAACGGGATAGTCAGCTATGGAACCTCTGACAGCACTATTCAAAATCAATGGGTAGAGCCTCACAGCTCCTACCCTGCATGGCTCACAGACATTGCTGGAATTCTTATTTATTCACTTAACTCACACCAACTGAACACTCAATACCAGCACACTTCCACATCCTGGGATATACAAAGCATTGAACCAAAGACTAGGGTTCAGCAGAAATGAACGTCCAATCACACACACACAAATTTCAGGTGCTATTTGGGGCTTTAAAGCCTCTACAGTGAGGCAATTTGATGGGAAAGAATGGCAGGGTGGCACAACCCCTTCAGCTAGGGGACAAAGCTGCCTCTGAGAGGGAACAGAGATCCTAGCCCAAGGGTGAGAGGCTAACCACGCCACTGTCTACAGAAAAGCCCAGCAAACACAGAGGCTCCAAGGCCTGACAGGAACAGAAGGGAGGTGTGTGGGATGCATGGAAGCAGGGCCCAGTGGGGAGAGTTCTATTTGGAAAGGTGAGCAGAGGCCCCACCATGTTCCTGCCATCTACAATCAGGTGCTTGCATCCACTTCTGAGTGGGAGGGGACAGCATCTCGAGGTTTAGAGTGGAGTTATCTCTTGTTCTAAAGAGATCACTCTGACCTCTGCAGGTATCATAGCTCCAGGCAGGCACAAGGGGAACAGGAACTCCAGGAAGGGATTTGGCAAACACCATGACTGAGGATTTTACACCTAATTTATACTAATTTAATTAACTTCATATTGTGAGATGCTTTTCCTTTTCCAGGACTACATGAGTAGGAGAGATTGATAGTTTAAACCAATCTAGGCTTGCTCCTGGATTTTAGAGTTGAGTCAACTTCCCATAAGCTACGAGGCTGACAATGGGAGAGAAGTGGTTTCTCAAGGAGAAATTGGGATATTGTTTTAACAGTAAAAGGTGAATGAACATTAGACAAAAAAGATAAAGTAGGGGTATGTTACATTAGGATAGATACAGATACTACTTTCAAGGAGTTTACTGTATTTAAAAAAAAAGCATTGACGCCAGAGCATGGACTGTGTCTAGCTTGTTAATGGCTATACCTCCAGTACCTAGAAGGTGTTCAAAAAAACATGATGGAAAAACTAAGACTAGGAAAATACAAAAAATTAATATCAAAAAGTGTTAACAATCCCACTGTCCAAAGATAATCTTATTACTCTTAAAATGTTGGGATCTTACCTTCTTTTTCCTTCCTATGTAAATAAGCCTTCAGTTATTTATACTAGCCAATAGGTTTAATCATACATTTTACCTTGCTTTCACTTTTCCACTGAATATTGTATCCTATGCATATCTCAAGTCCTCAATATCATTTGAAAATGCAATTTTTAACAACCGTTTAATGTTCAATCATAAGAATTTCATATAATTCATTTAAATAATCATTAAGAGGCATTTAGTTTGCTCCTAAAGTTTCACTATGATAAATAATGCTGCAAAGAACACTTACTGACTAAATCTAATGTGTGTGTGTGTGCACGCGCGCGTGTTTAAGAAATGATGAGTGACAGGTGTACTTTTTTGTAAGCATTCATAGCCTTGCCTCCACCTTGCATTCTAAGGTGTTAACGGCTTGATTTATTGTTCTTAGGAGGATAATAGAGAAAATATTTAGAAGGAGAGAAAACAGATAAACTAATTTTTTAAAAAACTTAAAGTAACTAAAAAAGAAAAGTGGCCACTCAAGAGGGAAAGTTGGGAGGAGCTGGCTGAATGGAGACATTGGTTTTTACAGAAGATTTGGGTGTGAGCTGCTAAGGTGATGCATAAGATTTTAGAAGATGGATGCCCAAAGGGGATTCAAAAGTTTTGTTGTGTATTGCATAGCACAATCTTCCCTTTTCAATCTGTCCAAAAGGCTTGGAAATAGCCACACGTTACAATTCAGTGTTTTTAGAGATGAACTTATTTTTCTTTCGGAAGTCCAAATTTGGCTAGGAATGAGTAAAAGATGAGAAATCACCCTCTCTGGCCCTACCTTTTCTAGTCTGATTTCAGTTTGGTACTGTAGGAAGGGTGTAAAGGGTGTCTCACTAGAAGAAAATAAAAGTGTGTTATGTACTCTTTTGATAAAAGCTCTTAACATTTTAGGACAGCAAATACCCATGTGAATTTCTTTCCAGGCATTCTGGGGTAAAGGATGGATTTTACTGATGGATGATAAACGCTAAAGTAGAGCAATCACATGTTTCTTGTAGGTCTCGCTCATCTTGGTTTGGGCCAAGATCAAGAAGGAATGTCGAGAACATATTATGGCTTCCATAGCTGATCTGAACCTGGACTGCACTGCCTTACACACTTGGGTTCAACTACTTTTATTTCCTGGGGACATTCTGGATGCTTTCTCTAAGAAGAACCACATGAAAGCAGCTTTGGGGAGGTTTTTCCAAGAGTGCAATATTAATATATTCTACCAGCTGTTCTCACAGTAAGGATGCAGGAGGAGGGCTATAGGGAAAGTCTCCACCTGCTCTTCCAAGAGCTCAGGGACATTTTATCATGAGTGTGCTGGTGCTGAGGAGCACAGTCCACTCTCTGAAACAAAGGCAACCACAGAAACATCCTGAAAGCTTGCCTTGACTTGTTTTTCTGTCATTTCCATCACCTGCTCTTAAACCCAGCACACCCGAACGGCCTGACGACACCTACATATCCTCCTGTCTTCGGAAAAGGCCAAGCAAGACAATATGTTCCATTTTGCTGCCTAGAACATCTGTGTCATTAAATGTTTTTCTAAAGTAAAACCCAACTAGCAATGTATACCCGCTTCTAATCTGAAACAGCTTTCACTCAAGGCTTCCATCTTGAGACAAAACGCTTTGGTGCTTCTGGAGCTCTTAGCCAGGGCTCTTCTTCCTGAGTCTGCTTCTGAGCCTTGCTTACCACTAAACGCTTCTTGTAAAATATGGTAAATGTTGGGCCTCAGAAATGCGTTCCTTGGGGAGGGAAAAAAAGTGTTGTGCAAGATAGACAGCTGAGCACACATAATGATTGCCATATGTCAAAGGATTTCAAACCTTTAAAATGGACTTGGGCAGTACTTTGCTAAGTGTTCCCATAAAACAACTTCTTTTATAGGTTTCTGAGGTCTTAGCAGTGGAAAACGGATTCCTGGTCTTTCTGTATCTTGTTTAGTTTTACCATTCTTTTGTTTCAAGGGCTTGGGGACTATCTCCCTTTGGCACCAAGCAGAATCTGATCTGGATCTTCCAGTAATGGCCCCTGAGTTACAAGGAAGCATTTTTCTCATGATATTCTCAATTTTAGTTAGCCTTTAAAATGTAGGGAAAATAGCCCTTTAGTGAAACTCAGAGCCCTGGGAGAAAGATTGATTAAAGTCATGAGCAAATGAACCATTTATCTGGCTTCCCGTGTCTCTCTTCTCCTTTTAGTGGGAAAATGAAGGGATTAATTTGATAATAAGGCAAAAATCCTTAGGTAGGGGGAATGTACATAAATTAGTACATTCTAATGTACTAATGTACATTAATGTACACTAATGTACTGTATCGAATTCTTAATCCTAGAAAATTCTTCATGAAGGCCTACCCACAATCTAAAATGTCTCAGGTGGCTTCTGTATCTTAGAAAGGAGCCAAGATTCTTTCAAAGGCCCCAGGGAAGAGGTTTAAGTTCTTCAAATCAGGGAAACTGGGCACTCAGAGTGCCTCCAAGCTCTCTCCATGTACCTCTTTGCCCATTGTAAAGTGCAGCTTTCCGCATAACAAAGACTAAGACAGGTTTTGTGTGTGTGTAACAGAATTGACAAAGTCCTTGTTATCCTAAGACTTATGTCCTGGACTGAGAGATGGAAATTGGAAAGTAGACCAATCAGATCCCTATCTCCTTTACTAAGTGCTATTAAGGAGAAAAACTGGAGGCTGTGTAAAGGGTGATTACAGGATGACATGGAATGGTCATTGGAGGTCCCTTTCAGAAGCTCATATTAAACTGACATCTGAAACATGAGTTAGCCACAGGAAGAACATTCAAGACAGAAGGAACACAAGGACTGAGGTTCATAAAGGGCTTGGTGGGTATTAAAGAATGCCAGCTTGGCCAGAGCAGAGTGAGCAAGGAGGAAAAGCATAAGATGAGGACGAAGATGCAGAACTATGGACTTGCGGGCCATAGAAACAAATCTGCATTTCACCAAACTGTAGCTAACATTAAAGGCTTCAAGGCAAACTGAATCCAGTATGGATCTCTGTGTCTGGGCTTTAGAAAACCAGATGACAATAATGCAAATTTGCATCACAAGAGGTGCCAACATTTTGAGTTTGCATAAAAAAGCAAAGGCATAGCACAAAAATACCATTTAAAATTCTCCCCTCTTACACAGTCCTCTCTGTTTAACATCAGCTCCTGCCCCAACCCAACCAGTCAACATCTTTGTTGGTCTGTCTCATGTTGATTGCGCAATATAAACATTGGACAACAGAAAACATATACAAGGCAAATAGATTAGAAAATGAAATTGCAACTTTGACAAAGGATGCAAAATTTCTTGGAGTCCTGGAAAGTTTAATCAAGTTAGCTATACTCAAAGCCATGGACCAAGGAGGATTGGGCAGAGTTAAACTAAAAGAGAAAAATCATTGAGTATATAATTGGAGCTTTAAGTGAGAATGATCTGAATATCAAAGAGTGAGAAAAACCTTCAGAAAATGTGTAAAATCCTTGAATAATTTTGAGAGAGATAGATACTTTATGACAATATTACAGAAGTTCAAGGAAAGCTGAATTTTGCTATTAAACAATTTTGTCAGAACTGAAAAAATATTCAATTGATATTTATATTTTCTGAGAGAGTAGAGTTTTATTTAAGCCCTCTCTTTTGATCTGTTTTGTCAAATATTAAATAAAATAAGCTTGTTTTCATAATTGCTATCTTTGTTTTTAAAGCCTCAATGTTTTTTTACAGTTTATTTTGAAAATCTAGTCCCTATTTTTGATGGATTTATGTTAAGTAGTAGTTTTCCAGCACAGCAACAATTATCTTTGGATAATGAAGACCTCCTGTGCACACAGTTAGGAATGTGCTGTCTCTGCATATTAAGAGGACAGCCCTGAGTCACTCACCAGTGCTCGAGCACCTTGAGTTACTTCTTGAAGAAGAAGATGACTTTCCTAAGTATTCATATTCTCATCTGATCCTTCACCTTGTGTGAGGAGTTGTCTAGGAAAGGAAGAAAGCTGGGTCTAAGATCCTGTGGCTTCAGCCAAGTGAGTTAATTGACCATAGCCCAACCAGCAAATGAAAGCACTTACCCCCAATGGAGGGATATTTCCGCTAAGCAAGAGCTTTCAGAAGCTATATTAAAAATGTCCTTGTCCTAGGAATTTTCAGATGTCTGGATAACATTGTAAAGACTTCCAGATGGAAGATGTACCCCATTCAGGAATGACAAGTATGATACAAGTACTCAAAATTCTTTCCAACACTGCCTTTGAGAATGTCTGTCTGTGGATACCTCTTCAGAAACTTCCTCAGGCAGAGCCAAGAGCTTGCAACATGATGTCCAAGAGACTTGGAACCATATTCAAGTTTCTCTCCTTCCTATTTGTGTGATCTTGGACAAACAGATTTATCATCTTACTTATCTCAGCTGTGAAGCTGGGCATAGCAATACTAACCCCCTGATAAGGCAGATGTAAGAATTGAGGTGGACAGTGCATAGAAAAGTACTTAGCATTCTGCCTGGTCAGGAGTAAGCCCCACAGCACATGTTCTCTGGTGGTTGCAAAGCAACAATACCTTGAAAGAAGTTAGACCTGACAATTCTAAACTCAGTGTCACATTTTGAAAAGCGGAGGTATAAAACCACATCTAGGATCTTGTGTTCACAGCAGCTTTTTCTCAGCTTATATTGTACATCATGGAGTGCCTTATGTACCACAGAAATGCATTTCAATTTTATCCAATAGGTGAGAAAAGCCTTGGTAAAGTTTTAATTAATGGTTTAAAAAAAGAACTTCAATTGCAATAATAATAGTAGCTGCCACAAATGCTTATTACGTTCCAGCAACTGTTTATACCATTTTATAGATAATAATTCATTTAATTCTCACACAACCCTGTGAGGCAGGGACTATTATTATTTCCTATTTTATACACGAGAAATTGAGGAACAGAGGTCAAATGAAGGAGCCAGGATTTGAATTAGGAAAGCATGATTTCAGAGACAGCAGTTGTAATCATTAGTATCCCACAGAGTTTAATCATTGATTTTGGACTTAGAAGGGCCAACCTAGAAGGCAAGGATATGGATCTAGCTATTAGGGAGTCCAGAAGAGACATAATGAAAACATGATCTAGACTTTGACAGCAGATGACCAGGATTTCAAACACCTGGCTGCAAGCAGAAATGAAACATTACTTAGTTCACAAGAGGACCTGAGGCGGGTAATAGGAAAGAAGATTTAACAACTTAGTGTCTGCCTTAGTTCACCAGTTGGCTGAATAGGAAAGATGTTCAAAGAAGTAGATCTGGGATAAGGGAAGAGAAGATACGAAGTTCAGTTATTGACAGGACACACGAGGTCTGAAATTCTTGGAAACATCCACAGAGAAACAAGGAATCATTTTGTAAGCTGGACAGATGCCAGAAATTTAAGAAAGGGAGCAACATAATTTACCATTAAAAAAAATTTAAGACAACCCACAGATTGTGAGAAAATAGTTGCAAATTATTTATCTGAGAAAGGATTTGTATCCGGGACATATAAAGTATCACTGCAATTCAACAATGAAAAGACGAATAGTCCAATTTCAAAAATGAGCAAAGGATCTGAATAGACATTGTTTTAAAGAAAATATACAAATGGCCCATAAACACATGAAAATATGCTGTCATTAGCCATCAGGGAACTGCAAATCAAAACCACTATGAGATACCATTTCACGTCTACTAGAATGGTTACAATGCTAATTTAAAAAAAGGTTAGCATTGGCAAGGACACGGAAAAACTGGATTACTCATACACTGGTGAGAAAGCAACCTAGTGTAACCAATTTGGAAAACAGAAATGGCAGTTCCTCAAAATGTTAAATATGGTGTTACTATAGGATCTACCTATTTCACTCCTAAGAACCTATCCAAGAAAAATGAAAATATATGTCCACATAAAACTTGCACACAAATGTTCACAACAGCACTGTTCATAATAGATGAAATGAAGGAAAAAACCAAATGGCCATTCAATGGATGAGTGAATAAATATGGCCAAGTCACACTGGAATATTATTCGCCAAAAAAATTAAAGAAAGGAAGTACCGCTACATGCTATGACGTTAATGAAGCTTAGAAACAATATGCTGAGTGAAAGCAGTCAGACACAAAAGATCATATATGACTCCATTTATATGAGATGGTTGGAAGAGACAAATCTATGGAGACAAAAAGGAGATTAGTGGGTGCCTAGGGATGGGAGCAGAAAGAGGAGAAAAGAGAAGTGACTGCTAATGAAAATGGGATTTCCTCTGGGGTGATTAGATGGTAGTGATAATTGTACAATTCTGTGAAGATACGAAAATGTACTGAATTGTACACTTTAAATGTGTGATTTGCAGAGTATGTGAATTAATATTTCAATGAAGTGTTTTAAAAAATTCATCGGGTCCAATAGTAGAACTAAAAACAGCATCTACATGTCTAACTGAATCATGGTGCTTAGATTTGAGTTGAATCAACACACCAAGGGCTCATTTTATTTCATCTTTTTTCCCTTCTCTCTATTATCACCTACAGTCAACTTTTGTTTTCAGCAGTGGGTATGCTGAATTCTACCCTATAGTTTTTCCAAATAAATCCTTTAAAAGATTCATGAATGATATGTATGATTACAGAGAAAGCTCCAACTCTCTTAAGTTGTTGGCAACTAGCAAGCAAATAAGCCAAATTAATTTTTAAACTAGCAACTTCAAATATTTACAAAGTTGGTCTAATTCCCATCGTGTTTGGAAGTCATGTTACGAAGGACTTACTGAGTCATGATTGCATAATGGACCCAAGTTTTAGGTTACTGGTAACTGGAAAGGATTCAGTTTGAATTAATTCTAAACCCATAATCTTATAAGTTTACAAACAAAAGGTTTGTATTTTAATTCTGGCAGGTTTAGGCATTTTCTTCCAAAGGCCTTGTCCTTTCAAGAATAGCAGCACCTTTCACCTTCCCTACGCCAGCTGATTTTCTATCATCAGATCTTACAATAATTTTGTCCTTTCTAAAACCAAATGCAGTTCTGGTTCCGAACTGCAATTCATCAGGGGAGGGTCCATGATGTTGGTCAAAGCCTTGTGGCACTAGCTTTCACCCAAATGGGTTTCATACGCTTCCACAGGGCAATGTCTGCATTCACTTAAGATGCCTACCACATGGCTGGGAATTTTTATTTGAGATTTGTAAAGGGAGCGATGTGAGATTCAGACAATGCCCTCCCTGCTTGTACTTGTGTCTGCATGGATGGATAGCACAAGAGCTGCTTCTAGGATGAATCCTGGCAGGTTAAGGTGAACTTGAACATAATCACATGCTAAGATTTTTGAGTTTTATTTGGTGAATCCAGGGAAGTCCCTTGATGTTTCCAAACTGAAAAAAATGGAATATTCCAAGATAGTTGTTAGTAAAATTCATTTTAATTACATCGAGTCTACACCATGACTTCGAGTGACTGATGATATTAGTGTATGCTTCCTGTGTGCCAGGAACCATCTTTACCCTTGACCTACACAAAGACATTTACTGCCAACAATCACCCTTTTATTGTCCCTGTTTACAGCCAAGAAGATTACATTTCAGACAGGTTAAGAAACTGACCCTTAGCTACTCAGTTGACTCTCCTTCTCTTCACTCATCAAGCCATCTTCTACTTTTACGCATTTTGAAATATGTTAGAGCTATCAGTGCACTTTCAGTGAAAATAATAAGCAAAGTGACAAAACTTGAAATGGATCCATGGTAGGAGGTGGTGGTGAAGACCAGCACAGAGACCTCTGAGCAGGCTACTTCAGTTGTTCTGTAAAGAGAGTCTCAAGGTTTGTACTAAGATTAGTGACAGATAGAACACTGCAGGAAGATTTCAAATACGCTTTGCAGGGCTAGTCTTCCTGGGGGACCATGTGGAGTGAGGAAGAGAGGAGTCAAAGGTGGTCCATATTATTTGGATTACACCACTGGATCATGGTGGTGGGGCTGCTGAAGCTCTTTACCGAGATGAGAAAAGAGGGAGTACAGGTTGGAGGGGAAAATACAGAGATATATTTGGAGTACATCAAGATTGGCATGCATCTAATACATCCAACTGGGATGTAAAATTGAAGTAGAACAGTCTGTAGGTTAAGCTATATAAATACCTTTTTTGGGGTTACATTTACAGCAAGCACAAAATGACTCAATCACAGATTGTCTGTTATAAGTAGTAATGTCTAAGAACTACCATCATTGAAAGTAACTTAGGATAGAATGGTATAAAGTCGTGAGCAAAAGAAAGAGTTAAAATAACCACGTCATTATTGTGTTAGTCACTCAATCGTGTCCGATTCTGTGACCCCATGCACTGCAGCCCACCAGGCTCCTCTGTCCAAGGAATTCTTCAGGCAAGAATATTGGAGTGAGAAGCCATTCCCTTCTCCAGGGGATCTTCCCAATCCAAGGTTTGAACCCTGGTCTCTGGCATTGCAGGCAGATTCTTTAACATCTGAGCCACCAGGGAAGCCCCAAATTACCATAAACAATATTAAAGCAGAAGAAACCAGAAGATATCAATGCAGCATAGGATAAGATGACAACTTGCTTTTACAAAACTGGTTCAAATAGTTGATAGCATATTATATAGTAATATTATTTCTAAGCAGCTTACTAGTAGTATTATTATCCGAATTAGTGTGCAGTATTAATGTAATAGTACAAATAATTAAAATAGTAGTAACTAATAATTATCCAAATCACCGTATCATGTTTAATTTGAAGTATTCCTCATTTAGATACTGTGTCATTTAAGCCTAAGCCAATACTGTGAGTTGGGTTCTGTGATTAGTTCCTTCATACAGGTGAAAAACTTGAGGCTTACAACTACCAGGTATTTTGAGCAAAATCACATAAAGATTAAGTTGTGAAGCTGTAACTCAAATTTATGTGTGATTCTGACTTCAAAGATTGTGCTTTATATAATAGCCACATATTCCTCTTGGTAGTGTCAGAGAAATACATTAAATGTGACCTACTGTAGTTATAGCAACACTAAAACTAATACACTGAAAACTAAAGTGATACTGAATTTTTAGCACTGCAGTGTCATTGCTACAAGTTAAGAAACAGCACACGTTATATTTCACCGGTAGCAAATTGATGCTAAATAATTGCAAGATAGCTCTATCTAATTTAACTGTTCGTTGATATACATTTTGGAGATAATAGATTTATTATGGTATCAATGTTGGTTCTAGATCTATGGGAATAAAAGAAAACTTACTATAGATTACTATTTACCCTGGTATTAGAACATTATAGAACATTATAACATATCTGATAATAATGTAAAACAATGTAGAGCTCTTAGCACAGCACAGCATTTATGCATTATTAGCTGCTTTTGGGCTCCCCTGGTGGCTCAGACGGTAAAGCATCTGCCTACAATGCGGGAGACCTGGGTTCGATTCCTGGGTCGGGAAGATCCCCTGGAGATAGCTGCGTTTACATGCAGTGTATCTTACATGCACTGCATGTACAATAATAAAGAATAATAACATGGATGATGTTAAATATTGGCAGCAAAATATATGATACTTATTTAAAACTACAAATTACAAATATCAGGACTCACACTGTGGTGTTGGAGAAGACTCTTTGAGAGTCCCTTGGACTGCAAGGAGATCCAACCAGTCCATCCTAAAGGACATCAGTCCTGAATATTCACTGGAAGGACTGATGCTGAAGCTGAAGTCCAAAACTTTGGCCATCTGATGTGAAGAACTGACTCAGTGGAAAAGACCCTAATACTGGCAAAGACTGAAGGCAGGAGGAGAAGGGGTGGACAGAGGATGGGATGGTTGGATGGCATCACCGACTCAATGGACACAAGTTCGAGCAAACTCTGGGAGCTGGTGATAGTCAGGGAAGCCTGGCATGCGGCAATCCATGGGGTCTCAAAGAGTCAGACACAACTGAGCAACTGAACTGAACTGAACTGAAAATGTATGGTCTTTCAGGATATTGTTTTATTACTGTGCTAAACCAAAAGACATTATGGTACCTCGATTCGATAAATATTTGTGCAGCGTATCTTTTCAGTGAATACTTACTGTTTAAGTGCTAGACTGATTGTGTACTTTTGCTAAAATTATAGATATTACACACTAGTTATTGTAGTGCCAGAATTACTTCCGAGGTGGAAACAAGTGTGACATGGCTTAGTAATAATATCATAACAATGCTAAAATTATAGTTCTACCACGTAGAGTGATGCAGCAAAGAGACTATTCTCAATATCAGAGCTGGCACAGAACCCAAGTGGTCACCAAGTGCATTGGGCAAATTACAAGCTTTTAGTGATGTGAAATGGAGAAATGTGATTTCCCAAGAAGCGGGATGCTTCCTTAACTACTTCTCTGAAAACTTGGCAGTCGCAATGGTGGTTTTCCAGATGGAGGTTATAGTCCTGTATAGACCACTGGGCTCCCTATTAGCACTTGTGTTGTTTCAACTAAAACCGCAGGCTGCACCAGCGTAGGAGCTGCATTGTTGTCATAACTAGAAGCAAGGCAGGACTATGGACAAGAACAGCCTTCCTGTTAGAAAAGGTAGGTAGAGCATGATTGTGCTATTGAGACTGAAATGATAGTAGTGTCATCGCTGCACCATATTGTGAAATAATTATACTGTCAAATTTCCTGTAAAGACAGTATACGGGATGATGCAGCAGTAATGCTGGAGCCAGCATTACCAACAGCATAATGCAATATGGCTGGTGGAACTGTTCTTTTCTGGGTCTCAAGAATAAGCATCTGGCAGGAAAAGAAAGTGACAAGGGGAACGTCAACAAGGTGGCAAAGCACACAGGGCCTTCCTTCTCCATCACCACCTGTGTCACTTAGCCAAGTCATCCCTGAACCTCACGTCTGTTATATACACTGTGCCCCTTCTCACAGCATATTTTGCTTTACTACATATAATTATGGGAACAGAACTGATTGTATACTGTGATGAACTACATTATGTCAGCCAATACTCTCCCCTTACAATCTGAGAAGCACTGATGCTTGCACACTATCATGAGTTATGTTCTTTTATGGTTTTCGTTAAATACATATAAAGGCATTAGATTATACTCAGGTACTTACAATGTGCTAAACAGTGCTAGCTTGTGTGATGTTAAAGTCAAAATCATGTGGTCATATTTGTACTATAGAAGCTCCCGTATTGATAGTGCTGACACCTTCTAGCATGCATGCCTGTAAGTTGTGAGGAGATTCCTGAGTTATCACATTATGAGAACCTTAAAAATTGGCAGCAGCAATCTTCTAAATCAAGGAGTTGACCAACTATGGCCTATGTGTCAAATCTGGCCCACTGCCTGTTTTGTACAGCTTTCAGGCTAAGAGTGGTCTTTACATTTTTAGATGCTTGAAACTTCTAAAGAATAACAATTTTGCGACATGTAAAAATATAAGAAATTCACATTTCAGTGTCCTTTAAAGAAAGTTTTAATGGGACACAAGGGGCTTTTGTGCTATGATGGCAGAGTTCAATAGTTGCAACAGACACAGACGACATGGTCCACAAAGTCTAAAATATTCACTCTGGTCCTTTACAGAAAAAACTTCCTGACTCCTGGTTTAAAGCATACTGCATCACCTAAAATGTGTGTACCAGTAGGAAGTACTGTATTTTCAATATACTACAGATGTAGCCACAGTGCCATATTACTCTGCTGTTTCTCACCACAGCTAACAAAGAATATCACTATAATCTACTATCATATATTGCCTTTCGTGTGTCCAAATGCTGCTGAATTATAGTATCCTAAACTAGAAAGTACTGCCATCCTGACTTTGTACCTGTCTGAGGGGACCAGGGTCTGCCGCCATACTGATGCATGTGGTACACAGTATTGTAATGGTGACGGCAGAAGGCCCTGCCTCCTAGCGGTTCTAGCAATCTGGGTAACTTGCTTGTCAAGTCCAGTTTCCTCATCAGTGAAATGGGAATAATAACAGGGGTAGGAAATGGTGATGGAAATTCTCTGCACAGTAACTTGTAAATAGAAGGTCTCATAAACAGAATCGTGGAGATGGTTTATTCATTCCGCAAACACTTGCTGGGTGTCACTGGACTTGAGAAGTAATTAAAAGCGTGGGGAATTCAGGCAGTTTAGCTCCCTCCTACAAGGTGTGGGAAGGGGAGACTTGAGAGTGAAAGGGAAAATGCCAGCACCCTGTGTGCACCTTGCTCTGAAGGAAATGGCAGGCGGAGAGCGAGGATTCCCTAGTGTTCAGTGGAAGACTGCTAAGGCCTGAAGGACAACAAGGACCCCATCATCGGAGTATTTTAGGATATGATATACAAGGATTGCTACTGAATTGAATCTGTACTTTAGTAGCTTACACTATGTAAGGGATTCCTAGCATTGGCGGAGCCAAGGTACACAATTTAGATGCCATGTGGGGATGCAGAATGTCTGTGGCATCTATTAATTTGTTTTAAACTTCCTCTTGCCTTAAACTGTGACAACCAAAAAATGTTTCCAGATATTTCTGAACGTTCTCTAGTGGGCAAAGCTGCCCGGGATTTGTTGATGCCTGCAAAGTCCCTAGTAGGAATTGCAGCTGCTAAGAGCTAGATACGTAAAACAAAGTCACATGAGTAGAAATGCCCCTGACAGGCTCCCCAGCATATGCGTGCCAATTAGAGGCATCTTCACAAAGCTCCCAAATCACACACACTGCAAATGGCCCTCAAGGGTCTGCTAAATTATTATGACCTCTAATATTGAGAGTAATAAAACTGTGCTCTTCTGCCTATTATTTTAATATTTTATTAAACTATACAGACTCTTATAACAAGAGAAATATTATCCTCTGCAGTGCTATACTGCTCATAATTTGAATAATAATGCTACAGTTCCTTACTTTATAACTGCTTCATACATTGAATAGTACTTTTTACCACTGCCATTTCTATCTTATCTTAGTGTCCTACATCATCTTAATCTACTGAATGTATAGCATATGGAGTTGCCCTGTTGTTATTTTAGGACAGATAAAGGCATCACACAAATATTCTTGTCTGGACTGTGATTTATTAGTCTAACTTCAATATTATTGCAAATGTTCTACTATATTTTTGTGAATGTTCACAAATATGAAAGCTTTCTAACAGTTCAGGAAGAATACTGCTAGCTCCAGGTGACTTCTGAATCCATTAACCTATTATATTGAATGTCAAAGCTTATAATTTTAGTAACTGCGCCATATGGTTAGATTTAACTGCATCACTTTAAAGTTTATTTTAATTATAAGTAGCAAACCAAACATTTTAATAAAACTTTCTGTGATGGGATCCCTTTGGAGACAATTGGCATCAATCATTAATACTGTCATTGGAAGTTTTCAAAAACTGGCAATGGCAGGATAATAGAGGATATCTATTACTCCATGCTCTGTCCAGTAACGCTGGTCCTCCCACATGGCGCTACAGCACGGGGATAGGTATACACAACCACCCTCTATGTTGGTACCGCAACTCTTGCTTCTACTATCACTTGCTTACTTGCTTAAATGTTTATTGAGGGTCTGCTCTGAGCTGGACACTCTACTCTTCTCTGCTTGGAGACGAGAATACGGCAGTGACAAAATAAAAAACAACAAATAAAATCCTTGCCTTCTTGGTGTTTATATTCACCTGGGGAGAGACAAACAATAAACAAATCCAATGGTGATAACTGCTATGGCAGAATATCACGCAGGGAAGAGAGAAGGGGTGAAGGATTGTGGAAGTTACAACTATAAACAAGGACTGCCACAAAAGAAGGACCTGAAGAAGGGAGGAAAGCATGCAGATATCTGGGAGAAAGAGCATCCTGTGATGAGGGAATAGCAAGTGCAAAGGCCCTGAGGGAGGTGTCCACTTAGGAGGCTTCAGGAGCAAGAAGACTTTGTGGGCTGGAGAAATAGTAATTGAAAGAAGCATAACAATGCAGTACTACTATTCTTATAAATACTGGAATCATTATAGTATAAAGTAGTATGATAACATCAGTTTTTCTAAAATATCAATAGGCTAACGCAGCCTTTTTTTTAAGAGTTTCATTTCTCCACATGACTTTTAGATGTTTGTCCTCTAAAGAAAGGCATTCTCATTTCTACCTAGGCACAGAAATTATTCCACTTGGAATGGTTATTTTGGAATCACAATCCAATGGAATCTATTTTCTTTGGTTCACAATCCAGTGTTTTAATGCTTACAGGTCTGAGTAGTTTCACATTCTGTAACATATAAGACTGAATTTCATCTCTTGTTTATGGGGAAAGCTAGAAGCCAAATTCTCAAGCAATAAAGTTGAGTCATTTGTAGTCACCATTCTTTCCTCCTTCAAGTCTTCTCAGACCAAATTCCTAGGGTTTATGACTTCTTTATTTCTATTCCCAAATACTTCAACACTTAAATATTATGGAAGCTTGTGTTCTCATCCAAATTATGATTTCTATTGAAGTTCAGGGTTCTGTGTAATAAATTCTTCTGGTGTAGATGATATTTTGATTTACTTCTGTAAATATTTTTAAAACAGAGTAGAGCATCTAAACAATTGTTAAATGCTTGTCTAGAATCTGCTTTAGAGTAAAGTCTCTGCCAACAACCATTCTTTCTTGCTGTCTGGAATGGGTGACTTTTTCATGCACTTTTCAGTCTGTATTCTCAGCAATAAAATGATAACAAAACCCAAACCAGGAGATTATGATTTTAACATACTTTATTTAAAAAGTACACAGTTTTAAATTGGTTTCAATGGGTTTCAAGCAGAAGGAATGCTGCCCACTTGCAGTCCCGTTTCTGATGAAGGATGATAATAATGTAGCAAACTCACATTTGCATGACTGGCAAAGTAAAAAGATAACTTTTCTGTCAACATATTTTTAAGAGTTTGTATCACGCACAGTTTAAAATCATGAGATGCTGATGGTTGGACTACATTTCATGTCTCCTATGTCGCACCATAGTTTGGTTCACAGTTTATCCATAATTTAGCATGCCAAGAGAACATCTCCATCAATGTCACCTTGAGAAGAGCATCAAAAGCAGAGGGAACAGGATCAGGACCATCTTGGCCTGGAGATTCAGCGCACCCCCACACTCCCTCGCATTCTCCTACAGAGAAAGGCAGGGTTGGTTAGAGCGGAGACGGACTCCAAGATGCCTTAAAATTCCCAAGGTATGTGGCGTCCCCAGATCTCTCCCTGTTCTCCAGCATATGAACAAAATCATTTGGAATCTAGATAATGTCCAGGAAATGGACTTGTGTACATTTCATCACTTTAGTAAAGACAATCTCTGACTTCACTTGTCAATGCATAAAATACTCAAAATAAGTTTTTGCATACTATAATGCAGAACATTCAAGAGGTGAAGGACTGTTGGTAGAGATGTCTGTTATGACTATTTTATAAAAACAAAACATTGACCTTCTAAGTAAACAATCACATCTCAGATCATTTCAGAGACTTGGCTAAGGTTTTGGTTAAGGTTTCATTAACACGTGTGACTTCTTTTTGATTTCAGGGAAGGGAGGTTCTGTTTTACAAAAATTAAATCATATTATTTACTCCTTTCTCTACTATGATTTTCATCTACTAATTGATAGAAATTTATCCATGTCTACTATTCTAAGTTTCTTTTATTCAGTCTATTTTTATTTTCTTATTGATGGGCATACATCTTCTCATGTGTTCTCTACTGTTACAAAGAGTGTTGAATGCAAGTCCTTTACCAAAAATGATATTTGTTCCTGTTCTGGCCTAAGGTAAAGATGTCCAGGAATAAGAGTGCAGAGCTAAAGGATATTTTTGCCTTCAATGGTTATTGCCAGATATTTCATTCGTACCTGTATTTTCTGATCATCCAATGACTTGTATCTTTCATGTCCTTGGTTATCTTTCATGTCTTTTTTTTTTAAAGGTCCTTTTTTTTATAGTTCATTTTTAAAATCTTTATTGAACTTGGTACAACATTGCTTCTGTTTCTTAAATTTTGGTTTCTTGGCCATGAGGCATGTGGGACCCCAGTTCCCCAACCAGGGACTGAACTCACACCCCCTGCATTGGAAGGCAAAGTCCCAACCACTGGATCTCTAGGGAAGTCTCAGAGCTTGGTCTATTTTTAAATGCAGTTTTTGCTTCATCAATTTAAAGAGCTCTTTATGCTTTGATTTATAAATGTATTCAGGTTCTATAAATTGGATACAGACTCTCAGTCATCTTTTTTCATCATAGGTTATAATTTTTATATAGTTAAATAAATGTTTTTCTTCCACTTTTTTTGGTCTTGGATAGGAAGGTCTCTTCAATACCTAGAATTTCTTTTAGAAATTTCATTGGCATATAATTGATCTACAATATTATATTAATTTCTGTTGTATAGCAAAGTATACTATATATATAATATATATATTCCCATTTTATTTTCCATTATGGTTTATCACAGAATACTGAGTAAAGTTCCTTGTGCTGTGCAGTAGGACCTTGTTGTTTATCCATCCCATTTATAATAACTTTGACTTGTTAATCCCAGATTTCCAATCCTTTCCCCCCCACCTCTATATCTGTGAGTTTGTTTCTGTTTTGTAGATATGCTCATTTGTGACATATTTAGATTCCACATATAAGGGATATCATATGGTATTTGTCTTTCTCTTTCTCATTTAGTTCAGCTAGTATAATAATCTCTAGGTTCCTCCAAGTTGCTTCAAATGGCATTATTTCATTCTTTTGTATGGCTGAGTAATATTCCATTTTATATATATACACACACTACACATCTTAGTAGATTCATCTGTTGGTGGACATTTAGATTCTTTCTATGTCTTGCCTACTGTAAACAGTGTTTTTGTGAAGACAAGGGTGCATATATCTTTTCAAATGATATTTTTGTCTGGATACGTGCCCAGTAGTGAGATTGCTGGATCATATGGCAACCCTACTTTTACCTTTATGAGGAACATCCATATTGTTTCCCACAGCGGCTGCACTAATTTACATTTTTATCAAAAGTGCAGGAGGGTTCCCTTTTCTCCACAATCTCTTCAGCATTTGTTATTTGTACACCTTTTAATGATGGTCATTCTGACTGGCATAAGGTGGTGTCTCATTGTAGTTGTGATTTGCATTTCTCTAATAATTAGTGATGATGAGTATCTTTTCATGTGCCTGTTGGTCATCTGTATGTCTTCTTTGGAGAAATGTCTATTTAGGTCATCTGCTCATTTTTTAACTGGGCTGTCTGGCTTTGTTTTGTTTTTGAGTTGTATGAGCTGTTGTATATTTTGGAAATTAAGCCCTTTCAGTTGCATCATTTGCAAATATTTTCTTCCACCCCTTAGGTTTTCCTTTTGTTTTGTTTATAGTTTTCTTTGCTGTATAAAAACTTATAAGTTTGATTAGGCCTCATCTGTTTATTTTTACTTTATTTCTATTGCCTTAGGAGAATGACCTAAGAAAACATTGGTACAATTTATACCAGAGAATGTCTTGCCTATGTTTTCTTCTAGGAGTTTTATGGTGCTATGTCTTATATTTAAACCTTTAAGGCATTATGAATTTATTTTTGTTTCTGATGTGAGGATGTGTTCTAACTTCACTGGTTTACATGTGACTGTCCAGCCTTCCCAACACCACTTGTTGAAGAGGTTATCTTTTCCCCATTGTATTTATTCTTGCCCCCTTTGTTGAAGATTAATTGCCATAGGCATGTGGGTTTATTTCTTGGCTTTCTATCCTGCTCCATTATCCATATGTCTGTTTTTGTGGCAATGCCATGCTGTTTTGATTACTGTAGCTTCATAGCACTGTCTTAAACCTGGGATGGTGATGCCTCCTGCTTTGTTCTTTTTTCTCAGATCAGCTTTGGTGATTCTGGGTCTTTTATGGTAACATATAAACTTCAAGATTATTTGTTCTAGTTCTGTGAAATGTTGTGGGTGTTTTGATAGGGAATCTGTAGACTGATTTGTGTACTATGTCCATTTTAATAATGTTAATTCTTCCAATCCAGAAGTATGGGTCCAATCCCTAGAATTTCTTATGAGACCATCATTTACCATTCAAGCCCATTCTATGTTCTCCCCTTTGAACTGAACTTCTGTCATACATAAGAGTATCTATTCTTTTCCACTGACTTCATCCTACTGGGTCTAGAACCTTAAAGAAAAAAACAGTGGGTTTTTTTTTGTCATTGTTGTTGCTCTTTTGTTTTTTTAGTGTTTATCATGTATCCAGTTTCCAAAGCAATTTGTCTTATTAACTTTAAAAGATTTTTACTCTTGTGAATTTAGTGCTAAGTTTGCAGTTCTGGGAAGAAGGAAATAGCAACCCACTCCAGTATTCTTGCCTGGGGAATCCTGTGGACAGAGGAGCCTGGTGGGCTGCCGTCTGTGGGGTCGCACAGAGTTGGACATGACTGAAGGGACTTAGCATGCATGCATGCACTGGAGAAGGAAAAAGAAACCCACTCCAGTATTCTTGCCTGGAGAATCCTGGGGATGGAGGAGCCTGGTGGGCTGCCGTTTATGGGGTTGCACAGAGTCAGACACGACCAAAGCAACTTAGCAGCAGCAGCAGCAGCAGCAGCAGCATGCAGTTCTGGTTTCAAATGAAGTGGCTTTATTGTTTTGGGACAATTATTGATATTTCTATTTAACATAGACCTTTTATTAGAGGTGATCATTGGATTTTATCAAAAGCCTTTACAGCATATGTTATCGACCTCTCCCTTGAACATAGAGGCAAACAGTCTCAATAAATTCCAAATTCTTCTTAGCACTACTCTGACTTTACAATATTTCCTAGTATTTGGATAGTTTAAATAACATTAAAATTATTTGGTATTTACAGGTGACATTAACACTCAGTGGGCTACAGTGGCATTTTACAAAAAATAAATATCTTCTCCGTATCCCTATAAAAATTGGTCTAGGCTAGTTTTCTATTTTTCAAGATGGAGGTGGAGTATTTTTAAATTGTAATTTTTTCGCTATACTTAAATTTTTTGCCTACAACTTTGAAGGACACAATTCACCTACATCTATAAGTTTACTTTTCTTACTAGAAGCTTAATTTTTTCTCTGATCATCACTTTTGGTGTAAATGTAGTGCCTTTACAGTTGTGACCTCATGTGTTATAGGGGGTTTAAAGGCTTATTATCCCACATTTAGATATTGTGACTATTGATCTGACATTAGTATTGTGACTTTTTCTTTACATGAATTTTTTATAAGTAAAAGGCTGTCTAAAAGTAAGCAAGGGAAAATAACTTTCACTACAATTTGAAATAAGTAAAACAAGATGGTCAGAGCCACTTTATGTGAAATAGTGGAAAGTGGTAAAACTATAGCACATTTGTAAAAGGGAAGATAGTAAAGAGGCTTTTAAAAAATATATGCGAATATAATAAGACAAGACTATTAAGTACAGACTAAATAAGAAGGCACTGAGAGGCTGAATGTAGAGTACCATTAGCATTCCTATATATTATTTCTTGGTTTGCCTGAAAGGGATGACTTTCTCAAGAGTAAATTTTGAGCTATAGTTCTCTGACGGCTGTGAGATCCTCATGGAGAATCTGATGGTAAAAGAGTAGGAGGGGGTATCAGATTACCTCAGGATGGAAGCCATGACAAGATTCCGGACGCCTTCTGATCTTCTGGGCCTTTAGACGTTCACACTTAAGTGATTCATTATGTTGACTGTAGTTAAGGCATATTTCCAAGATGCTCCTTTTCCTTATTCTGCATTTCAGATGTCAAAACTTGGGACTTAGCTCCCTTAACACCTGCTCTCTAACAGTGGAAAGAATATCATCTCTCCCTCTCTGAGATTTACCCCCTGTGTTTCCTTACTGTTGATCCCCCTTACCAGCTTCATTAGTAGCGGCTGGACTGACACACAAAAGGATATACCTGATTTCAATGGGTGCCATGGTGATGGGGGCCACAGACTCACAGAGGCAGCTGCTGTCCACCACCACCATGAACAAATTGCTGCTCGGGATCTGCTGAATGACAAAGGACCTGTTGGAACAAGAGGCAGAGAGATAGTGAGTGGTCATTTACCATCCCCCAGGTTAACTGCCATGAGGAAAACTTCCTCCAGAGTGGGAGAACTGCTATAGTATTTTGGAAAACAAGTTTCAGAGACTGGTTTACTACTCAAGTTGCCTCTTTCCATGAGGCTCTTCATTTCAAATCTGAAGCTTCACCAAGAAGACAACAGCTATATCCATAGGTAGCTCACACAACTCATCTCGGAAAGACTAGACTTTTACGTCCATGAAACAGGAGAGTCAGAGTTGGCTAAATGACCTCAGTTTCTAAGCTCTAAGAGGTTAGGCTTTTCCAAGACTCATTTTCTTCTCCTAGGGCTTAAACATCATTGCAAGTTGCATTTGATGTTCTTCTGAGTGTATGTTTCTCTCCTCCTAACCTCAAGGATAGACTGAAGCCATGTCATAGTAATCATAAAAGAACATGAACTTCCTAGACCTTTCCCTGAATCACTTTGCACAATGTCTGCCCATAACAGAGGCATATTGTTTAGGATGAAATCAATGCTAGCTGGTTAAGGAGCTCCAATCTTCTCAGAGACCAGGTTATGCTGGCACAAAGGCCATATAGCTACTCATGATTTTGGTGTTCTTACAGGAGAAGATGAGTGCACATACTTCAACCCTGCCATCTTGGGCTTTCCTTCCTCACTTTTTTTTTTTTTTTTAATCTTCTGGGCCCATCTGTACACTTAGTCCAACATAAGTAATTTTAATGATACCTCTTTCTCATCTGACCCACTACACTGAAATGACAAAGTAATGTCATCATAATAATACTCCTTGAACCAGAAATACCAGCTCTTTGGAGGAACAAGTTGGAGAACAAATCCCGTATTCTTCTAGAGCAAATAGATTAACTGAATATTTAGCCTCAAGTCCAGAATCCTGTCACATAAATTTTTCATGATATTTTTACCTAATTCGGTTTACTCAGTTGAACTAGACTATAATCTTAGAAAAATGGCCAATTTCTCTGTGTTATCTTTATTCATCTTTCTCTCAATAAATGTATTCTATTCTTTAGAGTATATATAGTATAATAAGATATGACATGAATTTTTATGATCATGATGTACCAGCTGATAGAAATACCAAAACTATTTGATGGACACATGATTTATTTATTAATAAAATTGACAGCAAAAACTTCATAGACCTAAGTAATCCAGAATATGCTATTTTCAAATGCAGGGAACTGCAACACATTCCAAAGAGCAGAAAGCATCAATTACATATTCTTTTATAGTTGGATAAAATTAGAAATTAATAGCAAAAAGTATAAACAATGGAAATTAATAGTTAAAAATACATCCAGTTAATCCTTGCGAATTTGAGAACAGCCCAATCTGTGCAGTGTGACCTTAAATATGTTTTATTGGGGAAAAAGTTTGCAAATAAATGAACTGTGTTTTTGAAACAAGAAGCTGGAAAAGTAAGAACAGAAACCTGTGCCTGTATCCTACCCCCAGTCTCCCGTGTGGTACATGGGGACTGAGGACTGATGCCCCTCTCCAAAGTCCAGCCCCCAGGCTCCTGCAAGGATGTGACCGACGGAAGAGGAAGGAGGTGATCACCGCATATATAAGTAGCTCCTCCTGTCTTTCTAGCCACTCTCTTCAGTTTGCACAAAACTCCCTTAGCTTACCTTTAGCTACTACCCTGTTTCCCTGTCCTCATTTATGGTACAACTCCTAAGAAGAGGTACTGACAATCGCTCGCTCTCTCCCTCTTTTTTCTCTTTCCCTCTCTTTCAGTTTCTCTACTTCCTCACTTCTTTCCTTTCACAAGTCTACTCCAATAAGGTTGTTGGTACAACTCCTAAGAAGAGATACTGACCATCGCGCTCTCTCTCTCCATTTTTTCTCTTTCCATGTCTTTCAGTTTCTCTACTTCCTCACTTCTTTCCTTTCACACATCTACTCCAATAAAGTTGTTGTCCTTTATCACACTCTTGAATCGGTTCTTGTCAAGGACACCAAGTGAACAACCACACTGCCTTTCTTCTCAAATTTCTTTGCCTCCACTTTCTCCTTATCTGCCCACTGTCTGCCCCTTGACAGCAAACTGTGGTTTCCATGGGAAAAAAGCTGCCTGTGTCTGTCGATGGTGATCTTTTACCCCCAGCACCTAGTTACGCCTGGGACAGAGCAGGTGCTCAGTAAATATTCACTGAGCCAATGACAGAATGAATTTATAAAGATAAAAGAAGAAGAAAATGCAAGTAAAAATGTGAAGATAACTAGAAGAATCAAACTCAGACTTAAAAGAACAAGGACATAAGTCTACTTCTGACACTCCTGATCAAGACAAAGAAGTTACAAAGTTACATTAAAACCCAAAAGAGACAGAGGCATTGTAAACCTCTTAAGTGAGTATTATGTATATCATTACAAATAATTTGAAAACTTAGAGCAAACACACATTGGAGGATAACGTATAAATTATCAACATTTGGCCAGGCTATAAAAATACAAGCAAACCAATTGCATGAAAATATCTGAAATGCTCATTGAGAATCTACCCACAAATGAAAACTACCAAATCACCCAAAGAACAGATATCATGTGTGTGTAGAAAATCCATATGAACCCACTGACCAACTATTAGAACACAGAAAAGAACCAAGCAAGCTAACCAGCTACATAATCAGCATATAAAACCACAGTCTTTCCTTGACACTGGCAATAACCAATGAAAAAATATTTATGAAATAAAGAACCATTGATAGTATCAATAATTACTGTGAAATGCCCAAGAATAAATCTAGTAAAAGATGTTTATGAGGAAAATGATCAAACTTTACTAAACATAAAAAAACCCTAATTCCACAGTGGTGGTGAAAGAGAACGGTTATATATTAAAGGTGTCATTCTCCTTCAAGTAATCTTTTAATTCAAAGCAATCTCAATAAAATCCCAACAGGAATTTTGATGGAATTTGAGGTGATGGTCCTAAGATTTCATATAAATATAGTCTGGACAACTGTATAAAATTGAGTTTATAAGAAAAAAGAGAGAAGAAGGAAATTGTTTGCCCTTAATTAGTATTAAGACCCATGAGATAATTTACAGAAGAGGAAACACAGATGGACAACTGATATGTAAAAGGGGTCTAATCTCACTAAAATTAAGTACGTCTAAATTAAAATGAAATTGAAATAATCAAACTCATTTTTTTTTACCATCAGAAGGGTAAAACTTTATGGTAATATCACATGACTGAGAGTTTGAAGAAATGACTATTATTTTACACTATTGGTGGGAAAGTAAACTTTTATAGGCAATATATGAATAATTTGTTACTGTTTCAGTGAAAATGATTTAGATCCTACTTTTCCAGTAGTTTTACTTATCAGTAAGAGAAATTATTGTTCAAGAACCCAAGATGACATATAAAGATGCTCTTGGTAACCTTGTTCATGGAGAGGAGGAAAAAACAAAATCCATCTGAAAGTCCATCAGTAGAGGAATGATTAAATAAGCAACAGTGTATCTCTTTTATGGCTTACTTGGCAACAGATGAAAGGGTAAAAGACGTCTATTTAGTGTTATGAAAGATATCCAAAACAGAGTAATGGGAAAATAATGTTGCAAAACTATACATAAATATTTTTAGGAATATTTCAAAATACTCATCTAACAGTATTTGATTCTGCTACAGAGAACAGGAAAAATAAATGGGATGGATAAGACTTATCATTTGTGTTAGGAATAACATGAGATAACACAGGGGGAATAAATGTACAAAGCAAGTGGAGCACATGTGGGTAGAACACAAAAAAAGATCAGAACATATGACGTGTCTTTCTGGTGATAAAAGACATTTAAGGACCAAGCGAAATTAAATATTTTTTAAGGCACAAATCATGTCGTCTCCAAACTGACAGCCACCATCTATGTTCTCCTTCCAGTCAACCCACTGGCAACTCCCTTTCTCTACCTGAGACACATAGACAGAAGTCATGGCTATTCAACGATCAGAGGCAGTTTACAACCTTGACCTTTCGTCTCTGCAGAAAGCACGCATGTATTGGCTCCATGCACGTTTTGTCTACTGAACCCCCATCCTTATCTGCAAGTTTGATCCTCCTATCATATCATCAGCGGGAGAGAGAGCAAGGGAGGAGGAGATGGGAGTGAGAGAACAGGATGGCAGCAGTGGAAAAGAGGAGAAGACTGGGAATAATTGTCCATGGAAATGAACATAATCTATATTTAATTATTTTATTTTTTATTTTACTTTACAATACTGTACTGGTTTTGCCGTACATTGACATGAATCTGCCACGGGTGTACATGAGTTCCCAATTTTGAACCCCTGTCCCACCACCCTCCCCATATCATCTCTCTGGGTCATCCCAGTGCACCAGCCCCAAGCATCTTGTATCCTGTATCGAACCTAGACTGGCGATTCGTTTCTTACGTGATAGTATACATGTTTCAATGCCATTCTCCCAAATCATCCCACCCTCTCCCACTCCCACAGAGTCCAAAAGTCTGTTCTATACATCTGTGTCTCTTTTGCTGTCTCACATACAGGGTTATCTTGAACATAACCTATAACACTGGAGTTCTCTATAAGAAGAATGTATATAGGTATTCTTCAAACATTTATAAAATGGAATATTGTGCTGAGAGCAAAGAATATTGATTTTCTTATTTCACAAAAGAGAAAACTGGGACTCAGAGAGCGTAAGTAAACTTCTACAGAAGCTATATGAAAAAAGACGTGATTGTGCCCATTTCAAAGAAGGGGAAACAATAGACTAAGTGACTTCCTAGAGAAACACAGGCAGAGCTGCACACCTCTGGAGCCCAGGCCTGTTGTGGGACTGCAGTCATAGGCAACCGGCTTTCTGTCCTGTACTGGAATTATTAGTGCTCAAGCCCCTTGAGGGCAGACCCAGACTCAAAATGGATGCTTAATGACGACCAGTAAAGGACATTATTCCTTTTAACACATTACCCCACTAGGTGAAGACTTCCCAAGTGTGCTCATGAAGCTCCACAGTAACCCCTCACTTATACCTCCAGTCCTAGGAGATGAAAATCTTTGCAGGCAGCTATTACTGCAGTGGAGGAAAACAACCCCCTATGAAGGATTTGCCAGCGGAAAGATTAACTGCTTTTCCATATTTTCAAGACTTACTGTCTGCTTATTAACAGGGTTCTTTGGAGGGGTCTGGCCAGTGTTAGCTGTACATTTATGTGCACAACGTGTATTTATGGCCCAGGGTGCAGGGTTGAACTTCATAAAACACACCTCCATCCAGCTGGGCCCAGCAGCCAGACTGACATCACTGTGCAGAGGACTGTGGCCTGGGGGGTTGGCCTGCGGGCCAGAAAAGGCGGAAGGGAAAGGCCTCAACAGAGAACCGCAGCGGTCGTTTCAGCAGAGATAGGTCAAAATGCGTGAAATAAATTAGGTCCTCAAGGGAAACAGAGTAGGGAAAAGGGAAGCAGTTTTGATGTGTCCATTGCCGGAACTGAAATAACCCAGTCCTCCCTCTTCCATCCACAGCAGACAGAGAAAGAACTACAGGAAAAATGATGATGCAATTTTAAGACAGCCTTCCTTGACAACAGGGACTAACTATCTGCCAAGGGGGCTTTGCTACCCCGATGAGGAAAGCGGTTGTACTGCTTCCCCTGAATGCTGCCTGGACAAGTGTGTATGGTAGTGGTGGTAGGGGGAACCTATGGCTAAGTTCCCAGAGGACCCCAGGATGCATGCTTGGGGAACTTGGTTGGTTTGCTTTTGATTAACTGGGTACAAAATAATGGCTTAAAAAATAATTGGGCAGGACAGAATCTTAAAAACTTTTAAACTTTTTTTAACCTTTTATCAATTTTTATCATTTACAAATTTTCCATATTTTATCCAAAGATAAAAGACAAAGAGTAAGTCATGGGGAAGCGATTTGAATCTGACAATGACCATATTCTAGGTTGTAGTATTCTTGGAGTAGATCGGGCATATGGATCTCCAAAAGACCCTACTCTCTTTGGAGGTGGGGAGATGCTGGTTTCTCCCAATGTGCCCCTAAATGTTCTACACTGACCCAGGCCCATAAATTGTGGAGAGCAAGCCTTGCATGACAAATGGCTTAAATTTAAACTAGAAATTAAATATTGAGGCCGTCTTCCAAATCATAGCCATGGTTTCCTGTGGCATGGGAGAAGTAAAAGGGCAACACCAGCGCTTACTCATGGTTCAGTCCAAACCAGGTGAAAGAATGAACAGCAGGGCCTCCCCTGCTCACACTCGAAAGTGTCAGGGAAATTTCACAGGTGAATCACATTAGCATGTCAAGGCACATGTAGTTCTAAAATAGTTAAGCTGCTTCAGAGCACAGAGAAAGAAGAAAATACTTTGAATTCCTTTCATCAAGGACCTTGATATAAAATCTGACCAAGATTATACAAAAAAAAAAAAAAAACAAAAGAAAGAAAAGCTATAGAATAATCTCTTTTTATGAATACTGATGCAAAGATCTTAAGTGAAACGCAGCAAACACACTTTGGTAGGATACTAAAATATAGCACAGAGCATGAGGATTAACCCAGGAATGCAAATAAACAAGCTTATTGAGTTGTCTCAGCTTAATAGAGATAGCAACACGGAAACAATTTTTTTTTTTTTTTTTGCCACGTGGCGCATCTTGTGAGAGCCTAGCTCCCTGATCATGGATCGAAGCTGGCCCTCGACGGAGAAAATGCAGAGTTCTAGCCACTGAACCACCAGGGAGTTTCTGAAACAATTTTTTTGTCTCTATTTTCAACCCCACTGTATTGAATTTTTATTTTCTCAGCTAGAAATGATACGGTGTATAGATTCTCTAACTTTCTGACCACTTGAGGTTAATAAAATTAGTCCAATCTAGTTTACTGCTGTAACGTCCTATCTAGTTTGAAGCTCTACACTTGTCATTCCTTCAAGGTTCTATTTTCTAGCTCCTTCAGTCATCTGGGATGGGGAAATGGAGCAGCAGAGAAGCAAGCTTTTGCTAATCACCAGGCCTTGGTGCAATCTCTCGCCACAGCTTTTGTAACAGTTTGGCCTTTGGTGTCCTCCATGTGGCTCAGGACCACAATGCTGGCTTTTTTGTGAGGTTATCGTGGATTCTCCTGAGAACCTAGAGCTCCTCAACACAGCTCCAACATGACCATTCATGCAGTTCTTGCCTTCAGCATTCGCCCCACAGCCTCTTGCCCTTAGTGTGTACCTCACCTGGAGAGCAACCCTTTGTCGAGTTTAAGCAAAATGCCGACAATCTTCCATACTGTCCACCTGTCCCCTGGGAAACAGGTGTCTTTGCTGGCCCAGCCGTAGGCCACTTGCTCTTTCCCCAAGCCTAGGCCTCTCTCTCCAGATCTCTTTCTCCTGCTTAGATAGGACACATCATCACACCTGCCACTCAGCAGACATTTGGCCAGTGCTGGCCTTGCCCACCACCCACCTGGACCCTGGCAAGGAAAAGTATTCCCTGGAGGAAAACACCTCCTTCTATGAACCCCGATCTCCTTGCTAGACCCCTCACTCTTCCTGTGGTAGACCAAAGATGGACCAGTTGTTAACCTTCAAATAAACTTGAGGGTGGGGGTTAGGGGAGGGGTTCCAATTCTGAATTAGAGCCAGCTAAATGGTTTCTCCCTTTAGAAACTGTGGTGCTCACATCACTTTGTCCTCAGTCTGGGGCTACAAGGAGGCCCCACTTTACCTTTTCATATCCTTCCAGGAAATGTACTCATGTAAGACATCCTATGCAGAGTTGGAAAAGAGCCAGCACTGTGGGATCTGTCTAATAGGTGCCTACAAGACATTTGACAAAAATTCCACCCCTGAAAACAGTCCTCAAGAGAACAGAAATAGGCACTTGATTGTGAACCAAATTTAGCATCATACTGCAGAATAGAACACTCAGAGCTGTCTAGAATCAGAAGAAGTCATGGAGGTTCATTTCCCCCCTTTATTGTTTGCCATTGTTCGAAAAACATCAACCTCTGCAATTAAACCAGAGAAATGAGCGATGATTAAATGTTGGAACAAAGGAAGTATTCATAGCTACCTAAAACATGCCCTTATCCCCATTTTCAATAATTATTCCCCCTGGTTCCCTTTATCTCCTACTGGTGCCACCATCTAATGAGTCACACAAATTAGAGGTCTTGAAGTTATTCACAGGGCTTTCCTCTTTAACATCACCATGCCCTGATTTGACCATTTCCTCAATGCCTCCCATCCCCAGGGCCAGCTTTATAGGCAAGTGGTCAGTACAGTCACACAGGGAGACAGTGGCAGAGCAGTTGCATTCAGACGGCCTGGCCACTTCGGGTTTACTGCTCTGAGGGCAGGGCTATCTTGAATTTTTTAATCTTATCTTTGAATTTGTGTTTTATAAGCGAAGTCCAAGGGCGAATGGGGCATGCATGAGGGGTATGAAAGATGAGAGGTTCCTAGTTGCCTGGCTCCTGTTCTGGACCACCAACCTTATCACCCTCCAGCCCTGGCGAAGTGCTGGGTGCAGGAATGGGGAGCATCAAGGCCTGGGGGTGTGGAGGGGAGGGGGCTGTACCATAGCAAACATACATAGTACCACTGCATTTTCAACCAGAGACCTAACAGGAGTAAACCTCTCACTTAGCCCCTTCTCCAGGTACTAAGTGTGTCTTGATGCTAAAATGCAAACCCCCAGGGGAATGACCATCCACTATGAGATGAAGTGGTGGAGCCATGGAGGGGAGACAGAGTCCTCTTCTCTAAGCAGGACATGGCACTTCAGTCCTATGCTAGTGGAAAGGACCCCCAGCACTAGCTGCACATCCCACTGAGCAACAGAGACAGAATCCAGGATGTCTGTGAGGACCTGCACCTATACAGTGAATGTCCCTGTGCCTGAAGGAGCAGGATATTAAATAGGTGATTAAAAGTGTCCTGACAGGTCAAGAAAGACCACAGAAAAAAGGAAATGCTTTTACCTTTCAGAACTTTAACAACACCATTTTTTTGAACAAGCAGCCCCTATTTTCACTTTGTACTGTGCCCCATACATTATGCAGCCGGCCCTGCCACCCTGCTCGATTTGTAGCATACCTTCCAAGCAGTTTCCCTGACATGGCCTCTTCTCTATTCTTGAGGTGGTGGAAGCCTTCCCCCTCTTCCCACCTACCCATGGCCCCCTCGCACTGAGCCAATGGTCTACAGTGGAGTGAAACAAAGCCCTGCTTGATCCAGTGTACTCTCTCTCCATCCCCATGTGTTCGACTGCCCTGACATGTAAGCTAGCATGCTCCTTCCCAACAACCAGGCTTGCTGACCTACCATGGGTCCTTGAATGCACTATGCTTCCTTCCCTTCAGTACTGAGATCGAAGCAAAGCTCTGCTAGTCTGGGTGGCTTGCTGGAATTTCCTGGGGGAGCTTTTCACTTCACTTTAAACACATGCCTAGACTGCACCTAAACCAAATTACATTAGAATCCTTCTAGTACCAAAGCTTCTCTATTTTCTAAGCTACTTAACTGATTCATACTGGCCTGGATAAGCATTCCTCAAACTCACCATGCTACAAATGACTTGAGGACCTGGTTGAAATGCAGATTCTGTTCAGTAGGACTAGTATGACACCCATGATTCTGCCTTTCTTATCTGCTCTCAGATAATGCTGATGCTGCTTGCTCAGGAATCAAAAGGCTGAGTGTTGCAGTCACTTCTTTCCAAACCCCTGGAGAATCCAGATTCATTTCTAAATGACTGACTGTTATTTTTCCCATGAAGTGCTCCTTCACATGAGGAAGTAGGTCCTCCTTCGTTCTCCCATGACCTGTTGCAGGTACCTGGATCACCCATACACACACACTTCTATATCTATGTGGAGTGGAATTGCCTTTTCCCCTTCTTGTACCACCACACCAAAAAGGCTGGAACATAGACATCAACACTCTAGGCTACATTTGAAACCACATGAACACTGTAAGTTATGGAAAATTCTCTTTTGGTAATACTGGAAAACACATGGAATTGTTATCCTATAGAGTAAGTAAAGATGAGGTTCAACAAGAGGCCTCCTTGGGTGTTGGATAGGAGGCATTCTGGTTAAAAAATGCATAACTTGGACCTAATCATGGATAACATCAGACAAACCCGAACCCAGAGACAGTCTATAAAATGCCCAGCCTTGCAGATGTTAAGGAAAAGCGAGGCATCTACTCTCGATGGAAGGAGTCTGGAGAGGTGTGACAACTCAACGCAATACGTGGTCCTGAACTGGACCCTCTACTATGAAAGGCATTCCCGAGACCATTACTGAAACTTGAATGGAGTTTTCACATAAAGGGTATACTGGAGTCCTTTGTACTGCTCTTAACATTTTATGCCTTTTGAAACCATTTCGGAATACAAGTACCTGGTGTTGGGCAAAACTTAACATCTTATGGAAAAATCCAAATGAACATTTTGGCCAACACAAGAGAAAGGAAAAACAATGAAACGTTTAAAAAAGAAAAAAGCCATGAACAAAACAAAGAAGAAAACAAACAATGAATCCCTATTATAAGCTCAAATCAAAAGTCATGACGACAGATGCTTCAAATTTCAGGAGTTAGTTGGCCAGCAAGCTGCTGCTCCCCTGTAGGCCCCCCATGATATAGCTTATTCTATTCTAAGGTTCTCCTGGAGTAGGAAATGGCAACCCATTCCAGTATGGTTGCCTGGGAAATCCCATGGACAGAGGAGCCTTGCGGGCTACAGTTCATGGGGTCTCAAAGCTTCAGACATGATCTGAGTGACACACACACACAAACACACACAAACACACACAAGGCTGGTGGCGGGAGGGGCTGATTTACTTAACCACACAGTAGGTGAGCAAGCCAGCCATAGTCTTCTCTCCTTTCCTTCCTCCCTTTTTCTCTTCCTTTCTTTCTTCCTCCCTCTCTTTCTCCCTCCCTTCCTCATTCCTCTATCTCTGTTCATAACCAGACAAAGGTACCTTTTTTTTTTTTTTTTTTAGATAATTTGGTCCCCTAGACTTCTGAGAGTGAGGCATAGATCTTCATTTTTGTTTTCTATGTGCATCACCTCAGTACTGAAGCTTACTGACTAATGATGGAAAAAGAATGAAAGACAAAAATATAATCCAAAGTAGTACAAGCTCGGAGACAAATGAGTTGTGCAGAATGAAGTACAAGGTTTAGCAGACCAGAACTGTTTATTTGAACAATTGTTCAAGATCCAAAACCCCTTTACTTCTAGCTGATTTCAGGAAAAAAGAGGTCCCCGCCCTACCCACTAGAGCAGTTTTCTTTGATATTCAATCTCCCTTCTTTGGTACCAAAACCCTACTCTTTGTGCAGGAATCCACCCTTCCTCCAGGCAGCCCAGGTGCTTCTGAGGAGCTAACCCTGCCCAGACATGTTACCTGGGCCTGAACTGACTGGGAAAACTTCTTCCCCTGAAAAAAGTAACTGGTTCAGAGGTGGGCACTGGACCTAAGGGACTCCAATCAGACTGACACCCTAAACTCTTTTATTTCTACCCTCAACACATAAGAACAAGGAAGCTTTCAGCCTTTGGAGAAATGGGCAGCCTTCTTATGCTCATGCATGGAAAAAAGGCAAGGAGAAAACCTGGGTCTTGGTCCTAACCTGTGGGAAGCTGCAGTAAGCCTACACCTTACTTTTCTGTTGAAGCTTGCTTGAGATGAATCTTCTGCTATTTGTAAATGAAAGGATAGTAGATAATACACTCTTAAATTCCTTATGATGGTCATTATGTTCCTTGATCAAATTATAATTGGAAAACTTAGGCATTAGGGAACCAAGCCTTAGCACACGTGATGGCTTCTGCCAAGTGTTCCTCAGATGGCCTGCCAGGAGCCAGACTGGCTCAGGCCATCCTGCATCATTTCACTAGAGTGGGAAATGTGCTGTATTTTCATAGTTAAGAGCTGAGATTAAATGGGACAAGCATATTGTCTTTGTGAGACTTATTTATTAAAAAATGTATATACAATGGACATACTACGGCATTCCATTTATGACTCGCTGATGGGAAGTGCACACAAAGAACTCAAATGATGCTTTGTCTGCAAGGCAGTGTCCCACGGTGGTATTTATTATACTGTAGACAGAATGAGTCCAAAAGACCCATAATAATGACTTCCACTCATCCTCAGCCCCATCAAGGATTTGCTGAGATTTATGGTGCCAACTCAGAGCCTGAAAACCACTTGGGCAGGAAGTGATTCTTTGGCATTATCAGCCCAAGGCAGGTGGCAAGGAAAGCTATTTTGTGTTTGAAATATAGGGGAAAGAGCCCCATAGAAAGAAAAGCAAAAAGGACTCAATTTTCTTTTCTCATCTCAGAAGAAAATCTCAAAAGAGCTGACAACAAAAGATATTTTTAAAACTTGGCCATTATTTTAGCTTTTCAGTCTTTTGTTTATTTATTTATTTATTTGGTACTAGCGTCTTCAGTAAATCCTCTTAATTATGACATGAACCATTCTCTTCTAATCCCTTAAGAAGAGTAAGGAATTTGTTAAATATTTTCACTGGAACTATTAGTGTCTTTTCTTATAAATAATGAGAATAAGGGCTAACATTTATGGAGTATTTATCTAGTGCCAAGCACTTTTCTGAGCAGTTCCCCTTTAATCTTCACAGCAACTCAAAGAATTATCATCTTAAAGATGAAAATATATATGCTTTGATAAGTTAAACAATTTCTCCAAATGCTAAAACCCATCAAATATCCAAGTATTAAAACTCTATACAACCGAACCTATTTGACTCTAAGTCTTTATTTTAATGATTACACTTTAACCACCACCATCATCAGCTCTACTGTCGCAGTCATCACCATTTACCATTTATTGAGCCCTTACCAGAGCAGTCATTGTGTGAGCTTTTATTTTTTTTTTAAATTTTACCTAAAACTGGTTTATTTCACAACAGCTCTAGGAGGCAGGTCATATTATTCCCAAGTTATAGAAAAAACACCTGAGATTTAGAGTTTTAGAGAACATGAGTTCTGTGAGTGTGTGTGTGTGTTTTAATTGCTCAGTCTGACTCTTTGCAACTGTAGCCTACCAGGCTCCTCTGTCTATAGAATTTTTCAGGCAAGAATACTGGAGTAGGTAGCCACATGAAGAAATAATAAAACATGAAAAAACATTCAGGAGAAAAATCAGTTAATAAAAAGACCAAGATATGACTCAAATGTTAGAATTTGCATATGTGTAGATGCAAAAATATTTCCATTTTAATGAAACTAAAACCATAGATATATTGGGCAAAAAAATGAAGGAATTCCAATGAAATATGAAAACTGCATAAAATCACCAAATATAAATCCTAAAGCAGAAAAAATACAATACCTGAAATCTAAAATACAGTGAATTTTAGCTGATAAAGAAGATGTGGTTGATATATACACATATATAAAAATAATAATAATAATAAAATAATAATAATTTTATAAAAATAATGAAATTTTGCCATCTGCAACAACATGGATGGATGATGGACCTGGAGAGTATTACACATAGTGAGAAAAGTCAGACAAAGGCAAATACTATAGGTCATCACTTACATATGGGATCTAAAAATAAAACAAATGAATTGAATAAATATAACCAAACAAAAACAGACTCAGATATAAAGAACAAACTAGTGGTTACCTGTGGAGAGACAGAAGGAGGGAGGGGCAAGATAGGGGTAGGAGACTAAAAAAGTACAAATTACTATATATAACATTAATAAATAACAAGGTTATATTGTGCAGCACAGGGAATATAGTTGACATTTTGTAACAACTACTGAATCACTATGTTGCATACTTGAAACTAACATTGTAAATTAATTATAGGTCACCACCTCCCCTTCACTACCATGGTGGTGTTTTAGTCACTAAGTCATGCCTGACTCTTGTGACCCCATGGACTGTAGCCTGTCAAGCTTCTCTGTCCATGGGATTCTCCAGGTAAGAATACCGGAGTGGGCTGTCATTTCCTTCTCCAGGGGATCTTCCTGACATAGGAATCAAACCTGGGTCCCCTGCATTGCAGGCAGACTCTTGACCGACTGAGCTATGAGGGAAGCCAACTATTACAAAAATAATAAAATAAATTAAAAACTGATTAGGCACAATAGAAAGAACGATAAATAAATGTCAAGCCAAGTTAACAGCAACCACCAAACCAGAAAACAAAAAGGGGGGAAAAGGTGCAGGCAAAAATGAATAGCACCTCAATAAGCAATGACACAGTACCAAGCAGTGTAACGAACCAGAATTTGGAATCTTAGCGGAGTAAAGAGAGACTGGGCCAAAAAAATATAGACAAAAATACCAGGTTGCTTAAAACGAGAGAGAAGAATTGGGAGTTCATCTTCATAAGGTATGTACATCACACACGAAACAATATTATTTGAAGATAAACCATGAGAAATTAAAACTGTATTAATATGTTGTAAACCCTACTATATTCATTTAAAAAATCTACTTGAAAACCATGTAATAAACCTGCAGCAGGAAAAAATGGAATCATAAAACATTAAATATAAAACAAGGTAGGAGAAAAAGAGGAGAAAAGAAACAAAGAAGAACAACAAACAGAATACAGCTAGAAGGATGGCAGCTTTTAAGCCAAACATATCAACAGTTAAATTAAAAATTAAAGGCCTAAACATTACCAATTAAAAGAAACTGACATACTGAAGAAAAAAGTGAGATACATCTATACACTGTCCATAAGAAACCTTGTAACTATGAACACATAGATAAGCTCAAAGTAAAAATATTAAAACAGGTATATCATGAAAATACTAATTGAAAAAAGGTACAAAGAGTATATTAATATAAAGAAGGATATCACAGAGAAATCAGAAAGTTAATTCATCGAAATGTGTAAAAACATATATACTAAATGCTGTTAGGTATATACACATTTAGCATCATTATGCATGAAGCAAAAACTAATACATCCTGAAAGGAAAAATGGACAAATTCACAATTATGCTTGGAGACTGAAACAGTCCTCTTTTGGTAATCAATACAGATAGCAGAATAAGTGGGCAGAAAATTGTTCAGAATATAGAAACAATTTTACCTAGCTGACGTGTATAGAACACTGTAATTAACAAGAGCAAAATATACATTTTGAAAGAATGGAAACCCTCACCAAGTTCAATCATGTTATATAGGTTATAAAGCAAATCTTTCCAAATTTAAAAGAAGTGAAATTATACAAAGAATGTTCAAACCATAATGAAATTATACCCAAAATAAATTATAGAAAGATTTCTGGAAGACCCCCAAATATTCTGAAATTGAACAACACATTTCTAAATAACCTGAGGTCAAAGAGAAAGTTCCAGAGAAAATAAAATCATTATGCTATACACCTAAAACTAATGTAATGTCATATGTCAATTATCCCTCCAGTTTTAAAAACTGGCACAACAACTAGACACTTCATTGACTAAAATATATGGAGGGCAAACAGGCATAAGAAAAGAAGTCTAAAATCATTATCTGGTAGAGAAATGCTAAACTATAATGACACGCCAGTGTGCTGTTCTCAGAATGGCTAAAATAAAAATAAATAAATAGAAATGACAATATCAAAAGCTGGCAAGGATGAAGGGCAACTGAAACTGTCATACACTGTTGGCAGAAAAGCAAGATCGTACAGCCATTTTAAAATTTAATTTGGCAATTTCTTATACATTTAAACATACAGTCCTGACATTCAACTCCTAGGTATGCATTCAAGTGAAATGACACCTTAAGTTCATATAAACGACGTGAATGTTTACACTGGTTTTATTCATAATCATTAAAAATCCAAACAACCCAACTGTCTGTCAACTGGAGAACGGATAAACAAACTGTGATACATACGCTGGCCTACTATTCAATAATAAAGAGGAATTAGCTGCTGTTGTAAGATATAACAGGCTTCCCAGATGGCTCAGCGGTAAAGAACCCACCTGCCAACGCAGAAGATACAAGAAATGTGGGATTGACCCCTGGGTTCAGAAAAACGCCCTGGAGGAGGAAAGGGCAACCAACTCCTCCAGTGTTCTTCCTGGGAAAACCCCATGGACAGAGGAGCCTGGACACAGCTGTGACTGAGCACACACATCAGATCTAACACAACAAAACCTCAATTGTATTCCATCAAGTAAAAGAAGTCAGACTTGAAAGGCTACACTCTACGTGATTTCACTTACATGATATTCTGGAAATGACCAAATCATGGGGACAGAACACATCAGTGTTTGCTAGGAACTGTGCTTTGGGGATGGTGTTGATCAGTTGGGTATCTCAGGAAAATTTTCTAGGGTAATGGAACTGCTATTAATATATCTTGACTGTGATGCCACATATACAACTGTAAGTATTAGTCAAAATTGATTTGATTCTATGCCAAAAATAACAAATTTTATCATCAGTTTCAGTCTGTCAACTCAGTCGCTCAGTTGTATTCAACTCTTTGTGACCCCATGGACTGCAGCACACCAGGCTTCCCTGTCCAATTTTATCATATATAAATTAAAAATATGAAAAAATACAATGAATTATATCATAAACTTTTATGCAGAGCACATCATGCAAAATGCCAGGCTGAATGAAGCCCAAGTTGGAATCAAGATTGCTGGGAGAAATATCAATAACCTCAGATATGTAGATGATACCACGCTTACGGCAGAAAGCAAAGAGGAACTAAGAGCCTGTTGATGGAAGTGAAAGAGGAGAGTGAAAAAGCTGGTTTGAAACCCAACATTCAAAAAACTAAGATCATGACATCCAGTCCCATCACTTCAGGGCAAATAGATGGGGAAACAATGGAAACAATGACAGATTTTATTTTCTTATTTTCCAAAATCACTGCAGACGGTGACTGCAGCCATGAAATTAAAAGACACTTGCTCCTTGGAAGAAAAGCTATGACCAACCTAGACAGCACGTTAACAAGCAGAGACAATAACTTTGCCAACAAAAGTCCATATAGTCAAAGTGAAAGTGAAGTCGCTCAGTCGTGTCCAACTCTTTGTGACCCCATGGACTGCAGTCTACCAGGCTCCCTTGTCCCTGGGATTCACCAGGCAAGAACACTGAGTGGGTTGCCACTTCCTTCTCCAATGCATGAAAGTGAAAAGGGAAAGTGAAGTTGCTCAGTCGTGTCTGACTCCTAGTGACCCCATGGACTGCAGCCTACCAGGTTCCTCCGTCCATGGGATTTTCCAGGCAAAAGTACTGGAGTGGGGTGCCATCACCTAAAGCTATGGTTTTTCTAGTAGTCATGTATGGATGTGAGAGTTGGACCATAAAGAAAGCTGAGCACCAAAAAATTGATGCTTTTGAACTGTGGTGTTGGAGGAGACTCTTGAGAGTTCCTTGGACTGCAAGGCAATCAAACTAGTCCATCCCAAAGGAAATCAGTCCTCAATATTCATTGGAAGGACTGATGCTGAAGCTGAAGCTCCAATACTTTGGCCACCTGATGCGAAGAACTGACTCACTGCAAAAGACCCTGATGCTGGGAAAGACTGAAGAAACAAGAAGGGAATGACAGAGGATGCGATGGTTGGATGGCATCATCAACTTGATGGACATGAGTCTGAGCAAGCTCTGGGAGGTGGTGATGGACAGAGAAGCCTGGCGTCCTGCAGTCCATGGGTCATGAAGAGTCAGGCATGACTGAGTGACTGAACTGACTGATCCCATAAACAACATTAAGAACAACAAGAACTAAAAAGACCAAAACGTATGCTGCTTCCACAAGGTGCCCTTAAAAATAAACACACAGATGAGCTGAGAGTAAAAGAATAGTACAAGATACAACACGCAGAAGAAATCTGGTTTGGTACACTCAGTTCAGTTCAGTTCAGTTCAGTCGCTCAGTCGTGTCTGACTCTTTGCGACCCCATGAATCACAGCACGCCATGCTTCCCTGTCCATCACCATCTCCCGGAGTTCACTCAGACTCGCATCCATCGAGTCAGTGATGCCATCCAGCCATCTCATCCTCTGTCATCCCCTTCTCCTCCTGCCCCCAATCCCTCCCAGCATCAAAGTCTTTTCCAATGAGTCAACTCTTCACATGAGGTGGCCAAAGTACTGGAGTTTCAGCTTTAGCATCATTCCTTCCAAAGAAACCCCAGGGCTGATCTCCTTCAGAATGGACTGGTTGGATCTCCTTGCAGTCCAAGGGACTCTCAAGAGTCTTCTCCAACACCACAGTTCAAAAGCATCAATCCTTTGGAACTCAGCCTTATTCACAGTCCAACTCTCACATCCATACATGACTACTGGAAAAACCATAGCCTTGACCAGACGGACCTTAGTTGGCAAAGTAATGTCTCTGCTTTTGAATATACTATCTAGGTTGCTCATAACCTTTCTTCCAAGGAGTAAGCGTCTTTTAATTTCATGGCTGCAATCACCATCTGCAGTGATTCTGGAGCCCCCCAAAATAAAGTCTGACACTGTTTCCACTGTTTCCCCATCTATTTCCCATGAAGTGATGGGACCGGTTGCCATGATCTTCATTTTCTGAATGTTGAGCTTTAAGCCAACTTTTTCACTCTTCTCTTTTACTTTCATCAAGAGGCTTTTTAGTTCCTCTTCACTTTCTGCCATAAGGGTGGTGTCATCTGCATATCTGAGGTTATTGATATTTAGCACTTGTTGGTTGAAGTACTTCATAAATGTCAGCAGGTCAAGATGTTGAAATCTTCTATGTCCTACCTGACTTATGGTCTAATTGTTTTATCAAGTGCTGAGAAAGAGTTGCTAAAATCTCCCAACCGTGATTGTGGATTTATATGTTTATACTCCATAAATATTTTATATTCCATAAAAATCCTTTTTTCCATAAATAATTGTTGCATTATTTTGAGATCTGTTATTAGGTGCACACAGTTAGGATTTTTATGTCCTGTTGATTAGCTATCTTATTTTTACTATTAGGAAATGGCTATCTTAATCCCTGGTGATATTACCAGACTTTAACTGATATTAATGTAATGTTGGTACTGCTGCTTACCACAGTGCCACCACATGTGTGTAGAGAGAACAAATAATCTCATAAATAAATTCATTTAATAAACTATATTTACTTTCATTTAAAAATAGCACTGTTTTTATTTCCAATATTCTGGGAGGTGGGTCATAGAGGATCCTGCTGTGATTTATGTCAGAGTGTTTTCCCTATGTTCTCCTCTAGGAGTTTTACAATTTCTGGTCTTACGCTTAGATCTTTAATCCATTTTGAGTTTATTTTTGTGTATGGTGTTAGAAAGTGTTCTAGTTTCATTCTTTTACAAGTGGTTGACCAGTTTTCCCAGCACCACTTGTTAAAGAGATTGTCTTTTCTCCATCGTATATTCTTGCCTCCTTTGTCAAAGATAAGGTGTCCATAGGTGTGTGGGTTTATCTCTGGGCTTTCTATTTTGTTCCATTGATCTATATTTCTGTCTTTGTGCCAGCAAAAATGAACAAATGGGACCTAATTAAAATCAAAAGCTTCTGCACAACAAAGGAAACTATAAGCAAGGTGAAAAGACAGCCTTCAGAATGGGATAAAATAATAGCAAATGAAGCAACTGACAAAGGATTAATCTCAAAAATATACAAGCAACTCCTGCAGCTCAATTCCAGAAAAATAAATGACCCAATCAAAAAATGGGCCAAAGAACTAAACAGGCATTTCTCCAAAGAAGACATACAGATGGCTAACAAACACATGAAAAGATGCTCAACATCACTCATTATCAGAAAAATGCAAATCAAAACCACAATGAGGTACCATTTCATGCCAGTCAGAATGGCTGCGATCCAAAAGTCTACAAGCAATAAATGCTGGAGAGGGTGTGGAGAAAAGGGAACCGTCTTACACTGTTGGTGGGAATGCAAACTAGTACAGCCACTATGTAAAACAGTGTGGAGATTCCTTAAAAAACTGGAAATAGAACTCCCATACGACCCAGCAATCCCACTGTTGGGCATATACATGGAGGAAACTAGAACTGAAAGACACACATGTACCCCAATGTTCATCACAGCAATGTTTATAATGGCCAGGACATGGAAGCAACCTAGATGACCATCAGCAGATGAATGGATAAGAAAGCTGTGGTACATATACACAATGGAATATCAATCAGACATTAAAAAGAGTACATTTGTATCAGTTCTAATGAGGTGGATGAAACTGGAGCCTATTATACAGAGTGAAGTAAGCCAGAAAGAAAAACACCAATACAGTATACTAGCACATATACATGGAATTTACAAAGATGGTAATGATAGCCCTGTATGCAAGACAGCAAAAGAGACACAGATGTATAGAACAGTCTTTTGGACTCTGTGGGAGAGGGCAAGGGTGGGATGATTTGGGAGTTTAAATTTTTGAAAAAATAAAGAAGAAAAAATAGAACTGTTATACTCCATAGTTTTTGCTTTAAAATGTATTTAATGCTAGAAGAGGGGAAAAAAAGACCACTTCAAAAGAAAAAAGTCACATCACAGAAGACAAATAATGAAAAGAAATAGGATATATAATAAAATGAGAAGAAAAATGTATGTTATGATACATTCAACAATTAATTTGCCTCATTCTTTAAAAATCAGTAAGGTAGTAATCTGGAGAACTCCATTCCTGTTTATTTCCTCCCCTTTCTAAACTGATGGCAGTAACTTACTGCATGCATCTTAGCTTCTGTTCATAGTCTGGCACACGTTCTTACAGGGAGGTACTTATTACCTACTTTCTCCAAAATTCTGTAACACAAGCTCTGAAATCTCTCCTCCCAAGGTGCTAGTGATGCCTGGGTGGATTCTGTTCAGGTTTTCCCGAAGCCTGATTCACAGCTCATTTGTGATTACCCATCCCTTTTTAACTGTCAGTCATTTTCCATAAACTCAACTTGCAATACTGGGATAGCCATTTTTCTCTGCACCTGTTTGAATTATGGCCACATCTCCCTGTTACAGCCCTGAATAGGCAGTAGTGACACACTGCCACGAATAACCTCTGAATCTTCGGGAAGGAGAGATGCTCATGTAACTTCTGGCATTGCCTTAATCTCAGTTTTCTTCTCCTTTTCTTTTCTTCTTAATTATTTCTGATTTCCCCCCTGAGTTTATGCCAGTAAACTTGATGCTGAGTTTATGCTTCTGGCAGTGAAGTCCAGGAAAGTCTCTCTCATCTGGAGAATGTGGCCAAAATAAAGATTCCCAGACCCTGCTCCTGGAGCCTGGGAATCAGTAGGTGCAGTGTGAGGCCCAAGAACATACATTTTCACAGGTACCACCAGCTGATTCTGATGAGCCTTGCCCTGTGTTTAAAAACAATTGCTAAATATTCTGACAGAGAAAACAAAGTAGAAAAATGACATCATTAAAAAAAAATCAAATTCCTTTGCTCTCAGTGATTATCTTAAAAATAAATTACAGGCTCTTCCTGTTGGCCCAGTGGCTAAGACTACATGCTCCCAGTGCAGGGGGCGTGGGTTCAATTCGTGGTCAGGGAACTGGATCCCCACAAGTTGCAACTAAGGCTTCACATGCCACAACTAAGACCTGCACAGCCAAAAGTAAATAAATAAATCACAAGGGATATTCTAATAATCTCAGATGGGAGGTCATCACAATATGGCTAGCTGACTTATTATATGGTTAATAGTCTAAGTCAAATGGTTTAATGAAGCTGCCCACAGCACAGGTGGCAAAAGAATAGCCATTACCTTGACACTAATTTACTTTTTAAACCAACTTGAGATACAGTTCAGGAAACACTTGATGTGACCGATGCTGTATCTACAGAGCAAGGTTAGGTGCAGAATTCAACCTGATATGTATTCGAGATCTTTCTCTTGAGTCAGCTGTATCACTGGCACTAACATATTTTAACCTCTATCTAACCCATCTTTAGTAGACAGTTATCCGAATTCACCACTTTACATAACATGTAGAGACCTAGCTTGAAAGTATTGTGAGAATTATCCAAAGTAACGTAACTGTGCAACAATTCCTTTTCTAGCCTGCACAGTTTGAAAATATAGAAAACAAATCTCTCTGTTTTTTCACCTCTTTCTTAAAAAACAATTCCCTTTTCAGAGCTTCAGAGGCATGCATCTGAAGCCCAAGTCCTGTATAATGGAGAAGTGACATAGAATAGATGAATAGGCCAGTCAGGAAATGTTTGGAATCGATAGTATTAACATAATTAATTTGAGAGATTTACTATGGACTGAGATCAGCATTCTGGAACACACAGACCTGCTAGAGAACTGTGTGACTTTATACATCCTGAGACTTTATCCTGTTTTAATCAGCAGTCATTAATCTCAACAATTTTTCATATTGTTTTAATTTTCCTGAACAGTTATAGCCAAGCTCACACGTTCAAAATTTGTTTCTGAAGCTCATTTTTCTGTGACTCTCAACAAGCTTATGTGATGTCATTTCAAATGTTGCTTATTATTAAGTTGAAATAATTAACTGAACTTGGGACCCTGCTAAAAACTGGCAATATCTTTTGTTAAAACTGAGCTTTCAAAAATAATGTAAGGAGACTTATAAATAACTACTAACAAAAGCACTAAATGTATAAACCTATCACTAATGTATTTTCTGTTTTTCTTATGTCTTAGTTTCAATTACAAACAGGCTTATCCTATCACCTGAATATGAGAAATAAAAGCTCATACCACTTAGATTTCTACTCTCAGTTGGTGTCATATCTTCCTGAAGGAAGATTTTCTTGAAAATAACTTCTACCTACTATCTGTTCTTTGGCGCTCAGCTTTCTTCACAGTCCAACTCTTGCATCTATACATGACCACTGGAAAAACCATAGCCTTGACTAGACGGACCTTTGTTGGCAAAGTAATGTCTCTGCTTTTCAATATGCTATCTAGGTTGGTCATAACTTTCCTTCCAAGGAGTAAGCATCTTTTAATTTCATGGCTGCAGTCACCATCTGCAGTGATTTTGGAGCCCCCCAAAATAAAGTCAGCCACTGTGTCCACTGTTTCCCCATCTATTTCCCACTGTGAAGAAAGCTGAGTGCTGAAGAATTGATGCTGTTGAACTGCGGTGTTGGAGAAGACTCTTGAGAGTCCCTTGGACTGCAAGGAGATCCAACCAGTCCATTGTGAAGGAGATCAGTCCTGGGATTTCTTTGGAAGGAATGATGCTAAGTCAGAAACTCCAGTACTTTGGCCACCTCATGCGAAGAGTTGACTCATTGGAAAAGACCTTGATGTTGGGAGGGATTGGGGCCAGCAGGAGAAGGGGACGACAGAGGATGAGATGGGGGATGGCATCACTGACTCGATGGACGTGAGTCTGGGTTAACTCCGGGAATTGGTGATGGACAGGGAGGCCTGGCATGCTATGATTCATGGGGTCTCAAAGAGTCAGACACGACTGAGTGACTGAACTGAACTGAACTGATTATCTGTTCTTCATAAAAGTTATAGCTTTTGTCCAAAAACAGTCAACAGAAAAAGGAATCAAAAGAAAAATAAACATTTTTTACTTACACTATGAAACTGATTCTTATCAAGTTTTATTTTAACAAAGAATGGTTCTGAACTATTTTACTATACTTGTAGGAATTGATATTAGAATAAATTGTTACATAGATACATAGAGTTTTAGGAGTAAAGATATTCATGTATGGTGGCATTTCTTATAAAGCAAATATTACAGACAGCCTAAGTGAGGTTGGTTAAAAAAATAGTAAATCTATATACTGTGTGGCTATTATAAAAATTGTGCTGCAGAAATATGTAAGGGCAAGGAAATATGTTTATGACATTTCAAGTTAAAAAAAAAGCTATGTTATCAGTGTTTAAAAGATAATTATGATTCTAAAAGTGTTTAAAACATATTTATGACCTTTTAATGCAATACATAGGATAAATAGTTACTCTTCTTACTATATAAGCTCAATACAAAAGAAGAGACCAACAACATAGGACTAAATACTTAAGAGAAAAATAGAAGGGGGAATTGATACATATATATATTGGCTGTGCTGCATGGCTTGTGGGATCTTAGTTCCCCAACTAGGGATTGAACCTGGGTCCTCCACAATGAGAGGATGAAGTCCAAATCTCTGGACTTCCAGGGAATTTTTAACAGAGGTAAGAATATAATTAGAGCGTATACAGAAAAGGAAATATAAATGGCTTTAAGACATATGAAATGTATTCAACATACATCATTAAAAGAAAACCCACAGTGATATTCCATTTTTTAGGTATCAGAATGGCAAGAGGTGAAACATTTTGATGAGACACTGTGTTGCTAAGACTATAATGAACATATATTCTCCTAAACTAGTAGAAATACAAATTGGTTTAACATATCCAGAGAGCATTTTTACAGGATCTATCAAAATTACATAAACTTTGACCCATTGATTCTTCTAATAATGTACCATACATACAAATAAATTACTTATTACCCAAGAATATTCGTTTCTACACTGTCTCAAGTAGCCAACATTTTGGAACAACCTGAAAGTTCAATTAAAGTTAAATGAAAACATCCTCCAAATTGGAATCTTGGGTAATCATTAAAAAAAAAAAAAGCAAACCTATATAATGACACGATGATAGTTTCCAATCTAGCAAGTCAAAAAGGTGAGGTATTGTGTATATACTCAACACTGTCATTCCTGTAAGAAATGAATGGTGAAACATCTAAAGTACCTGTGTTTCTCTATTAGGTTGGTGCAAACGTAATTGCGGTTTTGGACCGTGAATTTTAAATCATTACAAGTAGGCGCAAACCACTTCTTTATTACGCAAAACAGGAACCATTACAATCCACACATTTTTACCAACAAGAAATTAGTCTGTTTATTTCTTTAATGTAAAAATTCATCCCTCAGGATTTGAGGAAATCTTGGAAAGCATTTCCTGCCTCCTGTGATTGTAGAACCATTTTCCCTGCAAAAAGTTGTCAAGATGCTTGAATAAGTGGTAGCTGGTTGGCGAGAGGTCAGGTGAATGTGGAGGATGAGGCAAACTTTGTAGACCAATTCATTCAACTTTTGAAGTGTTGGTTGTATGACATGTGGTCGGGTGTTGTCATGGAGAAGAATCGGGCCCTTCCTGCTGACCAATGCTGGCTATAGGCACTGCAGTTTTTGGTGCATCTCACTGCTTCACTGAGCATACTTCTCAGATACAATGGTTTTACCAGGATTCAGAAAGCTATACTGGATCAGACAAGCAGCAGACCACCAAACAATGACTATGACCATTTTTTGGTGCACGTTTGGCTATGCTAAGTGCTTTGAAACTTCTTAGTCCAACCACTGAGCTGGTTGTCACAGGTTGTCTTATAAAATCCACTTTTCATCGCACGTCACAGTCCAACATCCATGTCACATCCCATGTCACAATTCTATGCTTCATTGCTATTGCACTGTTGCTGTTTTTTGAGGCAGGGGCTTCCCTCCTGGCTCAGTGGTAAAGAATCCACCTGCCATGCAGTAGCTGCAGAAGACGCAGGTTCCATCTCTGGGTGGGGAAGATCCCTTGGAGGAGGGCATGGCAACCCACTCCAGTATTCTTGACTGGAGGCTCTCTTGGACAGAGGAGCCTGGTGGGGCTACAGTCTATGGGATTGCAAAGAGTCAGACACAACTGAAGCAATTTAGCACATGCAGCTCACAAGGCACCCACTTATCAAGCTTTTTCACGTTTCCAATTAGCTTCAAACGTCAAACGATTCTGAGTTCATCAGCAACTTCTTTAGTTGTAAGAGGGTCAGCTTTGATGATGGCTCTCAATGGGTCATTGTCAACTTCCGACAGACAGCCACTATGTTCCTCATCTTCAAGGCTCTAGTCTCCTTTGCAAAACTTTCTTGAACCACCACTGCACCGTATTAGCAGTTCCTGGGCCAAATCGTTGTTGATGCTGTGAGTTCTCTCTGCTGCTTTGCAACTCATTTTGAACTTAAATAAGAAAATCACTCGAATTTGCTTTTCATCTAACATCATTTCCCTAGTTTAAAATAAATATAAACAGCAAGTAGTAAGTCACTAGCAAAAAAATAAATAAATAAAGCAAGAAATGTGCATTAAAATGATGTTCAACACAACCACATTTACTTAAGAATATACCACAGTATCAAACAGCAAATTCAACAATGCAAAACCCGCAATTACTTTTGCACCAACCTAATATTTGCATATGGCAACCTGGAGGAATACATGAATCTCTGGAAATCACTGTCTCCTAGAAAGACTGCAAAGGGTCACTGGTGGGAAAAGACTTAATTTTCATTGCATGTCCATTCGCACTATTTGATTTATTTACCAAGTCTCTGGGGGCTTCCCTAGTGGATCTGTGGTAAACAATCTGCATGCCGATGCAGGAGACATGGGTTCAATCCCTGCGTTGGGAAGACACGCTGGAGAAAGAAACGGCAACCCATTCCAGCATTCTTGCTGGAAAAATCTCATGGACAGAGGAGCCTGGCGGGCTATAGTTCTAGGGGGTTGCAAAAGAGTTAGACACTCAGTTCAGTCGCTCAGTTGTGTCCGACTCTTTGCAACCCCATGAATCGCAGCACGCCAGGCCTCCCTGTCCATCACCAACTCCAGGAGTTCACCCAGACTCACGTCCATTGAATCAGTGATGCCATCCAGCCATTTCATCCTCGGTCGTCCCCTTCTCTTCCTGCCCCCAATCCCTCCCAGCATCAGAGTCTTTTCCAATGAGCCAACTCTTCACATGAGGTGGCCAAAGTACTGTTCACCTTTAGCATCATTCCTTCCAAAGAAATCCCAGGGTTGATCTCCTTCAGAATGGACTGGTTGGATCTCCCTGCAGTCCAAGGGACTCTTAAGAGTCTTCTCCAACACCACAGTTCAAAAGCATCAATTCTTCGGCGCTCAGCCTTCTTCACAGTCCAACTCTCACATCCATACATGACCACAGGAAAAACCATATCCTTGACTAGACAGACCTTAGTCAGCACTGCTGCTGCTGCTGCTGCTACTACGTCGCTTCAGTTGTGTCCGACTCTGTGTGACCCCAGAGACGGCAGCCCACCAGGCTCCTCCGTCCATGGGGTTTTCCAGGCAAGAGTGCTGGAGTGGGGTGCCATCGCCACTTAGCGACTAAACCAAGTTTGTGTATGATACTTTGTATCATTATTTATTTCCTTTATGTATGTACTTAGTTAATAGTTATTTTTAAATTATCAGATATGGAGAAGAAACACTGATGGAGAGAAAGATTCCTAAAAGGATCATAGGGCTTTGAATCTGGCATCAGCACCTCCTTCTTCATGGGACCTTGGGAAAGGACTCTCCTTAGTCTGGACCACCTTCTCTTTCCCTAAGAAGAATCACAGAGTTCACTTTTCACTTGTGGGAATCTGAGTTTCTAGTTGTTTTCAAAACACATACTTGCTTTCAAATATCACATAAAATAACAGGTGTCTTAGCTACCAGAATTACAAACATCCTCTCCCCTGTCGCTCACACTTGACAAGGCTATTCGCTTGGGAAACTGTCTCAAGCAACAATTTTCTGAGCACTGGTTTAAACACAAGGCTAGGTTAAGTGCTAGAAATATAAGAGTATAAGACATCCCAGTTATTGAATGCCAACTAAATGCCAAGTACTGGATGAGGTGTTTTTTATAATTGTATCTTGTGATGTTCACATCAACCCGGTACCCTGTAGTCATTATTAGTATCTTCATTTTTACAAACGAGCAAGTGGCAACTAAAAGGGGTAAGTTACTTGCTGGTAAGGGTCACCCAATTAAGAAGCGATCCCAGTGAGAGCTAAAACCCAGTCTGCATGACACCAGGCCTGAGCTATTTTTCACCATAATTCCAGCCCATGGCACCTAATTTGCTGGGAGAGGAAGACAAACAGATGCTTGATCAGTAATGGGGTAAGTACTGTGAGAGAACCTCCAAGTAGGTCTGATGGAGATTTGCATGAAGCTGGCACTCAGGAAGCATATTGCTCTTTTCCAGCAGGACGTTTGTAGACTTCTTCCCATAGGTCAAGTGAATGGTGAAACTGCCAGTTTTCAAAGCAAACCTTGACCATGAGATGAACTCAGTCTGAAATGCGGCTACACAAGTGACTTGTTACCATGACAGACAGCCATTCAACTGGATGCAACAGGAATTTTCTCTGAGGTTTCAGAGTCAGGGAGACCTTGACTCAACTCACATCTCGTACTCAGTAGCTTTGTAACACCAGTCTGGAGACTTAACTCCTCTGAGCCTCACGTTCTTACTTGGTGAAATGCATATGAAATGAAAAAATAGAAAGAAAAATAATGTGGGAAAATGAACATGAAGCTCCTGTCATAAAGTAGGCATTCAATAAACAGTCATCATATTCTCATATAGGCTTGGATCTATCAAAATAATTCAAGATTGCACAGGCGAGTACTTCAGTAGAAATGGAATTATTGCGAATGCATAATTTGTTTCCTGACAGTCAGTGTATCAATGTTTTGTTTGAGAAACATCTGATATAATGCTTAGCAGTTCAGTCGCTCAGTCGTATCCAACTCTTTGCGACCCCATGAATTGCAGCACGCCAGGCCTCCCTGTCCATCACCAACTCCCGGAGTTCACTCAGATTCATGTCCATCAAGTCAGTGATGCCATCCAGCCATCTCATCCTCTGTCACCCTTCTCCTCCTGCCCCCAATCCCTCCCAGCATCAAAGTCTTTTCCAATGAGTCAACTCTTTGCATGAGGTAGCCAAAGTACTGGAGTTTCAGCTTTAGCATCATTCCTTCCAAAGAAATCCAAGGGTTGATCTCCTTCACAATGGACTGGTTGGATCTCCTTGCAGTCCAAAGGACTCTCAAGAGTCTTCTCCAACACCACAGTTCAAAAACATCAATTCTTCGACGCTCAGCCTTCTTCATAGTCCAACTCTCACATCCATACAGGACCACAGGAAAAACCATAGCCTTGACTAGACAGACCTTAGTTGGCAAAGTAATGTCTCTGCTTTTGAATATGCTACCTAGGTTGGACATAACTTTCCTTCCAAGGAGTAAGCGTCTTTTAATTTCATGGCTGCAATCACCATCTGCAGTGATTTTGGAGCCCCCCAAAATAAATTCTGACACTGTTTCCACTGTTTCCCCATCTACTTCACATGAAGTGATGGGACCGGTTGCCATGATCTTCATTTTTGGAATGTTGAGCTTTAAGCCAACTTTTTCACTCTCCTCTTTCACTTTCATCAAGGTGCTTTTTAGTTCCTCTTCACTTTCTGCCATAAGGGTGGGATCACCTGCATATCTGACGTTATTGATATTTCTCCCAGCAATCTTGATTCCAGCTTGTGTTTCTTCCAGTCCAGCGTTTCTCATGATGTGCTCTGCATATAAGTTAAATAAGCAGGGTGACAATATACAGCCTTGACAGACTCCTTTTCCTATTTGGAACCAGCCTGTTTTTCCATGTCCAGTTGTAACTGTTGCTTCCTGACCTGCATACAGATTTCTCAGGAAGCAGGTCAGGTGGTCTGGTATTCCCATCTCTTTCAGAATTTTCAACAGTTTATTGTGATCCACATAGTCAAAGGCTTTGGCATAGTCAATAAAGCAGAAATAGATGTTTTTCTGGAACTCTCTTGCTTTTTCCTTGATCCAGCAGATGTTGGCAATTTGATCTCTGGTTCCTCTGCCTTTTCTAAAACCAGCTTGAACATCAGGAAGTTCACGGTTCACATATTGCTGAAGCCTGGCTTGGAGAATTTTGAGCATTACTTTACTAGCATGTGAGATGAGTGCAATTGTGCCATAGTTTGAGCATTCTTTGGCATTGCCTTTCTTTGGGATTGGAATGAAAACTGACCTTGTCCAGTCCTGTGGCCACTGCTGAGTTTTCCAAATTTGCTGGCATATTGAGTGCAGCACTTTCACAGCATCATTTCCGGATTTGAAATAGCTCCACTGGAATTCCATCACTTCCACTAGCTTTGTTCGTAGTGATGCTTTCTAAGGCCCATTTGACTTCACATTCCAGGATGTCTGGCTCTTGCTGAGTGATCACACCATCGTGATTATCCGGGTCATGAAGATCTTTTTTGTACAGTTCTTCTGTGTATCTTGCCACCTCTTCTTAATATCTTCTGCTTCTGTTAGGTCCATACCATTTCTGTCCTTTATCGAGCCCATCTTTGCATGAAATGTTCCCTTGGTATCTCTAATTTTCTTGAAGAGATCTTCAAGTCTTTCCCATTCTGTTGTTTTCCTCTATTTCTTTGCATTGATCGCTGAAGAAAGCTTTCTTATCTCTTCTTGCTATTCTTTGGAACTCTGCATTCTGATGCTTATATCTTTCCTTTTCTCCTTTGCTTTTCACCTCTCTTCTTTTCACAGCTATTTGTAAGGCCTCCCCAGACAGCCATTTTGCTTTTTTGCATTTCTTTTCCATGGGGATGGTCTTGATCCCTGTCTCCTGTACAATGTCATGAACCTCTGTCCATAGTTCATCAGGCACTCTATCTATCAAATCTAGGCCCTTAAATCTATTTCTCACTTCCACTGTATAATCATAAGGGATTTGATTTAGGTCATACCTGAATGGTCTATCGGTTTTCCCTACTTTCTTCAATTTAAGTCTGAATTTGGTAATAAGCAGTTCATGATCTGAGCCACAGTCAGCTCCTGGTCTTCTTTTTGTTGATTGTATAGAGCTTCTCCATCTTTGGCTGCAAAGAATATAATCAATCTGATGTTGGTGTTGACCATCTGGTGATGTCCATGTGTAGAGTCTTCTCTTATGTTGTTGGAAGAGGGTATTTGCTATGACCAGTGCAGGCGACGGCGCACTAAGTGCAGCCGAGAGGAGCTACCCCACGTTGAAGGTCAGGGGCAGAAGCTGGGAGGTCCCCATGCCCGAAGGGCAGCAGCCAAGAGGAGTTACCCCACGTCCAAGGTCAGGGGCAGCGGCCTAGAGTGCCAGGCTGCTACAGCGCAGGAACAGCCGAGAGGAGCCACCCCACGCCCAAGGGCAGGCACGAAGGCCAGGGGCGGAGGCTGGGAGGAGCAACCCCATGTCCAAGGAGTGGTGGCTGCACAGGCACAGGAGGGCCTAGAGGAGCTATCCCACCTTGAAGGTCAGGAAGGGCGGTGGTGAGGAGATACCCTTCGTCCAAGGTAAGGAGCAGTGGCTGTGCTTTGCTGGAGCAGCGGTGAAGAAATACCCCACACCCAAGGTAAGAGAAACCCAAGTAAGATGGTAGGTGTTGCAAGAGGGCATCAGAGGGCAGACACACTGAAACCATATTCACAGAAAACTAGTCAATCTTATCACACTAGGACCACAGCCTTGTCTAACTCAGTGAAACTAAGCCATGCCCGTGGGGCAACCCAAGACAGGTGGGTCCTGATGGAGAGGTCTGACAGAATGTGGTCCACTGGAGAAGGGAATGGCAAACCACTTCAGTATTCTTGCCTTAAGAACCCCGTGAACAGTATGAAAAGGCAAAATGATAGGATACAGAAAGAGGAACTCCCCACGTCAGTAGGTGCCCAACATGCTACTGGAAATCAGTGGAGAAATAACTCTAGAAAGAATGAAGGGATGGAGCCAAAGCAAAAACAATACCCAGCTCTGGATGTGACTGGTGATAGAAGCAAGGTGCGATGCTGTAAAGAGCAATATTGCACAGGAACCTGGAATATCAGGTCCATGAATCAAGGCAAATTGGAAGTGGTCAAACAAGAGATGGCAAGAGTGAACGTTGACATTCTAGGAATCAGCGAACTAAAATGGACTGGAATGGGTGAATTTAACTCAGATGACCATTATATCTACTACTGTGGGCAGGAATCCTTCAGAAGAAATGGAGTAGCCATCATGGTCAACAAAAGAGTCTGAAATGCAGTACTTGGATGCAATCTCAAAAACGACAGAATGATCTCTGTTCATCTCCAAGGCAAACCATTCAATATCACAGTAATCCAAGTCTATGCCCCAACCAGAAACACTGAAGAAGCTGAAGTTGAACGGTTCTATGAAGACCTACAAGACCTTTTAGAACTAACACCTAAAAAAGATGTCCTTTTCATTATAGGGGACTGGAATGCAAAAGTAGGAAGTCAAGAAACACCTGGAGTAACAGGCAAATTTGGCCTTGGAATGCGGAATGAAGCAGGGCAAAGGCTAATAGAGTTTTGCCAAGAGAACTCACTGGTCATAGCCAACACCCTCTTCCAACAACACAAGAGAAGACTCTACACATGGACATCACCAGATGGTCAACACTGAAATCAGACTGATTATATTCTTTGCAGCCAAAGATGGAGAAGCTCTATACAGTCAACAAAAACAAGACCAGGAGCTGACTGTGGCTCAGATCATGAACTCCTTATTTCCAAATTCAGACTTAAATAATGCTTATAGCCTGAGAATTTCTCCCACTTCCTTCAGACTTTGTTCATTTATACCTCCAATAATTATGGATCATGAGTGATTCTTAGCCTCATCTTGTACCCTCTCCACCCATTTTTCTTTCAAACGCGCAACGATGCCAGGGGATGCTGTGTTTGCTAAGGTTCTTGGGTGACCTCCTCTTAGGCATGAAAACTGTATTGAGGTGAATGCCTTTCTTCACCTTATGTCGCCAAGGGGTCTTGTCAAAATCATAAGCAATCCTAAAACGAGGGGAGTGGAGGTCACCTGAGGAAAAAGAGATAATCCAAGTCCCAAAGAAAAGCTGATAATTAAAAAATGAATTTCCTTCTTGAGTGTACAATATGTCTCTTGAAAAAGTGATTTGTGTCTAGAAGTTTTATGTCTACATTCAATAAGCTGCATTTCAAGCAGCATTTCTTCTTCGATCCTTTGAGCTCCTTTAATACATCAGATGGGTTTTTAATACCCACAGGAATATATAAACTCTTTCCAAGCTAAACAAATGGAGGGCAAGCTGGAGAGTTAATAAACACACATCTATAGGGTTTTGGCAACTTGCTAAGCCACTTCAGGTGCAGCACTGGGAAGCCCAAGGGAGGAACACAGACAGCCCTTTGAGGTAGGGGAGGTGGGCGTCACAGCACAAACAGCCATCAGGATGGAGACAATGTACCGCAGAAAGGCCGATCGCAAACGTCGACAGTGTGGACACAGCTCTGCACTCCTCCATTCCGCATGCAAATAAACATTCTAAAAATATTCTTTGGCTCTGCTGGTCTCCTACCCTCCGGCATGGAAGAGGAAAGCCTCACTGTGCTCTGAGCCCAGACAAACTTACATGTGCTCCCACCCAGCTTTCCCACACATTAAGAAACGTACAAATGGGAAATTGTTGTGAGACTAATTCATGTCAGGTAGAGACCTGCCTAGTCATTACAGACATGTGCCCCTCTCATTTTGCATCATGGACTCTTGAGGGAAAACAGTAATTTACAACATTTCCTGTACTAAAACCTCTCCAAACATGGCTTATCAAAGGGCAAGTAAAGATAGTAACATGTACACAACAATGGCCGTTCTATCTGGAACCTCTAAAAGTTGTAATCATCATTGCTTTTGGAAATAGGGCACTTTTCACTCTTTAAGTATTTGAGAAAGAGAATCAGAAGTCCTGTCTCCAGTAAAGTGATTTACTGAATTCAGACTCAGAAGAATTGGTACCAAAATCCATCAGAGGTTTTAATCCCAATTATTCTAATGTTTTGGGATCACATTTTCCTCTTCTGGCAATATTTCAACAATTCAAAATAAAGCTATCAAGATAAGCATTTACTTCTCCCTCCTCCCTTTAAAATTTTAAAGCCAAGATGTATTTAGCAACCCAAAACATATAGCACTAACTAGGCTGTTCACTCTAAGAGCTAATATTAAACGATTCAAGCCTAGCTCCATACCATAATATGAAAAGAAGGTAGCTCTTTCTTAAAGGATGAGTCATCAACATTACATGACACACTGGTGAAAAACTTAGACTTGATAGAGCCCTATTTTAAGTATTTGGTGATGGAAAGAATCACATCCTTTTAGAATCCAGGAGTTATTCCAATATACCACCTTCTGAGATGCATGGACTGGACACTGTAAAACTCAGACAGAGGAACTATTTTGATTTCGGTGATATATGCTCTGCACATTGCCAGCCAGCATGGTGAGGTCTAAGTGAGTAAGTGATACCAAGAGAAAACCTGCAGAAAAATAAGGTGCATAATCCTCAGTCTTCAAAGGAAAGAACTTGACCCTTGGTGTTAATTTCACTGTAGAGTAGGAAAGTTGTCTTGTTTGGAACTGAATTAAAGCCTGCTTAAAAGGGTCGATGATTATTTCATGGGAAATTGAATCACATTTATTTACACATTTAAAACAAGATTGAGTACAGTAGTTTGGCAAGAATCTATAAAGCAGGAGATACAAAAATATTTCAACAAATTAGTATATGCTTACAAATTAAGTGGTTAAAACTGTTACATTTTAACGCCTACAAATTATATTATTCATGACACTAATGTACTCCCACTGGCAAAGTCTGTATCTAATTTGTGTAATGAAGTATCTGATCACTACTGAATATGTGTAGTCCCTAATTCAGAATTCCAAATTTTTTATGAACTGAGAGCTCAAGTAGATCCAAGAAGTGGCAAAATTCCAAGATCTACTTTATCTAGGACTGTCTCATTGGAGCAAAAAAAAACCTCATCAACAACTTTTCCGGATTGAAACTATTAGTTTTACCTTCCAGGCTAAGAAATCTGGAAGAGGGGACTGACTGGAGTTCTGTGGCTTTCCTACAATGCTGTCAACACAGATGGGTGTGCTATAAAAATATCTCCCATTTATGAAGCATTTACTCTGGGCTGGGCACTGTGATAAATATGGGGGCTACAATTTTTTCTTTTTTTATCCCACATACAGATCCTGTGAGGCAGGTATTACAGCCCTTTCAGAGATGAGTGGACTGAAACCTACAATACTTACTGGTTAAAATCTTTGCATGCTTAAGTGCCGCAGCCCAGATGATAGCCCAGTCCCAGAATCTGTTCTCTCAGTCTTTACTCCAGGAAGACACCAGGTCCCCCTTGTGCAGTGGGCGCGTTTTACGGGTTGTTTCCAGAAGACCCACTTGGTAACAACACCTGCAGGGCATTCGCTGAGAATAGTCTGAAGAATTTGCGGTAAATCGCCCACCCAGCCTAAGACCTCAACAGGAAATTGGATTCGTTTGTAGGAAAATGGAATCCCTGAACTATGGTTCTCTGAACTGTAGCCCATGAAACATGTCAACACAGCTTCGAGACCAATTACTTTCTTTCAGTTTAGCGGATAAATGAAAGGCGCATGGGGAGAAGTGATGAGAGAAGAAAAGTGTAGCCACAGCTTTGGGGGCTTCCAGGAAGATGAGCAAAACTTGTGTGCAGATCCGAAAGTGAAACTGATGGCAACATAATTCTTATGAAAAGCAGTGAGTAATACTACCCAAAAAAAAGGACAGACACACAAAACAACAATATAAAAATCTAATTTGCCTTAGAAAGTAATATCTTGCCAGCACTGAAATGTGACAAGAGTTTTAAAGCTCCAGCATTAAATATGTGACACATGTTTAATTTCATTCTGATTATTTTTTAAATTGTTAAAATTTTTAACTCAGCAATTGATTCCCATTCCAAGGGAAATTTTGTGGATCCCTTTCTCATCAAAGGATGAGGGGGTATCAAGAAAAACAGCAATGTACTGGAAAATAGTTAAAACATCACATTCTTTTAGATATTCAATTTTGTTAAGCTTGTTGACAGTCACAAATGCCCAGAAAATATGGGTTGAGTTGTTTTAGATTGCTGTTTGAATAACAGATTAATTTAATAATCAGTGGGATATTGAATGACGAAAATTATTGGTTAAAGTAGCCAAACCACCAACCCTAATGACATTCTTATGTAAATTCTTATTTTCTTTCAGGCTCCTGCATTCTTAATAAACCCTATATTTTTGAAAATCCTTTTTTAAACATTGCATACTGTCCCTCTGTTAAAATATATCTGTCTATGCTATAGACAGATAAATGTCCACTTTTGGAGTTGCCAATATGATGGTTTCTATTTAGAGCAACTGAGTCACCTCTTGATGGTTTTTCCATATAAAACCAACAAGGGCTTCTGGAAACAGGACACAGAGACTGAGCTGGGAGCAGCCAGTCTTCAAACACTGTTGGAGACCAAAAAGACTTTTGTCATATGGCTAGAACCACCTGACATGGTTTCCTGAGTTTTACCAAGATGCGTAGACACCAGGGTTATCTGATGCCTGACAATCTGAAGATAGTTAGCGACAGCCGCCAGCAGACCGCCGCATGAAGCGCGTTCCCGTGGGAAGCGCACAGTGCTCTGGTTGCTCTATGGTTTGCCATTGCTTGTGGAGGAAAGTAATCGCTGCCTTGAAAATGGTTTGTAATGGACACAGCTTTGTATGTTCCACTGCGGGAGGCGAGATGTTTTTCTTTGAAAAAGATCTTAGTGCGTAATTTTTGAAATACTGTAATTTTCACCAAACTCAGTTTCCAACTTACTCGTCGCCAAATGCTGTAGAATTGTGTTATTTTTGAATGTCACTGCCGCTGACCTGAAGTTACCTACGAAGCTAGTCAAAAATTAGTAACTATTTTGGAGAACTCATCCTGCTAAAGCTCATTCTTTCCAAGGCAAAAGTTGACAAATTTCTACACGCATAGAATGTAAAGCAGATGGGCAAATTCAGCTGCCTGTTTGCCACCAAACCTATTGGCCACTGTACTGAAAAGTCTATCTGCTGTCACAAAGGGACCGTCAACAAAAGCCAAATAACAGTGTTTCCGTCATTGACATACTACATTTCACGAATACAAAGCTCATACAAAATGCAAAATGCTATCTTCATTCTTTAATAAATACATACATCTTCTAATAAATTTTACTTCATAAAATGGAACAAGGAAAGACAGAGAGAATGAGACATGTGAAAACAAAAATAAAACATTTAATCCTTCAAAAGCTGTCAGTGAGACTATTTTTTATGAATCTATTTTGATGTGATAAGAGCATCATATCAAAAATTTGTAACAAAGCCTCACAAAAATTTTTGGATTAGGAAAAAGAAAAACAGCCAGCCATGAATTGACTTTTCATTCAACCAGTCACCCCAGCCAACTTGTTAATTTCTAATCCCTAAAAAGAGGAGGGGGAGAATGAAGAGGAAGAAACAGCTGAGGCGGCTTGATGAGGACCAGGCTGTGTGTGTGTGTGTGTGCTGGGGGGCTACATTCAGAGGTGCAGCAAATGGCCTGCCTGAATCAGAAGTTTCTGCTTCCAAGGTTAGCCTAGCGTCACCGTTATTGTCATTTCTCCCATCATCTGAAATCTGATCATTTTTCCTCCCTTCCTTAAAACTTCTGTGTTAGTCCACACTGGTGTCAGGGTAGCAGCTTAAGTCCTTAAAGGACTAGTACTCTGTGACAGGGTCAAAGGGGCCACATGACTTGGGCCTTATTTGCCTCCTCTCTCCTCTCTTCTCACCTTTTCCTCTGTGTCCCAGCTTCCCTTGTAAAAATTTGTTGAACAAACCACAAATTTTCTTGTCTCCACGAGTCTCGTCCACCTGTCTGGATACTCCTACTTGCTAACTCCTCCGCACTTGGCATTCTTACATTAGATGCTACTTTTATCCAGGAAGCCTCTCTCTCTCTCTCTCTCTCTCTTTTCAATTCTATGCTTTCTTCAGGTAGCTCTCTTTAAAAAAAAAAAAAAACGTATTTATTTGGCTCCGCTGGGGCCTTAGCTGTGGCACATGGGCTCTTTCTGTTGCAGTGCATGGACCCACTAGTTGTGGCGCATGGGCTTAGTTGTTCTGTGACATATGGGATCTTTCTTCTTTTCCCAGGGATCAAACTCGCATCCAACGCACTGCAAGCCAGATTTCTAACCACTGGACCATGAGGGAAGTCCCGGGGAAGCCTCTATTGACCACTCCAAGCCTCCCTTCCACGCTGCTGTGTGAAATTGACTCTCTAATCCTGGCATGAAGCATGGAGGGCTGACACTGCCTAGTTACTTCTTTGTAAACTCCATGAGGAAGGAATCGTGTGCCTCATTCATTGCTAACTCCCCACAGTGTAGCCCAGTGTCTAGGATATAACACACAATCAAGAAATGTTCACTGAAGTTCTAAGCTAGTTTTAGTTTCTTTTCCTAAAGTTCTATTTTCCGCCCCCCAGGCAAATTTCTGAGAAACCTCCTTTAAGGTAATTTGTATCAGCTCTCATATTTTCAAAACTAAATTGTCATTTCACAAATTAGAGAGTCCCTTGACAGCAAGATCAAACCAGTCAATCCTAAAGGAAATCAACCCTGAATATTCACTGGAAGGACTGATGCTGAAGCTGAAGCTTCAGTCCTTTCACCATGTGATGTAAAGAGCCGACTCACTGGAATAGACCCCGATGGTGGGGAAGATTGAAGGCAGGAGGAGAAGGGGAAGCCAGAGGATGAGATGGTTGGACGGCATCACCAACTCAATGGCCATGAGTTTGATGAAGCTCCAGGAGATGGTGAAGGACAGGGAAGCCTGTGTGCTGCAGTCCATGGGGTTACAAAGAGTCGGACACGACTGAGCGACTGAATAATAACAACCAGCTGGACGTTAGAAACAGGCAAAACCAATCTACGATGTTAGAAATCTAGAAAGGGGTTGTCCTATGGTAAGTGGAGGCTGTGCTCAGAAAGGGAGAGGTGGAGGACCTCCTGTGAGGCTGGTAATGTTCTTTCACTTCTTAGCCTGAGTGCTGGTTACGTACATGTGTCCCCTTTGTGAGAAAACTAATCAACCGGCAAAATTATGGTTTGTACACTTTTCTGAATTTGCTCTATGTTAATAAATTTTTAGTTAAAAAGAAAGAAAAGGGACTTCCTTGGTTAGCCAGTGGGTAAGACACCCAATACAGGGTGCCTAGGTTCCATCCCTGGCTGGGAAACTAGATCCCATATGCCACAACTCAGCCCACATGCCCCAGCTATTAATAAAAGATCCTCATGCCACAGTGAATACTGAAGCTCCCGAGTGCTGCAACCAAGAATCCTGCTGCATGTCAAATACATAAAAAATAATCAATTTTTTTTTTAAAAACAGGAAAAGCACAAGTCCCTGTTTCTCTCCTCACTCAGACCCCAGAACCTTGACTGTTTTTCGCCTCCATAGTTTTTGACAGAGCTGCTGGGCCATGGCCTTGAAATAAAGCTTTGAAAGCAAAATCTTATTTTTTCACTGCTGCCAGCAAGTTGTACATGGCCTTCTCAACTTCCCAACCTCCTGTGAGTTTTCAACCCACACTCCTGCAAGTGTGGAATTTACACTGTGAAACAGACTAGCCATGGGAGGTGTCAATACCTCCGCATCTATTTCATTATCTTATCCATCCTTGACTTCCCTAAAGCACCCTCCACAGATTCCAGGATGTAGCAAGAACACATTTACCTCCCAGTGAATGAAAGGTGGTCTTCTGTTTAGCTTGAAATCTTTGTTTTCATCAAGCAGCATTCATCTCTTTGGTTTCTAACTGCCAGTCAACAAGGAAAAATACTGGTTGCCCTAGCAGTTGTCCATCTTGGTTCTATTTGCTTTCTCACTTAGAATGGAACTGAGAAAGTTAACTTACTCCACTAAGTATGATCATCTATCATCTGCTAAGAGATACTGGCCACCTCATGGAGTTTGTAGTCATGATGACTGGAGAGGTGATGCCACTCTGCTCAACAGGTTTCATGAGTATTATAAAACGGATAAGAGTCACTTGACACAGCCACAGAGCCGTGAATAGGCAACAGTGCTTAAGTTATACATGAACTGGTCACCTGAGAGACCTCTTTCTCCCGGGAATTCTATACAAGTGAATTGATGGCAGACTATGAAAAAGCACATTCACATTTCAACAGAATGCTTTCTGGAGGTTAAAAATTTTTTATACTAAGTTGGTATGTTATTATACTTGTGTTAAGTGTGGCCATGGGCTTCCCTGGTAGCTCAGCTGGTAAAGAATCCGCCTGCAATGCAGGAGACTCTGGTTCAATTCCTGGGTTGGGAAGATCTGCTGGAGAAGGGATAGGCTACCCATTTCAGTGTTCTGACCTGGAGAATTCCATGGACTGTATAGAACATGGGGTCGCAAAGAGTCAAACACGATTGAGTGACTTTTACTTTCAGTTAAGTGTGGCTGTATATTGAGTACTTACTCTCTTCCAAGCATTATGTAAATTCACAGCATAAATTTTCCCACTTATATCTTACAAAAATCCAATGCTATGCTCACTATGATTATCCCCCAAAACACCCAGGAAGAAGCTGAGTTTCAGAGAGTTTTGGTTTTTACTCAAGGTCACACAATTTGCAGTTCATGACATTAGGACTCACACTCTGAACCCTCTGATTCCATAGGCCCTGCACTAAGCCACTGTACTTCAGTGCTTTCCTGTGATGGTTCTAAAGTCCTCAGCTGCTGCAGTGGACTATAAGATGGTGCACTGGGCAAAGATAGAAGCTGTTCTGTTCTAAACACTTAAAGATGCTGGATGAAATAATAAAACAAAATAAGTGTGTTTAAATGCAAAAGAACTTGCACATTTATAGGCTAAATGTAAAATCCTGGTAATCTGCTGCTGTCCAGGACTCTGAATAGGATAAAGAATATTAGTGTGAGAAAACTTTAAGCCTAAACTACATGCTACTTAGGAAAAATATTTATTCTAGTTATACAATGCAGGGACTCCTAAATACAAAAACTTACATAACAATTATTCCCAGGCAGTCAATACCAATAGGACACACAATCAAAGCCCAAGTTTAAGTCTAGTATGAGAAGAAACCTAGGTTCTAATCTCTTCCCACAAAAATAATAAATAGTAAAGATAAGCTCACAGTCAAAAATGACAAAACACATGAGAAATGATCAACCAGGAAAGAAATCAGACACAAGAAACAATAGGATTGGTACCCTCAGAAAGTTAACTATTAAAATAATCTTAAAAGGCCTTTGCTATTGTGGGTAGAAACTTAAGATTAAGGCTCTCTGTAAAAAAACACAGATTTTAGTAACAGCAAATAAAACTTCTAGAAACAAACAAACAAAAACCTTATTAAGATCACAATGGATTCTCTGCACACCTGAAAATAATATAAAATTGTAAATCAACTATACTTGATTTTTTTCAAAAATGTAATACTTAAAAAAAAAAAATCTCAGTGGACTCTTTAAGCAGCAGACCAGACATAATCAAAAGAAAATTAGTGAACTGTAATATGCTTAAGGAAATTATATAGAATAAAGCACACAAACAGAAATACATTTAAATCTAAATACACTTCAGTGATACATCAGAACATTAAAGAGACACACTTTAAAAATCATCAGAGAGGAATGAAAAGCCAGACTACTTATAAAGATGCAAAACTAAAGGTCATAAGACAATGGAACAGGATTTCTAAAATATCAATTTAGATAGTGTGAAGTTAAACTATCACTGTAGAGTATATATAAAATAAGAATTTAAATAAAGAATGAGATAATTTGTCACTCCCAGATCATTCTTGAAAACAATTTCCAATATACCGTAGAACCAAAAACAATGGTTTTAAAAAAGGCAATGGTAAGTAAACAAAGTGGTAAGCATCTCATTTACTATAGGCAGCAATAATAATAATATATTTGGTAGGTTAAGAACACAGTAAAACTAAAATGTTAGAAAATACTACATGAAAGAGATGAGATATAATCCAAGTCAAAGGTCCTAAGGCTTTGTTTGTTCTGGAGGAACAGATCTTCCTGGAAGGAAGAGATCCTTACCAACTGAAACAGAATGTATACTTTACTGGAATACACTAGTATACTAAAAAGGGAAAAAAGGGAATGGAGAAAACTGAATATAATAGGTGGCAAAAAAGAAAGAAAAAAGAAAAGAAAAAAACATGGGGAAGAAAAAAACATAAAATGATAATAGAAATGCATCCAAACTTACTGGTAAGCACGGTAAATTTTAAGATTAAATCTGTCAATAATAGAGATAATAAAATTTTAAATCCAGCTACATTCTATTTATAATTGTAATGGATCATGACAGAAAAGTCGAAAATGTATGTGTGAGGGGTAAATGTGCCTAGGAAATATTATCTAAAGAAGAAGTCCTAATTCTATGCTATTAGCAAACAAAAGAGGCATTAAAGCATAAAGCACTTCCATATAAAGAGGGTTATTACACAAAAGATAAAAGGAATGGTTTATTAGGAAGCTATACCACTCTTGAACAGAAATTTTCATGGTAACATAGCTTCACAATATAGAAAGCAAAACAAAGTGAATGACATGAAAAAATGGAAAAATACATAAGCCTGGTGAGAGCTTGACATCTAAAAGAGACCAAGAAAAGAAGTTTGAAACACAATAAACACACCTGATCCGATGGCTACATATTAATCTCTACATTCAGCTTTTGGAGAATAAAACTTGCTTTTAAAACCAGAGAGACAAATACTAGAATACAAAGCAAATCTCCACACAAATTAAAACACATTTGTTATACAGACAACACTGTCATTTAGTTAGATATCAATAATAAAAAAAAGCCTCAAAACCCATAGACTAGGAAATCTTAAAACACTATTTAAAAATTTGCAGGTCAAAAAAAAAAAAGTGAAAGTTAGAAAACTGTTAGAGCTGAATAACAATGAAACTATATTAAATTTACAAAGATAAGCTGGACTGTAGAGAGAAATCATATATATGTTGTATGTATATACATATATATGTATGTTTACATACAAATGAAGCTGAAAAAGTTAAGCATCAAACACAAAATGGTAAAAAAAAAAAAAGAGTAAGTCCCCAAAACATAGAAGATAACGATACACTGAAGAAGCAAAATAAATGAAACAGAAAGTCAAAGAAACAGAGAGAATAAAGTGAACTCAATGATGATTCTTTGGAAAGAAACAGACATATCTGTGCCAGTGTGGAGAGGGAGGGAGAGAGGAGAGGAGGAAACACAGGAGGGACCGAGGGAAGGAGACAGGGGGAGACTGAGAGTGATTTAAAAGGGGAATATCACAAATAAGGTGACATGTATAATAAAAAGACACTATTTATAAATGCATGCAATAAACTTTAAGAGTAAGATGCAATAGGCGATTTTCTGAGAAATATAATCACCAAAATCATCTAAAAAAGAAATGGAAATTCCAAAGAGATATCATGTAACCATTAGAGAAACTAATAGAGTAACTGAAAATGTACTCACACAAAAACAAACAAATAAGCAAAAACCCATCAATCACTGATAGTTTTATGGGTTTTACTAAATCTACAACAGGCAGATAATTTAACCTTACACAAAATGCTAGAGATATTAGAGGAAGAGGATAGACTCTTCAAGTAAATCTGTGACAATAAAATGACCTTGAGAGCAAAGTCAAATGAAGGAAGGAAAAGTACAGACCACTCTTCTTCATGAACACAGATGCAAATGTCCACAATATAGTATGAGCAAATGAATCTAGTAATATGAATTTTGTCCTCAAACAATTTTGTAATCAAACAATGAAAGTCAATCCTGCAAAAGCAAGTATGTTTCACATTATATAGCCCATCTACTATTAGAGACATTTAGGATATATATGATATAGCTCATGATTTACATTTTCTAAAAATTATACTGGTGAAACACATATTAACAATTAAAATTATTTTAGTGATGATGCAAAAAAATTTTTTGCATACATTTTATTATCCACTCAAGTTCATCCAGTAACAACCAGAGCAACAAGCACACTTGAAGAGGTTTCCTTTAACCTAATAAATGGTTACCAAAAACTCATAGCAATTTAGAGGATGGATAATAATTAAGGTTGCACAACACTGGGAATATGCTTGATGCCCTTGAATTATATACTCAAAATAGCTACAATGGTAAATTTCATATTATTTATATTTTCCTACAATTTAAAAGCCCAATAGCAAACATCATACTTAACATGGAATTATCAGAAGTAATTCTTTTGATGAGAAACAATACACAGTTGTCTACTCTCACGGCTTCTATCCACCAAAGTATCTGAAGTCCAGCACAATAAAACAACAATTAAGCGTGGAGATTAGAAAGGAAAAGTTCTACAAATGATATTAGTATGTATGAGGAAAAGTCCAAAAGAATCCATACACAGACTGTTAGATCTAAAAGGGCAGTTAGCAGCTGGGCGCAGGATATATAATGTATAGAAATCAGTGAGAGTCTCATATGTTAGCAATTACCAATCAGATAATATAGTATTAAATATATGCCATTTCTGAAAGCAAAATCTCATAAGCTGTTTAGGTATAAATCTAATATAACATTACAAAACTGTATTGAGAAACATGTAAATAAACAGGGATATTTAGCTTATAAGTGGGAAGGTCTAATATCATAAAAACAGCAGTTATCTACAAATTAATTTATAACTTATAGTAATCAAAACCCTAGCATAATTCATCAAAATTAATTAGCTGGCTCTAAAATTAATATAGAAGAGTAAAGAGGCAAAAACAGTTAGGCTGACTTAAAAGAAGAATAAGAGAAAGAGATTTTTTTCCTCCCGGCTATCAAGTCACATTACAAAGCTATAATAATTAAAGAGATATGGTGTTGACACATAAGCCATAAAACCTAAAAGGAGAGCTGCACATAGATGGGAACCCAGCCTATAACACAGGTGTCATAATAAATCTATTGGAAAATAAAAAAATACCAAGTAGAAAGTTCTGGTTAACAGGCCAACTATATGGAAAAGGATGAAATTAGACCTCTAAATCATGAAACTCACACAAATAAATTCCAGAGGCATTAAAGTTCTAAGTGTGAAAGGCAATTTTTTAATGTGTTCAGAATAAAAATATATGAGAATATATGTATTGCATTAGGGTAGAGACTAGTTTCTGAAACAAGGCACAAAATGCACAAATCAAAGAAGAAAATAATAAATTTGACCACATGAAAATAAAAGCAAAAGAAAACTTATATGCATCTAAAGATGTCGATAAAAAGTGAAAAGACAGACCAAGGAATAAGAAGACACATACAAAGCACAGAAGTGCAAAGAAATCATATCTGAAACACAAAAAGAATGTCCAAGTCAGTAAGAATAGACCCACCACCCAAGAGAGAACTGCTAACAGGAGAGAAGAAGCCAGAGACTCCAAATGATCAATAAAACCAGTGAAAGAGGTCTAACTTCATTAATAATCAGGGACACTCATATTAAGCCACCAAGAAATAATTCCCAATATGTCAGACTTGGGTGAATCCTGAAGGCTTGGTGCCTTCAATAAAAACATCTGAGAAATTTCCCCCAATTGGTGAAACAAATTGCCAACTGTTAATTGGGATAAAAAACCAATTAGGACTTCTTCCAACCATCTACAAACTGGGCTAAAAATCTCTTATATTCTAGGATGTATTTTCATACATTTGAATGCTTCCCAAACTCTAAACGATCCCTCTAACGAAGCCAAGTGGTGCTCCTTCCAAGCTGATGAAAATAGCTCCTCACACAAGAGGGCAGCCATGTTTCCAGCTCTCATCGTAATCCTGGGCATGGCAGCCGCACCAGCCCATCTGGGAAAGGTCTCTACCAAACAGAAAGAGGCGGGGGGTAGGGGGAGGGGCGCTTACTTGGAGCAGTCTTCACAAGCAATGTTCCCTGAGGTTTCCTTGATGGTGCGCTCAGAGACGAACGCTGGATATTCAGTGTCACAAGGCTCCAGGGTCTGTTTCAATTTCTGGGCTGTAGGGATAAGGGGAAAGAAAAGATAAAGAATACAAGGCACTGGCTTTGTTGTGACTGGCAGCCCACAGTAACTCAGAATGCAGTTCCGCTCCTGCTGCTCTGTGATTTTTCTAGGCACAGCATAATGCATTATTTTCTAATTAGTCAAGTGATTTCATCTGCCAAGCAACTCTATAAGCTATAATTCCTCAAGCAGTTCTGTTGGCGTGATCAACTATCATTTATGTATCTCAAGAATTCTACTTTCTGGTGCAACATCACTCACCGGGTCTCTGGCCTCAGACTTACATGGCCCTAGCAACAAAAAAACACACACACATATACGTCCGAATAAATGTATAAAATATAAGCTATACCGTATTATTTAGGGTGAGATAAAGGTCATAATACAATTGCATGGTTTTATTACAGAAACAAAATTGAAATATGGAATAGTAAAATACGTAATGTCTATGACACACAGCCATGAACCTAATCCTACTATTATGAAGTCCCTTGTGCAGATAGTACTAAAACACCCTGGTACATGCGTAAGTACATAGGAGGTACTTGGTAAGGGCTTGGTGGTCTATCAAATAATTTAAACAAGTTATGTCCAGTAGGCAAATTTCAAAACCTAATATTTTAAATTTATAAATTGGGCATGATATAGTTCTTCTATTAGAGGTTGATGTGAGAACTCAATTAAATAATATATGCTGAGTACTTAGTGCAATACATTTGTTTAAAAAACAAAAATAAAGCCAGTCTTCTCATGAAGCCATTAGTGATGATGACAATGATGATAGATATCATTATCATAGTAGTTAAAGGTAAAGTCAGAGGAGTTTGGAGTACAAATTCCTGCTTCACTACTTTTAGCTAATCCTCAGTATTCTCATCTGTAAAATGGAGATGCTAGCAGTACAGGTATTCTTCACAAGAGGTTTACTCATGAACATTTTTCCAGTAGAACATTTGCTTATAGATTCGAAAAACTCAAACTTCCTATGAAGTTTCTGACTGATGTTAATGCGGATATAAACATATATTTGTAACAATCTCTCCAGGTATATTCCAAATGCAACTGGTTTGGATGTCAGAACCACTGTTGGATGTTTCATAGAATGTCCATCTGGGAGGCTGCCAGCACTAAGAGAGGCATCACAGGGTTACTGAATGCAAAATAACTGTTTGGTAACAACCAGGTAATTGTTGGGTGATCAGAAAGCTGTGTTTTAAGTATTTATATCCTTACGTGATTCTTTTATATACTGGCCTTTTTAGTGAGCTTTAATTATTCTGAGGAAATTGATTGGGGGTTTGGAGTTGAAGCACAATACATTGTAGTTTTTCTTATTTAAAACAAAAGGAAGTAGACTCAATCAGCTTTTTGTGCAAATCGTGATTTTAGGAACTGGTCGCTGACATCAAGCGGCGATTCACATGCTAACTCACAGGGTTGTTCTGAGTGAATAGACTAATGCATGCATAGCTCTGAACACAGCGACACACAGCATCTTTTCACATACATTTTTGCCCCTCTCTCCCCGCCTTCATGTTACCACCTACATACCATCCTCATGTTACTCTACAGCACAAACTCTGGGTGTTGTGAATTCTGCTGCTGCTGTGTGACATTAAGTGGGTTTTTAATTTCTCCACACTGTAATGTTTTCTGCAAAATGGGAAGAACAGAACCAGCTCCAAAGGGTCATTTGAGGATGAAACCACTTCATCTGTTGAAAGTGGCTGGTACGCTGCCAGTGCTACTTAAGTGTACACGCTTACAGCCACCACCACTTCTACTGTGAATGCTATTTCACTGAGTCCTCAGACTGTCAGCCTTGTTGGGCCACCACTGTTTGGTTCGAATGGCAAACAGACAGCTGCCCTCCTGATCCTGACAGCACTAAGGGTACCATGCTGTAGCCATCGCGCCTGCAAAGGGCCGAGTTCCAGACACCGCCTATCCCCTGAGCCTGCGGTGCTAGCTCTCAGGAAGTGTCCTTACATGCTTGCTGAGCAAATGAATAATTCTTTTGAATGGTGTTTTTCAGGCAAATAAAACAGACAAAGGAAATGGGAGATTCTCAGTCCCTAATGGCAAATAGCCTGCCTTGAGTGCAAGGCCAGGGGATTTCAGGTGGTACAGGTTCAACAGTAACAACACAGAGGCACTTGGCTGGAACATCATTCTCTTCCCATTTCTTTATCAATGTCCTTGATTCTTGTCAGGAAGAAGACTTTGTTTGATGCTAGGCAGTTTTTGCCTGTTTTTTTCTTTCATTTGTTCTTTCTCTCTTTTATTCTAGGGAGGCCAAACATGAAGCTCAGAGGAGCTCACTATAATATGGTAATACAGTTTATTTTCAGGGTTATTATTTTTACAATTGATTATACAGCAAACTGGAGAAGGCAATGGCACCCCACTCCAGTACTCTGGCCTGGAAAATCCCATGGATGGAGGAGCCTGGAAGGCTGCAGTCCATGGGGTCGCTGACGGTAGGACACGACTGAGCGACTTCCCTCTCACTTTTCACTTTCATGCACTGGAGAAGGAAATGGCAACCCACTCCAGTGTTCTTGCCAGGAGAATCCCAGGGATGGGGGAGCCTGGTGGGCTGCTGTCTATGGGGTCGCACAGAGTCGGACACGACTGAAATGACTTAGCAGCAGCAGCAGCATACAGCAAACAGGACTAACTTTTAACTTGGGAAGCTGCATTTTAATATTTAATTTTCAAAAAGTCAGCTTGCTGAAATAAAGATTAAGTAAATAAAAGCATAGATTATAAGTTAATACAGTGCAAGCATGCAGATGGCATATAATGATGGTAACAGCTAAATTTATTAAGAAATTACTACATGCCAGAGGTCATTCCACTTTACACATATTTATCTAGTACTACATTACAAAATTTAAACAAATCAAACTATGAGATAGGAGAAAGTGTTCATTCTGTTCTATAAATTAGTGAATGGAAGAGAGGATGAAGTGAACTGCCTAAATTCATCCAGTGAGTATGTGGCAGGGCCAAAACTTGAACTTGGGCCATCTGGTTCCCACACAAATATATTTAACTGCTGTATGAAGTTTGGCCAATGACAGAAAGGAAGAAAGATCTTTGGGGGGCAGGCTGAGATAGGCGGCACACGTGATTTAAATAACCCTGATAACTGCACCATCTCTAATTGTCTGGGCCCAGTTACAATGGAAAGAGTCCAAATCTCTCAGTGGAGAGACTCATTTGGCTCTGATCGTTTCTAGAGATAAATTCTTATTCCTTTCACAACTCTAGGTCACCCATACTGATGTGGTAATAAGCCCTTGAGTTTATTTGAAGTAAGACTATAGACTGGCTGGAAGTCGCTTGGTGCTTTTGGGAAACACATGAATTATCATATAAAACCATGGCCACATTTAATCTAAATAGTATGGTTTATTATGAAGATGTTTCTTAGTCTGGAGTGCTACAGGAAAACATCACATAAATTTGCCAGTTGTTACTGTTTATTTATGGAATTTCAAACCAATAACTAAGGCTGCCAGTCATCTGATGGGTACTGTTGTAACTCTCAGGCATTCAAAACTCATCATCATACAAAGGTGTTGGTACATAAGGATCATGGAACTCAGCTAGACTGATTCTTTTCTTTTTTTTTTTTTTTCTGGAAGAGAAAACTGAAGTTCAGGAAGTAGACACAGCCTGCCTTGAGCCCCACAGAAAGTGACTTATCATGATCATCATTTACCTAAACAGCAAAACCACCTTTGCAGCCGATAGTCACTAAGTGCCTGCATGTGTCATGTGTGGGTGCGTGCTAAGTGGCTTCAGTCATGTCCAACAACTCTTTGGTAGCCCGCCAGGCTCCCCTGTCAGAGGGATTCTCTAGGAAAGAATACTAGAGTGGGTTGCCATTTCCTCCTCCAGGGGATCTTCCCAACCCAGGGATCAAACCCATGTCTCTTACATCTCCTGCATTGGCAGGAGGGTTCTTTACCACTAGCGCCATGTGGGAAGCCCCACTAAGTGCCTACTACAAGCCAAACATCACACTAGATCCTTTGATGGACTGAATTCTCACCCTCTCACAGTGAGCATGGCCCCACTGCTATCCTGTTTTATAGATGAAGAGACTAAAACTCAGAGAAATGAAGTTAACTGCTTGCCTGTCACACCATTGTATGCTCTGAAGCCCAAATGCATATGCACGTCCTCGCCACATCCTGGAGCCTTCACTCTTGGCCATCACCCTGTCTGCTTCTCACCCCAATTACACTGGACGTCTCAGGCTGAAGCCGCCAGGACCTATCACTCACTTACAACAAGGCACCCAGTGGAGCATCCACACAATTGGATTTCTTTAATTTTCCCTTAGCAACAAATGTCCCTGATGAGAATAACTGACTTGGGTTCACAGTAATTATGTGCAGACAATCAGGAATGAATAGAGTTGCCATTTGAAAAGCTTTCCTCTTCTTTTGTCTCTGCGAATGCACCCTCATTCATAACCGGGTGCCAGCAAGCTCCATTCTCTTTGTGCAACTTCGCCAAAATGATACCTTTGTGATAATCAAGCAGAAATGGCCTTCCACAGTCCCCTTCATTAAGGAAATGAAGCAGATAAACAGTGTAATTATGGATTCCATTTTTAGCTAAACAAAGATGTATGTCTCAGCTCAGGGTCTTTATCCAGTGAGAGAAGGGTAAATTTAGAATGCAGAAACCTCGCAAGGCAATATTGTTATGGTGCTTGGAACTTTTCCCGGCTTTTACTGGGTCTGAGATTCACATTCACATCTAACAAAGATTCAGATGATAGCAGCTCTGTGGGTGAGAGCATTCACCATCGGAACCAGTTTCTTTATCTATAAAATGGAAAAAGTCATAGCCATGCCCAGCAGAGGGCTGCAGGTCCGAATGAGACAGTCAGCCCACGTGAGGCAGCCTGCTCAGCACAGGACTCACAGAGGGCCAGCTGCGTCTCCCGCCGCCCTCCAGCGGAGGGGGCCGGTTTTGGTTTACGGTTGAGCTTATTTTCTCCTAGCTGCCCTACTTAGGTGCCTCAGAGAGGCTCAACGACACATTCCAGCAGTCCCCACCTCTCAGGTATGTTGAAGCGATCTGAAGAGAACCCCGTGCTGGCACTCTGGAAGGGAAAAAGTGCTACCTACGGGCACAGCACTTGCAGATGATTTAACCATCTGACAAGGTCTTTCTGCAGTCTGTCAACAGAGTGAGACAATTTGGAAATACCTATTAAGAGTTATTTTAAAAGTTTCTGAGACAGAAAACACAGACCTGAAGCATCACATCATTCCTGTTAGCTAAAATTTTAGCTAAGCTGGAGGAGAAAGAAGGGTGAAGAAAGGTGAGATTTCAGAATGAGAACCTCTACGAGTTTCTGAGTGCAAAGATTGTGCCCCCCTTCATAATTCATCTCTCCTACCCTACACCCCTCAGTCTACATCAGGATTGCTCAATAGGGGCACTATTGACATTCTGAGTCACATGATTCTTTGTTGTGAGGGGCTGTCCCATGTGTTATAGTGTTTTATGGGCATCTCTGACCTCTACCCACTGGATGCCAGTAGCTCTCTCCCATCCCTAGTTGTGACCAAAAATGTCTCAACATTGCAATGACCCCTGGAAGCCAAAATCACCCCTATGCTGAAAGTTACTGGTCTAAGCAGATATCGTAGTTCACAGAGACCGGCACTCAGAAGTAACTCAACAATGAACTGTCCATGTCAAGGACCAGCACAGGAGTGAGGGCAGATGCCTGTAGCAGCAGGGAAGGGAAGAGTGGGGTTAGTGGCAAAGAAGGTTGGCACTCACTATAAAAGCCTGGTGGGCAGGGTGGGCAGGCCATGTGGATATGTACAGGAAAGAGAGGAATGCCAGAAAGCGAAGCACTGAAGACCACCAGCCTGCTGCCCCAGCGCTGAGCATACTCCTCAGAAGGAGCCAGACATTTAAGCCGAAAGAGACACCAGCTCCCCAGACGGGAGCCCCACCTACCACGCATGGTGACTTGCCCTGCGCCACACCTTGCACGCGGGCTTCGCATCATGCATGGTTGAATCCATTGCTCACAGCCGCAGCACATCTTATCTCTGCTGACAAGCAAGGAAACCAAAGCTCATAATGCCCAAGCAACTTGTCCAGAACTGCACAGCCAGCAAGTGGCAGAGGAGGGCTGCCTGACTCAGAAGTCAGGTGCTTCATCTCTAGGTGAAACAGGGCTCCAAGCATGACTGGGAAGGACTGAGATCTGTCCCAGGGCACTGGTGTCGCAGAAACAGCAGCCATCTGACCAACTACCATCCATTCGCTTGGCCTCCACTATCACTTTCCTTCCTTTCCTCTCATTTAATCTCATGTACCTTTTTTTTCCACCCCTAAGAGTAAAAATCTGGACATGCTAGCCAAGTAAGAAAAGTGACCAGAAAAAGATAACAAGCACCCATTAGGTAAGCTCCTTCTCATCTTCCTTTTTCAAACCATCTATAATTTTAAACAAACGCAGGTTCATGTGATACGTAAAATTTTCTTTGGGGTATCTGAGGGTCTTCTCTTCCTAATTCATATTTTGGTCCCTGTTTATTGACTCCCCAGTGGCCTGACTGCAGATCCGAGTTAATTCTACATCCTCCTTCTCCCCAGTCATTGGGGGCTTGGGGGGCATATACAATTTTGCATGTTGTTTTTCTTGCTAAATATTACTAAATTTTATAATTATTTCCTAGGGCTTTCAGTGAATGGGCTGTCATTTTTTGGTAACTGTAAGTTTGTTTCCTATTTTCTGTTTCTGTTTTGTGTGTAGATTCATTTGTATCAATTTTAGACTCCACATACAAGTGATGTCATACAGTATTTGTTTTTGTCTGTCTTACTTTACTAAATATATTCTCTAGTTCCATCCATACTGCTGCAAATGGCAATATTTCATTCTCTTTACAAGTCAACATCATTATCACCATTATCATAAATTAATTACGGCTCCCTTTTTGAGGGCTTACTATATTCCAGTCCTACACTCGGTATACACCATGATTTATCTTACCATTAAATGCACACATACACACAAACAATAAGAGATAAATATTATTTATTATTTTCTTTACTTAGCTTACTGTACGGAAACTGAGCCTTGAAGAGATCAGCTAACTTGACAAAGGCCAACCTCAGAGCCGGAACTTATATCTATATGAATCTAACTCTAAACTCAGGCCTCTAATAGTTTCTACTAATTACTGATCGAATCATTGATGGCTTTTTCAGCAATGAAAATAATATGATCCGATTTATATTTTTATGAAAGGTAATAGTAAAAAGGTAATGATTGTTCATTCATTCAGCCCGAGAAAGGTGATGTGTCTGTGACCTTTAGATTTCAGCACTGCCCACTAGCTTCTGAAGAATTCACCTGTGCAGTGTATGACCTCAAAGCCTTAGTTAAGGAAACAGGTCAAAGTGTACATTCAACATGAGCTGTGGAATTTCTGTCAGACTGAACAGCACTGCCCTCAGCACAAAGGATGTCTTCTGCTAACAGAAAGGAGAAATCATCACTGTGTCCTGGGTAGTTTTATGTGAGCACATCCCTGGTGAAAAGTAGCTGGTGAATCCCGGGTTCATCACTCTGAGCAAGGAAAATGAAGACAGCTGTTCCTTACCTTTAGCTGTCATATCTGAGTGCCACCAACTGCAAAGGTTAAATTCCACCAGAAACCTAAGCAGGGAATGGAAAAGCCCAGTGTTACTTGGTCACCCACACCCTGAATGGAAGAGTGACATTCTGTGTTATTCAACATCACTCACCTCATTTGAAAGAATAACATCATCTGATATCTGGATATATCAACATGGTTGGTTCAGTTACCACTGAATTTTCACTAGGTTTTGTATTACTTGTGAAATACTTTTTTATCATCAATGCCAGCCAAACCCTGAAATCAGGTTCACTTAAGACTCAGGGATTCTTTTGAGAAATATCATGCTTTATAGGGAAAACTTCTTTTCTTGTTATAGTCTGAGTCCACAGTAAAAAGTCCACATTCAAAGGGCTTCTCCTACCTTGGTTCAGAAATACAAACAGAATAGTCTCTACTTAAGATTATGATCTGCAGTATAAAGGATGCTTTCAAAATTTACACTGTAACACAAATGTATTTGAGAGTGTGTGTGTGTGTGTGTGTGTGTGTGTGTGTGTGTGTGTGTAGGGCAAGGTGGTGAGGACAATTGGAATAAACTCCTTTTTAGGGAATTATGTCCCAATGCAACTTCACAAAAATCATAATTTCTTAATTGCTAGTAAAGAATGCCAGTGAAAGTGAAAACTGCTCAGTCGTGTCTGACTCTTTACAATCCCACGCACTACCCAGTCCCTGGAATTCTTCATGGCAGAATACTGGAGTGGGTTGCCATCTCCTCCTCCAGGGGATCTTCCCAACCCAGGGATCAAACCTAGGTCTCCCACATTGTAGACAGATTCTTTACCAGCTGAGCCACCAGGTAAAACCAAATGAAAGGAAATAGGTCAAAATCTAGTCATTTCCTTCTCGGGCTCATGGCTGCTATCACTCGCAGCTCACAATGAAAATCCCACTATTCCCCGTATTTTCTGTCTGTTACATACACAAAGGACTTACTCTCCACATGAAGTTATACTTAATATAGGTTACATTAAAGCAATAAATAAGACATTGTCTGTTCATGAAATAACAAAAAATCTGCCTTAAACACACAGAACTGGAAATTTAATGGGGAAAATCAGAATGAGAGTCTGGTGCAGCTTGAATGATCTGGTTTCCATGCTGGTCCATGGAATTCCTTCCTTCTGTGTGACACAGTGTTTCTGTAACGTGTCCAATATCTCATCTGGAAGTCAAGCCTTTCATCTTTGTGCCATTTCAAGTTTGACCTAAGTCACAGATGCATCCAGCAGGACTGTAATTTGACAAGGTAAACAATTAAATCACACCTGAGAAAGCCCCTGACCCATGACTGCACAGGCCCCCTCGCCTGCACATGCCAAGACATCCAAAGCAGCACGGTGGACAGCCCTGGCAATTTGTTCTTCTGACCACAGCCCACCCAGGCTGCATTAAAAACAGCCAGACATCGATGTTAAATTTAACAGTAACCACAATAAATAAATTTGGTTTGTGTACTGCAAGCTGTTAGTCTGCTAAACAGTGACATAAGGGCATAAGCAGGAACCACGATTCACCTATTAAAAGATGATCTTTTGGACTCTACATTCAATATTTCGAGATGTTCAGTGAGTTTATCGCAGAGTATGAGGAATCAGCTAATGTTTATTGGAAGCATGAAGCACAATCTCTCAATTCACTTTAGAACAGAGAAAAGTAATGGTTTTTTAAAAACACAGCAAATTGTACTTACAAGACAAGTTCTGTCATTATCCATTTTACTGCAGCAAGGAAGGCATTATAAGGCTGCAGAGAAGAATTCAGTTCATTAAAAACAATGTATCACACACAAAATTTGTAGTTTAACCTAAGGCTTTACATAAAGACAATGTTATTCTTCTAGAGAGATTCATATCATGTCAAAAAACAGTGAAGCTCTCCCTTAAAGATGAAAATGGTTGGATATTATATCCCAAAACTAACATTTTAAAACTTTGAACTCCCCTGTGGTAAGATGTGATTTACAAGTCAAATAAACATGATCTAATACAGGGGTTATCTCTGGAAGGAAAAAGGAAGTTCAGCAAACGATGCTTAAACCTTTACCCTCTGGGGGCTAATATTTCGCAGCCTAATGCTGAGCGGCAGGAATCATATAACTAATTTCAAATGGTAATTCTCAGGGCTGCCTTTTGGAAAGGTGATTCCCTGTTCTCCATCACTGTATGTCATTCATTGAAATAAGCAAAAATTGCACATACTTGATTTTAATGCCGCCCATGAATTATGTAGGATTTAAGCTGCCTTTTCTCACACTCACATATTCAGACTTGAAAAAAAATGATAACCATATAAACATGTGATTTTATCCTTGCAGAAAATCCCCTTCACTCTATAAAAGAAGGCATTGACAGGCTAATCTTTATTTCAGAATATTTTAATTAAAAAAAGCAGTGGGATTGTTTACCCTGTGATATTTCCTACGTGGATAATTCAATTTCCTGAATTCTGGAAAATACCAGGTCTCCCCCTCAGTCAGTTCTTTGTACCTAGGTATGCCAGATATGTGAGCGGTGGGTGGACCTGAGAGACAGGCAATGACGTTGGCAAAGCCCGGGCCCCAAGCTGCAGGTCCAGAAAAGCCTCAGAACCTTTTGTGGTTTCCTTTAGGTAGCAGGGAAATGAAATGCCTAATCCTGGTTTCTGATGTGATGGCTGCTTAATCCTACCTTCAAAGCATTTTGCTGATAAGGACTAGAACTAGGAATGGGAGGATTATCCAGTTTCAAATAAAACAAGAACAAATTTATATACCCCTGAACATTTTAAAAACCATCCCTATTCAAGCCAACAAGCAAATGCACAGAACAACAGTGCGCGGGGGTCACTCCCAGCCCACCCAGATGGCAGACTGAATCTCTGGCTCTGAGTGTGTCTCCATCACGCCCTGAAACACAGGGCTTCCAGGACTAGGGTCATCTAAGGATGGGAATTATTAGCTATTTCCTAAAACCAAATGCAGCCACACAGTCCTGTGGTTCTGCCATTACACTTCTTATGGCTTGAAAAATAACCATTTCTCTTTCAGACCATAGGACAGTTCTGGGTCTTTGTACCCACTGGGATGGGTAGTGACATTTCAGTGTGGGAGGAGAGAATGAATAAAGGGATTAAGGAAGTTTTGGAAGTGAGGAAAGGGAGGCACAGGGGCAGGATACTCAAGGATTCTCTGTCAGATGCTGGCTCAATGCAGGGTAAACAAAGGGATTATATAAATACGGGATTAAAATTTTAAATGCACATTAACATTCAGAAGGGCAAAGCCATTGAGCTTTTAAGCCTAATGATAAAAACATATCTTGGGAACATTTTAAGTCTGGAAATACTTATGCTAAGGTTAGGAAAACTGGGTTAGGAAATATGTGTTGATTCTCATTCTAAAAAGTGGTATTTTTCAAATCGTCCCATTTTTAGTTCCAAGTTGCCTCTCAGAAATGTCCCAGCTCAAATCATTTCTTGCTCCTTTAGTCTAGGGAACCGTGTTAAATATTTGGTTTTTAAATAATCCCCTTGCAAGATCTTACATCTGCAAATGAGAAGGTGTGTATTTATATTTTAAAACCAAAATGGTTCTTAAATTTTGTGTTTCAAACCAAATTTTAGGTTGATTTTTGGAATTTACAAAATGATAACATGTAAGGGTTATACTTATACCTATATGCCAGACTATGTAGAAGTATCTATGTCTGCTTTTTCTGTGTTTTCAAGTTATTGGTGGCCAAACTTACATTGCTTGCACATTGTAAATTATATTTTTAAACCAAGGGTAAATTTTAAGTTAATTTCTGGTGATCTGAAAGCCAGTTCCTAATGACACAAAGTTATGTTGATGGCTCCTCAACTGTGACACCATGGATGGATCAGCTCCAGGGAAAATAATGCCAAAAGCAGCAGCACAATTAGAGTGGAGAATCTGATCAAAATGCGGATTTGTTCACAGGCTAGCAGCTCTATTACAACCAAAAAGAAGGTTTCTATTGAACCAAACCAAAGTCTCTTATTTGAGAATGAGAGAACAGACAAAACTTCTCCCCTTTTCTACCCATCAAAAGGGGGGTTGCTGCATTAATCCATCAAAGACTTTAGGTCTGTTTGTCATTCCGGAACTCACTGGATTTAGATTTAACACAAATTACTTTTCTTAACCAATGAAATCAGGAAACACATTTAAATATTCATTATTTTGAAACAGATAAACGTGCTGGGTCCAAGGAAAACTACATGCACACACAGAGAGACAGGAAAAAACACACAGCTGTCTTCTGAGTGACTGCACTGTACTTACATCCAGAAGACCATGGGCGCCGTCGCTGCTCTCCTTGTTGGCCCTGCACATGGCCTGATAGTCATAAAGGGTAATTCTATGGAAGAGAAGGGAAAGGAGCTTCACTAAATGGGAAAACATGAGAACCACATGGTGCTGTGGACCAACCAGCCAGGGCAACAGCGACAAACACAGATCAAGGCAGGTCTAACAAGGGGGTTGCTTCCCAGAGGGCCCAGGGGTAAAGGATACACCTGCCAATACGGGAGACGTGGGTTTGATCCCTGGGTTGGGAAGATCCCCTGGAGAAGGAAATGACAACCCACCCCAGTATTCTTGCCTGGAGAATCTCATGGAAAAGAGGAGCCTGGCGGGGCTACAGTCTATGGGGTCACAAAAGAGTCGGACATGACTTAGTGACTAAACAACAACAAGAGTGACAAGCATGGGACACAGCAAAGTCCAGGACTACAGACACAGTCATGTCACACTTGGGACTTAAAGAACCAAGAGAACAAAGGCTATCAGCGGGATGGAAAAGGGGGAGCAGACCCCCCTCCCAAAAAGCATGATAAAATAGTTATTTTGGCTTGAACAAGGATGACTTGCATGGACAAGGATACTCCAAAGGAATACGCTGTTTCAAACTGAATCCTGGGCCTCTGCTGGAACCCACATTGACTGTCTCCAAGGTTGAGAAGAGCTGGGAAGGGTCACTTTGGGTTAAGAAATGGTAGGATCCACTGTCTCTTTTAGGCACTAAGAAATAGGCTTAGACCAAGAGAAGGCCAGCTCCTTAACTATTTGTTGAAAACCAGCTGACTCCTTGGTTAGAACCACACCCACCTTTCATTACCACCACCATAGTAGTGAGTATACCCTTTTGAAAACAGTGCAGTTTATGAAACAAGAAAATGGATGTTTCTACCTCGGTGGTAAAAATATAGCTTATTTCAGTTATGACCTTTATTCAGCTGCAACGATATTTTACTTTCAATTTTTTTCCAGACATTTTAGTTTCTTATTAACACCTTTACAAAGCAAAAAAGAATGGCAATTTCCAGTAGCCAGTTAAGAGCTTTAAGATGGAGCAAATACTTTATCCCACACATGCATTTCATCCCTCCCCCCAGTACCTCTTCCCACTATTCCTGGCATCCCAAAGGAGAGACACTTAAAGTCCAACCTGAGTTATGTAACCGTTGCCAGATGACATGTTAACACTGTACTACATGAACTTCTAAATGACTGGAAGGAATTCTCCCTCCAGGAGTCCCTTTCTGAAATCAGGCAGTGCTTAATGTGAAGCATACTTAATGTTGGGCTGGGAACGCATGCTAGAATAAAAGTTCCATAATGCAGGACTGGGGTTGGATCTGTTCCACACCTAGCACAGCACCCAGCATGGAGAAGGTATTACTATGCTGACTTAAAAGGTAGAATGTATGAATGATCATCTGATTGCCTGAATCTTGAATATTCGATGATGCAACTGAGATTGAAGAGATCAACTGCAAAATGTGATGTGAAGCCTTCTTCCTTTAGAAATAAATTAGAGAGATTACACACCCAGATTAACCAAAGAGCACCTATGCGCACCCAGAAGAAAATTGGCCACTCTGACCACAGTGAGATGGAAACCAGCTCCTGATGAGCACCACACAGGCATCCGTAGGCGGCAGAGCCAAAGTGGGTACCTGGCAAGTCCTCCAAAGCCCCTTCCTCTTCAGGACACTTTTAGTCTTGCTGACTGTCCTCTAACTTTTTCCCTCTCAGCAGATGCAAGCAGAACCAGTGTATACTGAGAAAGAAATGAAGCCTATGAACCATCCAAGCATCTGGCTTGGGGAACTCCCTGAATAAACTTCTCACAGAAACACTCATCACTAATATAGCCCTGACACTAATTCAGCCACAGAATAAACCATAGGCCACAATGCTGCTGCTGCTGCTGCTGCTGCTTCTGCTGCTAAGTCGCTTCAGTCGTGTCCGACTCTGTGTGACCCCGTAGATGGCAGTCCATCAGGCTCCCCTGTCCCTGGGATTCTCCAGACAAGAACACTGGAGTGGGTTGCCATGTCCTCCTCCAATGCATGAAAGTGAAAAGTGAAAGTGAAGTCGCTCAGTTGTGTCTGACTCCTAGCAACTCCATGGACTGCAGCCTACCAGGCTCCTCCGTCCATGGGATTTGCCAGGCAAGAGTACTGGAGTGGGTTGCCATTGCCTTCTCTGATAGGCCACAATGGACAATGCTAATTGGCCCCTGACTGGCCCACCACACCAGTCTGCATCCTCAACAGGGGATTTCTGCAGGTGCCCCGGAAGGGTTTTCTAGGATTTGACCAGAACTATTGTGTGCTGCGATTCACGGGGTCACAAACAGTCAGACACGACCGAGCGACTGAACTGAACTGATTATTAGCTTTATCCTTTTCCTACTACCCAACTCTGTCTCTGCAGCTGGACTCCGGATCAGAGCTGGTGAAAGGCAGCATGGGTTGAGTGGAACATGGCTGTGCGTGGTGTCTTATAGACATGGATGAAGTATGGCCTTGGCTTAAGAGGTCAGTTCTGCCATTTATCCAGGGTGCAATCACAGCAGGTTGCTCACCTTCTACGGAGGCTTTATTTTTTCACTTATAAATAAACTTCCAGAGATATTCTGAGTTTAAATAATCGGGCATGTGGAAGGATACTGAAATACACTACGCATCATGCTAGTCTCATTATGAGTCTTACAACAGAAGGCCTGATTTTGTTCTTTGCTGGATCTTGGACTCTTAAAGCTACACTATTCCCAGAGTCCAAAGTGACTGGTAGTGTAACTTAATGATTAACAATCTACCTTTGAACCAGTGACCTAAGCTCAAATCATAACTCATCTACATATTACAATGCTATTTTTATTTAACCCTCATTATGCCTCAGTTTTCTCATCTGTAAAATAGTGAGAGCAATGGCTTCCTTATAGGGCGGTCATTTAAATGAGGTTATACACACGTACTGCCTTTAGAACAGTGCCTAGTATAGAGGAGGCATTCAGCAGAAGGCAGGGCTGCAGCTGCTGTTGTAATTTATTAGTCTGGTTTTCATTGCCATTATTAATTAATGAGGGTGGTGTTAAACGCATTGGGAATTGACTCAGGCTTTATCCAGCTGGCTGGATAGGCCTCCTGGTTTTCTTAGCTCATTGGCATGTATGATGCAGTGTAAAATTCACACTTGTTACTGCAGTAACAGACACCTTCAGAAGCCATGCTGGGGTTATCAAGGGATCATGTGGCAGCTTCAGTCCATGAGTTTTATAGCTGAAGACCAGGGTAACAATAGCTGCTGTTTACTGAAGTCTGTTTAGCAACTGTCAGCAAGGTGCTCTTCTAAGGATGCCCCTGCGAGAGTCTAATCATCCCCATTTCACAGAGGGGCAAACCAAGTCTCAGCCAGCCTAAAAATGTGCCCAAGGTCACATACCTAACAGGTCCAGAGCCAGAATTATATGGGGGCCACACTGAATCCACCTCTCTCTGCCTTCCGCTCAGCAGCAGGTTCTGACAGGTCCTAGGAAATGCTTAGAATTCAGCCCTGTGCCCCACCCCAGAGTCTTACTGGAATGTCACAGGAAAAGCTACCCAAGATAAAGTCTCATAATCAATATCCAGAATCAACTTTCAACCCAAGTTGAGTGGCTGTTATGGGGTCACCAGGCCAGGCTGGATCAACTGCCCAGGCTAGTGAGATCCTTTTTCCCTGGTAACTGCCCTGTCAGACAGATGGCTGGAAGCTCAGGACTCTACTGGAATCATTTTCAAAGGCTCCAGTTTACAAGTTGGGGTCAAACTCAACTGCTCTGGGGGCGGCCTCCGGGTCAGGGTCCCTGCCTTTCATTTCATAAGGAAGCTTTCCTGATCTGATTGCCATGAGGAGGTTACAAAACAAACCTGCTCTGTCTTCTCCACACTTGAGACAGCTTTAACTAGATGTTGCAGAGAGCCTTCCAGATTGTTGCCCTTTCTGAAGTGATTTTGTTACTGTTTTAAATAACTCCCATTTTGTGGCTACCTGTATCCTGTTCGGCTGATTATAGTTAAAGAACGTGATAACTGCCTGCTTTCATTTGGCTCTAAAATAAGCCCTGAGCGTCCTGCCCAGCCCAAGACTGGTGCTGCACTGCTGCACTCAGCAGCGGGGGTTTATTCTTATTTCAGATAACATGCCTTAATCTCCCTGACATCACCACCAGGCCACGGCAACCGCGGGCTGCTGGGGAGACCTTAGCATTAGCATCTCTGTGCTCCCCAGATGGGTCTCTTTGAAACTTTGGTGGAAGGCAGATACAGTCTCTGAGGAAGAAACTCAAAGCAATGCAAATCAAGCATGGGCAGCCCTATGTGTCCTGTACTGGGTGCCCGGCTCGTGACGTTAGGATTTACTTAAAGCTGTTTTCCTGATTCTGCTCTTTTCCAACTAGACAAAAATTATGACCAAGAACAAGATTTCTCCTAAAAAAAACAAGGTTGAATTTCAAAGACATGAGTGCAGCTAATTCAAGGTTGTTACTAATGGTGGGCACCAGCATTTATTAAACACCTACTATGTGACTGTGAGGCCAGGTACTTTACCTGCAATGACTCTAGCTCACTTTGGCTAAAAATCTGCCCCCAAACCAGTCTTGAAACAGCTTAATGTTTGCAAATATGGCCCTAAAACCATAAAGACCCACTGAGGGTCATATTTAAGCAATTTTCAATCAAAAAGTAGGAGAAGCAAAGTGACTCACTAGGGCAGCATGCAAAAAATATGTATTCTTTGTTGGGCTATAAAATGTGTTCTCTGGAGCAGTTTTCACCTTCCAAGCGTCAGGGGCATGGAGGAGGAACATAGGAAATTCTAAACAAAGGGACTGGAAGCCTTACTCTTTCTTACACCTTAACAGCCAGGAGAGTGGGAAGCTCCATCTGTTGATCTGAATGCTAACAGAAGATTCAAAAGGAGCTTTTCCTTCTCTCCTTTCTGCCTAGGTGGCCAACTCATCCCATAGCCTCTTCTTACAGAGGCTGTACTATTCTTTAAGATCTACAGAGCATAGCTAACACAGCAGAGGTGGTGAGTTGAAGCTGCCTTTGAACCCTCTGATGGAAAATCACTAAAATCTACCAAGTTAATGAGCACCCATCATTAGAAGAGAATAAGCACCACAAGGCTGCACCAGCCAGAAGCCCAGTACACCAGGTATCGGGGCCCCTCAGGGTCGAGTACAGAGCCCTGAGGGTGAGCCTCACTCTTTTATAGATTAAGCAGAGGGTTGATCAGCCTTCAGTGCTTTTCATCAACTGGTGCTGACACTATACAAAGAAACAAAGTCACAGACACTGGTCACAGCAGCATCTCACCCAGGTAAAAAAAGCAGTAACAATAAGAATTAATCAATTACTTTGCGCCATCCAAGTGCTATCTTGGATGCTGGGGCATGGAGAGGAAACTAACGCTCAAGAGGTGAAGTCCTTGTGGCTCTGGGAAGCAGCCACACCTGCTTCAATCCTGGGGCACAGGATTGCCCTGTGCCTAGTAGGTCCACCTAGCCAGTTGCTTCTTTGCTCATTCAACTGGCCCATGAAAATTAGCCTTCCTTGAAACTGAAGGGGGAAAACGCAATCATGATTAATCCCATGTAGAAAAGGTAAAATTTATTTTGTTTTTATGAGTAAAAAACAGAAGGAAATAGTTGAATTCTGCGTGTGGAATGAGTAAAGCCATTTGAGCCATTTCCTTCCGTTTGAGGCAGGAAACCTGGATGCTAGAGGAGCACCCTTGGGCCCAGCCAGGTTCCTGGGGCTGTGTGCACATCTCCCAGCAAGGGCACCACAGTAATGCCTGCACCACGGTAAGTCCTTTGTATAAGGACTATACAAAAAAGATCTTCATGACCCAGATGACCACAATGGTGTGATCACTTGGCATGCCGTGGGGCACATGACCGAGGCTCAGGATGTCAGAACCTAAGGATACTGATGTTGCCAGTGTCCTTGATATTAGTCAAACCCAACATGTGTTATTGAGTGCTCCTGCTTTCATTGCCTGGGGTCAGACACCGTGGACAGACATGCTACATGGTGGCTATAACCACGTGTGTTTAGGACTGCACTGGGCATGTGGGATATGGAGAAAACTAGGAGTCAGGAATACAGCTTCATCTCTGGAAGGGCTTCAGAGTGAATATCACAGGAAGTAGGATTCAATATTTAGAGGACTTCTGTATCTTCAACCCTTTGATCTTTTGGAACTTCCTATTATTTCTAGTACAACCAAATAACCGATACATTGGACTCCAACTCTGAAAGACTTCTTTTACTTTCTCTTGAAACAAAACAAGCATGAAGGTGAACAAATATCTTTCCAGAAAATACTCTAGTTTTCTCCAACTATGGGAAGAGATGAATGGTGACTAGGAAAACATGGCCTGGAATTTCAGAGACAAGAGTTCAAATTCCATCTCCCAACTCACAACTGTGAGCTGATGATGGCTCAGATCATGAACTCCTTATTGCAAAATTCAGACTTAAATTGAAGACAATATGGAAAATCACTAGAACATTCAGGGATGAATTAAATCAAATCCCTTACAATTATACAGTAGAAGTGACAAATAGATTGAAAGGATTAGCTCTAACAGACAGAGTGCATGAAGAACTATGGACAAAGGTTCATAACACTGTAAAGGAGGCAGTGATCAAAACCATCTCTAAGAAGAAATGCAAAAAGGCAAAATGATTGTCTGATGAGGCCTTACAAATAGCTGAGAAGAGAAGCGAAAGGCAAAGGAGAAAAGGAAAGATATATCCATCTGAATTCAGAATTCCAAAGAATAGCAAGAGGAGATAAGAAAGTCTTCCAGAGTGAATAAAGTGAAGAAATAGAGGAAAACAATAGAATGGGAAATACTAGCGATATCTTCAAGAAAAGTAGAGATACCAAGGGAACATTTCATGCAAAGATGGGCACAATAAAGGACAAAAATGGCATGGACATAAGCAGAAGATATTAAGAAGAGGTGGCAAGAATACACAGAAGAACTATACAAAAAAGATCTTCATGACCCAGATAACCACAATGGTATGATCACTCACCTAGAGTCAGGCATCTTGGAGTGTTGAAGTCAAGTGGACCTTAGGAAGCATCACTATGAACAAAGCTAGTGGAGGTGATGAAATTCCAGCTGAGCTATTTCAAATCCTAAAATATGATGTTGTGAAAGTGCTACACTCAATATGTCAGCAAATTTGGAAAACTCAGCAGTGGCCACTGGACTTGAAAAGGTCAGTTTTCACCCCAATCCCAAAGAAAAGCAATGCCAAAGAATGTTCAAACTACTGCACAATTGCACTCATCTCACATGCTAGCAAAGTAATACTCAAAATTCTCCAAGTGAGGCTTCAATAGTACAACTGAGAACTTTCAGATGTTCAAGCTGGGTTTAGAAAAGGCAGAGGAAACAGTGACCGAATTGCTAACATCCATTGGATCATAGAAAAGCAAGAGAATTCCAGGAAAGCATCTACTTCTGCTTCATTAGCTACGCTGAAGCCTTTGACTGTGTGGATCACAACAAACTGTGGAAAATTCTTCAAGAGATATGGATACCAGACCACCTGACCTGCCTCCTGAGAAATCTGTAGGCAGGTCAAGAAGCAACAGTTAGAACCAGACATGAAAAAACAGACTGGTTCCAAATTGGGAAAGGAGTATGTCAAGGCTGTATATCGTCACCCTGCTTATTTATAATTTATATGTTGACTACATCATGTGAAATGCTGGGCTAGAAAAAGTACAGGTTGAAATCAAGATTGCTGGGAGAAATATCAATAACCTCAGATACGCAGATGACACCACCCTTATGACAGAAGACGAAGAGGAACTAAAGAGTCTCTTGATGAAGGTGAAAGAGAAGAGTAAAAAGCTGGCTTAAATAAAGCTCAACATTCAAAAAAACAAAGATAATGGTATCCAGTCCCATCACTTCATAGCAAACAGATGGGGAAACAAAAGAAACAGTGACAAACTTTATTTTCTTGGGCTCCAAAATTAGTGCAGATGGTGACTGCAGCCATGAAATTAAGACACTTGTTCTTTGGAAGAAAAGCTATGACCAACCTAGACAGTGTATTAAAAAGCAGAGACATTACTTTGACAACAAAGGCCCGTACAGTCAAAGCTATGGTTTTTCCAGTAGTTACGTATGGATGTGAGAGTTGGACCATAAAGAAGGCTGAATACTGAAGAACTGATGCTTTTGAACTGTGGTGTTGGAGAAGACTCTTGAGAGTCTCTTGGACTGCAAGGAAATCAGTCCTGAATATTCATTGGAAGGACTGATACTAAAGCTGAAGCTCCAATCCTTTGGCCACCTGATGTGAAGAGCTGACTCATTAGAAAAGATCCTGATATCAGCTGGGAAAGATTGAAGGCAGGAGGAGAAGGGGACGAAAGAGGACAAGATTGTTGGATGGCATCACTGACTCAATGGACACGAGTTTGAGCAAGCTCCGAGACATGGCAAAGGACAGGAAAGCCTGGCGTGCTACAGTCCATGGGATCGCCAAGAGTGGGACGTGACTGAGTGACTAAACAACAACAACTCACTACTGTGGGTGAACTTGAACAAATTACTAAAACACTTAAAGCCTCCACGTCCAGTTCCTCTTTTGTCAAATGACAATAGCTATTCCATGAATCTATCATGAGGCTTAATTAACGTCATGCATGTAAACTATTTGGAATGCCTTGCCTGTATAGTTGACCCTTGAACCATATAAGGGCTGGGAAGCTGATCCTCTCTGCAGTTGAAAATCTGAGTACAGCTTGCCCTGTGTTACACAGTTTCTCCATAACCGCAGTTCCATATCCATGGATTCAACCAACCACAGACTGTGTAGTACTTAACACTGACTATTAAAAAAAATCCATGTATAAGCAGACCTGCACAGTTCAAACCCGTGTTGTTCAAGGGCCAAATGCAGTTAGTACTCAATAAATGAGACAGGCTGCTGTTAGGGTGAAGATGAGTGGCTACTGTAATTGCTGCAATTGGGGATCCTCAAGCAGCAGCTTTAGGATTTTCAAGAGCAGTTCATTGGAATCTCCATGTCTCCGCATTCCAGAAAATTTGGCCCAGAAACACACTTGTCCAAGCCAATGTGACTTCTTGTTCCCTTCAACGCCACCTCTGACAAACCACTTCTGTGGACATGGTCAGGTCAACAGGAAGCCAAGAAGCCATTGCATTCCTTACATGAGCTGTTGAGTATCAAGACATCGGTGGGGCAGTCGGTGCTAGGGAGCAGGCATCCAAACATAACAGCCTTCTCCTCTAACACTCTCTGGATTCCTGGGCCAGGGCATTTGCTGAAATGTAATGCAGTCACCAAAGACAGGGAAAGTGCCAGTCACCCACCATGGAGCCCAGTGCAATTTCATCATATGGAGACACGGGTAGAAACAGTACAAGTCTTCAATCTACCTGGTGAATCACCTTTTTAGAAAGGCAATTTAGAAAAAGCCACCAGAGTGAATTCTATACAAGTCAACTATGTTAATGAATGTGTGTGTGGTGGCAGGGGCCGGGGCGAGGTGAGGAGGACATTCACCGGGCTTTACAGGGAAAAGTTAAACATGGTCTTGGAAGGGTGAAATCTCAGGTGTGCTGTACCAGACACATAAAATAAACAAACAAAAAACAGAACAAAACAGAAGAGACACAACCAAGAGACTCTCAGTACACTCAGTAGCTCCCAAGGCAAAAACAATTAGTGCTGTGTGCTAAGTCACTTCAGTCATGTCTGACTCTTTGCAACCCTATGGCCTGTAGCCCACCAGGCTCCTCTGTCCATGGGATTCTCCAGGCAGGAACACTGCAGTAGGTTGCCATGCCCTCCTGCAGGGGGTCTTCCCCACCCAGGGCACCTGTGTCTTCTCTCTCCTGCACTGGTAGGCAGGTTCTTTACCACTAGAGCCACCTTCATTTCTCTGCAAGCCAAGGGCCAGGTGTGCCCACTGGTCTTCCCTTTCTCGAGCTTCCTCTAATACACAGAGAACAAAGGAAGACGCTTTGGCAGAAACCACAGGATCTTTGGTGCTGCTGCTGCTAAGTCGCTTCAGTCGTGTCCGACTCTGTGCGACCCCACAGACGGCAGCCCACCGGGCTCCCCCATCCCTGGGATTCTCCAGGCAAGAATACTGGAGTGGGTTGCCATTTCCTTCTCCAATGCACAAAAGTGAAAAGTGAAAGTGAAGTCGCTTAGTCGTGTCCGACTCCTAGCGACCCCATGGAGTGCAGCCCACCAGGCTCCTCCGTCCATTGGATTTTCCAGGCAAGAGCACTGAGGTGGGGGGCCATTGCCTTCCCCGGGATCTTTGGTACAAGCATGTGTTATTCCATTTAACTCTCACTGCAGGTATAAAAATCATTCTTTTGATTTCATTTTGCTGTTAAAAAAAAAAAAGAGGCCAAAATTACGGAGCTAAAGTTGCCAAGCGTCAGGAAGCTTCAAAGTAGGTAGCACCTAGACTCGAACCCTGGTGCACTAAACTTAGTATTTCTTGATCCTGACAGTACCTGCAAATCGCATGGATGCTCCATCCCCAGACTAGTTTAATACGGATCTCGTGGGGGCACAGCTGAAGCAGAGGTGTGTTCTCAAAGCTCTCCAGGGATGGTGGTGGAGTTCACGCCCACAGACCCACCCACAGTGCTGGGCTGTGGAGGCCACTGATGTGTAGGGACTACTTTGGGAGTGGGGGGTTATTAGTGATTTTAAAATGGAGAGGAGAAAATTAGAAGAAAAAAAAAATTTCAGACATCTGGAGATCTCATCTGACAGCTAATCTTTTACCTCCTCTGTGCAGTACCTTTGCAATTTGCAAAGCATTTTTACTTCTCTTATTTTAATTGAGTCTCACAAAATTCCCATCTCACTGAAATTCCTATTTTGCTGACGAATAAACTGCGGCTCAGAAAGTCTGAGGAATCCGTCCAAGTTCACACAGTGGCCACTCTGAGGCTCAACTGAAGTCTTCATGGTTCAAGTCCCCTGTATCAAAGAAACCCTATCAGAAACCTGGACTCTCCTATGATTGGCTATATATATTTTTTTCTCACTTCCCCCTAGATATTTGACATTGAGTTTGCATCACTGGGGGCAAGAAGGGGTAGGGAAATAAATAAATTCTAGTAAGAATATTTTGAAAGCAGATATTCTTTCAGTAGTTTTGAAAAGGGCAATGTCACTGCCATGGAGTATGGCTTCTGAGAAATACAAATACAAGCTCTTACTGGACATGAACTTGAGTTAAAAGAAAGCAGCTAAAATGAAAAGCCCTAAATGAGTCAGGGCTACTTAGGGAGTTCATTTACTTTCCCTGATAAGAATAAAGAAATATTTCAAGTTCTCTGTTTGAAACACAAAAAGCTGACCAGGAATATGGTATCTTATGAGAAAATATGTGAAGCCTGGGAACATGACTTGGTTTAATGATTTATCAACTTCAGTTAAAAGAAATCTGGGTGATCTTATCATTCGGCTGGCCTCCCTTCCTGAAAGTTCTGCTCACCCAGATAAGTTACTGCTGAGCCAACATCCTCCTTGGCTATGCTTCACTTTGTCTCAGACAAAACTGAAGGAAGCTCCACGCACTACACAATGCTACTGTATATCGAACCAGGTAAAAAGCAAAGGCTAGAAAATTCTCCCGGTGCTTGCTTAGACTGCAGGATTTTGCATCCAGTTCTCTTATCACTCTGTTATACGGAGACAAGTTCTTAACCTTTCCAAGCTCCACTTGTATATATATATATATGTACATATATATGAAGGGAATGGCAACCAAATCCAGTATTCTTGTCTGGAGAATTCTACGGACAGAGAAGCCTGGTAGGCCACAGTCCATGGGGTCGAAAAGAGTCAGACATGACCGAGAAACTAGCACACACACACGTACACACACACCGATCCAGCTTCATGGGCATGTGGCCTGTGTAACTGCACAGAGCCCTACCACTTAAAAGGGCTGCATGCCTTGTTTACTGCTCTGCTCTTGCTGTTGTGAAATTCTCAGTAATTTTTGAGCAAAGTCCCCCATTTTCATTTTGCACTGGACACTGCAGATTAGGCACTGGTCCTGTTTATACCTGTCTCTCGAGTTGCTGGAAAGGACTGCAAGAGTTAAGATCTGTTTGCAACCGAGGCCTGGTATGTGGTAGGTGCTCCTGGAAGATAGCTACTGCTACCTGCCTTATTCTCACATTGCTGAGGCCATGCATGTTATCTGGCCCTGAGCACTATGTTTTCTATAAGCTGGGTAGATAGGGTCGAATCGAAGACTCAGCCTAAGCAACCAAGAGAGACCACTATCCCTCTTAGATTGCTTGCACGTGAAACTGAAGAACCTTCTCAACGCTCCCTCAAGTTGGTAATTTGTTTGCACAAATCAGTGACTTCTCTTCCTCCCACATGGCACTGCAGACCACAAGCGGATGCACTTTCCCTCTGATGGCACCACTAAGTAGACTAGCCATCAAGACACCCGGTAAGTGGCCAAGCAACCAAAGAAAGAGTCCATGCCAAGCAGGCAAGCATCGTCTTGCTTTAGAGAGAGAGGCAGTGACTATGGATCAGTGGGGAGAGATAAAAGGAGGCTGATAAAGGGAGATGGCATTCATTTTTCATTTTGAGCTCTGCTGTTCTGAAGAAGATGGTTTGCAGGGCTCTTGGGTATGAAAGGAGTTTCTTTAAGAAACTTGGGTATGAGTAGACCAAATGAAGAAACTTTTTACCAGGGTGCGCTGTCCAAGATGCTGAGATGGCAGGTCAACTAGGTGAATGGACCTTGACCTTTACCAGGGCTCAGCCATGTCACCAAAGCAACTCAGCCTCCATGAACCCTGTGTTCGGGAGTGGGGTGCAGTTAAATATGGTGCCTGACAGCACACCATTATTTTCAGCTACATCTTTTCAGGGCTTCTGAAATACAGACTTTTTCTGATAAAAAGGACTATCAACCTTACTCTCTGAGTAAGCATGCTGGAAAAGGCAAGGGCATGAATGTTTGAGTTCCAAAAGGATGGCAGTACCCCAATACTGGATGGAGACCCCACTGCCAGGTGTCATGGAAAGCCTCTTGTGAAATATGTGAATTAAAAAAAATTCATCTGGTGCAAGGTAAAAAAGGAAAATCAAAGATCCACAGCAACAAAAATCCTAGCAGCAGCTAGCAATTATGGAGCCTTTAATATATGCCAGGCACTGTGTCAGAACTTTATGTTTATTATTATCTCCTTAACTCTGACAGAAACCTTTGCAAGTAATTATTATTAGCATCTTCAATTTTCATGTAAGGAAACCAAAGCTTGGGGTGGTAACATGACTAACTCTGAGCCATGCAGCTAGAAAATGTCAAGAGCCTGGATTTGAACCCAATCCATCTGACTTCAAATCTCAAACTCTAATTTCTGTCCTGGCCTCATGAGGGGGCTTTCAAAGAGGCCTAGGAGGTTTGTCAGGTAATTCCTGGATGACAGCACTTGCTGTTAAAATCGAAGAGAGAGTCCCAGCCTTCCCCTTTTCTCAGATGTTAGCCACTTTTGTAGAAGAAAGCTCTAAATTCAAGTCATTCATACTTCACCCACAGTAATGAGAAATCTAGGAACTTAAAATACTGCTTCAACCTTTCCTCTCTCCCACCAAACTGTTTGAAAGGAATATCCAAGAGGGAAGAGGGGGAAGAAAAGTAATTTTGCTAAAAAAAAAAAAAAAAAAGTTGAAAAATATGCTTTCAAATGAGAAACACGTGTGTGATTATTCTCCCTCTTTTGTCTCTCCCTACCCCCACCACGTTGAAAACAAGCTAACGCAACACAAATGTACACATCCATGTAAAGACACAAGAAGTCAGGGGCACCTCGGACGGCAGACAACCCAGCACAGCAGCCCCTGTCCAGCTCCATGCCCAATTTTCAAGCTTATGCACAATGACTCCTGGCAAAAAATGTACTTGAATTTTAAAGAGGGAATCTAGCAGGGGTGAACACTCAGGCAGGCTGGAAAGCAAGTGTGTCAGAGGTTGCAGAAGTGCTGGAGTTATGCCATTTTAACATATCATTTCTTGTTTCCCTCTTTCTGGCACAAACAAGCTACAGAATCTCAAAAATTGGGTCATCATTTTTGAATTCCCTGCTTTCAGCACAGCACTCAGTTGGTCTTATTGACTAGCTTAAAAGTCTGATTTCCTGAGCTAACACTTCCTGTCCATTCAGCTGCAGGGGAGTAATAAACTTGGGGACTGTCTTTCCCACTGGCAACCTATGTGCGATAGTTCTCACAGGCGAGCTGGGTTCCATCCTTGTATTTCCTGATATTATATATTTAACAGAATCAAATATGTCCACGAAAGTACCACTTCAGAGGCCACCACTCTCCCTGGGAGGCTGAGGCGAGGAAGAATTGACTCCTGGGGGGACATCCCAGGCATCCTGGTCGTGCAGGGCGACGTCCTTTCCCATCAGCTCTGGTGTTCCCACAGGTATGCTGGACTGCCCATGAGGGACACAGGGCTGTGCGCTTCACTCAGAGTCAACAAGAGCCCTTGCAACTCAACTGAGTGGTCCCTACCATGAATTCTGAAACCTCTCGGCTGTGTTCTAGCAGTAGATTTAAACTTACCTCCATCTGGGAGCATGTTTTGTGAATTTTTACTTGATTTTCTAAAATTATATCGAGTCTCTAAACATCACTTTCCATCTTTGAGTTCCACATTTCTAGCAAGTTTCACCAGTTTGTCAGTGTGAGACAAGACACTCTCTTCCTTTTTTGACCAGATGAAAATGTTTCCTACTTCTCTGCAATCACTTGCTTCAGACCAATATAATCTCCTTCCAGTCCAGGCCCTGACTTCAGGACCAGCCTCTAGTAAATGCTATGCTAGGGGAACAGGGAACGCATTGTGAGCTGAGTTTCTGAGACTTAACACTCATGCTAAAGGCATCAAATTTCAGGAGATCTTCTGGAACATGAACACAGCCATGGGGTCAAGTCTGGGCTTGCTTTATTTGACCTTGGTTTGTTTTATTTTATTTAGGCAACCTTTCTCGGGGGGTGGGGTTGGGGGGTAGGGCAAGGAACCGTAAAATCCTTACCTTTTAAAGGAGCCCATTGTTAACAATTTGTTCATCACAGCTCCCTCCACCTCACCAAAAAAGTCTCCAGTCTGTGGGGAAGAAAAGACGATCCAAGAGGAAGTGTAGATAAATAATGCGCCCAAATACCAGAGAAGAGATAAAAATGGACACAGTTTGTGTCCTGGAGCTGACAAGGGCAAAAGGAGGTTTTCAGGACTACTGTTAACATAAACATGGAAAAGGTCTTAATAGTCTTGAGAAGTTATGGGATTACAGAGCGAACAAATAAGCAGATGTGGATGTTTCAAATACATGGCAGGGGTGGGGGGTGGGCTAAGAGTGGCATTGCGTAACACGTGCTAAGTGCCGGAAATAACACACACATGCACACGGGTGCACATATGTGCACATACACACGCATGTAGCAGCACGTGCACACACACTCTTGGAAGGAGGCAGTAGGCATTAATCTGCTCTCAATTCCTTGGGAGTAAAACACTACTTCATACAGACAGAAACACACTGTGAAAGGGCTTCCTAGGCAGTAAGAAAAAGAACTGTTTATAATTCCTAAATGACCTGTTTAGGGATATACAGCAGTCTTCTTCATCGGCTCTATAAATTTCCTACAGTGGAAAAAACATCCTTTCTGTAAGTCACTTTCTGAGGAGCACCTTCATTTTGTCCATAGGCAGCTAATATGTTGACCAAGAATAAAGCTGTCCAGATCTGGGAAGAGAAGGCTCGGCCAATCAGACTTCCAATGGCTGACTCCAGCTCTGGGACTGTCTTCAGGGCACTCCCCCAGGGATAAGCTTATGCTTCTCCAAGTCTAATTCTTGGTGTTGGCCGAGATTTGCAAACTCTGAATGGTGGAATGAAGGATTAACATCCTCGGGCATCCCTCCAGACTCCTGGAGCCAAGGGGGAAGATGTATCCAACATGGCAGAACAGAGCTTGGACCAACAGCCTTCCTCTGCCAACAGACTGGAAGGGGCCAGTGCAGACCAGTAGAGCATCCCCAACTCTACTGTGGGTGCTCTCAGAATTTGTGTCTTATGTGGCGGAGAGTAGAGGGCATTATACTCAGAGCCCAAATCACACAAATTCCGCATGTGCCTATGTGCTCATTCATGCCCAACTCTTTGCAACCCCCCAGACTGTCACCTTCCAGGCTTTCTGTCTATGGGATTTTCCCAGCAAGAATACTGGAGTGGGTTGCCATGTCCTTCTCCAGGGGATCTTCCCGACCTAAAGATTGGGCCTGTGTCTCCTGCATTGGCAGGCAGATTCTTCACTGCGGAGCCCCTGGGGAAGCTCCTACATAAAGTCCAGAGACTTTGTATTAATTAAATCCTAATTTCCTTGTAATGGTGTGACCTCAAGCAGGCTCTTAGGAGTTTTCAGGCAGAAAGGCACATACAGGCTTTGCCAAAAAGTCAGGAAAGAGGAGGAAAGAAGGAAATGACATTTCACTGACTGAAGATGGAGCACTGCCTTTTTCACTCCAGGGAAATTTGAACTTTTGGCAAACTCTGTGGGTATGTGCTGCTGTTGGGAGCAAGAAGGACATGTGCATTTCCTGTGTGTAAATACGCCAGTGTCAATGGAACTGGTTGTTAGATGAAGAAGAATTAACCTCATTGGGGTGCAGGAACCAGACATCAAACAAGCTGAGGCAGGGCAGGCTCCGTGGGCTATTCTACCCAGGAGTAAAGGAGGGAGCAGAGGCCACATGTAGTGGCTGTGGCTTAGGAGAGGCCACTATTCCAGTGGCTCATTGCGTTGGCTTGTCCAAGACTCACCCCTTAAAGACATCTGCCATGTTGTCCCCCCCAGGATCAGGTTCTCATCTCAGCCCTCCATGATTACGGCAGGACGACAGAGCTCGTCTTCACAGGGGATTAATTTGGGTTCTCACTCCTCCCAGACACAGGGGCACATTACCATAGGCCTATGGCCACTCCTGCTCCCAAGAAACTGACCACATCTCACGTGCTTCTCCTTCCTATCTAATGTCCACCAACTGTTCAACATGCAGTGACGTCCAGCATCCGAGGAGACCATGTGTGAGCAGTCTGAGTCTCAACTATGCGATTACCATCGACCAAATGCCTCGAAAATCCCAGGGATGGAGGAGCCTGGTAGACTGCAGTTCATGGGATCGCGAGGAGTCAGACACGACTGAGCGACTTCACTTTGACTTTTCACTTTCATGCACTGGAGAAGGAAATGGCAACCCACTCCAGTGTTCTTGCCTGGAGAACCCCAGGGACGGGGGAGCCTGGTGGCCTGCTGTCTATGGGGTCGCACAGAGTCGGACACGACTGAAGTGACTTAGCAGCAGCAGCAGCAAAGGCACATTTAAAATCCCACAACATTCTCACAGGTAGGAGGGAAAGCCGAAGCACAGTTCCACATGTTACCTGGAGCCAGAGTTCACAGACTAACAAGCCACTGAGCTCAGACCCTAAGGAGCCATACTTAACGGACAATTAACTAATTTATTAGGCATTAATGGGTCTATCACACTGTTGGCTACTGAAACATTTTAAATGATGTAAATGAAACCTCATCAAATGCTAGCATCCTCAAGTATCAGAGTTAGAAGAAGACTTCTGTAGTCAACCATCCTCCGTTCATAGAACCCACCAGGAGTCCTGGCGAGTTAAGGGATGTACCCAATATCCCAAATCGAGTTAAGGAAGAGAGCTCACATCAGAAACCATCTGCCTCCACCTCTGGTGTTTCTTTCCTATACCATATGGCTAAACTGATTTGGATTTGACTTTAACATGCTAATTTCATTAACTGCAGAGAAAGCTTTCAGGCACCAAGTTTTAAAGGAGAAACTCATGTTTCTCTATTACAATGCTATTGATTTTAACTCTTACTTTGATTTCCAAATAAAAGTGGAGCTTTCTTTGCTGAGCACCCTAGCTTGGTTTCTTTCCATCTCTCCCTCCTGCCCCCACACTGCACACGGCTGGATCAAATGAAAAATATTCTTCATCTACATGCGGATTCTTGGCCCTCAGTGTTGAGAACCCAAGTTAATCCTTGGACTCAGATAACTGACTTTTAAAAAGGAAAAACCAGAAAGAAAGCCATAAAGAACAATTATGTTGACATACATACATACATATATTTGTGTGGATGTATAAATTATATATAAAGATAAAATATCAAAATATTAAAAGGAGGAAACCTTAAAATTACCTGAACTCTTTCAGGCACCTCTATACTTGAGGTAAAGAGTTCTATAAATGGAACATTTTATGTGTAAGAGAGCAGACCCTGGGCTCTGCACCCCTCCTCTCCTCCCTGGAGGTAAAATCTCTTTGGGGCCTGCTGAGAAGTAGGCTGTGACATTCTTCAAGGGGTGGAAATAATGCTTTATAATCTCCTGCTATTACCTCTTAAATACAGATCATTGTCTCAAAGTTTCAACACCATATTTCACTTCCCTTGACCCAAGCACAGTCTGGGATCCTTACTGTAAGTAGGTAGAAATTCCTCACTCACCTGAGTGTAGTCTTCAGATACCAGAATAAATCCGTTATTGTCTATGAGGTAACAATTCACAGTCTAGAAAATAAAAACACCACAGTTTCAACTTTGGGTCCTCAGACTGCTTTTATGTGCAATGATGTACTTCCAACCTGAGAGATACCTATTTTAGGCTGTTTTGGGGGAACTGGAAATGCCAGCTGGCTCTTGGAGTTAAGGCCAAAGTTAAGCTTACCCCAGCACTTGTTTTGCAAAACTAACAAATAAACTTAAAACACTAAGCAAGCCTTGAAAATCCCAGATTGGGATAAAAAGAAAATGCATTTAAAAATTATTCATTACAGTTTGTCTTCCTTTTTAAAAATTTCTATGACCTGAATAACATTTCCCAGGAACAAAGTGTCCAGAGGCCTCTGAACCTGTATTAACAGTGGTTGAAGTGCAGGCTGTTTTGAAAGCAAAACGACAGCACAATGCCATTACTCTAATGATGTATTAATGAAAACACCGTGTCAGCTCAGAAGACCATCAGGGGACCAGGTAATATTTTTTAATTTGTTCATAGACTTAGGCAGGGGGGAAGGGGCAGACTTCTGTTAAAGGGGCCCCTCAGGCCTCCTAAAGGTTTTCAAACTGTGTTTTTAATTGGGAGCTGGATTTGGGGGCAGGGCTGTTAGCTTTTGGTAGCTCAGACTTATAAATTGTAGCAAGGTAAGCCCAAACCTCTGCTTCCCCCACACTACTTTAATCTCAAGTGAATGATTTGCTACAGGCTAAGTTTTAATTACAGTGCTGTGGAGTTTAAATTTAAGGTTTAATTCCGTCCTTGATGTAACTCAGTTTCTATTTATTGCAGCTTTACATACCGACTGCAACATTTAATTTGTAACATATCTTTACCCTGAGCTAAAGTCCCCTAACTCCAGGCCACTGCAGGGATGTTTTTTTTTTCTGGGACATTTACTTATCCACGGAGTTGATTCTAGCGAGACACAACAGTACAGCAGTAAGCTAGTTAGAAAGATGCATCCTTTATTAGTAGGCAATGGTGGAGATTTGGCAGGAAATTAAAACCCTTGCTAGCACCTTTCAGAAAAGAACTGGCTCCTTTGGTGAGCAAGTTTCTCTCGGTTATTCAAAGGGGCCAGATGAAGGCCACACTCTTGTTCTTCAAAGAAGCTCTGGGCTGCACGGACACTACATTGGTCCAGCTGGGAGTCCTGACAAATGTCCCCCTTCCGTAGGACACAGCACTCTCAGAGCCCGGCTGTCCAACATGGCAGCCACGAGGTATGTGCAGATTTAAATGTAATTTTAAGTTCATTGGATCATATGAGACAAATTGGAGATATAGACCTTGATGCAAAGGGAGGTTAACCTCCATTCAATCAATAAAACTACCTGCTGAGCACAGGAGTGGCCTCCTTATATTGACTTTCCAAATCCTTACAATTGTGTAGAGAATCCAAAGTCATCATAACTTACCCTCCATCCCTAACTATAAAATAAATTCCTACTCAAATATCCCTAGTCAATTGGTATTACTGCTATCAGACCTATAACTTTGTGGTCAGTCTTTCTCTGCAAATATTAGACAATATAAGACAAACCCAAGGCAACTGAAAATCTTGGGAAAGAAGCAAAATTTCCTGAAGTCCATGAGGGTGATACTGGAGATCAGCCCCAATCACACATGAAGCCACTGGCACATTAGTACCCATAAGAGGTAAAACACTCAGAAAAGACAAAACATCACCACCAATAACATGAAAGATGCTTCCAGAGAAAATGATTTCAAAAGGAAGAGATATAGAGAAGCTCCTGGTGAAACTGTTTAAACTCCACTATATTTGACCTCCCTTGTGATCACTTTGAGGAAATAAAAAATAAAGTGAAAGATTAAATATTTTGATTTTTATAATTTTATCCAAAATATTATACTCCCCACTCCCAAACCAAACACGTTGTTTGTTAATAGAACTAGGATATGACTACAGTTATAAATTTATTAAGTTTAAATTTGTTAAGTAAAGTAAATATATTTCACCATTTCCACTCTACTTAGAGATGAAGCTTCAATAAAATGTTTCATAATTTGACATAAATATTTGGTTCTTTCCCCACCCTCATTTCTTGGAAATGATGACCTCGTGCCCCTTATAATAGATAGCACTGCATGGAATCACGTTGGACTGGCATTAGGAGACTCACTTCTCAGGTATCAACCTCTGTTTCCACTCTCATCCGGTGTGGAAGGAACAGGAGTGACAGTATGCAACAAATATTGTCAACCTTGCAAAGGTGTTACATCACTGAGGTAGAACTGGGTCCCTTAATCTGAAAGGTGTCATTTAATTTTCATTACAGGCAATATTGTTACATTAGGGATATACAGTCACTGTGATGACTTCATAAACATCTCCTTGCCAACAACTACTTGGATTAAATTATTGGGAAGTACAGTGGAATGGAGTAAGGCCCCTGAAGCTAAGTGAGCAGAGTGCTGCGTTATGAAAGAATCAGAGTAGAATTAGCCAGATTCTAGTCTGGATAAATTGTTTTCTCTATGTCTCTTTACAGTAGTTAATTGCCTTCTCCATTCTCCCTCCTCCAATAAAAGGAAACAGAAGAAATATTTTGTCGGCTTTCCCTCACTATGCTACTTCTGCCCGAAATTAAGCCAAACTTCTCAGGAGTCTGCCCATCCCTTTGTGACAAGGGCAGAATGACAGGCTGAAGGGCTTGGGCAAACCAGGAACTCCTAAGTTTGACAGACATGGCAAGCATCCATTCCATAGCCACCTGTGACAAAACATCTGAAGATGAAGTTGTTTGAAAAATGCAGAAATAAAGAGCTGGTGACAAAAAAGGCAACTGTCTTCAACTATTTGTTGCCTCAGTATTGCTCAGAGAAGTCTGACTTCAGGTCACAAAGGCAGGTTAGGTAAGATACCTGAGGTTAGAGCCCCAAACCAGGCCATGGTAATTGGGCCGTCACAGATAGTAAGGAAAACTGGGGAGGAAGAGTACTTGGAAGTGAGAAACATCAGCACTAAGCTTGTGTTACCTGGAAGGTAGTATTAGCTCCGAGGCTAAGATACTAGCTTGAGAATCAGAGACTTGGACACTTGCAACCAGTATGACTTTGAGAAAAGCCTTTTAACACTCCCAGTCTCAGTTTCCTTATCTGAATGATGGAGACAGCAACAACTATTTCAGAGAGAAGATTAAGTAGGCCAGTGAGTGCAAATTGTTGAGCATGGTGCAAGGTGCATTATGAGTCCCCAAAGAACCATGTTTGTGTCTATTTAGCACCTACTATGTGCCCTCTTTATAAGTATCTTAATGCTGCCAATTGACTTTTTTGGAGACAGAAGTTGTCACACAGTTTGTAGCAAGAGGTTGTGGAGGCAAGCCAGCTGATAAGCACATGTGCTCATCTCTCCTTCTAACCAGTTAGCTCCTGGAGGACAGGGTCCATCTCTGACTCTGCATCCCATTGATTCCTCGGGGGCTGGAGGTACCAGGGATGTCAGGAGGGCTCAGTAAATAGGTCCTGAAGGAAGGAGTTAGTGTGAGAGAGGCTGCCTCTCAGGTTCTGAAGTTAACAGTCCCCTTGGGTGGAATGAAGCTCCTTAAAGTCCTCAGTTAGGCCCACGGCCAGGCCCTCCATGAAGAGGTATCTATAAGCCTGGAAGACATCTGGCCAGACTGACTCCACCCAGCAGCCCAGGACACTCAAGTCAAGGGCCCAGGGAGGCCACTGCAGGGCAAGACAGAGGGACTGGATCGGATCCGAGGCAAAGTGTGTCTGATAAGCGTGTGGGAGTTGTGCCAGGTCTTCAGTAGAGAAGAGAAGCCAGAAGCACGTGAACTTAATGAGCCCCCACAGCTGTTTTTAATGGGGACCTGATCACTTGAGGGCAGTTGGAGGAGTGGAAGGACATGGTCTCAAAGACTTAATTAAAAGCTATGAAAGGGAATGACACATGGAAAGAGTCTGCTGAAAGGATGGAAAGGGGCCTGGCTTTTCCTTTTAAAACTACGTCAAGTAGGTGCCTGAAGCCAAAACTTTAGAGTCAAAATGGGAAATGGATGATAGCTTTAAAGGGCAAAATGGGGACATTTGAGCATCTGATCAAGTTCAGCAATCCAGCCTATGCCACACTTAATTTTCAAGGTATGAACCTTCAAAATGGTATCTTAATGAGGCTCCATCCCCAAGGCTATTAAAGCAGATATTAGCAGTGAGGAAGGTATCCTACCTTGTGCTTACTATGCCCAAGGGACTCAAGTGTGCATGTGGCTGCCACCTGAGGTTTTAGGTTCAGTGAACCACTACTCTAAGGGAAACATGTATCTGCAGACATTTTCATGATAGCTAAAGTCTATTGAGGGCTTGCCACAGGACAAGAGCTGTGCTCTAAAGTTTCCATATATTATCTCACTCATCCTCACCATGACTCTGGGGGTGTTTCTGTCCCTATTGTATAGCTGGGGAAACTAAGGCAAGGCTTATTACTTTCAGAGCCACAGTTGGAAGCGACTCTTGCCTCCACAGCCTGTACCTTTAACCGCTATGCTAGACCACCTGTGAAAGCATTCACAGAACAACTACCATATATTGCACTTTTCTAACTCTAAGTGGGAATCCATTTTCCACTTATTTTTATGTATGAGGATGCACAGAGGCAGTGTTAGGCTGTAGGAAGATTACCACCTCTGACTTTATTCATTAAATTGTTCAACCAACTATTTGTCCATCCAATCAATCAACCAGAAACCAGTCAGTCAACCAACCAGCTATCCAGAACACCATCAATCCCACCAACCATCCATTCAGTCACCCATCTAACCAACCAATTGTCCTCCATTCTTTTAACACAAAGTGGAGTTAGTAGCTTAACACAGGGCCTCGTGACACTGATTAATCAATGCTACTGTTGAGCTGTGTTGTCTTGAACTGAGCATTACAATAAGACAAGTAATGCCTCAAAAACAGAGGAGAGGTTTGAAGCCACTTGACTAGCCTATGAATGGCATTCCCAAACTTACTGAAAGGGTACTGGTCATAAAACATCACAGGGTACTCTTTCCTTTGGGAAAATTATTTTTGATCTAATGGTCAGGAAAAGTTGGGCTTTTGCTTTTACTCTGTGAATAGTAGTAACTCATACAGCTATTACGATGTTTTTTTAACTGCCCGATATTTAAGGACTGAGTGTTTTGTACTTTACCTTCACCCTATACTCCCTCTTTTATATTTCTTTACTTGCCTTTTTGTTTGCCTGTTTTTTGAAATATACTTCTAATCCATATTTTCTGTGTTGGAATTATGTTTGGTTAGGATTTATTTAATCCCTGTGGTAACTAGAAGGAATGAAAATGAGTGATCATTTATAAGCTCCACTTTATGCATTGACTAATGGTTTGGCTGACTCAGAGAGAGAAGGCTGCCTGAGCCAAGGTGAAATGCTACTTCACATGTGGTTGATCTAAGATGTGGGGCAGAAGGTACATGGGACTGGATGCTATAAAAACTTAAATCTGATGGTCAAACTTGGGACAGTGGTATATCTTTTTTATTCTACTGCTCATGTGTGGAATTCAGATTTGTCCTCCCAAGACTGAGGGAGTGAGATAAGGAGAAAGAAAGGAGGGAGGGAAAGGGAGCTGCAGAAGGGAAGCAGTATGCTAGAATGCACCATGCTGAGTTTTCAACACTTGGATTTTTAAGCTTCTTTATTACATGAAATTAAGCAAGACATTTAATTTACCTGATGCTCAGTTTCCCCCTTTGCAAAGTGGGACATATATTCCAATCCATTTCACTAGGTGGTTAAGAAGATGAAAAGAGGTACCACATTGGTAGAAAACTCTGAGAATTGTAGTGAGAGTTTCAAATGCCAGTAATTTGTATTGTGTTCTATAAAATGCCAAAATCCCAACCGTGCTGTTCATGGGACATTTAAATCATACTTCCCCAGCTCTCCAAAACTATCTGATTGGGAGAAGAAAGAGAAAGAAACAAAGCAAATGTCCTTGGGTTTTTGGAGACTAGTTCATACGCAATCTCTTAAAACTGGCTCTGTGAGACATTCTCCCTGTGAGAAAGCACCCTCAGTCATTCAGCCACCGCCCCCGACCGGCCCCAACTTGATCAGAGCAGACACAGGCCCAGGAGACCACCATACCTCATCGTCACAGCTGATAGAGCATTTACCATCCAGAGAGGCGCACTGTGAGGTGAGGCGGAAACAAAAGGAAACATGTCATTTGGACACACCAGCATCTGCTAAGGCTGCCACCTGGTTACTGCAGGACAGTCCATCAAAGTCCTAGCCTGTTTCATCCAAAGGGAATGCTCCAGGATGAATCTGCCCATCCTCTCTAGGATGAGTACCAGCCCCAGACACTAATATAAAAGCTAATTTGGGGGACTTCCTTGGCAGTCCAGTGGTTAAGACTTCGCTTTCCAATGCAGGGATTGCGAGTTCGATCCCTGGGTGGGGAGCTAAAACCTCACATGCCTTGCAGCCAAAACACCAAAACATAAAGCAGAGAAATACTGTAACAAATTCAATAAAGAATTAGAAAAAAAAAACAACTTAGGAGTAACCTGGTTCTTTTTCATTTTAATTTATGTTGTCCATGTTAATTTATGCTTTATTCAATAGTGATATCTTTCTAAGACCTCAAATCTTTCAGTAACAAGAAATATAATTATTTATTTCATTTTAAATTATTTCCCACTGACTTTTTAAAAACTTCTGTGTTCTTGATGCATAAATTCCTAAAGTATTTTCATTTGAGAAACTATATACCATCTCAACATATAGACTTGGACAGATGGAAACATCTTATGTGTTGCCATTCCTGCTGCGTTACTGAACAAACACCACTGATATTACTTAGTATAGAATACACAGTGCAAGTAAAGAATGTTCCCAGATTATCCAAGGCAGAGAAGCCCTCGCCAAAGAAAGCAGATGCATGCTTAGTATAACCCAGCTATGCAGAATCCTTCAAAAATGAAATAAAGAGATTCACAAATAATTGGGCATCATAAGATTTTTTAAAAGTCACTATGCAAATTCACAAAAGTCCTTGATATTTAGAAGAAAAATTTCTCTTTAAGGCAGTCACTATTTTGGTCTCACAATTACAGCTGTTTTCAGGAGCGAATTCTCTGCTTTCTCAGCATGTGGTGTCTAACATGCTGTCAGTCCTTTATTTTGCACTGAAATGAAAGGTAACCTGAGCAGCCCAGCAGTTCATTTTACAAACATTCATCGGAAATCTGGCACTTTTAGTCTCTGGGTACTCAAATGTGAACACCTGTATAATAACAGTGTTGCTAATGCTTCAACATGCTGATTATAACTTACCTGTCTGCTGGCAGTCCAGAACTTCCTTTGGAAAAATTCAAGCTTCATCTGAATGCCTACAGCTGGGACAAATTATAAATAAAACAAGGCATTAGAGATCTATTTACACAATTATTTAAGATTATCATAGAAAATTATCTGTCAAGGCAAGATGCTGATGTAAGCATATCAGATAAGAACACTTAAAAACTAAATTTACAGTGAAGCATACAACTAAGACATTTTATTGTTCAGGTAAGGAATTCTCAAGGTTACCTACACTCATATAACTTTGACAGGACAATCTGAGCACAGTGCATATGGCTCTTTGGAGAGATGTTACTTGAGTGTTTCTAAAATTCATACACTTGTGGTCAACACTCTCCCCAGCACAGCTGAAAATAGGAATAGAAATAAAAAGGATATTCAGAAGATCATGGTTTTTTCAGAGTTTCTGTTTCTGTCATTAATGCATAAACTTGTGTGCCTAAACGTATATTCTGCAAGGGTTTTGAGATATGAAATTTGAAAAGTTACTTGTCATGGGTTGATGTTTGGAAGTGAGTCACTTGGTCATGATGTGACTTAGTTTAACTGGCCCCCAGTATCCACGTCTCAATGATCTTCTCTCCCCAGGAACTCTGTGGAATTGTATAGTTCTTTGCTTGTCTGTGAAAAGTTCCCTAAAGCAAGAGTGAAAGCTACTTCCAATGAGAGAAAGGTACAGAAATGGAAGAGGTTAAGAAAGTGCTTTGAAATTTTGGGAAGGAGAATTCGAGGGAACCTCAGAACTATGCCATGAACAAGCTCACAATATTTCTCTCTATGAAGTCAAGGCAAAGGAACTCTTAAAACCATTAGAAAAAGTATTCAAGTCAGGGAAAAAAGCTCATCAGATGGTGAGAAAACTTTAGAGGAGATGGCAAGAAAAAATGAGATTGTGCTAGAAACACTATACTCCCCACAAGGGGCACCATTTAGCCCTGGGCAGTTATGCAAACTTCAATCCCTGCCCATAATCTTCCCAATTTTTGCCATATCTGCATACCACCATGGCTTCCCTGGAGGTTCAGTCAGTAAAGAATCTGCTTGCAACACAGACACCTGGGTTTGATTCCTGGGTCAGGAAAAACCCCTGGAGAAGGAAATGGCAACCCACTCCAGTACTCTTGCCTGAAAAATCCCCTGGACAGAAAAGCCTGAAGGGTTACAATCCATGGGGTCTCAAGAGTTGTACATGACTTAGCCACTAAATCATCACCATCACAGCATTGTTATTTACCTTTCCACACTGTTTTCTTTTGCTGACACACCTACAGTAACTTCAATCCACATAATGACATCTAGTAAAAGAAATACATGATTACCAACCCCCCCCGCCCCGCCAAAGTTCACTCATATACTTTTATCTTGCCACCATGTTAGATGCCCCCTAACACCTCCCACCTTTGGAAAACATGGCTGTGCTGGCTTCAGGAACTTGAAGATTCATGAAGACCTTGGGTTGTTACCCTTATTACTACCAAGTGCATTTCTACTTCCTAAACAAATCGTTGAAGCAAGACCTGAGAGTCATAGTTAACTATGACAGGTACACTTAGAGAGACTCATCTATCTCTGCACTTAGAATTTCAAGTTAAGCACAGCTGCAACACACAGAATGGAATTCTCTGAAAGGTACCATGTCAGTACTCTGGGTTCATCCTGCTTTGCCTTAAGTGACCACCATCTTCTGGACCATAAGCTCTCCAGGGACAGGGACACGTTCTTGTTCCCCACTGGATCCCTGCCTCCAGCAAGGGGCCAAGCACATAGATAGCCCATTAGTAAATGCTTGCTTTTTTAGAAAAACCGTTCAGGTGATAGCATAGTCAGTACCTAGCTAGCTAGCTAGATAGAAGAGTAACATCAGTGTAAATTATAATCACACCCAAATAAAGGTGTTTCCGTGGAAGTTCTCAACACAGTAGAACCATATGGGGAACTTAAAGAAAATGCTCTGATGCCTGGTGCCCTCCCCCTCCACAGTGAAAAAAAAAGTGAAAGTGTTAGTCACTCAGTCATGTCTGACTCTTTGCAACGCTATGGACTGTAGCCCACTAGACTCTTCTGTCCATGGAATCCTCCAGGCAAGGCTACAGGAGTGGGTTGCCATTCTCTTCTTCAGGAGATCGCCCCGACCCAGGAATCAAACTCGGTTCTCTTGCATTGCAGGTGGATTCTCTAACATCTGAGCCACCAGGGAAGTAACCCCCACCCTCTGCCCCGCACTACCCACAGTAAAACCATTTAAATCAGAATTCCTGGGAGTGGAGTCTAGGCACAGCTATTTTTAAAAAGCACCCCAAGTGATTTGAATGTGCAGTCAAACTAAGCACGGTTACTCTACAGGTCTTGCTAAAGGGAGTAAGTTGTCCATGGAGGAACTACCACAATATGGGCCATTTGGTTAGACTACAGTAGAAGCTGCTCTTCCTAACTCTGGAGAAAATCTCAGAGAATACCTGTAGGAAGCTGATATTGAAGCCTGAAGATAGTCACTGCAGTTTCAAATGAATCTTGTCTTCCAAAATGCCTGACAAGCCATATCCCTATTGGACACGAGCCAACTGAGGAAGCTGTAAATCAAGGTGCTGGCTGGGTTTCTGGTCAGATCCACCAGCAGGCGGGGGTGAGAGTGTGCCCTGGATTTAAGAAGGGGCTTGGACCAAGTATCTCTGTTTCTACTAAAGATAGGGAGGGATGGCAGAAGGCTGACTTCCATGCAGAAGGCCTCAGGACTGTTGAAACATTCAATGACTGGTACTTAATATTTTCGCAGGCCCAGGTCAGCAGTCACAGCAGGCTTCGAGACTCCACAGGATAAAAGCAGAGGCTTCCCTGAAAGAGTCACCGCATGGTGACCTTTCCATGATGTTTCTAGTCCGAGCAACCCAGAGCTGCCCCTGGCCCACCCATCGTCTACTGAGTTCCCCTGTCAGTCACCCGTGCCCTTTCTGAGCACCCTTCCCATTCTCTGAGGGAGGCCCCATTTTCACCTCTCTAATGAAGCGAGCTGCTCCCTCCTGGGTGTTTATCCATCTCACATACTTGCAGCCTGCTATCATCTGCCCCTTTCGGTCTGCACCCCAGCTCCTCAGAGTGCTTTAATCTTGCCTCATGAGTCAGTCCCTCCATCCCATTAATCATGCGCGCTGCTTCTCTCTGATCTCCCTCCAGCAGGCTGCATCCTCTCCCTGGTCCTGATGCCCTAAACTAGACACTGCTTCCCTCACTCCTCATTCACTCCCTGTCTGGGCCATGAGGTCGATGCCAAAGGACTTCCAGGCAGTCCTGACTACAATGCATCTGCACTGTTTCGCCCTGGCTGTGTTTTTGTTGCCCCCTCCAGCAACTCTGGCCCATGGTTTCCCACTTCTTAGTTTGTAGTTTGTTCACCTACAAGTTAATATATGTCTCTTGGATTAAGAGATGCACAAGCCCATGGGTGGGCCAACTTCATGACCATTTGTTCAGTGGCCTTTACACCAAGATCTAAGCTGAGTAATAAGGGGAATGAGACCACACACTCCCTCAGAGTCTACCTGGGGAGTAGTCACATGGTAAAAGCAACATCAGAGGCTTACACAGAGAACTGTGGAGCATAGAGAATGGGGCAGACTTGGCCTGGAGGAGATGACAAGAACTTTATATCAGATGAGGCATGGAGATCTGACTCATAGGAAAAAAACAGAGGAAAGATGAGACTTAAGTGCAGAAACAGCACAGGCAAAGGGTGGAGCCTTTTGAAAGACCATACTGTCTTCTGAGGCTTCAAAGAATGGGAGTGGGGAACTTGGTTATGCAGGCTGAGGTCAAATGGAAAATGTCCTTGAATGTCAGGCCAACAAACCTGAAGAGTACCCTGTAGGTCAGGAGTTGGCCCAAGGGCCAAATTCATCTCTTTTTGTCAATAAAGCTTTATTGGAACACAGACAGCCTTATTTGTTTATATACTGTCTAGTCCAATGGCAGCATTGAGTGGTTGCAACAGGGGCTGAATAGCCAACATAGCCTAAAACGCTTACTATTTGGTCATTTACAGAAAAAGTTTGCTGGCACCTGCTTTAGGGCCTGAAGAGCCATTAAAGATATTTCAGTAGATAAGTGAAAGGACCTCAGATATGGATCAGATTTTAGAAAGTCCACAATGAAAGCCTTGAACAAGAAGTCCTAGGGAAATGACCTGGACAGTGGGAGATGACAGTGAGATAAACTGAGTTACGCAGCCACAGCCACTGGGTGCATCTGGCTAGTTATTTAAGTACAAACTGATTTAAAGCAAAAAACGACAAGCAAACAAACACCAAAACACCCTTTAAAAACCAGAATAAAAATTCCCCATCACAAACAGAAATGCTTAAGGGCATCCCACGCCAATTTTATTCAGAAAAGCAAATATAAGCTTTCACAAACATAAATTTAGATTCTTCTATTTTCATTTTTTTGTTCTTTTTTTTTTCCTTTTTTCAACTTTTAACAGAAAAAAAAAGAATCATCATTATTTTAGCAAGTCCACTCCCTCTTCCTCCACTTCCACACATCCTAAATGGAACCTGAGATATTTTTCACGCCCATCTATCCTGTTCTTTCAACATTTCAAGCCATAGTGGTATATTCTGATTCAAGTCAATCTTGCTAATTTAACAAGAAAAACAAGGACTGAAACGATTTTAGCGAAACCCAAGTTCCAAAGAGAATACAGAAAATTAAAACACCATTCCTGGAGTTTGAAATTTTTTAGACAGTCCAGAAAATCATCAACATATTTTTCCTAGAATTCATGGTGCTCCTAACTTCCACCTGATTGCAAAGGCTCCATGGTTCCCTATCAGGAACTTTCAACACAAGGATGAAGACAGAGTTCCCTTTCCATAACAGCATCTGGTGGTTCCTTATTCACCTCACAGGGCAGAACAGACCTAGAAAAAAAGTGTTCCTTAAGATCCTTCCCAGCACCCTAATACTGTGTAAGTTTCCTAGGACAATGACCCTAAGATACTGGGATGGTCTTTGGAAATCAACAAAATAGCAAAGTCATTTTTACGAGAAATGCCACCCCAAAGAGCCTCAGAACCTTTCACGTGAAATATTCATGCATTGAGAGCACTGACATTTCATAATTTGGCTTCAATTAGTCAGTTACTATTCCTTAACGCACCTCAATACTCTAAAGAACACCTGAGTACTCATTTTCAGCTTAGCAATACAGACTACAGAGCTTCCGTGTAACCTTTCCATTGTCTTCTTTTTTCCTCAACTTTCTAACATCCTTTCTATTCTTCCCCTCCCTCTCTTCCTCCCATGTTTTTCAGAAATCAGGTACAAGCTAGGTGGTCAATGGATTGCAATGAAGACATCAGAGATGCATCAGCCAGGGATGGAGGCCTGGGGAGGGCGGTCAAATCACTGAAGAAAGGTTCACACTTCAGGATGTTCAGAGCTGACAGACAAGAGCACAGAGCATCATTCAAATACCCAAACATACAGGCACTTCATTTGCAGAATGTTAGTGACCGTTGTTCAATCATTACATCATGTCTGGCTCTTTGCGACACCATGGACTGTAGCGTGCCAGGCTTCCCGTCCTTCATGGTCTCTCGAAGTTTGATTAAATTCATGTCCACTGAGTCAGTGAAGCCATCCAACCATCTCATCCTCTGTTGCCTCCTTCTCCTCCTGCCTTCTGTTTCCCAGCATCAGAGTCTTTTCCAATGAGTTGGCTCTTCACATCAGGTGGCCAAGTATTGGAGTTTCAGCTTCAGCATCAGTCCTTCCAATACATATTCAGGGTTGATTTCCTTTAGGACTGACTGGTTTGATCTCCTTGCAGTCACAGGGGCTCTCAAGAGTCTCTCGCCAACATCACAATTCAAAAGCATCAATTCTTCAACACTCAGCTTTCTTTATGGTCCAACTCTCACATCTGTACATGACTACTGGAAAAACTACAGCTTTGAATATACGGACCTTTGTTGGCAAAATGATGTCTCTGCTTTTTAATATACTGTCTAGGTTTGTCATAGCTTTCTTTCCAAGGAAAAAGTGTCGTTTAACTTCATGCTGGTGGTCACCATCCAGTGATTTTGGAGCCCAAGAAAATAAAAACTGTTAATGTTTCCACTTATTCTCCATCTATTTGCCATGAAGTGATGGGACTGGATGCCATGATCTTCATTTTTGGAATACTGAGTTTGAAGCCAGCTTTATCACTCTCCTCTTTTACTCTAATCAAGAGGCTTTTTAGTCAGTGGTTAGTACCCTGGAATTGGGACCAATAGCTGACCTCAAAGGCTCTAGTCCTACACTGTCCAAATTGGTGGCCACCAGCTACATGTAGCTATTTAAATAAAAATTAAATAAAATTAATAATTTAGTTCCTAAGATGCATTAGTCACATTTTAAGTGCTAAACAGCCACAGGAGGCTAGTGGCTACTGTATTGGACCCAACAGACCCAGAACATATTCATCACCTCAGAGAGTTTAACTGGATAGTCATCACTGATAACAGGAACACAGTAGAGGAACTGAAGACTGGTGTCCCTTGAGAATTAAACATAAAATTCCCCACAGATCTGTCCAAGCTACCCACTCCCTGGAGGTGGAAGAAAAGAGGATGACTTATGTATGAAGGCTCTAGAGCATATAGACCTGCCCGTGCGAGAAGACCTGGATTTGCAAGGGGAAGCTGGTAATTAGAGAGAAGCCCAAAGAAATCAATGCAATACGCTCACTGTGGCTACCACCCCCAAGATTTATTTATTTTGCTTTATAAAATTTGAGAATACAAATTACATTTCCAGTGCTATTATATTCAAATGCATTCAAGATGAAATCATGCATGCATCTCATATCAGGTTAACAGACATGCATTCAAGTGTAATCCGAGATCCACCAAAGAACAATGTTACATGTAAAATTAGAAATAAAATAACTTTTTCATATTGTATTCATTTAGAAATAATTTTCTGTGGGCTTGGCCTCAACTTGCAACATACTCCTAAGAGCACAAATCCGGTTTGTAAAACAGTACTCACCATGCCTGGCATGCAAGCTCACATAAACACCCCTACCTCCATTTGCCCAGTTCCCCAGCCATGGGATACATTCACATACAAATCCAGGAGACAGAAAAATAATCCTACTGCCATCAACAAATTATAACCAGGAAAATATCTACCAAGAGCTCTGGTTGTGAACCCTGCTTCTAAGACAGCTAAGTACCCTCGGGTACATCACTTCACTTCTCTGTCTCTACAAAGAAAGTCACATGAACCAGACTTTTGTGGGATGGGGATAAATGATACAAAATAAAATTACATGTATCAAAACTCTAAAGGTTTGACAGTGTTGTCAACATTCATATGATGATTGAGTCCTAGTTTTAATCCTTTATGTGTGTATTTCATCATCAAGTACACTTTTCACCCCAATATATTGATACTCAATAGAAAATTCAACCACAATAAATGCAGATTGTCCACGACTACCAAGGTCCCTGAAGATGTAATGTTAGGGGGTAAACAGTCTACAAAATTATAATATTTTGTGGAGGGTGAAGGGGAGGACCATGTAAGCACTGGCAAAAAGAAGCAAAAAACAGAAGCCAAAGATTCTTTTTCAGCTGAGCAACCCTGAAATGGATTTTTTCCCTTCAGGATTAATGAAAGATATACTCCACTCTTCAAATCCTGTCACTCTCCCTTTTTAGAATTACGATTACTCGTGCATTTGCAGGGCAAGGTTAGCTAGATCAGCATACAGAATCCAAAAGAGTGACTGTCCCCGACACTGTCACTGTCCGCTCCACTTGCTCTTCAGCCAGGCTACCTGGCCACAAAGTTTCCCAAGTGAATTGCTGCTGCTGGCAGCATGGGGCCAGTCATTTCATCCTGGTGCTCAGGCAGAACATCAGGTTCCAGAGCTTTCCTGGGCTGGCTTGGCCCACACACAGGAGTGTTTTCTCCTAACCGATTCCAATCCATGGGTAGAGATATGGTAAAAAACTGTATTCTTATTAGGGAAAATAAAACTCGAATAAGTTAATAAATATGTGCTAAGGATTTCCTCTGTATTTCATCACTTGGGAGTGAAACAAGTTTTCTTAAAACCCAAATTCTACGAGTAAATACTGGCCATACATTCTCTCAACCAAAAAAAGAGCTCCTTACTGGTCGTATTCCTCCAGCAGGGCAGTGGCTCTTCTTACACTTTGTCCTCAGCCCCCCTCTGACAGAGTCTCTGATTTCTCCTTCCTTTGTGCCCCACAGCAATGATTGCTAGCAGCAACAGTAACAAGGCATGGCACATTTGGATTAAAACTTGCCTCAATTAACGGTCAACTGTCATAGATGTTAGCCAAGCCACATTTGTTTAAATGTTTTCTTCTGTTTGTTTTCAAAATAGTTAATTGCAAGTAGAACTAACAATGAATCTGAATGTCATTTTTTTGGAATATTTCATGATTAAGTGGGGGTTTGGAAAAAGGCCACTGTCCTGCAATGTTGAGGAAAAGAACCCTAACCTTGCTTACATCAAACACAAGCCCATTCCAGGGGTCTGCTAATATCCAGGATAAATGACTTACCACATGAATAACCATTTAAAACTGTAATGTGAATTATGACATAACTCATCTGTTAAATATTTCATGTGAAGATTTTAATGAATTGCATGATGGAATGTTGGACAAAAAAGACAACTGAAATCCTGGGACTAATTTGGGCGAAACTGAGAACAGAGTATTCTCGTGGAAATGAGGGGGAAGAAAAGGCAGCTGCATTTATGTCCCCCTGGGTGTCAGACTGGCAAGCCTAAAGGCTTTCTTATAAGATTATAGGGAACCAAGAACGATCAGCAACAATCTTTTGAAAAATATTTAGATCAAAGCCATATTTGTTTATTATAATCTTGATAAAGCCCAAACATTAATCTCCAAGGTATGGTATTATTTCAGAAATTAGGGGGGGGAAAAACATTCTCACAGCAGCAGACACACCTCACATTTTAGTCTATGCCAAGTGAAGAAACACAATGATAAAAGGGGAGGAGGTATTTTAAATATAACTCCTAACCGATTGCATATTTCACTTCTGAAGTACACGCTGCGGTGCTGGGGTGGAGGGGGGTAATCTTTCTTATACATGCTTTTAAGTAACAAAGAGCTACATGATGTATGTCTGTGGTGAGAGAGAGGGAGGGGAAACAGGACTCATTATCACTCGATTGACAACGCGATAGCAAAAGACTGTCTTTGAAGACTCATAGCTGCAGAGGCCTATTTTCATCTGGAACCGTCCCCACCCACTGTCCGTGACTGACTTCTGGGAATGTGTGTAGGAAGGCCTGATCCTTTCGCCTACACATTTCTTTCGTAATCACTTTGTTTTCGTCCTGTCAGAGCTTCTTGGGAGCAGTCACCTTCAGTAAAGTATAATAAATGACAATTATGAATGTTTCCTCCATTTAGATTCTAATTACTTGACAGAATCAATGTTGAAAAGAATTAGCAGGGCCGTGGAATGGAATAATAATTTTCTTTTCACCCCTGAGGTAATCTGGAAGCATTTTTCCAGACCTCATCTAAAGAAACCTATATTCCCTTAGCTTTCTAAGGCCACTGGAGCTGGCATCAAATAGTTTTTGTCAGATCATTTTATGCTCACAAAACTCTTTGAATAATATTATTTCAATAAGGTTTTCAAGCCAATACATTTTTAAAGTCAATTCCCATCCTTTCAAACTTTCAGAATAAAACATTTAAGCCTCAGGCTTCATTGTATTTTAATCAGGGTTACACAAATCAATGTCCATTAAGAAAATTATAAGTTTCCAAATTATAGCTCCCTAGTTAATAATTTCTTATTAGGTCACCACCTAATAACAGTTACCAAAGAGATTATAACAAAATCAGGGGTCAGATTTCCAAACATTTCAAAACCCATAATAGAATGGTCACAGATATTTGCCAAACACCTCTGACCTGGATGTTGATGACTGTATTTAATGCAAAGCAGCACTAAAACAGCCATATGGGAATGTAAATTGGTGCAGCCACCATGGAGGCTCCTTAAAAAGCTAAAAATAGAGCTACCATATAATCCAGAAATTCTACTCCTGGGTATACATATGGACAAAAAAGAAAACATTAATTTGAAAAGATACATGCATGCCAATGTTCATAACAGCACTATTTACAATAGTTAAGATATAGAAACAATCCAGTCCCCTCAACAGAGGATTGGTTTAAGAAGATGTGGTGTGTGTGCATATATACACATACACACACACATACGTACGTGCAATGGACTACTAGTCACAAAAAGAACAAAACATTACCATTTGCAGCAACATGGATGGACCAAGAGAATATCATACTAACTGAAGTCAGTCAAACAGCAAAAGACAAACATTATATGATATCACTAATACTAGTTTTCTAGTAGAATCTAAAAAGTAAAACAAATCTATAGACAAAACAGAAACAGACTCACAGATACAGGAAATAAACTTATGATTACCAAAGAGGAAAGGGGAGACAGGGAGAGATAAAATAGGAGCATGGGATTAACAGATACAAACTACTAAATATAGATTAAATAAGCAACAAGGATTTACTGTATAGCACAGGAATTACGTTCAATATCTTGTAGTAAACTACAATGGAAAATAATCTGAAAAGAAATATATATAACTGAATCACTTTGCTGTTCACCTGAAATTAACACAATATTATAAATTAGTTAGATGGCAACAAAAAAAAATCCACATGGATGGTTCACGGAGCTGGGGGAGGGGAAGTGTCCAATTACTCAGATTCTCCAGTTCATGTTTTAGGGCACAGAGAAGGAAAGAGACACGTCCCAGCCCACCAAGCTCATCTTAGGAAGCTCAAGTCCATTCCAGACCCCCTAAAACTCAGATCCCTTCAGGATTGGGTGGGAACTGTGGTGAATGAGAGCCCACCCTGTGCTGGTGTCAAGGGAGCAGCTCAACTCAGTTCAGCTGATGCCCTGTGGGAATATCTTCTGGATACTGCTAGTTATTCTAATGCTGCATGAGAAACTGAGAATCTAAATATAATACATAGACAATTCACTGAAAAATTTACAGCACTCCGATAGGGTTACCAGATAAAATATTTCTGATTTGCTAAATCCGGCAACCCTACACTGAGGCTCACATGGCACATCCCAGGCAATGACCTGGGGTGGCCTCTGTTGCAAGTTTAGACCTGAGAACGCTGAGATAGCTTGCATTCTGCAGAGAAATATCAGGACCGGAAACCAAGGTCACCTCCATCAATGAGACTTTCATGATTTTACTATTTACTTCAGAAAATTCTTGACCAGAAAGATAAGGCTATAAACCAGTAAATCTACTTCATGATTTACTTGAGAACTTCCCCTAAATCAGCTCATCTCAACAACAGACTGATTAAGAACAAGAGAGGGCTCAACTAGGGAAACTGCTCACTTATCAAACAACTTTTTTTGATTTATCAAGACTTGAGAGGTACACCATTCTTAAATTAACCCAGTCCCAATCAGATCCCCACACTGAGAGACCCACCCAGACTCCAGAACCCTATCACCTGCCAGACTTCCCTTCCTGGGATACCAGTAAGACCCTGTTAGAAAGGTGATCTTCCTGAAATAGGGAATAAGGCTGATATAGCTTGGTCCATGGACTCTTCTGATGGTCTTCCTGTCAACAGTCAAACTGACTTTATTTTGGCCAAAGCATTAATGTATATTTGGCATTAAATTATATTATGTATTATTTATTGTGTTTTATTTCTAACTGGCTAGTGTTAAGCTCCTGAAGGGTAGAGATTGTTTGTTTGCATCTTTATTCTTTGTATCTAGAGAAGCACCCAGCCCAGGTAGGTACTTATGATACAAGTCAAAAGCATGAACAAGCAATTGGGTTGATGCTGTGCTGATGGTGACATCAACTATTTTCAGACACTTTTCTCTCCTAGGAGACCTACCTCTGCCATCCAGCTATCTTTGGCTCTGTTCTGAGGGAAATGAAGACCCATGAATAGCTTCTCATAAAAGGATGGGCATGAGATGTGAACAGATCTGTGCTTAGGACATATCTGCAGGTGAGGGAGGTGGGCTCTATGGTTTGTGTAAGGGACTTGTTAGGTGTTGGTAGCATTCATCCAACCAGGTGAGAGATGAGGGACTTCCACCGAGAAAGCAGCACCTGGGATCAGATGATGAGGTGTACTCTTGTTTCTAATCTCTCCTGACTGAGGGAAGCCTGGAACCTTGAGTTTTTGCACTGTCATGTAAACTTCATCTGTGTCTTGCCAGATACCACCCACCTTTTCAATCTCAAGGGTCCATAATTTCAGCTTGGTAAATTTCAGCATGTTTTGATTTTGCTTGTAAATGAATTATGTCATGAAACAGGTTTCTCTGCTCACTAGGCATGTCTTGGAATTACAGAAGACAGTATGAGGGAAGTATTCAATTAAGAGGGAGAACCTACAGGGTGAAAATCGAGTGACCTGGTGAGGGTGGGGAAAGCATTTTAGGCCACATGCAAAGTTCCAAGCTGAGAATAAGCTTGAAGTGTCCGAGATCTGCATTTCCAGTGCAAGTGAAAACAGCACATTTCCTCTGTCTTTATCAGATAACAACCAGGACCAAACAAGGAGGGTCAAACAAAATCTGGTGGTCATTCTGGGGACAACTCCTCAGAAGCAGAATTGCCCTCTTGAAGGTGGGTGGGTCAATAAGACCATTATTCCAATCACTGTCCAGTGGCTCCATTTCATTTGACATGGAAAAGACAGCATCAGAAACAGTCAAGGGAAAGACCATGTGCTTATGAGTGTGCTCATGCAGGAAGGCAGCCTGGAAAGGCAAGTCCAGCACACCCCTGGGCAGGGTTCCCTCCCTCCATCCAGACACCCATTCCGAAGTCAAATATGCGGATGGCGCTGCGCTCAGCCATGGCCGACCTGGACAAGGTCCTCCCACAATAGCTGCACACAAGGTGACTATGAGCAGGGAGGGAGAAGGGAATGGGAAGTATTAATGAGCGGGTTGGACAGCATTTTGGAGTAATTAAGCCTTTTCTCCCTGCTCCAACCTCTTGGAATCTCAAGAGCTTGGAATATTTGGGAATTAGACATGGGGTTAAGGATACCAGTTTTGTCCCATAATTTAATCAGGCAGATGTTGAGGATGGAAAAACCATCTTCTGTCATTAAATGATTGCTCTCAAACACATACTTGGCAATACTCGAGTCTCTTCTTTGGGTTCCTGAACTGGCTTTTCAGAACAGACTGCACTGGTCATGTTGTGGTGCGGAGGCAGGGTGGACCATGAGGCAGGGCGGGTGCTTCCTTCTCTGACTTGGCAGGAAGTTCAAATCTGTCTCAGCAGGGTAGATACCACGGCAGACAGAGGTCTTAAGGGTGAGCCAAGCTGCCTGACCTCAGTGCCCCTCTACTCTATTTATCCCTTCTCCAAAGGTTCCTTGGCACCCAGTAGCTCTCAGTAAAGGCTGACTGACTGAGGAATGACTGGACAAGCGAATGCACTGTATTCCAGGCACTAGGCAGTTAATCGGTTGCCTCTCGTGCTTTCTTTGAAGGATAACACTCTGAAACACAGTTGTTACCAACATTCCTCCCAGAGTTTCCTGGCACCCCCTGGCTCTTCTCCATTCCCTCAGCTAAAGCATTCCATGCTGAGGGCCTCGGGGAAGGGAGGTACAGAGGAACTCAGAGAACAAAGGAGTCAGTTCTGGATTTTTGAGTCCCCAGAGCTGAGGCCTAGAGGAATCTCAGAATTGAAAGGACAATATGGCAACTGCCTGGGCCAGTTCCTTCTCACCACCTGCCTCCAGCCCCTAAACTGACTGCATGGGAAAGATGGTCTGACTAGAAAGTGAAGAGACTTCAAGGGAAGCCAGAGTGCTGGGGACCCAGGGGAAAGACCTGTGCGGGGATGTCCTCACAGGGGTCAGCCTTTCCCACTAGTACCCCAGGACACTGGAACTTAGTCACCGCCACCCCTGCTACTGCCACCAGAGGCCAGAGACAGAAAGCCCAGCCCGAGGCTCCCTGATGGCTTGTCAGTAAGGCCCAGGGCACCGCAGACTGACTCCAGGTCCACCCCGGGTGGCCATGAGGGGGCCATGCAGGGCACTGACCTACAGCTGGATCTTCAAGACTGATCCATTGCGTACCCCTCACCAATCTGTCTGCTAAGGAGCTGCCACCCCCCTCTCAGAGGCCCCAGATTAATTCCATTTCCTGGTCTGGACTCCTAATAGAATCCAAGTTACCTGCAAGGACCCTGGGCTTCAAACCACTAAAGAATGTTTCATCTTTTTTGATAAAAGTTAAAGAAGTTGGACCTGATGTAATCTTAACTACCCAGAACACTCACAATTCCACTGAGAGTTTGTAAAATATGAGGATTTGATAAAATCTATCACTATCACCTCTGTTTTAATTCTGAGGACATGAAGATTTCTGAGTTGTTAACCTAGAGGACATGGAAAAAAAAATTCTGATTTAGAAGATGGGAGGGACCCTAGGGGAATAAGATCTGAACCCAGATCTTCATGACTTCAGAGAAGTTAAAAAAACAAAACCTAAAACAAATGACTAAAGGGAACTCCAAAAATCATTCAAAAAGAATATGTATTTAATGAGTCTACATGTATGCTAAGTTGCTTCAGTCATGTCCGACTCTATGACCCCATGGACGGTAGCCTACCAGGCTCCTCTGTCCATGGGATTCTCCAGTCAAGAATACTGGAATGGGTTGCCATGCCCTCCTCCAGGGGATCTTCCCAACCCAGGGATCGAACCCATATCTCTTATGTCTCCTGCACTGGTAGGTCAGTTCTTTACCACTAGTGCCACCTGGGAAGCCCTTAATGAGTCTATCCCTGTAGAAAAGATTAACACCTGCTTAATATGAGATTGGTAAAACTACATATTTCTCATACATTTTACTCTATGTTTTGATTTTTCTACTTCCTGTGAACTGATAAGTTTCCTGCAGGACCAGGAAAGAGTTTCTCAGGTGCTCCTGGCAACTGTCAGCACCTCCAGGTCTTTGTGCTTGCTGCCTCCTGAAGAAAGAAGACAGCAGAGGTGGCTCCTTGACAACAACGCAGCAGCCAAAGGAAACCTGTACCCACCGCAGCATGGAGACCACAGCCTTGTCTCTTAGGAGGCCGATGATAGGAGCAATGTCCCAGGACATGCAGGGCTGCAGGAGCTGGTCCCAGTAACAGAGGACACACACTATGAGCCAGGCACCCGACAGACATTATCCCACTTAACTTTTCAGCAATCTCAAGGAGAAGATTTTTTTTTTTTTTTTCCATTTCAAAGACAAGCTGCAGGCGGTGCAGTGACTTAACTAGGGCCACACAACTTCTCGGACTTGATGGAACTGGGATTTGAGCCCCCAAGTCTGACTCGGGAGCCTGCTGCCTGGTCTCCTCTGTGGTTCTCCACAGGACTACATCACCCCCTAGGGGACTGTTTTGGAAGTTTGCAGTTTGACTGTCAATAACTGGAAGGCCTGCGATTCTGGAGACAGCCCCCGACAAAAAAGGGTTCCAAGCCCCTCAGACTTCAAGTGCTCTGCCTGATAAGGATGTGCTTGGAAAGCACGATCTGCAGCTGTGCCTTGAACTGAATTCTGTTCCACATCTAAACACAAAGTATGCCTTGCACATGAAAATTTTTACAAATGTAACCTCAGTCCTGCGAAAGAGGACTTGCCTGAAACTTGACTATTTCAGAGGATCCCATCACCAAGGAGGCACAGTTTGTAGTTAAGAGGGCCATAGAGCAGCCACTGCACTCACAGAGATTCCATGAAAGCGTCCAGCCTCTTCCTGCCATCTCTTCTTATAGTTCTGCCCAAATATTAACACACTAAAATGTATCTTATCCTCTTAGGGACTACTTTTATTTCTTGATATTATAGTGGGAACATTATATAGATTATTTATTTGGTGGGCAGCATGTAGGAAAACAGGTTATATTTTCTATGTATCTCATTTGGAGACAGTAAAGGGAATATTCCAAACTATGATAAAGAGGAATCCTTGGGTGAGATAGAACTGATACTGTCCTGGCTTCAGTTTCTCCTCTGCTACTGAGTCTGGTGATTATTTCTCCTTTTCTCTGCATATCTCCCCCGCTCCCAACCAGCCACACAAACTCTTTGCTTTTGTCTGCGGCTCCCCTCTCTTGTCTTGCCTTGAAAGCATAGATTTGGCTAGGCCAAACCTCACATATCACCATGGCTTCCTCTGTGCTTCCCTTTCCGTTTATTTTGGCCTTGATCAAGGTGCAAGATATTGGTATCTGAGGCTCAGCTCAATGGATGGGTTTCCCATCTTGGAGGCGGGCAATAAAGGAACAGTTCCTTCTGTGGGTGAGAGAATCGAGGTCCTAGATAAGGAACTGCTTCTCTTGGGGTTGCTCTGCTTGAGCGTGGAGCTGGGTGAGTGGGCTCTGTTGCTGGTAGGTTTTATTTTATCAAGCAGAACTGTCTCTGAATTCCAGGCAGGCTGTGCAAGAGAATGAAGCTGTGCAAACTGCTCTTTCTTGCACGAAGCATCTTAATTATAATTATTGTCAGCACTTATGCCATTGCCTTGGGAGATGAAGAGGGAAGGAGGGAATACACTGCAATTTCACAGCACACACCAGTTTTCCCTAGAATGAGGAGGAGGGTTTCAGAGAGTAAAAGAGCAAGGCACAGAGTTCCCAGTAGATTAAAAGAGGCCTTTGTAGTGGCTGCATCTGTACATTAAAATAAATCTCTCCTAGCACTAAAATAACATCTACATTCATTTGGGCCAGTGCCACGTTCAGCATTGAAGAAATTTGACAAAACGCTGCTTGAGCATGTTGAAGTTTGCCAGCTCACAACAACACAAGAAAGCTACCTCAGCCGCATGGAAATACTTCTCTCGGTTCCCTACTTTCACTTATGACTCCCATTTTCCGGCTGCACTTAAAAGAGAAAGACTGCCCTTTTTTCAGGTGCCAACCACTTAACATGGCCCTGAAATGGGCAGCAAATTGCCACTGGAGGTGGTAAACTTCAAGAGGAATCTTTTTCTTTTCCCCTAAAGGAAAATACTGGAGAGGCTTCATGCGTGATAAAGCCTTTAATAGCTAGAGAAACATTATTTGGGGTGGCCCTCAGGTAGACGAGACATGAATAAAGCCTCGTAAAAACAATTACTTCTACCAGAGTACAGTACAACGGACGAGCTTGGCGGGGGCCCTGTTCCCAAGAGAAGTGCAGGCAAAAGAAATCTTCTATCTACGATCCATCCAACAGGATGCACTGTCTGGGGCAGAGACCACGGCTGCTTCTGTGGAGGGTGTCCCTTCAAAATCCATTCTGAATTTCTCTGAGACCCCAAACAAAACCACTGGGCCATTTTTTTCAGACTGCTTTTTGATGCTTTACTGCACACGGAGGCCTAAGACACGGGGCCCATCCATTTGTTGAGAATGTTGCTAATAGATCCTGATCCCAGTGCAGTGTCACAGATCGGAAGATTTGCACAAATTTATAGCTGGAATGGTGGAGTGGACCATTGAACCCAACCTACTTATGACCCAAATGAGTAACTGTAAGTCCAAAGAAGCTAGCAACTTGACTGAGATGATTCAGAGATGGCCCACACTGATTCTAACTCCAGCTGGGCTGGAATAACATAAAGCTGCTGCTTTTGCCAGCTGGAGATGTGTGTCCCTTTGGGGGTGAGGGGTTGCAGAGCCCCACTCCACTTACACACACCCACTCCTCTTTCCTTCAGGGACATGTCTTGCCTCCAATTTCAGTCCATATGGTTTACATAGGGATTTCCCCCCACCCTACAGACACAGGAACGCATCCTCCCCCCGACCCCCGCCACAGTGAATAGCATCCACCCAAGCTTTTCCAGTGAGAGCTAGCCCCAAGACTTTAGACTAAAACTTTCAGGAAAGAGGGGCTTTTCTCCACTGAGCTTCCCAAGCTGATCAGATGTGTGCTGGAAGCACAACACGAGAAGGGTCTGCTTGAGAACAATACTGACACAGGACAAGTGAAACAAGAGACTAAGCACCCTGGTGACTCCATCTGAGCCCTGGATCCTCCTGTACCTGAAGCCAAGGATGTTAGCTGCTCAGTCATGTCTGACTTCGTGACTCCATGGACTGATGCCTGCCAGGCTCCTCCTCTCTCCATGAGATTTCCCAGACAAGAATGCTGGAGTGGGTTGCCACTGCCTTTTCCAGGCGATGCAGCCAGATACAGCTTTCAGTTTTCAGTTAAAAAAAACGATGAGTTTCCACCCATCCCAACCAATCAAATAATCAACTTCTTTTAATTTACTAACTTTGCTTAATGTGATACTGAGTTTGATTTTTGCCGCTTGCAACGGATGGCAGTCTGACAAATACAGCTATAGTCTAGGTTGGTGTGTCCTTCTGATGGGAGATGGGCAACTTATCTTCATGTATAGAGATCCAGCACATAAGTTCCTCCATGTAGACAGATAAATACAATCACCAACATAGAGGGCAAATCTGTGACACCTGTGCTGCCATTCCTGACTTCATCTCAAGAATAACTAATGAATCCTGGTACTCCTTCCTATGTACTCACCACGCACCCAGTGAAACTCCCCAGGCAACCATGCCACCATGTCAGTGGTGCCAGGTCAGCATGACCATGCTGGGGCTCATAGTAGAACCCTTACAGGAAAACATGGTCCCTTTTCACAGACCAGTTAAACAGTCAAAGTCCTTTAACTGCTCTCAGTAACCACACTGGATAATGAAGAAGGCAAAAGCATGCATGCCCACTAAAGGCCTGGATGCAAACCTTTCAGGAATATCCTTTCTTCTCATGGACAATTATCAAGAATCTTGCAGTTTTTACTGCAAGTAAAAACTCTGCCTCAGTTGATACAGTGAGAAAACCACTCGATTTGTTGGGCACTGAGGAGATCACCTGGAATGGACCCTAGGCTCACACCATACCTAAACTTTCCCAGGTAAAAAATTTCCTATCTTACCCCATCACCAAGACAATCAAAAGAAAAAGAAAAAAGTGGGCATGTGTGTTTGGAGCTGGGGAGGGTGGTGGTACAGACAGAATGACACTGTAACTTGAGGTCACAGGAAGGTCCAGGGTATTAACAGATGATATTCATACATCAATGGATGATATTTAAGTTGGCATCACCAACTTCTCCTTAGGAGGCTTGTCCTGCGTTGAAGAAGAAAAGCTAAGTCTGCATTTCCCAAAATCTCCCCCATGTGTGACTCTGGATTCGCGTCTGTCAACCAGAAAGTGAATGCTCAGTTTAGAAGGCAGTGGAGAGACAGAGGCCAGGTGGCTTTGGAGGCAGTTGCAGGCAGATGTGCTGGAAGACATGCAGTCTGAAGCAGCTCCCATGTGAATTCTTAGGACCATCTGCATAGATGCTTCTTGACCCTTATCTCTCCACCCTTCAGCAATTATAAAAGCTTCTGATTCCCTGTATTCAAGTCCCTTATACTTGGAATACCTAGGGAAGCTTCTGATCCTAGGACCAAGTCCTAACTGATAGATGGAAGACTTTCTATTTTCACAGGGTACAGTCAGACCTTGCACACTGCTAGGTCTCCACCACCTCTACACCATGAACAGGGTCCTTCCCCAGGGCACCAGACCGTTTAGGGGGATACTGAGCACTCAGAACACTAGGATCCATGCTGCTATCCCACAGACCCAATATTCCTCTGCATATCTTTGGCAAAAATGTCCCAGTCCTACCCTGCATAGGTAGGAAAGTCCTACACTGCATGGGCAGCCCAGGCTAACTTTGCAACTCCTTTCCTTTATCTCCATCCAGCAAGTCCCAGCTACAGCCTTTGGGGCTCCTTGTCTTCTATCTCTTAGGTTTGTCTTAGCACTGCTTGGAAGATTAGTCAACCCCTTTCCTGTTCCTTCAGTCTACTGAAAAAATCAAGAGGCAATACAGAATAATGGTGGACTCAGGGTTAGAATGGAGAAGGCAATGGCACCCCACTCCAGTACTCTTGCCTGGAAAATCCCATGGGCGGAGGAGCCTTGTAGGCTGCAGTCCAAGGGGTCGCTAAGAGTCTGACACGACTGAGCGACTGCACTTTCACTTTTCACTTCCATGGACTGGAGAAGGAAATAGCAACCCACTCCGGTGTTCTTCCTGGAGAATCCCAGGGACGGGGGAGCCTGGTGGGCTGCCGTCTATGGGGTCACACAGAGTCGGACACGACTGAAGCAACTTAGCAGCAGGGTTAGAATTCAGTGTTTAACCTCCCTTGGCTTCATTGCAGAAGCTGGGATGATAAAGTTGGATCAAGCACAGCATCTGGTGCATAGTGAGAACTCAAGACTCGTTAGCTTTGCTGTGATAATAACCCCTAGAATGGAAGATCACTCTCCTTATGGGGCTCCAAAAAGGATTAATGGTGACCTATTTGCCAACCTTTTACTGTCCCCTCCCCAGCAACAGGTTCTCATATCCACAAAGTCTCCTTTGAACTCTCTCTCTGTATCCCTCCCTCTCCCCCTCACTCTTACAGACTGATCCTATAACAAAACACTGAAATCCTGCTTGAATTGTCACTGCTTAGCGCAGGCAACAGCAAAGAGCTGCCTATTCCCTGCCTAAGGCTCTCCAGGTAACTCTAATCATCTTAAATGCTCTACGGTCACAGGCAGATTAATTTTTCACAATGCTTAACTATTTTTATCCATAGAGTATTACAATTACAGCTGAAGATCATTCACCCTAGAGCTCTGTTCCTTAAGAATAATCTCAGCTGGGGACTAAACAGTCCCAGGGAATTTTTTATAAACCGCATCTACTTCCAAAGCTGCATTTCTTACCTTTTATCTGTTCCTTTGTTTCAAGTATTTAAGAAAGGATTGGATTCTTTTCATTCATCCGAGAGGAGAGCAAAGCAAAGTGTTTTTTCAATGTTGGGGAGAACTCTTGAAGGGAGCCAGTTCCTTTGCAGTCACATAGTCATTGCCATCATCATCATCATCATTATTATTATTATTATTACTTTTTGGTATTCTGGAGCAAGGTATCACTGCACGTGAACATGCTTTTCTTCTCTGCTAAATTACAGGTTTAATTTTTCTTATCCACTGTAAGAGTTATGTTCATCTTCTTTCCTGCTGCTAATGGATCCTCACATTGCTTCTATCCCTTACATTGTCTCTACTTTCTTCTCTTCTGTACCCCTCTTCATTTACCGGTGAGCCTTAGAGTTATTAGAATATTCCCATTTCCCAAGTTGGCTGGGTTCCCATGGATTCACCCAACAGTAAAGTCCATGGGTGGGGAAATTCTCAATCCTCATTTTAGTGCTTCACTGCTAAATGAGAACGAAGGCCACACATAATTGTGGGGAGTCTTTAACATGAAAATAGAAAGACAAAAATTAACAGGAAAAAAATGAGTTTGAGTTAATAGCACAAACAGCAGGAAAAAACAACTTTAGACAATATACTCCAAAAGATCAAAGAAGGCACTGTGTCCTTGGGCCAACAAAAAAGGCTGCTGTAAAAGATAACTCTTGGAAGTTCAGAAGTGTCAAAATAAACATTTAAGAACAGGAAATAAAAAGATGGAAAAAGAAAAATATCTCAGAAAAATAAAGGAAACAAACAGACTTGGAAAAATAATATAAGAAGATTTCCTAGAACTGAAGAACATTAATTTCTAAATCAAAAGAGCTTACAAAATGCCCAGCACAATGAATGTGGAGGCAGCATTAAGGTATTTCAGGATACTATAGACCCAGAGGACATTCTGAAAGTTTCTAGGATGAAGGCCAGGCAAACCTGGTCATATTAAAGGAATCAGAAAGGCATCAGGCTTTTTAACAATAACACTGGAAATCAAAAGAAAATGAAGCAATGCTTTCACAATTCTGAAGGAAAATCATCTCCAGTGCAGAATTTTATACCCAGCCACATGATAATTAGGGCTTTCCAGGTGGCTCAGTGGTAAAGAATCTGCCTGCCAACACAGGAGATGAGGGTGCAATTCCAGATGAGGAAGAGCTCCTAGAGTAGGAAATGGCAATCCACTCAGCAGTGGCCACAAGAAAAGGTCAGTTTTCATTCCAATCCCAAAGAAGGGCAATGCCAAAGAATGTTCAAACTACCACACAAATTGCATTCATTTCACATGCTACCAAAGTAAAGCTCAAAATTCTCCAAGCAATGCTTCAGCACTATGTGAACTGAGAACTCCTGGATGTCCAAGCTGGAATTAGAAAAGGCAGAGGAACCAGAGATCAAACTGCCAACATCTGTTGGATGATCAGGAAAGCAAGAGAATTCCAGAAAAGCATCTACTTCTTCTTCATTGACTATGATAAAGCCTTTGACTGTGTGTATCAGAACAAACTGTGGAAAATTCTTTAAAAGACAGAAATACCACACCACCTTATCTGTCTCCTGAGAAACCAGTAGGCAGGTCAAGTAGCAACAGTTACAACTGGACATAGAACAATGGACTGGTTCAAAAATGGGAAAGGAGTGTGTCAAAACTGTATACTGTCACCCTGCTTAAGTAAATTCTATGCAGAGTACATCATGAGAAATTCTGAGCTGGATGAAGCTCAAGCTGGAATCAAGATTCCTGGGGGAAATATCAATAATTTCAGATATGCAGATGACACCAACCTTATGGCAGAAAGAAAAGAGGAACTAAAGAGTCTCTTGATGAAAGTGAAGAGGAGAGTGAAAAAGCTGGCTTAAAACTCAACATTCAAAAACTAAAATCATGGCATCCAGTCCCATCACTTCATGGCAAATAGATCGGGAAATAATTAAAACAGTGAAAGCCTTTATATTCTTAGGCTCCAAAATCGTTGCAAATCATGACTGCAGCCATGAAATTAAAAGACATTTGCTCTTTGGAAGAATAGCTATGACAAACCCAGACAGTGTATTAAAAAGCAGAGACATTACCGACAAAGGTCTGTATATTCAAAGCTATGGTTTTTCCAGTAGTCATGTATGGATGTAAGAGTTGGACCATAAAGAAGGCTGAGCACCAAAGAATTGATGCTTTTGAACTGTGGTGTTGGAGAAGACTCTTGAGAGTCCCTTGGACTGCAAGGAGATCAAATCAGTCCATCCTAAAGGAAATCAACCCTGAATACGCCCTGAAAGGACTGATGCTGAAGCTGAAGCTCCAGTATTTTGGCCACCTGATGCGAAGAGCTGACTCACTGGAAAAACCCTGATGGGAAAGACAGAAGGCAGGAAGAGAAGGGGACAATAGAAGACAAGATGGTTGGATGGCCTCACTGACTCAATGGACATGAGTCTGAGCAAGTTCCAGGAGATGGTGAGAGACAGGGAAGTCTGGCATGCTGCAGTCCGTGGGGCTGCAAGTCAGACAGGACTGAGCAGCTCAACAAGTACAACAACCAAGTCATAACAGGCATTTGAGAGATCCGACGAAGCACATGGGGGAGGAAGGAACAGGAATGGGTTGAAGGAAAGCTAAGCAAATAAAAAGGCACAAGGATTTTTCAGTCCAGAGCAAAGTGTCACACAACAGCAAATGAGAAGTAGTAAAAAAAAAAAAAAAAAAAGGTAAAAAATAGTAAAAAAGAAAACACACAATAGTAAAAAAAAAGTCCAGAGCAAAGTATCACACAATAGCAAATAAGAAATAGTAAAAAAGAAAATAGTAAAAAAGAAAACACACAGTAGCCTATGATTTAACCTTGTAAGCAACAAACATAGATGGGCCTAATAATATAATCACTAATTAATCTGAAACTCTGAGATAGCTTTGCAGCTGTGTTGGTGGAATAGTGAGAAGGCAAGAAGAGCTGGTGTAAGAAATACAAAGTACCCAGTATTAAAGGCGGAGAAGGCAATGGCACCCCACTCCAGCACTCTTGCCTGGAAAATCCCACGGACGGAGGAGCCTGGTGGCCCATAGTCCATGGGGTCGCTAAGAGTCAGACACGACTGAGTGACTTCACTTTCACTTTTCACTTTCATGCATTGGAGAAGGAAATGGCAACCCACTCCAGTGTTCTTGCCTGGAGAATCCCAGGGACGGGGGAGCCTGATGGGCTGCCGTCTCTGGGGTCACACAGAGTCGGACACGACTGAAGCGACTTAGCAGCAGCAGCAGTATTAAAGGAAGTAAATGAATCAGTCCAGTTAAGTCACTCAGTTGTGTCCGACTCTTTGCCACCCCATGGACTGCACCACCCCAGGCTTCCCTGTCCATCATCAACTCCCAGAGCTTACTCAAACTCATGGACATCAAGTCAGTGTTGCCATTCAACTATTCATCTTCTGTTGTCCCCTTCTCCTCCTGCCTTCAGTCTCTCTTGGAATATTATCTGATATTAAACAAAACTCAGTAATCTCAATTTGCTAGTGAGAGTTGCTAAGAGAGGGGGAAGCCATTGTCTCTAGGAAGTGAAACTAAAAGTTGGGACTGGAGTGGTGAGTCAAGGGCCAGCTCTTTCTCTTTATAAGCTTCTTTTCAGTATTAATTTTTAAAACTGTGTTCATACATGACTTGGCTATAAAACCAAACTAATTAGAAATTGAAGTGAAATGTTAAGGGGAGTGAATAATCAGCAGATATAAGCTCCTGGCACAAGTCTCAGGTCTGACCTATTTTTATCATTACTTACTCCTCTCTGTGCCCAAATAAAAAGAGGTGTGGGACTTCCACGGTGGTCCAGTGGTTAAGAACCTCCTTGCCATTACAGAGAACATGGGTTCAATTCCTGGTCTGAGAAGATTCCATATAACTTGGGTCAATTACTGAGCCCACACAAGGCAACTATTGAAACTCAAGTGCTCTAGAACCTGAGCTCCACAACAAGAGAAACCACAGCAAAGAGAATCCCAAGCATGGCAATTAGAGAGTAGTCTCAGATCACTGTAACTAGGGAAAGCCTGGGCACAGGAACAAAGACCCAGTGCAGCCAAGATAAATAAATAAAACGTTTTTATTCTTAAAAAAGAAATAAGAGGTGTGTACATCTGGAAGGCAGAATTGCTCTGGGAGGTGGATGGGAGAACATAGGGAGAAGTCAGTCCCTGCACCTTAGGTCAGTGTTTGAATCTTTGAGCTTTGTCTGACTCTGCTTAGCACATCTCTGTCCAGAAAGTAAGCCTCAGACACATTATAACCTCAGAACCCATGCCCCACACATCAAGGGACTACACTGATATGAGATATATAGACATCACATGTTCAGGGGTACATTTTCATGTTACAGCCTGGCCACATGAAAAGAGCCTTTCCACAGATGCTCTAGAATGCCAAGCTAAGGTACAAATGATTGCTAGGCTCTTGTTAACAATCAGACAGTCAACCCCATTTGAAGTTCATACATGACCGAGGACATAGTTTTTCAAGAAGAAAACAGATCCCACCAATGCCACTTGTGATTGTCTCGAGGTAGAACGACTTCCAAATAAATAGGTTTGCTGAGAGACAGCTGTCTTTGCCATGGCACCAGACTGAAGTTTATCCCATGGTGAGCAGTTTCCATTTTTACTACAGCCCAAACAGGTGCAAACTGAGCTGTGAAAGCCTGTGGTGGGGAGGCCAGGGCATGTCCTTGAAGCTTCTGCCCGGGGTCCCATGGACACTTAACATAACCCTTAGCATGAGGTCCTTCCCTCTAGATATCAAAGCCATTCATTTCAAGCTGAATCGTTAAAATTCAGTTAGAATAGATCTTCTACCAAGATGCCATTAGTGGGAAGAAATTATTACCTTAATAATATCTAGTCTCCTAAAGGCCCACAAGTGGTTAAACAGTATGAATTATCTCCTTTTGTCACAAAAGACCATGAAAACAATACGCAGTGTTGTGTGGGGAGCAAGGATACATATTAAAAACTCCAAATATCCTCAAGACTTTATTTACTGCTCTCCCACATAATCCCAGCATTAAAAGAGTGATGAACAATGAATGAAGAGGGGAAAACCCGACAGACAAAAGCAACTCTGAATGCTCTCTATCCCTGCACCAATAGTAGTTTGAAATAATGTCCGTCAGGATCCGTATGTTTTCTGCATATGTAAGAACACTCCTGCACAGGGGGCTTACTTCATAACTGAGATTCTTTTTCATTTAATTCAGTCATATTAGATTATGGGGCTGATTATGATCATATCCACAAATCAGTATTTTAACAGAGTTTCCATGGAAACACTATATGCCCCTGTTTTTTAACTTTTTGGACAAGGCTTTGCCTGTTTAACAACTTGAACAAGTTTGACGAGGACAACATGTTTTGTTTAAGTTACATTAACTGGGGCCAATATTTCCTAATTGCATTACCAGGAGAAACATTCACGGCATTACTCGTACCATGGAAAACCTCCCCTAGTCTCAGCGTTCGATTTGCTTTAATCACAGGAGAACAGGAAACATACCAGGATCGGCTTGTCTTATCAAGTTTTAAATGTGTTAACTGCTTTTAAATCTACAAAATAATCTCCCTTATTAAATGACAAAGTTAGTCTTGTTAAGAGGATCGGCATTCATGGCTATATCCATCGATTTTGAAAAATGCAAACATATTAGCTCTCTGCTAGAGAGCTGATCTCATTGTGCATAAATGCATACCCTTATTTGCAAACAGTTTCAGAAAAATTTCATCCTCCCAAAAATGCATACCCCCTAAAATGGTGAAAACATAATAATATCAAACAGAATATACCAAAAGTGATGTATAGAAAACAACAACTTTTCACAAAAGCATCTTTTTGGTCTTTTTAGGTATTTACACTCAAACAACCAGAGACGTTTACTGCTAGCAGTCCACAATTTTTGTGTAGCCTGTAGCAAAGTTTTCGAAAATGCTGTGCTATATAAAGATATGGGGGAAGGGAGCTTTACAGACTAAAGTCAGAGTTCACCCTGACAGCATATAAAACATGTGGCCTGAAGCTCTGTGAGATGTCTGCATCTGAAATGCTGGTGGAGCTTAATAAAATATCAGGGAGGAATAGTTTAATTTTATAGCAATAGGCACTGAAGCAGTAATTTGAGTGGGGCAAACTGTATTTTAATACATCAAAGTATACTATACTATAGGGAAGTCAAATATATTTTTAAAAGACAAATGTTCCCTATTAGAATTACTTGACTTGAAAACTTTTCTTTCTGAAGGAGGGTAAGTAGAAAATAGTCCTAGTCTCGCCTAAGAGCTACCTGTCTTACTTTTTCAACTCTGGACACATCTCAGAAGTTAGCTGATCTGTTTCCAAGTGAACACCTTTTATTCAGGGTGTGGAGTTGCAGATGGATGCTGTAAACCACAGTGCCGAGTGTGTGGTTCTTTCTTGACCCTGGAAAGCCAGCTGTCCAGTGGTATGGTGGTCAGGGCCCCTTCACCCTCTCTGTGCTCTTTCTGATCTGAGTCCCAGTATCCTCTCCTCTGCATGACGACTGAGAATCCCTCAGTGTGAGGGCAGGCTGTGTTCCTCTGTGAGTCTGGATGTTTTAAAGCCAGTATGGCCCAGGAGATTTGTTCATGTGGCTGCCCAAACCACTGCCTGGTGGAGGGGCAGGAGTAAGCCCATGAAATGCCATGCTTTTCCTGCTACCGGTCTAGAGATCAAAGGCAGTTCTCCCCTTCCTGCCCAGTGATGAAGAGAGGGCGGGACTGCGGGGTGGCTGCTGAACAGTGGAGCAGCCATGACAAATATGGCCGAGATCTAACTGATAGCACCGTCCTGGGGATGGACCAGATTAGCACTAGCTCCATGCACAAAGTGCCCTGCTTTCTTCACCTCTGGCCCCAGGATGCTTTCCCAGCCCAAAGCCACAGCAGACAGGCTGGCCTCTTCTCTTGGTGGCCCTTGGCCCCAAGAAGCAATAGGCAATAGGGAACCACAAGGGCAGAGGTCTTGCTGGGTTGGGGTGAATGGATTATTTCTACCAAGTCTGCTGTGTCTGAGCTATGACTCTTTTAGGGCCCTTCATTTGCTGATGAATGCTAAGGGGCTGGGAAGAATGCAATTCTTTAAAGACTTTCTTTAAAAAAAAAAAAAAAAAAAGAATAAAAGGCTTTAAAATGAGGCAATGCAAGTTCAAGTTCCCACTCTATTACTTACAAACTTCTCTCTGATGAGTGATTCACCCTTGCTAAGATTCAGGTTTTCATTCAGTAAGATGCAGACAATAATAGTTTCACTCATGGAATGGAGGAGGAATTCATGATGGTTTTCAGGTAAAGTACGCTGTGCCTGAGACGTTCTGAGTCTCCTATGAGTTTTAGATGTTTCCATTCAGCTCTGAGAATTTAGGGACATACTGTGTCAGTCACAGCAATCTCACTTCTAGACAGAGGAAGAACTAAACCCAGAAGAAGCTGCTGATTTAAGCAGCTCACATGTGACAGAAGAGAAAACACTGAGAATTACAGCCACAGTTTCCTCTTGGTCCATTTGTTGTCCGACCTTTGTTACCCTTTCGGATGGACTTCTTTAGGACCGGGTACTTCATTTTCTTGGGCACGGGACCTTCTCTTCTGGGAAAGTGTCAGCAAGATAACCCACATGAGCTCAGTCTGAGCTGCCACTCCCCCAGACACTTGGCAATCACAGGGAGCTCTGCCTTGGGACCACCTACATACTCAAATGGAGAAACAAAAAATGCCTGTGCCATCCCCTGGCTCAGTCGTATTTCTGGTGCACACCAGAAGTTTCTGTGCAAATGCACAGAACACAGCCTAACTTTTGTTTAAGTATGCTCTAATATTTTGTCTTGAGAGACAAAATATTTTGAAGTCTCTTTTAAAAAATAAAGAACTTATTTTTATCACTGTAGAAAAATTGCTGTATTCACAAGGTCAAAAAGAAAACACCAAATTTACAGCAAGATGTAGAAGCTGGGTAGGTGGGCTCAGTCAATAACTTCCTATGAGGCGATTCAAATTCTCCCCTCAGCAAACTGGCCCTTGACTTTGGATTCCGCACTTACTTCTGCACAAGCAAGGATCTGCTTCAGAAACAGTGACTAGGATTATGTTCACAGGATGCCACTGGTTGTCCGCTGTTTGTTCTCTGTTTCGACCACTGGGCTGGAAAGGATTCTCGGGCCATGCTGGGCTCCATGGCTTTGCTGGGTGGGACCCAACCTAGGCCCACAGACGTTAGTTACCTCAAGCACCTTTTGCCACCCCTGGACTGATGGCTCTCATGTCCACACTTGACTCAGGAGGGAAAGTCCTGTTCCACTAACATGGCATCAGCAGCCTGGCAGGGCCAGCTCTTCCTCGACTACCTGTGTGTGCAGCTGACGGCTCCATGCTGTAGCCCCTCAGACACGTGTGGGATGGATTCACCCACAACCACAATGTGTAAGTAAAAGATCAGGATTTGATACGCATGTGCTGAGATTTCATAGCACTTGTGAAACTGAAGTCCTCTCTACCTCTTCCCAGAAGCACATGAAGGATGACAGGAGGTATCTCTCCAGTTACAGTGAGAGGTGGATTAGACAAAACACATAGCCTGTGAAGTGACAGCATCTCCCAAAGTATGTAACAGGGCTCAGGGTTCAGTGCACAGCTCAAATCCCAACCCCAACTTCAGAAAGCACCATTCTTGCAAAGGGGTGTGTGGAGGGGAGGGAGAGAGAGCTTCTCAATATCAGTACTACAGCTGTAATGGGAGACGGGGCCTGGGGGACCACCAGCCTCTTCACCTCTTCTCCAGCACTGGCTTGCCTGAGTTTCCCCTCATCCTCTGTGCTGTAGCCACACTAGGCCCCCAGTAGCTCTTAGATGGCTCCTTTGGGCTATCTGCCTGACCTGTTAGCTTTACATGTCACTTAACCTTGTCCCCCCTTCTCTTTCTTTTTCAGTAAAAGTCTAGCCCACTCTTCAGCTGGTTAAAACATCCATAGGAACGGCTGCTCCAACCTCCCAAGTCAGGTCCCTGATGATATTCCCTTGTAATACCATGTACCATGTAATACATGTACCTCCTCTTCCTAGCACTTTCATATATTTGAAAATATGTGTATCTCCCTATGAGACTGTAGGGTCCATCTGGATTGTAGGACTATTTATTTTTCTGTCTTATTTTCATGTCCATAATATCCTCAAACACAGAGACTGACACGTAAGGAACACTCAATAGATGTCTCCTTAACAAATAAATAATATATAATGAAATTTATAGTGGACTTTCAGAGATGAGATACAGGGCACAGTCAGAGTCCCTCTAACATACTCTATTTTTATAAAAGGGTGATTTTACCTTCAGGAAAATTGAAAGTCCAAGAACTAAAGCAAGTCCAATCTCTAAGAAATAAACACCTACATCGCCCATTCTCAGTAATGTCCCATCTCAGCTCTTCATCACACACAGCAGCAGCATGCAGCTGTATTTCCAAACGCCCTTGTGGTAGGAGCAACTTGGGGCCATGGACAGAAACTTATAAACGTCAGCTACAGCAGTGCAGAGCAGTACACTGAGTTTATTTTCTCCTTGGCCCTAATTAGAATCACAAATGAAATGTTGACAACACATGAAGGAGCCTGCTTGTTGAACACAAATGTTTCCACTCCTATCAACCTCGAAACTCTGATAGTCATGCTTCATGATGAAAGCTAAACAGCCCTGGGGAGATGACTGCATGTTTTCTCTAATTACACAAGGATGGGGAAAAAGGCCTCCTGTTGAGGACAGACTGACTAGAGGAAAGATTGGTAGGTATACCTTAAAAACATAACAACACATAGTAGGTAACCCAATATGGGCTTCCTGGATGAAATGAAAGGATGAGACCACTACTGTGGCACCAGAATAGGAAATTATTATAAAAACTGACTATTATAAACATGGCTGGATGCTGCATCAAAGTCAATGCAGGCCCTTTATTTTGTTAACAAAAGTCCCACATGAAGGTTGTAGTCATATGACATCAACAACCAACTTTCTTTTGTTTGTAGAACTATTTTGATGACAAGCAGAGATATGCAGAGCACAAATTCACTTAGATTGCAAATGATTCCAGGCAAAGACACACACACACATAGATGCATGCTCTATAATCCTAAAAGATGGTGAATGCTGTCACACAAGCAAAATGCACCTTTGCATTTAACTTGCTCATTTTTGTCCCAAACAGATTAGTGCAAGTAGATACAGCCTATGTGCCTAGTTGATCCATGTCATACAGACACACTAATAGAAAACGTATTGCTATGTGCAAGGGCAATTTTTATTAAGATTCTTGCATAAAAATATTATTTAACCCTCCTTGCAAATCTTCCAGTTGGGTTCTTTTGTACAGATGATGAAATTGAAGATCACAGAAATTAAATAACTCACTCATGGTCACAGAGCCAGTAAATGTAGAAGGTAGTATTTGAATCTAGATGGTTTCACTCCAGATTCCATGCTTTTAACAGGGATGCCAGAATGAAATGGTGGGACAGATAAAGGCTGGAATAATGAAAAAGATTCCTAAAGTTTGGAATCTTTAACTGGTGAGTTACAATCCTGCCTGAAACAACTGTGTTTTCCAGAACATTTTCAAGCCAACATAGAGCAAACTGTTTTAAAGAGAAAACAGCAAAAAGCACTGATTCATTATTTCATCATAATATACATACACTAAACACTAACTTGAAAATATGAAGAACAGATTGTCATCTATTTCAGAAACTGGATTATTATGTTATAGTAAAAGTACAAGAGCAAATAAAAATTTACCAAGAAGAGCTGCAGAAAACACTCACTTTATGTGTAACATAAGTAAACAATCAAACAAGAACATGAATTTGATTCCAATTTATATTCTTGGGGCAGGGACAAAAGTAGCCAATCAAAAGATTTAAGTAAAACAATGTGTCAGTGTGAGGCCTTGGCCAGGCTTCCCAAGCTGCCATATTTCTTGATCCTTTTGTTTCTTTCATTAGCTCTGTATCAACCAGCATCTGCCTATGTTTATTTCACCAGCTGCAAGAGCTCGCTAATTACTTTTAATCATACTTATCTGAAATGCATCTTTATCTTCACATACATCCTGTATGCAGGCAAACCAAGTGCTGGGAGGCTGAGGTTGGGAAGACAATTGGATGGAGAGTCTGCACTTCCTCTAACCTTGACAGGGTGGATGGACCCAAAAAAAGCAGCATCTAAGTCTGTCTCTGCTATTAGACGAAGAACTTATAAGAGCTGGTTCTAAGAGAGCTGGGCAGTGTCAATGTCCAAGCAAGTCATATGCAATCTTTACACAGGTATAACAGGTGCAAGGTGATGAGATGATCAGCACTGATTTTGATAAAATAAGTAAAAATTGCAAAACACCCTCCAAACCGGTAAGTTTTTTGAAGGCCAAGAGTCAGCCTGCTCTGTCTTTTCCAGTTCCCATGGCCCTAGCTCAGACCCGGGCTCACTAGACAAGTGGATGCTGAGAGGTAGTCTCATGCATTTTAGCCTCTCTCTGTCTTCCTGAGCTTTAGGGGAGTTGGAGGTACACATTTCATATTCACTACTCCACTGATTTTATCAGTCATCTCAAGGCCAGAAGAAAGGAATTTAAACTCTATACATAGTCATATAAAGTAAACTGAATGCCCCTAGGTGGTCCTTGAACCTGAATTTTTACCTTATCCAAAGGCAAGAAAGAATGAGGAGGTACACACATCTTTTCCACTTTCGTACTAGAGAAACCATATGGTAGCCTTGATTCTCCACTGAATGGCTCAAATGAAAACCGTATTTTTATCTTCTGAGTTAGTTAGAGCTTCCAGATGATAAAATTTGTAGCTTACCATAAAAAAGAATGGATTACATTTTTAAAAAGATCTTAAGACATAAAATACATAAAACGATAGGTTCCCTGAACATTTTACTCAATATAGATGCTCACAATCCATGTGTTCACAATAAATACTCTGGAGACTTTGAGCAAGTTGTTTAACTTTTCTGTGCCTTAGTTTTGTCATTCATTCATTTATCCAGTATTAATTTAATATGCATACTACATGGTACTAGAGAAACTAAGGGAAGAAACAAAAGCCATCTTAAGCTTATAGACTAATGAGTTATTGTCACCTTTAGGTGACAGAATGCAAATACAAAGTGGAGACTACTCATGCTCTTCAACATCTGTGAGTCCTCTTCTTACAAAACACTCAGCTACATTATATTCCTCAATGTCCTTTGCTATTAGATATGATCATGTGATTTTATTCTGCTCATGGAATTCTCTAGGCCAGAATACTGGAGTGGGTAGTCTTTCCCTTCTCCAGGGGATCTTCCCAACCCAGGGATTGAACCCAGGTCTCCCACACTGCAGGCAGGTTCTTTACCAGCTGAGCCATAAGGGAAGCCCAAGAATACTAGAGTGGGTAGCTTATCCTTTCTCAGCAGATCTCCCCAACCCAGGAATCGAACCAGGGTCTCCTGCATTGCTGGTGAATTCTTTACCAACTGAGCTGTCGGGGAAGCCCCTTATTCTGCCCAGTGGAGTACAAATGCACTGATAAGTACCATTTCCAGGCCTGGCCAATGTCTGGTCCTCGTCTTCTTTCATCAGTCAGCTGAGGGACAGAACTCTGAGAACTAAGAGGGAGGCATAGTGGCAAGATGGCAGGAACCTGAGTCCCTGAGTGGCTGAATGGGTATCTGGCCCCTGTCAACCTGACCTAGACTGTGATAAGAACAACAAATGAGTAGTTGTGTTGAGCCACTGAGATCTGGAGGTTTACTTGTTACAGCAATTATGACATTAACAATTCATAAATTACCTAGTATAAATCTTTACCAATATATGGCCCACTGAAAGCACTAAATAAATGATATGATACTCATTTTAAATATATATTCCTAATTCTCTTGTTGTATGTTTCATAAAACCAAAAAAAAAAAAAAAAGAAAAACAAGGAAGGAAGGGTTAGGAAGGGAGGGAGAAAGGAAGGGCAAAATAATACTGAGGTCTTTTAAAAAGCTCTGCAAAAAGTTTATACCTAGGTGCCATTTGGTCATCAACGGCCCTAGGGAAGTATTTTCCAAGTACCAAATCTCTCTTAATTATTAAATGAAATTTCTGCATGGATCTGTGGTGCCAAGGGCCTCGTTCAGGCTATCCTGAGCTGCAGCTGTCCCTTGGCTTGGCTGCCTCTCCCACATCAGAGCCCCACAGCACCTGCTTTGCATGGGGCTCACTGACAGCGAGTCGGGGTTGGGGGGGGGGTACTTTGCCAAGATTTTACCAAAGCAGACATTAAAACTGGGAGAAATGCTCCTGAGTTATAAGGTCTGGTCACATGTGGTGATCATTTGGCAGAGAAAGACAGGTGTCACTTTGGAGCTAATCTTCCTGGAGTGAGAGGAAGTAAACTCTAAGGATGCTCTGTTTATACATTTAATACAGCTAGTTACTGGGGGATAAGCCATCTCAAACATGCCAGTAAACAAAGCGAACCTCTCCTTGCTATTTAACAAAAGTCAGCTTTTTTTTTTTTTTTTTTTTTGACGGTGCTGGTTTCCGCACTTTTCTTGCTGGGAGTGGGGCCTACTGTCCAGTGGAGGTGCGTGGCCTTTCATCATGGTGGCTTCTCTCGTGGAGCATGGGCTCTAGGGCGCTCGGGCTTCAGCAGCTGCAGTGCTTGGCTTAGTTGCTGCGGCTCCCGGGCTCTAGAGCACAGGCTCAGTAGTTGTGGCGCATGGGCTTAGCTGCTCTGCAGCATGTGGGATATTCCCAGACCCGGGATCGAACTTGTGTATCCTACATGGCAGGCAGATTCTTTACCACTGAGCTACCAGGGAAGCCGAAGTCAGCTCTTCTCCTTTGCGTTTTGAAAATTACAGCTGTACTACGTGGTGGTTGTAGCAAGTTGAATATGCAGAGGTAAAAAGAGAAAAAAATGTTTCTTCTCTTTCTTCTTAAATCACCCTGTCCCCTAGAGAATCAGTATTATCAATATAGTGTCTATCCATCCCCTACTTACTTAATCTTCAGACAAATCTGCACATTTTTAGACTTAATCTTCCCACCTCTCACATTTTTTGTTGTTGTTGTCATTTCAACATAAATGGGACTATACAATGTGCATTCTTATTCAAATTGCTTTATTTAACCTAACAATTTATTATGAGTATCCTCCTAGGTGGATATATTTAGCCCTAACTTATTCTTTTAAAATAGCTGAACAATATCACCTTGGAAAAAGAGCCATTACACATTTGCTAGATTTTAAGACATCATCCATTTTGTGCTATGCTAAGTTTCTGCAACCATGCCTGACTCTTTGTTACCTCAGGGACACTGTAGCCTGGCAGGCTCCTCTGTCCATGGGATTCTCCAGGCAAGAACACCGGAGTGGGTTGTCATTTCCTTCTCCAGGCGATATTCCCGACCCAGGTTATCAAACTCACTTCTGTTATATTTCCTCTTTACCACTAGCTCCATGCCACATCTTTTTAAATGTTATTTTTTTTGGAGGAAGGTGAAATGTTAAATAGACCAATTTATATGAGGAAATTTTCTCACTTAAAATGAGCAAAAAGATAGGGAAACATTCTGACTTAAAATGAGCAAAAAAATATAGGGAAGCTCTCAGACTTAAAATGGACAAAAGTGTATAGGAAATAAACTTACACAAAAATATACAGAAACTAGGAAGTTCTTGAAATTGCAGTGTGACAGTAACCACCATATTCCTCTGAGAGTGTGTCTGAAGCAAGTTCTGTGCTGAGAACTGGGCTCTCGACTAGATCCTGGTACTGGGAGCCCCTCAGAGGAGTGGCCTGGCCTCACCTGACCTGTGGGTCTTTTGCACACACAGTTGTCTTACCAGGTTTCTGCTCTGACTTAGGGAGGGAGGGACAGAAGGCGCTGCAGGCATTAGCATGCCTATCACACAACCTCCCTTTGTTCTCTGGGCTGAGGCCAGGTGGCATAAATCACTCAGCCTCTGCATCCAAAGCCCTTCCAGGTCAGGAGCCCCTTCCACTCTAAGTGCGCACTGCCATTTTGAATGGCTGTTAGAGTCAGCAGGAGTAAAACTGAACCAAAGAGCTGCTTTGGGCAATAGGCCACAGCTCCCAGGAACCCATCAGTTGCGGGGGTTTACTGTGTGTTCCCACGGCACTCACATACATTAGCTGGGAGCAGTGAGTCAAAACCCTTTGAGGTCTGTGAAGACATACTACTTTACAGGAGACCCCACTTCTGATCATCTGCTCTACCAGACCCGTGCTGTGAATGCAGCCCTTGATCCTCCCTGCATCCTGTGAGGCTGGCATTCCACAAATGAGGAAGCTGAGGCTCCGAGAAAGTGAACGATCTGCCTAAGACCATACAACCTGAGAGCACAAGCACCATGAAAGTGTGCTTCCTCGTTGAGCCACACAGGCTGACTCTAACTGCAGGTATGCTCAACTGCCCACAGTTTTCCTAGGCAGTGTCCTGGCCTCTTAATACCCAACCAGCCCATCAGTGGATACATTGTTTTCAGACCTCTGAGTCCATGAGACTTGGACCCTAGCGGGCTCTGCAGGACACCAAACAGCTCTGCTGCAGCCCAAAGAGACACCTAAATTCTTTATTTGTCCGAGCTCCCCATAAGTCTGTAAGTACAAAGCCTTTCAATCCCACTCAAGCGTTCTACCAGAATGACAAAGTTCTGACATAAGAGGGCGCTAAAGATCCTCCTCCTCAGCCCTCTCATTGTACAGACAAGGAAATGGTGGAGGATCTGCCCAGCAGGGTGGCGGCAGTGGGAGCAGGTGACAGCTAGCTGTGGTGAGCAGTGACAGTAGTGGCTAGGCAGTGGGACAGAGCAGGGTTTCACAGCTATAGCCTGTGGGTCCATCCAGTCCTCCGCCTGTTTTGTTTTTATTAATAAAGTTTTACTGGGGCTCGGGCACACCATTTGTTTCCAGATTGTGGTTGGTACATGCTATAACATCAGAGTAGTTGCAACAGACACTGCGTGACCATAATGTCTTAAATATTTACCATCAGCGCTTTACAAAAAAAGTTTGCTTGCCCCTGGGAAAGACAGAAGCACACAGCTTGTAAGTTATCAGAAGCTTTCCAGTTCTTAGAGGGACCGTTAGGTTCACAGGTGTTTGTTACATTCTGGCCCACTGATGACTGCTCCACACAGACCGTGATGGTCATGCATCGTACAGGAAGAGTTATTAAATCCTGCACCTGAGAGTAGACAGGAAAAAAGGAGGGAAGGAAGGGAGAAAGAAAGGAACCCTTTAGTCCTTATGAAGATTTAAATGCCTCTTTATTGCCTGTGCTTGGCTTTACGGCACTGCTTTCCGGATGCTCAAAGAATGCTGGGGAGAAGGACTCAAGACGAAGGAAGCGGATTTTCAGGAAGGAGGCAAGATGCGTATCTTAGGCTCCATGAGGCTGGAAGGAGCTTGTCCAAAGGAGCAATGGGATCCCAAACAGCAGGCCATTAAGGACAGTCACAATGCAGTTTTTCCCTTCATTCCCAAGGGGCCTCTTGCCTCGGTACCACCAGAGTGGCATGAGGGGCCAGGCCTCTGGGTGTTTTGTCAGGACCCCCCTCCTGCCTACTGAGTCAAGGGTGAGTCGAATGCTAGCAGCATAGAAGCCTTGGAAAGCGCTCTTGGGTGATTGTGACCGTTTATTAAGGTACAATATGAATGCATTGTTTCACGAAATCCTGAGAGCAATCTCGTAAAAGAAAAACTACTGTCTTTCTTTTAGAGACGAAGACAAGGGGTTTTCAGTGGGCAAGTTACTTGCCCAGAGACATCAAGCTAGTGAGTGGTGAAGCCGAATTCAAACCCAGATCCAGCTGATTTCAAATCCCAACCTCAACCGCTTTATTATACTGCTTTCGGCCAAGGATTCCACTTCATGCTGCCTCAGGAAAAGCATGGCTTTTACCTTCTTTACAGGAGTTGCTGGAGGCATGTGGGACATTTTGGCATGCTGAAGGGCAGCTTTGACGCTGAAATCCCACCTTAGCAAATGGCAGGGCATTTGCACATTCAAAGAAACGTTCCAGTCCCTGGTGGGAAAGTTTCCAGTGGCTTCAATTACAGAACAGTCACAGTTCATTGACGCCTGATGATCATGAGGGCAGCTTTATTGTTTTATATGTGAAAAATGAGGAAAGGGCCAGAACCTCAGCGTTAGGGAAATGATGAAAGATTGAGAAGTATTTCCAAAAGCATGCAAACTGAGAGGTCAATTCAATGGGGGCGGGAGAGGGGGGACGGTGGGAGGAGAACAAGCAAAGAAGCAGCTGAGAAGTATTTGCGGCACCAGGGAGAAGAGGTTGTGATGTCCACGAAAGGAAACCATGGCTATGAATTTCAGGGCATCGAGACCCTGTCAACACAGCTAATCCCTACGGATGTTGGCTGAATAAGCCTTCGGTGACCAAACAGTGCACTGTGGAAACCGTGTCAGCCTCCGGCAGGTCAATTTGTCCTCATATTACACACTCTGCTGGCTCTGTTGCTAGAACCCCAGATCGAGGATCCACGGCGAGCATCTCCCAACTTGACATGGGTTGACACAGCATGGTTAATAAGTCAACAGAATTCAGAAAACAGGACCGGATTAAGAAGGCAGTTTTATTTTGGTGCCCTGGACTTCAAGCAGATTAAATAATCAAAAAGCCGGAGCCATCGGGGTCATGTTTGAATGCTACAGCTGTTCACTGAGGTTTGACAAACATTCTTTCTGTGGCTCCTCGTCTCAATGGGAAAGGCAGCGATGATCCTGGGAAGGGCAACACTCTAAGAAAGAAGGAGGGAGCACAATCAAAAGATCCTCTTATGGAAAACAATCCAGATGGAGACAGGGAAAGGGCTGCTTAAATAAGTGGTCTCCTGAAAGCGACAACTGTTCCCTGTGCTGAAGAAAAGCACCGGCAGGATTCAGGAAAAAAGTGAATGAAACCTGGACTTGGAGTCTGCCGTGCCCTCGATGTGTTGACTGCAGATTAATAAAGGTGGGCTTCAGGTTCCGCGGGCAAGCCGGTGGAGACTCAGTCATGGAAGGTGAGCCAAGATCAATCCCCTCACGCCTTAGAAAGCAGGACCCCCACCCCCCAACTAAGGAAGGTATCTGTGGGAAGTTGTCTTTCTCACAAGACCAAACAGATGCTATAAATGTCTCATGTTTGTGCCATGCTGGGTCAGAGTAAAAGAGAGTGGACAAATGTACCTAATCATGAATGGGTATGCAGTTGGCCTGTTATGGGCCATTTCAGAGAAAATACAGTCCTTCAGGTTGGAGTTCATATATCATCTACAAGTCGGGGGGGTGGGGGAGGTGGGAGTGGCATGATTTTCTGCAGTTAATGAATGCTTGGGTGAGGCAGAGCTCAAGTGAGGGGTGGCAACTCTCCTCTGAACAGAAGCTGCTTTAGCACTGAGACGTATATTATTTGCAAAATTATAGAAAAGAAAACAAGGTTTTCCTCTTTTACATGCTGCAAGAGGGAACTGGACTGTAATGCTTTGCATCCCTTGAGCGAAACTAAACTGAGCAAAATTTCCTTCAGAAGGCTTTCCAAACATCTTTCCTCTTGCCTTAAAGAACGGTTCACAGCATCAGAGAAAGAGAATTGAAAGGACAAAGGGGAAAAGGCTCCATGCACTTGACAGCCACATTGTACATTTCCCTAGTTAAGGCCAAAAACAGACAAACTGAAAATCTCCTCTTAAGAACTTTCTTTACAAGCAGATAATCATCTTAAGATTTAAATATTATTGCCTGGCCCTGTGAATTCCTCTACCAATTTAACAAAATGTCCTTGATGGATGTTTGCCATCTTGAAATTTAAGTCTCAGGAAAAAGAAGGGAGCGATCAAGCTCCACTGGAGATTGACCTAGCAGTGCCTGAGAGAATGTCAACTCAGCATCCTCTTCAAACCTGGCAAGGAGGCACCTATCGAATCTAGAGCCCCCGTACACATTTCTACAGAGCCAAGGAGCCCTGTGTAAGGATGCCTTCTGCTCCATCATTTGTCCCGAAAGAAACTGCAACAACTCAAATGCTCATCAGTACAAGAGTGGCTAAATAATAAATCTGGCAAGGCCTCCCCACCAAATACTCCACAGAAGCTAGAAGGAATGAATGGACTCTCTGTGCATCCCTGTGGATGGATCAGTTTTGAGTGACTAAACTGCAAATGAAACATACCAATGATTATTTAGCTTTTTAAAAAACCACCATGCAAAACATTCTGTAATTTGTTTATGTGTGTGTTGTGTATGTATGTGTATGTAGAAATATTTACAGGCAGTAAAGCACAGCACGTAAGAACCCTGATAGACTCTGGAAGCAGACTGCCTGGGTTCAGATCATGATTCTACTACTTCTGAATGACCTTGGACAAGTGATTTAGCTTCTTGGTGCCTCAGTTTCATCACCTTTAATATGTGCATAATAAAAGATACCGAATTACAAGATTAGGAGGGCTAAATGAATTAATATATATAAAGCACTTTCAATAATGCCTGGCTCAAAATATGAGCTATAAAGCTATTTGTGATTTTGTTGTTTTTAAAAGGCCTGGTGGGATGCAATCGTAACGGTAGGGAAGGCGGTGGTGGGGAGCGGTTCCTGCTGGAAAAGATGATATGGGTGCTAATCAAAGGGAGTTTAACTTATCAGCAATGCGCTGTTTCTTTGAGTTAAGGGAAAAAAGAGATGAAGCAAATATGGCAACCTATGAATAACTGACAGAACTCTGTTACAGGAACATGAGTATTTATCATGCTATTTTAATGCTTTTCTTTGTTTTAAAATCTCTTGAACAAAAAAGGAGCAGAGACAATCATCACTCGTGGAAGTATTACACTTGGAAGACGGACGTCGATTTGTAAGAATGCTTCAGACCTGTCCCATCTAATATGCACCACTAGCACCTATGGCTATCTAAATTTCAACTGATAAAAATTAAATGGAAATAAAAATTCTGTTTCTTGACTGCAGTAGTCACATTCCAAGAGCTCTGAAGTCACATGAAGCTGGTGGCTATCATATTAGACAGTAGATACAGATCATTCCCATCACCATAGAGAGTTCTATTGGACAGCATGGTCTGGAGCATACTTTTGAGAAATGTGAATATCTGAACTCCCTCTCATGGTCCTAAAGTTCTGGTCCTAGATAATTCTGCTGCTTCATACAAAGGGCACATGCCCCCCAAAAATATTTTTTTCACATTTTTACTTGATAACTTATGTCATCTACCTTCTGGTTACCTGTGAACTTAAAGCGGGAACAAAAGCTGATACCACTTACAAACTGGTTCCTATCTCAGTTTCTTTCTGTTTGTTGTAGGTGAACTGTTCCTGCTTTCCAGTATGATTTTCCTGCTCCCGGTGGTGTGTGGCTGCCCAGAGAGATGCCGCTGTCACTCACCTTCGAATTCTGTAGACTGCAGCCGGCAGGGTCTGGCTGAAATCCCTTCGGATCTGCCTCCTCAGACTCTAACGCTGCACTTACAAGATAACCAGATCCACCAGCTTCCGACTTCTGCATTTAAATCAGTGCCACAGCTCACAACCTTGAACTTGTACAACAATTCTCTTTCAAATCTGACCCCCGGAGTTTTCCATGGACTTCAGCACTTGAGGGTCTTAAACCTAACTCAGAACTCCCTGCATTCCCTGGAAAGCAGACTATTCCATTCTCTCCCACAGCTGAGGGAGCTCGATTTGTCATCAAACAATATAAGTCACCTTCCTGCATCCCTAGGTGAGCCTTGGGAGAACCTGACCGTTCTTGCGATCCAGCAAAACCAGCTTCGGCAGCTTGATCGAGCCCTCCTAGAATCCATGCCCAGAATGAAGCATTTATTTCTCAAAGACAACCTCTGGAAATGCAACTGTCACTTGCTCAGTCTTAAACTCTGGCTGGAAACATTTGTCTATAAAGGTCAGTAACTAACGCCTATCCCCTCAACCGTGTATGATCAGCTTAGGAGAAACCTCAATGGTTCTCTGCATTAGAAGGGACGCTGAAAAGTGTTTGAGGGATCTGTGTAAGCTTTTGCACACTGATGTCATTTCACGGTATGGCAAAAGAGGCAAGTGAATCATTAAGGGTGTTTCAAATCAGGTATTTAAATTCATCTACAGATACGATTCATGGAAACAACTTTCCACTTTTTTCCCCTCTCCACCCCAACTTTCCACTTTTTGATTAATACCACCATTAAGTTATTTATCTGGAAACTGTAGGCCCTTAAGAAAGAAGGAAATCAATCCACCTAAATATTGGGTTGGCCAAATTTTCATAAGAAAAGCTCGAACAAACTTTTTGACCAATCCAATAACTACTCAATTCTGAAGTGACAACAAATTCTGATTTTCAAGTGTGATCCAACTGGGGGCATGGTATTTCTCCTTAGGACTGCCCCTCCTTTTTTCTCTGCTTCTGACCATTTGACAGCTACGAAACTTCACTAAGATTACCCATTCTGCTTTAGCAGACACCACTGTTACTAAAACTGAGTACAATACGGCTCCCTTTCCAAAGGGAACAAGTATTTCTTTAACCAGATGTCAAAAACAAAGCAAGAGATCCCAGAATACTAAAGATGAGGGGATCTGGAAATCACTCAGAGGTCAGCAAACTATATAGCCTAAGAGCCAGATCTGGCCCACCTATTTTTGTAAATAAAGCTTTGTTGGAACACATTCACATCCATTTATTATTTACTGTCTGGCTGTTTCTGCATTAAAGATTGAGGTTGAATAGTTGGGACAGAGACTATGGCAAGGCTTAAAAAATCAACCATCTGGCTCTTTATAGGAAAGTTTGCCAACCCCTCCTAACTCAAAGCTAGTCTATTATCAATAGGAAACGGATGCCCGAAGATGTTTAGTGACTTGATGCAGATCACAGAGGAGAAGCACAGACAAGAGCAGAAGGAGCAGCTTTAGGTCTTGGTCCTACACTCCCTCCTCTGCATCACAGTGCTTCTTTCCTCCTAACTTTTAAGTGTCATTCATTCATTCATACTAAACTTGAGTGAATTTTACATGCCATGGACATTTCAAGGTGCTGAGAAAGAGTCAGTGAATAAGAAAATCCCTATCATCATGGGCATTACATCCTGACAGTAGAAAACATGTTCAATAAAACAAATATATATATCTATGTCAGAGAGCAGTTAGTGCTAGAGGCAGCATGAAGGGAGAGAGTGATGGAATAAGGGTTACATTTCAGCTGTGAAGGACAGGGAAGGCCCCTGCAAGGAGGTGATATGGGGGAGCAGAACTGGAATAATGAGGGGAAATAAGCCATGAGATAACTCGTGAAAAGGACAGTAGCTGCAGAGGACCTGAGGGGGAAGTAAGCTTGGCTTCACTGAGGGACAGAAGGAGGGACAAGCGAGTGGCTAGAGCAGGGGAAGGGAGTGGGAGAGGCTAAGGCAGCACAGAGCCAGGTCATGCTGAAATGTGCAGAGCCGGCTGAGACATTTGGATTTTATTTTAGGCAAGATGGAAATGTCTTGAAGAATTTTAGTCAGGCGAACAATATGATCTGATTACATTTTAAAAGGTCACTGTGGTGACTCTAGGGAGATCAAACCAAAGGCTGCAGAAGAAGAATCAGGGGGATGAGGGAGAAAGTGATTTCAGTCTTCCAGGGAAGATGACGGTGGCCCAAACTAGGACGATGAGAAATAATCAGCTTTGGGAGATATTTAGAATAATGAACTGATAGAATTTACTAACGGGTTGGAACTGGATATAAGGAAAACAGAGAATATTATAGGAAATACAATTTTGTTTCGTCCTCCAGGAGTAAGCAGATAAAGGTGATGCCAGTAGCTGACGAGGGTCAGGCTGTGGAATGGGGGAAATGGGCAAGTGTATGTGGAAGGTGGTAAATCAAGAGCTCAATGTGGGGCATGTCAAGTTTGGGACGCCCATTACATTGTCAAGGAGTGATGCTGAGTTGATGGATGTATATCTGAGCCCATAATTTGGGAAGATATCAGAGATCCAGACATGGAATCAAGAGAGGGAATCAAGAGAGTCTGGATAGTTGCAGCAGTTACACAGAAGGAAGTGGAGGAGAACACATGGGTTCAAATAAACACTATTGATTTAAGAATCTCTCTCAACAATAGAATAGTCAGTAGCTTATCATTAACCAGGTAATTTTCCAGTTGACTTACAACAGAGGTCATATGATTTGACAAAAATCTTTCTTAAAGGAGGCTTCAAATAAAACTGTTTACATCTAGAGGTCAAGTGGCTTTACCTACTGTGTTGTGCATGAGATAGTAAGCATAAGGCAAACCATCACAGAAAGATGGTTTTCATGAAAGGAGAGTATTTCTTGACAAAAAAATGGATCTCAGGTCCAGGAAACTAGAAGCAACATAGGGAGGGATATAGCTCCCCCTACTCTGTCACAAACTCACTGGTGATCTTTGGGCAAATTAATGTTCCTCACTAACCCTCTGTGTCACCAGGTGGAACTGACAGTGTTAAGCCAGGGAGTTCCTAAGACCAATTCTGGTCCTCAGGCTCCTCAATGCAATTTAACACTCCCTCATGGCAGAGCTGCCCCACCCAGACAACAGCCTTTCTCTGAAGGAAGGCAAAACTGATCTGGGATAACAAGACCTGGGTGTCAAAATGACTAAATAAAACCAGCAAATAAATGCAAATATAGGAGACAATCTGACTGCCAATGCATGGAATAAAGGCAAAATAAGGTAAGAGATATTGATCAAAACTTTACTTCCCTCCGAGGGGGAACAAAATACATGGAGGATGAAGCAGAGGATTTTGTGGCCTGGAAGTGTCATTCACTGGTTCCACTGGCCAGAATTCAGTCAGGTGGCTTCAATTTGACCACAAAGGGTGAGGAAATTTCATCTTCCTCTGGACCCAACAATCAAAGGAAAGGAAAAAAAAGTGCTTTGATGAGTATTTAATGTCTCCTTCAAGAACATGCACATAGATTTTCTAATTAGCCTTCCTCTCTCCATTCATAAGTTAACAAATCATCTTTATGCCAATAGTTAACTGTACTAAACATTTATTCTGGGCTAGGAACTGTGCTAAACAGTTGACATACTTTATTCAGCTGAGTCCTCAGAGCAATCTTGTGAAGTGAATTTCATTATTACCCTGGTTTCTCACTTTCCAGATGAGCAAGCAGAGGCACAGAATGGTCAGGTAACTTGCTTAGGGTTGCAAAGCTAAGTAGTGGTCAGACTTAGGATATGAATCTCGTTTCACCCCAAGATAGGGGTTAAGAGCTGCTAGCTGCCAGATGATGGATAATAAGAGTGCTTGGAAAGCTGGAGCCTCTTGAATTGTCAACTTCTATGAATCCAGAAGAGATTGAGGCCCTCAAGTTGTCATTGGCAGATCTGCCTCCTGAGGGTGGCTGAGGAGATGGTGGAGGAAGGCTGGGAAGTGAGTCCTGGCTGAGGACACAGGAGAGCATGGAGCTCTTGATGGCCACAACCCCGGCCTTCCAGCCACATCCCAGGCTCTCGTCTATGTATTCTCTTGGCTTTGGGTCCTGAGGCCACGCCTCCCACCCTAATAGTTAAAACAGGAAGCCAGTAACAGGAGAAGCGAACTTAACCCTGGAGTGGCGAGGTGAACCGCCCCAGTCTAGGTCTAAGTCAGCTATTGGAATTGCTGGTTCCCCAGGTTCAGTACTGAAACACTCCCTGAGACAGAGATCTTCAATCACAGCCTGTTGGCACCTTGTGATCATCCAGGGCATGCACCCCGCACCTCTGGCCTGCTGTACCTCAGCTCAAGAAAGGAGAGATTCCTATTGTCATTTTGCTTTCGAGTTGAGGTTCTTGCCTCAGGGGATCACTGAAGAAGCCAGATCAGGCCCAGGAGACTCTGGCAATAGGTGATTCAGTTCAAGCAGCAAAAGCAAAAAGACATGAGTGTTGAATTTCGCCATGGCCACCAACCCCAGAGTGGCTTGGGCCACAGCAACCCTTGAACTGCAAAATGGCCCTCTCTATTAATAGGGCCACAGTAGGATTCAGCTTATAAATTTAGGTAGAATGGATGTGAGGACATTCCCCAAGTTGTGAAGTGCTGTACAAAGGTTCTAAACACTGAAGTGACAACCTCCTGCATGGGAATTTCTGGTATAGTTTCATAATCCACCTATGATGTGTACAAAGAAATCTCCAGTCTAACTAAGATTAGTGTCACAATTCATGGAGGTAAGGATCTATGGAGGGTCACTGTGTTAATTCCATGGACCTCACAACATTCCAGAGGGAGAGAGGACATGAGTATAGTGGGAAAAACTGGGATCATAGGAGTGGGCCAGGTTTCAGTGTTGATCCATCCACTTTTAACCTGAATGACCCTGGACAAAAATTACCCATTTTAGCAGAGTTGTGAGGACTTATCTAACAGTGCTTTGTAATCAAAACAGATACAAGTAGGATGTTTTTGTCAAAATTAGTCAGAGAAGTTGATCTGTCTGAGGTCAAATAGCAAATTGTTGGTCAAATTTGGCCAGGATAGAATCTGTTCATCCACTGCTCTTTCTAGAAAAGGATTTCTAGGTCCTCAAATACCCCCTGTAGCTCACATACCTGAGGAAATCAATCCCCTTTCCACAGAATGGAAATTGAGTCTTAGAAAGTTTGGTACTCAAAATACTAAATATTTCGAGGTCTGAGGAGGCACGTTAATTGTACTTAATCCCATGAATGTACTACGTATTCCTGTCAAACCTTCAGATACACAAAACACTCACAGGACCGCCGACTTCCCCATTTGGCATCACGGAAGAGTGATGGTAGAGACATAGGGTCTTTGAAATTAACACATAACATCACAAGAAAAGACATTTGTTTTCATTATTTATTTCTCAGGTCTCCAGTGGTGGTTTGGCACAATAGATTTCTTGTGTGGCAGGGCTCATTAGGGCGAGCGACAGTGCCCTCGGCTGGCCTCCAGCGCCCCTCCTGTCAGCTTTTGCATTGTTTCCCCTTGGCATTTACAAGGTAAAGGTGACCTGGCTTCTAATGAATTCTTGGTCATACATAATTGCCCATTTAGTGTGTGGCATTTTTAGCATGTAGCCAATTTAGACATCTTAAAATCATAAAATATGGCTGTTAAATTCTTTGACTCCAGGGAGGGGGAAAAAAAAAAGGTGTTTTATAAATTCCATCTGCCTCAGTTTTGCAGGCTGAGGATTTGGGAGTTCGGTTGTATCAGGCTCTGCTATCACTCTTTGTTTTTGTTTCTTAAAGGGGGAATAACCGACAGCGTCATCTGTGTGTCACCAGACACTTGGAAGGGAAAGGACCTCCTTGAAATCCCTCACGAGCTGTACCACCCCTGCCCTTTTCCTTCTCTACACCTGCAGTCCTCACAGGTGCCGCAGCTAGGTGCTGCCCACCGGGCTGTCCCCAGGCTCTCCGACAGCCACAGCAGAGGGGAGCGAGACCACCGGGAGTGTGAGGTCAAACCCAAGCCAAGGCCGGCCAATCTGCGCCACGCCGTGGCCACCATCGTCATAACAGGGGTGGTGTGTGGGATTGTGTGTCTCATGATGCTGGCAGCCGCCATCTACGGCTGCACCTATGCAGCTATCACAGCCCAGTACCATGGGGGACGCTTGGCTCAAACCAATGAGCCCACGAAGACAGAAGGAAAAGAGCTGTTTGACAGCTCACTGGCCTGAGAACTTTCATCTCAAATAGGAATAATCATTTTCAACCAGAAAACAGTTTCTGAGTAGGGTTGATGGGTCACTGTTACTGCCTCATTTTTTTTCCAAAAGGAAAAAAAAAGATGTGTCTGTAAAATATATATATATGTATATACATAGATATTTAGACTTCCCTTAGACTTTCCTTGTGGCTCAGCCAGTGGGCTTCCCTAGTGGCTCAGTTGGTAAAGAATCTGCCTGCAATGCGGGAGACCTGGGTTTTATCCCTGGGTTGGGAAAATTCCCTGGAGAAGGAAAAGGCTACTCACTCCAGTATTCTGGCCTAAAGAATTCCATGGACTATATAGTCCTTGGGGTTGCAAAGAGTCGGACATGACTGAGCAACTTTCACTTTCACTTTGTGTCTCAGCCAGTAAGGAGTCTGCCTGCAATGCAGGAGACCCGGGTTTGATCTCTGGGTTGGGAAGATCCCCTGGAGAAGGAAATGGCAACCCACTCCAGTATTTTTGCCTGGAAAATCCCCATGGTCAGAGGATCCTGGCAGGCTACAGTTCATGGGGTCACATATATATGTATGCATATATATGTTTATGGAAAGAAATTTATGTAGAGATTTTTTTTAATATATTAATACCATAGTTGAAATAGATATTATAACTTGTGCTCTGTGCCTGAGAAGTTATGACAATTATTCTATGTGGGAAAGGCTGTCCATGGAGAAAGGGAAGGTACCTCTCTTTCAAGGTACTTTTCCCTGCAGTAAGCTGCTTTAACAAAGCAGCTGAAATACAAACACGCACGGCAGTCAGCACGCCTGGGAGCTTTATGGTCCACTGGAAAACTGCCCAATTCTGAGTGCCCGGGAAGAAGTTGGTGATCTTACCCAAGGGGCACTGAATGCTTCTATAATCCAAGTTCATGCTAGACCAGTGATACTTTTAGATGTTAGGTATGTTACACATTTAGCGGGAGTGTCTGTTGGTTGGGAATTTTTGTAGCTTGCCACAAGAGTCAGATTCTATTTAATTTTCTAAATCAGAAAACCATTTGGGGCTCTCTAGGCCACAGAAGAAGAAGAGGGCTCCACGAGTGGATAATACGACTCAGGCGCAAGGTCTGGGGAAGTGTTCTGATGCAAGGGGAAATAACATATAAACAAACACAAAAAGGACGGGGTGGCGGAATTCAGGGCACATATCACCGAAAGGCCATATCCACTAGACGACTGGAATCCTCCTTTTATAACTCTCACAGCAGGAATGAATTTAGGGTGGGCTGAGAGCGAGATAATGGCTTATGTGTATCTGTGTCTACGTACAGAGTGCGCAGAGTGCATAGGCTTGTTCAACCACACCCACACATAAACACAGAGCAATCAGTTTACCCACTAATGAAATGCAGCCGCAGCAGGGTGGAAGCCAGCAGCTGCTGACCACCACCCAGATTGTCTACTCAACACTCTGGGAGAGGAAGTCAGAGGAAGTCTGAAGAGAGTGGGAATTATCAAGAGACTTGAGATATGTGGCAGCAGCCATCCTGAACATTATTTAGGCCAGGGTTTAAAAAAAATCAGGTGTGGCTTGCTTAACTCCACAGACACGGTCCTGAAGAGTTGCATGCAAAGGAAATTTTTGTAAATTGAATCATCATTTTAATGCAGTAGGGGAGCTCGCTATTTAAAGGAACCTTTCATGGAATCTTTCTGTAATGGCAATAATTGACTCCAGATTTATGTATTTTGTAAATTTGCATTTTCTCAGGCTAGGATTTCTTCAAGTAGATTCTACCTGTTCTTTCTCTCATGATGTCCCATCTCATATTTAGAGTCACCTGTTAGTATTAAAGTCATTACACAGAGGAGTTAAGGACTCAGCAAAAGAAGAGAACAGGGTGAGCTGTCCCTCCAGAGGCCTTGACAGACATCACTAATCAATCCCAGCATTCCTCCCCCTGAGCCCTGATGCACCACAGATGCCTTCTTAAGACAGCACTGTAGGCAACCAGAACTAATCAACTGGAGTTGGTTCAAAGGATAAAGCATATTTGCCATTCAGGGTACTGGCTCTGCATTCACTTCTTCAGGGCATGTAACAGTGTTTTGGATCTTAAATCAGTAGTCCATTCCCTAACCTGGCACATGAATGGGAGGTCCATACAGGCTGGAATATTGTTTCTCTGTCTGATGCAGCCAAAGCCTTGCCCAGCAGTGTAAGGAGGTCAGGGGAAAGACAGGTGGACCTACCCTAGCTTACCCTGCAGGACTCACACATCCCAGAGAACATCTATACCTTCTCACAGTGATTCACAACCACTGTGCCCCACCCCACAAGTTAAAGATGGGCCAACTTGTTGGAACAGCAATTTTGCTAAATGATTCTTCTGGGGGGAAACATTTACATTTGATGCTATTTTTTTTTCTGAATATTAAAATAAATCTGGATATGTTAAAGAGTAGACTGAAAAATTACCATGGATTTTAAGATCAAAAAGAGATCTCAGGGAAGGCTGGCTTCTGGGATCGGCTCCATCCCAAGCCTGGTGCCCTCTTTTTGCTCTCTTCATGCACTACTTCAGTGGTGAGACCAAGCATCCCATCTAAGGATGGAGGGATTAATTTCCAGGTAGAAAAAATCTTCCTTGCCCTGGATCATGAGTCCTTGGCCAAGAAAGAAATATGAGAAAGGAAATCGAGATCTTTTTACACATTGTTCTCATTTCACCAAATGTTTCGAGAGTTCGTGCTACGTACCATGCATGGTGAGAGGTGTTCTCATGAACATTCATGTAATCTTGGCAACCAACCCGTGAGATACTTGAACAGATATTACATAACCTGGAAACTTCTGAGACCAACATCGCGTGCCTCTTTCACTGCTGTGATTTTTTTTTTAATTTATTGATTTATTTTTCACTGCTATGATTTAAGACATCCAGTGCACTACGTTCTGCCAGAGGTCTGGTGACTGTGCAGGTCGACCCCATCCCCCTGCCCACAGCGATTACATGTCAGAGATTCCAATCCACCGCAGAAAACCCCGAATGTGGCTAGAATCCTCACTCCTTGACACCCATGTCGTATGAGATTTCTAGGCACAGATGATAACTTGGGCAAATATTCCTGCTTTACGAGATGTCTTTAAGGAAAATTATTAAAACGAAACCTTCTTATATTCACATGTCTATCTTTTGCCTACAGTCACCATAAAGAGAAGTTGGCGATGAAAATAATTACTTACCCTAAAATGTCAACAAGTCTCTCAGCACAGACAAATATAAATCAAATTGTTTAGATTAACAAATGCAGAGTTATCATTCGTTAATAGGAGAAATGAAATGTTTTCTCTGTAAAAAACTTGCAGATGAAAGACTCAATCTGCAGGGTATTCTGTGAGAACTGCAAATTATCTTTCACAAGCACTACAGCTCATGAGGGGTAATTTGCAAACGCCTCATAGATTATTTTCAGCTGTTTATTGCTGCTGTCATATTTATAGATTCTCCTATAAAATGCCCTTCCGTCATAGAGCCTTATTGAAGGAATACTGTGAATAAATATCACGTTTATTGTTGATTGCTCCGAGAAAATTTCGTAAAATATAGTTTCTTCATTATATTTAGTGGAACAGTATCACTATTTTTGCTTTGCTAGAGGTCACAGACTCACAATAGCAGGACCCAAAACTGTGAGGCATATAATGAGGGTGTAGAAGGAATCTCTGTCACAGAGATTGTGGAAAAAGAAGCCATAGTGTCAAATCTATACCTGGCAAGCTTTTAAAATTAAGGCAAATGCCCCTGACTTTGCAGGAACAATCTTGTGCTTCAGATGATAAAACGTCCATGAACAACAATGGATGTTTCATTTTTTTTCTTACAAAAATGGAAGACTTAAAAGTAATCACAGGATTTCCTCCAGAAGGCTCTGAAATCTCATTATTTAAGTTAACCAAGTTACTCCAGAAATTAGACACTCTTAGATCCAAAATATAAAAGGAAGCAGATCAATTTCTAAAATAATCTATCTGTAGCATCGATTATCATAATTACACAATTAATTGTTAGAAATCTGTAGCTTTCTATTGCAGATCAGGAAATAGCTATTTTCACTTGGGTCAAACCCACCAGTGGATCCGATGCTAAATGCTGTGAGACAGAAACCTTCCAGCAAATGATACTCCAGCCCCACATGGTGTCAGTGGGTGTGGCTTCTACACAGCTTCACGGAAATACCCTGTGTTCCCTTATGATGAAAATTATTTACTTATTTATGTTCAAATTTAAATAAGGTCTCAAAGAAACCTCCCTCCCATTGGGAGAGGCAGCTTTGCAATCCCTCATTTTCCTTTCAGATTCTTGACTGGAATATCCACATCTACTTTTCACTTGAATGACACTGAATATTCATTTGGATGGATAGGATGTTACCCAGTTTCAAAGGCTTACCAAGAAGAGAAGAAAAAGAACCAGAGGACTGGGAATTGGGAAGGTCCTTTGGAAGCAGTTAGTCTAGGTGTGGCAAATTTCAGAATAGCTGTGACCAGCTTCCCTACCTGCTTCAGACATTACTAACAGATCTCAGCAAACTTATCTACTGACCCCAGTCAAAGCCTCAGAATCCTTTTAAATCTCTTTTCTAAGTACCTACTCCTGATCAACTGAAGTTGACTTATGTTTCATATTCTTATTTTTACAAACAGGAAATAGAATAATGGAAAATGAAAGAAATTTTTCCAAAGTCACACAGAAAATTAATTGCAGATCTGATAAATGCAGTTACAGGAGCAAAGGGTTAGCATGTATAATACAACACAACCTCTGCCATTATTCACCCATTCTGGTGAACCACGTTATAAGAACTACAGCATTGCTATATTAATTATTTGGATAAGAGCAATAACAGCACTGCCATCGACTTTCATTAAGCACCAGGTTGTGTGCCAGTTGTTTTTAGTGTAATATTTTCATTTTTCTCTACGTCTCAAATTAAGCAAAACACGAGAGCATTTTACTGCCATATCACAGATGAAGATAATTTATTGGGTTTGTGTAATTTGTTCAAGGTCATGTCATTAATGATTAGTGGAGAAGGAATCTGAATGAAGGATGCATGGGTTTCCTTGGGTTTCTTCTCATGCTTCTATTTACTTTTGATTATATTCAGTATTATCCATAATAAATACTTTTTTAAAAATGACTCTTAACTTTTTGGACTGAATAACCAGATAACTACAATAAATTAAGCTTGGAGTCAATTGCATTTAATGGGCTTTGGGGAATGAGATGTTTTTGATGGGAGAGGCAGAGACACTAATCAGACAAGGGAGAGTCAAGGAAAAGAGGTCTGGCTTAGGAACCACCACCTCATGAATGGTGTTAAAAGCCTTGCGAGTGGACAGGGGCCTTGGGGCCCTCCAACATGCATAATCAAGAGATGAACAAAATCGGCAAAGGAGACTGGAGGGTAGGCAGTGAGGTGGGCAAAGAACCAAATAAAGAGGTTTTCAAGGAGAATGTGGTCAACATGGTCAAGTGCTGCTGATAGACCAAGAAAAAAGAACATCGGAAGTTCCATTTTGGATTTGGTAATGTGGGAGCTGTATATAACCTTGACGGGAAATGATTCACTATGGATGAAACCTGGTTGGAGTGGGTTCCAGAAAGCATGAAAGAGAGAAAGTGAGAAGAACACAGAAAAATAAGAAATAACACAAAATAACATAATAAAAGAAATGGGTTTGGCTTAAAAGAACCGGACTATATCAGCAAAAACATGGAAATTGGTCGAAGAAGGCTAGTGAAGCCCAAGCATATAAAATGCCCACGCTCTGTGTTTTCATTCTGAGCTTTCTTTTTATGTTTTAAGACAACTGTACACTCTAGGCTGCCTGAGCTCGGTCACATATAATTTGGCCTTGAAGTAGGAATGACATTCAGACACTGAGCTTGACCTCATGCAGATCTTCTCACCCAGAATAGAATGTGGGAGTTCTTGGTGAGTGCAAACTGTGGGAGGCCATGGGAATAAAGAGCCTTTGATCAGCACTGTTCCCTTTCCCACCACAGACTGGCAAAAGCATTTTCCATGCGCAAGAGTCCACAGACTGACTGTCAAAGCGTTTATGCTAGAGCCTCCAATCGTGCCCTCTCTTCCCAGAGAGGGGAAATGCATGTCAGCTCATTTATCCTCTTTAGCCCTTCACTTAGCCTGAGTCGTATATATACTAGTTTTAACCAAGATCAAAATCCCATTAAGGTCACTAGGAGATTTGACTGGATAAAGGCAGCTAAATAAATCCCCAAATCTCTCATGAGTCGTGTTGGGTGGGGGGAAATCCCAGAAAGTGTTTTCCACCAAAGCATGTGAGGGCATTTCCAATGTTCTACCAAGCATTATATTGATTACACTGTTCAGAGGTTTATAAACTAAAGTGAAGATTAAGCAAATCACTGTCTTGACTGACAGTGATAGCATTTATTTTTAGAAAGCCCAGGACCTTTGATTGGGATATCTCTGTAACCACATATACAAAAATACTAGGCACAATGATGGATACCTTCTGATATAGGAAGCTCTGTCTTCAACATCTACTTACACACTTTTGATTTAAATATTTTCTTCATTTTTATAAGATAAAAATATGGCAAAATAAGTGAGTGAACAAATTAGCATTTTTGGTATTTTTTTTTTAAACAGACCGTGACATATTTTTATCTAAAGCAGGAGTTGGCAAACGGTTTCTCTAAAGAGTCAGACAGTAAATATTTTTGGCTTTTTAGCCCATATGGTCTCTACCCAACTACTCAGCTCTGCCATTTGTGCAAGAAGTTGTCCACAGAAAATATAGACAGGGATGTATTTCAATAAAATATTATTTATAAACATAAGTGGTAGGTATCTGACAAGGTACTTGCATCCAGTATATATAAAGAACTTACTTCTCAACAATAAAAAGATAAATAACCTAATTTAAATACAGGCAAAAGATATGAGCAGACACTTCCCCAGTGAAGATATGCAAGGAGCTGGCATGTACATGAGAAGATGCTTGGTATAGTTAGTTATTAGGGAAATGCAAATCACTTCATTCCCACTAGGATAGCTAAATTAAAAAAGACAGAAATAGCAAGCAATCATAAGTATGAGGAAAAACTGGAAGCCACATACAGTACTGGTGGGATTGTAAAAAGCTGCTGCTGCTTTGGAAAACAGCTTGTCAGTCCTTCAAAATATCAAATCTAGAATTACCTTATGACCCAACAATTCTATTCCACTTTCAACCCAGGAGAAACTATAACATGTATCTGAACAAAAATGTGTACATAAATGTTCATATCAACATTAGTAATAATAGTTGAAAAGTAAGAACAACCCAGAAGCATCCATTAACTTAAATGGATAAATGTTATACATACACACAATGGGGCATCATTTGACAGTTTAAAATGCTAAGGTATTGATCCTTGCTACAACATGAACCTTGAAAACATCAAGTTCAGTGAAAGACGTGAATCACAAAAGGCCATATGTTGTATGATTCCATTTATCTGCAATGTCCAGAGTAAGTGAATCCATAGAGACAGAAAGGAGATTAGTGGGTTTCCTCGGGCTGGAGTAGGGAGTGGGATATAAAGAATGAGGAGGGTGTGTGGGTATGGGGTTTTCTTTGGGAGAATATAAAATTGTTCTAAAGTTAGACTGTGGTAACAGTTGTACAACCTAAAAAATATCAAAACCCAATAAACTGTAGACTTGAAATGGTGAACTTTATAGTAAATGAAATATACCTCAATAAAACTCTTAAAAAAAACAAAAGGTAGCATCCTAAATTTCGTTCTATGGATTACAGTTTCTCAGTCTCTGTTCTGAGGAATAGGTACAAGAGAGTATGACTTTCAAAATTTTACTATGAAACATTTAAAGCTACTATAATGATATCCCCTATGCAGGTTTTCACAGGGAACAGCACATGACAAAAAGCACTGGCTAATGAGTGCGGTCGGTGTAACATATATCATTCTTAACAAGAGCAGTGATAATTTACCAGCTAACCATTATTGAGCACTCAGCTATAAGTATTCACCAAGCACTTTCTTTATATAAATTATTTTTCTCAAAAGGAACTAGAGGGGTCCCCCCAAAGCTAGGCTGAATCTGGGTGCAAGAAACAGCCCATTATTGGTTAATTCTTTTCCTTTTCTATGATGATGAAACAAACCTCTATATTTAAAAACTAGGCTGCTATAAATCCAACCAAAGCACCAATCAACCTCGTTTTACAAATGTGAAAATGCAATCCCAGAGCAAGAAGGGGGAAATGGCCCTGTGCTCACTGCTAAATCCTTGGCTTACACTGGCTTTAATGTTCAAATCCCACCATGACCTTGGAAAGCGGAGTCCTGCCAAAACAGAACTCAAAAACTGGGTATAAGGACCCATAACTCCAAAATTCTGTGCTGATTTTGGGGTGGAGGGTGTGTTGGGGCTTTTGGTAAGGTTTATAAAAGGACAGTGGCTCATGGGAGTGAGTGTCCTGAAGACTGAGCACAGATTCAGTTTCTCAAAACTCTGGGCTATTTTTACTCCTGGAGCAATGATCTTCAGTGTGCCTGTCACTGTCTACTGTGGTATGCAGAGCAGCTGTTCTATGTGGCCAACTCTAATTCAGATTCTCTTGCACACTTGAAATAAAGCATAGTTGGTAGCTACATCACTAATCCATTTCTCTGAAGTTTGTTACTGTCATTCCTATCAGCTTAGAGCCCCTTTTGCCCCTGCAGTGCATTTGTAAGTCAAGTTTAAAAAAATTAATGCCAAATATATAAAAAGCCCCATCTCATAGTTGACATTTAGACCACAACTTGCCTTGGGTTCCTCACTTCTCCCTGGAGCATCTGCCATTCAGTCATGCTTTTAGATCCTAGTAAATACCACCCAAACCTGAGAGACTCATTTGTGTCTCAGAGAAACCATCGAGACACAACATGTGTGAGGGATCTCACTCAAGATTCCTGGAGAAGTTTGTTCCCTCTGCTGGAACGTTCTTCCCACAGATCTTTGCATAATGGCTGTATCTCATCATTCCAATCTCTGATCAGGTCACCTCCTCAGGGAGGCCTTCTCTGAGTCCCCATCCTCCCCCAGTCTGGAGAAGCACCGCCTCTGCCACATATAAGTATGGACACGAGCATTCTTCCCTGCCTTTGGTACTCCCAACCACACTTCATTTTTCACAGAGCATCAGCTGTGACCGGAAATTCCCTCTCCCCCTCCTCCCTCCCGCCCTTCTTCCTTTCTTCCTCCCGTTCCTGTAACGCTTGTCTGCTGTCTGTACCTCCCCCACAAGTGCAGGCTCTCCTCCACTGGCAGCAGTTTGGTCGGAATGATTCTTCACTGGCAGCTGCCACCCCAGCCTCAGGGCAGGAGAGCCAACAGTGCCCTCTCACCCCATCAAACATCATCCCCCAACTCGCTCCACAATGCCCTCCGGGGTGCTTGTTCTCAGTTGTATCCCCGGCAACAGGAAAATGGTAGGCGCTAGATATATATATTCATTGAATGATTTAATAAAAAAAAATGAAGATATGAAATAAGAGCTTTCTGTAAGTAAGCCTACCTGGGAAAACACTGAATTTGAAAGCAACAAGAGTTGAAGTTTGCCTCTCAGTGTAACCCAGCGTTCTCCACCTCACCTCTGCTGACATTTTGGACCAGATGATCCTGTGTTGTCGTGGGCTGTCCCGTGTGATGTCGGATAGTCTGGAGTATCCTTGATCTCTGCCCGCTGGATGTCAGCAGGACCCCTCCTAACCAGTCACGGCAATCAAAAATATGTCCAGATGTTGTCAAATGTCTCCTGAGGGTCAAAACTGTCCCTGGTTGAGAACAACTAGCGTGATCAGTAAATATTAACTTCTGCTATAATAAAACATTCCCTTTGCTCACCTACAAACTAGATGTTTATCCATGGAGACTTGATACATAATTTCTAAATACTAGTTAACTCATATATACCACATATATGAAATCCTACCAAAGAAATGTTGATGAGCTGAATATCTGCCTATAACATTTTGGCACCATTATTTACCCAACTGTAAGGAAAGCTGTATATTAAATAGTACACTCAGTTTAAATAACATGTACCTGGCAATAGCTAATGGTCAATGATGTTCAGCAACCTCTTTCTTAATCAACTGGTTAAAATGAGATCTTTTGTCCTAACATCAAGCATCCCCCTTCATTACAAGGCCAGAATTATGCAAATAAGACCACTTAACCTACATTTTCCAATTTTCCCCATGAATGGATCTAACATGCTCTGTGTTTCTTGCAAAGGAATAGACTGTGAATCAGTCCCCCCAAATTTACTAGAAATCCTTAAATTTTACACTTAAGACAGGTAATTTTAGGCATGCAAATCATTCATATCTCAATAAACCTGTTAAAATATTCATTCCTGTAACCAATGCCTTTCTTTCTGTTGCTGAACACATTAGCTACCCTAAGCATCAGGTTAGATGCTTTCAGTTCAGTTCAGTTCAGTTCAGTCGCTCAGTCGTGTCTGACTCTTTGTGACACCATCAATCGCAGCACGCCAGGCCTCCCATCACCAACTCCTGGAGTTCACTCAAACTCACGTCCATCAAGTCAGTGATGCCATCCAGCCATCTCATCCTCGGTCGTCCCCTTCTCCTCCTGCCCCCAATCCCTCCCAGCATCAGAGTCTTTTCCAATGAATCAACTCTTCACATGAGGTGGCCAAAGTACTGGAGTTTCAGCTTTAGCATCATTCCTTCCAAAGAAATCCCAGGGTTGATCTCCTTCAGAATGGACTGGTTGGATCTCCTTGCAGTCTAAGGGAAGGTCAGATGCTTGGACCTCGAAAAAACATCTGCTAATGCAGAGACAACTACTGTGCTAACAACAGTTGCCATCAAAATGGGACACTAAACACTGTTTCTGCTCCTTAAGATATCCATATTGGTCTGTATCACTTCACTATGGATAGGAATTTCAGCTGCTAAGTGCCTCTCTCAGAGTTTTGGTCAAGTTCTGTGTCCCTACTGTTTGGTCAGTAAACTTTGCAAGCATGTGTGCCTATAAGGGTTAGCTGCTCAGCTGTGTTCGACTCTTTGCAATCCCGTGAACTGTAGCCTGCCAGGCTCTTCAGTCCATGGAATTGTCCAGGCAAGAATACTGGAGTGGGTAGTATAGAGAACAGGTAAAAATGAACCTCACCTTTCTCAAGTCATTTAGTCAATATTCTTGACATATTTACCATATCAATTCTTACCTCGGCACTGGGAATAAAAATATAATTGGGATGGCCCTTGCCTCTGGAGAGAAATTATTTAGGAAATGAAATTAGAATACCTTAGAAGAGATTTTAGATTTTGATATGTTAAAGTTTACATTTTTAAGCAAATAATTCAGAATTTATTATCTATTACTTTCAAAATTCAGAAATATGAGCTTATCAAAAATTGAGATTAAGTATTTTATATTTGTCAGAGGGAGAGTCTAGAAGCATAGGGAAGTCAGAAAACACTCCAAGGAGGGGAATAAGTTCCCTGCCTCCTTATACCTTCCAATTTTTCTCAGTTCCTCACGTCTATGTATTTATTTTCTTTTCCTGGTCCTCTCTACCCCAGCATGATGGAAAACAGTGCCTATGACTCTTGGTTTATTGGACCTGGTCTCTTCATTGAGAGCGTAGTGTAGAATTAACACCATGATCTAGGTAACTTACAGAACTCAAGTCATAACAACTAAGGGCAAAATGGCTTTCTGTAAGTTCAATCCAATGTATAGAATCCTTACTGAGTGTCTACTATACTCCAGGGACTACACTGGGTTATGCTGTGAAGGACAGAAGATGAAAAGTAGGAAGTCTTTGATCTCTAGGAGTTTCTAAATGACTGTTCAGCTTTTCAATTCACTTATCCTGTGCAGACTTGGTTTTAAAAATAGCTGCTATTTTAAAGGTCTCCAGTGGTGGGGGGGTGGGGAGGGCAGAGGATACGGAATAAGGGGAGAGACTGTCAATCACAGGGTCTGGTTATTATTCATTTCTATCTAGAGGGCTGGCAAAAGAAAGAGGTCAGGAAATATTTACTGAATAAATGAATGAATGCAGAAGTACACTGCCAACTTGAAGATAAAAATAGGCCACCTCAAATCCTGGTAATTTTTACTTCTTGATATTGATGTTTCTTAAATTTATTTCCTCATTTTATCCCCAAATCAACCCAGAGTGAGGTGAGGGAGATAGTAATCCCAACCCTATTTTAGATAGAACTTCAGGGACCCAAGACCACACATTTAGCAAGTTATAGAGTGAGTGACAAAACTATGTAGACCTTACAATCCCAGGTTTACATTTCCAATAACAACAGAAAAATGGATTAGGGGCCTGACACACACAGCAGGTTCTAGCACTCTAGAGAGACTTGGTGGGCCAAAGAGAAAGTCCTACCACTTCTTCCTGTGCAGTGGGAAAGCAATTAAGAAAATTTAGCATGCTAGTGGCAGCTGGAGAGTTGGCAAGTTCCTCAAGAAAAGGACTGTAAGCAATGTCATAGGCCAAGAAGATGGATGGGGCCCATTTATGCACTGAGGCTGACGTATAAATGGAACCCTGCCCAGTTTGACTGCCCTTTCTTCAAAGATGTCATTGACAGATGAGTATCTAAATGTTTTTGTTTGAAAAGGAAAACAAAAAAAGAGAGAAAGAAGAGAATAACACACACACATAAAACCAAAACAAGAAACTCTTTCTATTGCAAACAGACACATTTAGCCAATGAACATGAGAACACCAGATCAGATCTGGGAGCACTGCAGGCTTTTCAAAGTAGTCCTTGATAATAAACTGCAAAGTTGCACACCTTTCTTTTCAGATAAATTTCAATTCAGCACAAGGATTTCATTGAAATCCCAAATTACGGCCAGTTGGCTGTATCCCATGTGCCGTTGGAGGCACACTGGTTGGGGGACAAGCCTGCTCACATATTCATCTTCATCTGCCAAAACAAGGTTTCTTCCCCAATTAAAATGGGCTTTTTAATTTTAAAGCAATAAACAATGTCTACTTAATTTGTAGAGAATACACAGAAGAAAGTTGCCGAACCTAATCATCCAGTGACATGACGGTTGAGTCAGAGCCAATGAAATGTGGGGAAGCGCTGAGGAGGCCTCTCCACTTTTGGAGACGTAAAGGTTCTTTTGAGGTCATTGCCTTCAGGATGCTGCATCCAAGTCAGCCTTCAAGATCAAATATGAGCAATTCTGTTTTATCTTATGTCTACTCAATATGGTTTAAAAAAGAAGATTCATAATCACCAGATTTAAAAGGTAATGACAGTACAGTTCCCTGGATAACCTTGGTTTTTGTCTTGCTCTGTAACTGCGTCCTGAAAATGGGCACTGGTTGACGCACACTGAACTGCAGTAACCAGGAGGATGTCTCTCCCACCCACTCAGGGTGGGCCAACCATGTCTCATGACTTGCCTCTGGTCTCAAGACGAGCACACAATTAGGAAAAGTCATGGTCTTCTCCAGACTGGATACACAGTGCCCAGGCTGAGTCCATGTTTCATCCACACTCAGCCAAGTAGACATTTATGAAATGTAAGTCATTTGGAAACATTTGAACATGGTTTGTAAACTTGGACAGATGTGGCTGGGATGGGCACAGTGATCTTAGAGCCATAACAGACCATCCTTCATGGTGACTTTCTGAGAAATTCAAGGAAAAGGTTTTAGAAAGAAATTTCAAACAGACAATTTGGTTCAGACCATGCTGTTATCAGCTGGTGCATGTGGCCTCAACTCCAGAGAGATAACATGCCTCCAGAACTAGCTGGCTGGGTCAGGCTGGAGGTGAGTAAGGCTGACCTTCAAACAAAAATAAATCTTACCGAGTTAAATGATCCTGTCTCCTACTTTCCTCAAGGAACATGAGATACTAAGAACAAAATGTGAAGACAGCAGCCCTGAATTTTCACAGTCTTTATCTCCTGGCTGATTAGTTACAGGTCTGCCTAGTTGAAGATGAGCTACTGGTCAGATATATATGACTGTCTTCCTTCCCATATCCAATAACCCAGGAATAGCCAGGGCAATGGTCACCAAATATTTCAGTCCTGCTAATATTTAATACAATTATGATGTATAGGCTATGTCAGAAAATAAAGCCAAAGAACAACCACTTCAAACGTGTCTGATCCATTTCAATTCCATCCCACAGTGTGTGGAGTCACAGAAGTAGATATTCAAAATCATCCTATGGTACAACTTACCAAAAACAAAATGACTCCCTTTGGTAAATCTAGCCAATTATCAGGATGATACTTAGACAGTCTCACCCACTCATTAACCAAAGGCTCCAACAATTTTTTATCAGAAACAAACAATGTGCCAGACACACTCTTAGGCTCCATTTTCTCAGCATCTATTCCCAAAGGAGGGTTTATGGCAGTTTCTGGCCCTATAGGCAAAATATCACCAATGAAAGCCTCCAGTCAGTCAAAAAAATCTACTGACACTCTTAAAAGTGAGCGAGACGGGAAAAAGCCAGATACAGGGTTTCTTTGACAATTTAAAACTCAGTCATGAAATGGCTTTTCCCCTGGTCCCAAACCCAGCACCTGCAGATACATCTAACTCTAATCCCCCAGGGGGATTAGGGTGATGAAAATCTCAGGTTCTCCAGAGAAGGGCACATTTCAGTTTGTATTTGCCAAAAATAAACCCACAATTTCCTTGCACGGCCCCTGTTATCCCAGTGACATAGAAGTGGGAGATCTGAAGCTTACTTTAAATTGGCATGGCACCTACTGTCAAGAAATGATCTTCTGCACATACCAACAATTTCCTACTGGCTCAGAGTCTATGGATAAAAGTCCTGGGAAATACTTCTGCTTTCCCGTCAAATACAACCAGCTGTCAGAACCTTGGGCTGGAGGAGATGATGCCAAGCTGAAGAGGATATAGACTTTGTTTTTGTTTTTTTTTTTTCAAACTTTCAAAGCCAACTTTCTGATACATGGAAGTAGCTGATGAATGATGAATGGACATCATGCTCATTTATATTCATTGATTTAAATACATCATTTACCTGCCACCACGGGAGATTTCCTTTCATCCAGGAGCTGGATGGAGGTACTTGCTGTCACCACATTGCTTTTGTTGACTGTTCCTATAAGAAAAAAAAAAAAAAAGATTAGTCACCAATTCTGAACCAGTTCTCACTTCCCAGAACTCAGAGTGGATCTGCCCTGTTAGGCCTGAAATGTGGGGTAGGCAGTCCTCTCAGCTTAAGAAATTAATGCACTGAGTTATGATATCATCACTGGGTAACATATAGCCACTTCACATCAAAATTATTAATCACCACAGAGGGACCACATTTTTAAAAATTTGTGGTTACTAATATCAGTGTCCCAAAGAAAGGCAATGCCAAAGAATGCTCAAACTACCACACAATTGCACTCATCTCACACGCTAGCAAAGTCATGCTCAAAATTCTCCAAGCCAGGCTTCAGCAATACGTGAACCGTGAATTTCCAGATGTTCAAGCTGGATTTAGAAAAGGCAGAGGAACCAGAGATCAAATTGCCAACATCTGCTGGCTCATTGAAAAAGCAACAGAGTTCCAGAAAAACATCTATTTCTGCTTTATTGACTATGCCAAAGCCTTTGACTATTTGGATCACAATAAGCTGTGGAAAATTCTGTAAGAGATGGGAATACCAGACCACCTGACTGCCTCTTGAAAAACCTATATGCAGGTCAGGAAGCAACAGTTAGAACTGGACATAGAACAACAGACTGATTCCAAATAGGAAAAGGAGTACATCAAGGCTGTATATTGTCACCCTGCTTATTTAACTTATATGCGGAGTACATCATGAGAAACGCTAGGCTGGAAGAAGCACAAGCTGGAATCAAGATTGCCGGGAGAAATATCAGTAACCTCAGATATGCAGATGACACTACCCTTATGGCAGAAAGTGAAGAGGAACTAAAAAGCCTCTTGAAGAAAGTGAAAGAGGAGAGTGAAAAAGTTGGCTTAAAGCTCAACATTCAGAAAATGAAGATCATGGCATCCAGTCCTATCACTTCATTGGAAATAGATGGGGAAACAGTGGAAACAGTGTCAGACTTTCTTTTTGGGGGGCTCCAAAATCACTGCAGATGGTGACTGCAGCCATGAAATTAAAAGACGTTTACTCCTTGGAAGCAAAGTTATGACTAACCTAGATAGCATATTGAAAAGCAGAGATATTACTTTGCCAACAAAGGTCCATCTAGTCAAGGCTATGGTTTTTCAGTGGTCATGTATGGATGTGAGAGTTGGACTGTGAAGAAAGCTGAGTGCCGAAGAATTGATGCTTTTGAACTGTGTTGTTGGAGAAGACTCTTGAGAGTCCCTTGGACTGCAAGGAGATCCAACCAGTCCATCCTAAAGGAGATCAGTCCTGGGTGATCACTGGAAGGACTGATGCTAAAGCTGAAACTCCAATACTTGGCCACCTCATGCAAAGAGTTGACTCATTGGAAAAGACCCTGATGCTGGGAGGGATTGGGGGCAAGAGGAGAAGGGGACAACAGAGGACGAGATGGCTGGATGGCATCATCAACTCGATGGACATGAGTTTGATTAAACTCCGGGAGTTGGTGATGGACAGGGAGGCCTGGTGTGCTGTGATTCATGGGGTCGCAAAGAGTCGGACACGACTGAGCGACTGAACTGAACTGAACTGAATATCGGTGTTTACTGTGTCAGTTATCATATTTACATTGCCTTTCTAAATATAGCCATAGACAGCTGCTTGAGATAAAGTACTGAAACTATTTTACAGTGAGTTGAGAACTTTAGCTGTGATTTATTGGTTAAAACTTTACTGAGATATAAAATTTTAATTTCAAGCCAAGTTCTTCTGAGCAAAACTATTCTAAATAGGGATAGAGCTGGAATGAAATCCTTACCCCATACTCTTATTAATGTGGTAACAATATGGTATTTTAGTATAAAGAGATTTTTAACTACTAGTGATGGTTCTAATACGCATGCATTAAAAGACACTGAACACAAATTCTTAATGCCCATAGTTAATAACTGTTACTCTAGTGGCCGCCTTATAAAAGGTTCAATGAATGTGAGTTGAATGCAATCCAATTGAATTTAGAAGCAGGGAGAAGGCAGATCTGAATTTAAATACACTTATGACCAAAACAATTAAGAATTTTCTGGCCTGCGTTTAAGCCGTAATAAAAACCAGCTTCTTTCCCAGTGTGTATAGGTATTCAACACACAGGAGAAAAACTGAGAGAACTCCACCATAACACTTGTGTGTGGTGATTTTTAACATTTTCTCCAAATCTAAAGGGGCCACAAAATCTCCTAAGATATTATGTCATCCATAACTTTATCATGAATAAGGTAAATTCCTTTTTATTATGTGATTTCATTCAAAGTTCAGTGAAAACCCCACTTGCCAAAAACCAATTAGACAACAGCCTTAATTAATCAGAATTCTTTTCCAGACATAATTCTTTGTAGGAAAAATGGTGAATAACAACAAAGCAAACTGAACAGAGGAGCCATTACACACAAGCACACACACACACACACACACACACACACGCACACACACGCACACACACACACACACGCACACACACGCACACACACACACACGCACACACGCACATGCAACACTTCTGGGAGACGGTCTCCTTACCCACAACTCCTCCTCCCTGTCCAGGTTTGGGAAAACCCCCTTCTGGATAACTTAATGGATCCAGTTCAGATCTAGAAAGCTAAGTTTTATTTTTTACTTTAGAAGATTACAAAAAAGAAAGTATCATGGAACTGCATGAGAGAAGAAGACATTATTATTGATAGGTTTGCAGAATTAGAAAGTCCACTGTTTCTTAGTTGATATTTTCAGCAATAAAATGTGATACAGATAAACATAAAGAAATTCTTAGTACCCGGAAATTTATATTTTAGAACATATACATGTGCGTAGGTGTGAGTTAACACACAGACCTGTCAGCAAAGGAGTAGAGACAGACTCCAAGAATCTTGCTTCTTAAAGGAATCTAACTGATAATCTCCTCTAAAATCCCACCTAGGGAGGGAATTTCTATAATAACACTTGGTCTTTTTTTTAGTATCTTCATTAATGAGGGACCCTCTTCCTAATAAGTTCATTCAACTAGTTATTAGACAACTCTTATCAACATGTCTTCCCAAGTTTTTTAAAACTTTATTTTTAAAGGTGTTTCATTTATGGAAATAAGCAAGTGCCAAAACTCAGGGAGGAGCTCTGACACTAAAGCATTAGAGTCCCCATTAGGGGTGACCTGGGAATGCTTGTAAGAGATTAATACAGAAGCCTCTAATATAAAACATAAGCGTATACTGAACTGTCCAGGGCAATCCAAATTTCTAGTACTATATCTTATTCATCTCTGAAGCTTTTAGAATACACAATACAGAGCCTTACACAGAATGAGCACTAAAAGTATCAGACGCATGAAACAAGAGATGGTAGGATGGCATCACCAACTCAATGGACATGAATTTGAGCAAGCTTCAAGAGATGGCGAAGGACAGGGAAGCCTTGCATGTTGCAGTCCATGGGGTTGCAAAGAGTCGGACATGACTGAGTGATTGAACAACGAGACAAGAAAAAGCCAGGGACAACTGAAAACCCTTTCCAGTTTCTCTTGCTTCTAAAACTGGATGAAATAAGGTAATGTTCAGTTCTCCTTTGGAGGGAGGACACCATAGCATATTTTTTTTATAATATCATAAAACCTAAAGACTGGAAGAATCATTGGCTACATGCCTCTCATGGGTCACTGCAGCTCCCTGTTAGGAGAGCACAAGGCTACACAAAATCTTAGTCATTACTCTTGTGTGTTGATTTAAATCAGCTTTGATGAGGAATTGTGGGCCTCCAAAGTGATGGGACTTGCTGAAAGTTCTGGCAAAAGATGTTATGGCTGTGTGAATTTTCTCTAAGTAGTACCATGATCACATTTTAGATTAAAATAAAAAAAATACTGAGAAGTTTGTATGCAAATTCTATATGGTACAAAATAACAGTCCTGCTTCCTGGCAGAGTATGGTCAAGTAAAAATTTCCTTGCTCTTGAGGTTGCAACACTTAGGGAGCTGGTCACTGGTTCAGGGCTAGACCAATATTCAGTACTGGCTCTCCTGGCTGGCTGTGGCTCCCTTTAGCCTCCAGGATGCTCCCTGATACTCTGCATGCAGTGCTCAGGCCAGCAGGACCAAAGGGACAGAAACAGCCTCCACCAAGGGCACCTACCTGTGCTGAATGGGATCGAGTAGACGAAGCTCCCTGGAATCTGCTCGGCAGCTCTTCGGTACCAGAGAGGGAAATGGTCTGCATTAAAGATGTTCTCCTTATCTCCTGCTTTCAGGAAGTCCCTTGAAATAGAAGAGAATGAGAGCATGGCACCACTGAGCAAGGAAGGCCAGGCACAAGTGCATCCCAACAACTTTTGCTGGGTAAAAAGCGTTGCTTTTAGAACCCTGAGCTGACTTCTCTCAGTACAGAGAGGACCTGTACAACATGCACCCCAGATTACTCAGAAATATTTTGTATAACCCTGCAGTTAGACTCCCAGTGGGTGAAATGACTTTTCCTAGTATACCTAGTGAACTAATAGTCTTAGCATCTGAAGCAAGCAAATAAAGTCTCCAGAAATACTATCAGAAGACCAAAGGGTTAGAAAGCTTTGTCTTGCCTTAAAATCCAGACACATGATACATATTTTGAGGGGATCAACATCTTAAAAAGATCTCACTCTTCTTAGAAAAAGTGTAAAGAAGGTAAACTGGATCTCTGTGAGGATCTTTGCTGCTTCTTTCCTTCCCTCCCTCTGTGTTCTGTGTTAATTGCTTGGTCAAGTCCAGGTCTTTCCAACCCCATGAACTGCAACCTGTGAGGCTCATCTGTCCATGGGATTTCCCAGGCAAGAACACTGGAGTGGGTTGCCATTTCCTTCTCCAGGGGATCTTACCAACCCAGGGATCAAACCCGGGTCTCCTGCATTGCAGGCAGATTCTTTACCACCTGAGCCACCGGGGAAGCCCTTCCCTACCTGTTCTCCAGCAAATAGGACTGCACCTACTTCCGGATATGAGGGGCTGCTGTGGTATTGGGTGAGACTGGTCTAAGTTTTAGGCAGAGCTGAATGATCTTGAGCCAGTTACTTGGGTTAGTTACTGAGTCGCTTAGCCCCATTTATTCATCTACAAAGTGGGAATAATAATATTACACTTACTGCAGTACTATCAGGATTATATAACACCATGTGTGAAAGGACTATGTAAGCTGAAACAATATATGGCTAATATTGGGGATGATAGCAGGTTATAGGGGCCATGAACTATAATAGATACACCTCCAAAATCAGGTGGTGGGGATAGGAGATAGAACCTCAGTGTAGGAGCCTGATGACATTACAGGTTAGCTCTAGCATGGGGACTTTATATTATCCAAACGTATTCCCAATACTTTGAACTCTCTTTAACAAAAACAGAGAAATTTTAAACTTTTTCTAGCCCTGGCTAATAGTGTATTCAAATGGGGGGTATCAACAAATACCATTTGATTGGAGGGGGGTAGGTAGATATAAGATCCTAAGACAATGCAAGCCAAGGTGCCTCTATATGAATCAATCATAGGTGTTTCTTGAAGACAGAAGGATTATCATTTCATCCATCCAGATATCCAATGATCATTAACCCATTTTTCAGATGCAATGAGTGAGGTGACTCAGACTGTGGGTGAGCCAGCAGTCTTGAGTGTGGTCCTGCCGTCTTTTAAATCCATCACAATCACCTGAACATGAGATTAGCAAGGTATTAGGGTATGTCATTGTTAGTGTTTTCTTATTTGTCTATTTGTATCTCAAAACACATAACAGGTTTTCCTTCTGAGGATTAGAAAGTCTACTTCCATGTCTTCCTTCGCCTCTCTGGATCCTAAAATGAGAAGAGGATGTGTATCCTGACAGTTCTAGTCTTCCGAGGAACTTGCCTTCTGGTAAAGTATTTGTCTCAGGATACAGGGGCTTTCCTGGTGGCTCAGTGGTAAAGAATCTGCCTGCAATTCAGGAGATGTGGTTTCAATCCCTGGCTTGGGAAGATCCCCCGGAGTAAGAAATGGCAATCCACTCCAATATTCTTGCATGGGAAATTCCAGGGACAGAGGAGCCTGGTGGGATGCAGTCCATGGGATTGCAGAGTGAGACACAACTTAGCAACTGGGCGTGCAAGCACGCATGCACACATAGGTGTAGAGAGGATTTCAAAAGAATCAAGTCACGACTGTAGTCAACCTCATAAATGACAAACTGAGTGGTTGAGAAAGAAAGAGCCTTCACATGGGAATTAAAAGCCAGTCTACAAAACAAGCAAAAATCTATGGATCTGCCACTTACAGATGCAGTTTTATAAGATGACATGGTTGGGGTCCAGGACTCATCTAAGAGACACAAGAGCACAGCTCAATTGGACTTAACGGTACATGGTGCTCCTGACAGGCCAGCCCCTTTCAAACCACTGGACACCCAGTGCCTCTGTTATTCCCACTTCAGTGACCTCCTATCACTGAAGGTCAGGATTTGTGAGGCTCCATAGTAACCTCTGGAATCACAAACACATACTCGGCAAACTCTGTACCTAAGACTCCACTCATCCCTGGCCTAATAATGACTCTTACTTCAGAGAAAAGAAATGGAAAAAATTGTTAATAGGCTCAGGAAAGACTTCCCAGGCTCATACCAGCTCTGATCAAACACCAATTTAAAGAGTTAAGACCCTGGGGCTCTCTGAAGATACAGGGGTTGAACAGTGTTGGTTTAAATGGCATCTGGGTACTGAAGTTGGTGACACTCAGCCCACTGTCCATCTGGTCTCTTTAGAATATGGAAACAGCATCAAAGAGAGGGCCACCAGAATGCCCAGTCCTAGCCGTGGGGCTCTACAGGCCCTCAGACTCTGAGCTGAGGCACAGGGGTTCATTAAAACGGACATAAGCACACATCAGAATTGAAACACTGCTTCTCGGACAAGGAGAAATTCCTCAGCAGAGGAGCAAGACGGCTGAAAGCCCTCTGGTCATCTGTCAGGAGTTGAGTGAGTCCTCCCTCTGGCTGCTCCCCCAGGAGCGACACTATCTCTAGCATCCTTAAGTGACCCGTCAGGGCGGGAGAGGGCTCCAGGACAGAGGACAGATGCCAACAAGTGTGAAGAACAGAGTTGTGGAAAGGTCAGCAATGGGCAGGTGAACACACACACATTTTATATTTTACATTTAAAGTCACACAGTTGTGTCTGGCTCTTTGCAACCCCATGAACTGTATAGTCCATGGAACCCTCCAGGCCAGAATACTGGAGTGGGTAGCCTTTCACTCCTCCAGGGGACCTTCCCAACCCAGGGATCAAACCTAGGTCTCCTGCATTGCAGGCAGATTCTTTACCAGCTGAGTCATAACGGAAGCCCAAGAATACTGGAGTGGGTAGTCTATCCCTTCTCCAGGAGATCTTCCCAACCCAGGAATCAAACCTGGGTCTCCTGCATTGCAGGGGGATTCTTTACCAACTGAGCTATCAGGGAAGCCAAAAACACACACACTGTGGTCCCCAAAGGAGAAGAGAGAGGAAAAATGTCAACAGGTCTGAGTCCTGTTTCCACTGCTGCTGGAATCAATGAATGAAATAAACGCCCCTTTCATTACCCTGCTTCAGGAGCTCCCTACTTACTGATTGGTGAGCTGCTCTGCCCCAACAAACAGGTTGATTCTCGAGAGGCCTGTGCGAGTGCCAAGGAAGGCTACCTCCACGCCCTTGTCCGAATTCCTAAAACAGAGCAACACAAGTCAGGGGGATTCTGCCAGACAGTCAGTAGATAACAGCTTCTGCATTTTAAAACTCATGGAATGTTGTATGAAATAACAGCTTCGAAGCCTGAAATTTTGGTAGAAATTACAGAAACATACACACACCCACCCACACACAAGTACACACAGGATGCTGACTCTGATCCCTTACAAAGGTTTTCATGGTAATTTTTACCAGAAAAACTATGACATCCATGACCTAGCTTGGTGTGCATAAGAAAAGGTACCCTGAAAGATAAATAAACACACCTTTATCTCAAGGTTCTGGGTGCAAGCTCAGAAAGAGCCGGCCAATTTTGAGGAGAGGAAGGAAAGCCTTAGAGTTAGCTTTCTGAACTGATGCTACCAAGTCCATTCTTGGTCCTGAGATCATTAGTGAAATCTTCCATTAGCAAAACCCAGCAACTTAGCCACTGATTCAAGTCTGGAGTATCCCACAGCCTAAAAATGTTTAGGACTTGAATTCTTCACCATTTAGGGGGCACCAACATGGAAGTTTTACCCTCACCATCAACCCCAGAAGGATCAGTAATGAAATGACTTCTGTAAATAGTTCGACAGGAGGCCATGCATAGGAACTCTAAGGAAGGCCTTAGCAAAGAGAACTCATTTGAAGATTTACTGAAGATTTTTTTCAACAGTGAAGGTAAATTTTATGTTTGAACATGTTCTTCAGGGTGTTCTCAGTGCTTACTTCTTCAAAACAAAACAAATAGTCTTTTGCCACAAATATACAGTTTTCTTCTACCAAAAAAGTATGAAGAGAATACTGATTCTTGAGTTTGCTTCCCTGCCCTAGATGCCAGTAGCAATTTGATTCAAAGCTTTATCCATGTCATCTTCAATATAAGATCTTTTAGTGACTTAATCTCTGATGGTTATCAAAGTGGTCAATACTACTTTTAAGTATTTAAGGGATGAATAAAAACCAACACTATGTATTAGTTTCTGTTCATAGCCTACACCAAGCAGGAAAGCCAGGCTGCCCAATCAGTAACAGATGTGGACTACAAAGCAAGCTACCATTTTGGAAATCTTTAGCATCTGTTAGGGGTGAATCAGCAATCTTTGCACAGGATTTTAAGTTTCCCAAGAACCTAAAAGAAACATTCCCACTACAGAATGCAATCACAGAAAAGGTTCTGACGCTTTCCAAATCTCCCAGGGAATAAGATTCATGCAGGTAAGCAGTCCAAGGATACCCCTCAAATATAATGAGAGTAGTTTGTTATAACTTTCGGACTCCAGAGTCACGTATTAAACTACCTACCTTAGGAGTCATTTTAACTTTAAAATGTCTAGAAAAGAATTCTGTCCATGTCCAGTCCCAAACTTGTTCTTGCTTTCTTGTCTCCTGACCAAGGAAATAGCATGACTATCTACACAGGTATTCATGTCATAAACCTGAGAATGATTCTTGACAGCTCAGCCTCCCTCCCCTCACACCGTGAACTCATCATCAAGTCCTGGGGGTCTCACTTTCAAAGCATCCCTCTAGTGCATCCCTTCTCTCCGTACCCACAGCCACTGCCTTGGTCCAAGTGACAAATCCCTTGAACTGCTACTTATCACACTCTATTATCTACATATCAGCAGAAGGATTTTTTTTAATGCAAATCTGATCATCTACTTCTTAAAATCTTCAAATGTCCTTAAAATTCTTCAGGGATTTCCCAATATTCTGACTATAATGTCCGAAATCCTTAACCTGATTCCCAATGTTCTAAACCATCAGGGCCCAATGAACCCTTGTCTCCTGACATCTTCCAGCCTACCCTTCACAGTTTAGCTCTGCTGGCCTTCTTTAAATTCCTCAACTGTCCAAATACTCTCTCACCTCAGGGTCTTGCACATGCTGTTCCATTTCTCTGGAATTCTCCTACAGAATACGTGAACTAGTTCCTTGTCACAAAAGCCTTTCCTTTCTTCTATCTCCACTCTAGGTCTTACTACAGTCCACATGTCTAATTTTTCCTTCATAATTATCACAATTCTCAATCACACTATATTTCACAGGCACCACGATGATAAGGACTATGTTTGATTGAGTTATTTCCATTTCACCAATATCTGGCCCAGCGCTTGTCACAAAACAGACATGCAATCAATAGTTGATGAATGAATGAATGGAAATGAGAGCAGAGTGAATGACAGACCTAATAGAGGAGAACAGACGAAAGGGAAAATAAAAGAAGGGAAGGAGCGAATCAGAGAATGAAAAAGGAGAGAGAACTGAATAACATAGGACATGGAGGCAAAGGGCAAAAGGAACTTTTTAAAATTTTTAATCGTTAACAGGCTACTTAAAGTAGTAGAATAATAGTAAGAATAATAATAGCTACTGAAGCACTTCTCATCCTAGTCTTTGACAACTTCTGTTGGTTGCCCTCCTCCCCCTACATACTCCACTTCGGAAATGAAACCTCAGGGTTATGTCTGACACCCTAATGAAACAGAGCTCTCACTTTCCTGTCCTCCTCACAACCTAGCCTGGCCCAGATCCCAGGTTCCCTCCAGACTGTGGAGGAGAGGGAGCCACGGCAGGGCAGGAAGCAAAACGCTCCTTCCGCCTCCCTCGCTCTCGGAAGTGTCACCCTACCTCAGCAGACCGAATTTCATGTAATGTTGAAATTCAAACAAATTATATGTCAAACCCAGGAGCTTGCCATCCAAGTCAGAGCCGCTAATCTGCTCTAGCTCTTGTGGTTTGGAGCTTTGGGGAAAATTAAAGAACTTTAACACCAGCCTCCTAAAGCAACTTTAGTTCTTTAAACCATAACCATATTTCGGACGGCTTGTGGGGAAATGGCCATGAAAAGGGGACACGTGCAACCACTTACTCAGATTTGTTGAGGGCAAGGCTGGTCCAATAGGCTTCAATGGGAGCACTCACCACAGCATCAAAAAGGACTTCCTGTATCAATTCTTTATCACCTGTTGGGAAAGACAGACTTGAAAAGATGGCTTTGGCTGGACCCCAAACTACAGCATGAGAGGTGCTCACCAGACTCATTCTGCAGTATCTGCAGGCCACTATCTCCTGCGGCGTGTTGCTGTGTTAACTGCCCACCAGGTGAGAATATGAAACCGCTCTGACACCTGATACACCACGAGACAAGGGCCTCCAAAGCATGTGGATAAGACGACAGTAAATTGAGAGTGCTGGGTGTCTCACACTTCCAGTTGCCACTTTCCCTCCCCATCGAATAGTTGGTGCCATAGACCAGCAAGCCAACTCTGGGATTTGGAGATTTGGAGACTGGAAGGCAGCACTCCTCGGAAAATTTTCTCTTTTCATCCCCATTTCTGCCCTCTATCAAAATTTGCAATTCTTCAGGGCCCTGATTTTGATTGTAAGGGAGAGGGATATGATAGCTAATCATTTCTGGGACTCTTATTTTGTGACTTCTTCCATCTAAGCTTTTATTTATTTATTTCCATCCTAAAGCGAGACATTCATCCTTATCCAGATGAGTTCTTGATAGAGCTCTGTGGAAGAGGATGAGAAATCAGGAGGATATCATGAGTCTAGCAGAGGGATCCTAAAACCCTCCAGCTTTATCACCTACAGCAGGCCAGTGCTCACCGTGGCTGGTGGCCAAGAAGATGGTGCAGCTTTGCTGTAAAAGCAAAACCTGGAAACAACTCATCATGAAATAGACAATGAATAAATTGAGACATAGTTACATAGTAGAATACCACACAGTAATTCAAGTAAATGCATCAGAGCTAAATGATCAACACAAATCTCAAAAATATAATGTATGATAATGAAACATAGGTTGTGGGATAATATATATTATACAATATATATAAATTTTAGTATACAAAGTAATGAACATAATGACATAAAATGGATATGGATGCATAGTTATATATGTATATTTTGGTGTATATATATATATAGTACACAATGCATGGGAATGGTGAATAAATACAGAGTGGTAATTCTCTCTGAGAGGGAAGTGGGACCACTCAGGATCTTCAACATTATCTTTGATATTTCATTCCTTAAAAAGTGCCTGCAGCAAATATGGCAAAAAGTTTAAAATTTGACAGAGCTGGATGGTAAATGTAAGTGCTTCTTTATATTAGGGTTCCACGTTCGTTTCTTAAACATATCACTCAAAAAGGCAAATAAAACCAAAAATTGAGTTCACATGACATCCATCTGATCCTTTCTCTACTAGAGCATATCCCGAAAAGCAAATCCATTTCATGAAGATGTGGTTTGGATGTGGATAATCTTACACCTCTCAGAGGGCTGTTAGGTTTTTCTGTAAGATAACACATGCAAAGAACTTTTCATATCACTAACAAGTGGTATCTGCTAGGGGTAGGGGTGAGTGCTGTGCTCATTTCTGGTGAATCCCTTGTGCCCAGACTTTAGCTACTGGAATTAATACCATAAACCTGTGTTTGTCCAGGGGACTATTCCTTGCACTTGGTGAGCTTGGCCTGCTGCTGCTCTCTCCTTGCCCCGCTCCTTCTCCCCCTGCACCAGCTCCTGGCCATTTCCGATTCACCGAGCTCCCTGAGAGGGCACTTGGTGGGAGGAGGGGCAGCAGGATGTACACTGCGAGAGGCAACATGTCACAGCGGCAGGTCCCACCCTGGACAGAAACCAGGAGACCTAGAGTATGGCCTTGGATGAGACAAGTCTTATTTTCAGCCCTTGTGTCTCATGTGCAAAATAAGAGAGTAGCTGTTGATAGTCTCCTTCCAGCTATAACATTTTCATCCTACTCAGGTGCTTGACTAAATGGTTTGGTAATAGGACACATTCAATGTGAAGGGTTAAATTGGGACCGAGTTCACCCACACCCCCCTCCACTGCCCAACCGCCACATGCACAGACACGTGCGCTGGAAAGCACACTCACACTGCAGCAGAGGTTCTTTGCCTTTGAGGTAGAGTTTAATAGCTTCTAGCTGAGACAGATGACGGTGCTCTGGGTGTAGGTCAGTGTTGCAGTAGGACCTAGGAATGTGACATGGCCCAAAACAAGAATGTGTACATATTTATAGCATCACTTTCCTTTGCCTTTGAATCAGGAGAACTGGGCAAGGGAGTACAGGCAACTTGAAATCAAAGAGAACAATAAATACCAATGCTGAGAAGGACTGTTTCATTCTTACCATTCGTCTGCCAAGGACACATCAGGGTGTTCTAAGTCATGCAGGCCTGGAGGTCAAGAAGAAGGGCGTCATGAGTATGTATCATCTGTGTGGGGCACTGACTCCCTGCATTCTCTTCTGTGCTTCAAATGTTCTAGGGTTAAGGCCATGGGGAGAGGGGGTTAAGAGTAGACATCAATCCCAAAGACATCTGCCTGGGAAAAGGGACTCGGCACATAGGAAACATTTTTGTCTCAGGCAGAACCTTCCCCCAACTTCCACTTCATTCAGCCACTACTGCAACCTCCCCAGACAGAGTCTCCCAGACTCAACTCCTTGAACATAAATGAGGCACCAGCAGGTCCTGGGAAAGAAGCTTAACACAACAGTGGAGATACCAACTTTGGAGGCCCACACACTACAGCCTGAGTCAGGAACTTGAGTGGGCCACTAAACTCCTGTGTGATGTCAGCAGGTTGCTTCACTTTTCTAAATGTCAGTTTCTTTTTGTGCAAAACAGTAATAATAATCATCCCTAAGGAACAGGTGGTTAGGAGGGTGAAACTATAGGGTGAATGGTATGAGACTGCCAAAACTCAACTGTTTTTAACCAGCAAAACCTGCTAGGTGATACAGGATCCTAAGCAGAAATGAGTCGTCAGTCTGGAGAGGTAGCTAGGAGAACTGAGGCTTGCAGGGAATTGGAGAGTGTTTATAGAATGCTCGCGATGCCCTAAGTGTACGAAACCACTCTTTCTCCTTGTGTCTTTATGTGACTTCACTTTCATGGGTGGTCAGCAGACACACACTTCTAAGTGACCACCTCAGAAACTCCACTGATTGAGAATGGCAATTTCCCTCATGATCAATGATATCTTACTGCGCTCACGACTCCAGTATCCTCCTCAAACACAAATGCACAAAATAAATAGCAAAATACTAGAACCAGCATCACATACTCCTGTTTGACTTCATAGTTGGGAATAAATGATATAGAATATCATCCTATATGACACAAGTGGCCATACCCTGGCTCCAGCACCTACTGGCAGGATGAGCTTGGGAATGCCACAATAGTGCCAAAGGTCATAGACTACTCCAGAGGGTTGAATGGGATAGCGATTAGTCCCTAGGGCAATCCGTGCGTCAATCCACGCTTTCCTCCCTTTCTTGCTTCTTCCACTCCTACCTCCCTCCCTTCCATTCTTCCTTCAATTTATTTATGGAGCATCAACTATGAGCCAGGTACTATTCTAGGTCTACAGCCTTGAAAACATAACAGAGACCAAAAGAAAAAGCACTAATTGTCTCATGATATTTACTTTCTAGTGGCAGAAAAGAGATAAGAAAATAAAGTTAAAATACATAGCTTATCACTAGTGAGGAGTATGAAGTTAAGGGAGAGAATGAAGCAAGGAGAGGGGGTCCCAAGAGATGGGGAGGGATGAGGGAGTGTCAGTGTTAACTGCTGGAGTCTGGGATGCTTCGCTGAGACAGTGACTTTAAGCAAAGACCTGCAAGAAGTGAGGGGAGGGCCAGGGAGTAACTAAGGCGCTTGTGGCAGAAGGAACCACAGATGCAGAGGCCCTGAACTGGATCTCGCCTTCCTGGAATATTGCGTTAATGGTATCAATTCTATATATAGTTCTAGTTTCTGTGCTCATCAGTCTTCATCTACAAATCTCTCTACCTAGACCCTAAAGGGAAGATCTTTTTGATTGCTTCCTCTCTGAGCTCCTAGACCACCAAGGAAATACGGCTGTTCTCTAACTCTCTCACCTCCAATTTAGATACTCCTGACAAAATCACATCTACTCTTGATCGATTATGCTGACAATAATAACATTAGCTCCAACTTACTGAACAAGTACTGTGTGCAACATATCTGTATCAAGATATGCGCGTGTGTGTGTGTGTCCACACACATGTGCTCAGTCATATGCTCTTGGCAACTCCGCGACTATAGCCTGCCAGGCTCCTCTGTCCATGGAATTCTCCAGGCAAGAATATTGCAGCGGGTAGTCATTCCCTTCTCCAGGGGATTTCCTGACCAAGGGACTGAACCCACGTCTCCTGCTTTGCAGGCAGATTCTTTACTATCTGAGCCACCAGGGACTGTTCTGACCATAAGCTACTTCCTCACCTTGACCTCAGATGGCTTAGATGTGAATTTTCTGTCTTCATGGGCAGGACATCTACAGAGTCACACGTGGCTCATGGAGCCAGAAAATGAAAGAAGATTTTAAAAAAGATCCCTGAGAATACATCCTGTTGAGTATTTTGCTCAAATCACAAAGTTGCCTTTTTTTTCCTTGCCTGTCTCTAGGAAGAGGGAGCACATACTTGATTGCCTCTGCAGCGGGGACACTCTGAGCTTTGTCCGGGTCAAAATGACCCACATTCACTCTCCTTCCTATTCCTTAGGACCTCACAATCAGTTGGGAGATAAAACCCAAAGTCTATGAAACGTTGTGGGGACACTGGGCAGTAGAGCAGGCCATATATGGAATCTGCCACTTCAGGGACTTCCTATCTCCTTCTTGCTTCTCTGCTACATCACTGGAATGAATCACAAAGCAGTCCAGCTTCTGGAAGTTCACTATCCTCATTTGTAACCAGTTCTAACCCACGAAAAGCTGGATTGTAACTGACCTTCCCACTCTTGGCATACTCCCTGAGGATACCCAGGATACCCACACTCCCTGAGGATACCCAAAAAGAACACTGGTCTGGTCCAACTCCTTCTCTGTCAAGATGCAAAAATTTAACACCTAGGTAGGGCCACTCTGGGAGTGAAGCCTTTCACATGCTACCCCCAGTGCTCCTTTTGAGCTGGTGATACTGGTAAAGATAACTTCTCTGAGCTACTGGGTTGTTGGGAGATGCAAAGGACAGTATGGGGAAGACAGCAGTTTTAAAGATTAATGGGCTGTAACAACTGCTACCATTTACTGGGAGTCCCCAGTGCACTGGCGCTTTATGAAGACAAGAAGAGCTAAGAACCTCAAGATGCTCCTTATTCCTTCTGACTTAGATAAATCATTTGAATTATCGCATTTCCCTTGGACCTAGGCTGCCTCAAAACACAAGTGAAATTTGTAGCTCAATGTGGAGAAGACTAAGGCTTGCCTACCTTTGTTTTCCTTTTCCTGGGCTTGAGTTTTTACCCTAATTCATATTTTTCTTGGTACTGATTTTTATGTATGAGAAGAATACAGCTGGCAGATGGATGGTTCCTATAAGTCGCCTCGACAACTTTGTGGATAAAAGCACAACATAAATAAATGAAACCATAAGGAAAGCCGCCACTATCTGGGAGTCCCAGGCATCTGAAACAGTCTAAGAGAGCAAGGTAAAATCAGGGGGGGTAAATGGTTGAGTCAAACGTCCATTAGAGAAAGGGCTGGATAGCTGAGCAAATTCTTCAGCTAACCCAATGGCTTCAGGGCTTTCTTCCCACATGAAAGGATTAAGATGGATAAAGACAGCGTCTTACCTTCTTCAATAGTTACATTCCCTCGGAAGAAATATTTCCCATGGCCTCTGGAGAGCGCCACACCTAAACTGCAGAGAAACAAAGCAGATCTTGAAATGCATAACAGTGACTGGAACACACTTGTTGGCTAACTTTTTATTTTCCATTTTCACATTTCCATTTCATGTTCTGTAAGCAATTTTTTTTTTCAAAAGTTTACTTTCAAAACCCCACTGATTAGAGTTGGTGTTGGTCTTTCTTAGATTTGATCAGCTGCTTCAGTGTAATTTCTGATTGGAAGTGCAGCAGCAATGGGTGGCTCTCAAGTATGTTTAAAAGAGGTGTGGCGACTGCTACAAGTCCCTGAGCAAGCCCTTCTCTCAGATGCTTTTGTAAGAGCTACATGCCCTAATAATCTTCATTACCGCTTTATGCATCCCCTGCCCTACATTTAGCCACACAAGGGTCTTTCCAGACTATAGAGTTTGAGATGAGGGAAAATTAACCCCTTTCTAATGGCAAAAATGAACACTTCTGCTGTCACTTGAATGTAGCCACATGACTGTATGGTGGGTTTCTTTGCCCAAGCCTCTTCCTTGTCTGATAGACAGTAAAGCGTCTGTCTACAATGAGGGAGACCCGGGTTCGATCCCTGGGGTTGGGAAGGTCCCCTGGAGAAGGAAATGGCAATCCATTCCAGGACTATTGCCTGGAAAATCCCACGGATGGAGGAGCCTGGGGGGCTGCAGTCCATAGGATTGCAAAGAGTTGGACACGACTGAGCGACTTCAATTTAAGCTCCTTCCTTTTTCGTCTAAAGTCAGAGAATATGTTTGATGACACAGTCTCATCGTTTGGCAAACCCACTTAGCAGTCATGTGTTTCCTCAAGCGCTCTGGTTCCAAATGGAATTCACCCAAGATCCCTGGCCATATACGACAACACCACCACAGATTTTATTAAGATGGATCCAGAGTCAGTAAACTCTTTTTTCCCTGAGCTCTGTGAGGCATCAGTTGAAGAACACAAAGAAGTCCTACCAAAGTAACTTTTTACAAAAAGCATTATCACACTAAGTTAATAGCGGGAAACTTCAGAATGCCACATAAGAAAGCAGGCAAGGGGGGCAAGTGCATTTTTCCAGATTTTTACAAAGAGAAATAACAGGATTGAAAGGCAGACAAAGCACAGAGGAACAGTACGGAGAAATTAAAACCGAAGCACAACACGTAGGGATGAATATGCTGCCTCGAAGTGTGAAGGAACACTTTTTGATCATGGAAATAAAGGGCAGCAAGTTAGATGGTTAAGGACCCTGGTAACCCGCTGAATTTATCTCTCCACCCTTAGTTGGAACCCCCAAAGCTTATTTGCTTGATAATGAGATGCAAAGCCATGGCAAATTGAATGAGTTCTCCTAGGTGAGCCTGAACCATTTTTCCCCTTATGGAAAACAAAAACAAAAGCAGCCTGGGAAAAGCCCCTTCCTCACTCTTTCCAGCCTTTAGGCAGGATGTTTGGTTATCTTCAGATGATGAGCTCTGAGAGTGTCAGCAGGTTTTGTACAAACACAACTGATGGGTCTGATGGAATGTCCATGTATTATGGTCAGCTCTACCTGAAAGGAGTACCCTTGATGTCTGTATAATAGTAGTCATTTGTCATCACCAAAACCCGTTTCTAGATTGAAAAAACAAAAAAAGGTCGTAGAGAAAAGAAAACATGGTTAGTCTGCTAGGTGAAGTTTTCAGAAATAAATAAAAATAAATGGACACAGTATGATCAGGTTAACAGTACTACATGAATCTTGTTTGAGATAAGTAAAGACAAGAGAAAAATGAGCTCAGTGAATGATATTTACTCCAGATAGAGCTTTCAAAGCTAATTTTTCACAGTGGTTTGTTTTAAATTAAGCGGCAAGAATGTTTGAGAAAAATGTACCCCTTTGTCCACTGTCTTCTTCACCTCCATGGAAAACTTCCCGGTCTTTCTATTCACCATGGCATTTCTTAACTAAAACGATAAAAAAAAATTGGGGTTAGTGCTTCCCAGGGTCACCATACTGTCTTGGACACCTTTCACCATCTAGCTTGAATGCATCTTTGCTGTCTTGTGTATGCAGGGCTGGCCTGTTTCCCCATCCACTCTTGGTGCACTTTTGCAGTAAGTCTAAATACTATTTTCAGATCTCTGAAATGGGGCTTTGGAAGAATAAACATCCAGCTGTTCTTGTCTAGGGGGAGAGAGGCTAATAAAAATAAATAAAGGACCATCAACTTCAATTTGGGGTGCTCATGTAAACCTCAGGGCAACAGTGGCCAAAAAAACGTTTTCAACGTTAAATCCTGAGAGTCAGGGAACAAACCCCCAGCAAATGCTGAAATACTCAAGAAGCAAGGAAGTCTCAGGGCACAAGTTACATTTTCACAAAGGGTATTGGTTTGTTATGGAGAAAATCATTTTTGAAAACACAATCAAGTTAAAGATATTTTCCTATATAGTAGTTTTTTGTTTGGTTGGTTGTTTTCAAAAGCCAACCATCTGGAAGATAGGGATTAGCTTTTCACAGCATGAACCATCTTCAAATACTCACTGAGAAATCTGGGCCACTGAAAAGCCTGGCTGAGGCTGATGGGCAGTGAACGGGGCAACCCTGCGTCTGATTTTTGAAGGTCTCATCTGGGAACCATGAGCCTCCGTCCCTTCCCCCACCCCTGGCTGATCTCTGCTAATTACTGCTGGCCCTTCTGTGAGTTCAGAGAAGGACAGCAGACACAGTGATGAAAGCTGTGCCATCGTGGGCACCAATAGGAGACGACGGGAAGGCCATTTAATGAAACAGGAGCAAATGCTGACATGCCACAGCCTGTCAGGAAAGGCTTTTTCCCAGCCCCGTGCTTGTTTTTTTTCTTTTAATTCTTTCCCCTCTTTTCTCCTTTGAGGAGCTTGAATAAGATCTGGCCGATAGAGAAGTGCAGTGCTTGCAAGCAACCTAAATTTGATGCGGGGCCTGTCTAGATTTGGGTTCACATTCCCATCTTCTGTGCAAGAGAGTAAAAGCATAATTTTTAGCTGGAGGCATGTATAAAATAAAACATATATTTTACTCTAGATATTTTTTAACAACACATAATGGGCATTTCTGGAAATATTTTCCCATTTTAACTTTTGTGGTTTTGGATGGGGAGAGCTGGTCCTAATTAAGTCTACTTTCTAACTCTTAAGAACAGCTCGATTTATCTTTGACATGGTTTTCATTTTTCCTCTTTCTGGTGCCTGCCTAAAGCCATTTGGGACCTGCCCCTCTCACATTCCCCAGGCGAGTCAGAGATTAGGTAAGCTTCTCCATGCCTCAGCGCCGCCCCACCCCCAACTCCCAGTAGCTGAGGATGATCCGCGCCAGGACCTGGGAGGGTCCAAAGCCGGGTTCACTAATACTTTCTGGAGGCAGACGCTTAGATGATTAGTCTAGTCTTTCCCTTTCCTTTGGGCTTCCTGGTGGCTCAGACGGTAAATAGTCTGCCTGCAGTGCAGGAGAGCTGGGTTCGATCCCTGGGTTCGATCCCTGGGTAGGGAGGATCCCCTGGAGAAGGAAATGGCAACCCGTGCCTGGAAAATTCCAAGGAGGAGGAGTCTGGTGGGCTATCCTCCATGGAGTCACAAAGAGTCAGACCCTGAGCGACTTCACTTTCTTTCTTTCCCTTTCCTTCGGTAATAATGGAAACAGATTCCACTTATTGAACACTGAGGCAGGACAGCACTGTCATTCAGAAACAGACTCTGGAGCCAGAAGTTTGAACAGATCACTTGCCCCCACTGTGCCTCAGTTTCTCTTTCTGCGAAATGCTATTAATGAGAGCACACGTCTCATAAAGCTGCAGTGAGAATCTGAGAGCTACTGTGTAGAAGAGTGCCTTGTACACCCTAAGCATTCATAGGTGTAAGCTGTCCTCCATGGTTATCCTCACCAGCAGCAGCAGCTTATTATTATCCCCTCTCTCTTCTTTCATGTCAGACTCCTCTCAATAGCTTAAAATGTTAGGATTCAAACTCAAGCTTGCTTGACACAGATATGACCTCACATCGTTTTTGTTAGTACATAGGGTCTATGTTTTAAATGTGGTCATGAAATTCAACACAAGCCTAGCTGCCAAAAGAAGTAGGATGCTCCTTCCAAGAATTTCTCCACAGCTGGGCAGACACATGCTGCTTCTTCCTCGACTCTGCCTGTCTGGTGTTTTCAAGATCTTGACTTAAACTGCCCTCTGCTACATATGTGCAAACCCCATTGGCAGACGCGTGGGCACGTGGGATCTTGTGTAGCCTTCACAAAGACGCTTTGCATAGATTCCAGAATTCTCTAATCAAGGATGTGCAAATCCCTAGGAGAGAATGGTAACTTGGGTTTTCACAATCAAGCACATTGATAGTGAAGGAATTCATGTCTCAAATGTACCTTCTTTTCAAGCAGACAAGAGACCCAAATTAAACTCGCACAACCAGAGACCTCCTGGTGAAGCGTAAGAGCACTGACTTGCTAGACCTGCGGGAACTCTGAAGGCAGACACAGAATCCAGTTCTGGCAATCATATCAAGGTGAGGAACATGGCTGGGAAGCCGAAGACAAAGCAAGAAAAGGGCAAGGAAACAGAAAGCATCTGTCAAATCATTGTTAGTTAAAGGCGATATCAGCTCACGGAAAATTAACCTGGGCACAGGTGATGATGACTCGACAACTGGGGTACAGATGAGCCAAGTAATAAATCTCTTCAGGAAACCTGAAAAGGAGAAGTGCAGGTGTCAGCCTAGTGTTTAACGAGCAGAAGGCCAGCTTCCTGCATGTGGGGACTCCCAAGTAAGAACGAGCATCAAGTTTGCTTCCCATGTCAATTAAAATGTAAAAAAATGAAGGAAGGGATGGAGAAGCATGCTGACGACAGGGTCAAAACTTCTTGGAAAGAAACAAAAAGATGCAGTGAAGTCAAAATAAAGCAACTGATAGAGAGGGAAGAGAAAGCAAACTAATGGAATGCACCCTTTAAAATTACATGATACAGTTTAGCAACAGACATACATTAATAAGGTTATCTGAGGGTTGATAATGCCGAGAATAGTCCTAATAACAGCTACCACTCAGAATGCTCATAGTGTCTGAGCAACAATGTTGACACTTTTGTATCTTTCAATATAGTAACACCAGCATTCACAATAGTTCTCTCAGGTACTACTGCTATCATACTCATTTGACTGAGAAAAAAGAACCTATACCAAAATTGAGATGTAGAGCAAATAATGGTTTGCCTGAGACCCACAGCCAGCAAAGAGCAGAGGTGGGGCTTGAAACCAGGCAGGCAAATGCCTGACCTGCATTCCTCGGGACTGCACTAGCCTGCTTCTTGATAGGAGCAGGTTGAAAGGGTAGGACACGTATGTTAGGCGAGGTATGATCAAAAGACCCAGACGTGAATCCTGATGATGATGTCTAAAGAACAAGAAGATATAAAAGTATACCAGGTCACTGAGCTGACATGGCGTCAGGTCACCAGCACTCGGGAAAAGAGAATAGATGAAGAAACAGAGTTTGTTTTTTTTTTTTTCTTTAATCAAACAGCAAAGATTTTGTCTGCATTGGGGTTTAAAAGAGATAGCCCAGATGAAGAAGGAAATAGGGTAAATGTCTAAAACAGATATGATTCTTGCATTTTACAAGCAAGGAAAAATCTCAGAGATTTATGCTAGCTAAGTAATGTCCAGGTTGCAGAGGATATGAAGAGAGGAAAAGCAAGCAGCAAGGGGACCATGATGCTGGCTGCATTTCTGAAAGCACAGGAACCCAGCCTATGCACTTCAAATGGCTTTCCTCAACATCCCTCTGGGAAGCAAGACAGAGGGGGAGGTAGAAACAAGGCTGACTCAGTGATGGAGCTCAGAAAAGGGCCTCAGACAGGTCAGGGGGGCACAAGCAGAGACACCCTGCCTGCGCATGGAGGCTCCATATAGAAAGGGGAGAGCAAGGGTCCAGATTTGGACACCCGGGAAGTTAGGATTCAATTAAGGACAGTCTGCCTGGATTCACAAAAGATGGCGTGTCTAACAAATCTGATTTATGAGGCAGGAACAAGAAGAATGCTGGGGCTAAATCGTGGGCATGAGGAAAACTTTTGATACAGTCCTGAAGGCTGAAGCTGTCTGGGAAACAAGCATGTGTTACTAAAGTGTGGCCTGAAAAGGGGAAAGGCTGGGGTGGCCCTGGAAACAGGGTGGTCAACCAAAGAGGAGGAAAGTGGGTCTGCCAAGCCCTGGCTGACATCCTGACAGGTAAACTCTGGCCCTGGCTATGCAGCGGCCCCGCTAGGCTCTGGCCAGGCTCTCCTGAGGGTCGCAGGTCCCATCAATGGCACTCAGAAAGAGTCCAGATTGATTGGCTGCAGAAGGAACCAGAGCCCAAATGAGGATGGTTTTAGACTACACAAAGCAGGCAGGGCGGCTGGAAACCCATTTGCAAGTGGACCTACCGGCAGGAGAGTTATAAAACCCCAAATGCATACAAGGGCCCGTGGTCTCTGCATCCCTCTGACGGCCAGGTGTTCCTCTGGTGGGCCTCTCTTGACCAGCTCCCAGGCAGAGGAGGGTAAAATGCAGCGTCCTTCTTACCAGGCTTGAAATCAAATCGCTTACCACATCGTCGCGGTCCTCCCACTCCACTTCAGACAGGTCAACACTACTGTAGTTGGGTTTCCTCCGCTTTTTCCCTTCTTCGTACTGGCAGAAGAGGGAGAGAAAGAAAGCATATGACAAATGAAGAAAACATTTCCGTGAGACCACCGGCCAGGGCAACCTTCATCATCTGAATTCCTGGTTCATGCCTGAGGACTGTGAATGAAGGGTACCAGAGAGAAGCAGAGGGGCACTCCTGGGTTTTCAAGATCAGGAAAGCTGAACTGAGTCACTAGCAAACATGTGAGCTTCCCAGGTGGCACAGTGGTAAAGAATCTGCCTGCCAATGCAGGAGACGCAAGAGATGCAGGTTCAATCCCTGAGTCAGGAATATTCCCAGAGAAGGAAATGCCGACCCATTCCAGTGTTCTTGCCTGGAAAATCCCATGGACAGAGGAGCCTAGCAGGCTATAGTCCATGGGCTTGCAGAGTTGGACACCACTGAGCCGATGCCTGGAAAATCCCATGTGTGGAGGAGCCTGATAGGCTGCAGACCACGGGGTCCCTAAGAGTCGGACACGACTGAGCGACTTCACTTTCACTCTTCACTTTCATGCATTGGAGAAGGACATGGCAACCCACTCCAGTGTTCTTGCCTGGAGAATCCCAGGGACGGTGGAGCCTGGTGGGCTGCCATCTATGGGGTCGCACAGAGTCGGACACGACTGAAGCGACTTAGCAGCAGCAGCAGCAGCAGAGCCAATAGAGGGGGACTAAGTATACAAGCCAATTCTTTGTTTCACATGAATTTACCTGGTAGACTCCTTACCTATAAACATGCCAGGTGCAAGCAAAGTTTCCCCTCTCCTTGGACATTCTACGTGTGGAATGGAGCCTTTCTCGTCTAATCTAAAGCTTTTAGAGCGCACACCTTCCTGATACAGGATAGGGAATCTTACATAGTCTGTATTCTGATCTCCATATTTGGCCTCAGCATCCTGGTAACATTTCTCAAACACATGGAGCCTTCCGCTTGCTATCACACTGGCCATAGCAGTGCTGAGATAAGCAGGGCTACTTAACCCGAAGAGCATGGAGACTGGGGATCACTGCCAGGTTTAGTGGCCATTAGCACATCTCTCTGGAAAAGCTGATGAGTGCATTAATATCACAGGAAGTTTTTTGAGTTTTTTTTTTTTTTTCCCTCCTAAAGCGCTGGTGCTACAGTCACCTGGCAAGCCTACTATTTTATCAGACCGTCCTGTTGTCTGGATATTCCTGTGTCTTGGGACTTTAATGCTGTACTTATAATGTAGGAAAGTCTGCCCTCTGCTGCAGGCTCAGGATAAGCAACCCCTTTGCCAGTTCAAAAGATATGGCTGAGGGCATATTGGAAAAAATACATACGTATGTATAGCTTTTATTTTTCTTTTTTCCTTTTGTTTCTAAATTAGCCAGCTTTGGATTTAATGGGCAGGATTCTAATACAGCATCACTCTAGGTGTTTTAAGACTACCATTCTGGACACTGCTCAGTTACTATGGAGACAGGTGCTGAAGGCACTTAGTGTGGAGGAGAAAATCACCGCTGGTGTATGGGACCAACGAGGCCACACTGGCCCCGCGGTGGAATCTAGGAGAGAGAGGCCAGGCAGGGCAGATCTCCCATCACTGCAGGGCCAGATGGGACTCAGCAGTTTTCCTGCTAAGCTGTTTTCCCTCTGGGCTGCATTTCAGGAATGCGGGGCTATCCTGGGGTGTCCAGCCGTACCACCCAGGAAGGCTGCCTCAACTCGAAGGGGGAGTGGGCTCTGACCATATTGGGCCACCGCCCTTCTACCCCCTTCTCGCAGGTTTTCAATTAACAGACAGTCACGGTCAGGTTTATGACATCAGCTCCACTCCAGATGAAGAGGAAGGGAAGCGGTTCCCTCAGAAGCCGCTGTAAATGATAGCAGATTCACAGTTGGATCCTGTTATGGAAAGTTCACTATGTTTGGCCCTCGAGAGAGTCGGGCTGGGGCTGAGCGGGTGGAACAGGAAAGAGGGCAGCAGGGTGGTCGCCTCTTCTCAGGGTAAGGAGGTGGGATGCGGGAGGGGCACACGATGCTAAGAAGCCCTACAGTCAGACATTCTTGGACCTCTGTTACCTGTACTGATGGTCCCCAGGTTCCATATTGGTAAGAATAATTCCTGGGAGCCACCAGGCAGTCCAGAAGTTTCTGCAGCTCAGCGTCTGACCAATAAAGGGAAAATTTTAATGGTTTCTTGCGGAGTCTAATGCTAGGTATATACTGTCTTTTGGAGGAAGTTCTTCCATTGATCACGTCAAAATCCTCTTTTAATCACTTTGTCAACATACAATTATTGGACACCTAGCAAGCACAAGGTCCTAAGACTATAAGTAAAGTCAATTAAATGGTGCTTCATTCTTTCCCAAGGACTTGTTTGTGATTTATCACTCTTCATCTGCCTGCCTATAGTCAATTTACTCCCCACGGTGCCTACAGCAAGTTAAATAAGATCACATAGCGAGTATATCACATACCCCCAGCCCCTGACCAAATTTTCACAGCTAAGCCTCATGTTATTTCAACTGCCACTAAAGAAATTTTAGAAAGTGAAAGTCCCTCAGTCATGTCTGACTCTTTGCAACCCCATGGATTATACATGTCCATGTATACAGTCCATGGAATTCTCCAGGCCAGAATACTGGAGTTGGTAGCCTTTCCCTTCTCCTGTGGATCTTCCCAACGCAGGGATCGAACCCAGGTCTCCTGCAATGCAGGCGGATTCTTTACCAGCTGAGACACAAGGGAAGCAATTTTAAAAGACCACCATGGTCCTTCATCCTCAGAGAAAGTACATCCCTGTCTTTGGTAGAAGAGGTGAGCACAGTGGTTCTGCTGCTCACTGGGCATGTGACATGAAGTAAGGCACTCAGCTGCTCCAAGCTTCCTTCCTTCCTCGCTCAACTGCAAAATTATGAAAAATAGTAATACCTCCATAGCCAAGGTAGGCTGAGACAATTAACTAGGTACTGTATGTAAGGTGGCAAGCATGCTCCAAGTTCAGTATGGAATAAGCCTTTAATATGCATGTGGCTAGTGTAAGTCCTGAAAAAGTAAAAACCTTGGTGAAGACACGAGCTCACGGCATACAAATGCCTAATATGACATTTCCTTGACATGAAGGAGACCCACTGAATAATTTGTTGGGCTGCTGTTGTGCAGACATTAGGCAGGAAGATGTTTGTTGAAGATGATGGTGTCATATAGTCACCTGCTCTTCATGTGTAAGATACTTAATACTAAATACCAGGTTGGGACTCGAGACTCTTGGCAGGAAAGGTCATACCTGTGCTAAAGAACCCAAGCCCTTTTAGATGATACCTGGTGAAAGTGGAATCTACAGAGATGGATCCCAAGACTTTTGACCATTCCTAGATATCTTCTTTCATTGTTTTAATAAAACCACTCAAGAAACTCAGTACAATGCACTATTAGTATTCAGGAAACTAGCAGAGACTAGAGAGTGAGGGGAGGAAAGGTTTCCCAGCGTGCTGGCCTGAAAGTCATCACATTCCAGCAAGTCTCTAATTTAACTGCATTGAAAGAAACAGACGGGACCAGGGATATACCCTTTGGAATGCTCCTCTACAATGTCTGCTAAACCAGTGAAGTAGGTATGAAACAGTCAATACTTTCTTCTTGAGTCTTTATTAATGGGTGAGTCTCTTAACATACAAACAGAAATCCATACAGTAGTGTCGCAGAGTGACTACTTTGAGTAACAAAAGAAAAGTCAACGGGCTGTTGCATAGATAAAACAGGTCAAAGACAATGAGTAAACTTCAGAATGATGACCCTAAATCCACTTTCTCTTTTCTCTTGGTAAAAGAATGCTGGATTCCCTGGTGGTCCAGTGGTTAAGAATCCAGCTTGCAATGCTGGAAGTACCAGTTTGATCCCTGGTCCAGGAAGATCCCATATACTGCGAGGCAACCAAGCCTGGGCACCACAACTACTGAGCTCATGCGCTAGAGCCCAAGAGTGACAGCTACTGAGCCCAACAACTCCTGAAGCCCATGCAACTCGAGCTCACGCTCAGCAACAAGGGAAGCCACCAGAACAAGAAGCCCCTGCACTGCACCCAGAGAGCAGCCCCCAACTGCCACAACCAGAGAGAGTCCGCACAACAAAGGCCCAGTGTAGCCAAAAACACAGATACATGAATACTTTTAAAAGTTAAAAAAAAAAAAAGAAAAACCTTATTACTCAGCTAGAGAATAGACCTCCATTAGGAAGACACCTGAGCCGTGGACCACCACCACTCATCCCCCACATATTTCAGGGAAATCTCTTTGGTTTTCCCTACAGGGAATCCCCATGGACCTCACACTCAGGAAATGCAGTTCCCGTGATGGCAAGACCATCCTGGTTCAGAGGGAAGCCAATGAATGACCTGAGTATGTGAAGGAGACCCACAACTCTCCAGGACATGGTGAGTAGCTCAGGATTGGGGACATAACTCATACCAACCCAAATGAGACTCAATCTGGATGCTTTCTTGGATTTATCTGGAAAAAGTAGCTCTCTGTCTACTACATCACTAAGGCAGGAGGGGAACTTGAGCTCCTGGCAGCCAGCTCTGCCACTGCTTGGAGAGAGCCTTCCCGAGAAGGAAGCCAGTGCAGGGAAGGCAGAGAAAAGACATGAAGAGAGTGCTGAAAGCACGGTGTACGTGCCTGGATCAAGCTTCACCTGCAACCTTTATACTCTTGGGTGTTTCATGTACCAACACATTCTCTCCGCATTACCCTCCTTCTCTTTTTAAAGATTTTTTTTTTAAGCTGTCTTAGGTTTCAAGCGTAAGTAGTCATCAGTTTCAACCTGTATATATTTAGTGTCTTTTTTTTTTTTTAATGAACCATCTTTTTAAAGTACATTTTAAATGAAGTGTTCACAAACTCTGGTACTTTAATGACTATTTAGAAACTTGTGATTTGTAAAACACCTCACTGCTAATCAAGATAGTCCACTGTGTTTGAGCATGGCTGACCCTCTGTACCTGCTTTTCCTGAGAGGACATATGTGTGGCCATGGAATCTGAGGGCAACTGATAAAGCACTAAACCCTCAAACCTCTGACTCCCAGGTCCGATCTCCCCTCTCCCTTGGGATCTGGCCTGGGATGGATCCCAGGTCCCCCAGCCCACTCCTTCTTCCCCTTCGTGAGGATCTCGTTACTGGGGCTGAAGCATCGGATATGGCATTTGTTAGTGTATCTATAAACTGTAACTTCCTTTGAAAATGTGATTAACGAATTGCAAACGGTTTCCAAAGGTTTATAAACAGATACTTTGAGAGCCACGGGTAGGTTTGTAGTTTTTGGTGCCTGTTTTATGAAAAAAATATGTGGGGGAGAATTTAATAAGGAAAGATATTCTGTGCTATGAAATACTTTGAGGTGGAGTTTCAAATAAAGGCCAGATGTGGTGAACACACCAAACCAGCCTGTGGCCTAGAAGGACGGGGAAAGAAGGGCACCCATCTGAGGAGCCAGCCAGAACCATCAGGGGTCTGCCGTAAGTTCCAGAACCTTCCTGGCTGCGTTGAACTGTCTGGATGTGAGTGCCCCTTTGTGTTAGTGCAGATAGGCTGCGGAAGATTGGCTAAGGTGATGGCCATGTTCGTGTGGGTCTGAACGAAACAAGAATGCCTTTGCTTTTCTGTGTTCTTTTGGGAAAGACTAAAGGAAGTCAGTTACACACATCCATGCAGCCTTTGTGAAACAAATATTATGTGTGCTAATAATTGATAAACAGTTCGTGCTGCTCCACGCTGCCAACAGGAAGGAAGGAGATGGGGGTGAGAGGCCCATAACTGGAGAGGAAGAAGCCTTGCCCAAAGCTGTGCCATCTGGAGAAGGAGTGTGGCCAGGGCCTGGGAGCCAGCCTTGTCTGGGAAAATGTTTCTCTCTGGAGGCAGTCATGGTCCTCAGCTGGTGGATACCTTCACCACCTCCTCTGAGGCCCTGGGTTTCCTCTTGCCTTAGAGGCTAAGTGGCCGTTTGAGAAGGAACAGCGACACGCCTTTCTCTCCTCCACGTACGAGAGAGGATGACCCAGCGGCCACTGGGCACTTCACTCCTTCACTCCTCATTCATTCATTTGTCCATTCACATACCCAAAACTACTGTTCAGTTCAGTTCAGTCACTCAGTCATGTCCGACTCTTTGTGACCCCATGAACCGCAGCACGCCAGGCCTCCCTGTCCATCACCAACTGCCAGAGTCCACACAAACCCATGTCCATTGAGTCAGTGATACCATTCAACCATCTCATCCTCTGTCATCCCCTTCTCCTCCCACCCTCAATCTTTCCCAGTATCAGGGTCTTTTCAAAATACTGTTGGACATTGATTATTCATCAGGCCTCGAGCCAGGCCCAGGTGAGCCTTAGGAAAGAACTCAGTCAGAAGCTGTCTGTGAAGGATCACCCTCTGCTCTCCAATTGCAGGTCACAATTCACCAGGCAAGTTAGGAGAACAGGGAAAAGTCAGGGCCCCAGAGGGAGACTGTGGTTTGAACCAGGTCTGCACCTATAGGCTGTGTGCCCAGGGCTGGCCTGCATTTCTCCCAGCACACCGTGCTCCTTTGCAGGATGGAGGTAAGATCATTCAACACATGGGGCTGCCATGACGAACAAATGGGCATAGATACGGTTGAGCACAGCAAACATCCTGACAAGCAGAGTTGGGACAACACGCCACTGGGTCAGCAGTGGGAAGTGCTCATGAGACAGGGGAGCCCACCTCATCACGCCTGTCCCTAGAGACGACCTTCACAGGGTAAAATGGTTCTTCACAGTTTAGTGAAAGTCGCTCAGTTGTGTCCAACTCTTTGCAACCCCATGGACTGTATAGAATTCTCCAGTCCAGAATATTGGAGTGGGTAGCCTTTCTCTTTTACAAGGAATCTTCCCAACCCAGCGATCAAACCCAGGTCTCTCTCACTGCAGGTGGATTCTTTACCATCTGACCCACCAGGGAAGCCCCTTCACAGTATGGCTGTTTACCAATTTTTCTAGTCCTTTAAAGAGGCAGTTCAGCCTGGCTTCGGGGCCCATTCTTCCCGAGGTCAAAAGGAAGGGTCTCACACAAGGACGTGGTCCCAAGGGCAGGTGGCCAGGGGGGCCTGTGACAGAGTGACGGTCTCTCCCCCTAGAATTTGCAAACCAAGGTTTCTTACCGTCATAGCAGATCCTGCCCCAGAGGAGGTGTCCCCAGGGAAAGGGAGTTCCAGGGGTCTATACAGTCCCTGCTGAATGGGCTACAGTCTAAACAGAGCATTTTTTGAGCACCCACCCACCCCCACCCCCTGCTGACTCGCCCTGGTTATACATGTAACAACAGTTCATTGTAGAAATTTGAAAATAATGAAAAGTGTAAGAAATGAAAAAAGATTGTCCTCACTACCACAAGCCAGGAATCACCAGGGGACACTCTATTACCTTTCCCAAAGGACAAGTATTTTGACGCGGTTACTGTTTTCAGTTTCCTAAGTTCATTGTTTCTCCAACAAGAATTTATAAAATGTAGCAACCAATCTGTTATGCTTTCCAAGTGACTGCGTTCAGGAAAAACAAAAACAAAAACAAATTTGTTTCTTTTCTGCTGGCTAGCTTCCCTCTCAACTCCCTATCATTCTTCTTGAAGAGGGCATGTTTCCTGGGCCAGGTATGGTGCTGAGTGCTATACCTATCTCCTGCTAATTCTCACAGCTCCACGGGAGGAGTAACACAGAGACCAGGCATGCTGGTCATACAGTGGCAAGGCTAACCGGCAGGGAGACAGGGACTCCTCCCCAACTCTTCACCACCCTCTGCACTGCCTTCCTTACGTGCTCCCTTCTCACCAACTCCGGGCAGCCACTGACAGGACTTCATGTAGCTGGCACGTGAACGGCTGCAGAACCGCCTTGGGAGTCCAATCCCATGGGCCATGCATGTCTCTGTTAACAGCCGACTCACAGGGGCTGCCTTGAAACTAACAGTGATGGCCATGGGTGTGAGAATCAGCTTTAGGTTAAGAACAAGTACAATATCATGCCACATGTCCAATGTATGATATCATATTCACATGATGCCTAACAAGCAATATCCAACTCAAGGCCTCAGAGAAGGTGGTAGTACCTGATGGTATTGATAAAGGATTTCCATCAGAAGTGTGACCCTTTGGTTGTACAATCACACAACAGCTCAGAGAAGACACATGGTTGGATGTCATAGGCCCTATGGCAGAAGAGAAATTCCAATGAGCGTGTTCAGAGCTGAACTCCTTCATGTTCCTGGGAAGATGAGACAACCAGATATACCGAGGGAAACAGGGCCACGGGGGTGAGTAAAGGCAGTCAGAGAGTGCGAGAGAGGCAACAAGGGCATGTTGAGACAACAAGCTTTTCCCTTTTCCTAAAAGGTACCCTGCTCTTATTAATTAATGTTTTTAAGTGTCTCAAAGATGAAAAGTTCTACTTGCTCTTCTAGTGTGATTACAAAATCCTTTTGATCACTCTAAAACTGTAACAGCACTGGTTTTTTTTTTTTTTTTTAAAAACAACAATTAGCCGGCCGCTTTGAAAACCCAGCTGACCTTTATCTTTAGTGTCCTCTGAATCACTGGGAATGAGTCACATGCTGTGTGTGGGGAGGAAGTAGCCAGCCCCACCATCATCGCTTCTGCAGGTCAAATGTGGCTGACTACCCAGTGGGCTGGATTTAAATTCTCCTTATCAAAAAGCCAGGCTGTCTTGTAATAGTTAAGTTAGTCATAAAAATGAACATCATGCTGAGTGGTTGGAGCAGGAAGAACATTTGTGCCAGCAAAGGAACAGGGACTAGGGGACTCTGATGGAAAACAGAGAGGTATCTTCAGGTCCGCTGACTCAGGTGAGAGGGTGATGCTGAGGAAAGACCACCTCTCCACAGAGAAGAAAGAAGGGTGTACATGAAGGCTACACACAAGATAAAGATGCATGTGGGAACCTAGAAGATGGCTAATCTGATAGGTTAGGACATTTCTGAGACAATGCTCTCAGAAAGCTTCCTGGCCAAAGGTTAGATGTAAGGCAGGCTTAACAATGAATTTCAAAATTCAGAAAGACTTGCACTGAATTCTTGAGCATGGAAACGTGCCATACCCCAAACCTGATTTTATATAAAGACTTCAGAGACCACTGAGTAATTAGGAGATAACATCTAGGGTAAGAAGAGGACCTCTATAATTTGAGAATATGTCTGTGGCTTTTGACAAGCAACTTTTTTTTTTTTTTTTTTGGCATTTACAGAACTTTATTTGGCATTATTCCTTTGAGAAGTTAATTACATATCAAAAGACTCTTGGGTATGTGGAACCTGTCAGACCATTTTGAACATGGGGTACAATTAGGCACTGCGAATTAATTCCAGTTTCAAAACAGCAAAGACAATGAATTTCCTTATTCACTCAAGTAATATCACGAATTGGTATCAAGCAGTGCTGCAATGCAGTGAGGTGTCAGTCTTAAATGATGCTACGGCTCACCACTCACCATGGGGTGAGCTCTCTGTGCCGCTGGCTTGTCTGCTTCCTCTGTAACATTCCTAGTGTCTGCAACCAGCTCAGTCACCGTGGAAAAAACCCTAGTCTCATCCCTTGTTGGAGGGATGTATTCAGAACAGATATCTTTCATTTTCAAGGTCTTTGTGTTTATTGACATGAAGGAAAATATTCTGCAAGTGAAGTAAAAAGGAGACACAAGAGAGGGAAAGGAATCGTTCCTCCCAAGCTAGCTGCCATTACTGTTGCCTCGGGTATATGCCTTATGCAAGCAATGGCATCATCCTATGTCACACTGCTGAGCCTTCATCGTACGTGCATGTGTGAATGTTTGTGTGTAATTTGGGGAGCTGCTTGGCAGGGGAGCTTTATTTTGTTTTTGCTTTTTTTTTTTTTTCTGCTAGATTTTGAAGGATACTTGTGAAGAAGGAAAAGACATGTAGAAATCCATTTCTGTGGCCACATCTTCCATGGAAGTTTCTCTGATCCTTCCAGCTAGAGTCTCTCTTCTCACTCAGGAGGGCTCCTGTTCTGCACTTCCCTGAGGACACAGCACTTTGCAGCATTAAATGCATGTGACCATCTTTTCCACTTACCTCCTCTCTATCTTAGCCATGTCCTAACACCAAATTCTGGAGAAGGCAATGGCACCCCACTCCAGTACTCTTGCCTGGAAAATCCCATGGATGGAGGAGCCTGGTGGGCTGCAGTCCATGGGGTCGCTAAGAGTCAGACACAACTGAGCGACTTCACTTTCACTTTTCACTTTCTTGCACTGGAGAAGGAAATGGCACCCCACTCCAGTGTTCTTGCCTGGAGAATCCCAGGGACGGGGGAGCCCGGTGGGCTGTCGTCTATGGGGTTGCACAGAGTTGGACATGACTGAAGTGACTTAGCAGCAGCAACACCAAATTCAATAGTCTCATCCACCACTGGTCCACCCAGCCCACTGGACTGGTGACTGAGCAAAATGTTTAGTTTTAATTTTTTTGTATGTGATTCTCAATTATACTGACATATATTTTTAAAAGTGTTTCTGGATGTATGGTGGTTTGAATAGGCCCAACAGACCTCTAATGTTGTTCATAACTTATAGGAAAACCAAAGGTCCCCCGTAAGGCTGACTAAGTCCTCTCATATTTGCCTGTGATCATGGAGACAAGGGTAAAGGCTGGAATAGACGATTATAATAGAGGAAGAGGCCAGTGGGCCAGGCAAAGCAGCCAGATTCATCCACTGCTTCTAGCGAGTGTCTCCTAGAACTGCGGGCATCTTCCTATCCCTCTCATGTTCAGCTTGGTGCCGGTCACCACGATACCTCCCCCTTAATGACGGTGCATCTCTCCCAAGCACCCCTGCCTGGATGGACTCCATTGTTCAGTACATTTTCCCAAGTCCAGCCAGGGAGGCTCATCTGTAACCCTACATAGTACCATTCAGCCTTCAATCCTTGTCACGTCTCATGCCCTGCAGGACGATGTTCAACATTCCAGAGTGCCAGACATCCCCATCACACCGCCTCTGCTTGCTCCTCTGGCCTCTCACTCTGTACTCTCCAGCTAGACTGTGCTGACTCCTAAAAGCGTCATTGTCATTCCTGCCATCAGGCCTCTGCACATGCCACTCCACCTGCTCCCAATACACTCCAACCAAACTCAGAGTCCAGTGGTCATTCAGCACCCAGCCAAGACATCAGCTCCTCTGGAAAGTCACACTGGCCTGGCTCCAAGGGATTTTCCAGGCAAAAGTACTGGAGTGGGTTGCCATTGAGTACATCATGTGAAATGCTGGGCTGGATGAAACACAAGCTGGAATCAAGATTGCTGGGAGAAATATCAATCACCTCAGATACGCAGATGACACCACCCTTATGGCAGAAAGGGAAGAGGAACTAAAAAGTCTCTCAATGAAGGTGAAAGAGGAGAGTGAAAAAGTTGGCTTAAAACTCAGCATTCAAAAAAGGAAGATCATGGCATCTGCTCCCATCCCTTCATGCCAAATAGATGGGGAAACAATGGAAATAGTGTCACTGCAGATGGTGACTGCAGCAACAAAATTAAAGGACGCTTGCTCCTTGGAAGAAAAGCTGTGACCAACCTAGACAGCATATGGAAAAGCAGAGACATTACTCTGCCAACAGAGGTCCATCTGGTCAAAGCTATGGTCTTTCCAGTAGTCACGTATGGATGTGAGAGCTGGACTATAAAGAAAGCTGAGCACCGCAGAATTGATGCTTTTGAAGTGTGGTGTTGGAGAAGACTCTTGAGGGTCCCCTGGACTGCAAAGAGATCAAACCAGTCCATTAAAGGAAATCAGTCCTGAATATTCACTGGAAGGACTGATGTTGAAGCTGAAGCTCCAATGCTTTTGCCACCTGTTGCAAAGAGCTGAATCAATAGAAAAGACCCTGATGCTGGGGAAGAGTGAAGGCAAGAAGAGAAGGGGATGGCAGAGGATGAGATCATTGGATGGCTCACTGACTCAATGGAAATGAGTTTCAGCAAGCTCTGGGGGACGGTAAAGGACAGAGAAGCCTAGCATGGTATAGGCCATGGTGTCACAAAGAGTCAGACATGACTGAGCAACTGGACAACTTATTCAGCATCAAACCTGCAATGCCTAAGAGAGTACTCATCAAAGAGTAGATTCTTCATGAATATTTGAGGAATGAGTAAACAGAGTGAATGAGCAAATTATAATGGGTCTTTACTTAATAAGCATGTATAACACCTACCATATGCCTGGCCTATTCTAGGTATTTTGTGAACATGAACTCAGTTAATCCTCATAGTAATTCCATGCAGTAGACACTATTTTTGTCCTCATTTTTCAGTGGAGGAAACTGAATGGAAGGAGGTTGAGTAACTTGTCCACGGTCACACAGCTGACAGCAGCAGAGCTGAAGTTGACCCTGGACACAAAGCCTCAGGCATTATTCTGCTCCATGGAGAAGTGTGTACCAGTGAACCTCCCATATATAAACCTGAGGTTGCTGCTGGGTGCCTGCCTGGGATGTGTCCTTCTAGGGCACAGTAAGTTGATGATGGCAAAGTGACCTGTGGCTGTCCTCAACCAGCTCCCTGGAACTCCACCTTGAGTAGAGCTGAGTTTCAAATTATTACCTCTCAAAGGAAACTTTCCATGAAATATATATGAAAGTACTATTTATACTTGTATTTGAACTTGGAAGAAATAGGTATTAGTTAAAGGCATCCAATCCACAGTATTCTCAAACTTGCTGCAGTACTGGGAGTCAAATAAACAGCTTTACCTGTCCCAGTCACACCCAGACTCTCTTCCTGGAGCGTAGGAAGAAACTTGGAAACTCCAGAGGAGGCTATTTGGGGCAAGGAGCAGGCAGCTGAGAGAAATAGAATATTTCAACTGATTCTAATACCCAGGATATACTTCTGAAATCTCTATGGTTCTATGTTGGGGAGAGGGGACAGTACTCCGTGTATAATGCCTGTCAGCTTCTGAATGTCCCAGATAAAGGATTTTTCTCCTCTTTCCTCTGTTTATCCTTCCCAATCCCAGGAAATTAAGCCTGTCTCACTGGGCACTTCTTTCTTTTGGGGTACATTTCTGCCAAGTGGGGTCCTTGTTTATTTAAATCTGCCTTGAGCATTCCTAGCAGAGGGTTCTTCGGGCTTTTGATTTAATTTGGAGTGAGTGTGTGTGAGTGTCTGTGTGTGTGTGTGTGTGTGTTCCTTTCAGACATGTCCTAAATTTGTCTCCTGCGGAGTCTGGCCTCTGCTGTGCCTGTGGTAAGTTGTGTGCCTCTATCTGTGGGATGTTGGTTTTGTAGTCACTGGGTCCAAAAAGAAGCCATTGTGACAATGATGAATGTCCCCTGACTTGCTCCGCAGGTGGTCTCTGTCCTTCCAGGGACAGACAGACACACAAAGCATCAAATTTCAGACTTGAACCCAGAGCTCCCTGGGGCGTGGCTGGCAGGCCAGCCTGTCATTTGGGATTTCTGGCCCTGGCCAGCTGAGGCACAAAAGCACTCGATCTTACGAAATCCCCAGCCACAAGCCAAAGAAATGCCAGCTATTGGTATGTTTGTGGGAGTGGGGGTGGGGTCACCCAGGTCCTGTCCCAAAGAGAAAGGGGTAAGTGAGAATAACGATCAGCAAAAGCCCTGACAGGCTTAGCCAAACTGAATATCTCAAATGCATTCGTGTTTCCCTTTGCCCTGAAAACATCCACAGAGTACATGGAAATGGCAGCTGGGAGGTGTTCAGAAACACACGTGGCCTGTCACATGATTATAAAAGTTGAGTGAAGCGCGTAATGGTCTGGGCACCTCCTCAAAGAAGGGCAATGGTCAGTTCGGGGGTGTGGTGGGGAGTAAATGGTTGTGCCCCAAAGCCCATGCTCTCAACCTTTTTATTTGCATTCTTTGCGTCTTATCATTTAGGATTATGTAAAAATGACAGCTGCTTATAATTATTTGGAGGTTTGAGTTGCAATAATTAAAAACATCTGCCTTTATCTTACCGCTACCAGACTTAACCCCTCAAGGTTGGGTCTACTGAACTTCAAAGAGGGAAGCAAAAAATAAAAGAAAACTCCACACATTACTAACAAATTTCTAGTGATTCATTTAAATGTATAACCAGCTATTCCAACAGCCTTCAAACCTTTAATTATCTTTTAAATATATATAATTTGGGACTGCTAATTAGATAGCAATTTAATGCTCTCATGGGGATTCAGATGCACTGTCTTTCTAAAATGTAAACTCGCCGAGGCATCATCATTGGCATTCAAATGACTGAATTCTTCAGTTATTCAAATGAGTGTGGGCACTTACACTGTTGAATCATTTGAATATTCTGCAGTCAGCTCAAGCTGCAGGTTTTACAGGGCTCCTCAGTACATTGAGGGTAAGGCTAGGTTTCTCCCAGTCCAACTCTCTGGAGAGAAACCAGTCTGACTCCTCCCCGGGGAAGCCTAACCTCACTCACCAGCCCAGTCTGGCCTTCTCTTGGATGCAGAGGGCTCTGTTTGCCTGTTTTAAGGAGGAACAAACTTTCCTGGAATTTACAGTTATAAAAGCTTTAATGCTCACTTCCCAGCATTCTTTATGCTGGCCCGCCTGCTATTGTCTGGACAGTTAACATTTTAATTAATAACTCGCTCCCTACAACAGGCTGTTGCAGATGGAGGAGGTGAGGGTTTCACTCTGCTTTGAGCTTCCACTTCCTGTGTATTCCTACCCCCATGGAGATGGTCCTTTAAATTATATAAAGATGTGCATCACATGGAGAGAAGCAATTGATCAATTAGATGACACTGGACAATGATGGAAGCCAGCTCTCCCATCTCAGCCTCACAATGTGGCTAGGCTTTGCATTCCTGAGTCCAGGCTAGTAGCTAGCAGCTGACACTCATTTCCCCCATGAGGGGAAGGAGGTGCAGACAAATCTATAGGAATTTTTAAGAGATCATTATTCAACACATTGCCTGTAATTACATTTTGATGAGCCTTTTATTGCTAATTCATCATCCAAGATGGGGCACTCTAGATATGAAATTAATCTAGTAAAACAAAGGTCACAGTGTGTCCAGTGTAAAGAAAAGCTCTGTCCTCATCAAATCCTTTTGCCAAACAATAAAGCAGCAGAGAATCCTATCTCTAAACCAAATTCCCTTAAAGTGCCTTCTCCATTATTAACAGCATAAAGCCAACACTCCCTGGTGCTTCTCAGTGCAAGCAGGCTGATGTGAGGTGAATACATGCGCAGCTCCCTGAAACAGAATGGGAAATGTGCCTGATCCCAACACTTTAAAGCAAAGGTCTATATGCACACAGAACTGTATCTGAAGCAAATCTATTTTTGCAGAGATGTACCAGTCCACTGGGATCGTGGCGAGACTTTCCTCTGAAGTAGATCCTAAGGCCAGGATTTAAGGGCAAAGTTTTTACTTTGCCAGGAAATGCTGTAGGAACACAGCAAAGTGACCGAGAGACAGAGACCACAAGCAGGCAGCCAACACAAGCTGCATCACGGAGCATGTGGGCACGCTGGGCACCGCAAGCTGAATCCCACTGCAGGGGTCCGGGAGCCACTGTGCAGCAGGTGCCTGCAGGGAGCCCACCGGGAGCTGGGAGTGCTCATCAGTTTTTGGTGGAAGGATGCTGATTCCCCGGCACCCCTTGCCCACTGTGCGCTTGAAAGGAGTGAGTTCCAGAAGTCACAGAAAGTCTTCACTAGGGTTTTGGCAGCTGCAAGCCAGGCTGGAACCCACGGAGGTGAGGGCTGAGGGGGCCTGGGTGGGCCATCCACAGAACTACTTCACTAAGCATGTTTCCAAACAGGAATTTACCAACAAAACCTCAAGGCACTTTGCCTTGGTCTTTGGAATTCTGTTCTGAATCTACTCACAGATTCCAGACACATCTTAAGTCTCCCCGTGCCTCAGGGTCTTTGCATACATGGTTCCCTCAGCCTAAACTAGTCTCTATTATCTTGGCACAGCAAGTTCTTTTCCCCCCTCAGGGCTATAGGGTTCAGCTTAAAAAAGAAGGGTTCCCCTTGACCATTCAACTAAAAGCAGGGCATGTCCCTAGCCTATTGTCTCAGATCCTTCCTTCCTTTGGAGAAGTTATCCAAAATGGGCTAATACTCTTTATTTGCTTACTTATGAGCCTAAAACCAACATACCGTATCCATGACCCCATGAAGGGGGAGTTGTGCCGGCTTTGCTTTTATCCCTCGATCTCCAGCATATAAAGGAGTGCCTGGCACAGAAGAGGTGTTCGGTAACACATGCCAGATGAGAGAAGGAAAGGTGAGAGGGAAGGTGGGCTCCAGCAACGCAAGAAGGAGCAAGCTGCACCTCTCGTGTCTGAAGGGTCTTCTGTTGTTTCCACATGTGCTGGATTGGATCACAGCCTGTGGGCTGAGGCTTACAGGCTGCAGACTAGCTCCCTGCAGAGTTCTTGAGCCACCCCTGTCACAGCTAGACACCACGTCCTTTTACAAATTCTTTCTTGCCAGTATTCCCACTCTGGTGCTTAATAATATACTGCGGCATTGTGTAATCAATTACCTATCTGTGGGTCTTCTCTCCTGTTTATTATTCCACTTCCTCTTCTAGGTATTTTACCAGGCCCTGGACATGCAAGGGTGGGATTAGTGTATTCAGGCCCTTGCAGTGCGTGAGGGGACAGGCGTGTCGAGGGAGTTCTGTGATGTAGCATGGAGCCCAAATTCAAAGACCTGTGCAGGAAGTCTGGTGGGACGAGGGCATAGGGTGGTGTGGGGAGGAGGGTTTCAGGGGTGGGAGTGGGAGACAGGGAGGGAGGACAGACTGTGTGCTCCCTGAGAGCAGGGCTCAGAGCCACCCCAGCAACGGCTCCCAGCCTTGGGGATCCACAACTGCATCAGCCAGGCTGCTCTGCTTGTAAGCAACAGATACCAATTCTTAATCACTTGAGCAAAAGAGGAATTTAATAAAAGCGTATATGGAAGCTCTCAGTTCCCACCACAATGTGAGATTAATGAATATGAGTAAATGAATAAATAAATAAAGGACAGGATGGAGGGCCTTTTCCTCTTGCCTTTTGTTTTTCTTCCTTCCTCCCTCTATCTTTTTCCTTTTAATTCTTCCTCTTTTCTTCCATTCTTCCTTCACCCCTTTCTTCTTTTTCCTTTATTTATTTCCCCCCCCGCCCCCCCCCCCTGCCTTTTTTTTTCTAGTAAACACTCAAGAGAAACAAACCTTCCATCTACTCTTACCTTTGTATCAGTCAGGACCCCAGCAGGAAGCATATGGCACGGTCAAGCTGGCTAATTAAGGAAGTTTTCATAAAGAACCTATTGTACCAGCGGGGCAGGTGTAGGGAACTATAAGAAATGGTGTAGTACCCTGGAGTCACAAGCAGGGGGGCCCTTCTCTTCCACTCTGCATGAAGGGAGAGAGGAAGGAACAATCACAGCAGCCCACAGAGAACAAAAGGCTACTGTGGCTTTCGACTGGGTGCAGCCAGTGCCAGGGGACACGGGGCTGAATATACAGTCCCCTGCACTCTCCTCTCATTTCTTCTGGGTGTGAGTCCCCACCAGCTAAACTCCATCCAAGGCCAAGATCAAAGATGCCACCCTGAGTGCCATGCAGGTGGTGTGCAGGAGCAGACAGCAGAAGCCAAGGGAGGCCCAGCAGCCCAACTCTCATTTTATAAAAGAACCTTATAACTCTGCTTTGGAACTAAGGAAGTCTGTTCAATTGAGTAGGTTTAACTTGATGAAAAATGACACTGTTCATAGTTGTCTTTTTTTTTTTTTTCCTCTGAAGACTGATTCAAATTTGCTTTCTGACTGACACAGTACTTGGCCTAGGCATCAGTTAATCTCTCTAAAACAAGAACTAACACACGGGATACTATGAAGACTTAATGAGGCAAAACACACAAAGATGATAAGCACATAGCATGGTTCTTAAAACTTTAAGTAACAGCTGCACTGTCACTGCTAACCCACTCTCTGCTAAATCCTATCTATGCCCTAGGTGCCCTTGTACACACCCGGGCACAGAACTTGGGGACCAAGCGGCTACAGAGTTCTTGAGGTTTGCAGGACAGAAAGGCAGGCACCCCTCTAACCTGCTTCATCCTGAAGCTCACGAGATGTAAGCATTCCTTGCTCAGGGCTTCCACTCAAGTGTCCAGACTGGGGCGGCTCCAACCGTTGCTCTCAACATTTCATCAAGAGAAAAGCATGTGAGGCTCTGTTTTCTCTTTCACCAAACGATGTATTTCAAAAATACCAGGCTCGCTCCATGGGGGTCACACAGTCTTGTTTATTTTTTCTCTAAGAACACACTCCTCTGAGCAGATACATTTACTAAGCATCCGATGATTCTTTCTTTTAAAATAAAACGGGATGGATTCAGACCCGACATGAAAGGATTGTGTTTTGAGGATGTGCGCAGGGAGCGGGCACACGGCGGTGCCCGTGCGCCACCTACTGGCCAGCCTCGTTCAGTTCCCAGCAGTCTGAGCAGAGAATAGAGCTGGAGACTGGAGATGGGATTCCAGTCTTAGAAGCCACAGAGTTGTATAAACGATGACAGGTTCCCACCCGCTACACCCCAGCAGCTTGGGGCCAGCAGAATGCATGGTTCTGAGACCAGAGACAGAAGTCAGATGAGGACAGAGATCTCAGGAAGTGTGTGGGACCCCTGCTGAGTCTGGAAAGAAATGTCCCTCACAGTAGGCTGTGGAGGAAGTCGGTGTGCATGCCACCTCCTCTGGGAAGCCCTCCAGCATCTCATGGTACCCTTCCTCAAGAAAAGCAGATGCCTGCCCCGCAAGCACATATCTCTTCCTGGACTCTAGCAATGAGCTCCTTGTGGGCAGAGATGCTGTTCTACCTGCTTCTCTGTCTCCATCAGCTAGCACAGTGCCTGACTTTAGGAACATCTCATGAATGTTTGCAGTCCAGCAGAGGCAGGGGTGGAAAGAAAGGAGGACTTGATCAATTACATGAGATTCAAATTTTGCATGTGATGAAGCAGAGACTCAGTAAGTGTTTGATGGGTAAACATGTGGCACCTATACTTCTCATTTACTGTAGAAAATTGGTACCCAGATATTTAGTCATCAGCATCCTTCAAACGCCATCAAAATCTACCAAGAAATATCTGTCAACTACTCCCTCGGTGCAGCAGCAAAGTCACAGGAACTCACAAGGGATGGTGCAGGAGAGGCTGAACACACAGACCTTTCCCAAGAGTGATAAGTGATCGGAGGAAACTCAAATACGGGATGTGATGGGGAGTGAGGGAGGTGTGTGGCTCCTTTGGTCAGAGAGCAGGGAAGCTTCTCTGTGGAGGTAGCATTGAGATGAGATATGGAAGGTGGGACAAAAGCAGTCACAGGTGTGTCGGGAACAAGATTACAGGCAGAGGGAAGAGGAGGCACAGGAATTTGGACCAGAGAGGAGCTTGGGGCTTTTGAGGGATGGACAAAAGGGCTGGAGTAGACTGAAGGAGGGGTGAGCACAGCGGGCAGCCACACCACTCTGGCCAGAGAGGTCAAGTCAGATATGGTAGGGAGCTAGGGCCATGGCCCAGAGTTTGGGTTTTACTCTAGATGCCAAGAAAAGCCAGATCAACTGAGTGATGCCTGTGAAAGCCCACCTTGACTGCTAAGAGCAAAATTCTGGGGTGAAGGGGGTACAAAAACAGGTGTCCAGAGCAGGGCTGAAACCCATGTTCAATAGCAAAAAGGTATGGAGAAACGAAGCGGCTGGGCATCCGTAAGAACAAAGAAATGGAATCAACATTTGCAGTGGGATGGGGACAGTCAAGGAGTCCATAGGGACTGACTGGTGACATCAGGCAGAACTCGGGCTCTGGAAACAGCAAGAACACTGACTTCCAGAGGGAGTGGAGAGATTCCATAACAGGACTCGTTGGAGAGTTCAGCTGAGTTTGACAGAACAACAGAAATGGCTGGGGTCTGATGGAGATAGCCTGACGGCTCAGGCTTCCCCTCCCCCCACTGGCCTGGGCTGCACAGCTTGGTCACCTATTTCCTTTCCTTACTAGAAAGTGTTAACTTACACAGGCACCTCATGATTGCGGCTCACATGACATTCTTCCTGGACAGCACTAGTCTAGGCAGAATCTCACTGTAATTGCCTTGTGATGACCCTGTTATTCATCCACATGGCTGCAAGGATCAGGTTCCCACTCTGCTTCCCATTTCCTGAGAATCAACCAATAAGAAGAGTGAATTTAGTGCATCTAAACTGATCTAGCGGCTCCTGGTTCTGACTCTCTCAAGTCATTTAACTACTTGACTGCTTGGTGCCTCAGATTCCTGTCTGTAACATGAGGATGTGCACTGCCTCACGGAGATGTTCCTGGCACCCTTGGTTGTCTACAATCTGACTCCAGATGGCCTTCCAGACCCACCTTCCACACAGGCCTGGCGTCACGCACACCCTTTCTCTGAGCCTTTCCATTGCTTCTGCATCCTAAGCTTGCTATTGAATTAGTTAATGATCGAAAGCTTTAACCATTTAAAACACTCTGAGCAGTGTCTGTCACACAAAAAGTAATCAACAGATGTGAAACAAAGTTTACTAAGACCAACAACAATAACAGATACAAAAAATGCGTTTTCCCTAGTTGTATCTATGGTTACTTCTCCACCCCACATAAAAAATCTTATCCACCCTATTTGATTTTGAGCTCTCTGTGTTGGAGCACTTCTCCGCAGCCACTCTGGGCAGCTTGCTTAGCCCTAGAACATAGTAGCCGTCTAGCCAATATTGAGGGAAGGGACTGAGGGTTTTCCCCATCTCATCTACCATTAGCCCAGTGGCCTATGTGACTGGCTAATTTTTATCCAGAATAGAAACTCTTCAGCATCCTTCCCCATCTTCTGGGCTTGCAGACACAGAGCAAACAGCTTTTGGCAAATGTCAACGTGGTTTCATGGAAACAAGTCCTAGATTTTGCCTGCCCCAGGCTCCTCTGTGGAGCCTTGCCTGTGCTGTGGCTGCTGGAAGGGAGCCTTTTTTGTGTTCTCTTGGTGGTTTGACGAGGTCCACATTCCAGGCCTCCATGGGGAAGGCAATCAACTTAGATGTCCCTTTTTTCTAAAACGGAGGGGCACATGGATTACCAAAATCTCAAAAGAAAATCAGATCATGTGAAAGGGGGTCCTTTCCTAGTTCTACTTCCTTCGATGCTCTGTCGGGCAAAAGAAAAAAGATATATTAGGGGCTCCACATTTTAAGAAAAATTCGTAAAGCTCTCAAAGAACTTTATGAGAAGAATAAAGTGCAAGAAAAATCTATCTAGACAGTAATTCTAAGTAACTATGCTTTGAAATAGTTTTAACCTGAATGTTAAAGAGGGGCAGAGATCAAGGAAAAAACTTCCAGATGTGTAATAACAACTCAAAAATCATTCCTCAAGGTCTGACTTGAATCCTTCTTGCTTCGCTATTGTCCAAGTCCCCACCCATGAGATGGGCGCAGCCCATGTGTTCCTTCAGCCCCCATTCTAACACGTGGATCCCACCATGCTGGGAACCACATAAATGTTTGTTGAATCAGCATCAGTTAGTCTACCAGAAGTCACAAGCTGGTGGCAAGGACAGAGTGATTGAGAAACACTTGGAGAAAGACTACAGAGAGCACACTTATCAACAGAAAAGTCCTGCTTGAGCAGCTTTGCCAATTAAACCAAAGCCAGTCTGCTGAGTAAGGCTCCTACATCTGAGCTGTTTTTGGAGACACTTCATGATTCACACCCAAATCATACAAGATGAAACAAAATACTGGATAAATCAAGCTAAATATTAAGTTTGGGGGGAAAATTTTATTGGACAAATTAGAAAAATATTGGTATTGTGCTTCAGGAAACCCACTTCTTTCCTCTGGCTGCAGGGGCAGAAACAACCTCAGTGGCAGATGGAGAGGGAACAGGAGTTATTTTAAGTGAGTCGGCTCCGTCCCCCATGCTGGCCACAATCTCCCACTCACACCCACTGTGCTAATCTGGCAGCCTCGGCCAGAACCGAGGGGATCATCCGTTTGTAACAAGGATCTGACTGTATGACTGGGCTTGGAGAAGGCCTGTCAGGTTGGAGCGAGGATTCCCTGCTAGAGCTGGCCAAGGAAGCTGCTGGTGGTGGTTGTCCCCAGCTGTGGGTGAGACTCTGACTGGGTCCATTTACGTCTGGTGCAGACACCGGGTTTCCGGGGAAGTGCCCTAATTACATAACATTATCCTGAAGAATCCAAAGTAACTGGAACTGCAACACTGGCTGTGGAGGATTCTTTCATTCATTCCCCTTCAAAGTCCCTCCTCTATGCTGAGTGACTGGTGGTGAAGGAGAAGGAGGGGTTGAGTTTTCTGCTTTTGTTCAGGTGAGCAAGACAGAGACAAACAAACAACTTGTACGTGCCAGAGCTGGGTTATTCCCCCATGTGGACTGATTCTTAACTGTCATACTTTAGTTACTGCAGCTGCTAGTATTTCCTCAGTGCTACTTTAAAAACAAACAGACAACAGTAACAAAACACCTCGGTTCCCTGGGCTCACGCAGAACTTCCCAGTACAGCTACTGTTGGCTTTTCTTCTAGCTCAGAGCTGACCAAGAAAAGTAAGGGTGTGACTGTGTGAGAGACAGACAGAGAGAGAGAGAGACAGAGCGAGAGAGACAGAGCGAGGGGGAGAGACCGACAGGCACAGACAGGCGTAGCTGAGGTTGCACAGACTAAGTTGATGTCAGGTTCAAAGTAGAACTGCACACAGACTGCATGATCCCAAGGACTTTGTTTCCTCGTGTGTGTGTGGATATAATCCCTCACTGATGTTTATCATAATAACCTGAACAAGGTGAATAATTAAAAATGTTCTTTAAATCCACCCCCACCCCCGCAAGCATCCACCATCACTGAGTCCTCCCAATCTTTATACCAGTCAATACAACACAAACAGGATGTCCACAGAACTACCACGGTCCCCACAATGTCCTGGGGCTTGACTGGTCACACAAGGCTCTTTACTTATATTATCCCATTTACACTGACAAGCCCAAAGTCAAATAGCTGGTTTATGATGGGACTAGGAATCAAGGATAACCTATGTACCGCTGAAGCTGAATTCCTTCCACTTCACTGCTGTCTTTTTCCCAGCAGGAAAATACAAAACTCAAGGAAGGGTTAACATCCAGTATTGATTACACAGATGGGTTAGTTCACAGAATCCTCCACAGTGGGCATCACACCAAACCTCTTCTAAATATGTCATGGCCTCAGTGTCACAGACGGAAAAAATGGGATAGATGGTCCATTGACCTGGCCACTCCTGATGTTCTTATTGTGGATCAACTTCAAAAAGCTTCATCTGGTTTGGGTCCTCAAAAGTGAGATGTGCGGCATTTGCTTGGGCCATCACATTTATGGGAATTTGACCCTAGCTGCCATTTCCAGTGAAATCATTCACTGCAATGTTTCAACAGTGAGAAGAACAGAAATGACTTGGATTTGTGAGTATTTGCACTTTCAGGAGATGATGAGTGTTGACTGGTTGGCCTGTTCTTCTAAGAGCCTTTCAGCTGCCCTCTCAGTGGCTACAGTTCTGAAGTCCATGAGATGGATTATTTGCAAACAGGCCAGGAGATGTGAAAGACCAGGAAGTCTCTGAAATGACTGCACAGATGGGAGCTGCTCACTTCCACATTATAGAGAAAGGGAAGGTACCCTGGTGACCCTTCTGACATCTGGTTCCATTTTGTTCCTTCTTTAAAAGCTGATAAATAGGAAAGTTAATTCATTCACTGGCAGAAGATCCAGGTTTGATTGCTTCATTTACTCTGATCCACTCCAACTTGGAATAAATAAGCACTAGGAGCCTATTGTCAGCCACATCAAACATGTATCTCCTACTACCCTCAACAAGCAACCCCAACCGCAGGACTTAGAAATGGGTACTGTGCTAAGCTTTTTAAACTTAAATACATTTTTAGACTTAAATATCCTTAAAAAGTTAGGTAGGTTTTTCAATCAGACTTTTCAGCAATTCTGATTTAAGTTTAGAATCAGCTAACCAGTTAATTCAATCCTTTTTTGATAAAAAACTTGTTGAAGTCAAGTATTACCTTAAGTCACATCCTGAAGCATGCATGTGGGATCCACATGATGTGGCCATGACTCCATTAATACCACGGCGATTAGAGCAAAGTTGGATGGTGATGGAGCTAAAACATGAACTTCTTCTAAACACTGATTCAAGTGAGAAACAAACTGGTCCACACGATGTTTCACAAATAAACGTTTGCATAGCAGGCACTGCTGATATTTTCTAATTTTGATGAAAGGAAAAAAGACATGTGCAGTGGATGGGTATGTGTGAGTGTGAGTGTGTGTGTGTGTGTGTGTGTGTGTGTGCGCGCGTGTGTGTACAGCTATAGGAAATGAACTATACTTTCTTAACATTCAAAAGCAGAGTTTACTATATTACTCTTTATACTTTTATATCTTTAAAATTGGCTAACCACAGACCAAAAGGGATGTCCTTTTGTCAACACACTGCAACTAGATCAGGGGGAGCAAACATGTGGTGCCCTCTCTGCCATGCCCCTCCAGAATCCACAGTGGACCAAACCTAGCTGCCCTTCAGAATCCTCCTAAACACAGTGCTCCAGGCAGCCTCTCCCCAGGGATCAGAATGGACCATGCTATTCTGGGCTGTCTTGGACTAGGCCTAACTCCACTCACTTCAAGAGAGCTAAAACGATGCTGAAAGAAAATGGTTTACATGTCAGCTCACCAAACAATGCTACTGGCTACAGCTTAGGCAGCACAAGGGGGAAAATCTCAACTGTTTCAGTGATTCCAAGGATCTTGACTCTTATTTGTCGTATCAAATGTAATTTTCAATTAGTTGGTCTCAGGACTTCTGTGGTGGTCCAATGGTTAAGAATCTGCCTGCCAATGCAGGGGACATAGGTTCGACCCCTGGTCTGGGAAGACTCCACATGTCATGGGGCAACTAAGCCCATGGGCAGCCACTACGGAAGCCCAGGCACTCTACAGCCCGACCTCCACAACAAGAGAAGCCACTGCAAGGAGAAGCCCGCGGACTGCGACCAGAGAAAGCCTGCACACAGCAAGGAAGACCTGGAAAGTGCCAACGTAAATTAATAAATAAGCAGATAGTTTTTTTTTAAGTTAGTTTCAGGCTGGAGGGTGAGAGATCATTTGTTTCATAAAGCTACCTATTACGATGTATATTTCAAACTGAACAGAGTTTAAAGTTTTTACATATATTGGCAAATGTGAAATAAATAAGTTGTAAGACATATATGGATTTATATGTAAAACATGATAGCAAATATATTTACCCTATGTTATTTGCATACTATATGTCAAAATGCTAGTTATAAACTATTAAAACAGCTTTTCACAGACAGTATTATGAATTGAGCATTTCAAGTGAAAACTGCAAAGTGTCACCACTGTAGAACTAAAGAAAACCTTTTAAAATCATAAAAGGAGAAACACAGAAATAAGTATTTCTCTTACCAGTGGTCTGAGTTCTGGATGCGTCAGGATATATCCATTATTTGTGATTGCAAAGGCATAGCCATGAATCCCTAACTGTAAGAAGAAGTGAGAAAGAAACCTTCATTAGCTTGCTCCCTGGTGAATTCACAAAGCAGAAAGCAGCCCGACATTTAGTAATTTACAGCTTAAACGTGGCATTCATAACCCTTATCAGCACAATATTTCATTAAAATGAATGCAAGGCACTGATCCTTGACATTTGGTGGAAATGAAGACCTGTCACAGGATAAGCTCAGCAAACAGCACAATTTAAAATGTCACAGACCCATGTTGGCATCCAAAGACCCCACTTTGATTTATTTAAAACTAAAACAATTATAATTTTTAAAAAGCAAGTGGCTAATGTTTCTGGAGACCCTATGTCCAAGTGAACAGAATTTTGTCAACCTGGGTGTCTTTTCTCTACCTGAGATAAGCCAAGAGGGGCCTCCCTCTGATGCACCCTAGGCTCCCAACAATTCCACACCCCCAAGGCCATCTCAAGCATGTGTTCTCCTAGGCAGTCATTTTCCGTAATTCTTCAAGGAGAAAAGTGTCCCCACCAGCCTATATAGGAGCCTGCCAACCCCTTTTACATCCTTTCGTCTTTAAATTGTGAGGCCGCCAAGCTTTTCCATGCATTCTTCCATCGACACAAAGCCTGGGTAATTTTCTATGCAGAGCCTCACTTAATTTATGTTTTCTGACTAAATAGGACTATGGGAAATAGTTTGAGAGCAATGAAATGTTTATTAGCTTTAAAAAGTATGTAATCAAATTTAACACTGCACTTATTTAAATAATAATCCCAGCTTTTTGACAATATTTCTATTACACAGTTGACTGCATCCATTGGCTACAATAAATTTACCTACAAATCATTCATGTATTAAAATGGCCTCTGGCATAAAACCCATACTGATCTCTCTCTCTGAAGAAAGAAAATGTAACCCACTTTTGCCAGAGCAGTGAAAGGGGAGAAGAAAAAAAAATCCTTTTTTCCAACGAGTTACTTCATAGTCCTGAGCCCTCACTGTTATTTTCTTTAAAATTCTCTGCTGCTCTCATTCTTGAATATGATACTATTAAATGATCCAGACAACAGAGTTTACAAACCAAGAATGACCCTGTCTGCTTGTTAGCTTAATGTCAAGGTGATATGAAATTAACTTCAGAGAATTTAACACCGGCAATTAAAAGTTTTCCTTGCGTTACAAAAAGCAAATATGCACGTGGTAGTCAAGGGCAACGGACATTTTCTTCTGGAGTTACCTTACACAGCAAGTCTTAATAAGATTCTACTTGATTGTAATGATAAAAGTATATTTCATTATGCTGTGAAAGATAAACCAGAGATTTCCTATCTTTTGAGATGTATATCGTCTCTTTTCATCTTGTCTCTTGGAAAAATGTCAGACACAGTCAACACTGCATTAATTACCTTTATTATGTCCCTGTTTAATACAGACTGAAGGGGTCAAAATGACTCAGAGAGTTTGACTTTCTCCATTAAAGGCAAAAGTGGTCTTTGGTTGGAAATTCAAACTCACGATGAGACCAAACAAATAATATTTTATAGTCAACGAATATATTCAGTGGCTTCTAATGTACATTCCTTTACTTCTTGGTTTGCCTGTAGGAAGCAACACTCAAAAGAAAGTAAAACTCCACGCATATGCCCCCGACAAGCCCCCTACTTTTCTTGTGTAGCACTTCTCAAAGTGCAATCAATTATTTGTGAGGTTGACTATAAGTAATCAAGATATCAGTCAAGGCCTTTGATTATTTAACGCCTATCTCCCTGCCAGAATATAAGTTCTGTGACAGCCAAGGTCATACCATGCAGTTATGGAGGGATGGCTAGGATGAAGGGAAGGGGGGTAAAGAAAGGAGGAAGCAGAGGAGGAGGAAGAAGAGAAGTTAACAGAAACTGAATTGAGTGCAGATCCTACAAAAGCATCCCGGGCCCTCTGCTTCTTCCCTGGGAGGCAGAGGCCGAGGCGACCTTCCCGCCCTATGTCCTCCATTCATTGGTTAGCTGCCATCTTGCTCCCTTGTTGCTCACTCACATTTCAGTCTACCAGAACCTGCCTCTGCCATGCCCCTCGCCCACCAAAACGCCACCAGAACTCCTTTCTTTACAGTTGCCAGTGGCCTCCTAATTGCCAAACCACATAGAATGTACCCTCTTTTCCTGGTTGTGTTAACCTGCTGTCCCCTCCTCCTTGACACTCTAATCCCTCAGTTTCCAGGCCCCACAGTCCTGGATTCCCTCCCTTTCATAGGATCCTCGTCCTCTACTCAGCCCGGAAGCAGTAAGTTTCTGTCCCTACTGCTCCTTGTCTGCTTTAGCTCCTTCTCCTCCAACATGATCCATCAACCACCTGGATGCTGTTGACCTCCAGATCTGTGCTCCAGCCTTGGCCTCGCACCTCAGTGGTAGACCCCAGGGTTCAAGTGTGTGTCTCTGCCTGGACATCACACAGGTGCCCCAGCCTCACCCAGTCCAACGTGGGCTCCTTCCCTTAGTGCTGCCCTCCCTGCACGTCTCTCTCAATTGGTGGCACCACCCTGTTGCTCCCCTTTGTAAAAGCCACTAAAGACCTCTTTGATATGTAGGAAGTTAAAGTGACAGTCACTCAGCTGTCTCTGACTCTTTGTGACCCCATGGACCACATAGTCCACGGAATTCTCCAGGCCAGAATACTGGAGGGGGTAGCCTTTCCCTTCTCCAAGTGATTTTCCCAACTCAGGGAGCGAACCCAGCTCTCCTGCATTGCAGGTGGATTCTTTAACAGCTGAGCCACAAGCGAAGCACAGAGAAAACTGGAGTGGATAGCCTGTCCTTTCTCCAGCGGATCTTACCGATCCAGAAGTCAAACTGGGGTCTCCTGCATTGCAGGCAGATTCTTTACCAACTGAGCTAGGCCATCAGGGAAGCTCTCTTTCACTTTCGTGTGTACGATAGAGTCTATGGGTCTATCCATCAGGTCTCCCTGGGGTCTGGCCCCTATCTACTTACCCAGCACTTCCTTCCTCCACTCATTGCCTCTCAAGAGCTCATGACAGCAACAATAAACCCCCTGCAGCTTTTTCCTCCCAGTGAGACCTTTACTCAACGGATGCAAGCTGTCCAGAGCACTACTCCTTCCCATCTCTCCCAAGCTATGAGCTCAGCCTCACGATCTTCTCCTATAAACATGTCTCTCCTGTTGCACCCTCCTTTCCATATCATGTCTCCATAAAACCCTGAGAATTTTTCCATTATTACCTTCACCTTAATGCATGAAAATGCTACACTTACTTTTCTGCCTGCTTTTCAACTCTAGCTGGATGTCTTTCCTTCATCTGCCTTATTCTAGACACGCCCCCATCAGAATGGGCTCTCTGTGGGAAAGGAGCCCTCTCACTCATCTTTTGACTGTTCCAGCATCTAGCATAATGTCTAGCACATGGCAGGTGCTCCAGTTAAGGTCTGCATGTATTTAAGATAGTCATCACTTTACCCAAATATTACCTCATTCATCTTTAAAATTTGAGCTAGAGTAAATATCAAACGTAAGCTGAAAAGGAGAAGCTGATTTGCTATGGGTGGTACATAGTCAGTCCTCCTCAAGCCTGTACCTGAGAAAGTCTTCCTGACATTCAGAAATTATCTGGTTAAAATCCTTCCCAGGAGAACAGTGAGAAAATAACATCAGAATGTTTTGTTGGTTTGTTGACTGCAAATGGATATAATCTAATGTAGATATAAGAAGAGAAACTTAGCAAATCTCAAAACACATTCCCCATTCTGTGGATGAGTCTCTCAAAAACCCTAAAACTTGTAGATGGCAATGTCCAACATTTGCTTAGGGCCTCAAATCAATATGAAATCTCTAATGAAATCTCTAATTTTTGTTTCATCTGAAATACAACTAGCCATTCTGTCCATTCTAACATACAGTCCCGTGCCGCAGTCAGAGAGCAGGTGGGACACAAGGCCTCCTGGCACTTGGGGCTGCCAGTGGGGCCCCCATCCTGAAGCATGCTCTTCTGGAGGCCAGGAGCCTTGTGGTCCAAAAGCCTGGGGAAGGAGGTGCTTCCCTTCCAAGTGCAGAGAATTGGGACTAATGAAGTGAACCTAATTATAAAATGGCTCTTTACATTAACAGAGGCTGTGGTGTCTGGAAATTATTGCTGGGGTCTCTGGAATTCTTAATAAAAATTACAGGAAGTCTGATTGCTTGTGGGAAAATCTATGAAGCTAATGGAAAAGAAAGAATTCTATCAATATCTTCTGGGAAAACCACATGAGCCAAGAGCTGACTCATCTTTACAAGGTGTTAATCAAGAGAAAAAGGTGTGATCTGCACTGTGATCCCTGGAGCTCTCCTCTCCCAGATGAGAGAGCCCCATTCACCCATGGTTCACTCCAGCTGCCATGGATACCTCTTCCCACAGCTCTGGTGGGGACCAGAGGAAGGGCAACTTAGATTAAGGTATGCCACACCTGGGTCTCTGGTTCTCAGACCCCTTGGGGAAAGCAGCTAATTTTCTGTAGCTGATCTTCTATCCCCTTATTACACTTTGTTTCCTTTATCGTTTTCTTGCTGAGTTATAACGAGAAATAATAAGAAAGTTATTTCATGTATCTTCATCTAAAAATGGGGCCAAGTGGTACTTATTTCATGGGAGTGTAACGAGGATTCAGTGGGAACAGTAAGTATAAAGCACTTTTACCATACTAAATACACAGTGAAAAGTTCAATGAATGTCTTACTGTATTATTTTAGCTACTAATTTTTAATATATATTTTAACTATTACTATTATTGTCCTTTATTGTTTCTTATGGCTCTAGGCTTCAGCTCAGTTCAGTCACTCAGTTGTGTCCAGCTCTTTGCAAGCCCATGGACTGCAGTATGCCAGACTTCCCTGTCCATCACCAACTCCCAGAGCTTGCTCAAACTCATGTCCATCGAGTAGGATGCCATCCAACCATCTCATCCTCTGTCGTCCCATTCTCCCACCTTCAATCTTTCCCAGCATCAGGGTCTTTTCCAATAGGTCAGTTCTTCACATCAGGTGGCCAAAGTATTGGAGTTCCAGCTTTAGCATCAGTCCTTCCAATGAATATTCAGGACTGATTTCCTTTAGGATGGACTGGTTGGATCTCCTTGCAGTCCAAGGGACTCTCAAGGGTCTTCTCCAACACTACAGTTCAAAAGCATCAATTCTGCACCACTCAGCTTTCTTTATGGTCCAACTCTCACATCCATACATGACTACTAGAAAAACCACAGCCTTGACCAGATGGACCTATGTTTGCAAAGTAATGTCTCTACTTTTTAATATGCTGCCTAGGTTGGTAATAGCTAAAAGCATGCACTGCTAGTTTGAGACTGGGCAAGATATTTAAATTTTCTGACTCTCTTATTTCCTTAGCCAAGGATAGCAGTGTCTACCTATTATTAAGTGAGATAATGCTATAAAGATGTTAGTACATTGTCTAGTAGAAGAAACTTTGAGAAACAAATTCACAGGGTAATTGTTACCATTTCCTATATGTTCTGGGCTCCCCAGGTGGTTCAGTGGTAAAGAATCCACCTGCCAATGCAGGAGACGTGCATCCCAGGGTCAGGAAGATCCCCTGGAGGAGGGCATGGCAACCCACTCCAGTATTCTTGCCTGGAGAACCCCATGGACAGAGAAGCCTGGCAGGCTACAGTCCATGGGGTCGCAGAGTTAGACACAACTGAGTGACTAAGCACACACACACCTGTATGTTCATCCTTTCTGGATTTACTGGGCATATATTAAATAGTGGCCCTGTATTTGGGCTTCTACATGTTATATGATGCTAGAGGCTTAAGAGTGGTAATGGTTGGATGCCCTTTCTTAAACAGTGAGCCAGCAATTCTGGGCCTCTAAGTCTAAGGATTTCAATAAGAGTAAAGTCCACTATCTTTAGGGGCCTCAAATAGCTCCCTAACCCCCTGACTTTCCACCTCTAGGGAGCTAAACACAATGGCACCCCACTCCAGTACTCTTGCTTGGAAAATCCCATGGACAGAGGAGCCTGGTAGGCTGCAGTCCATGGGGTCGCTAAAGAGTCAGACACGACTGAGCGACTTCACTTTCACTTTTCACTTTCATGCATTGGAGAAGGAAATGGCAACCTACTCTAGTGTTCTTGCCTGGAGAATCCCAGGGACGGGGGAGCCTGGTGGGCTGCTGTCTACGGGGTCGCACAGAGTCGGACACGACTGAAGCGACACAGCAGCGCAGCAGCAGCAGCAGCTTGTGTGAGTTTGGGTCAAACAGATGTCGTATTATGCTCTGGAAACTGAACTCCAAATGGAAAAGCCCTTTTGGTGAAAGAACCCGGCTGTCAGAGCTTCAGGGTGATAGCAGGAAGAAAGACCTTTGTCATCTTAGTAAACCCAATCAGAAAATTTCTTTCGTTAATGAGGCCACCTTTTGTAGCCTGGACACCTGATTTTAGCTTAGAGTTGATTTCCTTTTATTATGAAGGTAGCTTTCTAATTTGATCACCTAAATGGAATCAGCACATGGGAACAGACACGCTTTGCTTATTCAAAGAAGTTTCCTCTTTTAGGAGTGGATCAGGTCCGAGGGACCAGCTAGGAAGCACTGGGAAGAATCTGACCTTATGGGTTCTCTGAGAAGCCTGGGCCAACAGGTAGAGGTGCGGCATGGGCTTATGGAAAGTGGTGATGTGCTGATGTCCACAGCTAAGGGGAGCCTGAGAAGGCAGGGGTTCACACCTTGAGTCCCAACAATCCCCTATGGACCTCACTCCTCAGCTCTCTATCTAATCTTCGCATGACCTATTTTGCTTGCTTAGGAAAAACACCATACAGTGAAATGATTTCAGGTGGCACGTAGACCCTGTATTTAAGCTTTCCTACTCCACCCTCTCAGCTATCCCCAGAATTCAAAGCAAACTTACACTCCTCTTAGTGCCATAGGGTTGATGCAGCACTAGGAGAGGAGATCAATTTGTACCCCATTACCTTTCAGGATAAGGGGAATATTTATTCAATAGAAGCAGGGACCACTTTTATTTGTGCCTCATTGGGCTTCTGTTAAGAAGCAACAGATTTTAGGGGGTCCTCAGATTGGGGTAAGTCAAACTGGCTTAGAAAATCATCAGAGATGTAAGACCTGTATAGTCCTGCAGACTTGTGTAGACTTCCACAGGCCCACACTAACATGGGTGGGCACATGCAGGCCTCATCAGGTCTTCCTGGACTGTTAATATTCTACCGAAACAAGACAACACAGAACCGTCTAGAAAGAGTGGGTTTCCTTCAAGCTTTTTTTGTCACTACAGCAGGCTGTGAGATCATCTCATGCATCTGACTCTCGACTCTTAATTAAGCAATGCATTACCTTGTATTTGGGGATGGTCTTCAGAAGTTCTTTCACTGGGACATCTGTGCCGACCACACCGAGAAGAATGCCTTTCGATCGCTATTGCAAAGAAACATTAAACAATAACAACAGAATGTTAATTTGGCAGAATAAATATAATCTCCTGAAAAGTCACACACCATAGGCACTGTCTGGCACCTTCTTCAAACTGAGAGAAATTGAAGCTTAATCCAGATTTGCAAGAGGTAACTTCTATTCTCCACCCAAAACATTCCTAGGCAAGAATGGCAGCTTCTCAGGCCAAAGAGTGCCTATTATAACCCTCAACACATACCCTAAGAACCATTTCCTTTTCTCCTGAAAATCAAGAATCTGAAGAGGCTAAAGGAGTTTCAATCGTTAATCAGTTTCTCTTATAGAAACTTTTTACAGGAAACACTTAGCATGTTAACTATGTTCTCAATTTATACTGCCATCTGGTGCCCAGGAAAAAGAGACTAAATAGCCAGAGAAAGATGCGAAAACCCTAACATTTTTCCAGACAGTTGGAACCAAGGACTGAGGTAAAGGAATAGGCCTCTAGGGTTCCAGGTCCCAAGGTCACGTGATGTGCTATACTTGCTAATGTCAGAAAGGGCCTTCTAGAATAAGATACACATTGCTACTATCTTGTCTGCTGTTTCCCCCCAATGCAATTGCCCCCAGAACCCCTGGCCGTGTTCCTATTTGGAAATAGGGTCTTTGTAGATGTACTTAATTAAGGATCTCAAAGTGAAATCATCCTGGATGCAGGATGGGGCCTGTATCCAACAATTTGTGTCTTTATAAGAGGAAAGGACACAGAGATAAGCAGAGAAGAGGGGCACGTGAAGACAGAGGCGGAGACTGGAGTGCGCAAGGAAGGAGTCTCCCCTACAACCAACTTCTTAATTTTGGACTTCTGGCCCCTAGAATTGTTAAAACACACTTCTATTGTAAGCCATCCCATCTGTGACACTTCACTGTCACAGCCCTGGGGATCTAATTCAAGGTTGGGACCTATAAAAGAGAGTGAGATCATCCCATCACAATCAAGGATTCCTTCTGGAGATTTCCTTCCTCTGGTCATTTAAACACTTGAATTTTGGGAAAGTGCTGCATACTGTAAAAAGATGCCTGCTTGAATTCCTCTCATCTACTCTTGATTTCATGATTCTAACAGCAGGATTAAAAGTGAGGAAAAATTATACATCCTCCATCCTTAAATAAGTAAATAAAGGTCACCAGAGCCTGAGTCAGAGAAGGTCTGAGCTAACAACCCCCTTAGCATCAGGAAGGAAATCCAGTCACTGTACTCACAGTCTCATTCTGCTTACTAAACACAGGCATGGCGACCGTGGTCATCAGGACGGGGCCCTGATCATCGGCAAGCTGGATGGAGAGAGAAAAGCCAGTTACCTGAGAATGGTCTGGAAAAAACAGTACCAGGGGCCATACCTTTTCACTAGCTCATCCTTTCCTGACCAGGGGCTGTTGGAAATAGACCAGTGTCCACTCAAGTCTTTATGGCATAGGTGGGAGGACAATATTCCTCTACCTGGACGTGCTGATGAGGATCCTAGCCCCTCCTCATGGGCGGGGGAAACAATGTCAGCTACCATCAGTCACTCCAGCTGATCTGTTTACTGCATTCGGCCATTTGAGTTCAAATAAAGCCCTGTTTGGATCCTAGTGATTCATTTTATTTTATTACTACAGATTGACTTTATCGTTTTACTTTACAGACTTTATGTTCAATATGTGCAATATTAATGCTTCTCCTTAATGTGGAAATTGAGGATCAGCAAGCATGAGCATAAGGGGTTTTACGAGTTGCCCCTGCTGCAAACAATGGAATCTGGAAGCATTTATTCTTCCCAAGGTAGCTGAGTCATGGCCCTTCTGAATCTCTACATGTATCTGCATGCCAGTCCCAGATGGAAAACAAACAAAATGAAAAAATAACTTGATCATTTCATCTTGGAATCACTGGTAAGAAGCTGAACATTCCTCCTGGAAGAACAACCCTTGAATTTAGCCCATAGTATACTTCTGTAACTCACTGAATTGCATACAAGTGCACTGAGACCCACCATCATATCTGACCTTCACAACAGTGTCAGGAGAAAGGTATAAACCCCTACTCTGCTCTGTGAGCAAATGGGGAAACTGAGTCTTGGTTAACAGTAGGCTTTGGTCCAAGATAAACCTGGTTCTAGTTCTCAGCTTTGAATCTTTATCTAACCCTTCATGTTTTCATATAAAATAACACCAACTATTCCTCAGCATTGTTGCCATGAAGATAAAATGTGAAACTGCCCATCAAAGTACTTGGCATCTGCAAGTGCTCAAAGGATGCTAGTTTCCTTTCCCTGCCTTCAAGATCACATGGCTAGCAAGTAGCAGAGTCTCCAGTAAGATTAAGGCATGTGACACCAATGACACAGAGCAAAATCGGCCGAAAGTGGCCAATCAGTAGGAGAGGTTTACTTCCTGGTTTCACAGTCCATTCAGGGTTCAAATAAAGCAACCTGTGAATGAGAATCCACTATCTTCAGGTTAGAGTGTTTTCTGATGTTTGGGCACTTTTGTGTCACTTTTAATTTCACAAAAAAGAAGATGTTGTTCCCTCAGTCTTCTTTGAAAAGACTACTATAAGCAGAAGAACCTGAAATCTAGAGGGTGCTATGGACTGAGGTCCCCATGGACTGGCAGGCCTCCTGAAAACAGGTCATTAAACTTGGTCAATATTTTACCAGTCTTCTTCTTCCAATAGGTTATTTGAGCAATAGGACAGCATTTCTTGTAATGTAGTATGCAGAACGGCAGCACCTTCAGCACCTGAGTGCCCTAAAAATGCATAATCCCAAACCTTCTCCAGATTCTCTGAATCTGAATCTTTATTCTAATAATTAGTATGCATATTAAAATTCAAGAAGCACTGTTAAAAGGCAATCCTTTCCACCATCAATAATGATGACAGTTGAAGAGAAACTTATATGAGTCGGGAAAACCCTTAACAGGGACAGACACGTTTTTATCAGTTTCGCCTCTATGTCAAGATGGGCCTATTCTTCCAAGACAGGCAAAACAATGCAAGAATCTCATGATCCCTCAAGGACTGGGAATTCATGATGTGACAGTAAATTTTATGTGGCAACCTGATTAGGCAATGGTCATTAGCTCAAACAACAGCCTAGATGCTGTAAATGTATTTTTCAAATGTAATTAACATTTAAACTAGTTGACTTTAGAGATGGCCAAAATGATGGCGTAGGAAGACCCTGAAATCACCTCCTCCCAAGGACACACCAAAATTACAACTACTTACAGGGCAACTATCTATGAGAAGACTAGCAGAAAAGATTTTCCACAACTGAAGACACAAGAAGGAACCACAATGTGATGGATAGGGGGGCCAGAGATGTGGTAAAGTCAAGACCCATACCTCCAAGTCAGCATTTACAAACAGGAGGAACGCCATAACTATAGAGGCACTCCCCAGGGAGCAAGTGATCTGAGCTCCAGGCTCCTCAGCCCAGGGGTCCTACACTGGGAAGTCAAGACCCCTGAACATGTGGCTTTGAAAATCAGCAGGACTTATCTTTAGAAGAGGCATAGTGTTATGGGACATGGAGATTCTGCTCTTAAAGAGCACTCGCAAAATCTCACACTTTTCAATTCCCAGCACAGAGGCAGTAGGTTAAAAGAAACCTAAGTCAGACGTCTTACTCATACTCGGAATCTAAAAGACAAAACAAACAAGCTAAAGTAAAAACAAACTCACAGATAAACAAACAGATGGAGGGGGTGGACGGTAGGAATGAAATAGGTGAAGGGGCTTAAGAGATATAAACCTCCAGTGATAAAACAAATAAGCTATGGGGATATAATATACAACACAAGGAATGTGGTCAGTAATATAATAATTTTGTACAGGGACAGATGGTTACTGGATATAGTGATGATCATTTCATAATGTTTGCAAATGTCAAATCACTAACTAGTACATCTGAAACTAAGATAATATTATAGGTCAACTATATGTCAATAAAAACTCAACAGACTTTGATAAAGCAGATTACTCTCCATAATCTGTGTGGGTTTAGCCAATCAGTCAAGTTCTCAAGACAAAAAAATTTTCCCAAGGAAGAAGGAATTCTTCTTCCAGACTGTCTTCAGACCCAAAACTGTAAAACCCCATTCTGTTGGAATTTCCAGCCTGCCAACCTGCCCTACAGTGTTCAGAGGTGTCAGTCCCCAGCACATATATAAGTGGCAATTGCTTAAAATTTCTCTCTCCCCCTTTCTCCTTGTGTGTGTACACTTATCCTAAATTTAAGGAAAAAACATACACACACATCTCATATGGTTTTCTTTCTCTGGAGAATCGGGAGTAATACACATTTAATCATGTAATCTATCATCTGGGGCAGCCTAATTTTGGTACTAGTATAAATAAACAAACTATATATAATATTAATAACCAAATAATATTAACTATAAGATAATGCTGACAATCACTGTTGCCAGGAGCCAAGCCAACCAGTATATAACAGTTTTTGGAACCACGGTTCCAATACCTTGCTAAATATACTTAAAGTATACTATGGCCAACAATGGGGGCATGCAATGCCATTTTCAAAGGCAGAACCAAGCCACGATAAATAATTCCCCCAGAATCAGAAATCTTCCCACATTCTGACTCCTTGATTAAACCTGAATGCTACAAAGAAAACTGATTTGAACTGATCCATAACCCTGGGCAACTTCCACTCTGGAGCTCAAATCAAAATTTCAAGCAATGCCAATATGTATCATGGATGAAATAAACACATAACCACTGACAATAATGAGAAATGAAACTTTTTCCTGCAAACAGTAAAAAATCAGTTATAAGTCACTGGTAATTGTCCTGGCCCAAATACAAGATCATGGGAAACTAACTTCTAAATATTAAGCCAGGATATAGTATCAACTTCATTCAGGGGCTAATTCCAAATATAATTACTGTACCATTACTTAAATTAAAAAAAAATAATATTGCATTTGCACAGAAACCATTCATTTTTAAGCAGCTACAGGTAAACAAAGGAAGTGCGGTGGACTCAGTCTAGCCACTGCTATGAGCTCACATGTTCCTCTTTCAGGGACAGTTCTGGCTCAGATTTGCATTGGTTTGGCCAGAACCCTAACCCGTAGCTCTTCCGATCATATACCAACTCATCAGTATGGCCATGAGGGCTGGCAGCACTCCGGAAATAACACTTGCACAACATGAAGATGCTCTTCTTGACCAGTTCCATCTTTCCCACTCTCCAGTGGGTCTGGGTTCTGTGAACCTTAAACATTTCGTGGAGAAGGAACATCAAATTGAAAGTTAATATGCACAGTAAGCACCTTTGGATTGAAAGGCATTCTGTACTCCTGCCACAGGAAAAAGCAGGTTTTTTTCTTAAGACCACCAATCAAGAGTAACACAGCCAACCACAGCCAGACACCCTCTGTCCCCACACCACACTAGAGGGTCCCTGCTTTTCTGTGGCTCCCTAACCTGTAAAGGCCATTGAGGCAAGAGCACTGCCTATGATTCATAGACACATCTTCCAAGAAAAATGCAGACATAAAGTCAACATTCATTTTCCAAGGTTAGGAATGGGAGAGGGGGGTCACAATGGTCCATCTGGGCAAAATCCCATTAACTTAAGTCCAAGTGTGAATCCCAAAATGAACTGCCATTCAATTACACTTGCCCAGGCTTTGAACAGGCCTCTGAAATGCTTGGTTGTGGTATTCAGCTGTATAAAAAGTGTATATTATTCCATATCCTTCATTTCCTATGCTACATAATGGAGACCATTCTGGTATCAAAGGAAATGATGAATAATAATACTGAACATCTGGTTTATAAAACACAAACTTGCTCAACAGATTGACTGCTTCCTGTCAGCTTCCCAAGTTAATCATGCATGTGGGCTCATATGAATATGCATTTGGATTCATGTGTGAGGTACACGCAGTGATGCCAGGCTTCTCCTCCTAACGCCTGATTAGTTTCCCACTAACGGCTGTAGGGTGCGGCCCAGATAGCATAACAGCAGCGGGTTTGTGGTCTACCAATTTTGCTGCAGGTCTAGTCATTATTATTCATTGATTTCCTTGATAAACATTCCCTGAGCATCAGCTATGTGCCAAGTTTCATGCCACGTGCTGGGAAGACAACCAGGAATAAGACACAGGTCTTAGCCCTGAGGAACCACAAGTCCACCAGCAGGCACAGGAAAGAATGAGGCAGAGAGGGAAGAGCTGGCTGGGCCAGGCACACTGGCTCCCATTACGTTAGCAGAAGGCTATCTTCTTCATGACCAGCCTGAACAAAAATAAAAATACTCTTCCGGGCTTCTTGGACCAATTCAGAAACTTTCTGAAAACCAGGTTAACAACACTAGCAACAAGTTATCTGCTGCACAGCAATTTCATCAATTACTTTACTTAAGAATATTTGCAAATGGAACAATGCAGGGTAGACCTTTTGAAAAAATTGCCTAGCACTTTTTTTCTTCTGTTTGCAAATATCAACCCCGTCCTTTAGGGAAATATTCTTCACCCTTTCCATACACAGTGTTTTATTGACAGTTAACTTCTCCCACACTGCACATGTGGCTGGGCATCCAACTCAGGCTGTGCCAACCACAGCCCTTCACATAGACACACACACACACACACACACACACTCTTACTCTCTCTCTCTGCCCAGGTCACACTGATTGCTTCGTTAATTAGACACATGGGCTCAAAGTAGGCTATCTGGGGACTTTTCCTTTTTTCCATCTGGAGTGAATAAGAAAAAAAACTCTACACTGCTTTGTGTGTGGTTTTAGGAATGTAAGCCTGATAGCCATGTCCCCTCTTCACAGAGAAGCAATTGAGAAAATAAAGTCAACCCAGAAAGATGAGGAGAGATGAGTGTGTGTGTGTGTGTGTGTGTGCATGTGTGTGTAATGAGGGAAAAGCAGGGAGAGAGAGGAAAGAAGGGGAAAGGGATGGGAAGGTACCAGTCCTAAAAGTCTTCAACCCTAAGATCAATTCCATCCATGCATTCTTCTATTGGGATAAATTGAGGCAGTGAGTTTTCTCTCTTTGCCCAAAAGGACATGCACCGGATTTGTGACTTTTCAAGGACATCTGCTATGTTGCCTTCTTTCACATCTCCATTCAGAGGATGCTTGCTAGGGCCAGTGGCAGAATTCTCTGTTTATCCTGTAGCTGGAGGGCCCTGGTGATGAGTGCCAAGCCCCAGAGAAAGGAGGTAAGCAGGACCCCTGGCCCTGAGAAGGCATCTGAGTGAGTCAAGGGCGTCAGGCTCGGCAGCTCATTTGAGGGTTGCCAGGTGGTTTTCAGCAGAGCCTCCTGCCATCTGCTCAACCCTGGAGGTTTGGGCCAAAAGAGAAGGTTGTGCACAAGTGGGGAACTCAGTTTGGGAAGAGAATGGCTCTAAGCCAAGAACAAAGGCCATCTCTCCACAAATATCTTATTTCTTCTATCCTTCCTCCTATGTTTGTGTTTTTACTTTCTTATTAAAGTTGATCAGCATATTGACTACTTTAATAAAATACATCATACAAATGTATAACATGATACAGAAATACTTTATATATGTGTGTACATAATTTGTGAGTACCCACCTGCATCTCTTGTTTTCCTTCCAACACCTAGTATGACATGAACTTGCACTCCAGAAAAAGACACTACCACCATCTAGAGGCACTTAGGGTGAATTGCAGGCACAAGGTCCTGGGAAATAAACAATTTACAGGGAAGATTCCCTGGAGAAGGAAACGGCAACCCACTCCAGTACTCTTGCCTGGAAAATCCCATGGACGGAGGAGCTTGGTGCAGACTACTACTGTCCATGGGTTCGCAAGGCTTTCCTGGTGGCTCAGATGGTAAAGCGTCTGCCTACAATGCGGGAGACCCAGGTTCAATCCCTGGGTTGGGAAGATTCTCTGGAGAAGGAAATGGACAACCCACTCCAGTACTCTTGCCTGGAAAGTCCCACAGACGGAGGAGCCTGGTAGGCTACCATCTATGGGGTTGCAAAGAGTCAGACACGACTGAGCAACTTCACTTTCACCAATAAAAAAGCATTTAAATTGTAACCAATGTCACTTAGTTTCCCATCAAACTGAAACACAGGTGATATCAACTATTACTTCTGCCAATAACCTTTGGGGGAAATATGCAGCTGTGTACATCTTTAAATATCAGATGAAACATTTTGAAAGGAGAACCACTGATTCTTAAAAGAAAAAAAAAGTGTTTATGATCTGAGAACATGATGAGAGGATGGAGGAAAAGAGGGTTCTTTCCCACCCACTTTCTCAAACACAGATTTAGAGATGGCAGATGCCATCCATGTTCTCCAGTTTTCACACCCCATAGTGAACGGAAAGCTGGACAGTAGACAGTTAACAGAATAACACTCTGTACAAATTAGTTGGTGAGACAGCACTAACGAGAAGGTCACGGAAACATAGATCTGGAAAACAGGACATGCACAGAGTATGTAGATATACAGAGTCCCTCCCACCCACCCCCTGCCCCCACCGCACACACAGAGAAGATCCCTGGACCTTTCCACCTTTCCCAGACCAAAAAGGCGCTCTGGATCTACTCCTTTACAATGTCTGCTTATTTCCCCTCCCCAGAATCTCCCTCTCCTTCTACCATCACAACATCCGTTATCCTCAATATGAACAGAAGTAGCAGGGTAAGAATCTGGTAAGAACCATACTCAGTGATCTGTCTTAAATTTCTGTACTGGGTATACACAGAAGGACCTTTTCCTAGGAGAAACATATAGACACTCTTCAGAGGTAGAATGTATGTGAAAAGCCACTGAAACACGGAAACTAAATCCTATTGGTATATTTTTAAGCCTGAAAAGGAATCTCAGTATCAACACTGTCTGCTTGGCTAATATTCACATTATCTGACTCTGGTTGTGAATTTTACCCTCATATTACTTAGACTGCCACAGCTATTAGTGATGATCATGAAATTTGCTGGCTGTTTTAACACTGGCTGATTTTTAACAAGAGGATTTACATCCATAGGCACAGTTAAAAATTAATTTACTCAATAATCTAAGAAGTCATTTTGAAATGAGAAGGAAGAGCAAGAATAGCTTGCTTCAGTGATAAAACCAAAAGATTCTTAAATCACTACTGGCTCTGTCTGTGTATCTTTAAGTGCTTTCTAAAGAATCTCTTTTCTGTATGATGGAAAATTTTAATAAAAAGAACATTCCATAAATTCTCACTTACAGAAAACATTTTATAAATAAAACCATTGAGTAGAATATGCTTGCAATGAATATTAATGTCTTAAACTTAGTAAAACAAATAATAATAATCCTACTTAAATCCCTCTGCATAAAGATCAAAATAGTCCTTTATATAAACCATGGTAATAATCTGATATGGAAATGCTATCAGAATAATTTTTTATAGTCTAGGTTAAACATATTTGATTATCAGTATTTTGGATATTTTTTATAACAAGCTATTTAGAAAAAGCAGGCATTATTGTTTTTAATTGAATTGATCCTTTCCGTGTAAACAATATGAACTGTTTTTTATAATACTACTAAGATGATTTGTTTTCCTTTTAAAATCTAGACAAATTAAGAACACCAACCACTGTCTAGACTCCCATTTTGTACTGGCATTTTTCAATATTCTTATAAAATGCCTGAACCCTAAATAACTTAAGGCATTAAGAAAGTAGCAAAGAAAAATAGTAAAGAAGAAGCAAACCTTCTAAGTAATATTTCTACCTTGCTTTGCATTTGATTGTCTTAATCGTCATAACTCAGTCCTTGAAATGCTACATGACACAATGCTTTAGCCAAGACTTTTCCTCTTTTTACAGAATCATTACCTTCATCTGAGATCTGGAGATTCTGAATTTCTATGGGATTCACTGTGTTTTAAGTTGCCTGAATATAAAAGTAAACAGATTTCCCTCTTTGAACTTTAACTGCATCTCATATGAACTAAAATGCTGAATTTGTTTGTTCTCTTTTTCTCTTTTTAACAACTTGAAGACAATTTTGTGAATGATAATGCTAAATACTGTTAGAACATCTGAATGAGAATCTCAAAATAACTGTTTTCTAATAAAGTTGTTGCTACTCAGGAAAATTTTTTTGCTCTGTCTCCCCCGACCCCTCACCTCACCCCAGTGTTTCAAAGAATAAGTCATTAAGCAGGGACTACATTTTATGGGTAAACATCTAGACAGGAAGGATGCAGTCTTTGACCAGGGACATGTACATAAGCAAATTCATGCATAAGAGAATATTACAGAGTAACATATCTGAAAGCTGTCTTAGGGAACTGCTTTACAGTATACAACAGGCTTATTTCAGGAATCCTCAAAATAAGGAAATAGGAATTATTAGGGGCACTGGATTTTGGCTAATATTCATGATCAGCTATGCCACATAACTGAACACCACCGCCCTCCCCCTCCCCAACTGTGGCCAAAGATTTGTATTTTTACAAACATGGATTAGACATCTCCCTAATGCCTGAAAACACAGCCAACAGTCAGGGCTTCAAGGCCCTGGGACAAAATCTTTCCCGTTTAAAGACCCCCTGAAATGCTGCTTCCTCCATAAAACCTTCCATAACAAAGTGGAAATGGGAAACATATGTTCTCAAACTTCACTTGTTATTCAGTCGCTTAGTAGTGTCCGACTCTTTGCGACCCCATGGACTGCAGCACACAAGACTTCCCTGTCCTTCACTAGCTCCCACAGTTTGCTTGAGCTTATTGCCATTGAGTTGGTAATGCCATACAACCATCTTGTCCTCTGTCACCTCCTTCTTCTCCTGCCCTCAATCTTTCCCACCATCAGGGTCTTTTCCAGTGACTCAGCTCTTCATATCAAGTGACCAAACTACGGAAGATTCAGTTTCAGCATCACTCCTTCCAATGAATATTTCTGATTTAGAATTAACTGGTTAGATCTCCTTAGTTATCCAAAGACTCTCAAGAGTCTTCTCTGGCACAACAATTTGAAAGCATCGATTCTTCGGCACTCAGCCTTCTTTATGGTCCAACTCTCACACCAGTACATGACGACTGGAAAAACCATAGCTTTGACTATATAGACCTTTGTTGGCAAAGTGATGTCTCTGCTTTTTAATATGCTGTCTAGGTTTGTCATAGTGTTCCTTCCAAGGAGCAAGCATCTTTTAATTTCATGGCTGCAGTCACAGTCCACAGTGATTTTAGAGCCCAAGAAAATAAAATCTGACACTGCTTCCACTTTCTCTCCAACTATTTGCCATGAAGTGATGGGAATGGATGCCAGGATCTTAGTTTTTTGAATGTTGAATTTTAAGACAGCTTTTTCACTCTCCTCTTTCACCCTCATCAAAAGGCTCTTTAGTTCCTCTTTGCTTTCTGCCATTCAATTCAGTTCAGTTCAGTCGCTCAGTCATGTCTGATTCTTTGTGACCCCACGAACTGCAGCACGCCAGGCCTCCCTGTCCATCACCAACTCCTGGAGTCCACACAAACCCACGTCCATTGAGTTGGTGATGACATCCATCCAACTATCTCATTCTCTGTCGTCCCCTTCTCCTCCTGCCTTCAATCTTTCCCAGCATCAGGGTCTTTTCAAATGAATCAGCTCTTTGCGTCAGTTGGCCAAAGTATTGGAGTTTCAGCTTCAATATCAGTCTTTCCAATGAACACTCAGGACTGATCTCCTTTAGGATGGACTGGTTGGATCTCTTTGCAGTCCAAGGGACTCTCAAGAGTCTTCTCCAACACCACAGTTCAAAAACATCAATTCTTCGGCACTCAGCTTTCTTTATAGTCCAACTTTCACATCCATACATGACCACTGGAAAAACCAGAGCCTTGACTAGACAGATCTTTGTAGGCAAAGTAATGTCTTTGCTTTTTAATATGCTGTCTAGGTTGGTCATAACTTTCCTTCCAAGGAGTAAGCGTCTTTTAATTTTATGGATGCAGTCACCATCTGCAGTGATTTTGGGGCCCAGAAGAATTAAGTCAGCCACTGTTTCCCCATCTATTTGCCATGAAGTGATGGGACTGGATGCCATGATCTTAGTTTTCTGAATGTTGAGCTTTAAGCCAACTTTTTCACTCTCCTCTTTCACTTTCATCAAGAGGCTCTTTAGTTCTTCTTCACTTTCTGCCATAGGGTGGTGTCATTTGCATATCTGAAGTTATTGATATTTCTCCTGGCAATCTTTATTCCAGCTTGTGCTTCTTCTAGCCCAGCATTTCTCATGATGTACACTGCATAAAAGTTAAATAAGCAGGGTGACAATATACAGCCTTGACGCACTCCTTTTCCTATTTGGAACCAGTCTGTTGTTCCATGTCCAGTTCTAACTGTTGCTTCCTGACCTGCATACAGGTTTCTCAAGAGGCAGGTCAGGTGCTCTGGTATTCCACTCTCTTTCAGAATTTTCCACAGTTTATTGTGATCCACACAGTCAAAGGCTTTGGCATAGTCAATAAAGCAGAAATAGATGTTTTTCTGGAACTCTCTTGCTTTTTCCATGATCCAGCTGATGCTGGATTTCTGCCATTAGGCTGGTATCATCTGCATATTTGAGACTGTTGTTATTTTTCCCAGCAATCTTGATTCCAGCTTGTGATTCACCCAGTCCAGCATTTCACATGATGTATTCTGAATGTAAGTTAAATAAGCTGGTTGACAATAGACAGCCTTGATGTACCCTTTTTCCAATTTTGAACCAGTCCATTGTTCCATGTCTGGTTCTAACTATTGCTTCTTGACCTGCATACAGAGACAGGCATGGTGATTGGGTATTCCCATCTCTAACAAGTTTCCAGTTTGTTGTGATTCATACGGTCGAAACTTTTCACATAGTCAATGAAGCAGAAGTAGATGTTTTTCTGAAATTCCCTTGCTTTCTCTCTGATCCAACAGATGTTGGCAATTTGGCCTCTGGTTCCTCTGCCTTTTTTAAATCCAGCTTGTACATCTGGATGTTCTCAGTTCATGTACTGTTGAAGCTTAGCTTGAAGGATTTTGAGCATTACCTTCCTAGCATGTGAAGTGAGCACAACTGTATGGCAGTTTGTACATATTTTGGTACTGCCCTTCTTTGGGATTGGAATGAAAACTGACCTTTCACAGTATGGCTACTGCTGAGTTTTACAAATTTGCTGACATACTGAGTGCAGCACTTTAACAGCATCATCTTTTAGGATCTGAAAAAGTAGAGCTGGAATTCCATCACTTCCACTAGCTTTGTGTGTAGTAATGGTTCCTAAAGTTTACTTGACTTCACACTTCAGGATGTCTGGCTCTAAGTGAATGGTCACACCATCATGGTTATCTAGGTCATTATGACCTTTTTCATATAGGTCTTCTGTTAGGTCCTTGCCATTTCTGTCCTTTTATGTGACCATCTTTGCATGAAATGTTCCCTTTGTATCTCCAATTTTCTTGAAGAGATCTCCAGTCTCTCCCATTTGTTTTCCTCTATTTCTTTGCACTGTTCACTTAAGTAGGCTTTCTTTTTTTTTAATTTTTATTTTTACTTTATTTTACTTTACAATACTGTATTGGTTTTGCCATACATTGACATGAATCCACCACGGGTGTACATGCATTCCCAAACATGAACCCCCCTCCCACCTCCCTCCCCATAACGTCTCTCTGGGTCATCCCCGTGCACCAGCCCCAAGCATCCTGTATCCTGCATGGGACATAGACTGGTGATTTGTTTCTTACATGATAGTATACATCCTTCAATGCCATTCTCCCAAATCATTCCACCCTCTCCCTTTCCCTCTGAGTCCAAAAGTCTGCTCTACACGTCTGTGTCTCTTTTGCTGTCTTGCATACAGGGTCATCATTGCCATCTTTCTAAATTCCATGTATATGTGTTAGTATAGTGTATTGGTGTTTTTCTTTCTGGCTTACTTCACTCTGTATAATCAGCTCCAGTTTCATCCATCTCATTAGAACTGATTCAAATGTATTCTTTTTAATGGCTGAGTAATACTTCATTGTGTATATGTACCACAGCTTTCTTATCCATTCATCTGCTGATGGACATCTAGGTTGCTTCCATGTCCTGGCTATTATAAACAGTGCTGCGATGAACATTGGGGTACATGTGTCTCTTTCAATTCTGGTTTCCTTGGTGTGTATGCCCAGCAGTGGGATTGCTGGGTCATAAGGCAGTTCTATTTCCAGCTTTTTAAGGAATCTCCACACTGTTCTCCATAGTGGCTGTATTAGTTTGCATTCCCACCAACAGTGTAGGAGGGTTCCCTTTTCTCCACACCCTCTCCAGCATTTATTGCTTGCAGATTTTTGGATCGCAGCCATTCTGACTGGTGTGAAGTGGTACCTCACTGTGGTTTTGATTTGCATTTCTCTAATAATGAGTGATGTTGAGCATCTTTTCATGTATTTGTTAGCCATCCATATGTCTTCTTTGGAGAAATGTCTATTTAGTTCTTTGGCCCATTTTTTGATTGGGTCGTTTATTTTTCTGGAATTGAGCTGCATGAGTTGCTTGTATATTTTTGAGATTAGTTGTTTGTCAGTTGCTTCATTTGCTATTATTTTCTCCCATTCAGAAGGCTGTCTTTTCACCTTGCTTATATTTTCCTTTGTTGTGCAGAAGCTTTTAATTTTAATTAGATCCCATTTGTTTATTTTTGCTTTTATTTCCAGAATTCTGGGGGGTGGATCATAGAGGATCCTGCTGTGATTTATGTCGGAGAGTGTTTTGCCTATGTTCTTCTCTAGGTGTTTTATAGTTTCTGGTCTTATATTTAGATCTTTAATCCATTTTGAGTTTATTTTTGTGTGTGGTATTAGAAAGTGATCTAGTTTCATTCTTTCACAAGTGGTTGACCAGTTTAAGTAGGCTTTTTTACTCAACTGAATGCAGAGTTCCAGAGAACAGCAAGTCTTCAAACTTCACCACAAAAATAATCATAAAAGCAAGCTAAGATATAACCTAAGACCAAATTCGTGCTAACGGTTAATACAGCAAAGTCACCGAACTCCAGGGCTGGAAGCAAAGCTGGGGTTTCTGTAGAGCCTATGAACTCTAAGGGCAGAAGCTGGGAATGGCTCCTCTCTTTATCCACAGCATGACACATGGAGCCTGGTATGTAAGAAGTGTTCAGCAAATGATCCTTGAATGAATTTATTTTAATCCTAACCTTTTATTTATTTTATAAATGAAACTCAGAGAGGAAAATGAGTTACTGAGAATTGGTACCAGAGTCCGAACACGACTCTGGGCTAGCGTTATCCATTTTATATTGTATATCCTCTGCTCACTCTTGCCACCTTTTCTTCGGGTATCTTGCCTGCGAAAATGAGGTCAAACTTAGACTGTAACGAGGGTCTGGGAGGCTGGTACCGGTGTGCTGTTGCTGCTGATAGGGGCAAAAGTTTTATGACATCACAGAGGTAAAGAAAAAGGACTTTTAAAAAATAGTTTAGTTGAACATTATGGTTTCCTTGGAAAGAAACACAGGAGAAATGAGCTACAGAAGCAAACAGGCCTGAATTATCTCTGAACAAATAACTCAAATTTGTTGAGTCATTTTGCATTTATTCATCCTTCCTTCTATCTATCCACCTACCTATCCACCCAGTCATGTTCTATTTCCAAACTTGCCTTGCTATTACTGAACATTGCTTTAAACATTTAACATCTATATAGCACTAAATTTAACCCTGGTGAAGTGTCTACAAGCCATCTTACAGCTGGATCAATTAAAGATAAAGGGGACGGTACCTTGCTCTAGGTCACAAAAGGTAGCAGGGTGCAGGTTTGTGCCTCGGCTGACCTGAAACTAAAGTCCCGAGCAAATCATTCTGCCCTCAGCCTCCTGTTTTCAGGGTACAAAGACAAATGATATTTTGCCTTAAGGATCTTGGAGTGTGTGGTAAAAGAGGCAACCAAGCAACTCATCCCTAAAAGGAGTAACTCCAAGAGTCTGGGGGAAGATTAAATAGAATTATGGATGTAAAGCACCTAATACAGTGCCTGACACATCCAATAAGTACAACTGATCTCGTAACAACTGTGCCAGGTTAGGGAGAGAAGTCCTTAAGCTTCTCTGAAATCCATCCACTGCTCTCCCAAACTTGAACTTCATCTATCTCTGCATTCAAATTATATACACAAAATATTTAAAGATTTTCTCCTTATCCCATGATATAGATAACATGCTTTAGAAAGTAGTTCAAGGTGGTGGTCGTTGGCACTGCAAATATTAAAGAAGGTAAGGAATGATGCACAATGGGAAGGAAATTGTTAGAGAGGAAGGAGGTCAGGAACGAAAGGAGAGATGCGTCAGAAGCACCCAGCCAAATCATCTAATGTGTCCCAGCCCTGGGCAAACACGGATGGGTCCAATCCAAGCACACAGGGCTCATGATTCAGCGAGTGGTTCAATTCCATTAGTCATTTCTGGAAAAAGAAAGTCCATACCATGGCATTAGTCCTTTGCCTGACATTTTTCTACCTCATGAAACTAGGATGGGTTTTCCAAAATCCTTCCAGCTAATTTGAATGGATAAACATCTAACTTTCTGCTTTTGGACTTCTCAGTAGTTTTGCTGTACGTGATTGCACAATTGCTCCAATTTACCCCAGAGGGTCATTTCAGTTGAATCCTTTGGCACGAGATGTGTGGAAGGTTGCACAGAGCCATCCCTCCAGTTCTCACGGAACTGGGCTGTATTGGGGTTTGTAGTGGATATATACCCATTAATTGGGGGTGTGACCTGGGAATAATGTGACAGGAAAAAGGATCAGGGGGCTGAACTATGATCAGATCAACAAATATGTGATTTTAATACAAAAAAAACCTGAAAAGGCAAATCAGTTTTCCAACTTTAATATGCAGAAACAATAAAAGTAGACAAATTTTGTTGGTGCAAATTAGAATTGTTTGTATCAAAAAATTATGTCCAAAAAGTGATGAAAATAAAGGCTATGTCCATGAGTATACAGTGCAAGTATATGTTTTCTCTAGAGTAAGTCACAAGAATGACCTACTACACCTGCCACTCAGGAAATCCCCTAAAGTGAAGAACTATAGAGTCATTCTGAAGAACAGAATGGGAAAGACTAGAGATCTCTTCAAGAAAATTAGAGATACCAAGGGAACATTGCATGCAAAGATGGGCTCAATAAAGGACAGAAATGGTATGGACCTAACAAAAGCAGAAGATATTAAGAAGAGGTGGCAAGAATACACGGAAGAACTGTACAAAAAAGATCTTCACGACCCAGATAATCATGACGATGTGATCACTAACATAGAGCCAGACATCTTGGAATGTGAAGTCAAGTGGGCCTTAGGAAGCATCACTACGAACAAAGCTAATGGAGGTGATAGAATTACAGTGGAGCTATTTCAAATCCTGAAAGATGATGCTGTGAAAGTGCTGCACTCAATATGCCAGCACATTTGGAAAACTCAGCAGTGGCCACAGGACTGGATAAGGTCAGTTTTCATTCCAATCCCAAAGAAAGGCAATGCCAAAGAATGCTCAAACTACTGCACAATTGCACTCATCTCACATGCTAGTAAAGTAATGCTCAAAATTCTCCAAGCCAGGCTTCAGCAACACGTGAACCATGAACTCCCTGATGTTCAAGCTGTATTTAGAAAAGGCAGAGGAACCAGAGATCAAATTGCCAAAATCCGCTGGATCATGGAAAAAGCAAGAGAGTTCCAGAAAAACATCTATTTCTGCTTTATTGACTATGCCAAAGCCTTTGACTGTGTGGATCACAATAAACTGTGGACAATTCTGAGAGAGATGGGAATACCAGACCACCTGACCTGCCTCCTGAGAAACCTGTATGCAGGTCAGGAAGCAACAGTTAGAACTGGACATGGAACAACAGACTGGTTCCAAATAGGAAAAGGAGTATGTCAAGGCTGTATATTGTCGCCCTGCTTATTTAACTTCTATGCAGAGTACATCATGAGAAATGCTGGACTGGAAGAAACACAAGCTGGAATCAAGATTGCCGGGAGAAATATCAATAACCTCAGATATGCAGATGACACCACCCTTATGGCAGAAAGTGAAGTGGAGCTAAAGAGCCTCTTGATGAAAGTAAAAGAGGAGAGCGAAAAAGTTGGCTTAAAGCTCAACATTCAGAAAACGAAGATCATGGCATCCGGTCCCAACACTTCATGGGAAATAGATGGGGAAACAGTAGAAACAGTGTCAGACTTTATTTTTTTGGGCTCCAAGATCACTGCAGATGGTGACTGCAGCCATGAAATTCAAAGACGCTTACTCCTTGGAAGAAAAGTTATGATCAACCTAGATAGTATATTCAAAAGCAGAGACATTACTTTGCCAACTAAGGTCCGTCTAGTCAAGGCTATGGTTTTTCCTGTGGTCATGTATGGATGTGAGAGTTGGACTGTGAAGAAAGCTGAACGCCGAAGAATTGATGCTTTTGAACTGTGGTGTTGGAGAAGACTCTTGAGAGTCCCTTGGACTGCAAGGAGATCCAACCAGTCCATTCTGAAGGAGATCAACCCTGGGATTTCTTTGGAAGGAATGATGCTAAAGCTGAAGCTCCAGTACTTTGGCCACCTCATGCGAAGAGTTGACTCATTGGAAAAGACTCTGATGCTGGGAGGGATTGGGGGCAGGAGGAGAAGGGGACGACCGAGGATGAGATGGCTGGATGGCATCACGGACTCGATGGACATGAGTCTGAGTGAACTCCGGGAGATGGTGATGGACAGGGAGGCCTGGCGTGCTGCGATTCATGGGGTCGCAAGGAGTCGGACACGACTGAGTGACTGAACTGAACTGATACCAGTGTTTTAAAACCATTTAAGCTTTATTTGTATTGAATGTGTCTCTACTGAACAAGGCATGGACTAGCATTATCAGTAGTATTTCTCTGAGTTAAGCATTCATCATGGGTGGGCCCTGGTAAGTGCTGCTCACGTACTTCTCTGTTGTCACTTGGTTCTTTTCCTTATTATAAAACACTACATAAATGCTATAAAAGTTCAAATATATATGAAAATGGGTACAACTTGAACATTTTTTCCCAGATACACAAAAAAAGATATAAGGTTGTTGAAATTTAACAAATCATCTCCTCTAAATAAGAAATGCAAATAACATCCTGCTCCCAAAATAGAGCTCTCTGGTCGCCCAGTAGCCCTTATGGGGCTTCAGCCAGAGCCCCAGTGCACTCTTCTGAGGGTCATCCCGCCATCAGGAAGCCAGGCACTTTTAATCTGAAGGTTTGGCATTCATTTCTTTATGGTCTCAAACACACAGTGTAACAGGACCAATGGGAAAGGGACCGGCCATGATTCACATGAGGGCTTCCCAGGTGGCTCAGTTAAAGAATCCACTTTCAAAGCAGGAGACACAGGAGACTTGTGTTTGATCCCTGGGTGGGTAAGATCTCCTGGAGGAGGAGACAGCAACCCACTCCCGCATTCTTGTCTTGAAAAAGACTCCCATGGCTGTGAACCTTGCAAAGTCTCCCTCCTTTCACAGCAACAGGGCAGCTTCTCTGGAAAGCCATAGATACCCTCGTACGGAACCACCACAAAGAATAAAATGCTTAGTTCTGTGATCATCATCATGGTGGAACAATATGTTGTAACTGAGATTTCCACAGCATCCAGCACACTGACCATGGGGGGAGCTAAAGTGATTGGACTTGCTCCAGTTTCTACTTCCCTTGCCTTATTCACAAAATAAATCTGCTAATTTAAGTTATAGCTCACTGTACTGCTACCACCTTTCCGACTCTTGAGTTTAGTCAATGTTAACAGCCCCAGCTTGAGAATGCATATAAAAGATGCCTGCATGTGTTCTTATAAGAGTAAATGATGAGGAAGAAAACAGAATTATCAAAACAAATATAATAGCTTACACAGAAAGCCAGTCAAGGTAAAAGCAAATGAGTCATAAACCAGACCCAAACGTAAATAGCTATCACCTCTCCATTTTGCACTTCATTTGCATCCATTTAGCCGCTTATATAACTGTAATGAAACACTAAAATCACTAGACCTACAGTTCTCTGAAAACAGCAGCTTTGCAAACTTTCAATTTTCTATTTTCAATGACAAGTCAACATTTCAAAGTGCAGAAGTTAAATGAGACGAGGAATGATAAATGATGCTCCACAATTGCTGAAATCTGATTACACTGAGATAAGAGCTGGCCAAATTCTACTTGCATGAGTTTATACCTAAAGAACAAGACGAAAGAAAGGAAGAAAGGAAAGAAGTCTTTAGATAAATGATTGCTTCCATTTATTCCTCCTAAATACAATATAAACAAGGATATAAAGAAAATGCAAATGAATTCAGGATCCCATTTACACTTAGGGGAAGAGATTAATAAAGCAGTCCCATCCTGAAAGAAAAACCAAAAATCGACCCTCATTTAAGAAACTAATTTATGCACTCCTGAGTCCTCATACAAGTTAAGCAGCACAGAATATCACAGCAGGCATAGAACAACAGATCTCAAACCCTGCTGTGTTTGTTCAAGAAGGCAAGTTAAGCTATTCCTAACAGGAAACAAAACACATGGTCTGGCTATTAAACAGGGATCGTTTTGCCATACTGTATAGCTCTGACTCCATCAATTGCTGTTCCAAACAGGATTAGAGATGTGGTTTTCTTTAACTATGGTTTTGAGAAAAATGCTTATGCCTGCTCTGAATTTTGAAGCCTATGTTAACTAATATGATGCCAGGCAAGACACAGGGTACCTTCAAGACCTTCAAGACACTGTCTTTGAGAAAGTCCAAATTTGTGTAAAGACAACACAAAATGAAGGGGAAAGGTGCACCTGTATTGAAAAGTTAATCACATAAACAGCCAAATTTGAAATGCCCCCAAAGCATTTATTTTAAGTATTCAAGGCTCCATGTTACAGAGATTAAGTTAATCACACAGTGAAAAACTGATGTCTAGTTCCTATAGACAGAACCTACTTAGATGAATATGCAGTTTGAAAACTGGACTGGTTTTGTGACTACTGAATATACATTTGCAAACAACTCTGGGCAATTCTGTTATTATTATAAAATGGAATCTCCCAGACATTTTCGTAGACATCAATAATCATATAAGAGAAAAAATGCAAACTGTTGTACTGTTCTACAAAATATGGACCTTTCTCCATTGCTGAACTCAAGAACAATGTACCCAAAGGAGAAAGTGGTTCAATTTTCACTAAAAAGAACAGATTTGTATCGGCCTGAAGGCTTCAGGTCTGTATTGCTACATGTTTTTAACCAAGACTTCAGGACACTGCCTATGTATTTGGTGAAAATATTTACTGATCAAGTGTATAACCAGTTAGTATAATATCACTCCTACTTTGTATTAAGGGTTAAAATTTATAGAATCTAGAAATTATCTCAGAGGTGTTTAAGAATCACAGGAAAAACAAAACCTTTTTTTTGGTGTTTCTGTGCAAACCATTGCTCTAGAAAATAGCCAAAAGGGCTAGAATATTTGTAAAACTCTCAAATTATTAGAATTACAAAAATGATAATTTATAGACAACAATCATTAATTACTGCTACACATAAGAGGGATATCCAAATGGGACATTTTTAGTTGTAGATCAGCCAAGAGATTAAAATAAGCATGTTTACAGAGACATAACTATTTAAAATATTTATAGAGAAAACAGTTGCAGATGATTCAAAGAGAGATTCCAACAAAAACACAGCACAAATGTAGACACCATATGGTTCAACGTATGCACTCATGACCTCATGTGAAAAGCCGGCCAAAGACACAGCAGCTGGAGATACCTCCCTTTTACCCCCAGAACAACAAACTCTTGGGTTTGGAAGGGACTAATTATAATCATGTACATGGATGAGTGAAACCTATGGGTAATGTCAAAATCTTCAGGAAGAAATGTCTCAAAACAATTGTTTCTGAAAGCCTTTGCTTTGTTGGGTTTCAAATGCAGTCTCTCTTTCTTTCTGACTCCATCTAGGCAATTCAGGCAGGTGATACACAGTTTTAATGAAACAAGAGAAGCATCACATTCTTTCTGGGCTCTTTTGTCATATCTTGACAATTCATTAGCAAGATAATTATTTGAGGGGAACTGATGCTTGTAAGAACTTTCTACCAAAAGCCTTTGGTAGCACTAGGGAGGGGAAGGGAAGGAATGTGAGGGGCAGGGATGCTCATACATAATCTATTGAGACTAGTGGTCCTGAAGGGGAATGCTTTCTGTCTGCAATGTGCCTCTCTTCAACCCACCTCATCTTCCAGCCTAGATCCCCAAGGATTACAGTCAAACTCCTCCAAAGAACTGAACTGCCCAGAAACTATCCAAAGAGTTCTGAAATCATTTCACACAAGATCCCTCTAATTTTTTGTTTAAAATAAATACCTTTCTCTATCTTAATTGAAACAAGACAGTTTGTAGCCACAGTGAGGAAGGGAAGGCAGGGTTATTTTTTGTCATCCAGGGCTGCAGAACAAGTCTATTGGGCAGTATAACATCTTTGGGACAGAGGAAAAGCCACTGGAGCATCTTCCTCACTTTTGAACTTTCTATGACCATAAATAATAATGTGTTTCACTTTGCAGGGCATGTGATGTGAGTCAAGATATGATGATAGAAGAAAAGAGTGATGAGCTAAGTGCTATTGAGAACTCATATGGCCCAGCAACATTTGTTATTACCATATTCTGCGCTGGTTTGTTTTGAACTTTGTTTTAAAATTCCATGGCTGATGACACTTCAAATTCATGAGGAATCTTTTACAACAGAATGCTTTTGTCTATGGATCAGTGAAAATTTGATGAATAAATACCAGTAAGTTGAGGCTAGTCCATTTTTAGATACTTAGTTTAAGTCTCTTTGCAAAGAAATTTCTAATGTGGGCAATTAAGCAAGCATAACCTATCAAAGATGCCAATCCTTCCAGATAATGTGGAATTCTGACCATATATTTACCCTAAAGCTCTTGCTCTACTCAAATACTTTAACTTTTAATGAAGTGTTCAGTCCTTTTGTGATGGCACTGAAGTGTAATCAAACATCACCACAAGCCAAGTCACACACTAGCATGTCTTGCCTTGTTTAAATATCTCAAATGTATTTGAGTAACTGTGTAATGATTTCTAGGCCTCTGGTTGTCCATATGGTCTGAACAGACTGTCTTTTGTAGAGCAGTTGTGCTATCTTAGTGAGACAAAACCGAATCATCTCTGCTCCAAAGTGGAGAGCTTAGGAGGGTCAGATTAAGTTTCATGGTGGTGCCTTACCTCAACTCTTGAAACCACCTCACATCAGAGCCCCAGAAATTGCTCTGTTGCCTGAAAATCTTGCTTGCATTTATGAAATACACAGGAACAACACACCAAGCATCATGTGATATGTACTCTGCCACAACTGTCCTTAGGATGCAGTGACAAGCCATGGATGATACGACAAAGCCAGCACTGCAGCCATAGGGAATCTTTCTGGACAGCAAACACGCTACATGGTGGCACCACATCATCTCAGACAGATAATGAGGACCAGCGAAAGGGTCTATGGGCAAGAACTCTGCTCTAATGCTCTCTGGGTATGGGTATTGAGACAAGCAAGGTAGCTGTTGATTTTTCAATTAATGAAACTTAAGGGGAGTTTTAGGGATTTGGCTTAAGAGCTCAGAAACTAAAATGATTACTGGGCCTTACTAATTATTCATATTATCTCCCTAGGAAAGTATCCCAGGGATGATCTGAAATGTTATGCTGGAAGGAATGTGACAAACTTATTCTTCAGCTATTATTTGAGAATTCTTAGCAAAATGGTTGAGCATAGATTCATCCCCAAACCACTGGCCACCAAAGGGCTTTCTGGTGGGATTCAGTTGGCAAAGGGCTAGTGGACAATCAAGTCTGTGGGTGTTTCTGCTCCTGTCCAACTTCAGGCTCCTGAAGTCCTAAGAGGAAAACCATTTCACTGGTCATGAACGACGCCAAATGCACAAGACCATGGAGGCATGCATGATTCATGAGTTCTGGGGATGACTGGAATGTGATGGAAAAGAGTTTTTACCTTTTGTGCCTGAGGGAGCTGAAAAATAAGGAGAAAAAAGAAAAAAAATCATTATATAAGAAGTGAAGATTAACTGTAAAACTTCATTTGGCTGTCATTGGCAAATGGAAGGACCAAAATGGGGAGAAAAGGAGGAAAATAACAACCAAAGCCAAGTCATTCCCTCATATAAAGTTATGGTGTTGATTATTTCACCTGCTACCTTAATTCACAGTGTCGACAGATAATCTGTGACTTTGACAGTGCATGTATTGGGTAGTTTTTGGTAGCCTTCTGCAAAGCTGGACCTGAGGTTCTTCTGTCCAGTGATCGAAGGCACTAAGAAAGTGCTTCCACAGGAACAGAGAGCAGTTCCTTCTTCCTATATGCCAACAGTTCTCCATTGCTGAGGGGCTGTCCAGAGACATGTGGGGCTGTCAAAACTTGAGACAGGGGAGGGAGTAAGAGCTACTGGCCTCTGGTGGGTAGAAACCAGGCATTCTGCTAAGCTTCCTGGAATGCACAGAACAGCCCCCACTGCCATATGTAGTGGTAGAACTATACTGCCCATATGTCCACTGTGCCAAAGTTGAGAAGCTCTGCTGTACGTAGAGGCAAGACCATTTGAAGAATGTCGTTTAATTTAAAGTCAGTTTTTCTTGCTTTGTAGCACAGTAACTGTTCCCTTTATCGCTGGTTAAGGAAGCATGCACAAGAATTCATGCATATAAAGTAAGGCTGATACTCTAAGAACAATGAAAAAGCAGTCAGTCAATAAATAAAATAAGACATGATAGCTATGCCAATGGCACAGGGAAGGGACTGAGATTACAGGTATGTGGAGAAAGATTGAATATTTATGAGACATATTTATCTATTTTTCTACAGTGAGACTATTAAGCTGTGCTTTAGTGTCATGGTGTTTGTAATTGCCATTACAGCATGCGGTGTTTCGAAAAGCAATTTTCCAATCTGGAATGGAATTAACATTATTCATATATTAAATACCAAATGTAAGAATTACATCACTTTCAAGTCTTTTCATAGAGACTAACATTTATCAAGTGTGAAATTCTCAGCCGGTACAGTGTTAAGGCCTTTATTTGTATCACCCCCCTAAGTCACAATAACCCAATACTAGGTTCTCTTTATTATACTCATTTTACCGATGAGAAATACAATGACATTTAGACATTATATATGATGCTCCGCAGAAAGTAAATTTGAGGGCGAGGTTATCTGACTTTCAGTCTGTTTAGTTGCTCAGTTGTGTCTGACTCTTTGCGACCCCAAGTACTGCAGCACGCCAGGCTTCTCTGACCATTTGACTTTAGAATGTACAAATTCAATTCAACTCACATGTTAAAAATGGCCACAAACACTTGGGAATTATGACAACAAACTCTCTGTGTCTCAAGAGTTTGTAACACTGGAACTGCCAGAATATGAAAGATAACTAAACCAGGCAGCCTATGGTCTGAACCTCCTGCCTTTCCCATTCTTTTGTCCCTGTGAAGAATACTCTCTCTTCACAGACACTAAAACTGGGGCTTTCTTGAACCTATCATAAGGCCCTGCCCCGTGGATGGAGCCCAGTAAAAGATCAAAGGGATACACTCAAACCAGCACGGTGTCTTGTATCTCAGAGACTGCTCCAGAATGGTCCAGAGAATGTCCACAAAAGGCAGACCCCAACCTCCCAACAATCAATTTCCAAGCACTTTAATGCTGAAAGGTCTCTCAATTTAGGAAGACAGAAATATAACCATGATTTCTTGATTCCTTCCTCCTACTTATAGCTGCCACTATTAAAAAGAAAGCTCACATGTTTCTCCAGCACTTCTCAAGAGTGCAGAAATGTATCAAGAGGTGAGAAATTGAGCCTAAAATGAAGAGTCACTTAAATAAGAGTCTTAAATATTAAATATCTTTTTCACAACGTAAAAGAAACTTTGGAAATGCAAACATAAACAGAATGACAGATGTATGCTTCCTTAGGAAAGAATCTGTGTTGAATCACAGATGATATGAGATGCATTGGATAGTGATGAGAATTATAACTGTTTGATGAATTAAATACCAAAGTTAAGGCCTGCACAAATCGTGGGACTTGACAGGCCTCTTTAAAATGAGAGCTGCCCTTTCTCTCTCTCTTTCAGGTTTATCTTGGTGGAGCAGGAAACTCTTCATTTTGAGTCACCCATTTAAGCACAAGAGAAGAAATCCTGGGCAGGAAAATGAGAGACCAAGTTTTTGTGGTGATGTCCTCAGTTTGAGGCTGCCCTCAAGTTCTCCACAAAACATATATTTTCCTTAAGAAATAATTCATGAGAACAAAGAACAACTTTCCTACCAGAGCTTTTAAATAACATAAATTATAGCCTGCAATGCCACACACAGGTTGGACCTTGGAAAAGAAGCCTCAGAATAGAACACAGCAAATTGAGATGGGCTCACTGGCAGCTGCAGATGCTACTGACTGGGAGTCCACGCTCTTGATGACACATGGTTCACGCAACACTCACAGTGTGCAGTGCTCTGACCCAGGAGCCAGACCAGTGGGACACTAGACTCACCCTGGCCTCTAGCTGGAGTCTTGAGACACATGCATTTTAGCCTTTGGTCAGAGTGCTTATCTGTATAAATGGATGATCCAGGGAGGGCTGGGGAATGGGCCAGTTCTTAGATGGCAAAGAAGATTAGCTTCAAGAGTCACGTCTGACAGATTGGTAATGTATTTCCATAGGGCCATGTTGAGAAAGATTTTGAAGTTATATTTTATGGAATAAATGTTATAACCAATCAGCAATGTCTGTTGCGGGCTCAAAAAATAAGGAACAGCAAAGGATACTCCTAGACACAATGGTCTCTAAAGGTCTCGTACTTTTTCTTCGTAGTTCAGAGAATATCTGTAATATCTATGTGAAAATTAGTTTAATGTCTCTCCTCTGCTACTTCACAAGCTCCATGAGGACATGAGGGAACCTGTTCTGTATGGCAGTCTCTATGCATTTCTCTGTGACTGTGACTGGTGCCCACCTGGTTAAAGAAAGTACCTTATTACTAGGGTATGCCCAGGGTGGATGCCAGGGAAAGATAACTGGGTTAACTGACTGCAGTCTACACCTTCACAAACACATACACCATGTCGATAATCCAAGATAATGGCTTACAAGAGAAAAAGGAATATTTCTGCCAGAGGATAATCCCCATACCCTTGATACAGACGTCTGCGGATATGTACATTGTCCCACTGACCCATGGATGTACAAAAAACTAGCCCGGGAATTTCCCATCCTCACTCAGCCTGAGGCAAGGCAACTTCTCTTTCTCAAGATCTCTTCTTCTCCAAAGTCAGTTTGTCAGGCATTGTCAACCAGGCTCCACCTTCCTATGTCTGTTTCTTCACTTACTCTTAATACATCAGGATCTGCACAAGCAGCTTCAGATTCCTTCAGACCAAATGCCCCCTAACTGTATGACTTTATAACCAACTATTCACATCCTCTAGTCACTTTTTTAAAGGAAGCATAAAGAAAGAAGCTGTCGTATATGGTAGGCTCGCACATTCCCAGGGAAAGTTCTTGGGGTGTAGAATGCATTTGTGGGACACTTCACACTCAAATCTGGAAGGACTGAGAATGTGCCATTCAAGAGAGTGACAGAGATAAAGAAAAGGAGAGGAACAGAAACAGCCTCTCTTGAGTGACCACTCTCAGTGCAGCAGTACTTGGCTAAGCACTTTACATCTTGAGCAGCTTTGGTCCTCACAGCAGACCTCTCTGGGTCATTTATTAGGATCAGTCTCATAGATGAGGAAATGGAGAATACTTAGTGTGGCTAAGAACTTTGCCAATGTCACCCACTGAGGAAATGCTGGAGCTGAAAGTCAGCTCAAAGTCGTATCTCTCTGCAGCCCTTACTTCTGCTTTAACTGTCAGGCTCAAAGTTCTGCTTCTCATGCAGACCAAAGGTGTTAGCACCAACCCAAGATCTGGGGGGCCTCTCAGGCCGTTCCATCTGGGAGTCCCCCATATAAGGAAGGGGGAATGAGAAATTCTGGCACCCTCCTTACAGAAGAGTCTGGATGGAGAATGTAGCCTACCATGCTTCGCAGCATGTGGTGTACGATGTATGGTACTGGCTAAGTCACTTCAGTCATGTCTGACCCTTTGTGACCCTATGGACTGTAGCCTGCCAGGCTCCTCTGTCCATGGGATTCTCCAGGCAGGAATACTGGAGTGGGTTGCCATGCCCTCCTGCAGGGGACCTTCCCGATCCAAGGATCGAACCTGCATCTCACGTCTCCCGCAGTGGCAGGCAGGTTCTTTACCAGCAATGTCACCTTAGAAGCCCGTGATGTATGGTGCAGCACAAATATTTACCTTGCCTTCTCCTATCACAGACATACTTGCCCTTCCCTCATTTCAGAATGTTCCCTCCTACCCGCCCTCCTTGTCCAGGGAACACCTGGTTGTCACTGTCTCAAAGAAGACCCTGTCTGACCTCTCATATCAAATGTCATCAGCACACCACATACTGCCTACTCATAGCATAGTTACTGCTAGTTGCCGTAACTGCCACACTGCCCTTTTTGGGTAATGGAAATCCAGCTGTTAGCCAGGCTTAGCTAAGTGATGCTATTAGAACTGGGTGGGACTCAGTTGTGGTCAGTGAGATATCCATGCATATGGCTTTTCCAGATAGTACCCTTAAAAGGTCGCCTTCTATCCTGCTGCCAGGAAGGTAGATGTCATTGCTGGTGCTTTACCAGTCCTTCTGGGCCATCAGGTTGTCCTGGACGGAAACCACATGCTGCAATGTTGACACCAGCAGTAATGGCAGTGATCATAGCCATGACACACTATCCATCATTCGAAGGGCTTTGTGTTTGCTTGTGTGCATGCTCAGTTGTGTCTGACCCTTTACTGAAAACTCGTGGAAACTTCATTAGGTAAGTTCTATTATCACCCCAATTTTCCATGAAACTCCAAGGTCACATAGCCAGACAGCAGCAAAGACAGTGTTTGAGTGGGGAGGCCAGTGAGAAGACTAGTGAATAATCTGAATGAGAAATGAAGGAGTTAGTGCTGGCAGTGGAGGGAGCAGGCAGTGGTCTGATTCTAGGTCTGAGACATGAGACGATGGACTGGCTGATAATATGAGAGAAGGAGAGACGTCAAGGTTACATCTAAGACCTTTGGGCCAGGTTAATTAAAAAAACAGAGCCTTAATGAGAAGATGAAAACTGTTCGAGGAGCATATTTGAGGAAAAAAAAAAGGTTCCATTTTGTCTAAAACTGACAACTTGAGGATGTCTCCTGGACTTGCAAGCAGAGGTGCAGGATAGACAGCTTGAAGACAAGATTACCCAGGCAGGAGGGGGACCGAATTGTGGGGCAGTTTTAGAGAAGTGCATGCTAAGGTGAGCCGGGGAAAACAGCTGTAAGGAGCCCTCCTGGAAGTGGAAGAGATCCTAGTGGGTTTTGAGTCCCTAACGGTAAGTAAGTGTATTTCAAAAGCAAGTTCCTGCACTGAGGGGAAGGGGATGTTTTTGTTTTAACTTTTCTCGTTTACTTCACTTACATCACAGAGTCCCACTTAAGAGCCACAGCGGCAAGGGAGGGGACATTCATCACTCCAGCTGAACGGACTTCTGGAGTTGAGTGGACTCTTTTTTCAAAAATAAAACTCAATTAAAGATCAACTGATCAAAACAACACATTTACTATGAAATATGTAAAGACCAAATGGGACATAAAGTATTCTTCTGCCAACTGTATAAAGAAAATGAAAAAAGCCTGGTCTACATATGTTTATTTCATTTGTGAAACTGGCCCCTTGCCTGGGCCATTATGAATGAGTGACAAATCCTTGTTTGCTGCAAAGATTCCCTGCGTTTGCTCACTTCCCCCTCCCCCACTCTGTGCATGATGTTTACATTTATAATCCTCCTCCATTCTTCTTCATTAAGCAATGTTGATAAAGATTTCTACTCTTCTACATATCTGAGGAAGTTCTGTTCACTGGTTCAAACTCCAAAACCTACATAAGAACCAGGTCTCTGATAAGCTAGGATACAGTGGTGGAGGTTCTGTCCACTTCCATCCACATCTGCCACCCCACGCTAAGCCACCGTTGTTGCTCAGCCATCTCAGTTATACTCCGTCCCCTGATCCTTCCTCTATACTGCACTTAGAACAATCTAAAAGTATTATCCCGGTGCTTTGCTGGCCCTGCTGTCTAAGCCTCACTCACCTCAAAGGCTTCAACTGGCTATTTCTTCTGATTGGCTGAGGCTCTCCCACCATTCACTCTCCTGACACCCACTATTTTTTACCCATCTATTAGATTTCAGCTCTGAAGGCACCTCCTCTGACAGCAGTTCCTATTTCAACCCCAAGTCTTTCTATAAATGAAAAAGTGAAAGTGAAGTCGCTTAGTTGTGGCTGACTCTTTGAGATCCTATGGACTGTAGCCCACCAGGCTCCTCCATCCATGGTATTTTCCAGGCAGGAATACTGGAATAGATTTGCCATTTCTTTTTCCAGTGGATCTTCCTGACCTGGGGGATTGAACCTGGGTCTCCTACTTTGCAGGCAGACTCTTTACTGTCTGAGCCACAGGGAAGTTCTGTAGTCTTTCTATGAAATCATCTTATTTATTCTAGTCTTAAGATTTATTGCATTCTATAATCTTCTTTATTATTATTATTTTACTTCTCTACATAAGAACACAAGATCCATCTAGGGGCCACATAAATAAAAAATTTATTCATCATTGTATCACCAGGAACTAGACCTGTACCATACCTGGCCCTTAGTAAGAATTCAGGAAGAAGTATTTTTTGGAGGAAGATAGGGAAGGAACAAGGAAAGAGAAAGGAAGGAAGGAGGGCCTTCAAGTTTAGTAGATGTGGCTTCCAATCCTATCTCTTATGAGCCATAAGAGTTTAGGCAACAATGCATCATCTCTGAGCTCTGGATTTCTCAACAGAGAAATCAAAGAATTGATGCATTTGAACTGTGGTGTTGGAGAAGACTCTTGAGAGTCCCTTGGACTGCAAGGAGATCCAACCAGTCCATTCTGAAGGAGATCAACCCTGGGATTTCTTTGGAAGGAATGATGCTAAAGCTGAAACTCCAGTACTTTGGCCACCTCATGTGAAGAGTTGACTCATTGGAAAAGACTCTGATGCTGGGAGGGATTGGGGGCAGGAGGAGAAGGGGACGACCGAGGATGAGATGGCTGGATGGCATCACAGACTCGATGGACGTGAGTCTGAGTGAACTCCAGGAGATGGTGATGGACAGGGAGGCCTGGTGTGCTGCGATTCATGGGGTTGCAAAGAGTTGGACACAACTGAGCGACTGAACTGAACTGAACTGACACATGTACTAAGTCACTTATGTCCATGTGTACTAAGACATTTTACTCACGTCTGATTCTTTGTAACTCTAGGGACTATAGCCCACAGTGGCTCCTCTGTCCACGGAATTCTCCAGGCAAGAATACTAGAGTTGGTTGCCATCCCTCCTCCAGGGGATCTTTCCAACCCAGGGATCAAACCCACGTCTGTTACATCTTACATCTCCTGCACTGACAGGGGGGTTCTTTACCACTAGCGTCACCTGGGAAGCCCCCATGACCTTGTAAGCCCTAGAATTTTCAAGAATGCCCCGACCTGATGGTGTGTGAGAGGTGTACTAATAAGCAAGGACCTCATGGCCCACAGATAAATCCACAGACTGGAGATCACAAATCTTGTCAAGTGGCCATCACCTCTTCATAGTGGGTTACATGAAGTGCTAAGGCCTGAATAAAGGTTCCTTAGGCAGCGTGTGACTCTTATGGTGGACGTGTGTCCTTTTGCTCTCACCATTAACTTCCTTCTTTCCTAGGAGTTCCCCTAGTAGGAGGGTAAGGTTCTACTCCAAGTCCCATGATGCGGGCAGTGCCCAGATCTCAGTCAATTAATTCATCACTGGCCCCAAAAACTAGCTCAGGGTGGACATGTGACCTCACCTAGTCTAATTAGGACTTTTCTAGAAGTAACCAAATATATTACACCACCTCCATCTTTCTCTCCTCCTCCCTCTCCTCTCTCCACTCAAGTCTGAGAGGATGTGCTGCTGGGGACAGACCATCAAACGGAGCCTGAGAGTGAAGCCAGCACTGTGGAAGATGGTGCAGTGAGACCGATAGAACTCACCACCAGTGGCATCATGGGAGCCCATGTCCATCCATGAGATTTAGCTTCTAGAGGCTTCCAGCTCAGTATGAGCCCTGGGGACATCCTTAGTGAACTGAGTTGTTCTCATTATTCCCATAGATACTTGCAGTTAGCCATCTCCAAACACAAACCATGGCTACTCACAACTACATTTTATTCATACAAATCAAGAGATTTGTCAAAATATTTCCCTACCATTTGCTCAGCTTAAAAAATACTCAGCAATAATTTCCTCAAAAGATTGCCAAGGGTATGTATATTGCAAACACACAGGGCATCATATTTTCCCAAACACCAGAAGCTATCTTGGCCTTTCTGAGCATACTGCATAAGTCAGAAGACAAAGGGTATCCCTCAGAGTATCCTTCTTAAAATCTCCCCCTCCCCAGGCTTTCTCCTGAGTGTTAAGTTGTTCCTACTGCTCCATATTCTTTCCCTAGCTCCTTAAATGTGTACACCTGGTTGCTCCCTCTATAATCCCTAGTCCCACGGCTTTATTTAGTACCTTGTCATAGCAGTGGTGAAGGAGGAGGAGGAAAGGATAGGAACAGAGGTAGAGATAGGTAACCCTGCAGGGTGGAAGACAAGAAGAAAAACAGGATCAATAAAAGAAGATAAACATAAGTGACTTTTCTACTTCAAAATAATTTAAGTACCCCATCCAATTTTCCTATCATATCCTGTAAGTTTTTCAAACCTTGTTGGAAAGATCATGAAGAGAATGGTATGTATGTATTCCAAATTATCTTACTTTTATTAGTTTAGGTAATATCTTGCCTGACTATATATAATTTAATAGTGATTTATCAACATCTAGTTTGGGATACAGATGGAACATTAAATTTTCTGTCCAACAGCATATTTAAAGTCAAGAAAAATAAAGACAGAAAGACCCTTCTTTGCAATAATGTGTTGTTTAAAATATCTCTTAAAAAAATCACAGAAGAAATGCACGTTTCTTATTGTTTGGTTGCTACGTCACGTCCAACTCTTTGTGACCCCATGGACTGCAGCTCTCCAGGCATCCCTGCCCTTCCCTATCTCCCAGAGGTTGGTCAAATTTAGGCCCACTGAACAGGTGATGCTATCTAACCATCTCATTCTTTGTCAACCCCTCTTGCCTGCATCATGGTCTTTCCCAATGAGTCAGCTTTTCACATTAGGTGGCCAAAGTTTTGGAGCTTCAGCTTCAGCAGCAGTCCTTCCAAGGAATAGTTGGGGTTAATTTCCTTTAGGATTGACTGGTTTGATCTCCATGCAGTTGGAGAGATTCTCAAGAATCTTCTCCAGCACCACAGTTCAAAAGCATCCATTCTCCAAGCATTCAGCCTTCTTTATGGTCCAACTCTCACATTCATACATGACTACTGGAAAAAACACCTCTGTCAGCAAAGTGATGTCTCTGATTTTAATGTGCTGTCTAGGCTTGTCATAGTTTTCCTTCCAAGGAGTGAGGGTCTTTTAATTCCAGGCTGCAGTCACTGTTCTCAGGGATTTTAGAGACCAAGAAATTAGATATCAAAGACAAGCAAAAGAAAACATCTAAAACCAATGATGATACTAATATCCACTGTTGATTTCAGTTAATGTTAATTATTCAATTATTTGAACATAACAATATTACTTATCAAATTCCTTATCATTAGCTATCACCTTGTCACTAAATGGATGACTCTGTAATAAACATCCTACATACACTATCTACTTTTCAAGAAGTTTAATTATTGATCAAAGGGCACTGCATATTCCTAATTTATACTCTGACCAGGATTCTCTCTTCCCAATGTCAGTTTCAACACTCAAACCAACATTCTAAGTATTATCATCTTTAAAAATCTCCCAGCAATTTAAAAATACAGATTATAAGGATGAGTCTTTTCCATGTTCCAAAAGAGTTAAAGGCAGATAAAACATTAAACTTTAGAACGCCTAGAGGGTCAAGAGCTCGCTGTGTTTCAGGTTTCCAGAGAACACTGTCTTGACCACTGTACACCAGCATACTCAGGTTATTTAGTAGAAAAGATGAAGACTGATAACTGAGGGTCAGGTTTTTCAAAACTAATTTTGAATGAAAAAATCCAGTGTCTTTTTTTGCAGCAGTAGAGCCCTGATTAGATGAAAAGCAAGCCTGCATAAATTATTCACTTGATGGCAGACATTTTTGGGGATATGGAAAATGTGGATTATTAATGGGCAGACCAGAACAATTCTCACATTACATATAGCTGAGGACTATCGGCTGGGGGAAAGCCCCAGACATTTTTGCTTGTTACCAAGTTCTGAAAATTCTCACAATAAGAAGTAATTTCTCATCAGGCTTGAACCCGCATTGTACTGGAAAAATACATTCCCAATTAAAATTGTCATTCTTCAGCATTATTATGGGTGGCCATTTTGCTGAAAAATTATCTGGAGTTCTGGCAATGTGGGGAAGTCCAAGGCCCTGCTGGTTCCCTGTGAGAATACGGGGTTGGTAGAATCAAAAGGAAATCTGGCAAAGTCCAGATAAAAAACCACCACCATGATGTGGATATATTTCCTGCTTGGAAACCACATTGTTCCACATGGCAGGCCAGGGATCAGTGTAGATTAAGGAGGATCTGATAGGGAAGGAAGCTCTTTTCTGCAGGATTCATTTTGGAAATATCTGAACAGGATGCAAACCCACTCAGACCTTCTCCTGAACTCCCACCCTACCAGTGTCACTTTTCAACATTGTGACTGCTTCCAGTTGGATATTCTAAGCTGCTGGTTTTAATTAAAACTTAATTTGTGAAAATGTTTCATAATTTATGCATGTCATGTAATTCTTCTGAGACTATGAACTTGGAGCCAACTCAGGGCCATATAAGGAGACACTGCACTGAGAAGGACGGGGGAGGAAAGGGATATAGAAAGAGAAGTACCAACAGGCTCAACAGAGGAAAGTCCCAATAGTTTGCTTCAGCCTCCCACCACCTGGATCTGCAGCCACCTGGGAGAGACATGGGCCGTGATGTCTAAAAGTAGAGAGAGAGCCATTTGGCAGGTCATAGACTCAGAGAACCAGAACGGTCATCAATGACCAGAATGGCCCTCCAAGAGAGGCCTTACCAGTGGAGATGGTGAGCCAAAAAACTTGAAATCCTCCAAAATAGATGTCTCCACAGAAGGAGACAAACAAAACAAAACCCTCAAAGGAAAATTAATGAAACTCATGAGTCTGCAATGAAACCATTACTTCACTCAACAGATGTCTTCAAGAGAACTTGCAAGGATCTGCCAAACTGCTGGACCACAAATCTGTGTAGCAACTTAACTAGAAATATTGGCCCCCCAAGAAAGACAACCTCCCCTCAACACATATCCCTTATTAATTGCAAAATGAATTATCTCAAGTTACTCTCCATGTCTGCAGTGGAAAGAGTATATAGACAGTGTTTGACATAAAAAAAGGCGGGGGGGACAAATGTTCTGCCAGAAATAAAGGTAAACAAGTGTTCTGCATACTCACAAAGGAGAGACCATGTCAATGGTATACTTTTTAGTGGCTAATCTGTTAAGTTATACATTTCGTGGATAGATTTATTTCTATCTTTATTTCTCTCTCTATCCTCATCTCAGGGGCATCCCTCAGCTCAGTCAGTAAAGAATCTACCTGCAGTGTAGGAGACCCGAGTTCGATTCCTGGGCCCAGAAGATCCCTTGGAGAAGGAAGGAAATGGTAAACCACTCCAGTGTTCTTGCCTGGAGAATCCCATGGACGGAGCAGCCTGGTGGGCTATACAGTCCATCGGGTTACAAAAGTCAGACACGACTTAGCAACTAAACCACCACCATCACCATCCCTATCTCAGAGGTTCAACTTGGTCCTTTCCACCTCCTGTCACCTATGAAAAACTTAATAAGCTCTTAAGTAAAAGCAAGAGATAATACAGTTCTTTCATCCATCAAGCCTGTATCTTATAGAAGTGGATACAGTAAAGGGTAATGGTATGAGCTGTGGGTGACAGCTGCACCTGTGATGATACTGTCAGGGGATTCTTCAGGGCTTCCCTGTGGCTCAGCTGGTAAAGCCTCTGCCTGCAATGCAGGAGACCTGGGCTCGATCCCTGGGTTGGGAAGATCCCCTGGAGAAGGGAAAGGCTACCCACTCCAGTATTCTGGCCTGGAGAATTCCATAGCCTGTATACTCCACGGACTGCATACTCCATGGGGTCACAGAGAGTCATACACAACTGAGTGACTTTCACTTTCAGGAAACCCCCAGCTCTGTGATTCTAGTCTATGAGAAGTTTATTTCTATGCAAATTTTCTTTTCTTATATATTGTTTTCACCTTAGCCCATCAGTACATATTTTTATGTTTACCTGCAAATAGAATGGCCAAAGCCACCTGTTGAATAATACTGGCTCTCTTTTTGCATATAAGCACTTCTCAAGTCAAGATTGGATCCTCTTCACTAACAGTGAGAGCAGGTACATGCTGAGCGTTTATGCTAAACCAGGGCTAAATGCTCTGAATGTGTCCTCAGGAAAAATTCTCAAGACCACTGTAGAGACCAAATACAATCACCTACATTGTAAAGCCAGGAAAACAGACTGACTCTAAACTCCATTTTGTTTGTTTGTTTGTTTTTTATCAAAATGAGTTAATAAGTAAAATAATCCAATTAGTCTTTTTCTAAAAACTAAGAATAATCTATTAGTGTATAATTAAGAGAATATAAAGTAAACTTAAAAATGAAATGGTCTGCTTGCCAATAGGGTAGAAAAGAGCTTTGTCCACTAACCAAGCCTGCTGACATACTGATCACGATACTACTTCAGGGTTCTTTTTTGCATGTTTAGAAAAGAAGATCTATTAATACACTGGGACTGCTAATCTCTCCAAATACACTTGCTCCCCACCCCCTAAATCTGGCGTTTGGCAATCTTTAAGGACATTTTTCCAAACACATGTTCCTATAATACTGAAGTCTGTGTGTATTTCCAGTAAAGCTTTTCTTATGGTCTTGATTGATTTACAATTAAATCATAAAACAGAGTAACTTATTGCATATCTTCATTTCCTATCACTTTTATTGTTCCTTTTATTTTACAGAACAATTTTTGTCTTAACTAAGAAAGTGAGGTCCTATCACTGCCGCTTTGGTTCAAATCTCAAAGAGGCTAATATGCTTCTGAAGTTCATCTTTAAGAACCAGAGGAACACAAATGTCAAAAACTGACCTATAAAATTTTGCCATTCACACTGAATACATGTTAGGTAACATAATAAAGAAATCAAGAGAAGCATAAGAAAGAGCTATTTCACAATTACATTGACTTAGTATAGTATCATATTTAAATAAAAATTACCTCAATGTCATATCCAATAAACTGTCATGGTCTTTAAATGTATCCAATAAACTGTCATCATCTTTAAATGTTTAAAAGATAAGTATTATTCTTTGGCAAAATTAATCTAAAAGCAATATGCTTTTAGTTTTGAATATGAATAAATAAATAGAACAATTTAATTAAATAATCTTAAAGGTAAAACAAACTAATATTCATGTCATCTTTTATTTCTATTTTTCTACCATGGTTGAAATGGGATAACTTATACTGCATTAACCCTCCTGTCACAAACAACAAGATAACTGGATATAGTACAAAAAAGAAACAAATGTCCTTTGATATTGGTCAATAATCTGCACTGACTTTGTTTCTTCAAAGAAGGCAAAACTATAAGGTGAGACTCGTGATCACTCTAATACATTACCTGGAGTCATTTGCAAGACCCCAGAACAGAGAAGATAATGATGATTAGAAATTAGAAGTTACACCTAATTGAGGGGGAAAGAATCAAAACTTATAGAGGCTGAGGTGGCTGGCATTTGCAAGGCAGAGCACTGGAGAGAGAAAGAATTGAGTCACTTGCATTTAAGTCTTTACAGTTAGGACACCAGATGTCCTAAAGTAAAGGGTAAGTAAGCCATCTTTGATACTCCCTGTCCAGACTCCCGACACAGCATTCAGAGCATCGCAGCATTTGGAGCATATGAAAATTATTGTTCCACACCACTATATTTGGTGGCTCAGATGGTAAAGCGTCTGCCTACAGTGCTGGAGACCTGGGTTCGATCCCTGGGTCAGGAAGATTCTCTGGAGAAGGAAATGGCAACCCACTCCAGTACTCTTGTCTGGAAAATCCCATGGACAGAGGAGCGTAGTAGGCTACAGTCCATGGGGTCACAAAGAGTTGGACACGACTGAGCCACTTCACTTCACTTCAGTAAGCAACAATAGTAACAGATGGTAAATATCATGATCCTTGTTTTAAAAGGAGAAAACTACCTCATGAGAGTGACTTGAACAGATTAGCATGGTGGCAGTGGCAGAGCAGGGGTCTAAACCTAGTTTCTCTGTGAGTCCCTGCACACCCTGATCTAGATAGGAGTCTCGAGTATGACACCACTTCATTCACCAGGGTTCTAGCTCAGGGCTGTAAGAGGCTTTGGCCCCTTCATCACCAAAATGATGATCTGCCCCCATAACTCTCTTCTCTCAGGAAGACACTTGAGGTCAGGGTTGATATGCATGGGTTACAGAGCCAAAACTATCTCATTATTTAGACCTTTAGCAAAGATATATACCCAAGGTCTACACTTACAAAGCTCAAGCAGCTCAATCAGCCATGAATTCTGGGCATTTACACAAGAGTTGGTTGAAACGTGAGCTTAAAAAAATTCTAGCCAAACAGCTGCAAAGAACACAGGAAGTAAAGGACTAAAACCTATTAAGAGTCTTGGCTCCCCCTTTGGTGCAGACAGGAGAGATCAGGGGGTGAACCAACAAGTATTTATAACAGAACAAAAAAAATAATTCAATCATTTCCTTCCTAGAAAGATGACTAACTCAGGTGATGGGTTGGCATTTTCTACTTTCTGTTACCTTTTTTTCCCTTTATACAATACCAGTTTATTCTCTGCAGAGGTATATGTCTTATCATCAGACCTGAACACTGTCTTTGCAGACGCAGAAGAAATGTAGCTGGATTTGCTTAAATTCATAGGCTGTAAGATCTGGAAGGAAGATGGACAGAACGGCTTTTTGTCTGAACAAAATCTGTCCCTTCTTCTGGTAATAGCACTGCAATTTCCTGTGAGACAAAACCTATCCCCTACACTCAGGTCTTGTGGCAAGACTGGGGCTCACTCCTCTCATCCTCTAGATCCAAGGGAGACATGTCACTCATGCCTGGTGAATCAGAATGCTCCATCCTGTTGACTACTGTGATTGGCTCTCAAAGAGGTAACACATGGCTGAAGTCATGAGAGTCAGCACTAGAATCATAGACTCAGCCAGAATCATAGACTAAAAAGAGATTATGTTTTTCTTCTGAGGGAAAGGGGTTCCACTGGCAAAATATAAACCTGGAGCCTACCGGTGACAGTCATCAAGCCACAAGGAAAGGAGAATCTCACCTGAGAATAAAGCTGCGCAGAGGAAAGCAGAGCCAAGAGATGGCAAGCGGCAGACTCCCGACTGCCCTTGGGCACTTGGATCCAACCATGCCTGAGGAGATCTACACTATGACATTTCACTTTTATGATTCAATAGGTCCTCCTTAATCACACAAGTCTGACCGAGCTGGATTTCTGTCATAGTCAAAGAGACCTGATTCACTAAGGCAATAGTTGATAAACTATCTACATACCAGTGGTTCATGAACTCTGCTTTGTGGAACCTCCAATTAATCAAGGCTGCTCTTATTTTCATATGATGGCTGCTACGATTTTATTTGAATAAAATAGTTGTGCTAATTAAGAGGAAGAAGAATAAAAGAAGCTATTCAATTCAACTACCCAATTTTAGAGGTCTAGAAAAGCCATGTGGCTTTTACAAAGTGAGTCTATGACGGGAGTATGCCTGGTCTCTACCAATCCATCCAGAACACAACCCATTATCCCCAAATGCTGCCAGTACTTCTCACATCAGCTTTGGGTCTTGCTTTGGGAATGGAAGTGGATCTATGGCTTCCAGTCACTACACCCAAACACATAGGAGGATCCAACATGGACTTCCAGCATTTGATACCTGTTACACCTTAAGGACAGAGCTGCATACCTGCCATGCTCTGATCAAAGAGCCCAGGTGTCACTCTTGCAGAGTGTATGAAGGGACCGTAAACATTTAGGGAGCTAACTAGTGAGTAAAAGACAATCACAACCTGAAGTCATGGTAGGCTTCATTGAAAGAGTCTCTTTAACTACAGTGAAAATGGTGTCCCCCAGAAAAGCACCAAGCATGCACGTGTTTTTGTATTTTTAAAGATCGCAGCACTGGAGAGCTTTGTTTAGAACTATCTTCTTTGACTCATTCTGGGCTGGTGAGGAAGTCCCACTTGTTTGCCAGGGAACAAATTTATTTCTGTACCCACTGCCTGTCAGAGTAAAGGGTAGAACTTCTTTTCAGTATTCTGAAATAGTGGTTTGGTTTTTGAAAAGACTTTTGGAATCTATCATCTTTAAAACTTAAAAGAAAGCAAAATCTTGTCACTTTTAAGACAAGTCAATTAAGTCCCATCTGTCTCAATGTGGCTGCCCTCTATTTTGAAGTGGAAAAAAAGAAGAGAGAGAGAGAAAATCCAAACTGGCAGCAATGTCCTTTTTTAATTGAATAAACCAACAGTTTTCTCATTCTAATGAGCATAAACTGTTTACAGAAAAGATTTTATTTAAATTACCCAGAGTGATTACTTTAAATGCACAGTTTGGTTAAAACCTACAGTCATAAATAATTAATTTCTCTTTTTAAAAGAATTATGCAAATTTAAGCCAGAAGGCTAAAAATGGAAAGTGTCTAATTACATGTGAACTGAGCTTGCATTTCTCTTTCTTGTTTCTTCGGCCTCCATGTTTCTGTCTCTGTACTTGCTCTGAACACAAATAATACCTGCCCTTACAGTGCCCTGCCCATGGTCCTGAGTGTTCCTACACCCTCTAATTCTTTATACAGTGAACAAAGAAATGGGTGTGAACAGCTTTGGGTCATTCCCCAAATAATGCCATGTGCATGTGAATAGTAGCAGATTCTTGATAATGGAGAGAAGACAGAATCAACTGATCAGAACATGTTTCCTAAGCATCTATCCTATGCAGCCATTCTACTGAGTGAGCAGAGCTCAGAGGAATTAATTTCATATACGACCTATAATAATAATTTTTTAAAAAGTTAAATAAAACTACAAGGATAAAGATTAGATAGCAAAATCTTCAGGTGTCCAGAGGCAATGGCTGGTTAACAGTGCACAGTGAGAGACACCAAAGAAGCCAGGATTCTGAGCACTGAGTGGGAGCTTTCAAGCCAAACAACCTGAGAATCCTTGGTCCTTTTCACCTTTCCTGCCACTGCCTAGCAACAGAGACACCTCTGAACAAGCCAAGTAAGAGTCCTTTCTAGACAATAGGCTGCTTTCTCAGGACCATGGGACACACACAGCAGTGCCAGCTCAGCACATCAGTGGGAGCACAGTGGCAAGCAAGGCCAGGCTCCAGAGGTGTGAGCCCTGAGGGACATGAAGGGTGGGCTGTAAGTGCACAGGTGGAGCGGTGCTGCGCCCACTCTCGCTGCCAGTCATCTCGTGTACAGGAAGGAGGTGCCCTTAATAATTATCTTCAATAATTTGAGGAGGATAGCAGATTCTGAAAGGCAGGAGGTGAGGGGCAAAGCAAATGTTGTGAATGACATCTGTTGCTCTTCAGTTGCTAGGTCATGTCTGACTCTTTGTGACCCCATGGACTGCAGCACACCAGGCTTCCCAGACCTTCACTGTCTCTCGGAGTTTGTTCAAACTCATGTCCGTTGAGTCAGTGATGCTATCCAACCATCTGATCCTCTGTTGCCCCCTTCTCCTCCTGCCTTCAGCCTTTCCCAGCATTAGGGTCTTTTCCAGTGAATGACATAGGTACCAATTATTTCCAGCCCCTACCAGTTTATGCCCGTAGGGCATCATCTGCCCATCGGCGGTCTCTCAAGTTTTGAAATGAATACCTTCAGGCTGTGCATGCATGTTCTAGGTCACCACACTCCCCCAAACACAACCATAATTTTCTTTTACTCAGAGTTCTCTATGCACTTATTGCACCAACCCAGCTCCTGAGATCATTTATAGTTGGCATGGATGATCATAGCACATGGATGTTAAAAGCATTGGCTTGCAGTAGCAGTGGAGAACCCTTTTTCAGCTGCCACAACACCACCCATGAGAAGGGATTAGGCAGGTGCCTGGAGAGGACACTACAGCAGTGATCCCTACGACATCCCTCTGGGGCAGAGTCTATCACTGTCCTCCTGTTATATATGGTCAAACTAGAGGCACTAAAGGGTTAAGTAAATGGTCCCAGTGACACAGCCGCTAAGCGGCAGAGCTGATCTGAACCAGCCCCTCACTCCATCCCATGTCTTCAACCAGCATGACACACCCCTGCCGCTTTTGTAAGTGACACACACACTTTACCGGGAAAGAAAAAGAAGACATTGTTCATTACAGTCATCCTTCAGTATCTGCAGAGAACTAGTTCCAGCCTCCAACCCCTCCCCCCACCACACTACCAAACTCCTAGGATGCTTAAGACCCACATCTTAAACGGCATTACAATTATGTATAACCTGCACACAACCCTACACTTTGAAACATCTCTAGATTGCTGATAATACTTCATACAAATGCAAATGCCAAGTAAAGAATTTGCTGGCATAGCAAATTCAAGTTCTGCTTTTTGAAACTTTCTAGAAAAAAAATTCCATTATTTTCAATTTGAGGTTGGTTGAATACATAGCTGCAGAACTCATAGATAAGAAGGGCCAATTGTATACAAAAAGTTTAAATCTTTCTTCAAAAGCTCCATTTTTGCAATTCTTTGGGAGAATGCATTGGGTGGGTCTCAAAATGCAGAGCAACAGGCTGGGGGCCTGACACAGCCTCTGTGCCTTCTCCTGTTGGCCTCACTGAATGTGGGCATCATCCACTTTGGGTTTAGAGGAGCTTTATAGAAAGCGCTAATAACTCATCCAGCTAGAGCTAAATGGCAATTTAATGAGTAATGAGTAAGTGAATCAGATGCACAGATGAAATTTCCATCCAAATAACCACAGGTTTCTCAATTAAGAGGAGAGAAAGCATGGTTGGCAAAACAGTTTGGCCATGGCCACGTGGATTTTCCCAGCCTACTTTCTGAATATGGCAGTGCACACAGATCCAGGGGTGATGAAAATAACTTTACGGGAATCCCCACTTGCTTATCATAAAGGAATTCCAACACACCACTAGATGTTTACATAGAAAGCAATCCCAGGGGGTTCAGGCACAAGGTGAGTGTCAGACAATAAATTCACTGGTTTTATTTTAATATACTACATTCTATTGAAGAATGAACAGGTGTTGTTTTTTAAAACAAATATCCCTCTGTGGTGTGATAGGGGTCAGGTGGCAGGACACTCCTGACTCGGGCTGGCAACCTAGAAGCTTTCCAGTAAAGCAGAATTTGGTGCCTTCTCCTCAGACCTCGTGGAGGCCAGCGTTGTTTTGGGAATGGTGCCAGGAGGGTTTTTACCCCCTAGTGCCTACTGTGTGCTGAGCACTCACGCTTCTTACCTCCAGGCCTCCCTGCATCCAGGAAGAGTCCTCATGCTTTTCCCATTGGAAGACACCGGCCAGGAGTCACCCAGGCATGCCAGCCTGAAGGCAAAACAGACAGGAAGGACCAGTGTCTTCCTCTTCCTTGGTTTATTTCCTTGTTTGGATGAAGAACATCCTCCAGGAGCTTCTTGAGAAAGAGTGTCTAATTCTGATTTTGCAGTTGAGCTATTTTGATTCCTAAGACTTTGAACTCACTCCTACTTTAAGGACTTTCTATGTTATCCGTGATATATATATATATTTTAAATCACAATATATCATCATGGGTCATTTTTTATGGCACTTGAGAGGTTTTTTTAAGCTAACAGTGTTTTTCAAAATTGGTCCCCAAACCAGCATTACCAGTATCACCTGTGAGAAATGTTAGATGTGTTAGGAATACAAATTCTAAGCCCCACTTCACATCTACTGAATCACAGACTCGGGTGATAAATCCCAGCAACCTGCACTTTGTTGTTGTTTTTGCTGAGGAATAACTGACATGTAATGATTTGATATTTATATATCAAATACACTGTAAAATGATCACCACAATAAGATTGGTTAACATCAGTCACCATACATGATAAAAAATTATTTTTCTCTTGATAAGAACTTTAAAGATGGACTATCTCAGAAACTTTCAAATATGTATACAGCATTCTTACCTGTAGTCACCATGCTGCAAGTTATATCCCCCGCACTAGTTTGAAACTGGAAGTCTGTACTTTTTGACCCCTTTCACCCACTTCTCCCAACCCTTAACCCACCTCCCAGGCCCTGGCAACCATCAATCACTTCTCCATGTGACCTCAGGTTTTTTCACTTTGTTTTTTAGATTCCATATGTAAGTGCAATCATACGGCAAAACAAAACAAAACCAAAAAACCCTACAAATATCTCTATGGGTATTTGCAAAAGTTATACAACCTTTCAATGCCTCAGTTTCATCATCTACAAATTGACATACCAATAGCACCTATCCTGTAAGACTGCTATGTATTTATAATTAATGATATATTTAATTTTACATTTAAATATGTCAATGAACAGAGATTCCCTGCTGGCTCAGTGGTAGAGAATTTGCCTGTAATGCATGAGACCCTAGTTTGATCCTGGGCTGGGAAGATCTTCTGGAGAAAGGAATGGCAACCCACTCCAGTATTCTTGCCTGGAGAATTCCATGGACAGAGGAGTCTGGTGGGCTATATTCCATGGGGTTGCAAAGAATTGGACACAACTGAAATACTAACTCTTTCACTTTCACAATATCAATGATACATTACTTTCAGATAATTTGACATATGTAAAATTCTCTGTGTCAAGTTCTCTGATGTGTCAAGTTCAAGTTCTCTGGTACACTGAGCCCATGGTAAGTATGTAATAAATGTGAGTGCAATTATTATCATTATTTTGGCTGCTCAAAGAGTACTGCACACACCCAGGGAATGGTATTTTTTTCACTCAACAGTACTTATTAAATGTCCCTTTCATAACTGATACTTAGAAGTGATCAAGGAAACTTTTAAATAACTGGGCACTCTTCCCAGAGGCAAATTCAGGCCACTGAGTCATTACTGCAATGGCTATCATAATGTGACTATTTTTAATATCCACTGTAACACTTTAACTTCATGTTACACATTATAGTTTATGTAGCACATAGTCTAAACAGCAGCCAACCCTTATGAGGTTGGAAAACTGAAAGTCAGGAAAGGGAAGTGATTTACATAAGGGTACATGGCCAATGAGTAGAGCGACGACCTAACCCTCAGTCTTCAAAGTTCAGTGATCTTTCCTCAGTGTCCGTTCAGTTGTTAGGGGCCTCAGAAAGTTTTCAGAGTAGACTCTGAGAGCACAGCGCTGAGAGAGGCAAAGGTCAGTTCTTCAGTAATTCCAGGGTTCCCACCCCTTCTCATTTGGAGAATTTCAAGTGACTTTTTTGAGGCACACCTCAAAATCCAATGGATATTAACAGTAAGGCAGTCACTACAGAGCCATTGGAGTCTTGAGGGCAATAAAGTATCTTGGCACCCCAACAAATGTGCGCCCACACTTAGACACTGAGTACTTGAGTGAAGGTGGGACCTTCCTGAATCATCAGGCAGGAATAAAACTCACATCGTTCTTTCAAATAACAACAGTTTCCACAGCTCCACATTAGAAAATCTGAAAACCTAATATCATAAAAGCAAGCTGAAGTCATATATTTATAAACTAATTTACTCAGTCACACAGTGAACACTGATATGGGTACTGGGTACACAGCCCACATACAAAGATAAAGAATCTACATGTTCTTTGAGACATCACTACCTTGTCCCCAGTTTTAATATTCCATACACAAACTCAATCGGTTGCACTTTTTTTTCAAACCATGAATGGATCAGGTGGATGCAAAATGGGAAACTGTTTATCCACTGGATTATAATTAAGTGATAAACTCATTACATTGATTTTTTTTTTTTTTTGGTACTTTTAAACCTATCAGAATAAACAATGCCATTCTCTGCTTTTTATTTACCTACTAAATATCTATTAAACATCAGCCCCTGGGCCAGGGAACAGTGGTAGACAAAAAAGATTTAATTATTACTCTGTGCTGGGATGCTACAAATGGGAGAGATATAGGAATTAAATAAAGATAACTACACTGTATAACTGGGCTATGAAGTGAGAGCAGGAAGGAATCCCCAGAGGAGGCAGTACTTAAAAAGAGACTTTAAGAATGGAATTAAGTGTTAGGCAAACAGATTCAACCATAATCTGAATCAACTCACGTTCCTTCAAGTGGAGACTATTTTACCTGAATCAGAGTATACCACCCCAGAATATGACACCTTGGCATATGGCTTATTTTGAACTTGAAAGCAATTAACAAATAGCAGATGCAGGAAAAGCTCTATACCCTCCCTCTTTTTGCTTAAAGGCAGGGTATAAATTTCCTTTTGTGAAGGTATCTCTCTTTCCTCTCCCACATCAGGAATAGGAAAACAACTCTTAATCATGGGAAGTGTTCTTATCAGCTCAGAGACTGCATGAGATTGAATCTGCAAGGCAGACCTTACTAAAGTAATCCTTGTCTTCCATTAGTTTTCCTCCATATATCTCCCTCCCACAATTTACCAGCTCTAGGAGCCCAACCTTCTGGGATCAGCCTAGCCTTTTGGCTAGGCTGCTGTGCCCTCTCTTCTCTCAGGAAGCAAGTCTGCTTTTTCATTTGTCCTATTTTCATGCACAGAGCAATTCTGTTCTGCCCCTCTTTCATCTTAGGCTCTGCCCCTGGGCCTCTTTCACTTCCTAATGGTTCCAAATCTTCCCTGAGGAATTCTGATGTGAAGGCGAACATTTGGCAGTGATTGGGCCTAGAGGGAAGAGGTTAAATGTGGTTGCCTTCTCTTAAAAGAGAAAAACAGAAGTTGATTTTGGGAGGTTAGAAAAAACCGAATTCAGTAAAGAAATGCCTGACAATGTCAACTGCTTTCCCTCCTGGCCTTGTGTAAAGTGGTCTGTGAGCAAAGGTTCAAGCAAGGTTTTAGAGAGAAGCAAACTCTTAGCCCCAAGGCTAATTGGAGGCTCTTACAAGACCTCCAGTGCAATGTAGGGTCTCCTAGATTGCTCAGTTTCCTAAATCCCAAGGTTCAAATGCCCTGTCATGGCATGCTTTCAGGACACTTTGTTTAGTTCAATTTTGTATTTGAAGTTTTGATCTACTTAATAGAGCACTTAATACTCACTGATTGGCTTGCATGACTACCCGTCAAGGTGGCCAGACCTTCCATTCAAAGTCATGAATAATGCCTCTGAGGACTTTGATTCAGGTCCCTTAATTTCCTTCAGAAGAGAAGCTGTATAGATCAGGAATAGCGTATCATGATTTTTGACACAGTGACAGCAGTTGGTGTTATATAAATTATAGGATATGATTACAGCATTTGCTGTGATAACACCATCAAAATCCTTTTGTGATGTATAACACATTCAAAATGCAAATTCCAGGATATTTAAAAGCCCATCAAATAGAATTGTTATGACTCCAGATTTAAACCCAGGAATGCTGTGGTTTCTTGTACAAGTGTGATGAGCTGAATTTTCCTTCTGTCATTTAATACAGCACAGAAAACTCTCCATGTGAGAGATACAAGTTACAAAATTTAAAGTTTCCTATCTTGGGTTGCCAAACTACGAGAACCTAATTCAGGATAAGTCAGGCTCCCTGTCTTCATATTCCAAAGTGGTTCTGTGAGATTTTTAAAATTCAGTAGAAGCAATGTAACTCAAGCTTGTGGGAATGGGAAAGACATTTCTAATCTCACATCAGGCATTTTAAAGACTTTGGCACTGGCAATGTAGCCATTTGGGCGAGCTCTTCATCAGAGTACATACATACGTGTGAGATACCCCCCACCATGTCCCATCAGAGAGAAAAGGCCTTACCAACAAGGAGGCAACCCAGGATTGAATCCACTTGTTCCACTAATTACCGCATCTCCTTGGGCACATTCCGCAATCTCTCTAAACCTAGGCTTCCTCATTGGGAGGATCGAGATAATAAGGTCCATCTAACCAGAATGCAAAGCACTCAGTACAGGATCTGGGTTGCATTTTGAGTGCCTCACACCGAGGGCCCTAGCATTCCAGTTATTCTAACTGTGCTGCTCAAATAAGGCCTAGCTAACTGCACTGTTGGGGAGGATGCTCCTGAAGGTCACCACTAGTTTTCACAGCTCAGCTTTTCCTCCTGAGTTTCTTGATCCATACCTGCCAGCCATAGCATGAGATTCTAGCACAGTAATTACATCTTATTCTAGTTGTTTCTAAATGATACCGTCATAAAGATGTCAGACAGAGAGGGGCACTTTTTTCCTCTCATTCCTAAGCATAGAATGGAGCTTCCAGGCAAGACAAGCTGGACACACCACTTAGAGCAGGGATGTCGCTGCAAAGAGTGAATGTGACTCCCTTCTGCTGGGAAGGGAAATAAATGCATGACCAATTCTCTCCCCTTTCGTTCGAAGAATGCCAGAATTTGGCAGGTCTCAAATAAAATGAAGGCAGAGTTCATTCCATAAGACTCTATGTATGGAAAAGTAAATAATGCTATTTGGAATTTCCAGATAATAACGATGACCATTTATGGAATTCCTGCTATGTATCTGACATGGTACTAAGCAGTCTTACAATTTTTAATCTTCACTCTATTAGATCAGCACTATTATTATTCCCATTTCACAAAGAAGAAACCCTGATTGTATATAATATATCACTGCTATGTGGTGTGCAATTTATTTAAATTTTATTTACTTATTTTTGGCTGTGTTGGGTCTTCACTGCTGCATGGGCTTTCCTTCAGCTGCAGTGAGCAGGGGCTGCTCTCGAGTTGCGGTGCACAGGCTTCTCATGACGGTGGAGTCTCTCGTATGCAGAGCACTGGTGCCAGGACACCTGGGCTTCAGTCGTTGCAGTGTGCGCTCGGTAACTGCGGCTCCCGAGCTCTAGTGCACGGGCTCAGTAGTTGTGGTGCATGGGCTTAGCTGGTCTACTGCATGTGAAGTCTTCCCCGACTAGGAATCAAACTTTCTTCTCCTGCACTGGCAGGTGTTTTTTTTTTTTTTTTTTTTTTAATTATCACTGAGCCACCAGGGAAGCTCTGTGGTATATAACTTACTATAGAATACTTCAGCATAGATGGTGTGATATAAATATGTATCTCACTGCAATCTATATCTCAGAGGTAGTCAACTGCCCTAATCAGGAATACACATTCCAGCTAGTATATAAGCAAAAAGCAATGTATCTTATTTATTGATTTCTAATACCAGAGGTTTCGTCAACTACCATAACGGGCATTAGAAATTATTTTATTGCTAAATTAGAGGTATCCATTCTTTGTGGATTGGTTTCATAGACTGCCAAGGCTCAGCCTTTCTCTGCTTGAACCCACATAAAGCCTTTGAGAGCTCGACAGGCTCTATCTTTAGGAATAGTGCCCCATGCCTGATTATTAAACAGTCTTGCCTCCAGTTGCTGACTCCAGCTTTATAGTCACCTGACTCCAAACAGAAGATTAAACTGACTTATGCAAATAATGCATTTGTTCTGATGCAAGATGTCATCAGAACATCTAAAAGGACACAGAGCTGGGACTTGAACTTTCAGAAGTTAGTTGGTTTTTGTGCATGCTTCCAATAAATGTTTCCATGGGCAGCAGAATTTGTCAGATCTGTCTTCACCATAACCTAGAAGACTGTGAGAGGACAAATATCCCTTAGCCTTAAATGTTGAAGGTGGCTTCCCACGTGGTATGGTAAAGAACCTGCCTGCCAATGCAAGAGACACAAGAGACACAGGTTCAATCCCTGGGTCAGAAGATTCCCTGGAGCAGGAAATGACAACCTGCTCCAGTATTCTTGCCTGGAGGAACTCCATGGACAGAGGAGCCTGACAGGCTACAGTCTATGGGATTGTAAAGAGTCAGACATGACTGAGCATACTGATCACTATGAAAAATTATCTAATAAATTTTAAATTACGTAATTGACTGGGATTGTTCACTGAAGGGACTTAAACCATATTCCCTAAAAATGAAAGCTATGACACAGTAGTGCCCAGTATAGGGACTGGCCCTCAACTTAGTGGGTGTTTAGTCAGTGAACTAGGTAACCAAACATCTGGTTCCGTAAGTGTCCCTAGAATATATGGCCAGAGTAGATGCTCCTATTTGCTAACAACTACAGAGAAGGAGCAATGTAACTGATAAGACGGTGTAGGGGAGCAAAACTTGCCATGCTAAAATGTCTCGTTGGCATGAGGATTATTTTGAGCTGAAAATAATAATAATAATAGTAATAATAATAATATGCATGTTAAGTCACTTCAGTCGTGTCGGACTCTGTGTGACCCCATAGACGGCAGCCTACCAGGCTCTGCTGTCCACAGGATTCTCTAGGCAAGAATACTGGAATAGGGTGCCATTTCCTCTCTAATAATCAAGCCCCAAATGACTCAGAAAGAAACTTTGACTTCCCCCTAACTGCCAGAAAGAATTTAGATAGACAGCCTGTTTCCAGAAGAGAGCTCCATGGGAGATACATACAAAGAATATGGACTAGGTGTGGTGAGGAAAACTCTTCGGAGGTCTGAGCCTACTCTATGTCCCTTGTCTCTATGTGGTGCAGCTAACATTTATTTACCAAACGTTTCCTTTTCCATCTCCATGTCACTTGTTTTCCTCCCCTCTGAAATCCCAGACTACTGCTCACCATCATTTTTGTCTTTAGCTTAAGGCGATATTTAAGGCGAGAATTTAAGCCATTTTGGCAAGATACTCAGTTTTCCTGGGTCTCTCCTATACATCCCTATTATTAAACTTTTGTTTGATTTTCTTCTATTAATCTGTCTCATGTCTGTTTAATTCTTACACCAGCCAAAAGAACCTAAAGAAGAGAAACTTCTCCTCCCAACAAGGGCCATAAAGTCCATACATTCTGAGTGCTCCTAATTCAGCCCTAGGTTGGCTTATCATTGCAAGAAAAATGGGAAATTGACACACTTCGTTTAGATTCCATGAAGTCTGGGGAAATCAACAGACCTTCAAAAATGTATGGTTCTGCCAATATAGCAAAGGGCCGCTGTGAACCTATGTATTATGGCCAAAGATACAGCCCCCAACACATTTTTGCATTTCCAGCCACCAATTTTCTTTTCCAAGTTTGTTCTTGTTTGCATTTAGTTGTACTTGGTTGAAAAATCTGTTCTTAATAATATTAATAGTTAAAATTAAGATTATTTTAACCTTTAAATAATTTAAGTTTAACAAAACCACTTTATTTTCAAAGTAAAATGACCCACATATTTTAATAACAAAATAGAGTCAGTAATCTCACTTTAAAAGGAGAGCTTTTTTAACACAATACAGTTTTGTTACATATGTATTGTCATGCAGTGATCAATATTTCTTAACTTAAGAATTCCATGCTTTCACATAACAGAAAACTAAATAAGAAGCAGATTGTCAAGTGCTATGATGGCAAACAGCTGCCAAAAAGCTATGATTTTTTTTTTCCTCTCTCATTCCCTTAGTATTTTGTTGCAAAAGTTAAATTGAAATACTAATTCATTAAGCATTTCTCAATGTCTTCAGAAAACATACTACCATTCTATCATATCAGACTTTCTGGGAATTTTCCTTTCCAGTCTGGCCCAGAGTAATTAACTTGGCCTGAATCAGGACAGTAATTTAAAGCAGACAGCATTTATATTTTGATGGAGAATTGACTGTTAATGCTAAAGGAGTTCCACGGACCTGAATATTTTTGCCGGCCTCTCCCAATATCAAGTTTCTTTGGAGTCCACCTAAATTATGATGATGCCTGACCAAAAAAATCACATTCCACTCTTCATCCATAAACCATATCTTTAGCAAGAAAACCACCGTTAGGAACTTTTCCATCAGACCTAAGTAATGTAGTATAAACAATATGCCTCAAGCAATCAACCCTTTCCCCAACATATTGCTTTTAACAACACACATAGAAAGGGAGCACTGCAGAAATCTGGTTTACTCCCAGAAGCTCTCCGCTGTTCCATCTAAAATCAGTGACTGCCACTGAGTACCTTAAGCTGGCATTCAGAAAAACCAGCTGCTTTAGACCTAAACTTGGTCATTCAGCTAAGTATTCAAAAGGAAAGACAAGCGTGACCACTGTATTTCACGAATAATATTTGAAACCCTGTTATGGTACCACCATCTACTTTGTAGTCAATATTCTTTATTATTTTTCCCTAGTTCTTAGTGTCTCGTTGTACTTTAGTGTAGAGTGGAAGAAACAAACTCTAGCAAGTAGTAAAAAAGAGACTGGTGGTATGACTAAAAATAAATCTCGCACTGGCTTCCCTGAGCTAATACTGCGTGTGTGGTACTGTGTGCCAGGCAGAGAGCAAGGTCGCAGGGACACAAGACAGACTTTGCCCCAGTTCTTACATCATCATTGGGAATACCAACCAAAAACAACTTTTAAAGGGGGAAAAAATGTCTAGGTGCTTACTTAAAATAATTATAATTATAAATGATCAGACTTTCTATGAAGGAAATAGATAGGAATCTGAGATGGAAGGTCAATAGACATATGACAGGGATATTTAGCTGAGATATAGAAAATGGGAATAATTTTCCCCCCAGTAAAGGAGCAGAATGGAAGAGCAGTCTTTCCAGTTCAGAAAAAGATTGCTCAAAAGCCCAGAGAAAGGAGAAAGTTTTGGGGAATTCAAACAAACAAACAAACAAAAAATAGGCGACCAGCATGGCTCATGTTTTGAGAGTGAGGGAGAGAAGTTGGTGACGGTGGGGTTCTGTTGATAATGATTTTCATGATGAAGTGTCTTCACTTGGAGGTAACATACAGGAAAGTAAGCTGAAAACCAGTAAATGCAAAACTAATGTAAGACATTGTTTGTAAGGACTTCCTGAATACTCACTATATACAACAACAACCATATACCCAACAACCAGATATAATTCTGGCAGTGCCAAGACCTTGTTTTAAAATTATTTTGCATTTTAACAGTGGCTAATGTGTAAGGACACCCCTACTCACTAAATTCTTCCATTGGAACATCATGGGAGGTCAACTGATGAATAAGCAGGGCACCTGAATCCTGTCCTTCTCAAAGGAAGGATCCTTCCCATGGAAACATTTGCTCCTTAACAGTGGGAGAGAAACAGACTGTGGGATGAAAGTACTCAGCTTTGCTTCATCTCAGGCCACCTCTAATTTGATCACTCAGAAGAGAAATCAATTATAAGAGTGATTAATAGTTGTTTCCACCCACCAGCAAACATGATGTTCCAGATTTTTTGATTAGACATAATGGAAATTGATCTGAAAACATGTTCCTTTTGCCTGAATAAACTATCATCTTTGCTTTTTTTCCCCCCTTCTTTGTTCAGAACAAGAGAGAATTTCCCCTGAGGAACTAGCACGGAGCCTCATGCTTGGTCTGGACGTCTAATAGGAGGGCATATCATCAGCAGGTTAAGATCCAAGGAGCTCCCAGATGCCACATTGCTCACAAGCAGGTGTGAAAGGCCATGAAGGAATAATTTTTAATGGCAAGAGGAAGCAAAATAGTGGTCCTCTGACACTGCTCAACAGAAGCAGTTTAAGAGCCAAAGTCAGTTGAAATATTCTTATCTACGGTATCTTTGAGGCATGGCCTCATAGAAAATACATTTATATTTGGCACAGCAAGCCTGATGTTTTAAGAGTAAAAGAATTAAATATTTTACATGGGGAAAATCCTGCGTATAGCAAGAGAAGAGAAACTGGCAGTTGATATCAAGCCACAGGCTGACTCTCTGGGATTATTTTAATTGTTCTTCATGCTGGTAATAAGAGGAATGTGTTCATTTTAGTTTAAAGCATGAGAATCAGCTCTGAGAATCTAAGCTGCCCAAATATCTGGGCCGTGAAGAGGAAAAAAGCAGTGCAAATTTGGTTGTGGTAGCCAAAATACCTTCCTCAGCTCTCCTAAGGCACAAAGGAGAGAGGCTCCTGCCACCCACATAGCAGGACAGTGGGTGGAGAGAGGGCAGGGTCAGAGATGTGGGAGGCAAGAGAGAACTGGGGTCATCTGTTGGGGCAACATGGGTGAAAATGAAGCCATGAGTCTAGGAATAACAGAGGAAAGGAGACATGCTCCCAAGAGTCAGTATTAGAGCCCAGCTGGGATGCAACTTATAGAAGACTTAGACAGAAAGACAGAGACCTAGAAATGCCAACTTTTTGACACCCCAGTAAGAAAGAGATTTTTTATAGAATCTGCCATTCACAGCCTTGGCTGACCTGTTTCTATCACACGACCTTTTCTCATCCCTGGTTGACTGGATGGCAGACATCTGACCTCAGTGGAACCATGGGCTAGAGTAAGTTACACCCTTTGCTCAAAAATGAACTCTGTTGGGTTTGAACTAGGGCACCGTGTAAAGCACTACAGCTTGGAGAAGACTATGTTTCACCCATGAATGATGGTTTACCAAAAATCTGAAAATACTATTTGGTTTTATAATAGAACCATATTTACAACCTCCTAATCTTTCCTAACTGGACCCATCCCAGTACCCTGTTGTAAAGGCATAGTACATTATCTACCAACATACTCTGTGTCTATATGCCTGACTTAGCAAGGATCCATGGAAACATTTCATTAACATAGATAAAGGGCTCCAGTGCCTAACAGCATGGAACCATGATGAATACCATACCACCATACCAATGGGAAATGTGAGCTTGGTCATAGATTAGTTTTGGATTCTACAAACAAGCCATATGCAGGACTCTATTGTCCTTCCAGTATCAATTCCCTCTGGGACTGTTTTCTTCCCCACTCTGTGAGATTCAGACCATCAGTGAGTAACTCCATCTCTCCTCTCAGTACGGGGTTGTGACCCAAACAATCTCTTACAGGCTTGGCACAGATGCTGGAAGGAAAGGGACTATAAAGATAATGAAAGTTAGTGGATGGTAGAGACCATCTTTGTTACCCAGAAAAGAGAACAGATGACACCACCCTCATGGCAGAAAGTGAAGAGGAACTAAAAAGCCTCTTGATGAAAGTGAAAGAGGAGAGTGAAAAAGTTGGCTTAAAGCTCAACATTCAGAAAATGAAGATCATGGCATCTGGTCCTATCACTTCATGGCAAATAGATGGGGAAACAGTGGAAACAGTGTCAGACTTTATTTTGGGGGCTCCAAGATCACTGCAGATGGTGACTGCAGCCATGAAATTCAAAGACGCTTACTCCTTGGAAGAAAAGTTATGACCAACCTAGATAGTATATTCAAAAGCAGAGACATTACTTTGTCAAAAAAGGTCCATCTAGTCAAGGCCATGGTTTTTCCATTGGTCACGTATGGATGTGAGAGTTGGACTGTGAAGAAAGCTGAGCGCCAAAGAATTGATACTTTTGAATTGTGGTGTTGGAGAAGACTCTTGAGAGTCCCTTGAACTGCAAGGAGATCTAACCAGTCCATCCTAAAGGCGATCAGCCCTGGGATTTCTTTGGAGGGAATGATGCTGAAGCTGAAACTCCAGTACTTTGGCTACCTCATGCGAAGAGTTGACTCATTGGAAAAGACCCTGATGCTGCGAGGGATTGGGGGTAGGAGGAGAAGGGGACGACAGAGGATGAGATGGCTGGATGGCATCACTGACTCAATGGACCTGAGTCTGAGTGAACTCCGGGAGTTGGTGATGGACAGGGAGGCCTGGCGTCCTGCGATTCATGGGGTCGCAAAGAGTCGGACACAACTGAGCAACTGAACTGAACTGAACTGAACTGAACTGAACTGAACTGAACTGAACTGAACTGAAAGAGAGCCTGCTGGGAATAACTGAATAAGAGTCAAGGAACAAGTCAAAATAAACAGAATTGATCCCTAAATCTAGTCATGCCTCAAGAGAGAACTATATAGATATCTTGACTCTAGATCAACAAATTCCCTTTATGACCTTTACTGCCTTGAGTTGGTACTGTCACTTGTAAACAAAGACTGCTGAATAATCTATCATGCTAAATTGTTATTCAGACTTAGTGATTGTTTATTTTAAGAGTTTATTTCCAGAAGCTATCCTTTCATTACAGATAGTTGAAATTATTATACCATAATAGCAGAAACAACAAATCTAAAAATCTAAAAAAAAAAAGAAAACTTGAAATCTAAAAAATTTTGTTTTCATTTTCAGCCCCAAACTTTTCTACTAGTTGACAGTCATCCATACAGGGTGTCAGAACATCTTTCCTAAATAAATGAAAATAATTTTATACCTTTGGTTCATAGTTTTGTAACACCAATTCAAAGTAGAAAAAAAAAGTTGACCTAAAAAAATTCTATTTAATATAAAAATCTAGAATTATATGGAAGAGGATATTTGGATGAATATAAATAGCACCAGAAATCAAGAATGCACTCATTTTTAACATCACCATTCCTAGCAAAAAAAAATAATTATAATAGTAATCTGTTTCAATGGAAATAAAGTACTGTAATATTTATAGTCTATGCCAGAATTATAATGACTGTAGGGCCAGAAGTGAAGTGTCTCAGCATGCTCCGCATGGTTTTAACACGGTTTCTAAAGGCTCTGGAGGCTATTAAATTTAATGAACCCATCTGCTATGAAATAGAGGTCCCAACGTAATCAGTTTCCTCCATGCCATGTAATGCAGATGGCATTCTCTGTTCCACAACCCAGCAGGACGGTTTATGTTTCTCTTTACGTGTGTCTTTTTGCTTTGACGATTTGAACTTCTTTGATATGCAGTGGTGTCTTGGGAAAAACACCGTCTATTCAGCTTCTAAGCCCCAACAACTTCCTTATGATGGCTTCGACCCTCCGAGTAATTGCTTCTAGGCAGTAAGATATTGTTGCCTAAAGCAATCACCCAAACGACTCCTAAATGGCCTAGGTGCCATTCTGAGATGGGAAAACAAACTAAATGTGCAATTTATCAAATGCAAAGCATTTTCTCCAAGTTGGACTTAGTAGGGGGTGAGGAGGAGGGATACATGTCCAATTTGTAAACGTAACTAAATTGGTTTGAAAGTTCCTACAAATTTCATACAGAATTGTATTACCAGCAGAGGGGAGGGGCAGGGGGACTTGGTAATGAATTCTCATTATTTCAAATGGTCACTTTCCCACTGTTTTCTAAAAGATTTCTTTGCTTCCCTTCTGCGCGTCACTGTGGTCTGTGCAAACTCCCTTGGAGGGGTTCATCAGGAATGCTGATGCTTCCTCAGTCTGATGCACAGCAAGTTGGGCAGCATCCCCAAGGTGATTAGGACCCAACTGGAAAACACAAGTCATCTGCTTACAAATGGAACAAATCCCACTGTTAATGCTTTTTTGCTCTGCACCTAAGAGATAATGACTATGCAGCACAGCGTGTATTCAGATGAGAAGCCCACGAATTTCAGAGTTCTAGTGTTCGCTGTTTTGTCAGTTAATACATGAGATCTTCTTAGATTGAACATAATTAATGTTTCTAACATTAATTCATTTATTTGGGCTTTACCACAAAAGCAAATTGAACAGAACAGCCAGGCAGGAAGCAGAATATTTAATCAGACCGGTGGTAACACTCAGGGAGAATGGATCCTGAAAGGAAAATTTTGTCCATCTTGATTTTAGATCAGGCTGGATTAATTGCAACCCTGGATTCTCATGCATAAAAATCCAAACTCAGCTTCTCTTCACAAACTTTTATCTTGATCTTGTCCAGACCCAGAACTGTATAAATTCATGTATAATTAATAAGGAGGGAAAGCACTATCCTCGCAGGTCATTTCAAACTATTCACTTAAGTATTAAATCAATTATATTCTTATGTTTGTTGCTGCAGGGTTTTCAACCATAACTGATGAGTCAAGCAAAAAAGGAATTATTTTTGCCTTCACCACAAGATAACTAAACAGAAAGAAGATTTTTAAGACCACATTAATTAAGCAAACTTGTGGGACTAAGTGTTCAAATTTACTTGATAATCAACTAGTACCTACTTTCTTAGTATTTGGTAAAATAATAAATAAATCAGGAGGTTCACAAGTCCTAATGGAATCAAAACCACCTTCAGACTACAATGTCACAAGGAGAACAAGGCTCTTGGAGACACTGCTGTTTAGCAGAAATGTTATGATAAAGAACAGATGTAATTTTACCATAATTATATAAATTAATTCAACCTTATTGAAATTCTTATATTATGAATGTAAAAAGAAAATTGTTATTCTGTGACTATGTAAATAAATGTCTTGGAAAGACTCTAAAGAAAGTTGCTAAGGTAGATAATAAATATGTTCAAATATCAAAAAAATTCCAAAGCACATTATTAAAATGGGGTAACCATGCCCAGCACCAAGTGCTCCTGAGTTTCGTCTTTTTTACAACCACAAGCTGGAACATTAAGGTATCCTGGATTGAGACTGTCTTGGATGGGTCAGGTGGTAATGAACTTGGAATTGCTGATTCCCACATCCTCTTCGTCTTCTGGTTGGTTCCAAAGTTGGTGGCCTCATCTTAGGACTGAGACTCTGCAGGTGAGTTTAGCATATGATTCTGATTTTTACTCCATGTAAATAGCAAAGGGAATCTCCTCTTGCCCTGGTTGTTATAGGCCCAGAGGACTAGTTTGGAAGAGCAGCAGCTGCTTTCTCCTCATCCAAACAAGACCAAGAGGAATATGGCATTCCCAATGTCCTTCCAAGCTTAACAGGTTTCTCAAAACCACCAAGATGATAAAGAACCTTCAGAACATTCTACTAGGGGATTAATTTATCAGGGTTATTTGCAAAGAGGGAACACAGAGGCAGTGCTGAGCTATCACTTCAGGGACAAGCGAATTCTGGGGGTTTAGTTTTGTGTACATCAAAAGGTTCTTGAAGAGACAGAAAAAAATGAGCTCAGTCATCTTGACCTAGCATTTTAATTAATAATGAGCCACTTAAAGCATTATTTTATTTTAAAGTAAGTAAAGATGATCATGGCACAGAATGCAAATTTCACATAAATGTTTAAGATGAAGCACAAGACTTCAAAGACGTCTCTGCACTGTTTGCCAGAGCTGCTTCCAGACTTTTCTTTGCCTCTTCTGTCAGCTCTTTAGTGGAAAAGCAGCAGTAGCATGGGTTTTCCCTCTCGTAACTGCCCCCATTATATAAACATGACATTTCAGTTCAGATTAGTCGCTCAGTCGTGTTTGACTCTTGGTGTCCCCATGAATTGCAGCACGCCAGGCCTCCCTGTCCATCACCAACTCCCGGAGGTCACTCAGACTCATGTCCATCGAGTCCGTGATGCCATCCAGCCATCTCATCCTCGGTCGTCCCCTTCTCCTCCTGCCCCAAATCCCTCCCAGCATCAGAGTCTTTTCCAATGAGTCAACTCTTCGCATGAGGTGGCCAAAGTACTGCAGCTTCAGCTTTAGCATCATTCCTTCCAATGAACACCCAGGATTGATCTCCTTTAGGATGGACTGGTTAGATCTCCTTGCCGTCCAAGGGACTCTCAAGAGTCTTCTCCAACACCACAGTTCAGAAGCATCAATTCTTCGGCACTCAGCTTTCTTCACAGTCCAACTCTCACATCCATACATGACCACTGGAAAAACCATAGCCTTGACTAGACAGACCTTTTTTGGCAAAGTAATGTCTCTGCTTTTCAATATGCTATCTAGGTTAGTCATAACTTTCCTTCCAAGGAATAAGCGTCTTTGAATTTCATGGCTGTAATCACCATCTGCAGTGATTTTGGAGCCCCCAAAATAAAGTCTGACACTGTTTCCCCATCTATTTCCCATGAAGTGATAGGACCAGATGCCATGATCTTCATTTTCTGAATGTTGAGCTTTAAGCCAACTTTTTCACTCTCCTCTTTCACTTTCATCAAGAGGCTTTTTAGTTCCTCTTCACTTTCTACCGTAAGGGTGGTGTCATCTGCATATCTGAGGTTATTGATATTTCTCCTGGCAATCTTGATTCCAACTTGTGCTTCTTCTAGTCCAGCGTTTCTCGTGATGTACTCTGCATATAAGTTAAATGAGCAGGGTGACAATATACAGCCTTGATGTGCTCTTTTTCCTATTTGGAACCAGTCTGTTGTTCCATGTCCAGTTCTAACTGTTGCTTCCTGAGCTGCATATAGGTTTCTCAAGAGGCAGGTCAGGTGCTCTGGTATTCCCATCTCTTTAAGAATTTTCCACAGTTTATTGTGATCCATATAGTCAAAGGCTTTGGCATAGTCAATAAAGCTGAAATAGATGTTTTTCTGGGAACTTTGTTGCTTTTTCCATGATCCAGTGGATGTTGGCAATTTGACCTCTGTTTCCTCTGCCTTTTCTAAAACCAGCTTGAACATCAGGAAGTTCATGGTTCACGTGTTGCTGAAGCCTGGCTTGGAGAATTTTGAGCATTACTTTAGTAGCGTGTGACATGAGTGCAATTGTGCGGTAGTTTGAGCATTCTTTGGCATTGCCTTTCTTTGGAATTGGAATGAAAACGGACCTTTTCCAGTCCTGTGGCCACTGCTGAGTTTTCCAAATGTGCTGGCATATTGAGTGCAGCACTTTCACAGCATCATCTTTCAGGATTTTAAACAGCTCAACTGGAATGCCATCACCTCCACTAGCTTTGTTCACAGTGGTGCTTTCTAAGTCCCACTTGACTTCACATTCCAGGATGTCTGGCTCTAGGTGAGTGAATACACCATCGTGATTATCTTGGTCATGAAGATCTTTTTTGTACAGTTCTGTGTATTCTTGCCACCTCTTCTTAATATCTTCTGGTTCTGGTAGGTCCAGACCATTTCTGTCCTTTATCGAGCCCATCTTTGCATGAAATGTTCCCTTGGTATCTCTAATTTTCTTGAAGAGATCTCTAGTCTTTCCCATTCTGTTGTTTTCCTCTATTTCTTTGCATTGATCTATATATGTGTGTAACTATGCATGTATGTATGTGATTAGTAAACCTAGAGCAATTTATTTAAATGATTAACATTATCTAAAGCTAGATGTTACATTAAGACAAAGTTCTGTCCTCTTCCTCTCCAGGATCTTCAGGTTATGTAACCCCAGCCTGGATACTCTATATGTGTGATGCGTCCTTCACCAAAGGCACAATGTCCATCAGCCTCTCATCGGCGACACTAATTTGATGACCCAACTCAAGATTTTGCTGGAATGCCGAAGCACTTTGAGACCATGAAAATATTCCACCCATCATCAAACTTTCCCCTAAGCTTATCATCCTTAGATGACTACTGCCCTAATCATTCTTTACTAAAATGGCTGTCCATTGGTGGTTTTCAATCTAATGACTCCCTCCCTCCACACCCACCAGGCAGCCTTCCATTGCCCACTGGACACTCCACTCCTTCACACACACTTCTATCATCTATGTAGTTCATCTCTCTGAAATTTGTTTATTTATCTAGAACACATGGATTTCTGTTTTATTCAGATTATAGTCCATTACTCTACTTTTTTTTTTATGTTGAGGTTCAAATTGTCCCAGAGCTGACCACTGAGAGCCCATTCATGCTGATTCTTGGGCCTTTTGACATGACTTTAGTGTCTGGCAGGCTTTTTTCTGTTTTATTTTTAATAGTAAGACTCCATTACATCCAAGTACCAGAGTTTATGCAATTCATCTCTTATGGTTGAGGATTTAAGTAACTTTCAATATTCTGAAAGTGAAAGTCAGTCAGTCATGTTCAACTCTTTACAACCCCATGGATTATATAAAGCCCACAGGCTCTTCTGTCCATGGAATTCTCTAGGCAAGAATACTGGAGTGGGCAGCCAATCCCTTCTCCAGGTTCAATATTTTGAAATTACGAGCAATTCTGCAGTGAACAAACTTGTGCATATGTATTTTTGGGTTGTTGGAGGTTTACTTTCAGGGTTAATTCCTCGAAATAGGATTCCTGGGTCAAAGGGTGAATGTATATCTTCCTTTCTAGAAATGCCCCATTCTATCATCCCACAAGCAACATACGAGTGTCTCTTTCCCACAGCGACACCAACAAAGTTAAGCTTTTCATTTTTGGTACTCTGATAGGTGAAAGACATGGTATCTCACCATACTTTTATTTGCCTTTTCCTTACTATATATCAAGTTATACATACTTCATATTTTTAAAAAACATTTTTATTATTTTTGTGGGAATTGTCTGCTCATGTCTTCTGTTCATTTTTTTTTCTATAGGAATTTTGGGGTTTTCCCTTTAATTTTGGAAAGTTCTTTACATATTAGAATTATTCTTTATGTGTACTATATGTTCCATATATTTTCTCCTATTTTACCATTTGCTTTTTGACTTTGCTTCTAGCGATTTTTTTACTTAACAAAAGTTGGGTTTTGTTTATATTAGTAGTCAAACCTAGTTTTCTTTATGTTGCATCTGGATCTTGGAGTCATTGTTGAAAGCCTTTCTCTGGACTCGTATTATAGAATAACTCACTAGATTTTTGTTCTACTGCTTGTATTGTTTCATTTTTGATAGTTTAGGCCTCTGATTCCCTTGGATTTCTTTCTCGGGCATGATGTGAAGAAAATAACTAATTCTATCTTTTTCTCAATAGCTATCTAGTTTCCCCAAAAGCAGTTATTAAGCCCATCCTAGCCCCACTGGTTAGAGATGCTGCCTTTATGACATACAAAATTTCCATAGGTAGGTAGGTCTGTGTTTTTGGAACGTCAACTGATCCTTCTATGTATCCAAGTCATGGTCCCATAGAGACTCTCTTCTATATTTTTTAGACGGATGAAACAAGATGACAGACCCAACTGGCTGTTCAGAGTTTGTACAAAGAACCACTGAGTGTCTGGATCACTCTGATCCTGGCTGGCCACCCTCCTCCTCTCCTCTTCCCTGGCCATACTCAACCACATGTACAAGGAAGAGATGAAACCATCACCATTGTTATTCTGTTATTACTGCTAGTATGATGCTGACACAAATGGTGTGGCTTAGTTATTTCACTTCTATGATTATAAACCAAACTGGGGTCAGATTCTGAACATGATAAAATCCCAGTCTCCCTGGTCTCTCCTACACCAGAACTACCACATTTTTCAGCTTAAGACCCATCTCTGCTCAGGGTGATTTCTCCCAGGAGATGGCTACCCTTTCCTGACCAGTTTATATTTCCAAGGTCCCACTGTATGCTTCAAGGCTTTGATAGGGGGAGGGTGGGTACAGACTGCTGTGCTGTCCCCAAGGATGGGTTCTCACATGCTGCTCCTGCCCTGCATTTGCCTGCAGCTGCCAGAAAAGCAGCAGGAACGAGAGAATTCATGGAGAGAAAACCCAGCCCACAGCAGCCATTGAGGTCACTCTTGAGGATGGCTGTGTCTGGGTTATAGTGATTACTGTGATGTTAATCCTGACACAAATGATGGGAGAGGGGCCCTCTGAGAACATTTACAATCCATAAATGAAAAATGCCACTCCATCAGACTCATTATCACTATGAAAACTCAAGCAGCAACTACACAAGAAACTCAGCCATTGAGCCATTACCTGATGATTGGCAATGCTACTTCCTTTAAACTAATTCAACATTAGAACCTTTTTTGCTTGGAATTTACCTTTAGAATGAGCCCATGGCCACAGTTTCAATAACAATTGCTACCTACAGTCACCAAGGAAGCATCTTCTCACTTGTCCATGGGAAGAAAAGGCAGCTGTGGTCTCTACAGTGGCTCCAATTCACTATCAGAACTGAGCTTTGGTTCCACATTCCCAAGCTGAGACCCAAGATTCATTTCTAGGACTGAGCTTCTCCAATGATGGTGAGGACTGAATCCAACATGTCTGTTATCATTGCCACAATGAGAGAATTTGTACACTTGTGAGACAGGAAACAAAGTAGAGAAGACAGAAGCCAAAAGTGATTTTTCTGTGCTCACCAGACACCTTCCAGAAGAACCTACTGCATTCTCAGATATTAAGATTTGTTACCAACCTCACTTACCAACAGACCAATGCAAACTGTACGAAAAGAAAGACGTCATTGAACCTGTTATTGAGGAGAAACAATACAACCACCAACTTTCAGAATAAACCCAAGGATACTCTCCTATGCCAAGAGGCACCCTCAGGCTGTCCGTCCCCTGGAGCCCCCAAGTACTCACAGTGCTGTCAATGTACGCTTCAGTCCACACCACATCATGTTCCTGGTCGATGACTTTGGGCCGGCTGAGTACGTGGAGGTATTCCATGACATTTTCCTGCACGTCAGCCAAGGTGGAGATCTGGGTGAAAAATCCTGCCAATGGAGAAGCACCTTTAGTAAAGACAGGCAGATCTACAACTGAGGAGCAGGCCCACATCACGTCTCCATAGCAGTATCATGTCTCCTCTCTACCATCGCCCACTTCAAACGCTGTGTTCACATTAGAGAAAGTGAAGTCGCTCAGTCGTGTTCGACTCTTTGTGACCCCATGGACTGTAGCCTATCAGGGTCCTCCATCCATGGGATTTTCCAGGCAAGAGTGCTGGAGTGGATTGCCATTTCCTTCTCCAGGGGGCCTTCCCAACCCAGGAATCGAACCTGGGTCTCCCACATTGCAGGCAGACACTTTACTGTGGGAGAGAACAGTCAAGCAAAAAGAATAAAATAAAGAGGAATCACAGACTCATCTCCCAGAGTGAAAGTCACTCTATGCCCGACTCTTTGCGATCCCATGGACTATACAGTCCATGGAATTCTCCCGGCCAGAATATTGGAGTGGGTAGCCTATCCCTTCTCCAGGGGATCTTCCTGACCCAGGAATCAAACTGCCGTCTCCTGCACTGCAGAGAGATTCTTTACCAGCCCAGCTACCAGGGAAGCCTCTATCCCTCAGAAGAATCCCCCATTAATCCACTGAAGAATTTCTTTCTGATGGTTTTTTGTTGTTGTGGTTTAGTCAAACTGTGCTAAACAGTCCCTCAGGCTGTCAGTCGCTCACTCTATACATATACATATACACCTTCTCTGGTAGAAACCGGAGTGAGTCCTCTTTACATAAAATTTTGTAAACCCCTTCCTAATTTCATTTTAGTGTATTTATTTCCAAATAAACTACTTACAAATTCAGGAAAAACTACAAAGCACAACACTTAAAGGCTGTTATAGTTATAGTTACATATTGTTATAAACAGTTATAAATAATAAAATTACAAATAATTTTTACTTTTTTGAAAGTTTTTATTGGAGTGTAGTTGGTTTAAAATGTTGTGTTAGTTTCGGGTGTACAGCAAAGTGAATCCGTTATACATACACATATTTCCACTCCTGTTTAGATTCTTTTTCCATATAGATCATAACAGAGTACAGAGTAGAGTCCCCTGTGCTCTATAGTAGGTCCTTATTAGTTAGCTATTTCATATATAGACGTGTACATATGTAAACCCCAATCTCCCAATTTATCCCTCTCCCCTATAATTAATTTTCTAAGGTGCACAAAATTTGCTACACACTTGATAAGCATAGCCTCATTTATTCTTGACAACATGATGGAAGTGAAGATGACTGTACCCACTTTAAAGATAAGATGACTGAGGCAGACCAAGCATAGGTATTTCACCCATATTCTCACAGGTATCAAGTGGCAAATACTGAAGGTGAATCAAGCTTAAGTCTCTTAATCTATGCCTTCTGCTTCTACAAAATTGTTCCCTTTATGTGTTTGAGGTTGAAATTCCAGCTGAACCCTCATGTGGTACCAGACCTGCCTTTTGAATATGCTGGGTAGACATGATTTCTCAGTAACATAAAAAGTTTTAAACATGCTATCATCTTGAGGGTGAAGAGGCCATTATGCTCAGCCACTGCTATGTTCCTGTTCAGCTAGGGATCCTGTTGGCTTTGCTATGGGTTAGGAAATGTTAGAAGAAAAGGGCTGAACAGAGCACAGGTCTGGATCCCAGGATGGGTCCCTCCATTCAAACATCTTATGGAAGGCAGTCTTGGTGCCTAGCACTGGTGGAGCAGAGGTCACCTAGATGAGCCTGACCCCTGCTTCCTGGGGCCTGTGAGGTCTGTGGCTGCTGACAACTACAAAACAGCAAAATCAACATTATAGAAAAGCACATGGAAGAGACAGAGTCAATCACTTGGCTATCCTGAGGAAGGGTTAGTGCAGCTGAACCCTGAAGGATGAGGACCAGTTAGCTAGAGAAAGGGGGGTTAAAGACTGTGTCCGGCAAAGCAAGGAATGCTAAGTAAAGGCTCAAAGTCAGAGTTAGATCCATTCCAGGAAGTGAAAATAGTTAAGAATGGCTGGAGTAAAAAGCTGGGGGAGAGTGATGAGCAGTAAGGTGGTATAAGATCAGAAGAATGGGCAGAGGGATGGTCACATAAGATCTTGGTAAGGAGTTGAGACTTTATCCGACAGGCAAGTGGTCACAGAGGTCTTTTAAGCTGGGGGACACTGGATGGACATAGAGTCATGCTTCCTCCCCATGCCTCTAAATAAGGACCCTTATAATTAAGTTTATGCCAGCTTCTACTTGCCAACAAACAAGAGAGAATATGTGTGCCTCTGAAGCCAGATCTGTCACAGCACTGGCTATATTGTTTACAGAACCTCTTAGTGTTTAATACAGGGCTCAGGGTAAGGAAATGCCAGCCCTTTTGTTATCCAAAAAAGACTAGGACCCTCCCAGGGCATTTCCAAACAAAAGCCAGCTGGTTTAAATTTGGTGTACCAACCCCAAACCAGGTTGGGACCATGTGGCTTCTGGCTTCCTGGTGACAGTTCTGCACAGTGCTAATTAACATGCATTGTCACTCCTGTCCACTCCACCCTCCTGGCCAAGGCCAGAGACTCGCCCACCCCAGTGGAAACTGGGCCCCAGTGGCCGATGAGACTGTACTTTAGCTCAGGATTCTGAAGTGGGGCAGATGTGCACCGTGGCACTCTCTCAGAGTTCAGGCACTCCATCCAGATCACTGTTCATGCAAGGCTTCCAAGTGGCTCCTCTTGGAGGCACAGCGGGAAAAACATGCTTTAAAGAAGATTGCTGGATGACAGCAAGCATCCACAGTTATCATCCCTCCATAGACCATGACTGTAAACAGTGTCTGAATAGGAAAGAAAACATTTCATCTCTTCTCTAGTAGATAAACCTTTGGCTCTGCACGAAGGGTCTTACAGAGACAAGCTCCACAGAGGACAAACCAAGAGACGTGTCGCCATGTTGAAAGGAAGAGGAGAGCACGCCATGGTTCTGGATCAAGGGGACACCCGCGTGAGCAGTTCACAGTGCGGTGCTCTTCCTGCTCTGGGCTCCTGTACTAAATGTGCAGGAAAGACAGCCTCTCTTGGGATGAGTTTTTCTCGGTTGTCTGTGTTTTCATTCTGATCCTCAAAGCCAACAGTAAAAATCCCCGATTTGGGCTTTCCAAAATAGGCCCAAGAGAAGAGAGGGAATAAATAGAAAGAGGGGGATGGGAGAGACAGATTCTCAGTATAGAGGGGGAGTGAGAAGGAAAAACAGTCACACATTTGGAAGGAGATGGAGCTGAGGGATCATCCTCACTTGGCCTTGCTTATCATAATCAAAGTTCTGAAAAGTTACAAAAAGCTGGCTTCTCCCCAGAGCTACAGACTCATAGCCAACTGTATACCTGACACCTCCACAGGGATGACTAGCAGGATTCTCAGACTGAACTCGTCCAAAGCCAACTTCTGATTTCCTTGGCCAAACCCATTCCTCCCCCATGGGGTCTTTCCCATCTCAGCCGATGACGCCACTGTTCAACTGGGCCAAAAACTTAAGAATTATCCTTGACAGCCATCATTTCCTCAACCCACCTCATCGCTAATCCACCAGCATGTTCTTCTGGCCCTATCTCTAAAATATGCCTCAAGTCTAATTCCCCATCTCCACTGCTCTGGCCCTACTCCAGACTCCACTGTGTCTCCCCCAGGGTACAGCAACAGGCCCTGGCCCCACAAATCCCCTTCGTTGTTATCTAGACTCCTGACAGCAGTCAGAGGAGTCTCATAAAGTATAAAGCAGATCATCTCAGCGCCTAAAATTTTAAAAGAGCTTCTATTTAGAGTTAGCATAAAATCCAGATTTCTTACCTGACCTCTAAGACTCTCCCTCACCAGGCCTCTGCCTACCTGGTTGACCTCATCCTCATCTACTATCCCACACCAAGCTCATCCACTTAACCCTCCCCAGGCACTTGCACTTGCTGTACCCTCTGCCTGGCACACCATTTATCCAGTTTTCTAAGGATGGCTCCTCTGACTGTTCAGGGGTCAGCTGTCTGAACTCCTTTCCTCTCATTTCACCTGGTCTTTACTTTCTTCTTAAGATTCATCCATATAGAATTCTGATTTATTTGTTTATTTTGTTCTCTATCACTGGAATATTGGCTCCACAAAATGTTACAAAAAGCTGGTGCCCATGTTATCCAGAGTGGTATTCTCAGAACCAGCAGACAGGTCTGTGATAGCCATCACTGAAGCAAAGACATTCACCAAGGTCTTATTGTAATTCACTTGCCTCTACACTTGGGTAACACAACAGCTCAACATGGGTGCATGCTCACTGTATAAGGAGGAAACAGAAACAAAACAATTCAGTTATTTGTCCTGGATCAATCTGAATCCAGATTCATTTGGTTCCGAAATCTTTGCTCTTAACAACTGAACATGCCTTTTCCTGTAAAGGGAAGGGACATCACAGCTGCTCAGAGGGCCTCCGTTGGAAAGATACCCCTAATGGGTTGTTTATATCTCTGTGGCTGGGACAGGTTGAGGATGGGGTAGGGAAGTATATGATTGCCCTATGAGGTTCCTGGCAAACGCACAGAAGTTAGCACCAGCAGTCTACCCAAAACAATGCCAAAGTTCTAACTTACATTTCAGTATACAGACCAGGGATGCAGATGTAGAAAAAATAAGAAAAGCTAAAACTATACAAACAATATGAATAATGTATACTGCAAAGCTTAACGCAAATCTAATCACCTAACCTCAACCCGTTAAACTGCAAAACTTTTGTGAAAGAGTCTCTTTTGTTTTCAAATGTTTTTCATAGAAGTTTTAGTTAACAAATGTACATTGTGATGAATAACAGGAAGTCGCTAAGGACTGGACTCCGGCTGTAACCAGAGATGCTTCCCTCGTTCTCCATCTGCATTCAACTGGCCACTTTTCCTCCCCTTCCTCCACCCCTTTTTATTTCTTTTAAATCCTAGCTCTTGAATGTTTATTCTCTTCTTTAGTGCCTTTTCGGACTTCATATATCATGTAAGGAAACAGAATCAGCAATCATTTGGTAATTACCAAGGAGTAATTAATGCTGAAATTAGCCACCTATTACAAATGGTCTGCTCATTTTTCTCCATAACATCAATTTATTTACCTTATTCTCTTACAGAGCCTCCTGTGAACTCTGGGTTACCACTACTCAGTGTGATAAACCACATGCAGCCTGGTGCTTTATATTTCTGATATTTTACTACTCTTACTTAGAGATTTCTTAAGAGTTCCACGTCTAAGAGGTGCCTCTGCATGAGATGCTACAAAACCACATCATTGAACACTCCACTTTGCAATGACACCAGATCTGAGGGACCCCAGAGTCTGGTCCTTGGTGGGAAGCCATGGCTGTCTACCTCGCCAGGTAAGGTCCTAGTTCTACCTTCGGTGTGAAGGAGCACTGCTCCCTTCGAGTCTTTTCAAAGACTCGTTTCCCCTCTGACATAAGGCAGGATGAAAACAGTGGCCAACTTCCAGTCTTCTCAGGGCAGTAAGGTAGGCAGTGATGGTGTTGGTATTGCCTGGTGTGCATCCCCTTAAGGAGCAACAGTGTTCTGGGAAGATCCTCACAATTGTCTGTCCCACCTTCATCCTCCTCATCACTCAGTTCAGTTCAGTTCAGTCACTCAGTCATGTCCAACTCTTTGCGACCCCATGAATCGCAGCACACCAGGCCTCCCTGTTCATCACCATCTCCCTACACACTACTGAAAATCACTTTTTTTCTATAGAAAAAAATGCAGTTTATAAACAATTTGCTACCTCCACATCACCTTGGAATCTTACAAAGAACAGTCCAAGGGCCCTGAGAGGTGAGAGGCACATGTCTGACGAACTGGAAAGGACAAACCAAGGAAGAATGACCACTACAGCGGGGAGCCAGGGTCCTCAGTGGGCCTGTGGCATATGAAGAAGAGGGCTCCTAAGTGTGAAACTACCAGTATCAGCCAGAACCTCTGATTTAGGAGCAAGCCTTTTTGTGTATGAATAATACGAAAATTGTCCAAGCCAGGCTTCAGCAATACGTGAACCGAGAACTTCCAGATGTTCAAGCTGGTTTTAGAAAAGGCAGAGGAACCAGAGATCAAATTGGCAAATCTGCTGGATCATGGAAAAAGCAAGAGAGTTCCAAAAAAACATCTATTTCTGCTTTATTGACTATACCAAAGCCTTTGACTCTGTGGATCACAATAAACTGTGGACAATTCTGAATGAGATGGGAATACCAGAGCACCTGACCTGCCTCTTGAGAAACCTATATGCAGGTCAGGAAGCAACAGTTAGAACTGGACATGGAACAACAGACTGGTTCCAAGTTGGAAAAGGAGTACATCAAGGCTGTATATTGTTACCCTGCTTATTCAACTTCTATGCAGAGTACATCATGAGAAATGCTGGGCTGGAAGAAGCACAAGCTGGAATCAAGATTGCCGGGAGAAATATCAATAACCTCAGATATGCAGATGACACCACCCTTATGGCAGAAAGTGAAGAGGAACTAAAAAGCCTCTTGATGAAAGTGAAAGGAGAGGGAATAAGTTGGCTTAAAGATCAACATTCAGAAAACGAAGATCATGGCATCTGGTCCCATTACTTCATGGCAAATAGATGGGGAAACAGTGGAAATAGTGTCAGACTTTATTTTGGGGGGCTCCAAAATCACTGCAGATGGTGATTGCAGCCATGAAATTAAAAGACGCTTACTCCTTGGAAGGAAAGTTATGACCAATCTAGATAGCATATTGAAAAGCACAGACATTACTTTGCCAACAAATGTCCGTCTAGTCAAGGCTATAGTTTTTCCTGTGGTCATGTACGGATGTGAGAGTTGGACTGTGAAGAAAGCTGAGTGCTGAAGAATTGATGCTTTTGAACTGTGGTGTTGGAGAAGATTCTTGAGAGTCCCTTGGACTGCAAGGAGATCCAACCAGTCCATCCTGAAGGAAATCAGTCCTGGGCGTTCATTGGAAGGAATGATGCTAAAGCTGAAACTCCAATACTTTGGCCACCTCATGCGAAGAGTTGACTCACCAGAAAAGACCCTGATGCTGGGAGGGATTGGGGGCAGGAGGAGAAGGGGACAACAGAGGATGAGATGGCTAGATGGCATCATCGACTCAACAGACATGAGTTTGAGTGAACTCCGGGAGTTGGTGATGGACAGGGAGGCCTGGCATGCTGCGATTCATGGGGTCGCAAAGAGTCGGACACAACTGAGAGACTGAACTGAACTGAATATGAAAATTAATCTCAAATTTCATGTTTGAAAACAATTTAAAGGATCACACTGTGGAGCTAGGAATGCTGGCTTGCCTGCAGCCCCTCTTGGTCTCCTCAGAGAACCTTAATGTCTCCATTTGTAAAATGTCAGAAAATGGACCACATGCCTACACAAGCTGAAGCAGGACCATTTCTGGAAGGCTGGGTATAAGTCCCAGCTCCAGTCTTTATTAGCTATGGACCATTAAATTCTTTTCTCAACAGCTCCATTTCTTTTCCTAGAGTCTCTCAAATCATGGGAAGCATTCTTCTATGAACCGCAACTTTCTTTTCCCTACAGGGAAGCAACCTCACACCCTGGTGAAGAGTTAGGCTCAGACATCAGATCAACTGGGCCTGAATCTGGCTCTGCCACCTGCTAGCTGGCAACCTGGGGTAAGCTGGTAGTCTCTCTCAGTCTCAGTTTCCTTCCTTTGCACACACCCTATACAGCTTTAATGAGAGTCAAAAGAGATAATATACAAAAAAGTACTCTACCCTTTACCTGGCACTTACTAAGCAGTTGTCATCCTTAGTTGTTATTAACGACAGTAACACCACCTAAATCTTCACAGCTCTTACTCTTTCCACTATAATTCTCAAGTTCTATGGAATGTACACAAAAAATATCTCTGTTAATGGATAAATGAATAAAAAAGGTACTGTGAGTGCATGCACACACACACAAGAATATTATTCAGAATGAGAAAGAGAGAAACCCTGCTATTCGCGACAACGTCTATGGACCTTGAGTACATCTTGCTAAATGAGACAAGTGAGATAGAGAAAGACAAATACTATATCCTATCACTTAAATGTGGAAGTTTTACAAAGCGAAAATCATAGCAACAGAGTCAAAAGAGGGTTAAGCAGGGGCTGGGAATTGGGGAGCTGGAGAGCTATTAGTCAAAGAATACAAAAAAATGAATTACACAAAGGTATCAGAATAAATGTCAATTGTCTTCTTCTATCTTTTCTGAAATAGCAAAACAAATTTAATTGCCATTTTTCCCTACTCTAAACTATCATTCTGGTTTCATCAATTTAACACTTGGAAATGTATAGTGAGGTTAAGAGATTTCTAGTGGAAAAATGCCATGGGTCTGAACTTCCAAGGAGGGCTCAGGCCACCAGTTCTCTTTCAAACAAGGAGCAAATGACCATGAGCTTATTAAAAAGGGACAGGTTAAGCAGACAACCAAGAGAGACTCATGTGGCATTTCCATTTGACCTAAAGATGACGGATATGTTGAGAACCAAACACAGAGACCCCTCTTTATTTGCACAGCTGGAAAACACTCCACTTACCATGAGTTTTGAAGGAGAATCAGGCAGTGCTTATTTAAAATCTTAGCACACTGAACATTACAGAAGGTCATCAAGGCTTTATGGAGTATCTGGGCTAGTTGGCCCCTCTTTTCGGTTTTCTCAGTTCACTTGTTTATCCAATAGTGTGAACGTAGAATTTTAAATTCCAATAAGCCATTCTACAGTGGTAATGATTGTTTTAATGTATTTAAAATGGTTTGCTGCTTTGCCTCATTAGGGCTGGTTCCCTCAACACAGGACCTACTTATGCTTAAAATGAGACAAACCAATGAGCTCCAGGCCTCTCTGGATTTTGCTAGCGCATTGGAGGAGGCAGGGAACTCCTCTAAGGGCGATGAATATGCCCAGACGCTTATTTCCAGAGGTCCACTGACTTGAGAACTGTCTCGTGGCTTCCAGACTTCCAAGCAGGAAGCTTTGCACCATAGCCAGTCCTTGACCTGGCCCGGGGACACTGTGCTGACCGTGACAACTCCCACTCCTCCCTAGGGCCACTCTGGCCAGTCAGCCAATAGGCTTCTCTCTGGGCTGCCCTGGATCTGCTCTGGTCCCCAAATGCTAATGTTTCATTTCACTGAAGAACTTGGCTGAGTCAGGGCAAAAATATGTGGTGGGTGGGGAAGAAGCCTCCCTGGACCTCATGTCACTTGAGATGAAAAATGTTATGCTGCCTCCATACTATAACAATCTGAGAGTATAAACAATGATTTAATTAATGACCATAGAAGAATACTTGCTCACCGACGTTACGTGGTCTAAACCTCATAACTGACGCAACACAAAGCCGATGTTTATATGGGCACAGATGACTGGAACCTGACATTTTGATGGCAACTGCTACTTTGAAAAGTGGCAAACAATGGCATTTTATTCCCAAGGACCTTTAGAAGAGAAGCAGAGTTAGGGAGGTGGGACTATTGTGAAGGACTGACGTTAGCAGGGAAGGAAACAACGGGATTTGACAGGAAGAGAAGGAGAATTGCAGCAGAATCAAGCAGCTGGGCCAGATAAGCAGCTACTATTACCTCCTTGGATTTTCCAAGTGCTGCACTCAGAACTTACAAATCTATATTCTATGGCCAGGCCCTGAAATACTCTGAGCTGACTAAAATGTCTTCAAAAGGATGCTTCAAGGATTCTTATAAACAATGACTAAAACTAAATTATGGTGTAATATTAGCTGATTAAGACAAGACTTCAACTTCAGTAATTTTCATCAGCTGGACACAGACAGTGGTAAAAACAATATCCCATGACTAAATGCATACTCGCTGATGGGAAGAATTGCAGTCTGATGTGGCAGAAGTAACAGGAAAACTTTTTAAAATTTTTTTTAAAAAAAGGAAAGGAGTCTTTTTCTCAAGACCACAAAATCAAGGAAAAAATGGGGAAAGTGTAGCTCGTTCAAATGCCAACAAAGTTCCAAAAATTATTCAATGGTCTCTTTACTCAGAGGCAATCTAGAATCCATGTACCCTTCATCTCCCTGTGCCTACTTTCTTTCTATATTCCCCCCTCAAATGAAGTCAACTCTGAGACCATCAAAATTACTAATATCTTTGAGTGAGGTGGGCCAGCCAATAAGCTAAAATAATTGAATATGTTATTCTAGAGATTCAAGGAAATGTTCGAATCTTTCAAGCAGAGTTCCACTTTTTAGATAAGGAAGCTGAGACTTGCTTCAAATAGAAGCAGATAATTAAAGACAATCTGAAGCAAAGAAAAGTGAGGCAGAGGTTTACTTTCTGGGCTATACACATATATTCTGTCCAGATACATTTACCCTCAATGCTGAGTCCTACAGAGCATGTTGGTTAGTATTTTTCTTTGTGAGCTTATCTCTGCCTATGCAATTCAGGATGGGGAAGACCTTGTTTAATCTGGGTGTCATAATTTTGTGGGGGGGTGTGGGGGAGAAAGATGGAGGCCTGAAATCAGAATTTAGAGTTGCAAATCAGTTAGGATATTAAGAGGAGGTGGCAAGAATACATAGCAGAACTATGCAAAAAATATTTCATGACCCAGATAACCAAGATGGTGCAATCATTCACCTAGAGCCAGACATCCTGGAGTCCAAAGTCAACTGGGCCTTAGTTAGCATCACTATGAACAAAGCTAGTGGAAGTGACAGAATTCCAGCTTTACTTTTTCAAATCCTAAAAGATGATGTTGTTAAAGTGCTGCACTCAATATGCCAGCAAATTTGGAAAACTCAGCAGTGGCCACAGGACTGGAAAAAGTCAGTTTTCATTCCAATTCCAAAGAAAGGCAATGCCAAAGAATACTCAAACTATTGCATGATTGCACTCATCTCACATGCTAGTAAAGTAATGCTTAAAATTCTCCAAGCCAGGCTTCAACAGTACGTGATCCGTGAACTTCCAGATGTTCAAGCTGAATTTAGAAAAGGCAGAGGAACCAGAGATCAAATTGCCAACATCTGTTGCATCATAGAAAAAGCAAGAGAGTTCCAGGAAAAACACCTACTTCTGCTTTATTGACTATGCCAAAGCCTTTGACTGTGTGGATCACAACAAACTGTGGAAAATTCTGAAAGAGATGGGAATACCAAATCACTTGACCTGCCTTCTGAGAAATCTGTAAGCAGGTCCCGAGGCAAGTTAGAACCAGACATGGAACAACAGACTGGTTCCAAATAGGAAAAGGAATACGTCAAGGCTGTATATTGTTGCCCTGCTTATTTAACTTATATGCCGAGTGCATCATGCAAAATGCCGGGCTGGATGAAGCCCAAGCTGGAGTCAAGATTGCCAGGAGAAATACCAATAACATCAGATATGCAGATGATACCATCCTTATGGCAGGAAACGAAGAAGAACTAAAGAGCCACTTGATGAAAGTGAAAGAGGAGAGTCAAAAAGTTGGCCTAACACTCATCATTCAGAAAACTAAGATCATGGCATCCAGTCCCATCACTTCATGGCAAATAGATGGGGAAACAATGGAAAAAGTAAAAGACTTTATATTTTTTGAACTCCAAAATCACTCCAAATGGTGACTGCAACCATGAAATTAAAAGACACTTGCTCCTTGGAAGAAAAGTTATGACCAACCTGGACAGCTTATTAAAAAGCAGAGATATTACTTTGTCAACAAAGGTCCATCTAGTCAAAGCTATGGTTTTTCCAGTAGCCATGTATGGATGTGAGAGTATCAAGAAAGATGAGCCCTGAGGAATTGATGCTTTTGAACTGTGGTGTTGGAGAAGACTCTTGAGAGTCCCTTGGATTGCAAGGAGATCCAACCAGTCCATCCTAAAGGAGATCAGTCCTGAATATTCATTTGAAGGACTGATGCTGAAGCTGAAACTCCAATACGTTGGCCACCTGATGCGAAGAACTGACTCATTGGAAAAGACCCTGATGCTGGGAAAGATTGAATGCAGGAGGAGAAGGGGACGGCAGAGGATGAGATGGTGGGATGGCATGAGCAACTCTATGGACATGAGTTTGAGCAAGCTCTGGGTATTGGTAATGGACAAGGAAGCCTGGCTAGCTGCAGTCCATGAGGCTAGTAGTCAAAGAGTTGGACACTACTGAGCAAATGAAATGAACTGAATCAATCTCAAATGGAGACAATATAAACTCAATTTTTCATACAGGTATTATATTAATAGATGAGTATGATAGGCATGGGATAGCTATTTTTGATAGGCACATGCCTTAGCAGAGAAGGTCTATTAATAGACAAGAAAAATGCCATGGAATATAGAAAGAAACCAAGAAGAAAAAGAAAAAACAAAAGCACAGCCCTCCTGTCAATCATGAGATACACTAGAGTTCCTTCCCGCTCTAGGTTCTGACTCACTCTCCTCTCTCCAGAGCACTCTTTAATTTCAGGGAGCAGCTTTGCTTGCTTGCAACTAAAAGAACTTTGTCTTAAGTTCACCGAAACTAAAGCTGAGACCTGCCAGCCCTTCCTTGAGTCCCCTCTCTTCCACTAACATACACTGGAACTTTTATAAAGGATGCCTTAGCAGGCAATGGACTACCTGTTATCTGCCAAAACCAATTTACTGTACAGCAGGACACGGTTTAGTATGGTTCAGTCTCTCAGCTGGGTCTGACTCTTTGTGACCCCAGGGACACATCTCCCTTTATTAGTATTAATAGTCTATTTACTGATTTTTCAAACCTTAAAGAAGCAGCCACTCTATGTACAGCAGCAGACTGGGGTCTGTCAGAGTGCTCAAGAGGAAATCAGATTGACAGGCTGTTCTCAGGGACTGTGTAGCGTCACAGATCAATATATCACCAGGAAATCATATGCAGCATTTTTGTGCCAGGCACTGAGCTACCAGCTTTAGCTGCATGGCCTCATGTCATGCTCACAGCATGTGGCTGGGGCAGGTATCATCATTACCCCTGTTCTTTAGGTGATATAATTCAGACTCAGGTAGGTCTGGTAACATCCACTACCATAATTAGTGTTTGGTAGAAGCTGGATCTGAACTCAAGGAGTCTGGGTTAATACTCAAGGAAACTAGATTCCCCCACCTATCTACCTCCTATGTTTTGCCTTCTTTGGTTGTATGTAAAATGAAAAGAAGCCCTGCATAGATTGGAGGCCCTATTCCTTCCCTCCCTGTGCCTTTCCCAAAGCTCTGCTTCCAATACACATCAGGGGATCATTCATCAACTAACTTATGAATGTAGAAAAGTCAATCATTATTGAGCACTTCTATGCCCCAGCACTTAACTAGGCACCTTATCTGTACCATTTCATTTTTTAGCCCCTATATTCAATAAGAATCAAAGGAATAGCTATTATTACCTTCTCCACTTTGGAAATCAGACCACTGAAACAGGCTATATTCAATAAGAATCAAAGTGAAAGTGAAGTCACTCAGTCGTGTCCAACTCTTTGCGACCCCAGGGACGGTAGCCTACCAGGCTCCACCACACATGGGATTTTCCAGGCAAGAATACTGGAGTGGGCTGCCATTTCCTTCTCCAGCGGACCTTCCCAACCTAGGGATCAAACCCAGGTCTCCTGCATTGCAGACAGACGCTTTACCGTCTGAGCCACCAGGGTCCTCTCCACTTGGAAAATCAGACCACTGAAGCAGGCTACATAACTAAGTTAGTTATGTAGGCTAAGTTATGCTATGAGAACATATCAATCTGGAAATCTCAGTGGCTTAACACAAAGGTTCATCAAACAGGCTTTATATCCAGCACAGGTTGGCAGATGGCTGAGGACAGGGTGAGTGGAAAGGCATCCACCCTATGTGGCCACTCAGGAACCCAGGCTATCTCATCTAGCCCATCATGTCACTTCAGAGTTCACAAGAGCAGAAGAGAGTGTAGACACCACCACATCAGCCCATATGTGTTTTAGCTCATAAATGACCCAGGCTGGATTTGCTTAAAGCCTACTGGACTACTGAACTAGTGTAAGGTGGCTGGGAACAGTGAGCACATGGATAGTTCAGTTCAGTTCAGTTCAGTTCAGTCGCTCAGTCGTATCTGACTCTTTGCGACCCCATGAATCGCAGCACGCCAGGCCTCCCTGTCCATCGCCAACTCCCGGAGTTCACTCAAACTCATGTCCATCAAGTTGGTGATGCCATCCAGCCATCTCATCCTATGGGCACAGTAAATAGTTCTGCCATAGTAATTCTCCCAAGGTCACTTGGCTACTAAGGAATAGAGTGGAAAGGCTTAACCATTCCACTTTACTACAACCTCAACATTTATACATACATTTTTGGAGAAATCTGTTCCAAATCGATCATAATCATTTAGAAACATCCAGACCTTATCTAAGAATTCACAGCCTTCTGGTAGAATTCTCCACTTCCTCATGGCTATCTCTATTTCTGCACATCCACAGAGAAGTTATTCAGAACTGAACTCATCAGGGGACCTACCTTTGTTGGCACAGGCCATCCACTTGAGATTGTCTGCAAAAGCAGCCTCTCGTCCAATGAGGTACGTGAAAATCCGAACCTAAGAGGAAGAGGGACGCACAGATCAGTGGTTTTCACTTTTCACCCTCCAGCCCAGACCACAAGCATGGCTCACACACATGTGGTTTACCTCTTTATGCTCCATGCTCCCCATCTGTAGAAACATATTTAAGACATTTGAAGTACAGTCAGCTAGAAATATATTCAAAACTGGGGTCTTTGATCTTTTAAACCATATGGCACTGGTGGTGGTTGTTTTTCGGTGTGCAACTTGCTACAGAGGAAAATAACTTGAAACAGAAGAGTGGAAGCGTTGTGAGCCTGGGTTTGCTACACACATATGGACAGAGACCATCCAGGTCTGGACCAAATCGGCAACCATTTTCCTCATCTGTACAGGAAGTATAAAGTGTGCTCTTCTTGGGAATAGAAACATCACTGAAAGACCCTCAGCATGCCCCCCTCCCCCAGTGGTGAGGACAGGCTGCAGACACTCTCTTACCATCTGTTGTGATTAACTGGAATGAGAGGCGCAGCCTGTAGCCAGGAGACCAAAGGAAACCCTCTCTAGCCTTCCTAAAGTTTGGCTCCTAAAGAGCCAAGAACACATGTAAAACCTTGAATCTCTCATTTTCTATTGCCTTCTCAAATCTCTCTTATAAGGCCAGAATTCTTTGAAATAAAGCCCAACCCACTTCCCAAAGTTGCACATGAGGGTTAGATGGAAGAAAAACAAGAAATAAAAAGGGTTAAAATCCTCTAGTTTAAACTTTGGGCTTCCAAGGTGGCTCAGTGGGTAAAGAACCAGCCTGCAATGCAGGAGCATGCCGAAGATATCAGTTCAATTCCTGAGCTGGGAAGACCCACTGGAGGACGGCATGGCAACCCACTCCAGTATTCTTGCCTGGAGAATCCCATGGACAGAGGAGCCAGGTGGGCTACAGTCCATAGGTCTCAGAGTCAGACACAAGTGAAGCGACTGAGCACAGCACACAGTTTAAACTTTAAATGGTACAGGTATGTTCCATATATAGCCCCCAAATCTTTCTGGGTGATGCCCCTTCCACTCAGTCAGTCTGGGTCAGGAATACCTACGGTTCCTTCAGAGCCTTCACTGAGACTATGGTGAATTAATCTCGTGCACTTATATCTGTGAGGTTGAGCTCCACTAGACCGTCCAGCTGACAAGGAAAAGGGTGGTTCTGCTTTGATGGGGCACAGAGCTTGGAACATTACAACTCAGTACATGAGTGGATAAAAATGTAAATACTCATAGCTGACTGTGAAAATGAAGACTCTGTTTTAGTTATGAGTACTCTCTTATCTGAGACATAACTTGAAGACTAGTTCTTATGGGATGATTTATTTCCAGCTTAAAGAGATGCTTATACACACATTATCACTGTGCTGCCTGAGTCTGTTCTCGTCTATGTTCAGTGAGGCGGTCATTTCATCCATCACAGAACCTGCAAGGGGGCTCCCAGGGCATGAGCAGACACACAGGCCTTTGCCTCTCCAGTTTTCTTAGCTCTTTTGGACACTATTTCCAATGAAATCACACAGGGAGGATGGATACTTTTTTTTTTTTTTTTCCATTGGGAGATTCTGACTCTTTGGGGGAAAAAAAAAAAAGAAGATACAACCTCATAGGCCTCACCTAGCCCTACTGACCTTTCTACACAGAGCTGTCCCCTGTTCACTTTTCCTGCCTGGCCACTGTTGTCTTTTAGCTGAAGATGACTGATTTGGGGGAAAATTGAGACTCAATTAAGTAAAGTGACTTTCTCAGTTTCATCAAGTCCTGATATAATAAGAGAGGTCTTCCAAGACCTCAGGATAACACTGAGGTCTCCTCTTAATTTCCTGGAGGTGCTGGTTCTGTCAACCCACCAGCTGCAAGACCTAGAACTAGCACCCACAGGAGCCGAACCAAACCCAGGCTTTTCTTTTTTTAAAATAAATCTTCAGCTTTCATTTCTAATTCAAGTTATTTAAAAGGAAAGCTTCAGACTGATTAAAAATAAAACTGCAAAAGCAAGTTATTAACAAAGCAGAAAGCACAAGAGATAGCTCTAGAGAATGAAGCTATGAGTCTGTCTTTACAAGCAAAAGGCAAAGACCTGACACAAAACAGCCTATTTATTGTGAGCAAAGGCACTTGCAGGTGCCAAACCTCCTCTGCCATCCAGGTGAAGAACCAGAGAATAAACTGAGTTCTCTCCTGGGGGCATAGTTAAAACCCTGAACAATGCTGTGAACCATTAGAAGAACGCCTATAGTTTCTGATTTTAAAAGATCGCAGCACATCTGGAAAACCAGTAGGACTGCATCAAACTTCAGACCAGACGTGACTGTGCAACAATCACTGAGCTAAAACACAACCATGAAAACCAGCGCCATGAGCCCCTCACCAGCGCTGCTGGCCCTACTGCCGGCACCGCCGTGGCTTCTCTAGTCAGCAGCATCCCTTGGCTCAGGTATGTGCAGAGATTTTCAGCATCACACTTGTTTGGCTGGTTTGCATTTGATTGCTTAAGAAAGAAAAACCAGGATCATGCTAAATGTTTCCATTTACGTGCAGTCTTTGGCTTCCAGTGCACTGGCCCCCTTATTTGAGTTAGAAATGGCATGGAAATGACTCGTTGTCTCTCTGCCTATAAAATAAACATAATCAAACAATACTGGGTTCATGCCCTGGATTTCTCACAATAATGCCTTTCAACTGGCAACAACATAAAGGGCCTTTATTCCAAAATAAATATTTTGGAGAGCAATGTAACAATAGCATTTTATATTTGTAGTTTTTTTCAGACTGAGTAATTCTACTTTTAGGAATTGATCTTATAGTCAGGATAACACAGAAAATGCCTGTGGGGGCCACACAGGTAACAGAGATGACACGAAGTCATAGGAGTATGAAGAGTTGTACAGTGCATGTCTTCTTAAAGCCCTGGAATTTGGTTTTAGACATTTTCACAAATACACAAAACTGTACAAGGATAAAGATATTCACCTTTATTATGGGCTGTAGTTTACCACGGTCCTCCATCCATGAGATTTTCCAGGCAAGAGTACTGGAGATTTGTAATGATTAAAACCTGCTAAATCCCTAGTTTCTTTTGACAGCCAATTGGCTAAAACGTCTTGGGACATTCAGGTAGTGGAATATCATGCAGCTATGTACTCCTGAGAAACACATCCATTATAAATTAGCAAGGGGGAAAGCAAGTTGTGGAATACTGTGTAGCACAGAATCCTGTTTTTTTCTAAAAGGGGACTTACATGTTTTACTCTGTAAACTTCAATATCCTCTGAATGTTTTTACAAATGAATAAACATAGCTTTAATAATTGCAGATCATTTTAAATGAAAATAATGACTCTGCTACTTCCTGAACCATTCTTCAAGGACACAGAAAGAGTAAATGTACCAGTGAAAATCAAAAAGGAGAGGAGATGATACGTGGAAATTACGTTCTGTCCTTGGATCTTGCAGAGTGGGCTGCCTTCCTTCCACTGCGCAACGAAACGAATGCAAAACCTCTGTGAGTAACAAATTGCTCATTTCTGTCTCTAGCAGATTCTGTAACCTGATGGATTTTATTTCCAATAATGGAGATTTATTTTTTAAGAAGCTCCATCAGATAAACTTTAAGAAGTCTGCCTTGAGTCCAGCTACTTTTACAATATATGGCAAGGCTCCTTAGCAGAGGCAATAGGGGTAGTTCTGAAAGCCAGGTTCACAGCACTGATGACAATGCGGAGAGTCCATGGAACAGATCAGACCAGGTTACCAGGGCACCGAAACACACCAGAAAGCCAGGGCTTTGCATTCATCATCCACAGGCACGAAGGCACCACTTTCAGTACTGCTGCAAAAAGACAGGAGGCGAGAGGTCTGCATCAACCTATGAGTTCATTTTGATCTCCCACTTGAGTTTGGATGGTCTTTAAATGTTCTACAAATCCAATTAAACTCAATAAACTGTTAGGATGTGGCTATTTCAAAGTTCAAAGTCACTTAATCTACTTAATATAAAGTTTCCCAGATGACATAAAGAACTCAGTCCAGTTTTTCCAAAACAAACTGTGCTTCTTGCTCATATAGATGCAATTCTCTCCAAAAACATAGAGGGGTGCCATTCCTCTCTACCTTTGGTGAACATAGGGTAGCTTGACTTTGTGAAGATGTTGTTGACAGTGAAAGTGTCTCAGTTGTGTTCGACTCTTTGTGACCCCATAGACTATATAGGACATGGAATTCTTCAGGCCAGAACACTGGAGTAGGTAGCCTTTTCCTTCTCCAGGGGATCTTTCCAACCCAGAGATCAAACTCAGGTCTCCCGCATTGTAGGCAGATTCTTTACCAACTGAGCCACTAGGGAAGCCCAAGAACACTGCAGTGGGTAGCCTATCCCTTCTCCACCAGATCGTCCCAACCCAGGAACTGAATGGGGTCTCCTTCATTGCAGGCGGACTTTTACCAGCTGAGCTCTCAGGGAAGCCCCCTTGTGAAGATGATGAATCAAATTAGTTCCTTTCTACAGCCATTAAAAGAGGGGAAGGAAAGTGGCTGCCAGTAGAGCCACAATGGGGCAACTGCCCAGCCAGGAAACAGGCTGCTGCTGCCCTCACAACTCACGTCAGTGCTGAAGCCCAGGCTTTTGAGACAGTCCAAGAATCTGTCATCCATCTGTCACGAGTAACTTCTGAGCACCAACTACGTGCCAGGGCCCATTCTTGGTGTTGGGGATATAATGGATGAAGGGAAAAAATCTCTCTGTCCTCAGGGAGCATACATTCTCATGAGAGTAAACAGATGATAAATGACAGATTCACATGTAACATTTAGGTAATTGTTGAATTAAAAGCTTATGAAGAAATAAAAGAAGAAATAATTAGGCAATGGACAGTGATGATGGCTGCTGTTTTAGAAAGGGAGGAAGGGAAGGCCTCCTTGCTAAGGTGATACTTGAGCAGAGATCTGGACAAAATGTGGGTGGAGGTAGGGGAGCAAGACATATGGCTCCCTTGGGGAAGATTGTTCCAGGTGAAGGCAGCTGAAGGTACAAAGTCTTGAGATACGGAAACTCGAGGAATATTGACAAGACCAGTGTGGATGAAGTAAAGTCCAGTAGGAGAGAGTGTAGGGAATGAACTTGGACAGACAACAGGTACCTAATCATGTGGGCCTTGCAGCCTCTGTTAAGAGGCTGGGCTTTTTCTATAGCAAGAACAGAAGCCGCAGGAGGAACTGAGTCGAAGCCTGATAAGAACTGACACAAAATCCTGTGAAGGGATCATTCTGCAGTGTGGAGAACAGGCCTTGGAGAGTTGTACTCATTCTGGCTGTCCATTCTAGTTTCCCATGATGTTCTTACAATTTTGAGTGCACAGGGCCCATTCAAGACAATCAAATCAGAACCTCTGGAGGCAAGGCCCAACTTTTAATCTCCCTGAGGACATTTTAATGTGCATCCAAGCTTGAGGACCACGGCCACAGGGAGATAAGAGAAGCAGAGCCACTAAGTAGGAGGCCACCAAAACACTGAAAGTGAGAAACGGCAGTGGCTCTGTCCACAGGGGTGAAAGTTTTCATACTTCACTGGGCGATGGAATCACCAATCTCCAGCACCTACTCTTCAAAAACTCAGATTAAGTTGGCCCAGGGAGCCATGTTTTTTAGAAGCACCCATGGTGGGTCTGAAACAAGTGACTGGAGTCCAACCCTTCAGAAAGATACCAAAAAGATAAGGACTGAACAAAAAGAAGTGGCAATGCGAATTAAGAAGTCTTTGAAGTTGTTTCCAATAAAGGTGTTTCTACATACTGCCAAGGATTGAGGCTAAACTTCAAGGAGTTTACAATCCATTGGATGGTTTAAAAACAAAAAACAGAGAAGCTGGATCAAGATGGTATTTTTAAAGAAGTCTGTGTCAATCCTACAAACAGGACTATCAGACACCAATCAGATTGGGCAAGCACGATCAGTCAACTACAATTTCTTCTTTTCTCAAGAAAAAGCAGATCTGTACTAAGATGTCTATAGCTGCTGAGCTCGGTGTTCATACACAAAGCGTTGCTTCTTGAAATTACAATAGCCCCACCACCACATCCAAATACAGAGGAAAGGGCTGGACAGGGCACTGAGGAGCCTTCAAATATACAGTCTTTATTCTTATTTTTAGAAAGGAAGGCAATCTTTTACTTTAAAATAGCATTTAACTACAAATTCAGTATCCTTAACTATAAAGACATGCAACTTACATGGGTTATAAGCATAAATAAAATTTGCTAAAAGAATCATCCAGTACATATGGTTACCCACACCTATGTGTTCCATATTTCCATTCAGCTAAGCAGCAGCCTCTGTAAAACAAGCATGTGGATTCACCTTCACATCTTCTCACCTACTCCTATCCCTTTTGACTCACTGCCCAACTCAACTATCCCCTAAAATATCCCCAGGATTTCTTAAAAGTAGTACACAACTTTGGCTTCAGAAAGAAGTCATCTGACATCTTTGTGTTTTAAAGTCAATTTGATATTACTATATACTTAGGCTGTATCTTCACAAAAAATAATCCCAACCAACTTCTATTGCAATGTGCTCATTTCTAAGATTTCTGATGCAGGGAAGCATTTCTGAATAAAATCTTTAATCTCTAAGCAGAATATGAGAGCTGGAACTTGATTAACCACAAAAATGCTTCATAAATCACTGCCAACATTTGTTTGCACGAAGATTCTGCAAAAGTAGAGGTGGGCTCAGAGATGGTTGATGCCAATGAAAACAGTTTTATTGAGCAGGCTGCTTTAATCTAGAGGCCATCATGCTTATAATAAAATAAGAAACATCCTTATCCAGAAGGACAAGAGAGGCAAATAAGGTAACAGTGCCCTGAGCAGCAATAAAATGGGATAAATTGAATTAAATTACAAAAGTAATAAAATTTCAACAAATGAATATCATAGATCATTTTGAAAAACGGACTGTCATTTTGGGGATGCTCTAAGAGTCTGTAAAATCGCCTTCCTCTCAAGCATAGTGCCTTATATCTCATGTGAGATATTGAAAATATCCTAATTTAGAAAAAACTGCCATCTGTAATCTTCTGGCCAGGGATGGAAATCTAGTTTTATAGCCATGTATTTTGTCAAGTGAAAGAGATGGCTGTCTCAGGGCAACCTAGAGACCGTAACCTAGTTTAGCATACTAGAAAAGAGATTACACACCACTTCGCTGAGCAGTAGGAAGTCAAGCTATAAACATCCTCAAAGGTGGGTGATACAATTCATTAGATTATTTAGCTTCATTAACTTCATTCACAGGGTATTTTTGATGTTCTGATATCTGGGGCCTTATAGTTCTGGAGAAACTGTTCATGCCAGGGTTAGCCAATTTTGGAAACAGTAAACAATTTGCCTTCAAGTATACCTTTGATATGCAAACCAACCAACCCAAACCCCACTGCCATCAGTTTTCTCTTTTTATCAGGTATGCATACGCTGGGCCAGTATTTGCCTGCCCTAATCACTCCAGGGCCAGGCAGGCAACAGACAACTAAGGGTAGCCGCTCCATTTCCAGAGCCAACTGATATTATTCAATTTTAAGTTTGTTTATCTTGTTTTGCCTCTTTCTTCCCAAGAAAACCACAGTAAAGGTTTTAGCCCACCAGTGCCCACCCCCGCTCTGGTCCCTCATTTTGTATTGGTGCTTCCCCATGAAGCTCTGTACAGTATGATATGCCTCTTGCTTCCAGGGGTCAATGAGTCTTTCTTCACGACATTCATTTCCATGTCTCTATGGCTTAGTATATTTGATTAAAACAAATACTGAGTACCCTTAAAATGGGTTGGGAATCAGGAGGACTGGGTTCCAGGTGAGTCCAAAGTCCATACTTATTATCTTGGCAATCTTGACTAAGTTAGTAAAACCCTCTGAACTGTGCTTTTTCCACCTACACATGGATCATCCATTCATTCATTCATTTACTGTGATCAATGGTAAATGAGTTAATAAATGAAAAGACAAGTCAGAAGCAATGAGTTCCAGTCAGCTGGGGTTGCATTCCACTTATGTTTCAGATGATTGTTACATTAAACCAAATAAGGTGAACCCAGGAGAGCCAAATCCCCTATTCATGGATGCCTCCCTAACCATACCCAGGGGTTTGGCTTCATGAGTGAAGAAGAGGATTTTTTCCTACAAAAGGGTTTTGACAAGCTAAAGCGAAAGAGATTGGCAATTCCTGACACAATCAGAATACCACTAGAGGTATAACAATGAAACCTTCTATTAACCTTTGCAAAGTCATAAAATCCACCAAGAACTTGGCAAGGGCTATGCACTTTCTCTCCACAAAAAATGCCCCAAAGATCAACATTCACATTTCAGATAAGATTTATGAGGTTTGGGGCATCTCCTCCATCAAAGTCTAAACTTTGGTTCTCTGGGAACCTCTGGATTCCAGTTTAAAAACTGCTGTTCTTATATACTTCTCATATTCTGCACTATAAATTTCTCAAGAACAGATTATATTCTGTGGACAACCAAGATGGGTACTTTCAACTTAAGTGTTTGCCAAATTGAGAGAGAGGTTCATTCATTTACATGCTTATTCTTTGCTGATTTAGTGAGTACTAGATACTGGATATCCATTATCAGATCCAGAAAAGTCACATGAGGAATAAGTCCTCAACATGGAGAAACAAGCCATCAAGAGCCCTGAGAAAAATGGGCGTCACTGTAAACCCTGAGTCCTGTGGCGACATCTAATCATGGAGCCTTTGAAGGAATAAATTTAAAGATGCAGGGATGGAATAGACAGACGGACATGACTCCTGTCTCTTTTGTTTCTGAATCCATAGAATCCAGCACAATGGTTGGCAAAGAGTCAGCACTCAACCACTTGTTGACTGGCAATGACATAAAAGTCACCTTCAGGCTGATTCCTGAAACAAACTCATCATGGATTTGTGTGGCTGGGAGATCCCTCTCTGCCTGTCTTGCCCTCAGACCCAGAGAGAGAAGGTGGTGACAGTTTTTTGCTCACAAGTGTGCCCATTCTTCCAAGAAGACTTACATATTTAATACCATAAACAAAAAGAAACTCATGTGTATAAGGCTGATAAATTATGCAAAACATCAGAAAATCTGCTTATGGAAAAGAGAAGCTAATTGTTCCACAAACTGGGGTGGCAATATTTATGCTCATGAGACATCATGAGATTGTATGACTCCTGGGTTAGAACCCCCCAATGTCTTTCCACTGCACTTAGGATATATTGCAAACTCCTATCACAGCTGGATATCCTGGAAGATATGGAAACACAACAAACTCCTTCCAGCTTTAGAGTCTTTGCCTTCAGCTTTTCCACTGCCTAGAATATTCTTCTCCTCCACTTTGCATGGCTAACTTCCTCCGACCCCAGTTCCCCACCTTTGGATCTCTCCATTTGTCTCCTCCATGGTGCCTGGTACATTTTGCAGCTATCATTATGATTTGTTTGTTAACTTGATTTACACCTATTTCTCCCTCCATCAGAAATGTAGATGTTGTGACGGCAGAATGAAGCAACTGTGCCCAACTCAGCAGCCAGCATATAGCAGACTTTTAACCGACCCACCCCTCTCCATTTCTTTTCACAAATTTTGGAAGTCGAAAGAAGTCAGTATGGGATATACTAGAATTTGTCAGAGTTAGAGCCCTTTCCTTCATTACTAACTCCATTTCAAATACTTTCCTATTTTTTCAAGCTGGCCTGCTATCAATCAGCTGAAGTTTCACTTTCCTTCTGCCTAGTCTCCTTTGTTTCTTTTACATTGAAGCTCAATGATAAAACCGGAAGAAATGGAGAAATGAAAAATCTTCTGGTCTTTGTTATTATAGTCTCAACTTCTGGGGCCATAAAATGGTGTCATATTTAAGGCCTTCCATGGGTGGATGATCAGGTTTATAATATATTTTTCCTAGGTTCTGCCGCTTGATTCTAGATGAAAACCATGCAAAGATCGAAGCCAACTATATTTTAAATAGCTGCCTGCTTCAGAGATTACCTAGCATGGAAAAGACCACATCTTAAAATAGTGATGTCACACTTGCTATTCCTATTCTGAGTAGAATTCTCTCCTTTTCCCCCATACTTTGTAACAGTTTGGACAGATGGCATCACTTCATGAAAAATAGAGATGACTGGGTGGGCAGGTTAGCAGAATGCAGTGGATACAAGAAAAGGTTAAGAACTGGGAACTTGGCACACCTCATTTTGGAATCTGTCTTCTCTGAAGGAGCTGAAATTCTTCGAAACCTCCTTTTCCTTACTTGTAAAGTATGATGGTGTTAACAGGACCCACTTGGCAGGACTGCTGCTAAGTGAAACAAAGTAAAATAGTAGGGACTGGATGGGGAGGTAATCCTGCAGAAGTGTGTGTGTGACAACAGATTCTTTCTAAGAGAAGACCTCCAGTGGTGCTCCTTGCCCGGACCCTAAAGAGAGTTAGACTGGGGAAAAGCTCAGGAGGGCAAAGCTTGAAGACCTGACCTAGGACTGCCTCTCTGGACCTTAGAGAAAAGCTCCTTTTCCCTTATTGTCCCTCCCCGCAAGTTTGTCTTCCTTTGCTTTCCTCTACCTCTGGACTGGGGAGGTTCCAAGAGTCCAAATCAGGGTATGGGACCAAGGCCCGTTTGGCCTTGGTCACAAGTGTTGCACTCGTGTGTTCTCACTGAGATTTGTGGCTCAAAGCCCACAAAGCAGCAGCATGATGCAGAGAGAGAGCCCCCTCCACAAAGCATCCTGGTCGCTCAGTGCAGTGGCAGGGTACAGGTCAAGGATGTAGGAGTCTGGAATTCTGCCCAAATCATTCTCAAACTCATTAAAACCAACAGCTGTTGTGAATGCTAAGCTAGCACAGTTGTTTTCTCCCAAGATTCTTGTCACTTCTATTTTCCCAACCAATCCTTCCTGTCACTAATAATTAGTCTAAAATAGCAGCTTCCGCTGTCATCTCACCTACTGCCTTCTGGGGCTTAAATGTCAGTAAGAAAAGTCAAGGGCTTCTCAGACATCTGCAAGGATATTGTTGAAGACAGTGTTTATTCCATTCTACCTGTGATTCTCCAAGAGGCAGACAGGTAGGAACCTGGCTCTTGGGGACAGCTAAGGAATGTGTGTATATCAGAATCACCTGTAGGGTTTTGGCAATATATATGTGTTCATTATCTATACATTAACCTCGCTCCTCTCCAGAGGTTCCAGTGCATCCCAAACCTAGAACTTCCACTGAGAAAGCAAGTCCCCAGGTTCTGAAGATCCTACCCTAGAGAGCCACTAAATTGACATAAATATGAGTATAGGCCTCATGTGGATAGGAGAGGAAAGTAAATTAGAGTTCCAGAGGGATTTGGAGGGCCATTTTCTTCTTTCTGAGAAACTCCACGGGAAATTGTCTTCAATCAGTAAGTTCTATTTTATCCTAAGCAACTGTTACATTTTAAGTCTTACAGCTATCCTGGGTTCCCTCAAGAAGAGGGTTCCACTCTCAGAGATTAGGTGTTTTGGGCTCTACTTTTATAACCCTCACTTTGACCTTCCTACTGACCTCTAATTTGTATTACCATTTTTGCTTTATGTTTCCCATCCACCCACCCTCCTACCTACTCTTCCTATCGAGTATTAACGGTGCCTGTGGGTTAAGTCGCTTCAGTCATGTCTGACTCTTTGAGAGTAGCCCATCAGGCTCCTCTGTCCATGGGATTCTCCAGGCAAGAATACTGGAGTGGGTTGTCATGCCCTTCTCCAGGGGATCTTTCTGACCCAAGGATCGAACCCAAGTCTCTTATGTCTTCTGCAGGGAGGAAAAAACCATATGGTCTCCACTCTCACTGAAGTTGTAAGTTTTGAAAATACTTTTTATAGAACAAGGAAGGCAAAGAAATATAAAGGAAAAAAGAGAGGGAGGAGATGGGAATGCTTTTCTGTTACTATTTCCAACTTCACAGAAGTTACTGGTTGAAGATCCTCCTCATTTTTTTACTCTATTTCTGTCCTAACTTTGTGACCAAGACAGGACACAAATTTGTTTTTCTCTCTGGTTAAGGGGACCATGGTAGAGCCCCAAAGAGTATCATCTTGTTTTAAAACTGCACCTTTTCTGCACTTTCTCCCCCAAACATCTTGGTTCCCTGAACAGGATGCAGGCCATCTTGAGCTCTGTAGCCCAAATGCCAGTTGATAAAGAGGAACCTGTATGAGTGTGCGTGTGTGTATTTAATTGGAGTGTAATTACGTTACAATGGTGTGTTAGTTCCTGCCGTACACCAATGTGAACCAGCTATGTGTATACATATATCCCCTCCTTCTGGAGCCTCCCTCCCACCCCTTCTATCCAACCATTCTAGATCATTACAGACCACCAAGCTGAGCTCCCTCTGTTATACAACAGCTTCCCACTAGCTATCTATTTTATACATGGTAGTGTATACATGTCAATGCTTAAAGAAAGGTACATTTATTTATTAATAAATGGATAAAATAAGCATTTTAAAGCATTAAATTATTTCCCCCTAATTTTCTGAGATATAATTAATGCATGGCCCTGTATATGATGATTTGATATGTGGATATATTGCAAAATGATATCCACAATAATGTTAGTTAACACATTCATCCCCTTACACAATTATTACTTTCTTTTCCTAGTAAGATATTTATGATTTACTCTGTGCAACTTTCAAGTATTTGATATCATAGCTATTAACTATAGTCAGTTCAGTTCAGTCACTCAGTCGTGTCTGACTCTTTGTGACCCCATGAATCGCAGCATGCAAGGACTCCCTGTCCATCACCAACTCCCAGAGTTCACTCAAACTCACATCCTTCGAGTCGGTGATGCCATCCAGCCATCTCATCCTCTGTCTCTGTGCAACTTTCAAGTATTTGATATCATAGCTATTAACTATAGTCAGTTCAGTTCAGTTCAGTTCAGTTGCTCAGTCGTGTCCAACTCTTTGTGACCCCATGAATCGCAGCACGCAAGGACTCCCTGTCCATCACCAACTCCCGGAGTTCACTCAAACTCACATCCTTCGAGTCGGTGATGCCATCCAGCCATCTCATCCTCTGTCATCCCCTTCTCCTCCTGCCCTCAATCCCTCCCAGCATCAGAGTCTTTTCTAGTCAGTCAACTCTTCACATGAGGTGGCTAAAGTACTAGAGTTTCAGCTTTAGCATCATTCCTTCCAATGAACACCCAGGACTAATCTCCTTTAGAATGGACTGGTTGGATCTCCTTGCAGTCCAAGGGACTCTCAAGAGTCTTCCCCAACATCACAGTTCAAAAGCATCAATTCTTCGGCGCTCAGCTTTCTTCACAGTCCAACTCACATCCAAACCTGACTACTGGAAAAACCATAGCCTTGACTAGATGGACCTTTGTTGGCAAAGTAACTATAGTCACCATGCTCTAAATGAGATTCCCAGAACTCATTTATATTGTAACTAGAACTCTGCAGTCTTTGACAAGCTCTTCCCCATTCCCCACACTCCTCTCTCCACAGCCCCTGGCAACACCATTCTATCATGTTTATATAAGCTTTGTTTTTGTTTGGTTGTTTTCAGATTCCAGATATAAGTAAGATCATGTAGTACTTGTCTTACTCTCTCCAAATGGTTTTAATTATCATTATACTGTCAAGGTCTATCTGCGTCACAAGCGGCAGGATTTCCTTTCTTATGACTGTGTTACATATATTAATATCTATATCATGTATATATATCATGTAAGTATACATATATATACACACACACATATACTTCCATTCATATATAGATGGACACGGGTTGTTACTATGTCTTGGCTACTGTGAATGATGCTGCATTGAACACGGTGATGCAGTTGTCTCTTCAAGATAATGATTTCATTTCCTTCAGAAAAATTCCTTTCTTCAAAGTGGGTATCTACTACCAGATTACTGAATTACATGGCAGTGTACTTTTGATTTTTTTGAAGAACCTCCATGCTGTTTTCCATTAGTGTAACTGCACTAATTTACATTCCAACCAACAATGCACCAGGATTCCTTTTATCCACACCTCTACCTCTGCCAACACTTGTTATCTCTTATCTTTCTGATAATAACAATTCTAATAGATGTCTTACCATAAAACTTTCTACCCCTGAAAGTCTCTCCCTCTTAACGTTATCTAAAATAAGTCCCCCTTTTATTATATCTCAGCCCCTATTGATTTTCTGCATAGTATTTGGTACAATTACAGTTATTTTATTTTTCTGTTACTTAGCTATGTTCTGTTCCCTACACACATACACAGAAGTATAAGTTTCACGATGAAAATAACAACGTGTTTTGTTCACTATTGCTGAACTTCTAATCTAGCACCTGACCCATAGCAGATACCTCTAAATATTTGTCAGATAAATGAATTAATGTGATTACTGCAGGCAATTAAAAGATACAAACACAGATTAAATAGGGATAATCCATCATGGCATATGGAGTAGGAATATGCCAAGAGAAATAGAGGGATTAAATGAGTACTAAACTAAAACTTGAGGATGCTGAGCAATGGGCCTTTGCCAGATACCATACATAGCCGGATTGCAATGGGAGGGCACCAGCATTATCCTCATTTAACAGATGAGCAAACTGAGGCCTAGAAAGGGTAGGAACCTGTTCCAGGTCACATAGCAGAGATCCAACCAGTCCATTCTAAAGGAGATCAGTCCTGGGTGTTCTTTGGAAGGAACGATGCTAAAGGTGAAACTCCAGTACTTTGGCCACCTCATGCGAAGAGTTGACTCATTGGAAAAGACTCTGATGCTGGGAGGGACTGGAGGCAGGAGTAAAAGGGGACGACAGAGAATGAGATGGCTGGATGGCATCACTGACTCAATGGATGTGAGTTTGAGTGAACTCCGGGAGTTGGTGATGGACAGGGAGGCCTGGCGTGCTGCGATTCATGGAGTTGCAAAGAGTTGGACATGACTGAGCGACTGAACTGAACTGAACTGAAGGTATGTGGGACTCCAAAGCTCATTTTCTTAATTGCAACACTATGATATGGGAACACCAGCAAAAGACATGAACTGCCAGATCACGGAAGAGGAAATACTCACGGCAACAAAACAAAAAACAGATCAAAATGTCCAGCCCTACTTTTATGCATAAATACAAATATAAATTAAAATAAAAATAAAAGTTTTGAGGTGTTATTTTGGGGGGGAGGTTTGCTATTAAATTGGAAATGATTTGTTAATGACAATAAAAATATTAGGAAATAGTCTTTCTACTGGTGGGAATATAAACTGTTTATAGCTTCCTGAAAATAACTTGGCCATATGTTTCAAATATGTGAAATGCACATGACCTTTGACATGCTAATTCCATTTCTTGGAAATCACGTCTAGGAATTATTTTTTTTACCACCAAGTTGATTTTTTTTTTAAATTTTGCTAAAATGGTCACATAGAACCTATGTAACAATCCAAATTCCATGGCATCTAAACATTTAGCCACTGATAATTTCAGTAAGATGATATTGTCCTTTCTATTTTAGAAAAATTTACATGCCTTATATTCTGTGCAAGCATGATTTGCCTTCCTTTCTACCCACCAAATTAGTCTTTTCAGAAGCTTTAATATATTGGATATCATCTTTGTTTGTCTCTCCATGTTGCCCAAGGACACCATCAGAGAGTGAAGGAAAGATTTTCCATAAAGGACATATGTTCATTAGAGAACATATTATTGGAAAACACTGTTCATACTAGAGAAAAATTATAATCTAAACATGCCCACAGAAGGGGATTGTAGTATGTTCATTTAGTGACTTTAATAAACCCATTACAAATAATGGGAAAGTTGATCACTTAATGACTTAAAAAGACATCACTAAACAGACAAAATAGGTTCCAAAATGCCATGGACATAGCTTCTCGGCTTTATGGTTAAGATCCTGTGTAGTATCTGTTCTTATCAAAATGCCATGGACAGTCTTATTCAATTTATAAAAAATTAAAAGTACACATACGTAGAAAAAAATAATGGCTAGATACATGCAAAAAGTATCTAATGCCAGTGATACTTCTTTCCTATTAACTGATTTTTTAACAAATTTTCTAAAGTAAATATTTAATACTTTTGTTAAAAAGAAAATATTTTTCAGTAAAAGATAATCAGAAATTTCCATTCATTTTCATTCAGCAGATATTTACATAGCATATACATCAGGCTTTATATGAGGCACTAGGGGTTCAATGTTGACACAAGACCTGACTTCATACAGATAACACTCAGGTAGGAAAATGCACAGTTGAGGGCTTACATGTTAGAGATGAAACGCTATTTAGTAGGTCTCATAAGTATGTTCCACTGAATATTGGAAGCAGCACCATTCCACAGGTCATCAGAAACAGTCTAGGCCAATGGCTACTTGAAGGATCATCCAGAGCTGTTGAGAACAGGCAAGCCCTGATTCGTGTGAATATTTGCAGCCGAAAGCTTATTTCCATGGATACTCAACCATCATTTCATTTTATGGTTCTCCCTTTTAGAAACTGTAAGTGCCTGAGTCACTACAGCAGAGCCTCCCAGACATCATGCCCACCATCTACATTTCTTGTTCTAAGGGAACTAGAGAACAAAACCTAGTATCCCAGGAGGTGTTGGGAGGGTCCACCAAATTCTATGACTACTGAAGACTGCCCAGTAGGTATACCTGCCATTAAGAAACCAGACAAATGAATAAATAAGTCAATACAGCTCTGAAGCTGACCATGCTTAAAGCCGTATACTTCGATTTTCTTTAGACGTGGAAAACAGAGAAGAAATGCTGGTAGGCTATTTGTCCATCTCATACTAGAGCAGAGAAGGACTGGACCCAGTGGCTTATAATAGTTTCAACCCAAGCCTTGCATGCCCAGGCCTGAGGCCAGACTCCCGCCTCAGCAGATAATGAGTTTGGCAATGTCTGATAGTCTTTTCTGGATGCTAATCCCCATCACAGAACTTCTATAATGCATGATATAATTTAATACACCTGGCAGACTCACCACCAGTTCATTCTTTTGTTATGTAATAACCCAAAGAGAAGTCAAGAGTGGTTAATGCTCTGACAACCAGCTATTATCCCCAATAACAGGCGATTTTCAAAGGATTATTGCCATCAGAAACCATTTTATAATAACTGGCAACTGGAAGCCAATGTAGCAAAGTAAGATGGTCTTTGAGAGCTGCCATTTATTTTACACAAATCTGCAAAGATGTTTCAAGCATCACCCAGATGAAATAACCACAGTTGTGATGGGATTCACCAGCCATGATAAATCACCTCCCTAGAAAAGTTAGAGAAATGCTGCTGTAGAGTCACTCTTAGGAATCTTTCTATTTTTTGAAGACTTCTCATCATTTCCCCTCACGGTCACCCTTTCACAGTATTCTGGCATCCTAACAGCTTGCTTCTGGGTAAATTACAGGAGTCCAGGGAGCTATCCTATGAACGGAGTGCACTCTCAAGATGCTCTGCCCTTGCGTCAGGCCCTGCAGAAAAGATCAATCATGGGATTGGATCTGAGGGATTTCTTTTAGATATGCACGTCCTGACTTAATTGAATCTAACTTTAGGAAGATAATTTGGATCAGGTTATGACAAGAGAAGAATGACTTATTGTCTTCAGCATGTAGGAGTTTCACTATCAGTTTATGACAAAGTCAGACTTTATTCCACATAATGCAGTCCCATTTCCACAGGGGTCCTGCCTCATAGATTTCCTCTCAGGGAGCAATTTTATTAGACAAGCATCCTTTCTTAAAAGAAACGCCTAGGAATGATATATCTCCTTAGGATGGTTACCAAACACATACTCATTCAAACTCAAAATCCAAATTCTGAAACATCCAAAAGGTGGTTTTGTTATGTCACTGATATGATAGAAATCATGGAATTCTTTGTACTTTACGCAGATGGCATAAATCCCAGTTGTTTGAACTTGAGAAACATGTTGAGTGATGAAATTAAATCGACATCATCTTCCTTTATCTTGACAGTTCAGACGGCTAGAGGCAATTGCCACTCTGGCTGTCGGCTTAGGATCATCAGTGTTAAAATTATTATACTGCCTTTAAGTTTATCTTTGATTAAAAATTAAATTTCACTTCTCTTTATCATTTTCCATACCCCAAAAACATGCATGTGTTCTCCAAGTTAAATCAAGATGGACTAAATATTTAATTCCCTGTTCTAATTAGCTACAACTGTTACCTGATTTCTCACTGTAAATGAATGTGAAAGGACCCGGGAGGCCTAACGTTAACCTTCATCCACTCTCGTTATAAGAGAGAAATTACGGGCTCTAATTAGATGCTTCAAATTGCAAAGAAATAGAATTTTCATAACCAGCTTATTAAAATCCTAGGGCCCCTATGGGATAGGGCAAATTGCTTCTACTCTGATCTGCTTATCCTGGTACAACACCATACAGAAGACTCATGTTGTCTGCAGTACACAGCTCATATTTCTCCCAAATTAATGAGTACTCAAATTATTCCAGCTGCCCTCTTGGCACAAGGAAAAATTGAAAATCTATAGCTGCCAAGTGACGTGGATAACTCAGCTGCTAAATAAAATATGCTTAAGGGGACACAGCTGCTGGGGTGCCTATTTACATTAAAATTACTAAATCCATGAACAGAGAACAAATGTCCCAAGACAGCTAAACAGTGTTTAGCACTTGGATTAACTCTTTTATTGGACCAGGACCCTCAAGGTGCAAGTCTGCCACATAGTATGACAGAAACAGTAAGTTTCTACCAGATGATATTTTTCCACCAGGATGAGTCCCTAAGCATTACAGTGGGAGAACCAGTGAGTCCCCACTTTTGGAAGTTCTAAAAAGTTTTATTTCCCTTGATGTTTTCATACAAGTCAGGTCAAGTTTTTATTCTCACTGAAATTAAACAGATCATACATTTGTTCAGCTTTGACATTTCATAAATCTTCAGTAAGATTCTCTCTTCTATGCTCTGACCTCTTTATTATTTAAAGGGTCAAACAAAGCTCGGATGACCAAGACATGGAGGTCATAGGAAATGATGCCCCAACTGCTGCTATGAAAAGTATTTCAAACTGAAGTACTCAGTCATTTGGGCAGTTTTAAATAGGCTCCTGAATAACCAATTTAGAAAAAAATGTGACATCATGGGAGAGCAGTAAAAAATTAGAACGAAGAATGAGGGGAAGTGACCCATGTATATATTCATCTCTTGTTAACATGAAATTAATATGACCATCTATCACTGTCTCAAAATTCCAAACACTAAGAGATTTTATTCAAATGTCTCCAAAACCCCTGATTGTTGATATTATCAATGACCTAGTCCAAATCAAAACTGTTAACACAGTGTTCAAAGACTGAACCTCCATCCAGATCCATGATTGAACCATACACAGCATTCAGTGTAATGAAACACCCCCCCAAAAAAATGTATCAGTTATGACCACGTTCTCTGGTTGGATTTAGACATCACCTGCCTTTGTAAGTGTATTTTTAAAAAAGAACTACAAGCTATAGCCTGGGTTCTCTGGCTAATGACAAAAACACGTTCTGTTTACTGTCCTGAACATTCTACCTATGCACTTTGCATTGTCCAAATCATGTAAAATTACAGAATGATGTCATCAAATAGATCAGGCTCAGAGGAAACAGATGAAGATTTTATAAACACTTTTCACCCTTACACACGTAGCCTAAACATAATACTTCCTCTCTATGTAAGAGAAAATGGCAACAAATGAGATTTGAAAAACAGAATGGGGACATTTGAACTTAAGGAAATATAGACCTAAATGAAGATAAGACAGAAAATGCTGCTTTCAGAAGGATAAAGAAAGAGCCTTGACACTGAAAGAACCCAGTACAAAGTCAGCTGCAATTACACAGCAATGTTTTGATCCATGCCACTGCCACACAGACTTCTGCATATACCAAAATGTTTGCCTATATACAGAAGTGTCTCCACAGAAGACATCACCTGCCTTTATAGTTCTGCCTCATCTATAATCTGAGGACTTGGCCATTTTTACAGTCACAGAGTTCTGGATCTTGCACCAAAAAATTTGGAGATGTGGGTTTTGCAGTTATTTCCCTAGGACACAAGTCACACTCCCCATCAAAAGACAGGATTTTCTAAAATCCTTCACTGTTACTCTCAGCGTGACACTTCTGATTCTTCTAGGGCCACTCTGAGCCCTGGACAAGTTCTAGATGAAATGCAAAGTCAGCACACACAGTGTGACCCTGAAGAAAGAGCAGAGGAAGTCATGATTGTGACATAAAAAAGCATATTTACATTTCTATCTTGCCTTTGACAACTTACAGCATAAACACAAAAGCAGTCCTCAATAACTTTGAGGGTTACATAGAGTCTTAATAAATGGATCTGATTTATGGGGCCAGGCAAACTTGCTAAATTAGAAAGACAAAATCAAGTGTCATTTATCCACACTGGTAACAGGAAGAGAACAATGGATAGTATTAATGTCAGAAATTCTGTGTGTCCATTTCAAAAAGCAATATAACTTGCAAAAAGGTGTATCTTTCCTAATTATCTAAGAGCCAGTTTAGGAATGTGAAAACAAAGTATGTATACACAGGTGTATGTATGTCTATATATGCAGTCATTTAGATGTATAGCTACATAAAACCACAGGACAGATTTACATGCACTCACTAATTTGACTCTTCAGATTCTTTATTTTTTTGCTGATTTGACTCAGGATAATTGCCAAGTTAGTTCTCTATGATAGATCAAATGCACTGATACTGTTTAAAGCATAGTTCCCTATCTTTTGATATAATGACACTGTTATTTGATCTCTTGACAGTTTCAATTTAGAAAATCAAACCAAAAGATGTGTTTAAATAGAACTTATATTAACTATATTTCAGTAATGCAGCAATGCTTGTTAAAAAGTGTGACAGTGCATAGCTAAGAGTCAGACTCACTGTGCTAAGTTTTATATACTGTTTCAATCTGATATATTCCTTGGAGGAAACAAAACACTCCAAAATAACCACAGCTATTATATACTCTTTCATATCTACATGTTCCTGCTAGCCTTTGAAAATAGTCAGTAACCACTGGAAGCAGAAATAAGGTCAACAGATGTCCACAGAAACTAGTCTAACATAGTGTTCTGTAAACGTGTTCGATGATGGTGCTCCTAGTGTGGATTTCACAGGAAATTTCAACTTTCAATCCCCCCAAAGGATGTTGTTCATTACTTACTCTCAACATTGAATAGCAAACCTGAATGCATAAGTGTGACAGATGCTGGTCTACACACTTTTTTAACATTTGTTTTTTGTTAATTTGGTTGTGCCAATCTTTAGTCGCAGCATGCGAACTGAGCTGTGGCATGTAGGATCTAGTTCCCTGATCAGGGATCAGACCCAGGCCCACTACATTGACAGCAGGGAGTCTTAGCCACTAGACCATCAGGGAAGTCCTGGTCTGTGCATTTAATATGCTAAGACTATGAAGCAAATTTGTTTTCAAGTGAAAACTGGGGCTTTTAAAGCTTTCCTAAGCTGCCTACACACAGTTTAAAAAACAATGAAGCTTCTATTAATTTTAGAGACGTAGAGCACCTTTAAGATTAGCATTCACAGAACTTCATATTTTAGGAAGAAGTAATTCAGGACTGTATTGAGATAAAGGCAATATTCCTACCAATAAAATACGAATTGAAGGAGCAGGTATCTCTGTGCTGAGCATTTCATCAAGAAAGCTGCATCTGTATGCTCACCACTACTTTGTAACTCTGTACATAATCAAGTACCAATAGCAGATTGAGTACAGCTTCGTGAAAGAAAGAACTTTTACAACTTTTAAATTAAAAGAAAGTGTTAACTGGGGAAATTCTATTTCTAGCTATGATAAACTAGCTACTGTAAGATGAATCCTAACCCTGAGAACACATCTACTAAGATAGCATAAATTACAAACATTTGGAGACATCAGAGGAAAAAAGCTGGAAACTAGGACTTGAATGTACTAGATCCTAGAGTGAAGAGAACTACATGGAGCAAAGTGCTATATTCACTGCCATTTCTCTCATCAAGGTACTTCCCAATTCATGGAGCAGGGCATGTAAGCCAAACAGAAAAGAGAAACCCAGAGTTAGGGGCAGCCTCACCAAGCAAAACTAGGTTCAGGTCTAGTGGCTAGGATTCAGCACTTTCACCACCATGTCCCAGGTTCATTTCCGGATCAGGGATGTCTCTCTTTTCGAGCTTCCCTGGTGGCCCAGATGGTAAAGAATGTGCCTGTAATGCAGGAGACCCAGGTTTGATCACTGGGTCCAGAAGATACCCTGAAAGAGGTCATGACAATCCACTCTAGTATTTTGTCTGAAGAATTCCATGGACAGAGAAGCATGGCAGACTACAGTCCATGGAGTCACAAAGAGTTGGATACAACTGAGTGACTTAACACTTCGAGCTGCCCTGGCAGCTCAGTGGTAGAGACTCCAGCTGCAATGCAGGAGATCCTGGTTCAATTCCTGAGTCAGGAAGATCCCCTGGAGAAGCGATAAGCTACCCATTTCAATATTCTTGGGCTTCCCTAGTGGCTCAGACAGAGAAGGCAATGGCAAGCCACTCCAGTACTCTTGCCTGGAAAATCCTATGGACAGAGAAACCTGGTAGGCTACAGGGGAGCATGGTAGGCTAGGGTCACTAAGAGTCAGACAGGACTGAGCAACTTCACTTTCACTTTCCACTTTCATGCACTGGAGAAGGAAATGGCAACCCACTCCAGTGTTCTTGCCTGGAGAATCCCAGAGACAGCAGAGCCTGGTGGGCTGCCGTCTGTGGGGTCGCACAGAGTCAGACATGACTGAAGCGACTTAGCAACAGCAGCAGCAGTGGCTCAAATGGTAAAGAATCTGCCTGCAATGCAGAAAACCCAGGTTCAATCCCTAGGTTGGGAAGATTCTCCTCTGGAGAGGAGAATGGCTACCCACTTCAGGATTCTTGCCTGGAGAATTCCATGGACACAGGAGTCTGGAGGGCTACAGTCCATGGGGTCTCAAAGAATAGGACATGACTGAGCATTAACACTACTGAGAAACTCATAACATAAGGGAAAAAACCTCAAAGAAAAGGAGATCCTAGAGAAGTAATTACATATTCAGCAGGAAATTTCTCTTGAATTAAAGCACTTGCTGCGGAAGGAAACGGCAACTCACTATAATATTCTTGGTCTGGAAATCCCATGGACAGAGGAGCTTGGTGGCCCATAGTCCATGGGATTGCAAAGAGTAGGACACTATGGAACGACTGAGCATAACAAAGCATTTGCTAATTCCTAAACTGTGCATGTGTTAGATAAGACTCCACGAAACTAAGCAAAAAGAGCTGAAAAGAGTTTGAAACATTAAGTAGAGAATTTTGAAGTTGCAAAATGCTAGGAAATAAAAAAATTGAAGTTAAGGGTTCAGCAAGAGGTAGAAAACACAGACTTGCAGGTATAACCTCTGAAAAAGCTATTCCTCCACAGTAAAGACAAATCATAAATAAACAAGTTGTAATTGGTTGAAGGTACTCAGCCTGCATTCTATCTGCCTGCCAAAGAATTTATTCTTCTCAAAAGGAAGACTCTTCAAAGCCTCAAAAAATTTTCCATATACACTATGAGGAAAACAATCAAAAATTGCTAGGCAAGTCAAGATACAGAATCAAATAACTAAAAATGGAAGGAAAAACACACTTACAAGTGATCTAGATACTATAGTTATCAGGCATAGACTCTAAAATACCAATGACTAATAATGGACCAAGATAATCACAATGGTGTGATCACTCACCTAGAGCCAGACATCCTGGAATGTGAAGTCAAGTGGGCCTTAGAAAGCATCACTACGAACAAAGCTAGTGGAGGTGATGGAATTCCAGTTGAGCTGTTTCAAATCCTGAAAGATGATGCTGTGAAAGTGCTGCACTCAATATGCCAACAAACTTGGAAAACTCAGCAGTGGCCACAGGACTGGAAAAGGTCAGATTTCATTCCAATCCCAAAGAAAGGCAATGCCAAAGAATGCTCAAACTACCGCACAGTTGCACACATCTCACAAGCTAGTAAAGTCATGCTCAAAATTCTCCAAGCCAAGCTTCAGCAATACGTGAACCGTGAACTTCCAGATGTTCAAGCTGGTTTTAGAAAAGGCAGAGGAACCAGAGATTAAGTTGCCAATATGTGCTGGATCATGGAAAAAGCAAGAAAATTCCAGAAAAACATCTATTTCTGCTTTATTGACTATGCCAAAGCCTTTGACTGTATGGATCACAATAAACTATAAAATATTAATAGTAAACACTATCAAAATATAGCATCATTAGAGAGAAAAAGGAAGACATGGAGTGGGAGAAGATACTTGCAGTATATACACCCAATAAAAGATTAGTATCTAGAATATATACAGAACTATTATAAAAATCAATTAAAAATGACTAATTTTTGAATGGGCAAAAAATCTTCTTCACATAAGGATATCCAAATAGACAATAAATATACGAAGAGCTCATCAATATTAGTCATCATGTAAATACAAGTTAAAATCATACACACACATACATCAGAATGGATAAAAATAAAAACATTGAGAATATCAAGTGTTGACGGAGAGGAACCAGAAATCCCATTGCTGCAAACACTGTGAAAGGCTCATTGGCAGTATCCACTAATGCCTAGTAACGCTCAAAATTTTCCAAGCCAGGCTTCAGCAATACATGAACCGTGAACTTCCAGATGTTCAAGCTGGTTTTAGAAAAGGCAGAGGAACCAGAGATCAAATTGCCAACATCCACTGGATCATCGAAAATGCAAGAAAGTTCCAGAAAAACATCTATTTCTGTTTTATTGACTATGCCAAAGTCTTGACTGTGTGGATCACAATAAACTGTGGAAAATTCTGAACGAGATGGGAATACCAGACCACCTGACCTGCCTCTTGAGAAACCTGTATGCAGGACAGGAAGCAACAGTTAGAACTGGACACGGAACAACAGACTGGTTCCAAATAGGAAAAGGAGTACGTCAAGGCTGGATATTGTCACCCTGCTTATTTAACTTCTATGCAGAGTACATCGTGAGAAATCCTGGAATTAAGATTGCCGGGAGAAATATCAATAACCTTACACCACCCTTATGGCAGAAAGTGAAGAAGAACTAAAGAGACTCTTGATGAAAGTGAAAGAGAAGAGTGAAAAAGTTGGCTTAAAGCTCAACATTCAGAAAACGAAGATCATGGCATCCGGTCCCATCACTTCATGGGAAATAGATGGGGAAACAGTGGAAATAGTGTCAGACTTTATTTTGGGGGGCTCCAAAATCAGTGAGATGGTGATTGCAGCCATGAAATTAAAAGACACTTACTCCTTGGAAGCAAAGTTATGACCAATCTAGATAACATATTGAAAAGTAGAGACATTACTTTGCTGACTAAGGTCCGTCTAGTCAAGGCTATGGTTTTTTCCAGTGGTCATGTATGGATGTGAGAGTTGGACTGTGAAGAAAGCTGAGCGCCGAAGAATTGATGCTTTTGAACTGTGGTGTTGGAGAAGACTCTTGAGAGTCCCTTGGACTGCAAGGAGATCCAACCAGTCTATCCTAAATGAGATCAGTCCTGGGTGTTCATTGGAAGGACTGATGTTGAAGCTGAAACTCCAATACTTTTGGCCACTTCATGTGAAGAGTTGACTCACTGGAAAAGACTCTGATGCTGGCAGGGATTGGGGGCAGGAGGAGAAGAGGACGACCGAGGATGAGATGGCTGGATGGCATCACCGACTCGATGGACATGAGTTTGGGTGAACTTCAGGAGTTGGTGTTGGACAGCTGTAACAGGAGTACTGGCATGCTGTAACTCATGGGGTTGCAAATAGTTGGACACAACTGAGCGACTGAACCGAACTGAACTGAACCTACCTATATCTTATAATGCAGCAATTGTACTCCTAGGTATATCTTCAACAAAAACACATACACAGGTATGTCATAAAAGACAGGAATAATTTCTATAGCTACATAATTTGTAACACCCCAAAGAGAAAATAATCTATGATACAGCCATACACAGAGTACATGTAAAAACAAAGTACTTATTGGCACACACAGCAACCTGGATGAATCTTAGACATAACCTCAATCAAAAGGAGCGAAACATAAAAGAGTGTATACCAGACAATTCCATTAATATAAAGTTCAATAATTAGTAAAACTAATCCATGGTGATGGAAATCAGAAGAGCAATTATATCGAGGTGACCCAGTAACTGGACAAAGGCATGACAAGGGAAGCTTGCAAGGTGCTGGTGGGTTCTACTTGAACTCAACAGCATTCACATAGGAGGGGTCCCTTGCTAAAAAAAAAAAAAAAATCACAGAACTGAACACATTTTTTTTTTTTTACCATATCATAGATACTTTGAAACATTCCATAGACGAGGTCTTAAAAGTTAGCTGACTTTTGTTGTTGCTGTTCAGTCGCTAAGCAGTGTCCAACACTGAGACCCCATGGACTGCAACATGCCCAGCTCCTGTGTCCTTCACTATTGCTTGGAGTTTGCTCATGTCCATTCATTAGTGATATTATCTAACCATATCATTCTCTGCTGCCCCCTTCTCCATTTGCCTTCAGTCTTTCCCAGCATCGAAGTCTTTTCCTATAAGTTGACTCTTTGTATCAGTAGGCCAAAGTTTTGGAGCTTCAGCATCAGTCCCTTCAATGAATATTCAGGGTTGATTCTTTTTAGCATTGACTGGTTGGGTCTCCTTGCAGTCTAAGGGACTTTCAAGAGTCTTCTCCTGCACCACAATTTGAAAGCCATCAATTCTTCAGCACTCAGTCTTCTTTATGGTCCAACTCTCACATCTGTACATGACTAGTAGAAAAAGCACAGCTTTGACCTTTGTCAGCAAAATAATGTCTCTGCTTTTTTAATACACTTGTCTAGGTTTGACATAGCTTTTCTTCCAAAGAACAAGAGCCTTTTAATTTCATGGCTGCAGTCACCATATGCAGTGATTTAGGAGCTAAAGAAAATAAAATCTGACATTGTCTCCACTTTTTCCCCTTCTATTTGCCATGAAATAATGGGACAAGATGCCATGATCTCAGGGTTTTGAATGCTGAGCTTTAAGTCAGCTTTTTCCCTCTCTTCTTTCACCCTTAGCAAGAGGCTCTTTAGTTCCTCTTCAGAGAAAGTGAATTTGCCAGTAGACTAGTATAGTCTCCACATTGGAGGTTGTTGTTATTACTCCTGGCAATCTTGATTCCAGCTTGTGATTCACTCATCCTGGCATTTTGCGTGATGTAGTCTGCACAGGAGTTACATAAACAGGATGACAATTTACAGCCTTGTTGTACTGCTTTCCCCGTTTTGAACCAGTAAGTTGTTCAATGTCTACTTCTAACTGTTGCTTCTTGACTCACATACAGGTTTCTCAGGAGACAGATAAGATGGTCTGGTTATCCCCATAATCTCTGGAAGATCTTTCCACAGTTTGCTGCGATTCACACAGTCAAAGAATTTAGCATAGTCAATGAAACAGAAGTAGATGTTTTTCTGGCATTCCCTTGCTTTCTTATGATCCAATGGATATTGGCAATTTGATCTCTGGTTCCTCTGCCTCTTCTAAACCCAGCTTGTACACCTGGAAGCCCTCATTTCACGTACTGTTGAAGCCTAGCTTGGAGGATTTTGAGCATTACCTCGCTAGTATGCAAAATGAGTGCAACTGTATGATAGTTTAAACATTCTTTGGCATTGCACTTCTTTGGGACTGGAATGAAAACTGATGTCTTCCAGTCCTGTGGCCACTGCTGAGTTTTCCAAACTTGCTGGCATATTGAGTGTAGCACTTTCACAGCATAAGCTTTTAGGATTTGAAATAACTCAGCTGGATTTCCATCACCAGCACTAGCTTTGTTCGTAGTGATGCTTCCTAAGGCCCAGCTGACTTCACAATCCAGGATGCCTGGCTCTAGGTGAGTTATCACACTGTTAAGGTTATCCAGGTTGGTAAGACACTTTTTGCATAGTTCTCCAGTGTATTCTTGCTACCTCTTCTTGTCTCTTCTGCTTCTGTTAGGTCCTTGCTGTTTCTGTCGTTTATCGTGCCAATCCTTGCATGAAATGTTCCCTTGATCTCTCCAGTTTTCTTGAAGAGATCTCTAGTTTTTCCTATAGTATTATTTTCCTTATTTCTTTGCATTGATTATTTAAGAAGGCCTTCTTATCTCTCTTTGCTATTCTCTGGAATTCTGCATTCAGTTGGGTATGTCTTTCCCTTTTCCCCTGCCTTTCACACCTCATCTTTCCTCAGCTGTTTTTAAAACCTTCTCAGTCAACCACTTTGCTTTCTTGCATTTGTTATTCTTAGGGATGGTTTTGGTCCCTGCCTCCTGTACAATGTTATGAACCTCTGTCAGTAATTCTTCAGGTACTCTGTCTACCAGATCTAATCCTGTGAATCTCTTTGTCACCTGAATGGCCTAGTGGTTTTCAGGTGAATTGTGCAATAGGAGCTCATGATCTGAGTCACAGTCATATGCCTATGTAAGATTATATCACTAGAGGAAGTTGGAAAAACATACATGGGAATAGTCAACAGTATGCATTTTTGTGAGTCCAAAATTATTTTAAAGAGCCTTTTTTTTTTTTTTCAAGTTAACAGTCTTTGTGATAACCCAATGCTTACCATCATCCTCATGACAATAAGTACAAATGATTGAGAGGCAAGAAGCTGGCCTAGTGAGGAAAGAAGTTGTGGTTACAGCATTTTTTGCCAAACATTGTGAACGTATCTGGGCACCTGTAAAAGTGGGACTAAATCACAGCAGCTCTAGGTCAAACCTGCCAACCTATTCAACCTCTACTTTTCAAGCATGGCCACTGTTCTCACCATTATAAACCTAAAGCCTGGGATGCCCCAAGCCGATGAAGGAATCTTGAGTGTGGCTAAGAAGCAGAGAAAGGTGGATTCTAAGGACTGTCCTCTAAAAGACAGCTCCTCAGAGAGATGCCTTGACCACTGAGCACATCACCACTTCTCCTTCATCTCGGAGTCAGTGCAACATGCTCATCAGTGAAAGAGCTTCAGCTTTGAAGACTTTCCCTCTGAACTGCAATCTTGAATAAATTAATGCCACTGCTAATCTCACATGGATGAACAAAGGCTGTCTGCAAAGAATAGCACTCTTGCATCTAGGCCTAGAGACATTAAAATATCATCTTGTCTTTCATCATGTTTATCTTTAGTTATTCCCACTGTAGGATAAACACAGCCCAAGACAAGAGATCACTCTGCTGCATTCAGAACCTGCAACATATCTCTTTCCAACTAAGAAATCATGGCTCTCTGCTGCCTGTCTCTCAGCCCAATTGTCATAATATACCTCAACCAATAAATCCAGCCTCCAGCCCACAAGGAAGATTCAAAAACCATCAACGCACATATAAAATTTGAACAATGGCTACATTCATTCTCTAGACAACATTTTCATCTCCTAATTACATATCATGCAATCTGGGGAGGGAGGTTTAATGGAATAAACATTACTCTAACATTTAACTACATGACAATAGGCTTTTTAAGATAACACTCAGAATCCTGCTAGTTTGGTCCCAGATTATCAAGAGAATGGCTGTCCCGACTCCAATTATTTTCAATGAGGTCCTTAGTGCATATAAAACATGCCAGAGCTATTCATATGTAGCGTTTACTGCCAGACCCTCCCTGTGGCAAGCATTACAGCTGTGTTAGCTCACCCTGTGTAAGGTAGGCATTACTTTTCTCCACGTCTGTCACATGGGGAAACAAAGGCTTGAGAACTCCTGACTAGTGCGAATAGAAGAGAAAAAACTCCAACTCTAGTGTCCATTATCTTAACTAAACCCTGGACTCCAGCTCCATCACAAACTAATAAAATGTGATTCCAGGCAGGGTAGTTCACCTTTCTACTGTTCACTTTTCTGTGAGTTTAACACTTGGATCTTGTCCAGTTTATTTCATTCTTGTGACTCATAAAACTGGCCGTGCACACACCATATGCTTTCTGAAGACAGTCACATAATTCCGAGGGGGTTTCAGACCTTGAGCTTTGGCTTTGGAAAGCAAAGTGCAGGACTCAAGGAGCAACTGGCTCTTATTCTTATATATATCCTTTTATCATCCCTCCCAGCAGTGAACAAGGTAGCAGATTCTTCCTCAAGACGGAACCTCCAGCACTCTGTCCCTCTGCAAAACAAATTCAGCAAGCAGTCTGACATAACAGGGTCATGTCTGACATGTATTGAGCATTTGCTTATGTGACTGGCACTGTTCTACGCCATTATAAGAGTCATCTCATTTAATCATCACAACATTCCTATACAGAATAACACTGCCAGCCCATCCCCACATCATGTCTACATTCTAATCTCTGGAATTTTTTATTATGTTGTTACAAGACAAAGGGGACTTAAAGTTGCAGACAGAATTAAGATAGCTAATATGCTGATTTGAAAACATACCATCTTGTATTATCCCCCATCCCCCTGGGCCAATGTAATGACAAGGTTCTTTAAAGCGGAAGAGGGTGGCAAGAGTCAAGAGTACTGTGCTCTGAAAGCAACGCATTTGGCCACTGCTGGCTCTCCAGATGAAAAAGGAAAGTGAGCCAAGAAATGCAGTAGTCTTTAGAAACTGGAAAAGACAAGAAAACAAAGTATCTCTGAGAGGCACCAGAAATGATTACAGCCCTGCTGACTTTTGGCCCAGTGAAGGCCATGTCAGATTTTTGAACTTAAACTGTAAATTAATAAATTTGAGGTATTTTAAGTCAACCTATTTGGCAGTAATGGTACTTTGTTACAACAGAAAATTAAAAAAAAAAACTACTAAAGGCGGGTTTTATTGTGATGATGGTCTTTATTTTACAGATGAAGAAGCAGGCACCGAGAGTTTTAGAATCTTGCCTATGGTCATCCAGCTAGTAAGTACAAGAGTCAGAATTTGAGCGAAACTGTCCAGAGTCCTTGCTCTAATTATACTATGCTTTCTCTCCAAGGCAGCTCCTCCTATCAAAATTTTTCCTATTATTCCTTTCATTAAAACAGAGGCTCTGTTTAACAAGTGTAATATTTCTTGTCTAGCATTTGAAAGGGAACAGAGAAGACAGAAATATTCCAAGTCTTCCATCTCCTTAGTTAAATTCATTTCTAAATATTTTATTCTTTTTTTTTTTTAAAATTACTTTTTTGGCTGAGCCAGCTCTTAGTTTCAGTACACAGGATCTTTGATTTTAACCACAGCATGTGGGATCTTTAGTTGTAACATGCAAATTCTTAGTTGTGGCATGTGGAATCTAATTCCCTGACCTGGGTCTCCTGTATTAGAAGCATGGAGTTTAAGTCACTAGACTACCAGGGAAGTCCCTAAATATTTTACTCTATTTGATGCTATGATAAATGGATTATTTTCCTAATTTCTTTATCAGATTGTTACCGCATTGTTAGTGTATAGAAATGCAATTGATTTTGCATATTGATTTACCAACTAATGTTGATATTGATATATCCTGCAACATTACTGAATTTATTACTTCTAGTAGTTTTTTTTTGTCTTTAGAGTTTTCTACATATAAGATCATGTCATCTGAAAACAGAGATAATTATATTTCTTCCTTTTGGATTTGAATGCCTTTTATTTCTTTTCCTTGGCTAGAACATCTAGTTCCTTGATTAAAGGCAAACCTTTCATTTACTCACTATTGAGTGTGATACCACTTGCACTCATCTCACACGCTAGCAAAGTCATGCTCAAAATTCTCCAAGCCAGGTTTTAAGAGTACATGAACCGTGAACTTCCAGATGTTCAAGATGGATTTAGAAAAGGCAGAGGAACCAGAGATCAAATTGCCAACCTCCGCTGGATCATCGAAAAAGCAAGAGAGTTCCAGGAAAAACACCTACTTCTGCTTTACTGACTACATGAAACTCTTGGACTGTGTGGATCACAACAAATTGTAGAAAACTCTTAAAGAGATGGGAATACCAGACCACCTTACCTGCCTCCTGAGAAATCTGTATGCAGGTCAGGAAGCAACAGTTAGAACCGGACATGGAACAACAGACTGGTTCCAAATTGGGAAAGGAGTATGTCAAGGCTGTATATTGTCACCCTGCTTATTTAACTTACATGCAGAGTACATCATGAGAAATGCTGGGCTGAATGAAGCCAAGTTGGAATCAAGATTGCCGTGAGAAATATCAGTAACCTCAGATATGCAGATGACACCAACGTTATGGCAGAAAGAGAAGAACTAAAGAGCCACTTGATGAAAGTGAAAGAGGAGAGTGAAAAAGTTGGCTTAAAACTCAACATTCAGAAAATGAGATCATGGCATCTGGTCCCATCACTTCATGGGAAATAGACAGGGAAACAATGGAAATAGTGACAGACTTTATTTTTTTCAGCTCCCAAATGACTGCAGCTGGTGACTGTAGCCATGAAATTAAAAGATGCTTACTCTTTGGAAGAAAAGCTATGACCAACCTAGACAGCATATTAAAAAGCAGTGACATTACTTTGCCAACAAAAGTCCATCTAGTCAAGGCTGTGGTTTTTCCAGTAGTCATATATGGATGTGAGAGTTGGACCATAAGGAAAGCTGAGCACCAAAGAATTGATGCTTTTGAACTACGGCATTGGAAAAGACTCTTGGACTGCAAGGAGATTCAGCCAGTCCATCCTAAGGGAAATCAGTCCTGAATATTCATTGGAAGGACTGATGCTGAAGCTGAAACTCCAGTACTTTCCAGCAGTCATGTATGGATGTGAGAGTTGGACCATAAGGAAAGCTGAGCACCAGAGAATTGATGCTTTTGAACTGTGGCATTGGAGAAGACTCCTTGGACTGCAAGGAGATTCAACCAGTCCATCCTAAAGGAAATCAGTCCTGAATATTCATTGGAAGGACTGATGCTGAAGCTGAAACTCCAATACTTTGGCCACCTGATGTAAAGAACCAACTCATTGGAAAAGACCCTGATGTTGGGAAAGATTGAAGGCAGGAGGAGAAGGGGATGACAGAAGATGAGATGGTTGGATGGCCTCACCAACTCGATGGACATGAGTTTGAGCAAGCTCTGGGAGTTGATGATGGACAGGGAGGCCTGGCGTCCTGCAGTGCATGGGGTCACAAAGAGTCAGACACAACTGAGCGACTGAACTGAACTGAACTGAGTATATTAGCTTTGAGGTTTTCATATAATGACTTTATTATCTTGAAGTATGTATGCCCAATTTGTTGACAATTTTTTTTTTAATCACTACAGGGTGTTAAATTTTGACAAATGCCTTTTCTTTATCTACTTAGATGATCATATGATTCTTATTCTTCATTCTGTTAATGTGGCATGTCATATTAATTCAATTTAATAACTTATCCTTGCATTTCAGGGATAAATTTCACTTGATCATGATATACAATTATCTTATTATGCTGCTGAATTTGGTTCACTAGTATCTTGTTCAGGATTTTTCACCAATGTTCCTTAAGAATACTGTTCTATTGTTGTTTTCTTTTTTCCTGCTGGTTTTGGAGTCAGCATAATGCTGGCCACACAAAATCAATGTGGAAGTGTACATTCCTCTTCATTTTGGGGGAACAGTTTGAGAAGGACTGATGTTAATTTCTCTTTAAATACTGGTAGATTCAAAAAAAAAAAAGAAGAAATATCAGCTACCACCAATAGATGTGAATGGAGAAATTCAGGCGCATTGAATTAAAGTTAAAATATTTTTCTTGAGTAAAAAAAAAAATATATATATATATATACTGGTAGAGTTCACTAATGAAACTACTTGATCCTGGTCTTCGTTTGCTGGGAAGTCTTGGTTACTGATTCAGTCACCTTACTCTTTATAGTTATCGGTCTGTTCAGATTTTTTATCCATGATTCATTCTCAGTAGGTTATATGATCCTGGAAAAGGATCTGTTATGATCCTTTTTATTTCTGAGGCATCAGTTGTAATGTGATCTCTTTCATTTCTTTTACTTAAATCCCTCTTCTTTTCCTATGTAGCTAAAAGTCAATTTTGTTTATCTTTTCCAAAAACATAGCTCTTAAAAAGTTTCTAGAAACCAGTTGCACTGATTTTTTTCTTCAGATTCTCTAGTTCTTTATTTCTGCTCTTTCTTTTGCTAACTTTCAGTTTAGTTTCTTTTTTTCCCCTCTAGCTCCTTGAGGTGTAAAGTTATGATTCTTTACTTCAGATCTTTCTCCTTTTTTAATATGGGCATTTAGCATCATCAGCTTCCTTCCTAGAACTGCTTGTATTGTGTCCCATAAGTTTTGGCATGTTGTACTTTCATTTTTGTCTCTAGATATTTTCTAATTTCTAATTTCTCTTTTCGTTTTCTTCCTGGAAACCACTGGTCATTCAAAAGTACGTTGTTCAGTTTTCATATATTTGTAAATATTTTCAGTTTTCCTTCTGCTCTTTATTTCTAGTTCCATTGCACTGTGGTTGGTAAAGATACTCGGTATGATTTCAATCTTCAATCAAACACAACACAAACAGATGGAAAGATCTACTATATTCTTGGATTGGAAGAATCAATATTGTCAAAATGACTATATTATCCAAGGCAATCCACAGATTCAGTGCAGTCTATACCAAATTAACAATGGAATTTTTCACAAAACTAGAACAAAAACTCTTAAAATTTGTATGGAGACATAAAAGTCTCTGAATAGCCAAAGCAATCTTGAGAAAGAAAAACTGAAGGTAAGCAGGCCCCTTTACTTCAGGTATACAAATAAAACTATGGTAATCAACCAGTGTGGTACTGGCATAAAAACAGAAATACAGATTGATGCAATAGGATAGAAAGCACAAAAATAAACCCATGCACCTATGGTCAATTAATTTATGACAAAGGAGGCAAGTCTACATAACAGAGGAGGCACAATCTCTTCAATAAATGGTGCTGGGAAAAGTGAACAGCTACACATTAAAGAATGAAATTAGAACATTCTTTAATACCATACACAAAATAAGGTCATACTGAATTAAAGACCTAAATGTGAAACCACACACTATAAAACTCTTGGAGGGAAACATAGGCAACACACTCTCTGACATGCTGGTGCTGCTGCTAAGTTGCTTCAGTCATGTCTGACTCTGTGCAACCCCATGGACGGCAGCCCACCAGGCTCCCCCGTCCCTGGGATTCTCCAGGCAAGAACACTGGAGTGGGTTGCCATTTCCTTCTCCAATGCACGAAAGTGAAAAATGAAAGTGAAGTCACTCAGTCATGTCTGACTCTTAGCGACCCCATGGACTGCAGCCTACCAGGCTTCTCCATCTATAGGATTTTTCATGCAAGAGTACTGGAGTGGGGTGCCATTGCCTTCTCCTTATCTAGAGATTAGTCCCTTACATTTACAAACAGTCCATGTAGCTTAATAGCATTGAAACAAACAAGAAAATCAAGAAATGACCAGAAGACCTAAAAAGAAATTTCTCCAAAGAAGACATACAGATGGCCAAGAGGCAACAAAAAGATGTTCAACATCATTAATTATTAGAAAAGTGCAATCGAAATGACATTGAGATATCACTTCATATCAGTCTGAATGGCTACTGTCAAAAAAAACCACAAACAATAAATGCAGGGGAGGGATTGAGAGAAGGGACCCCTCCTACACTGCTGGTGGGAATGTAAATTGGTATAACCACTGTGGAGGACAGTATGGTCGTTCCTCAAAAAACTAAAAATAGAGCTACTATATGATGCTACAGTCCCACTCCTGAGCATATATCCAGAAAAAAAAAATGATCTGAAAGGATATATTCACCATAATGTTCATTACAGCACTGTTAACAATAGCCAAGACAGGCAAGCAACCTAAATCTCCACTGACAGAGGACTGGTAAAGAAGATGTAGTAGATATACACAAAGGAGTATTATTCAGCCATTAAAAGGAGTGAAATAATGTGATTTGTAGCAGCATGGATAGAAGAAGTGTCATACTGAAGTAAATCAGATAGAAAAAGTGAAATATCATATGATATCACTTACATGCATAATCTTTAAAATATAATGCAAATGAACTTACTTACAAAACAGATTCACAGACTTAGAGAACAAACTTAAGGTTGCCATGGGGAAGGGATAGTTAGGGAGTTTGGGACTGACATGTACACACTACTATATTTAAAATGCATAACCCACAAGGTCCTACTGTATAGTACAGGGAACTCTTCTTGATATTATGAAACAGCTTAAATGGGAAAAAGAACTTTAAAAAGAATAGATACATGTATATGTAAAAAATATTTTTAATAAAAAATTTAAAAAAGGACTGTTTCCCAGTCTCACTTAGGTGGGGTTCATGTGGTTTGGTTCTGGCAAATGGAATATGAGCAAAAATGATATACCCACTTCCTAGCTGCTCAACCTAGATAGCATATTGAAAAGTAGAGATATTACTTTGCCGACTAAGGTCCATCTAGTCAAGGCTATGGTTTTTCCAGTAGTCATGTATGGATGTGAGAGTTGGACTGTGAAGAAGGCTGAGCGCCGAAGAATTGATGCTTTTGAACAGTGGTGTTGGAGAAGACTCTTGAGAGTCCCTTGGACTGCAAGGAGGTCTAACCAGTCCATCCTAAAGGAGATCAGCCCTGGGATTTCTTTGGAAGGAATGATGCTAAAGCTGAAGCTGCAGTACTTTGGCCACCTCATGCGAAGAGTTGACTCATTGGAAAAGACTCTGATGCTGGGAGGGATTGGGGGCAGGAGGAGAAGGAGACGACAGAGGATGAGATGGCTGGATGGCATCACGGACTCGATGGACGCGAGTCTGAGTGAACTCCGGGAGTTGGTGATGGACAGGGAGGCCTGGCGTGCTGCAATTCATGGGGTCGCAAAGAGTCGGACATGACTGAGCGACTGAACTGAACTGAACTAGCTGCTCAAAAGTATGACTGTGTGATACTCCTCAGTCTCTCTCTCCCTCCTCCCAGGAATATGGAGACAACATTTTAAAACTGCGAGTACCGATGATGGAAAGAAATTGCACAGTCACCTCCCAAAAAATAGTCAATCTGCATCATATAGGAATATGAAAAGAAAGAAACGTTTGTTTTTTTAAGCCATTTATTAATACATTTATTATTATTATAGGAACAAAGTCTAGCCTAACCTTATTAATACAGATTCTATCATCAAAACATTTACTTCTCCTGCATCCACTTGTCACAATTTGTGATGAAATATATTTGGAGTTTCCTTGTTTATTTCCTGTCTCCTCAGTAACCACTGTTCACCTATGTTATCCACTGGCTGGGTGCTATTTCAGTTCCTGGTACACAACAGATGCTCAACAAATACTTTTTTAATGTATGAGTAAAATGGATGTGAGAGCTGGACCATAAAGAAGGCAGAGTGACAAAGAATTGATGCTTCTGACTATAGCGCTAGAGAAGACTCTTGAGAGTCCGTCAGATAGCAAGGAGATCAAACCAGTCAATCTTAAAGAAAATCAATGCTGAATACTCATTTGAAGGACTGATGCTGAAGCTCCAATACCTTGGCCACCTGATTCTAACAGCCGACTCACTGGAAAGGACACTGACATGGGGCAAGGTTGAAAGCAGAAGGAGAAGGGGACAGCAGAGGATGAGGTGGCTGCATGGCATCACCAACTCGATGGACATGAACTTGGGCAGCCTCCGGAGATGGTGAGGGACACAAAGCCTGGTGCACTGCAGATCGTGGGGTCACAAAGACTCAAACACGACTTAGCAACTGAACAACAAAATGGATGTGTAGTAAGTGAATGAATCTACTTGATGAGTTCTGCTCCCATATCTCTGCTTATTTTTTTGTGTGTGAAAACCAATGGCATATTTTCTTTTCAAAAGAAAGCACCTCTCCCACGTGCTAGGCACTGACTTTCATTTTTAAGATAAGATCCAAAAAGCAGTCTGCAATTGGAGTTTAAAAACTGAGGGAAAGTATACAGAGTCATATTTCAGTGCTGACAAATAGATGCAAATAATATTTAAAATCAGTCTTATCTTATTATTGCAAGATTAGTGGAAAATTAAGAGAACACATGTCTTTTCAATTGACGGAGTTACCAAAAAAAGAGGGAACTTAAGACTCAAGATTTAAGTCAAAACCAAACTGGGCTGGTGGAAAGTAAATGAGTAAATAGAAGTCTATGTAAGCTTGTTGGGACGTCACTCATCCTATATGAACTTAGGTGCTGGAGGAAATTCTAGGGTCTCCTGGGATTTGAACATTTAAATTATGGCCTAACTTATAAATGTGAATTTGAAAGCAATTTTCTCTTTAAAAAATTTAAGAAGACCTTAGTTATCTGTCTTTTTTTCCCAATAGGCCCAGGCTTTTACCTCCCACATACTTGGACCAAGACTGGGGGTACTCAACTTTCATGTGTCTCTGCTCAGTCAACAGGCACCTATTATAAACAACCCAAAGTCCACTTCGGCAGTAATCCCAAGGTTTCCAATCAAAAGGATCTTACTCAATTCCATCCTTTCGATAAAGTGTTTACTTGGGTTATTTTCCTGTCACTTTGTCTTTGGGAGCTTTAGAGACTGTTAGTAATCTTAGTAATCCAAATCTTAAAATTTATCCCACTGAATCGAAATTTTGATTTTTTAATAGAACACATGGGGAAAAATAGTGTTGGCCTGCCATCAAATTAGATAGTACCTCTGCATATATAATGCGATATCATACAATTACTTCTCGCTCTCAGAGATTATAGATCAGTGAATATATTATTTACTTGCAAACCCAGAAACGTTTCACTTGATGGTTTTATATGTTCTTTGATTCAATTGAGGCAAGGAATATAAGGCCCCTGAGCTCCTTAAATTATGTCTCCTACATCTCTGACTTTTGGCTTCAAATAAACAATTAGTTTTTCAGGCCATAAGTCTTGTTCATTGTTCAACATGAACAGTACTTCAAAGCTTAAACGATGCATATCTATAGCCTCTCTGTGGATACAAGATGGACTTAAAGTCACACAGCCAAGCTTGGATAATTATAGCTGGGATCTGACTCCAACAGAAAAAAGGAAATGAAAACAGGATTTGGAAGAGCCTTTCCATCAAATAATGGTTCCTCTGATAGACAAATAGAACATGCTACTCACTGTTTCTCACTTCCCTGCTGAAGTTGGACAACCAAATTAAAATTCAACCACCAGCATGCCCCAGAATTCCCCATTCCCTTCAGCTATCCCACACAGTGAAATTCTGAGATGAGCAGACGGTGGAAATTCAACAGGTCAGCAAGAATACTATGGAAGGATGCTTTTACTCAGAAGACTTTTTTTTATAATACAGCTTCCATTTAAACTTTGGAGATATTAGCCACACCCTAATACTATAACTGCAAAGTAAATTTTCCAACTGAGTCAGGATTCTTTTCTGGCCAAATAATCAGTGTCAATCTTAAGCAGGTCTCTTTCCCATTCAAACTCTAGATTGCTCTGTGAACTGTTTCCATATACTGGGAAACTGTGTAGATGTCTTTTGCACCAAGGTATTGGATTGACAGTATAATGAGCCTGAGTTGTCCAGTTGATCTGACCTCTGTCCAGAAATTAAAAGGCAATGGGCACATCCAGTGAATGTAATAAACAAACTTAAATAGAACATATGGGAAACACACATTGACAAGCTTCAAATAAAATCTCTCCTCTGACCTCCAAAATGCCAAGAATGCCCTCCTTAGAACTGGACTGGACCATGGCCAATTAGGTCTGAATTCATTACATATGTCTTGGGAATGGGGTTTTTGCCTGGACTCACCCTAATGAATCACTGGGACTTCATGGAAATGCTCTAATGATAACAATTTTCAGGAAGTTGCTGGCTTTTGCCTCTTTTCACTTGTTACTGCTTAATACACCTTCTATGCATTATTTAGATTAAGAACTTTGTAAAGGAGGCCTTTGTGAGAGAAATAATGTGGGCAATAGTGCAGCAGAGCATGAAATCCCAATCTGGATGGTTGGCTGCTTCATAAAATGTGCCCAAGAATGGAGAAGCCAAAAACAGAGGTAGAGAACAGAGCAATAGAGCTCACAGTAGCTGACGGAGAGCTTCCCAACCATATCATGACAGTTGGCTTGTTCAGGGCTCTGAATGAAATCCATTCTGTTGCACACAGAGCATGGGATCCTGGCATAGTTAGTGAAAAAATGTTTCCCTCTGTGAGCTTTAAAGTTATCAAAGCCTCTCACTGCCCCTCACCCTGAGAGTAAGGGTCTAAAACTGAAGACCGTCAGTTCCCATAGTGCCCCTGAAAATCAGTCACAAGAACATATTCTAAGGGACCAAACACACAACAATTAGGGAAAATGTTCACTCTCCAGACACACTGTCACTCAAGGCCAGCTGGTCTCAATGGCAAACTGCCAAGGGTCATGGGAGATTAGGAACTAACAAAAGTCCAACCACCAAAGTTTAGGAAAAGATAATATTTTAAATATAGACAGATTTTAATCATACTAGTAATAATGTCAGCCCACTCACCTGCATTTGAAAGGATGTTCCTGAATGGAAAGAGAAGAGATGATTGATTTACAAACTTAGGCAAGCATTGGCATGTTTCAAATACGGCAATGTCTTGCACTACTATGGACAGAGGTTTGTAACACTGTACAGGAGGCAGTGACCAAAAGCATCCCCCAAAAAAGAAATGCAAGAAGGCAAAGTGGTTGTCTGAGGAGGCCTTACAAATAGCTTGAGAAAAGTAGAGAAGTGAAAGGCAAAGAAGAAAGGGAAAGATATGCCAACTGAGTGCAGAGTTCCACAGAATAGCAAGGAGAAATAAGAAACCCTTAAGTGAACATTGCAAAAAAATAGAGGGAAACAATATAATGGGAAAGACTAGAGAGCTCTTCAAGAAAACTGGAGATACCAAGGGAACATCTCATGCAAAGATGGGTTCAATAAAGGACAGAAACGGAAAGGATCTAACAGAAGCAGAAAGAAGAGGTGGCAAGAACACACAGAACTGTACAAAAACAGTCTTAATGACTCAGATAACCACGACAGTGTGGTCACTCACCTAGAGCTAGACATCCTGGATTTTGAAGTCAAGCGGTCTTTGGGAAGCATTGCTATGAACAAAGCTAGTGGTGGTGATGGAATTGCAGTTGAGTTATTTCAAATCCTAAAAGATGAAACTGTTAAAGTGCTGCACTCAGTATGCCAGCAAATTTGGAAAACTCAGCAGTGGCTAAAGGACTGGAAAACATCCATTTTCATTCCAATCCCAAAGAAGGGCAATGCCAAATAATGTTCTAAGCATGAAAATGAAAGTGTTAGTTGCTCAGTTGTTTCTCACTCTTTGCAACCTCATGGACTGTAGCCCACCAGGCTCTCCTGTCCATGGGATTCTCCAGACAAGAACACTGGAGTGAGTTGCCATTCCCTTCTCCAGGGGATCTTCCTGACCTAGGGATCAAACCCAGGTCTCCCACATTATAGGCAGATTCTTTACCGTTTGAGCTATCACACAATTGTGCTCATTTTGCATGCTAGCAAGGTAATGCTCAAAACCCTTCCAGCTAGGCTTCAATAGTATGTGAACCAAAAGCTTCCAGAGGTACAAGCTGGATTTAGAAAAGGCAGAGGAACCAGAGATCAAATTACCAACATCCACTGGATCACAGAAAAAGCAAGAGAATTCCAGAAAAACATCTACTTCTGTTTCACTGACTATGCTAAAGCCTTTGACTGTGTGGATCACAACAAACAGTGTAAAATTATTAAAGAGATGGAAATACCAGACTACCTTACCAGTCTCCTGAGAAACCTGTATGCAGGTCAAGAAGCAAGTTAGAACTGGACATGGAACAATGGACTGGTTCAAAATGGGAAAAGAAGTATGTCAAGGCTATATATTGTCACCCTGCTTATTTAATTTATACACAGAGTACCTCATGCAAAATGCCAGGCTGGATGAATCACAAACTGGAATCAAGACTGCCAGAAGTAATATCAGCAACCTCAGATATGCAGATGATACCATTCAATAGCAGAAAGTGGCGAAGAACTAAAGAGCTTCTTGATGAGGATGAAAGAGAAGAGTGAAAAAGTTGGCTTAAAATTTAGCATTCAAAAAACTAAGATCATGGTAACTGGTCCCATCTCTTCTTTGCAAATAGAAGGGGAAAAAGTGGAAACAGTGGTAGATTTTATTTTCTTGGGCTCCAAAATCACTGTGGATGGTGACTGCAACTATAAAATTAAAAGACCATTGCTCCCTGGAAGAAAGGCTATGATAAACCTAGACAGCATATTAAAAAACAGAGACATCACTTTGCTGATAAAAGTATGCATAGTAAAGTTACGGTTTTTTTGGTAGTCACGTACAGATGTGAGAGTTGGACCATAAAGAAGGCTGAGTGCCAAAGAAGTCATGCTTTCAAATTGCGGTGTTGGAGAAGGCTCTTGAGAGTCTTGTGGACAGCAAGGAAATCAAAGCAGTTAATCCTAAAGTAAATCAACCCTGAAGAGTCACTGGAAGGACTGATGCTGAAGCTTCAATACTTTGGCCACCTGATACAAGGAGCAGACTCATTGGGAAAGACCCTGATGCTGGGAAAGATTGAGGGCAGGAGGAGAAGGAGGCGACAGAGGATGAGATGGTTGGATGGCATCACTGATTCAATGGACATGAGTTTAAGCAAACTCCAGGAGCTAGTGAAGGACAGGGAAGGCTGGTGTGCTGCAGTCCATGGGATCACAAAGAGCTAGACGTGACTTAGTGACTGAACAGCAACAGAATGCATTACTTATTCATTGTTGAAGGTGTGTTAAGAACTGCCACTTCTTTAAGAAGAAATATCTTCTTTGGGGGTGAAGCACCCTATGCTAACCTTCTGCTGACATGTCAAATCCAGAAACAAAACAAGTGAGTGGTTTCACTCAACTTCCATGATAGCTGAAGAAAATCTTCAGCTATTAAAAAATCTTCAATGTATTAAATCTCTGTGTATTAAAAGGTTAACTTGGATTGAATGAAATGATGCACTTCTGGGTCTTGAAGAGCATGCTAATAGTCAAAGAACCACTGGATCCCTGGAAGAACTAGACCTAAATGTGCAAATGAGGATATAGTTGATATGGCTTTACAGTGTGTAATTAGCATGGTGCTGAAAACATACAAATGCTTTCATGAAAGAGGCAGAGAAACCAGCACAGGTCAGTCTACTCTCTCCTTAAAACTAGGTGATGAGAAAAGAGGCTGCCGTCATCTCATCATCACTTTATTAAGGGTGAACTTCATTATTACTGAAGTCCTTGTTTAGGACAATGTCCATTTTCAGGTTCGAGCAAGACAACATTTTTCAGACGCAAATCCTCATACCAAAATAACAAATTCATTAAATTAGGATTAGCACATTACTTGAAACAACTTACATACTTGTATCTAGGAAGATGTCTGATTATTTTATAATTATATTAGATAATCCAAACAGGGTTAATTTGAAGGTTTTAGCTATAGAAACATTATTTGGGAGGCTCAGACTGTGGAATTCAATCAATCTATGATTCTATGCTAAAGCTCTCATTAAAAGTACTGGTCATCAGTGAAAAGAGAGACTGCCTATGTGTCCTCTCAAACTCATATGTTTACTGATTTTTCAAAATCCAAGTCATCTACTTGCTCAAAACAAGCAAGAAGCAACAACAAGGAAAACTCACAAGGGCCAACTGCAGAGCTAACTATGTCACTAGTGGGTAGGGACACAAGCTGAAAAAGGCCAAATTTGTTTTCAAGGAGTGTGGAATCTGGAGAGGGCTACAGAGAAGTTATAACACTAGCTCAATAATGTAACTCCTAAGACACTGACTGATACAATAAAATTTGGCAGCACTAAGAGCTAACTTTGCCTGGGAAAGGAAATAACATGACCCCCACCCTACCCCAAAGGAGAAAGGAAGTGAGGACTTAAAATAAGGCCAAAGAGTTGAAACAAATATAGCAAAATGTGAATATTCACTAATTTCAGGTAGTGGGTATTCAGTACCTTTGAAATATTCCACAGGTTAAAAACAATGAATTTATCGTTTGGAGAATCATCCATATTTATTCCTTATAAATAGGAATAAACAGGTAGGAAGACCTGTACACTGTACAGGAGACAGTGAAGCTGTGCCAGAGTCCATGATAGCTTTGTGCCCAGAAGAGCACAAAGAGCCCTTGAAGCCCACAGGAAATGCATGTTGTCTTGACTTCAATTCACTTTCCACTCTCTCAGGGATGTTTCCCCTTGAAAAAATATCTTCCACTTGGCTCAAGAAAATAAATATCCAGAGGTGGGGTTTGGAGGGGGCTACCATCCACATCACCAACAACCAAGCTTGGGTCATTTCTTTCTACAGGTGGTGAAATAAGAGATCTTAAACAAAGCAAAGGTAGTCCTATGTTTGGGTCACTGACTTACACTGGGTGAGTTTTGTTTGTGTCTTCTGGCCTAAATATCTCTTGTAAAAGGGATTCCACCGGAATACAACTGCATGCTATTTCTGTTCACCAATAGTAGGGTGATCAGAAGACTGCTCTCTACCAAGTCAAAAAAATAAATAAATAAAAGACTAGTTTAACCAATTTTTATCAAGACACACAGTTCATGGACATCACTGAGCCTGCAGCAAGCAGTAGAGGGGAATGGCAAAAACCCACTCACCAGGTATTGAAAAGTGAGAAAAAATAAAGAAATGGAAACTATTTATGGACTGGGGATCCAGCATCCCCCCAACAGAAGAGTTTAGCTGTCCTTACAAATCAGTTAGAAATGTTTAAGGAACATACTTAGACTGCAGCATTTCTAATGTGGCTGTCACACTACATTTAATGCAGAAAAGATGTATTTTTAAATGATCCGGTTACTCTGAGGGCCTTGGCTTATAAAAGCCTTTTTTTATTGAGATTCTAAATTCCAGTCTGAATAACCTTTCAATTTGTTCCAGTAATTTTTTCCCCTCCTGCATTTGCATTGGCAATACAGCTGGAGTAGTTTCAAAGCCCAGGCCCTGAGCACTGAGCCTTTTGTACCAAGTCTCCCCCTTCAGCAGAGACGGTGGGTGCCAGATTTGACATTGCTATGAAGCTGTTTGCACAAGAAAACCACTTGCTTTTCAAAGATCAAGATTAAAGTGACCTTAGGGAAAGAAAGGGAACATGTCACATTTTTCATCACTCTTGTGATTACCTGGGGGTTGAGGCAGGGGTTTGAACCAGGAATTCAGTCACTTCAAGGTTCCTTAAGTAGTTAAAAGTGCTGCAAAAAATTTGTGTCTCTTGGCTAATATCTCCATCTACATCCCAATGCTTGTATTTCCTTATCAAACCAGTGCTTTCCTTTGGGGTCTATCCTGAGCTCTCTGAACTGAACGTTTTCTGATTTGCAGTGTGAGTGACACTCGGGACAAAACTTCAGAGATGTGAACAATGTGTGACCTCTACTGCTTTTCATGTGGTGAAAAGTGAAAGTTGCTCAGTCATGTCTGACTCTTTGTGACCCCATGGACTATGCCCATGGAATTCTCTAGGCCAGAATACTAGAGTGGGTAGCCTTTCCCTTCTCCAAGGTAACTTCCCAACCCAGGGACTGAACCCAGGTCTCCCGCATTGCAGGCAGATTCTTTACCAGCTGAGCTACCAGGGAAGCCCTAAGCCCTTTCCTATGGTACCTTCTTCCTAAACACCAGCAAGAAAAATAGACCCTTGCAGTGATGGGAAATTTGCATAGAAATTCTAGGTAATTTCAATCAAAACCAGGTCAGAGGATAACAAATGTTTATTAAATCTCTGCTATATGCCCCGCACTGAGCTTCACACTTTTGGGAATATTTCTGTCTAAAATTAAACACTGGAGTAACAGGTCATGATTACAACTGTGGGGACACTATAGTTAGTTGGAAGAAAATTTAATACCACTATCACCCAAGAATCTAGGAACTATTTTAATATTTAGTTTGTTGGAGCAGGATTAAGCCTATAAAATTCTTAAAGATAAATTGTAGCCCCAAATGGCTGACATGAATCTTGGGCAGATTAGTAAGAATAATGCAAATCCCATGGCACCATGACCAACCAAAAACTCTTAAATGACTATCACAAGGAATAAATGTTTATTTTTTACAACATACAATCCAATCCTTTAAGCCCATCCTCAAGCTAGGTACACTGGGTATGGAGACAGTGGGAAAGGAAATCCAGCAGAGTTCCTACAGTATTTCTGCAAAGTTTTTAGGCTTCTTGCACAAAGTAGGGCTCATTTTATTTTCATTAAAATCTGTGGTTTTAGAAACCTTAACGATACAATCAGATTTCCCTATAATTTGTTTCTGATCCATTTTTGAACATCAGATGATCTTTGTTGGTGGGCTGTCCACATTTCATTGGTACTGATAAAGACCAGTGATGATTTTTAAAGCCTGGAAGAAAATTTCAGCTCAGTTGCCAAGTTGGTTTCTTTCAGGAACCAGAGGCACTTCAGCACTATAAAAAGAACCTGACTTCTTTCATCCACTCTAGCCCAATTCCATTTAAATTTAGAATAGAGAATTCTGCAGCCTTGGCCTTTGGAATAATTACTGCCAATTTATACTGTTTGAAAACTTGCTATGACTTTTGGGGGAGGCAGGGCAAAGGACAAGTGTTGTATAGGTCCATGTCTCTCCATTAAGAGCGGCTGATGTTTCCCCATAAAAAGAGACTGGTGATAACTTCTATTGCAATAGACTACTACGAGAATTACATAAGACAGCTCCTAAAAAACACTTTTAATGAAGCCTAACACATAGTATACAGTCAATTAAATAAAAATGTATAGTGTAACTACTATTCTACCAACTGTTTATTTAATATCTCATAAATGATAAAAACTAAAACAATGTATGTTAGATTAAAATTCAGCATCATAGCTATTATTTATTGAAAGTAGACCATGGAGCAGCATTGTCTGGTAGGATTTTTCTACCATGAAAATATTATACATTTGAGCCAATATGGTTGCCATAACCTAGATGCAACTATAAAACCTTGAAATGAGGCTAGTACAACCCAGAAACTATATTTTGAATTTTATTTAATATTAATTCATTTAAATGTGAATGTAAGTAGTCATATGCGGCCCGTGCCACCATATTAGATAGCACACTCATCCTCCGAGTGAGAGAAAATAGGCTGAAGAATATAATACCAGTGGGAAAAGCAACATTTGAATGACAATGATTACTTAGCACTTATCCAGCACATCATGGGTTTGAGCAGATGAGGGTGAACTGGGAGTTAAAATTCTGGATCTATCACTCACAGGTTGTGTACGCCTCGTCAGATCTGTCAGATTCTCTGACCCTTGGTTGCCCACAGCTATGCTGAGGTGTTGGGATAGAAAATAAAGGCTAGAAATGGGTTCTGCTACAATTGGGAAAGCCATCAGTGACAATCTCATACATGTCTGTGTCACACACAGGTTATAAACACACAAGCACCCATGCAAATACACAATGTAACATCACGGTTAATAGGATGGTTTGCTTGTTTTTTGGTCATTCATTTACCAAGAGTCTAAACTGTCTAATAACCAGCCTGGCTAGGTGGTGGGATCTACTGGGACAGAGTGAAAGTTCAGCTAACATTACTCGGCATATGCTAAATACATGCACAGCTTGAGGTCAATGTTGTAACCTTCATTTTAGGGAGACGATAAACTGAGGGATGAAGCAAAGGCACAGAGGAGAGCAGGAACTTAAATCCAGCTTAATATAGTCTCAGTTCGAAAGAACCACTGCTGAAAACTACAACAGTAAATGGAGTATGCCTATGTAATAAACTGCTGCTTGTCTAACGAGGGTAAGACAAGCGCAATACACAGGAGAGGAAAAGAGGCCACAAGACTAGCTTCCAGGTAACTTGGATAGGGAACAGGCGGTCAAGCGAACAAGCAGGTTGTTGTCCAAGGAATGGAATGCTTGGGGTTCTTAACAGCAAAAATGGGACTTTCTGCCCTGCTACACCCGTGTCAGCCCCCTTCTGCCTCACTCCTCCAGCATCCTGCCCAGTGTTCCCTCCTGGCCCTCTCTCTCCTGCCTGCTGCATCTCTCAAGCATCCTATCACTGTCTTGCTCTAGCAAAGGCTGGCTGTCATGGGGTCAAAAGGGAAAAGTCAAACTGTAAAACTGGTAACTAGATACCATCAACTACCTATGACTTGAGCTACTTTTTTACATCCTTCGATTTTGTCACTTCCAGATGGCTTATTTATTTTAGACAAGAGAGAAGTGACATAAAATGATATAAATATAAAATACCTTATATTTATCTTAAGTCTTTTGAGCAAGTTCAGCATCTTTTATGTTTCTAATGGAACACACTGTCAAATTCATTTAGCAATCATGAAATGATAACAGCAATTGCACCCTAAATACCTTTCAACGGTCTCAATAACCTTTCATATCCCAGTCTTGTGTTTTGGTGATTTGTATAAGCTTTCACTCACTCTCCCACACACTCTTGTATTTGTATAAACAGTTATATTTTTTGGAAAACACAAAGGGTAGGAGAAGAATATATGTGGGCCATTGCCCATGTATCAATTTATAAAATGCATCATAAGAGATGAAAAGTGTTAGGCAAATGTTTTTCTTATTTCTATGCTGTTAACACTTTCCCCAGTCATACAGCATCTCCTTCCCCAAATGTTCTAATCATGTTTTATTCTGACTGTAAGAATTCTGCTTACTTGAACGTTTTCATCTCTTCAAAGATGATGGCAAGCAAGAGGCAGAGGTTTTGTTTTAATCTTTTGCTTGCCCTCCTGAATGTCAAGTATTTGTGTTCAACATTTTAAAAATCAATAGGGACTGAAAACATATCAAAATTAATATCAGATAGTTCAGAGGAGAATAGTAAACATGTCTTATGTTTTTCTAAGACAACTTTTAAAAACAGGACTGACAACAAAGCAAGGAAAAAGTTTATGAAAATGGACAACTCTCACTGTATTATCTTTCCCTTTGTCTGGAAGCCAGTTCTTTTTAAAGAGTTCAAAGGAAAATAGAACTGTGACTCATCTTCTAAACAAACACCACCATTCTGGTATGTCAATGAGTTAAACTTACCCATAGCTCCTGATGTCCAAACTTATCCCCCAATTTGCTATTCACATTCCTGAGACTGCTCCTTGGTTATAAACCTCCTATTGTTGCTATTTAATTCTGTATCCACAAGGCAGTTTCCTGGGAAGCACCGTGAGTAATCAATTGTCACTGTGATCTGACAACAGCTTGAAAATATTGTTATATAGATTGTTTGCAGTTGACTGTTTTAAATGACTGTAAGGAGACAACAGCAACCATGACAGCAGAGGGTCAAAAGGGGCAAACAACATAATTTTCTGTTTGCAGAAAGTGTTGCTAAGATAACATATTGATTGTGCATAATTTAAGAAAATAAGAATGAATGACATGCCAACAATGCAGATCACCGCGCCTACGAGCAAAATGAGACTCTGGAAGGAAAAAAAAAGGCTTGGCAAAGGGAAAAAGGCTAAATGAATGACCTGTTGCAGTGTAAAGGTATTTAGCAAATATCCTACCTTCTTTCCTCCCTTACCCTCTTCTCAGCAGTATCCTTACTGTTCATTAACATGAGTGATTTGAATTCATGGAAGGCAGTTAGAAAAGGCCTAGAAGTATCTTGCCTACAGCACTCTTGCTGCAATGCCCTCTCTCTGGAATGCATGAAAAATCAGTGTGCGAACTGCTCCATTCCCTTCCCAGACAAGGGAGGGTGGGGCATCATGTAGCCAGGGGGAGGGAAGAAAAGGAAAGAGAAGAGTCCCAGAAAGGGGAATGGACATGTATAACTGAGAGCAAGATCTCTGTACAAATGGTTGGAGAGGGACTTTTCCCCACCAACTCAGAATCCTTACTTGTCCCTTGAAACTGGTGGGATTAGGAAGAACTGATGCTACTGCTACCAAGAGTCTACCTTGGAAGAGAAGGTGGTTGTTCCCAATCATACTTGGAGGAAATTCAACTGAGGCTGTCAAGACCCTCCCTGGAAACACAAAGACTCTGAATCTCACAGAGGGATGTACGGAAGATGCAAGGGGTCAGGCTCCCCGAGAAGGTGCTTCCATCACTTGTTAAAATTGGAGCCCTTGCTCCTGTGAGGCCCAAGGCAGTCCCGGTGGACTACGTGAAGAAGAAACTGTACTGACCAATTAAGCTTATCCATGTAGGCACCATGCCCACAAATTGGTCCCTTGACTTCTTTTATGATTCTGTGCATGAGTGCATGCTAAGTTGCTTCAGTCATGTCCAACTCTTTGCCACCCTATGGACTGCAGCCTGCCAGCCTCCTCTAGTCATGGAATTCTCCAGGCAAGACTATTGGAGTGGGTTGCTATGCCCTCCTCTGGGGGATCGTCCCATCCCAGAGACTGAAGTGGTGTCTCTTACTTCCTGAATAAGCAGTTGGGTGCTTTACTACCAGAGCCACATTGCATAAATGCTGAAAAGGAGGCATGAACAGCCACATGACCCCAAAGTGCCCCAACCCCTAATTGCCCATACATCTTTCCCGTATGTAAGGGAAAAGCAGTACGGTCACACACCAGCTTTAGGCTGGGATGAACGTGAGTCTGAAGGAGGGGCCAGTGGAGTTACTCCAGATGCGGGAGTGGTCCTGCTCTTACCCACATCATCTTCATGAAGACATGAAGGTGAGGAAAACCCTGGAGTTGGTATAGCTGACCCTGCAGTGGTAGGCTGGGGAGGGAAGGGCTGGGTGGCTCTCTATGCAAATGAAACGGCTTCTCTAAAGCAGTGGGTCTCCCCCTTACTGTGGATAATTATCGCCTTGGGTGCCTGTTATAATGCAGATACCTGGGACTGACTCCAGATACAGAGTTAGAAACTCTGAGGCTGGGGCTCTGATACTGATTTTTAAGAGAGCCCCAGGAGACTCCCAAACCAGGAGGCTTCAAAACAGGTTCAGAAATACTGCTTCTTACCAGTGGGTTTCACAAGCAGAACTCTGTGGACACCCCTGAATTTGTGGAAACCAGTCCAAGAGATAATGGAAAGTAAGAAAGGATGATTTTCATCACAATCTTACTGGCTAATTTAGAAGACTACACTTATTTTAGCATCCTTCAAAAATGCTGTCTGGAGAGTTTAGTCCTGGGGCAGAGAATCAGAGATTTTCATGAAGTGGAACCACAGAGAGACTGGGTGTGCAAGCAATGTGGTGAGGATAGGTACATGAATTCAACCCGGGAAACAAAAACCACCTCTGAAGGAAACATCCTATGACAAGGAAAAGCAAACGATGTGAATTATAAAATCAGCTGATGAAGGACAGCAAATGCATTTCTATGTATTGCAGATAGAATCAAGCCTCATAGGCATCTAGAAATAATTTCTGGATGTCAGTGTAGCAGGAAGTAACCTCCTCCCCTGCCAGGCAGAATGCCACTGTGTTCAGAATGGGGACCTTCTCATCAACCACCTCAAGATGAAATAAATGCGAAGCCTGCAGCAGTCCCCTGCTGACTCAGGGAGGCACTGGCCCAAAGCACAGGTAACACTAGTAATTATTTGTAAAGTTACAGCTGTCAGCAGCTAAAATTGAAGTCCTCAAGATTTTTATGTTTATAATCATGGAGTCACTACAAGCTAGAAGCACGGAGATTTGAAAAGAAGCAAATCTCAAAGCAGTGGAGGAGTCACACCAGAGAGAAAAATGGCAGGCAGGAAACACACCTGCTCAGGGGCTTGGCCATGCCGTCCACCTCTCCAGCCAAAAGTGAGGAGAGAAAAGAGAATGAGAGGCAGAAAGAAGAGGAAACATGAGAGCAAAGTCCTTTTCAGAAACTGTAGCCAAAGCAGAAGCCATAAAGGAAATAATTGATTTTCTGACATCACAAAATTTTTAAATTTTGACATGGCAAAAGCCACCATAAAAATCAGAAGGCAAACAAGAAAAGTGAGAAAAATACCTGTGGATGATGACAAAGGTTAATATTGTTACATAAAATGGCCTCTTACAAACTGGTAAGGAAAAAGATGATTTTCTGGATTTAATCCCTTGATTTCAAACAAAAGGAGGCAAAGAGTTTGATAAGTCATTCACAGAGGAGGGAAAACATATGACTGTACAAAAACATATTAGTAATAAAAGAACTGCAAATTAAGAGGAGGTTTCACTTATTCTGCAATTGGATTGGCTAAGAGATTTTAGTTTAACAGCTTTATTGAGATATTGATATACAAAAAAACTGTGCATATTTAATATGTAAAATTTGATGAGTTTGGACATATGTAAACACCCATGACACTATCCCCAAATCAAGAATAGACAGTATCAATCTCTAGGAACAGTTGGTGGGCAATGGAAGGTGCCCATAGAAAGAAGGCGAGGAAAACTACATCCGGATTTTGGCTAATTAATAAGGGAGCAAGCATAGAAGGGAGGTGATAGAATGGATCCTCTCAGACAGAAGGTACTGAAACCCAGCAAGAAGAACCTTGGATTCTTTCTTAAAGTAACTCCTTGAGTCTGTGAATTATGGCATTTTGAGTCTAGAGCATCCCCCAGCCACTCTGTCATAGGATCTGAGCAGTGGGCCAACAGAATCCTCAAATTCATCCTGCAGCCACTGAACAGTAACAGGCAGGGCAGCCAGCCTGCGAGAAGACATCTCAGCAGTCCAAGGGATGCAAGGAAAATAGCAAGAGCATACAGAGTTTTCCAAAAGGTTGAAATATATTTCATTCAAAGAACTGTCTTGTATTATGATATAATGTCCTGCCTACATTTTAGTGCTAAAATGTCCATTCTTCTATGAGATGATAGATAGTAGACAATGGTTATTCTGTTTTGTTTTTCTTAACATTCTGACTAAGCAAAATAAAACACTGCCAATTTTTCTTTCCTGATCTACAAAATCCAGATATCTAGTACACAACTGTCCAACCTATAAGCCCTGATTAAGAAGAGTTGGCAATTTCATTTGTGGGAGCAAAATCTTAATGGCTTTTTCCTTCAGGCCCTTGCTAGGTAAATTCTCAGCAGAGGATGATAAAAACCTGCCTTAACGTTGAACAGGTTTGGCCAAGAAGAGACATCTGTGAAACAAGAGCAACTCTTTCCAAAAAGGGCGTCACAACACAAAAATCTACCTGCAGAATGAGATAAACAGGAAACTGGGCTATAGCGCATCCTGCTTGTTGGTGATTTGAAGCAGGTAACCGAGCTGAAGTCCATCTTACTTGTTGATGGGTTGTATCAAGAGCTGAGACCTGGGAGTTTCAAAGACATGCTGATAGGATGCACAGCTGAAATAGAAGCCCAGTTCTAACTACTATCTGGAGAGGCATCTGACCCTGACCAAGGAAGAAAGCAAGCAGGGCGCTTCTGAGCCTGCAGCCCATCGCCCAGGCTTGCCTCTGCTCATGTCTGCTGCTCCCCCTGCAGGCAGTGCTGGTAGTGCAGGCGCAGCAGGCCCAGGGAGGTGGCGCTCTCCTGAAACACTCTCCTCGACAGAAGGGCCTGGTTTAAAAGAAATTCTTAGAGGGGGAGAAGGAAAACACATCTGACCAGAGGATCAACAGAAATTAATCTTACTAATTTAACTAATTATCAGCTGCTGTGATGACTGGTGGCAGCTTATTAAAAGATAGAGAAAGACTGATGGAGATCTCTACTGCAGTCTCACCCAAGAACCAGCTCTTGAGGCTTAAAAAATCTCCTGCTCATATGAACATCTCACTAAGCACACAGTAAATGAATGCAAAAGTGTCCTACACACAAAGGAAGCACCACCACCCACTCACACACACACTAGAACTGCCCCTTCTCCTTGCCACATGGGTCTGAAGGAACTCAGAATTTGCTCATTTTCATGTTAATAAACTAAGGACTTTAAGCGAGAGATTAGTATAATTACTTTTCTTCCTAAGCTGTCTGCTGGGAATGTACTTCTGGCACCCTCCTTTGGAGTTCTGATAACCTCTTCCTGGCCAGGGAGGCTGAAGGCAGCCAGGCCTCCATCACACACCCTTCCTTCTTCCCCTGCTCGCTGAACGGAGCAATTCTGCCATTTGTGACTGGAAGCTGATCAGTGAACCCCCAACTGTGCTCTTTTGCTGACTATGTAGTCGCACTACTTGTGTGGCATCTTGGAGCCCTCACAACATCACCTGACAACAGAGTGCCCAGCTGCTGCTGAAATCTGGACAGAGCACTCCATGGAGGGGAGCAGAAGAGTCCACCCAAGGTGGGACCACACTTCAGCTGAGCAGAGGGCTATTTCCAAGGCCTAACATTTATTCACGAGTATTTCAAAGTCCTGTGATGCAGCTCCATTTCTTTTCTCCAGAGGAAGCTATCACAAGGCTACAGAGGGCTTTGCATGGTTAGAACCCAGTCCCTCTTCCTAAGAACTGGCACAGCCCAAGCCATTAGGATAGAAGGTTACAACATTTGTAAGTTCAGTTCAGTTCAGTCACTCAGTCATGTCTGACTCTTTGTGACTATGGACCCATGGACTGCAGCACACCAGGCCTCCCTATCCATCACCAACTCCTGGAGTTTACCCAAGCTCATGTCCATTGAGTCAGTGATGCCATCTAACCATCTCGTCCTCTGGCATCCTCTTCACCTCCTGCCTTCAATCTTTGCCAACATCAGGGTCTTTTCAAATGAGTCAGCTCTTCAAATCAGGTGGCCAAAGTACTGGAGTTTCAGCTTCAACCTCAGTCCTTCCGATGAACACTCAGGACTGATTTCCTTTAGGATGGACTGGTTGGATCTCTTTGCAGTCCAAGGGACTCTCAAGAGTCTTCTCCAACACCACTGTGGTTCAAAAGCATCAATTCTTTGACACTCAACTTTCTTTATAGTCCAATCTCACATCCATACGTGACTACTGGAAAAACCGTACCCTTGACTAGACGGACCTTTGTTGGCAAAGTAATGTCTCTGCTTTTCAATATGCTATCTAGCTTGGTCATAACTTTCCTTCCAAGGAGTAAGTGTCTTTTAATTTCATGGCTGCAATCACCATTGGCAGTGATTTTGGAGCCCCTCAAAAATAAATTCAGCCACTGTTTCCACATCTAATTGCCATGAACTGACAGGACCGGATGCCATGATCTTAGTTGTAAAGTCATCTTTTACTTTTTAATAAAACACATCAAAAAATAGAGAAAAGCTTAATGGACAAACTTTATACTTTCTTGTCATTTGTAGGCCATGCAATATCATGAAATAGAATCAATCACAGAGTAGGAAGGACAGGTCCTCAAATGAGTTGGGTTTTGCTGTATTACTCCTAAAAGGTAGCCTTCTCCAGAAGATAAGCCAAAATCCTTCCAGAGATTCTATTCTAGACGCTGTGTAAATGAAAAAGCAACACTCAAACAACAGAAAAGTGTTTCACCATGCACTGATCAATAATGCACGAGAAAAAGGAACTGAGGAGAGGCTGCACAGAGCAGAAAACCAAAAGACTTGAGCGCCCTGGCAGCCAAGTAAAGAAAATACCTCAAGGAGGGGAGAGAGCAACTCTGTCAAGTGCTTCTGCTAACAGAAGGAAGAGAAAGTCACTGAACTGCATGGTTTAGCAGCTATCACCACGATTATTAGCATGATGAAGAGCAGCTATGACTTCTGAGTGACTTCTCTGTGTCAGGGGCCCTGTCACAGACCATACCTCTATGACCCCATTCAGCCTTCACAACAATCCTTAGAACCCATTCTACGGTCACCACAATGCAGGCTGAAAACTGAGGTCTGAAGTGCAGTGTGTGTGCAGCCAAGTGGGAGAAAACGGAAATACAAACGTCACTGATTCCAAACATGGTGCTCTTAATAGCTGTGCAAACTGCCTTCCTCTTTCTTTTCTTCCATCCTTCCTCCTCCCTCCTTCTTGTTTTTCCTGGACATCCCCAGGAAAGAAGACAAAAGGAAGAAGGAAAGGAGAAAGTAAAAAAAAAAAAAAAAAAAAACTGTAACCAAAAAATGAGTATGGAAAAGAGGGAGGAAAGAAAGAAATAAGAAAGAGCTCTTTATGGATACAAATGGCTTCTATTTGGGCTAACCACAGCAGGTAATTTGGAAGACGCAGGGTATTTACAATGAATATCTGGCCAATTAATAAAAGGTAAGGAATAAGAACTCTGTGCTCTTAGGGACAAACAGCCCTGTAACGTATTAATTAAGGATTTACCGCTAGCCCTTGTCTTCTGTTTTTAAAGGCCATGGTGATTCTTATAAACAATAAGAAAATATGAAACATCAGAAGTTGTTTACATTACATGAAAGATAATAAAACTAGGAGGGAAATCAAAGAATATCATTAAGTGACAGAAATCAAAGTATATCATTAAGTGAGAGCATTCTAGTTAATGGCAATGCAGAGACAAAAAATTTCACAGAGTTATTCTTATGGGTTAAAAAAAAAAAAGCTGTCAGACAAGGTATAGAGACAAAGCGTGCCTATAGGCAGAAGAATAGTTCTCAGTAGAGGTTTTCTAGTGATTGATTACATGTATCTAACACCAGTATGGGAGAAGGCAATGGCACCCCATTCCAGTACTCTTGCCTGGAAAATCCCATTGGCGGAGGAGCCTGGTAGGCTGCAGTCCATGGGATCGTGAAAGGTCGGACACGACTGAGTAACTTCACTTTCACTTTTCACTTTCATGGATTGGAGAAGGAAACGGCAGTGCACTCCAGTGTTCTTGCCTGGAGAATCCCAGGGACGGCAGAGCCTGGTGGGCTGTCATCTAAGGGGTCGCACAGAGTCAGACACGACTGAAGCGACGCAGCAGCAGCAGCAGCAGCAGCAGCAGCAACACCAGTATGACTTCGAACGCCTTCTAGGTGCTCTGCCAGTGTGGAGGAGCAGCTTGTAAAGCACTGCTCCAAGCAACTCCTTGAAAGTCAAATTCAGCCGAGTATGGGGTGTAGGGGCTTCAATGGTGGCTCAGAAGGTAAAGAATCTGCCTGCAAAGTGTGATACCCGGGATCCCTGGGTCAAGAAGATTCTCTGGAGAAGAGAATGGCAACCCACTCCAGTATTCCTGCCCGGAGAATTCCACGGACAGAGGAGCTTGGTGGGCTACAGTCCACGGGGTCGCAAAGAGTCAGACACGACTGAGCAACTAACACACACACACACACACACACACACACACACACACACACACACACACACACACACACACACACGGGATATAGGGCTTTGCAGGAAGCGGTAGTGGTAAAGAATTCACCTACAATGCAGGAGAGAAGTGGGTTTCATCCCTGCATCAGGAAGACCCCCTGAAGAAGGAAATGGCAACCCACAGAACAGTCTGGTTTCTGGTGGGCTACAGTCTACAGGGTAACAAAGAGTCAGACACAACTAAAGCAACTTAGCACAGCACAACAGATGGGGTACAGGAGACTCACGGCGCCTGGAAAGTCAAGTTGCTTTCTGAAAATGATTCCCACAGTGACTTCTGCAAACACATGCTTTTCTGCTCAGTGACATGTCTCCACATACAACAAGCATTAAGTTATTGATGAATCCAAGTGATTCCTTTCAGTTTAGTTAATTCTTTCAAAAATTTTTGGATATACTAACCAGCTAATTTTAAGTTGATCCATTTCCTATTTTCCCTTCTATCTACCACAGTTCTGATTTCCTTAAGAGAAAAATTTTGGAAGTTGTTTTCTCCCAGAAAAGTCCCACTTGAATATCAGAATCTATTGAATGTTTCTTCCTAGATTTATAAAGACTATAGATCAGAGATGCCAAAATCTTCTCAATTCACAATGAGCTTAGGTCAAAAGAAAAATAAAATTCTACTATTTTCATTTATTAAGTAGTTATATCCCAACAACTTAATAGACATTGGGAAAATAACATTTTATATCACTCTTCAACAGCTGTATATTTACTTCTGAAGAACCAGGCACAAGTTTGCAAGTCTTGAAATCAGACCAGGTAGTAACGCTTTCATTTCCTTGATTTTCACATGTGAAAACGCCATGTGCAAATACCACGTATTTGCTTTTTCAGGCACAATAACTGCCAAAAACCCATCCTCACAAAGGTATGATTTCAATGAAAGGAAAGTAGCATGATCCACTGAAGCTGATTACTCAAGTAGTGTCAGTGTTGACTGTCACTGTGCTTTCTTTGGAAATTTAAAATAACCAGCAGAGCGCCTGAGATTACATGCCATGCCCTGAGATGCCATGGCATTCATTTTGGGAACTGCAGCCAAATACTAAGCTTAACTTTCAGTGTGTCTGAAAACCAACACAATGTAAACTAGGAAGACATTTAAACCTAAACCCAGTAATGGAAACTTTCTTTCATCCCCTGCTGGTCTGTAGATTCAATCTATTACTTTAACACTTGACTATGAATTTTGATATTGGCAGACAACTTTATATCTCTGTGCATATAAGTCTCAAGTACTAGGTCTGAACCACCTGCAGTTTAATGGCAGCAAGTGTTAGGGTACTAAGAAAGTGTTAGCCTGAAGTCAACAAACTTTCTCTGTAAATATCTTGGGCCTAGGGGCCATACAGTCTCTATCCCAACTACTTAACTAAGCCACTTTGTGAAAAAGCAATCATGGACAATGTATAAATGAACGAGCATGGTGGTGTTCCAATAAAATTTTATTTACAAGAACAGATGGCAGTCCACATTTGGCTCATAGGTTATATTTTGGCAAACCCTGGTCTAGCTAGATAGGGAGACAGCTCTATTTCCTGATTTGAAGTAATACAGCCCTGCTATGAGAAACAGAACACTTTACACCTTAGTAAGAAGTACTTCTATAACAGACAGGTAATTAAGCAAGTACCTGCTGATTACTACTTGGGGCAGAGGGACAAGAGGGCTGACCTTGTCCTCTAGCATCCCAAGACTATAAGGATACCCACCAAGTAAGATGATAATTATAGCATAAAAGCAGAGAAGAGAATGTAGTGATTTCACCTGAGGAGGTAGAGGAAATAATCAGGTGACAGCAACTGAAAAAAACCCACAAGACACAAAATGATCCAAAGGGTGGCGCTGACAAACAGGAAGTCATTCTGAAATTGTCTATAGGCACAGCTAACTGCCAACAATTATTAGGTAGTTATAATGAGTCAGCCACCATGCTAAGCATTTTATATGCATTATATTATCTTCCCAGAGGAGAAAACAGAGCTTACAACTACTTTTCTAGTCAACAGCAATGGCAGGATTTGAAGCCTGGTGTTCTTTCTCTCGAATTCATCTCCTAATTACTGTACTGTATAGTTTCTAGAAAAGCAGTCCATGGAATTCTCCACACCAGAATACTGGAGAGGGTAGCCATTTCCTTCTCCAGGAGATCTTCCCAACCAGGGATCAAACCCAGGTCTCCCACATCGCAGGAGGATTCTTTACCAGCTGAGCCACCACGGAAGTCCAGGTGGCCCTAGTGGTGAAGAACATGCCTGACGATGCAGGAGACATGAGAGATGTGGGCTCAATCCCTGGGTCAGGAACATCCCATGGAGGAGGGCATGGCAACCCACTCCAGTATTCTTGCCTCGAGAATCCCATGGACAGAGGCTCTTGGCAGGCTACAGTCCATGGGGTCACAAAGAGTTGGACACGACTGAGCGACTTCACTTTCACTTTTCATTTTCATGCATTGGAGAAGGAAATGGCAACCCACTCCAGTATTCTTGCCTGGAGAATCCCATGGACAGAGGCGCTTGGCAGGCTACAGTCCATGGGGTCGCAAAGAGCTGGACATGACTGAGCGACTTAGCACATGCTCATCCATGTTCACATGGAAGGTTTTGGTTTGTGTGTTTGTTTCTGTGCTTTTTATTTTGGGACCTAGAAAGCTGGATGACACAGAGAAGCTCTTTCCAAGAGCCCTTCCCCAGGAGAACAGAGGGCTTAGAACTCCTCTTTGTAAGGAGTCCACATTTCACGCAAGTTATCATCCAGCAACTTTAGGCAGGAGTACGTGAGTGGCATCTAGGAAATGCATGGAGAAATCTGATGCTGAGTGTTTCACTTCAGAAATGAAATTTTAGTTCTTCTTCTTTTTTATTCATGTCAGAGAAAAATTTTCTAGAGAGAGTGCAAAGGAAGAGGATACAATCTATATTAGTTTGTTTATAAGAACCTTTATCTAGTTGCCTTTGCAAGATAACTAGGATTCAATTTTCGCTTTTTATATTTTCACAGCACTGCCTTGACATAAACTTAATCAGCTCAGATGCTAAACTTAATAGCTCAGCTTCAAAGATGTCACCAGGGCTGACCCAGCTGTGCAGAAGGCAGTGGGCCTTGAGGCAGTAAGTATGCATTTAGTATCAACTTGGTCTCCCCAAGCAGACACTAGTCAGCTGGTCACCTCGGGCTCCTCCCTAATCCTGCTGCTTTGGAGTAACTACTGACAGTCTTGCGAGAAGAAGACACATCTACCTTCTCAGGTTTCCAGGCACAGTTATAAAAAAGGGCATATTTAAAGTCCATTCTGAGTGCATTAACAGCATTTGTTTTTTGAACTTCAAATGGTTTAATCCTATTCCTTATTGACTGCATTCTCAATGTTCTAACAATATAAAGCATAGAAGAGCTTTTGGTCCACACACATAATTATGCTTCTCCATTATCTTATATCTTACATTGTATGAAACAAGCTTCTTTTCCATTATTATATGATTAGGGTTTGGGGTGTGTGTGTGCTGTTCTCATTCTGTTTTGTTGTACAAACAAGACCCAAAAAGGAGGCAGTGCAACACAGCAGAATGTCACACTTTGCAGTCATGCCAATGTGGATCAAATTCAGAGTCCCCATACATTAGTGCTGTAACCTTGGGCAAGTCACTTAATCTCTAGGTCCCTAGAATTTTATGAACTAGAACACAAAGGGTAAATTTCACAAATAAGAACTTCACATAGCTGTAAGGTCTGTAGGGGGCGGGGAGCCATTAGGTAATAATCAAAGAAACAGAACAGATATGTTCTCTCTCTTGACAGCAAAGCTCTCCCACTTGGAGGACCAAGGCACCTACACTTCCTCTGGGCTGTTGCCCTATGTCCCTCATGGCCAGCACAGCTTTTGGACAAGGAGGGAGTGCTCACTACACACTGGGAGAGTAACTGACCCAGAGGAAGGGCTCCCTCATCCTTATATCCTGTAGATTATAATTCCATTTTTTAAAATATAATTCCATTTTAAGATTTAATAAAATGCTTATAACTTCCCTAAAATTCCCAAGCATTCAAAGGTCCTGACTGTAATTTGTAAGTGAATGTTTTTTTTCTGTAGAGGATGGCATAATGAGATACACACTGAGGATCACTTCTGCCGTGTCCATTTTTGCCAACCAACAGGAAAATCATCAAGAATAAATCCAGTGTCTTGTGGTCCTGCCACTAAATTCCTAAATGTCATTTTTCCCTTTTCAAATATTTTAATTATAGTAGCATATAGAGGCACAGATCAGGGAAATGCGAAGGATACTAAGACAGTAGAATAAGTTTCCCCAGATAAGACCCAGATTGGGGGTAGGGGGCAAGATGAAGAAGTTTAAGCACATTTTTACTATCTGAAGGCTACATATCAATTCAATAAAAACTTCATTCATCAGCACAGCCTCAGAAACTTGCAAACATATAAACACACCCAAAAAATTAAAAACATCTGTGCAGGCAACAGAACAAAACCTTAAAATGAAAAAAATCGTTGTTGAGCTACGTAAGATTATCAGCTTCTCCTTTTCCACAATTATGTGAAGGTATATCTTTATGAAAGATATCCATACATTTGATCCAGTGATATAACTGATTTTTTTTTTCTGGTAAACAATTTTGTAGTCTCTAAATGAATTTGGAGGATATTTTACAATTCTAGCCTCCCCCATTCAGGCAACCTACAACCTACTCTTACAAAAGCAATTTGCATAATAAAAGTATCCTTTGTTCCCACATGAAAGACGAAAGACTAAAATATCTCTTTACACTGGTATCAGTGTTCATAAAGTATAGGTTTTAGAATTTAAATTAACATCAATAAAAATTTTCACTCATATCTATCACACTGATTCAGGGTCAGAGAGGCAATAAAAGATTTGATTCTGCAGTTTAAAAATTTCAAAATTTAAATTAAGACTATCCCTATGTAAAGAGGCCAGAATTTAATTGGGTTAGACTGACAAGCAATTATTTCCCCAGGACACTGTAAAAACTAATAATTTTCAAATTTGGCAATTGCCCAAAAGGTCATTTTACTCACTACAGGAAGTATTTAGATTAGAGTTGCCATATTATTTAAAAATGAGAAATGGTTTCTCCTTTGAGTCCAACTGATCTTCTCAATGCTGAGCAAGTCTGTTATCTTGCTGACCTTGAACCCACTATGAAACACACTTTCAAGGAATGGTCTACATGGACTTCTGAATCCAGTTCTTAAATTAGCAATTGCAAGCACCAAGAGTTTCCTAGGTGATAACTTGTAGGATGAATAGGAACTTGAGAGAGAGATTAGGGATCATCCTAGGCAGAGGGTATGACATTGAACAAATATTTGGAGGTACATCACATTTTAAGAAACCAAAGGGATTTGATCATGGCTAAAACTCTTGGCTACTCCAATTCCCTTGGGACTGATTCATGAAAAGCGTCTCCTCATCCCATATTTGGAGTCCTCAGTCTGACTCAACAGTCGCTGAACTTCCTATTTCCTCGGCCTCTCTCCTTGGCTATCTATCTAAGGTAGGATAAAAAGAGTGCACTTTAAGAAGAGAGAGGAAGAGATAAGCCTCCGAGTGTAACAATACCCATAAACATGCTGACAGCTGGCCAGTTCTGGCAGTCTTGCAGGTCTAATTGTTTAGCAGTATTTATACCCACAGGAGTCAAAAGGTCCCAAAGCCCCTCTGCTTTCACGGTGGAGTTTGAGAGAACATTAGGGAGGCTAAATGGAGAAGTAAATGGCAGCCCACTCCAGTACTCTTGCCTGGGAAATCTCATGGACAGAGGAGTGTGGTTGGCTATAGTCTAAAGTGAAGTGAAGTCGCTCAGTCGTGTCCAACTCTTTGCGACCCCAGGGACTGTAGCCCACCAGGCTCCTCCATCCATGGGATTCTCCAGGCAGGAATACTGGAGTGAGTTGCCATTTCCTTCTCCAGGGGATCTTCCCAACCCAGGGATTGAACCCAGGTCTCCCAGATTGCAGGCAGATGCTTTAACCTCTGAGCCACCAGGCTATAGTCTAAGGGCTCACAAATGAGCTGGATGACTAAATGTTTTAGCAACTAAAACAACAACAGGGATGCTAAGAAAAGGACCTAAGGAGCTCAAGTGGAGGGCATCCCAGAGACAAGAGAGACTTGGTTCCTACTGGAGCTTGGGTATACTCTCTACAGCATGACTGGCAAGTAAGTCTTGAGCACTTTAACCCATCTTCTCAGTTGTTAGTATTCAATATAAGCGTCCTTCATCCTGACTCATGCCACTGTCCACTACGAAGAGACTTATACTTGAACTCTGAATACTTATGTTTAAGAGCCAGTTTCCTCAGGATTCCAGCACAGTCCCTTACTTAAGCCATCACTATATGTTTTCCCCATCTGATCGTGATGTCAGTGTCTTTGTCTTCAGTTCCCTGGAACATTATCATTTATATTTTTAAATGTGAAGAAAAAGCAAATTTTCCCAAATGGGGAAATCTCTGTGCAGTTAATTAACTTGTTCATCTACTCTTAATTTTGTTCTTTTCCCTCATGTATTATTGGAGTTCTGGGATTTCCTCTTTGTCCCTCCTCTCTTATTAAAAAGCTCTCCCTCTTGAATTCTTCAATGGTAGTCTCCCTTCTTGCCGCCTTAATTTTTTTTTTCACAGACAGCAGCTTGAAATCACACAGTCACTGAATCTTGGAGGAGAAGGCACTTTAACTTCTGCTATGGTCAGACCACTTTACTCTTAGAAGTGAAGAAACAGTTGCTCAGTTGTGTCCGACTCTTTGAGACCCCATGGACTGTAGCCCACCAGGCTCCTCTGTCCATGGAATTCTCCAGGCAAGAACACTGGAGTAGATAGCCCTTCTCTTCTCCAGCGGATCATCCTGACCCAGGGATCGAACCTAGATCTCCTGCAGAGGCAGGCAGATTCTCTGTGGTCTGAGGCACCAGGGAAGGTTTCACTCTTGGAAATCTCTAGCCAAATCAGAAGGGCCCATCTAAAATAGGAGGCAAACCTACTGTCCTAGGGCCTCCTTGGACCCCTCCCCACAATGATCTAAGCCCTGAGACTTTTTCTCAGATCCCTCAGATTCAGATAATCATATTAAATAAAAGTCTTCAAAAACCAGGCCCATCTAGATCTACCTACACCTACTCCTTCCTTTTTAAAAATCATCTTTTTTTCTGAAAAACCGAAATTTTTACGTCTTGCTTCATTTCCTTCTCTCATCACAAATTTATCATTGAAGATTCTAAAGGTAACTGAACTTTCACTTCTCAATACTGTGGCCCATCATCCTTACTCTATCTCTGATAAACATCTATTTTTATTAATAAGACTGAAATTCCTCTCTCTTCTCCCCCTGTTCCAAGGCTTAATCAATTCAACTCTCTCACTATAGTGTTGGACACTGTAACACAATTCCAATATTCACTTTGTTCAGAGACTTGACTTTTTCCCCTCCCAAATAATGAATTGACTAGGATAAAAGCTACAGTATTTCATAATAATAAAACATGATTTTTAACATATTCCTGGGACAGAAGAGTAAAAAAAAAAACTTTGGCTACAAAAGACAATTCTTCAAATACCATTACTGTAATTGTTTCAACCATTAATTGAATTTTCATCTAATCACACTACACAATCCATAATTAATAACACATCGCTTTCAAAATTATGTTAAACCTTGATGCTTATTTGAAGTGAATTTACATCCATTTGTCTTGAAAGAGAGGCCAATTCTTTTTATTGACGATCATGGTTTGTAAGCTCAGGTGATGAGAGCTAAATTTTTCTTAGTTCAAATGTCAAATTAATCTTGCCATTTATAGCTCTTGGCCTTGAAAAAAAAGGAAAACTTGGAAGATATCATATATGTTCAGGTCTGCCTTTCCTTTTTACTTTCTCCTTTTGTAGAACTACTAAAAGTAAGTTCCCTTGTATAAAATAAGCCAGCTGAGTTTACTTTTTAGCAAGTGGCTATAAAGCTCATGATAACCAAATACTTTTACTACTTTTCATTCAAGAGCATCCAACATTTCAACAGTTTTAAGTTTAGCATGTAAAGTTATATATTTAGGGGGTACAAAAAGAAAAACCAAGATTTATATTTGTCCATATTCACCCAAAGTAGATTAGAAGAGTTTTGTTCTTGGGAAAACAGATATTTATTTAACCAGGGGGCTGTGTTCACGGGCATGCATATGTATGGGTCAACTCCTTTCTACATCAAAGATCACACATCATTTGAATTTAAAAACCAAAAGCAATTCCATAACTCCCTAAAGGTGCTGGACCAGAACTAACACAGTATGGACACTACCCACCTAATGCCAAAAGCCATTTCTCATTTTCAGGGTCATTTTAAGGGTCACAGTTAAATGCAAGGGAGATGGCCTCAAAATTCTTAGCTCTGGCCAATCTATCTTCCCTCCACCTACAAGAGCAATTCCAGTCAAGGTTTATTTTTAGTTTTAATTAATTCACTCTGCCCTCTCTTTGGCAGACAACTGGCAGCGCTCCTCTGACCTCCTTTGGTTAACAGAATGTCAGGAGTACTCCTTGGAGAAAATGAGTGGGGTCTCTGCTCATTGGAATTCCTGCCAGCCCATGGATCCCAGAGACCTAGACATTGAGATGAAGCAAAAGGTCATTTTCCCAGATTCCCACTTCCACCTGGCTCATTTATCTGAACTCCTCTGTTCTGCAAACAGTCCAGCATGTAGGGCCCAGCACACACACTCCTGTTCACCACCCTACAACATACATCTTGTTGCAAGAGGTTCAGAGCAACCCTACAATGCCTAGGTATAGAGTCAGCATCTATCAAGGTCACACCAAGACTTAGGCACAAGTTGGCAATGAAACCAATGCATCCATTCCAACCCCCAATTTACTTTTCCTTCAATCAGCTCTATAATGTGTAAGGAGCACAGTTCCTTTAAAGTGGTTCTATGGAAGAAGGAAAGAATGAGTCAAAGTCTAGGATGTAAGCATGGGAGTAGGTGTTGGAAGTGGAGAGAGGAGACCATCTTTGGGAGGGAATTCGGAAACCAGATGATATAGCTGTGTTGATGTCAATGTCACCAACAATGACAACAAAATGGCAAGAAGGAGGCAGTGAGCCCAATGCTAAAGTATTCATGAGTGATGAGGAGGTCAGGAGATGGCATCAACAAGAGGGCACAGGAATGGTCCAGCCTGATGAAAAATCATTGCCACTGTCCATACTTTATCATTGCCAGTATCAAGTTACCTCCAAAATCTCAATTTTATGTATTCAACTATCAGAGCACCAGCTCATCTCCCTCCACTGGGACCTCAAAATAGCTGATTCTCCATTGTCTATCACCTGTCTCTTACTCTCACTTCCTTCCTTACCCACCTGAGATTCCAAAGCTCATTTCCTTTGAATCCACCCTCAATTACATTAACTCTCTTTCCATCCAACTGGCACCTCAACCCTGATTATATCCAAGTTTCTACCTCCTCTGTGTGGCTAAGCAAGCATCTAAATACACCTGCAGATAAACACACAACTGTGTTGACCATCTCACTTTAATTCAGTCACTAAATATCTCACATGGAATCCTATCCTTTGATGGCCTCCTTCCACTTTACTCTTGGTCAATTATTCATCCAACTTTCCAGAGGCAACAGTTGCCCCCGTTTCTTTCCTCAAACCTCCATCCCTCTAACATTTTCACTCTTCACCTCTAACATTCCCTACTCTTCTTATTCACTCTGGGGAAATAACGCAGCAGAATAAAGGAACACCAGTGGCCATATCTATGTCCCAAGCACATTCTAAGGTTTTGCTTACTAAAAGAGACCAATTATCCACAGTCACTGCATGGGATTATTGCTACCAAAAAATTGTTTTCAACAACATTTAGGGATAACATGAAAGTGCAAGTTTTTTATTAATGAGAAATCAACACAAAACTTCAGATTTCCAGTGTCATCATGGCCACCTCCCTTGCTATTCCTCACCGACCACGGAAGACACAGATACTGGCCTGGCAAGTGTAAGGACAGACTGGGGCTTTTCTTCGCCTCTTGGGCAGCCTAGACAGGCTGAGCAGACAAATGGAGTATACAGTGAAGAGAAAAAAGTGCAATGTCAATCTGTAGACAAGTCCTCAGAGCAGACCACTCCAGCTAGGAATGTCAAATACTGAGAAAGAAGTGACTGACCTGAAGAGTGAGCCAAATCCATCAGAATGATTTCCAACTAAAGTTGAGATTCTGAATGAAGAGTTTATAAACATTAAGGATTAAGGCTTTACCAAATATTACCTTTGGTATTTTTCAAAGTTGTTTCAAGCCATGAAGAGTCATCATTTAAATGTGGTTCTTCAGAAGGAGTTGCATTTCAGTGAAGGTGAAAAGTTCATGGTGGGGAAAAGTAATCATTAAATTATCTGAACACTTTCAAGAAAACTGATCTGGCCTAACCTTCTCATGTTATAGGTTAAAAAAATAGGCCCCAAAGAGGTGAATTTATTCCTATATTACACAGCTATTTAAGGCAGCAGTGAAACATCAGTGATAACACCATCAGCCTTGATTCTCTCTCTCGTTAAGCATATACCCCTGACTTCAGTGTTCTCTCACTGAACCCATACACAGTGCTGGAATCTTGCTCAACACAACAGAAGATGGCATCTGAAGGTAAAATTATCTGTCAACTGTAAGCTAGCTTCCAGGTCTTTGGACTCTGGTTTTCCAAAGTAGCAGTGTTGACACTGTCCTTGTCAACACAGTTATCATCTATTGAGTAGTCACTCTGCGCAAGCCACCATGCCACGGCTTGACATGCATCATCTGCTTTAACCCTCTCCATAACGCTGGGAGAGCTAACACAGCCATCCTTATTCACACACAGGAGACCAATGCACAGACGCCTCATGCATTCGCACAAAATCACCCCGTTTGAAAGTGGCTTAGCTGGCATATTGGCTATGCCAAGCTGTCATCTCCAGAACACATCCACAGTCCTGTCCAAGCCATAAATGTGATGTTGAGTTACAAAACCAACATGCTCAGGTCTGGGATAGCACTGACTATTCCCAACAAACCCTTTGTATCCTTCATTTGTATTCTAAGGTGAGGCCAGAGTCCATAGTAGTGGATTTTAGAGACTAGAAATGTGATATATGAGCAAGTTTTGGTATCTGCCCAGGATCTCAGGGGACGAAAAAGCCCTTTGTGGGGTTAGAACTTGCATGGTAGGGTTAAAAGATGGCAGTGGGCATGGGGCACTGAACCGAGACCCTCTGGGTGTTTTCTCAGCTTGGCCTCATCCCCAGGGACACACAGCATTTGCTCTTCTCTCTGTAGGCTTCCTTACTAAGAACTACCAAGTGGTCAAGAAACCAACCAATAAAAGTGCCACTTGTTCCAAGAGCAAAGGTGCTAATTACCTGCTACAGCTCAGTCGTTTCAAATGGAAACCTTTAAAAAGAAAAAAAGCAGCCACGTGTGTTCAAAATCCTGTGCCAAACAGGATCTCCTGATATGGGCTCAGGAGCCCCAGAGCCAAGTCACAGACAGAGCAGGTGCCTCATTCGCTTCTGGGATCTTTAAAAAGCAGGACAATGAGAGAACTTTCCACTTACCTGGAGACTCCCTCTGAAGGGTAGGCTCTTTTTGCCCTCAGCAGAGCCCAATCACCTCAGTCAACGCATTCATGTCCTTCTGTGACCCCATCAAGTCTCACTAACTTTCCCATTACAGCACAGCAGATGGGCAGACTCATTTGTAGTCACTTAGTGACTCCTCAAGGATTTGACTCTCTCCCCCAGTCTTGGGGTACTGGGCATTGGCAACCTCCTGAATTGCAAGCTGCCCTTGGCACCAAGTCTACATTTTCAGGGCTTCTTTAGCTAGGGAGTGACTTTGCTTCCTTGCCTCTTCCTCCCTCCATGCACCGTTGTGTAATTCTGCTGGGAGATAACCCAAAATATTCCCTGTGCCTGCCCCTTGCAGCTGTATTTCCAGGCAAAGTCGGTGAACCCCACCTGACCATCTGCTGGGGAAAACTCTGGAAGGAAGGTGTTACGTAAATATGAGGGGAGCTCAGGCTGATGGAGGAGCTCTGTTCTCCTTGTCACTTTTGATAAATCGCGCACTCCCTTACTTGCTTCTCCTCTGCCTTCCCAGCAGCAAAGTGATTCCTTAAGAGGCACCAAGCAAGTCTGTGGAATAGAAATAGCCGGATATATTCCCTTCCCCAAGGGCTTCCAGAAACCCCTCAGTAAACACAGACAAAAAGCTCAGGCACACCCAAAGCACCTCCACATCCCTGCAAAGGGCAGCCGCTCAGACCAGCTAGGGTGGAAAAAACAAGGTAAATTTTCCTCCAAATAAAAAGAAATTCCAGTTACTAGGAACAAAGGAAATGATAGATAGATGAATGAATGATAGATGCTTTCTTCCAAAATGGAGGATTGGGTTCTCTTGTGAAAATGCATAAATGATCAAAAACAAATTCCTCACTTATGTCTAGGCACTGTTTTTAATGTATAAAAGGGAGATGCCTGCCATCATACCTCCCTCTCTCTCTGTTTTTTGCGTAATACATCTAGTAGACCTCCACCAGAAACAAGTTGATTTCCTAACCACATAATTAATAATAATTTTCATATTTACTTGGCTTTCATCACACATCTTCTTGCACTGGTGAGGGAAGGCAGAGAGAGATGGTGATCTCTCCTTACTCTACTTGGCAACCATTTCCAGTTACCTGAAAGGCCGCCCTACTATGATAACAGGATGTAAGTCAAAGTGAATGCGCCCACACACCATGCTGGCTGGCGGTGTGTGTCTACTTGTACTGCTTCAAAACATCCAACAGGTCTGGAAATTCAGTGTGAAAAATCAGTGAAGACCCGCAGGCCATCACAAGAAGGGAGAACAGGACCCTGACAGTCCAGTTAATGCCTATAATCACAGTGATAAAGGTTCATAAATGGCTTCATTCCACCTTGTCACTCACAGTCACCCCTTGCTCTTGCTACCTGCAGTGACCTTTGTCATGCTTGAGCAAATAGCTCCCGCTGTGAGTTCTCTCTTACTGAGTGGCCAGATGGGGCGGTTTTGCTCCATTATTTGCTTCTGTAAAGGGAAAATGCCAACAGAAAGATTCATTATGGTCCAGCCCATCTCTGCAAAGCTTCTCTGATTTATTAGGGCATAAACTGCTGTACCGGCTGTAATGAGACATAAATGTTCTGGAAGGCCCGTGAACTCCAGGAGGAAACGCCTTGCCATCACACTTCTGTGCACCTAATTTATTAACAGCTTGTGCCCGCACAGCCTGGAAAATCCTGCCAAATCTGCAGTCTGTGGCAGTCACCTATGGGGTGGGCAAGGGAGAATGGAAAAAACGTGTCCAACTCAGACAAGTGACAGAAAACTTATGGGCACACTGTATGAAACGGGGATGCCAGCCATTTCTCCATGAACTCCTCAGCAGATATTTGGCCAAGCTTGCTATATGGGAGCGCAAGATCTCCCAATTGTGTGATGCAAAGATCAAACTGGACTTTATTATTATTATTATTTCAGGGATATCCTTGACCTTGCATAGGGGAAAGCATTATATTTACCACACAGTAACCCCAGTCACTGTTTGAACAAACTTCCTCTATCATTTGAGGGATGTTTTCTTCAATGCAGTGTTTATCCCAGCTTATTACAGCACTCACTGCAAGACAACTAGCATTTCGGCTCTCTAGACATCACCCTTTAAATTCAAATACAGAACAAAAAATTAACAGCAGACCAGCACGTTTTTATACTTCCTTTTATATAATCAATATTTTCTTAGATCATAATATGCATGTCTTTTAAACTCAATTTTGGTTGCATTTGCCAAACTTTAGGAAAATAATAAGATTAAGTAGTGAGCTGCCAAGGAAATATATAGCATCCTGACTTGATATTAGGTATTAGGCATTTTATACTGCACACACTAATGAGAGGAGACCATCTTTTGTCACTGAAACATTCCTTTACAAAATATGTGTTGAGCATATACCACATGCTGGAAATCTGATAGAAACACATGGCTCCAACCCAGGACCTTCCATATGATTTGCAGGGCCCAGCACAAAATTAAATTGTGAGCAGCCTTGTTCAGAAAAGCATAAAGGATTTCAAGATGGTAATAGCAGAGCACTACAGCCATTCTGAACGAGAAGCCCTGAGCAACTGCCAGTCCAGTAGCATGCCCATGAAGACGGTCCTGCTGTACTATGTGGAACATATAGTTTAACGAAGGAGTCAAATAGTAAGACAGTTCCACTGATAAGAATGTAAGAAACAGACATTGATCTCAGAAAGAAAGAAACACTGCCCTACATAAAAGCAAGACAAAAGAACACAAACTAGGACACATGTTAAAGCCTCTTTTATTGAGTAATGAACAGGAGGATCTCCTGAGATGAAGTAGTATCTGCAAATGCCCTCTTAGGAAGAGAGGTGTCCTGGCACAAAAAAGGCCAGGTTTGCAGTGAAGTTTGGGAAAGAAAGACACCAGACCCCTTCAGGGTCTTGCAGGCCATGGCAGTCTTAAAAGAATGTTAACAGCAAGCACACAATGGAGTGGTTCCTTATCAATTGTATAAGTTCCCTTCCAGGATCCTCCTCACTTGCATCAAGTGGCTCAAATGACTATTGCAGCAATCTGGGCAGGTTTTCAGAAGATACTTATGTTTGTAATATCAGAAGAAACAGAATGATTTTGTTTGTAATCTAAAAGACAAAGAATTTCCTTCTGATGCAAGGCAAATGCCAAGAGTGAGCTCAGAGTACAATTCTACACCTGAGGAATAAATCTTGGTAAACAATGACTGAGATTTTGTCACTGTAATTCAAAACAGCAAAAGGCTAAGGATGCCTCCTTGAAAAATGGTGGAGCCATATCCGCATCCTGACTTTGTGGTTCTCCATCCCCAGAATGTAGGACCAAACACCCTAGAAGCACTCCTGCTTGTAGATCCTGGCCTCCTGAACTCCTCAGGCTATTCGCACTTGTTTAGATATTACTTTTAACATCTGTGTGTGAAGAAAGAATGAAGACTAGGGTATTTTCCCTCTTAGTCACATGCTGATGACTCACCATGAAAAAAAAAAAAAGGAATTCAAGGTATTCTGTGTTTAATTGACCCACTCTATTTTTTAATTATACCTAATTTATTATTATAAATTCCCTCTTTTTCCTCATAACTTTCTCTAACAATCAAATCCACGATAATATATCCAAAAGTAGACTTTTCTGAGTTAGTTCTTTTCTATCTATATCCCTTCCTGATTAAAAATGCATCCATCTGCTCAAATACACATTTGCCATCTCATCCAACCATCCATTCACACACCCATCTATCTATCCATCCATCTCTCCAACTCTTTCACTAAGTATTAATATTACAGATTATGAAATTCAGAGTCAAATAACTTATTCCCTTTGGCCTTTTCCCTCTGTCTCTGGCAGTTTTTGTGGGATTATGAACCATAGTAAGGCACTGGGAAGAGCGTGAATCAATGTTTTGGGATTACTACAGCTACTCTACACATGGCTATTTATGCAGTATATAAAGTGAAGGAAAACTGATTTTCTTACAGGGAATAAAAAAGAAGTACATGATAAAATAAGTTTGTATTTCACTTCCAAGTTCTGTGGCTGTAAATAAAGCTTCGTTGGTCGAGCTAGGAGAACCCCAGAGGACTGATTCAAGAGCTCAGTTCTGAGCGACAGACGGCTTGCCAGAGAGATGAATGCATTTCATTATCTTGTGCTTATTCCATAGGCATAATTAGAACTCCTTTGAGAAGTCAACTAATTATGTAACAGCCAACAAAATATGTGAGGATTTCACTTTGGCATTAAGCTGAATCTATCAAGCTCTGTTTTAATTTATGATTTCCCATTAGAAAGGGACCAAACCGGACAAGCTGTTTCCACAGCAATGGTTTCTGATTAGTATCACTGGATAACATAAAGGTAGAGTATATATCTTCCCCTTGGGGCCTCACTGGAGAAAAGGCAGCTTAGATTATCCCGATATATTATTAGATGTCCCCATTGTCCCACAGAAACACAGCTGCAGGTATATTATTTCTGGCTGGGGCAACAGTAATATGAGGTATCAGCAGAGACATCAAATGAACAACCTGTACTAGCTGGCTTACTTTTTTTCCCTTTCTAGACATTGTCTGTATGAAGCAGGGAAATCTGGTCCCAGCACCAGGGACTCCAGCTGAAGCCTCACACTTCCCAGCCTACAGCCAGCACCTCCTTCTCTAGCCAGCCCTCCATGCTGTGCTTTCACTCTGATAAGGAACATCAGCGACCTTGCTGTCTCCAGGAGAAAGTGTCAGTTTCTGGACTCCTCTTATCTGCCTTTTCCCATCTAAAGGGGATTGCATCTCCCAGTCCAGGCCCAGGAAATGACTTTGGCACTTTTTTCCAGAAAGCAAGGTAAGGAAAATAATGTTGCATAACTCTTCAAATGGCAACCCAGAGTGTTTCTCAAGAAAGGGAAAAATGGAGTAACAAAGACATTTTTCAACAAAAGGAGAATGAAAGGCACAACCTCTCATTTCATTTGCAGGTAACTTATAAAACGAATGTGACATTTTCCCCCAAAGCCCAAGTTACTCCTGGATAAATCAGCTTCAGATGATGCTTTAAAAAAAAAAAAAAGGTGGGGAAGTAAGTCATCCAGCTGCTATGTGACTGCCAAGCAGCCAAAAATGGTTCAATAGACTTTTGAAAATTTCTAATGACAGTCTATTTTGGAACATGTAGATACAACTTTCTAAGTCCAGAAAGGAAAGGTAGGGCCTTTGGGATTCAAAGAAAGCGCAAAGGAAAGGGATGGCAGACACAGGCATGGGGGCCACCACTGGCCTCCTGTGCACAGCAGTCTGCCCACTGGTCATGGCCCTGCCCCTTTTCCAGGCAGATGGGCCCATGCCATCCTTCTCTGCCAGCAGGCCACAGAGCTGCCTCCAAAGGCCTGCAGCTGGCCCTTGACACAGAACCTCCTTGCCATCTGCGATTCAGCACAGGCAGCTGGAGTGAGTGAAAGAGTTAATGTGATTTTCCACTCTCCCCATTTGCTTTGAGGGACTCTAGTGAGAACTGGCCTGATCAAATCACCTTTAGGAAATGGAAAAATCTAACTCACCACAGAAAACGGCAAGCATAGCAAGGAATGCTGGAGATAAACCAAGGACTGGCTGAACAAAGCTGCACCATTAAGGCCACAAGAAAGGGAAACACAGACCCAGAGAGCAAAAAACGTGGCAGCGAAGCAGCATCTTCCTGTGTGTAGACAACCCCTTCTCTCACATGTCCACCTTCCCATCCTCAGGGCACGGAGTTCGAGGCCTGGCATGCACATGGCAAGGAGGGGGCTCAGCCGCCATTACCTTATGCATCTCACAGATGTGTCAGCTGGTACGAGTTAGCCAGGCAGTGACCACATTTTGGGGAGAAATCATCCATTGATTTATCACAGGGGCATAAATCATAAATGCATTTAGTTGTCTTCATCGCCTTTCTTGTCATCCTGCCCCTCTGAAGTGAAATTAAGAGGCAGATGTATTATCTGGGATCAATTCCAGATCCCACTCGTGTTTGTAAAAAAAAGGAAACCAGGACGGGTTTCACACAAAACTTCTGCCACAGGTTGATCAAAGTCCCAGCACCTCGAAGGCCGAGTCACCGCACAGAGAATGTGGAGAAGCTGGGTGATGAGAGGGGTGGTTAAATCAGTTCACGCACTCCTCAGTCTCAGCTAGGCTGAGGAGGGCAGGAGACCCTGCACTGTTCCGACAGCAAGCCAACCCCTGAGCGAGCTCGGGACTCAGGCTCACAGAGCTCTCCTGCCCTCCATGAACCGGCAGGTCTCAGAGGCAATGGGAGGGCAGACAGTGGTTGACTGCAACTACAAGGTTTTCAATTCAGTCAATGAAGACAATGGCCACAACAAAGCAGATACTCTTCGAGAAAGGTCAGAAAGACTCATCTCAAACACTTTTGCATTCTGATGTCTCAGGTCCCATTTAGATCTTTTCAGGGATCCTGTCTCATTCGTACTGCCTTCCTGGAGAAGGTTGTCCCATTCTATTCCATGGAACATAAGGTATTGTCACATGCCTGTTCTAATGGTTCTTGCCAAAAACTCAGAAAGAGCTAAAACAAGCTACAACAGCTACAAAGCTATTTTATAAACTAGAAGCTTAGAGAGTTCCACCTCTTTCTCCTGATGTCAGGGGGCCAAATGTTCATTCCTAGGTCAAGATTACTTTCACTGGATTTTTTTTTGAAGGGCTAGTTCCCCTTTAAAGTCTACTTTTTAGTTGTTGGTTTTAATGAGAAGAGTGCATAACAGGCTATTTCCAAGCCAGAGGAAGGAAAAAGATCAGTACTTTCAGGAAAGTTGAGACAATTATTCTGTGGGAGGAAAAACACATTTCAGTATCTCTTTGGCTCATATACACATCCTTCCGTTTAAAGTATAAACCGGGAAAGTCTCCTTCAAAATTCTAAACCCATCACTTCTTGTCTCTGTCCCATTGAGGCACAGAAACAAATCATGTGAAAGCAAAATTAAAATGATCCAAATCTTAAAAGCCATGACTTCCGAGGATCAGATTCACAGAACCAAGGATTGAGAGTGCCAAAAATTCAGGCTCTGACCCAAAAAGCTCCAAATCCCTGCTCCTAACCAGGTTAACCCTCTTCAAATCAGAAGGCACCTTTCCAGGGCTGGATGCGGTCCCAGGAGGCTGCAAAGCCACGTAGCTATTCTTCCCTGCACATCTCTGGTTCTGCTGACATTCCAGTGCGATTTCCACTTAGGCCTCTTGGCTTCCTAATAGGCACATCAGGCAGCAGACTTCCTGCTAGATAGTTAACATGCAGTTTATATAAGTCTCCCTTATCAGCCACCATCATCAGCTGTTCTGTTTTGTAGATGAGAATCTCCAAGGATTGAAGAAGACAGGACCAAATCTTTTAATGTGAAGACCTTAGGAGGGAGCAGAAAGGTTCCTACAGAGGCTCTGAGCCAAGAGAAGGTTCTAAAGTGCAGGGCTGTAGTGATGGGACATATTCACTAAATCCTATAAATCTCCTCCCATTGTGCTTTTTATAGAAATGATTAAGGTAGTCGGACAGACGGGCTTCCCTGGTGGCTCAGTGGTAAACAATCCGACTGCCAATGCAGGAGACACAGGTTCAATCCCTGGGTTGGGAAGATGCCCTGGAGAAGGAAATGGCAACCCAATGCAGTATTCTTCCCTGGGAAATCCCATGGATAGAGGAATCTGGTGGGCTACCGTCCACATGATTGCAAAGAGTTGGACATGACTTAGTGACTAAAACAATAGTCAGAAGGATAACAGGTCAATGACCAAAATCATTTGGCATTAGGAGTCTCAGGTTTTATCCCCAGATGTTTGAAGGGGTAATGCAAAGATCAGCCAATGGAGAATATTGGATTTCAAAGAATCTACTGGAAGAAGGAGTTTCATTTCTGAGGCATAAAGGTGATTTCTCTGTATCAATAGCTAAAAATGCAAAGGGCTCCTCTGGGATAAAGACCTATCAACATAAAACAAGCAAAAAGTACCAAGAGGTGCAAGGCTCAGGCTCAGGTTTGGGATTGAGAATTCTTCCTGGTGGGTTGTTGGGATCAAGTTCTGCTTCTGATGGATGGAACAATTCCCACAGTTACTTCATTTCCTTGTGATGTTTACCTAATATAATACAAGATGAAAAACCTATCACTGAAAGGAAAGCCGTAACTAAGACTGCTGAGTTTAGGGCCATGGGTAACTTTAAATCAAGTAGTCAGGGTGGCTCTCATTGAAAAGGTATGCCTAGGCAAGGACATCATGAAAGTGAGGAGTGAGACAATGTGGAAATCTGGGGGCAGACTGCCCCAGGCTAAGGGCACAGGATCTGCTGACATCCGAAGGCTGGGAGCAGCGGGCTGTGTGAAGGAACAGAGTGGAGCCGAGGTCACAATGAATGGGCACCCACCAAACCAGGCCTTGAGGAACTCTAATGGCAGTTGGGCTTAAACTTAGCTAAGAGTGGGGAGCAAGCAGACATCTGAAGCTTCACTGGCACAATCGACCTCCAGTTTCCAGTGTCTGGCTGCTGTGTAGACAATAGGCTCTGTAATGCCTACTTTCAGTGAAACCAATCTACCTGAGGATTAAGAAGAAATGTCGTGTGACTGTAATTTATGTGCATGTATGAGAGCAACGGGTGGAGAAGCGTGCTGGCCACCATGCTGCATCGCCCCTAATCCCAGCACACTAGAGCATCTCTTCTTGATGTTGCCAAGCGCCCTCCCTGGCTCAGCCTATAAAGGAAATGAAGGAAAGGGGGTAACAGCTCACAGGTGAGCTGATGAACAGGCAAGATGGGCTCAACCTGGCCCATCAACCTGGCCAAAGCTTCCCCAGGACCCAAGCATCTCCTAGCCAGTGTGTCCTCCTCAGAGGCCTGGTCCCAGCCTTCTGAGTCCTCTCTTCCAAGTTTCTAAGTTTTAATAATGACCTTCTCTTCCGCTTCCCACTCTTCTCCTCTCCCACCAGCCAAAGGGGAGTAGTGACTTCCATGATACCCTAAACTGTTTGCCCTTTCTGCTTACTAATTCTTAATGTTAAATGCTCTTTGCTAAAATAACTGGTGGATTTCTATTCCTGATTGGACCCTGCCTGATCCACTGGGCACACAAACCAGGTAAGTGGCATTTCTCAGCGGGCCCAGCTTCTCAGAGCAGAGGTGGATCTATGAGCCACCTATCAGAATGCCAGTCCTAAAGCTGGGCCTACGAGAATGGAACCAAGCAAACATTCTTAAAGCTCCCCCAACCACTCAACCCTCAGTTTTCAAAATGCCAGTCCTAGAGCTGGGCCTACAGAGAATGGAACCAAGGAAACATTTTTAAAGCTCCCCCAACCACTCAACCCTCAGTTTTCAACTACAGGTGTGAACAATTTGATGTAGATGATGATCAAGATCCCCAGCTTCAGAGTGGTGGGCTCTGGGACCAGTGACTTAACCCCTCTGAGCCTGAGATCCCTCACCTATGACATGAGGATGGTAATAAAGTGTGTCTACGCAAGGACTGATGCTAAAGCTGAAACTTTTGGCCACCTCATGTGAAGAGTTGACTCATTGGAAAAGACTCTGATACTGGGAGGGACTGGGGGCAGGAGGAGAAGGGGACGACAGAGGATGAGATGGCTGGATGGCATCACCGACTCGATGGATGTGAGTTTGAGTGAACTCCGGGAGATGGTGATGGACAGGGAGGCCTGGCGTGCTGCAATTCATGGGGTCGCAGAGAGTCGGACACGACTGAGCGACTGAACTGACTGACTTACTGACCCATAGGGCAGAGCTAAAAATTAAATGACAAAACCAACTGAAGTGTTTGCATTCAGCATGGGGAGCAGAGATGGACTCCCTGAAGAGTAGCTACAGGACAGCCATTTTCAGGAGGGTGTGAGGGTTACTTGGGAATGTGCACTGACCGCCCACCTGCCTTCTGAAGACAGTAGGGTCTGGGCGGAGGCCAAGGGCCCCACCAGAGCCCACAGAGAGAAACAGCACTGGTAGCAGCAGGGGAGGTGCCCACACAGCTGTTCTGAGTCCCTGACAAGAAATGCTTTTGCAATGGCTGGCAGCAGGCATGCATCACTAGACTTCGTTCCTAACTTGTCTCATCATGTTCTTGCAGGAGTCACAGGATGTCTAGTACCAGCAGAAGTAATTAAAAATAAACTGGGAGACAGTGAACCATTACGACTCTCCCTTCAGCAGTGAGGAGGGCCTGCATGAGCTCTCACCATGGTGACTAGAAATGTCTTTCCCTGTCATACCACTGACTGACCATGAGAAATGAATGGTCCTGCTATTTTTCCAAGACAGCCGTAGGATTGATCACCCTTGAGAAAATACAGTAACGACACAAACTCACCTAAAACGTTCAGGCCAGATGTGACTTTAGTCAGGGAGGGAGGGAGGGAATGGAGAAATGTAACCACCCAACTAAGACCTGAAGTGAAAAAGCAGTAAGAAACAGGAGCAGCTGGGAACTTTCATAGGAATTTTAAAAAGCTGACTACCTTCACGGACATCCACTCACATTATTTATGGTGAAGAGAGCCAGTACCCAAGCTGCATGCCCAGCCCATGTCCATGCCTCATAGACTGACTCCCGTACAGTAGCCAGAGGAAGCTTCGGAGGACAACCAGAGCATGTCTCTCCTCTGCCCAGGAGCCTGCAATGACTCCCCACGCGCCTTGCAGCACAATCCCAACTCCTACTGTGCCAATCGCAGGCCAGAGTAGCTGGCCCTGACCTGGCCTACCAGTACCGCACCACCTGTGACACAGCCCCAGCCCACCAGGCTCTAGCCAGCTGCTCTTTACCCAGCTCCTCACGCACACGCACAACTTCTCCTCATCAGGGCCTTTGAAACTACTGTTCCTCTACCCTTTCCCAGCCAGCTCCTTTCCCTACATGCACTCTACTTAAAGAGGGCTCCCTTGGCCACCCCATTACTCTTGTCTCTAGCCCTTGTTTGTCTCTTCAGAATATGTCTAATTACTGGTCTTCTCACTTTTTATCTGTAATCTGTTATTTGCTCTCTGAAATCTCCTTGGAGCTATCATGTCAGCCCCATACTTCTGGGCTCTGGTCCAATGGCCTGGGACACAGAAGGTCTTCAATAAAAATGAATTGCTGCCTTCCTCCGGAGAAGGCAATGGCACCCCACTCCAGTACTCTTGGCTGGAAAATCCCATGGATGGAGGAGCCTGGTGGGCTGTGGTCCATGGGGTCACTAAGAGTTGGACACGACTGAGCGATTTCACTTTCACTTTTCACTTTCATGCATTGGAGAAGGAAATGGCAACCCACTCCAGTGTTCTTGCCTGGAGAATCCCAGGGACAGGGGAGCCTCATGGGCTGCCGTCTATGGGGTTGCACAGAGTCGGACACGACTGAAGCAACTTAGCAGCAGCAGCAGCAGCAGCCCTCCTCAAATATGGCTACTCCCTGTTACTTCCCCTTCGAACAGCCCTTTGCCACCCTAAGCTCCCACCTTAAGCTGGTTCTATGGGATAAGGAATGACAGAGCCAGAGTGCAGGTGGGGTGGGAGGAGACTGTTGAGACCCCTCCTCTAAGAGCAGTGGGATTTAACTCCTTTCCCAGTTGCCTGTGGTTTCAGAAAAACCCCTGATCCTCTAAATGGGCTCAAACGAAGGCAAAAACAGATGGGAGGGGCTTTGTAAAATCATTTGAAAGTCAAAGGGAACAAAGCAGTTTAGGAAAAAAGAAAGAACAAAACCTTCCTTCCAAATCACTTAAGATTATTTCAGGGCTGGCATTCTTAAAGGGATAAGCCCTCACTCTTCACTCAGCTCAGGAATTCTGCTCTCCAGACTGGCATCTGCCCCCCCATCCCCCTCCCCCCAAAGAGGAGAGAGGGATTCCTGAGCTTTCCAAAACCACCCCAGAGGTACTGAGGCAGCTAAATCCTTCAGCTCCTCCAAGGCCACTAGGACCCATCTGGTTGAGGCATTAGCTCCCAAATTATGCCAAGGGAGGGAGGTCTGGGGCAAAACTCCCAAGAGTTCCAAGTGACAGACACGAGCTCAAAGAACATGGATTTCCAACAGTTTTCCAAAGTTTTCCAAAGCCAGGTCCCCAAATCATTTTATGATCAAGGGCCTCCCTTCACCAAAAGCTGCTTGTACCAATACCTCCTTGTAGGCCCATCAGGCATCCTCAAAGGACCTGGAGTCCTGGCTGTCTCTCAAGGGGCCTCACAGCTACCACCCCCACTTTTGTTCCGGTGAAAAATAAAACACATGACACTCATAACTGAAGTAGCATTCACATTTGAGGTCGCCCTGTGCTTTCAGAAGAAGACAATCATTTAGGTAGTACACCCAGAGAGCCTCTTCTGAGGCTGCACAGCTGGCCCTGCACTTACTTTCTGCCTGGGGCCCCAGTGGGCTCTGAGATCCCCAAAGCTCTGACACTGCAGGTTCTCCCACACTTGGGGATGGGAAGGCCAAGGAGACAAACCCATTGCCTTGATGACAGAGTCCTCAGTGCGGACAATTCTTTCTCTGACGAGAGGACATTCAGTTGTACTTTTGCCTTCCAGTTCTGTGCATCCTGATTAAGGACTCAGCCTGAGTATTCAACTGCTGGGTTGTCATTTCAGCTCCATCAGATTGGTTATGGAATCCTGAATCAATTATGGAGCCTCTTGCCGCCTCGGTTTCCCCCAGTTTTGAAAACAGGATAGTAACAGAACCTACCTTATGGGGTTTCTGTGAGAATTAAGTGCACAAGAAGTATTCAGAGAGCATTCAATAAGAATTCATTTTGTTTTATATATTTAAGTACGGGAAACTGGTCTAAAACATTCTTGTATTGATGGAGACCTGGGAAGTAAATTGAGCAACCTTGTTTCTCATCACAGACTCACATGAAAGACAGATGCCATGGTGACACCTGACACGTACAGAAGGGTCTGCACTGCACACCCGGGCAGGGTTTCACAGTTCACCTATAGCAGAAGTGAGTTAAGACATGGTCTGTTAGGTGACAGTGGCAGCCAAATCTTTCTCCCTGAAGAATAACACAGAGCAAAATAAGAGGTGTGAAATCAGAGTGGGTGCATTCTGACCCCACAGTGTCAAGGATTCCATGAATTCCATTTCATTTGGATTCAGGGAGTCTCTACTTCCCTGGGTCTTGGTAAAAGGGTTATCTGATTCTCTCTAGGGTGTCTCCTTTGTTGCTTCAGGGACCCAAAAGATTGACACTCTGCCATGTACAATGTCACAACCAAAATGGGGTTGGAGGGGCAGTTACATGTCACATTTATGAAGATCTGACATTCTGGGCACTGGGTGCAGTCCCAGGCTGTGCACTCACCTTTGGCTCTCCTTCTGAACCACCAGATCACGCTGTACTGTGCCCCAGCCCTGGGCAGCACTGAAGGAGAGGTCAGGAGCAAGGAAGGACAGAAACAGCTCATGACAGAAAAGAAAGGGCCACGTCACATTTGGGGGAGAGAGGCCTACAGCACAGAGAGAAGTTCTTGCCATCAACTCTCCTGTCTCCTTTCCTCCCTCAAAATCTTTGACGGTAGTACTTGCATCTGAAGTTCTGTGTCACTATAGGAGGTTTTCTGAGAGACTGTATTTCTGCCTGCAATGTGGGAGACCTGGGTTCGATCCCTGGGTCGGGAAGATCCCCTGGAGAAGGAAATGGCAACCCACTCCAGTATTCTTGCCTGGAGAATCCCATGGACGGAGGAGCTTGATGGGCTACAGTCCACGGGTCACAAAGAGTTGGACACGACTGAGCGACTTCACTTTCACTTTTGCTTTCTCCTATCACATGGTTCATCTATTTATTTGAGCAGAATAAAAGCAATGGAAAGGCAGGAGAACTCACTATTATCATCTTCTGTTGAATTCAGCCAACGCATAATTTCTAAAGGCATTGCAATGACTCTCAACCATATACTCGCTGGTCTAAATTTCCTCAAAGGTTCCTTCAGATCAAGGGTTGGAAAACATATTCTTAAAAGGCCAGATAATGAATATTTCAGACTTTAGAGGTCAGATGGTCTCTGCCACAGCTATTCAACTTTTCAGCAACAGATGATGTGTAATCAAATGGGTATAACTCTTACAATACTTTGCTTACAGATAATGTTAATGTCATATAATTTTTATAAATCATGAAATAGTCTTCTCCTTTAGTTATTTTTTTCCCATTTAAAAATGTGAAAATCATTCCTAACTCAAAAACCTCCCAAAGCAGGCAGTTGGCCACAGTTTGCCAACCTCTTTTTCAAATCACTAACTTACCATTTTCTTACCTGTCACTCTGTCTTATGCATCATGGGAGGTAATGACTAATAATTCCATGACCTTTTTCTTTTTTTAAAGTTCATTTGGAAGAGCAGCTACATAGATGGCAGGCATAGCCATTTTTCTAATTTAAATGTAGAAATGTAGGCAGCTTTATTTCTTGAGCAGATCCTGGAATGAGTCCCTTTCATACTGAAGAGTTCATATTTTATGCCAAGTGTGTAAAGCTGCAATTCAGCCACTAACCAATGGATATTATCTAAAAGTAAATGGCATCCAATAAATGGATAAATAGTTCCTCATTTCTGCTTCCAGAAATAACCCACTGGCAAGGGACACATAGCATAGGCGATCATGATGTTGCCTTCATAGACTTAAAGCTAAATCACCATTAATGCCTTCCTTCTTCCAATTTATGCTACAATGTTTTACTAAGCAGTTGCCTTGCACAGACCCTGGTTAGGAAACATTCAATTCAGTTCAGTCGCTCAGTCGTGTCCGACTCTTTGTGACTCCACGAATCGCAGCACGCCAGGCCTCCCTGTCCATCACCAACTCTCGAAGTTCACCCAAACTCATGTGCATTGAGTCAGTGATGCCATCCAGCCATCTCATCCTCGGTCGTCCCCTTCTTTTCCTGCCCCCAGTCCCTCCCAGCATCAGAGTCTTTTCCAATGAGTCAACTCTTCACATGAGGTGGCCAAAGTATTGGAGTTTCAGCCTCAGCATCAGTCCTTCCAATGAACACCCAGCACTGGTCTCCTTTAGGATGGACTGGTTGGATCTCCTTGCAGTCCAAGGGACTCTCAAGAGTCTTCTCCAACACCACAGTTCAAAAGCATCAATTCTTCGGTGCTCAGCTTTCTTCACAGTCCAGCTCTCACATCCATACATGACCACTGGAAAAACCATAGCCTTGACTAGACGGACCTTTGTTGGCAAAGTAATGTCTCTGCTTTTGAATATGCTATCTAGGTTGAGCATTAAAACAGGACAAACACAAGTGCATCCCACTTCCTTTTGCTTTTCTTTCTTGGAATCTAACTGCCATACGGTAAGCAAGTCCAGGCTACTGTACTGAAGAAAGAAGACTCACAGGGTCTCCTGGAGGGTCAGACATAGTATGGAGAGAAAGCCCTTGGAGAAGAGAACCAAGGCAGCCCCACCACACTCACAAATGAACACAACTTCCTCAGTGACCCCACCTGACACCATGGGGAGCAGAACCACCACCTAGTTAACCCACAAAATTGAAAGGAATGATATATTGTTATTTTAAACCATTAAGTTTGGGGATGTTTCATAGTATTGCTACCATGAAATGATTTTCTTTCCTTTCTCCCTTCACCTTGCTTCTTCAAATAGCTTTCTATTGCTGCATAATAAGTGAGACACATGTCATGGCTTAAAACAGCAAACATTGGTAATATTACAGTTTCTGTGGGTCTGAAGTCTGCAGATGGCTTAGCTGAATCTTCTGTTCATCATTTCACAAGGCTGCAATCCAGGTATTCATCTGGAGGCTCCAATGGGTGAGCATCTGCCTCCAAACTCAGCCAGACTGTTGACAGGATTTATTTCCTTGTGACTAACACTGAGGGCCCAGGTTTTTCCTGGCTGTTGGCTGGCGGTAGACTGCCCCCAGTTCTTTATCACATAGAATCTCCAAACAGCTGTTTACTTCGTCAAATCAGCAAGGAGAGTCTCCTGCCCTTAGGGAGTATCCAGTCTCTCTCTTAGGGGTTTTCAATAAAGTTAGGCCCACCCCTGATAATATTCCTCTTAATTAGCTAAAAATCAGCTGGCTTGAGACCTTGATTATATCTGCAAGATTCTCTAACCTATACCATATTCTGTTGTTTAGAAACAAGTCACAGTTCCCACCCACACTCTAGGTGAGGCGCTCAGACAGGGCATAAACACCAATGGGCAGGAATCATGAGACTACTCTAGGGACTCAATGCCACACTTCTCAGCAGGGACAGAATAGAGCACAGTGATGGGACTGGTCAGAGATCCAGAACCTCTCCTCAAGGACTTATCAAACCAACGAAGGTGAAAAGCCAGGCCCAGAGGTGATTACAGTGTTGGATTTGAAGCTATACACATCCCTTGTATGGTTCTGAGGGAGTGTGATGTGTAAAACTCAGGTAAAGACAAGACAGCATCTGGCTAGAGAAGAGAAGGGAAAGTTTATGGCAGGCCTAAGAGAAAGAAATAAACACCTAGAGGCTGGGTAATTTAGACCATGCCTGTGTTAATCCAGAGCAGTGGTCCAGAATTCTATACCTATGGGTATGTGAAGCAAAGTGAAGTGGGCTGGGAGGAAATAATGGAACATGATGAAGACCAGGGCCAAAAGAACCAGATGTTTGCCATCTAAGGGGGCAGCCATCCTTCGATCCCAGTCAGTTTCTGCCATATGAGAATGTTGACTCCAAAGTGCCATGTGTATATCTTTGTGAAACTAAAACTTTAATATTATTAATATTACTATTCTGTCTCCAATTTTAAAATGATAATCAGTAACTGACAATTTTTTAAACAAAGTATGAGCCAAGGAACACATACCTGTGCACTGGATTTGACTGAGGGAATAGACGCTTGTGGCTGGATGAATCACAAGCTTTAACAAAGATTGCCAGGAGAAATAGCAAGAAATTCAGATATACAGATGATACCACTATAATGGCAAAAAGTGAAGAGGAACTAAAGAGCCTCTTGATGAGGGTGAAAGAGGAGAGTGAAAAAGCTGGCTTAAAACTTCACATTCAAAAAACTAAGATCATGGCATCCAGTCCCATAACTTCATGGCAAATAAAGGGGGCAAAAGTGAAAGCAGTAAATAGATTTTCTTTTCTTAGACTCTGAAGTTACTGAAGTGGTGACTCTAGCCATGAAATTAAAAGACGCCTGCTCCTTGGAAGGAGAGCTATGACAAATCTAGACTATATTAAAAAGCAGAGACATCACTCTGCCAACAAAGGTCTGGAGAGTCAATTTCCAGTAGTCATGTATAGATGTGAGAGCTGGACCATAAAGAAAGCTGAGCACTGGAGAAATGGTGCTTCTGAATTATGGTGCTGGATGAAGAAGACTCTCTGAGAGCCCCGTGGACTGCAAGGAGACTGAACCAGTCAATCTTCAAGGGAATCAATCCTGAGTATTCACTGGAAGGACTGAGGCTGAAACTCCAATACGTCGGTCACCTTTGCAAAGAGCCGACTCATTGGAAAAGACCATGATGCTGGGAAAGATTGAAGGCAGGAGGAGAAGGTGGCGACAGGGGATGAGATGGCTGGATAACACCACTGACTCAATGGACATGAATTTGAGCAAACTCTGGGAAAAAGCAAGAAAGGACTGAGGACCCCTGGCATGCTGCAGTCCATGGGGTCACAAAGAGTTGGACACAACTTACTAGCTAAAGAACAACAAAAGGTAAACATAGGGAAGCAAAAGTGGCAGAGCCCACTGAGTAACCAAACCCTATTCCTTGGGCTACTTCTACAGCACTAGTTCCCCAGCACGGTTTGCCCACCAGTACCATTCACATCACCTGCAGACTTGTTTGAAATAGACGTTCTTAGGCCCCACCAGCCCAACTGAATCAGAATCTCTGGAGCTGGGGGTGAGCAATCTGTGTTGGAACAAGCCCTCCAGATGATTCTTATTCTCACCAAAGTTTAAGAATCACTGTGTTATAGGAATCAGGTTATAGGAATCAGGCCTTAAGATCATTTTACTCTCTCCTGAACCATTTCCTGTTTGTATAATTTTGAAGATAGCAAACAACAGCACAACACAACCCTCTACTAAATACCTAACGTTCAGAACGACAGAGAAGGATGACCGCTTAGACATGCTGCAGCGTCTCACTTTAACCCAGTGCTAACGCACATTGCCATTTCATACAAACTTATTACCTGCACCTCCACAGAGAAGTCATCAAGAAGATGAATGCATATGCATATGAATGTCATGGAATGCTCCAGAATGGAGCAGGAGAGGGATCCTGCTATTAATTTCTAATCATAGATTAGAAAGGCCCTCTTGCTACAGAAAGAAAGTCTGCCTCTGCTTGATAACACTTCGTAAGTAGATCAAACTGCTCCATGGAAGGCTGAAATTTGCAGGACCCTGGTTCTAATTAATCTGAGAAAGCATCTGGCCTGAAGTCAACACTGTTTCTTTGGAAAGATAGGTTGAAATTCCTTTTTTGTCTGAAGAGTTACAATTTTGCAGCCTTCATCCTATGCCTCTCCCAGCGAGTAAGGATAGATGTTTAAATTTCAATATTCCTGGGCTACAGCTATCCATCACTTATCACCAAGCAAGAGGGATTCACGTGATTCAGCATATAAATCTCACATGTTAATACATTTGCTGTTAATGGAGCTGCTTATTAAAAGGCCCATTTACTTCATTCTTTTATTTAAGATGGTCCCAAATAATGTAAACTACCCTTCAACATGGTGTGAGATGTCATGGCACCTGAGAACACCGTATTTGATGACAACACATCCGCAGCCTTACCTTTTACCAGCACTGCCCCCAGGCTCCTCAGTCACTCAGCCCCTTAGGACTGTGCATTACGAGGTAGTGGCCACGTGCTCAGCAACGTTATGCGCTGTGGGGGTGCAACGGTAAACCGCATGCCCCCTCCTCTGGATCACGTACATTTACCAGGAATTAACTCTGTCCTCTAGCTTTCCCTAGAAATCATCACCTGAAGTATCTCACTTAAAATCACTTTTCCAACAGTGAACTTGCATCTTATTCAACTACTGAACTCTGAAGTCAATGTTTATTGTGAGAGCTGCATTCAGCCATACTTATTCCTGGATATCCCTCAGGCAGGTGCCAGGCCAGAGGCCCACCTACTCTCAGCAAGCCCAGAACAGCTAGTTTTCCCTCCAGCTTCAGAAATAATGGCTGTCTCTAAGGCTGAGCAACAAGGGAAGGAGATGTTATCCATTTGGGGAGCACATTCTACAAAACATATGCATCTTAAAGCACCAGTCGTGCTCGGTGAAGTGAGACGATTATGTTACCAAAGACACGGGAGGACCAAGAGTGACTAAAAGAACAAGGAATGGCAGCTCGCAGCGCCTCAAGCGCGCGTGCTTTCTGGATACAGTTGAGTGCACAGTTGTCATTTGTCTTCTGTTTCTTTCTGCCATGCGTGTGGTTAGCTCAGTTCCCAGAAATTAAACATACGAAGTTGAAGAAGCGAAACAGACTTGGTCTAAACAGTCTCATGCCGCTACAGAGACAGTCAGAATAATGCCACTGACACGGAGGACAGGAAAGGGCCTTTGTGATACCTGCAGGCTAGCGCCCTCTCTGATGAACCTCTATCTCTTGCTCAGACCTCACCATGTAGTTGAGACAGTGATCACCAGCTACCAATCTGCTGACTGGTGTCTACTTGAGGTACTTAATAAAAACATGGAATCCTGGGCCACATCCTCAGGAATTCTGATTCTGTAAGTGTGCAACAGGATCCATAATTTAAAAGCTCTCCATAGGGAATTCAAACTGGCTAACAGCTTGAAGAACCTCTGGGTTAAGGCACTCAAAAGACACCAAAAACACTGATATCTGTCACTGACACCCTAACATATGGGTTTATCAAATAAATAAATGTTAACTTGGAAATAAAAAAGAATTTGAATAGAGAAGAGACAAGCTTCGACAAGAGTAAGGAACGGCACTGGGGGATGAAGAGGAGATTCTGGATGGCAGTGAGGGTACAGGAAGGAACTACAGGGACGTGGAAACAGAGGACTCGGCCACAGGGCCACATGGTTGCCTTCCCCCTTCTAGAGGTGCTGGGTTCACCACGCAGCTCTGGCTCCAAGGCAAACATAAACAAAGAGAAGCACTCTCCATTATGGACAAAGCACACCTCACAGCGAGTCTTTTCACTGAACATACTGAACACTTCTACATGGGTTTCTTCTTGCTACCAAAAAAAGCTTCATTTTGAAAACAAGGAAAGCCATAGTATTCGGTTTTGGTCAACCAGAAAACACAAGGCTGAGAAACCATAGGTCATGAGATGAAGTCCACACGGGGTACTTATCCATGGACAAGCTGGAGGTAATAACGCAATAAAGATCCTCCACAGATGATGGCACCATGATGACATCAACATCAACTTACCTTTCGATCTGGCCAATTGTACTTGGCAAAGATAGTATCATAGGTGTCCACTGCCCCATCAGTGATGAGCATAATGGCCTGGCTGCAGATGCTTCCTTGTCCAGTGTGGTTGAACTGTGGAAAGAAATAAGCACAAACTGAAAAACACCTCAGAGGGCTATGTGTACCCACGAGACTTTGGAATCATGAGATCTTAGGTTCAGGAAGCCTCTTAAAATGAGAGTTCATTCTGCACCACCAGAAAGAACCTACAGGATAAGCCTCCGCCCACTTATGGATCTCCATATTTACTCTGGGAAACTGAAACTAAACACAGACCACAAAAGAGATTTCTTAAAAATACACACAAGGTAGGCGTGAGATTCTAGGATAGTTAACCTCTCTTGCCTTCAAACATGGATAGTGCTTCAGAATATAAGCCCAAAGGAGTTGGCAGAGCAACCTTTTAGAAACACAATTATGGGTAACAGAATATGTGATGAGTAACATCTCTTTCAAAATCTAAATGAATTTAGTTTGAATGAGTCTAATGGATACAGATTGTATGTAATAAAATCAAGGAGGTTTTGTACACATGGAGAATAAAGTCAGGAGCATACCAATTCAGAATATACTGTAAGCACTCTTTTTAGGGTTTGTTTTAAACATGATTTGTTAGCATGTAACATTATATATTCGGAGAAGGCAATGGCACCCCACTCCAGTACTCTTGCCTGGAAAATCCCATGGAAGGAGCAGCCTGGTAGGCTGCAGTCCATGGGGTCGCTAAGAGTCAGACATGACTGAGCAACTTCACTTTGACTTTTCACTTTCATGCATTGGAGAAGGAAATGGCAATCCACTCCAGTGTTCTTGCCTGGAGAATCTCAGGGATGGCGGAGCCTGGTGGGCTGCCGTCTATGGGGTCACACAGAGTCGGACACGACTGAAGTGACTTAGCAACATTATATATTATGTATGTTAGTATGTACAGCTTGCTGAAATCCCAAGATTGTGCCCACTATGATACCAATTCTATACTTCAACTTTCAGTTTTACAGAGAATTTCAAAAGTGCCCAGCCTTTGTGAGTGGTAGCTTGGCTAACCATATGACAGCTGTCAGAGATTCGTGTCCTTCCCTTGAATCATGGGTGAAGGATCTCCTTAATGAATGCTACAAATTCAAAGCAGTGTCCTTTAAAAACCCTACAGTTACATACCAATGAGGAATACACAAAAAGATTTTAACCTTCAGTAGTGAAAACTCCCACCACTACAAACTGTGAAGTTTTTTTTTTTTTTTCATTTATTTTAAAATTATTGCTAAGTGCCCACACAGTGCTGAGGATGAAACACAGAATAATCTTTTCCCTTATGTATTTTATATTCTGTTTGATGAGATACCAAGGTAAAGGAGTAAATTATGTTTTATGTTTGATAATGACGATGCAAAGTTAAAAAAAAGGTAGGGGGATAGGAAATGCAGAGGGCTAACTTTAGAAAGTATAGTCTGGGAAGCCATTAATGAGGTGGTGACATTTGAATAATACCAGAAGGAGGTGAGCATCTGGGGCAAGGGCCTTTCAGAGAGGGCAAAGAGCATGCGCACAGGCATGAGTGACCATGTACAGGCCTGTCCTACCTACTAACCATGACTCGGGGGAAGGATAGTGGCCACCCTTGGACTCTGCTGACTGATGAACCAGAGCTACCAGGGCACTCACACTGAAGCATAATGCCCAGTCTCCATGAACTTGGATTTCTAATGTGGAGTTTGAAGTTGCAGTGACTTTAGAGAAGACTGGATGAATGGATGGATGGATGGAACGAATGGCCTCATGGTTATATTAGGACAAAGTAAAACCAACTCAAAACACAGGTGGAATACCATAGTATAGCGGAAAATGTTCAATCTTATTTCAGCACCACAAACTGGTACCTAACATAAATTCTCTTTTGAGAATATCTTTTCTAGGGACCAACTCAGTGGTCCAGTGGCTAAGACTCCACACACTCAGTGCATGGGGCCTGGGTTTGACCCTTGCTCAGAGAACTAGATCCCACGTGCCATACCTAAAAGATCCCAGATGCTGCAACTAGGACCAGGTGCACTCAAACAAAATTCTAAAATAAATGAGTAATAAATAAATACTTCAAAATAATACCCTTTTCTTCATTTATAAGATGGGAACAACATGCTTATAAGGTTGTTACAGCACAGATTATATGCCCATTATATGCTGGGCTACAAGTATGAACTTACTTAATCTCTACTAGTCTCTGAGGTACGTACTATCATTATCCCCATTTGACCAGTGAGGAACACAGGCACAGAGATTAGCTAACTTGCCCAAAATCACACAGCAACTATCTGCCATAGCTGAGATGTGAACCCAGGCAGTCCACTCCAGAATCTATTCTCAGATTCAGTGCACTCAGCCTATGGCCTCCCAGTAATGAGATGGCACTCCTCAATCTGAGAGCCCCACAGTGCTCATTTCCTCCTCCTGTTCTTCCTTGTTCTAGTCTTTTTAGCATTCCAGGGTCACAGGGCAGACACCAAGGTCCCTAACCTGAGAGTGACTGCTCCTTAAATTCGGTGCCTTTAGAATGTGGCTCACTTTAGTCCTGACCCTGGCACTCACTCCTGCAACTCTGACTGGGCAGTGTCCTTAAATTAATAAACACACAAGGCACATGATACAGTATCAATAGGTAAAAATACCCGAGAACTAAGGCCATTGGACCACAAAACTTCTCACATAACTTCTTTTCTACTGTCTTCACTGACAATAACTTACTATTCTAGAAAACTCTTGCTAAAGAAGGTGAAAATTGCAAATAACTTTAGTGCTTATTCCAGGAACTTCCTAAAAGACCTATCAACTCTTGAACAGAAAGCATCAAAGGACAATTTATACCCTGAGACTCTTTGAACCTCTGACCCCAAAATCTTCCCTTGCTGCATCCACCAATCATAAACTATAATTTAGGATTTATACGCTGTCTTAATGAAGCGTTTTCCCTCTCTTCCACCCTGAGGACCCACTTAATAGTCTCAATAAATGACTTTGCCCTTTCCACTCTGAGATGCTACTAAGATTCTATCATCATAGCGCAACAAGAAAAAACAGTCTTGCAGCCTTGTCTTATCAACAGGTTGCTCTGGAGATTTTCTGGAGAGCCTGCAATTCAACACAGCCTTCATGTCACTGGATAAACCCAGTAATGTGCCACCGAATACAAGTGATCTATTCATTTGACCACAGAGGCTGCAGAAGGGAAAAAAATCAGGACACCTCGAGACTGTTATTCATGTAACTCATTTGAAAACACCCAGGAAAAACTCTCCCAAACAAAAGGCAAGAGAGAGAGGGAAATGAAGATATCTGAATACTGCACACTGGAAGAAGGGGCTGCCCCGAGCTGTTTATTTAAATCCATTACTTTCTTCCATGGCTGAGTCCCTGGTTTTCTTCTGCAGCAATCTGCAGTTGGGAGAATTTTGAAGAATGCAATTAAATTCAAATGCTTTGATGAGTAATATCTCTTCTCTTCATATTTGTCTAGAACTTTTTTTTTATTGAATAGCGGGAGTGATGAAAGTGTTTTCCATAATAATAACAATGACAAGGGCCTGATGATGAACTACAATTAGCTCAGTGATTCATCAGTTAGCAGCAAAAATTTCAATGCATCCTGACATTTAGAGCATTTGGTTGTGATTAACAGTCTTTGAAATGTCACCGAATTTTATTTAATTGGCTAAGAAAAATTTTTAAAAGGTAATCACTGCAAAGATTGTATTCATCGCCAAAAAAGATAATTGCAGTTGTCACATGACAAGGTAGATGCTAACTACTGTAGCAAACCGGCTCTGTTTTCTTAAGAGAATCTAATGAATGCAGCAGAGATCAATAGCTAGAAGGGTCTTAGAAGTTTATTTGAATGCTCCTTTCAAAGCCATTTGTACAACAACTGCAAGCCTTTAAATCATCTGAGCAAACACTGAAACTGAAATGCAGGTAAATGCAAAACAGAATTAACTTCATTTAGTTATAGTAACTTCTGAACCATTCTAAGCCATAACCACAATTGGCATTTCAATTGTGTGTGTCTAAGAGAGAAAGAGTGTGTGTATATGTGTTTGTGCGTTCAAGAAATAGCTTTTAATTTCATACTGGCTTGCAAAAGCAGACATAATACACAGGAAGAGAATTATATCACTAAAGGTCATATTGATGAAGTGGAAAATAGCTAAAGCTTCATTTTCATGGGAGATTAACCATCTCTGTGTTTTTCAAAGTGTTTGGCTATTTAAAAGCCCCATGGCAAGAAATGGGATGGAAATGTTTCTCTCTCTGGGATAAATGTGCACTCAATATGGTGCCAACTGTCAACAAATCTCAGGCAGGGACATTTTGAAACATTTTTGTTCCTTCCATTTCTTACTTTCTGGAATTTACACTCGACCCCTCAGACTTTCTGACTGGCCAGACCTCAAAGGGCTTTTACCGATACAGGTAGATCAAGCAGGTATGTGGACGGTTTCCCTGGTTCAAAAATGCTTCTCTCACTGGGATTCAAGGGAAAAAGTCCACCATGTATTGATGATTTTCTGGTTCTTGGAGGTGTTGGAAATACTACACCCTCTTAAAGGATAAAAAAATATTATGCCTGAAGGTGTGCCTGGGGAGCTGTGAGTTCTACAAATTCTATCCTGAGGTTATAACATGACGCAGAGAGTTCCTGGGTCAATAATTTGAGTGTTGGTATAGACATATTTTAAAAGGTCTGTTCACTGCAGGACTGCTAAGGCCTCTAGTAGCAAATGAATTGTGAGTCTCCAAAAGGAGGATGACATCCCACACCTTGACCACAACACCTATGTTGGAGCCTTGAAGCAGACGGCATCCCACTGGGCATTCCAAGGGATCACTGGCTTAGGAGAGCTTTAAAACAAATCTGGTAAGTGAAAGGCTTGGGGAGAGGAAAAAGTTTCAGGGCAAGGAAAAGAAGAGAGGGGATAAAGGGAAGCAGAGACTCCTGAGGATTTGGGCAGGGAGTAGGACCAAAGCATTAAGGGTAGGAGCTGCTTCTAGAAACCTCAGGCAGCCTGGCAAAAGTTGAGGCTGCCTAATGTCTCTGTGGTCACGGTGATGGCACTTCCCACCCAACCCAGCATGACTGAGAGGGAGCTGGGCGCCACTGCCTCATGCTGAAGCCTCAACCCCTATCCAGCATGGCCGGCTTCATGACATGTGATGTACATAGCTATACAGGGCCCCACACTTGATTGAACACTCTGGTGTTCACTTTCCTAAAATTCTTATTAACTTTTGAACAAGCACCTGCATTGTCATTTTGCACTGGGCTTCACAAATTAAGTGACCAGTGTTGGGTCTATTCCCAGCCTCATTTTAAAGATGAGGAAAATAAAGGTAAAACCAAGCAGAATTTTTGCAAGGTCACACAGCACGCTCTGAGTGGGTCAGGCTTCTCAACCCAACCTGCCTGACTCCAGAAGCCACAAACTTCAACTCAAGAAGCATCTCTTAACTCTTTACTCCTTCACCACCTCTGTCAAATAGCAGGAAAACAGAAATCTGCAAGGTACATTTCCAAGCAAGGGACTCCCTCCCCCCATCTCAGAGTAGCCTCCCCCTGCACTAGACACCAGGTTTTTGAAATAAAGAAAGCCAGTTTCCCAAATGTGGCAAGTCCTTTCAATATCACCCTCTAGAAAAAGCCTGCTAAGCTGTGGAGATCAGCATCTTCAAGCCCTACGAAGGTGCCTATTCAGGGTTCAAAGTGTTAGTCACTCAACTGTGTCTGACTGCAATCCCAGGGACTGTAGCCTGCCAGGCTCCTCTCTCCACGGAATTCTCCAGGAAAGAATATTGAAGTCAATAGCCATTCCTTTCTCTAAGGGATCTTCCCTAGCCAGGGAATGAACTCAGGTCTCCTGCACTGCAGGCAGATTCTTTACTATCTGAGCTATGTCAAAAGCTACCCAAGGTTCAAAGTAGAATTTAAAGATGTAGCTTGGTCCTTGGCTCTGATCAGTCATGCTTATTAATTATTAATACATTGTTAATAGGTATGTGCTGTCCCAAACACTGAGTTGTCCATAAATGCTAATTATCTGGAGCCAGGTGAGTAGGAAGGGCCTCCGTTTTGTATAACGGAAGCTGAAATGACACCTTCCCTCCTTACTTCCTGTCCTCTGCACTGATGTACAATACTGACTCAGGTCTGAGATGTAAACAGCCTTCTATGTGCCAGCAGATATTGTTGGTTAAAAAAAGAGTATCGAATTAGGACCTATCCTTGGCTTGAGAGCCACTGTAGCTTAGTGGTAGAAGCTCAAGTTATGGAATCAGATATAACTGACCACCAAAACAAGCCACACAGTGCCAGCTGAATGCTCACCTGGAAGCGGATGGCTGGTGGCCTGCAGGGCTACCTGGAGGAGAAGCCTCTGAATGACCAGTTGCTCTCCCATAGCTGTCACCCCATTCAGGGCTTGCTTGCTCTCAGCTCCACCCCATATTTTTTCCTGAAAATCACATTTCCCAGACTGGGCAATAGTTTTGACAAGTTTTGTCTTCAGGTGAATACTGAAGGACTCAAGGGAGAGGCCAAGGTATTTCTAAGCCATTTCTCCTTTTCTCTCTGCTTTGGGGGCCTGGGCATTCTCCAGCAATGGCAGCATCGCCTCCAACGCACTAGCTTCCACAGGACAGGCCCCCCTCTAGCACTGCAGCTCCTGCTGGGCAGCCCCCTCAGTGGTTTTGTTCTTCTCTGGTCAGCCATAGTGATGAGGCTCTGATGGCAGCCCTCCCTCCTATGGTCCTTACTGACCCACAAGGGAGCTGCCTCCTGCTGGTGTTAATCCATGGATCGGTTCATTCTCTGTTTGATTTCTCAGCTTTTCCATCCCCTGTGCAACCAACTTCCTGAGTTCAACTCCTCCTGTTTGAAATACCTAGAGCAGCTTCTATTTTTCTGCTTCTTAACATCTAAATCACTACCTCCTTGGTCCAAAGCCACCATTGTGTGTCACTCAGATGATGGCCTTCCTGCTACTATCTTTGTTTATCAATGAGCGGCCAGTGGATGCTGTTGAAATCCAAGTTGGACTCTGTCATTCTCTGCTCAGACTCCGTGACTTTCCATCCCACACAGGAAGAGCCAAAGTCCTCACTGGGTCCACTGGGCTCCACATGATGCCGCTCTCTGCGACCTTACTTCCTAGCACACTCTTTCTCTCCTGCTTGCTCTTGTCATGCTGGTCTCCTTGTTGTACCATTACTATGCCCTCCCTCAGGGCCTCTGCATTTGCTATTCCTCTTGCTGAAAACTTGTTCCTTGAGATACCATTCAGGTCTGCACTCCAACATCACTTAACCAGAGAGCTCTTCCCGTAGCTAGAGAACTCTTGACCTCATTGTATAAAGGAACAAGCCCTTATCATTTTGGAACAGTAGAATTATTGTTTTCCATAAGACTACTCATTTCATAGGTCTCCCATCATTAGAACCTGGGTCAGCAAACTTCTTCTGTAAAGGGCCATATAGTAACTGTTTTAGTTTTTACATACGGTATCTATTGAAAATAACTCTGCCACTGTAGTACAAGAACAGCCCTAGACTATATGTAGTCAGGTGGGCATGGCTGTGCTCCAATAAGACATTATTTACAAAAACAAGATGGAGGCTGATGTTTCTCTTGGGACATAATTTGCAGACTTTTTCACTAGGATGTTACGCTCATTAAGGCAAATACTTAATCTGTTCTGTTCACTGGTGTACTATTCCCAGGGCCTGACATTTAAAAAGCATGCAGCCTATAGCAGTTAAATAAATAATGGAGAATCTGCATTAATAAAGACAGTCATTTATTTTCCTACTGCCCTCCCAGAGTAAAAAGGACACAGAAGTCACATGATGCTTTAGCTTGACACAACTGCATTCAAGGGGCAGAATCACCAGCCCAAAATTCCACAACGTATTTCACAAGATGTTAACAGGTGCTATTAATATTTGAAATTCTCTGTTCAGCAAAGCAGAAGAAATAGTAGGTACAGTGGGGTTTGCTTTTGCAGGACTTCCTGAAGCCTCCAGGGGGCAAGAGGAAGGCTGGGATAGGTAGCGCCTCTAACACTCCCTGAACACAGCACACAGAGAAGCCCTTCTTCCTCTGAACATTACCACAGGCAGGGATTCAGTGTGACTCACAATAAGGAATCCACTCCATGAAGAAATTGAGAGTTTCTCAGAGGAAAAGAAATCTGTGGTCAATGGTGCTCTAGTATTGAGACACTGATGGCCCCAAAGTCAATGATGGTGGCAGGTGAGCCCGCTGACCAGACTGTACCATCGACTCTGCCCAGGAGGAGGCTGGGATGGCCTCCCAAACTAGACCTGGTTCCCCAGCCTTACCCTCTTATCCCCTGCCTGGCTAACAATAATGCTGGCCCACGAAAATCCCGTCTATTCTCTTAGAAGAGAGAAAGGCAAATCAAAGAGGAACTTACATCACTGAGAATGTTGAAGGCTTCATTCAGAGCTATATCCAGCATTCCAATTCCTTTGGCAAAAAGTTTGTCCAGATGCTCCCTGAAGTGCTGAAACAACAAAGCAAAAAAATCCATTAGCATCTGTCCTGTTATATGAAATACCAACCCTGAATGAACAAGCACATGCTGAGGCAAAACCCATGATTCATTCTCAGGCCCCAATGGCCGTAATTCAGTTTTTGCCTTCCAAATTCAAAACATAAGAACTTAGTATAAAATTTACCTTCCATATGTATTTTTTTTTAAGCTTTGATTACATGTTAGGGGAAAGAAAGTTAAGATTTTGGTGAAAAGTTTATAATTTGTTGAAAATGTCTGCCTCCCTCTCCAGTTTCATCTCCTGTGACTCTCCACTCTTCCAGGGAGTGCTATGAGCTCCCTCTACCCCTCCCTTCCCCTATTTTTCCACTCAATCATTTTTTTAGACTCCATACATGCTCCCCCTCCACTGGGAGCACACTCTCCATCCATCTTCTGCCTTCCCCTTATCTACTTCTCTCTTATCTTCTCAGGGCGTGTCTGTTTAGAGGGACTCAGCCCTTCTTGCTCTAGGAAGCCTTCCCAGAACACCCACCCCTGAGAGCCTGGAGTGCTTCCTTGCAAGCCCAGGCTGCCATACCAGGCTCAGATCCACCGTGCACTTAGCACTCCAGGTGTGTAATCACCTGATTAGATTCTGTCCCCACTCAAGGCTGTGATGTTTCTAAGACAGGGCACATCTGATGGTCTTTTGTTTTCCACATTTAGCACATTTATGACACATATAATTGCTTCTCAAAAACCACCTCCAAAGAGCCAAAAGTGAAAATGAAAGTCATTCAGTCGTGTCCGACTCTTTGAGACCCCATGGAATTCTCCAGGCCAGAATACTGGAGTGGGTAACTGTTCCCTTCTCCAGGGGATCTTCCCAACCCAGGGATCAAACCCAGGTCTCCCGCATTGCAGGCAGATTCTTTACTAGCTGAGCCACCAGGGAAGCCCCCAAAGAGCCAAAGAGTGAGGCTAAAGACTGGATCACAACATGAGACCCGTGCCTATGGGAGGTAGATCCAGGCAACAAATACAGAGGGCTCCGAGGAACAGGCAGATGGGAAGGAGGCTCTTCAGGAGCAGCCCCAGGCCTTTCCACTATGTCAATTCCACAGAAGCCCAGCATCAGCTGGAAAATAAAGGGGACAAAGAAACTGACTGTGAAACCCAAACATCTCTGCTTTCCAAAAAGAGACAGGAGTGGGTCCAGGCCTATGCCCAGGTACACGGGAATGTACATGATGGTCACTGGCCCAAAGCCCATGTTCACAGCAGCACAGCGCTTGGCAACACTTTCCAACTGACCCAATCCAAAACCATTTGTTTTCTATTGAAATGAATTCTTCTGTTCCCAAAGGCATCCAACCCTTGTCTGCTGGGGAAATAGCTGGAGAAGTCACTAAAGACACTAGGAGGGAGAGGGACAAGAAGGGGGGGGGGGGCTAGGGGAAAAGGCCTGCTAGTGACTTCCTGGCCTAGGAGTGGTTTCATTTCTCCTACTGTGCCTGCGACCCAACAGCACTCCAAGTATGCCATCAGAAACCAATGGTGACGCCCACTCATAATGTGTCTGCCTTGGGACTCTGAAAGTGATCAAAGCATCACAGACACTGATCCTAGGATAGGACTTATAGTTTTAAGATGCTGTTCTGCCTGGAGCTTCTGGTCATCAGGATGGGCTGCACATTTGTTGGCAAACTGGACTGGAAAGCTTGAGTGGGATCCAGCTTTAACGTCATCCAAGCCGAACATGAATCAAGGCTGGATGTGAAGCTGGCAAATCACCCTGGAGATACACGTACCACCCACAACACCTTTTCCCTGGGCCACCCCTCCCTCACAGCAACCACACTCTGATGCTCACCGGAGCAACCTTGGTTCTGGAAGCCTGCTCAATGTTAGGTTCTGAACAAAAAAACCAGCCAACTGTGTCCACATAACAACCCTGCGAATATCCATCATTCCACTCTGCAGAGAGTAGGACTGAGGTCCAGTTTAGGTAGCTGCCCAGCCCAGGTTCTATCCAGGCCAGTTTCAGCTGCTCTAATTCTCTCCTTTCCACTACACACCCACTGCTGTTTAGCGTGTGTGTGTGTGTGTGTGTGTGTGTGTGTGTGTGTGTGTCTGTGTCTGTGTCTGTGTCGGTGTGTCTGTGTGTGTGTCTGTGTGTGTGTCTGTGTGTGTGTGTGTGGTGGGAGAGGGGGTAACCTGAATGCCAGGCACTGGCTATGAACTTGACTTAGACCTGGCCAGTGTGTCTCCAGTATGCCTGCTCTTAGTTTCTGCGCTCAACTGAGTCTACAAGTGATTATCCAGGGGCATGCTGAGGGTCAGGGAACTAGGCAAACTACACAGCCAGGAACCAAGTTTCCTGCTTCTCTATTCTTGCCGCTCTTGACTTGGCAACAGGATGCCAAACTCATGGCATAGCCTCTATGAGCACTCAGTGGATAAACCCAGAAAGTTGACTGAATCTAAGAAGCTCATGGGTCCCACGGTGGGTAGGCAAGTAGTCAGAGCAAATCAGCCTGCCTTCTCCAAGAAACTCCACCCTTGGAAACCTGACTTGTGAGTGAGTGGTGACCGCCAAGAAGACTTCGGCTTGGTAAGTGTCACCCCAACGTGGACCCAACACATCTTACAGGACACAAAGCAGGATGGCAGGCCGGTCACGCCAACTGTGCAGAGTGCGTTCTTTAACCAGACCCAGGTTCACAGCACAGGGCTGGGCTCTGCCTCGACAAGTTCGTTCTATTCATCTGATGTCATTTCTGTCAACTGCACTTAGCTGCGCTCAGTCACACAAGTTTACACAGGACGTTTTTTTATAACACAGCAATTTTTCTTTTAATCCATGTGTAGCTGCATGTCACGTGCAGAATGATGTTTTAGGCAATGGCTGCTTTTATTGTTGGACACTTAAGTGCAAAATGCAATAACATGTCATGGAATTCCCCTCCATTTGCTATTATAACAAGGTCAATTGTGATTTTGTTTCTTCCTGATAGAAGCTGAGCTCATACACGAAATAGAAAAAATATTTCTTCATGTTAAAGGTTTCTAAATGATGTCATAGATGAAGGACTCTCTCTGTTTTTTCTTCCCGGTCCTCTCTCTCACATTCAAACCCCCTTTCCTCCTACTCCACAACCTAAACAACTCAGCTTCATCATCCTGGTCAACCAGCCTCTGCATTTAACTCTCAGTCCAACCCTCCTCCAAAGTGGGGACAGGGGGTCCTGCCTTCCAGGGAACCATCTCCTGTGATGTGACTTCTACTAAGAGCTGCTCTGCCCTTTACAGTAGTCATGAGCTACATGTAGCTATTAATATTAAATTTAGTTAAAATTACCTAAAATTAAAAACTCAGTTCCTTGATCACACAAGCCACATTTCAAGTTCTCGACAGCCCAATGTGGCTAGTAGTCATTGGACTGGACTGTGAAGGTTAAATAATATCTCCATCATTGCCTAAAGTTGTGTTGGACAACACTAACCTGGAGACACAAGAGCTAGACTAGTCCTTCCTCCTTACCAAGCCATCGCCTGATGGTGAGTCAGAGGAAACTCTAAGGCCAGTGGGTATGTATGATTTCCCCTATCCAGCATCCTTTTCCCTTCTGCTGATTTTCCATCTTCCCCAACACCTCATAATTTATATGAATTGAACAGTGCTAGTATCTCTCTCCTTCCCTAGTCAAGGGTTGGGCCCCCTGATCAGCCCTGTTCAATCTGTGAATTCTATCCCATCAGCCATAGTTGGGCTTCTACTGAAACACGATAAAGAAGATTCTCTCTCCACTGAGATTACTGAAAAGTCAGGGAGGCAGGCTGGTGCTGCCAGCAGCCATGGAGCCACTGCACAGGAAGAGCTCATCTGAATAAATGTAACAGCCAAGGAAAAGAGTCCGCAATGCAAGGGGGCAAGACAGAGTCACGACAGCATGACTTGAGCCCCTAGATCCAGCCGTGCTTACTTTCCTTGGATAAGTGAGCCAACAAATTTGATTCTTTGCCTGACTAGATTTAGCCGTATTTGGGTCACTCAATTCAAAGGACCTTGATGACCATGCCCATCACATAACTGAGGCAATATATCCCCAAAGACCTCCCTGCATTACAATGACCTTTCTCATCTCATCTATGCCCCCCTTCCTCTTCTTAATCACTGTCATTTCATCGCCTGATTTACACATTGTCTGAGTGCCCATGCCAGACAAAGCCAGGCATTTCATACACAGCACACTCCTAGTGCACATGGGTGGAACATCCACTGCTTTCCCTCCCCCATGGCCTGTACTAATTTGTTGAAGATGAACTCTAGTTGTGTGCATTCCAAGGGTAGTGTCCGAAAGGGAATGAAGGGGCCTGGCTGATTGCCCTGCAGCCACCAGAACAGATTTTTTAAAATCTATTCTCAGGTATGGCTGCTTACTGTAAGATAAAAATTTTTATATTTAATGCAATCATATTATATTATACTTGTATGTTAGCAACCAGTATACAGACCCCATGGACTCTGCAAGAATAAAACTGAACTAGGATCCAAGAGACTAAGCCCTAGTTTTAGTTAGACCACTTACCAGCTCTGATATCCCAAGACAAGTAGCTTTGGTTCTCAGGCCTGTTTTGCTACCTATGAAATGGGGGTGAGAAAGCTTCTGTTTATTTGGTGAAAAAGTGAGAGCATCCGTGCCTTAGAACAGTAGGCAGGAGCCAGGTGGCTTGAAGTCCAATTTCCACAGTGCCACTCACCCTCCCTCTATAAGCCTTAGTAAGATACTTCCTTCTTAGATGCCTTCTTTTCTGACTTAATTCAAAAGGCATCAAGCTGACTTCTCACTATTATTACAGGAAAAAAGAAGACATTTGAAAGAATCATGAAGACAGAAATATGTGAGCATATTTTAATTTCATATTTGCTAAAAGAAATACTTGAAAAAAATCCTACAAAACTTTATGCCTCAAACATCTATGCCAACTTCCTGGATTGCAACTTTACAATCTAATCCACCTTGAAAAATGATGCATTTCACCTTAAAGGGCTAGGTTTTATTAAGTGGAGAGACATGTGGTTGATTTTACTGACACTGAGGCCTGAGTGTCTTCTAGGGCAAGCTACTGAAGGACAGTATTTGGCTCAAAATTAGCTGAGCCAGGAAATCGGTCCTCAACAACTGTGTGCCAGGAGGTGGCCAGTTTCCATTATTTTTCTAAATTAAAATAAACAATTTATTGGGAATGGTGACAGTTCCATTTTATTATTAAACTTCCATAAAGGAGGAGGAGGGTGGCTTTTTATCTTTGCTTCAGGCGCTCACGCAGCATATGCTGCTGTCCGGGAGAAGGCCTCCCTTCCAAAGCAATTAGTGCAGCTTAACGCCCGGGGAGATGAACCAGCACCAGCGCCGCGGCTGTCTACGCCCGGATGCCAGCAGGCACAGCGAGGCCGCTTATCTCTGTGAAACAGTCACAACATCCAGGCCAGCGGAAGGTCCTGGCGACACAACCCTCTCTCCCCACCAGCATTTGATTTAGCTGAATCAATTCTGATAACTCTGGGATAATAGCAATCATGTTTCTTCCTATGTAATTATAATGAATGTCTGAGTCCTCCCAATTAAAAGCAAGACATTAATACAAAAAGTAGACATCAGGAGACAAAACAATCCCCCATCCACGGAGTTGATGAGAGTCAGTGGTTCTGACTGGGGTTACTTGGGGGAAAGGCTAACAACTACCTATCAGTGATGCCCATCCGGGTCACTAGAGTTAAGCAGACCCGTATTTTGTGCCCATTACATCTGGACAAAGGATGCTGCAGCCACGGGAAGGCTTTCAGAAACTGCCTCACTCAGTTTCTCCAAAGGCAGCAAATGCTGGCTGGATGATAACTGTATGCTGGGAACTGGGTACTTTTCATCCATAACCTCACTCCATCTTCCTAAACACCCCTAAAAGGTACTATTAGGTTCCTATTTAACACACAGGCAAATGGAGTCTTCGAATGGTGAAATATGTGTCCAGGATGGCAGAGCAAAGTATGAGGAAGGTGGGTTTCAAAGTGCAGAGCCCCATATTTAAATCCATATTCAAACAGCCCTTCCAATGCACAGGGTGCAGCTCTCGACATCCCTGACGCTGCAGCACACACAGCCCTAGGGATCTCACACAGGCCTGGTCTCAGGGGCACAAGATGAGTACAGCCACACAGGGCCCTGTGTTCAAAGGGCCTGTGCTTGGTTCAGTACTATGCTGTCACTGCCTGGAAATTCTTAATAATCTTACTGTGGAATCCATCTTTTTTAATGAGATCCAATGGAACAAGACTGAGCAATGGATTGAGATCCAATGGATCCAATGTGAGCAAAGAAGGTATGGGAAGTGTGCAGGCCCCTGTTCCTTGCTGCCTGGGTCACACTTAGCATCTGGCAGTGCCCATGGAGTGCAAAAGTCTGATGGACAGCTACAGAGCAGGTGTTCATCAAACGTGCCTGGCTATGTTAGGCTGTTCTGTACTGTGGTCATCAGATGACAGACTAAAATTAAGAAGCTAAAGGTAAGAGTGCCCTGTAGAAGCTCTCCAGTCGTCAGCACTATCAGTAATAAGACATGGTACCACTCACCTTCTCCTAAAATAGTGATACTGCTCACATCAACATAAAATCAGCCTGAATCAAGAAGCAGTGTCCCAGTAATCATGACTGCCTCATTCTGATGTCTAACTCCTCATAGGAATTTCCAAACATGCTTTTACACATCTCAATGGTTCCATTACTATTGAGCTCCAAACCCAAACCACAGAAGCCCATTTACCAGAGACCTAGATGGCCTCCATACCTGATAGTAGGCCACAGTATGATTTCATATAAACATGGCCTCTTCATCATGATATAATTTCTCCTGGCAACAGACCCTCCTTCACCCTCATCTCTGGGATAATTCTCTCATGTTCCAGCGAAGTCTGAGAAATTCCTTGGCTGAATTTCACAACATCTTTTGGGCATATATGTCATGGATTTATGGCATGAGTGCTCAAGCCAAGGCTGGTATACAGAAAGCATCTAATAAACACTGCGGCCATCAGTATCACCTTGCCTTGTCTTGGGAATGCTCTCTCTGCTAGGCCTCAAGTGACCCCCGTGGACTACCTATTTCCTAGAAACCTTTTTCTATAATGTTAGGGGCACATTGTGCTTTAGTTCCCCTGGGGAAAGCTCCCCTGTGTCTTCTATCTCTTCACTACACGTGTTTCCCTTCTACATGCTGCAGAGAGAAGCACTTTGTACACTTCTTATGATACCACTATCTCAAAGTGAATCAGACTGTGATTAGATTTGGTGGGGAAGGCAGACTGTGAGATGGTGTTTCTCAAACGTGGAAACACAATGACCCAAGAAAGCTGGTATTAAAGAAGTAGGTCCAGATGTTTGCAATTTGGAGGAAAAAGTACAGACCTGATAGAACTGTGTCTGAGTCAGTCCCCGTTTGTCCTTAATGTTGTATATTACAAACTGAAGTGTCTGAAGGTAGCAGATGTTTAATACTAGTGCCAAATTAGAGATCAGATAGATCTCCTGGATGTGAACAATGAGTACTAATTCATACTAGGAAGTCGGCTGCACTATAACCTCATTTCAATGGCAGAAGCACTTACTGTCCCATGTTAAGATGAGGTGGATGAGCCCAGAACTGATGATTCTCTCTGACATGGAAATATCTGAAGTAAAACCGGTGCCTCCATGGAAGCTTTGCACAGTGGGACATGGCAGGGTTCAGGAGGACTCCCTGCTGATCTAATCAGTTCATCATCCTCCTGTGAGGCTCCTGAGGGAGCCAGGTCTGAGAACCTTCTAGTGACTGAGGAAAGTCACAGTCCAAATGCTACTTATACAGATGTGCCTGCTTTGTGTCTCTCCTGGCAAGATGCCATGTGTGTAAATAGGCAGGTCTCACCCTTCACATTTTTCTGGTATTTCTGAAGGTCCAAGTCCATCCTTCACAAACTTTATAAAAACCTTGATTTGACTCAGGTTAGCTTCTTGGAGGAAGAAGGCTTTCATGAGCTCCACTACATGAGAACAGATACAAGTCACAACTTCAGTTCATTCCAAACACAGTGCCAAGCTCTGGAAACTTCAGGTACAAACAGATGTATATTTATAGTTGGCATCTCCACAAGAAAAAGGAGATGTCTCATTTCATCTGTCTCACTCACGTTATGGCCCCAACACCCTTATGGTACCTAGCCAACCCAAGGCAAACACTCAAATACTTGTTGAATCAATGGACAAACTAAAATATATAAAAGGCCTTACATTCATGCAACACTTAAATACGATTTGACCCAATTTCAATTCTATGAATTTATTATAGGGAATTAATCAAGGAAATACTCAAATATTTATACAGATGCTCATCACTGTACTGTTTATAAAAACAGGGAAAAAAAGGAAACCAAACTGTATTTTCAACAGTAAAGAGGATGAAATGTTTTGTAGTCATCTGAAATATTTTAGAAGAATATTTCAGGGACTAGAAGGGTTATCACAACTTGTAATAATTTTAAAGGACATTTAAAGAAGTAACAATCTACTCTTCTTTTTTTTAAGCACAACTATCTGATATAAGGGCCTTCAGGATATATACAGCAGTACAGTTGGTTCTTTTTGTTAAGATTACATGCAACTTTAAATTTTTTCTTCCTTTTGCTTATCCATTTTCTTTATTATTTGGTATAAAAAGAAACGTTAAAAATGAAAGCATCATTAGACAGACAAAGACTTATTACTGTAAATGAATCCCCTCTTCCTAACATGTCCATATTTATAGAATTTCAAATTTTGGGATCTTAGTCTCAAAATCACCTTTCAACTTGCAGAAATACCAGGTTGCTCCACATGACAGACAAGACATGCTATCAAGTGGCCACTGGACGCCTGACTCTGGGCCTGGAGCGCTGGGGACAAGGGAAGAAGAGATGACCCCCTGCCTTGAAGGGAACCAGAAAGGCCCACACCATGACACCTCAGAGGGGCAGGCCCTTGGAAGAAAAGAAGAGAGTGGAGAGATGAGGCAGAGAAAGCCTGGAGGGCAGGAGGAATTCTTGGAAAATAAAAGAACTAAAAACAGTTGGTTGGATGCACTAAGCCGTCCTGGAGCCTCGTTTATGATAAGGCCAGTGATAGCACCTATTCCTCTTGGTGGAGCCAACAACCCACACTCTCCACCAGGGGGGATGGCAGCGCCAGCGCTGTCTCCTAGCCCAGCTCCCTAATTGATTCTGCCTGCGCTACAAAAGCAACCGACTCGCCAATTAAGGCAGAGCTGATTGAAGCTTGGCTGCATCTGTGGTTATTTCTTCTTCCCACACGTTTGTTGAGAGTGACACCCAACAGAGAGGGACCACCCACAAAAACCTTCAACTTCAGATAACGGAAATGTCTAAACAATAGCCGACACTGCACTGCTTCAACTCAGTTTGCAATCTCAGATTATGGGGCTGGTGTTTTTTTCAAAGATCCCAATGGAAGCTCCTTCTGAGGTGGTAGTAAAGAAGAGATAGCTCCTGTAGAAACAAATTTAACACTGGTTCAGAAAAAAAAAAAAAAAAGACAGAAACACTAAAACTCAACCTCAAAAATCTCTACAATAATTCAGAACTCTTTTCTCCTTATTATTGTGTGAATGTTCTTTGCAAGTCATCTTATAAAGAGATAAAAAAGAGGAAATATTCATTTTCAGAACTAAATAATTTGAGACCAATTCCAGGGACTGGCTTTGCACAAGAATGCATGTTTGGAAGGGCCAGATTTAATGATCTGATGACACCATCCTGAAATTCTTACATTTTGGACAAGTGGCCCCTCATTTTCATTTTGCACTAGGCCCTGCAGATGATTTAGCCAATCCTGATGGCAGCTGTGGCTTGGGGCAGACACAGGGACAGGAACTTGGCACTGTATTGGAAGACTGTCTCCGCTCACAGACTTGTCTCTACATAAATGTCTACTCATGTTCATCAATGCCTGGTTTTACTTCCCAGTGTCCTAAAAGGATAAAACAAGAATATAGCATTTTATCCTTAACTTAGAACTATACATGGAGTCCTTCACAACTATTAGTTTAATACGCTAGGTATTAAAATCATCTGGTGTCAGATATCAGGAAAAAATGAAGAGATTCAGAAGGTATCTTATAACCATGAAAATATTTAATATTTTAACTCTAAAAATAACTCAAATATTGAAGTCAGGCTCCCAAGGTTTAGAATGGAAACAGTAATGGGAGATCAGAAGATCCATGCTTAAGAAGCTTCCTCATTCAAACAAATCCAAGAATACCTAATTTCTGTGGGGTGACTCAAGCAAAAGTTTTGGGGTTGTACTAGACCCCAGTGATGTCTAAATAATATGTTCATGAACAGACTGCAACAGAAGTACCAGCAACTTGTTAAAAACATCCTGTGGCTCCAGGCTGACAAATTCTAATCCAGTAGATCTCCAGTGGGCTCAGGAATCTACACAGTTTAATATTGTTCTTGGTATTCTTATGCCTAGCTGCCAAGTTTTAATCATTCACCACCCCGATGACAAGAATGGGAATTTCCAAATTATGTATGTTGAAATGCTTTTAGCCAAACGTGACCAGTCTCATCCAACATGATGTGTCCATGATAAAAATGTGAGTGATTGGTTTTGGTCAGCTACTCTGGATCACACAAATCCAAGTCCAAGACCTCAGGCACATGATCTGGGCATCATCAAAAAATAATAGATAGATAAACATTTTATTATCAAGGAAACTGAGTCCCAAGTGAAGAAACCTCTGGGCAAGGAGGTCTAGAGCAGCATCCAGGGAGCAGAATGACAGGGAGGGCTCCAGACTTTGTGTCAGAGCTGCACTCAGTGAACTGCCCCTTCTTAAGACCTGCAGCTTCCACACACGGCTCATTAGATGCACACACGGTGAAGCCAGGGTATGGAAGGCTTATGCAGCTGGCAAGGAAGGAAAGCCAAAAACAAGTACAGCAGGAGGCTCCATTTATGAGTTAGCTCCCTTGGTGCCTCACAGCACATCCCATTATGTTGGGTACTCGGCAGTCTGTAGTCCCTAAAACCAAACCAGTCCTTGAGAAAAAGCCAGGCATGCAGCTTTCTGACTTCCCTAGTGGAATTATCATGAGATAGCAGTTTCAACCAAGGCACACTGATTTGCGCTAGATACTCCCCTCCAAGACCCAGCGAGCTGCTAAATGAGGTCAATCCAGCTCAATCCAGTAAGAGTTTACAGCAAATACTCTAGAAATCTGCTAGACTTAAAGCAAATCTTTTTAAGTATTACAGATGGAAGAACATCTTCTCTCTCTAAAGATAAGAGGCAGCTACAGAAGCAAAAACACCTTCCACTTTGTGCACTGAATGCCTTTAATGGAGAGGAGTGCTCTCGAATTAGCAACAGGGCACACACAATGTGTGAAGCCAGCTCAGGAGGCTTAGGCTGGAGGGAGTAAGGCTGCAGAAGCTTCCTGCTGTTAGTTGTTGAGTCCTCTAACCAAGTGTGCCATTGTACCTCCCCCCACACACACCCAGGGAAGGGACAGGCTGCATCAGACAATGATTGACGATGCAGAACTGAAGTCAGATAACAGCTCCTTCCAGAGAAATGCCTTCAGCGCCGATCTGATTCCAAAGTGTTTCGGGCAACTAACTGGCTGCAAACTCAAGGGTTGCACACAGCCTGTGCCAGCTGGCTTTTACCGCCAGGGCCTTGGCAGGCAGAGTGGAGGCTCTGGGCCTGGCATCTGGATGGTCCTCCCCAGGCTCAGTGGCGGCAGCTGAGGCAGAGACCCTGGCAGCTCCCTAGTGTCCGCAGGCTCTACCCATGTGGCCAGAGTGCTAGTTAATACTTGGATGGCCTGACATCCATACACAGACTAAAGCAACATCACAAAGTGAAGTCACACGGCTTTAAGACTTTCAGGGGTTTCTCATAGGCCATTTTAACCAAATCTGGCGAGAGGTTTAATCCCTCAGAAATAATCTAAACTAGAGAGCTGACTGAAGGCCCATGTTTCACATTGCTGGGGTAATCTGCATATGAAAGCCCATTGTTCTGACTGCCAGATTGTTTTTGTTTTTTTCTTATTAATTAGTTACTGTATTTGCATCTAGGTTCTTGTACAGTTAATTTATACAATTAATAGTGATTAAATGAATCAGCCGCATGACCTACTGGGAGCAAACAGGCTAATGGGGTACACCTAATGTTGCGGCCCTACTAACAAGCACTGTCCATAATAAATAAGTGAAATGCTGAACTATCAGACCATTTTTTGCCTACAAAAATAGTAATTTAATAAGGTTGCTCATAATAGCCTTTTATTCTGATCAAGTTGCTCTGGATTCATTTTGTCCAAAGTAAGAGACTGCAGGATGAGACTTCCTGTCCCAGAATCAGTGATGATCCAGGGGAAGGAGAGAGAAGATGAGGCTCTGGAAATTAAGGAGTCATAACTGATGTGTTGATGTGTGAGGGAGGCATGGCTGGGTTCCCATCACCCTGACATTCACAATGTTCTAGTAGGTTACAGCAGAATAGCTAAGGTGGCTGCACTTGCCACTCAAAAAGGCAGGATTTTACCATGTGCTGTAGGACCTTATGCCATTTGTACTTTCTTTCCTATTTTCACATCAGCGACACTTGCCATAAAAATAACTTAGGTTGCTCTATTTACGATGATGGCCCAGCCCATATGTCTGCCTCCAAGTGCTGACCTGTTTCTGTGCCACTTTGCAAGGTACAATTCCCATGACTGTTGACTAAATATTTGTGAAATCATGGACAGCACATTCTAGCTTAACCATTTGAGTGTTCCCATTAAAAATGTCAAAAGGTGGATAAGCTTGGTGGTATGTGTGAACATGAGAATTTCACGCAGAAGGGCTGGTCGCTCTGGGAGAGATGCTCTGGGAAGTGGCTTGTTCTGAGAACCGCAGTTTATTTTTTATATACTCTATCTTTCTATATGTTAAAATGTGGGGTAGAGAAACTTAACAAATCATTAATAATCATTATTAAGTAAATAATCAATTACTCAAATTTGTTAAGATGCTGGCCCTGCAAAACACTCTAATGCTGTTCTCCCATTAAACCTTGCCAGAATCCTCTGTGATTGTACAAGAAGGAAGGGGACAGAGGAAGCTCACCTGTGTGACAGAGGTGAGGTGGCACACACCGCCAGGTCGCTGCTCACTGTGGCCAGACTGAAAGCCACATTAATTTGGTTCTTAACAATTAGGCATTTTTACCTCTAATACTACTTCTCTCTCCAAAATAGAGACTATTGAACTTCAATTCACCCCAACAACTCAACACTGTCATGCTAAACAGTAACTCTGGTAGATATAAGCATACTGCTCTAACTTTTATCAAAATCCTCGACACTCCAAGCTGTTGCTTATATACTCTCAGCTGTTTTCATCGAAACCAGCTTTAGCCTTTTTTCCTTGCAAAATCAGGCTATCAGTTTCCATTTTCCAGCTGTCAGTTTGCCTACCCCTAGCAATCCATTCTGAAGATCAGTCCTGGGATTTCTTTGGAAGGAATGATGCTAAAGCTGAAACTCCAGTACTTTGGCCACCTCATGCGAAGAGTTGACTCATTGGAAAAGACCCTGATGCTGGGAGGGATTGGGGGCTGGAGGAGAAGGGGACGACAGAGGATGAGATGGCTGGATGGCATCACTGACTCGATAGACGTGAGTCTGAGTGAACTCCGGGAGCTGGTGATAGGGAGGCCTGGCGTGCTGCGATTCATGGGGTCACAAAGAGTCGGACACGACTGAGCGACTGAACTGAACTGAATTGATTGAGCTTTTTCTTTTACTCTCAAGACCTAAGACTATAGCAGGATGAGAAAATGAATACTCCTTTCTCCATTCATCCACCTGTTTAGTCAGTAGTATCTGAGCACTTGGCCAAGGGCTCCTTCTAAGAGATTCAGCAGTGGTCAAACACAGAGCATGAGTGCCCACAGAGTGGTCTTTCAGGTAGTGAGTAACAGACAAATGAACAAGCAAATAAAAAGAAAGGAACATCTGTCACAAGGGCTCACATGAGTCAGAGTAAGGTCACGTGGAGGAGGGGTCAGAGAAGGTGACCTCTGGACTAAGATCTAACCAGAAATGAACGCTTCTTCTTCTAGGAGGAGGAGCTGGTGCTGAGGCCCTGCTGAGGTGGTAATGGGCATGCTGTAGAGTGTGATGACAAAGAAACCTACCCCATGCCCTGAGTGGAGGAAGAAAGAGCGCATGGTGGTCAGCAGGCATTGCACTCACTATAAAGGAGGTTAGGTTTCATTTTAGGTGGAACAGGAAGTCTTGGAAGGGCTTTGATCAGGAGGCTGACTTGATCTGAAGAATCAAGTGCTTCCTCCATTCAGTGCTCTTTATGGATGGCCTGGCCCTACGCTGGATGCAATAGAAACAGTGGCGAACACAACATCATCAAGACTCTGGCCACTGGGAAGGGAAGAGAGAAGCCAGATCACCACATGGCCTCACAGGGAAACCCCAAAGGGCACTGTTATTTTATCTGAGGCCAGAGGGTGAAAATGTTAACTGGGCACAAGAGATGCGGGAGAACACGAAGGAAAAAGTATCTGTATGTTCCAGACGGAAAACAGAACATACGTAAGGTTTTAGAGGGTTCACACTGACTTCCAGGCTATAGAGATTTTAATATGACTAGAAAAGGAAAGAAAGAGGGAAGTAAGGGGGAGGGAGAGAAAGAGATGATGGAAATGTAAACATCATAATAGCAAGAGAAGAAAATGGATAGATAAATGAGAGGCATAGGATGGAAGACAATAAGGAGGGGACCAATAGTTCAGCAAGTTCTAGAGATCTATTCAACATCATGCTTGTAGTTCACCTACCTATAGACTAGACCACGGTCAGTCTTTTGTGGTAAAATACGTAAACCTACCTTATTCTTGTTTAGAGCTGCACTGTGTTAAGTTACACTAGATCTAAAAAATCTTTGCTTTCATTTAAACTATTTTGAAATGTTCTCTGGATTTTTAATGTACTATGACATTTTTTAAAGCAATGCAATTCTTACTACCTTTTCTTAACTCTAAATTGAGTAAAACTGGCTTAGTGTGTGTTTACTCTGCCATTTTCTTTCCCTCGGTGTTTGGGCAGCAGGGTTACTTTGTACTTAGAGTTCATAACATACCCCTCACTCCCATAACATTGGCACATTTGTACAATGGACACCCACTTGTTCACTGGATGCCCATCAAGCCATGAGAAGTGGGAAGTTTCAGAATCCAGGATACTTCTTTTGACAAAGTTCAGGCTGGCAGAAACAATACTAGGGAAAATTCAGCAACTCTGATGTTTATTTTTGTTAATTCACATAAGTTCAGTGTCTCCTGATCCCACGGGAAAAGATCAAAACTGGAAAAAGATGAGAGTGACATGGGTTTCTAAGATAGTTGATTTAGAAATAAATAGAAATGCATCTTAAACAGAGCCATGAAATTCAGTGGATTTTAGAACGTCTTCATTATAAAACCAGAGAAAAACCATATCACTAATCTTCCTTCCCATCCCAGAGAGAGACCATAGGAGGCTCATTTTAAGGTCTGATGAATGCTTCAGAAGGCCTGAAGTAAATCAGGACAAGAATTTACTCATTTGAATGTTATATTTAAACTCCAGGCTCACCCAATTTGTCATGGTTTCTCTTTCCTTAAAGAAAAAATATTTCAGTTATTTGGTACATAAAGCAGCAAAAGAAAATTCTCTCTAGACAGTAAACAATGCCTTTAAAAGACAAAAGCTTAATAGAACCTCAAGATCACTTGTTCAGGAATGATGTGTCATGGGCCGTGTCAAGCAAAATCACAGGAAATCTGTGAAACAGGACTATTTAGTCTGTCCAAGGCCAGTGTTTTTGCTCTAACATTTTCTTTTATTTCATGACATCAAGATGCTCTCATTCTTCTTTTAAATTTCGAAAGTGAATTTTATCAAATACTGCTTTAATTAAAATTATCCAGTTTTGAAATCTTTAGGAGGTCATCTAAATATTTGGAAACCAGAGTTAGCTGCTATTGGACTAAAGGCACATAACATAATAATCCCAGGTGTCACCTTGCAGAAGCCCTTTCATTAACCGCAAGTAGCATTTCAGTGGCCATCAGGGAAATAGTTAAAAGATGACAAAGTAAGAAAGAATCTGTTGTTTCACTGTCATGAGAACTTCTCAGGAGGTAAATGGAGTTTTTGAGTGATGAATGAAATACTCCAAAGGATTTGACACGTTTTAGTCAGAATCACTGAACTGACAGGATGGAAGGCTAGCATCAATGTGTATGCACAATGCCAGTTATACACAGTTTTTACAGGCCATAATCCCAATCCCTGTTTTAAAAAGAACAAGAGAAAATGGCATCAGAGTTGCCATTCAGGGGACTGGACTGAACTAGACAGAGTAGTAAGGAATGTCAACCCTGGAATCAGATCATTTCATTCACAATCAAGTTCAGAATGTTCTGATTCTATTTAAATGTGATTCATTTCATGCTTTTGTTTTCAACGTTTTGTGGACCTTCTATCGAAATGAAAGAAAAATTACTCAATGAGAATCCTTTCCCAGGTAGCTTATCTATTCATTCATTCATTCATTAATACTTCTACTGAGCATCAACCTCATTCATAGGTACTGGCCTAGTTGCCCAGTCTTTTCATTCTGGAAAATCAGGTAGATCTGTCCAACACAGGCCTGCTTCCTTCCCACAGCTGTAGCCACCCAGACTAGGCTGCTGGTCGGGCTGTGCCACCCACTGGAGATGCGATTATGGATCCAGAATGGGCACCTGATCTTGCAGAATCAAAGTCTACAGAAGACACACAGGGGGTGCACTGGGGACAGTGGGGATGACCCTTCCTTCCTTTTCAAGACTGTTTATTATTTTAGGGCCCTTCTGTGCAAACTTTAGAATCTCCTTGTCTATATCTACAAAAACCTTGCTGGAACTGCACTAAACCACAGAACATCTGAGCTTCCCTTGTGGCTCAAAGAAGGTAAAGAATCTGCCTGCAATGAGGGAGACCTTGGTTTGATCCCTGGGTTTGGAAGATCCCCTGGAGAAGGGAAAGGATACACACACCAGTATTCTGGCCTGGAGAATTTTGTGGACTGTATAGTCCATGGGGTCGCAAAGAGTCAGACACAATTGAGTGACTTTCACAAAACTTTTACTGACCAAGTTCACCATCGTAAGTGGGTCCAGTTTGTAGCATCACAAAACAGTTAGATTACTAATATCAAAGATCACTTATCGCAGATCACCATAACTGTTGTAAAAACAGTGCCAACACTTTCTTGATGCAGGGTTGCTAAAACCACAATATTATTACAAAATGCAACAAATTGAAGCAAAATAAAATGAGGTATACCTGTAATTGATTTCTGTTGTTGTTGTTGTTTAGACACTCAGTTGTGTCCGACTCTTTTGTGACCCCATGGACTGTAGCCCGCTGGGCTCCTCTGTCCATGAGACTTCCCAGGTAAGAATTTGGAGTGGGTTGCCATTTCCTTCTACAGGGGATTGTCCCATCCCAGAGATCAAACCTGGGTCTCCTGGCAGAATATTTTTGCTCTTTATTATTTCTTTCCTTCTGTTTGCTTTAGGTTTATTTTGCTCTCCTTTTTCTAGTTACTTTTGGTAAAAGTTAAATTATTATTGTGAGGCATTCCTCTTTAATGTAAGAATTCAGTGCTATAAATTTCCCTCTGGATGCTGTTATAGCTTTGTCCCACACATTTTGATACATTGTCTTTTCATTTTCATTCAGCTTTATATTTGTAAAATCACCTCCAAGATGTTCTTGGTGACACATGAATTATTTAGCAGTATATTATTTGATTTAGAAATGTTTATAGAGATTTTTCTAATGTCTTTATGCTAATGATTTCTAATTTGATTCCATTATAATCATAAAAAAATACTCTGCATCATTTTAACTCTTTTACACTTGCTGAGCTTTGTATTATGACCCAAGGTCTATCATTTCTTTTACTTTTTTGGCTGTGTGGCATGTGGGATCCTAGTTCCCCAACCAGGGATTGAACCTGGGCCCCCAGCAGTGGAAGCACAGTCTTTCACCTTTTGAGTTTGGCCATGCCCCATGGCATGTAAGATCTAGTTCCCTGACAGGGGTTGAACCCACACTCCCTGCATTGGAAGCATGGAGTCTTAACCCCTGAATTGCCAGGAAAGTCCCAGAAGTCCAGAGTCTTAACTGCTGGCAGTGCGTTCTAAGTCACTTCAGTCGCGTCTGACTCTGCTACCCTATGGGCTGCAGCCCGCCAAGGTCCTCTGTCCATAGGATTCTCCAGGCAAGAATACTGGAGTAGGTTGCCATTTCCTTCTACAAAGGATAAATGGACCACGAGGGAATTCTCAGGATCTCTTTTATCCTGGCTAATGTTCAATGTATATTTGAAAGAATATATACCGGACTGTTGTTGGGTAAAGGATGCAATGAATGGTAGCTAGATCTTATAGACTGATGGTGTTGCTCAGCTCCTCCATAGCCCTGCTGATTTTCGGTTTAACAGTCTAGCAATTCACAAATGTGAAGTGTACAAGTCCCCAATTATAACTGTAAGTTTTTCTATTTCTACTCTCAACTCTTAATTTTTGCTTCATGTGTTTTGAAACTCCATAGTTTGGTCCAAACATACTTAAAATTATTCTTTCTTCCTGGGGATTGACACTTATTATATACTGCCCCTCTTTGTCTCTAGTATTTTTCTTTGCTCTGAAGATGAGTTTACTTGATATTAATATGCTGCTAAGTCGCTTCAGTCATGTCTGACTCTGTGCAACCCCAGAGACGGCAACCCACCAGGCTCCCCCATCCTTGGGATTCTCCAGGCAAGAACACTGGAGTGGGTTGCCATTTCCTTCTCCAATGCATCAAAGTGAAAAGTGAAAGTGAAGTTGCTCAGTCGTGTCGACTCTTAGCAACCCCATGAACTGCAGCCTACCAGGCTCCTCTGTCCATGGGATTTTCCAGGCAAGAGTACTGGAGTGGGGTGCCATTGCCTTCTCTGGATATTAATATAACCACTTATATTTCTTTTAAAGCTTGCATAGTGTATCTTTTCCCATCATTTTACTTATAACATACGTTTGTCACTGTATTAGAAGCAAATTTCTTGTAGTAAGCATATGGTTGGCTCATATTTTTTCAGATCTACTTGGCCAATCTCTATCTTTTAATTGGTGTGCCTAGACCATTCATGTTTAAAATAACTAGTGATATGTTAGAGATTGTCTTCCTTTTTATCTTTTTTACCTGCTCATTTTCTCTTAATTTCTCATCTCTAATTTTCTTTTCTTACATTTTTCTGAGCTGCTTTTTTTAAGAAAAATAACTAATTAGCATTTTGAGATGTAAATATAAACCTTTTGATTTTCCTAAAAGAAGCAGCTCATTTTTGCAATACAAAATACAACATAACAATATTTGTGCAAGGCATATGTTAAGATTAGAACACCATCTTCTGAATTTCACCGAAGCATGAGAAACTTGACAGGTCAATATTCATATCCGGTTTCTTGCCCCCTGAAAATGCAATTTATTTATTTATTAATTTTTAATTACTTTTTAAGTATTGCTCATTTTATTGTTTTCACAATGGTTGCTCTAGGTACTATAATATAAATATGCAATTTATCATATTCTATTGATATCAGCATTTACTACTTACAGTGAAATATACAACTCTTATTTCTAATTAGGCTCCTTTACCTTCCACACTTTCAAATATAACTGTCTTAAGTATTTCCTCAACAGATATTGGGCACCACATCAGATGAAGCTATAGTTCTTGTTTCAACTATCAAATATGATTTGAGAATCTTGGAAGGCGTGGAGAAAGGGAACCCTCTTACACTGTTCGTGGGAATGTAAACTGGTGCAGCCACTATAAACAACAGTATGGAGGTGTCTCAAAAACTAAAAACTGAGTTGCCATACGATCCTGCAATCCTACCCCTGGACATATACCCAGTTAAAAGTATAATTTGAAGAGATACATGCACCCCTATGTCCGTAGCGAGACTGTTTACAACAGCCAAGACAGGGAAACAACTTAAATGTCCATTGACAGAGGAATGGATGAAGAAGATGTGATACACACACACAAAACTGTTACTCGCCATTAAAAAGAATGAAATAATGGCATTTACAGCAACATGGATGGACCTAGAGATTATCATACTAAGCGAAGTAAGTCAGAGAGAGAAAGACAAGGGACTTTCCTGATGGTCCAGTGGTTAAGAATCTGCCCGCTGAGGCAGGGGACATAGGTTTTGATCCCTGGTCCAGGAAGATCTCACATGCCACAGGGCAACTACTGAGCCTATGTGCCTAGAGCCCGTGCTCTGCAACAAGAGAACCCACCACAGTGAGAAGCTCACACACCACAACGAAGAGTAGCCCCCTTCGCCGCAACTAGAGAAAGCAACAAAGACCCAGTGCAGCTTAAATACATACATAAAATTTAAAAAAGAAAGTCAAAGACAAATGCCATACGAAATCATTTGTGAAATCTATAATACAATACAAGTGAACTTATCTACAAAAGAACAACAGGCTTACAGACATAGAGAACAGATTTGTAGTTATCAAAGGAGAGGGGGATGGGGGAGGGAAGGATTGGGAGTGTGGGATTAGTAGATGCAAACTATTATATATATATAGGATGGATAAATAGCAAAATCCTACTGTATAGCACAGGGAACTATAATTCAAAATCTTGTGAGTAAACTATAGTGAAAAAGTTTATATATGTGTATAACTAAGTCACTTTGCTGTACAGCAGGAATTAAAACAACATTGTAAATCAACTATTGTTATTGTTGTTTAGTTGCTAAATCACATCTAACTCTTTTGTGACTCCACAGACTGTAGCCCACCAGAATCCTCTGTGTATGGGATTTCCCAGGCAAGAATACTGGCCATTTCCTTCAACAGGGGATCTTCCCAACTTAGGGATCCTGAACCCACATCTCCTGCTTGGCAGGTGGATTCTTTACCACAGAGCCACCTGGGAACTCAATAAAAAAAAATTTTTTTTTAATCTCCTGAGAATTAAGATACTATATTATTCTTACTCCTAAATTTAACCAATTCAATATTCTTTCCTTCCTGAAGCTTCAAGCTTTTTTTCTGTTATTTCCTTTCTGCCTGGAGAAATTCTCTAATAATGGCAGGTTTGCTGGCAAGAAAATTCTCAGTTTTCCTTCATCTGAACATGTCTTTATTCCTTCATTCATGAACAATTTTTTCACTGAATATAGGATACTGGTGGACGGTCCGTTTCTTTCATTATTTGAAAAATGCTATGGCAATTCCTTCCGGTCTCCCTGATTTCATATGAAAAATCTGCTGTTATTCAAATTGGTAATTTAAATAATATGTCCTTTCTCTCTGGCAGATTTCACTTTTTTCCCCTTATGTAGGATCCCTGGGTGGGGAAGATCTCCTGGAGAAGGAAATGGCAATACACTTCGGTATTCTTGCCTCAAAAATTCCATGGACAGTGGAGCCTGGTGGGCTACAGTCCACGGGGTCACAAAGAGACATGACTGAGGTGACTTGAGAGAAAAACAACTATTTCTGCTTTATTGACTATGCCAAAGCCTTTGACTGTGTGGACCACAACAAACTGTGGAAAATTCTTCAAGAGATGGGAATACCAGACCACCTAACCTGCCTCCTGAGAAATCTGTATACAGGTCAAGAAGCAACAGTTAGAACTGGACATGGAACAACAGACTGGTTCCAAATAGGGAAAGGAGCACATCAAAGCTGTATATTGTCACCCTGATTATTTAACTTCTATGTAGAGTACATCATGAGAAATGCTGAGCTGGATGAAGCACAAGCTGGAATCAAGATTGCCAGGAGAAATATCAATAACCTCAGAGATGCAGATGACACCACCCTTATGGCAGAAAGTGAAGATTTAAACAGCCTCTTGATGAAAGTGAAAGAGGAAAGTAAAAAGTTGGTTTAAAGCTCAACATTCAGAAAACTAAGATCATGGCATCTGGTCCCATCACTTCATGGCAAATAGACAGGGAAACAGTAGAAACAGTGACAAACTTTATTTTCTTGGGCTCCAAAATCACTGCAAATGGTGACTGCAGCCATGAAGTTAAAAGACACTTGCTCCTTGGAAGAAAAGTTATGACCAATCTAGACAGCTTATTAAAAAAGCAGCGACATTACTTTGCCAACAAAGGTCTGTCTAGTTAAAGCTATGGTTTTTCCAGTAGTCATGTATGGATGTGAGAGTTGGACCATAAAGAAAGCTGAGCACCGAAGAATTGATGCTTTTGAACTGTGGTGTTGGAGAAGACTCTTGAGAGTCCCTTGGACTACAAGGAGATCCAACCAGTCCATCCTAAAGGAAATCAGTCCTAAATATTCATTGGAAGGACTGATGCTGAAGCTGAAGCTCCAATACTTTGGCCACCTGATGCGAAGAACTGGTATTGTAAGTAGGTAGCAGGCAAAATGGCAACAATTGAGGAAGCAGATCTATCTCCTTATTTTTCCCCAGTACCTGTCTGTGAAAATTATACTGTTACATAATCATTTCCAAGTGTCATGAATCTCTTTAGGCTTGAAGAGCTACTTATCAAAATGTAAATAACTCTTGCGAAGGAATGGATCTTAACTATATGTTTGATATACTTTAATTAACAATTAATTAAATACACGGAAATCAGTCCTGAATAATCATTGGAAGGACTGACGCTGAAGCTGAAACTCCAATACTTTGGCCACCTGATGTGAAGAACCGACTTACTGGAAAAGATCCTGATGCTGGGAAAGACTGAAGGTGGGAGGAAAAGGAGACAACAGAGGATGAGATGGTTGGATGGCATCACGGATGCGATGGACATGAGTTTGAATAAGCTCCAGGAGTTGGTGATGGACAGGGAAGCCTGGCGTGCCACAGTCCATGGGGTCGCAAAGAGTCAGACACGACTGAGCGACTGAACTGAACTGAACTGAGGTGACTTCACACACATACATACACACACACACACACACACACACACACACTTATATTTAATTATACTGTCTTCCCATGCATTTACTTGGATTCATCCAATTTGTAATTTGCTCAGCCTCTTGAACATGCACTAATTTGGGGAAGTTTTCAGCCAATATATTTTTAAATATATATCCAGTCCCACTCTCTCATCTCCTGAGATGTTTATGACATGAACACTAGCCCTCTGCTGTCTCACGTGTCCCTTAGACTCTTGTCGTTTCATTCCAATCTATTTTCCCTCTGTTGCACAGGCTGGATAATTTCTATTGATCTGTCCTGAAGTTTACTGATTCTATCTTCTGTCATCTCCAACTGAGCTGATCCAGTGAGCTTTTTATTTTGGTGACTATATTTTTCAGTTCTATAATTTCCATTTGGCTCTTTTTTTTTTATAATTTATAATTCTTTGTTGAGACTTTTATTGTTTACATTTATTTCAAGAGAATTCCTAACTGCTTTTGAAACATTTCAATTTTTAAAGCGTTATTTTTTAAATTTAAATTTCAACATCTGATTCTTATTAATACTGGCTTCTGTTTGTGTGATTTTTGTGTGTACCTGTTTTTGGCACAGGCAGGAAACTTCTGGAGTTCTCTATTTGGGATACATGGGAATCAATAAGAAACCCAGGGAACTTGCCTTCATGTCTTTAAGACTGGGCAGTTCACTTTTTCCTACCTTGCATATCTTCCTATACTCATTGGTGGTGTTATATCCACAGTTTTTCAGTTGTAAGGGGAGCAATCTGATTAAAATATGGCTACTCTATACTGGCAGAATCAAAAGTCTGTTTTTAATTTTAATAAAAACTGCTTCAAATGTCAACATTCAAAAGTTCAAAGGCAATTTTAAATGAAGTTCTTTTCTCACATTCTCTAATAATTTTTTCATTCATAAGACTTCATATCTCCAAATATCACACTGCCTGTGTACATCTAGGAATCCACCTGAAGGAAGCATTTTAAGCATCTTTTCTATTTATTGTTGCAAGCACCATCACTGGACACCTTCTTAAGACTCTGGAAGATATTCCAATGCTACAAAATTGGTAAGCAGGTGAACTCTAGACCCAGGCAATGGCCAACAAAAGAGAAAGTCCCTAGAGAAATTTGGCTGTAAGTTTATTTTTTCCTACCTTACCCTAAAAAATAACCAAAAACAAACAGTCCCTGGATACACTTGTCCTTTGAACTACAAGGTACTTGCTTCTCTTTCCTAAAAGCTTAATATAGTGTGCTTCTCCCTCAGACTGGAGGTTGGATATTAGCTCTGGTATAACTTCTCCTCTCACTCAGTGTTCCAGTTGTAATGAATTTCTCCCAATCCTCTAGGCTCACTCCCTCAGAGATGCCCACACTTCTACTCCCTGCATCTAGCATAGCACCCATGGCACTCCCTCCCCATCTGGGCCAGCGGGTCTCCCCAGCACATGCATAGAACGTCACAGAGTGCTACTCTGCCCACTGCCTAAGCCATACCTACTCTCTAGGGGAGGAGCATTATTTTATTGTACCCACATAGCATGTACAACAAAATAAAGTGAGTGATGGCAGTGTTGAGTCCCAGGAGGTATGATATTTTTGCAGCCACAGCTACATTTTCAACCTAAGTTGTCACCTGGCCCTGCGGAGGTAACTGGCGATGGCTGTGAGGGTGGCACTGACATATCTAAAGGTGGCCAAAGGAAAACAGATTTTCATGGAAATGTATCTTAGAAATTTTCCAGGAATGCTCCAATTGTAAAGGAAACTTTTATTCCATTAACATACCTTTATTTTGTTTCAGACAATATATTTATGGAGCAGGCAATGCTCAGAGCTAATTAAGGATACAGTCAAGAGTAACATAGTCCTTATCCTTGTAAACCTTACCTTCTAATCCAGGAAGTTACCCCAATATTTCCCAACAGTTACTTAATCACTTTTACTAAGTGCAAGAAGAGATATAGTAAGTGGGTTCAATTTTCTTTGAAATCTCATCAAGAGCTGTGTGCTTTCAATGGTGTCAATATGGGTGAAAAGGACAACACAGGCTGTGCTTAGAGCAAAAGAAAAAGAAAATCAATGCGAATGTTTCATAACCAGTGAGCATTGAAACTCAATACATTTCACTGCCATGATTTTATTCAGGTCTCTTCATAAATGTTCTACACACTTGGGTTCCAAGGCCCTCAATGAAAGGGCAGTGCATTTGATGAGTTTCTAAACACTAGGACACAATTAGTGATCACTGTGAGGGAGGTGGGTGTGCCAGGCACCTGCCCAGCAGCAGGCCTTACCTCTTTGTTTGTCCTGTCAGCTTGCACCAATGTTCCATTCAGGCAAGGTTCCACGTAGTGAAGCTCCTCATTATACTGCAAAGGGAAGAAACAGTCAAAAGTAAACAATTAAACATATGAGGGGTACACAATAATTTAAAGATAACACATACAAACAAAAAAGCAGCAAGATCACAGGCTCAATTCATTTCTGTAAGGTGACTTTCTCAATTGGTGGTCCAGAGTTTTTAAAAAACTCTGTTTAAGTGCAAAGACAGACTTCATTCATTTCTTGCTTGAGTGGGAGGCTTATAGAGCACATGTGGGTGGATGACAGTGACCGGAGTGTACACAGTTAACTGATAATCCTTCAGGGGTGACTCCAAACACGGGTTCCCGGGGTATGGCTGACAGCACGTGGTCCAGCTGAGATCTAAATAGTGTTCCAAACTCGGGTGGATATGGCTCTAGCTCCTGCCTTTGGTTTCATGGAGCCAAGGAACCCATATGAAGGTCACATATGAGTGACAACAGAAAGTTGGAAAGCAGAGATCTTGATGCTCCCCTATAGGAGGCTTTGTGGTATTAGAGCAGTACACACGTGTAGTGATGACACCACTGTCCACATAGACCAATGCCAGGAATCATTTTTGATTCCAGAATACCCAGATAATAAAGCTTTGTTTTTGTCCAAAGCTCACAACTAGGAAGAAAACATTTGACTGTTCTTTTTAATTTTTCTCATCAAGCATGGTGAGTCTGCACTGTAGCTAGACTGGGACATTTCAAAACACAAATCTAATCATGCCCTCTCTTGTCAATGCAATTCAGAGCTCCCCTTTGCTCTGCAGAGGAACATTCCTAGGGCTTGGCAGGACTCTGGACACTTGGCCCCACTACCCTTTCTGTATCTTCACCCATTAGCCCTCCCCATAAACTCAGCACTGGTCAGCCCTAATTCCCTTCCTGTCCTCTGAGATGACCCATCTTAACCTTCAGGCCTTCCACCACTGGGCCTCCTGCCTGAAGTACTCCTTTGGCATCTTCCAAATGGTGCCTATTCATCCTCTGGGCCACCTCATTCTTACTTCCTCTGGGAAGTAGCCTCTGTTGACTGATTTCATCTAAGGTGATGATATGTCCATTCCTAAAGCTTATTTCCTTTTATTTTTGAAGCATAATTATTCTTAGTCAATCACAAGTATTTGGTCCCCCTCTGTTGGATACAGAACTTCATAACATGTCTTGCAACTGGGAGTGGTCAAGTAATCCATTCCTAGCCAATAAAACACAAGAGGTAAGCTTTCTGGGCAGTTTCCATAAACTTTTGTTCTTTCCATTAAAGGAAAACTCAGACTTCTATCTCCACTGCCTTCTCTCCCTCTTGGGATGCTACTGTGGAGTGCAGCAGCTATTTTGAAACCATGAGGTTGCAAAGGTTGACAAGGTTAAAAATGGACAGCAAGGCCCAAGGAAGACGGAGCAGGAAGATAGATCCAGTGTGGGTCCTTATTGACACTGTTGAACCACGGTACCAAACTGCAGTTGCTCTCCTTGAGGCCTCTTCCATGAGATTAAGAGATGTCTATATAATGAAGCAACTTTCATTCAGTTGTTCCGTAACTTACAGCCCCAAACTTTTCAACTATATTTTCCAGGTAAATTTTAAAACGTTATCTATATTTTGCCTGAAACACATTCACAATATTGATTCTTAGTGTTATATAATCTGAGGCAGGAGTCAGAACTCTTGGGTCCAAGTCCTGACTCAGTCATACACTAACTGTGTGGCCTTGGGGAAGTCACTAAACATCTCTGATCCCAGATTCGTATGTATAATGTGCTAATTCACCTTCTGTTAACCCTCCACAGCCCCCTGTGAAGATCCAACAAGGCAAAATACCTGAAATTGCTTTGGTATGTAAAGGCCTGTATGTGTAGGGGGCCGCAGTGGGGGCTTACAAGTAAAGAAGACCAAGCAGTTCTTGCCCTCATCAAGGAGGAACATGTGCAGTAATCAAAACCATGCTCATTGTCACTGCACAAGTCGTGGCCACAACGGAGGAATCTGCTCTTCTGAACCCCCGCCAGCTTGTTAGTGGCATCATCCAAGCTTGCAGTTAACTAATTTCCCTTGACTGCATCAGGACAAAACTATGCTGAGCAATCTGGACTGTATCACCAAAGGGAGCTGGGCTCAGCTGTCCATGTGAGGGAACAGCACACACCAGGCGGCTGTGCCAGAGAGGCCCGTGGGCTGTGCATGCTCACCATGCTACCCAGCACTCCTCCGGAGGGGGACACCAAGAGCACCCTGTGTGCAGAGCTGCTCCCAGGCTCCCAGCAGCTCTCCATTTGGAAAACTTTCCATTTCTGCATTTTAATGGATGTCCCCTATATTTCCACTTTGTGAAACAGTGATGTGAGATGGCCGAGTTGATTTACGATAAAGGTCTGGTCACCTCCACTCCTAAGATACAATGGCTTCCTTCAGTTCTCCTTCATCTCTACTTAAACAATTAGATATCAATGGTCTTACAGAAAAAGATGCAATGCACATAATCATTGCCTGCATGCACACTAAGTCGTTTCATTTGTGTCTGACTCTATGTGACCCCATGGACTGTAGCCCTCCAGGCTCCTCTGGTCATGGGATTCTCCAGGTAAGAATACTGGAGTGGTTGCTATGCCCTCCTCCAGGGGATCTTCATAACCCAGAGACTAAACCTGCATTTTCTGTGACTCTGCATTGCAGGCAGATCCTTTAACAGTGAGCCACTGAATAAGCCCACATAATCATTAGCCAGATGCAATAATGTTCAGCCATTGGCTCTGGCTCCCTCCCATGACTAGGAGTGAACTCTAGGGAGGCACTCAACTACCTCCCTCTCTCCTCAAATTTTTAGTCTTTCCTGCAAGTTTCTGGAAAATGGAAGGAGTCTCTTAGCAGGATAGGAGAGAGCCAAGGCAGCCCTAGAGATGGTCCAGCCAGCCCACTAATCAATCACATGATGAGAAGATGGACAAAGAACTTTCACTCTTTAAAGAGCTTAGAATCTGCCACACAGACTCAAGATACCAGTCGCTGTCAGTTTCCTTCTTCCTTTCGCCTACCTGGTTGGCTCTTCTCCTCTGATTGACACAAGGGTAGAGCATAGAGCTAAAGCAACTGGGGCAAACAGGGTGGGTTCAAATCCAGGCTCAGACACACACTAGCTAGGTGATCTTCGCTAAAGCATCTCTGCTCTTTAAAGTCACTGTTCATATTAGGGGAATGGGGATTGTTACCAACATCTCTCATGAACTTACTGTGAGGATGAAATGAGATGGTTCAGTGAAGAGTCAACACAGAACCCTCATGGAAGAAAGAGAAAGAAAGTGTGTGGGTGCATGAGACCAAGAAAGAAAGAAAATATATATGTGACTGTGCTGTGTGCTTCATAGAAGACTAACAGACTATACAGGAGGTGGTGAGTAGGAAACAGGAGGCGGTGAGTAGGAAAGAGGTGGGGCAACAACCATGACCTACTCTTGGAAACAGGGCTCACATGCCCCTGCCCTCCCCAGAGAGCACAGACACCGTATCTGGTGGAAAGAAGCACTGCTCCACTACGCACAGGTGACTCGAAACAGTTGAGACAGAAACCACCACATTGTGCAGCTGCATGCTGCCCACTCCTTGCCAAACTCTGAACCCTCCCAATAACCTGGGTCTTTGGCAGACAGGGAGCCAAGACAGTGCTGGTGGCCTACTGCCAAATCCCTTCATAGGAAGGTATCTGCCATGAAATCCTTTGTTCGTTTCCCTCCTGGATATTAACTAAGCATTTGCCATGTGTCACAGATATCAAACACTGGCTAAATTTGCCCATGATCATCACTGTGGGGTAATCATGGAAACACTTCCTCTTACTTTTATTAGTAAAAGAATGTGCTCAATAATATATGCTTTTCCTTTTCACAGTAAAAAGTACTTATCTGTGATGTCATAACTAAGTAAGTGTTAGTCGCTCAGTTGATGTCCGACTCTTTGTGACCCCATGGACTACAGCCTGCCAGGCTTCTTTGTCCATGGGATTCTCCAGGCAAGAATACTGGAATGGGTTGCCATTCCCTTATCCAGAGGATCTTCCTGACCCAGGAATCGAACCCAGATCTCCTACACCACAGGCAGATTCTTTACCATCTGAACTACCAGGAAAGTGCCCATGGTCCACCAAAAAAAAAAAAAAACGTGGGGGCGGGGAGGGTTGCTCAAAAGAAACCCATGTTATTCTTCACATGTCAGGCTACAACCCACTACTCTCTCTTCAGGCCAACCACCAAACTCTATACTCTGGCAGCAAGGGATACATCACTATCTGCCTTTTTTTTTCCTTTTTACCAATCTCCGGAAGTATTCCCAAATCTCTCATTTTAAGGACACAGCAAAATCCTCAACGAGAATTTTAATGATGATGAAAAAGAGGAAAGCCAAGTTTCATTCAATGAATGGCCAGAACTTTGGAGGGAAGAATCTAAAAACAAAGAATAAATGGGTTGGGTTCACCAGCTAAGATTCATGGAAGCTTTAGCACTGGTGCAGAATCATGTCACATGCTGGCTTGTGTAAATTTCAGCCCAGAGACCGGAGAGAAAAGGGCAGGTTACTGTGGGTTCTGCATGATACTGGGGATTCAAAATCCTGCTTAACGTTGGAAGCTGGAGGTGATCAATGAAAGCAACACATCTCTCAGGCCTAACAGAACAGGATGATCAGCTGCCTATAAGAGAGACTGAGGAAAGGCCTCATGAAGGAGGGAGAGACTTTAGGGAACATGTGGACACGGCACCCTTCAGCTCAGACTTCTTCCCTGTCTTCAGGGGATGTGCTAGTTCCTCTACCTGGCTGAACACACAGATTGACCTGGACCGACCCTCTCAACCCAGTACCATTCTTTTCCGCATCACCCCCACTCACCCGTTCTCTCTGCTTCCCACATTCACCCCCCTAGTCCACTACATCCAGTCACTGAACTCCTTTCAGTCAAGCCAGCCGGGTCTATACTCCCTGAGGGTGGGAGAGGATTTATTACAATTTGAAAACAGCACTTTCCTCCTCAATTGTTGGCTCTTTTTCCTGCCCTACCTCACTGCATACTCCTGGTTAATGCCTATCTGTCTTTAAGTGTTCACTTCATCATTGCTTATTCCAAGAAGCCACCACTGAGTCCTAGCTGGCTGCATGGCCCAGTTCTGTGCTCTCTCAGCCTCCACACTATCCTGCCCTTCTCTGAGACTGCTCTGTCTACACTAGACTGAGAGCACCTTCTTTCTTCCTGGTAGCGTCCATACCCAACACAAGCAAACCCCAAACCTTAAAGCTCATGTGGGAAGAAAACCTGTTTTCCTTACCTACCAAAGCAGCCCCAGTACTTAACTCACAGCACTCAATAGCATTTGCTGAATAAATAAATAACCAGAACAAAGAAATGAAAGGCAAAATTAAAGATTCCTGATGGAAAAGATTAGAAACAAAGCCTAAAGAAGAAAAAAAGTTGACACAAAGACAAAAAAATAAATAAAATAATATGATGAGAATCTCTAGCCTCTTCAAAAAACAGATGATAAAATGCAAAGGAAGTAAATCGGTACATTTTAGAGAATCCTAAGTGGCACAAAACAAAAACCAAAAAAGCACAGAGTTAAAATACTGGCATGATTATACAATGCAAGAAAGTGATGCAGAACTGCTGGAACTCTATTAAATACTTTATGGCTTTATTGGTACACTTTTGATTAAATAACCTTTAGAATGAAAATGTGTAGAGATTATGTAATGAAGCAGATGAACCCACAATATTTTCACCAACACAAGGCATCCCAGGGATCTTTTGCATTACAAAAGATTCTTGTGTAATTTGAAACACAACTGGACATAATTAGTAATACAGGACAAATGAGCACCGACAGAAAATACCATCCTTATACTTTTAATACGGAATCGATTACTTTAAAGAGCAAATCCACAGCAGGCAAAGCACTGGAGAAACAGCTCTGAAGAAAATCTGCAAATTAAAACCAGGGCACCAGAAAGTTCTGAGTTGAACTAACAAATGACGCTCTTCCCTATTCAACTCTGCACAAACACGGCCTACAGGAGGCATTTAAATTGATTTAACAATATCAGCCCAGTTAATACTGTGTTCATTTAATGCATGGCTTAGGCTTCTGTAAAATCATTTTTCAAATTTCAGCATGGAACAGAATTAGCACTCTCATTTTTATGATAATATTGTTAATTTAATGCATGGCTTGGAGTTAGACTTCAAAGTGAATCAGAAAAATATGGCTTTTCTCTTGTCAGAAACATCTCTCTTCATGCACCAGTGGTTTGACCTTAAATTTTAACTTCAACTGCACAAAATCACTCTCATATTTCAACAATTTTTCATAATTTAATCATTTAGTTCATTGATCTTAGATAGATTTTGCAATATCCTGCTCAGGAAAACTAAAACAAGTTTTAGCATTATCTTTTCATTTTTATTCTCTGGAAAGATCTAGAAAGAAATTTTCAGTATAACATGTAAGATGCAGTTAGCAATGAAGGTAATACAAACACGCAAATATGTAAAATGGCTGGAATGGGCAAGGAAAATCTTTTCCACTATTTAAATTCCCTTCTTTCCTTCTCCATTATGGCACTGAAAATCAAATGGCAAGGATGAATTAGAATTGTACAACCAAAAAGTCTATAAAGTACAAAAGCTTCCAACATTATTAAGATTGTACTTTTTACTTTCTCCCCATTCATGACATTGTACAGGAGACAGGGATCAAGACCATCCCCAAGGAAAAGAAATGCAAAAAGGCAAAATGGCTGTCTGAGGAGGCCTTACAAATAGCTATAAATATAAGAGAAGTGAAAAGCAAAGGAGAAAGGCAAGATATACCCATTTGAATGCAGAGTTCAAAAGAATACCAAGCAGAGATAAGAAAGCCTTCCTCAGTGATCAACACAAAGAAATAGAGGAAAACAGTAGAATGGGAAAGTCTAGAGATCTCTTCAAGAAAATTAGAGATACCAAGGAACACTGCATGAAAAATGGGCTCGATAAATGACAGAAATGGTATGGATCTAACAGAGGCAGAAGATATTAAGAAGAGGTGGCAAGAATACACAGAAGATCTATACAAAAATGATCTTCAAGACCCAGATAATCACGATAGTGTAACCACCAACCTAGAGCCAGACATCCTGGAATGTGAAGTCAAGTGGGCCTTAGGAAGCATCACTACGAACAAAGCTAGTGGAGGTGATGGAATTCCAGTTTAGCTATTTCAAATCCTGAAAGATGATGCTGTGAAAGTGTTGCACTCAAGATGACAGCACATTTGGAAAACTTGGCCGTGGCCACAGGACTGGAAAAGGTCAGTTTTCATTCCAATCCCAAAGAAAGGCAATGCCAAAGAATGCTCAAACTACCGCACAATTGCACTCATCTCACATGCTAGTAAAGTAATGCTCAAAATTCTCCAAGCCAGGCTTCAACAGTACGTGAACCATGAACTTCCAGATGTTCAAGCTGGATTTAGAAAAGGCAGAGGAACCAGAGAAAAAAAATTGCCAACGTCCGTTGGATCTTTGCAAAAGCAAGAGAGTTCCAGAAAAATATCTACTTCTTCTTTATTGACTATGCCAAAGCCTTTGACTGTGTGGACCACAACAAACTGTGGAAAATTCTTCAAGAGATGGGAATACCAGACCACCTAACCTGCCTCTTGAGAAATCTGTACGCAGGTCAGGAAGCAACAGTTGGAACAGGACATGGAACAACAGACTGGTTCCAAATAGGAAAAGGAGCACATCAAGGCTGTATATTGTCACCCTGCTTATTTAACTTATATGCAGAGTACATCATGAGAAATGCTGGGCTGGAAGAAGCACAAGCTGGAATCAAGCTTGCTGGGAGAAATATCAATAACCTCAGATATGCAGATGACACCACCCTTATGACAGAAAGTGAAGAGGAACTCAAAAGCCTCCTGATGAAAGTGAAAGAGGAGAGTAAAAAGTTGGCTTAAAGCTCAACATTCAGAAAATGAAGATCATGGCATCTGGTCCCATCACTTCATGGGAAATAGATGGTGAAACAGTGGAAACAGCGGCAGACTTTATTTTTGGGGGCTCCAAAATCACTGCAGATGGTGATTGCAGCCATGAAATTAAAAGACACTTGCTCCTTGGAAGGAAAGTTATGACCAACCTAGACAGCATATTAAAAAACAGAGACATTACCTTGCCAACAAAGGTCCATCTAGTCAAGGCTATGGTTTTTCCAGTAGTCATGTATGGATGTGAAAGATGGACTGTAAAGAAAGCTGAGTGCCACAGAATTGATGCTTTTGAACTGTGGTATTGGAGAAGACTCTTGAGAGTCCCTTGGACTACAAGAAGATCCAACCAGTCCATCCTAAAGGAGATCAGTCCTGGGTGTTCATTGGAAGGACTGATGCTGAAGCTGAAACTCCAATACTTTGGCCACATGATGCAAAGAGCTGACTCATTGAATAAGACCCTGATGCTGGGAAAGATTGAAGGCAGGAAGAGAAGGGCACGACAGAGGATGAGATGGTTGGATGGCGTCACCAACTCACTGAACATGAGTTTGAGTAAACTCTGGGAGTTGGTGATGGACAGGGAGGCCAAGAATAGGACACTACTGATTAACTGAACTGAACTGAAAACACTGAAATGTCTTCTCAAACATCTACCCAGCAAGCAAGAGAAAACTGACAGTGTAATGAAGGGTGAAATGATAATGTCCCCTCCCGTAAATGGAATCCAGTCAACAAGAACAATGCACTCAAGCAGATTTGCAGGGCATCCTGCTGGATTTTCAAATATCACAGCCTCCTATACTCATAACAGCCTGCATTGTGTCTTCCTCTAGACAGCCAAGTGACCACTTTAGACAGACAAAGGAAAAACATACAGCATACTCCTAGAGCAATTCTGCCACTGTAAAAATTGGAAAAGGAGACAGAGGAATAAACCACCACACAATCTGTCAAGGTAAAACTGGTGAAACACATTTAGGGTTGGAAGAGGTGATTTAAGAACATGCAAATGAAGACTTGCCAATTACAAATCTAATGTTAGGACCCTCAAAATACTGTTGTTATGGACTGAATGTTTGTGTCCTCCACTTAATTCATATGTTGAAACCCTTAATCCACAGTGTGATGGTATTTGAAGATGGGACTGGTGGGACATATTATTATGGCCATATATAATATATAATTACAGTTAGATGAGGTCAGGAAGGTAGGACTCTTGTGATGGGACTGTGCCCTGATAAGAGGAGACATGAGAGAGCTTGCCCTCTTTCTCTTTCTTTCTGCACAAGCATAGGCAGAAAAGCCCATATGTGCAGACCAGAAAGAGGCTATATGCAAGCAAGGAAGAGAATTTTCATCAGAAACTAAGTCCTGCCAGACCTTGATTTTAAACTTTCTAGCCTCTGTAACTAGGAGAAAATAAATTAATGTTGTTTAAGCCACTCAATATTTGGTATTTAGTTATGTCAGATGGAGCTGACAACACAGTTTCTAAAGTATGTAAATATTATAACCTACTTAGTGGACATTCTGATAATTCCTAATTCTGTGCAGACTCTCCTTCAGTGTAGCAATTTAACTTTCAGAGTTTATTCAACAGACACATACCCAGTCTTACAAAAATATCTGCACGAGTCCATGGATTGTAGCACTCTTATGTAGAAAAGAGGTTAGTAACTGTATAGTGTCCAACAAAGGGGGACTGGTTAAAAAATTAAGGCAAACTCTAGAGGATGGGATTCTCTGTTCTACAGATACACTTGATACAATATGAGGATAGAAGCAAGTTGCTGAATATTCTATAAAATAGGATTTGATTTTTATGGGAAAAATATGTGTTTATATATATAGAAAAATTTGGAAGAATATGTGCCAAAGGAAAGGGAATGGGAACATTACAGAGTTTTTTAAAATTTTTATCTATGTTGCCTACATTAAAAGCAATCAGTACGTTAAGAGTTACTACTAATTAGTGGTTCTTTTTAGGACCTCAGGCTTTTAAAATAAATTTGAACATATCTGCTCCATCCCCTTATCCATTAAGGGAACAGAGTTCATGATTTTACTATAGAGTCTTCAAATAAAAAAAGTTCAGAGAATCCTTATAGATGTCAAAATAATTATGTAAATAGTCTTGAAGCTGATCATTTATGTTGAAAACTAATAAATAGATGTACAGTGAGGATTAATGGGCCCTCTAATGGGTTTCTTTATATAAGCAACCAATTTGGGGTAAAAAAATAAATATTTTCTTTAACTGTTCTATAATAACTGACATGTCTACTTTTAACTATCTTAATCACCCTCGCTTCATTATTGAGTTGACACTGTTTGTATATCTTAATGATCTTACAGAGATTATTTCAATCGATTGGTTTTGTTAACAGAACAATAAATCCTGACTGATAAAGGATTCACAATGTAATTAGTTAGCTCTTCTTATTATGCAAATTTCTGATACTTCTGTAATGAGTAATTAAAGATTAATAAGAAAGATAGTCTCAAATTAGCTGCTTCTTATCTGTAAATGCTTCAGGATGTGTGAGGATCAGGCCACGTCTGCATATTCACAATGAGACTGGTAACCAAAGTAACTTTTCTTGATTTGGAACCCCAAAGTTCCATCTAAAAAATCTTCAAAGAGCTATGCCTGAGGCCATACAGTTTCACAGTAAGATGGCTGAGTGGTTCAACGACATTGCCTTCATTTCTGCCCAGGAAAGAGGATGTGGGGAACCTGGACAGTTTTTAAGTCCTCACTGTGTCATCTCCTCATACCTCTGTCTCCATGTCAAGCAATACAGAACTGGGGTGAAGATCCAATAACATCATCTACATGGGGACACTTAGCAGTGGTACTCCATGGAAAGAAAATGCTGATATAACTCATTAAACAAGGATTCAAACTACTATTTGCCAGGTACTGTCCTAGGCACTAGGGACAGTTCAATGAATAAATAAGACTAACCTCTGGTCCCACGGAATTTATTATTCTCTTTCTTTTCCTTTTGCTTTTTAGGGTTTTTTAAAATCTGAAGCTATTAAATCATGGTGCCCTGTTGTTGTGCCTTTCTGCTCCAAGCCTCATCAGAAGCAGGCAGGACACTAATCAAGCAATCCCTTCTACAAGCCCAGAGTCACTTCAACACCTGGGCCCTCTGGCCAGCAAATAAAAGTGGATGTCATGCCCATGCAGAAGACTGCCCAGAAATAGGGTTCCACGATGACACACTCTGCTCAGGGGCCCAGAGAAGCCATACAGACATAGCAATAGTACTCTTGGGAGAGTGTCCTCGCCGCTCACTCTTCATATAGCAGCCCTTCTTTAACACCCTACCACTGGCTTCCTGTGCACCAGTTCAGGTTATGTTGGCAGGGACCCTGTGGACAATGAGACTGCACCTGCCCCAGCTACAGGCTGAGGTGCAGACTCAAGTGGTTCATCCCAAGACATGCCACTGTGTGTGGCAAAATTAGGATTCAAAACTAAGTCCCAACTCTGAAGCCAAGCTCTGTCCCCCTCACCACACTGCCTCCACCGCCTGCTGCATCCACTCCGTGTCCCAGAGAGAGGTGATTCAGCAAAGCACAGGTAACCAGCACACAGGAGCACCTAGCTAAGTATTCAAGTAAAAGAACCAGGCTCATGTGGCTATCATCTTTGGAAAAGAGTTGGAGGGAAATAGGGGAAATTTGACCCTTAAAAAGACTCATACCAGAGAACTGAGGAGAAGAGGAAAAAGAACTGGAGATGGACTCCTGAATCAGTGCTCCTGCCCAGCCAGCATGTTCCTAACTGGGCTTGTTTCCCAGATTCCTCACTTTTCAGCTCTGTGACCTCTACCAAGATACAGACACACTCTCAATCCCTGCAATTTCACCTGAGAAAATGTCAGAACTACCCCCTACTTCTACAGCCCCTGTGAGGAATGAGGATAATGCAAATATGAAATGTAAGCAAATGGCACACAGTAGGCACTTAATAAGTACCGTTTTTGTTTCTGAAGCTAAGATGGAGTACTCTCTGAGCCTTACCCTGCTCTCTGCATTTTCAATATCTTATCATCATGATTACTATCATTGTCATCACACAAACCTAGCTTAAAATTAATTTCCACATAAGAAAATCTAGTAGTTTAAAGAAAATCTCACTAAGCCTAATTCCCCAAGGTTCTAAAAGGTTTGGTTCCCAAATCCAGTGCTACTCTTCCAGATGACAAAGCCTGAGTGCCAGGTGAGAAAAAATGTGCCCAGCTGCTTTTCCAGACCCCGAAACCCCTCCAATATCATGATTCCATGAACTCACATGGGACTAACGGGCCCTAGTCCTAGGGCATCTAATGCTGTGTATACAAAAGCAATAAGAATGTTAACTGCTTGCTGCTAAAAGATCAAGTGAATTCAAAGTGCAAAGAAAGCACAAAACAGCTGCACTCACAGCAATTATGTTGAAGAAGTCGTCATCCCCCAGCGTATCCAAAATAGACGAGACTGTTTGCTTTGCGATCGTCATACGGAGCCCTTTCATGCTGCCACTGACATCGACTAAAATGACCACGTCTTTTGGAGAAGTCGCTGCCTGGATGTACCTATGTCCGAGGAAAATTAAGCAAAAATGAATTCTGAATCTCTCTGCAAATTTTCTTTTTTAAAAAATTACTATGAGGTTTGACCATTTCCTACCACTTTCGGTTCCTGCAGTCAAAGGCAATGACTCCATTCTCATCTGGTTCCCATTTAATCCCTAGAAGAAAAATGGAGTTATGAGAAACCCAGAAACTTCAAATATTTATTCATAGCATTTCAAGGCTGTTCTGCTCTGCTGATTGAATGAACAGGGTGAAAAATCACATGCAAAGACCAACCCTGGGGCTCATCACATGCTCCATCACCAACTCTGGGAAGGTGCTTTAGGGTTGGAACACCATAGCAAACATGGCCTCAGCTCAGCTGCTCCAGGATCTGCTAGAGAGTGGTGACATCTTTAGTAACCCACTGTCCATCGAGAAAGGACAATACTGCAGCTCCTTCCTAAGGCTAGTTTAAGTTTTCCAAGGCCATTTCTCACTGTTTTACAAGTTGCTGGACATGGCTGCATCGTTTGTAGATTTCTGGGCAGAGTCATGCCCTGTTCCTGGACCCAGACAGGTAATGTCTAGAGCATGGTGGGGGTGGGGACATTAGAAAGTATTCAGTATGTTTCCATCTCAGAATATACACAGTCTGTTCTCTTGTCAGCCCTGTTTTGGCTTGGCTTTCTACAATGAAATGAAATAAAATGGCCCTAATTATGCTTTTATTATGCTGCATAATAAAAGTTGAATTTCAGTCTTTGAAGCCTGGGGGGTTTTCCCCTTACATAAAATGGGATCCAACATCCTTAGCCTTGTGGCTTGCAGACTGGTCGGGATACATTCAAACTTCACATTCTCTATTTAAAACTTAGTTTTTAAGAATAAACTTTCATTTAAAAAGAAAAGTGTTTGCTGCCTAAAAGTAAGATAGAAAACCCTTGTTTTCAACCATCAGTGTTGCTCAGGGATGGAGGATTTTGCAGTTAAAAAAATAAACACATAAAAATTGTTTTCACAGGAGAAAGGCCTGAGACTGTAGTATTGAGATTGTCCTTTCCAATTAATAAGTGCCAGTTCTCTGGACCACATTGGGCTGATAATAGGTATGTGCTTAAGACAACACTGCCTAATCATTTCAGAAATAACTATGAGATAGAAGTTTGTAAACTGAAGAGTCATTTTATTCTGTTCTCCTTGTATCTACATCTCCCTCCCACAAATGGACCTAATTTAAAGATTCTCTGTAACAAATCAGAAAATACAAGTAAGAGAAGCCACTGCCAAAGGAAGGTTATTAGGTAATGAAGATAAAATAAAAGTGACATGATATTGTACACTAAAGGAGAAGAATATAGTTTATTTTAAAAACATCTGACACACTGCATTTGTATAAAGCCAAGTATAGCTAGGTTGACAGTCTTGACACATAAAATGAAATTATATCCATAGTGAGGCTAAGTATTGCTCCAATGTATAACTCCACCAAGAACTGGCTTGAGTCCAGATAAAGAGAATCATTTTTAATGTGTTGACCCACAGCAGACATTCAGTGGACATTCCTTGACTTGAGCTGTGGCCAGCGTTCTGGGCCGTAACCCCACCTGCGCATCCTCCACCTCACCCTCCTCGGCCACCCTTCCTTCAGCACAGCCTCATCACTGTGTGCTCCGCTGGAGAAGAAACAGGCAATCCTGTTTTACTGTCCCAGCATTCAGGCCAGGGCCTAGGGGAAAGTAATTAGTGATACTCTATATTCTCCTTTGGGACTGAGATCCTGTCCCAGAAAATGGGCTTGTAACTCCACACAGGCAATGCTGAAACTTGGTGCTTTTCAGAAAGGCTCTGGGGAAGACTCTCTCCTCGCCTCTTCTTAGCTTCTGGCAGATCCCAGCAACACTCGGCTTTCTCTGACTTGCCGCTGCGTAATTGCAATTTCCTCTCTGTCTTCACATGGCTGTCTTCTCTCTGTGTCTGTGCGCCCTCCTCTCTCACAGGGACACTTGCCGCATGGGATTTAACACTTATCCAGTAGGATCACTTCCCAACTATATTAGATCTGCAAAGATCCTACTTCCATGAAAGGTAACAAGTGAGGCTCCAGGGGCACATGAATTTAGAGGGACACTATTTAACCCACTACATGTAAAACATGTAGGACTTGTAAAATAAACATGAAGAGTGGCCACAGGGCAAAGAAGATTATCCAAGGCAGAGAGAACCACGTCTGCCAAAGTCTGAGAAGAGCACGTAGAGTTCAAGGAACCAAAGGAAGGCCGGGGTGGCTGTGCAGAGGTGTCTACACTGAGGAAAGAGCTAGGTGACAGTGGGGACCCGGAACTACAGGCCTTTGCCGGTTAGGAAAGGAGATACACACAGAGGGGACGAAGACAGTACCTCAACACAGTTCTACACACAGCTGCCCTGATGTCACAACAAAGATAACCCTTTGACTCAAAATCAGGGCTAGACGGGCTCTGGAGGATGATCTTACTCACATTTGACCTTTGGGCTCAAATCATCATTTCAAGGCAGGGACTCCAAGGCTCTCAAAGTTTAACAGATTTTCCTGAGATTTCCAGTCAGCACTACGACTTGATCTCCCAAATTCCATGCCATCATTCTCTACCTTATACAGGCAGTGTAAGGCAGTTCCATGAGAATTTACTGGATGTTAGCAAGAGTTCAGTGAATAAAAGTAAAACTGGTTTCTACACCATGGGATGAACATCTTGAGGGTCTTTAATCTGCTTAAATTCATTTTCAACCTCTGCTGCTGGAACAGCAAAAGGCAGCAGTTACCAAATTAATTTGAACATTGAGCCCTTCTGTTCCCATGAATCTCACAACAAAATGTTTTAGGAGACAAACTTCAGGAAACCCTGTCCCAGATGGGTACTACCTCTCCTAGGATATTTCAACATTTTAGTATATTTTTTTTACACAGCAATATTTTGAAAATGTTCAAGTAATCAAGTAATCTCTTCAGAGAAATAATAGATGGTTCATCTTACATCTTTGAGATCCAGGGAATTGTCACTTAACCAAGAAGCACCCCTAGGAAGCACATAATTTCTGGAAGTGTCAATATGCTTATGAGATCCCACCCAGGCTGGCTGGGGCATGCACCTCAAGATAGAAAGAATGGTGCTGTTCAGCAGCAGATTTCACTGCCATGCAGCCTTCTCTCTGTGGCACTCTAGACTTCACAGCCAGCATCAGTGATGCCTAGCCTACCTTCCTCAGCTTTTATAGGACTATGTCCCTAGAACATACAGTATATCCATAGGAGAAACTGAAAATAATGCTGAAACCTCTTCGGCAGATTCAGTGCTTAAATCTAAATAAGTGTTAAAATATCGGGCAATATTCCGATATCCTATTGTTTCTCTCCCAAAGGTATTATAAACTAACATTGGAGGGAAATTAATTTCATCTAACACAACATAGTCTTCTTGCCACATGAAAATGAAGAGTAGGGCAAACAGGGCAGAGCCTAAACTGGGCATCCTCCGAAGGTCAAAAGGTTCAATAAATGTGTTCCCTGCTGGAGCAGGTTGGAACTGAGTTTCTCTCACTGGTAACCAAAATCTCTGATGAATGTATTTCCCCACAAGAGGGAGCTTCATGGGGGAGTGACTTTTCCCCCTTAGCTCACCATTTTATCCTAAGGGCCTCACATGGGGCTTAGAACAAAGCAAAAACTCAGGACACACTTTTGTAAGAACGAAGAAACATCCTTTCTGCCTAAGGGCAAGTACATTTACCACTGATTCATTCTATTGTACCACTCTAAACATGAAAAGAAGCATCCTAAAAAGAAAAAAGGATCCTAGAAAAAAAAACAAAACAAAACATGGATCCCTCATCTAACAATCATTTTACGTCCAGGAGACAAGAGGTGTACTCTGTTCAACACTAGGCACAGAGTGAGCTCTGAGATGTATCAGGGTAGTGAAGCCCTTTGGAGGACTATGACACATGTCTTTATTTAGACAGAAAATATGCAGAAATTTTACAAAGTCAGAATTCTGCCACAAATGTCATAAAAGAACTGTGAGCATTTCTGTGTCAACTATTCTGATTATAACTGATAAAAATCTTGTACACAAATTAATCTCTCCTAGGAAAATGAATTTGAGCAAACTCTGGGAGACAGTGGAGAACAGAGGAGCCTGGCATGCTGCAGTCCATGAGGTCACAAAGGATCGGACGCGACTTAGCGACTGAACATTAGATAAACCCTTTATGAGGATTTTCTTCTGTTATGGACTGAACGTTTGTGTCCAGCAACATTCGCAGGTTGAAGAACCCCTATGTTCTGATATTAAGAGGTGATTGTTTTTGCGAATAGGTTTGGATGAAGTCATGAGACTGGAGCCCCCATGATGGGATTAGTGTCCTTCCAGAAAGAGTAAGAAAAACTAGAGCTTCTTCTCTCTCCCATGTTAGGACACAGGGAGAAGTAGCCATCTGTAAGCCAAAAACAGGGGTTTCATTAAGAATCAAATCTTCATCTTGGTCTTCCCAGCCTCAAAAACAATGAGGAATAAATGTCTATTGTTTAAGTCGCACACACCTAGTCTGTGGTGTTTTGTTATAGCAGCCCACAATGACTAATACATCTCTATTATCAAATTTCAAATTTGAAATTTTTGAATTCAGTTTGAAGACTTCCTGCTGGTGGAGACAATAGATAGTCTGTGGTTTCTTTTTATTCACTCCACCTTCGTTCAAATGCCGCGTTAAGTTCTTCCTGTGGCTTCCTGATGGATCAGCCCCCCACCATGCTCTATTTTCACATCTGCATTAAATTCACTCACTGTTGAGTATATCAGAGCAGATTGCAATTTGGTGACACTGGAACTTTAATAGACCACTGTTTATTATAATGTTATCTTTAATAGGATGCTTATTGTTTAAATTTCTGTGAGCTCCAGGAGGAACCATGCATGCCCTGCTGAACACAGCTCTTGGGAAATGTTGACTAATCTGGCAAAGCAGGCACTCGGCAGGCAAGTCTCAGGGGACAGATGCTGTGTGCAAGGCAAACAGCTCCTGCAGGCAGAGGCTGGCAGTCTCAGAGCCTCAAAGTGAGAAGACATCAGGTGCCTAGTCTTACTTAATGAAAACATAAAAGACTCTACTTAATTGCTCCAAGATTATGCAGGGCATTTTTTTTTTCTTTCTTTTAGGTTGAGCTTGTTAATTTCTACAGCTGTGATGCTGGCACAATTGCAGCCTCGAGTCCTGTTTCACAACTTGTAAGCAAAATTAAAACCTCCTTTTTTTTTCTTCCTTTTTTAATTACAATTTAAACCTAGCCAGTATTACATTCCTATTGCAAAGCAGAGGCCTGAGAAGGCCACAGAAGGAACACTTGTTCCAAAGTCATGGCGGATTGTTTGAGGGTGCTCTTGGTGGCACTGACATCAGTAGTGCTTTGGCCATTTCAGCCTCTTCCTCTCAGCCGTGGAGTGGGGAAGCCTAAGCTCAAATTTTTCCATTTCTTACATTTTTCAGTTGGAATTTAACTCAGCTGATCATGGCTTTCTCCTTTCCCTGGTAATAACAACAATGATACCAGTAATAGCAATAAAAACAATCTCTTGTGCAGAAAGATTAAGTGTGGTATGTTTCACACCCCAACTCCTCACTTTTGGTGGTGAATCTATGAACTACTCTATTGAAAAAGACGCTGAAATGACATGTAGGTTCTTACATGGGTGTGCACACATATGCACATGCCACACTGCATTTCTGTCCTGTACTCTGTCAACAGATTTAAAATATTTGAATTTAATCCTTCATTTTCTCCTAAGGGAAGAGAAAAAAACTTTTAACCCTGAACCCTAAAGGAAAATACCACAGAATCAGTAACTTGAATTGTAATTCTCAATGCGGGGATACTCACCTGGATACTGCCTAAAAAAGCCCTTTGCACTTCCGAAGTACTGCCATATGAGACTTGGGTCACGATCAAAGTTATCCACAAAAACTTTGTTTAGGGATTCGGACCAGTAAACTCCATTGACAATTGCTGGATCTGGAGAAACACAGAAGGGGAAGAGAGAAAGAAGAGAAATGTTACAAACCAAAGTGAAACTGAATCCGGATGGCATTTCATACAGCTGACAGATATCACCATGGGGGCTATCAGGCAGGAAGATGTGAAGAACGTTTGGACCTCCCAAAATGGTTAGCTCCTAGGAACTGAATACATTAGGGCTTCCCCATCCTGCTTGAGCCCGCCAAGCCACACAGGAGCCTCTGTTTATAACTCCTTACTTGAAAGGCACATCCCTTTTTGGGTAACTTTGAATCTGGCTGAGCAAATAGTTCCTTAGAAAGAAAGAGAGACCTTCTTAGCACTCTGTTCTGCGTTTTGGCTCCTGAGTCAGAACTCAGTATTAAAAACAGGAAAAATGTGTTTTCTGTCACTACAATCACCTAGGTCAACACAGTGCTGTTTTAGTTCTCTCCACCTCTAACATAAAAGTTTGTTTCAAAAATAAATAAATTGGAATTACACAACTAAATCTCTCTACTTCTTCTGTTCAGCAGATTATGAGCTCCTTGAGGGCAGGAATCATCTTGCGTTGGTAGCCTGCTGCACACCTTTGACCAGCACATGGCAGAAACGCCAGAAATGTTAGATGGATAAAGAAATGAATGGATGGATGAATAAAGCAAAGGTTGTTCTCCAATTCCATACAACTGTCTACTCTTCTGCCCTGTGAATCCTTGAGTCAATCTCTTCCTCATCCTTAGCAGTCCAAAGATAACCCCTTGCCTTTTGTCCACAGATGAGAATTCAGAGTGAAGACAAAGACAGAAAATAAATTATTTCTTGTATGCTGGTCAAAGATCATCCTCTGATCCCACTGAGGATGCTCTTTAAATGGCCATTTTTCTTTAACCTTAGAAGATTGTATTTCAAAATGATGAAACACTCAGCAAAATTTTGTTATAAGAGAATAGATAATTGTCCACTCCCAGTATAATGAGGGTTAGGATGAGCAATTAAGCCAGTGTGCCACAACTACTGAGCCCACGCTCTAGAGCCTGCGAACCTCAACTACTGAGCCAGCTCACCTAGAGCTGTGCTCCACAGCAAGAGAAGCCCCCACACAGCAATGAAGAGCAGCCTCAGCTCATCACAACTAGAGAAAGGTTATGTGCAGCGAAAAAGACCCATAACAGCCAAAAAATAAAATAAGTAAATCTTAAAAAAAACCCACAAACATTGACAAAAATGGATTAATGACCACAAGCATTCATAAAGCCATCAGTGGAGCCAGTCCATTGCCCTGGAGTCCAGCACCCTCACCAGAATCCCTGTGGGACTGTGAATCACAGCAACCCCACTGTGGCATCCTCATTTCAAAATCCTTCTATACTTCGCAGACAGTGGGAAAGGGGACAGACTCCATCAGTCCAGTCAAGTCACACAGCAAGCCAACAAGCAAAGCAACTCTAGAAATGCTTATATAAATTAGGACACCACAAGAAAGCTCACCGTTGGTACTGGTGGTACTGGTGCTCACCACTCCTCCGCCCCGGCTGCCTGTCTTTGCCAGTTGATTCCCTCTAAGAGCATGAGGATGAGACAGAGCTCAAGATATAAGTCTAACTCAGTGGACAGACATGGCACCTTGTCTTACTGTCTCACCTCCAGCCTACCTCATTCTTTCAGACCACTTACCCAGATTAAACAGGCCACTGGGATTCTAACTTTCATCTCAAAGGTAAATGCTCTAACTCTTGTAAACTATAATAAACCACGTCCTAGACCAGGAGAGTGAAAACACTCAACTTTTTCCAGCAAAGTAATTTTGAGTAAGACTTTATCCTCACCATTTTGGAAAATATGGTGCATTATTGTTCCTGTCCATGCTTGACAATAATTACTGTGACTCACTCCTTGCTATGAAAGCCACTTAAATTCATACACAAAGGTGCAAATACAATAATGACATTGAAAAATCCACAGTTCTTTGTCTCGTCCATCAATGACTTCAATTATAAAAACTTTCCACAAATTAGAGGCAAAAATTCCATTTCAGTAGCTCTCTGTGTTTCAACATGTTAAAGAGTTCACCATCTTTCAGTTAGACGATTTTTTCTTGAGCATGGTTTCTCAGTGGTAGTAAAAGGCTTCCCCTGTCTCCAGGTGGCTCTAATAACCTAGTGAGATTGCTCCTCCCTCTGGGAACTGTGAGCACCTTCAGAAATGCAAAAAGAACTGTGGTATCAGAGGATCATTTCACCCACTTCATTTGAACACCACAACTTGCACCAAACTTACGCCTCTTTAAGAAAAGGGGGCTTTGGTTTTCCAAGGATATGGTGAACAATGGGAGTAGAATCAGTAAAAAAAAAAAAAAAAAAAACAAAAAAAACATGGCCTAGTTAAAACAGAGGCTGTGTTACACATGTCTGTATGATCAAATATTTGAAATAAGATTTCCTCGGGCTTCTGAAATGATCAGTGTATTGATTTCGCAAGCCTGTTTAGCAAGTAATTTTAATAGAAGGGAAAATCTTGAACTGCTCTCCATTGCTACAGTCATCTAAGAGATGGGAAAAAAAGGAACACTGTGACATTATTAAATGGAGTCTTTATCTAAATATTTAGTTTTTTAGAAAAGACAAGTTAAAAATAATTTTCTCAATAGCACTGACTGACAGAAAGTGAAAGTGAAGCAGCTCAAGGTCAGTGCTACACACTGTGCCCTGTGTACCCAGGCTCCCAGATCCTCCACTGTCTACAGAGGAGGAGGGGAACACCACACTGGGGTGCGGACCAGCAGCCTATTCAGATGTTCCCTCTCTGGGTGCTGAGCTGATTTGCTTTCTTACGGCCACCTGTAAAAGTGACAGCATCCTCCTAAGCAAGCAGCTTTACCTTGTCCCTTGTTTGTGCTTTATTTCAAAATTTGTTAAAAGTTCCCTTTGTTTCAGTTAGGGTTCTTCAGGAGTCTTAGATTAATCTAAGTTTGGGGCTTTACCTTCACCCCTAACTTATAGGGTTTAATGGACTGTATTAATTTCCTATGGCTGCTGAAAGAAATTACCAGAAATTGGGGTGGGGGTAGCGGCAGGGGCTTAAAATAACAGAAATCTACTCCAGAGGTCAAGACTCCAAAATCAAGGTGTCTGCAGGGCTGTTTCCTTCTGGAGGCTTGGGGGAGAATCTTCCCTGCCTCCCTCCCAGCTCCTAGTGGTAGCCAGCAGCCCTTGACATTTCTTGCCTGATAAACACATCACTCCAATTTCTGCCTCCATCTTCACTTGGCCTCTGCAGGTCTATTTCTGGGTCAAATCTTTTCTATCTTTAAGAAAACCAGTCACTGGATTTGGGGTCCACCCTAAAATTCAAGATGATCTCATCTCAAAAGCTTTAGCTTAATTATATCTGCAAAGACCCTATTTCCAAATACAGTCACATTTGCAGGATATACCAGAGGTTAGGACTTGAACACAGAGGCCACCTTTAGAAGCCACTATTCAATCCACTGCATGTCCTCACACTCTCTTAATTCTCCTATACAACATACCCGTACTCCATGGTTGTTAATGTACAGTCTTTAACATCTGAGTTTGATACATGCAGTCTTTTTTCCAAGTGAAGGATGTTTAAGGGCCTTCTACCTTTTCCTCTTTATGGGAACAGTTCAGATTTTCATGTCTGCATTATCATTTTATGAGCTTACAATTCTTCCTGACCTCTTTCAATGGATCCCACCTGTAGTGGACCAAATTGGATTCAAATCATTTCCCTTAATGTTTAGCGTTGTGTCAATGCCCAGGCTCTTTACTCAATACAGTGAATTCCGCATAACATGTTCCATTTTCTCCAATGTCCCTGTCCATTCCGCACCGATTTATGACTCATACTGGTCAATATCAACTCCAGGAACAGCAGTTCCTCCTCCTGTTTCCTCTGCTTTCTGAGATATTAAAATACTTCTGATGCCAGTCAAAAATTTATCAGCTGCTCAGCTTTTAGTAAAACAGACTACGAGCAGATGTTTAGAGAGTACGAGTCCCACACCACACTGATCAATTTGAAATTTGATCAATCTGAAAAGCATTCACACATCCCTGGTCTGTCTTTATAATGTATCATACAACCTATCAAAAATCATATTAGTAGCTTCCTTTTTTATTTCCCCTAAATAACTGCTCTCATAGGTGCTTTCCTCTCAAGCTTGCACATTGCTACATAGAGGTCACCTCATGTTGCAGATGGCTTTCCTTCTGCACACTCCCCTCACACACACACACACACACACACACACACACACACACACACATTTTCTTTCAGTTCTAGTTCTATAAATGAGTAGCCATCACATTTCAGTCCCAAGTTCCATCTTCTTGTGCCCTGAGACAAGCAGCCTCAAGCAAATTCAGGTATGTACAGCACTTAGCACAGCAACTGGCACATACAGAACACTCCATTAACAGTGACCATCACTTTCTCCATGTCTTAGCAAATAAATAAGACTCTGAGAAGACTCCCAGCTTTCCTCCCTGTTCTCTGCAGGGTGCCTCTGAGCAGTACTGCCACACTGGTGCAGTCACCAGCCTGGAACTCAGGCTCTGGAGCTGGAGTCTCAGCTTTAAGACCTCACTCAACACTTGTTAGCTAATGGCCTGGATCTGGGACTTAACCTCCCTGAGTCTCAGTGTCTTCATCTGTAGAAAGCAAATGAGAGTTGGCCTCCCTCAAGAATTGGTGATAGAAAGTGCTCAGCAGGAGGGCTCCGAAAGTGTCAGTGGGGACATCATCAGTTGCAGCTCTGTGGTGAGCTGCTGACACCCCAACCAGGGGAGTCCAGCTGTCCTAGGACCACCCAGGCAAGGTTCTAGGTATCTTCCCCCCTTCCTCAAATTATCAGGGCCAGGCACTCTTGATGACTCTTCCATTCGTTCAGTCGATGAATATTTACTGAGCATCTACTATCTCAGGTATTCGGCACTGAAGCAGACAGATGATAAAGCTAACATTTCAATCTGAGGAGGGGAGACAAGGAAAAAGATAAAAGAATTCAAAACAGAAATTGGTGTGATGAAGAAAATTAAAAGAGATGGTAGACTTGAGAGTTACCTTATGTGATTAGTCAGGGGAAGAGGAGTTACTCAAATTGGGTGGTCAAAAATGACCTCTTTGAGGAGACACATGAATGCTAAGAAAGAATCAGATCAAAACCTCCTTGGGAGCAAAAGCTCTCCAGGCAAAGGGAATAGCAAGTTCTAATGTTCACAGCAGAGAAGAAGCCTGTGTCTTGGGAGCAAAACAATAAAACTAGGAGTGCTGCTGGAGACTTGTGAGCAAAAACGAGTGTACAGGATGGGATGGGAGAGGTGGGCAGGCTGTGGTGAGGATTTCAGCAGCTCGGTAAAAGTTTTCTGCCAATTGTGCATTTTCTAACAGACATAATCTGTGCGCCACCAGTGCCAAGGCCCATCACGCTTTTATTTGTGGTTCCAAAATCAAATTTCTTTTCTTCTAAAATCTATAGCCAGCATAGCCTTCTTCCTTCTTTCCAGGACACACTCTTCCAGCAATCAGGATCTTTATGCATGCCTTACTATTTGAGTTTCCTCTCCAGACTTCAAAGTTACCTGATACTTTCTCCATCCTTTTTTTCAGTATCATTTATTCTACAGTGAATCAGCAGTACTGTGTGAAACTTGCCATTTTCTACCACAAAATATGAGCCCATTTCTAGAGAATCTGAGTATACATGAACAGTTAGAATTACAAACTACTTTTACCCAAAAACCATTGTTAGAAGGGAAGGGACTGAATTCATGTTCAACTGTGTTTCTAAAGTATGGCCCTTTTAAAGGAGGTATTTATTTCCTTCCTTGAACAAGCTGGAGGAAGGATTTGGGGCTTTCCTAAAGGTCTTTAAAGGTGTGTGACTCCTGGATATGAAATTGCACCAGCAAAGGAACTGCCAGGAGAAGTGAGTCCACACAGCTTTCCTTAGCACTGCATGTTGGACCAGACTCAAGAGGAGAATGGCTGGAGAGGTTTCATGTCTCCCATTTCAGCAAGCAAATGACATCTTTGGTTCATTCTAAATAGATAAGAGATTGAATAATGAATACTTTTGATGCTAATTATCAAGCACTTAATGTGTACTGGAAAATGGCCCTTAATGTGTGTTGAATTATAAAATAGATTTATTAGCCAAATATTTATCCTTCCTCTAAAACTTAGATGTGTTACAATATTAAATGCAGCCTGCTTTTCACAAATCTGGAGGCATTTTCTGGCAGTCCTGGGATGAGATGGATAAGCAAGACTCATGGTCCAGGGCTGAACCAGCTGGATGGAGTTGGGGAGCAAAATGAGTGGGGAACCAGTCTGGCAAAACCTAACCTCTAGACTCACAGTCTGCTGTCCTGCTAGACTTCAGGGCTCATTCCCCAGTGGGATTTCACATTAGTGACTGAAATTGTTTGTTAGGATTTCTTGCCTTAAATACAGCAACTTTAAGCAGTCCTCCTTTGACATATTTCAATTTTTGTGGAGAAATTTGTGTTTCTTCCTCCTTGTCACTCGTTATCCCCCTGGAATAAACCATTCCCAAGTCTTTGTCAGAGATACTAAGAAAAAGCAAATTATGAACTAGAAATATTATGAGATAGAAATCAAAATAACAATGATAATGATAGCAGCAGAGACTGCCAGGTCTGGCACATTTACAACGTGCCACGCACTATGCTGAACAGTTACATACTCTTTCTAGTTCCATTTTAAAGATAAGAAAACTGATTCTGAGAGTCCTGAAGTCCACTGTCCCAGTATATCACCTGCCCAAGGTAGAGATCAGCTAAGTTCTGTGTTGTGTCCAAGCTATTAAATGGAAGAAGAGCAGAAAGAGGCCTTGAACTCTAGTTACTACCCACCAGACAGTATGAGGTGGAGAGGAAAGGTGGCATGAGAGGTGCGTCTAGACGCCAGGCAACACTGAGGCACAGAGCAGGCTGTCTGCCCCCAGCTATCACCAAATAGATGAAGTGGGCGGTTCCTGGAGGAGGGGGCTGGGATCAGGCTTTCTTGGGGGCCCTGACAAAATATCGTCACACCTAGTGCTCCAGGCATGTGAGGGAGTTGAAGAGGACATGGTGGATGAAGATAAGGTAGAGTTCATTTGCAAGGGTCCTCCAACATGTCCCCCCTGGGGCCCCTGCTGCAGAGCCACAGTGAAGCTCTTTCAACACCATTGGCACCTGGATTTGGGGGCTGCTTGCAGAGGGGATGTTTACAAGGCATAAAATCTTAGATAAGACACTCCAGAGTGAAGCTAAGCATGGTGGGACTTTGGATTCTAAAGTGGCATCTGATAAACTGTAGTTAAGCTGGTATCATCACCTCATTTGATATGTGATCTTGTCCCATTAACTAAGTCTCCCTTGAGGCCTCTAACAAAAAGCTGAAGATTTGCTCTGATTGGAAAGGGAATAAAACTCACCTCAGGTTCAGAGACAGGGTGAACACTGTCACCCCTTTCCCACCAACAAGTACTAGCATAACACCAGCCTTGCAAGAGCCTTGCTGCAGCTCCCTGGAACTTGGCATCCTGAGTGCAAGTCTGGGCTGAATTCCAAGGCCAGATCATACAGCCTGACCCAGAAGTTTCAGTAGTTTCTACTAAGCCATCACTCAGAGACTCCATCTCACTGCCCAGTGCTCTAAGATGCTCTGGCCTGGCCCAGGAGCCCTTTCCAAATCCAGTTCCCCTTCAGTTCCCAACATATACCCACACCCCCATCCTGAACAATCTTACTGATGCTTTTTCTCTTGTTACATTTATAGAAGCTGTTCCTACTGCCATAGAACAACCCATTTAAAGGGTATAAATCATGTCATATTTTCTAATATTCTCCAAAGCATTTAGCTCCTGTACTGGATGCAGTATGCACTTATTCATTCATTCATTCAGAAAAAGGTGGCTGAATGACTACTATGTGCCAGGCATTGTGCTAGGATTTAGAGACAAAGCAATGGGAAAAACTAGGCAAAGCCTTAACTCAGCAGCAAGGATAGTCCAGTGGGGAAAACAGAGAATCCAATAGTTATCTAATTAAATATACGATTATAGTCATGCTTAGTATCAGAAGGGGCAAAACATGATGCTAGGGAACATGTTCTTCGGCAAGGTCTCCATAGTATATCATTGATCAAGCTGGAATTTGAGAAATGAATAGGCACTAAAGGGGGGAGGGGGTAGAGTGGCCCTGCCATTGCCAACTGAAATTTCAATACCTGGAATTCAGAGGAGAAAAAGCTGGTAGGGGTGGGGGCAGCTCAGGATGAAAACCTAGCAGGACCTTGAAGACCCTAGGCTGCAGTCTGTTGGTCATCTCAGGAGCAATGAAGGCCTCTAGAAGGTCTGAAGAGAAGGCAGGCACAAACTACTGCCATTTGGAAAGCAACCAAGCAGAGGCAGGAAGGTGGGGGTGGAAAGGCCTGTGTAGAGGCTCCTGCTGCCCTTCCAGGGGCACAAGATGGTGCTTGCACTAGGGTGGCAGAATGGCAGTGAGAGAAGCCACTGATACAGAAAGGACGAGCTCACCAAACGTGTTTTGTGCTCTGAAGCCAGGTACTTATTCCAGAGGTAGAAGCTCTCTTCTGCACTGTCCCAGCATCCAAGCAGGGAGTCCTCAACAGCAGGAAGGCTGGAGGACAGTGCTCCAGAGCACTGCATCCTGGGGGCATTTGCCCCAAAGGGAGCTGGCATGTTCCTTAGCACACGAGTGGGAAAAATCTACTGATGGAAACAGGGAAGAGTTTGTCCTCCAGCAGCTGTATTGTCACAGATTTGCTAACACTGATTTCTTTGCTGCGACAGTCCTCAGAATGCACATCCCTGCTAGCCATTCTTGCAGCATGTCTCTAATTGATGGAACTTATTCATAAGAAGCATGGAAAAGAACAGGAAGAAGCCCTGGACCACACGTTTGGGCCTGGAAACCTTTAGCAAGACCCTTTCTGGGCACTGCTGTAGGCGCACATGGTGCCAGCTGCCCACGTGCCTGTGCCTTATGACCACAGCCCCTGGAAAGGCACATCCTACTGCTGAAGGATGGGAGAACCGAGGTTCCGTGAGGGGAGAGCTACACCGTCTAGATGGGCTCGGCGGTCCTTTTCACTAAAGGGTCCCTCAGCGGAGGCGGTGCAGGGGATGCAGGTAGAGGGTAGGGTGGGGTCATAGACACTCAGTCCTGGGCCTCAGTCCCAAATACACTTCCCCACCCCCACCCTGGCACCCCTGGCAAAGTAAAGCCAAATAAACTTATCCACTCAGTCAACAAGTGTTTAAAAATACCTAGGGTACTTGAATTCTTGTTCTGTGTTCCACGGTGGGGGGTGGGAGTACAGCAACACAAAGAAACAATGCTGGAGAAAACTGATGTTAAAACAAATCACACACGATAAGAAACAACTCCCAACTAGAGAACAGAATATACAGCTTTCATCATCTGGTACGGACCCATTCCTGATATTCACTCAGAAAGTCTCCTCTCATTTCAACCTTTCAGAAGAGAGAAACGAATTTAAAACATACTTCCTTCCATCTTGTGGCTCCCAGTAAAATATGATTTTGTAAGCCTGCCATTTGCACCGATGCTATCAGGTTTTTATTGATATTTAATATAAACACAGCCCCGAGGCTAGCAGGTACCCTGACAGGGTCTGAAATATAATTGCCAGGGAACTGTACAAATGTGTGTAGCAATTAAGGAGCTGTCAGGGATATTGCTGGTGTGAAGACATAGAGCTGCGGGATGGACAAAGGAAGACGCTGAATCAGAGGCTGAGGGAGCAGAGGCTGCAGAGGAAACACGGCAGCATATCACCAGGCAGTGGCTCCAGAAGCCACAGGCAGGCAGGTAAGTGGACTGCGGACACTCAGAAAGGCAGACAGAGCCAAGCGTAACTGTGCTGTTTGTTTGTAACCTCCGAAAGCAGAGCGCTGACTCCCCTGCATTTGCTTAGATTTATATGGAGAGATGACAAGCAGCCTTGAGTCTGGCTTCTGAGAGAGGCCCAGGTTGGGGCATAGTAAGGAATTAATAATCTGCACTGCTTTTAAGACCTGTCACAAAGTACCAGCCTGAAAAACTGGCTTGTGGGTAGGAAAGATGGAGATGAATATGGATGAAAGATGAGTTCTGAGTGAGGAAGAAGGAAATATGAGCCTGCTGGGAGACAAGGTACAGCAGAAGGAAGATTCGAGCTGAGCCCTGAGGAGGACCACAGAACTTCTCTGAGCTGCATTTCAGGGCAAGTCCTGCCCACATCTACGCTGTCATCGATTTAAGATGCCACTTAACATAATGGAGGTGCACACACACTCTCCTCCCTTTACCAGGATCACATCATCCTTTGAGATCCTGGAAACCGGGGATGAGGTAGGGTGAGGAAAGAGGAGGCAGGGGGCAGGGGTTTAGTTAATGGCTGGGGTTTGAAAATCAGAATGACCAGCTCTAGTAATACAGTCTTTTGTGCCTTCATTTACCTTTAAATTCCCAGGAGAGAACACCCTTTCTCAAATTTGGGATGCTACTGCTACATATCAGAGCTACATATACCACTGAAATAGCAAAATAAAGAAATTTTAATATCCTTTTTTTGAACCATGGATGGGAAGGGGCTTATGCCTTGCCCTCAGCTCCTTCTCAAAACAACACACACACACACACACACACACACACACACACACACACACACACACACACACACACACCATATGCATCCCAGATAAGTGCTTTCAGGTAGAAGACAAAGAAATCTTTAAAGACTTTGGCCTTTGTATATTTCGTCACATCAGAGTAATTTTAAGCAAAACATCAAACCCATGGATACACAGATTATTACTCGGAACAAAGCTAAATGTATTTAGATAAAATAAAGAGAGTCAATTTAAAGATAAGCACTAAGTAATCAGACAGGCATTGGGCAGAAACAGATGAAGATGAGAGTACGGCCCATGAACGACTGGGACTGGGGAAACTTAGCTCCAGGGGTTCAAAGCGCCCATGCTCATCACCTCCTCCCAGCTTCCTGCCTAGGCAACTCTCACCCCAACCTTAACAGCACCTACACCAGAACGGTGACAGGTGACCTGTGAACACATTTATTGTATAAAGAAAACTGTGGGTTTAAAAAACAATAATTTTATATTTATATATATATATATATATATATATATATATATATAAATGACATATGCTCTATGTCTTCTAGCTCTGAAACTGACAAAATCCTGAAGGCATTCAGCCCCAAGAATAAGAAAATATAGTTGTGATCACATAACCAAGGGCATTTCTAGCTTAACACTGCTAAAAGTATATAAAAAGAAGTCAGAAGTAGGCCTGAGAAAGGGCAGAAAGATGCTCTAAGACGCAGACAATGTTCTCTGCAGATAGGCTGCAGGGACGATCCATCCCCTCAAGAGTTCCGTGGAAGAAGCCAATTTCATGCCAAGGTGGTTTTGATGGATATGGCACCAGGGAACTGGGTTTATATGGCTAAAACATTATAGGAATTTGCTTTTGATGCTCAATTTCATGTGAAGATATTCAGGTCATAAGCTCCCTTCACTCTCACCCCAACGCCTAACATTGGAAGTTCAAACTTCTCCCAAAGAGCATGATGTCCACTAGGAATAATGCCAGCTTCTAACAATGCTGGCCAAGAATTAATAACAAGGATGTACCAGCCATCTTTCCACCAGACCTCTTTCACCCCACAAATGCTGGTATCAACTTTATTTATTTTATTTTTTTTGGCTTGCTGAACAACAGCAGTGGGCCCAATTAATTGAGACCAAATGACTTTATGGATCTTCAGAGGCTAATACACACTGGATCCTGAGTGGCAGGGATGGGTGCTTGATGCTGCCCTTCTCTTGTCACATAAGATTGTAAAAAATCAAAGGCTGTAGGTTTAACTCTATTTCATGATTTGTAACTAGCATGAGCATATAATTATCCAAACTGGATCATTTTTGAGAGGAACTATTTTTATTAATGTATAGAGACAAATAGTGTAAGTATATTGTCAACAGAACACAATGGACAGACACTCCATTTATAACCCATCCCATTCCACAGGGAATGGAACTCAGTGACTCTGTATGTGTGTGTGTGTGTGTGTGTGTGTGTGTGTGTGTGTGTGTGTGTGTGCACACGCAAGTATGTGTGTATGATCTCTGATGTGATCATGATGTGCACAGTCAAAAAGGACTGGTCAGGAATCATTTTATAACAATACATCAAACACCTTCTTTTAACACTTAGCCAATCACTGTATATAAAACCATGGCCTTTTGAGTATCGGGAGCAGGTGGCTAGCTGTGAATGTTCAGCCAAAGTGATTTATTGATGGGAAGAGAAACAGAGAACATTAATTAATCCACTAAATTGCTTAACTGGATGCTACTTAAGACTGTTTCTACTGTAATTATGTCAATATATCCTCTACTTCTTCAAGCTGAGAATCTCTCCAATTTAAGGACCCAAATAGCCAAATTAAAATACCTTTAAAAATTCTGCCCCATATAACTGCTTAGGGGTAGAAACTGCTTCAAGGGTAGGTTGGTCATCCAGAGATTGTCAATGGTTTCATAAAGGTTCTGGTTTCTCTTTCTATTCTGTATCTCACTGGGCTGGCTCCATCCTCAGACCCTATTTCTTACACATCCTAGCTTTGTGCCCTGCAGCCCTTGCCCCAGCATCTCCAAGCTTTCCTCTGATGGGGCCAGAGAATTGTTGGGGCACTTAAATCATCAACACTTTTCCCACCCTACTCACAGGTGGCATGTGAGATTTTCAAATGTGTTACTTTAATTGACTTTGACCACTGCATGCCCATCCCTGAGCTAATCAAAAACACGAAGGGAAAGGGGGAGTGGGATGAATTGGGAGGGACATACATACAATATTGATACTGTATATAAAATAGGTAAGTAATGAGAACCCACTGTATAGCTTACAGAACCCTACTCAATGCTCTGTGGCGACCTAAATGGGAAGGAAATACAAAAGAGAGGGATATATGTATACATATAGTTGATTCTCTCCACTGTACATTAGAAACTAACACAACATTGTAAAGCAACTATACTTTAAAAAGTTAATTTTAAAAAATAATAAAGTGCACTAGACATTAAAAGGTTAAAAAATGAAAAAAAAAGAAAACTTGGAGAAGAATCAGGCATACTGATCAAATCTGCTTCAACACACTAAGTCTTGGGTCTGATTTAAAGCCCAGCAGCCATGAAAGAGTTGGACATGACTGAGTGACTTCACTTTCACTTTTCACTTTCATGCACTGGAGAGGGAAATGGCAACCCACTCCAGTGTTCTTGCCTGGAGAATCCCAGGGACAGGGGAGCCTGGTGGGCTGCCGTCTATGGGGTCACAGAGAGTCAGACACGACTGAAGAGACTTAGCAGCAGCAGCAGCAGCCATGAAAGATGGTCGGGGTGGCACTGGCAGGAAGAGGAAAGACACGGTGCCAAACCAGACATACCTCCTCCAAGTCTTCAATATGGTCACAAACACCCAAAGAGTCATCACAGAGGCCACAAAATCATATGACTTGGGATTTCACCAAACACTAATTCTGTTAAATAATTTAAATCTGGCAGGATCATTCCCCAAGTGAAGCATTTTCATACCAAACGAGGGTACAAAAAGTTTGTTCAGTGTTCTAAAGGTACATGGCAGACAGAAGAAAGCTAATCAAGGAAAGTTTAATGCAAATGATAGATCTCTTGAGATACAAGGGGAAAAAAAATCAAAGACAGGAGAAAGAAATGCTTTGTGGGAAATAATGCATCAAGTTCAGACGATTACATGCTACAAATAACAATGAAAAAGAAAAAAATGCTATCGCTACTAAAATAAAACCAACCAGACCATACATATTTAACAGAAACTTCACCAAGGAAAAAGCCAGCTGCTACGAAAATGATGTATGACAAGGACAGTCTTCAGAAATGGAAGCTGATCTCCAAAGCTTTCAAGGACAGACCTACTTACAGATTTTAGTTGGAATTGTTTTAATAAGAGCATGCTTTCAAGTCAAAGCATGAAAAATCTTTCCTTAAAAATTTTAGTTGTCCAAACTTTATTATTTTCTTATTTGTGGAAATATTTATTCAGGAAGGTCTTCTAACAATAAAGATGCTAAAACTTTTATATAGTGATGGTGGTTTATTTAACCAGTTTAATTAAACAGTTTCAAAACATTTTAAATTGCTAGAAGTAGAGTAAATCAAAACTCCAGTAACTTTTTGGAGTCCTAATATATTTGATTATAATTTTAGTATAGAAGGTAAAAAGACAAGCCATCTATGCAAATACAATAGAATTCAGCTTTCTTATTTAATCCACCATGATTTCACCCTTTGGTCTGTTTGATCATCGTTAAATAGCTTGGTTCTATTTTGTATGTAAATTAAAGGGAATGCAAATGTAAAGCTGATGCTATTTCAACAGTATTTACATGATTAGAATATAACAAAGTATGTGTTAGAACTGAAAGTCATGTTACTCATGGAATGTCCCAAAGCAAGGACCATCCATGATGCCAGGTCAGAATTTACAAGGTCAAAACAAAAAAGGCTACTTTGAGACTTGTCTGGTGGTACAGTGGATAAGAATCCATCTGCCAATGCAGGGGATATGGATTGATAACTGGTCCGGAAAGCTTCCACAAACCACGGAGCAACTAAGCCTTTGTGCCACAAATACTGAGCCTGCGCCCTAGAACCCTCGAGCTGCCACTACTGAGACCATATTGCTAAAAACCACCGAAGCCCATGCGCCTAGAGCCTGTGGTCTGCAACAAGAGAAGTCACCACAACAAGGAGCCCAAGCACCGCAACGGGACAGTAGCCTCTGTTTCCCGCAACTAGAGAAATCCTGTGTGCAGCAACGAAGATTAAGCCCAATCAAAAAAATAAATAAACTATATTTTTAAAAAAGGCAAGCTGGTCACTGTGAGGTCATGAATGAGTGGACTCCACAACAAGAATAAGAAATGATGTGAAGAGAGAATAATAAAGTTTGTTTCAGAACAATAGTTTATCATTAAATATAGAATTATTTAAGAGAAGACATGTTATTCAAAGCAAATATTTAATTTAATTTCAGGCTGTTCAATAGTTGTTCTCTAAAACATATTATGTATTTACCATGTATATATGGAGATCTTATCTCTCATAATTGAATAAAGAATAAGACACAGTTAATTAGCATATGGGATCAATACAAATTCCTACCAGAGGGTCAATCCAATTCTTCTGAATAATACAGTCTATATAAGAAGAAAAGGAAAGAAAAGAAATACCAGAAAAAATGGGCTCTTGTGTTTTGAAAGTAGTGGACTACAGGGCACTTAGGAGTACAAAAAAATTAATAACTTTCTGAGTCCTTAACTTTCTCCAGACACTGTCTTTAAAACAAAGGAGAAAAAAAAGGTTCAAATGTTTAAAATCTCTCCAAAACTATTAGCAAAAACAATATGGAAATACATAACAGATGCACAAAGGCATCTTGGGATGAATATATTACAGACCCACAGCTACAAATTCTAAAATCTACTTAATTGTGCCAAAGAGAAACATACGAAAGACCTTTGATAAACAAAATACAGACAGCGTTTCAAAAAAAAAAATTCTTGAGGTCTTGAGCCAAGGACTATTCCTCAGTTGGATATTTCAGACTCTGACTAGACCACCAAAACAGGCTCTGCCGTCAAGCTGGCCACCTCTGAGAACAGTGACACAGCCCAAGCCTTGGTTCTAGATGGTGAGAGAGCGTAATAATGAGTGAATACTGTAAGAAGATTCCACTTGGGGCTTTTCATCTTAGATCAAATATAGAGCTGTTTTCTTGGGGGGAGAGAATGGAAATCACCAGTTTTATTCTTTCCCTTAAAAAATAACTTCTTACAATTAACAAAAATATCCTCAATATTTGAAAAAAATCATATGATCAGAGAGAAAACTGAAACCACTCTAATTCTGTTCATAACCACTGCTGACATTCTGATGTTCAAGCCATCTATTCCCTTCTCTGTACATTTTGCTTGCACAAACTCGAATTGTGCTGTATGTACTCATTCACAACTTAAACCCTTCCGTTTTGTTCCATTTATCAGTTTACCAAGACATATACACCACCCTCATCTGTAATAGCAGGACAGCATTCCACTGAAAATGGAGAGAAGTAAAGAAGTCTGTTTTCCTGAGTGGTATTTTCCATACCTCGAGTCTTTGGAGGGATTTGCTTTAAGGTAAATAACTTCCTCACAAGTGTAAGAAGAAAAGTGCCAGTGTACAGAGAAACAAAGCCTACGTTTTCACTACAGAAATGTACACGCAGAAGCCAGTTCAATAGCTCACTGTTCTTGACATGTCCAAAATGATCCCCCCAAACCTTTCTCTCTCATCTTTTCCCTATAAACAAACTATCATTGTTTCAACTTTTCATTATGAAATACTTTCAGACTTCAAAACATTTGCAAAAATTGTGGGAAAAAAAGAATCCCACATACCCTTTATGTACTTCACCCAACTTCCCCAAAGGTTAACCTCTTACTAAACCACAGTCCAATAATCAAAACCACACCTCATATAATACTAGCACCTCATCTACAGATCTTCTTTAAATTCCATCCACAGTCCCAGATCCAATCCAGGACCACACATTACAACAGTTGTCCTGTCTCTTTGTATGCTCAGTTCAGTTCAGTTGCTGAGTCATGTCTGACTCTTTGTGACCCCATGAACCGCAGCACGCCAGGCCTCTCTGTCCATCACCAACTCCTGGAGGCCACCCAAACCCATGTCCATTGAGTCAGTGATGCTATTCAACCATCCCATCCTCTGTCATCCCCTTCTCCTCCTGCCCTCAATCTTTCCCAGCATCAGGGTCTTTTCAAATGAGTCAGCTCTTCACATAAGGTGCTCAGTCACATGCAACTCTTGGCAACCCCATGGACCTTAGCCCACCAGTCTCCTCTTTCCATGGGATTTTCCAAGCAAGAATACTGGAGTGGGTTTCCATGCCCTCCTCCAGGGGATCTTCTCAACCCAGGGATCAAACCCAAGTCTCTTGTGTATCCTGCATTGCAGGCGGATTCTTTGCTGCTTGAGCCAACAGGGAAGTCCAGCCAGTCTCTTTAGTATCCTCTAAATCACACAGCTCCTCAGGCTTTCTCCGTCTTTCATGATGTGGATACTTTCCACCTCCCCCTGCAGTCCTGCAGGAAACTGTCTATCAGGACTCAGAGAAGCCCTGACTAGTCTGTTGCTTAATACAGCTCCCATAACAAAATCCTCCAGCTGAGCAGCTTAACACAACAGAAATTACTTCTCTCACTCTTCTGGGGACCAGAAGTACAAAATCAAGGTGTCAGCAAGGCTGGTTTCTTCCGGAGGCTCCAAGTGAGAAACGGCCCCATGTTCTTCTTCTATTAACATGATCTAGTGATTACTGGCAATCCCTGGCATTCCGTGGCCTGTCTAAGCATAACTCCAATCTCTATTTCGGTATTTATATAAATATCCTCCTCTATGTTTGTCTCTGTGTACCTGTTCTCTTTTTAAAATACTAGTCACTGGATTTAGGACCCACCCTAAAATCCAATACAATCTCATCTCCAGATCCTGCAAAGACCCTCTTTCCAACTGAAGCCACACAGTCTGAAGTGGACATGAATTCTTGAGGGAACATTATTTAATTCACTAAAATGTTCTTCAACTCAGTTGTTTAACATGTATTTTTTGGACAATGACTAGGTTAGGAGTCCTGTTAGATAATTTTTCACATTATCTTTTTATGAGACAGCATGAGTAGGTGAAAAGGATCATTTAATCTCTTTTTCTTTCTCTTTTTTTGGCCACACCATGCAGTTTACAGGATCTCAATTCCCTGACCATGTATTGAATCCCAGTCACAGCAGAGAAAGTCATGAATTCTAACCACTAGACAACCATGGAACTTCCAGGATCATTTAATTTCTTAAAATACTATCAAACAAACTCAAAACACCCTTGGTACCTTGGGAGTGATAACTTCAAATTATATTGTCTTACCTTTGGTATTTGAATTATAGATAAAACTCAGCAGCAGCTTCACAGTTCACTAATGTTTGTTACCCCAGGTGAAAATGTGCTCATAAACAATCTGTTGACTACAGGAGAAATGCAAACACTTCAGCCCATGAAGGCAACAGGAGCTTGAAGCTGCTACTAAATTGGATGTTCTTATATGAGGTCATTATTTCCAAGAACTGCCAAGACTAGCTCTGCCTCACAAGCCAAGTGAAAAGGACAACTGGGACAATCGCCATGCTCAATAGCCCAGCTGCCACTTGATTACAGACAGAGATGAGGTTCACTTGCAGGATGTGTGCTCGGCAGAAATTCCCCAGGGGAGAGACAGCAGCTTGTCCTTTTAAGATGACTGCAAACTGAGTCAGTGGTAATTTCACTGCTGCCCATAGGGTTTCCAGGTGCCACTCTTTTACTCCTTCTGAGTAAAACTGATAGGCGTTCATCTCTTTCAGTCTAGCAGTGAGGCTGGCTTCTCGCAGGTTGTTTTGTGCTGAGATGCCTGGCCACGAACTGGTGAACTTTGAGTATATTCCCTAACAATCCTCATCTCACTGGGCTCACAGTTTAATGTATTTCTTTCTTCACAATCACCTTAGTCAAAACGAGGAGAACCCCTCATGAGCTGCCTTCCCCAGGATCCAGTTTACCAATTTCAAAGAGATAAAGCTTTGGAAATATCCAAAGCATGCACACACACTTAACCCATGGAAAGTGGAAAGCACTGTCCTACCTGTGTGACTACATAGAAGTTATCTTGGATTGAGAAGTTTTTGGTCAGGCAAGGCAAAGAGATGCACAGTCTTCATATGGAAACAGGGTACAAACCACATAAATCCCCAAGTAGCAAAAGAAACCATTTCACACACACACACACACACACACACACACACTCCTCTCTCTCTCTCTCTCCTCTCTCTCTCTCTCTCTCTCTCAAAATACAATAAAAGCAATACTGATGGTCCTGGAAAAGCAACCATAAACTGTTCATCGGAAAGGCTTCTCGGATGGCTCAGGGGTAAAGAATCCACCTGCAAATGCAGGAGACGCAGGACACATGGGTCTTTTTCTAGTCTAGAGTAAGTCAGTGGAAAGCCCACATTTTTAGATGGAATACATAAAGCACAACCATAATACTCCTGTGTAAATAGCTCTTAGCAATGAAATCTCTAAGAGAGTCTCTGTAAGTTGAAACTTCTAATTTTCCAACAAATAGCCTTCGCTTTGGCCATTCTGCCTGCGAGCCACTTCTTCTGCTCTCCAGACAAGAATGAGTACAGAGCTGACAAAGACAAATTGATCGGCAGAAGTCCTGTTCACAGCAGACATTAGTCAACAATCCTGGCAGGAGACCTGTCCACCTGCCTCTCCTGGTAGCTGGGCAGTGAGGCCTGACAGAAACGTTGACTTAGGTCAGTTTACCAGCTCAGAACATAGTCTGCCATCATATAGTCGTTCAACAAACTTACAGCAGCACAAAGTGATACCTCTGTAATTATTCATAATTTGGAGCTATCAATATTTTGTTTCCCTACTAACAACCTTACCAGAAAGGTAAATCAAGGTGGGATATACTTTTTAGTTTCTGCATAAAACAAAGTTGGCAACTATGTCAGAGAGAATAAAACCATGTATTTTAACCCTGAATCCTCACAAAGTCCAAAATTAAAACAATGACATTGCTATAATGAAAATGTTTTATAGAATAAAATTTTAAGGTTCTGAACCAAGAAGGTAACAGAAAGTAGACATTATAACACAGATTGGCACTGATATTTGTTAATTTATTGAAATATTTCTTAGCACTTACCTTATGTGAGGCACAATTTGAAAGCAGTGATTTTCAAACTTCAAAATGCATCAGAGTCAATTGGAGGACTTATAAAATACAGATTTCTGCTCTTTCTCCCTGACCTCCATATAACTGATTTAACAGATCTGGGAAGAACCCAAGAGTCTGCATTTCTAACAAGTTCCCACATGATATTGATGCTCCTATTCTGGGACCACAATATAAGAACCACTATTCAGGTTATGAAAACACAGCAGAGAATAAATAAAATCCCCTCTTTCCTGGAACTTACATTCCTTTGGAGTGATGACAGTTCAGCGTAAAATAATTTCATCATCATTCTCCCATGAAAAATAAAGCCAGAAGAGAACTGAGAATAAAGGAGGAAGTAGGGATCATTTTCTAAAAGAATATGGTCAGAGAAGGCATCTCAGAGGAGGTAACATTCAAACAAATGAAATGGATGAAGAGAGGAGAGTCCATGAACAGAGAGGAGAACAGAATCCAAAGGGAGGAGCTCATGGAAGAATCCCAGGTGGTAATGAGCTTTCACTGCTTCAGAACAGCAACCAGTGAAGAAAGAGCAGAGAAAACATGGAAGAAGATGAATTCCCAGTAGGCAGAAGGGCAGATTAGATTGATAAGATTTTATTTTTTATTGAAAGGTGATAAATGGAGAAGTGTTTTAAAAAGAACCCCTTGGCTATTTTGAGTCATGGATAAAAACTGTCCAATAAAAAGATGGAAGCATGAAGACAAGTTAGATAGGAGGCAATTACAGAAGATGGCAGCTTGGACCAGGCTGGTGGTGCCAGATCTGGCAAGGAAGTGAGAACGGAGGACAGGATGATCTCCTAAGGGAGCAGACAGACTTCCTGTGTGATGGGTTGTGGTGTGACAGGGAAAAAAGACTCAAGAATGACCACAGTGTTTTGTCTTTTTTTTTATGGGGGGTGGGGGGAGTGGTGGCAGGTAGAAATAAAACATTTATTTAGAAACATTTTCAAGCGTACAGAAAAGATGAAGGGATAAAAAGAGCATGAAGAATACCTGTATTCACTTCTAGATTCTCCCATTGCTAACAGTTTATCCCACTGCTTTAACAACTTCACACTTTCCCTACAGAGATACACACAAACACAACACACACACATTTTTCCTTTCCAAACCACTTGTGGACCAGCAACACACAACACAGTCCTTCCTTCCTTAATATCTTAGAACTACAATGTCCTGAGCTTGATATGTCTGTTCATTCTTATGCAGCATCTCTTTTGTGTGGTTGTAACACTGAGCTCTGTAGAACACACAGCAGCAGCCCATGACATGATCTACATAGGAACCAGTACTACCAGAATGACACAAATGTGGTCTATACATACAATACAACATTCAGTCAGTCACTTCAGTTGCTCAGTCATGTCCGACTCTTTATGACCCTGTGGACTGCAGCACACCAGGTCTCCCTGTCCATCACCAACTCCCAGAGTTTACTCAAACTCATGACCATTGAGTCGGTGATGCCACCCAACCGTCTCATCTTCTATCGTCCCCTTCTCCTCCTGCCCTCAATCTTTCCCAGCATCAGGGTCTTTTCCAATGACTCAGTTCTTCATATCAGGTGCCCAAAGTATTGGAGCTTCAGCTTCAGCATCATTCCTTCCAAAGAACACCTAGGACTGATCTCCTTTAGGATGGACTAGTTGGATCTCCTTGCAGTCCAACAGACTCTCAAGAGTCTTCTCCAACACCACAGTTCACAAGCATCAATTCTTCAGCGCTCAGCTTTCTTTACAGTCCAACTTTCACATCCATATATGACTACTGGAAAAACCATAGCTTTGACTAGATGGACCTTTGCTGGCAAAGTAATGTATCTGCTTTTTAATATGCTGTCTAGGTTGGTCATAACTTTTCTTCCAAGGAGCAATGTAACAACAGTCAGCCTTAAAAAAGTTAGGAAATTATGAATTATGCTACAATGTGGATGAACCCTGAGGACATTTTGCTAAATGAAACAGTCCACCACTAAAAGACAAAAACTGTACAGTTTCATCTACATGAGGTAACTGAGTGTATTCAAAAGCTTAGAAAGTTTTTTAAAAGGTGATTGCCAGGTTTGGAGGAGAGGAGATGCGAAGTTACTGTTTCACAGGTAAAGAGTTTCAGTTTTGCAAAATGAAAAGTGTTTCTGAAGGTGCATAGAGGTGACACCAGTGATAGGGTTGAAAAAAATATGAATATATTTAAACATTAAATTGCACTCTGAAAACAGTTCAGATAATGTATTTCTTGTTATGTTTACATTTATCACAATAAAAAAAAATTAGGAGAAAAGTCTTTAAGCCCTGGATTGCATGAATCTACCAACAAGCCATACAAGTTCTCTGAGGAGAGGTCATCAGGATGAGGGAGGCTTTCAGGAACATGGCTGAGCCCAACAGGAGGTGAGGTGGCTTTGCAAGTAGATGGGATATAGACAGACAGGACAAAACACAGAGGAGATGCCAGGCGGGGGAGACGACTCTGCACAGACCATAAGGAGAAAATGGGTATCTTCACAGAAGTGACAGAACAGGCCACCCTGTACTGGGAGGAACACGATGGCTGGAGTACAAAATGAGGTCAGAGAGGCAGGACGGTTACATCTGAGAGAAGGGGCACCAGCAGCCCGAGAACAGACTGACACAGGAGGCAGCTCAGGGTCCACTGTTTCCATGCATTCTGATATCCTGTGGAAGGATTTTAAGTTTTCAACAGGAGAAACTGACAGAGACAACATATCAAACAAGTGAACCAAAATTCCCTTTTGTACATTTGCCAATGTTGCAAATTTCTAATATCATCTCCTCTGCCTCAAAGCCCTCCTTGACAGGGTTCTACCTCGGCAATTTAAGTCTTTTTCTCAGTGACTAGCCAACCCTTCTTCATGCGTTTGAATGATGACATCTGACATTCCCACCTTTGACTTCACAGAAATGCACTCAACTTTGCTTCCCTTGAATTTTGCAGCACAGCAAGTGATGCTGTCTTCCTCTGAATGACATTTCCAGAGCCTGACTCTCACTGCCATGCTCAGAGACAAGCTTATTTCAGTCAAAGTTGACAAAGGCCGGCAGTAATCAAAAGTTTTGCTTGCAGGGGTGGGGGCAGGGGATTCTTTTGAGGCTACAGAAGCAGCTCCAAATGAGATTGAAGAGTGATGAACCACTTCCATTTTTTTTTTTATTAAGTAGGGTTTTTCACTTTGCCACTTAAAGGGAGCTATGAATATCCGTCTCTCATATACCCCTATCACCTTTGTCCGAGAGGCAGTTGGGCCAAGTGTACCCTTAATTCTGAAGCACTGGAAGTCCCAGCCCAAGTTTATCCCAGTGGGTATGCAGAGATGATAATCTACCATAAGCAGGTATGTTAAAATCTTCTGGAAGATACAGAGTACAAAAATCAGAATCAGACCAATAACTAGAGCATGTCATCTGTTTCCACAGCTTCTGATAATCCATCCTTGACAAGAACACAAAGCAGAACAAACAACATCTTGAAACCACTGCAGCTGCCCGTCTCTCTCTTCTGTACACTTTCAAGGGTTTTAATTCTGATATCTTGAACGCTATGTTACATAAACAAAAGGGGCTCTATCCCCTCAGGATTATACACAGGAGGAAAGGATACTCTGACTGGTTAAGCCTACCTGGGGCCATCGAGGCCGTGCTAGCATCTGTGTCTGAGAGATGGACCATAAAAGGACACATCTATCCTGTTCTCAGCTCAGTCAACACAGAACAATTTTCCAGGTGTCCATTTCCCACAAAGAATTGCACATTCAGGCAATAATACATAGAGTGAGTACATCATGGTGTTGTGCAACCCTGGAAATTTGCTCTATTTTTCTGAGCTTCATTCTTTATTTTGTGATTCAGTTTTTATTTTCAGATTACACTCCATTATAGGTTATTACAAGATGCTGAATATAATTTCCTGTGCTTTACAGTAAATCCTTGTTGCTTATCAATTTTATGTATAGTAGTTTGTATCTGTCAACCCCATTTCCTATTTTTTTCCTACCTTTCTACCTCTCCCCTTTGGTAACCATAAGTTGATTTTCTAGGTCTATGAGTCTGTTTCTTTTTGCATATAGATTTATTTGCATTATTTTTAGATTCCACATGTAAGTGATATCATATAACATTTGTCTTTCTCTGACTTACTTCACTAAATATAATATTTGCTGGGACCATCCACATTGTTGCAAATGGCAAAATTTTCATTCTTTTTCATGGCTTAGTAATATCCCCATTGTGTACATACATATATGTCTTAAGCCAATAATCTGTTGATGGGTATTTGGGTTGTTTTCACGTTTTGGATATTGTGAAGTGTTACTAGGAACACTGGGGTGCACATATATTTTCAAATTAGACTGTTCATTTTTTCAGAAGTGGGATTGTTGGATTATATGGTAGCTCTATTTTTAGTTTTTTATGGAACCTCCAAAAGTGTTTTCCATAACAGCTGCACCAATTTATTAATACATTCCCACCAACACTGTACAAAGATTCCCTCTTCTCCATGCCATCTCCAGAATCTTCACCTATAAAATGGGGATTAAAACCAGAGCTGATCTTCATAGGGTTGCTGGGAAAACTAGAGGAGATGTATATTCACCTGGCACATAGTAAGTGCTTCTAAAATGTTAATATCAACTGTTGGACACGTAACCCATCTTAGTCTTCCTAGATGTCTATAGGAGGGTTACGGAACACTAAGAATGTCACCTAGTCTTCTACTCCTCTCTCTCCATTGAAACAACATTTGATAAAGACCCCAAATAATATTTTATCATGACATGCAATGAGTCTTTTTCATCCCTTTTTACTTGGCCCCAAAGTGCCTGCCTTTTAGCATAAAAGTCACTACTATTATTTTTGATTTCTAGGCAGTAAGTTGGAGAATATAGAAAAAGAAGGCAACATCCAGATCTTCTAATGTGCTTTATGAATATATCATACATCTTTATTTAGAGCTCCCTTGCTACAACTAAGTCATGAAGACCTATCTAGCTTCAAGGAATTCTGGGATATAAAATCTTAAAGCTGGTGACAAAATGCTTATGGAAAGAATGGAGTTCTGTTATTTAAAAAAAAGTTGAATGACTATTTTGAGGTTCCTATCAGTTTCTGCCAAGAGATTATGTTTGATGTCTTCAACTGTCTTATAAAACAGTACGTAGATCATAACTACTTAACACAATGGAGTTGAGTATGCGGAGAAAGGATGTGATAACATATCTTAGATTGCTAGCTTTACAAATAAAGTCACTATTCTTTGCGCCCCCTTCCCAGGCTCCACCCCCAAAAAAAATACTAGAAATACATGCACTAAGGAAACATTAAAAAAAAAAAAGAGGAATTTCACCTACATTTTTAAGAACCCAGCCCCAGCCTCCTTACCACTTTGTCATTTCAACTTCCACAATACTGTAGTCCCCCTCTTGGTGTTTTAATTTTCAACTCTGACACGCCAAAACATTATAGATGTGTTCAAAATCTTTGCTTTACTTTTTGGCTGGCACTTCCCTGGCCCCAGGTGTCTCTGCACCTCCATCTGAGGCTGGACAAGCCCACAGTGACCTTGATTTAAGCCATTCAGTGCCAGCACATGGTTGCACTTCTCACCAATGAAGTCAATTATCACCTCCCCCCCCACCCTTTAAAATAAGATCATGGTCTTTATTCTTTGTCGACAGAGCATTTGACTTCGATTTCTGTCCGCTAAGCTAGTATAAACCACATGCCTGCAGAGACAGAGCATCTTTGAAACAATTCCTCCTAGCTTGGCCATCCATTATACAGAAACATGCCACAGGCCTGGAAATGGAAGATAAAGCTCTTTCTGGCACAACCTGAAAGTGTATTGCGTGCCTCCTATGACTAAGCTGTTTATTAAGAAACAGGGACACTTAAAATGGGGAAAGCATATTATCTCTGCTGCTGAGTTGTCTGAAAAGGGGCCAGAGCTCAGAGCAGACTCCCACTGTTCAAAGGTCTGACTTCTTCATCTGCAAGTTGCTCTGGTGTGGTTCTGCTGGTCTTTAGATTTTGATTCCATGAAAATTTTGATTCCGCGCTCATGCCTGCCTTCCAAATGCCGGTATGTATGAACAAGAGCACAGTGAGATCCTGGCAGATGAAGGAAAGTATCCGTCTGATCGTATCCGGGCTGAAGGTAGGCCAGGTCCAGTCCCATCTCTGTGCAGAGTGTTCCTTCCTTGGTAAGAGTCCTGGAGATGGATCTCTAATTTATTACCCGGTCCCTAAAGACCACTCTTCTTTAGTGCTGAACTTGGTGAGTGTGCAACGACTCACCATCACAACAGACACACTGCAGATTGCGCTGGTATCTCTTTCTCACCACTCATCCTGCAATGAAAGCCAGCATGCAGAGGTCCCCATGCAAACACTCGGGGAGCCACTCATCACCCTGTCTTCTGTGAAGGCAGCATTAGGGCCCCCATATCTGTGAAGGTTCATTAGTTTTCCACTCTCATCCCCCAAGTCATTTTCTTTGCTCAAGTGACAACAAATTTGTTAATTCCTAACATCAGCTAATAAATGTCATTTTCAAATATTTTATGTGACTCTGAATGTGAAAGATGAAGATGGCTTTTCCTATGTAAGTAAAAAAAAGAATAAGAAGAAGAACCACCAAATCCCCAGTCCTGCTTCCTTTTTAATTAACTTAAGTGAGACTTGGGAGGGAGGGGGAAAAAAGGTGAAAAGGTATCAAAAGATATTTCCTAATTTGACAGCTGAAACAGCTTCTAGTCAAATCTTTTTCAGTGAACTCCTTAGAATGAGGTACAGGGGGAAAGAAATCCAAAACTCTGCAATGAAATGTGGCAGGATAAGCAGAGAGTGTTTCTGGAGTCAGGTTATCAGTATTACCAGCCACAGAAGGGACTGGCCAGTGGCTGAGGCCCAGAGGAGTCCCTCCGTGCCCTGCTCCCCTCTTCCCTCCTTGCCCTCCCTCCCCTGTCCCCATCCACTCTCTCTCTCACCTTCTCTCTCACCTTCCCTCCGTCAGTCTTTTCCTTGCCCCACCCCACCATTCTTCTCTGTTCCTCCCCATCTTCCCAGGTAGCTTCTCCCATCCTGCCACTGGGATCCCAGATGACAGAAGATGACTAGCTCTCCCAGAGGTGAACGGACTAGATCAGCCTGACAGTCAGCAGGTTGAGTGGTGGGGACTAGACCCCAAGCCTTCACTCAAAATCCCCAGGGATACCCCGCAGCCTTAGTCCTGCCTCTACACTGGGCAGTGAGAGTCTACACCATTCCCAACCTCACCCACCTCGGTTTATAACAAGTCTCCATAGAGCCAGTTACTTCCTGAAAAGATTCTACCCAGGACAAGCATGGAAGCCTATTGTGTTTTGTTAGAAGGATGTCAGGAATTTCTACCCTCCCTCCCCGAAAATGAGAACCCCAAGGATTCTGAGGGATACAAGGCTGGGGTGTACACAGCCATCTTCATTGCTCTCTGCTAAGATGTCTGGGGCAACCCTATGCTCATTCCTGGGCCAAGTGGGGTCCTGGTCCATTGGCCATAAGAAGGCCCATAGGCCATAAGAAAGCCCCGGAAGGTCTCCTCAGCCAGCTCCCAAAGTATGCGGACTTGGAGTGGCAGAGCTGGAGAAATGCAGAGCTGAGGCCATGGAGTGAATCAGGAGTGAGAAGACAGAAAGCCTGTGCCCACTGTGAGGTTCTCAGGATTCAGCTCAGAGAAGAATCCAACCATCAGGGGACAGACACAGTTACCCACTCTGAGGTCACTGCCAGTAGCCTTGTTATGTTATAGCCAACAGGATGCAGCACTAGGCAGTTCTTAGGGTCTGCAGCCGATATGGCACATGCTGAGCAGCTATTATGCACACCAAAGTCAGCCCCCCAGTAGGACCCACCTACAATGCCAAACTTAGTTGTGAGGAGATCCTAGGGTGGACAAGGGGCACTGGGGAGGGGGCCTTGAAGCACTGGCTATTCATCAAGGAAACACATTGTTTCAATATTTCAGCCCCTGATTTAGCCACGCCAATGCTTCCTAGCTGGAGGGTGGTCCGGGCAGCAGGAACTGCCATTAAGAACTAGCCATGCAGACTTTCTAACCAGGTTATAATCAGGCTGACTCTCATAGTAAACGAGGAACAGTCTGGGTGCTTGGCCTCTCCCAGGACCTGTCTCCTGGGAGGCTCTCGTTGCTCCTTAGTAAGGCAACTATCATGGGAATCAGGCAGGCCTGGGTCTGAATTCAGACTTGGATGAGTAACTTAACCTCCCTGAGCCTCAGTTTCCTCATCAACAAAATGGGTGAGCAATGGAAATAATGGTGACTAAGACTTCATGAGCCTTCTCTATGCCAAAGTATCTGTCTCTCTCTAATCAAGCACCCTCCTCCAAACTCCACCTGTTGAGCTGAGCGCTGTTATTCTCCCCTGAGACACGAAGTGGCTAGTTATTTTGCCTGAAATCACACACAGCTGAGTGGTGGCACTCTGATTCTAACTCAGGCTGTCTGGTTTCAGAGCCCATCCACTGACCCACCAGATTTGACTGTCTCCTGCTCACGGGGCTGCTGAGGGCATACAGGGAGCCAGTGCAGATAAAGCACTCACCACTACACCTCCCCAATGTTTTTAAGTGCAAACACAATGGCTGCTGTTCTAATTAACTACTGTTATCCTTTCAGAGACATGAATGTCTCAGTGGATTTTATGTTAATTTCTGCTGGGTTTTTGCCTCAAAAAAAGTGAACACAATGAAGCTTCTCTGTGAGTTTAGTGTTTCTTACTCATAAAACTGACAGTTCTGTTCTTTAGTATCCTTCTTTTCATTCGATATGGTAGCCCCAAACTGTACTAAAAAAACAGTGCCTTTAGGATGAAAGAATATGAATATCACTAGCTGTTTGGTGGACTCAGTGCACAAGAGGGTAGAGCAAGAAGAACAAAGGAAGAAAAGACTATCTGGCCTGGTGTGGGGGCGGGAACAAAGTTGATCTGGCTACCTTCAGTATACCCACTCCAAATCTCCTTTGAAAGGAGAATAAACTGGCAAACAGGAAAAGAATAAAATCCTTATAAACTAATATATAAGGATATTATATCTCAAAAGAGAGATATTCCACTGATGAGTGACTAATGGGGAAGGATCTTGAGAAAGGTTCTAACAACAAAACAGAGAAAACTACAGAGACAAGCTTTTTTAAAAGAGACAACAAAGCAACAAAACTACTGTGACAACCTTTTTTTAAATCCAAGAGAACATTCCAGAGCACTGTAAAGCTTTACTGAGAAAAGTCTCTAGTCAGCCTTTAAAGTCTGGTTTAAGGAAAAGCAAACCACCACCACCCAACTCTGTGCACACTTTAGGAGGGCGGGCTCAGCCAGGCCTGTCTTTCCTCGAGGCTTCAGCACTAGCTGAGAAAACCTTCCCACTATCTTACCACTGCCGGCCCATTACAGACACCTCTTCAACTGGGTTCCTGAGGCACTTGGTCTACTATTTCCCCTCTTTCACTTTGCCTTTGATGTCAGTGAATACATACAAACCCAGCCCAGAAAAGTCTCTGAAGGACAAAAATGGTCCAACTTCCTGGCACCCATCACTGGACAGTGAATAAAGTAGACCCAAGGGAAGACGACCCCACTTGGATTCAACTGTGGAGGCTCTGCTTTAAAGCTCTAGTGGGAAAACCACAGATTTGGAGCCAGAAGACTTTTAACTCCAGTCTGAGTTTCACGATGTAGAGTTCTATGCCTTCAGTCTGTGTGTGTACATGTGCTTAGTCGCTCAGTCATGTCTGACTCTTCGTGACCACACAGACTGTAGCCTGCCAGGCTTCTCTGTCCATGGGAATTCTCCAGACAAGAATATTGGAGGGGGTTGCCATGCCCTTCTCCAGAGGATCTTCCCAACCCAGGGATCGAACCCAGGTCTCCCGCATTGCAGGCAGATTCTTTACAGTCTGAGCCAGCAGGAAAGCCCAAGAATACTGGAGTGGGTAGCCTATCCCTTCTCCAGGGGAACTTCCCAACTCAAAAATCAAACTAGGGTCTCCTGCATTGCAGGGAGATTCTTTACCAGCTGAGCTACCAGGGAAGCCCCAAGTCTCTCTGAAATGTTTATTAATCCACCTGCCAGAAGATAAAGTCACAGTGTGTTGCATTTATCTGCATATGGAGCTAGGAAGATGCCCACCAATGCAGGCATGAGGCAATGCAGGAGTAGCTGTTGAGGCAGAGGCCACTCAGGGGCTGTCCCTCTGCTATGGAGTAAGGGGTGAGGGGCAAGAGAGAAGATCAGCATGTTCAAAAGGGACACTCCTCCTTCAGAACGGAGGGGAAATGATGATGCTGGCCCTTTGGAGATAACAAAATGGAGCTGCCCACATTGTGCAGAGAATGACATTTTGGAAAACAAACTAAACATGTTGTTCCTACTAGAAATCTACCGTAATAACTGAGCCATGAAATTCTGGGTGTCACCGGATTCACAAACAGGCACATGGAGGAAGTGGTAAGCCCTGAGCAGAGATACACTGGCAAGCGAGTGTCCCATCAGCACAGACCCCTGCATTGCCAGCCACTCTTTAGGTGCTGGAGATGAGCCAGGCATAAGGAGGGGGCCTGAAACAGAGGGCAGAGCAGAAGGGACCAGATGCCTTAGCCTTGGGCCTCCGTCAGACAGCCCCTCACCTCCAGAGGGTTCAGTGAGGCTCAGGAACAGCTGCTTCATCGAAACCCCCTGGCAAGGTACCTGAGACTGTCAATGAGAGCACAGCAAAAAATACCTGGCCGCCTGCCTTTGGCTGGAGACTAGAAAACCTAACTAATAGTCATGGTTTTCAGTGTGACTCTAGGAAGCAGTGACATACTCTTTTCCAAGCACAGAATATTCTCCATAGTTGAGGTAGGGCTTCCCCATGTCTTGATACCCAACAGCAGGTGATTGGAGCATCATGGAATCCCTTTACAAGGAAACAGATTCCCTTTTTCCAGGCAAACATCATTTGTATGAAAATAACTGCTGCCACCATAAGGATAGATGACACTAAATACCATCTCCAGTGAAGACAGTGTCCACTTTCTCCATGGTCCTCCACCTTCAACAAAACCACTGTCAGCCACATTCACAACACACCGAAAGGACTAACAGCTGGAAGGCCATCAGCAGTGAACACATAGATGTGCTTCCTTTCATTGAACAGATGTGTGCCTGGAAAGCACTTTAGATAAGTAGCTTTTGTAAATCAAGTTCTTTTGTTCTTTTAATTCCTAAAAAAATGAACACATTTGTTCCACTACATTCAAACTGAACAGAAGGGTAGAAAGTGGAAAGTCAGCACTTCAATTTCCTGTATATCGCTCTAGAAGTGATCAGTATATTCAACCATTTATGTGTACCCTTCAAACACACACACACTCATGCAGTCACTATGGATTTCCTTTTTCATCCTTACCTTTTCCTCTGTCACGTACTGGCATATCTTGGAGCCCTATCACCTGAACACATGGAACTACGGTTCTGAGTTTTTGGGTCCCAGAAACAACAACGCCTTCTGAAATGTTAGTGGCTCTTCTAAGATAAAAGGACACCCTAATCAAATAAGTTTGGGGAAAGCTGTCTCATACTATTAAACAGCTTTCTCTCTGATATAAACTCCAGTTTCTTGAACATCTCATGGACACCATGGACTGTCAAGAGTGACAGATTTTACATAGCACCTCCTTCCTTTATTTCATTCTAAAACATTTTTTCAAGGACTGCTTACCTACATCCTGTGCAATGTGATCTCCTTGTGTGATATTCCCAGCCTTGCCCAAGCTCTAGGCTGAATTATTTCCTACCCTTCCTCAGGCATCAGACAAGCTCATCTTCCTCAGGAAAACATCCTCTGACCGTGGCCGTCCCTCACACCTGGTTCATCCCTGGCCCAGGCTGAGATACTCTGGAATATACTCTCACTGGACCACAGTCCCCTCCGCTTCATTCCTTCTGGTTGCATTAAATGCTCAGTGGTGTGATTGGTCCCCATCTGTCTGCCTGCTGGTCTATAAACATCACGAGAGCATGGGCAGTGTCTGAACATTCATCACCACTCATAATGCCTAATATCTGCAACACCAGAGGTGCTCTATGAACATCTATTAAATAAATACATGATAGTGGTGTCCCTAGAATCCAGCTCTGTGAATGCCAGTCGAGTACCTACAGGGGAAGAATTCACTTCTCCTAAACCTACTGCAGTGACCATCCTGCTGAGGCAAAGAGCCTGTTTTGCATGTTGAACCGCTATCTCCTTACTCACTGCTCTCTTATGTATTTTGGTACTGCAGGTTTGCAGGATTAAATGTGGAACTGCCTCATATCTGACAGAAATATCCTCAACACATGAGCCACCGGGATGCACTGATATTCTGATGCAGAATTGCTTGCTTTATATTTTAAAAAAGACTTCCTGCTGCAACATTGATTCTGATCATGGGAAGAGACTGAGAATTTATGCAAAATAAGATGAGTTTTCCTTTATGATAGATTTTCACACAGTGGGAAGAAAATAGCACCTTTTGGCGAAAACAGGGCTTTCCATTTGTCTCACATAAGAAGTGTGCAAGAGCGCAGGTCTGACACAGCTATCTGCACATTTAGGCACAGCCACAGGGCAGTGGATACCGTAGTGGCACGAAGGACAGTCTAAACAAGCAAGGTATCCAGGCTGGGCTAACGTCAGTGTTGGGGATGCAGTGCTGACTTTCCTGTTTTATGAGATGAGTCACAATAAGCAAGTCTCTAAGCCTCAGTTTTCTCATCTGCAAAATTGGAATAATAATTGTTTCTACCTCACTGAAAGTTGTAGGTAGAATTGTATTATATTAGATCATGCTGTGCTTACAAGTCATGAACACCACATAAGTGTTACCTAGAGAAAGGAAACTGAGAGAAAGGGATATAGGTGGACTAATACACAAGTGAGTGTCTCCAAGGACAATGTCTGGTGTGTTCTGGATAGAAGAGTCTGTAAGCTTGAAGCCAGGAAGAGAGGACAGAAAATGAGAAGTGCAAAGGAAGATTTCCTTTACTCCCCCTCTCCCCTACAAGAGGGGGCTCACCAAACAGCTGAGGCCCCCAGACGCTTCTGAGCCCTAGGTCCCATACAGAAGGAAAGCAAAGTGCTATTTCAAACACTAAGGCATTCACCTGCCAACACCATTAAGGATCTCAGCAGCTGAGCAGCAGGGCACGAGCACAAAGAGCTGGCCCCATCTCAATCCAATCACGAAGAACACGGTGAAGATGTCAGGGATCAGCTGCCTGCAGAAGACGTTCATGGGCTTCCCAAGCCCAAGTAACTCTGGCTCCACACAACCTTCTGTTCATAGAGTTTCTTGGTGTACAACTCCAGGGATAAAAGAGTTTCCAACGTGCAAGAGGAAAAAGAATGTTAACTTGGTTCATGATCATAGATACTCCCAGGCATAGTCTATGCCATTGTGGGCTTTTCACTTATAACAGGACTAACAAAGGTGGCTCTTAGGAAGCTCTTACCACACATTACCCACAGGGCTAAAGATTTAATACATATCATTTCATTTCATTCTCATAAACCCTATAGATAGTTGCTACCCTAGTAACACTGTAATGGATGCTTAACAGACGAGCAACAGCAAAGCCTAAGCCCTTGTGGCTGTAAGGGTCAGCATCAAGGCAACAAGCACATACCACACTCACACTCAGACTCCAGGCCATTGAACAAGCCCCCCCACCAACCCAGCACACCCGGCAAAGAGCTGCTGAGGAGGCCTGGGGTCAAATGCAGGACTGTCTGCAAGTCTCCCCTGTTTGCCCAAAATGGTGAAGCCCCACCTGCATTCCCTCAGCAGAGCAATCCCTTTCTTATTTTGAGGGACCTATGGTATAACAGTTCTTAACTATTTTCCCCACTGGAGCACATCTGACTGTCAGCCCAGGCTGCAACATTCACAACTGTCATTTCCAGAGTGCTAAAGATGGTCCCTCCCTCCCCATCAAAATACAGATCAGAAAGGAAGTGCCTACGTGTGATGTTAGCATGGGAATGACCTTCAATTTCCTCTAAGTTATCAAACAGGAAAAGAATAATAAGTTGCCTACAAACTCTGACTCTCTGCTATTTACTGTGACATTTCACAGATGTCGACAAGACACCAGGTTGGAAAACAAAACAAAACAAAACAAAACAAAACACTGTTACACATCATTTCTACTTCTACGTTATCTTTTATTGCTCTAGTCCCTCATTTTAGAATTCTTCTAGCCTACACTCGGCAAGGACAGCAAACCAGTGAATCCTGAAGTAAATCAACCCTGAATATTCATTAGGATGGATGCAGAAGCTGAAGCTCCAATACTTTGGGCCATATGATGCGAAGAGCTAACATATTGGAAAAGACCTTAATGTTCAGAAAGATTAAGGCAGGAGAAGAAGGGGGCAATAGAGGATGAGACGGTTGGATGACGTCACCAACTCAATGGACACGAGTCTGAGCAAACTCCAGGAGAGAGTGAAAGACAGGGAAGCCTGGCTTGCTGCCGTTCATGGGGTCACAAAGTGTTGGACACAACTGAGAGATCGAACAGCAACAAAGCCTAGAATCATCTTCTACCAATTGCAAGCCTCCTGCCTGATTTATGGGCTTCCCTGGTAGCTCAGTTGGTAAAGAAATCTACTTGCAATGCAGGAGACTCTGGTTCCATTCCTGGGTTGGGAAGATCTCCACGAGAAGGGATACACTACCCACTACAGTATTCTTACGCTTCCTTGGTGGCTCAGCTGGTAAAGAATTTGCCTGCAATGTGGGAAACCTGGGTTCGATCCCTGGGTTGGGAAGATCCCATGGAGAAGGGAACAACTACCCACTCCAGTACTCTGACCTGGAGAATTTAATGGACTGTATAGTCCATGAGGTCACAAAGAGTTGGAGACAAGTGAGTGACTTCACTTTATCCTGATTTCTATTATTCTGAAAGAAAAGACACTAAAAAATAAAAACATACTGAAAGATCCTTAGAGTAATATTATCATATTAGACATACATGTAAGACTATTATCTTCGAAAGGAACCCCATCCCCCAAAATAAAATTCAAACAGAAATAGAATTAAGAAATCAAAACCAGAAAAAAAATCAGCAATCTGTTCATGATAACCTACAGTAGAGCAGGACTAAAGTACTCATGGAGTAAAGCAGGACTCAGTTCAAGAAACATCTGTGGAAAATTTTTTCTATTCCACTCCCTCTGCTAAGTTCCAAAGGACATAAAGAAAGCACAGCCTCTGCCTCCAAGTCGCCTCTCTCCAAGGGAAAGGAAACCACTACACCAGGGGACAGAGAAGGACAGGTGACTCTTCTGGAGAAAAAGGCTGAGGCCAGAGGGCAAGACCAGGCTCCAAGAAGCTAAGATGTCAGGAAAGGGTAAGCCTACCTCTGCATGAGGAGAGCAGAAGTGGGAGAGGGAAGGATCCAGTTCAGTTCAACTCAGTCACTCTGTTGTGTCCTGCTCTTTGTGACCCCATGGACTGCAGCACACCAGGTTTTCTGGTCCATCACCAACTCCCACAGCTTGCTCAAACTCATGTCCACTGAGTCTGTGATGACATCTAACCATCTCATCCTATGTTGTCCCCTTCTCCTGCCTTCAACCTTTCCCAGCATCAGGGTCTTTTCCAATGAGTCAGTTATTTGCATCAGATAGTCAAAGTATTGGAGCTTCAGCTTCATCATCAGTCCTTCCAATGAATATTCAGGACTGATTTCCTTTGGGATGGAGTGGCTTGATCTCCTTGCAGTGCAAGGGACTCTCAAGAATCTTCTTCAACACCACAATTCAAAAGCATCAATTCTCAGCGCTCAGCTTCTTACGGTCCAACTCTCACATCCAAACATGACTACTGGAGAAACCATAGCTTTGACTAGACAGACCTTTACCAGCAAAGAAATGTCTCTGCTTTATAATATGCTATCTAGGTTGGTCATAGCTTTTCTTTCAAAGAGGAAGCATCCTTTAACTTCATGGCTGCAGTCACAATCTGAAGTGATTTTGGAGCCCAAGAAAATAAAATCTGTCACTCTTTCCACTGTTTCCCCATCTGTTTGCCATGAAGTGATGGGACCAGATGCCATGACCTTCAGTTTTTGGATGTGAGTCTTAAACCAGTTTTTTCACTCTCTTCGAGAGGTTCTTTAGTTCTTTGTTGCTTTCTACCATAAGGGTAGTATCATCTGCATATTTGAGGTTAATGATACTTCTGCTGGCAATCTTGATTCCAGCTTGTGCTTCATCCAGCCTGGCATTTCACATGATGTAATTTATATGTATGCTAAATAAGCAGGATAACAATATACAGTCTTGACATACTCCTTCCCCAATTTGGAACCAGTCCGTTGTTCCATGTTTGGTTCTAACTGTTGCTTCTTGACTTGCGTACAGATTTCTCAGGAAGCAAGTAAGGTGGCCTTGTATACCCATCTCTTGAAGCATTTGCCACAGTTTGTTGTGATCCACATAGTCAAAGGCTTTAGCATAGTTAATAAATCAGAAGTAAATGTTCTCCTGGAGTTCTCTTGCTTTTTCTATGATCCAGAGCATGTTGGCAATTTGATCTCTGGTTCCTCTGCCTTTTCTAAATCCAGCTTAAATGTCTGGAAGTTCTTGGTTCATGTACTGCTGAATCCTCGCCTAGAGAATTTTCAGCATTACTTTGCTAGTATGTGAGATGAATGCAATTGTGTGGTAGTTTGAACAAGCTTTGGCATTGTTTTTCTTTGGGATTGGAATGAAAACTGACCTTATCCAGTCCTGTGGCCACTGCTGAGTTTTCCAAATTTGCTGCCATATTGAGTGTAGCACTTTCATAGCATCAACTTATAACATTAGAAGTAGCTCAGCTGGAATTTCATCACCTCCACTAGCTTTGTTCATAGTGATGCTTCCTAATGCTCACTTGATTTCACACTCCAGGATGTCTGGTTCTAGGTAAGTGATCACACCATCATGATGGCAGGGCCCAGAGGTAGGCATTCAAGAAGTCAAGTCCTGGTCTCATGAACCAGAGAAGGAAGAAAAGGGAGGCCAGTGAAAGACGGCAGGAACCAGCATCTGTTTGTGAATGTTTGCATTTCTTCCAACAAACACTGCTGAAGGAAAGAGCATGTATGTGCCTGGCTTGGGCAGAGCCACGTGGAAATTCCACCCCTCTCCCTCTGGGAGCAGGGAGCTAGAAATAGTTTGGAGTTAAGAAGTCAGTGTGTACCAATCAAGTGTCCCAAGGTCCAAGCGCTGTGCTGTGCCTATACCGTTACCTCCTCTAATGCCCAAGAAGACTGTTCACACCTTACAGATGGGGAGACAGGCTCAGAGCATGAAATGCTTTTCCCCAGTCCCCTGAACAGGCACTCACAGAAGTTCAAAGCAAGTCCAAGCCTGCCACACTCCAGCGCCTCCTTGATGGTTCTGGAAAGAGCCTAGAAACAAACCAGGACAGGGATGATGGGGACTATACAGGTCAGCACCAGGGTGAAAGGGAACCAAAGGGACAGGAAAGTGTTGCAGAGAGTCTTAGGTGGGAAGTATAAACACCTTCCCGTTTGCTTTTCAGGAAACCATCCACCAGCACCAAAAGTCATACATTTGAGTTTCACCCCATTTATCATGCTAGACCTGACTCTAGAACGGAGTGTGGGAGATTGGTTTTGGAATTCTCCACAGGAGGTTCTGGAGGATGGCAATCCTTACTTGCTGACTGCAACACACTGGGCAGTGGTGAGATACTACAGCTAAAACGCTCAGTGCAGAACATGCCTCTCAATAAGTAATCAGCTCGTTCACTCCATTCGTTCATTCATTCATTCAACAAGTGCAACATCTGTGTTGAACATAAGCCTAAAGAGAGGGCACAGTGAGCTAAAGGACATCCTTCTTTCACTAACACCACCTCTAAGATACCAGGGATTAGAGAGACTCCACCTACGTATACACATGCACACATCTTCGCAGACCTGTTTGTGCTATGCACACACACACATAGTCAGAACTTTGAAGAAACTGCCAGAAGAACTTGAACTCAGCCACCACCCAAATGGTGAATTTTAAGACAGAGATAGTTATTCTGTGACATAAAAATATAATTTCCAAACCAGAAGAGAAAAACAATGAATACTTTTGAATGACAACTGTGGGGTTAGTTCAGTAGTATTATCTTCTGTTTATCTGGCCAAACACTCTTGTCATGCTTGCACTGATGACACAGGGTTGGCGACATTCATTTGGCCTGCAGGGGACTGCAGACACCAAAAGGCCACGTGATGGTGAATGTCCTTCTCTCGAATGAAGCAGTGTATGTAGTGTATGTCTGATGCTCTCATGATGACTCATGGCCACAGGACCATCGCATACAGTTGGTGCTGGAAACAGATGTAAAAGCAGGAGTCTAGCCTACTCCAAATGTTCAGCTCTGAATTCCAAGGAGAAAACAAACAATTTAGGAGTCCATATTTGTTTCTGACAGCCTGGAGTCACTTTCTCTCTTTCTCTCTCCCTCACTCTCCCTCTTTCTCTCTCTCTCTCTCTCTCTCTCTCTCTCTCTCTCTCTCTCTCTCTCTCACACACACACACACACACACACAAGCAAAGGGAAAAGAAACAAAAAAGAAAGAAATTTTAAACATAGGTTTTTAAAAATGTTCATAAGCCTTCTTGCACATCAAATTTCTCCTAGAAAACATCTTAATGATTTCCGTGTAAACGAATCAGAAACATATGGATTAAATTTCCCTTAAAATATACACATGTAATTAAGGGGGAAAGTGCTTGGCAAAATGCATTTTGCATTTTATCAAACCCAACATCTGAAAAATAAGCTGAGACATCTGACAAATGCAAGCCCAGCAATGCTGCTCATCCCTATGGCAGCCCTGGACTCATGTCCACTGGGCGAGACCTTCCCCTTCCCTGGGCTTTTCAGAAGAACCTGCTGGATTGTAACAGACTAGCTGGTTTCTCAGGCTCTGCAGTGACAGTTATGTGTCTCCCTTTTCCTGGACCTGTGTTCATTTTCAGGGGCCAGGGCCCCCATACAGGAGAGCTTACAGTCCACGATGACCTTACTGGGCAATCGCTTGGGATGTCTAGACAAGAAGAGCCCCGTCCTGCCATTCACACCTCACCCCACCTCTACCAGCCGACTCTCTCCCAGGCTCTCCAACACCAGTGGAGGAAAGGGAATCGAGATTGAGAGCTATTTCCAGCATCTTTTCTTCATCTGTGCAAGAACCACGTGAGAAGTTTTTCTAAATTGCTCCCTTTATTCATTTGCTCACCTGTAAATAAGTATTTATTGAGAACCTACTAGGTGCAAGGTACCATGCTGGGGCTGGAAAGTCACCAGAAAGGAATACAGAGAAGGTCCCTGCCCTGGTGGAGCTGATGCTCTTGCTGGCGGCTCATTCTCTGGGGCCTCAGATCCGAGGGCTTGCATCTTCACCATCCAGCCTGGGCTGCACACCATTCCTCTCCCTTAGGCCTTCTCCGAACCAAGCCCTGAACTCCTCCTCCTATCCTTTATTCCCTCTCCCTCGGTATCTGAGCCTAGTATTCCTCCACAGACCTCTTCCCAGAAAAGCTCTCAACCATAGTTTACCTGACCCACAGTTTCCACAAGCTTCTGATGACTTTCACAGCCTCTCACCACCTAGCCAGCCGTTTCAGACCCCATAGCCTAATGTTTCTGACTATTCCCCACCCCAAACCCAAAGGACACCACACTTTCTCACTGTTAGTGTTCCAGTCCTTCCACTTGCTGCCCCCCTCACCCCCACCCACACCTGCTCACTGTTTGCTCCTTATGCTGGACACGCTTCCCTCCCAACCATGCCCTGCCTGCCTAGTTCCTTCCTCTCTACTTCTTCTCAGGGAGGCCCTTCTTGAAGCTGCAGGCCCCGGCCCAGCCCCTGCTACAAGTCGCTGAGTATCATATCGTGCCTTGCATTTACCTGATCATGACTTGTTCAGCATCCATTTCTCCCCTTTGCTCAAGGAGCAGGGCCCACGTCTGTCTTAGTTGTGGACCTATATCTAGAGCTCAGCACAGTCAACATTTGATGAATGAATGAAATAAGAAAAGAATGAATGAGTAGATGAGCAAATACTTACAGGCAATATTCTGCCTGTCCTCCCTGCTATGTCCCACTTTCTGACCCAAGAAGATGGCCAGAATCTTTGTATTTCTTGCATCAAGGATATGCAGGGCTGATATGCAAGTACTAGGTGAGTCAGCACCTCTCCCCAGCTCACGTGGGGACCTTAGCTCACTGGAGCATGATACTGGGTATCATGGAGAGAAGAGGAGGCCTGGCCAGGGAAGGGTCTGGGTTCTCATTACAGGAGCAGGTCCCAGGAAGAATCCAAGCTTCAGAAGGAAGGCTGGTGATGGGTCCAGGATTGGAGTTTCTCACCCTGGGCAAAAGTTCCCAGATCCCAAGGTGACTCAGAAGCAACTGAGTCCCAAAAACCTGTGAGAATAAGTTCCCATCCTCTTAGAGCTCATGCTCAGAGAGGAAGCCAAGTAAGGTGAACTCCTGATCAGAAAATCCAGGTCCACCTTGGCATGGATCTTCCTATCTATGGGACTTGGCCTCCCTGACCTTTAATTTCTTCCTCTGAAAGAGGGAGATGAGAAAATCATCTAACCTCCCTCACTGGGCTGCAGAGGGAAGAAAATGAGGCCAAGGTGGTAAAATGATACCAAAGTTTAAACCAACTAACTTCTAAATTTGCATTTTCCTATATTAACCCTAAAATTGCTGGGGGAAAAAAAACTGTTACCATCTTTGCCTCTTTTCTGCTTGAGTTTAAACACTGACATGCTAGAGGATTCTTTCCCTCCCTTCTCCCCACCCAGCCAAATTATAGAATCTTCTGTGTATGACGTTATCTATGGGCACATTTTTTCTTCCACTTTTAGCATGTCTTTCCCCTGTCTTGATAGCGTCATGATTACACCACAGTATGGGCAGGAGGGGGCCAGAAAGCAAAATGGAATAAGAAAATGCAAGAATAAAATGAAAGTGTAAGTTGCTCAGTAGTGGCTGACTCTTTGCGATCCCACAGACTATAGTCCTCAGACTCCTCTGTCCATGGACTTCTCCAGGCAAGAATACTGGACTGGGTAGCCATTCCCTTCTCAAGGGGATCTTCTTGACCCAGGGACTGAACTCATGTCTCCTGCATTGCAGGCAGATTCTTTACTATCTGAGTCACCAGGGAAATCCAATAAAAAAGGAGAAAACCCCTCAAACAACACAGAATCATGGAAACTCCCCAATCATGTTATTTAGCAAACACATGAGAAGATACAAGCAGACATTTATGATCAAAATTTGGCCTATTTCCAGGTTTTGGATCACAATCACTTTAAAATAAAAATATTTGGAAGCCAAAGTATTGCCTTTTTCTTGGAGTACAAAATGAAGCTGGGCAAAGGCTAACGAAGTTTTGCCAAGAGTCATAGCTAACACCCCATTCCAGCAACACAAGATATGACTCTATACATGGACATCACCAGATAGTCAATACTGAAATTAGATTGATTATATTCTTTGCAGCAAAGATGGAGAAGCGCTATACAGTCAGCAAAAATAATACTGGGAGCAGACTGTGGCTCAGATCATGAACTCCTTTTAGCTAAATTCAGGCTTAAATTGAAGAAATCAGGGAAAACCACTAGACCGTTCAGGAATGACCTAAATCAAATCCCTTATGATTATACAATGGAAGTGAGAAATAGATTCACTGGATTAGATCTGATAGAGTGCCTGAAGAACTATGGACAGAGGTTTGTGACATTGTACAGGAGGCAGTAATCAAGATCATCCCCAAGAAAAAGCAATGCAAAAAGGCAAAATGGTTGTCTGAGGAGGCCTCACAAATACCTGAGAAAAGAGGAGAAATTAAACGCAAAGGAGAAAAGCAAAGATCTGAATCTGAGTTCCAAAGAATAGCAAGGAGAGATAAGAAAGCCTTCCTCAGTGATCAATGCAAAGACATAGAGAAAAACAACAGAATGGGAAAGACTAGAGATCTCTTCAAGAAAATTAGAGATACCAGGGCATATTTCACACAGAGATGGGCACAAAAAAGGACAGAAATGCTATGGACCTAATAGAAGCAGAAGATGTTAAGAAAAGGTGACAAGACACAGAAGAACTATACAAGAAAGATCTTAATAACCCACAAAACCACAATGGTGTAATCACTGACCTAGAGCCACACATCCTGGAGTCCAAAGTCAAGTGGGCCTTAGGAAGCATCACTATGAACAAATCCTAGTGAAGGTGATGGAATTCCAGTTGAGCTATTTCAAATCCTAAAGATGCTGCTGCTAAAGTGCTACACTCAATACGTCAGCAAATTTGGAAAACTCAGCAGCGGCCACAGGACTGGAAAAAGTCAGTTTTCATTCCAATGCCAAAGAATGTTCAAACTACTGCACAATTGCACTCAACTCTCATGCTAGCAAAGTAATGCTGAAAATTCTCCAAGTGAGGATTCAACAGTACGTGAACCGAGAACTTCCAGATGTTCAAGTTGGATTTAGAAAAGGCAGAGGAACCAGAGATCAAATTGCTATTGTGTATTGGATCATAGAAAAAGCAAGAGAATTCCAGGAGAACATCTACTTCTGATTTACTGACTATGCCAAAGCCTTTGACTATGTGGATCACAAGAAACTGTGGCAAATGCTTCAAGAGATGGGAATACCAGACCACCTTACCTGCCACCTGAGAAATCTGTGCAGGTCAAGAAGCAACAGTTAGAACCAAACATGGAACAACAGACGGCTTCCAAATTGGGAAAGGAGTATGTCAAGGTTGTATACTGTCACCCTGCTTATTTAACTTATATACAGAGTACAATATGAGAAATGCTGGGCTGGATGAACCACAAGCCAGAATCAAGATTGCCTGGAGAAATATCAATAACCTCAGGTATGCAGATGACCCCATCCTTATGGCAGAAAGTAAAGAACTAAAGAGCCTCTTGATGAAAGTGAAAGAGGAGAGTGAAAAAGCTGGCTTAAAGCTCAACATTCAAAAAACAAAGATCACGGCATCCGGTCCCATCACTTCATGGCAAATAGATGGGGAAACAATGGAAAGAGTGACAGACTTTATTTTCTTGGGCTCCAAAATCACTGCAGACAGTGACTGCAGCCATAGAATTAAAAGATGCTTGGCCTTAGAAGAAAAGTTGTGACCAACCTAGATAGCATATTAAAAAGCAGAGACATCACTTTATCGAACAAGATCCATCTAATCAAAGCTATGGTTTTTCCAGTAGTCATGTATGGATGTGAGAGTTGGACCATAAAGAAAGTTGAACACCAAAGAATTGATGCTTTTGAACTGTGGTGTTGGAGAAGACTCTTGAGAGTCCCTTGGATGGCAAGGAGATCAAACCAGTCAGTGCTAAAGAAAATCAATCCTGAATATTCAATGGAAGGACTGATGCTGAAGCTGAAGCTCCAATACTTTGGCCACCTGATGGGAAAAACTGACTCACTGGAAAAGACCCTGAGGCTGGGAAAGGCAGGAGGAGAGGGGGGTGACAGATGATGAATGGTTGATGGCATCACCGATTCAATGGATATGACTTTGAGCAAGCTCCTGGAGTTGGTGATGGACAGGAAAGCCTGGTGTGCTGCAGTCCATGGGGTTGAAAAGAGTTGGACACAACTGAGTGACTGAACTTAACTGAACTTTGACCTATTTCCAGTTTTGGATTTCAGCCACTTTAAAATAAAAATATTAGGGTGGGATGATTTGGGAGAATGGTATTGAAACATGTATAATATCATATATGAAACAAATCACCAGTCCAGGTTTGATGCAGGATACAGGCTACTTGGGGCTGGTGCACTGGGATGACCCAGAGGGATGGTACGGGGAGGGAGGTGGGAGGGGGGTTCAGGATGGGGAACACGTGTACACCCGTGGCAAATTCAGGTTGATGTATGACAAAACCAATACAATATTGTAAAGTAATTAGCCTTAATCCCACTGTTGGGCATACACACCAAGGAAACCAGAAGTGAAAAAGACATGTGTACCCCCATGTTCATCGCAGCACTGTTTATAATAGCCAGGACATGGAAGCAACCTAGATGTCCATCAGCAGGTGAATAGATAAGAAAGCTGTGGTACATATACACAATGGAGTATTACTCAGCCATTAAAAAGAATACATTTGAATCAGTTCTAATGAGGTGGATGAAACTGGAGCCTGTTATATAGAGTGAAGTAAGCCAGAAAGAAAAACACCAATACAGTATACTAACACATATATATGGAATTTAGAAAGACAGTAATGATAACCCTGTATGCGAGACAGCAAAGGAGACACAGATGTAAAGAACAGACTTTTGGACTCTGTGGGAGAGGGAGAGGGTGGGATGATTTGGGAGAATGGCACTGAAACATGTATACTATCATGTAAGAAACGAATCGCTAGTCTCAGTTTGATACAGGATACAGGATGCTTGGGGCTGGTGCACTGGGATGACCCAGAGAGATGATATGGGGAGGGAGGTGGGAGGGGGGTTCAGGGTTGGAAACTCATGTACACCTGTGGTGGATTCATGTCAATGTATGGCAAAACTAATACAGTATTATAAAGTAAAAAATAAATAAATAAAAATATTTGGGAGCTAGAGTATTGCCTTTTCCCTTTAAAGACACCCTTGAGAAAAATGGCTCACAGACCTTCAGCCTAGACACTGGGGTGGCGTGTAGTCCAGAGAGGACACAGTTAATGAAAATGCTGGGTTCTGATCCTGCCTCTACCAGCTGAGGAACATGTGATCTTTTGTTACTCCCTCTTAGTTCCAATTCTTCCTTTCTTAATCATCACTGCTTATAAGAATCAAGCAAGCTAATATAGTGATAATCACAGTAGAAAGCACTGGCCTTCATCAGATACAGACTCTCTTCCTGTGCTATTTGACTGCGACACCGTGACATGGGTCTTATTTCCCCTCCAGGACATGACAAGAGACAAGGTCAGTGGGCTAGCCACTGCATGCCAACCTACACAAGCATTATTCTTACCTCATTCATGATAATTCTATAAGGTCAGTACTGTTATGACACCCATTTAACAGCTAACGATGCTGAGGACTGGAGGAAAAGAGAAACTTGCCTAAGCTCAGGTACTGGGTGGGCTTCTAAATGTTAAATCATCACCACAACCCCGTAAGAAGGTCACTGAGATGATCACCTCTGGTTTCTGAACGTGGAAAGTGAGACACAGCCATCTTATGCAGCCACAGACAAATGGGGTCAGCCATAGTGGCAGGTGGTCCTCACCAGGCTGGCTCTGGGTGTGGCTCTAGCCCCTGGCTGTCCTCTCACACAATCACTGTCTAAAACCTTATTGTCTAGCCTTCTGGGAGAGTCTGTGAGCCACCCAATGTCCTTTCAAAAAGCATCTTTTCCATGTAAGTCAGCCAGGGTATGTCTCTGCTGCTGGCAGATGCCATGAGAACATGGCAGCCTTGGGGGCATCCCGTCCCTCGCCTGTTGAGGAGACTCCACCATGTAGAGAGCACAATGCTCAGGGAGAGGGAGGGCACCAGGCAGGCCGAATTAGCAAGGCCCCTGCCCTCAGAGAAGTCCACGTGCGAAAGGAAAACAACGCATGGAACTTACTTCTGGAGCAAAGGACCAAAGTCACCTACAAAAGAGTGAAGGAATTAAAGAGTTTGTACAGAGCTGATTCTGAAGAACAAGCATTTGGAAAAGCAATAAAGGAGGAGGCAGGGATAATAGAAATGGAGTGAATAATAAGATATAATGGAGGAAAGAGAAAGGCACACTCAATGAATGAATGGGGTTCTCAAGTGGGTAGACAGAGGTGAGAGGTGGGGATGAAGGGGTAGGTTACCAGCAGAGCATATTTCTTTCAAAGACACATATACAAACACACATACGCAGATACACACACACACACACGTATATATTGTGTAATAGGTACATATGTGTACACATACCTACATATGTGCTCGTGTAAATTTTATACCATTTCAGCCCAGAAATTACTTAAAAGAGTTCAGCTTTATCTGAATCCACTGTCAGATTATCCTCAGTTCTCACAGAAGCATCCCGCACCCTTGCTTTACTCATAGAAGATATGGCTTTGAAAGGCAAGGGCAGCTAGTCTCCAAAGATGTCTCGACAGATATAGCAAGACTAGTAGGCTGGAGATGCCAGAGGAGCCATTCAGCAAACATTGGCTGAAGAAGTTTCAGGAAGAAGCTGCTGCACATTTCTAAAGACTTCAGGAATATGGCTCTTTGAATTCTCATGGCTTGTAGGTCAGTTTACTGTCATGTCAGCAGCTTTGAACCTGCACTTTCTATCAGTGCCTTCGAGAAAGGCACCTCCAGCACAGAGGTGAACAGTGGCCTGGCTGAACAGCCTGGTCGCAAAAGGCCCAGCCCCAGAGGCAAAAAGAAGGCAGACCACAGAAAAGAGGTGGATTTCACCAGCAAGCTTCATCTAAGCCTAGAAGTTATGCCCAGGAACACAGCACACAGCAGCACATACACAAGTACTGAACCACTCTGCTCCGTGCACATGGGGGTTCAGGTTGCCAGAAGAGCATGGCCCCCTGTACTGGTTTCCTTCGGTGGGGCAAGATTTCTAACCCAAGAACATCTCAGCTAGTGACCGAGCTTTGAGCATGTGTTTTTTGTACATGTCATCAATAACTAGATCTGAGCTGGAGGGCACTCTAAACATGAAATACATTTCTGCAACATGAAAAGAAAAAAGACTATTTGGGGCTGGTTTGAATTAGGTAGAATGAGACAGGAATTTTCCCTAAGTCTCCTCCTCGCTTTCTTGGGCAGCTCACTCACTGCCTGGTGGAAACAAGACACAGGGGACTTTAGTCTATGACCCATAGCCTAGCTGGGGGACCACTGAATCTGAATGGTGGTGGTAGGCAGACACCATAAGGGCTGCTGAGGATGACTTTAAACAAAATTATATACCTCCATGACTCAAGAATCTGACTGTCTATTAGGATTCTGCCTAGCAAGCCCTACGGTCTGGATGATCAATGGCAGTGCTAGTCCCCGATGTGCTGTCACCATGGAAAGGCACAATTATTCCTTTAGGGCTCAAGGTGCAATTAAATATCTATAATGGTGCTAATAGTTCAAGCAACCTTCAAGCAGCTGCCATATTTTAAAAGATCATTCTGAACCGTTCTACGTCTGGAATTGCTCTGCAAAATCTGAACTTTTCCTCTTCCATTGAGAATGCATTTAATGCTGACAGGATGGTTCCCTTACAGCCTCACTGTACAAAAGGTGGTTTCCTTCTCAGCTGGCAGAATGCCTCTGAAGGATTAAACGCTACCTAACAAAGCTAAGCTCAATTCTCTAAGGCTTGCATTCTTAAGAATTTGCTCCCTGAGGAAGAGTCCAAAGTGAAGATTAGGTCACAGGATACAGTTCAATCCACAGCCCACTGAAGGCTACCTGGACTGACATCATTTTCTCCGAGAGAGAATGAAGACAAATGTGTGGCTGCTCACAGGAGCAAACGGTCAGGCCCCTCTTCAGAGCTCCCACTGTCTTGACCTTTTAGTAACTGTGGCCAGTAGATGACACACAGTATCCTATGATCTCTTTACCTGTCTGGTCCCTAAGTTCACTGTGAACTTCTCAAGGAAGGGGCTGCATCTGGTTCACCACAGGGGCTCCATTAACCATCAGAATAATTAATGGGACTTCCCTGGTGTCACAGTGGATAAGAATTTGCCTGCCAGTGCAAGGGATAGGGTTAGATCCCTGGTCTGGGAGGATTCCACATGCCATGGAGAAACTAAACCTGTGAACCACAACTACTGAGGCCCTGTGCCACAATTGCTGAAGCCCGTGCACCCTAGAGCCTATGTTCCTCAACAAGAGAAGCCACCACAATGAGAAGCCCATGCACTGCAACAAAGACTGGGCCCTGCTCTCTGCAACTACAGAGAGCCCATGCATAGCAACAAAGACTCAGAGCAACCAAAAATAATAATAAATAAACAAATAAATAATTTAAAAAATTAATGGATAGGGTACTGCCTCACAGAACATCAAGGATGGGTAACAGGTCAACTAGGAAAGGGAGATGTTAGATATCCAACCTCAAATGACAGGCACGAGAAGAATGCTTCAGAGATGCTGAGTGGGAAGTTCTTTAATCATTGACCACATTCTTTAAACCGTAACCTAAAACAATTTAGAAATGTATATTCATGTTATTTCCCAATAATAATGATGACAACTAAGATGCAATAGGCACCTTCTATGAGCAACAGCTGAGCCGAGACTGCTTAGGCATCACTTCATATTCTCACAATAACCCCCCAAAGGAGGCAGTAATCCCTATTTTACAAAGAGGGAAACTGAGGCTCAGGGAGGCAAAGTTGCTTGCTGAGGATCACAGAGCCAGCAAGAGAAAGAGCAGGATCCAAGCCGTCTCTTGACCACTGCATTCCTGAGATACTGAAACCAGATCCCAATATTTCTGAAACATCAATGGGACATAACACAGTAGATTTTTACTTAAAAAATGCCATGACTTCTTGATTTATTTTGAGGGGAAGACAGTTCTTTGCTTAGGCTCCTCCTTGGTATGACAAAGCAGAGTAAACTCCTGCTCAGTAATGGTGATGATGAGGAGGGTGATATCCTCAGTTAACCCTTTTGGACACATCATGCGTTTCATCCCTACAATACCCCATGACGTAGACACAATTATCCATATCCTAGATACAAGGAAACTAAGGTCTAAAGAAAGGAAGTAGTCTCAGCCTTTCAAGGTCACAGCCAGTAAGTGTGGAACTCAAGGTCTAACCAGAGGTCATCTGTTGCCAAAGCCCAATCCTTGGCTACTATTATCCCAATTCAAAGAGGCAGATGAGAATTTGGGGAAAAGAACTCTAGAATCTATGGAAAAAACTGGATTTGAGGAACACAAGCCTGAAAACATGGAGCTTCATTAGGATTCATCCTGCTTTGTACTCTAAGTGAAAGTCATTCAGTCATGTCCAATTCTTTGCATACCCGTAGACTATACAGTCCATGAAACTCTCCAGGCCAGAATACCAGAGTGGGTAGCCATTCCCTTCTCCAGGGGATCTTCCTGACACAGGAATTGAACCGGGGTGTCCAGCATTGCAGGCAAACCACAACTAATTCCATGGTAATACCAGGAGCTCCACACCCTCAAAATCACCATATGGAAGGGAGGAAGACAAGAAAAGGCTCTGTACACTAGAGACTGCAGGTCCAATGTAGCTAACTGTTTTTGTAGCTTAAATGTTTTCTGAGAACACAGTCAATTTATATATTATCTACTGAATTACATATTACCTATGGTTGCTTTCGTGCCAAAACAGCAGAGCTGAGTAGTTGCAACAGAGGCTTTATGGCCTGCAAAGTCTAAGTAATTATTAATTATCTGGCCCTTTAAAAAAAAGTTTGCCAACCTATGGACTATAAGTTAAGAGGGCCTAACGCAATACAAATCAGAAAAATAGCAAGCCTAGAGTCTCCAACCAGAAGAGGGACACACTTCACCTATACTGCCAATGCTTGAAACACTGGGCTTCTAATCACATTTTTCAAAAAAGCACACTATCCCAAACCAGCCACCCCTGCCCCTCATACCCTGCCCTCATCACCCTCTTAAAAGACCAGCAGCAGTAAGTCTTACCTTTGTTGTACATGTTCGTTGGCACTTGGACGTCACTCAGACTGATGTTCACAGGCAGATTATTAAAATGGTCATTTGGGGCTAAGATGAATTCCTTCCCCAGCTCCAAAAAATTCCCGTCTTTGTCCCTTTCATTTATTAGCACAGCATTGAAGTATTCATACTGAAGGAGAAAGTAAAAAAAGAAAAAAACACAACATGTGGCTTAGAGGAGAAGGCTGTGAACTCAGACCTGAGTATGGCTGACCATCCCCTACACTTGTGAATCTTAACTCTAGTCACATAATCTCTTTAAGCCTTTCACACCATCTATGGCTGTTTTTGCACTAGTGTGATATGATAGCACTAGATAAATATTTCCCAGTGTCATTAAGTACTTTTGAAAAACAAGTTTAAGAAGCTTCTCAGTACTTCCTTATATAAATACAGAGAAAACGGCACAAAAACATTTCAATTCTTTAAAGTTTGAAGACAGACTATGCCCTTAATCAGACTAACTTTAAGTAGAAGGAGATTGGAAAACAACAAAAATTAAGTAAATATATAATATGTTAGATAGTCATATTTGCTATTCTAAGTGTTTCCCATATGTTAACTTATTCACTTCTCCTAACAACTCTAAGAACTAGGTTTTAAGAGTGTTTTCAATTCACAAGTGAAGAAATTGAGGTAGAGAGAATTTCTGTATGTTGTCAAAAATTACACCACTGAGAAGCAGAAACAAAATTAAAATATAGACAGTCTAATTCCAAAGACTGGGCACTTATCTGCCGCACAGTATTGCAAGATGGTGGATGGCAGGTGTGGTCATAACTATCAGATCAGCAATTTAAAACAAATGTAATTAATATGCTAAGGGAACTACTGGAAAAACTAGAAAACAGGTAAGAAGAGCTAGATAAGTAGAGACACAAATATTCTAACAAACTATCAGAATGAAATGTTAGAAATCAAAAACACATAACAGAAATGAAGAATGCCGATGTCTCACTGCCAACCGAGACACAGTTGAGGAAATAATTCAGTGAGCCTGAAGCTATATCAGTAGAAACTTCTCAAACTGAAAAGCAAATAAAAAAAAAAAAAAAAAGGAAAAAATAACAGAATCTTCGAAAACCATGGAACAATTCCAAAAAGTGTAACAGATGTGTAATGGGAATACCAGAGGAAGAGAAAGAGAAAAAAAGAACAGAAGAAATATTTGAAGTAATATTTCCAAAATTAATGAGGTACCACTTCACACCAGTCAGAATGGCTGTGATCCAAAAATCTGCAAGCAATAAATGCTGGAGAGGGTGTGGAGAAAAGGGAACCCTCCTACACTGTTGGTGGGAATGCAAACTAGTACAGCCACTATGGAGAACAGTGTGGAGATTCCTTAAAAAATTGCAAATAGAACTACCTTATGACCCAGCAATCCCACTGCTGGGCATACACACCGAGGAAACCAGAATTGAAAGAGACACATGTACCCCAATGTTCATCGCAGCACTGTTTATAATAGCTAGGACATGGAAACAACCTAGATGTCCATCAGCAGATGAATGGATAAGAGAGCTGTGGTACATATACACAATGGAGTATTACTCAGCCGTAAAAAAGAATTCATTTGAATCAGTTCTGATGAGATGGATGAAACTGGAGCCGATTATACAGAGTGAAGTAAGCCAGAAAGAAAAACACCAATACAGTATACTAACACATATATATGGAATTTAGGAAGATGGCAATGACGACCCTGTATGCAAGACAGGGAAAGAGACACAGATGTGTATAATGGACTTTTGGACTCAGAGGGAGGGAGAGGGTGGGATGATTTGGGAGAATGGCATTGAAACATGTATACTATCATGTAAGAATTGAATCGCCAGTCTATGTCTGATGCAGGATACAGCATGCTTGGAGCTGGTGCATGGGGATGACCCAGAGAGATGTTATGGGGAGGGAGGTGGGAGGGGGGTTCATGTTTGGGAACGCATGTAAGAATTAAAGATTTTAAAATTTAAAAAATAAAAAAATAAATGAAATTTTAAAAAAAAAGAAAGAAAATGAATGAGAAAAAAAAGAAAAATTAATGACAAACAACAAACCCAATCCAAGAAGTCCAGGAAACATCAAGCACATGAATATTAAAAACAAACAACAATAACAAAAAAATTACTATACCTAGACATGTCATATCCAAACTACAAAAACCAAGAAGAAAAACTACTAAAGAAAGCCAGAAAGGGGGGAAAGCTGTACCTACAGAAGAACAAAGACAAGGATTAGATCAAGACTTCTGTTCAGAAAACAGAACAGCAAGAAGAGAGTGACATGAAATAGTATTTGAAGAAAGGCCTACCAATTTAGAATTTTGTATCCAGCAAAATTATTCTTCAAAACTGAAAAATAAATAAAGACCTCTTCAGACAAATAAAAATTCAAGAAATTTTCTGCAAACAGACCTGCCTTGCAAAAAATGGTAAAAGCCCTTTAAAGGGAAGGAAACTATATACATCAGAAACCCTGATCTACATAAAGAAAAGACTGTTTTACAGAAGAAATAAATAAAAGTAAAATATTTAATTTTCTTATTCTTAACTGACCTCTCAGATAATAGTTTGATCAAAATAATAATGGCAACAAATTACTGGATTATAAAAATTCATGGATAAGTGAAATGAATATCACAATGTTATGAAGAATAGGAGGGAGATATTGGGACTATTCTATCATAATGTCCCATACCATCCATGAAGTGGTACAGACCACATTCTGAGCCATTAAACACATTTTAACAAACAAAAGAATAGAAATCAGACAAAGTATGCTCTCAGACCACACTGAAATTAAACTATAAATCAACAACAGAAAGACAGCTGGACAAATCCCAAAATATTTGGAGATTAAACAACATATTTGTAAATAACACATGGGTCAAAGAATAAATCTCAAGAGAAATTTTAAACTAAATTAAAATCAAAATACAACTTATCAAAATTTACAAGATGCAGCAAAAGCAGTGCTTACAGGAAAATTTACAGCATTCAATTTATTTATTAGAAAACAGATCTAAAATCAATCATCTCAGCTTCTTTAAGAAAGTAGAAAATTAAATCCAAAGCAGAAGAAGAAAATATTTGTTTTAATTTTCCTAAATAGAAATCAATGAAATTGAAAACAGGAAATCAATTAAGAAAATCAATGACTCTGAGAACAAGATCGCGGAGAAGTAGGTGGATGTGTAGTAAATATCTCTCCATGGATACATCAGGAATACACCTTCAGACATAGAAGTGCATACGGAACACCAGCTGAGAGTGGACAGGAGTACCTGACCAGCAGCAAAGAATACATAGACCCACGCAAAACTCTGTAGGACGAAGGAACTAGGGGAAAAAACAAGAGTGTTAGTAGGACTGGACCTGCTCTTGGCCAGTGGGGGAACTGAAGCAAGGTTCCGATCCCCACATTGGGGCAACTGTCGGAGTTAAAGGAGACACATTTAAGGCTGAAAATGAAACAACTGATCTGTGGCAGCATAAATGGAATGAGAATCAGACAGTCCTTGCTGCAGCCATACATACCCCAGACAGGGACACAGATCCCCTGGAAGGTACAGTGGCTGGGAGCTGGAGTTTAGGAATTATGGAGCAATTCCCAGGCAAGGGTTGCTGTTGACTCTGGAGAGATGGATCGAGAGAATGTGAGGGAGGAGACTGGTGGGAAATGCCTGTGGAGGAAAGCTGGGCAGCCACGGAAGCAAGGTGATACTGCAGAATCACACATAGCGGGTGGAGCCGTCACCATAGCCCCTCTCCCACAGCACACCAGCACTGAGCACTGCACAATAGAGAGGCTGGCCCATCAAATGCCCGACACACTGAACTACAGAGTAGGACCCCAACCAAGGTGCTCCTTTAAGTGACTGATGCAACGAACTACAGAGTAGGATCCCATCCAGGTGGGCCCTGCTATGTGCCTGATGCACTCAACAGCAGAGAAGGACCCCAGGCAAGGAAGCCCCCGAAGTGCCTCAACGGGCAGAGATACAGAGAAAGACTGGCCAAAGAGGCCTTCTGATCACCAAATACAAGAGGCTTGAAAAAAGACTCTGATAGGGCCTCCTCCTGTGGTGGAGGCAGTCCATGTCCCTGCACACTTGGCGTCACCACGGTCCCCACAAGCTAAGCAGCTGTGCCACCTTCACGCTCAACTCTCCCTGGGGCAGAGCTGCCACAGGCTAAAAAAGTCTTGCGTGGGGTCGCTTGGGTAGTAGCTGACTCTGCAACCCTGCAGACTGTGTCCTGCCAGGCTTCTCAGTCAGGGATGGGGGGTTCTCCAGGCAAGAATATTGGAGCATACTGGCCAATACTGGTTGCCATACCCTTTTAGAGCACAATATTTCCTGCTGCCCTAGCCTCCAACTCCCCTGAGTACCTGGTGCTGCCAGAACCCCCGCGACCCAAGCAGCTGCACCACCTCCACACCCGGCCCTTACAGGGGCAAACCCAAGTCCTCCAGGGCAGCCTGAGGAGAAAACCCCAGTGGATGACTCACATGCAGAGGTGGGAATAAAACCACAATTGAAACCCAAGGGCAGTGTGACTAAGGAAGAAGACCCAAAACCCTCCCACGAGCTGCACAAGCTGTGGATTAAATCCACAAGAGCAACTAGTCAGACTCTGTGTCTATGGAATATATAAAAGGTCATTGAGAGCTCCCACAAAACAAAACACACTAGTTCTGATAGCTGTGGACATTGGAGGCAAGAATACAGAGGAGTAGAACCAGATTAGAATCTGAGCTGCCCCCGCAGCAGGTCCAGAGATCAGCACGGTGTTAGACGGCACCCCAGGGAGGTGAGGTAGGCTCTGACTCCCAGCGAGGTAAAGGACTCTGAAAGCAGTGACTGAAGAAAAACATTTATCATTCCTATGTTTTGATTTGTCCTGTAGATTCTTTTGGATTTTTTTCCTTGCCCCCCCCCCCCCGCCACCCAACGCCGCAACCCTCACTCTGTTGTAGTTGTCAATTTTATTGGCACTATGAAGTCTACTTAAGCTTTTGAGCTTTTTTTTTCCTTTTTTTCTCAGTCACATTTTTAATTGTTGTTACAAACTTCTGCCTCTATGTTGAGCTTTTGAAGTTCTGGGGAGTTTTCTTCTTTTTTTTTTTTGTTTTCTGTTTAATTTTAATTTTTAATTTTTAAAACTTATCATTATTTTTTCTACATGTATTACTTTGCTTGCTTTTCCTACTGTTCTTTTCCTTATGCAGTTAATCTTTAATATATATAAATCTTCTTTATCTACCTCTACTTAACTTTGCATAGCTATTCTTTTTTTTTTCTTTCCTCTCAACATATTTCTTAGTTTTATTTTCATTGCTTTATTCCACAATTGGCATCTTGCTTTAGTTTTGTTTTCCAGTTTGTGCTTTAGTTAGTTTTGTTAAGGTAGACATAACTTTTGGTTCCCTTAGTTTTGTTCTTAACTGATAAATATAATTTTTTTATTTCCTTTGTTCACTGGGTCAATTCTATTGTACTTTACTTTTGTTGGACTGTATTGACTTTGCCCATGAGTATGAATGCATATGTGTATATTCTATTATTTTAATTATTATTTGCCTGATTTTGTAACTGCCAATAGTCTGGGGTTCATCTTTGGTTTCTCGTTCTTGGATATTTGTTTTAATCTCACTTAATGCCATAACAAACCACTTGTGGAAACTTCATTCCACCAGAGATCAATCCCTGAGCCTTTGGAGTGGGGGCACTGATTCAAAGATCCTAGACTACCAGAGAACTAACCCTAGGGGGTATCAAAAAGTGAGAACTCACAGAAACGAAACCACTGGAATACAAGACCCAGCATCACCCAACCACCAGCAGTACCCTGTGCAGGATGTCTCATCTAAACAACAAACAAAACAAAATACAAAGCCAATTATCAGCAGACTGGATTACCACCTCACTGAGCCTTGCCCATCAGAGGAAAAACAAACAAAGAAACAAAAACTCAGCACAAATCTCTCCCTAAAGAAAGCTTACACAAACCATTGGACCAAGCTTCAGTTCAGCTCAGTTAAGTCACTCAGTCATGTCCAACTCTTTGCTGCCCCTTTGCAGCACGCCAGGCCTCCCTGTCCATCAACAACTCCCAGAGTTCACTCAGACTCATGTCCATCGAGTCAGTGATGCCACCCAGCCATCTGATCCTCTGTCATTGCCTTCTCCTCCTGCCCCCATTCCCTTCTAGCATCAGAGTCTTTTCCAATGAGTCAACTCTTCGCATGAGGTAGCCAAAGTACTAGAGTTTCAGCTTTAGCATGAGTCCTTCCAATGAACACCCAGGACTGATCTCCTTTAGGATGTACTGGATGGATCTCCTTGCAGTCCAAGGGACTCTCAAGAGTCTTCTCCAACATCACAGTTCAAAAGCATCAATTCTTCGGCACTCAGCCTTCTTCACAGTCCAAATCTCACATCCATACATGACCACTGGAAAAACCATAGCCTTGACTAGACGGACCTTTGTTGGCAAAGTAATGCCTCTGCTTTTTAATATGCTGCCCAGGTTTGTCATAACTTTTCTTCTAAGGAGTAAGCGTCTTTTAATTTCATGGCTACAATCACCATCTGCAGTGATTTTGGAGCCCCGAAAATAAAGTCTGACACTGCTTCCACTGTTTCCCCATCTATTTCCCATGAAGTGATGGGACCAGATGTAATGATCTTAGTTTTCTGAATGTTGAGCTGTAAGACAACATTTTCACTCTCCTCTTTCACATTCATCGAGAGGCTCTTTAGCTCCTCTTCACTTTCTGTCATAAGGGTGGTATCATCTGTACATCTGAGGTTATTGATATTTCTCCCAGCAATCTTGATTCCAGCTTCTGCTTCTTCCAGCCCAGCGTTTTTCATGATGTACTCTGCACATAAGTTAAATAACCAGGGTGACAATATACAGCCTTCACGTACTCCTTTTCCTATTTGGAACCAGTCTGTTGTTCCATGTCCGGTTCTAACTGTTGCTTCCTGACCTGCATATAGGTTTCTCAAGAGGCAGGTCAGGTGCTCTGGTATTCCCATCTCTTTCAGAATTTTCCACAGTTTATTATGATCTACACATCAAAGGCTTTGGCATAGTCAATAAAGCAGAAATAGATGTATTTCTGGAACTCTCTTGCTTTTTCCAAGATCCAGCAGATACGGCAATTTGATTTCTGGCTCCTCTGCCTTTTCTAAAACCAGCTTGAACATCTGGAAGTTCACGATTCATGTATTACTGAAGCCTGGCCTGGAGAATTTTGAGCATTACTTTACTAGCATGTGAGATGAGTGCAATTGTGTGGTAGTTTGAGCATTCTTTGGCAATGCCTTTCTTTGGGACCAAGCTTAGGAGGGCAGAAACCAAAAGGAAGAAAGAATTCATCCTTGAAGCCTGGGAAAAGGAGACCTCAAACACAATAAGATAAAAAAAAATAATAACGAAAAGGAAGAGAAATATACAAATAAAGGAACTAACGAAAAAATACAGAAGTCCAAATAAATGAAGAGGAAATAGGCAAACAGCCTGAAAAAGAATTCAGAATAATGATACTAAAGATGATCAAAAACCTTGGGAAAAAAAATGGAGAAAATGCATGAATCAATTAACAAAGACCTAGAAGAATCAAAGAATAAACATGCAGAGACAACACAATTACTGAAATTAAAAATACTTTAGAAGGAATCAGTAACAGAATATCTAAAGTGGAAGAACGAATCAGTGAGCTTGAAGATAAAATGGTGGAAATAACTTCTGAAGAGCAGAATAAAGTAAAAAGAATGAAAAGAACTGAGGATAGTCTCAGAGAGCTTTGGGACAATATCAAACACACCAACATTTGAATTATAGGGGCCCCAGAAGAAGAACAGAAAAAGAAAGGGTATGAGAAAAATTTTGAAGAGATTATAGTTGAAAATAGTCAATCAAGTCCAAGAGGCACAAAGAGTCCCATACAGGATAAATCCAAGGAGAAACATGCCACAGCGCATACTAATCAAACTAAAGACTAAACACAAAGAAAGAATATTAAAAGCAGCAAGAGAGAAGCAACAAGTAACATACAAGCGAAACCCCACATGCTTAACAGCTGATCTTTCAGCAGAAACTGCAGGCCAGCAGGATATATTTAAACTACTGAAAGGGAAAAATTTACAACCAAGATTACTCTACCTGGCAAGGATCTCATTCAGAATTGATGGAGAAATCAAAAGCTTTTCAGATAAGCAAAAGTTAAGAGAATTCAGTACCACCAAACCATCTTTACAACAAATGTTAAAAGGGCTTATATAGTCAAGAAATAGGGAAGAAAAAGATCTACAAAATCAACCACAAACAATTGAGAAAATGGCAATAGGAACATATATATCAATAATTACTTCAAATGTAAATGGATTAAATGCTCCAACCAAAACACACAGACTGGCTGAATGGATAGAAAAACAAGACCCATATATATGCTATCTATAAGAAACAGACTTCACACCTAAAGACACATTAGATGGAAAGTAAGAGGATGGAAAAATATATTTCATGCAAATGGAAAGCAAAACAAAGCTGGAGTAGCAATACTCATATCAGACAAAATAGACCTTAAAATAAAGAAGATTAAAAGCAATAAGGAAGTACACTAGATAATGATCAAGGGACCAACCCAAGAGGAAGACATAATAGTTGTAAATATCTAAGCATCCAACACAGGAGTCCATCAATACATGAGACAAATACCAAGAGACATGAAAGGAGAAATTGACAGTAACACAATAATAGTAGGACTCTTTAACACCCCACTCACACCAATGGACAGATCATCAAAACAGAAAACTAATAAGGAAATATAAGTCTTAAATGAAACTTTAGATGAGATGTATCTCATTGATATCTTCAGGACATTCCATCCAAATGCAGAAGAATACACCTTCTTCTAAAGTGCACATGGAATATTCTCCAGGATAGACCACAAATCTCTTGGGTCACAAATCAAACCTCAGTAAATTTAAGAAAACTAAAATCATATCAAGCATCTTCTCCAACCATAATGCTATGAGACTAGATATCAATTACAAGAAAAAAAAACTGTAAGAAACACAAACACATGGAGATTAAACAATATGTTTGTAAATAACCAACAGGTTATTGAAGAAATCAAAAGAGAAATCAAAAAATTTCTAGAAACAAATGACAATGAAAACAGGACTACTTGAAACCTATGGGATGCAGCAAAGGCAGTTCTAAGAGGGAAGTTTATAGCCATACAATCCTACCTCAAGAAACAAGAAAAACACTGAATAGACAACTTAACTTTATACCTAAAACAACTTGGAAATAAGAACAAAAAAAAATTAGTAGAAGGAAAGAAATTATAAAGATCCAAGTAGAAATAAATGAAAAAGAAATGAAAGAAACAATAGTAAGGATTAATAAAACTAAAAGGTGGTTCTTTGAGAAGATAAACAAAATTGACAACCTTTAGCCAGACACATAAAAAAAAAGGGAGATGAATCAAATCAATAAAATCACATGAAAAAGAAGAGATTACAACAGACAATGTAGAAATGCAAAGGATTTTAAGAGACTATTATGAACAACTATATGGCAATAAAATGGATAACCTGGAAGAAATGGACAGATCCTTAGAAAAGTACAATCTTTCAAGACTGAACCAGGAAGAAAAATAAATTATAAACAACCCAAGTACAAGCACTGAAATTGAAGCTGTGATCAAAAATCTCCCAAAAAGCTAAAGCCCAGGACCAGATGGCTTCAAAGGAGAATTCTATTAAACATTTAGAGAAGAGCTAATGTCTATCTTTATAACTCTTTCAAAAAATTGCAGAGGAAGGAACACTTCCAAACTCATTCCACAAGGCCACCATCACCCTAATACCAAAACCAGACAAAGACAACACAAAAAAAGAAAACTACAGACCAATTTCATTGATCAATATAGATGCAAAAATCCTCAACAAAATTTTAGCAAACAGAATTCAGCAACAAATTATAAAGCTCATACACCATGATCAAGTTGAGTTTATTCCAAGAATAATATACACAAATCAATCAATGTGATAGACCATATTAACACACTGAAAGAGAAAAACCATATGATAATCTCAATAGATGCAGAAAAAGCCTTTGACAAAATTCAGCACCTACTTATGATTAAGACTCTTCAAAAAATGGGCATAGAAGGAATTTACCCCAACATAGTAAAGGCCATATATGGTAAGCCTACATCAAACATTATTCTCAATGGTGAAAAACTGAAAGCATTCCCCCTAAGATAAGGAACAAAACAAGAGTATCCATTTTCACCACTATTATTCAACATAGTTCTGGAAGTCCTAGCTACAGCAATCATAGAAGAAAAAGGAAAAAAAGGAACCCAGATCAGAAAAGAAGTAAAGGTCTCACTGTTTGCAGATGACATGATACTGTACATAGAAAAGCCTAAAGATACTATCAGAAAATTACTAAAGCTAATCAGTGAATTTAGCAAAGTTGCAGGATACAAAGTAAATACACAGAAATCACTTGGATTTCTATATACTAACAATAAAAAGTAAGAAAGAGAAATTAAGGAATTAAGCCAATTCACCATTGCAACAAAAAGAATAAAAAATCTAGGAATAAACTTACCTAAGGAGACAAAATAACTGTACACAGAAAATTATAAGACACTGATGAAAGAAATCAAAGATGACATAAACAGATGGAGAGATACTCCATATTCCTGAGTAGGAAGAATCAATATTGTGAAAATGACTATACTACCGAATGCAATCTACAGATTCAATGTGATCCCTATCAAATTACCAATGGCATTTTTCACAGAACTAGAACAAAAAATTTCACAATTCATATGGAAACACAGAAGACCCCGAATAGCCAAAGCAGTCTTGAGAAAGAAGAATGGAGCTGAAGGAATCAGCCTTCCTGACTTCAAATTATACTACAAAGCTACAGTCATCAAGACAGTATGATACTGGCACAAAAACAGAAATACAGACCAATGGAACAAGATAGAAAGCCAAGAAATAAACCCATGTACCTATAGGTACATTATTTTTTAAAAAAGGAGATAAGTATATACAATGGGGCAAAGACAGCCTCTTCAATAAATGGTGCTGGGAAAACTGGACAGCCACATGTAAAAGAATGAAATTAGAACACTTCCTAACACCATAGAGCTTCCCTGGTAGCTCAGATGGTAAAGCATCTGCCTGCAATGTGGGAGACCCGGGTTTGATCCCTGGGTTGGGAAGATCTCCTGGAGAAGGAAATGGCAACCCACTCCAGTATTCTTGCCTGGAGAATCCCACGGATGGAGGAGCATGGTAGGCTACAGTCCATGGGGTTGCAAAGAGTCGGACACGACTGAGTGACTTCACTAACACCATGTGCAAAGATAAACTCAAAATAGATTAAAGATCTAAATGTAAGACCAGAAACTATAAAACTCCTAGAGAAAAACAGGCAGAAAACTCAAAGACATAAATCAAAGATCCTCTATGACCCACCTCCTAAAGTAATGGAAATAAAAACAAAAGTAACAAGTGGGACCTGATTAAACTTAAAAGCTTTTGAACAGCAAAGGAATTATAAGCAAGGTGAAAAGACAACACTCAGCATGGGAGAAAACAATAGCAAATGAAACAACTGACAAAGGATTAATTTCCAAAATATACAAGCAGCTCATACAACTGAATACCAGAAAAACAAATAAACCAACCAAAAAGTGGGGAAAAGACCTAAACAGACATTTCTCCAAAGAAGACATACAGATGTTAACAAACACATGAAAAGATGCTCAACATCACTCATCATTAGAGAAATGCAAATCAAAACTACAATGAGATATTCTCTCACACCAGTCAGAATGGCCATCATCAAAAAGTCTACAAACAATAAATGCTGGAAAGGGTGTGGAGAAAAAGAAATGCTCTTGCACTGTTGGTGGAAATGTAAATTGATACAGCCTCTGGAACACGGAAGGGAGATACGTTAAAAACCTAGGAATAAAACCACCTTGTGACTGAGCAATCCCACTCCTAGGCATATACCCTGAGGAAATCAAAATTGAAAAAGCCACATGTATCCCATTGTTCACTGCAGGACTATTTACAATAGCTAAAACATGGAAGCAGCCTAGATATTCATCGACAGATGAATGCATAAAGCAATTGTGGTACATATACACAATTGAATATTACTCAGTCACAATGTTTTCCCAAAAGGAACACATTTGAGTCAGTTCTGATGAGGTACATGAATCTAGAATCTATTATACAGAGTGAAGTGAGCCAGAAAGAGAAAGTAAATATCGTATTCTAACGCACATATATGGAATCTAGAAGTATGGTACTGAAGAACTTATTTACATGTCAGCAAAGGAGAAACGAACATAGAGAATAGATTTATGGGAGGCGGTCCTAAGATGGTGGAGGAATAGGATGGGGAGACCACCTTCTCCCCCACAAATTCATCGAAAGATCATTTGAATGTTCAGCGTATACCACAAAACAACTTCTGAACACTGGCAGAGGACACCAGGCACGCAGAAGGGTCTTTGATTGGAGGTTCAGGACAAAATATAAAAGATAAAAACAGAGACAAAAGAGTTAGGCCTGGAGACCTGTCCCAGGGAGGGAGTCGTAAAAGAGGAGAAGTTTCCAAACACCAGGAAACCCTCTCACCGGTGGGTCTGTGGGGAGTTTTGGAATCTCAGAGGGCAACATAACCAGGAGGAAAAAATAAATAAATAAAACCCACAAATTATGCGCCTAACTGCAACTGCCAGCAGAGAAGTAGCCCAGACGCTCAGGTTTGCCACCAGCAAGTGGGGGCTGTTGCTTAGGGTAAGGACGGGGCCTGAATGCCCTGAAGACAATCTGAGGGAGCTAACGTGAGACAGCAACCCAAACTGTGGTATAGCCAGAGAGAGAGAGAACTTTCCTGCAAAAAGCTCTAACCTAAGGCACTGCTGGGCCACTCACAGAACAAATGACTGAGTGAATACAAGAGGAGAGCTAGCCTGCAGAGGACTGGCCAGTCCGCTGCAGGAGGCAGGCAACAGCCAGATCCAGAAGGTGAGGGGCAAACTCGGCCCGAGAGACGGCATCCTCTACCAAACTGTGAGGAGGCTTCCAGATGCTAACCAAGTCTTCCTGGCATCCTGGACGGTTGACATTCGCCAGGAGGGTCACAGCCAGAGATCAGCTCCCCAGAGGAGACACACGGCACACCTGAGATGGTGCTCCCACTGTGCACCCAGGAAACCGAGTGGCTGGGAAGGGGGAGGTGATAAGACGCACCGCCCTCCTTGGGAGTGTGCACTTGTCAAGCACCTGGTCACCTGAGATGCTCAGACCTGGGAAGTACATGCAACCCAGGGCCTGCTTTAGACAGTTCCCCTGCAGAGCAACCTGGAGCCTGAGCAGTGTAGACCAGGAAAGCACACACACCATGAGCAGGGGCAAACCCAGTGTGGCCCAGACACGTTGAGCACTCCTCACACACGCCAGTGATATTTGTTGCAGTGTTCCTCCCTCCACGCAGCACAACTGAACAAGTGAGCCTAAATAAATGACCACCTTTGCCCCCCTTATGTCAGAGCGGAAATTAGACACTGAAGAGACTTGCAAACAGAAGTCAAAATAAACAAAGAAGAGGGAACTGCTTTGGAAGTAACAGGTGCAACAGATTAAAACCCTGTACATAGCATTGACTACATTGGAAGGGGCCTATAGACCTTGAGAAGAAGTATAAGCTGGAATAAGGAGCTATCTGAAACTGAACTGACACAACACTGCCCTCAACAGCTCCAGAGATATTCCTAGTTATATTTTACTACTATCATTTTTAAATTTTTCTATTTTTAAGTTCTTTATTACTCCTTTAATTTTCATTTTTAAAACCTACTATTACCTTGCAAAAAAAGACCCTATTTTTAAAGCAAATTTCATATATATATTTTATAATTTTTGTGATTTTGTTTTTTAAATATTGTATTTTTTAGAGTTTAACCTCTACTCTAGACTTTTAATCTTTGCTTTTTGGTATTTGTTATCAATTCTGTACCTTTAAGAATCCAATCTTCAGTACTCATTTTTACTTAGGAGTGTGATTACTGGCTTGATTGCTCTCACCCCTTTTGATTCTCCTTTTTCTCCCTCAGGTCACCTCTATCTCCTCCCTCCCCCTTCTCTTCTCTACTTGACTCTCTGAATCTCTTTGGGTGTTCCAGGCTGTGGAGAACACTTAGGGAACTGATTACTGGCTAGCTTGGTCTCTCTCCTTTTGACTCCCTCTCCTCTCCTCCTGGTCACCTCTATTTCCTTCCTCCCTCTTCTTTTCTCTATGTAACTCTGTGAACCTCTCTGAGTGTTCCAGACTGTGGAGAACAAACAGGGAATTGATTACTGGCTAGACTGCAGTCTCCCCTTTTGATTCCCCCTCTTCTCCTCCTGGTCACCTCTATCTCCCTCCCCCCTCTTCTCTTCTCCATGTAACTCTGTGAACCTCTCTGGGTGTCCCTCACTGTGGAGAATCTTTTCATCATTAACCTAGATGTTTTATCATCGGTGCTGTATGGATGGAGAAGACTTGAGGCTACTGTAAGAATAAGACTGAAAGCCAGAGGCAGGAGGCTTAAATCCAAAACTTGAGAACACCAGAAAACTCCTGCCTCCAGGAAACATTAATCAACAAGAGCTCATCCAGAAGCCTCCACACCTACACTGAAACCAAGCTCTACCCAAGAGCCAGCAAGTTTCACAGAAAGACATACCAAGCTAATTCTCCAACAATTCAGGAACATAACCCTGAGCATTGAAATACAGGTGGCCAAAAGTCACATCAAACACATAGACACCTCAAAACTCACTACTGGACACTTCGTTGCACTCCAGAGAGAAGAGATCCAGCTCCACCCACAAGAACACAGACACAAGCTTCCTTAACCAGGATACTGTGACAAGCTACTCGTCCAACCCCACCCACAGGGAGGAAACTCCACAATAAAGAGGAAGCACAAACTTCCAGCATACAGAAAGGCCACCCCAGACACAGCAATCTAAACAAGATGAAAAGGCAGAGAAATATTCAGCAGGTAAAGGAAAATGATAAAAGCCCACCAAATCAAACAAAAGAGGAGGTGATAGGGAATCTATCTGAAAAAGAATTCAAAATAATGATAGTAAAAATGATCCAAAATCTTGAAAACAAAATGGAGTTAAAGATAAACAGTCTGGAGACAAGGATTGAGAAGATGTAAGAAAAGTTTAACAAAGACCTAGAAGAAATAAAAAAGAGTAGAATAACTGAGGCAGAAGATAACTAAGGCAGAAAAATAACTGAGGCAGAAGTGAGGTGGAAGACAGAATGGTGGGAATAAATGAAGCAGAGAGGAAAAAAGAGAAAAGAATTAAAAGAAATGAGGACAACCTTAGAGACCTCTGGGACAATGTTAAACGCCCCAAAATTCAAATCATAGGAGTCCCAGAAGAAGAAAACAAAAAGAAAAGCCATGAGAAAATATGTGAGGAGATAATAGCTGAAAACTTCCTTAAAATGGGGAAGGAAATAGCTACCCAATTCCAAGAAACCCAGAGTCCCAAACAGCACAAGGTGAAACACCCCAAGACACATATTAATCAAATTTATGAAGATCAAACACAAAGAACAAATATTACAAACAGCAAGGCAAAAACAACAAATAACACACAAGGGGATCCCCATAAGGATAACAGCTGATCTATTAATAGAAACTCTTCAAGACAGAAGGGAATGACAGGACATACTTAAAGTGACGAAAAACAAAAACCTACAACCCAGATTACTACACTCAGCAAGGATCTCATTCAAATATGAAGGAGAAATCAAAAGCTTCACAGAAAAGCAAAAGCTGAGAGAATTCAGCACTACCAAACCAGCTCTTCAACAAATGCTAAAGGATCTTCTCTAGACAGGAAACACAGACAAGGTTTATAAACTGGAACCCAAAACAATAAAGTAAATGGTAACAGGATCATACTTATCAATAATTACCTTAAATGTAAATGGGCTGAATGCCCCAACCAAAAGACAAAGACTGGCTGAATGGATACAAAAACAAGACCCCTATATATGCTGTCTACAAGACATCCACCTCAAAACAAGGGATACATACAGACTGAAAGTGAAGGGCTGGAAAAAGATATTTCACACAAATGGAGACCAAAAGAAAGCAGGAGTAGCAATATTCATATCAGATAAAATAGACTTTAAAACAAAGGCTGTGAAAAGAGACAAAGAAGGATACTACATAATGATCAAAGGATCAATCCAAGAAGAAGATATAACAATTATAAATATATATGCACCCAACATAGGAGACCACATATGTAAGGCAAATGCTAACAAGTATGAAAGGGGAAATTAACAGTAGCACAATAATAGCGGGAGACTTTAATACCCCACTCCCACTTATGGATAGATCAACTAAACAGAAAATTAGCAAGGAAACGCAAACTTTACATGATACAATGGACCAGTTAGACCTAATTGATATCTATAGGACATTCCATCCCAAAACAATGAATTTCACCTTTTTCTCACGTGCACATGGAACCTTCTCCAGGATAAATCACATCCTGGGCCATAAATCTAGCCTTGGTAAATTCAAAAAAATTGAAATCATCTCAAGCATCTTTTCTGATCACAATGTGTTAAGATTAGATATCAACTACAGGAAAAAAAACTATTAAAAATACAAATATATGAAGGCTAAACAACACACTTCTGAATAACCAACAAAACACAGAAGAAATCAAAAAGAAATCAAAATATACATAGAAATGAATAAAAATGAAAACACAACAACCCAAACCTATGGGATTCAGTAAAAGCAGTGCTACGGGGAAGGTTCATAGCAATATAAGCCTACCTCAAAAAACAGGAGAAAAATCAAATAAATAACCTAACTCTTCACCTAAAGCAACTAGAAAAAGAAGAAATGAAGAACCCCAGGGTTAGGAGAAAAAAAGAAATCATAAAAATTAGGGCAGAAATAAATGCAAAAGAAACAAAAGAGACCATAGCAAAAATCAACAAAGCTAAAAGCTTGTTCTTTGAGAAGATAAATAAAATAGACAAATCATTAAACAGACTCATCAAGAAAAAAGAGGAGAAGAACCAGATCAATAAAATTAGAAATGAAAATGGAGAAATCACAACATACAACACAGAAATACAAAGGATCATAAGAGACTACTATCAGCAACTATATGCCAATAAAATGGACAACTTGGAAGAAATGGACAAATTCTTAGAAAAGTATAACTTTCCAAAACTGAATCAGGAAGAAATATAGAATCTTAACAGACCCATCACAAGCATGGAAATCGAAACTAATCAGAAATATTCCAACAAACAAAAGCCCAGGACCAGATGGCTTCACAGCTGAATTCTACCAAAAATTTAGAGAAGAGCTAACACCTATCCTACTCAAACTCTTCCAGAAAATTGCAGAGGAAGGTAAACTTCTAAACTCATTCTATGAGGCCACCATCACCCTAATACCAAAATCAGATAAAGATGCCACAAAAAAAGAAAACTACAGGCCAATATCACTGATCAACATAGATGCAAAAATCCTTAACAAAATTCTAGCAAACAGAATCCAACAACATATTAAAAAGATCATACATCATGACCAAGTGGGCTTTACCCCAGGGATGCAAGGATTCTTCAATATTCACTAATCAATCAACGTGATACACCACATTAACAAATTGAAAGATAAAACCCATATGATTATCTCAATAGATGCAGAGAAAGCCTTCAACAAAATTCAACATCCATTTATGATAAAAAAACCCTCCAGAAAGTAGGCATAGAAGGAACATACCTCAACATAATAAAAGCCATATATGATAAACCCACAGCAAAGATTATCCTCAATGGAGAAAAATTGAAAGCATTTCCCCTAAAGTTAGGAACAAGACAAGGGTGCCCACTCTCACCACTATTATTTAACATAGTTTTGGAAGTTTTAGCTCCAGCAATCAGAGAAGAAAAAGAAATAAAAGGAATCCAGATTGGAAAAGAAGAAGTAAAACTCTCACTGTTTGCAGAGGACATGATCCTCTACATAGAAAACCCTAAAGACTCCACTAGAAAATTACTAGAGCTAATCAATGAATATAGTAAAGTTGCAGGATATAAAATTAACACAGAGAAATCTCTTGCATTCCTATACACTAACAATAAGAAAACAGAAGAGAAATTAAGGAAACAATTCCATTCACCATTCACCAACAATTACATTCATCAATGAAAAGAATAAAATACTTGGGAATAAAGCTACCTAAAGAAACAAAAGACCTATATACAGAAAACTATAAAACACTGATGAAAGAAATCAAAGATGACACAATCAGTTGGAGAAATATACCATGTTGACGGATCAGAAGAATCAATATAGTGAAAATTAGTATACTACCCAAAGCAATCTATAGATTCAGTGCAATCCCTATCAAGCCACCAACAGTATTTTTCAGAGAACTAAAACAAATAAGTTCACAATTTGTATGCAAATACAAAACACCTCAAATAACCAAAGCAATCTTGAGAAAGAAGAATGGAACTGGAGGAATCAACCTGCCTGACTTCAGGCTACACTACAAAGCTACAGTCACCAAGATAAAATGATATTGGAACACAGACAGAAATATAGATCAATGGAACAAAACAGAAAGCCCAGAGATAAATCCACGCACCTATGGACACAATATCTTTGACAATGGAGGCAAGAATATACAATGGAGAAAAGGCACTCTCTTTAACAAGTAGTTCTAGGAAAACTGGTCAACCACTTGTAAAAGAATGAAACTAGAACACGTTCTAACACCATACACAAAAATAAACTCAAAATGGATTAAAAATCTAAATGTAAGACCAGAGACTATAAAACCCAGAGGAAAACACAGGCAAAACAGTCTCTGACATAAATCACAGTAGGATCCTCTATGACCCCCCTACAGAGTAATGGAAATAAAAGCAAAAATAAACAAATGGGACCTAATTAACCTTAAAAGCTTTTGCACAATGAAGGAAACTATAAGCAAGGTGAAAAGACAGCCTTCAAAAAGGGAGAAAATAATAGTAAATGAAGCAACTGACAAAGAATTAATCTCCAAAATATACAAGCAGCTCCTGCAGCTCAATTCCAGAAAAATAAATGATCCAATCAAAAACTGGGCCAAAGAAATAAACAGACATTTCTCCAAAGAAGACATACAGAGGGCTAACAAACACATGAAAAGATGCTCAACATCACTCATTATCAGAAAAATGCAAATCAAAACCACAATGAGGTACCAGCTCATGCAGCTCAGAATGGCTACGATCAAAAAGTCTACAAACAATAAATGCTGGAGAGGGTGTGGAGAAAAAGGAACCCTCTTACACTGTTGGTGGGAATGCAAACTATTACAGTGACTAGGAAAATAGTGTGGAGATTCCTTAAAAAACTGGAAATAGAACTTTCATATGACTCAGCAATCCCATTGCTGGGCATACACACCAAGGAAGCCAGAATTGAAAGAGACATGTGTACCCCAATGATCATGTAGCACTGTTTACAATAGCCAGGACATAGAAGCAACCTGAATGTCCATTGGCAGACGAATGGATAAGAAAGCTGTGGTACATACACACAATGGAATATTACTCATCTATTAAAAAGAATGCCTTTGAATCAATTCTAATGAGGTGGATGAAACTGGAGCCTATTATACAGAAAGAAGTCAGTCAGAAAGAAAAACAACAATACAGTATATTAACACATATATATGGAATTTAGATGAGTGCAATTGTGCGGTAGTTTGAACATTCTTTGACATTGCCTTTCTTTGGGATTGGAATGAAAACTGACCTTTTCCAGTCCTGTGGCCACTGCTGAGTTTTCCAAAATTGCTGGCATATTGAGTGCAGCACTTTCACAGCATCATCTTTCAGGATTTGAAACAGCTCAATTGGAATTCCATCACTTCCACTAGCTTTGTTCCTAGTGATGCTTTCTAAGGCCCACTTGACTTCACATTCCAAGATGTCTGGTTCTAGATTACTGATCACATCATCATGACTATCTGGGTGGTGAAGATCTTTTTTTGAACAGTTCTTCCGTGTATTCTTGCCACCTCTTCTTAATATCTTCTGCTTCTATTAGGTCCTTACCATTTCTGTCCTTTATCAAGCCCATCTTTGCATGGGCTCTTGGTATCTCTTGGTATCTCTAATTTTCTTCAAGAGATCTCTAGTCTTTCCCATTCTGTTGTTTTCCTCTATTTCTTTGCATTGATTGCTGAAGAAGGCTTTCTTATCTTTTCTTGCTATTCTTTGGAACTCTGCATTTAGATGCCTATATCTTTCCTTTTCTCCTTTGCTTTTCATCTCTCTTCTCTTCACAGCTATTTGTAAGGCCTCCTCAGACAGCCATTTTGCTTTTTTGCATTTCTTTTCCATGGGGATGGTCTTGATCCCTGTCTCCTGCACAATGTCACAAACTTCATTCCATAGTTCATCAGGCACTCTATCTATCAGATCTAGGCCCTTAAATCTATTTCTCACTTCCACTGTAATCATAAGAGATTTGACTTAGGTCATGCCTGAATGGTCTAGTGGTTTTCCCTACTTTCTTCAATTTAAGTCTGAATTTGGTAATAAGGAGTTCATGATCTGAGCCACAGTCAGCTCCTGGTCTTGTTTTTGTAGACTGCATAGAGCTTCTCCATCTTTGGCTGCATAGAATATAATCAATCTGATTTCGGTGTTGACCATCTGGTGATGTCCATGTGTAGAGTCTTCTCTTGTGTTGTTGGAAGAGGGTGTTTGCTATGACCAGTGCATTTTCCTCAGCAATACATGAACCATGAACTCCCTGACATTCAAGCTGGTTTTAGAAAAGGCAGAGGAACCAGAGATCAAATTGCCAACATCTGCTGGATCATGGAAAAAGCAAGAGAGGTCCAGAAAAACATCAATTTCTGCCTTATTGACTATGCCAAAGCCTTTGACTGTGTGGAACACAATAAACTGTGGAAAATTCTGAGACAGATGGGAATACCAGACCACCTAACCTGCCTCTTGAGAAATCTGTATGCAGGTCAGGAAGCAACAGTTAGAACTGGACATGGAACAACAGACTGGTTCCAAATAGGAAAAGGAGTACGTCAAGGCTGTATATTGTCATCCTGCTTATTTAACTTCTATGCAGAGTACATCATGAGAAACGCTGGACTGGAAGAAGCACAAGCTGGAATCAAGATTGCCGGGAGAAATATCAATAACCTCAGATATACAGATGACACCACCCTTATGGCAGAAAGTGAAGAGGAACTAAAAAGCCTCTTGATGAAAGTGAAAGAGGAGAGCGAAAAAGTTGGCTTAAAGCTCAACATTCAGAAAACGAAGATCATGGCATCCGGTCCCATCACTCCATGGGAAATAGATGGGGAAACAGTGGAAACAGTGGCAGACTTTATCTTTTTGGGCTCAGAAATCACTGCAGATGGTGACTGCAGCCATGAAATTAAAAGATGCTTACCCCTTGGAAGAAAAGTTATGACCAACCTAGACAGCATATTTAAAAGCAGAGACATTACTTTGCCGACTAAGGTCTGTCTAGTCAAGGCTATGGTTTTTGCAGTGGTCATGTATGGATGTGAGAGCTGGACTGTGAAGAAGGCTGAGTGCCGAAGAATTGATGCTTTTGAACTGTGGTGTTGGAGAAGACTCTTGAGAGTCTGTTGGACTGCAAGGAGATCCAACCAGTCCATTCTGAAGGAGATCAACCCTGGGATTTCTTTGGAAGGAATGATGCTAAAGCTGAAACTCCAGTACCCTGGCCACCTCATGTGAAGAGTTGACTCATTGGAAAAGACTCTGATGCTGGGAGGGATTGGGGGCAGGAGGAGAAGGGGACGCCCAAGGATGAGATGGCTGGATGGCATCACGGACTTGATGGACGCAAGTCTGAGTGAACTCCAGGAGATGGTGATGGACAGGGAGGCCTGGCGTGCTGTGATTCATGGGGTCGCAAGAGTCGGACACAACTGAGTGACTGAACTGAACTGATGGAATTTAGAAAGATGGTACTGAAGACCCTATATGCGAGACAGCAAAAGAGACAGAGATGTAAAGAACAGACTTTTGGACTCTGCGGGAGAAGGCAAGGGTAGGATGATTTGAGAGAATAGCATTGAAACATGTATATTATCATATGTGAAACAGATCGCCAGTCCAGGTTCAATACATGAGACACGGTACTCAGGGCTGGTGCACTGGGATGACCCTGAGGGATAGGATGGGCAAGGAGGTGGGAGGGGGGTGTTCAGGATGGGGAAAACATGTAAACCCATGGCTGATTCATACTGTAAAGTAAAGCCTCCAATTAAAATAAAGAAGAAGAAAAAAGGGATATCTTCCTCCCAGGGAAAAAAAAGAGAGAGATAATAGGCTTATGGACGTGGGGAAAGGGGAGGAGAGGGTGAGATGTATGGAAGGAGTAACATGGAAACTTACATTACCATATGTAAAATAGATAGCCAACGGAAATTTGATGTATGGCTCAGGAAACTCAAACAGGGGCTCTGTATCAACTTTGAGGGGTGGGATGGGAAGGGAGATGGGAGGGAGATTCAAAAGGGAGGGGATATATGTATACCTATGGCTGATTCATGTTGAGATTTGACAGAAAACAACAAAATTATGTTAAGCAATTATCCTTCAATAAAAAATAAACTAAAAAGAAAAAAGAAAGGAAATCAATGAAACTGAAAGTTGGTTCCTTGAAAAGACACATTACAGTGAAAAGATATGAAGAAGCAAAACCATTAAAAGAAAAGAGGCACATGTGACAAAGTCCAAACAATCCGGATGCAAGCCTGCAAGAGTTCTCTCCCACTACAATTATATAGGATGCAAACATTCTTCCAGCAATGAGCTGTAACAACCCATTTGAAATGTTGCCTACCAGGGAGGCTCAAACAATACTGAGTGTTAAGGATTTTTGCTGGGTGTTGGTCATGTAGCAACACTATTTACCAACCGAATACTAATTGAATTTCAGGAGTTCCACACCAAACAGCTACAGAGCACACCTTCTTTTCCAGATGATAAAAATGGGAGTTTCAGTAGATGATAAAGATACAAAAAAATATTAAGAACATCTAAGAAAAGGTAATGTTTAGGAGAATCCTAAAAGATTTTGAAAGTATCTTAATATATGTGTAATGGAAGAAAATGACAGAAAAAATTGTAAAATATTTTGAAGTAAACAATAATAAAAAATAAATATTTGTAAGATGTAACTAAGAAATAAGAGAAAATTTTATAGATTTTAAAGTTTATAATAGAAAAGGAGAAATTTTTAAGATGCACAAAGATACTACCTTAAGGAAGAAAATAGAAAAAAAAACTTAATGTTAAAAAGAAGAAATAAAACAATAGAGATAAAAGCAGAAACCAATTACACAAAACAAGTAACAGGGAAAAAATCAACAATATAAAAAGTTGGTTCTATAAAAAGATTAATGAAATTATAAAACCCTACCTAGACTGATGAATAAAAAATTAAAAACCACAAGATACTAGAATCAGAAATGAAAGAGAAAACATTATGAAAGAGCTGACAGATAAAGAAAAGAGAATGTTATAAACAACTTTATATTAAAATTTTATGTAAAGTTAGAGTCAAATTGCTTGAAAAACTGAAATTACCGACACTGACACAGAAAGAAACATAAAACATGACTGGCTCTAAAAGAGAAACTGAATTCACAATTTATAGTCACGATAAAACAAACAACTCCTGGTTCAGATGCCTTAAATAGTGAATATTATCAAATACACAAGGAAAAAATACAAACTATCTCACATGAAGTGAAAGTTGTGTCTGACTCTTTGCCACCCCATGGACCACACAGCCCATGAAATTCTCCAGGCCAGAATACTGGAGTGGGTAGCCTTTCCCTTCTCCAGGGGATCCTCCCAACCCAGGGATTGAACCCAATAAACTCTTACAAAAAATTAGGAGTAAGGAATATATCCCAACTTATTTTATGAGGGCAGCTTAACACTGACAGCAGAACCAAAAAAGAACACATTTTGGAAAAATTACATGCTAATGTCAGTCATTAACCTAAATGAAAAATCTTAACAAATTTAAAACTGCATCAAATCCCCATATCATGACCAAGTTGTATTTAACCAGGAATTCAAGGTTGGTTTACCATTTCAAAAATCAATCAACACAGTTCATCATAGCAACAGAATTTTTCTTAAAAAATATTATGACCAGATAAATGCAGAAAAACATTGGAAAGAATACAGTTTTGTTCATCATAAAAACTATCAGAAAATGTAAAATAAGATAAAAAGTCCTCAACCTGACAAAAAGTATCTATATAAAACCCACAGCTAACATAAACTCATAACAAAACACTCAATATTTCTCTTCTAAGATCAGTTAAAGGCAAGGCTGTCTTCTCACTTCAGTTCAACATTGCACAGGTGGTTCTGGCAAATACAGTACAATGAATGAATACACGAATGAGTGGAAGAATGCCACAGGTACTGGACAGAAAAAAAAAACCTATCTTTCTTACAAACAACATGACTTCCTAATTAGAAAACCCTAAGGAATGTACATAATCTACTATAACCACTGAGTTTGGCAAGGTCACAGGATATAAGAGCAATATACCATGATCAATTATATTTCACTATACTAAGAATTTTTCTTGCCTGAAAAGTTCCACGGACGGAGGAGACTGGTAGGCTATAGTCCATGGGATCGCAAAGAATTGGACATGACTGAGCAACTTCACTTTCTTTTCCTTTCTTTTTATACTAAGAACAACTAGAAGAACAAGAGTATTTACAATAGCATAAAAAGTTGGAAATACATACTTTGGTATAAAGTTTAAAAACATGTGCAGTATCTGTATGGTGGTGATGGCTTAGTCACTAAGTCATGTCATACTCGTTGAGACTCCATGGACTATAGCCTGCCTGGCTCCTCTGTCCATGCGATTTCCCAGGCAAGAGTCCTGGAGTGGGTTGCCATTTCCTTTTACAGGGGATCTTGCTGACTCAGAGATCGAATTCACGTCTCCAGCATTTGCAGGTAGATTCTTCACCAACTGAGCTACCAGGGAAACCCTACAGTATCTGTATGCTGGCAACTATAAGATATTGCTGGCAGAAATTAAAGAAGCCTTAAATGATCTGAAAGAAATGCCTTGTGCTTAAGGATTGGAACACTCAGTATTAAAATGTTTTTTCTTCCCAAATTGATTCAAAACTCCAAAGAAATCTCAATCAAAATATCAATAGGCTGGCTGTAGGAATTATTGAGTTAACTTTAAATTTTATAAAGATGAAAAGAATAGAAAATATAAAAAATAATTTTTAACAAGAAGGAAAAAGTCCAATGATTCACATTTCCTAAATATAAGACTTACTCTAAACTTAATTATTCAAAATGGTGTGGTATTGGTATTAGAGCAGAAAAACAGATTAATGGAACTGAAGAGAGTCCAGAAATAAAATTACATATATACAGTCAACGAATTTTCAATAAAAGTGCTTAGATAATTCAATAGGGAAATGATTTTCAACAAACTAAGGTGGACCATGTATTCAACCAGAGCTTCCCTGGTGACTCAAGATGGTAAAGAACCCTCCTGCAATGTAGGAGACCCGAGTTCAATCCATGGGTCAGGAAGAGCCCCTGGAGAAGGGAATGGCTACCTACTCCAGTATTCTTACCTGAAGAATTCCATGGACAGAGGAGCCTGGAGGGCTACAGTCCATGGGTCACAAAGAGTTGGGCACGACTGAGCAACTAACACATATGATCAACCATTTGAAAATAACATCCTCAACATCTTTTACACAATAAACACATATTCATTCAAGATAGATGAAAGACTTGAATGAAAAAGATATGCTTCTAAAAACATTTTTTAAATGATGAGTACCTTTTGCTGCCTTCAAGTAGGCAGTGATTTCTTGGGTTATAGAAAGCACTTACAATTTTTGTACTTTATAAGTGAAAACTTCTGATCATCAAATTCACTATTATTAACAGTAAACACACAGTAAAGACATCATTGAGGAAAAAGTATTCAAAGTACACATATCTAACAAGTGACTTGTACCCAGAATATGTAAAGAACTCCTATAACACAATTTAAAACACAATTAAACTACAAGCAAAAAAGTTAAACAGACACCATAAAAAGGAAAGTATACAAATGTCCAGTATGCAAACCAAAAATTTTTCAATCAAGGAAGTACAAAATAAAACTCCATCATTGCTATCAAATGTGATTTTATACCCACTAGAACAGCAAGTATTAAATTTTCAGACAATATTAAATGTTGGTAAAAATGTGAAGTAAGCAGAAATCCCATATTTTTCAAACACTTTGGAAAACCATTTGCAGCTTTTTGTAAATTTAAACATACTCTATGATTCAGCAAATTCCACTTCTACGTATCTATTTAAAAGAAACGAAAACATATAAATTAACAAAGTCTGAACTGCTTAGCTAAGGCCAGTGTCATCAATGTTCACACACAGGCTCTCCAAAGGCAGCTTCAAAACTGCCATTTAATTGAATAACTTGCACAATCTAAAATACAACCAAAGGAAGGATGGAAACATATGCAGGATTTTGCTCAATGCTGCCCCATTCTTTACCACAAACGACTATGTTCTGTTTCTCCTCCCTATATCCATTTATCCTCTTTGTATTGATTTTGAAAAGGCTGACTCTTTGTAAGTATATCTGGTCACCTACCAAGTGTGATGCGGCACAAATGAAACTAATCCAGGGGACGAAATGTGGCAGAGAAAGCACCAGGGACAAAATGGGAGGTGTGCTATTCCCCCAAATTTGGCTTGACACCAGCTTAGGACGCAGCAGCCCAATGTTGTTTGTTGTTGTTGTTGTTCATTTGCTAAGTTGTGTCCAACTCTTTGCGAACCAATGAACTGCAGCAGGCCTGGCTTCTCTATCCTGCACCATATCCCTGAGTTTGTTCAAACTCATGTCCATTGAGTCTGATGCCATCCAAGCATCTCATCCTCTGTCACCCCCTTCTCCTCTTGCCCTCAGTCTTTCCCAGCATCAGGGACTTTTCCAGTGAGTCAGCTCTTTGCATCACGTGGCCAAAGTACTGGAGCTTCAGTTTCAGCATCAGTCCTTCCAATGAATATTCAGGACTGATTTCCTTGAGGATTGACTGGTTTGATGTTCCTGTTATCCAAGTAACTCTCAAGAGTCTTCTCTAGAAACACAGTTTGAAAGCATCAGTTCTTCAGTGCTCAGCCTTCTTAATGGTCCAACTCTCACAGCCATACACGACCAATGGAAAAATCATAGCTTTGACTATATGGACCTTTGTTGGCAAAGTGAAGTCAATGCTTTTTAATACACTGTCTAGGTTTGCTATAGCTATTCTTCCAAGGAGCAAGTGTCTTTTAATTTTGTGGCTGCAGTCAGCATCCTCAATGATTTTGGATCCTAAGAAAATGAAATCTGACACTGTTTTTTCCACATTTTCCCGATCTATTTGCCATGAAGTGATAGGACTGGATGTCATGATCTTAATTTTTTGAATATTGAGTTTTAAGCCACCTTCTTCATTCTCTTTTTTCATGCTTATCAACAGGCTCTTTAGTTCCTCTTCACTTTCTGCCATTGAAGTGTTATCATCTGCCAATCTGCAGTTGATATTTCTCCCATCAGTCTTGATTCCAACTTGTGATTCATCCAGACTGGCATTTGGCATGATGTACTCTGCATAGAATTTAAGTAAGCAGGGTGACAATATATAGCCTTGATGTACTCCTTTCCTAATTCTGAACCAGTCAGCTGTTTCATGTCCAATTCTAACTATTGCTTCATGTGGCTCAGATCATTAGCTCCTTATTGCAAAATTCAGGCTCAAGTTGAAGAAAGTAGGAAAAACCACTAGGCCATTTAAGAATGACCTAAATCAAATCCCTTATGATTATACAGTGGAGGTGATGAACAGATTCAAGGGACTAGAACTGGTAGACAAGAGTGCCTAAAGAACTATGGATGGAGGTTTGTAACATTGTACAGGAGGTGATGATCAAATGAGTAAGTGTCTAAAACTGATTTGCTGGGGCTGGAGTAGGCACACCTTTTCTGTAAAGGGTTAGACAGTACATATTTTAGGCTTTACATGCTACACAGTCTTTGTTACATCTCTTCTACACTACTGTTGTATATGACAGTGGCCAGACAATACATAAAATAATGGACCTGGCCGTGCTCCAGGCAAACTTTATTTACCAAAGATTTACAAAATTGCAAAAAGGATTTGCTATGTGGGCTGGAATTTGTCACCCCTTGTAGGAGGGTGTTATGAGATTTTCAATAGACAGAAATAAAAAACCTGTGGCTAGAAGGAATCAAGCATTATTTTCACTAAAAAGTATTTGAACATAATATTAAACAAGAAGAAAAAAATTGAAGGAGTGATGCTACCCCACTTCAAGACTTCCTCATATCAACACGGTGCCATGCTGGTTAAAGAATAACAACAGAGAGCCATAAATGGATCCCCCCATAAATACAGTCAACTTATCTTGAAAACAGGAATAGATACTCTCTTACCAAATGGTGCTGGAACAAATAGACATCCATATGCAAAAAGGAATGAATCTAAACACAAATCTTCCATGCATGCCTGCTAAGTCACTTCAGTCATGTCTGACTCTGTGTGACGCTATGGACTGCAGCCTGCCAGGCTCCTCTGTCCAAGAATATTGGAGTGGGTTGCCATGCCCTCCTCCAGAGGATCTTCCTGACCCACAGAGCGAATCTGCATCTCCTACATCTACCTGAACTAATAGGTGGGTTCTTTACCACTAGCACCACCTGGAAAGCCCAAACACAAACCTCACACCCTTCAAATTTAACTCAGAATGGGTCATAGACCAACATATAAAATGTAAAACTATAAAACTTCTAGGAGACACCAGAAGCAGAAGAGATTAAGAATAGGTATCAAGAATACACAGAAGAACAATATTAAAAAGGTCTTAACGACCCAGAAAATCATGATGGTATGGTCACTCACTAAGAGCTGGATATCCTGGAGTGTGAAGTCAGGTGGGCCTTAGGAAAGTATCACTACGAACAAAGCTAATGGAGGTGATGGAATTCCTACTGAGCTATTTAAAATTCTAAAAGATGACACTAAGTGTTGTACTCAATATGTCAGCAAATTTTCAAAACTCAGCAGTGGCCACTGGACTGGAAAAGGTCAGTTTTCACGCCAATCCAAAAGAAAGGCAATGCCAAAGAACATTCAAACTACCATATAGTTGCGCTCATTTCACATGCTAGTGAGGTTATGCTCAAAATCCTTCAAGCTAGGCTTCAGCAGTATATGAACCAAGAACTTCCAGATGTATAAGCTGGATTTATAAAAGGCAGATAAACCAGAGATCAAATTGCCAACATCTGCTGGATCACAGGAAAAACAAGAGAATTCCAGAAAAACTTCTACTTCATTGATTATGCAAAGGTCTTTGACCGTATAGATCACAACAAACCATGGAAAATTCAAGTGATGGGAATACCAACCACCTTACCTGTCTCCTGAGAAATCTATATGAGAGTCAAGAAGCAACAGTTAGAAACAGACATGGAACAACTAACTTGTTCAAAATTGGGAAAGGAGTCTGACAAGGCTGTATACTGTTACCCTGATTATTTAACGTATATGCAGAGTCCATCACGCAAAATGCTGTTCTGGATGAATCACAAGCTGGAATCAAGATTCCTAGGAGAAATATCAACAACCTCAGATAGGAAGATAATACTAATCTAATCACAGAAAGAGAAGAGGAACTAAAGAGCCTGTTGATGAGACTGAAAAAGCTGATTTAAAACTCAACATTCAAGAAACTAAGATCACGGCATCTGGTCCCATCACTTCATGGCATGTAGGAGGGGAAAAAGTGGAAGCACTAACATATCAGTGTTTGATAGGGATAGGTGGGGAGAAGAATAAATTGCCAGAACAGAGAGGTTTTATTTTGGTAGGACCATGAAAATAGTCTGGGAGACATTATAATGATGAATACATGTCACAATACCCTTGTCCAAACTCACAGAATATAAAACACCAAGAGTGAACCAACCCTAGAGCAAGTGGGTAAATCACAGACTTTGGCTGATTATATGTCAATGCAGGTTCATTCCTGGTGTGCGTGCGTGCGTGCGTGTGTGTGTGTATGTCAATGCAGGTTCATTCCTGGTGTGTGTGTGTGTGTGTGTGTGTGTGTGTGTGTGTGTGTGTGTGTCATATAAAAGAAAAAAAAAGCACCATCCTGGTGAGTGATACTGATAAGGTGGGAGGCCATGCATACTCAGAAGCATATGAGAAATCTCTGTATCTTCCTCTGAATTTTGTTGTAAACCTAAAACTGCTCTAAATTAAGTATTTTTTAAAGTTTTTGAGTAGCATCTCATTCACTGATGTCATGTGTACTACCTATCAACTATATACTAACATGCACATACTATAAAGGGCTTCCCAGGTGGCTCAATAGTAAAGAATTTGCCTGGAATGCAGGACACAAGAGTTTGACCCCTGAGTGGGGAAGAACTCCTGGAGAAGGAAATGGTACCACACTACAGTATTCTTGCCTGGAAAATTCGATGGACTGAGGAGCCTGATGGTTTACAGTCCATGGGGTCACAAAAGAGTTGGACATGACTTAGCAACCAAGCAACAGTACAGTATAAAGTTTAAAAATTAGAATAGAAATAAAATAAAATGTATTCTTGAGCATTCCAGCGGCTCATTTTGTGTACCCCTGGGTGCAGCACTTCTCCAGTGTCCCGAGGTAGCATTTCCAAAGTATGATCTGTGCAAGAGAAAGCCATTCCATGAAATACTAACAAGGGATAATTTTTTTTAAATGTGTGCCATTGTAAAGTTTTGGGGAAAAGCTGGGGTTTACGAAAAGGCAAGGAGATTTTTCATTTTAGGAATCCTCAGGGCCTTTAATTCATTTCGAGAGTACCCTATGTGCACTCTGAGTATCTCAGAGGAAGGGTGTTATACACAGCCTTCCTCAAATATAGCTGATCATGTAGCTGTCCTTCTCAGCATCTACTGTGGGAGCTACTTGACAGGTACTCACAATGCAACTTCCCTTGAGATTAGTTCTGCAACTGCAGGAATTGTGTCTCTCTCTACTCACTTTGCATCCCCAGCCCCTGGTACTTGTTGGTTGACTAACTGATCAAAGGACCAATATACAAATCCTTGTGGTTAGCTGTATTCCACAAATCTATATTCAAAGTTAACTCTTCAAAGTCTTGTGGCAGCAGGAAAAGTTCCCAGCAGGTTAGAAAGATCATATTGTTAGCAGTGTCTCCGACGGCTTGGAGAAGGGAAGCTGTAGGAGATCAAGATCTTATTATTACTGCGTGATCTCTGTCACAAATCCAGACAGATGACTGCATCCAGAGAAATGAGTAAATGTGACTCCAGAAGTGGCTGGCATTGCTGGTCTGTGCTAATCACTTAAAGATGAAGAATACACAGCAGGAACTCTGTGATACCTCCTGGGCATCCCCTTGCCATGAACTCCCTCTTCTTCAACACCACTGTCACAGAATGTGTCAGTCTTCAGTTCTGATAGGAATGCTACCAGGGAAAAGAATTCACTGCTCTGCCCCTCCGCCAACTCTAGAATCCAACAGCGCAGGTCTTCTCAATGACTCAGCTACACTACTGTCACCACATAGGTTAAGCTTCAGATTCAAAAGGAAATATCAAGAGATGGCAAAAAGGTTTTAGTCTGTGCCCTCCTTAATTGATTGGTGGTGACTGCCTATATGTGTTAAGACTTCTGAGGTAGTACCTCAACCTAAGGAACAAATGTATGCTCGCCTTTCAATGGTGGCCAAGCCTCTCCCACATCACCCACATCCTTGAAAACTCATCACTTCCTGGTTAGTGGTTGACAACCTGTTTCTGTAAAGAGCTACGTTAGGTTTTGCAGGTGAGACGCTTTCTTTCACAACTTTCAATTCTGTCATTCTAGCCAAAGTAGCTAATACAGAATTGGGTGTGGCTGTGTTCTAATAAAGCTTTATTTACAAAAACAGGCAGCTGGCAGGAAATGCCTGCAGACCTTGTTTCCTGAACCCTACCCTAGTTCCCTCTTTAACTCTTTTCAGGTTAGTGAGTGAGTGAGTGAGTGAAAGTTGCTCAGCCGTGTCCAACTCTTTGCAACCCCATGGACTGTCCATGGAATTCTCTAGGCCAGAATACTGGAGTGGGTAGCCTTTTCCTTCTCCAGAGGATCTTCCCAACCCAGAGATCGCATCCAGGTCTCCCGCACTGCAGGCGGATTCTTAGGTGAGAGGCACCTAATTTCACAAATCACAATGTCTTCAGGCAGTGCTTTTCAACTCAGGCTGCAGAGCTTCCCAACGACCAGACGCCCACATCAAACCTTGGAACAATTAAATCTGAATCCCGCAATGGTATTTTTTCAGCCTCCTCCCAGTGATTCCAATGAGCAGCCCAGGCCAAAGACACTATTTTCATAGGCAACTTCTGCTTCCCCTTCCTGCTGGGTAAGCTGCATAAGAGAATTGTATGGCTCCACCACAGAGGTCCTGCTTCATGGGTGGGAAGGATCTGCTCCACACATTTTGGCTTTAATGAAATCCTGCCTGTGAAGTTATCTAATTGGGGGTGTGTGTGTGTGTGTGTGTGTTTGTGTGTGTGTGACAACCAACCTCTGTGGCTTTAATGAAATCCTTCCTGTGAAGTTATCTAAGTGTGTGTGTGTGTGAGAGAGAGAGAGAGACAACCAACCAACTGTGAACTTCCCAGGAGGTGGGCCTGTGCTCTGCTCGCCTAACTCCCCAAAGACACCTCTGACTTGGAAAATATAGCCCCAAGGGTTAGATCCAGAACATATGGACATTTACTGAGTAAACTGATTATTTACTCGGTAAATAATCAAACTGGTCAGAGTTCTCCAGAAAAACAGATGAAGGAGGAAGGGAAAGAGAGATGTATTCTTGATTACTGATTAGAGGAACTAGCTCATTTGATTTTGGGGACTGTCAAGTCCAAATCTATAGGGTAAGCTGGCAGATTGAAATTTAGGTAAAAGATAACATGGCAGTCTTGAGTCCAATTCAACAAGTCTTGCCAGGCAAGCTAGAAACTAAGGCAGCTTTTTCATGCTGCAATTTCAAGACAGAACTGCTTCTTCCTCGGGGAATGTTTTTGCTCTTAAGGCCTTCAGCTAACTGCTAGATTCCCCCTCATTATGAAGAAAGAGCTACTTTACTGAAAGTGTACTGCTTGCATATGTTAATCACATCTAAAAAAATACCTTCACATGGCAACATCAAAACTGGTGCTTAAACTCAAAAACGGGCAACTGGGCTTAAGGGCTCAATCCCAAATGCAAGGCCCAGAGCTCTCCCATTTCCCAGAAGCTCTTCTCTCCTATTACCCTGCTCTCTCTGCTCAGAGAATCAGTGGGTTCTTTGACCTTTTCCATCACGGTATCCCCTCTTCTGGATCCCTTAGAGGGCTTGTTTTGGATGGTGAGCCACTCTAAAACAAGCAGACACCCACACATTCCTAGATTTCAGGAGCATGGGTCCTTCCCAGAGACACTATGCCTTTCTTGCTTCCACATCCCTGGCACCATGCACAGGGCCTGGAGGTCTTCAGTCAGGTGATAGGATAAATGAATGTATACATCAATCCTTGCCTGTACCACTTAGGGAGAAGTTTTCATGTTTCACCACCAGCTGGGAAAAGTCTTCCCACTTCTTGCCCAGAAGTTAGTTCTAAGCCAGGGGAGGAATCTGGCTGGGCCTCCTGATTTCCAGCATGGTACCTCCCTCTGCCTGGATGTCACCCTGCAGAGAGCTCCATTCATGAAGCAAGAAACCATTTGGTATGGCAATGAAAAGAGGGGCTTTGGAGCCCAATGCCCAGAGGGGATCTGTGCTTCCTTCCTAAGGGCACTCTCATGTGACTCAACTTCTTTCTCTATGCAAAGGGGATGGAGATGCCTATCTTTCTAGGTCTTTTGGAAAACTGAATGGGATAAATGTACAAAACAATGGGCACAGTGCCCATAGCAAGCTCTTAATGTGTTCTGGTTCTTTCCTCTTGTCCTTACTTTTTCTCCTTCCCTGCTCTGGGATGATAGCCAGCTTTTTATAACTTAGATTAAAAAATAAAAATTAATAGGAGTATTAGTTTCAAATGAGCCAAGGAAATACCAAACTCCCCATGCATGTGTATCCTGTGGGGAAGTGACAGAGATTGCTACTCATCCGTGCCCCTCTCCAAAGGTCTAGTGCTGTCTGGCTACTACTTAGTAATCTCATTTTCTCCTAATATGTAAAAATTGATTTTTTAATGATCTGTTCCAGAATATTTCTAGGTATTAATGTTATATTAACTCATTTATAATTCCCCAAGTGTCACAGTTCCTTTAAAAACCCAGATAATGAATATCCCTCTCCCAGCCATCTGGAATCTCTGGCCTCTGAGAATTCTCAAGTCTGAGTATTAAGGGCCTACTTAACAAGCTACTTATGCAGGTCTCAGACTGCAGTTCCCTACAGGGCTAGCTGGCCCACATTCCTTTTTAAGAGCCGTGGAGAAGAGTGCTTAACTTAGCATGCTGGGTTCAAATCCATAAAATGGGATCACAACCACCCCATAATGGTGTAGTCATCGTGAGGAATAAATAGATAAGGACAAAAAGAAAGAAAAAAGCACTCAGTTTATTCCCTGACTCATAGTATTAGGTTGAAGCATATAAGGTTGTAAATTTTGTAGGTCAAAAATGGTTGTATATTGGTAATTTCCTATGGTTCTACCTAACAGGGTTTTGACAAATGGTAATGGCCACTACTGAGGTGGAACTGATGCATACAGATGGCAGAGGGAAAAGTTTCAAAAGACAAGGCAAGAAGATCATCTTCCACTCACCAGTGGGGGTTTCCTCAGCACTCACCTTCCCCACACACCACCAAGCACAACATCACCTCTGTCCCCTCCAGCCAGCCCTTACTGGTCTCTTGTTAGTCCCTCCACTGCTCCTGATGCCCGGTCCACGTGGCCTCCAGCCACACTGTTCTCTCCAACCGAACACTTTTTCCACCTGCCACCTACGGAATCCTCATTCCTCCTTAAATCCAGCCCAATTACCATATCTTCAGGGCAGTGACCTCTGACCTTCCAGACTGGGGACATCCCTAACAGGTGCTCCTGAAGTATCATGGGACTCCGGTGCAGAGCACTTACTGCAGGGGTCGTCACACACTTATCTGATTATTTGGTGGACACTGCCTCCACTCACAGTGTGGCACACATGTCTTCAGGGATTAGAGATGCTTCTTCTGCGCCACTGTAATCCCAGCGCCTAATACAATACCTAGCATACAACAGTATTCAATAAAGATAAATGGAGGCTTATGAACAGATGAATATGCCACTGCAGCAGCGCCTGGCACTGTTTCCCAAGCCATGATAGGAAAGCAGAAAGGCTGAAGGCAGCCAACAGTGAGCCAAGCTGTGGCCTAGAGAGGAGGGTATGGTGAGCGTCTTGGCTCCTCTGTGGCTTATCTGGTTGACTGTTCAGTCAACGACTAGAATAAAGGACCTCTCAAGGCAGCTGGGTACTCCATTGTAGGTTCCCAGACACATAGACACACCAGCCTGGCTGGGCCTTCCATCAGTCTTTTCATGAATCAAATGATTTCTGAAGGCATACTAAGTGCTACTTCTAATCTTGCCACCCAACCTCTTTATCAGCAGTCAAAACTATTCTTTAGAAACAAAATAAAGCTGTCAATATTCTGCTTATTAGGCTATGCCTTCCCATTAGCATAGAATAAACTCCAAGGTCATACTTGATTTGGTTCTTTTCTGCCTCTCCTACTCATACACATGGGCATCTTTGGATCTTCACACAGGTCAAGCTCATTTCCATCTCAGAGTCTTTATATTTACTGTTCACTCTGAGTGGAATGGCATTCCTCAAAAATTCTGCATGGATGGTTTTAGGTCTGAGCATAAACATCAGCTTTGCCCTAAACCCCTCCAGCTATATCTTTCCCAGTCTCTAAAGCACAGTGCAACGGTACTTTGTGTAATAAAAGTCATCTTCTAAATCTGTATTATCTAAATGCAGTAGCCGTCAGTGACTTGTGGTTATTGAGCACATGAAATGTCACTAATGTGACTGAAGAACTGTTTTTTTTAATTTTATTTCATTTCAATAAATTTTAATTTAAATAGCCACACATGGCTAGTAGCTACCATACTGGACACCACACCCAATGCCCTGTTGTACCTTCTTTATTGCACTCAATATATGAATTCCTTTTATTTGTTCATAAATTTATGCCAATATCCCCCATTAGAAATATGAACTTCATATAAGACAGAGGCTTTTTCTGTCTTCATAGCTGGAACCCCAGTGTTTACAACAGTGCCTGGCTATTGGGAGGCACACAAATGAGCTTTGAATAAGTAGGCTTGTATCAAAAGATGTGTTGATACAATTACCTTCATAACATCCATTCAAGACCAAGCATTTGTGCCCCAAGCAATTATGAGATGTGTCATACTTGCTACTGCCAATAGTGGAAGTACTCACATTTGCAAAGGACTATCTTAGCAGCAGAGTGTATTTAAGGTTGTCTGAATAATAAGCTTATATCCAATCATTTGTATCCAGATTGATTTTCTTAAGTGGGAGAGAGAACAGGTGATTAACAGCTGCTGCTGCTGCTGCTGCTAAGTCGCTTCAGTCGTGTCCGACTCTCTGCGGCCCCATAGATGGCAGCCCACCAGGCTCCCCCGTCCCTGAGATCCTCCAGGCAAGAACACTGGAGTGGGTTGCCATTTCCTTCTCCAGTGCATGAAAGTGAAAAGTGAAAGGGAAGTCACTCAGTCGTGTCCGACCCTCAGCGACCCCATGGACTGCAGCCTTCCAGGCTCCTACATCCATGGGATTTTCCAGGCAAGAGTACTGGAGTGGGGTGCCATTGCCTTCTCCGGATTAACAGCTGTAAGAGCAAAATTACAATGAAAACATCAAAACTGGTGCTTAAACTCAAAAAAGAGCAACTGGGGTTAAGGGCTCAATCCCAGACGTAAGACCCAGGGCTCTCCCGTTTCATATGAGTATCACCTGTCATTTCCACTCCAGAAAAAAACAGCAAATATTGGTGAATAAGATCGCTTTGGCCTGGTCAGCATTTCTTCTCCTTTGCTTGGTAATGGAACCCCAACTCTTCCATACAGGGGAAGATGTCAATCAAGGCGCGGAGGAACTGTCAATCAAGACAGTCCTGTTAGTCACATTCCAGCCTGTCACCCAGGTTGGCCAATCAGTCCTTTTTCAGGCAATGCTGTGAGTTCTGGGAGATAACGGTTCTTGTGCTTTTGGTCAAGGATCACAGTTACAATGTTCCTGGTCTGGGCTGCCAATGGCCATCTTGCCCCTAACACAGAGATCCCTCTTCTGAAATCAAAACTTCATAGAAACAAACATAGCTGATAAGTAAGGATGAAGTTTGATCAAATGACTCTGGGCAAATTCTTGACTCTAGTAAAGCTTAAAGGCAGAGTCACACCTTGGAATGCCCAGATTGAGTCAAAAAAATCCCATTTGTTTTTTATTCTAATTTGCCTTGGGTTGCTGAAGTCCTGACCAAGAGATCAGACACTGCCAACAACATGTGCCATAAGACTGGCTTTCCAGAACTTCAGTGTTTATCACATGTGAAAGAGGAACAAAAACTTCTACTTCTGTTAGTTATTAGTCTAGAAATGATGAAAGTTATCCCAAGATATAGAAGTGTTTGACGGAATTCAAAGGACCGAAGGAAGCCAGGCCTCAGGAAAGGCCTGGTACCACAATCAAGAAGCCATCAGGATCCTGGGCCAAGTTTCCTCACTTCTTTCTGCTTCTTTCTCAGTGTTTGTACCAGTGTCCTCTCTATAGGCTGGCTCTCTTGGCTCACTGGTTCACAGAACAAAGAGAAATACCAGAGATTCTCCATGAACTCAACAGTGGCCACAGGACTGGAAAAGGTCAGCTTCCATTTCAATCCCAAAGAATGTTCAAACTACTGAATAACTGCACTCATTTCACATGCTAGCAAAGTAATGCTCAAAATTCTCCAAGCTAGGCTTCAAAAGTAAGTGAACTGAGAACTCCCAGATATTTGAGCTAGATTTAGAAAAGGCAAAAGAACCAAAGATCAAATTGCCAACATCCACTGGATCATAGAAAAAGCAAGAGAATTCTAGAAAAACATCTACTTCTGCTTCATTGACTATGCTAAAGCCTTTGACTGTGTGGATCACAATAAACTGTTGAAAATTCTTAAAGAGATAGGAATACCAGACCACCTTACCTGCCTCCTGCAAAACCTGTATGCAGGTCAAGAAGCAATAGTTAGAACCAGACATGGAACAATGGACTGGTTCCAAATTGGGAAAGGAGTACGTCAAGGCTGTATATTATCACCCTGCTTATTTAATTTGTATACAGAGTACGTCATTAGAAATGCTGAGCTGGATGAAGCACAAGCTGGAATGAAGATTGTCAGGAGAAATATCATTAACCTCAGATAAGCAGATGACACCACCTTTATGGCAGAAAGCAATGAGGAATTAAAGAGCCTCCTGATGGAAGGTGAAAGAGAACAGTGAAAAAGCTGGCTTAAAACTCAATATTCAAAAAACTAAGATCATGGAATCTGGTCCCATCACTTCATGGCAAATAGACGGGGAAATAATGGAAACAGAGAGAGTCTTGGGCTCCAGAATTACTGCAGATGGCAACTGAAGCCATGAAATTAAAAGACCCTTGCTCCTTGGAAGAAAAGCTATGACAAAGCTAAGCAGAATATTAAAAAGCAGAGACATCACTTTGCCAACAAAGGTCCTTATACTCAAAGCTATTTTTTTTTCCAGTAGTCATGTATGGATGTGAGAGTTGAACCATAAAAAAGGCTGAGCACTGAAAAACTGATGCTTTTGAACTGTGGTGTTGCAGAAGACTCTTGAGAGTCCCCTGGGCAGAAAGGAGATCAAACCAGTTTATTCTAAAGGAAATCAACCCTGAATATTCATTGGAAGGACTGATGCTAAAGCTGAAGCTCCAATACTTTGGCCACCGGAGGGGAAGAGCCAACTCATTAGAAAAGACCCTGATGCTAGGAAAGATGGAAGACAGGAGGAGAAGGGGATGACAGAGGATGAATGGTTGGATGACATCACCAACTCAATGAACATGAGTTTGAGCCAACTCTTGGAGATGGTGAAGGACAGAGAAGACTGGCGTGCTGCAGTCCATGGGGTCAAAAAGAGTTGGACACAACTGAGGGACTGAACAACAACAACAATTCAGAGATTAGGCCAAAATACACTGAAATTTTTGATCCAATTCCAGAATGCTAAGAGAGGGAATCTAATTGGTTCACCCTTTGTGAGAAGACCACTGATGATCCAAACAACAGAATGGGGAAGGTGGAAGGGTACTGGGGTTAAGTTGTACAGATAATGTTCTTGGGCCCACTCTCATGAATGAAGGAGCTACAGAGCATTTTTATATGTGCTTTACTGAGCTAACATACTGTATATGAAGTTATCAGTAAGAAATAATGGATGGTTACATGGTTCACACTCAAGAACTATAAGTTGGATCGGAACACATGGCCTCTGGGTACAAACGAGAAAGCCAACTTATAAGACTACCCATTCTATAATGTGCTCCTTTTGCATCTAATAATGAGACTCACTTGGTTCAAGTAAACAAATCCACCTATGAATTTGAATCCATAAAGAAGTGGCAAAATGTGAAAGGACAAGTCTCAATTAGGGCACTAGGGTTTTAGAGCACACTGCTTTATGCATGACAATATCCCTGACCCTAAGGCAAATTCAGATTTTGGATGCTACATATTAGTAGCATTAAATTATATTTAAAATAATCTACCCAAGTTGTTCTTCAAAGGGAACTCACACAGTTCCCAATAGACTGAAGACTAAATAGAATAAATAAGCTTCTTCACAAAGCCCGATTTAAGAAATAAATCACCCCCTAGTTTCTACATCTTAATAACTTTGCCATTCCCACTTAGAAGAGTTAAGAAGCAATTAAAAGATAGAAACAGACTACTTGGACTTATTATCATGATTATTACTGCAATTTAGAATGTTCCAGCACTTAATACTGCAGTGGTCCAGTTGCTCTAGTGATTTACTTCTGCATTTCTCACAGGATGTTAATTAGGGGAAGAGACATAAAGGCCACAGCGTACACCACACAAAAGGAAGTGACATCCATCTCCAGTCACCATGGTAACAAATTACACTAATATCTTTTTCATCATTACCTAGCATCTTAAGACACAGAACTGCTTCTCCGACAAAAAAAAAAAAAGAAGAGCAATAACTAATCAAGTGTTGTTACCAGTATTATGTCTACTGTGCAATGCTGGGTTTCCCAAAGGCTAACTTATTACATGCTTGAAGTGGGGGTTACATGCACAAGGTAGAGAATGGAACAGAGAAGAAGTATAAGCTTTTCTAGATATATCAAGAATATCTAGAATTTTGCAAAATGTAGGAAAATGGTATTTAATTTTCAACATACAGTAAGTTCTCTATCATTTCATAAAATACCAGTGTTATTTGAAGGTACATTGAGGGTGATGTGCTCAGGACCTGTACTATTCTCTTGCTCAGTTCTTACTCCAGCTCTCCTTCCCATCTTCCTCTATGAGGACACTGCGGCTCAGCATGATTAAGGAACTGTCTGAAGGTCCCAGCAAGGAGGTGGTAGAATCTACACTGGAAACCTGATGTGAGCAACTCCAACACCTACTCCACTTTTGGTTGTTCTCGGTTGCTTTCCAGAACTGTAGCTTCACAAGATATCATGGAAAAGCAGTCATCTATTACAGCATACCTATATAATACATTTTCTTGCATTTAGTGACTGTTCTGAATATGTCTGAGTGAACTGACCTATTATCTAAATCATACAAAGGTATAGAAATGAGATGTCATGAATCAGGAAAACAAAAACTAGAGATTAAATGCAATGATATTCTGTAAAGACTGCACCAACTACTCGGGAATAGATGGGAGACTGTGAGACTGTGATCTTTTTCTCATTCAGCTTTCCCTATTTATTTTTGTGTCATTGTTTTGACTTTGTATGACAATAAGTGGGATAAAAACAATTAAACATCAAGAGAAAAAAGTAATACAAGATGGTAAATCCATTTAGTGCCCTGACACCTTATTTGAGATAATGCTTTGGAGAAAATGGATAAACTCTTCTGTGCTGACAATACAGATCGGGACTACTCTGTGGCAAGAGGAAACGACTTCAATTTTGTCTTGTCAACGGAGGTTAACCTCCTCTGTAACCTTAACAAAGTCCATTCCCACTATGCATACCGCGAAGGCTCTGCAACACTTCATTTAATCACCTGCAAGATGCTATTTGCTTTAGAGACCTTAAAGATCAGAAAATGGAATTTTTTAGGTTCCAAGTGTCAGGACTTTGAAAAAAAATCACTGTGAGGCATAGTACAGACATCTAGACTTAAACCAGTAACAAGCTCTTACAGCTATCAATGATGTAAATATACACAAAATCCCTCTAAGTTTACTTTTTTCTTTTAATTTGTCTGTGTGGGACCTTAATTGCAGCATATGGGATCTTTGTAGCAGCATGTAGAGTCTAGTTCCCTGACCAGGGATGAACCTGGGACCCCTGCACTGGGATGGTAGAATCTTAACCACTGGATCACCAGGGAAGTCCTGAAGGTTAATATTTTAAAGTCATTTTCAATCCCTCTTCTATCAATTTAAAACAGTAACAGCATTCTCTGAGTGCTAGGCTGTTTAATGTGATTTATCATTCATTCACTCTTCAATATTTGCTAGGCTCCTGCCATGTGCTGGACAGTCAAAGTAGCAGTGTGAAGTATCCCATGTAATCTCCTATATTTTTAGCATCCCTTATAGTTGGAGAGAGGTGGGTAACTAACTTGTTAATGGGATGTAAGAAGTGGAAAGAAGTCACCTTCTATCCAAAGTCTTTGAGAAGGGGCTTTGAATACCCTACACTGTCTTTCCTCCTTGTAGCAATTCCAGAAGCTTTGCAGCAGTTACAGAAGCAATTCCAATTTCCTCCCTGTCATATTCCACATGACAGAATGGAAGATGCCTGGGTCCCTGAGTCACCCACTGAAAGAAAAATTCCCAGGAAAACTCCTGGCTCCAAAAAGGCATTTATACAAGCAAGAAATAAACTCTGTGCTAATTCCCTGAGGTTTCAGGTTTGTTCCTGATACTGACTAAAGCAACTGGGCACGGGGCTAGGCATGTGAAAAGGAGAGAAATAATACAAATCCCTACTTTAATTTATTGAAATCAAAGAAAACTGAAAATAAACATATAAATTATGGGTAATAGTCTTTTATTAAAATGTTTTCTTAGATTAGTTTAAACCACCTCAATTCACATTCAGATCTCCCTGTTCACTAGTAATGAAGGCATTCTATTTGGTTGAAAGCCTTCCATTAGTTTAAAAGCTTCAATTGTTGAACCATCAACATCTATAAGAATGTAATAAAGGACAGAATAACTAAGTGTTATGTAAGCGGAAGCTATAGCCATATTAACATTCATGAGTTTACTCACCACAGTACCATTCAATCAATTTAGAAATACAAATACAATAATAAAAATTTCAACTTACAAAGAAACCAAATGCTTCCCCTCCTTCCCCTCCCCACTGGCCCCCAAACAACAACTAAGTCTGGAATATCAGTTTCTTTTATGACATCTCAATTTCGCTCTAATTATTACAGGAAGAAATACTATTAGAGGGTTACCAAACACAGCAAATGCAATTTGTTGGGAACTGGAATTGTAACTTACATGCTGTTGATATAAATTTCTCCGAAGTGTTACCCTTAAAAGAGAAAATATATTTATCTGCCAACACAACCCGAAGAAACATAAATATCTGACTGTTCAAAAGGAAAAATTCATTTTAGAAATCCCTTGTTGTTTATTTTAGCATCACTTAAAGAAAATTTTTGGAGAAGGCAATGGCACCCCACTCCAGTATCTTGCCTGGAAAATCCCATGGACAGAGGAGCCTGGTAGGCTGCAGTCCATGGGGTCGTGAAGAGTCGGACACAACTGAACGACTTCCCTTTCACTTTTCACTTTCATGCATTGGAGAAGGAAATGGCAACCCACTCCAGTGTTCTTCCCTGGAGGATCCCAGGGACAGGGGAGCCTGGAGGGCTGCCGTCTATGGGGTCACACAGAGTCAGACACGACTGAAGTGACTTAGCAGCAGCAATGAAAATTTTGTATAAACTAATAGAGGCAATATGGTAACATGCTGCAAGTATGTTTTCATCCATAAAGATCCATTTATATAAGCTAACACTGCTTAACCCCTCAAAGTGTAACTTCTCTCTCCTTAGAAAGCTACACATTAATTCAAATTTATTCACTTCAGAAGGTCTAGGCAAATGGAATTCAGATAAACTCATCTAGTGATAGAGCTGCCTGTAGTTTGGAGTGGAATAAAATGAGAATGTCTATTAGCTTTTCAACTGCTCCAGAGAATGAATGCCATGTACAATTTTCGGAAAAAGATGTAAGGCTGGGCTTGCAAGAACATATCACTGTAGAAGAACCAAGTACAATTACCAATCATTTAACATGCTCAGACTGTTTTGAAGTCTTTGATCTCCCCCAGAGAAGCCGCAGAAGCCAGGTCACCAAGAAGTCACCCTAAATTCCAGGGACATTGTGAAATATTAGCCCACGTTTTCCAGAGGGTGATTGTGGAGATCACACCACTTACCCATCTGCTTCAGGTTTCCAAGAAATCTTGCTGGAAACCTAGGAACACACTGAAAACACAACTCCACTTTGACTATGCATCTGAAACATCAAAAGGGAGTGAAAGTTGGGGGGAAGTTGAGGATTATCCCAGCGTTTTGGAAGAAAAAATGCATATGTGGCTTCTCACCAAACATCCTTCCTTTCTGTTTCATTACCCAAGGGCCGTGTGGCTAGAGGCCACCCTTTCATGTTTGACCTCTACATTCTCTTCCTAGAAGCAATGGCAGAAGTGCTGTCCATCTCCAGGGAACCTGGATTTCAGGAGGCCATCAGGAAATGAGCATCTTAGGACTTTGCTGGTTCTCCACAACAAAGCAACACACAGGGTCAGACAGGGTCCCAGGTGCCAGGGACTCCTGTAGTCATCAGAGCAAGGAATGATCTCAGACCTATGAGTCAGAAGGCCTGGATTCTCTCCTATGGATTGTTTTTCCACCCAGACAATTCTCCAACTTTCAGAGAATGGCCTCTGTCTCACCATCTATCAGCAAGGCATTTCCACCAGATGACCCAAGGGGTTCCCAACCAGCTTCCATAAGCTTCAGATTCTGGAGGTTGTTCCCAGGCTTTTCAGGCATTTAACACCATCCATCACACTAGATATGGAAGTACAAGTCCACAGTTTCCACTTAAGTGTCCCCAGTGGAGAAGAAATTAAAATATCCCTAGAAATCAGGAGTCAGTCCAAGCTGTCCAGCCATAATCATTAAATTACTGAAAGCTCCATGTTTCTGCTTACATTTTTCAGGAACATTTTATATTCTATAACTTATATCTCTGTGACCCTGAATTCATTTTTTCTTACTATAAGACCCCACATTTCCACAATAGGAACAAGGATTTACTACCATCCGGGAACTGGTAAGTAGTAAACACTGGTGGTGGCCAAAGCAGTAAAACAGGAGGAGAAAGCATAATGAAGCAAACCAAGGAGCAGAAAAATGATTTTGACTGTGGGATGCAGGTTCCACGACTGCAAATCCGCATGGCTCTGTATCAAGCAACAATCTCAGAAAAAAACATTTTATCTTCAAAACTCCAAAGAGAGGAAGGATGAGAAAAAAAAATTTAATGCATGTTTACAGTCAGAAATTCTCAGTGCAACTGTTTCAGGAGGAGAACCTGTATATAACTTTAAGATTCAGCAGGAAGTTCTAAGCCCTGTTATAGACTCTACTTGTATGAATCTGTACAGGTACGCAAAGTTTGGGAATGAAGTTTCCTGTGATTCTCAGAATCTGGTGAACAACTGAAAGGAGAAAAAATTCTCCTGGATTTTTATAGCATTAACTCCAAAAGGATAAGACAGCCTGCTAAGCGGTGGTGGGTTTCCCAAACTCTAAAGATAGTATGATGTTCAAATGAATAAATAACTATAAAAAGCTTAACAGCTTGCCCACTGAGCATGTATTACTATAAGATCTTAAAATACATCATCTAATCATTTGCTTTTAAGTGTCTGGCCACATGTTTTATAACACTGCTCAACTTCTTTTAATGAAATTCTTTAGTAAAATAATGCCTCTCAGTGACAGTTCTGTGGCTTCATGACATGTGGAGTAATAGTTCTGCTATTGAATTATGACATTCTCCAAGGTGGCAGGAGAGAGAAGTAGGAGTCATCTCACAGCTCAGGACTCTGTTAATTTCAAGGAAGAAATTCAAAATGTAGGAAATATGGGAGAACCAGAGCTAGCAACATAGGTAGGGAGTGGGTTCCAAAAAAATTATATGATCAAGGTTTCCCAAGTTCAGTCTTTTTTGTGCCATGATAAATTTTTTACTTGCCTATATCATGTTATGTTCACTAATTAATAAATTGTACAATGCTGTTACTTTAAATTTTAAATATACTCCTTTAAAAATGTAACTCTGTATTGCTACTATAACTGGGAAAATCTATCACAAGCCATAGAGTAGAAAGAAACCAAAAAATACAATAAAAACAAGAAGGGGTATTAAATTCTAGTTAACCATAACCACTTGCTCTCTCTTGGTTAAAAATTGAGACAGTCAAGAATTAAAAGATGTTGAACATCTACTAATTCTAAATTCAGACTTTCTTCCTGAGGTTGTCAGGGGAATTAATTGAAAAACAATAACAATATGATTGTTGGGCCAATGTCCTTCCCTATGAAAATCTATTCAAACTTCTCTTGGGTCCCGCCAATTCAGTGATCACACATAAAAGGGGACACTATAGGGAAGACCACTCTGTGTCACAGGATGGAGAATCCACTGAGGAGTTTTAACCTCAGAAAGGGTCAGATCTGAAGTCCGAAACTCTCAAGGGACTATGTGAAGATCAGACTGGAACAAAGACAACTACAAGACCATCTAGAAGACAAACAAAAATCCAGGCAAAAGACAATGAGACTTAAATGAAGATAGTGGCCATAGGGAAGGAGAGAAACAGACAGATGAGGGAGATCCTGGGGGTGTGAACTTTGATAAAATTTGATGACTGGTTGATGTGGGGAGCATGGGATGAGGCAAGTCAAATATGAGCCTCATATTTATGGTTTATGTAAATGAGCTTTCCTTGGAGAGAGGAAGCACAAGAAGAGAGCAGGTTGGGGTGGAGGAAAGGACCTATGCTTGGCATCAAGGTATACTGGGAGACAGTCTGTCATGGTGGATAACTATGCACGTCCAAGAGTCCAGAGGTCTGGCCTCAAAATGCAGTTTTGCCACTTTTAGTTGTTGTTGTTGTTGTTGTTAATGGCATTGGTCAAGCTACTAATCAGTCTATGCCTTTGTTTCCTCATCTCAAAATACTGAGGACAGTTCTTCCCTCATAGGATACAGGTACTGTATTCCAGGTACCTATCTAAACACATTACACAGGAACCAATCAAGACCCTTTGAGTATCAGCTACCTATCTCATTCCTAGAAGACAAATTTACCCTATTAATGCTGGTCAACAACCATCCCTAGAGTGATCAATGTGAGCTAGGCCCTTGGCTAGTACCTGCTGAACGTATTCAACAGGTCCAGCTCACCTGTACTCTCTAACGAACTTATCCAGGCACTAAATCGTCATCCTATCTACTAAAGACTTGAGAGGTGGTCATGTTCCTATTTACTACCCACTTACATCTGAAAGAGTGAAAGGAAGAGTTGTTGAAGTCTTAAAATTTATGAAACTGCTTCAAATCTAGGCAGAGTTATAAACTAGAATGCTCTGTTTTTTCTTTGGTTTGATTTTCAAAGCAGGATTGAACTAGAGACAAGCTCAATTCAGTTCAGTTCAGTCACTCAGTCGTGTCCAACTCTGCGACCCCATGAATTGCAGCACACCAGGGCTCCCTGTCCATCAACAACTCTTGGAGTTCACTCAAACTCATGTCCATCAAGTCGGTGATGCCATCCAGCCATCTCATCCTCTGTCATCCCCTTCTCCTCCTGACCCCAATTCCTCCCAGCATCAGAGTCTTTTCCAATGAGTCAACTCTTCGCATGAGGTGGCAAAAGTACTAGAGTTTCAGCTTCAGCATCATTCCTTCCAAAGAACACCCAGGGCTGATCTCCTTTAGGATGGACTGGTTGGACCTCCTTGTAGTCCAAGGGACTCTCAAGAGTTTTCTCCAACACCACAGTTCAAAAGCATCCATTCTTTGGTGCTCAGCTTTCTTCACAGTCCAACTCTCACATCCATACATGACCACAGGGAAAACCACAGCCTTGACTAGACAGACCTTTGTTGGCAAAGTAATGCCTCTGCTTTTGAATATGCTCTCTAGGTTGGTCATAACTTTCCTTCCAAGGAGTAAGCGTCTTTTAATTTCATGGCTGCAATCACCATCTGCAGTGATTTCTGAGCCCCCCAAAATAGTCTGCCACTGTTTCCACTGTTTCCCCATATATTTCCCATGAAGTGATGGGACCAGATGCCATGATCTTTGTTTTCTGATGCTGAGCTTTAAGCCAACTTTTTCACTCTCCTCTTTCACTTTCATCAAGAGGCTTTTTAGTTCCTCTTCACTTTCTGCCATAAGGGTGGTGTCATCTGTATATCTGAGGTTATTGATATTTCTCCCGGCAATCTTGATTCCAGCTTGTGCTTCTTCCAGCCCAGTGTTTCTCATGATGTACTCTGCATAGAAGTTAAATAAGCAGGATGAAAATACACAGCCTTGACGTACTCCTTTTCCTATTTGGAACCAGTCTGTTGTTCCATGTCCGGTTCTAACTGTTGCTTCCTGACCTGCATATAGGTTTCTCAAGAGGCAGGTCAGGTGCTCTGGTATTCCCATCTCTTTTAGAATTTTCCACAGTTTATTGTGATCCACACAGTCAAAGGCTTTGGCATAGTCAATAAAGCAGAAACAGATGTTTTTCTGGACCTCTCTTGCTTTTTCGATGATCCAGCAGATGTTGGCAATTTGATCTCTGGTTCCTCTGCCTTTTCTAAAACCAGCTTGAACATTAGGAAGTTCACGGTTCACGTATTGCTGAAGCCTGGCTTAGAGAATTTTGAGCATTACTTTACTAGCTTGTGAGATGAGTGCAATTGTGCAGTAGTTTGAGCATTCTTTGGCATTGCCTTTCTTTGGGATTGGAATGAAAACTGACCTTGTCCAGTCCTGTGGCCACTGCTGAGTTTTCCAAATGTGCTGGCATATTGAGTGTAGTACTTTCACAGCATCATCTCTCAGGATTTGAAATAGCTCAACTGGAATTCCATCAGCTCCACTAGCTTTGTTCCTAGTGATGCTTTCTAAGGCCCACTTGATTTCACATTCCAGGACGTCTGACTCTAGGTGAGTGATCACACCATCATGATTATCTTGGTCATGAAGATCTTTTTTGTACAGTTCTTCTGTGTATTCTTGCTAGAGGCAGAGAATAACAGCTGATCTTGGTGGGGCTAGGGCCTCTGCATCTCCCTCATGAACCCAAGAAGAGCCCAAGGAAATCTATGACACTACCCCAGCATGGTAGTCAACTTTGTTGAAATAAGATTTTTGTCTTTGTTCTAAATAATTTCAGTACTAAAATCTCAAAGCAAAACAAAGTAAAAAAGACCTTTTATTCCTGTTTTTCCCCTTGCTGCAACCAAGACTTTCCATGTTATTTGCAATTTTGCAGAGGAAGGTAATTCAAGTATTTTATTCTCCAAAAACCAGAATCACTGGCAAACCTTGAGATATTCTGCCCTAGATTAAATTCAGATTCTGATGATCATGAAAATGTGTTCTTTCCTTTGTAAATGACAAAGAGGACAGTCATTCCTGAGTATCCAGGAGCAAAGTTCAGCACTGAGCAAAGTTGTTGTTCTTTAGTCACTAAGTCATGTCTGATTCGTTTGCAATCTCATGAACTATACAGCCAGGCTCCCCTGTCCATGGGATTTACCAGGCAAGAATCCTGGAGTGAGTTGCCATTTCCTTCACCAAAGGATCTTCCTGACCCATGGATCAAACCTGCTTCCTGCTTGGCAAGCGGATTTTTTACCATTGAGCAGGAGTACACACCGCTCTTGGCTCTCGGGCTCCAGCGAGACACTCTCTATCTCCTGAGTTGATTCATTCATTCTCAACTTGCATGCTACTTAAGGGAATATTTTACTTAGATTTCAGTTCCCCCAAAGCCTGAAGAGCTGGCTTTGCTCAGAGCTGGAGAGAAAAGTTTGATGCCAACATCTTTGCAAACAAAAAGCCTGGTGGTTACAAAATATTTCCTAGGCTCTCTTAGTATTAACACTGATTACAGAGACATCCTATGGGCAACCTTAACCAGTTTCTTAAAGCTTCAAGAAAAGGACAGAGAAACCTAGCATCTCAAATGGATGTAAGCAACAGTGTTCATCACGGAACTCAACTTTACTAGGACAATGAAATATTTCAATTCGAACTTAAATTATTCTTCTAAGTAGATTGAATCCTGGTGATCTAGAACACTCTCCTGCTTCTGTCTGCATCTAGTAGTCTCCTTCCCCCTCTTCCCTTTCATTCTTCTTTTATTTCCTTCTCTGCTCTTTCTTCCTTTTTCCCTCCCTCTCTTTCCTGATTCATTCAATTACAGGCAACTTTTGCTAAGTAGTTGTATGCTGGGTGCTCTGCTAAATGCTTTTTTTGCATCATTTAATATAATCATCCAATGATAAGAAGTAATGTCTTGGTCCATTTGGACAGCTGTAACAAAATACGTTTTATAAGACCAGGTGGCTTATAAACAATAGAAATTTATTTCTGACAGTTCTGAAGGCTGGGAAGTACAAGGTTAAGGTGTCAGTAGATTCAATGCCTGATGAGAACTCACTTCCTAGATGACTCTCTTCCCACTCTCATACGGTGGAAGCGGCAAGGGAGCTCTCTGGGGTCTTGTGTGTGTGTGTGTGTGTGTGTGTGTGTGTGTGTGTGTGTGTATGAAAGTCGCTCCATGATGTCCAACTCTTTGTTCTTAGCTTGAACAAGACATGAGCAAGCTGTTGTGAGACTCTGGGCAAGTTGCCTTAACTCTTAAATTCTCATGTCCTCATCTTCAAAATAGAGACAACAACAATAATAGTAATCTCTGATATGGACTGACATTTGTGATCAGCCAGGATTCATCTGTTGGAATCTAATTCCCACCTATTTGGAGGTGAGGTCTTTGGGAGGTTATTAGGTCATGATGGTAGAGCTCTCATGAATGGGATGAGTGCCCTTTTATAAAAGAGACCCTGGGCTTCCCTGATGGCTCATTTGATAAAGAATCCACCTGCAATGAGGGAGACCTGGGTTCAATCCCTGGGTTGGGAAGATCCCCTGGAGAAAGGAAATGCTACCCATTCCAGTATTCTGGCCTGGAGAATTCCATGGACTGTACAGTCCATGGGGTCTCTGACAGATCAAAAATATTCAATCCACATCAGAGATTACTATTATTGTTGTTGCTGTTATTGTTATCTCTATTTTGCAGATGAGGACACTCGAGTTTAAGAGATACGGCAACTTGGCCAAAGTCTCACAACAACTTGCTCATGTCTTGTTCAAGCTAAGACCTGGAGCCTAGGATGGCTGCCTTTATAACTCTTACTTCTCAACTACTGACTTCTCTCTTTCTTACCTCCTCCTTCTCCCCTGCCACAAGTCTACGTGGGTTCAGGCATCACTGAGGTATTTCCAAGCCTCCTCCCAGATTTACAGTTAATGGCACAGAAGGGAGCCCACACGGGTTGTCAGCCCACAGAGTTGGTGCCTCTTGCCAGTCCCAATTGGTTAGACCCTCTTTCAGATGCCATTTGGTTCTTTGTTTTGAACATATTTTCCTGGAGATGGATCAACTGAGGCAGTGGTCTATGTCATTTTGCCAGTCAGGACTCCTATTGTTATTTATTTGATATGGGGAAAATCCCATCCTGGACCACTCAATCTAAAACAACACACGCAAAAATATTTACATTTCAATTTAAAAGCTAATTAAGGTTGATTTTTTACTACTGAGAACTTTATGGTGCTTCCAGCAAATAGACTACAAGCCACAGTGTGGCAAAATCCACCACAATTCTCTGAACTTTTCTTTTTGGATGATCCTGGTTTTTAACCCAAAGATAACACCACAAAATGATGAAGCAAACCTTCCAACACTGGATTGCCTACAAAATCCCAAGCAACTGTCCCAAACTTTTCAAGAGCACCCACTTCTCTAGTTATAATTATAGTATTGGGCAACTAATGAAACTCAACACAGTTGAGAATCACAACATTATAATGAAGTGGGTCACTTTTTACAACTATTTTATATTGATTGTACTTCCCTTCTTCTTTTAAACTTTTCCACATGTTTAAATCTGTTTTTTTAAAAGTAACTTTGTTGCCCAGGACCCCAAAAGAAATAAACACTATATATGAATAACACTTGCAATGTTACTGAGCAGTGCCAGCAATTGAGGGGAAAGAGTTGGCCAGATCAGCAAATTTCTCTTTCTTCCAAAAATAAAAAGAGCAACAACATCAGCATAATTACTGGTTGTTGTTTTTCTCCTCTGTTAGATTCTGATTTTCTTATTTACAAAGATGGGCAGCCTAACCAGAGTAACACTGACAGAATATTGAAGGAATTTGGAATTAGCAGAGTAAAACTCAATTAATATTTTATTTAAAAACTTACTATTTTTTTCTTGATTCAATACTAAAGTAACAGTAATAATAATGATGATAATAATATGTATATATTACCTACTATGGTAATCAGAATTTTAAAGATAGTCTAGTCTCATCCAAAATGCCTGTCCCTAAATGAAGCAACTGATAAACAACTAATCTCAAAAATATACAAGCAACTCCTGCAGCTCAATTCCAGAAAAAGAAATGGCCCAATCAAAAAATGGGCCAAAGAACTAAACAGACATTTCTCCAAAGAAGACATACAGATGGCTAACAAACACATGAAAAGATGCTCAACATCACTCATTATCAGAGAAATGCAAATCAAAACCACAATGAAGTACCATTTCACCCCAATCAGAATGGATGCAATCCAAAAGTCTACAAGCAATAAATGCTGGAGAGGGTGTGGAGAAAAGGGAACCCTCCTACACTGTTGGTGGGAATGCAAACTAGTACAGCCACTATGGAGAACAGTGTGGAGATTCCTTAAAAAACTGGAAATAGAACTGCCATATGACCCAGCAATCCCACTGCTGGGCATACACACCAAGGAAACCAGAATTGAAAGAGACACGTGTACCCCAATGTTCATCGCAGCACTGTTTATAATAGCCAGGACATGGAAACAACCTAGATGTCCATCAGCAGATGAATAGATAAGAAAGCTGTGGTACATATACACGATGGAGTATTACTCAGTCATTACAAAGAATACATTTGAATCAGTTCTAATGAGGTAGATGAAACTGGAGCTGATTATACAGAGTGAAGTAAGCCAGAAAGAAAAACACCAATACAGTATACTAACACATATATATGGAATTTAGAAAGATGGTAACGATAACCCTGTATGTTAGACAGCAAAAGAGACACAGATGTACAGAAAAGTCTTTTGGACTCTGTGGGAGAGGGAGAGGGTGGGATGATTTGAGAGGATGGCATTGAAACATGTATAATATCATGTAAGAAACGAATCACCAGTCTAGGTTTGATGCAGGATACAGGATGCTTGGGACTGGTGCACTGGGATGACCCAGAGAGATGGTATGGGGAGGGAGGTGGGAGGAGGGTTCAGGATTGAAAGAACGCATACACCCATGGCAGATTCATGTTGATGTATGGCAAAACCAATACAGTATTGTAAAGTAAAATAAAGTAAAATTTAAAAAAATAAAATAAAATTTAAAAAAGAAAATTAAAAAAAAACAAAAACAAAAAAACAAAATGTCTGTCCCTGATTATTCAATTAAACATTAATCTGGGGATATTTTGTAGATGGAACTGAAGTCTTGAGTCAGATGACCTTAAAATATGATATGGGGGCCTAATGCAGACAGGCAAGCTCTTAAAAAAGCAGAGTTCTTACCAGTTTGGCAGAAGGGGAAGTCTGCACAAGAAGGATGCAGACCCCTGATGGCTTTGAAAAAAGAGGGGCTGTGTGTAAGGGCCAGGGAGCAGCCTCTAGAAGCTGAGAGCAGTCCCCAGGGACAGCCAGCTAGGCAAAAGGGACCACAGTCCTACAACCATATGGAAATGAACTCTGCCAACAACTTGAATGAGCTGCAGAGTGGATTCTTTCCAGAGCCTCTAGATAAGAACCCAGCTCAGCTAGCCCCTTGGTTTTAGCCTTGTGAGACCGAGAAAATCAGCCAAGCCTATCGAGGTTTCTGACGTACACATCTGTGAGATAATAAATTGATGTTATTTTAAGCTGCTGCTAAGTTGCTTCAGTCGTGTCCGACTCTGTGCGACCCCACAGATAGCAGCCCACCATCCATGGGATCCTGCCATCCATGGGATTTTCCAGGCAAGAGTACTGGAGTGGGGTGCCACTGCCTTCTCCAATTTAAAGCTGCTAATTTGTGACAATTAATTTTGTAGCAACAGACAAGTAAGCACCTACGATGTGTGTGGCTCTGTGCTAGAGGATTCCAAGAGGAACTGTACACACTTTGACTGGTCAGTCTAAGCAGTGTTCCTCCCAGAACATATACTAAGAGCATCCCTTCCTTCTACAAGTCCAAAGAGCAGTCTGGCATAAAGTTCTTTAGTAAAGTTATGATAAGATAGACACAAGCATTATGTCTTGAAGTTAATGAGAGAGGCCAAAAGCAAATGGACAACATGAAAAGGGCCATTTAGTTGATAACAAGCACACTGAAAACCCTCCAGGACTCTTGCAGATTGGAGGATGATAGAGTATTCTGGAAGAGTAACTGTTAATTGAACAACCAGTATTAGTCAGGCACAAGAATAAGAATTAATTTAATAGACCTATTTTAAGGATTAAATGAAAATAAAGTTGTATCAGTAATTAATAAGAATCAGAACTTATGGGTCTAATTGGCTTAAATGATAGAAAAATGTATTAGGCGACATGACAGGAAGTCCCAACCTAGGGCAGGAAAATCTGGTTCATTAAGCAATGACTCTGAAGACCCAGATTCTGTGGGTCAGATTCTGTCCATCTCTCTGCTCTGCCAATCTGTGTTGATTTTGTTCTGCAGTTGGTAGTAAGATCGATACAACTGCTTTGGTCTTTGGATTCAGAAATGTTGCTTTGCAGGGAAAGAAAATTATAATCAAAGGAATATTTTCCCAGATACCTTCTAGTAGATTTCCTCAAATTCCATTGGCCAGAGTCTGGTCTCATGCCCAAGCCTGGATCACACATGCAAAGGAGGGAAAGAACGGATAAGCTTCTCCCAAAGTGAAGAGACTCTTAGGAATGCATACAGGGCTTCTTGGAGAAGGAATAGATTGCTGGACCAAATCAGAGTTCCATTAGGATGAAAGAGATGGGTAAGAATGATGGGTGGGCAGCCAGGTATCTTCTGTAGAAGCTCTGGGTCTGACACAAAATACACATTCAAATGTTGGCCATAATGTTCATTATTTATGTCATATTCCATTTAATGTTCACAATGATTTTAAAGAATTATTATTATTTACTATAATTGGAAATATTAAAGATAAAAAAACCCAAGGTTCAAAGAGACAAAGCTATTCATCCAAGGAAACACTCCTAATATGTAGCAGAATCAGGATTCAGATCTGGGATGAAGGGATAGTAATTCAGAAAAAGTGCTTGCTCTGCTGAAAAACTAAGAGCCTAGTATAAGTTTTCCCAGCCTCTTTCAAAGAAGTTGAGTGACTGTGATATAAATCTGAAAGAGAATTAGGACTACTAAGTGGGGACAGGATTTTCCTAGAACCCTTCACATAAGCCCAGCTTCAGCAGTAAGAAGAAAGTGCTAAACTGACTGAAAGGGGAAGAAGTCAATCTTTGTGGGCACAAATCACTCCCAAGTGGAACCCCAGGGCTTCCTTAGACCATTTCCTTGACCCTTCTTTGTTGCTGTTGTTCAGTCCCTCAGTCAGGTCTGACTCTTTGCGACAACATGGACTGTACAGCATGCCAGGCTTCCCTGTCCTTTATCATCTCCTGGAGCTTGCTCAAACACATGTCCATCGAGTCGGTGATGCCATCCAACCATCTCATCCTCTGTCGTCCCCTTCTCCTCCTGCCTTCTATCTTTCCCAGAATCAGGGTCTTTTCCAATGAGTTCGCTCTTCTCATCAGGTGGCCAAAGTATTGGAGCTTTAGCATCTGTCCTTCCAATGAATGTTCAGGGTTGATTTCCTTTAGGATAGACTGATTTGATTTCCTTCTTGCCCTTATATTAATAAATAGGAGATACAAAGTTCATAGTATCAGATGTTTTTCTTTTCCCACCAATGTTTCAATGTTTCTTAAAAGCAATTTTATAGCTTAAACTACAGACTGAAGCAAAAGAATTTTTCTTCTTTAAAATGCTTGTGTCTTATCTTAGAAAGTGGTTAATTTTCTCTTCATTAACAGGATGAACAAGATAGATGATTTTCTATTGTTTCGATTAAAAAGAATGCATTCTCACAACATTTTTGGTTTGATGTCTGTTGAGTCATATTTTAAATGACTAATTTCCGGAGGCAGGATCATACACATATCTCCTTGGGATGGCACTCTATAGCAGACAGGAATGCTGCCCTTGTGACAGGAAAAAAAAAAAAGTTCAACTGGTATAAGCAAAGAACAAGAATGTACTGGCTCATGTAACAGGAGTACAGAAACAGGTCTGACTAGAGCTGGATATAACAAAGACTCATACAATGTCATCTGGATTCTGCTTCATTCTGTCTCTCAGCTCTACTTCCTTCCTGTGAGGTTTTGTCAGGCTTTCCCCACAGAGCAAAAGATGGGATATCACAGCCCTGGGCTGACATCTTTGCTATAGAAGACAACGTCCTCCCTGACAGATCCAGCAAAGGCCCAGGGTTGGGTTCTCACTGGCTCTGACAGGGTTGTGTAAATCACATTTTGATTGACCAAACAGATCAAAGCATGCAAACTCAGTGGGCTAAGTTGGAGTCAGTGGGTTCCCAATGAAGATAATGAGTAAATTCATAAAAGAGGAAGAAATGCAAGCTGGCCAGAGAAACCATCCTCAATATGAGACTTCTGTCCTACAGTGATAACCCACTCCTCCAGATCACCACCAGCATGGATGACAACCCAAAGTGCCATCACCAAGCGTGAGGCCACATGAATTAAATAAATAAAAATCACAAGGGACAAAGAGGTTCCACACTAAATTCCCTATGCACTAACCATTGAAATAGTTCCTACTGTTAACAGATTGAACATTGAAAAGATATCATTTTTCATAGGGTAAAAACTATCGAACGTCGGAAATTGCATATGATTCATCCTAAAATGAGGAAAGGCTTCTGCCTAATTTCACCAAGCCCATCCACATTAATAAAAGCTAATGCTTACTTACACTTGTAAGTAAGAAATGTGGACCAACACAGAGAGAAAATGGTCATGTGAAAGCAGAGTCCAAATTTGTGGAGTAATGCAGCTGCAAGCCAAGGAATGCCAAAGACTAACTACCCGAAACAAGAAGAGGCAAGGAAGAACTCTTCCCTAGAGCCTTCAGGGGGAGTAAAGCTGTGCCAGCATCTTGATCTCAGACATCAAGCCCCAAGAATCATGAGAAAATAAGCTCCTATTGTTTCAAGTGATCAGTGTGCGATATTTTGTTATGGCAAACCTAGAGAACTAACAGATTCTGCTTCCAGGAAGAGGAGTACACCTTAATAGATTCCTAAAACAGTGGAAATGGTTTGTTATTGGGTAATGGGTTATGGGTGGAAAAATTCAAGGCACATGATAGAAAAAACCTAAAATTGCCCTGAGGTGACTGCTAGTGGAAACATGAAAAGCAATTCCTATGAGTGGACTCAGAAAGAAGAGAGAATTATAGAAAATATTCCTATCATCTTAGAGAATGCATCTATCATCATCAACAGAATGTTGCTATAAATAGGAATGTCAAAGGGGACTCCCACCAAGGCTTCATATGGAAACCACCAACATATTACAGATACTGGAGGAAAGGTGATCATTGTTATAAAGTGGCAAATACTTGGCTGAACTATGTTCTACTCTTGGGTGGAAAGTAGAATTTGTAAATGATGGACTTGGATATTTACCTGAGGAGACTTAAAAGCAAAGTGTAGAGGATGTGACCTGGTTTCTCCTTGTTGCTAACAGAAAAATTCAAGAGGAAATAGATAAAATGAGAACAGAATTGTTAAACAAAAAGCAACTATCACTTGGTGATTTGGGAAAATTTTAAGCTATTCAGATAACAAAATCTGAGAAAGCAGGCTTTAGAGGGAAAACCAATAGTGCAGGCTGGACAAATAATAGCTAGAGAGATTATGTGTGTAACTCATGGACCTAATCAACCATCTAAACAGAAACAGGAATACAGATGAGATTATTGAGGAATCTGTGTAGAACCATCCTGTCTATTGTTATGCACCCTCTTGACATTCTTATAAGGACAAGGTTTTGAAGATTGCTATACTATAAGACATACCAGCTGTTTTCAAACGAAAAGAGACAGACCTGGGATGAAATGAAGGAAAAATGACTGAGCCACGTCTGCAGAGGCCAAAGTAAGTGGAACCAACACAGTGGGGTCATTACCTGGGGGCCAGATGGTGGAGTCTCTAGCCACAGATTATTCTTCTCAGGCCTTGAAATCTATGGAACTTGCACTGCTGGGCTGAAAACTTGCTTGGGACTCATGACCCCTTTATCCCTTCCTATTTTGCCCATACAAAATGAGAATATCTTATCCTATTCCTGTCCCACCTTATACTGCTGGAAACAAGAATCTGATTCACAGGTCCACAGATGGGGAGGGATTTTGCCCAGGATGGAATATACCTGGAGTCTCACCTATACCTGATTTAGATAGATTAGAATATGAGATGTGGGAACTCTTGAACTGATTTAGATGAGATTTTTTTTATATAGAGTCAATGCTGGATTGAGTTAAGATTTGGCAGATGCTGATATTAAGAAGAGGTGGCAAGAATACACAGAACTTACAAAAAAGATCTTCACGACCCAGATAATCACGATGGTGTGATCACTCACCTAGAGCCAGACATCCTGGAATGTGAAAACAAGCAGGCCTTAGAAAGCATCACTATGAACAAAGCTAGTGGAGCTGATGGAATTCCAGTTGAGCTATTTCAAATCCTGAGAGATGATGCTGTGAAAGTGCTACACTCAATATGCCAGCACATTTGGAAAACTCAGCAGTGGCCACAGGACTGGACAAGGTCAGTTTTCATTCCAATCCCAAAGAAAGGAAGGCAATGCCAAAGAATGCTCAAACTACCGCACAATTGCACTCATCTCACACGCTAGTAAAGTAATGCTCAAAATTCTCCAAGCCAGGCTTCAGCAATACGTGAACCGTGAACTTCCTAATGTTCAAGCTAGTTTTAGAAAAGGCAGAGGAACCAGACCAAATTGCTAACATCCACTGCATCACGGAAAAAGCAAGAGAGTTCCAGAAATACATCTATTTCTGCTTTATTGACTATGCCAAAGTCTTTGACTGTGTGGATCACAATAAACTGTGGAAAATTCTAAAAGAGATGGGAATACCAGACCACCTGACCTGCCTCTTGAGAAACCTATATGCAGGTCAGGAAGCAACAGTTAGAACCGGACATGGAACAACAGACTGGTTCCAGTTTGGGAAAGGAGTACATCAAAGCTGTACATTGTCACCCTGCTTATTTAACTTTTATGCAGAGAACATCATGAGAAACGCTGGGCTGGAAGAAGCACAAGCTGGAATCAAGATTGCTGGGAGAAATATCAATAACCTCAGATATGCAGATGACACCACCCTTATGGCAGAAAGTGAAGAGGAACTAAAAAGCCTCTTGATGAAAGTGAAAGAGGAGAGTGAAAAAGTTGGCTTAAAGCTCAACATTCAGAAAACGAAGATCATGGCATCTGGTCCCATCACTCCATGGGAAATAGATGGGGAAACAGTGGAAACAGTGGCAGACTTTATTTGGAGGGGCTCAGAAATCGCTGCAGATGGAGATTGCAGCCATGAAATTAAAAGACACTCCTTGGAAGGAATGTTGTGACCAACCTAGATAGCATATTGAAAAGTAGAGACATTACTCTGCTAACAAAGGTCCGTCTAGTCAAGGCTATGGTTTTTCTGGTGGTCATGTATGGATGTGAGAGTTGGACTGTGAAGAAAGCTGAGCACCAAAGAATTGATGCTTTTGAACTGTGGTGTTGGAGAAGACTCTTGAGAGTCCCTTGGACTACAAGGAGGTCTAACCAGTCCATCCTAAAGGAGATCAGTCCTGGGTGTTCACTGGAAGGACTGATGCTAGAGCTGAAACTCTAACACTTTGGCCACCTCACGTGAAGAGTGGACTCATTGGAAAAGACCCTGATGCTGGGAGGGATTGGGGGCAGGAGGAGAAGGGGACGACCGAGGATGGGATGGCTGGATGGCATCACCAACTCGATGGACATGAGTTTGGGTAAACCCCGGGGAGTTGGTGATGGACAGGGAGGCCTGGCATGCTGCAGTTCATGGGGTCACAAAGAGTCAGACATGACTGAGTGACTGAACTGAACTGAACTGATATGGAGTTAAAAACCTTTTGTACATGAGGAGGATATGAATTTGGGGAAGAAGTTAGGTCAGACTTTTGTGGGTTGAATTGTGTCCCCTCAAAAGGTGTTGAAGTTGTAATGCCAGGTATCTGTGAATGTGACCTCCATCCTCCAGTACCATGAGATAATAAATTCTGGTTGTTTTAAGTCAGTTTGTGGTACTTTGTTAAAGCAGTTCTCAGAAATTAATACAGGTAAAGGCTCATCCGGTTACCTAGAGTCACAATGGCAAAACTGTGAACAGTGAATCTGATTTATAGATTTGTTTAGCTAACCAAGGGGAACCAACATAAATTAAATAAATAAATAATTTAATAACTATTTTTCCACAAACAAATGGTTGTTCCAATTACTGCATTTATAGAGAGTATGCCCAAGAGAAAGGACAAATATTAGAGCTTGTTGGGTGTATATTTATTTAGAACCAGAGAGATATAAAATTGGCACTGAGGTTATTACTTTCCCTTAATATAAAGAAAAGCAAATTTGAAACAAAACTTAAAATGCAAAATTTGCAAAACTTTTTCACTGAAAACATGAACATACTATATTTATTAAATGAAGTGAATCTGACTTGTCCTATATATTCAACTACACAGAGAGATGAATTCCTATATTTAGCCAATTCTTCAATATTAGCTAAGAAGAGCAATTCTTTCCTTTTATAATGTTTATATCAAACAAAGCAAGAACTCTCTCTCCTGTGTTTTGCACGATCCACTATATAAGAAATATTCACTGAGTATGATTAATAACAGAACATGTACTGATTCTTGGATCTAGCTCTTCTGCTCCACGTTATTCCAGTGTAACAGGCGGAACTTAAGGATTCAAAAACACAATTTAATTATGACATTAAAAAGTAGGTTTTTTTGGTCTTGTTTTTCATTGAAGGATTGATTGAGTGATATTAACCACTTTAAAATAAACAAATACAAGATGGTGTCTCATGTTTCCAAAGAGCCCATTACTAAATTCATTTGGAGTCAAATGAGACATAAAGAGACAAAGACGAGTCAATCTCTGCAGACAAAACGGAAGGACATAGGTCATCTTGCAGTTACCAAACTAAGACACTGTACTGATGATGTACCTAATACAAAGACCTGAGTTCTGGGCAAGAGAAACAGCTGAGTCCATCTGGGTCACAAACAAACTAGAGGTCTAAGGTGGTTTGATACACAGTTCGGTGGTGACCACAGAGGTGAAGAGCATGAGGACTTGTTAGTGCACTGGTGCTTGTCTCCACCGGATGTCATGAGATGCGGGTCTTTCAAGCAGCCCTAGTTCTACTTCTCGTTTCACCCTCCAGGACCCTCCAGGACCCTCCAGGACCCTCCAGGTTTGTGGTGGAACCAGACTTCGCCTACTTTCCATTGGGGACCTGGCAGGGACATAACTTATCTGAGAGTAAAAGACAACATACAGGAAGAAGAAATCAAAATATCAAAAGTTTCCAAGTCTTGATGACACTGTTTGAACTCCTGGATGGAACAAGGTCTAGACTATGGATCTGGAGGAGATGGTTTCTCCTGTTTCCAGTGAGAGGCTCCCAATCCAGGCCTCAGCAACTGGTGCTCAGTGATCAGCTTAGGTTGGGCATGTGACTTAGGCTGAATTTGTTCGGCGGATCTAGAGTCAAAGAATCTCAGTTCTGAGACCCTTGTGTTGAGTTTCCCGGGAAGGAGATACTTCCCTTTCCATTTCGCTTTCACCCTGGTAAGTAGAGCTGGTGCTGTGGTGCCTCAGCCCACTTGAGACTGGCCTAGGAATATGGGACTGAATAATGAATACATGGATGCAGGATTCAGGTGTTCTTGTAACATCATCTGAGTCCATGTATTCATCCTTGCTTGAAGCCACATCTTCCCTTGAACCTTTTTGTAAACGTCCTTGTTGCTATGTTACTTTGAGTCGGGTTTTCTATTATAACTAAAATAGACATAATAAAGTCTCTTCTATATTGTTAAATTTGGTATGAGCTGATTCTTTCTAGAACTCTCTTCCAGAGGTATTATTGAAGGACCAAATCAACTTACTAAGGACCCAAAAAGATTAGAATGATCTATCCTAGCATGACCAGAAATGTCACTTAAAATAGCTCAAAGGTAGGTTCACAGGACTATGTGTCATTGTAAAAAAGACTAATCCTTATAGCTATCTTCCACCATTGCCAAAGCACCATTTGTAAAAGAATAGGGAACTTGGGCTCCCTGGCTCAAAATTGCCCTGATATCTAGCTATGACTTAGTAAGAACCAAGCAGTGTCTTGCCTGAATGTCAGGAGAATAGATGAGTGCCCTCATGTCATTGTTCAAGGCCAAGAAGAATCTAAACAAACAAAAGCTCTATACTACTTGCCAGCGCAAAGGCCCCAGCACACCACATAAGATGGAGAGCCTTCACTTCTGTGGTCTGGCTTACAAGCCCTGTGTATTCTACGTTTGACTGACATGAAAACAAAACACTCAAAATAGCTCATTTTCTGGAAACTTCTTCTTACAGCCATTTGAGGTTCTTAGATTTGAACCAGTCAGGACCCCTCCTGAAATAGCCTTTGAAACTACTGATGTGCTCCTCAGACAAGTTGCTTTTAAAGGATTTCTATTTTCATACTTTCCCGATTTTAATCATCTTGGCAAAGAATCCATTGTTAATACTTTCACCCAGCATAATACACTTTCTCAGATTTTTTTCCCCCCTCAGATAATTTTTAAGAAAAACAAAAACCTACAGCTGCCATTCATGTGGCGGTTTTAATCTATTTAGAATTGGAACAGATTAGCACTCAGAAAAGTTGTGTAATACTGATCAAAGGAAAATGAGCTCAGAATGTCTGGTTCACAACACTGGAAAACAAGGACAGTCTTGTTGGCTGAAAAAAGTGTCTATTGTGTAATTAAGCGAGATGTCAGCACTAGGCTTGAAAAATGTTTCTCCTGGGGTGCCCTCCTCCCAGATCCCACCTTGAAGAATGTGGAAGAAGCCTCATCTGTGGAGCAGACAGTTCAGAGACACCCCATTCCAGGAAAGTTGAAGGCACAGAGAGCCCTCGTTCTCTGCTGAGGGGGCTGAGGATGGAATGCCAGGGCAGACATGTTAGACTACACATACTACAGGTGCCCCAGCGCTGCAGGAAAGAGAGAAAAGTCAACCACAGCCTAAATTCTGAGATGGGTTGGACATTAATGCCATGATGCTTCACTTTTTAAAAAATCTCTATTTTTACTTTATTTATTTAGTTGTGGCACACAGGATCTTTAGTTGCTGCATGTGAACTCTTACTTGTGGTATGTGGCCTCTAGTTCCCTGACCAGGGATCAAACCCGGGCCCCCTGCATTGGTGGTGTGGAGCCTTAGCTGCTGCACCACCAGGGAAGTCCCCATGATACTTTCTTACATACCATCATTTAGGAATTCCATCATTAGGACTACATGCAAATATGATTTGATCAAAAAGATGCAGTACTCTGTAAGGACATGAAACAAAAGAGCACCCCAGAATGTGGAAAATGACAAAAAGTGAGCATTAATTCATTCTGAGTGATATTCTTGGTTTTGTCGTATTACTCATTGTCCTTTTCTGAACGTTTTTAAAGACAAAGCATTAGCACAGTATGGAAGAGGCCTGTCTGGGCCTGATCTCTCACCTCTTCCCTCCCCCTCACCACCTGTGGGGCCTTACCTAAAGCAGCTACCTTTGACACCTCGCCGTTTCATCTGTGCAGAGATAGCTCTTTCTTCTCTATGCTCTCTGGATTTGTCCCTCATGAAACTTTTTAACCAAATTGGCCAAAGTTTAGAAACTGAGAATCTGAATAATTAAGGCACTGATTCTGAATGTGTGCGGATGTCAAAAGCAGACAGACAGATTAATCAAAAGAGATGAAAGGTGTCAAACTTGAAGCATCCTGTAAAACTGTACACTGGCAAAGCAAGACATAAAAATGTCCCTCTCTCATGAACAGAGGTAACAGGTACCATAGGTACCATGAACACATGAGGCACCAGCACATCCCAGCACTGAGGCAATTATACAATTAACACAGGAGGTCCAATCCTGTTCTGAAGTTTGTTACCAGAGCTGCTTCTATCAACCTACTTCACCACTCACGCAGTCCACTCAGTGCAAATATACTGACAGTCACCTACATGCTGGGCAGCTTCTAGGGCAGGCACTGGAGATGAAACAAAAATGAGATGGTTCTTGCCTTCAGGGAGCTCTGAGATAAGGATGAGCAGAACTACCAGGTGTAATGGTACAAACACAGCACTATCAACCCCGAACTCTTCTCCTCCCATCTTAGTTGTATTCCTTTTTTTTCTGACTTCCAAGGCAAGATGTTTGTCACCAAACAGTATTCATACATGAATAGTGTGTATGCATGTACACGCTGTATGTATATATACGCATACATAAGTAGATAGCTACAGCTGTATGTGTGTCTATATCTATATAAAGATAGATGTAGATACATTCTATGCATGATCTTTTGCCAGTTGTTTTTCTCTATGAATTACTATTGCTCAAGTTTGGTTCCTTAAAAGTATATAAGTCAAGAATTCTTGATACCCCAGGCTAATACTAGTCTGCAGGCATATTTTGTTTGGCCCAAGTAGTGAGGTATGCACAATGTTTCGAATTTTAATTCATCACCAACATTTCTTTTTAATGGGACGTTTACTGCAAAACACCAATTTCCAGCTCTGACAACAGTGGGCCTACCTTTCCACATGGCAGTGGCAACTGGATATGAGCAGTGGTGACCTAACGAGGGGCGATGTTGTACTTCTCCCACTCTCTCCCACTTTCTCCCACTCCCGACACAAGACTCGGAATCACTACGGTTTATCATTTGACACCTGGCTTATTAGACTTCTGCTCCCTGCCTGACTCAGATGGGTTCTGGAGTTTGCAGTCTCTGGAACATTTAGTTCTAACTCATTCACAGACTGCAGAGGTTCACTTTGTTCAAAGTGGGGGGAGAGGGATGAGGAAAGAATGATTTCATGGACAAATAAGAAATTGTGAAAGTCCTCTTCCTTCCCAATCTCTTCTATCTTGCTAAAGACAAGAGGTGGTAAAAAACAAACATGAAGGCTGAACACAGTGTTACTGACTCCATAAGGAAAGGATGCTGTATATGGAGAGCAGAGCCCTGTACCAGGCTGCCTGTGCAAGATGTGTCTGCTCCTCGTGGTAAATACCGGGTGGACATGCCGAGTGAGGAGAAGAAAGCATCTCCTATGCTGGTCCTTCCCCTTCTCATTTGCCTACTTCTTCCTAGCCAAGAAGTCTCAAAGAATTAAAAGCAATAGACTGGGATTCCCTATATGACAATCCATGGAAACTGGAGCCTACCAGTCATGAGTTTTGCAACAAATTAACCATAACATAAGACACTGCCTAAAGGGAACTGTGCCTGATTATCATGCCCACTCGCTGGCCTCCTCACCACACAGACACACGTTCACTGAGACAACAAAGGTAAATAACCAAGAGAAAAGGTAGACAGCTGGTGATAGAGAATTCCTTATCTAGTCTGAATTACCCAGATTCAGAGACTGGTTCTGGTGCACAAAGATGCCCTTTATCCCCCTCACTGTATGTTGTCTCTTTCACCAATAAAATAACAGGAATTTATTCAAGGTGCTTTTCTTCAACAGTTCCTCTTTGCTTTCTTCCCCATGCGCCTTCATTCATCACTTCTGTGTACCAGGACAAATATTCCATCTTTAAATTTTTCAAGCAGCCCTTCTCTATAGGCAGGTATTAACAGCCATTTCTACAGACAAGGCAGGGTCAGAGAAAAATGAATCACATTCAAGTTCCCAAGCAGTCAGCAAATATAGGGATGGTTTCCCATCCACTAAAAGCCCAAGCTCTTTCCTTGTTCTGTCTCTGACCTTCAGCTGAGCAACTCATAAAGTGCCTGACCACAGGTTAGATGGGAACTCTGTTTCTCAGAGGACCTGGCCCAGTTTTGCACACAGAGTATGCCCTTGCCCTGTTCATATATATCAGATGGACATTTAAATGTCTGATTAGACTAATGAAGGATGAGTTCATGGGTACATAAATGCTGATTCAGGGAGCAACTGAATTAAGCTGTTTTAACCAAGGGGCATGATTCTTAATACTCTTCAGCTAAAGAATTGGCACTGCTGTGTGAATGTCAGTTCATGACAGTGCATTCAACTCAAGGAAAAAAAGAGTCACTCAATAACAGCTTAAAAAAAGGGGGGGGGGGTTAATGTCCAGAAGTAGGCAGGTACATCTATTCAAGAACATTCTTTGAGGTATCAGCTTCTCCCATCTTGCTACTCTACCATCCTCAGCCAAAAGCTTTCATCTTCATGCTAGCAGTAGGCCTGCTGCAACTCCAGGTATAGCATCGGTGCTCCAAACAGGAAGAAGGTGCAAGGGGAGAAGTTCTTTCTTCACGCATCTGTTTAAGTGATGGAAGAAATCTCTAGGAATGTCTGTCAATATCCGATTGGCCAGAGTTAGGTGACATGGGCATTCATAGATGAAAGGGAGTCTGGGAGATCAAGGAGAGGAAAACAAGGGGAAAAAGGGTTGAAATAGGCTCTGTGAATTATCCTCTAGTGTCTACCATAATGGGTTCATTATATAAACCATCACTGATAATTTAAGCAGATTCAAGCAGAAAGAATAGTTCTTTGTGATTTTCTTTGTTTAAGCGCCAGTATAAAACAGAGAGAGGCAGCTTGAAGACAGGAAGGAGGAGTATGGTTAGGGTGAACTTCCTGAGGAGGATGAGGATTGATCTGGACCTTAAAGCAAAACATCTCCTGTACTCACATCACTTCTACCACCACTATCAGCCCCAGGAGCAGGGTTCAGAGAAGACTGCTCTTCACATCTATCCCTCAAGGCTCAACAAAGGTATTACCCTTAAACCCAGGTCCACTTGAGCTGAGCTGAATCTCTCGAAATGGAGAGAACAGAGGTGGGGGCACCCCAGACAAGAACAGCAGAAGCACACGTCCAGAGTATGGGTAGGAAAAGGGAAGGTCACAAGTCAACCCTGCTGGGTGCAGGAATAGCCCGCAGAGGAGTGAGGACAGGCTGGCCAGGGAAGATCTGAGGACCCTCTGAACACCAGGAGGTCTGGATTTGCCAGTATCAGGGTATCAGAAAGACCCTCATTATTAAGTGTAACAGTGATGTGATGCAAATATTACACTGAAGAAACACATCAGACAGTTGTGTGTGACAGGGGAAAGAGGAAAAGGAGCAGATGGGAGGGGAGGAAAACAATTAGGGAGCTGGTTCCATTTTTCCTGATTTCAGAGGAGTATTTGGTTTCCCTTGGAGAGGAGAGCATATATCCCAGAGGTAAAGGCACACTGACTTAGGGAGTGTGCCAGCCACCAGTCTTCTCTAACTGTCTTGCTTGATACATGTTTTATGACACAAACTTGTCCCGTGATCATGGCTTATTGAACCAGGGATGGGTACATGATGAAAACACAGTTTCTCCCTTCTAGGAATTTAGGATCAGGACTCAAACTCTCTAGTCCATTAAATGCCAGCACTGGCCTCAAAAATGCACATCAATTCTGGTGTGGGGCCCATGTCTCTACAAAGCAGAAAAACCAGATCTGCAAAGAGGGTAAAAAGTAAGCAGGAAATCCCAGTGGGTGGGAGAGAGACTGCCTTGTTTGCTAAGAACTCTCCTCTTCCCCACCCCAGGTATCCTTGAGTCCCGGCTATCTTGATGCCCTTGGGTTCCAAAAGCTAATTCTCTATCCTGATTTACATAAAAATCAATCAAACAAACAAAAACCCCTTCATACAGGCTAACTTGAGTGGGTTTCTTCCACTGCAAGCATAGTAGTCCCAATGGAAACATATTTAAAAATAAGACATGAAATGAGCTGAACAAAGGTGACCCAGGCTACAGGCTGTGATATCCAGAAGGTAGGAGGTGAGCAACTCCAATGGCCAGAAGATCAATATGATGGGAGGCACCAGGGAGAGTGATGAAGCTGCTTCATAACTACTGATCTTGAGACAATGGCACCGTTTCTCTACCATGCCAGGTGGAAATAGGGACCCAGCCAGCCAATGTGACCACCTCATACCTGGTCAAAGATTAGGTACTGGTATCCCCAAGTTTCTAGTGCAAAGGTATACAACAGGCACAAGATGTATGCTAGCTCATTCATTCCAATATCCAGTTCTTAACAGAAGCTACCAGAAAACTGAAACAGGAGAGCATGGCCGCTCCCAGCCTTCCGCCACATCTTGCCCTACACACCTCTCCCATCTGCCTCTCCAGTTATACATCCTTTCCTAATAAACCATTTACAGCTTTGTATTTTACCAGCTTCAAACCTCCTCAGGGAAAATCTTACGATAATGGGCATGGAAGGAAGCAGATTTTAGCAGGAGCAGGTCTCACCTTCCACACACGCTTCAATCAATCAGAAGTAAACTAGGACTGGAGAGGTAACTCGTACCCTGAACAGAGTCCCCGATATCCGGATCAGAGACGGCACTGGCAGGGCCAGAGCCTGCCGCCCCCCACCCCCGCCGGGTGCCTCAGACTCAAGATCTGTCCCTCTGGCGACTCCGCGACCCCTAGGAGCCCGGGACAGGAAGGTCACCCCTCAGGTGACTCTGAGGAGCCTGGGACTCGACGCCGGCCCTCAGGCAACTTCGAGACCCTGAGGAGCTGAGGCACGACGGGCGCCCTCAGGTGACTCCACCACCTCGAAAAGCCAGGAGCAGGATGGCCGATGCTCAGGCGAGCTCGTGACCCCCAGGAGCCCGGGGCCGGGCGGCCACCCTCAGTCGACTCCAAGGATCCCTCTACAGGACAGCAGCCAGAGGAGCGATTGGAGACAAAATGGCGGAGAAGGACCTTACGCTCATCGCAAGATTACCTCGCGAGAACACCAGAAAACGAAATAAAATGTATTTTACCAAAGTAAAAATGGCAGATTAATCTTTTCGATATTATATAAAGCTTAAATCAAGTACATCATTTTTAAAGATGATCACCAATCTACTAGTGCCTCTCTTAATGATTGTTAAATTACCCCTTTAATGGATAATTAATGCATTTAATGTCTCTCACTATCATGATTTCTTTTATGCAAATTTAGAATGATAATAGCTAACAAACACAATACTCCCTTTATCATAATTTAGCCATCTAAATGCCCTTGCTAGGAAGGATAGGTCACCTTAAATGCTTTAGTAATAATTCAATTCAATCTTTCTTTTAAACAAATAAATATGCATTAATTATACATTGATTTTTCAAAGACTTTCCCATCTCCCAGGGAGTTTCACTGAAAATCAACAAGAGGTCATCCTGATTTCCGAAAGCAAAATTTACTTAGGACAGTTTTCATAACTGAAAACTATAAGTCTTCATGTTCCTTATTTGCAGGCTGATAAAGACAAATCACTTATCCTAAGGAGTATCATAAAACACAAATTAGTAACTAAAATCCCCTACATGTCAGCTTCAAAATTATTTTTCCACCATAGTTTGGAAGTAACCCACAAGAAAGTTAAGGAGGTAAATAGATTTACTTAGAAACCAGCAGATTTTCCATACTCAAAGAGCATTAGAAGCCGTAAAGGAGTGATTCTTCCCCTCTTCCTACTACCCTCCCCATGGAGTTAACAGAGAAATTTTAGTTAGCCATTTGCTCATCACTAATTTATCATAATTCCATTTGTCTCTAATATTTTCCTTAATACAACCCCTACAAAACTCATATTTACAGTGTGTGTACATCTATATCTCTTTCCCACACCCCACCAATATGCTGTTAAGCATACACAATGTCTGTCTACTTCTGGCCAATGAGTGACAGTATACCAACCTGCAAACACCCACAGGCAGAGATCATCTGTCTCCCTTGTCACCTGAATACAGTGTTAGCACCTCTGTTATTCACTGGGCTTCCAGACTACCTGTGTTTAATCATCTTAAATGACCAAAGAGATGCAAGGATTCATGTCCATCCACTCTGTAAAAATCAAGGAAGAAAAGAATGGAGCAAGTTTTGTACTGGCACCAGGAATCCTCAAGGAAACCGATCTGTAGGCAATCAGGGATCCTTGAATATAACGAAAAGATTTCTTAAACAGCCGTGTGGGCTGGAAGGAGTCATCAGTACTGTCTGAGTTCCCTGGCTGAAGGCATGTCATGACGCAGGAGCACCTCTTCTGATTCTCTAGAGCTTGCATTTCCAGGAAAGCTATCTCCTGCAAAGTGGGATCTCCAAGAATCTGATTTAGTCTGTGGGCGACTATGAGCCAAGGAAACAATACAGGGGCAAATACTCAAGGGGTTGCATTCCAATTAGAAAAATTCAAAAATGAACACAAATGTACTTAGTTTAGTTCAGTTCAGTTCAGTCGCTCAATCGTGTCCAACTCTTTGAGACCCCATGAATTGCAGCATGCAAGGACTCCCTGTCCATCACCAACTCCCGGAGTTCACTCAGACTCAACGTCCATCGAGTCCGTGATGCCATCCAGCCATCTCATCCTCGGTTGTCCCCTTCTCCTCCTGCCCCCCAATCCCTCCCAGTATCAGAGTCTTTTCCAATGAGTCAACTCTTCACATGAGGTGGCCAAAGTACTGGAGTTTCAGCTTCAGCATCATTCCTTCCAAAGAAATCCCAGGGCTGATCTCCTTCACAATGGACTGGCTGGATCTCCCTGCAGTCCAAGGGACTCTCAAGAGTCTTCTCCAACACCACAGTTCAAAAGCATCAATTCTTTGGTGCTCAGCCTTCTTCACAGTCCAACTCTCACATCCATACATGACCACTGGAAAAACCATAGCCTTGACTAGACGGACCTTTGTTAGCAGAGTAATGTCTCTGCTTTTGAATATGCTATCTAGGTTGGTCATAATTTTTCTTCCAAGGAGTAAGCATCTTTTAATTTCATGGCTGCAATCACCATCTGCAGTGATTTCTGAGCCCCCCAAAATAAAGTCTGACACGGTTTCCACTGTTTCCCCATCTATTTCCCATGGAATGATGGGACCGGATGCCATGATCTTCATTTTCTGAATGTTGAGCTTTAAGCCAACTTTTTCACTCTCCTCTTTCACTTTCATCAAGAGGCTTTTTAGTTCCTCTTCACTTTCTGCCATAAGGCTGGTGTCATCTGCATATCTGAGGTTACTGATATTTCTCCCAGCAATCTTGATTCCAGCTTGTGCTTCTTCCAGTCCATTGTTTCTCATGATGTACTCTGCATAGAAGTTAAATAAGCAGGGTGACGATATACAGCCTTGACGTACACCTTTTCCTATTTGGAACCAGTCTGTTGTTCCATGTCCAGTTCTAACTGTTGCTTCCTGACCTGCATACAGATTTCTCAGGAGGCAGGTCAGGTGGTCTGGTATTCCCATCTCTTTCAGAATTTTCCACAGTTTATTGTGATCCACACAGTCAAAGGCTTTGGCATAGTCAATAAAGCAGAAATAGATGTTTTTCTGGAACTATCTTGCTTTTTCCATGATCCAGCAGATGTTGGAAATTTGATCTCTGTTTCCTCTGCCTTTTCTAAAACCAGCTTGAACATCAGGAAGTTCACGGTTCACGTATTGCTGAAGCCTGGCTTGAAGGAGCATTACTTTACTAGCGTGTGAGATGAGTGCAATTGTGCAGTAGTTTGAGCATTCTTTGGCATTGCCTTTCTCTGGGATTAGAATGAAAACTGACCTTGTCCAGTCCTGTGGCCACTGCTGAATTTTCCAAATTTGCTGGCATATTGAGTGCAGCACTTTCATAGCATCATCTTTTAGGATTTGAAATAGCTCTACTGGAATTCCATCACCTCCACTAGCTTTGTTCGTAGTGATGCTTTCTAAGGCCCACTTGACTTCACATTCCAAGATGTCTGGCTCTAGATAAGTGATCACATCATCGTAATTATCTCGGTCGTGAAGATCCTTTTTGTACAGTTCTTCTGTGTATTCTTGCCATCTCTTCTTAATATCTTCTGCTTCTGTTAGGTCCATACCATTTCTGTCCTCTATCGAGCCCATCTTTGCATGAAATGTTCCCTTGGTATCTCTAATTTTCTTCAAGAGATCTCTAGTCTTTCCCATTTTGTTCTTTTCCTCTATTTCTTTGCATTGATCGCTGAAGAAGGCTTTCTTATCTCTTCTTGCTATTCTTTGGAACTCTGCATTCAGATGCTTATATCTTTCCTTTTCTCCTTTGCTTTTCACTTCTCTTCTTTTCACAGCTATTTGTAAGGCTTCCCCAGACAGCCATTTTGCTTTTTTGCATTTCTTTTCCATGGGGATGGTCTTGATCCCTGTCTCCTGTACAATGTCACGAACTTCATTCCATAGTTCATCGGGCACTCTATCTATCAGATCTAGGCCCTTAAATCTATTTCTCACTTCCACTGTATAATCATAAGGGATTTGATTGAGGTCATACCAAGGAATCTCCAACAAGCATGACCATATGCACTGTTTATAGTGGCTAAAGCCAGGAAAAAGTCTCTCAGTAAAGGAATAGAAAATTAAAGTGATGTGTTCATATCTAACACAGTGAATACAAGCAATTACTGTAAAAAAAATGAATATAAAAAGCAAATTACAGAGAAGGGGGCAACAGAGGATGAGATGGCTGGATGGCATCATCAGCTCAGTGGACATGAGTTTCAGCAAATTCTGAGAGATAGTGAAGGACAGGGAAGCCTGGCATGCTGCAGTCCATAGGGTCACAGAGAGTCAGACATGCCTGAGCGACCAAGCAAAAACAACATGCAAAATCCTAATAACTCTCTGAATTTTGTAAAGTATGTGTATGGGCATGTAATCATGCTTTGAAAAATGCCATAAGGAGAACCACCAATTTAAAGAACTGGTTGTTCTAGGTATTACAATATAGATGCATAATTTATCACAGTCTGCTGATAGAGATGTTTATAGTGACATGTAGAAAGTTTCCATGCATTTAGGCCCCTTTATACTCCCCAATTTATAACTATAATTGTCTTGTTTTTTGCTATATAAATGGAGCACCACATTAGGTTTTACAATTTTTGCTTCAATGATAACACATGATTTAAGAAACTTATAAGAAGAATAGTCTATTATAGTCACCTCTATTGTCATCCATTCCAATGTTCTTCTTTCCTTTTTGAACCTCTAAGTCTTCTGTTATCATTTCCCTACTATTTAGAGAACTTCCTTTAGCCATTCTTTACAGGGAGTAAAAGATTCTCTTATCATTACTTACTTGAGAATGTCTTTATTTCCCTTTTTTTGCTGAGGGATATTCTTGTTACAGTTTGAGTACTGAAAAAATATTATACTACTTCCTCTGGCCTCCATCGATTAATATAAGACATCTGTCATATTTCAAGTAGGTGTTTCCATATAAGTAACAAGTTCATTTTTTTCCTTTAGTTTTCAGAAGTTTCATTCTGATACATCTTCATGTAAATTTCTTTGAGTTTATCCTATTTGGAGTTTACTCAGCTTCAGCTTCTTGGATCTGCAGTTTGTCTTTCATCAAATTTAGGAAGTTTTCAGCCATCATTTCTTTAAATACTTTTTTAATCTCACTTTCTCCTCTCCTTCTCGATCTTTGATGATATGAATGTTAGGTCTTTTTTTATTATCCCACAGACTCTATACTCTGTTTATCTCCACTCTACTACTGAGCCCATCCGGTGAGGTGAGTTTTTCTTTTATTTTGGTGACTGCATCTTTCAATTCCATAATTTCTATTTCTTTATAACTTATTTTTCTTAGTTGAGATTATACAATTTTCATTTGCCTAAAGAAAATAAGTAATTGTTTGTTGAAGTATTTTTATGATGGCTTTTTTTAAATCTTTGTCAGATATTTTAGATAAAAATCCAACATCTGATTCATTCTTGATTCATGTTGGTTGTTCTCTCATTCAACTTAGGATTTTTCTTGATTCTTGGTCTGATGACCTATAAGACCTTTTAGAACTAATACCAAAAAAAAATTTGTTTCTTTTCATCATAGGGGAATGGAATGCAAAAGAAGGAAGTCAAGAGATACCTAGAGTAATAAAGTTTGGCCTTGCAGTACAAAATGAAGCAGGGCAAAGACTGAGTTTTCTCAAGAGAATATACTGATCATAGCAAACACTCTCTTCCAACAACACAAGAGATGACTCTACACAAGGACATCACCAAATAGTCAATACCAAAATCAGACTGACTATATTATTTACAGCCAAAGATGGAGACGCTCTTTACAGTTAGCAAAAACAAGAACTAGAGCTGACTGTAGCTCAGATCATCAACACCTTATTGCAAAACTCAAGCTTCAGTTGAAGAAAGTAGGGAAAATCACTAGGCCATTAGGGTATAATCTAAATCAAAACCCTTATGATTATACAGTACAGGTGACAAATAGATTCAAGGCATTAGATCTGGAAGACAGAGTGTTTGAACTATGGACAGAGGTTCATAAGATTGTACAGTGATCAAAATAATCCCCAAGAAAAAGTAATGTAAGAAGGTAAAGTGGTTGTCTGAGGAGGCTTTACAAATAGCAGAGGAAAGAAGAAAAGCAAGAGGCAAAGGAGAAAGGGAAAGATATTCCACACTGAATGCAGAGTTCCAGAGAATAATAAAGAGAAAGACAGCATTCTTAAACAATGCAAATAAATAGAGGAAAACAAAGACTAGAGATCTCCTCCAGAAAATCAGAGATTAATATGTCTCACTATGATTATTTATATTTTTCTTTTCCCTTATATTTCTTCTGATCTTTGCTTTGTTGTCAGGTCTCTAATGATTTGTAATGTCTATCTTCTTTGTGAATAGTACTTTTAGCATTAAAAATATTCATCTTTGTTTCATTTAAAAATTAACTAATTAATTTTAAAAAGAGAGAATTAGAGATACCAAGGGAATATTTCAGGCAAAGATGGGAACAATAAAGGACAGAAACTGTTAGGACCTTAAAGAAGCTAGAGATTAAGAAGAGTTGGCAAGAATGCACAAAAGAAATATACAAAAAAAGTTTTCATGACCCATATAATCATGATGGTGTGGTTAGCCACATAGAGCCAGATATTCTCCAGTGTGAAATCAAGTGGGTCTTTGAAAGCATTGCTAAGAACAAAACTACTGGAGGCGATGGAATTCCAGTTGAGCTATTTCAAATCTTAAAAGATGATGCTGTTAAAGTGCTGCACTCAACATGTCAGCAAATTTGGAAAACTCAGCAGTGGCCACAATACTGGAAAAGGTCGGTTTTCATTCCAATCCCAAAGAAAGGTGATGCCAAAGAATGTTCAAACTACCACACAATTGCACTCATCTTACACTCTAGCAAAGTAATGCTCAAAATTCTCCAAGAGAGGCTTCAGCAGTACATGAACCAAGAATTTCCACATGTACAAGGTGGGTTTAGAAAAGGCACAGAAACCAGACATTAAATTGCCAACATTCGTTAGATCATAGAGAAAAGCAAGGTAATTCCAGAAAAAAATCTACTTCTGCTTCATTGACTACACTAAAGCCTTTGACTGTGTGGATCACAACAAATTGTGAAAAATTCTTGAGATAGGAATACCACACCACCTTACCTATCTCCTGAGAAACCTGTATATGGGTCAAGAAGCAACAGTTAGAACTGGACATGGAAAAATGGATTTGTTCAAAACTGGGAAAAAAAGTACAACAAAGCTGTATACTGTCACCCTGATTATTTTATTTATATGCAGAGTATATCATGTGAAAAGCCTGGCTGGATGAATCACAAACTGGAATCAAGATTGCCAGAAGAAATACCACCAACCTCAGATAGGCAGATGGCACCACTCTAATGGTAGAAAGTGAAGAGGAACTAAAGAGCCTTTTGATAAAGGTGAAAGAGGAGAGTGAAAAGGCTGGCTTGAAAATCAACATTCAAAAAACTAAGATCATGACATCCAGTCCCATCACTTCATGGCAAACAGAAGGGGAAAAATGGAAACTGACAGATTTTATTTTCCTGGGCTTCAAAATCACTGAGGACAGTGACTGCAGCTATGAAATTAAAAGATGATTCCTCCTTGGAAGGAAAACTATGACAAAGCTAGACAGCATATTAAAAAGCAGAGAAACCACCTTGCCGACAAAAGTCTGCAAATTCAAAGCTATGGTTTTTCCAGTAGTCATGTATAGAGGTGAGAGCTGGACCATAAAAAGAGCTGAGTGCCAAAGAATTGGTGCTTTCAAATTGTGGTGCTAGAGAAGACTCTTGAAAGTTCCCTGGACTGCAAGGAGATCAAACCAGCCAAACCTAAAGGAAATCAACCCTGCTTCAGGACTGATATTGAAGCTCAAGTTTCAATACTTCGGCCACCCTATGGGAAGAGCTAACTCACTGGAAAAGACCTTGATGGTAATAAAGATTGAAGGCAAAAGAAGAAGGAAGCAGAAGAGGATGAAATGGTTAGATAGCATCACTGACTCAATGGACATGAATTTGAGCAAACTCCAGGAGATAGTGAAAGATAGGAGAGCCTGGCATGCTGCAGTCCATAGAGCTGTGAAGAGTCGGACATGATTTAGTGACTGAACAACAATGACAATAATGGATAATTTTCAATTTTATCACTGGACATTTTGGATATTATGAGACTCCAAATCCTTTCATTTCCCTCCTTTAGCAGTCTCTCTCTCTGTTGAGTTGAGCAGGAGAGCTGGACTGAGTGTGTATGTAGCTTTCCACTAGGCCCTGTCAACACTATCACAGCAAAAGTGGCACACTGAGTCACATCATCTTATTGCATTCAGGTGGGATGGCAGTTCAGCTCTGCTCTCAGCCCTGCTGATATCTTCCCAGTGAGAGTGGGGCTCCAATCCAATTCACTTCATCTTTTAAGCTCTGTGTAGATGTGTAAGCTTAGCTTCCTGTTGAGCTCCACTGCTACCAGAGGAGTGGGCAATGAGAGGTGTGACATAGTATTTTATTACTGCAGACTGGACAAGGAAGCCCAGCTCCCTGCTCGGTTCCTACTAACCCCAAGGGAGAGGAGAGGAGAGTGCTAACTGGTCTGACTCCCACACCTTCCTTCCACTTTGTTGATGTCAGTGAAGGTGAAGGCTCAGCTGCCCTCTGAGTACACTCACATGGACTGGGGAGACTGGAGTGCCAACCACCTCACATCAGCTTCATCAGTGTCCCTGATGCCATAGAGGACCCCATCAGCACTAGTGGTGTACAAGGGTGGGCCAAAAGCCAGAGGGCCAACTAGCTCTGCTTTATACCATCTCATTCAGTATCATCGCTGCTTTCTGGGTGGGGAAGAACAAGGTCAGCCTCCCGCTGGGAAGGGAGAAAGGAGAACACTGATGGGCCCCAACTTGCACTGCCTCAGTTAGTTATTTGTTTGTTTCTTTCCCCTCCCCTCCACACCATGAGGCATTAGGGGTTCCCTGACCAGGGGTCCAACCCACACCCCCTGCAGTAGAAGTGCAGAATCTTAACCACTTGACTACCAGGGAAGCTCCGTCATTTAGTCTTGTTGACACAGGGCAGTGGTGGAGGCTCAGCTCACTCTGGAATAGGAGCATGGCTTGTGTCCCCCAAGCAGGGCCTCCCATTCAGTCACACAAATACCACACAATGGGTGCAGCTCTCACTGCCCGCTTCAGTCACGCAGTGAATGAGAGACCAGCTTCTTTCTTAGTTCTGTTTACACCACCAGGTGGGGGAATTGAAATTCTGCTGCTTGATTATACTGGCTGGGAGCATGGGATGGAAGATCAGCTCTCTGCTTGCCCCTGCTAAAACCACGGGGGGGTGGGATAGGGCAGGATGGGGTTGAAGGACTGTTTTTTCCATAGGTATTTGTCTGGTGTAGACTGAATATTGCCTAAGAGGTTTTTTGCTCTTAAGCCATTCTTTTTCCAGTCCTCTGTCTAGGGGAAGAAGATTTTCTTGTAGTCTGTGCTTGTTGGCAGTCCAGGTGGGAGGCTTCTGGTATGCTCTGTTCACGATGTATGAGAAGTCATGAAGAAACCCAGGGGACTCGCAGCCATGTGGTTCCTCAAGTCTGAAGGTCCTCAGGCCATCTGTCTTCTTCCTTCTACCTTTCAGAGTCTTCCTAAGCTCATTCTTTATGTGATGTCTAGATGGTTTTAGTTATAAGTGGGAGGATCTGGATATAATGAGACTACTCCATCTTTTCTAGAACTGGATGGATCAATAATATTCCAACATTTTTTTAAGGAAGAATGATTTCAGCATTGCCTTGTACAATTCAAATATTACTTTTACAGAAGCCTGAAGAATATTGGGCAAAGGAAAACTAACTCCAAAACAAAGTATCTGAAGACAACTCTACCATGTCCAGAACACATTCATTCATTTGATATTTTTACTGAGCATATACTAAGTTACAGGCACTGGCAGTTGCTGGAGTTACAAAAACCAAGAAGATAATAGACACTGTCTCCATTCTCACAGAGTTTACTGTTTGAAAGAGAGATAGACATTGAACAAGTAAATAAATACCTGGCTACTCACAACTGTGGTAACTGTCCCATAGAGCTGTATTCACTCCTTCCCTTTCCAACCTCCAATGCTCAAAACAAAGTCATTTTATTATCCATTTCACAAGAGGATTTGTGTTCATTTTTTGCTTTGAATCAAAACATCAGCTCTATAATATTCTGATCAAAATGTGCAGCCTACCTAAATTAAAACATCTTTATTATTTTTAAAAAGAATTCCACTACTTCATCAATTCTGCCCAAGCACAAGGCATGGTTAAAAAAAAAAAAAAACAGTGTCAGGCAATACCCAGTAATTCCTGGTCATTATTTGCAACTGGAACTCAGAAGATACAATGCAGATAGCATGAATGGGGAATTTCCACACTGTCAACTTCTACTATAACCTCATTTTATATTTTAATTAAAATAAATTAAGTCCAGACAAGCTTCCTTCAAATTAATGCCTGGAGCCATTTAGAAAAAAATAACCCCATAGTAAACAGCAACAGCAATATGCATATGCTGAAAGCCTCACCATCCTAATATATTTGTAATTTTCCAATAAAACCTTTACAGAATCCTAACCAAACCTCATGAGAAGAAAGACATGAAAAAGTGATTTCAACGCTTTTGTTTTCAGGGGCAAACTCAGAGATAAAGAGCATGTTTTTACTTTCTCCTTTAAAATGAAGCTCAGTGTTTTGAAGAATGATATTGTATTCTAGGATCCACTTTGCTACAGAAATGCATCTGCATTTTTTGCTCTAGTCACATTTTCATATTAGCATCTGAAAGCACACAATAAACTAAGGGATCCAAAACAAACACCTTTGTTTGTATCCAATAAGAAAAGGGTTTCCTTATTTATTTTCTGATAATAAAGATAATAAAATTTCATCATAAAAATTAGAGGGCACAGAACGATCAAAATTTTTAAATAGCTATACTTCTACTATTCTAGTGATAAATAGTCTTTTACATGATATCTATGAACACCTACATTTGTAAAAATGAGACTACAATAGTACAAGAGCATTTTGCAGCTTCTCTTTTATTTTATTTGTCTGAGAATGTAGCATGGCCATCTTTTCACAGTAATGAATATAGACCTTCTTCATAGTTTTAAAGACTATAATTTATCTCAATCCCCTACAGGTAGACATTAGAGCTGAACAACCAACTTTACCAATACACTTTATATGTACATATGTTCATGAAGCTACAAGGTTGTTTAGTTGAAGGACATAAATTTATAGTATATGCATGTAATATATTATATATTAATATATTTAATACATATATTATATGTATATTAACATATATAATATATATTATATTGTACTATGTGTAGTACTACACATATAATTACATATAATATTGTACTACCTATTTTACCATTATTGTTGTTGTTCAGTTGCTCATTTGTGTCCAACTCTTTGTAACCCCATGGACTGCAGCAAATCAGGCTTTCCTGTCCTTCATCATCTCCCAGAGCTTGCTCAAACTCATGGCCATCGAGTCACTGATGCCATCCAACCATCTCATCCTCTGTCATCCCCTTCTCCTCCTGCCTTCAATCTTTCCCAGCATTAGGATCTTTTCCAATGAGTCAGTTCTTCGCATCAGGTGGCTAAAGTATTGAAGTTTCAGCTTCAGCATCAATCCTTCCAGTGAACATTCAGGACTGATCTCCTTGAGGATTGACTGGTTGGATCTCCTTGCAGTCCAAGGGACTCTCAGAGTCTTCTCCAACACCACAGTTCAAAAGCATCAATTCTTTGGCACTCAGCTTTCTTTATAGTCCAACTCTCACATCCATATGTGACTACTGGAAAAATCATAACTTTGACTAGATGGACCTTTGTCTGCAAAGTAATGTCTCTGCTTTTTAATATGCTGTCTAGGTTGGACATAGCTTTTCTTCCAAGGAGCAAGCATCTTTTAGTTTCATGGCTGCAGTCACCATCTGCGGTGATTTTGGAGCCGAAAAAAATAAAAGTCTCTCACTGTTTCCATTGTTTCCCCATCTATTTGTTGTTCAATTGCTATCACATCTGACTCTTTGAGACCCCATGGACTACAGCACACCAGGCTTCCCTGTCCTTCACTATCTTCGGCAATTTGCTCAAACGCATGTTCATTACTGCATAAAAGAATTAATTCTCAAGCAAATTTCCACAATAATCAAATAAATGTAAAGAAACCCTCCACTGACAGTATCTTCATAGATTTAAGATTATTCACTCTAGTCTGAAAGTGCTGATTGTTGAAGTTATTACAGTCTGGTCTGGAAGAAATTCAAGAGGCAAGTTGGTTTCAGACTTTACTGCAGGGTAGACCCTGAACAAATGTGAGAGAGCCACAATTTATCAGTAGACCCTGAACATACCCCAAGACCTATCAGGAAATCAAACCATGGTCAGGATTAGGCGTAGTTCTGAGAATGCTGGGTTGGAAAAGGAGCTTTAATCAAAGATATAAAAAATGGTTACTTGGTAGTTTAAATTCTAAATGTTGGCTCTGGGACAAAGAGTTATAAATTACAAAAGTCAAACAATTCACTGGGGATCTTAATAATATACACATAAATAATTCTAAATGAGCCCAACAACTCGATCAAAGTTATATTACTGATCCAACCCCCAATACTTTTAACACTTTGATTGAAGGGGAGGGGAAATATTTGTAATTTTTCCAAAAGTGAAAAATAGCAATACTGCATCTTGGTAAATCTGCAGAAGCTATCTAGCAAATAACAAATCACATATATAAGCTCATTGTAAAACTTGCTTGAGGCTTAGAAATGTTTTCACATTTTCCCACAATTTACACAGGAAGTTGTTGCGTAGCAAGGACACAATTAGTATCAAATATGATTAATTCATACTGTGAGGAAACTCAGGAAGTATTTTATGTTTTGATACAGCATTGCGGCTTTTTTCTCCCCAGTCTCCATCCACAGTACAGTAATGTAGACATTTAAAGGGTTTTCATTCCTTGAAATTCTAAACAGAATGTCAGATTATAATCAGGAAACTTGGGCCTTTTTCTTCCAAAAGCTGGGAAATCTAACTTTCTTATGATTTCATTATTCTTACTTCATGGATGTTGGATGTTACATTTTCTGCAATATAGTGAAATCCAAAGAAGATTATTTTTAAAAATTAACTCAAGCAAGTGCTTCAGTCCAAGAAAAGTCCATGGCAAAAAAACCAACCACTTCATATTTTAAGGAGCTTGTTTGCTGGGTATGAAGGTAGGCATGGTAAATGAGCAGGGAAGCTTGGCAAAGGGCCATTCACTCTGCAGTTGACAATAAAACACCACCACAGTGTAACCCACAGGAAATCTACTAGTCTCTTTCAACTCTTGCTGAAATCCCAACTACAGCTGAGAAGTGTAAGACCACTCTTGCAGAAGATACTATACCACCAGAACTCCTCTGTGTTGAAAACAGGATCTAGAACAAATTCCCACTCTAGTATTGGGTTCTAACAACGCTCCCAATACACACATCCACACCAGGTGGTTTGTTGTTAAAAAAAAAAAAGGAGATTTTCTTTCCTCTTTAATGAAAAAAAGAAAGAAAGAACCTTTGCCATTGTAATACTTACAAATTAACTTTCCATGAGTCTCAAGCTTTTCTGAAAGTCAGTTTGATGATTTTGTTGTTGTTGTTTGATTAAAGCTATCCTAACTCCCTTTCAACATTGCTTTTTAAAATTTGACGATCTCATCCCCTATTAGCCATGCTCTGGGGGAAGAAATGTAGCTCATTAGGAGTGGAAATCTACAGCAGCTGCCAGTCTTTCTGCTTTTGCTGTTATTGTCCAGCTTAGAATTTACTCTGTATACCAGAGGGCCTGGCTTCATTACCTCCACATCTAGCTACCCTGTCTTTCTCTAGGAGCATCCCTCCAGCTTGAATCTTTAAGTCAGAATGACTGACCAAAGACTCAACCTCCTTGGACTACAGCAAGCATCCAATCCCTCCTATTGTCAGGGGCAAACAGCCAGTGGTTAAGAAATATTTTTTTCCATTTTCAAAGTAAACCAAGCATAGATCTGTAAAAGGCACATCAACTTCACTGTCTTGAGGAAATCTACAGCAACTAGGTAAGTTGTGTTAATACACACTAACCAAATTCATCAAGGAGATGAAGTCTGAGGAGTGTCACAAAAATTAAACAAAAGCAACCTATACAAAGAGTGAGATGGTTTAAATGAAAGAGCCTTCCTTAACCTCTTCATTGTCTTTTGCTAAAGGGAGAGAGAGATCACTGAAAGGAGAAAGAAGATCCATTTAGATGAACACAAAGAAAATATTAAAAAGTAAAAAAAAAGAAATACTTGGAAGTTGCAGATTTTTAGCTCCAGCTTGACATTTTTAAGGACATTTTTTAACATCCAGAAATGGGCTCACAGTTGCACTGGTATGAATCATCAGCGACATCTAGTGGATAGCAATATTGAGGTGTCTGACTATAGCTTCAATTCAAATCAGATCAGACCTCAGTAGCTCACCCTATCTTAACATTTTTCGTTAGTGGGGGTTGGGGGTGGGAGGGGACACACACACACACAGGTATGTATATATAGGTGACCTCCACTTACTTTAATTCAATAAGTCTGTCTGAGTTTAGTCTGAAGATAGGAACATGGAAGAAACTGTTAAGTTGCTTAGTCAGCCTGGCAAGGATCATGCTTAGGAAGAACCGGAGAAAATCTGACTGTTGTACAGGCTGAGACCTGGGTTTTATAAGGCTGCATAGCTGCTCAGATTGATTTAATTCGAGTGGAAGAAAAGAGGGCTGCACGGTAAACAAACACCGAGGTAGTAATTACGTGACTATGGCCAATGCTATTTCACCCCTGTCAAGCACATTATGCTTCAGACATTTTTCAAAATGACTTGACATTTTTTCTGCGTGACATGTTTCGGGTTTGATACAGTGAAAACAGCTGGTTGCCTCCTGCTGCCTGTCCGATCCAGCAATGGAGAAGTAGCCTTGAAAACTCTTCACTTTCCTGCAGGATCTTTTAAAACCTGAAAAAGGAGCTCACTGATAGCACATGCTAGTTGGAAGGCAGAAGGGTGTGGGGCAGACAGGGTACAGACTTTGCAAAGTCGAAGGATCTAAGGAGCTGGTCCCGACTCCCTGTTACCTAGTTCACTCTGAAGGTCCTAGCTGTCTGACCTTGGGGATGTTATTAACCTGTTAATCATCCCCTGTAAAGCGGGAAAGCACTACCCACCTCCCAGTGTTGTGCTGTGTGATAGGTAATCAAATGGGTGCCTGAGCTTGATAACATGGTTGTGATTATTGGACGAGAAGCACCGTGCAAGCAGGAAGCACATTCCACGTGTTTATGAATACAAACAGGGTTTTCAGAATAACAAAAACACAGCACTTCTAGTCACATTTAAATTTCAAACTCAATAGGGTGTTCTATATTTTATCTGGCAATCTTAACTACCCCTTTGCCTGGAGTAACCTTGGTTTACAACTCTTGTCCAAGAGTATTTTAACGAGCTTCTCTTTCACTTTTAAAAGTATCCTGATTTGAGCAAAACTACTTTTGGATTCCTAATTCCAAGCCCACACCAAGCACAATGCTATGGGTGTAACAGGTCTTGACGCACATCTTAAACAACCAAAGGAACAGTTATTTTCTGCAAAGGAAATCCAAGAGAAGCACGTGTGCCCAAGATGTTCACTAATTTAAAATCTTCTCTCTGTTACACACTTTGAAAAATATGCTTTATGAAAAATCTTATTAGTCTATAGATATGTATTGATAATCCAAAAGTGTCAGGACTCTCCAACACTCTATAAAGCCAAACGACCAGGAAGAAAGCATGTCCGGTTCATCCTAGGCCGAGTACAGCATACCCATAAGTCAACACTTTTGAGTCCTGACTTCTGGTAACACATTGCAAAACAAAGAAAGGGAAAAGAGAATAAAAAGGAAGAAAGGAGAAAGGAGAGGAGAGAGGGAGGCAGGGTGGGAAGGAAGGAAGGAAAAAAGGAGTTAAGAAAGGGGAGGAGGGGAACAGAAAGCTGGGGGCTTGGAGAGACAGAGAAGAAAAGAAAAAAAGTCAAGAGTAAAGAAAGATACAAAAGTAGTAGGCAGTACAAACAGACATTAATAAGGAGATATACAGCATAACATCTTTGAATCTTAAAAAGGATCCTCTGATTTAACAGAATGGAAAGGAATCAAAGGACAAGATTTTGCAAACAGACATCACCACCAACTGTGGTTACAAATTATTTTGTAAAATGGGGAGGGGGGAGGAATCAAAGAATGCATTTTTATACAAAAAGAACTATTAAACATGCAGATATGCCAGTTGAGAAAATTCAGCTGTTCCACACAGCACCGACTCTTTATCAGCTGCACGTACATTTCACTCCTGAACTGATTTCACTTCTGCACACTAATTGGGGCTGGTATTTATGACGGGCTAATAACAAAGACAGTCAGGAAAGCTGAAACACTATCATTAATATCACTAGGGAAGAGTAGCTCAGCAGAGGTGTGCATCATAATTAATGTCACCTAAGAAATTATTTTCAATATTCAAAATATTTAAGTAAAGAACTGATGCTACATTTAATATGAGAAACAAAAGCACTGTGTAATTGATTCCAAAATATCCTGACCCACTAAAAGGAGTGGAAAAGCAAATATTATGACAGACATGTAAAGTACAGTTGGTAACAAAGATGGAAGGCTTGAAAAGATCACAATTTGGAACTATAAAAACTATTGCTATTTTATGGCATTTTTGAAACATAAATATATTTATATGAGTTTGATGCCTGAATTAAACTTTGTACACATCTTGTATCTTTAAAATATAAATAAAAACATGTCTACCAACTCTCTCCAACTAGAAAATCCATGATACACACATGTTCCTGGTCTCTTCTCTTGCCCACTATAAGCCAGAGACCAACATCTGTCTGAAAAGTTATCCAGGATGTACACTTAATAATCATTAAATTCAATAATCTTTAAACTGAATTGTCTGAGTAGGAGAAGAAACTCGACTTTCACTTAAACCAACCAACTTCCTTGTGCCCTAAGGTGGTTGAAGCCTTCAAGGCAAAGAATACTCTGGTTTGAACTGCTCAGATGAAAGCTGGACTTCCAAAGATCTCATGTATCCATCTCCAATCTACATTCATGGAAGAGCATCAAGATCATTCAATGAACCAGGTCTCCCAAAGGCTTTGAAGTAAAATGTCCAACTTTTTGCAACCCTGCTCTTCTATCCGTGGAACTCTACAGGCAAGAATACTGGAGTGGGTAGCCATTCCCTTCTCCAGGGGATCTTCCCAACCCAGAAATGGATGCTGGGTCTCCCACAATGTAGGCAGATTGTTTATCATCTGAGCCACCAGGGAAGCCCTCCAAAGGCTTTACTCCCTGTTAGTCAACAAGGCTGGGGAAGGCAATGGCAACCACTCCAGTACTCTTGCCTGGAAAATCCCATGGACGGAGAAGCCTGGTAGGCTGCAGTCCATGGGGTTGCAAAGAGTCGGACATGACTGAGCGACTTCACTTTCACTTTTCACTTTCATGCATTGGAGAAGGAAACGGCAACCCACTACAAGTGTTTTTGCCTGGAGAATCCCTGGGACAGAGGAGCCTGGTGGGCTGCCATCTATGGGGTCACACATAGTCGGACACGACTGAGGTAACTTAGCAGCAGCAGTCAACAAGGCAGAGCTATGAGGTGCTCAGGGACTGGAACTGGCCCTTCTTTGCATCCTCAGTGCATGAAACGGGCCTGGTACCAGAGGAACTTGCAGCTCATTCCCTGAAACCACAGAGAATGCTGAGGCTCCCCAAGTGATAACAGAACATGTGTAAGTATATTAACTTTATCTGCATTTCAGAGGAAAATCCATGCCCACTCTTCTCTGGCCATTTCTGGTATCCCCAGAGCTGTTCAGATGGGATAGAACTGATGGTGGGAGAGGAGACAACAGGGAAACCAGTGGAAAATCCCAGAAAAGAAGAACAGCAGCAGAGTCTGAAAGTGCCTAAACAACACTGAGTCTAGTGCCTTAGATCCCGGTTTCATATAATCTTCCACATGTGGCTCAAAAAAGCTAAGTAACTTGCCTAAAAACTTACCCAGCTATTAAATGGCCATGGTGGGCTTTGAAATTAGACCTTACTCCTAAATCTAAATTCCTTTATTAGCTAAACTGCTTTAAGGAGAAGAAACAGCTGTGGGTGCTTCTCATCTTCTGTATCGCCAGGGCTGTCTCTGAACAAGACAAAAGGGATGGAGAAGTACAGGGGTGTGGTGATACAGAGATACAGGGATGTGGGAGATGCAGAGATGCCAGAATGAAGGGATGCAGGGATATAGAGATGTAGAAATTCAAGGATGTGTGAGGTACGGAGGATTATACGAGGGCGTGGAGAGAGAATGGAAATGATGAGAACAGTGTGGAGAAATCCAAGTGCTATGGACCACAGCAGACCAAAAGCTGCTGGACATGTAATAAAGGCTGCCTCCTGGCTACTTGCTCCATTACCCAGAACGCGGAGCCCACCAGAGATCCTGGCTCCATACTCAGGATCTGACTAACTGAAACACAAAACAGTCATCTGCCAATAAGATAAAAACCTCATCACCTTCAGCAGTCAGTGATAACCTCCCTTCACAGAATGCAGCCCCATCAGGAACTGTGGTCTAATGTGCATTCAGGCACAAAAAGAGGAAGTGGTTGTTGCACTCTGGGCAAAAAGATAAACAGAATCCAGTGGCCTCCTTTGAGGAACTTGAAAGTCCACACTGTTATAAAGAGATGCTTTTGTAGCTGGAACATCAGAACCATCTGCTTTTTGTGGAGCCACATGCCAGAATCTTCTCTTCCCATCAGTCTCCAGGGTTCTCACTAGCTCTGCAGCTGGTCCTGGATCTATTGCTCTGAGCAAGTCAGACTAAAGCCTCAGGCAGGAAGGGCTGAGGCCGCTCTCTCACACAGGCTCAGGGCCATTCTGCTCAAGGAGACAAGTGGAAGCTTAAGGAAAACCAGAGCCTGTGCACAAGGTCCAATTAGAAGCTAGGACACCTCTGAATGGAAAGCAGATAATAACAAGGTGTCACCAGCTGCATGCCTGCAGGCAGTTAAGAAAGCACTCCACACCCGATCTCCAAGTTTAATACCAACTCAAAGCACATTTATTCAGTACCAGCTTCATACCAGGCAATATGCTTGGGGCTGCGGATGGAGGAGAGACCAAAACACATGGTCTCACTTAATCTTCACCAGAACCCCTCTGGGCTTGATAAGAAAATGGAAGTGAGTGGCTGCAAGCACCCTGCTATGGGTGGCTCTGACCTCTGCTTCCCTCTATGGAAGGCAAGTAGCAGACCTAATGGGTACTTACCCACTAATTCATCTCTTCTTCTCTTAAAAAAACTTTTATAAATTCAATTTTAATCATCCCAAATAATTTCCATGTAAAACCAGAGGAGCATCCCAGAGAACAGTCACGTCCCCTTTGACCACATTGCTAATGCCAGGACCTGCTCCAGGTGCTACCAACAGACTTTTTCCTCTGTAGTAACAGATAAACATAGATATTCACTCAAAATCTTAAGATCATTTTCTTTCTAACCTAAACAATATCACATTGTACAATTAATTCTAAATTCTGCCTTTGCTTTTTAAAGTTAAAATATGCTTTGGGCATCATCCTCGCCATTACCTGTCAATGGGTGTCATCCCTTTCAGCTACTACCTAGAATCCAAATCCATGGACACACCACTGTTTCATGAGCCTTTGCTACACAGGCGGACATTTAGGCAGTTTGTGGACTTTTGCTAAATGATACAATCAATGCTGCATTCTGGGGCACAGGTGCTAATGTTTCTGTAAGCAGGTACAGCATGTGGAGTTGATAGTTCCCAGGGTCTGTGCATTTTCAGCTTCACAAGCTTCTGCAAAGCTGACTTGCAGTAGGGCTGGACCAGTGGAGACCCATTTCCCCAGGTCTTACCAATATTTGATATTTTTATCATCACCATCATCGTTATGATTTTGCCACTTCATAGGTAAAAATAGTATTTCACTGCTTTAACTTACTTTCCCTTGATTGCTAGTGAGACTGAGTATCTTTTCTTCATCCACATAATTCTACTCCTCCTATCAACTAACTGTTCATATCCACTGCCCATTTTTCCACTGCTTTTCACAGTAGATTGAAATGGAGGACATTTTATTGTGATATTTTCGTGACTGCTATGGAGGAGTTCTGTCTCTAGCCTAGGTACTAGTCCTCTGTCTGTCGCCTGTATTGCAAATGTTTTATCAAACATTTCAAAATTGAAAACATTCTCTTCAAATGTCCCTAGCACCAGAAACCAGACTCAGAAAGGATCGCTAAAAAGGACTGCAGTTGGGGTCTGCAGTACACAAATTTCAATCTACTGTTTCCCTGGGGAAAACCCTAGGTGTACTAGCATGCAAGATGCTGGAAACCCCTATGAAGGACGATGCCTGGGGACCAGGACCGCCCCCAGAGATTTCTGACAGTAATCGTTACCAGGTCCAATTAACTGCTTTACAAAAGCAGCCTCATTCCCTCTCTAACCAATGAACCCTGACATGCTGACACTACAATTAGAAGCAAAGAATAAATTAAAACCATGTCCTTACTGCCACGTGGGATAATGCACACAAGGACAGCCCTAATCGTATTTTTAAACCCGTAAGTGAATATAAAAACAAAGACAATGGACAAACCTAAGAGGTAATTTATAAGGCTCCCGGCAAGGTGGACCCCCTCCTTGCTGTGGGAAAAATCAGTCAAGACACATCTCACCTCAATGCCCCTCGAACATTTTTCCTTCTATGATCGCCTGAAATCTACTCCCATAAATATCTTACCATTCTGAAACGGGAAGTGGCCTAGGGCAATACTCTGCTCCGTGGCTTGAATCTCCTCTTCTCATATGTATCCATTAAATCCTTATTGTCAATATGCCCTGCGTTCCCAACCCCCCAACATGATAATCATGCAGCAGGAAATGGTTACCTCTCTCAGAAAAGCAAATCCACCACCAACAGCTCTCCCTCCTGTGGAGTCCAGGTGAACTTCTCAAACCCAGAGCTAATTTCTGCCACGTTGAAAGAATAGACATCAATAACTTAAATCCCATCTGCAGACACTCCCAAGGGATCCCTAAGGCCCTCCGTGCTCAAGACCAGGTGTCACCTGCTCTGCCTTTCCCCATCTTTCGTCTACTAAACTTAAAGAGAATAGAAAAAGGCGGGGAAGCAAATAAAGAGAGCACAGCATGTCTGACTCACTGTATCAGGCACCTTCAATTGTTGCTGACTTCTTGGCCTCTGTCCCAAGTCTCAGGGGAAATATTATAGAATCTTTTCTTTGCAGGTAGATCCAAGAAAATAGTGAATAATGAATAAATGAATGAATGAGTACTCAGGACCATTAGGACAGAAATGCTGCAGATGACAGATGATCCCACACCACCACCAAGCTCACTGTAGGATCATCTTGCCAGAAGTGCTTCTTTCTTCATCTGGAAACAGAGGCTCTGACCTAGAAGAGCATTATGTGGCTTGTAAAGGGTGACTTCAGAAAATATAGGAATAATAGCATCAAATATTGAAGGAGACAATGCTGTAGCCCAATGAGACAAGAAAATAAAAACAGCAGCTACCTGATAACTGGATTCAACCTGCACCTTTGGTAATCTGCTTTCCAAATTCCTTATAATTTCCAACCACTCATCAACGCCAGGTCAAAGAAAGACCTGTAAAACAAATACTCATAAACAAATTTTTATGTAAGGCATAAGCTGTTCATGGAACCAAAACCAGTTAATTTCTGATCCTAGGGTTCATCTTGCCCTCCTGTGTGGAGGTAATTTATTTAATTTATTAGAGTAATTTATTTAACTTCTCTGAATGCCAGTTTTATCATTCTTGAAGTGAGGGTTTCATAGTACCTATCCTTACCAGACTGGTATGAAGATTAAATCCGATGGCCTAGATTTTAAGGCACTCCTTTTAATTTTGAGTCAACGTCTTATAACTCCTCTCAAATAATAACCTGAGACTGGATGTGGATCCAGCAGAGATGTGACTGAGATTCAGAATCAGAACCCATGTTAGGATTGAGATGTATGAGACCTATAAAGTGAAATGTAAGTGGCTCCAAACCAAAGAGAATTTTGCTGATTTTATACAGAAGAAGAAACTGAGGCTCCAAGGGGCTGGGATGTTTGCCATGAGTCTCACCACCAGTAAGAAAAAAGATAGTTACGCTGTCTTTGAAAGTGAAATGAATAAAAAGCCCAGACTCCAGACACCTGTCTCTGCTAAGACTTTCTAAGAGCATGGTGGTGCTCCTGGAAATTTAAATGGGAGGGCATGCTCCCAGGACCACCTGCTCTACAATTCAATGTTATTATAAATTCAGGAAGTCCCAGAAAAAAATGGCTCACACAGTCAAAAAGAAGTGTAGAATATAGTAAATAGCTGGTATTTAATAGTGAAGACAGAATGCTTAAGGCACTCACAAGACAGATTTCCTTTAAAACCATTAATGAAATTGGGAGAGGAATACAATATGTCCTAACAGCAGTCTTTTATTTACGTTTGTCTTCTGACAGATAAAGGAACCTTAAAAAAAAAAAAAAAAAAGTGAAAGCAAAACCGAACAATTGGCTAGACCAGTGCTCCAAAACTGGCTGATGATTATGAAGGTCTTTCGCTCTCTCTGTCCACTTAGATAGGGGCCTCTCACCATCTGCCACAGACACTCAGAGAATGAAGGCACGGGTGCGACCAAAGAGAGTTTGAGTTCAGCCCCTCCTTGAATACAGAACAGCCAATCCTGTCGCCCCCCAGAGTCCCGGAAAGGCTAGAAGTGGCTCAGGCTCTGGGCGTGCACAGCCCTCCTACTACATTGCCTGCAATTCTGTAGCACCACCACATTTATTTCTCTCTTAGGCAAACGATTCTTTTAACCTCCTTCCTACTGGGGATCTAACACTTGAGATGAGGCTTCATTTTTTTCCCTTTAGTGATTTAGCCCTTCTTCAAATATTTATTGAGTGCCAGCTGTGTGCCTAAGCTCAGATCAAAATGCTGAAAACAGATGTGGCCCCTGCCCTACAGAACTCACAATCCTCAACAGAGGCAGAAACTAAATAAGTAATAACAAATGTAATCAACTTCATTGTATTTCAAGATTATTGGTCAAAATAATGATCTCAGTAATGATAATGTTTCCCCTGAACTGGGATCATGACCTTTGCCAGATAGTGTGCTCAATACTTCATGTAGATCAATAAGCCCATGGAAACTGGACATCCTTACAAGAAAAGTAGCATCACTCTAAATATACAGAAGAAGAAACTGAGGCTCCAAGGGGCTGGGATGTTTGCCATGAGTCTCACCACCAGTAAGAAAAAAGAAGCCAGGATTCAAACCTGTGTCTTTCTGTCTTCGGAAAACATTCTCTCATAGCTGCTTCATCTACCTCATCCAGAATATTAATCAGCAAATATAAGCAGACATAACTGAATCCTTTTGTATTTCCTTGCAATCAAAACAGCATTTTGACCAGACTAAAGCTGTTTGTGGTCCACTGTTCTGACCTGTGCTTTAGAAAATATTACTAAGAAGCTCTAATTCCACCTCCTCCTATCCAATCTCACTCCTTTTAGTCAGAACAGCCTCTGCATTGCAGCCACTCTTATGTAGAATGAAAGGACAAAGGGCTTTAAAACCTAAAGAAAAAAAAATTTCATGGTGTTTGTATGTTCTCAGCCACTTGAAATCTTTCAGGAAGAAGGATCAATTATTATTATTACTACATGCACACACACAACATAATCACTGCCAAATAAAGGAAAAGCAAAGCTTTAACTTAGTCCTGAATTTCTTTAATGGTACAGAAACTAAGATTTGGAGCCATTTTCATTTCAGAGTTAAGTTCTTATAATCACACACACACACACAAAGTTCTTTATATTTTTCAAAAGAGCCCCGTTAAATCTAAAATGATAAAATTATTTATAGGCAACTGTGAATGATCCAATCAAGCAATCTTTTCTTGAAATTACCCTCTTTAAGCTTTAAAGTAGAAAGTTCATATCTATTTGTGAGGAGGAAAGGATAGAGAGAGGATTTTCTTCCCAGAGATATTTCCCTTAGGATAATGCTATGTCTGTAGAAGTTGCTGGATTTCCTAAAATAATACCCTCACACTCTATGGAACAATAACTGCTATACTTTCCCTGTAAAAAATCACAACCTTGGAGATTCCCTGGTGATTCAGTGGTGGAGAGTCCACCTGCCCATGCAAGAGACATGGGTTTGATCCCTGATTTGGGAAGATCCCAATATTGCAACTAGGACCATGCACCCCAACTACTGAGCCCACGTGCCCTACAACCCATGCTCCGCAACAAGGGAAGCCACCACAATGAGAAGCCCGAGCACCCCAAAGAAACGTAGGCACTGCTCACCGCAACTAGAGACAGCCTGTGGCAGCAATGAAAATCCAGAGCAGCCAAAAATAAAAAATAAATAAAAATTTTTTAAAAAACATCACAATCTCACAGACTTAGGCACTTCTAGAGTAGGCAGGAAAAGCAAACCAGTCCCATGCCCTAATTTACCCAAGGTAGCCTTCAGTACGAAAGGAAACTTGACTTTCTCAAGGTCACATAGTTGATTAGTTAAACTTCAAGGCCCCTAGTTATTAACCACATTCCAAGGAGAAAGTTACTTTTTTCCCCTCTATTAATGCCTGATGGCTTGAACGATAAAGAATCCACCTGCAATGAGAGAGACCAGAGTTCAACCCCCTGGTTGGGAAGATTCCCCGGAGGAGGGTATGGCAACCCACTCCAGTATTCTTGCCTGGAGAATCCCCATGGACAGAGGGGCCTGGCAGGCTGCAGTCCACTGGGTCGCAAAGAGTCGGACATGACTGAGTGACCAAGCACAGCACCATGAGAAAAGCTGCCTTATTTTGAAGACTGTCTATTTGTTTTGTTGTTGTTTTATTTTGCAATGAACAAGTGAAATGTAAGATTGAGGATTTTCAATAAGGGACTGACTTTATGGCTTCAAAGGTATTCTAAGGAGATGATAATGTTAGAAGTTCGAGTTTTGGTAAACACAAAGATTCAGATATGACCTCAAGTCACAACCATTTTTGCTGTCAAATACTCATTCTTAGAGGATGATTACATCTCTTCTGAATTCCTACTTGCATTATAAGTGGCTACTCCTGCCACAGACATAAGGTGTCTTTGCTCTGATAATGGGAGCTGGGACGGTGGATGGGTCCTGCCCAAGAGAAACAACTGAGTTGGAAGAGACTGTTTCCCTTCTAAGTTCTCTCTTTCCGATTTTAAATATGTTTTTCTCTATAAGAACATATCTGTTTAATAAAATAACAATAAATACTATAATATTCATTAAATATGACTAATCGATTGTCTTATTTATAATTAGTATACTAATAAGTTTGTAACTGCACATTAAACAGCAGAAACATCTCATTTGGATGAAGAAAGTTAGCCAATTCATGAATTTATTGTCAGTAACAGCAAAAGCCAACTGTTTCAATAAAAACTGCTATTAACATACAAAAATATCTGAACATTATAGCAAAAATTGAATCACTTGTGGTCAAACCATAAATATTTATTTTAAGAAAGAATTAACTTTTCTAATTGAAATAAACAGATGACAACTTCATGAATTACTAACGACTCTGGTCAGCTGTGGATTTTAGTGATTGTACCACCATTATGAATTTCAATTCGTTCTAACAGATATTTGTGGACATATGACTAGATGTCAGAAGCCTGCTCTTATGAGGCTTATGTTTTGCTGGAGAAGACAGAAAGTAAACAAATCTTTTACTTTGGGGAGCTTAAAAAAAAGAAGGATTAAGCCAGGAACCTAGCAGACACGAAGGAAAGGAAAGTAGCTGCTAATTCACCTGTAATCTTGAGAAAATTGTGTGGCACTCTGTAATGTATGTGGGGTCATCCAGACTTTGTTCTTAGTATAAGCAAAGTGTAAGTGTAAGCAATAAGCAACCTGTGTTTTAAAAAGTCACAATGGTTACCATGCAGAGAATAGACCCAACTGCCAAATGAGGGATGTCTACCTTGTGTTCATTTCTAATAATGTCAGTAAAGTGGTGCTTAATCATTTTTACTAAATCATTATATCATATTAAGAGATTTTTTTTATTACTTAGGCTTATGGGTCAAAACTTACCATTCTAGAATTTGTTTTTGTTATATTTGATAGACCTTTCTTTTTCATAGACCTTTTAAATAACCCATGATAACTTGCATCCTAAATTTCTTTTTAAGATTCTGTCCAGTGCAATTGAAAGTCAGTATTAAAATTTGTGATTCCACAAGGCAACATTAACTGATTGGTCTTTGGAGCCAAACAGTCTTGGGTGTGAATTTTGGCTTGTTCTTGTCCACACACTGTCAAATAACCTTGGGCCCCTCATTTGGCCTCTCAGTCTTAGTTTGTCCTTAGGGGAAAATGGAGATAGTAAAGTTATCAATCTCATAGGATTCTGGGGAGAAGAATTAAATGAAATAATGCCAAGGAAGCATTGTAAGTCAGTGCCTATACACCTAATACATTTTTAATAACTGCACCTACTACTCTCATCATTGAACCTATATTCTATTAGTATTAATTAACCAACAAAGAGAACTATCCTAAAAATATTGGTCACAAATTTGTTTTTATTTGAAGAATTAGGTTTACTACACCAAAGGCATGAATTTGCAGTTATTTATGTTATGAAGATCTACATCATAAACTAAACTGAAAGTGGGAAAGGTGAGAATTAATTCATCTCTACTTTAAGCTTTCAGTTCAGTCGCTCAGTCATGTCCGACTCTTTGTGACCCCATGAACCACAGCACGCCAGGCCTCCCTGTCCATCACCAACTCCCGGAGTTCACCCAAACCCATGTCCATCGAGTCAGTGATGCCATCCAACCATCTTATCCTCTGTCGTCCCCTTCTCCTCCTGCCCTCAATCTTTCCCAGCTTAAATGAGATTAAATGAAATTTTCTGCTGAGTTTCTGCATTGTCACCAGATTCAAATTTTACCTTAAAAATTCAATAGCAACTGGCAAATTCCTAGACCATAGACCCCTGGTGAAAAATCAGCAACATAAGAGCATTTCTAAGGGTTCCCAAAGAATTAGCTGGACAAAGATCCCAAGGTAACTTCTGAGATCTGCCAATGACCTCCACAGTCAGCCGTCTTAATGAAACACACTAAATTTTCTGGAAATGTACTGTGGGAACTCTGATATTATGATTAACAGAACCACAAAGTGTTTGCCTAATGTAACTGCAGATATGCCAAGAGGGCCCTGATATCCCATAATGTCCCCTTTCCAAACTGGCACATACCTCAAAGATGACAATCACACTATGTGTGTGGAAACAACAAAACTAAACTTTAAAAGTATTTGTTTAACTGGAATGTTTAACAAGTTTGAATTGGTAGTGCTTTTGCTGTTGCTGAGTCGCTAAGTTGTATCTGACTCTCTTGCAACCCCATGGACTGTGGCCCACCAGGCTTCTCTGTCCACGGGATTATTCCAGGCAAGAATACTGGAGTGGGTTGCCATTTCTTTCTCTAGGGGATCTTCCCCACCCAGAGATGGAAACAGCATCTCTTGCATTGGTAGGCAGATTCTTTACTACTGAGCCACAAGGGAAACCTTAGTGTTTTACTATGTTTAAAATACACTTAAAACAAATGCTTCTTTAAAATATTTATTTTAAATATTTAAACTAAATATTTCTAGTTTTGAGAAAACCAATTATGAAATTTCAAGATTAAAAAGAATCATAAAATAGCCAATGACTTTGAAAGGAAAAAAACGGCTTTCTAAAGCAAAATGTCAGATTTGTCTAACCACTATTACCTAAAAATTAAGCCATACATAATCATGATAGACAAAAGACTGGTGTAGCAAGAAAGATTAGACAAAGAAGAAAACACATAGGAGTTTTATAAGATTATTCATTATTGATAAAAATTAAAGACCCAGGGCTAAGTAAAAAAAATAGGGTCACTAATGTGGAAATGTTGCACAAACAGATAAATGACAACTCTGGGAAGAGAAATAATGTCATTTTTCCCCTCTGAACTATGAAGTACAGTGACTGTTCAAACAAAGCTTAATCAATTGCCACTGCCATAAAATGGCACATTTTGTCTTCATATTTGTTAATATTAAAATCTTTTTCTGGACTGAGAACAGGGAATTAAGCTGTAGAAATTATAATCTTTGGTGAAATAATGTTTGTAGTCTGAGATTCTAAAACAAAAATGCATTTTTCTCTTTCTTTTAGCTAGAAGACGGCCTTGTGGTATTTTTGGAACAAAGAAGTCTATGTTGTACTCACTATTTATGTTGTTAGAATGCAAAAGATCAAACCACTGGAGGATTCTCTATTATGTATAGTTTATCATTCTCTTCTCTTCATCTCTTTAATAATGGTTTCCTAGTTACAACTTAACGGGATTCAATAAACTTGGTATTTTTAGCACATCTACTATACAGATGGAACTATACTAAGCTACACTGAGGAATTTATAAAAATCATTCAAAGACATAATAACAATGCCCAAACTACCATAAAAATTGTGTGTGTGTGCTCAGTCATGTCAGACTCTTTTGGACCCCATGGACTGTACCCACCAGGCTCCTCTGTCCACAGAATTCTCCAGGCAAGGATACTCGAGTGGGTTGATACTCCAGGGTATCTTGCCAATCCAGGGATCAAAACTGTGTCTCTTACATTTCCTGCACTGACAGCCGGATTCTTTACCACTGTGCTACCTGGGAAGCCCCACAACAAAAATCAGACATGTGAAGAAGCAAAAAAAATTAAGAGTTCAAAAGGAAAATAGTACTCAACAGAAACAGAAATGACCTAGATGTTGGAATTAGCAGAGAAAGAATCTGAAACAGCTACTGCAGGCAATATTTGAGAAATCATGAACATAACGGGTGCATAGATAGGGAATTCAGCAGGAAATGAAAACTATTCTAAAAGATTTAATAAACAATAAGGTCCTACTGTATAGCACAGGAAACTTAAAACCTATAATGGAAAAGAATATGAAAAAGAATTTATATGTATATAAATATATATATCATTTTGCTCTACAACAGAAACTAATACAACATTGTAAATTACCTATAATTCAATTTTTTAAAAAATTCAGTGAAACTTTTAGAGCTAAAAGTACAATATATGAAATGAAACATTCCCTGGATGAGTTTAACAGTAGACTAGAAACTACAGAAAAAAAAGGAGCCAGTAAACTTGGAGACCAATTAATAGAAAATACATTGGAAACAAACCAAAACAAGAGCCACAGTAACATGTAGGATCATATTAAGGAATAAAATGTAGATGTAACTTAAAAAATGTAAAAGAAATTTTCCAGAAAAATGTAAAGAGAATGCTGCTGTTCTCATTCAGTGGCTAAGTTGTGTCTGACCCCTTGAGAGCCCATGGACTGCAGCAAGCCAGACTTCCCAGTCTTTCACTATGTCCCAGAGTTTGCTCAGATTCTTGTTCACTATGTTGGTGATGCTATCTAACCATCTCATCCTCTGTCGCCTCTTTTCCTTTTGCCTTCAATCTTTCCCAGCATTAGGGTCTTTTCCAACGAGTTGGCTCTTCACATCAGCTGGCCAAAGTACTGGAGCTTCAGCATTAGGATCAGTTCTTCCAATGAATATTCAGGGTTGATTTCCTTTAGGATTGACTGGTTTGATCTCCTTGCTGTCCAAGAAATTCTCAAGAGTCTTTTGTAGCACCGCAAATTGAAGGCATCAATTCTTCAGTGCTCAGCCTTCTTTATGGTTCATCTTTCACATCCATTGGGCTTCCTTGGTGGCTCAGACAGTAAAGAATCTGCCTGCAATGCAGGAGACCTGGGTTTAATCCCTGGGTTGGGAAGATTCCCTGGACGAGGGCATGGCAACCTACTCCTCTATTTTTGCCTGGAGAATCCCCATGGACAGAGAAGCCTGGCAGGCTACAGTCCATGGGGTCACAAAGAGTCAGACACGACTGAGTGACTAAGCACAGCACAGCTCACATCCATCATGACTACTGGAAAAACCACAGTTTGACTATAGTGATGCCTCTGCTTTTTAACATGCTGTCTAGGTTTATCATAGTTATCCTTCCAAGGAGCAAGTGTCTTTTAATTTCATGGATGCAGTCACTGTCTGCCGTGATTCTGGAGCCCAAGAAAATAGTTTGCCACTGCTTCCTTCTATTTGCCATGAAGTGATGGGACCGGATGCCATGATCTTAGTTTTCTGAATGCTGAGCTTTGAAGACAGTTTTTTTCACTCTCCTCTTTCACTGTCAAGAGGCTCTTTAGTTCCTCTTTACTTTCTGCCATTAGAGTGGTATCATCTGCATATCTGAGTCATTGATATTTCTCTCAGCAATCTGGATTCCACCTTGTGATTCATCCAGCCCGGCATTTTGCATGATGGACTCTGCATGTAAGTTAAATAAGCAGGGTGACAATAAACAGCCTTGATGTATTCCTTTCCCAATTCTGAACCAGTCAGTTGTTGCATGTAAGGTTCTAACTCTTGCCTCTTGACCCGCATACAGGTTTCTCAGGAGACAGGTAAGATGTTCTGGCAGTGCCATCTCTTTAAGAATTTTCCACAGTTTGTTGTGATCCATGTAGTCAATGCTTTAGCATAGTCAATGAAGCAGGAACAGTTTTTTTTAAAAATTCCCTTGCTTTCTCTATGATCCAAAAAATGTTGGCAATTTTGATCTCTGGATCCTCTGCCTTTTCTAAAGAGAACTGAGCAGATAAAATTTTGAAGAACTGATTGTTTAAAAAAATCTCAGCAAGCTCCAAGCAGAATTAATATAGAGAAAATCACATCTAGTTAGATCCTGAACCTATCATACTATATAATATACTGAAAATCAAAGATAAGGAGAAAAAAATCTTCAAAGCAGCAGAGAAAAATGACTCACTGTATCCAGAGGAAGAAAGATAAAAATGATGGCTGACATTTCATCAGACACATTAAAGATCAGAAGAGAATAGGATTATATCTTCAAAGTGGTAAAAGAAAAATAAACTGGCAAGTAAAAGTTCTGTATCCAGCAAAATTATCCTTCAAGAATGAGAATGAAATACAGGTATTTTTAAATAAACAAAAGCTGAGAGAAGTCGCTGCTACCAGACATTCAATGCAAAAAGAAAAGAAAAACAGAATGAATTTCTTTAGGCTAAAGGGAAATGGTAACAAATCTTTATGAAGGAATAAAGAGTGCGAAAAATGGTAAATGTGTGGGCATATAAACCTTATTTCTTATTTAATTTTTTAGAAGACAGCTGTTTAAAGGAAAACCAAAACAAAATTTAAAAAATCTTATGGTGTTTATAACACATGTAACAGTAAAATATATGATTACACAAAGAATAGTTGTAGGTAGACATATGGTATTCTTATTTCAGTAAGAGTGATACTTTGGATAGTAAAGTAACTCAAGATAAACTGTGCACTTAAGTTAGAGATACCTATTGTAATCCTTAAAAGTCACAATTAACAAAACATTTTAAAAGGGAAATTAGAACGTTCTTGGAGGATGAGGGTAACATCTCAGTTTATGGAAGTCCCACAACCTAGAACAGGGCCTAACAGGCGCTGAATTCTGAATAAATTTAAATTAAGCAACAAATATAAGTTCAGTTCTGTTCAGTCGGTCAATCACGCCCGACTCTTTGTGACCGCATGGACTGCAGCACACCAGGCTTCCCTGTCCATCACCATCTCCCAGAGCTTGCTCAAACTCGTGTCCATCGAGTCAGTGATGCCATCCAACCATCTCATCCTCTGTCATTCCCTTCTCTTCCTGCCTTCAATCTTTCCCAGGATCAAGGTCTTTTCCAGTGAGTCAGTTCTTTGAAGCAGGTGGCCAAAGTATTGGAGTTTCAGCTTCAGCATCAGCCCTTCCAATGAATATTCAGGACTGATTTCCTTTAGGATGGATTGGTTGGATCTCCTTGCAATCCAAGGGACTCTCAAGAGTCTTCTCCAACACCACAGTTCAAAAGCATCAGTTCTTCAGTGCTCAGCTTTCTTTACAGTCCAATTCTCACATCCATACATGACTACTAGAAAAACCATAGCTTTGACTAGATGGAATGGACCTTTGGCAGCAAAGCAATGTCTCTGTGTTTTAGTATGCTATCTAGGTTGGTCATAGCTTTTCTTCCGAGGAGTAAATGTCTTTTTAATTTCACGGCTACAGTCACCATCTGGAGTGATTTTGGAGCCCCCCTCTCCCCCGCCAAAAAATAAAGTCTCTCACTGTTTCCATTGTTTCCCCATCTATTTGCCACGAACTGATGGGACCAGATGCCATGATCTTAGTTTTCTGAATGTTGAGTCTGAAGCCAGCTTTTTCACTCTCCTCTTTCACTTTCATCAAGAAGCTCTTTAGTTCTTCACTTTCTGCCATAAGGGTAATGTCATCTGCGTTATCTCAGGTTATTGATATTTCTCCTGGCCATCTTGATTCCAGCTTGGGCTTCATCCGGCCTGGCATTTTGCATGATGTACTCTGCATAGAAGTTAAATGAGCAGGGTGACAATATACAGCCTTGACGTACTCCTTTTCCTATTTGGAACCAGTCTGTTGTTCCACATCCAGTTCTAACTGTTGCTTCCTGACCTGCATACAGATTTCTCAGGTAGCAGGTAAGGTAGTCTGGTTTTCGCATCTCTTTAAGAATTTTCCACAGTTTGTTTTGATCCACGCAATCAAAGGTTTTAGCATAGTCAATAAAGCAGTAGATGTTTTTCTAGAACTCTCTTGCTTTTTCAAGAGTAAGAGTATATATAAACATATGAATAAAAAAGTAACAGGATAGGCAGTGATAAGCACCATAAAGGAGGGAACAATAAAGTATCATCAGAGTTCAGAGGTGACAAAGACTATATTATATAGAAAGCAGACAAAATAATTGTAATTTCACACATATGAAAAAACATAGGTATTATAGGTTCTCTGTTGTTACACACACACACATACATACATACACTGTGCTATCGTTTTTGTTCCCCAGGCTAGAACATTGTTACTCTGTGGAGAGGTTTCTTCTAGCTGTGGAGGAGGGGAATCTAGAATCGCCACTCCATCAACACTTCCTCTATCCCCATTAGCAGTCACTCCCCATTTCTTTATTTTCCTGTCCTGGTAACCACTACTCTTCTTTCTATCTCTACAGCTGTGAATATTCTGAACGTTTCATATAAATGGAATCAAACAGTATGTGGCCTTGTATTTGAAAGGAAGTGGGTATGGCTACAAAGGACCCATGAGGGATCTCGGTTGTGATAAGAATGTATTGTGTCTTGATTGTGTCAGAGTCAGTATACTGGTTGTGACTATGTATTATAGTTTTGCAAAGTACTATCTTTAGAGGTAACTGGGTAAAGGGCACATGGCATATTACTATCATACTATTTCTATGTTACTTCTTAGAACTGAATGTGAATCTACAGTTGTAAAACTTTTGCTAAAAAAAGACTTAATCTTCAGGGATTTGTAGCAAGATCCCTTGAGCTCCCAGACTAGGCAAGGTCTCCTTGTCCTGAGCTGTGATAATATCCTGTACTTCTGTTCCATGTCATTCATCATGATCAAAATTTGAAAATTGTTTCTGTTGTCATGGCTTTAACATCTGTCACTCTTATTAGATTGCAAGTTCCTTGAGAAGAAAGACAACATCTGTCTAGCTTGTGGCCATTACCATAACCTAGTACCTGACCCATAGGACATCGCTAATAACTATTTGTTGAATGAATCCTGGCACATCTTAGAAATCATCTAGATATTATAATTTGTCTTTTTTGGATAAGCAATCAGTTATTTGAACATGTAAACAGTCCAGTTGGACCAGAACTATCAGAACTTACTTTTTCAGACCTCTAGACCAAAGTACTCTCTACAAAAGTTATAACGTTCTAGCCAAATACATAAAAAAAGACAGTATGTGTAACAACAGAGAAATGATTTTGACTTTTAAATGCTCACACTTAACGATTCCTCAGAAACTATTTACACATCAGTCTTGTGAATAAATGACATGTGAATAAATGACAAATCCTAATTAAGAAACATCTAATGTTAAGATCTTAAAAGGCTGAAGACCGTGACCCTTAGCCAAGCTAACAAAAAGAAAAAGAAAAAAGAAAAGCATGCTCTGATAAATCAGAAAAAAAGGTGCTTATAAATTTCCTTCTCTTTTCATCTATTTCTCCTGTAGATGTGAAATGAACCTTTTCTTTCTTATTTACTGCACAAAAGTTGAAGAGTTATCTTTACAAAAACTTCTAATTCCAATCCTATTTCCAACTCTGGGATCTGGGTCTTCTGTGTTCCACCCTGTTCCTCAGAAAGGAGCTCAATACCTCATTCTGTCCAAGGGCACAAAGACAGATTGGGTCTTGACAGAAACACGTGAGAAATCCCATGGACAGTCATCTCCTCCACTCAGGAAGTACTTCTGCTAAACCTGTCCTTTGCTCTCCTTCACAGCATACGGTTTTTCCCCAGGGCAAAGCCGTACTTGCCAGCAGGGCAACGCTGCTCTGGTCTGCTGTTTGCTGGACGCCCTTCCTAACCCTTCTGAGAAAGGCTTCCTTCTCCCAGTGGCTAAAGTTAGAAGTTCTAAAGGGGACTCTGGGCCTCTAGAGCCACCCTCTCTACTCCCTGGGGTCTCTTTCAACACAACCTCCCAATGCAACAGGCAGTGGTAATGAGGTGGAAGAAGATGCTCTAGCAAATATCACAACCCATCCCCACCCCAAGATATCCCATTAGTGGTCTCTACAACATTTCCAGTCCACACCCCTCACCCCTCTCTGAAATCAGGCGACAGCAGCTCGGCAGCGACCAGCAAGGCATCTCCCCAGTTCTTTCCACTCACAGTTTGTTATCCTTCTGACTGACAACAGGCTTTTCCCCCTCCCCCGTACTACTTACAAAACAATAAAGAAAAATTATTATAGAGAACTTTGTAATCCAAAATTTTCCACAGGATACACAATTCAAAACCACAATATTTTTTCCCCACTGTGCAACAGCTCTGTGCAATTGGCACTTACTTAAGACAGCTTTCAAAGAAAATATGTTTGCAGTTCAAAGCTAAGTAAGTTTTTAGTAAACTGTCAAAAGGACTTTTTTCTTCTTTGCTGCTGGTGGAAAAATCCAAAAGAAAGAGTAAGTAAGAGGAGAAGGCCTCTCTCTGAATTATACTACACGTGCAGACCTAGATTGCCAGAAATTCATTAATAAGTAGAATAATCAGGGCAAGCTGCCATTCCTCATCATCCTACCCTTGTCCTGAGTTAGGTTTTGCCATCAAAATAATGAGAATAAAATGCTAGAATTATCATATGTGATTAATTAAAAGTTATTAAACTGCTTTCTTATAATTTTCAATCTCATACAAGCTTTACATTAAAAACCTATGTTAATTCAAAGTATGCAATTAAAAATAGGGAAGACGCCATTTTAACAAGGCCTCCTTTTGCATCAATTCTAACTAAAAAGTGCCCCAATGGCAATATTAGGCAACAAAGAACAAAACCAAGAAGCCAGTCTGGAACCCAAAGGACACCCGATAGCAGAGCAAGCTCAAGGGCTAAAGCAACACTAGTGTCCATGAGAAAGCTTTCCAGCTAGTGCACTCATGCAGCCCCATGCAGCTCTGGTTTGTGTGAAGGACGCTGCACTATGGGTTACTCCCATATGCCATCCTTTCAAGGCTGTATTTTGCCTGTTGCCCAACATAATTTTTGTGAAGAACTAACAATTTAGTGCCACATTTAAGGACCTACAGAAGGGATTATCAATGTCAAAGCTGTAGGTCCATAAGGAAAGGGTCAAACCTCTGCAGAAACTGTAAAAGGAAATTAAATGACAAATAAAATTACAAAATGATAATTCTACAAGTGCAAAACAAATTATTCACCTTTAAAGCGCAAGACGGTGCAAAGACATGAAGACTCCAACCTAAAGAGAAAGAAGAGGCAGACCCAGCATTCGTTTTTCATTTTGGAAATGGGGTGGGGGAATAGGGGCTAACATTACAGAACCTGAAGCTGCACAGTTTAGGAAATTTCACAAAAACACTTTTTTTTTTTTTTTTCTGTAGGAAAACAGACTCCCAGCTCCTTCTGCTCCTCCTTAGTTAGCTAAGGCACGGGAACCTCCTCAGCATTATTTCATGGTGAGCAGATGGTAGTCTGAAATTTCTTTGATAAAAACAATCTACTGGCAGGGGTTGGAGAGAGGTCAGCGGAACCCAGATTAACAATTGATCAGCTCTAATGAACCGTCATAGCAATAAACTCAGAGCCGGTACACAGGCAGACCTGCTATTCCAGGAAAAGCAATGGGGCCGACACCCAAGCTGTTAACAGACTTGCCAGTAACAGCATCAGGGTTTCAGAGCCTCAAAACCTTCATCTAAGCAGACATACATTCTTGGATGTACATCTATTTTCTCAAAGTCTTCTCTCTCCCACTTTTCCACACAAGCGCATGTGATTTACTCTGACCCAGAGAACATTCCGTCATGGTCCAGATACTGAATGACACTCTGTAATATTGACAGATTATTTCAACATCTACTCTGTGCTCAAACCACAGCTGTAGTCTCTGATATTCATCTTGTACTTATACAGAACAGATGACAACGGGAGAGGAAAAGCTGAGCCCATCATCTTTGTTCCCAAGAGACCAAAAGCTGTAAGAACCCAAAGACCTATCTCTCAGTCTCTATACTTTCAGAGCGAGACGCTCATGCTGCATTCATGCTTCCATCACCACATTTGACAAGGGAATCAGTATGCTGCCCCAGAATTTTATTGTAAGGGTTCAATCATAGGAAGGAAGTCAGAGCACTCTTAGAAACTCACAGCTGCTTCAAAAAGACAAAAAAAGAAGAGAGAGAGTTCTTGTTAAACTAAACCACAAAACATTTTCCTCTCCTGAAGGAAAAACAATCCCATAAGTCAATTAAATCATTCCTTCACTCACCCAATCACTTTTTGAAGACAACTGATCTCAAAATAAAATTGACTAAATGAGTCTTAAACACCTGATTTTCCAAGAGTCCTGAGTTCCAATAATCTTTTTCAATCTCTTACAAACTTACTTCTTCCTCTGGGACCAATGAATCCAAATGTTCGACCCAGAAAAACTCAAGAACAAGGACATTCTCTTGCCTAAGCACCATACAGGGGTCAAAACGAAGAAGTTCAAAATTGAGACAATATTAATGTCTAAAGCACACTCCACATTCAAATCTTTGTTTCTTGTTCCAGATCTTATTTAAGATCATGTGTGTTCGCATTCAGTTGTCACGTATCTTTATTGTCCTTTAACGTTCCTCAATCAAAATTCTGATGATATTTTATCATAGTTAGATTCAGGTTATCAATTCAAGACAAGAAGTCTACCCAAGCAATATTTTATTTTTCCTGGCTATCACATCTGAAAGCACTTTGTCTCTTTGTGCCGTTATTGATATTAACTTTAATTACCTGTTTAAGATGGTGTCTGCCAGGATTATCCATAATAAAGCTATTTTCCCTTTGTAATTATTAATAATAAGCAATTTGCAGACAGATACTTTGAGATTATCAATGTCCTGTTCTTCATCAAACTTCTACCTGCCAATTTTATCATCCATTGAAGATTCCTGCCTGAAGCAATTACTAACATAATTTTATAATGCCATCATTTTTTCTGTATTTAGTAGTTGACAGTGTACTTACTATAAGGGGCTTCCCAGGTGGCTCAGTGGTAAAAAAATCCACCTGCCAATGCAGGAGTTGCAGGTTCAATCCCTGGGTTGGGAAGATCCCCTGGAGGAGGAAATGGCAACCAAATCCAATATTTTTGCCAGGTTAATGTCTTGAACAGAAGAGCCTGGCAGGCTATAGTAAATGGGGTCCCAAAGAGTCAGACATGGTTTAAGTGACTGAGCATGAGCACAACTGTATTATAAGACAGGGGTCTCCCACCGCCAGGCCATGGATCAGTACTGGTCCAAGGCCTGTTAGGAACCAGGCTGCTCAGCAAGAGGTGAGCAACAGACAAGTCAGTGAAGCTCCATCTGTATTGATAATGCTCCCCATTGCTCACGCTGTCTCCTGAACTCTGCCTCTTGTCAGATCAGCAGCAGCATTAGCTTCTCACAGAAGCATGAACCCGAAATGCAATGCACTTAAATCATACTGAAACCATCCTTCCACCATCCATCCGTGGAAAAATGATCTTCTATTAAACTGGTCTCTGGTGCCAAAAAGGTTGGGGACCACAGCTAAAAGAGCTTTCCCTTCTCTGTTATTTATGTATTTGTCTATTTACCCATCTGTTTGTTTATCTGAGCCTCCCAGGTGGTGCTAATGGTAAAGAATCCATCTGCCAAAGCAGGAGATACAAGAGATGCAGGTTTGATCCCTGTGTAGGGAAGATCCCCTGGAGAAGGAAATGGCAACCCACTCCGGTATTATTGCCTGGTAAATCCCACGGACAGAGGAGCGTGGTGGGCTACCATCCATGGGGCCGCAGAAAGTCAGACACTACTGAGCAACTGAGCATGTGGATTGTTTTTTATTTATTATCAGCTTGGACTCACAGATTCTCATCAAATTAAGTTGATTTGAGTTGACCTTCTGTGAATTACAACCAGAATATTGCTGAAAAAATTTCTGGAACTCCCAAGGAAAGATAGAGAGTTTCCTTGGCAAGGCACTGAAAAGGTCCATATAATTGTCACACTTGCAAAGGTGCTTCCTAATGCTTCCAGTCCACTCCAGGAAGTTCAAATCCTTGAAGAGAGGCACACTTCAAACAAATGTAGCCAACAAATGCCCCCTGATTCTTCCTGGAGCCACCAAGCAGGTAAGGCTATAGAAGACAAGGTGCTTATTGCTATTTTCAGCTGACTCTGCCCTTTGTAACTCTGCTCAAAGAGCAGGGCTGTCTGCCCCATTCCTCTCCAGGTGTTACCAACAATCCCCAAGGCTTTTCCCACCTCTTCATGGAGCCTCTGATGCTTAACTGCATTCTTCGTTCTATTTGCTTCATACATTCAGTGTTATGACTAAAAATGACTGTTTCCTCTCCAGACCCATTCTTCAACCTTCTCCACCAAAAGTCTCAGAAACTCTGAACCAAATCAACTACACCAACAGTTAGGTTCAGTCAATGGTGAGTTACAGCAAGAAATCAGAAGACTAGAGACAGTTATTGGAGGTTCCCTTTCCCCCAGATTCCACCTTTATCACCTCATCATTTATCTACCAAGCACCCTTTCCGTACAGCTACCATCCCTGGGTTCTAGAAATCACTCCCTCCCCTTGCTCCTTCAGGCTAGGTGTGTGGCTTGCCCCAAGAATATAACACCATTGCTTGTTGGTTTCTTTTACCATGCATTTGTAAATATTCTCATTATTAACTTGCCTCTATTACTCCATTTGAGTGGGCATTCTTTATCCACAAGGCAAAAATTATAGATGGAAGTGATGACAAGAAGGACACCCCAGGGACAGAGACACAGTCAAAGGCTATCTTTGGTATCAACATCTTTTTCTGTGCTTGAAGATTTATCTTTTCCATATGAATGAAAACATGGCAAAATAAACAGTATTTCCTAATTGTGACCACATGGCACTAAAAGAAGTATGTATGTTCTAGCAAAGCACAGCCTTAAGGAGTTAAGATTCACTCTAATTTTGCCAGCAGTGAGGAAAAGTCACAAACTCAAAATGACAATACAGATAAAATTTCCTTCTGGAAGGACGCAAAGGAACCTCAAAGTATTATTCAATTCACTCCTTGCCTTTAACTATGTTTTCTATATACATGGCAGCATTGAAATCCTTCCCAACCAGATACATGTGTGCTATGATTAGATATGAGATTCAGTATAAGAAACTTATTAAGCAGATGTTCAAATCCAGGTCTGTGAATGATGTAATTTTAAAATATAATTAACAGTAAATTCAAGGTTAGATCCATATGTTCTTTCAGTCACTTAAAATGCAGTCATGGAAGAGGGATTTGATATATTCTGCCATCTATCTTATCAATTTATCATTGAAAGCTCTGGCGATTACTGTCAGTTGACTGATTAACTCCCCCAGAATTAGGAGTTCACTGAAACCTGGTTACATGCAGGTAGTATGCATTATCACCTGTAATTTACACAGTGGAAAATGGTTGAGGATCATTGTCCTGTCTTGTTAAGAAACAGGTACATTTATTTCAACTCGGTACCATACTCTAAAAAGCCTCCTCCCCAAACATCTGAACCCTGGTATTCGCAGTATACCTAGTGTTTCTCCTTTAGCAGCAAGCACAAAAAGCAGTTTAACTCAAACTCTCATCAGTTACCTGCAAGTCGGCATCAAATTCATGTTTCAGGTGTGCCTCTTCCGCAGCCTCCACAAGACGCTGGAAAGACAGAAAACAACACAAAGAGTCAGAAGTGTGACCTGGACCCCACCTCAACATCGTGAAAACACTGACATTTCTCCATTGCCCCAAATACCAGGTCATACCATGGCCCGGAAACTGTGACCTGCTGCCCTCACTCCCACAAAGCTGAAAATAACATCAGTGTCAAAATCCAGTTTCTGTTTTCATCACCCAATCATACATGTACATAAACGCATACATGTTCTGTATCCCTTTCATAAAAATTCAAAGACACTGGCTCTTGAGGCTAGATATGGACTCCAAAACCTACCCAGAAAAGTATATTCCTTAAGCATAGAAAGCCCATGGTTAAGATTTATTGAACTGAACTGAGTCCAACTCTAAGTGGGCTTTCTTCCCCAGTGGTTTGGAAATGGTATTTATTTTAATTCCCTCAATCATTTAAGGTCAACTCTTTCTGCACCCAGCTCTGGTGCATAATTATCAGGTAACATTTATTTGAAGTTAATGGTACATCAATGCCATCTTGACAATCTGCATCCCAATAAGAAAATCACTAAAATTAAATCAATAACTAACAACTATAAATGCACAATTGTTGTTACTCTTCTTTGCCAATGAAATTCAGCCAATACATATTGTTATGAAACAATTTTTATAAAATTCCATTTAATGCCAATCATTTATTCTTTAATTTAAAGTTACCAACAATAAGTTATTTCTCACCATGAAAATGTAAGCAACAGGATATTGCAGAAAACTCATTTAGTGAAATAATATTTCACTGAAATTTTATTGACTTTAAAGAAAAACTTCAGATCCAGGTAAAAATTAAACCATTTATATTTTTCCCACAGTTATTCTTGTAGCCTATGCTGTCTTTAGCTTGCTTTTTTGACATATTACAGAACTGAGTTTAACAGGTCATGTTTCAAAAATTATGACATTAGATTAATCTCTAAATGATCACAAATTGACAGATAAATGTTCCACAAATAATTAATAAACTGGACATGGGAATACAGAGGCTGAAATATATTTGGGAAAATTGGGCACCAGTAGAAGCCCTAAAGCCTTCTCTCTCCAGAGGACATTTAAAGAAACTGACAGGTCAGCCAGAGACGATGCTGCACGCAGAATGGAAACTGGGAAGCGTGGCCAATCTGGTTTCCCACTCTCTCTTCAGATAGTTGGGAAGAAGCTTCTCCTTCTCTGCTCAAAGAACAGATTCCAGGAAAATATTACAAGGCCAGAGCCAGAAGATCCAGTGCCAATTCTAGGGAAGGTACAATCCCCTACCATTGGGAAATCTGGGCAAGCCCTTACCCTCTCTAATTCTTGGGACGGTTTCCTCATCCCAAACATATGAAAAGACAATCCCAGATCAGTGGTTCTCAAAGTGGAGCCCCCCACCAGCAGCATCAGTTTCACCTGAGAATCTATTAGAAACTCACATTTTCAAGTCCCATCCCAGTTCTACAGAATCAGAAGCTCTGGGGCTGAGCCCAGCAAACTTTTTTTTTTTTTAATATCTATTATTTTTATTTATTTGGCTGCACCAGTATGTGGGCATGTGGAATTTAGTTCCCCAACCAGGGACAGAACCTGGCCCCCATGTGTTGGGAAGCACAGAGTCTTAGGCACTGGACCAACAGGGAAATTATCCTAGCAATTTGTTTTAACAAGCTCTCTGGATGGTTAAGAAGCTGTTAAAGTTTGAAAGCCACTGACTACTAATAACACTCATCCCAGATCCCCTTGTAATGAGCCTCACCAACCTTCTGAGGTTTCCTCAACCTCATTTATCTTCTTAAAAATCTGTGTGTGCCTATATACATATACATATAGATGTCTTTTCACTATAAGACACAAAATACTTTATAGGAGAGAGGCATAAAATAAAGATGATGAGAAACAGAGAAAAAGAAAGAGACACTATCTATGTAGAGACAGGACATACTGGCCCCAACTTTCAATGGGCCTTGGTCTTTTTGGAAACATCCTGGTCAATGAAGCTTATTAACATCCTGTGATGACTTGATACAATTTAAAAATGTATCAATGTGGACCCTGAAAGATAAATGACTGACAGTGATTGAAGAAATCTGTGTTTGCATGAGCTTATTTTTTTAATCACTGTAACAGATTTAGAATGTATATGCATGTACCATGAAATCATTTACAAACTGTTATAAGATATGCATAATAAATATTATACATCTTTGAACACTTACATATCAAAAAAGCCATTCATTTTGACTGTGTATTTACAGTCATAGAAGTTGTTTTCTCATGGTGTCTAAGCACTTTCAGAACCCAGAAAAGAACTGCAATGAAATGGACAAATGATCAAAAAATAAAAACAAAATAAAATTTCTTAATGAACGAAACAGATATATTGAAAAAAGTGAAGAATTGGAAACCCAAAAAACAATAAAGTGGTATAGGCCAACAAATAAGAAACAGGCAACTTGAAGTTATCATGAAACAACATAGCATAAAATGCATTTCATATAATGTTTTATTTACACTTATATTTATGTATATCTCATACATGCCATAAACAAATTTGTGTATAGAGCTTCCCTGGTGGCTCAGTGCTAAATAATCGGCCTGCCAATGGAAGAGATATGGGTTTGATACCTGATCTGGGAAGATCCCACATGCCACAATGTAGCAACTAAGCCCACGTGTCACAACTATTGAGCCTGAGCTTTAGAGCCCAGGAGCCGCAACGGCTGAGCCCCCATGCTGCAACTACTGAAGCCTGCAAGCCCTGGAGCCCCAGCTCTCCAGAAGACACTGCAATGAGAAGCCTGAGCTATGCAACTAGAGAGTAGCCTCTGCTCGCTGCAACCAGAGAAAAACCCACAAAGGAACAAAGACCCATTACAACCAAAAATAAAGTAATTAATTAAAATATCTTTGTTTGGGAACGCATGTAAGAATTAAAGATTTTAAAATTTAAAAAATAAAAAAAATAAATTAAAAAAAATAAAAAATAAAATATCTTTTAAAAAATCTGTGTATGGCATAACATGAAATGTATTTCAACTACAAATACTGTAATACAAACCACAGGGCACAAGAAAAAACACACTAGAAACAATTCTATAATACTGTACAAACCACGGACACCAGCCAGAACACTGTTCTTTGTGCGGAGTAGTCGAGTCCATGAGAATTTGAATCCTGCTGGCTGGTTTTTACGTTCATTTTCAAGTTAAATCTGCTGCATGCCTTTTTTTAACTTAATTTATCTCACACATTTCTTGTTTCCATAAAGATATTTTCCTATCATGCTCACTACAGAGCTTCAGGAGATATGATTCAGAAAAAAAGTTAGTTAACTGTCAGCCACACATAATACTGTCTCATGTGAAGCATGGAAGTACTTTGGAACAGGGCACTTTGAAAGGACATATCCTTCTTGTGATGGAGTTATCCCAGTCTGCACTCTGATGCCAACAGGAGACAGGCCTAAATTATATGAGAGAACTCAGGGGAACCCCCGGCCTCTCCCGCACCAACAAGAATAGACTCAGTTGCTATGCACAGTGATAATGACAAAAAGCACATCAAGAGCCATGAACACCTTTTGGAAAGAACAAAACATTGTCAATCTTTCTCAAAACACTAGTATAAAATAAATGAATTATAAGAAATGTTATTTAAGAAAGAAATCATGTGCCATAAATTTACCTAAAACAGAGCAGTCCTGGAGACAGTGTTCCCATTGTTAATAAAATAAAAATAAACTGAATCATCATTAACAAAATCAAAACCACTCAACTTCCAACTCATGCTTACCAGCAGAAAATAATAGCCCAGAGTATCCTTTTCTGAGCAAATATCCTTATCATCTAAGTCAAATTAAGTATGTTTTTAAAATAATTTTGATTATTACTTGCAGGCAAGGAAAATCGATTTAAATGTGCTAATATTTTAGTTATTATATAAGGAACTGCCACTTAGCCTGAGGAGAACTGTTACTTTCCATATCTATAAGAAAGGCAGTGTTCTTTTTAATAATAAGTTAATTTTCTCTTGTATGAATTCCTTTTTTGGCTTTGCAGATGAGACTACAGAATTGTGTTTTTTTTAATTAAAACTACACACTGGAAATAAAAATGGTTTTGAAGACTGGTATTCAAAATTGAGATTTGAGAAAGCAGCAGTTTTGTCCATAGGTACACTTTCCCCCTTAATAACCAAGCATTTCCTTACTAAATAAAAATGATAACAATATAGCAGAATATACAACCTGGCCTTGAAACAAAGCATCTACAAGCTAAAAACTTGCAATTCATCAATTGATACATATTACATTGACTTTTAAGATTTCTAAATAACTCTTCCTTTTTAGTGGAATAAACACAAAAGTTATCTTTATATATATAAAATGCTAGAAGCCATGGACCATAGATAGTATTTATAGCTCTGGTGAAGGCAAAACTGCCAAGGGGAACCGCAGGGGTATTAAGGCATTTCATTTAAAATCACATCTTATTTCTTGTTACAATGACTCCACATATATCATTCAACAATACAGAATGCACAGTCTCCCCTCTCCTCCCCTGAAAACACTGAAATCAAGGCTAGCGTTAAAGACATTGGAGATGTCACATTCTCTGTCATGGTCCAGAAGGGGGAAAATAGGACACCAAGTCAAAGTAAAAATTGGATCAGAAGAAGAAAATGATTTTTTGTTCTACTTGTATTTCATTTTTTGGTTCCAGATCTTTTTGGCTTAAAAGGAGAAAAGATGGAAAGAAATATGCAGTGAAAGTGGGGAGAGTAACGGAAAATACAATTCCACAACCAAAGTAACTTATTACTGGAGTCCTACTGATTCTATCAGGTGAACAAATTGCGCACAAATGAAAAAAGTTTTTAATAAAATCCCTAAAATTGGAGCAGGGACAATTATGGCCAAAAAGCCTTTAAACAGAAACATAAAAACCATACGTAGGACTTCCCTGGTGGTACAGTGAATAAGAATCTGCCTGCGAATGCAGAGGACACAGATTTGATTCCTGGTCCAGGAAGATTCCACATCCCGAGGAGCAACTAAGCCCATGAAGCGCAGCTACTGGAGCCTGTCCTCTAGAGCCCCTGAGCTGCAGCTTTGATCCCATATCCTGCGCTCCTGACACCCGGGCACCGAGAGCCTGTGCTCTGCAACAAGAGACGCCACCACAGCTAGAAGCCCAGGTGCCAGCGACAAGAAGTAGCCGCCACTCGCCTAGACTGGAGAAAGTCTGAGGGCAGCAATGAAGATCTAGTGCAACCAAAAATAAATAAGTCAATAGATTTTCTTAAAAAACACATGAAAAGCAAAGAAAAATGATATTTCTATTTCTCATGTTAAAGATAAAAAGCTTTGGCTTGTAAATTCTATGATCATGGGATACAAGAATTTTAACAAAAATTTCAAACTATTTAATATGTCTAGTGATTTCACTTTGTGTTTTACAAAGACATTTAATGCTCATATCGGGTTTTTATTGCCCCTTTTCTCTGAAATGAGTACAAAATTCTTTCTCAAATAATGCTTAAATTCAACTGCAGGGATTCTAGGGAAAATCTGAGGTCATGTTAACATACTGCTAGTTATTAAATTGTCTTTAATATCAGAAAAAAGATCACGTGACTCTTCCTTCAACTCAACAAGAGCTAAACTTGGAGAAAAGCAGCTAAATGGGGCAATCAAAGAGAAGCAACCATCACTGTCACAACCACACCCAGCATGATGTGGTTCATCCTTTCCTTACACAAAGGATTAGCAGCTTTTGTTTTAGGGACCGCCAATGAGTGTGATGGAGTAAAAGCTACATGCTGTGCCAATCAGTATGTACAGCAGGTGATTATTATCCTAGTACCATGTTACGATCATGTCTTAAACTTGACATACTGACCACCTGAAGAGATAAGGACAGAGGAAACCCAGGTTCTCTCTACAGTCACAGATTTCAAACTCAACTGATCCTAGAAATAAAAATGAAAAATCTCTATTCTCATTAAATGCCATCAGTTCATCAAAACATCTGTCCAGAAATCTGAACAAAATGAGACTGATTTGTCCCAGGATTAATTCTAAACACTCCATCCTTGTATAAAGAGTCAGAAACCAACAATTTAAGAACTGTCATGTTGAGGGGGAAAGTAAGATATTTAAATTTACATTTTCACTCCATCTGTTGTTAATCTCTTCTCTTCTCCAATCTGGATATAGTTTTTAATCACTCTGTAACAGTGTAGATTAGGGCTCCCCAAGACACTCAGTGGTTAAAGACTTCACCAGAAGACTCAGGAGATGTGGGTTCAGTCCCTGGGTTGACAAGATACATGGGAGAAAGAAATAGCAACCCAATCCAGTATTCTTGCCTGGAGAATCCCATGGACAGGGGAGCATGGCAGGCTAGAGTCCACAAGGTCACAGTCAGGCACGACTAAGCGCACAGGCAACAGTGTAGATTAACCTTTGATGCTTCTGTAGCTAGAGTGATTGAAGAACTAGCACCACCGGTGAGCCATGGAACGTCATGAGGTGGTTTACAGAGAGTGGAGGACATGCATAAAGAAAATAGCTATTTCCCTATACAGAGCTAAATGAAAAATCATAGTAACAATAAGCCATGAAGCTTCCCAGGAAAAAATTACATTTAAGTTGAGCTCTAAAGGAAAGTGGGACGTTGCTAAAAGAGCGTTCGGCCCAAAGAAACATGGCAAACAAAGTTTTGGAGGCAAGAAAACTTTGGGGACTTTGTTCTAGAAACAGCTGGATCTCAGAGACCTATGCAAAGACCACATTAATGGCTGGATTACCATCAGGTAGTGAATCAGGGCCAAAGGAATAACCTGGAGAGATGGACACCAACTAGACAAGAAATCCGAGACATCTTTCCCTCCTACTCTGAAACACTGAAGCTGAAGTTAAAGTCATATCTGAGTCTAATAATATTCAGTAATCCTTATTGATACGAATGTTTTTGCTTTTCAACTCCAATAGAAAAGGCACATATAAATCACCAGCTATCAAGATGATCGTTCCTTTAGAGAAAAACAAGTTTTAAGGAGCCTTCATTATTTCTTTGTTCCCGTACAAGAAATAAGCTTTGTTGCACACGAATGAACATTTTGTATAAAATGACCTTCTGCTTGAAAGCTGCAAAGATTGCTTCTGCTTTAAAAACAGCAAACATTTCAAAGTAGATTATAAAAGCTAATCTATAAAGTTTCCAGAGAAAGCAGGTAACAGAACAATAGAGTAAACACATCGTGTGTATGTGGGGAGAGTTTTCTTTCCTTCCTCCACCCCATCTCTTCCTGTCTCCTTCAGATTGCAGAAGGCTACACCAACCTTTTACAAGACAAAATAAGCCTAGAGTTTACATCAGAAGACTGGATCACAATCAATAACAAATTATCTTTGTTTCCACAGGAGATACCTGTTATCAATTTGAGGCTGATTCGATTAATAACTGTTATCAACATGAGTGGCCAATTTCCAAACCAAAGCTATCTCATTTTACACCTAAGGCTGCATTTGCCAAAATGTAACATTTGCAAAACTATTGAACAGGGAAACAGCCAAGCTGCTCAAAAGGCTACCCAAGGGCCAGAGCAGCTGGGAGGAGACAGAAAAAATAGACAGTCTTATATTTCAGCCCAAGCAAGTTTTTCCAAATGATCCAGCATTTTAGAATGTGGTCTTCTATGTAGATATCCTCCAGGCAGTGGTTTATAGAGTTGGATTATCAAAATTAAGGCTATTTAACCATGAACCTTATAAAGTTTCCTCTGAATCCCTCAGTTTTAAGACAACTGAGCTCTTCCTTTCATGGGCAATAGAACTGTCATTAACTTCCTGAGATGATATAAGTCCAGTGTGAAAAGAGCTATGATATTAAGTCGGTTTAAGGATAAGCATATCTTTTTCCCACAGTGGAAATCACCTATCAATGAGGGCTCTGACCATGTTGAACAAAATTTTGTTCCAGCCCTTAATTACATATTTCCAGGGCTGACTCAGAGGTTTTGACCAGAATCCACAATGGCAGAGCATTGAGGATACTGTCCAACTAGGTAAGGAGGATGGGAGCATCTGCCTAAGATAAGAAAGATAAGATAAGGTGCAGCCGAGTTAAGAAGATGATAGTCCAGGAGAGAATGTCTATGGTACAGAGAGTTTCCAATCCTGGCTGTAACAACAAGTTCCCATCACTTCTGTTCAATTTAGTTTAACAAGTATTTGTTGAGAACCTATTAAGTAATCAGAATAGCAATAAGAACTGAGTGGGTCACTAAGGAGATGACGTAATCATGGCTCTAAGCTTTTGGCCTTTTAAACATTACATCTCAATAGAATTAGAACAGTCTCAGAGCCCAAGAACAAAGGTTTGAATACAGATCTTCCCACTCAGTAGCTACTTGACTCTGTGAAAACCTTAACTTCTTTGAGTCTTGGTTTTCTTACCCGGTGAACTGAAATAATACCATTTTTAGTCTGTATTTCCATGGGTGAATTTGATGAGCACGTACATGCAAAACATTTCCTGAAGAATTCCACACAAATGTAATTAAGCTATCATGGTAATGGGGCAGGGGAAGAGACAAAATTATCAAGCATAACACTGTTTGACTGAACAAGAAAAGACCAGAGTCTATGATTCCCATAGTTGGCTCCCATGTGGGGAGAACTTGGAACAGCAACACAAGTTCACAGTTACATGGAGGTTATGTGAAAGTTAATTCTGCTGCCAAGAAAAGGGCTCCAAAATCTGTGTTCTCAGCACAAGGCTGTGCACCTGCTCCTTGAGGACTGGCTTTCAGAATCCACTACTCTTTTTTCAGCTTCAACAGCAAAATCTGTGATCAGTGGGGTGAAAATGGAATGAGGCAAGGGCCTTTATAACATTTTGACTGATGTCCTCAAAATGGCGCAAACACAGAAATTAAGCTGTTTGCCAAAGCAAGCTCCTTTGACACATGGTACCGGTGCGACACAGAACAGGATAGCGAATATGGCAGGCAGCTCCCCGCCCCGGGCCCCAACTATGATCGGGGCAGGAAAATTCCCTTTACCCTTGAAAACAGAGAAATATTGAACAATTTCCATGTCTAATAGATTTTACCTACTCAGATGGATTTTTATGTAAATATGATGCAGGGGAAAAGCTATTTCAATTCTGTTTCTATTCTCTCCTTGTATCTACCCATCCAGATGTTTACCAGGCAACTTCAGTTTGAAAGGGGACATATTACGTTGGTCCAAGAGTAGGCTCTGGGGTCAGACAACCTGACTTGAATCCTGGCTTGAGCTACTTCATTAGAGTACTCTGGGCAAAAGTTCTTGGTACCTAATGAATGTTCATTAATGTCAGCTCTTATTATTGTTGATGATGATAACAAGACAATGCTGATGATAATTAAGTATATGAGAAGAATTACACTAAAAGCTCCGCCATGAAGATGATCCACACATTCACAGTTCAGCTCTGAGGAGAAGCAACTATTTATAATTATAGACAGTATAGTGCGGGCTACTACAGGAGGTCCCACAAGAAGATAACAGCAAATTATTTAGTTTCACACTTCCTATCCCAGTGCCAAACTGTTCTAACTACTTTAATCAATTAACCCAGTTAATCCTCACAGCCATCCTATAAAGGAAAGCACATACACTTATCCCAACTTTACACACGGGAGAACCACAGAGCAAAGAGATTTAAGGTGTTATGACAACTCAAAGTAAGATAACTCTGCCAGGGAATGGGGTACCAGTGTGGGGAAGGTTTCATAAATGATGTGACAGTGAGTTTGAGTTAAAGGCTGAGTGCAAGTCAGCCAACTGGCTAAGAGAAGTGATGGGAGACTGAGCGGCAAAGACCCTAAGGAAGAAGCCTCATGAGTCTTCAGAGTCTGTTGGTGGTTTGGAATGGGGAAGGCCAGTGGTGTGGGGAGAAGGGTAGAAACAGTCAGGCGAGTGGGGTTTAAATGAATAAGGGCAGGGAGCAAGGCCAAGGAACACTATGTTCTGTGCACTATAGTCCGGGTGAGCAGCAAAGATGTCTGATTGGGCATAAAAGCAACATGATCAGTTCTGAAACTGAAGTCATCTTTAAAGTAATCCGGTAGCAATGATTTAAAAAATAGATTAGACTCCTATATCTAGACTGGAAGGAAAGAAGGGAGGAGGAAGAAAGGGATAGATTTGAGGCAAACCAGGAAAGGAATGCAGGGTGAAGGAAGGTTTTAAGGTGAAAATATGCTCACACTCTGTGAGCAGTAATAAGCAAAAAACAGTAACAAGAACCGTCATGAAAAGCTCCCTGTAGGCTCAGGTCAGGGCAGTATTCAGATACTTCCCAAGGACCAGAAAGCCATCAGCAGGCCTCCAATTCAAAAAGCCTTAAACTTAGACTTCCTGCAGTAATCTCCTAAAGAGAGTGCAGGTATAGTCACAGAGAAACCACGGCACTGGAAGAAGATGCATCTCTTTCCTGGACCACACAGCCTATAGTGCATATAATTTTTCTTACTGTATCCTTTACTTCTCGGGAAAAACTCAATGACATTGTATAAGCACTCTCTGCTTAAAAAAAAAAAAAAAACAGTAATGTGTTAAATGCAAATATTTAAAATATACCCCTGTTCTCAACTCTGTTTTGTCATTAGGTCCGTCTAGTCAAAGCTATGGTTTTTCCAGTAGTCATGTATGGATGTGAGAGTTGGACCATAAAGAAGCTCAGTGTCAAAGAACTGATGCCTTCAAATTGTGGTGCTGGAGAAAACTCTTGAGAGCCCCTTGAACTGCAAGGAGATCAAACAAGTCAATTTTAGGAAATCAACCCTCAACATTCATTGGAAGGACTGATATTGAAGCTGAAGCTCCATTACTTTGGCCACCTGATGAGAAGAGCTGATTCAGTAGAAAACACTCTGATGCTGGGAAAGATTGAGGGCAGGAGGACAAAGGGGGCGACAGAGGATAAGATGGTTGGATGGCATCACCGACTCGATGGTCCTGAGTTTGAGCAAACTCTGGGAGACAGTGAAAGACAGGGAAGCCTGGAGTGCTGCAGTCCATGGGCTTGCAAAGAGTCGGATATGAGTGATCAACAACAACATTTCTTAACAGACTGGGAACCTTGAAAAATGAAAACGGCCTGGGTCCCTCTTGACTTTTGAAGGACCTTGAGTTATCAGACCAAGTTGGCTTTTACTTTTCTAAAGTAAAGTCAACCACTCATACATATGTGTGAAGCTGACTTAAAATGAAATCAAGAATAAATAGTGAAAAATAAGACCATTGCCATGATCTTGGTCCCCAATCATTTTATGCAAGTCCCTTGCTTCAGTGTGCTCAGAAAAGGCCCTCCTCCAGCAAAAGAAATAAAATCCTGAAGCCAGCATTCTAAACCCTGCCTGATACTTTCCCAAAAAATGACTGCTTCAACTTAAGGTACTGGGCAGCAAGGGGAGCAATCCTGGATGCAGGATCCTGTCTATATATGAGCCATACAAAAGCTATATATGAGCTTTTAAGTCCATTGGAAGCTGAGTAAACCATGGGGCTGGTTCTGAATTAAGTGTGTGTGCCTTCAACTCATCTTCTGTTCTCTTTCCCTTCTAATTCTTATACGCCCCTTTTGTATTCAAGGAATGACATTTTCACTGTTTGGAATCAGGCTTACCATTTTAAAATTCCAAGGATGAGAAGCCAGCTTAAAGGATAAGCTGGCTTTCCCTTTTTTAATGCCCAGGTAATGAACTGAAACTACACAGAAGATTTGAATTTTATAGAAAGGTATTCATATACTTTATTCTCTCTGCTTCAACTCTCTTTCTCCTCTGTCAACTTTTAATTATAACTTTATTTCAAAATGACAATCAAGTAAGCAGATATATGAACACATGCTAGTGGTAAAAGATTGGAGGAATTTTTTTTTTAATGAAGAAAAGACAGAACTAACAAAGGACTGATTCCACAGTACCAAAAAGTAAACTAAGACCAAAAACTTAAATTCTTTCAAATGTTGATGAAATTCATTTGTATACCAGGCTTGCTTTTTTTTTTTTTTTAATATGGAACATTTTTTAGTCTTTATTGAGCTTGTTACAATATTGCTTCTGTTTTACCTTTTGGTTTCTTTGGCCATGAGGCATATGGGATCTTAGATATCTGACCAAGGATTGAATCTGCACTGGCTGCATTGGAAGGTGAAGTCTTAAACACTGGACTGCTAGGAAAGTACCATCGACCCGCTTTTGACATTCATCATGCTTTGCTCACACAAACTCCCTCCTGATTGGTCAGGCCCTTCAGTTTGGAGTCTTGTAACTTTCTGATGCTCTTACAGGACTCAAACAAAATGGACAACACACTGATAGTCTATGTTTACCTTTCTCCAGGCACACAGACCCTAGCCACACAGAGCAGTAGTAAATTCAGCCACATAAAATGTCCACTCTGTGAATCCAAAGCCATTATATCTCAGCAAGTCTATGCAGTTTCAGCAAATACATTTGGACTTTAGTGGGCTTTAAATTCCCTTTAATAGTCTAAAGGAGCAAAATTATTTTGAGCAAATTAAGAGTTTGACGAAGACACAGAAGATGGGAATGAATACAACAGAGGCCCTTCTTTGGGCCGAGCACTTTACACTGTTTGCCCACTTAAGCTTTACAATAAACCCTTGGGGAACTATCCTTATCACACAGATGAGAAACAGTTTTAGAAGGTGAAGGGACTACCCCAAAGTGATCCAGAAAATGAGTTATAGTGTTAAGAATGACACTCATTTTCCAGTGACTGTGAAGATGGGGAGATCCTGGCTGGGAAAAGGATGCTGGATTTCATGATCCTCCCAGTCTTTTGATCCTTCCCCAAGGCCCTTCAGTAAAATGGCTTGATTCCTTCCCCCAACAAAGAAACTCAGGACACTCCCACTTGGCTAAACTGCTATAAACACTTGGATCATCAGTGCCAATGTGGACACCCTCTATCATAACATGGATCCTTGGAACCATGACCACTAGCAGCTGCCTCAACTGGTCCTTAAGCAAAGACTTAAGTCTAACAAACAAATAAACTGATGACATGATGTCTTGATTGGATCTTGACTGTCATGAGTATTAAGCTTCAAAACCAGGTAGAAAGAGGCATAAGAGCTAGACTGGAGGAAATGATACACCCTCATATCTTTTGCATCAGAAACAGTGCCTGCCATCTAATTATCTGACAAAAAAAAACCAGACTGATCACAACTTTTATCATGCCCCAAAACAGGGATGCAAATCTATCATTGAGGGAAAAAAAAAACACAATCTGATGGGTGACCATTACCTATTATCTCTCACAGCTCAATGATCCTCCCTTTCAGGCGTGCAGACCTTTTAGAGAACTCATCTCCATGGTGACAAGGATTTTGCACAAGAGTCAAGACCAAACATCTAGTTTTTGATATGATGGGAGAGGCAGTAATCTTACGTGGTCTGAGAGCAGCTGCTCACACGTGTCCTTTAGGCCAAGTTTCACTTGATCCCCATGGGGAGCCGAGCAGAATCAGCTCAGTAGGAGCAAGACATTGAGCAGGAACAGGATGCTGCACCTGGAAAACACAGTCCTCCCTTTGCACTGTCAGTGCCTCCTGAGCATGAACCAACAGACAGGACCCCAGCCTTCATGGGCTTATGTTGAAAGAGACAAAGAAAACAGATGCAAACAAGGAAACAGATGCCGTAGGTCACATCAGGTAAGAATGAGGGTCATAAGATTATAAAACAAGGTGGCATGGTAGAAAGTGACAGGGGCAGGAACGTTTGCGGTGCTCAGAAAAGAGATTCCCACAAAATCAACATGTACCTCAATAACAAGAAGGAGCCCAGAGGCTATCTGGGCTAAGAGCTACCCAGAAGGAAAAACAGCAAGTGCACAGGCTCTGAGGTGCTGGCTACTTAACTCAAAGATCCACAATCTGAAACCTGTGGTGCCAGGTGTGCCTAGTTCAGGATTATTTGAATTTTAGAAAGGTAAAATGATATACATATCACATATTTGTTACAAATCACCCCCAGTGAGGGCTGAGGAAGTACCCCGTAATCAAATATTAATAGTTCTATAATAAGACATATGATTATTCACATTAAGGAGAACAAATAAATATCATACATAACCACCTGTTAATTCCATTCATTTCCACCAAATGAGTTATGAAAAAAGTTTCAACTTTCAGAGCTATCTGTATTAGAAAATTGGAGTATGAGTTTATGAACCTACTCAAACTTGAAAAAATTTAAGTTTATAGACATTTCTCAACTTTATGTTGCTGCTGCTGCTGCTAAGTCGCTTTAGTCATGTCTGACTCTGTGCAAGCCCATAGACAGCAGCCCACAAGGCTCCCCCGTCCCTGGGATTCTCCAGGCAAGAACACTGCAGTGGGTTGCCATTTCCTTCTCCAATGCAGGAAAGTGAAAAGTGAAAGTGAAGTTGCTCAGTCATGTCCAACTCTTAGCGACCCCATGGACTGCAGCCCACCAGGCTCCTCCATCCACAGAATTTTCCAGGCAAGAGTACTGGAGTGGGGTGCCATTGCCTTCTCTGCAACTTTATGTTAGCCATAAAGTATTCTCAGCCCTTTAGCTTGGCTACCACATGAGCCAACAAATTACATGAGGAGGGATAGATCAAATAAATGCAAATGGAGGAGAGATCTTATTGATGTGAGGAAAATGCATACACAATGTGATATAAGTTATACCTCAATGAGGTTGTTAGTAAACACCCTCTTCAAACAACACAAGAAACAATATAGCAAACATCCTTTTCCAAAACACAAGAGATGACTCTACACGTGGACATCACCAGATGATCAATCTCGAAATCACTGATTATATTCTTTGCAGCCACAGATGGAGAAGCCCTATACAGTCAGCAAAAACAAGACCGGGAGCTGACTGTGGCTCAGATCATGAACTCCTTATTGCCAAATTCAGACTTAAACTGAAGAAAGTAGGGAAAACCACTAGACCATTCAGGTATGACCTAAATCTAATCTCTTACAATTATACACTGGAAGTGACAAATATATTCAAGGGATTAGACCTGATAGAGTGCCTGAAGAACTATGGAGGAAGGTTCATGACATTGTACAGGAGGCGGTGATCAAAACGACCCCCAAGAAAAGGAACTGTAAAAACACAAAATGGTTGTCTGAGGAGGTCTTACAAACAGCCAAAAAAAGAAGAGAAGCAAAAGGCAAAAGAGAAAAGGAAGGATATAGCCATCTGAATGCAGAGTTCCAAAGAATAGCAAGGAGAGTTCAGAAAGCCTTCCTAAGTGACCAATGCAAAAAATAGAGGAAAACAGTGGAATGGGAAAGACTAGAGATCTCTTCAAGAAAATTAGAGATACCAAGGGACCACTTCATGCAAAGATGGGCTCGATAAAGGACAGAAATGGTATGGACCTAACAGAAGGAGAAGATATTAAGAAGAGGTGGCAGCATACACAGAAATACATAAAAAGATCTTAATGACCCAGATAACCATGACAGTGTGATCACTCACTTAGAGCCAGACATCCTGGAATACGAAGTCAAGTGGGCCTTAGGAAGCATCACTACAAACAAAGTTACCGGAGGTGATGAAATTCCAGCTGAGCAACTGGAAATCCTAAAAGATGATGCTGTGTAAGTGTTGCACTCAATACGCTAGCAAATTTGGAAAACTTAGCAGTGGCCACAGGACTGGAAACGATCAGTTTTCATTCCAATCTCAAAGAAAGGCAATGCCAAAGAACGTTCAAACTACTGCACAATTGTACTCATCTCACACACTAACAAAGTAATGCTCAAAATTCTCCAAGCAAGGCTTCAACAGTATGTGAACCAAAAACTTCCAGATGTTCAAGCCAGATTTAGAAAAGGCAGAGGAATCAGAGATCAAATTGCCAACATCTGCTGGATCATGGAAAATGCAAGAGAGTTCCAGAAAAATACCTACTTTTGCTTTACTGACTATGCCAAAGTCTTTTATTGTGTGGATCACAACAAACTTTTTTGGCAAATTCTTCAAGAGATGGGAATACCAGGTCACCTTACCTGCCTCCTGAGAAATCTTTATGCAGGTCAGGAAAGGAAAAAGTGAAGTGGAGTCGTTCAGTAGTGTCCGACTCTTTGCGACCCCATGGACTGTTGCCTACCAGGCTCCTCTGTCCATGAGATTTTCCAGGCAAGGGTATTGGAATGGGTTGCCATTTCCTTCTCCTGGGGATCTTCCCAATCCAGGGATCGAACCTGGGTCTCCCACATTGTAGGCAGACGCTTTACCATCTGAGCCACAGGGAAGTCTTAATGCAGGTCAAGAAGCAACATTAGAACGGGACATGGAACAACGGACTGGTTCCAAGTCAAGAAAGGAGTACGTCAAGGCTATATATTGTCACCCTACTTATTTAACTTATATGCGGAGTACATCATGAGAAATGACTGGCTGGATGAAGCAAAGCTGGAATCAAAATTTCCGGGAGAAATATCATTAACCTCAGATACGCAGGTGACACCAACCTTATGGCAGAAAGTGAAGAAGAACTAAACAACCTCTTGATCAAAGTGAAAAAGGAGAGTGAAAAGGCTGGCTTAAAACTCAACATTCAGAAAACTAAGATCATGGCATCCAATCCCATCACTTCATGGCAAATAGATGGGGAAACAATGGAAACAGTGAGAGACTTTATTTTCTTGGGCTCCAAAATCACTACAGATGGTGACTGCAGCCATGAAATTAAAAGATGCTTGATCCTTGGAAGAAACACTATGACAAACCTAGACACCATATTACAAAGCAGAGACATTACTTTGACAACAAAGGTCCATATAGTCAGTTATGGTTTTTTACAGTAGTCATTTATTGATGTGAGAGTTGGACCATAAACAAAGCTGAGCACTGAAGAACTGATGCTTTTGAACTGTCGTGTTGGAGAAGACTCGAGAGTCCCTTATATTGCAAGGAAATCCAATCAGTAAATCCTAAAGGAAATCAGTCCTGAATATTCACTGGAAGGACTGATGCTGAAGCTGAAGTTCCAATGCTTTGGCCACCTGATGAGAAAAACTGATTCTTTAGGAAAGACCCTGATGCTGGGAAAGATTGAAGACAGGGGGAGAAGGGGACCACAGAGAATGAGATGGTTGGATGGTATCACTGACTCAATGGACATGAGTTTGAGGAATCTCAGGGAGTTGGTGATGGACAGGGAAGCCTGGCGTGCTGCAGTCCATGGTGTTGCAAAGAGTCAGATATGACTAAGCTACCGAACTGAGGTGAAGATTGTTAGAACATCAACGAGAGAAACTCAGAAATGTTAATTAATATACTCACAAGTCTGTAAATGTAGAAACCCTTTTATCTATAATGTGATCCATTTTCTCACAGTAAAAGTGTTCCCAGTAATGTAAAATAATACATCTATTTTGGAAAACAATCTGGCAGTTACTAAAAGGTTAAACACAGACTTACCATACAACCCAGAATTCCACTCTTTCATTTTTCAAGAAAAATGAAAAATCAAGTTTACACAAAAACTTACACACAGATGTTCACAACTGTGCTTTTCATAATGGCCCCAAAGTGGAAATAACCCTAAAGCCCAAGAGCTGATGAATGGATAAACAAATGCAGTATATCCATACAATGGAATATTAGTCTGCAATAAAGAGAAATGAAGCACATCAGTATATAACATGGATGGAGCTTGGAAACAGTAGGCTATGTGAAAGGAGTCAGTCACACAAAATCATATTATATGATCTCATGTATATGAAATGTTCAAAAGCAGGGAAATTCACAGAAACAGAAAGCAAATTACCAGATGCAGCGCTGGGGAGGATGGTAATATTGAAGGACAGGAGCTAAAGTTATTGGGTTTCTTTCCAGGATAATGAAATTGTTCTAAACTTACTTGTGGTGATAGTTTTACAACTGCAAATATTTAAGATTTAATATATTTACTAAATATATAAAAATATATATGAGATTTAATATAAATGTTGAATATCTTTAGTATTATTAAATTAATTTATATAATATTTAATATATACTATATATTAAATATACATATTTAGTATATATATTTGATTTAACATATATACTAATATATAAATACATATATGCTAAAATTCAGAGTGAATTTATACTTCATATGGGTAAACTGCATGGTATATAAATTATATTTCAATAAAACTATCACCAAAACACACTGTCTTTGTACATTAGGATGGAATTAAATATGCATTACTGTCTGATGTTCCTCAAAGCACAAATGACCCCATGACATCTGCCAGACTAGTGAGTATAACCCGTCTTCATAAAACATGACCTGTGACTGCCAATCACCATTAATAGTGGGAAAGTTCTTGTTTTCCAACTATGACATTGGACAAGTCTGTGAAGAGATTTAAATCTCCTTTAAAGACTTACTTATTTACTTGGCTCTCAATTAGGATCTCTTATGCACCTTTAGCACAACAGTGCATTTCAGATCAACTAGTTAAAATATTATCAGCTGCAATAACTGTGACAAGAAACAATAAATATTATTGAGATAAAAATGAGTAAGTATATAAAGTGATCCTTGGAAGTGTGTTCTAGAGTGAACATTCAACCACAGCAATCTAGAAATTAAAATTGATGGTACCTAGGAGAGACTTCCCCAGTGGCTCAGTGATAAAGAATCTGCCTGCAATGAAGGAGCTGCAGGAGACGTGGGTATGATCCTTGAGTCAGGAAGATCCCCTGGAGGAGGGCACGGCAACCCACTCACTCTAGTATTCTTATCTGGAGGATCTCATGGACAGAGAACCCTGGCAGGCTACAGTCACGAGTCAGAAATGACTGAAGTATCTTAGCGTGCACATACACCTAGCAGGATTCCAGGTCAATACAGAGTTATCAAACACATAATGCTAACTAAAATTTTTCTTGCTTCTTGAGAAAGTAAATGCCAATGGAGGAAAAGCTCATAGACTGGCAACAACATTTTGGAAGGCTTATAATAATGTATTACTATTTATTTATATTTCATTGCACTCCAAATAGATTTTCTCCTTTTTTGTATGAAACATAAAGAAGAAAAAGTGAAATAAAACCTCTATTATTAAATTAATTTAGAACATTTGTTCTTAAGGAACATTAAACCAGTTAGTCAACAAATATTTATTAAGCATCGACTATATACAGAAAACAGGGCCAGACACTGAAAGGACCTACAAAATATTTATGGTAGTTTCTGCCCTCTAAGAATTTGTGGTATTCTTGCAATAATAAATAACAATCCCTAACGCTATTTGCCGGAGAAAGCAATGGCAGCCCACTCCAGTACTCTTGCCTGGAAACTCCCATAGAGGGAGGAGCCTGGTAGGCTGCAGTCCATGGGGTCGCTGAGAGTTGGACATGACTCGGTGACTTCACTTTCACTTTTCACTTTCCTGCATTGGAGAAGGAAATGGCAAGCCACTCCAGTGTTCTTGCCTGGAGAATCCCAGGGATGGGGGAGCCTGGTGGGCTGCCATCTATGGGGTCGCACAGAGTCGGACACGGCTGAAGTGACTTAGCAGCAGCAGCAATGCTATTTGCCAGATTTCAAATACTGTCTCCAGTTAATAAGAGGTGTGAGAGATTAATGGAGTGATGACACCCAACTTCTGAGACCACCAAGAAACTGGAGATGGCAGTTCAATTTGCAATTTATTAAGGAATCTCCACACTGTTCTCCATAGTGGCTGTACTAGTTTGCATTCCCACCAACAGTGGAAGAGGGTTCCCTTTTCTCCACACCCTCTCCAGCATTTATTGCTTGCAGACTTTTGGATCGCAGCCATTCTGACTGGTATGAAATGGTACCTCATTGTGGTCTTGATTTGCATTTCTCTGATAATGAGTGATGTTGAGCATCTTTTTATGTGTTTGTTAGCCATCCGTACGTCTTCTTTGGAGAAATGTCTGCTAGGCATACACACTGAGGAAACCAGAATTGAAAGAGACACATGTGCCCCAATGTTCACTGCAGCACTGTTTATAATAGCCAGGACATGGAAACAACCTAGATGTCCATCAGCAGATGAATGGATAAGAAAGCTGTGGTACATATACACGATGGAGTATTACTCAGCCATTAAAAAGAATACATTTGAATCAGTTCTAATGAGGTAGATGAAACTGGAGCTGATTATACAGACTGAAGTAAGCCAGAAAGAAAAACACCAATACAGTATACTAACACATATATATGGAATTTAGAAAGATGGTAATGATAACCCTGTATGCAAGACAACAAAAGAGACACAGATGTACAGAATGGACTTTTGGACTCAGAGGGAGAGGGAGAGGGTGGGATGATTTGGGAGAATGGCACTGAAACACGTATATTATCATGTAAGAAATGAATCACCAGTCTATGTTTGATACAGGATACAGGATGCTTGGGGCTGGTGTACAGAGGTGATCCAGAGAGATGATATGGGGTGGGAGGTGGGAGGGGAGTTCAGGATTGGGAACTCATGTACACCCGTGGCGGATTCATGTCAATGTATGGCAAAACCAATACAGTATTGTAAAGTAAAATAAAGTAAAAATTAAAATTAAAAATAAATAAATAAAATAAAATATCTGGAGAAATTTAAAAAAAAAAGAAACTGGAGATGAATTCTGAACTAACTTTAAGAGGTGTAAAATTTGGGCAGGTTCCAAGTAAAGAAGGCAGATATCTTAAATGGGAAAAGCTGTGAAAGGCCAAGGTGTAGTTTGGGGAATGGAGGGCACATCAGTCTGGGCAGTCAGGCAAGGACACTGCACAGCTGGAACCAGGGTGGGGTAGAAGCCTGGACGAATCTGTGTGAGCACTTCACTTCATCCTGAATCAGTTCAAAGAGATGCTAGAGGAAAAGTGATCCAAGTCAACTAGGGGCCAGGGACCACTGGGGATGGCAGCAGAGCAAAGGGGAAGAGATATGAGAAAGCAAAGGGCTTTGGTTCATCCATTCCAATGAACTGAAGCAGTGTGTAGAGCACTGGACACCACACAGATGGGCCCCAGGATATACAGGCCCCATCACTGTCAAGCTTAATCACACCTAACAATAGAACTTAGTCTTATTCTCTATCAGTATTTTTTAAAAAGATTTGTGTCTATAAATTATTTAATAGGTTTCCTTAAAAAGAAAAATGTTCCTTTGTAAAGTCTTAGGTCAGGAGAAAATAATAAGACAACCTTTTCAGTGACCTTCTATAACTGTGGACTATTGATATATCATATGTACACATATCTAAAAAGATGTATCAAAAATGATTTTTTATTTTATGTTCACTAAGCTTTCACAGGGGATGAGATGAAGTAAGCAGAGTGATTAGCATATCAAGTGAAACAAAAATGGAAATACACCTGAATATTAACTTCAGGACACATATGCTGATTATTAAACTGGATATATCAGATATGCTGGTTATATGCTGAAAACAAAGCTTATATGAACTAGAAGCAATCAGGGACTCATCTTGGTTTTCTCTCCCTCTCTGTCTGTCTCTCTCTCAAAAGAAGTTAAGTTCTAATATTATTTAGTAAGTAAAGATTAATGAGACACAGTCCTCCTCAAAGACTGCACAAAATAGTAAAGGAGATAAATATGTTATCAAATCACTGCTATTTAATATGATGAACATTATATGTAATTCATATTTGATATCTTTCACATAAGCACTAAAATAATACCTGTTAATATAAAATCAAAGAAAGAATACCAACTCGTGTCCAGGTATTCTAATAATATCTTGCACCTTATATAATTTCCTTCATTTACCAATATTTCACTAAGACAAACCACTTACTTAATACTGTCTAATAGAATTTTTAATATGCAGGTACTCAATGAAAATCATCAATAATGCTTTTCACTTCGATGATAACTAACATTATAAGCAGTAGTGAGACAGTGGGTGGGGAGTCATACGACACACCACTAGCAGAGGTAAAGGCCGGAGGCATCTAAACTCTGCAGATGGTAGGCAATGCTTCACAGAGTCAGGGACATGGAAGGAGCAGAAGAGTGTCACAAAGGCCAGAGCGGCCAGTGGACCGGTAATCCAGGATACTCTGGGAAAACATGGCAAAGATCCTGGATCAACTAAGATAAGTTTATTGGGAAGGCAAGTTGCAAGGCTTAAAAAGAGACTACTATAGGTTTCCCTGGTGGCTCTGGGGTAAAAAATCTGCCTGCCAAAGCAGGGTACACAGGTTCGATCCCTGATCCAGGAAGACCCCACATGTCATGGAGCAGCTAAGCCCCTGCGCCACAACCACTGAAGCCCACATGCCCTAGAGCACATGCTCTGTAACGAGAGAAGCCATCGCAACAGGAAGTCAGAGCACTGCAGCTGGAGAGCAGCCCCTGCTCCACGCAACCAGAGAAAAGCCCGCACAGCAGCAAAGACCCAGCACAGCCAAAAATAAACAAACGTTTTAACAGAAACACTGGTTAATCCTATGAGTTTCAAAACTCTAAGCAATATGACCGGACAGCTATTAGAGAGGAAACGTTAGAAAACATAAGTTAAGTACTTTTCATACTGTTCACAGGGTACTCAAAGCAAGAATACTACAGTGGGTTGCCGTTTCCTCCTCCATTGGACCACACTTTGTCAGAACTCTTCACTATGACTCGACCATCTTGGGTGGCCTTGTAAGGCATGAATCATAGCTTCATTGAGTTATGCAATCCCCTTTGCCACAACAAGACCCTGATCCATGAAGGGAGAAAAGGTCAGTTTTCATTCCAATCTGAAATAAGGGCAATGCCAAACAATGTCCATACTACCACACAATTGCACTCATTGAACATGCTAACAAGGTAATGCTCAAAATCCTTCAAGCTAGACTTCAGTAGTACCTGATCAGAGAATGTCCAGATGTACAAGCTGGGTTTCAAAGAGGCAGAGGGACTGGAGATCAAATTGCCAACATCTGCTGTATCATGGAGAAAGCAAGGGGATTTCAGAAAAAGCTCTACTCTGCTTCATTGACTATGCTAAAATCTTTGACTGTGTGGATTACAACAAGCTGTGGAAAATTTTTAAAGAGATGGGAGTATCAGACCATTTTACCTGACTCCTGAGAAACCTGTAGGCAGGTCAAGAAGCAACAGCTGGAACCAGACATGTAACAATGGACTGGTTCAAAACTGGGAAAGGAGTACAAGGATGTATATTGTCACCTTATTTATTTAAGGTGACATCATGCAAAATGCTGGGCTGGATGAATTACAAGCTGGAATCAAGGGTGCTAGTAGAAAACAAAATCTCAGATATGCAGATGATATCACTCTAATGGTAGATATATCACTTCTGATGAGGGTGAAAGAGGAGAGTGAAGAAGCTGATTTGAAGTTCAACATTCAAAAAACGAAGATCATGCCACTTGGTCCCATCACTTCATGGCAAATAGAAGGGAAAAAAGTGGAAGCAGTGACAGATTTTATTTTCTTTAGCTCCAAAATCACTGCAGACAGTGACTGCAGCCATGAAATTAAAAGATGCTTCCTCCTCGGACAGAAAGCTATGAAAAACCTAGACAGCATATTAAAAAACAGAGACATCACTTTGCTGACAAAGGTCCATCTAGTCAAAGCTGTGGTTTTTCTAGTAGTCATGTAAGGATCTGAGTGCTGGACCATAAAGAAGGCTGACTACTGAAGAACTGATACTTTCTAATTGTAGTGCAGGAGAAGACAAGGAATCAAACCAATCAATCCTAAAGGAGATCAGTCCCAGGTGTTCACTGGAAGGACTGATGCTGAAGCTGAAACTCCAATACTTTGGCCACCTGATGAAAAGAGCTGTCTCACTTGAAAAAAAACTTCATGCTAGTAAAGATTGCAGGCAAAAGGAGAAAAGGGCTGTTTTGAAGATGAGATGGTTAGATGGTATCACTGATTCAACAGACATGGAGTTGAGCAAGCTCCAGGATATGGTAAAGTACAGAGAAACCTGACATGCTACAGTCCATAGGGTCCAAAGAGTCAGATATGTCTTCACAACTGAGCAACTACAGCAAGTTGGTACTAAGAGAATTAGACCTCAGAGTTTATAAAATATGAACAGGAGAGAATGGATGAATTCTCAGTCAAAAACCATTTTATCACTCCTAACAACTTCCACCTGGCAGGTGCCTGGATTCCTGCCACAATATTTACTTACAAAATATGTTTGTTTTATTAGCCCTGTTTTGTTTGCTCTCTGCTTTAAATCTGTAGCACGATTCTGTTTTGAGACTGCTTTTCTCTTTTTAGTTCTTAGCCCCTTCTAAGAATATTAAACATAATTATAAGATCATGTCAGTCAGTCAGTCAGTTCAGTCGCTCAGTCGTGTCCAACTCTTTGTGACCCCATGAATCGCAGCACACCAGGCCTCCCTGTCCATCACCATCTCCCAGAGTTCATTCAAACTCACATCCATCGAGTCGGTAATGCCATCCAGCCATCTCATCCTCTGTCATCCCCTTTTCCTCCTGCCCCCAATCCCTCCCAGCATCAGATTGCTTTCCAATGAGTCAAAGTAATGCAAATACGTATGGAGTTAAACAGCTGCCTTTTCCATATCAAGTAATCTGGGAAAAGAAGGAAAAGGAAGGAAAGTTAAGAAAATCTCAGTCTAAAATGCAGACAAATAACACAATTACTGAAATTAAAAATACTCTAGAAGAAGCCAATAGCAGAATATCTGAAGCAGACGAACAAATCCGTGAGCTGGAAGATAAAATGGTGGAAATAACCTCTGAAGAGCAGAATAAAGTAAAAAGAATGAAAAGAACTGAGGATAGTCTCAGAGATGTCTGGGATAATATTGAACACATTAACATTTGAATTATAGGTGTCCCAGAAGAAGAAGAGAAAAAGAAAGGGTATGAGAAAATTTTTGAAGAGATTATAGTTGAAAATTTCCCCAACATTGAAAAGGAAATAGTCAATCCAGGCCAAGAGGCACAAAGAGTCCCATACAGGGCAAACCTAAGGAGAAACACACTAAGACACATACTAATCAAACTAACAAAGATTAAACACAAAGAAAGAATATTAAAAGCAGCAAGGGAAAAGCAACAAGTAACATAAAAGGGAAACACCACATGTTTAACAGCAGATCTTTCAGCAGAACCTCTGCAGGCCAGAAGGGAAAAGCAGGATTGCTGGGAGCCAGCACGGGAGATCCCACCCATGACAAGGTCATGCGGAAGTCCTGATAAGCAAGGCCTCAGGACTCGACGGACCCTCTGGACCTGCTCGAGCACCTACCCCCAAACCAGAATCTGTCTGTCTTACTATTTTATGTCTTTCACCAGCTCTTCTGACATTAGCAGGGGGCTGTCCCCCAACCACCTTTCTCCGTTTAGAGTTAACTTAGGGCTTTAGTTAATGAATCTCCTGGGCATGAAAGGAGTGTTTCAAACCCTCTTTTAGCATTCTAGCTTACTTGGCAGGTTTATCCAGACTCTTGCAACATTGTTGAGCCTATGCTCGCTGCCAAGTTCTCACATCCCTTATCCATTGTATTCTTGGGAGTGCATATAGTTAAGATATAGAAATAACAAGCAGTAGCTTTAGCATTAGCAACATTAGACGTTGAGTTAATAAGTTCTTTCTTTGCTGTAACCCACTGAATCTTTGCTCCATAAAAATGTAACTCTGTACTTTAAGGGTGACGCAGGCTAAGAATTTAAGAAGAAACACTTTAAGGGAAGATTATTGTTCTGGCTGGCCAACATTTATCAAAAAGAGGTCATGAAATATCAACAGGCCTCTGGGACAGAAGATGATGTACAAAGAATAAGACTCTTGCAGGAAGGAAGCTGATATTGATAAAAGTTATTACTGATGGAATGTTGAGTTGACTCTGCATTTTTCACCTTGCTGTATGTACAACTCAGGGTATAAAAGCCCCAAGGAAAATAAAGTAAAATGGGCCTCGCTCACTGAAGCTTGGTCACCCCGTGTCATTCTTTGCTTATCTCTTTCTCTATCTTCATTCGCTGACGTCGTCCATCCTGAGGATATCCCTGGACTCTGCTGAGGCTGGACCTCAGCACAGGATATATTTAAACTACTGAAAGGGAAAAGTCTACAACCAAGGTTACTCTACCTGGCAAGGATCTCATTCAAGACTGATGAAGAAATTAAGGCTTTTCAGACAAGCAAAAGTTAAGAGAATTCAGCACCACCAAACCAGCTTTACAACAAATGTTAAAGGGACTTATACAGTCAAGATACAACAGAAGAAAAAGATCTACAAAATCAAACCCCAACCAATTAAGAAATGGCAATAGGAACATATATATCAATAATTACTTTAAATGTAAATGGATTAAATGCTCAAAAAAAAAAAAAAAAGACACAGACTGGCTGAATGGATACAAAAACAAGACCAATACAATGCTGTCTACAAGAAACCCACTTTAGACCTAAAGACACATATAGACTGAAAGTGAGAGGATGGAAAAATATATTCCATGCAAATGGAAAGCAAAATAAATCTAGAGTAGCAATCCTCATATCAGACAAAATAGACCTTAAAATAAAGAATATCACAAGCGATAAGGAAGGACACTACATAATGATCAAGGGATCAATCCAAAAGGAAGACATAACAATTCTAAATATCTGAGCAAACATAGAAGCACCTCAATACATAAGACAAATACTAACAGACATAAAAGGAGAAATCGACAGTAACACAATACTAGTAGGAGACTTTAACACCCCACTCACACCAATGGCCAGATCATCAAAACAGAAAACTAATAAGGAAATACAATAAATGATACATTAGATGAGATGGATCTCATTGATAATCTTCAGGACATTCCATCCAATTGCAGAAGGATACACCTTCTTCTCAAGTGCACATGGAGAACATTCTCCAGGATAGACCATATCTTTGATCACAAATCAAATTTCAGAAAATTTAAGAAAATTGGTATCACATCAAGCATCTTTTTCCAACCACAATGCTATGAAACCAGATACAAATTACAAGAAAAAAACTGTAAGAAACAAAAATACATGGAGATTAAACAATACGTTTCTAAATAACCAACAGGTTACTGAAGAAACCAAAAGGGAAATAAAAAAAATGTCTAGAAAGATATAATAATGAAAACGTGACAACTCAAAACCTATGGGATGCAGCAAAAACAGTTCTAAGAGGAAAGTTAATAGCAATACAATCCTACCTCAAGGAACAAGAAAAACATTGAATAAACAACCTAACTTTACACATAAAACAACTGGAAAAAGAAGAACAAAAACACCCCAAAGTTAACAAAAGGAAAGAAATCATAAAATTAGAGCAGAAATAAATGAAAAAGAAATGAAATAGTAAAGATTAATAAAACTAAAAGCTGGTTCTTTGAGAAGATAAACAAAATTGACAAACCTTTAGCTAGACTCATCAAGGAAGAAGGACAGAAGAATAAAATCAAAAAAATTAGAAATGAAAAAGGAGAGGTTACAACAGACAATGCAGAAACTCAAAGGATTATAAGAGACTATTATGAACAACTATATGGCAATAAAATGGATAACCTGGAAGAAATGTACAGATTATTAGAAAAGTTCAATCTTCCAAGACTAAACCAGGAAGAAATAGAAACTATGAACAACTCAATTACAAGCACTGAAATTGAAGCTGTGATCAAAAATCTCCCAGAAAACTAAAGCCCAGGACCAGATGGCTTCACAGGAGAGCTAATGCCTATCCTGCTGCTGCTGCTGCTGCTGCTGCTGCTGCTGCTAAGTCGCTTCAGTCATGTCTGACTCTGTGCGACCCCATAGACAGCAGCCCACCAGGCTCCCCCATCCCTGGGATTCTCCAGGCAAGAACACTGCAGTGGGTTGCCATTTCCTTCTCCAATGCATGAAAGTGAAAAGTGAAAGTGAAGTCGCTCAGTCGTGTCCAACTCAGCGACCCCATGGACTACAGCCTACCAGACTTCTCCATCCATGGGATTTTCCAGGCAAGAGTACTGGAGTGGGGTGCCATTGCCTTCTCTGGCCTATCCTTCTAAACTATTTCAAAAAATTGCAGAGGAAGGAACACTTCCAAATTCATTCTGTGAGGCCACCATCACCCTGATACCAAAATCAGACAAAGACAACACACAAAAAAGAAACTACAGGCATCACTGATGAACATAGATGCAAAAATCCTCAACAAAATTTTAGCAAACAGAATTCAGCAACACTTAAAAAGCTCGTACACCATGGTCAAGTTGGGTTTATTCCAGGGATGCAAGGATTCTTCAATATACACAAATCAATCAATGTGATATACCATATTAACAAATTGAAAGATAAAAACCATATGATAATCTAAACAGATGCAGAAAAAGCCTTTGACAAAATTCAGCACCAATTTATGATTAAAACTCTTCACAAAATGGGCATAGAACGAATCTACCTCAACATGTTGTTTAGTCATTGAGACATGTCCAATTCTTTTGTGACCCCATGGACTATAGCTGGACAGGCTCCTCTGTCCATGGAATTTTCCCACTGAGAATACTGAAATGGGTTGCCATTTCCTTCTCCAACCTCAACATAGTAAAGGCCATATATGATAAGCCTACAGCAAACATCATTCTCAATGGTGAAAAATTGAAAGCATTCCCCCTAAGATGAGGAACAAGACAAGGGTATCCACTTTCACCACTATTATTCAACATAGTTTTGGAAGTCCTAGCTATAGCAATCAGAGAACAAAAAGAAATAAAAGGAATCCAGATCAGAAAAGATGAAGTAAAGCTCTCACTGTTTGTAGATGACATGATGCTATACACAGAAGACCCTAACAATACTATCAGAAAATTACTAGAGCTAATCAGTGAATTTAGCAAAGTCGCAGGATATAAAATCAATACACAGAAATCACTTGCATTTTCAGCAATAACTGCAACAAAAAGAATAAAATATCTAGGAATAAACTTACCTAAGGGGACAAAAGAACCGTACACAGAAAATTATAAGATAGCAATGAAAGAAATCAAAGACACATAAACAGATGTCTATGTCCTACCATAAACCATAAACCATGTTCCTGGGTAAGAAGAATCAATATTGTGAAGATGACTATACTACTAAATGCAATCTACAGATTCAGTCTGATCCCTATCAAATTACCAATGGCATTTCTCACAGAACTAGAACAAAAAATTTCACAATTCATATGGAAACACAAAAGACCCCAAACAGCAAAAACAGTATTGAAAAAGAAGAACGAAGCTGGAGGAATCTACCTTCCTGACTTCAGATTATAGTACAAAGCTACAGTCATCAAGACAGTATGATACTGGCACAAAAACAGAAATATAGACCAATGAAATAAGATAGAAAGCCCAGAAATAAACCCATGCACCTATGGGTACCTTATTTCTTTACAAAAGAGGCAAGCAGATACAATAGGGCAAAGACAGACTCTTCAATAAATGGTACTGGGAAAACTGGATAGCTATGTGTAAAAGAATGAAATTAGAACACTTTCTAACACCATACATAAAGATAAACTCAAAATGGATTAAAGACCTAAATTTAAAACCAGAAACTATAAAACTCTTAGAGGAAAACATACACAGAACACTCAACAACATAAATCAAAGCAAGATCCTCTATGACCCACCTCCTAGAGTAATGGAAATAAAAACAAAAGTAAACAAGTAAAACGTGATTAAACTTAAAAATTTATGCACAGCAAAGGGAACTGTAAGCAAGGTGAAAAGACAATCCTCAGAATGGGAGAAAATAATAGCAAATGAAACAACTGACAAAGGATTAATTTCCAAAATATACAAGCAGCTCATACAACTCAATACCAGAAAAACAAACAACCCAATCAAAACGTGGGAAAAAGACCTAAACAGACATTTCTCCAAAGAAGACATACAAATGACTAACAAACACATGAAAAGATGCTTAACATCGCTCATTATTAGAGAAATGCAAATCAACAGTACATGAGATATCACCTCACACTGGTCAGAATGGCCCTCAACAAAAAGTCTACAAACAATAAATGCTGGAGAGGATGTGGAGAAAAGGGAATGCTCTTGCACTATTGGTGGGAATGTAAATTGATACAGCCACTACAGAAGACAATATGGAGATTCCTTAAAAAACTAGGAATAAAACCACCTTATGACCCAGCAACCCCACTCCTAGGCATATGCCCTGAGGAAACCAAAATTGAAAAAGACACATATATCCCATTGTTCATTGCAGCACTATTTACAATAGCTAGAACATGGAAGCAACCTAGATGTCCATTGACAGATGAATGGATAAAGTTGTGGTACATATATACAATGCAATATTGCTCAGCCATAAAAAGGAACACATTTGAGTCAGTTCTAATGAGGTGGATGAACCTAGAGCCTATTATACAGAGTGAAGTAAGTCAGAAAGAGAAAGATAAATGTCGTACACTAATGCATATATACGGAATGTAGAAAAATGGTACTGAAGAATTTATTTGCAGGGCAGCAATGGAGAAACAGAAATAGAGAATAGACGTATAGACATATAGACGTATAGACATGGGGAGAGGGGAGGAGAGGGTGAGATGTGTGGAGAGAGTAACATGAAACTTACATCACCATGTGTAAAAGAGATAGCCAATGGAAATTTGCTGTATGGCTCAGGAAACTCAAAAAGGGGCTCTGTACCAACCTAGAGGGGTGGGATGGGGAGGGAGATGGGAAGGAGCTTCAAAAGAGAGGGTATGTATGTATACCTATGGCTGATTCATGTTGAGGTTTGACAGAACACAACAAAATTCTGTAAGGCAATTATTCTTCAATTAATAAACAAATAAAATAAAATTCAGGAACTGCGTCTATTGAATAGTTAAGCTAGTGGTTTCCGAGGTGAAATGCATAGACACTTCTATAAGAATTCTTAGATTTTCAGTTGTATTGAGAAACCTTACTCTACTTTATGGGCAAAATGCCTATATCATTTCCAAAAAAATAATCTAGTACATATGGGGAGTTGGCATATCTTCTGTGAGTCCAATTTAAACCCCTAATCTTTGCATCCTAATGGATTTAAACATTTTCTGACCTGGGGGTGCGGGGGAAATGTATTCAACATTTTCCTTCTAAGAATCAGAGTAAACTATTTTCTAGCCCAAGGGTTATTGTCAAAAGTAAAGCCTAACTCCTCTTTCATTTCCAGAAGCTTTCTAGATAAAGTGCAGCATAGTAGGGAAAGTAATTCCCATGCCAAAATCATTGAATATTACACATTATCTAAACCAATAGCAGGCAGGTACATCTTTTCCATATATGGTGTCTCTAGCTAAACTTATTTCAACCCTGCCCAGCAAGCTCCTATTCTTCTGTCAGCACCATAATCAAATATCCCCTGTACTGTGAAACCTCTGTTAAACACTCCAAAACAAGGATTCCTTACTCTGTGGGGGTGGGGAGGGGGGGGCAGACCCTTTTCACTGCAATATTTGACAAACTTGAATTAAGTAGAGAGCTATGCTTCATCGACAGTGTATTGTAAACATCACCCACAGGGCAAATACTTCCCTGGATACTCTGGGCTTGTCTACAACTGTATGCATAGGGCTTAGCTGAGTACCCCTTCCATGATGGTGCTCCCCCAGCATCTGTTAAACAAGTAGGGATACTTCTCATATTTCCTGGCTCATCCCTCTCCCATTAGGCTGAACTTGAGGATGGTGGACTGTCTTATCTACCTATCTTTTTACAACCTCCAGCACAGCCATTGCCCAGTAAATATGGGCTAAATTTATCAGTGAATGAATGAATGAACAAAAGAAAAGCAAACAGTCCCCAGTCACCTTCAAGCATTCAACACAGTTGTTCAATTAACGGTTCCTTTCTTAGAAATTCCTTATCTGTGTATCCTTCCTGTCATGCCATGTTTTCTACCTTGTATTTTATAGGTTCATAGACACGCTTCTTATAGGCTCACACACACTTCTCCTGGAATGAAAGCCCCCTGAGGTCCAGAACTTGCTCAATTTCTCAGTGAACACAGTGGAGCCTATTGAGCCCAGAAGGTATTCAAATGTCTGTTGCACAGTCAGTCAGCAGAGACTACTCAAGGATTATACAACATCTGAGGTGACTCTAGTTCACTCAATGAAGGTCCTTTTTCTGAGGCACATCGGTCTCATCAACACAAGTTGGTGAGTTGAGTTCAGTTTTCAGAAACACAAGCTTTACTAATTCCAGACCACAAACCTCTGTGATTCCTGTCAGCCATTTCACTGACCCATTCCTCCCATATCAGACTGAAATGACACAAAATGTCTTCAACTTCCTATAGAAAATAAAGGGGAAAACACAAGAGATGGTGCATATGAAGAAATTTGAGTTTCTCTCACAAGAGAAGTTCAATAGGTATTAGTCAAATACAATGCTTAGAAAAGCTAAATATAATTATTTACTCAATGCCTATTCACTGATGTCAAAAATGCTACTTTTCATTCACCCTCATCCTCACTCTGTTCCCTTGCACTTACTTTTAGTTTAGAACAAATGCAGTCTGTGAATTATGATCTATATTGTAATAAACTGCTGAAGAGACTAACTGTAATCAAGTGAAAAATAATCAATATTGGGAAGTGCAATGGTCTTACTTCAAAAGTTTGAAAATTGTTGTATAATTGACTTTCCTCCATTTGCTATCCATTTTATTCACTTTTTTTTTTCAACTGAAGGACTAACTTGACCTACATGTGTTAAGAGGAAAAGAAATGACTTAAGTAGCAGCAAATGAGATACTATTATCACAGTTCAATATAAAATTGCCATCCATCATTTAAACAATTTGATCGGTGGCAGGGACAGGAAATTTCCAAAGACATTCTTAAACACTACAAACATTTTTCAAGCTATCAAATTAAGAGACAGGAATAATTAGACATTGCCCAAGGTCTTTCTATTCTGAAGGGAGAGATTTTTCAGGAAGATAAAATTGTTTGTCTCTATTGTTTTGCTATTTGGTCTCTCAATGAAAATACAGGGTCATGTTTTAGACAATGATTGAGCTACAAAGTGTCAAGAAGGCCTTCACAAATTATTTTTTTAGAAAGCTAATCAACATAGGGTACATGTAAAGAATGTTAATGTTTCCCCAAGGTCTACACATGGGTACATTTAAAAGGCACCCAGCAGCGTCTGCCCAGCCCACAACCCCTTTCTCTGAGAACTGCCGAAAACATAGCTGAGGGGCCCAGATGCTACTCTGTACTCGTCTCAAGAGTGGACATCCAAAGAAACTGGGATCCTCAGACACTCTTCCCTGAGAATTTGGAACTGGAGGTTGAAGATGTTCGTCAGCATCTAAAGGACCTTAGAAGTAAAGCATGTGAGCCTGGGAAAGATGTGGTAGCCGCCATCAACAACAGTGCATAGAGGCCCCGAGAAAGCCCGGTGCTGACGGAGAATGCAGCAGGAGGGAGGCACCAGGGCAGCTGAGAGACCAGGGCAGCTGCCTCCGCTCCTACTCCCTGCCAGGCCCCAACCTCTCTGTCACGCTCCGTCACACACTTCTGCAGCTTCTCCAGCAAATCCTCACTTTCGCTATCAAATCGTCATTCTTCTGTGGGTTTTGGTGACTTGTCACCAAAAGAACCTTGGGACAACCTTGTTAACTAACCTTGACTGCTTGGCAGGTCAGCAAGACAACTTCTCTACAAACTCTAAAAATGATGACACGTTAATGACCATCAGGGGCTTCAGAACATTCTGATTCAAAAGTCACTGCAAAAATCCTTGGAAATTCAGCGGGAGTATTTTTAGGCTTGGCTTCATAAGAAACAATGTGCTAGAGCAAGTGACCAGAAAAAGTTGTCAGAGATCTCAGCTACTATTTTAGCCCAAGAGGCCAATGTAGTCATATTTCCCAGGTGGATTCTACTCTTCGCTCTAGAACAAGAGGCACTGGGCCCTATTCAATGGCAGTAAGATTGATAAACTATGTTCTACACCAGGGCTCCTCACACTATAAATGGTGAAGGGCTAGCTTTTGGTGTGTTGGTTTTGTTTTTATTCTGTTCTGTATGTGTTTTCCAATTTATTGGAGTGCAATATTTTCATAAAACACAGAAGTAGTGTGTTCGATGTCACACCAATGTCATATTGTTATATATAATTCTCAACACTTGCTCTCAATTTCTGTTTGTATCTCACTGCAACAATAAACAGTTTCTAAACCACACCAGCCATGGCCCACACTCTTAGAAGCTCTGGTCTACACTACAGCTGTCTCAGCGCTCAATATACGTGGCTACTCAGTTGTCCCCACCCAGGACTTTTCTTGAAGACACTGTGATAGCCTAGTTGGTACAAAATAGAGGTATATCCTACCTGGAAGCCTGGTAATAATCAAGTCCCTGCTTTGTAATTACTGGCACTGTGATTCTGAGCTAGGAATGTGATTCTGAGCTCTGAACCTCTCTGAGAATTCCTCTGCAGCTGCAAAATGTGAGTGGATGGTAGGCAAAATTCTAAGACTGCTCCCCAAGTGTCTCCATTCTCAGGCAGTACACCTCACAAAATTCCTTTCCTTTGAGTGTGGGCAGGGTTTGTGAATATGATAGGATAGCCACTCCCTTGATGAAATTACATTGTATAAGATGTTTTATAAGTAGAAATGGGAGAGACTGATTCACTGTTGGGTTGGGGATTTTTTGTTTGTTTGTAATACTTGTTTATTTATTTTGCTGTGCCAGGTCTTAGTTTCAGGAGTTGAGATCTTCAGCTGCAGCATACAGGATCTGGTTCCCTGATCAGGGATGGAACTCAGGCCCCCTGCATTGGGAGCACAGACTCCCAGCCACTGGATTCCTGGGGAAGTCTCCACTGTTGGTTTTGAAGAAGTAAGCTGTCACACTGTGAGAAGGCCACATGCCTAAGACCTGCAGGTGGTGAACAGAAGTGGAAAACAACCCCTGGCCAATGGCCAGCAAGAAACAGGGTCTTCAGTTCACTTCCCCACAAGGGACTGAGTTCTATCAACAATCTGAATGAGCCTGGAATAGAGCCCTGAGCCTCAGATGAGCACACAGCCCCTGAAAACACTTTTGTTTCAGCCTACTGAGTCCTGAGCACAGAATTCAGCTCTGCTCTGTCCAGACCTCTGGCCTATAGATAATCATACTAAATGGTTGTTGCTTTGTTATGTAAGAACAGAAACTATCACAGACTGCCATACCTACTAACACTGGAGTTGCTGCAAGGGTAAGAAATAATTTATGGGAAGTGCTGAATATGCCAAAATCATTCAGTACACAGTAGCTGTTAAGCCCATGTTGGTGATTAGTTTCATAACCCATTTAGGCCTATTTATATAGCGACTGTGGAGAAGGAAATGGCAACCCACTCCAGTGTTCTTGCCTGGAGGATCCCAGGGACGGGGGAGCCCAGTGAGCTGCCGTCGATGGGGTCGCACAGGGTCAGACACGACTGAAGTGACTTAGCAGCAGCATATAGGGACTGACTTCCCTGGTGGCTCAGATGGTAAAGCGTCTGCCTGCAATGCGGCAGACCCGGGTTCGATCCCTAGGTCAGGAAGATCCCCTGGAGAAGGAAATAGCAACCTACTCTAGTGCTCTTGCCTGGGAAATCCCATGGACAGAGGAGTCTGGTAGGCTACAGTCCATGGGGTCTCCAGGAGTCGGACATGACTGAGCGACTTCACTTTCACTTTTATATAGGGACTAAAGTATATGCATGTACAAACACACACATTGACACACATAAAATTCTAACAGACTTCTTGAGTCTCCCTACAGAGAACAATCTGACTATCATTTTTAAGAATTGGCTTGTATCTGTTGGGTCCCTCTCATATCTCTCTTTTGATAATTGTCATAAGCCTGGGAAGTCAATAAGCTAACACCACCATTTTCATTACACCAGAGAAAAATCTGATGGTCAGATTCCATCCAAAGTCACATAGCCAGTTGGCTCACAGCAGAATCAGATCATAAGCCTATCTTTTCAAAATAATCCACAGAAGTCTCATTTTTAAATGTAAAGATTTCTTTCACTGCAAAAGTTGCCTCCTGTGGTTTCAAAAAGAGATTTTGCAAACATCACAGATGTTATTGATTACAACAAGGTTTCTGTCCATCTTAAATCACACTGCAAACTGTATTTTCTGGTTCTCAAGTTAAAAAAAAAAAAAGAGTAGATATTCCCATAAGCAAAATCTGGAAATTGAATTGGACCTAAAATTCCTAATTTTTAGATATAGGTTTTTGCCATGAGAATTAAAAAGCAGACCAACTGTGTTGGGGATACGAAGACACAGTGCACTGGCCAGATCTGTTCTCTTTGCCCTGCTCATGACTTCAGAGCTGCTAGCTACGTACACAATGTTTTCAGCCCACTTTACAGGGTCCATATCAACTTTTGCACTTCATTTACGACCCCCTATTTTATAAGCTGTGGAATTCTTTTCTGGTACTTAACTTTCCATAAAAGTAAATATTCAAATCATGATTGGGGTGAACATTTGCACTGGCAGGTTTCACAGCTAAGCAAGATTATATTTTTTTTATGTTTTGTGTTGCAGCTCTCTGAAAATATAGGATTCTATTAAACACTCACTACCACAAATAAAGTGGCATATATTAGCAATGCTTATATATCTTCCCGTTTCCCTGCTTAACTTCAGTAGATTCTCAAAGGCATCCACACCACTGAAAAATACATTTTCAGATTCCTGGACAGCTGTATGGATGATACAAAAATAAAATAAAACATATACTGGGTGTTGGATAGCCCAGGCCTAGCCTGGACCACATAAGTCTGTCCTGTGGGAGGAATGGAGTTAAATGGCTCCACTCAACCTTTTGGGGCAACCACATACTTTATCATCACAAGACTTTACATTATAAATGGCATACAAATATATGTGCCCCAAGAAATATGTGTAGAAAGTTGCTCTCCATGGGAGAGAGGAGACAATGTCTGCCAGTATCAACAGTGTGTGGAGGAAACTGGGCTCAGAGGAATCAAAAACTGCAGCTGGATTCCGAGGGAGGTGTGACATAGACTGAGGCCGTGCCAAAGCTAATGATTGAGAGCTTACAGTGCTCAAACTCCAAGGACGCAAGTAGCCTCTTGATGAAGGCCCCTGCAGTCTGGGTCCCACCGTGGAAGGGGTAACAGCCCACCAGACATGAAGGCAGGTCTTCGGTTCCTTCAGAGATGAAAAGGCAGGTGACAATCACAGTCTCTGCCACTTGTATTCAACATTTGAGTTAGGACTAATTCCTAGAATTCAGTATTTGAGATTTTGAGTTTATATACCTTTTTTCATTCATCTGTTTGAAGAAACTAGAACTAAAAAAAACAGATAGTCCTCTTACGCTGGGAAGACTGAAACCAATCCAACCAACCACCCAGATCAGCAGTCAACAAACATTTCTAGAAAGGGCCAGATGGTAAATAATTTTGGCTTTGCAGGTCACATGATCTCTACTCAACTCCTCAACTCTGTTGTTATAGTGCAAAGACAACAACATGTTAGGGAGCGGGTACAGCTATTTTTCAACATCAGCTCAGTGCAGTCATTCAGTTGTGTCTGACTCTTTACGACTCCAGGGACTGCAGCACACCAGGCTTCCCTGTCCATCACCAAGTCCCGGAGCTTACTCAAACTCATGTCCATCGAGTCAGTGATGCCATCCAACTATCTCATCCTGTGTTATCCCCTTCTCCTCCTGCCTTCAATCTTTCCCAGCATCAGGGTCTTTTCCAATGAGTCAGTTCTTCACATCAGGTGGCCAAGGTATTGGAGTTTCAGCTTCAGCATCAGTCTTTCCAATGAATATTCAGGACTGATCACCTTTAGAATGGACTGGCTGGATCTCCTTGCAGTCCAAGGGACTCTCAAGAGTCTTCTCCAACATCACAGTTCAAAAGTATCAATCCTTTGGTGCTCAGCTTTCTTTATAGAACAATATATGTTCCAACATAACCTTACTTATAAAAAACCGTTGGTGAACCAATCAGACTGGGCCCATGGACTGTCATTTGAAGACTCCTGACTTAGGTCTCAGAAAACATAGCCACCAGGTCCCTCATAATTTCTGCAGTGGCACAGCCTTCGGTTTCCTAGACAGTGTTCCAACACATGTCCCTCCTCCCACTCCATCCTCCAGCTGCCTCCAGATCCCTATCCCAGAAGTCTGAGCATGCCCTTCTCCTGTCAAACATTATGTGCCTCCCACTGGTTAGAGAAGCACCCCAAATCTACACCCAAAATATTCTGGTGTTAGTCCAGATACTCATGAGCGAGTTATGCACAAAAGGGTACTACTATCTTCAATACCATTTGTAGGAGAAGTGCGCACTTCAGCTTTGACAAAGTTAAGGGGTCCTTTATTGAAGGACTTCTGAGGACTGTACACTAACTGTATCAGGCAGTCATCAGGGAACAAGAATCATTTCCCAAACACTTCTGACCACAGAACCTTTCATTCCCACAGAGTATCACTTGGAACTTGCATCCCAGGGGACGTACCATGGGAAATACTCCCACGTGATACGTTCCTTAGCATGACATAAGTAATCCTTTATAATCTAGCCCACAACTATACGGAGTTCCCATTTGGCACTTGCCAGGACCCTTTTAGTGTGTCCTCCCCCCCGTTTCCCTGAGCTGCACATTAGGGTTTTTTCTCTCTCTTTAGCACAACACACGCTGAAACACATCCATGCCTGACAAATTCTATACTGCCGGGACCAGCTCAGTTTTTAAACATTCTCCCCCATAAAGTTTATTCCCCAGGCCTTTGCGCCCATAGAATATTTGAAATAATAACTCAATCATTCCATGCAGCTTGGTTTATTCTAAACCTGGTGCTAAGCAACAGAATCCTGGAGGAAGCTAGACTTCCCATTTGAATTTGTGACCTTGGATGACTAACATGAGGATAGACCCTGAATCCTTTCCTATTAGCTTCTCAAATCTGGTGCAATACATTTAGTTTAATAGAAGGTTATTTCTCCCATAAAGCATATATCATGAATATAATAAATATATTCCCCTATCTCTCTCTACCCCATATTATTTAATGGGGACTCTTCAGAGAGCATAAAGGGATGATTGAGTGGAAGGATACAGGGAATGTTTATGGGAGGACAGGAAAACAGGGCAGGAGGCAAGGAAATTTTCCTAAAACATATCCCACAAAGACCAAGTATAAACCATTAAAATTAATCATCTTATTAGCTTCCCAGAGTTTTCCTTCTATCTTTTGACTTTTAATAACTGAACACTGGTCCTTTTACTTGCTTCTGGTTGATACCCAATTTGCCGTGTTGTTGACTCGACTCATATGCAATTTCACACACTAAATATCAGCACAGGAATTACTGAACACCAGGGCTGGAGGGAACACACGATCATTTTTCAGATAAGGAAACCAAGGGCCAGCAGGGAGGTGCCTCGCCCCAGCAGCCTCACATTTCAGGAGATTGTTCAAGGGCCACGAGGCACCCCTCTCATGCTTCCAAAGGCCTCTGATTTTACGTATCCTCAGGCATTATTGTCCTAATTTTACACATGATGAACCCAGGGCAAGGAGAAATTGAGTGGCCTGCCCAAGCGACTCACTTGAACACTGAATGTTAATGCCAAAATGTCACAATCCGTCCTTCTTGCAGCTGTGGCCTCAGAGGAAGAACATTTTCCTTAGTTAAACGAAACCACATATTCTTCTTCACAAAGAAATAATTTAATGCATTCTGGCTTAGACATAAATAATACTTTTTTAAAAAAACCAAAGAAAAAAGGCATGATCAATTCTCTCCTTGCAACTTTTTATTTTTCTACAGCATTTTACATTTTTAAAAGTAGATTTTATTTTTTAGAGAAGTTTTAGATTCACAGAAAAAAGGAGAGGCAAGTACAGGGAACCATATATCACCTCAACCCCACTCCCAATTTCCTATATTATTAACAGCTTGCATTAGTGTGGTACACATGTTATGACTAATAGGCCAATACATTATAATTAACTGAAGTTCATAGTTTACACTAGGGTTCATTCTTTGTGTTGTACGTTTTATGGGTTCAGACAAATGTGTGATGACATGCATGTACCATACTGTATCATACAGAATGGTTTCACAGATCCAAAAACTCCCTGTACTCCATCTATTCATCCCTCCTTCTCTGCAAAGTCCTAGTAATACAGGTCATTTTGCTGTTTCTATAGTTTGGATTTTTCCAGAATGTCATACAGCTGGAATCATGTGATATGCAGCCTTTCCACATTGAATTCCTTCGCTCAGCATATTATACATTTAGAGTTCCTCCATGCCTTTACATAGCTTGACAGCTCATTTTTAATCACTAAATAGTATTCCACTATATGTATGTACCACAGTTTATCCATTCTCTTACTGAAGAATCATCATTGCTTTCAAGTTTTGGCAGTTACAAATAAAGATGTTGTAAATAATTATGTGCAAGTTTTACTGCAGATATAAGTTTTAAGCCATCTGACTAAATACCAAGCAGCATAACTTCTGGATTGTCCAGTGAGAGTATGATTAGGTAAGGGAGGAAGCAACTGTGATCATCTTTCATGGTGAGCCCTCAATCACGCAGCCCTGAGGAGAGGGCCCTACATACCTCGCTAGGATGACAGAACAAAGGGCTTACACTCCTCGCAACTGTGTTTTTGAAAAGTTGCCAGGAAGAATTTGCTCTGCCAGAAAATCAAGGGAGAAAAGTGACAGAAAAACTTTAAGCAAGGAAGTGCTGGTGGAGGTTTCTGAATCAAGAGTGTATATCATCCCTGAAAGTGTTCTGACTAACACAAATGCTGCAGGAATGCAATGTTTTAAAATTAATACCACTGTTTTAGACTTTTTAGATTCATACAGTCCACTTTAAATAAACTGCGCCAACAATCATTTCTCAATATTTGAAGGATGATATTCATTGACATTTGGTACTGAATCCTCCTTGTATTTTAAGGCTACCATCCCATCCACCCCCTACTCTTTAACAATACTCACAGACTGTTGTGGTGGTACCATCTCTGAACCAGCTCACATTATTACTTACAAAGGGTTTCACAGAGACAGGAGAACAGTGCCTGAGAGTGGCTGCCAAGGCATAACTCAATACATTGTGTCAAGGTCAGATCTCAGTGCCAATAAAGATTTATTAGGTTCAAAAAACTGAATCAGCAGTGTCTTTGCATGACCTGAGCACCCATGTTGGCACAGGGTTCTGGAAGTTCTCAGTAAAGAGAAAAAGTGAGACTAAAAGACAGCTTTTCATTCTTATACAAATGCAACAAAGGTAGAGAATGGCAGCCTCAACACAGATGACCAAAAAAGAAAATGAAAATTATTTTAGGAAACACCATTAGCTCAGCTCAGTTCTCTTCTATAAGCTCTCTCTCTGGGGACAACTAACCTACATTGTATTTATCTTAACCTTGGAACAAGCTGACCAGATTTCATTCTGGGGCCTGGCCTCCAGATCTGAACACTGAGGGATTGTCATCACACAGCACATCAGAAGGGACCACTGCAGTCTGTCAGGAAATCATACTGGGATAACCCAGCCAGCCCTTGTGGACCTCCAAATATTCTACTGACCAACCACAAAGCAATTCCACAGGCACTGGCCTCAGCCTTCAGAGCAGTCAATGGAAGGAGAGCACTGAAGAGTCTGGGTCCATGTATACTTGTAAAATGGAGTTTCCAGTCTAAGCAGGGTTAATGAGGTAAAAAGGATATGTAGACTAACTGGGTTCTTTTCCTCTTTCCTCCAACCATACACTCTTCCCAGTCACAAGACTTAATATACACCTATATGCCAATCAGCCCAAGCCTCTATCATCAGCCCAGACTCCGGCCCTGGGCTTAAGCCTCATAGAGCCAATGGCACCTTTTACATCTCCACTTGCATGCCTGACAGATATCTCAAACTTGGGAGGCCAGAACACAACAGGGGATGTAAAACAAAGACTAGGGGTTCTCATTTGTTTCTCTCCTTCCCTCAGAGTTCCCACACAAACTCCCCCAGGGCCAATCTATGAGCAATTTCCAAAGACACCAACTTCAAATGTACTCTGACCGTGTCTCTCTCCACCTCTACTGATATAATCCCATTCCCACACTGCTCTGCTGATGAATGTAGACATAAGTTCTCAACCCACTGAAATGACCATAGGAGCCCTCTAGCTAACCTAGTTTCCACTCTCACTCCCTCCAGACTAGTCTCCAAACAGCAGCTGGCATAATCAAAATATAAATCAGATCACATATCTTACTCCTTGAAATCTTTCAATGGTCTCCATTTGTACTCAGTAAAATCTACCCCCGTCTGCAGAGCTATAGCTCAACCCTTGTTTAGCTCCTCAACCTTATTCTTCATAAAGATCCTGGTGTCACACTATCACATCTGCAGAGGGACGATCCCTGGTCCCCAATTGAGAGACTAGCACCCCATCACTTTCTCATAGCCTGTTATTTTCATTCTCCTTATTATAAATTTCCGTACACATGTACACGCACATACACATCATGAATCATGAAGTCGCTCGGTCGTATCCGACTCTTTGTGTCCCCATGGACTGCAGCCCACCAGGCTCCTCCATCCGTTTGTTTACAACAATATCTCCACTGCCCAGATGTATATCCAGGACAGAGAATGTCTTCAATAAATACTCTGTTGAAGAAATGGAAACTGATAGGCCATATCCCAGTAAGCACAAGAGAGTCATTCTCCTCTCTGCTTTGGCAAATGATTTTTGTTTGAGTTTTTGTTGTACAGTAAAAGATTAAGTAACTGATTTACATTTGTGGACCATGCTGTACAAAAGATATGTATCATTAAACACCAGAATCCCACTCAAACTCAGGGAGAGGCATGTGAGAACCATGTAGCCCAAGGACACAGGTCTTAGATCTCACATTCTAGCCACTGAGGAGAATGACAAGTGGAATTAAATGTAATATTTAAATATGTTTGCCCTTTTTTCTCCTTTCAGCTGATTCTTCATGAGTTAAATTTGCTCTGTTGAAAAGCAAAAGCCTTGACAGAAACCCTGAATGCACAATAATGAGACTCGAAGATACTTAGGAGGGGCTCATGGATAGAAAACACTGGAACCCCACTAAACTTGCAGCTCACCACAGCACTGTTTGTCATGTTTTATTATACTTGGTTTTAGGCCTTAAAAAATATCCTTCATAGTTTATAAGCTTTAAAGAAATGGAAACACTAGTCATTGTTGACTTTTGCCCATGCCTCAAATTCAATTTAAAGAGATATCATCATGGGGGCTAAAAGGCCCTGTGCTGTACTTAAAACAATAGTAAACTGGATCATGTCTCCTTAATTCCCTGTGTGAATAATGTTTGTGACAGACTTATAAAGTGCACACAATGCCAATAATTCTAAAGAGAAAAATTCCTCTATTTCCATGATCCAATCCAAAGCAAACACTGCACAGCACGTTTGGATAGGTGTTGAAGGGCTGGAAGGCTGAGATTTATGTGCAGAGATGAAAAGACCTTGAACATGTATAGCTTGGCTAAAGAGACATGATAACTGTCCTTAAATAACTGACAGAGTAAACACCGAAGAGCAAAGAAAATAATGGCCCAAGCTAGACAAAGGAGGCAATCAGGGGTAATGGGAATCTTGGGCCAGGGTGATAAAAAGCATCCTGGCAGGAAGATTTCTAGATTGAAGAACAGTTCTTCTTATTCCAAGATACAGCACTACCTGGAGAGGCCTTTTCTGGGGTCCCCACCACCTCACCTGGAGCAAGACGAGTTGGCCTAACTTTTCTACCAGGACAAGATGGCAAAAAGCAGAAGTGTGGGGGAAAGTGTCTTGGCCAATGGCTCCAGCATCTCATCACCCCACTCCACAGCCCTCCCTGAAGCTTACCGGGGAGAGGGGAATGTTTCCAAAGGGTCATTTCAGGTTTTGGAGCTGAGGCTGGCATCTTCAGACACCACTCGGGGTCTAATGCATTGCTGGGGGAGAGACAGTGCTAGGTTACTCACCAAAACGCCCTGCCACTGAGATCGCCTCTGTTTAGAGCTATCCCCAAACTCAGCTGATAATCAAAACCACCTGGGAAGTAGGGGCAGGATGGCGACTTTATAGAAACACCATTCCTGGACCTTCCCACACCCATAACTGCTCTACCAGGACCACACCACTGGGAGGGGCAGAAGTGAAGTGAAGTAAAAGTCGCTTAGTCATGTCCAACTCTTTGAGACCCCATAGACTATACAGTCCATGGAATTCTCCAGACCAGAATACTGAAGTGGGTAGCCTTTCCCTTCTCCAGGGGATCTTCCCAAAACAGAGATCGAACCCAGGTCTCCCGCATTGCAGGCAGATTCTTTACTAGGTGAGCCACAAGGGTATGGGCAGAGGTGCGAGTCAAACCTACATCAGGCCTGGCTCCAAGACTGCACTCAGCTGCTGGTCCCCATCCAGGGGGGATGGTGGGACCCTAACCACCAGCTTCACATATCTACCTCTGCGCTTCTTTCAAAGCTACAAAGAAATGCTGCTGCTCTCACTGTCCAGCTGTTTCTGACTTTGAGGAAGCAGCTGTATCAGAAGTTAGCCATATGACTTAAATGAGGTGACTAGAAAACCACCAGATTTATTGGCCAGAACTTATTATGATTTACTACCACAGCTGTATTCCAAAGCTTCTGGAACTTGCTGTTTCCAACATTTATGGATACCTTTGAGCAGAGTACCATTGCCTTCATACCTGCTCACATTTGAAAGCGACATATTCGGGAGATATTCAGTAATTTCTGGAATAACATCACATTGCTGGAGCTGTGTGCTAGTCTATCTAGGGTGGGCTCCACTGTTGCCCCAGGGACAAGGATATGCCTCTTTTGGTTGGGAGGAACCTTTAAAATCCTTAGTAGTCACTAATTTTGTTTGTGGTCTTTCCTCATGTTGGTTTATGTGTTAGTGACCCCATAAGTTACAGTAAACGTTTCCCAGATTTTTTTCTGTGATTGGCACAGACCAATTTGTTCAGATTCAAACCATCTTAATAAGCATTGATTGAATATCTTGTAGAAGTACAGTCATACTAACGCTAGGAGTAGTAATAATCCTACGATCACCAGTACCACATCCTGTCTTTAATTGTACTGACCTTGAACTCTATCCTTACAACTATCCTGAAGGGAGGTGATACTATCTGGCAAATGGCTCATAGTGGCTCATGGAAATGAAATAACTTACACAGGGAGGGGCAAAGAGGCAGAGGCAGAACTAGAAACCAGGTGCCCCTGCTGTGCTCTGACCCCTGTGTTGTATCACCTTCCATTACACCAAGTACAAGGGCATTACAAGAACAAAGGAGAATGCCCTGGGCTCATAAAGGGCCTGTCCTCAACTGGAGAAAGAAGAACAGCGTATGTATCCATGTATCGATGTAGTACAGGCCATCAAAAGCAAAGCGCCAAGAGCCATGAGGACCAGGGGAAACGAGACTAAGCTCCAGACCCGGAGAGAAGTGCAGCAAATAGGAAATTAGACTTTGAAGAGGAGAGAACCCCCATGCGTTAGGCTGTATAGGATGAGTAGCTGAAGATCACACTGTGGGAAGCTGAGAGGGGGCTGAGCAAGGAGGATGTGATCGAGATGTTCTGTAGAAAGTCGCCTGGCAGCAGCTATGGCTTTGAATGCAGGGAGCTGGACAGGGAACCAGTGCTCAGTTTCCAAGAACTGTCTTCACAAAAAGGAAGGTGCTCTTGGTGATGAGAATGAGTCCAAAGAGGAGGCTACAAACTGGCTTATTGAAAGAGTTTCTTACCTTGTAACACAAGGTAGAACCACACAAACTGTTGAGATTAATTACATTTTAATGTCATTATATCCCAGCTATCATTGGTTACCTAGAATGTTCAAACATGGAGACAAAGCTGAGAGCTAAAGGGTTATACACAGCAGGGAACCTAAACGTGTGAAGATCTTTTAACTTTTTGTTTCAACATCATTCTAAAAAAAATAGAAAATGGCAGCAAGAGCAGCAAGAAGCCACCAATGACTCTGACAAGAAAAGAGAGCAGAAAAATGTTTAAAAATCAAACTCATGAACTCAAAATTCATACCAGTCCAGAAACTTTTGACCCAGAAGCAAAAAACCTTGGTCTGCCTTACAAAATGATTAATTATGTCACAACCAAGGGGTGTTAAAAGTTATTGATGAGACCACAAAGGAAATATTAAATTATAATACCCTGCAGGTAGGCAAACAGGAATGAAGCAGGGCAAAGGCTAACAGAGTTTTGCCAAGAGAACACACTGGTCATAACAAACACTCTCTTCCAACAACACAAGAGAAGACTCTACACATGGACATCACCAGATGGTCAATATAGAAATCAGATTGATTATATTCCTTGCAGCCAATTATGGAGAAGCTCTATACAGTCAGCAAAAACAAGTCCAGGAGCTGACTATGGCTCAGATCACGAACTCCTTATTGCCAAATTCAGACTTAAATTGAAGAAAGTAGGGAAAACCACTAGACCATTCAGGCATGACCTAAATCAAATTCCTTATGATTATACAGTGGAAGTGAGAAATAGATTTAAGGGATAGATAGAAATAGATCTGATAGATAGAGTGCCTGATGAACTATGGACGGAGGTTCATGACATTGTATAGGAGATAGGGAGCAAGACCATCCCCATGGAAAAGAAATTCAAAAAAGCAAAGTGGCTGTCTGAGGAGGCCTTACAAATAGCTGTGAAAAGAAGAGAAGCGAAAAGCAAAGGAAAAAAGGAAAGATATAAGTATCTGAATGTAGAGTTCCAAAGAATAGCAAGGAGAGATAAGAAAGCCTTCCTCAGAGATCAATGCAAAGAAATAAAGGAAAACAACAGAATGGGAAAGACTAGAGATCTCTTCAAGAAAATTAGAGATACCAAGGGAACATTTCATGCAAAGATGGGCTCGATAAAGGATAGAAATTGTATGAACCTAACAGAAGCAGACCATGTTAAGAAGAGGTGGCAAGAATATACAGAAGAACTGTAACAAAAAGGTCTTTACGAACCAGATAACCACGATGGTGTGATCACTCACCTAGAGCCAGACATCCTGGAATGAGAAGTCAAGTGGGCCTTAGAAAGCATCACTACGAACAAAGCTAGTGGAGGTGATGGAATTCCAGTAGAGCTATTTCAAATCCTGAAAGATGATGCTGTGAAAGTGATGCACTCAGTATGCCAGCACATTTGGAAAACTCAGCAGTGGCCACAGGACTAGACAAGGTCAGTTTTCATTCCAATTCCAAAGAAAGGCAATGCCAAAGAATGCTCAAACTACTGCACAATTGCACTCATCTCACATGCTAGTAAAGTAATTCTCAAAATTCTCCAAGCCAGACTTCAGCAATACGTGAACCGTGAACTCCCTGATGTTCAAGCTGGTTTTAGAAAAGGCAGAAGAACCAGAGATCAAATTGCCAACATCCACTGGATCATCGAAAAAGCAAGAGAATTCTGGAAAAACATCTATTTCTGCTTTATTGACTATGCCAAAGCCTTTGACTGTGTAGATCACAATAAACTGTGGAAAATCTGAAAGAGATGGGAATACCAGACCACTTGACCTGCCTCTTGAGAAACCTATATGCAGGTCAGGAAGCAACAGTTAGAACTGGACATGGAACAACAGACTGGTTCCAAATAGGAAAAGGAGTAAGTCAAGGCTATATATTGTCATCCTGCTTATTTAGCTTCTATGCAGAGTACATCATGAGAAATGCTGGGCTGGAAGAAGCACAAGCTGGAATAAAGATTGCTGGGAGAAATATCAGTAACCTCAGATATGTAGATGCCACCACCCTTATGGCAGAAAGTGAAGAGGAACTGAAAAGCCTCTTGATGAAAGTGAAGGAGGAGAGTGAAAAAGTTGGCTTAAAGCTCAACATTCAGAAAACGAAGATCATGGCATCTGGTCTCATCACTTCATGGGAAATAGATGGGGAAACAGTGAAAACAGTGTCAGACTTTATTTTCGGGGCTCTAAAATCACTGTAGATGGTGACTGCAGCCGTGAAATTAAAAGACGCTTACTCATTGGAAGGAAAGTTATGACCGACCTAGATAGCATATTGAAAAGCAGAGACATTACTTTGCCGACTAAGGTCCATCTAGTCAAGGCTATGGTTTTTCCAGTGGTCATGTATGGATGTGAGAGTTGGACTGTGAAGAAGGCTGAGCGCCGAAGAATTGATGCTTTTGAACTGTGGTGTTGGAGAAGACTCTTGAGTCCCTTGGACTGCAAGGAGATCCAACCAGTCCATTCTAAAGGAGATCAGCCCTTGGTATTCTTTGGAAGGAATGATGCTAAAGTAGAAACTCCAATACTTTGACCACCTCATGCGAAGAGTTGACTCATTGGAAAAGACTCTGATGCTGGGAGGGATTGGGGGCAGGAGAAGGGGACGACAGAGGATGAGATGGCTGGATGGCATCACCGAATCGATGGACATGAGTTTGGGTGAACTCCAGGAGTTGGTGATGGACAAGGAGGCCTGGCGTGCTGCGATTCATGGGGTCACAAAGAGTCAGACATGACTGAGCGACTGAACTGAACTGAGGCAGACAGGTAGAGAATACATTCAAGACAGTGGTCCCACCAAATTCACAACATTTTACAAGGGTTGATGCTTCAAGGAAGTGGAAAGCTCTTTCCTGCAGATCATTTACCTGGGATATGAACAAGAAGATACAAAAGGCTAGGCTGAAAACAGTAAGTTCAGGCTTCCTTAGTAGCTCAGCTGGTAAAGAACCTGCCTGCAATGCAGGAGATCCTGGTTCAATTCCTGGGTCAGGAAGATCCACTGGAGAAGGGATAGGCTACCCACTCCGGTATTCTGGCCTAAAGAATTCCATGGACTATCCATGGAGTCGCAAAGAGTCAGACATGACTGAACGGCTTTCACTTTCAGGCTGGAAAGAAGTGTTGAGTCAGTTATTCTGAAGCTTTTAGATGTTTCTGACTGTACTCCAAGAAAGCATACACAAAATGTGAATTATTTTTCAGCTTTGCTTGAAAGTGAAAGTGGCTAAGTCGTGTTCAACTCTGTGACCCCATGGACTGTAGCCCACCAGCCTCTTCTGTCCATGGAATTCTCCAGGCAAGAACACTGGAGTGGGTTGCCATTCCCTTCTCCAGAGGATCTTTCCAACCCAGGGATCTAACCTAGGTCTCCTATATTGCAGGCAGACTCTACTATCTGAGCCACCAGGGAAGCTCAGCTTAGTTTAGAAGAACCTAAAATGCTCTACCTCTCTGTGGCACAGCCTCTGTAGACTTATCCTAATGTCACAAATAACACTGAGTCCCCAAATACCCAGACATTATGCTCAGTGAGGGAAAGATCATGGCTATCTTGTTTATTTCTCTATCTCAGGGCCTAGCATGGCACCTGAAGTATAAACCATGCTTAATAAAGGTTGGATTAATTTTTTAAAATGGACAGAAAAGTGATAAGCTTCAATCAGGAAAATACGACACTTATTGGAACTACCTACTGAAACAAATAAAATAAGAACTAAAGTTAAATGGTGCAACCAGAAGCCCACTTGGAGTTTCTAGCAAGAGTGCAGTTATTCGAACACCATTTTTAAAAGACTGGAGGGGGTTGGGGGAAGAGGGCAGTCCACGCTCCTTTCAAAGGCCTTTCTCTTCACTCTCTCACTGAAGAGTTGTAAAGACTGCACAGGTGTTGGGAAGGGAACCTGGCCTGGGCAGATCAGTTAACTCCACCAGGATGAGTAGTCAGAGCTGAAAGTACAACTGAATTCAACTACTTTGGTCATAAGATATTAAAAGCTGCATTAAGAGCCAAAACATAAGACAAGTGCACAGGCAATTTCCTAACCCAAGGGCTCTCTGTCTGGGGACCGTGTTAAAGGGAATGTACATCACGGTGGCCGGCATTCACAGACACTGCTCAGAAGGCAAGCACCTGAACAACAGGGTAAAGAACAGAGGTTCCTGATGCTGAGATGCAGGAAGAAGTACTGAGGTTGGAAGTGGAGGTTAGGATTTAAGGAAGACATGATTAAACAGAACACATGTACCCCAATGTTCATCGCAGCACTGTTTATAATAGCCAGGACATGGAAACAACCTAGATGTCCATCAGCAGATGAATGGATAAGAAAGCTGTGGTACATATACACAATGGAGTATTACTCAGCCGTTAAAAAGAATTCATTTGAATCAGTTCTGATGAGATGGATGAAACTGGAGCCAATTATACAGAGTGAAGTAAGCCAGAAAGAAAAACACCAATACAGTATACTAACACATATATATGGAATTTAGGAAGATGGCAATGACGACCCTGTATGCAAGACAGGAAAAAAGACACAGATGTGTATAACGGACTTTTGGACTCAGAGGGAGAGGGAGAGGGTGGGATGATTTGGGAGAATGGGAATTCTAACATGTATACTGTCATGTAAGAATTGAATCGCCAGTCCATGTCTGACGTAGGGTGCAGCATGCTTGGGGCTGGTGCATGGGGATGACCCAGAGAGATGTTGTGGGGAGGGAGGTGGGAGGGGGGTTCATGTTTGGGAACGCATGTAAGAATTAAAGATTTTAAAATTTAAAAAATAAAATAAATAAAATTAAATTAAATAAAATTAAAAAATAAAAAATAAAAAAAAAGAAAGGGACATCCGCCCTAACAAAGAAGAGACTCTGGGACCGGGCAGAACGTCCCTTAATAAAGCCAGGCTACCAGCTGCCACGATGGACGCCTGGATGGTGTGATTTTCCAGGAAGCTTTGTGGACAAAAGAGGCTTAAACCTAATTAAAAAGAAAAAAAGAAGCTCATTGATGATTTGAGAGATAAGGAAGCAAATAATGAGAAGTTAGACAGACAAAAATTAAGGGAGCATGGTGAAATAAAGATAAACACAGCAATGCTCTGGGAAGATAAGAAGCAAACAGCTTGGTGCAGAGTCAGGGGAGCCATTAAGGGTAGTGGGGAGGAGGAGTGACAGATGGGCTGGTACTGCTGATGGGCTCCAGGAAGTCTTTGCTTCAGAATTCCTAAAAGGAGTTGCCTCTGAGGAACGTCTCTTGATGAGAGATTCCTAATGAGAAAGCGCAATGTTCAGAACGAATGGTTGTGGGAGGCCAGTCCTGGACAGATTCAATCCACAGGCTCAGTGGGCTCAGGGTGTGGGCGCTTCTTGCTCTGCTTCCTACCATCCTCCTAAGTCCCTCTTCTTTAGTCCTGCAGTGTGACTGTGGAAATGAGAGTGCCAACTGTGAAACAGCTCAGAAACTCAGTCCCCTGCTCCCTGAACTGCCTTTCTTTCTGCCCCGCCCCATCACCCCATCCTCATCACCACCCCAGATCCATTCTTTCTCCCCCTCCCTGGGACAGAGCCACAAGCCTCTTACTTCCTACTGCGGGATGCTAATCGAAAAAGCCACAGTGGCAATTAGGTGTGTTTCTAACACAAAAATCTCTCTTTTTTAATAGAAAGAGGATGAGCAAATAACTTTCATGCCATCTGCAATATCCACAGAATGAGAAAAACTTGAGTTATGGGTAAAGAAGTAGAAGCGTTTCTTCTGTGAACAAGAGAATCCTGATAATGTGCCTTGAATTTCCACTTAAAAGGAAATAAATGTCTATGAGTTCAGAGGATCAAGCATTTTTGAACTTAAGCATAATATTGCAGATATCAGAGCACTGGCAATAAAATCACCAGGAAATTATCCATTTTGACTTGTATATGGAGATTCTGTCAATTAAAAAATATTTTATCTTGCAGTTAAAATGTTTCAATGAATCACGATCACAGTTCTTTCGGCCACAATGCCAGCCAGTAAAATAAAAAAGAACTCCACCAAAACGTGTCACTACTTACTATGGGAAGGCCAAATTCCAAAACAAACAACAACTGTCTATGTTGAACCCATTCACAGGCAGCAAAGGGATCTATAGTTATAGGACTGAGCTACAGTCAAGATGCAGATCCTGGTTGACACCTTGGGTGTTTCTGATCAATCAAATTTTGTGCTGCAATCAGCTCATCACTCCAATGAACCCAAGAGGAAAACAACCCCAGAATTTTCTTTCAAGAAGCATTAATTTCTTTGCATTGACATATGAGAACTGAATAAATGTGACTTTGTACACACAGGCCTGCTTTGACAAGCATATAGCCCTTTATTTAATTACATTTATTGACTATACCTTTCCTAAGTGCCCACAGTATACCATGCCCGGAGAGAGGTTCCTGCTTTCTAAGAGCTGAAAGTCTGGGAGAGAAAGGTGGGCCCACAGACTGGTCAGTGCATGGAATGGCCCTGAGGCCATCTGTGTGTGCACAGTGGTCCCCAGGCAAGGAAGTAGTAGCTCCACCTTGGATAGGGCAGAGGGAAGCCTTGGGGGATCTTACCAGATCCATGGGGGCACCTGGTAAACAGACCGCTAAAGAGCCTTCTACAAAGAAGTTGGTGATTTAAAAAACTCAACCAAAAAATTTTTAAAAATGAAAACCCAATCAAAACAAGATATTTCTGATTTTTTTATCTGTGCCCGCCAAACTTCTGATGTTTAACATAGAAATGGGCAGGTTCTGTGTTAAGGGTGTTTATTACAAGGCATATATCAAATCTGATAAAAACATAAGCAGCAGAAAAACTGAAGCATCTTAAGTTATCCTCTAAAAAACTTATTAATAAGGCAGAATAAAGATCTCTATTTCAGCTGATCTCCAAAATGAAAGAGAGTGAGTATTACAGCTCTCAGAAGAGCATTTAAATCACTTCTTCATCTAGAGCCCATACCAGCAGGAAAGCACACTGATGAACAAAGGGATCTTTGGGCTTGAGGAGATGGGGATTTAATCCGATCTTTGCCATATGCAGGCTCAGCTACTAGCCTCCCTTCCTCTCCTTCCCTATGTGTGTTTTGGTGAGGAGAGGGATTAAAGATGACCCCACGTGGAAAATATACAGCAAGGCTCTCCGTTGGTGGTCAAGGCTCCACCAACACTCCACACAAGACAAGAAGGCACAGGACTTCAGAGACACAAAATCAAGGAGATATAACCACAGTTCAGAAAAAAATTATAGGAAAAGACAAAACATAGAGATAGTAAAAAGATCGATGGTTGCCAGGAACCCAGCAGATTTTTAGAGGAGTGAAACTATTCTGTACGACATTAAAATGGTAGATACATGACACTATACATTGGTTAAAGCCTGCAGAACTGTATGTTAGGAACAGAATGCTTGTATCTACAAAATTTAGATGCTGACATCTAATCCCCAATGTGATGGTGTTTAGACGTGGGGCTTGATGAATGATTAGATCAAGAGGGTGGAGCCCTCATGAATGGGATGTGTGCCTTTATAAGAAGAGGACGGAGAGCCAGCTTTCTCTTTCCACCATGTGAGGATACAACAAGACATCCGCCTTCTGGAGCCAGGAAGAGGACGCTCATCAGAACCTGACCATGCCAGCACTCTGATCTTGGATATCTGACCTCCAGAACTTGGAGAAATAAACTCCTGCTGTTTACACACCTGGTAGTTGATAGCACCTTGTTATAGCATCCCAAACTGAGACCCTATACACACGAAGAATGGACCCCAGTGTAACTATCAGTTCAGTTCAGTCGCTCAGTCGTGTCCGACTCTTTGCGACCACATGAATCGCAGCACGCCAGGCCTCCCTGTCCATCTCCATCTCCTGGAGTTCACTCAGACTCACGTCCATCGAGTCCGTGATGCCATCCAGCCATCTCATCCTCTGTTGTCCCCTTCTCCTCCTGCCCCCAATCCCTCCCAGCATCAGAGTCTTTTCCAATGAGTCACCTCTTCGCATGAGGTGGCCAAAGTACTGGAGCTTCAGCTTTAGCATCATTCCTTCCAAAGAAATCCCAGGGTTGATCTTCAGAATGGACTGGTTGGATACTATAGACTTCTGTTAAAAATAATGTATCAATATTCATTAACTGGTTTTAACAAATATACCACACTAATGCAAAATGTTAATAAAAGGAAATACTGAATGGAGTTAGGGGGAAGGAAGAGGCATATGGGAATACTCTATTTTATGCTCAATATTCCTATAAATATAAAACTATTCTAAAAAATATAGTTTCCTTTCTTAAAATGTTATTTATTTGTTTTTGGCTGCACTGGGTGGTCATTGTTGCTGCCCGACGGCTCTCTCTAGTTGTGGTGTGGGGACTTCTCATTGTGATGGCTCCTCTTGTTGCAGAGCACAGGCTCTCGGGTACACAGGATTCCACAGCTGTGGCAGCTGGAATCTAGTGGGGCTCAGCAGTTGTGGCACACGGGCTTAGCTGCCCTGAGGCATGCTGAATCCTCCCAGACCAGGGATCAAACCCATGTCCGTGCACTGGTAGGCAGATTCTTAATCACTGGACCACCAGGAAGGGCCAAAAATAAAGTTTCTTAATTTAAAAAGATACTTGAGGAGAATCCTTGAGAAAGTGTTCAGGAAGATAAGTCCTTAGGAGGGGGAAGAGAGTATGTTCAAGGAAGAGTGTGTGTGTTAGTTGCTCAGTCATGTCCAACTCTTAATGACAGCAGGGACTGTAGCCCACCAGGCTCCTCTACCCATGGAATTCTCCAGGTAAGAATACTGGAGTGGGTTGCCATTTCCTTCTCCAAGGGACATTCCCAACCCAGGGATGGAAACTTGGTCTCTCACATTGCAGAGGAAAATAATAGGTACCAACTATTCAATGGCAAACCAGTTCACAGAGATCCCAAGGACAATTAATATCTAAATATTACGAGCAGGGAACAAAACTATGGCAAAGGTCATTTAGTATTCTAAAGGAGAAATCAGTTCCATGCTGTGCTCTTTTATGCAGGCTATTCTGACAGCCCCAAAGGATCTTCAGACTGCTGTCCTCCCTGGTGTCAGGCGGAACCAGATGCTAGATGAGACATGTGATACCTGTTGCTCAGTCCTCTGTGTCCTGTCATCTCTCCCCACTGCCATGCATTTTACATCATCTGAAAAGGTGACACTTACAAAGGGATCACTATAAATCTGGCCTAAACTAACAACAGCCCAACTTCAAGGCAGGGTCCTCAAACCTCTTGAGCCAAGATACAGCTTCCCCCTCCTCCAAGATGGGAGCATTTATTTTAACCCTCCTTAGCCCCCAGCAAGGGTCTAAGGAAGGAAGTCTGCTCAGTCCACAGATACAGGGAAGCATCCTATAAATCCTGGCATAGGAGGACAGATGTCATGATACGAGCGGGATCTTTGCAAACCCCTATACTTATTTTAAACTGAAAACAGCTGTAAGAAACACCTGGCTTCCTGGGAAGCTGTGATTCAAACACTAAACATGCAATTTTGGGGGGGAAAAAAAAGGCAACATGAGAGACTCAGTAACCAATCAGTTCCTAACTAAGGCAAGAAAGGCCTGGAATCCTGGAACCCTCCAGGGTCAGAGGCAGAGGCCAGTGGGGGTCGCGTAGGGATTCAGGTACTTTGGGAAGTGACAGTAGGTAGTCACTAGACACGGTATTAAATAACACTGAACCTCAGACAGAGAAAAGTATTTCTTTTCCAACTTTCCTTCCAGTCTCATGATTGAGACAAGGAAAAGGGAAGAATCAGCCGAGCATTCTGAATCTCTAACGCCTTTCCAATGTGGACTCATCTCCCTCTCCCCACAGGCCCCTGGCTGCAAGCCCTCTAGGTCAAAGCAGTGAGCTAGAACTGAGCAAGGCTGTTCCGGGGTCACTCTACTGCCTTATGGAGAAGGAAACGGCAGTCCACTCCAGTGTTCTTGGCTGGAGAATCCCAGGGACGGGGGAGCCTGGTGGGCTGCTGTCTGGGGGGTCGCACAGAGCCGGACACAACTGAAGCGACTTAGCAGCAGCAGCAGCTACTGCCTTACACGTCTTCTTTTATTGCCAGTTGGTTTTACTCCAATGCTAGTAATCTGAAGGCAGCTTTTTAAATAAATTTAAGGAATTCAATGTAAAGAAAAAACATAGTTCAACATTTTTATAGGTGATACTCAAATGAGGCAAAAATGATGAAGGCAAAAAAAAAGAATCCCTGGAATTTGGGTCACTCCAACTCCCTTATTTCATTGATGGCAACACAGAGACAATCCTCACTCGCCAGAGGAAAAATAATTTATATGAAGGTTACAGCCCAGTCAGAACCCAAACCAGGTCCTGTGAATCTATGTCTCCATCCAAAGAGAAGCTCCCTAGGGAATAGAGACCTTCTGGTCATATGGCATACTAGACTGAAAAGAACTGTATGGGGGAAATCATTTATCTCTGCCAAAACACAATTCGCTCTTGTTAATGGTTCCCACTGGGCTTCCCAGGTGGCACAATGGTAAAGAATCTGCCTGCCAACGCAGGAGATGCAATAGACTCAGGTTCAATCCCTGGGTTGGGAAAATCCCCTGGAGGAGGAAATGGCAACGGACAGAGGAGCCTGGCGGGCTACAGTCTATGGGGTTGCAAAGAGTCAGACATGACTGAGCACACACACAGGGTTCCCATTATGTCAAGGACAGTGACAGAAAACAGAGAAGAGTCCTTCCCTTCCTCTCATCTTGATATAGTTACCAAACACTGGAGGACCCAGACACTGTGGTAGACCCAGAGAAACAAAGGTGAATAAGGACGCACTGGCTCTGCCTTGGAGGAACTCACAGTCTAATCAGAGAGCCAGCCACCAGGTAATAAGGCACTCCCTGGTAAAACCACAGGGAGATGGGCTCCTGGAAACAGAGATGAGTGAGTGAGAGAGAGAGAGAGGGGCAGGGCACCTTAATAATAATGCTTATTATTCACTAATTATAAGTGAAGTGGAATACTCTGTTACTACTTCCTCTAATTACCTGTGACACACTAGGCCTGGTCTATTTCAGCAATATAAATCCCCCAGATTTCCTTTAAACTTTCTGAATTTTTTCACATGCATATTCTTAGCAGCAAAAAAGTTATCACAAATAGGTACATTTGTACCTACAAATAGGTACATTTATAAACAAATTAATAAATATTACTACTGTGTACATTATCTTAATGTACTATTTCTCTACTATGTACATTATAAGACATACACAAAAATAGATAAAAGACACACTCTAATATTTCCTTCCTGAACAGTAGAGGTGTATCTGATATGCTCTCCTTCAGAAATTTCTGCTCTGGCTAAAGGCTTTTCAAAATAAGATTCCACAACCTCTCTGGCTGAAATCCTTCTGGCAGGTGGAGGTGGGAAGGAAAGGTAAGGATGTTTTTAAAATTTCTGCTCCCCAGTCCTCCTCCAAGTTTACCAAATCAGCCCTCCAAGGAGGGCCTACAAATCTGCATTTTAAAAGCTTCTCAAGTGAGCCTTAAATTCACCGAAGATATGGAAGTACTTCTCTAGATTAAACACATTTTCCCAAGAGGAAGAAACAATTTAAGAATGCCTTTAATGCAATAAATCTGTTTCCAGTGCTCACTATCCAAGAACATTCACTCCAAACAGCCTGGACAGTAAACTGCTCTGAGGTGTGCAGGCGCCTGTGAACACACAGCGGCACGGGGCGGAGGGCTCCCCAGACCCACTCCCATCCAGGCCCAAGGCTTCCTGCTTCAAGCCCCAGACAGAGAGCCAAGGCCTGGTGCCTCCTTGTCCAAGCAGCTTCAGCCCAGATTAGGCTTCAGAGGTATCAGGTCTGCCCAGAGCCAGGCACCCCGCTTGTCAACCTAAAACCAGTGCTGGTCAGGCATCTTAGACACTCTCTTTACTGATGTCAGTTTCACCTCCTGGGATCCAGGCGGGGTTTTAGAAGTTTAAACTGCTCAGTAATTTCTTCAGCTCTGTTCTTACCAGTGTTTTGTCATCTAACCTACAAATTAGGAAGGAACACAAGGCTAGGGAGATGCCCCCTCCTAAGTCATTGATCACATGGTTCTTCCTTTAATTCATCTGCCTTTTCCACCTGTTCTCAGAGCCCTCTCCTGGCAGAGACCAACATCAATCACCATCTCCTATACATTTCTGCAGAATTGTATGTCTCTATTATAACACTCAGTCCCATCACCTCATAGAACATCTTTGTGCATAGATTTCTATTGCAACTGTCTCAGAGTCTGAACCTATCCGCCCATCTTTCATTCTCTCTAATACCTATCATTTACACTTAAGCATGGTTCACTAAATATGCAGTGCATAAGTAGCCTATGACACTCTTGTTATAAACATTCTAACATATCTCTACGGGACACAGAAAAAATGTACAACTACTGTATTATTTTTGCATATTATTAAAGTAAATATTACACAAATATGGATAAGCCCAAGTCCAAGCTCTTCCACTTACTAACTGTGTGATTTCTGGCAAGTCACTTCACAGCTCTGTGACCTAGTTTCTTCATCTACAAGTCAAAGAAATATTACTCACTAGTAACAAGCAGATTTGGCCTTGGAGTACAGAATGAAGCAGGGCAAAGGCTCATAGAGTTTTGCCAAGAGAATGCACTGGTCATAGCAAACACCCTCTTCCAACAACACAAGAGATGACTCTACACGTGAACATCACCAGATGGCCAACACCAAAATCAAACTGATTACATTCTTTGCAGCCAAAGATGGAAAAGCTCTACACAGTCAGCAAAAACAAGAGCGGGAGCTGACTGTGGCTCAGATCACGAACTCCTTATTGCCAAATTCAGACTTAAATTGAAGTGGGGGAAACCACTAGACCATTCAGGTATGACCTAAATCAAATCCCTGACAATTATACAGTGGAAGTGAGAAATAGATTTAAAGGACTAGATCTGACAGACAGAGTGCCTGATGAGCTATGGACGGAGGTTCGTGGCACTGTACAGGAGACAGGGATCAAGACCATCCCCAAGAAAAGGAAAGATATAAACATCTGAATGCAGAGTTCCAGAGAATAGCAAGGAAAGATAAGAAAGCCTTCCTCAGCGATCAATGCAAAGAAATAGAGGAGAACAACAGAATGGGAAAGACTAGAGGTCTCTTCAAGAAAATTAGAAATACCAAAGGAACATTTCATGCAAAGATGGGCTCAATAAAGGACAGATGTGGTATGGACCTAACAGAAGCAGAAGATATTAAGAAGAGGTGGCAAGAATATACAGGAACTGTACAAAAAAGATCTTCATGACCCAGATAATCATGATGGTGTGATCACTCATCTAGAGCCAGACATCCTAGAGTGTGAAGTCAAGTGGGCCTTAGGAAGCATCATCGCAAACAAACCTAGTGGAGGCGGTGGAATTCCAGTTGAGTTATTTCAAATCCTGAAAGATGATGCTGTGAAAGTGATGCACTCAATATGCCAGCAAATTTGGAAAACTCAGCAGTGGCCACAGGACTGGAAAAGGTCAGTTTTCATTCCAATCCCAAAGAAAGGCAATGCCAAAGAATGCTCAAACTACTGCACAATTACACTCATCTCACATGCTAGTAAAGTAATTCTCAAAATTCTCCAAGCCAGGCTTCAGCAATACATGAACCGTGAACTATGTTCAAGCTGGTTTTAGAAAAGGCAGAAGAACCAGAGATCAAATTGCCAACATCCACTGGATCATTGAAAAAAGCAAGAGAGTTATAGAAAAACATCTATTTCTGCTTTATTGACTATGCCAAAGCCTTTGACTGTGTGGATCACAATAAACTGTGGAAAATCTGAAAGAGATGGGAATACCAGACCACTTGACCTGCCTCTTGAGAAACCTATATGCAGGTCAGGAAGCAACAGTTAGAACTGGACATGGAACAACAGACTGGTTCTAAATAGGAAAAGGAGTATGTCAAGGCTAAATACTGTCACCCTGCTTATTTAACTTACATGCGGGATACATCATGAGAAACGCTGGGCTGGACGAAGCACAAGCTGGAATCAAGCTTGCTGGGAGAAATATCAGTAACCTCAGATATGCAGATGACACCACCATTGGGGCAGGAAATGAAGAAGAATTTAAGAGCCTCTTGATGAAAGTGAAAGAAGAGAATGAAAAAGTTGGCTTAAAGCTCAACATTCAGAAAACGAAGATCATGGCATCTGGTCCCATCACTTCATGGCAAATAGATGGGGACACAGTGGACACAGTGACAGACTGTATTTGGGGGGGCTCCAAAATCACTGCAGATGGTGACTTTAGGCAGGAAATTAAAAGATGCTTGATCCTTGGAAGAAAAGGTAGGACCAACCTAGACAGCATATTAAAAAACAGAGACATTACTTTGCCAACAAAGGTCTGTCTAATCAAAGCTATGGTTTTTCCCGTAGTCATGTATGGATGTGAGAGTTGCACCATAAAGAAAGCTGTGCCCCGAAGAATAGATGCTTTTGAACTGTGGTGTTGGAGTAGACTCTTGAGAGTCACTTGGACTACAAGGAGATGCAACCAGTCAATCTTAAAGGAAATTCTGAATATTCATTGAAAGTGAATGTTCATTCACTGATGCTGAAGCTTAAACTCCAGTACTTTAGCCACCTGATGTGAAGAACTGACTCACTGGCAAAGACTCCAATGTAGGAAAAGATTGAAGGCAGAAGAAGGGGATGACAGAGGGTGAGATGGTTGGATGGCATCACTGACTCAATGGACATGAGTTTGAGCAAGCTCCAGGAGTTGGTGATGGACAGGGAAGCCTGACATGCTGCAGTCCATGGGGTCCCGGGAGTTGGACATGACTGAGCGACTGAACTGATTATTGACAAAGGCCCTATGCTACATAGTTAGACTATAGAAACAGAAAAACAAAACAAAAAGGCCTCACTGTCGCTTGAAAAGCAGAGATAGTACAGATAAATACCCTATACAAGTGTCATTTCAAGAGCTAAAACAATGCAAAGATCTGCATCTATCTGAAGGATCAGCAGATGGATGAATGGAGAAAGTGCTCCAGACCTATTGGCTATCAACTGCTGAAGAGGCTCTTAACATTTGCAGATTCTCAGCACTTTGAGCTCTTATAGAAGGGGATGCTAGTGGCAATAACACCAGGTCCCCTTCCCCAGACTTTATATTCCTGCCATGCCGTCCCATGTGTGTGTGTGTGTGTGTACACCAAATGACAGGGTGAGCCAACCTTAGGGTTCCCTTCAGGTCAGAAGGACGGTTGTGTATTCTGACTCTGAATTTGTCTCTACATTATACTTCTAGACACATCATCTCTCTGCACAGCCTCCCACTAAATCTCCATTGAGTTACCTGGCTGGGAGCAGACAGGCACGGTAGCTCCAACTTAGGCCTATGTCAGGGATCTACCCCAGGGCTCTACTGTGGGGACCAGCCCCTGGTGAGTCTGGAATGCTAGGACCTAGAAGCAGAGTGAGGAGAAACACTGAAGGAGCTTGAACAGAAGCAGCATTCCCACCTGGACTTCTTTACCAGTGAAGAACAGAAACCTAACTCAAAGGTGCTTACGCAAGGCAGGATGTTATTAGCTCATGTGAAAGAGCCAGAGATGCTATCTTAGTGAGGATGACAGGGAATGCTTCTTTCAGAACTGACATCTGAACTGGGACCAGAATGAAGTTCAGGGCAAACCAGGTGGCTGTCTGAGGAAAGAACAGGTCAGGTAAAGGAGACAACAGATACAAAGGCTCAGAGGTGAGAAGTGGAATTCAGTGAGTGAAGGAGAAAATGGCAAGACGTGAGGTCAGGGAGATCCTGAAGCCAGAGCACCCTGGACTTTATACCCTGTGGTAAGGACTGTGCTACCTCCTGAATAGACAAACCAAGGCCTCATACTTAGGCCTAGAATCTCCTCCATCCAAACCTTATGGACTGAGAGTAAGGAAGGGGCGGATTTCATGGAAAATCAGAGAGTACCAGGAAGTAGATTAAAGGATGTTGCATAGAAAAGAAAGGTGGGGGAGAGAGGGAAGCACAACATCTATTATCAGAAAACCACAGACTGCTGATAATAAACCAACTTCATCTGGAACAAGTCCCACTTTCCCAATCACATCACATTTTACAATTGAACAGCCTGGTGATGATTCGAGGGTCTTGGAATCATAACGCTAACACAGCTTTCCCTCTAAGGAATGCAAATCTGAATTAACCAACTCCAATGCCCCAAATGGAAAACACATACACACACAATCTGACAAAAATGACTTGATGAAAGAGACATTAATAAGACCACACAGTGATTCTCTCACAGCTTTGTTCTTGCATGCTTGTAATTACTTTGCAACCCCCTTACGAAGGACTAGGAAGCAACACATATTTATGTCTATTTCAATTTAGGCACTGTTATGAAATGATCTGGTCATGGCCAGGCTTCACATTAGAGACTGGAAATTAACAAGTGATTTTGTTTGTGATCTGAGCCTGAGGCATCAAAGAGGAATACATTGGTTGGTCAATAGTCATATTAGCTCAGTGTTTACAATGTAGCCAGGATGTATAGGAACCTTAAGCAAGTTCTGAGGCCAAGGTGGCCTGTGCCAAGGACATCATGCAGGTGAGGGTCAGGAGACCCCTAACTTTTATGGATCTTCAATCAGCCACAGCCCAGAAGTAAATTCTGAAAGCAGAGGGAGGAGCTATTTATTCATTCAAAGTAGACTTAATTCCCGCTATGGAGAGCTGACAGTTCTACAAGGTACTGAAGCAAAGGGTGCCAAGTCCGCTTTCAGGGGGTTACAGCCCAGACGGATACCAAAAGGGAAGGTGGGTGGCAGTGCCTCAATGCAGAAACAGCTAAGTCCAAAAGAGGTGCCCTGCGGTAAAACTATAGAATGGCCTCAGGTTCTTGGTTTTTTAAATGAGTGGTGTGTAAGACACACTTGGGACAGATATAGCAAACTGGCTCAACTTAAAAAAAAAAAGTGGGAGGAGAGAAAACTAATTGGCACATTAAAGTAAAATGCACAGCCTAATGCCAGCTGTAGCCACAGCAGCATTCAGAGTCTCAACCTTATCACCATATACCTTCATGTCCGTATGTGTGAGCCTGAACACATGGCCTGCATCACTGATGGGCTTTGTTCTCAGCAAGCACTCCCCTTATGGAGCTAAGGGAACATAGCTGTGGTATCTCCACAGTATATCCCAGCAGCTGAGCTACACTTATTTTTCTGAAAAAAAGTCCCTAGTGGGGTTTCTTTGGGCTGACCCAAGTCAAGCACTCATCCTGAGATAAACGACTGTCAAGGAGAGAAACACACAGACTGTCCAGACCTGGGCCATGTGTCACCCATCACCCCACCCCACTATGGCCTAGAATGAAGAAAGAAAGGCAAAATGCAGCTGCCTGAGCTGGAGAGTTGGATACTTGGAAGGCAGAACACAGCAGACATCCATGCCAGAAGGGGCAGGTGTCCTTTGAGCTCAAATCTGTCCAAAACATGCATTAACCTGATTATGCAGGTCTAACATGGAATCCTGGAGAGCCCTGGGGGCGGGAGCAGGGCCATAAATGATTCCACAGGGCTCTGGGCCAGGCAGTCCTTCCCAGTAAACACAACTCCACGCTGCGTCAGTCCATCATTTCCATCTTATTCTTCTGCACTTTGGAAAGATTCCCATCCTTGGCCCCTTAAGAGACCACTTGAAACATACACTTTGCTGACACATCATTAGATAAGCTCATTTTCCACCAGTCATTCATCCATCCACCCAAACATACTTGTTTGGTCAGTGTGAATCTATTCAAGTTCAATATGACAGGATACAAGTCATGGATTTTTAATTCTAAATGTTTCCAATAGCAAAAGACTATCATTTGTATCACCAATGACACTAGAATACTGCACATATGCCATGTAAAACTACTGAAGTGGCTAACTACTTCTCTCAACAGGCCAGGTATAGAATTATATGCATACATTTTCCTACTAGTAAATACACTTGTGCTTATTATTGGTATCCCTGTATAGCAGAGGCTTGTAGCCCAGGTACTTCATTTCCCAGTATCCTCCAGGCAGGGTACAGGTTGGATTCAGAAAGTGAGACGCCTCCTGGGAGACATGCAAGAACAGGAGAAGCAGAGCTGTCATACTGATCATAAAGCAATGAACCACAGGTATTTGAGCTTCAGCTGGAGGCTTTTTCAGCTGGACGGCAGAAGGAGACTTTGCCAGAAGCTTCTAGCATGTTCTAGCAAATCATCTACCTCAGTACTGAAGGCAGCTGAAATTATAGGTGGTATATCACCTGGTATCCCCAAATTTCTTGGTTTCCTAAAAATAAGAATTGGCTTTCTCTGATATTGCTTCCCTCAGCCTTGAATTCTCTATGTTCAAGCGCTTCCTGTTTGAAACACCTGGAGAGATTTCTGTGTCTTTCCTCACACTTTCAGAAGTTTGAAATCGGTCAGCACTGTATCTGCCTAACATAGTGCACATGATAACAGCATATCATTTCAAACCTAAGGAAAGAGCCCAAAAAGTCTTTGGCTTCTGCTTAATTAGGCTGAAAACTTCACTAAACTTCACTTCGAACCTTTGCATGCAAAACGTTAGACTTAAATATCAACCCAACCTCCATAAAACACCTTTCTTTTCCAATGAAAAAATGGGTTGTTAGCAATATTACCAAAAGCCTACAATTTGTTTTGAAATGCACCAAAAATAAGACGTATTAACAGATGGGATGGGTTGATGGACAGATATGGGTGATAAGCATACAGATAAGTATAGTTTTGGGGGGTAAAACTTTCAATTTTTCTGTATGTTTGAACTTTTTCAAAACAAAATATTGTTGGGGGAACACTATGAGCTCAAATTAAAGAATAACGATGGTGGAAGTGATATTTCCAAGTATTTTTTAAAAGTCAATAGGATTTTGGTTGCCTATAACCTAAATGTTCTAACATCATGTCTCTTGCAATATTGTCACTTTTCTTTGTCCTTTGTCACAATCAAAAATGAGTTAAGCACTGTTACTCATCACCCTTGGGGAAATCTTTCCTCCAAAAAATAACCCTACAGTATCATTAAATACTTGCACATAAAATTCATAATTAATTATTCAATAAATATTTACAGGTCATCACAAATTATACTCTTTAAAGCCATGAGAAAATTAAGGTTTGATGATTATATTGCATATTATTTCCCACCCTGTAATTACCAGGAACCAGTGGTGTCAATAGTAGTTTTAATTCTACCAACTAGAGTACATCTTACAACTTACTCTCCAAAAAACAAAAAAAGTTGTTTCTACTAGTTTAAAAGGCTATTAATCAGGATTTATTTAAATTGAGTTTCCAATATTTTCCTAGGTAAAATATTCCAATCTGGTCTCCTGCAAACATTCGTTCCTCATTCAAGGGATACCTTTGATTTATCTGTACTATAGACAGCACTGTCCTAGGTGAACAGGTTACACGTTCCTCCTCTTGGGGCTTAAAATCTGGTGAGGAAGAAAACAAATGCCAGATACATTAAAAGATAATTTCAGATATTGATGAATTCCATAAGAAGAGGCATAAACCAGCAATGAGAGGACAATGGTTAGGCTGGAGAGTGAGGGTGGTGTTTTGCATAGGATAGGAGCAGATTCTATTGTAGGCAAGCTCACCAAGGAAGGCTGCCTTAAGAAGGAGAATCTGAGCTAAATCTTGAATAAAAAAGAGGAACCAGATCTGCCAAGGAAGATTCCACTCAGAGAGAACCCCACAAGAAGGGGCCCTGCAGAGAGAACTGGCCTTGGTGAGCTCATAAAACAAGCAGAAGGTCTGTGTGATAACTTGGCAGGAGTGAGGCTGGGAAAGGCGGGCAGGACCAGGATCTTGCAGTAGCCTTGCCAATGAATGGGTTTTGGTTTCATTGTAAGTAAAATGAGAAATAATGGAGGGTGATAAGCTCTCTGCAATAACAAAATGAACTTCCAGAGTTAACACAGTTGCTTTTATATATAAATTCTAAAGACGGCAACATAAGGCCAGTACAGTCACTACAAAGGGATGCCTGAAGATCTGTGGTGATGCTGCTAATCCTTGCGGCTGCTGCTGCTAGACAATAATAATGAGAAGAAACAATTACTAAGCACTTCCTGTGTGTGCAGAATTGGAACACATGCTTTACAGGTCCCCAAGAATGACATTAAGTCCCTTCTCTCATTTTGCAGTTGAGGATCCTGAGGCTCAGAGAGAGAAATGAACTTCCCTAAATCACCCGGCTTCCGGATTCAGGGAGTTCCAAAGTCCCTCTTCTTCACCACTGAATCAAGTGATGCACCATATACAAGCCCTTTTGATGGCATGCTTGGGAAACTTGAGAAAGATAGCATCTGTAAGCTGCTCATCACTGAGATGATGTTGCTCTCTGGCTTGTTTGGTCCTAGCTCATCCTAGCCTAAATAGATATAAACACACACACACACACACACACACACACACACACAGGTTGGGCGGAAGAAGGGAGAAGGAGAGAAGATACAGAAAGAAGAAAAACATAGCTGGAACTTGTCTTCCAGTCAAGTTTATCATCTCTCCCTGTGGCAAGAGCAACACACTCATAGCCTGTTAAGTACATAAAAGAAAAAGAGAGTGTTCCCTTGCAGTGGGCAATAGTTCATATTTTCCTTTCTGGCCCATGGTAAACAGGTTATGGTGTTTTATTCCTGCACACCCATCACTCAAGCCTTAGAAGAAAAACATTGTTCCCAAATGTTTTCTTACTGCAGCGCCTTTGTGCGCTGGTGATTGCTGTAATTTAACCTCCATAATAAAAAAGTCATCACGGATGACAATTTATAGCACAGTTTCAGAACGGTTTACTCCTTTGCTTGTCCTGCATTGTGATTACGATTTACCAATGTTGCCTGCCCTAGGGGTGCACTCCCAGAGCCCTGCCAAAAGCCACTAGGTCTGTCAAGGCTCTCACTTAAGGCACCCAAACCCTTTGGAGGCAAAAGCCAGACTACACCTTAATGACCAGGATGGGCTTCATGTGAGCAGTGAAACAAATTATAAAGCATTCCAGGTGATACGGCTGCCCACGGTATAGTGCATCTTCCTGGTAAATTACTTTGAAGATACACATACAGATGTCCAGTGTTATATAATTATTTACCTGGCTGATTCATGGGATGGTGGGAGGGGGTGGTGGTGCAGGGAATGACATTGGGACAATATTGCAAATGACAAAAAGACAGGAAAAGATAAAACAATAAGACTTGGGACTTCAGAGGCACAAAATCAAGCTATCAGAAACAGCAAAAGGGCTGTGGCAACAAATCTTCCTCCACCCAAAAGATCTAACCTAGTCCTCCCCGCAGGGCCTTCAACTTCAAACAGTGGGGAATTAGCTCTGTTTTCTGCTAATGCAGAGACCGCACAAGTCAAGCAAGCAGGCACTAATTAGTCAGGCTGTTAAAGGTATACCCACTTAAAAGGAATTCTTAAACTAAAGAGAGTTGTGCAGCTACAGAAATGAGAGACAGGGGCTTTGTCAGTCGTTCAACTCTTTGTGATCCCATGGACTATAGCCCTCCAGGCCTCTGTCCATGGGATTTCCCAGGCAGGAATACTGGAGTGGGTTGCCATTTCCTCCTCCAGGGCATCTTCCCGACCCAGTGACTGAACTGGTGTCTCCTATGTCTCCTGCATTGGCAGGTGGATTCTTAACCACTAAGCCACCTGGGAAATCCTATATGTTAGCATACTACCATACTATGCAATTTCTCAGTCTATCATCCTGTGGACAGATAGCTCAGTGTGTGTGTACCTACAACTCAGACTGAAGGTTGAGTTACTCATACTCCTATCATATGACCATCATGCAAGGCCCCCTCTTGATTTATACTTCCCCCTTCAGCTCTGACCCATACTCTTATCCCCTGCCCCCACAAACACCCACTCTAATGAATATGATAGACACCCTTAACTGTGTGTGTGTTTATGTAAAATGCATGTTGTTTTACATGCATTCAATTTATACAAATACTATTGTATTATGCTATAAGTCTTACTCTATTTCTTACGCATTGTTTCACACCAGGTCAGCATGGGTTGCTCTATTTACATCCAGTACATCTGACCTGTTCCCTTCCCTAATGACACGGTCCTAGAAAATCTACATCTACCATCCCCAAATTATACCACAACCCATCTCCTCATCTCACCTTTCCTGACTATATTTCTTTAAATCAACACACATAGCTTAGATAAATTAAAGGGCAGTTACATCTGTTCTATGAAGGATTAAAATAAACATGCAACTATTAAAATTGTCAGGCATCTATGTGTGTGTGATTCCTGGGCTCCCAGCACTTCATGAGAGGCTAGCCTAGGATTGCCCACACTGGACACCAGCCTACACTCTGCTAAAAGTCTGGGGCTGACAAGCTCAGGTTACCAATAGTTTTCTTCCCCAAATGTTCTCTCTACTCTGCATCCTTGCCTTCCCTCAGACAAACCAGGGCTGCAGGAGGACCAAGGGAAACCTTGGAGCATTGCCCGCTGTCCCCTGGGAGAACACTGCAATGCCAGGCATGATCCACAACACCTTTCTTCTGCAAGGAGATGCCAAAGGGGCAGGTCGGACACCCCAAAGTCAGACAATCCAGAACCGATTCGTCTGCTAAATGTAGCTGAAAATAAAGCAGTGCTCTTGGCTTCGTTCTCTCCAGCCAGCACAGCACAGTCAGCTGGAGGAGAGGGACAGAGGACAGAGGAGCCAAGCCTCCCACTGAGATCTGGAGGAGCCCTCTCACAGAAACGCTTCCGATTACTGGAAGGGCTGTGTACCCTTCTGAGGTAAGGGAGGGTGAACATTGAAAAACAGAGAGAAAAGGGGCGAGACGGCAGAGCTGCCCTCTTCACAAAGGGAAAGGTAGACAGCAAGTGAAAGTGATGCAGAGACAAAAGTGCAAACCCTCCCGCAGCTTCCCGCAGTCTCAGAAGGGCACTCCAACCTTTCAGCGAACACCTCCTGGATCCTCAAGCCAGGTAGTGAGCTGCTGGGGGAAGGCAGGGAGCAAGATGGACCCAGCCGTGGCCTCAGTAGGGGGGAATCAAGAGAAGCATTTCAAATGACCACACAAATAGATCACATTTATCCCACTTCAACAGGCCCTGTGCTGCCCTATCACCCCCCAGATCTCCCAATGTTCCCTTGTCTTGTTCCCTCCAACCCTATCCCCTATTTCATCTTTCTTTCAACTTCTTCAACTTGCCATGTGCTCTGCTCACTCTCCACCCTCACACATGCTGTTGCTCCTGCCCGGAGCCCCTTCCCTTTGCCACTTCATGGGGCACAGCTCACAACGGGAGTACGATGTTAAAGGATCTGGGGCTGAGGACAGACACGGCAGGCGAGATGAGTATGCACACTCACACACAGGCCACACAGGTGGCTTAGGCAGAAGAGAAGACGAGTAAATTGAGCCCCTATTTATTCCCAAACCTTTATTTTCTTCTCCTTGAAATCATAGGAATTCTCTAAAGAAATGAGTATTTCATTCTACTCTCAACAGACATTAGCTGAAAGCATAGCTCACCCTGCCCTGCCCAATTCCCTCATAAAGTAACCTGATAAATGAGAGAACATGAACAAACTTGATTTAGAGGGACTGGGACCCCACATCCCAATTCTGTCAAAGCAGCAAGAAGTGAATCCCTGTGCCCAGGTCCCATAAGCACGCCACGAGAGAACAGAGCCCTTGCATGAGGAGGGTTTGGGAGGGGTTCAGCAGACCAGTAGGCATTGAATGACCCTCTCCAAGGGCTCCTTCAGGAGAGGGGACGTCACCCACTTCACTGAGGGTCCCTTACAAATTGCCTTCAGAAGGGAAGCCACTGCAAGGTGTGGATGCAAGAGTTAGAAGCTGGACTTAGACAGACCTGAACTAAAATTCCAGCTCTTCTACTTAGCAGCCGTATGACCTTAAGCAAGTCAGTCAGACTCTGGAAGTCACCTCTAAAAGACTCAAGTGACTACTCCTGGAGCTCACTGCAGGATGAGATGACACTACTCAGGCTGCACATGAGAATCTCCTGGAGAGTTTATGAAAACTCTCCCTGCCAAGGCTACACCCTAAACCAAGTCAATGAGAACCCTGACAGAGCAGTCAGACATAAGTATTTTGTAAGCCTTCAAGTGATTTCAATGTACAGTCAGGTTTGAGAAGCAATGGGTGACTCCCTTTCTGCCTGAAATGTGGCCCTTTAACCACCAGCAGCAGCATCACCTGTGAACTCTTAAGAACTGCAAACTCAGATGACTGAAACGCCATCTTCTCCTGGGTTATTCTGATGAACTTTATACTATGAAAGGTGCTGAGATCATTCACTTTAAGTACTTAGCATAGTTACTTGCCCCTGGCAGCCACTGTTTATGGGATCTTATTAAGAACCTGAGGACGGGCAGTATAGGACAGAGGTTGAAAAAAGCCTGTCTAGGTTGAAATCTCAACTACCTACAGCCAACAGTATAATAGGTTTCTTATAATAATAAACTGGGCCTCAGTTGCTTTACCTAACACATGGGTTAATAACTGGTAATAACACTGCCCAACTCAGAGAAGATTTTGAGTATCAAATGAGATGACATGGAAACATAGCTTGTCAGATAACATCACTTATCAGAGTCAGCAGCCCTATTGTGATTACAGCTGTAAGGATACAACTCTTTAGGTGACAGCAGTGGGCCGATTTGGAGAAGGCAATGGCACCCCACTCCAGCACTCTTGACTGGAAAATCCCATGGACGGAGGAGCCTGGTAGGCTGCAGTCCATGAGTTCGCTAAGAGTCAGACATGACTGAGAGACTTCACTTTCACTTTTCACTTTCATGCATTGGAGAAGGAAATGGCAACCCACTCTAGTGTTCTTGCCTGGAGAATCCCAGGGACGGGGGAGCCTAATGGGCTGCCATCTATGAGGTCGCACAGAGTCGGACACGACTGAGGCAACTTAGCAGCAGCAGCAGCAGCAGTGGGCCGATTAAATGTCACAGCTGAAAGGAACTCACCTTAAATTACAAGGATACTTTTACACAAATGATGGTGGGATAACTGATATTCACATGAAGAAATGAAGTTGGATCATCACTTCACACTAAATCCAAAAGTTAACTTAGAATGGATCAAAGGCCTAAATGTAAGAACTGAAACTATAAAACTCTAAGAAGAGAACACTCATGGATTAGGCAATGGTTTCTTAGATATGATACCAAAAGTACAAGCAACAAAAAAAGGAAAAATAAATAAATTATACTTTCTCAAAGTTAAAAAGGATTATCAAAGGAAAGTGAAGTGAAAAGACAACCCACGGGATGGGAAAAAATATGTTCAAACCATAAATACTGTAGGTACTAGTATCTAGAATACATAAATAACTCATTAAAAGACAAATAACACAATTTTTTAAATGGCAAAAGATTTGAATATAAATTTCTCCAAGGAAGAAACACAAATAAGATATATAATAAGCACATGAAAAGATCCTCACATTATTATTTTCTTGCAACCCTATGGACTATAGCCTACCAGGCTTCTCCATCCATGGTATTCTCTAGGCAACAATACTGGAATGGGTTACCATTTCCTTCTCCAGGGGATCTTCCTGACCCAGGGATCCAACCTGGGTCTCCTGCATTGGAGGCAGACACTATAACCTCTGAGCCACCAGGGAAGCCCAATTATTAGTCATTGGGAAAGTGCAAGTCAAAACCACAATGAGATACTACTTTACACTCACTAAGATGGCTATAATCAAAATGTCAAATAACAAACAAGTGTTGTCAAGGATATGGGGAAGTCAAACTCTCATACACTAGTGGTTCAGTTCAGTTCAGTTCAGTTCAGTCGCTCAGTCATGTCTGACTCTTTGAGACCCCATGAATCGCAGCATGCCAGGCCTCCCTGTCCATCACCATCTCCCGGAGTTCACCCAGACTCACGTCCATTGAGTCCGTGATGCCATCCAGCCATCTCATCCTTGGTCATCCCCTTCTCCTCCTGCCCCCAATCCCTCCCAGCATCAGAGTCTTTTCCAATGAGTCAACTCTTTGCATGAGGTGGCCAAAGTACTGGAGCTTCAGCTTTAGCATCATTCCTTCCAAAGAAATCCCAGGGTTGATCTCCTTCAGAATGGACTGGTTGGATCTCCTTGCAGTCCAAGGGACTCTCAAGAGTCTTCTCCAACACCACAGTTCAAAAGCATCAATTCTTCAGCGCTCAGCCTTCTTCACAGTCCAACTCTCACATCCACACATGACCACAGGAAAAACCATAGCCTAGTGGTAGCAATGTAAAATTACACAGCCACTTCAGAAAAGTCTGACAGTTCCTCGAAAGGTTAAACATAGAGTTATCATGTGAGCCAGCAATCCCTTATATATACACAAAAGAAATCAAAACATATGTCTATATAAAAATGTATACACAAATGTTCACAGCAGTATTACTCATTATAGCTAAAAAGTGGAAGCAACTCAACTGATTATCAACTGATGAATGAATAAACAATGAACGGATGTGATATATCCATATGGTGGGATAATACTTCACCACAACAAAGAATGAAGTATTGATACTTGTTACACATACTCTGCATAAACCTTGAAAACATCGTGCTCAGTGACAGAAACCAGCCACAAAAGACCACACATTATTTTATTCCATTTACATGAACTGTCCAGAATAGGTAAATCTATAGAAATAGAAAAGAGAATAGTGTTTTGAGGAAGAAAGAATATTGATAATGGGTACAGGGTTTTCTCTTCAGATTGATGAAAATCTTGGGGTGATGGGTATGCAAATTATATGAATATATTAAAAAAATACTGAACTGTATACTTGAGGTGTGTGAATTATATCGTATGTGAATTATATCTCAGTAAATCTGTTAAAAAACTGCAAAAGCAACTGGACGCTGTGTTTTGGGGGGTTGAACCAATGGTTAGATAACTGTTTTTTAAATGCTAACAACTCATTTATTAAGACAAGTTATACACATGACAAACATCAGAGAGGAAATGTGAGAATCGAATTTAAAATCATTGACTATGCAAATGTGAAATTTCAAAATATGCAAATGAACCACACCGTAATAAAAAGGAAGGATACATAGGGCTAATTTCTTCCTGTTAATTCTGCCAAAATAACTTCTTTATTGTTCCATTCCTGCCATGGTGAGCTCTTGATGTTGTTGTTGATGATGGCTTAATACTCTTTTTTCTTGAACAAAGTCTGATGAATTATTTTTTCTATAAGATGCCTGCACAGAGAGATAAGTGCTCCATATTCAAATGTAACCACTTTGAATATTTTTCACCCCCTTCTTCATGTGAGATATTATCCCAGCCATCATTCTAGTAGCAGAGTGTGTGCTGGGGGGAGGGGATTTGGGGAGAGAGGGTATCACTTTGATTTCTGTCTCCTGATTCTGTGAATGATACCAGATCAGGAATTATTTACATGGCTTTGAGAAAGAGAAAAGGCACGACGAAACAAACCGGATTCATGGGTAAGAGCCGAAAACAAAAGCTAAAATTAATGTTAAAGGTGAAGAAAATCTCAGAAGCAGTCCCATTCAGTCGATCACAAACTTGAAAAAGAAAATCTTTGTCTCCTTATAGGGCTTTCTTATCCTCTTTCCTCTGAACAATCTTTCTTTTGCCTCCAGCCAAGAAGTTTTTTTTTTAATCCAAACAAAACTGTAACATTTAAATGAGATAATAGGTGTAGAGCATAACAGACATAGAGAATAGTGGCTTAGCAGAAGAGAACCCCTTCAAACTGTGTCAAATGACAGTGACTCCTGCTTACTTCTTGCAGATTAAATTGTAAATGTTGCAAATATACCACTTATAAGTTTTCAGACCTCATACATTCAAACACTCTGCCATGTTCCCTAAAAGAGGCTGTGGCCCTGATCTGACTGATCCAGGGGTTGCAAACTCAACTCTTTGTGGGGGCCAGGGAGGGCAGTGAAGGAGAGTGGCCCTCCCTCATAACATGAATGACAGGGAAGCAGCATGGAAATCAGCCAACTGGACAGTTCATTGGGACTGTAACTAGGTGGGAATGGGGGCCTCGGGTGGCTACACCTCTCAATTTTTCAAGCTTTAAATCTGGACATTTTTTTAATCACTTCATATCTCTAGATGTGATTTCATTTTTTTCTCAAAGCCCACAAAGATCAAGTAAAACCTGTCTATGACCTTCCCTGTTACCACAGAAGCAATTCCTATGACTGTGAACAGCTACCCACTCCACTCTATGTTCGTTTTGCCAAAAGAAGAAGGCTAAGCACGCTTTTCGGAGAAGGCAATGGCACCCCACTCCAGTACTCTTGCCTGGAAAATCCCATGGATGGAGAAGCCTGGTGGGCTACAGTCCGTGGGGTTGCTAAGAGTCAGACACGACTGAGAGACTTCACTTTCACTTTTCACTTTCATGCATTGAAGAAGGAAATGGCAACCCATTCCGGTGTTCTTGCCTGGAGAATCCCAGGGACGGGGGAGCCTGCTGGGCTGCTATCTATGGGGTTACATAGAATAGGACACGACTGAGGTGATTTAGCAGCAGCAGCAAGCACACTTTTCTACAGTCAGTTCATCTCTATCATGTCTGATTTCCCCATGCGGATGTAGTCTACAGCCACGAAGACTGTAGTGACAGACTCTCAGCACAGCAAGAGAAAAGGTTCACTGAGCCCTTTGTTGGAGGGTGTGGGGAAGTTCTCAAGAAGACAGGCTGTTTGGCTCCAGAAGCCCCATACCAGAGGCCACCGTGTAGCCAGCCAAACAGCTGCCTACCGGCATCGCCCCCTGCAAGTCTGCCTTTGCTGCTGCCTGGGTGCGTCCATCACCCCTCTGAAGCTGCGCCTATCTGCTCAACTCGATCTGCTTGCTGACGCCACCATGGCTTCTGGGGTCCCTGGAGAAGTCCCTCTCTACAAAACCATCAAACACCCAGATGAGGTGATGCTTGGGAATCACCAGGCATACAGCAAGGGAGTCCTCGTAAGTATATTCCCAAGGATATGATTTTACTCCCCAACTGACATGCAAAAACATCAGTTAAAAACCACACACACAAAAATCCCCATTCGTCCTTGATTGTACTAAACACTATTTGTCTGTTCAAGCAGGCTGTACAGCTTGGGATGGGCAATCAAGGATATCCCAGCTGATTTTTAACAAAGACTCTGATTATTTGAAAGGGCTGTCAACTCTCCCCTGAATGCATTGTAAATGAAACGCCATTGAATTCCTAACTACCTTTTCATCTTCCTTTCCTAACCTAATTTAGAAAACGTAAATAACTTCACTGTGTTTACGGGACCAGCTGCTCCTTACCTCCATATGGGAAACTGAGCAAAAAACTAAAAAAGACAATGGATGCTGGCAACATATCCCCAGTTAAACATCCTAAATACACATTCAAAACATTCCTGAAACCTTTCATTCACTGCCAGTAATTTATACAATTATAGCTAGTGGTCTCTTATTATTGTTATTACTATTATTGCTTTGTTCTGTCATTCGGATATATTGATGGTGACACTTGAGTGATTCAACGTAATTTCATCCCACCCACAAACCTTTTGAGATTTCTTTCACCTTGCCTGGGTATAAATTAAGTGGCATTATTTTCTGCCTGGTCTGTTTTGTTAGAACAACCATGTAATATTCTGGAAAAAGACAGAAGACTTTTGACGCAGTACTACTGTGTTCAGCTCTCCCTGACCCATCCACCTAGTTTCCAAGTGTCAAGCATGTCATCTACCTGCATACGACACCGTCTTCCTCCAGCTGCAGTGAGCAAGGCAGTCAGAGCACTGCAGGCTGAGCCCAGCATCTCCACATGGGCTCCCCGATGGGGTGTGATTGCTGCTTGGTTAACAGAAGCGGCCAGCACTGTGATTTCACACAGGGTCTTTGTAGCCATGAGCCCCTCTTCTTGAGGCTGCTTGACCCACTGGGTCTTGACCAAAGTGACAGGAAATCTTTCAAAACCGATTTTGTAAGCAGAGAATAAAAATAGGCAATGAAAACAGGAAACATGATTTTAAATGACATTTTACTTTGGATGTGAAAGCAAAAAAATTTTTTTCTTTGTCATAAAGAAACATAATTTAAATCATGCACAACATAAACCAAATTCAAATTTCATCTGTGAGGCAGAGGAGACATGGGTCACTTGGTGGGGAAGAGAGGGCAGGGAGGGCACAAACACACAGGAAATGCTTGAGACCTTAACCCGCCCTGTGTCCTGGAGACCAGATACTCATGCCAAGTAGGAGGTGCTGACCCCAGTGACAGCATTATTATCAGTGTGACCAAGTCATTCATTCGTAGACACCCAGGTACACTGCTTGGGTCCTGAAGATATAAAAGGAAGCATGAGCACGAGGTCCTTGTCTGCATGATCATGGGGTTCTGCGGTGCAGGCTGACAATACGCAAGCCAAAATTGAGATACACAAAGCACAACTTTCAAAACATCGTAAAAGAATAAGCAGGATGCTATGACAGCTAGCTGACAGGGGTGGGGCAGGGCTCTAGATGGGTGCCCTGACCCAGACAGGCTACATACAGGTGGACAACAAGTCCAGATACAGGAAAAGAATTTGGTAATTACTTTTAGCATCCCTCCAAATTTTCCTTCATGACATCATTCTCTGATTTATGAAAACCCTCTTGAACTTGCTCACAACATCAGTTTGTTCTGTTTCTTGGGGGTAGTGAGCTGCTCATGTTTACCATCTGCTACATGAAGAGAAACATGTGCCGGGCCTGGAGGCACACACCCTAGTTCTAGCATTGAGCCTGTGCATTACAACCAAAAGCTCCTTCAGCCAGGCACAGAGAACACCAGGGAAGGCCACGGTTTTCATGTTAAGTCATGGCCTCACAAGACTCACTTTCTCCTTATCTTATCCAGAAACCAAGTCTTTCTTCATCAGATCCAACCAAAAAGGAAGGAAAGAAAGAAAGAAGAAAGGGAGAAAGGGAGGGTAGTGCGGCCAAGATGGCTGAGCTCACCTCCTCCTATGGGCACACTAAAATTACCACAACTTACAGAGAAACTATCTCCAATGACCTGAAGACTAGCAGAAAAGCTTTCTCACAACTAAAGACATAAGAAGGCACCACGATGAGATGGGGAGGAGAGGCAGAAAAGAGCACAACTCAGTATCACACCCCCAGATAGGTTACCCATAAACAGGAAGATAATCACAGCTACAGAGGTTCTTCCAAAGGACTGAGAAGGCTTGAACCCCAGATGGGCTCCCAGGCTGAAAGTCCTGCACCAGGAAGGTGGTCGCTCAGAACAACTGGCTTTGAAGCCCAGTGGGACTCGTGTACAGGAGAGTCAGAAGGCTACAGGAAACAGAAACTCTGCTCTTAAGGGGCCTGTGCAGGATCTCATGTGCTCTCAGTCTTAGCATGGAGGCAGTAGTTTGAAAGAAGCCTGAGTCAAAACCACATGACTTGGTTCAAGAAATCAATCCTGAATACTCATTTGAAGGACTGATCATGAACGGGAAGCTCCAACACTTGGCCACCTGATACAAAGAGCTAACTCATTAGAATAGACTGTGATGCTGGGAAAGATTGAAGGCAGAAGAAAGACGGGGACGACAGAGGGTGAGGTGGTTGGATAGCATCAGTGACTCAATTTGGACATGAGTTTGAGCAGGCTCTGGGAGATGGTGAAGGACTTGGAGGCCTAGCGTGCTGCAGTCCATGGGGTTGCAAAGAGTTGGACATGACTGAGCAACTCAACAATAACAACAAACCAGTCCATGTGATATATACCACATCAGCAATTAAAGAATAAAAACCATATGATCATTGCCACAGATGCAGAAAGCACGTATGACAAAACTCTACATCCATTTATGATAAAAAACAAAGTGGGTATAGAGGAACATACTTCAGCATAATAAAAGCCATATATAACAAACATAAAGGCAACATCATATGCAATGGTGAAAGTTGAAAGTATTTCCTCTATAGTCTGAAAAACCTAAGACATTGATGGAAGATACCAGTCGAGGGCCTTGGCACACTTCTCTGTGAGATGATGAAGGACTGGCATGCAGGCCTTCTCTACGTTGTGGCGCTGCCCCCATTCTCTGTGACTTTGTCTCAAACCTTGACGTAGTGCAGGAAGGGAGCCAGAAAGGACCCACCATGCCAAATGTTAGTTGTTAAAGAAAATAAAGTAAAATGAGATACTGCTTTTTGGTTGAGATTGACCAAGACCAAAAGACTAACTTCCGATAAAAACCCATATATGATTGATCTTTCCAGCAGTCATGTATGGATGTGAGAGATGGCCCATAGGAAGGCAGAGCACTAAAGAACTGATGCTTTCAAACTGTGTTGCTGGAGAAGACTCTTGAGAGTCCCTTGGACTGCAAGGAGATCAAATCAGTCAATCCTAAAGGAAATAAACCCTGAATACTCACTGGAAAGACTGAGGCTGAAGCTGAAGTTCCAATACTTTGGGTACCTGATACAAAGAACCAACTTATTGGAAAAGATCCTGATTCTGGGAAAGACAGAAGGCAGGAGGAGAAGGGGATGACAGAGGATGAGACGGTTGGATGGCATCACAGATTCAATAGACATGAACTTGGGCAGACTCTGGAACATGGTAAGGAACAAGGAAGCCTGGTGTGCTGCAGTCTACTGGGTCGAAAAGAGTTGGACACGACCTGGTGACTGAACAACAACAAAAACAGAGAGGAAAGCGGATAAAAAGCACCTTTCCGATCACAAAGGTGGGAGCACAAGCATGAGGATAGTATCTAGAGGACAAGCTGGCAAGACATACCAAAAGCCTTGAGTACACATCCTAATAAATGCATCACATAAATGGAAGAAAAGTTTCTCTGCATGAGAGTTTATCATATTATTGCTTGCAATCCTGAAACGTTACATGACATCAATGTTTGCTGAGAAAACTCTTTGATTGGTATCCACAAAGCAGATGATGATACAATCATCTGCTATAGAAATATATATATGTTCATTAATGTGGAAAAATGTCTAAAACGTAAAATTTTTTAAAAATCTGGTTTTAAGAAAGAATAAGCCAGTGTTTGGGAAATCTACACACACACACATATTCATATACACATACAGGAAGAAAACATCTAGAACCACAGAAATTAAGATATTTAAAAACAAAAGATATTGAAAGATGTCAAATGCCTTTCGACACCTCCTGAGGCTGTGACATCTAATTTCTCCTTTACATTTTCTGCACATTTTTTTTTCTTTTCCAGTAAACACATATAGTATAATCAGTAGAATACAAAGCAAAAAAAAAAAAACAAAAAACCTAAGAAAACCAACATGGTGACATGAACTACATAGAAAACCTAAATCTAAGTCTTTCATAAAGCTTTGAAAAAAGAGGTCTTAAGTTAAATATTTGGGAATGGAACAAATAACCATAAGTTGGGGAGGGTTTGGCACAGTTGTTCTACCCACAAAGAAATCTTTCTGCAGGCCAACAGCCCCAGAATACACAGGAAAGCTAGGATGCAGTTCACCAAGCCACCCAACGCCCCATACAGGCCTGAGAAAAAATGAAGGGCTTGAGGAGTCTGGAGGGGAAACATACAAAATGCCCGGCCATTTTCCTTCCATCTCTTTACAGGAAGCATATCTCCCTCAGGAGACTGCCTGGTGGCTTCCTCTCGATGTGGGTAGGAAAGCAGCCTCCTGGGCCTCTCTGTGAGGCTCACGTTGATACAATCTGAAGTATATTAGAGGAAATCCCAACCCAATTTGGGGTGAAACCCACGAAGACCACGCAGATCCATGTGGTTTTGCCCTCAATCATTAAACAAGGATGGTTCGCTGACCTCATCAAAACTGGTGAATCTAGACTGTTGCTATTTTTCAAGTTTCTTCTGGTTTGAGGTTTCTGCTCTGAATTTCCTTACAGATGTGTATGGAATTTTGCAATCCAGTTTGCCAAAAACAAAAGAAAGAATGAAGGAAGGAAGGGAAGGAATGCTGGAGAGAAGGAAGGAAGGAGGGCAAATAGGTCACAAAATCAAGGTGAAAGTGTTAGTCACTCAGTCGTGTCCAACTCTCTGCATCCTCACGGACTGTACCCTGCCAGGTTCCTTTGTCCATGGAATTCTCTAAGGAAGAATACTGGAGTGGGTAACTATTCCCTTCTCCAGGGAATCCCCTGACTCAGGGATCGACCCCAGGTCTCTCTCATTGCAGGTAGATTCTTTACCATCTAAGGCACCAGGGAAGCCCAGATCACAAGATTCAACAACAGCAACAATAAAATAATAGTCTTTTCCATTTCCATTGGTGACTTAAAACATTTTTTTTTCCTGAAACAAATTCACTCCTTTTTCAAGGAACAAGTTTTAAAATTTTGAGATGAAAAAAAAAATTTTTTGAGATGAGATCAGAAATGAACACAAGACAGAAAAATATTTTTAGATAGGTACAGCTACCTCCATCGGTTGATAACTAATGTCCATCTTGGCAATGCTTGGTATATTCAACTCCTAAGACCTCAGCTAATTTTTGACTTAGCATCTAAAGAGTCTTTATGACCTAAGAGTCATTTTATACAGGAAGAATCAGTTCTGTCTTAATAATCTTTCCTTAATTTAGAAATCTGTAAACAAAATGGTTGATTTCATTTCCAATTTAATGGGCATGCTTTTGAAAGCACTCCTTACCAACAATTTTCATAATGCCTAGCAATATAGGTGAGTTTTTACACCAAAAGTGTTCGCATAGCCCCTGTAGATATGAAATGCTTCTGCAGCATATATTTTTGATACATAGCATGTCTCCCTTGGGTGCATCCTGCTTTTCATGCCTCAGTGTATATATTTGCATAAAAACATAGATGTGTTTTATGGTCATACATATGTAGACATGCACCAGTCAAAAAAATAGCTACAGGAAGTCACTTTAATAGTACCCTCTGGCTTTTTAGAAAACTGGCATAAATCTCTTCTGCAGGAGAGAAAAAAATCCATTTTTTCTGAGAAGGTAAATGTTTATTAAATGCAAATACTGATATTCGTTACCTAAGAAAAATGTCTTGGTGCATGTGGAATTTCCCGATAAAAAGCTTTCAAGTCCCAGGTTTCTCCAGATAAGCCCCTATCGGTGAACTGATGCGTGAATGCACTGAAATTGAATTACTGTACAACAGCAATTACTTTCCACAGCACAGCTATAATGGGAATCAGTTCCGCAATGAACAGCAGGTAGCTATAGGAAGGGGAAAAACCTTAATATATAGTCTAGTCTCTTTTAGCTTTTCCCAAGAAGCACAGATGCTTATTTTTAAGCAAAACACTCTTTTTCAAGGGCCCCAGTTTATCATTTTATCAATATAAAACAGAAAATAAGAGTGAAACAGGATTAAATTTATTTGCAGGTATGAGCATCAGAGTATAAATATAATATTTATACTTCACAGTATAACATAAATTTTAAAATCTATGAAATAGTTACCCAAAGTTTGGAAACAACAGACTTTTCACTTAGTAAATTTAGCTGCAATTCGCTTGCTCTGTCTTTTCACAGTTCCCAATGAAGTTTCTTCATTTAATCCTAATTAATTGTGTGGGGGAGAAAATAAGTTTGAACCACAAATAAAATACTTAATGCCTTGCCTAATGTGCTACCAAAATAGATACCATCCTAGAATTCTTTCTGTCTCTTTGAAGTGTTTAAGTTTGTAGAGTCCTGAACTCAGTACATCCTGGCAGAGAAAGCCATGTGGATCAGAACCCAGAAACACCAGGGAAGCCAGAAGAATGTTATAATTTTGATGCAAATCAGTGTGATAACCCCAAAGTTGGGCCACACAATGAAAGGCAAAAAAAACAAACAACAACAACAACAAAAAAAACATGCTGGGGAATTCACCCTTAGAAAATCGTTCTGGAGAACAATAGTATAAATTCATAAATTCTCTGAGAAGTCATTCTTTTTGTCATTTCTTTGTTTTACCTACATTTTTCAGGGTGTGCTGCTCATCCAGTTTATATGGACCGTATGGAAATCAGAGGATCATTACCTCTCCCTAGCTGTGTTGGAATCTGTCCTAAAAGTCTGTGTCTATAAGCAGAGATGCCCACAGTTACTCAGATCTACTTCCTACAGATTCTCCTCCAATCGCGCGTTTCGCTGTGCCTGCCTCAGATGATTCTTCCAGCTGTGTGATGGTTTGTGCTACTCCTACTGGAGGCTCAGATTTAAAGACAAAGGAAAGGGGGGGCAGCTGTCTGCATCACCAATGCCACGGAATGCATATCCTTTGCCTTCTCCCTTCCCTCAGAGAACAGAGTTTGCCACCATCAGCAGGAGAAAGGGAACCTGTGTCCAATTTGCCTCCCATCAGATGAGCTCTGACTTGTGACACAGCCAAGCATTTTCAGGTGTCACTCAGGGAGTACACAGCTGGCAGAGGACATATCACTTCTTCCATGTCCAGCATATGAAATATCTCCCTTGAAATGCTAATGAACTGAAAATAAATTGATTCCATTTCTGGTCCATTCATAGGGACTTAAAACTTGATAAAGTGCTCAGCAACATTAATCAAGGGCTTGGTAGCACAAATATGTTTGAACAAAGAAGCTGGGAAATGATTCTTTGGGTGTCATCTTTATACACAAAAGCAAAGAGCAGCATTGCTGCATCAAACCTATGTGGCTTTATGTTAAAACAACCTACATCAAGTCTCCGAGTGGAAACGAAAAAAATTATTTAAACTACCAATGGCATTAAACAGTGCTAGAAAATATTAGTTACGAAATGCTACCATAATGGTGGCCCCATTATGTTAATGGCAATTATTAAAGCTAAGGTTATTTGTAATTTGCTAGCCTGGAAAAAAAAAATCACATATAGTCCATTACCCACCAGATGACAGAGGTTATATAATGGGCAGGCCACTTTGGGTTTCACATTTACTTCAGACATCTGATGGGGAGAAAAATAGGATTTTCTGTGATAGGATAATTGCATAGTGGAGAGTAATTCAAATAGGGGATGAGTATGATAAAATCACTCTGATTCAGCTAATCATTGGGAAAAGTGATGGGGGGAAATGATGAAATCAAGTCTGGAGAGAAAGAGAAAAAGATCAACACTGTTTAACAGCTAAGAGGTGACAGACATGTTAAAGGACTGGGTTACTGTAGGACTTTTTTCCCTCCCAGCACTAACTGAACCTCTCTCCATCAGACTAGAGGTATTACTGCAGTCTTCTAAATTGCTACTGCCAGTCTCATAAATATTTTATACACATCAATGGAAATTTTAATAATCAACATTGCTTGTGAGCCAGTATTATTCCTCTGTGTTCTTGAGTCCTCCTAGCCATCCACCATCGATGAGCACTTGGTGGTCAGTTTTGGGCGGGAAGGCACTAGAGGAGGCTCTAGAATCTCTGACCTGACTTGGCTTGATGGGGATCAGGGCTCAAATGGGAGGCTGCTGGGCATGATGCATCACAGGGATGGAGAACATTCTAAGATCCGGTGTTTTCCTGGGACATTTGAGAAGGGAATAGCTTGCTCATTGGGTGGCATGGACTGGAAAGGCAGGGCCCTGGTGCACAGCGGTGCATTCTGCTGCAATGTGGCAGAAGATGATTCCACAGCAAATGCCTGGCAGATTGGAATCTGAAGTCTTTGCACTTCAAATGATCACAAGTCTCGTGGGCAATAACAACCTTTCCTTTTCGAGAAGAAAGGTGTCACTGTAGTGTAAAAAACAGTCATACCCAGTGCTTCCCTGACCTTAACATAAACCAACATCCAAGAGGCCTGTCAGTGGCCACCTCTTCTCATTTCAAATGTCACATGGTCCATGACTTGTCAGTAGAGAGGCAGAGTTCACAACAGGGACCAGGCTGATCTCAACAAAGAAACTCTCCAAATCAAACCCAATTTGACACACAAGCCCTCTTTCCTATTTAACAATTGGGAGCAAGGGAGAACCACATATTGCTGGACCAGTTACCCTAAATTTTATGGCATCAAGTATGCTTACAAAGGCCCTTGTCCTCTATTTTAAATTACATAAAACACACAGTTCTGGATAGCTTTACTCTGGGAACATTTCAATTCAAATAGAGCAAAAATAGTTTTTTCCTTCTCCAAGGAACCATATCAATCATATCAGTGTTTTGTTTTTTTTTCACCTCACTAATTTAAAGCAAAAAAAAATTCAAATTTAGATTCCCCTCCTGTCATCATCCAGTGACTTCCTGAAGCTACAAGACTCATTATTAAATATTCACAAACTGGGAAGTCCTGTAATCAGCAGTAACAGCAAACATCTACTGAACCTTTACTGTGTACCAGGCCTGTGCTAAACACTTTACACAGATACAAGCAATCCTACGGCTTGGGTGCCAGCGAAACTCTACTGAGCTTGCCCAAGTAACCAGGGCCAAGCCTGCTGGCTCATCTCTGAACCTACGATGGTAACGTGTCTCATTCTCAGAAGTGATTGAAGAATGAAATGCGATGCCATGTGCAAAGCACTTAGCACAGGAGCAGGTGCATTGCCTTTGTTGTTTAGTCCCTAAGCTGAGTCCCACTCTTTTGTGACCCCATGGACTGCAGCCGTCAGGCTCCTCTGTCTATGGGATTTCACCAGCAAGAATACTGAAATGGGTTTCTGTTTCCTTCTCCAGGGGATCTTCCCAATTCAGGGATCTCGCATCCCTGCATGGGCAGGCAGATTCTTTGCCACTGAGCCACCAGGGAAGTCCCAGACCTGGCGCATAGTGAACTCAACAAACCTAAGCAAGCTATTAGTAAGTCACTGGATCCTAAACTCTCCAGAGCAGTGAACAAGAAGACCTCTAGTGCACTTACTCTGCTTTTCTCACCAGCTGCACACCTTGGGACAGAACTGAGATTCAGAACAGTTCTCTCTACTCCAGGCCCATGTCTCACCCACCACGTGGGCTCCTGCTTCTGAGGGCCCAGGTCCAGAGTCTGGTGCTGGCTGGAACTCTGTATCTTGGTAGCATCACCCACAAGTCTCCCCGCCTCCCCCCATCTCCCTGAATTGCAGACACCAGGCCTTCCTTGTCTGTCAATTGCAGAGACAGAACCTAAGGATACTTATCTTCCCCTTTCACTCCAAATTTCTATGATTCACGAAGAAATCCAATTTGGGACAATAAGAGCATTTCCCTCTCTCAATAGACAATGTTGTTACTAGTATTTAAAACAAAATAAAACATTAATATTTGTTTGTTCAGGATTAGGAAAATGTGCATTTACACTATTCCTGCTGGAAGGACTATGGATTGGCATGACCTTATTTGGACAGAAATATTTCCATAGGCATACAGAGCCTTGAAGACCAGTTCAGAGCCTCAGAACTGTCTCTCCGTTGGGAATATATCTTAAGGAAATCAGCATACTCTGAAGGCTCCTGAGAGCATGGAAGTGATGAAGGAAGTGGACTCTGGGACCCCTGTTCCCCAGGGCGCTCCCTCATTCCCCATGTGACTGTAGGGAAGTGACAACTTCTGTTCTGAGTCTCTTTCTTTGTAAAATGAGGATATTAACAGTAACTTCTATTGTCGTTATTGTTATTGCTAAGTTGTGTCCAACTCTTTGTGACCCAATGGACTGCAGCATGCCAGGTTCCTCTGTTCTCCACTATCTCCCAGAGTTTGCTCAAATGCATGTCCACCGAGTCAGTGATATTGTCTAACCATCTTATCCTCTGCCACCCTCTTCTCCTTTTGCCTTCCATCTTTCCACATCAGGCTCTTTTCAAATGAGTTAGCTCTTCTCATCAGGTGGCCAAAATATTGGAGCTTCAGCATCAGTCCTTCCAATGAAAATTCAGGACAGATTTCCTTTAGGATTGACTGGTTTGATCTCCTTGCAGTCCAAGGGGCTCTGAAGAATCTTCCCTAGCACACAATTTGAAGGCATCAATTCTCTGGCGCTCAGCCTTCTTTAGGCTCCAACTCTAACCTCCATACATGACTACTGGAAAAACCATAGCTTTGACTATACAGGGCCATTACCAGTATAAGAGAGTATATGTAAAGTCCTTACAAAAGCACCCAACACACAGTGAGTGCTATGTCCACTAATCTATTGTTAACATATAAGAAGATTTACTGCAGCATAATTATTTATATCAAAGCTTCCAAACAACTTAAAACACCCAGATAGAGAGGAACAGTCAAATAAGTTCTGACACACACACCCACAGATTGGAATGTTATGTAGCCATTAAAGAAAATCACGAGAGGCAGTCTGAAGATGGTGGAGGAACAGGACAGGGAGACATCTTTCTCCCCCGTAAATTCATCAAAAGATCATTTGAATGTTGAGCAACTTCCACAAAACAACTTCTGAATGCTGGTGGAGGATACCAGGCACCCAGAAAGGCAGCCCAATCTCTTCAAAAGGAGGTAATCCAAAACATAAAAGACAGAAACAAAGACAAAAGATTTAGGGATGGAGACCTGTCCTGGGGAAGGAGTCGTGAAGGAGGAGAAGTTCCCACACAGTAGGAAACCCTCTCACAGACATGTTTGTGGGGAGTTTTGGAATTTCAGTGAAAGTGAAAGTCGTCCAGTCATGTCTCCCTTCTCCAGGAGATCTTCCCAACCCTGGAATCTAATCCAGGTCTCTCACACTGCAGGCAGATTCTTTACCAACTGAGCCACAAGGGGAAGCCCAAGAATACAGGAGTGGGCATCTCAGAGGGCAACATAACAGGGAGGGAAAAAAAAAAAACCCCACAGTGAGAGAGTCAATTCCTAGGCAGGCTGATAAGAAGTCCAGGGTCTCTTGAGGAGGAGAAACGGGTATGGGGCTCTCAAGGAGAAGATAGGGGCTGGGAATTTTCAAGTAGGAGGAAAGGACAAACTTTTTTTTCTACATTCCTTAATCTTAATCACATAAAATGTTTTTTTTCTTTAAGCTGATGATTACACAACAACACAACTCAGCTTAAACTCTGTACTAAGGAACATATTCTCCAAGCCTGGCTTCAGCAATACATGAACCATGAACTTCCAGATGTTCAAGCTGGTTTTAGACAAGGCAGAGGAACCAGAGATCAAATCGCCAACATCTGCTGAAAAAGCAAGAGAGTTCCATAAAAACATCTATTTCTGCTTTATTGACTATGCCAAAGCCTTTGACTATGTGGATCACAATACACTGGAAAATTCTTCAAGAGATGGGAATACCAGACCACCTGACCTACCTCTTGAGAAATCTGTATGCAGGTCAGGAAGCAACAGTTAGAACTGGACATGGAACAACAGACTGGTTCCAAACAGGAAAAGGAGTGCGTCAAGGCTGTATATTGTCACCCTGCTTATTTAACTTATATGCAAAGTACATCATGAGAAATGCTGGGCTGGAAGAAGCATAAGCTGGAATCAAGATTGCCGGGAGAAATACCAATAAGCTCAGATATGCAGATGACACCACCCTTATGGCAGAAAGTGAAGAAGAGCTAAAGAGCCTCTTGAAGAAAGTGAAAGTGGAGAGTGAAAAAGTTGGCTTAAAGCTCAACATTCAGAAAACGAAGATCATGGCATCTGGTCCCATCACTCCATGGGAAATAGATGGGGAAACAGTGGAAACAGTGTCAGACTTTATTTTGGGGGCTCCAAAATCACTGCAGATGGTGACTGCAGCCATGAAATTAAAAGACGCTTACTCCTTGGTAGAAAAGTTATGACCAACCTAGATAGCATATTAAAAAGCAGAGACATTACCTTGCCACAAAGGTCCGTCTAGTCAAGGCTATGGTTTTTCCAGCGGTCATGTATGGATGTGAGAGTTGGACTGTGAAGAAAGCTGAGCACCAAAGAATTGATGCTTTTGAACTGTGGTGTTGGAGAAGACTCTTGAGATCCCTTGAACTGCAAGGAGATCCAACCTGTCCATTCTAAAGGAGATCAGTCCTCAGTGTTCATTGGAAGGACTGATGTTGAAGCTGAAACTCCAACACTTTGGCCACCTCATGCAAAGAGTTGACTCATTGGAAAAAACTCTGATGCTGGGAGGGATTGGGGGCAGGAGGAGAAGGGGACAACAGAGGATGAGATGGCTGGATGGCATCACCGACTCGATGGACATGAGTTTGTGTGAACTCTGGGAGTTGGTGATGGACAGGGAGGCCTGGTATGCTGCGATTCATGGGGTCGCAAAGAGTCAGACACGAATGAGCAACTGAACTGAACTGAAGGATTATATAACAACAATGTATCCTGCTTGAGGACAGTTTCTCCTTCTTGAAAACATTCTGACTAATCCTATTATCCTAAAATGTATATTATGGGAGTGGGTCTGGTAAGATCTTTCTATTGTTAGTTCTAATCCTGTTATCTTAAAATGTAAACTGTGGGAGTGGGTCTCGTAAAATCTTTACAACACTGAGACATTCTTTTGATTTATTGTTATAACTAATTTAAAAAGTACATAGCTCCCTTGCCAGGACTCAAGGAGGGCATGCTCCGTCCCCCTCCCGATGTCTATGTCAAAAGCTTGCTTTGTCCCTTTTTACACTTTCATAAAACTCTGTTACACAAAAGCTCTTGAGTAATCAAGCCTGGTCCCTGGTACTGAAGCTAAATCTTCAGAGATCACGAATCCGACATCCTTCACCTATCTTTGTAAGCTATCAACAGAAAGTAGTCACTCAGTCGTGTCTGACTCTTTGCAACCCGTGGACTGTAGCCCACCAGGCTCCTACGTCCATGGGATTCTCCAGGCAAGACTACTGAAATGGGTTGCCATTTCCTTCTCCAGGGGATCTTCCCGACCCAGGGATCGAACCCAGGTCTCCCACATTGCAGGCAGACGCTTTAACCTCTGGACCACCAGGGAAGCCCCAGCTATCAACAGAACGCCTGCCTAAAACACAACTGCACATGAGGCAGACACTCAGGTCTGTCACCAGCAAGTGGGGGTTGGGCAGGGAGGTGTTTATGCTGCATTTAAAGTACATTTAAAGTTATAATGCTCTGGTTGTTCATAATAATTTAAGAGTTAATATATTTACATTTATTTTTATACATCCCACATCTTTACAAAATAGGTATGAAGCAGTTTACAATAAAATAATTAAAGAAAATAACATATTTTGTGTTGTGTTGACTTGTCAATTTCTTGATTTTTAGCACAGTAAGAACTGTTTACTAATAAATGTTATATTAATAACAGTTTTGAAAAACATTATGCCCTCTATCATTTATAATTCTGTACAATGTATTTCTAAAACAAAAAATATAATGCTTATTTAATAATAAATGATAAATGAAGTAGTTGCTTCTTTAATGCTAATTTTCTTCTTAATGCTAATTTTCATTTTATTATCTTTATACGTGGGATTTTATTTTAGGTTCAGTTCAGTTCAGTTCAGTCACTCAGTCGTGTCTAACTCTTTGCGACCCCATGAATCGCAGCACGCCAGGCCTCCCTGTCCATCACCATCTCCCGGAGTTCACTCAGACTCATGTCCATCGAGTCCGTGATGCCATCCAGCCATCTCATCCTCAGTCATCCCCTTCTCCTCCTGCCCCCAATCCCTCCCAGCATCAGAGTCTTTTCCAATGAGTCAACTCTTCGCATGAGGTGGCCAAAGTACTGGAGTTTCAGCTTTAGCATCAGTCCTTCCAAAGAAATCCCAGGGCTGATCTCCTTCACAATGGACTGGTTGGATCTCCTTGCAGTCCAAGGGACTCTCAAGAGTCTTCTCCAACACCACAGTTCAAAAGCATCAATTCTTCGGCGCTCAGCCTTCTTCACAGTCCAACTCTCACATCCATACATGACCACTGGAAAACCATAGCCTTGACTAGACAGACCTTAGTCGGCAAAGTAACGTCTCTGCTTTTGAATATACTATCTAGATTGGTCATGACTTTTCTTCCAAGGAGTAAGCGTCTTTTAATTTCATGGCTGCAGTCACCATCTGCAGTGATTTTGGAGCCCCCAAAAATATTTTAGGTATTGTCTCTTAATATTCACTGCATCATCGGTCCTTAGGGTAAGGACCAGACCTGAATGCCCTGAGGACTATCTGAGGGAGCTAATGTGAGATAGCAACCCAACCCATGGAACTGCCAGAGAGACCAAAAAAAAAAAAAGACCTGTGCCTCAAAAGGCTCTAATGCAGCACGGTGACCCCTGGCATGCTCACAGAACAAAGGATTGAGCAAATACCAAAGGAAAGCAAGAAAGCTGCCATATAGGGCCCTCCCTCCCTGGAGGCAGAGAGGCAGCCTTGTGACAGCCAGAGCCAGAAGGCAAGGGGCTGCTGCAGTCTAGGCCCCAGACACCGCATCTTCCACCAAACTTTGAATAGGCTCCCATTTGCTAACCATGTCTTCCTGGAATCCTGGACAGTTGACATCTGCCAGGAGTGGCACAGCCTGAGATCAGCTCCCCAGAGGAAACCCACGGCACACCCAGGTCTGTACTCTTGAGGCACACCCAGGAAACTGAGCAGCCGAGAGCAGGGAGGTGAATAAGATGCAAGAACCACCTGGAACAGTGTGCTCACCAGGCACCTGGTCACCTGAGTTGCTAGGATCTAGGAAGGGCACAAAACACACAGCCCATCTGGGATTGTGCCCCTGTGGAGCACCCAAGAACCTGAGCAGCTTAGACCTGAGAAGGGCATGAAATGCAGGGTCCACTTGGGACAGTGCCCTCACAGAGCACCCTGGAGCTTGAGCAGTGTGGACCCAGGAAGTACACACTGCCTTGGGCTGTGGCAAACCCAGTGTGGTCCATCCACTGTGAGCACTCCCCACATGTGCCAGCAGTATTTATTTGCAAGGTCCCTCCTTCCCCACAACACAACTGAACAAGTGAGCCTAAATAAGTGGCTACCTTGGCCCCCTTGTGTCAGGGTGCAAATTAGATGCTGAAAAGACTTGGAAACAAAGGAAGCCAAAATAAACAAAGAGAGGGGAACCACTCTGGAAGTGACAGGTGCAACAGATTAAAACCCTGCAGTGAATGCTAAGAATGTGCATTTGAGTGGCACCTATAGACCTTGAGAACAAGTACAAGCCTGAACAAGGGACCATCTGACACTGAGGTGACCCCACACTGCCCATAACAGCACTAGAGAAATTCCTACAGCTTCAGTATTTTTAGTATTATCACTTTTCAATTAAAAAACATTTTTGTTCTTTATTACTCCTTTAACTTTCATTTTTATAGCCTACTATTACCTTTCCCAAGAAAACCCTGTTTTTTAAAAACAAATTCCATATATATTTTTTTAATTTTTCTGATTAATTTTGTTCTGTATTTTTATACAGTATTTTTTGGAGTCTAACCTCTATTCTACGTTTTTAATCTTTGGTTTTTGATATTTATTATCAATTTGTACCTTTAAGATTCTAATCGTCAGTATCCATTTTCACTTAGAGATTTGATTACTGGCTTGATTGCTCTCTTGCCTTTTGACTCTCCCTTTTCTCCTCCAGATCACCTCTATCTCCTTCCTCCCTCTTCTCTTCTCTACACATCTCTGTGAACCTCTCTGGGTGTTCTGGGCTGTGGAGAGCACTTAGGGATTTGATTACTGGCTAGACTGCTCTCTTCCCTTTTGACTCCCCGTCTTCTCCTCCTGGTCACCTCTATCTCCCTCCTCCTTCTTCTCTTCTCTATGTAATTCTGTGAATCTTTCTGGGTGTTCCTTCCTGCTGAGAATTGTCTTACCATTAACCTAGGGGTTTTATCTTCTGTGCTGTATGGATAGAGAAGTCCTGAGGCTACTGTCAGAGGACAGGAAATCCAGGAGGCTTAGCTCCAAAACTTTAGAACATAACAGAACTCCTGACTCCAGGGAACATTAATAGACAAGAGCTGACCCAAAAGTCTCCACACCTAAAATGAAACCAAGCTTCACCAAAGAGCCTACAAGTTCCAGTGCAAGACACACCATGCTAATTCTTCAGCAAAACAGAAACACAACCCTGAACATTAAAAGACAGGCTGTCCAAGGCCATGTCAAACCCACAGACACCCCAAAACTCACTATTGGACAGTCACTGTACTTCTGAGAGAAGAGATTCGGCACCACCCACCAGAACAGACACAACCTCCCCCAACCAGGAAACCTTGACAAGCCACTAGTCCAACCCCACCCACAGGGAGCAGACTCCACAATTAAGAGGAACCACAAACTTCCAGCCAGCAGAAAGGGCACCCCAAACATAGCAATCTAAACAAAATAAAAAGGTAGAGAAATATTCAGCAGGTGAAAGAATATGATAAAAACCCACCAAACCAAACAAAAGAGGAGGAGACAGAGAAGTCTACCTGAAAAAGAATACAGAATAATGATAGGAAAGATGATCCAAAATCTTGAAAACAAATGGAGTTACAGATAAATAGACTAGAGACAAGGATTGAGAAGATACAAGAAATGTTTAACAAGGACCTAGAAGAAATAAAGAAGAGTCAATCAATAATAACCAACGTAATAACTAAGATTAAAAGCACTCTGGAGGAAATCAACAGTAGAATAACTGAGTCAGAAGAGAGGATAAGTGAGATGGAAGATAGAATGGCGGAAATAAATGAAGCACAGGGGAGTAAAGAAAAAAGAATTAAAAGAAATGAAGATAAGCTCAGAGACCACTGGGACAATGTTAAATGCCCCAACATTTGAATCATAGGTGTCCCAGAAGAAGAAGACAAAAAGAAAGGGCATGAGAAAATACTTGAGAAGATAATAGTCGAAAACTTCCCTAAAATAGGGAAGGAAATAACCACCCAATTCCAAGAAACCCAGACCGTCCCAAACAGGATAAACCCCAGGTGAAACACCCCAAGACACATATTAATCAAACTAACAAAAATCAGACCCAAAAAGTAAATGTTAAAAGCAGCAAGGGAAAAGCTACAAATAAACACAAAGGGATCCCCATAAGGGCAACAGTTGATCTTTCAATAGAAACTCTTCAAGTCAAAAGGGAATGGCAGGACATACTTAAAGTGATGAAAGAGAAAAACCTACAACCAAGATTACTTTACCCAGGAAAGATCTCATTCAGATATGAAGGAGAAATCAAAAACTTTACAGACGAGCAAAAGCTCAGAGAATTCAGCACCGCCAAGCCAAACAAATGCTGAAGGATCTTCTCTAGACAGGAAACACAGAAAAGGTTTATAAAAACGAACCCAAAACAACAAAGTAAATGGTAACAGGATCATACTTATCAATAATTACCTTAAATGTAAATGGGTTAAATGCTCCAACCAAAAGACAAAGACTGGATGAATAGACACAAAAAGAAGATCCCTATATATGCTGTCTCTAAGAGACCCACCTCAAACCCAGGGACACATACAGACTGAAAGTGAAGGGCTGGAAAAAGATATTTCACGCAAATGGAGAGCAAGAGAAAGCAGAAGTAGCAATACTCATAATAGATAAATTAGACTTTGAAATAAAGACTGTGATACGAGACAAAGAAGGACACTACATAATGAGCAAAGGACCAATCCAAGAAGGAGATATAACAATTATAAACATATATGCACCCAACATAGGAGCACCTCAATATGTAAGGCAAATGCTAACAAGTATGAAAGGGGAAATTAACAGTAAGACAATTATAGTGGGGGACTTTAATAGCCCACTCACACCTATGGATAGATCAACTAAACAGAAAATTAGCAAGGAAACAGAAACTTTAAAGGATACAATAGACTAATTAGATGTAATTGATACCTATAGGGCATTTCACCCCAAAAGAATGGATTTTACCTTCTACTCAAGTGCACACGGAACATTCTCCAGGACAGATCACATCCTGCACCATAAACCTAGCCTTGGTAAATTTAAAAAAACTGAAATCATTTCAAGCATCTTTTCTGATCACAATGCGGTAAGATTAGATTTCAACTACAGGAAAAAAAAAACTATTAAAAATACAAACATGGAGGCTAAAACAACACACTTCTTAATAACCAACAGATCATGGAAGAAATCAAGAAGGAAATCAAACTATGCATAGAAACAAATGAAAATGAAAACACAACAATCCAAAACTTATCGGATTCAGTAAAAGCATAGCAATTCAAGGCTACCTCAAGAAACAAGAGAAACACCAAATGAACAACCTAACTTTACACCGAAAGCAACTAGGAAAAGAAGAAAAGAAGAACCCCAAAGTTAGCAGAAGGAAAGAACTTATAAAAATCAAACAGAAATAAATGAAAAAGAAATGAAGGAGACTATAACAAAAATCAGCAAACTAAAAGCTGGTTCTTTGAGAAGATAAATAAAATAGACAAACCATTAACCAGACTCATCAAGAAAAAAACAGAGAAGAATCAAATCAATAAAGTTAGAAATTAAAATGAAGAAATCACAACAGACAACACAGAAATATAAAAGATCATGAGACTACTATGAGCAATTATATGCCAATAAAATGGACAACTTGGAAGAAATGGACAAATTCTTAGAAAAGTATAACCTTCCAAAACTGAACCAGGAAGATATAGAAAATCTTAACAGACCCATCAAAAGTACAGAAATCAAAACTGTAATCAAAAATCTGCCAACAAACAAAAGCCCAGGACCAGATGGCTTCACAATTGAATTCTACCGAAAATTTAGAGAAGAGCTAACACCTATCCTACTCAAACTCCTCCAGAAAGTTGCAGAGTTAGGTAAACTCCCAAGCTCATTCTATGAGGCCACCATCACCCTAATACCAAAACCAGACAAAGATGCCACAAAAAAAGGAAAACTACAGGCCCATATCACTGATCAACATAGATGCAAAAATCCTCAACAAAATTCTAGCACACAGAATTCAACAACATATTTAAAAGATCATACATCATGACCAAGAGGGCTTTATTCCAGGGATGCAAAGATTCTTCAATATTCACAAATCAATCAATATGATACACTATATTAACAAATTGAAGATTAAAAACCATATGATTATCTCAATAGATGCAGAGAAACCCTTTGACAAAATCCAACACCCATTTATGATAAAAACTCTCCAGAACACAGGCATAGAAGAAATATGCCTCAACCTAAGAAAAGCCATATACACAAACCCACAGAAAACATTATCCTCAACGGAGAAAAATTGAAAGCATTTCCTCTAAAATCAGGAACCAGACAAAGGTGACCACTGTCACCACTACTATTCAACATAGTTTTGGAAGTCCTAGCTACAGCAATAAGAGACAAAAAAGAAATAAAAGGAATGCAGATTGGAAAAGAAGAAATAAAACTCTCACTGTTTGCAGATGACATGATCCTCTACATAGAAAAGCCTAAAGACACCACCAGAAAATTACTAGAGCTCATCAATGAATATAGTAAAGTTGCAGGATACAAAATTATTACACTGAAATCCCTTGCATTCCTATACATTAACAATGAGAAAACAGAAAAAGAAATTAGGGAAACAACCCTATTCACCATTGCAATGAAAACAATAAAATATTCAGGAATAAATTCACCTAAAGAAACAAAAGATCTATATATGGAAAATGATAAAACACTGATGAAAGAAATGAAAGATGACACAAATAGATGGAGAAATATACCATGTTTGTGGATTGGAAGAATCAATATAGTGAAAATGAGTATGCTACCCAAAGCAATCTATACATTCAATGCAATCCCTATCAAGCTACTGGGACGATCGGCGTGTCACTACCAATGGTATTTTTCACAGAACTACAATAAATAATTTTACAACTTGTATGGAAACAAAAGAAAACCTCGAATAGCCAAAGCAATCTTGAGAAAGAAGAATCAAACTGGAGGAATCAACCTGCCTGACTTCAGACTACTACAAAACTATACTCATCAAGACAGTATAGTACTGGCACAAAGACAGAAATATAGATCAATAGAACAAAACAGAAAGCCCAGAGATAAATCCATGCATCTATGGACACCTTATCTTTGACAAAGGAGGCAAACATATACAATGGAGAAAAGGCAATCTCTTTAACAAGTTGTTCTAGGAAAACTGGTCAATCACCTGTAAAACAATGAAACTAGAACACTTTCTAACACCATACACAAAAATAAACTCAAAATGGATTAAAGATCTAAATGTAAGACCAGAAACTATAAACTCTTAGAGGAAAACATAGGTATAACACTCTCTGATATAAATCACACCAAGATCCTCTATGATCCACCTCCAGAGTAATGGAAATCAAAACAAAAATAAACAAATGGGACCTAATTAAACCTAAAAGCTTTGCACAAAGAAGGAAACTATAAGCAAGGTGAAAAGACAGCCTTCAGAATGGGAGAAAATAGTAGCAAATGAAACAACTGACAAAGAATTAATCTCCAAAATATACAAGCAGCTCATGCAGCTCAATACCAGAAAAATAAACGACCCAATCAAAAACTGGGCCAAAGCTAAACAAACATTTCTTCAAAGAAGACATATAGACAGCTAACAAAAACAAGAAAAGATGCTCTACATCACTCATTATCAGAGAAATGCAAATCAAAACCACAGTGAGGTACCATCTCATGCCAGTCAGAATGGCTGCCATTTTAGTCTACAAACAATAAATGCTGGAGAGGATGTGGAGAAACCCCCTTACACTGTTGATGGGAATGCAATCTAGTACAGCCACTTTGGAGAACAGTGTGGAGATTTCTTAAAATACTGGAAATAGAACTGCCAGACGACCCAGCAATTGCACTGCTGGGCATATACACTGAGGAAACCAGAATTGAAAGAGACACATGTACCACAATGTTCATTGCAACACTGTCTGAAACAGCTAGGACATGGAAGCAACCTAGATGTCCACAGGCAGACGAATGGATAAGGAAGATGCGGTACGTATACACAATGAAATATTACTCAGCTATTAAAAAAAAAAGAACACATTTGAGTCAGTTCTAATGAGGTATATGAAACTGGAGCCTCTTATACAGAGTGAAGTCAGAAACACCAATACAGTACATTAACACATATATTTGGAATTTAGAAAGATGGGGGAACACATGTACACCTGTGGCTGATACATGTTGATGTATGACAAAAAACATCACATACTGTAAAGTAACAAGCCTCCAATTTAAAAAATCAATTAGTTTTTTTAAAAATAGAAAATCATAAAACACAGGGACACAAGATAATGCTCACACTATTTTGGTATAAAGAAGGAAAAAAAGCGGGATACAAAAGCAAACAGGCAACACAATTACTAATTTGATAAAAGAAAAACACACACAGGGATATGCATATAAACATAAAGAAAAAAGACTAGAAGGAAGAAAACCCAAGAAAACAAGTGTTGTTTTCCTGCTAGGTAAGTAGGAGTTTTAGGTGAGTTTTTTTCTCTTTTTGATACTTCTCAATACATTCTAAAAGTTCCAACAAAAAGGGTGTTCATTTTACAAACATCAAATAGTAATCGTGTTTTTTAAATGTTTACCTCAGGGTTCTCTGACTGTGAAGTGCCAATGCCTGTCATGCTGCCACATCTGTGAAAAATAGAATACAACTTGCTCTAAGGTACTGACACAGACACACCAGAGGCCACCATGCGGCTCCCAGCAACGGCAGTCAGTGCAGTATGTCTATGGCACATAAAAGCCCTTTTTTTTCCTTCTAAGGCACTTGAGTTTCCACCAAGAAGGCTCACCTTATTTAAACTAATAATCATAGTAGCAACAGAAGTTAAATATTCACTAAGCACTCCTCATGTGCCAGGGTCTGTGCTTAATGGCTCAAAACCACAACTTTGTTTGATCTTTACACTCCCTGTGTGAGTTTTTCCCATTTCACAGATGAGGAAATGGAAGCTCAAGGTTGTTCTGTTTGACACTGAACCCAGGTCAAGCTCATGCTTCTACCTAAACTACAGTCCCTTCTTCCCTGAATCAAAATAATACAAAATATTTTAGAAACAAGGAAATGTATGGGATTAGAAGGTCTAAGGTAGAAATATCTTGTGGCAATTTGGTGTGGTCAATTAAGGATGAGAAAAACTAATCTAGAAAATGAACTTTTATAACAAAGTCATTCTGAAGATAATAAAACTAAAAGGTAAGTAAACTACACTGCAAGGAGATCTAACCAGTCCATCCTAAAGGAGATCAGTCCTGAGTGTTCATTGGTAGGACTGATGTTGAAGCTGAAACTCCAATACTTTGGCCACCTGATGCGAAGAACTGACTCATTTGAAAAGACCCTGATGCTGGGAAAGACTGAAGGCAGGAGGAGAAGGGGATGAGAGAGGATGAGATGGTTGGATGGCATTACCAACTCAATGGACATGAGTTTGGGTAAACTCCGGCAGTTGGTGATAGACAGGAAGCCTGGTATGCAGCGATCCATGGTGTCGCAAAGAGTTGGACATGACGGAGCGACTGAACTGAACTGAACTGAAAGTAAACTACAAGTTATAAATAAAGAACTCTTTAGATCAAAATTCTTTCCCATAATCCTGTGCCAATGTAGTATTAAAAAAGGATACTGTAACATTCACATGTCCTAAATCAAGAATTCAGATACCCCATTTTGTTGGCAACAAAGAATAAAGTCAGAGGCCATCTTGGAAATCCAAAATAACACCACATGTGCACTGCAGTTCCATTCTTCCTGCTAATACAACATTTCCGGGATAATGGCCTATATGGTAAAAAAAAAAAATCTTAAAATGAGTGGATATATGTATGTGTTTAACTGCTTCACTTTGCAGTACACCTAAAACTAAAACATTGTAAATCAACTATACTCCAAAAAACTTTTATAAAAAGATTTCAGGGAGCTCTTGCCAGTCAAGATAAACATTATAATTATAATTATAGTAATATTTCAAAAGTAGCAAAAAGAACTTCAGACTTTATCTAGACTCATTTACTCCATGGAGATTTTCAATTCCATATTTTGGTAAACACTGATTAACTTTTTTTTTACAACTGCTTCGTTCAACCACAACGTACCCTTGAATGTACTTCGGCAATTAATTAGGCAAACAATTAGGCAATTTGTTTGTTTGGCAAACAATTAGGGACACCTCCACTGAAAGTACACTATCGCAAGACAAAAACTAGCACCTAAACCCTAGTTTACCCTAGAAAAGGGGTGACTGTGGTGCCTCTAGTACCTGCTTATTTTCATGAACCAGACTTAAGAAATTATGTATACATAGGTGAGTCAACTTTTGATTTCTGAGAGTTGGGTTCATCAACGACAGTTGCCTTTGTGTCTTTGGGCAATACAGAGCAGAAACCAGAGATACTTACCCGCACTGCTTCAGACTTCTTGTGAAACATCTCTTCCATGTTCTTTGCCAGCTTTTTCACCAGCTGGAGACCATCAATTTCTTCTATGGCAACATCTTTCTCATACTCTTTGTATTTCTGTAAGGAAGATGGACAACATTAAAGACACAAGATATCATAAAAACACAATGCCCATGATGCCAGAGCACATTTACTTAAAAGGAATAAGTAAAAATAAAAATTTCTGTTGGATTTGGGGAGATTGGACTGTATTTCAAAATTATTAAACTAACTAAAGAGAAATGTGAAAATTGGCTCTGGCTTTCTTGAAGCTTAACTAGTATCCAGAAAAGAAAAAAAAAAAAAAATCAACCCTAAAGTAATCAAAGTAGAGCACCTTATACACATTTTATCGTGTGAGAGTCCCTGCTGTCAATTTTTAGTATTTTGATTCAATTCAGTTACTGAGGACTTCCTAAACATCCTTAAGGAACTCACAAAAAGAAGCATGTACACAAACAACAGTGAAACAGCAACATATATTAGGATAACCTTAACACAGTTTGTGAGTGTTCATAAGCAACTAATTTGTCCCACAGTATACTCACATTCTCAAGGACAACTTGTCATTTCAAGTGAAAGGAAAGTGTTAGTTGCTCAGTTATGTCTGACTCTTTGCAACCCCATGAACTATATGTAGCCCACCAGGCTCCTAAGTCAATGGAATTCTCCAGGCAAGAATATTGCAGTGGGTTGCCATTTTCTCCTCTAGGGAATCTTCCTGACCCAGGAATAGAACTCAGGTCTCCTGCATTGTAGGCAGATTCTTTACCGTCTGAGCCAAAACCCACCGAATAACTCAGAAATTTATCTGTCTAAACCAGCAGTTCTCAAAAGTGACCCAAGAACACCTGTACAGTCCCTGAGACCCTTTCAAGGGTCCACGAAGCCCTTCATTTTCCCAACAGATTATTTATATGAAGTATCTTCTTACTTGATTTTAACAAATCACAGTAGATTGAACACAAAAGCAGGTAAGAAAATCTACCCGTCTTCTCTAAAACCAAATCTTGAAAAGATTTGCAAAAATGAAAAAAATGCCACCCTTCTAATATGTTTTTAAGTTATTTTAAATAAAATATGTATGTTAACATGCAATGAGTCTTTTTATTTTGAACTTGTTAATTTTTAAATTAATGAATTATTGGTTTTAATTTCTAATTTGGCAAATATTTATATATACAACTTGCATAAACAGAAGCTCTTAAGGGTCCTCAGTATTTTTTGGGTGTGTAAAGGGGTCCTGAGGCCAAAAAGTTTGATATAACTAAACATTTAATTTTGTTCCCATGGAAAAGAAATATTGCTTATTAATTTAAAAAACCTTCCAAATGGAGCTCAAAATACTGTTAATGTCAAGAAGAATCCTTCACATTTATGTAGCTATCAAAAGTCTAGAGAACTAAAAATACTGGGGGCTTTACATTTCCCCTCATTTGGATGAAAACCCTGAATCAGTTACTCACCCTGCCAAGTCTCTACTTAAGGAAAACACAAAGATTCACATGTAATCTGGACTATAGAGACTTTAAGAGTAATTTCTGAAATGGAAAATAAACCAACTTTTTAATGCAGGATAATTTCAAGACACAAATTTCTATTTTCTCTCTATGTCCTCTCCATCTCCTTCAAAAATGTAAACCAGGAGGAGGTTCAGTCTTTCCCTGCCCCAAGGAAAGGAGTGTGTGTATGATCTACTACTACAAATGACCCACTACATCATTTAAAACATGCTCTGAGAGCTCTGCATGGTCCTATAATACAGGGGTCCCCAACAGCCAGGATCTAATGCCTGATGATGTGAGATGGAGCTGATGTAATAAACAGAAATAAAGTGCACAATAAATGTAAGGCACTTGAATCACCCTGAAACCATCCCCCCACACTGGTCCCCGGAAAAATGGTCTCCTACAAACCAGTCCCTGGTGCCCAAAATGGTTGGGGACCACTGCTATAATGAATCATGAGTTGTAAGTGACTTTCTTCTCCCTGCTCCCTGAAAATGTCCATAAAAATCTTAGATATTTGGGTTGAGTCCTTCACTTCCTTGGAAAACCATCATTTCTTTTTCTAGCCTTCCCTCACTCTTCAACAAGGCTCTCCTCGTTTCCCAAACAAAGGAGGCTACACCTTCCCTCCAGGTTCCCAGAGCATTCTGTGCTCACCTCTCCCTCACCTCTCCTGGCATCAGAGCTTGTGTGGTCCAGGAGTTAAGGACAACGCCCCGGCCCACAGCAGACACTCACATAACTTCGCTGGATGAAGCCTGCTGCAGCACAGCTGCAATGCTACAATACAAGAAAGATGCAAGTAAGGATGCAGCTGACTGATGCTCCTGTAAGGGTGACCTCCCCACTCCTTGGGAGGTTGGCTGGCTTAGCCCCGGCTGTGGGACTCTAGCCAGCCCATGCCTGGCTCAGGCTAACAGTGTCCTCTGGTGCATGAATAAAACTTCAGTGACAATCACTGGAAACTTTCCCTAAGTTCAAATGCAAGCCAGTGATATCTTTGGAGCCAAAAATTCTGGGGGTTCTCTGCTGCCTGCCAGATGTGCTCCAAAAGCCAAGAGCCAAGGCCAGCTTAGACACAAGGTTGATTCACTACCCAAAATACAAAGTTCAAGAAGCGAGTAAAACAAAACAAACTAATGTCAGTCTAATATTTATAGTCAGGGAAATAAATCTCTATCGTAATTCTGAGCCTAAAGGTGATCTAGAGGCTTAAGATAAAGAAAATGAATTTCACAATTAGCCTTTACCTAAATCTTTTGTTTTTTACGTTGAGTCCCATTATTTTGATCATATCTGTCACTTTCCTGTGTTTTTCTCCAAACAGACTTCTAGAAGGGAACCAGTTTATACAACTCTGACTATCCACCAAGTTCTCAATGAGACCTTCCTGCATCCTCTCTTCTTCCGACTCTGCTCCGTAAAAAGGAACCACTGATTTTATGAAGGGCTGCTGGTGTCCCAGGATTCCTTGTGCCTTGTGACCTGGCTACCTAAGCTCAACACGAAGCTCTGTGCCAGCCAAGGATTCCAGATCTGGGACAAACGTAGCAGGCCACTGGTTCTACTCCTCTTCCAGCATAAGCTCTCTCCCCTTAGGACATGTGACAATGGGTCCTCTTTGCCAATGAGCCAAGTCTCATACTACTTTCTCACCACCCCAGGGAAGTAATCCCATAAGCCAAAAGCATTCTGCTTTTCAAGATGTGTCAATGCCTGTTGGAATCAGGTCAGAACAATGTAATGTCTTCCTCTCACTAGGAAACATTACTCTTTGCTGGAATCAAAAGATTTTGAATAACAGAGGGAATAACCAAGTGATAGTCATTAACCAACTTCAAACCCTTAGCAGCTCAGAATGGTGATATACACCAAATGCATCAAAAACGTACCTATGGCACAAAACCAAGCAATATGACCTCCGGCAACTGAACCGAGTGAGCTACACAGTACAGCAAGTGCCACACAGCCATCCCGAATTGTGCAAAAGAATGTAGGAAACTAGTATACAGAATGTTACAATTGGTTACAGATAGTAATTGGTGACTTTTTGCTTTAAATTACTAAACTGCCTATACACACACACACACACACACACACACACACACACACACACACACACACACTGTGAGGACAGATGCCAAATGCTCACAGCTGGCTGCACTATTACAAATAATTATTTTTCTTTCTTCTTTCTGCTCACCTGTATTTTCTAATTTCTGTAATGAGCATACTATTTCGGAAACTAGAGAATGTATACAAGCCATAGTTATATGCAGAACAGAAGATGGGCACTTATTAACAAATTTCTGTAGGGGAATGCAGCCCCAATTAGAATCTGTGTAGTTAAGCAGCATGTCTTCATTAGCTGAGCCTAAGGAAGTTAGCAAAATTAGTCTTCCGTGTGTCACAAGCCCAGCACGGCTCCAGGAGCTTTTCATGTATCAATTTGTCTAATCCTCACACCTACCGTCTGGGGCAGGTGTCATCCCCACGTTGCAGATGGGGAACTGAGGCAAAGAAAGACTTACTCACTGTTGAAAGTCAAATGGTTAGAGAATGAGTTTTAAACTTAGCAAGGTCTGACTTCAAACTGCTTGGTCCTTTGAAATTAGCAGGTAGAGGGTGAAGGGCTGATAATCTAAATACTTGTGATCTTGTTTCAGAGGGCCCATTTTACTGCCATCGCAGTGCCTGTTTCATTGATTGGTAGCTTTCAGTGGCTTAAACTAACCAAGAGACTCAAATACCTAAAACCAGAGACATCATCAGTTAACAAGGGTGGCAGCTGTTTACAAGTCTCCTCCAGGTGAGCAAAAGCCACATGGCCAGGGCTGGCTGGATGTCATAGGAGGAGACGCTATCCCTCTACTCGGGGGATGAGCTTACAGCCTGTCCCCAGAGAAGCAGACACAGCTCTTGCCTCTTAAAGAGGCCCAGAAGCCTCGATTGTATTGTATGTGTGGTCAGTCACGTCAGTCGACTTTGCACGACTTCATGGACCATAGCCCACCAGGCTCCTCTGTTTATGGGATTTTCTGGAATGAGTTGCCATGCCCTCCTCCGGGGAATCTTCTCAACTCAGGGACTGAACTCGCGTTTCCTGTGTCTTCACCGCTGAGCACCAGGGAAGCCGTCTGAATTATATTGGGTTGGCAAAAAAACTCATTGGTAAGATGCTATGGAAAAGCCCCAACGAACTTATTAGCCCATCCAATGTATTACTCCTTGGCTGTGTTCTGGCTACACGTGGTCCTATTCTCCAAAGTATCAGGAGTAACCTGAAGCCACACAGCTGTGATGGCAGTAACACTTTATTTTCTATAGCCTCAAGGGTTGCTCTGGCAATTACTTTGTTTTGTGTAAAAAACAGCCATTTGTCAACTGGGTAAAGTAATCTGGAAAGTACCAGCACGTCTCTGTCAACACGCACAATGAAGGCAAAGGGGAAGACCAAAGTGGAAGAGACACTATGCCACCTGATCAAAGATTCAGGCCAGTTTGGATTGGACCTCTGACTCCAAAGCTCCATTTATTTTTCCACAAACATCTATTTTGTGTCTCTGGTATGCCAGGCAGGGGTGGGGTACCAGGCACAATATAATGAGTAAAGCAAAGCTGAAGAAAGCTCATGGTCTAAATGGTCAGGAATGTTCTGATGATTAACCAGAAAAGAAGACACAACATCATCATCACCACCCTGATGGGGTGGTCAAGGCAGTCACTCCAACTTTCTGGACCCCTAAAGGATGACTAGGCTAAGAAGAGGGGAGATGAAACAGGGGATGAGCAGAACGGTAGGTATGGATATCTAAGACAAGAGGCTGCCTGGAACACAGGGAACTACCCCTGTTCCACTTCCCTGGTGCATGGATGGCTAGGACAGGGGAATCTGGTGAGAGACGAGGTCAAAGAAGCGAGCAGGGCCAGGTCATCAAAGGTAGTATGCTAGGATGAAGAGTTTGGACATTATCTTGACATGGGTAGGAGGCTGAGGGTATGGATTCAAACAACAATCAGAACCACTGAAGGATTTAAGGGTAGGAGGGACCCAAGACCAGATTCACGGTTTTGAAAAATCTCAGTGTGTGGAATAGGAAGGAGGAACATAAAACTGGCAAGGAACCGGGAAACTGAGATAACCAGGACTTGGGAAACAGCACTGGAGAAGAGTCAGGGAATGAGAGGTGGGCTCCTTGGGAGACATCAAGAGGTCTGATGGCCAGACACAGCGGCACAGTGCCTACACAGAACAGGCCACTCTAAATCTTCGTGTTCTCCTGTTTTGTCCCCTTTGAATTTCTGCTATAGAAGATTCTGGTATATGTAATATTTTCATACGAACGCCTTTCTGAACTTCTAATGCAGGAGACAAATTCCAATGAGGTGATTGATGACACTGATGTTCTTCACTCTGCCACCTCTGACCATCCTGTGGGGCTCCCTCTGGCTTGAGGAAGAAGCTGCAGACACCTGAGCAACACAGCCTGTGTGCCTTTACCCAAGGCCAGGGTCGAGGCAGAACACAGCCCTCCACAAGAGCAACTTTGAGCACTCATGACACAGAAGGAAGGCAGTCCAAGAAACTTTTTATTCCCTCTGTCACAGGAGGCCATCTGAAGCTTCCATTCCTTCTGTTAGCAGAATCAGCATTTGGCAAGAAATCTTGTGATGAGCCAAGAACATTTATCATTTGAGAAGGGAGACACAGAAATGCATTATTTCTGTAGCATCTATTTTGCCAGATCATTTCACACAAACACCAGGAAGAGAAAAGCACTACTTCACTGTCAGAACACTTAATGTTGTTCATACCTTAGGGTCATTTTTTTTTTCCTACGTGATAACTGCATATCTAGGAGTAAGTCACCTGGAACAGCCTCCGGAGAGAGGGCTTCAGTCAGGAGGCTTCTGACCAATCACAGTCAATTAGTATAGCAGCCAAACACTGAAGAGGAGCTCTGAGTGTGCTCCGCATCAGCAAAAAAGACCCTCCTGCAGAGGATGGATGCAGGAGAACCATTAGCCAAGAGCTGGAACATCTGAACATGGTCTCTTGGCCAAATTTTCTCATCACAAAATGAAATTACATTTCTAGAGTCAGTATAATGAAATCACTAGATGAGGGTTGACAGACAGTCCAGAGGAGAAGACGGTAGAGCAAAGACCTGCTTGTCCCCAAGTGAGAATCTGGAGAGGTTGCCTAAAAGACTATAACTTGAGAGAAACTGGCCTCTTCTTCATCCCACCCCTAAGCCTCCAGCACTTCCCCTAAAAACTCCTGTCGCAGTTTCCCAGTAAACTCTGTTACTGGGAAAGCAACCCACACAGGTTAAGCCCAGAACCCTTCAAAGGGACTTGTTATGTAAAAGCGGAAGATGCCTCATGTTCCTACCTTAAGATTCCATTTTTGGTCTAATTCTCACTTCTTCAAGCTCTGAAGTAGATACAGAACAGCAGATAACAATCATTAAACTATTTAGGTAAAGATCACACCAATATTAGAAAGGAACTTAGACTGAAATTACTGCTATTTTCATTCATTCAACAAATATTTACAAACTGCCTGCAACCCAGGGATTGAATCCAGGTCTCCCGCATTGTAAAGAATTTGCCTGCAATATGGGAGACCTGGGTTCGATCCCTGGGTTGGGAAGATCCCCTGGAGAAGGGATAAGGCTATCCACTCCAGTACTCTGGCCTGGAGAATTCCATGGACTACAAATTCCATGGGGTCTCAAAGAGTCAGACACAACTGAGTGACTTTCAAAAAACCACCTTCAGGCAGGCGGCGGGGGAGGGGGGAATGGGGAGCCACTGACAAATATACATATTCCCTTGGATATGAGAAGGCTAATTTTTTGTTCTTTTTATTAACAATAAGTAATAAATAAGCTGGAGCAGAGTCACATGAGTTACTTCAGTCAAAGTCTAAGCTGTGATGCCCCACACAGATGTTATACGTGTGTCTCCTCCCAGGGTCACACCTGTCTGCCGTGCAGGTATGTCACTTCCACCAGATGCGGGGAGAGCATTGCGTATCCTCTAGTAAGTGCAGAACAGTCTGTAAAGCACAGACATGTATTCCTCCCTGAGTAGGGAAGGGTGAGTAGCAGGAAATGTGGGCAACCCAAACTGATTTGTAAACACCGAAAAACTGGCCAGGAACAAGACTGACATGACAGTCAACAGGTAGGAAAAGGGTCTCGGGAAAGAATGTAAAATAATGAATTGTTCAAGGGTTGAAGAAAAGATGACCGTGCCACATATGTAATCCCCTGGCTCCGGGGAGATGACGTTTACAAAGTATCCTACTAGTGTAATGAGATGGCCACGAGCCATCACAAGGATCACAAGGTAGTTGGCCAATAGAGGCAAGATATCTGTGACCAGGGCTTGATGAATGCTGGGAACGGGGGTGGGGGCAGGGGGAGGGTGGGAAGGGAGAGTCTCTTTAGGCTGCACGTAAGCTTTTCATACGTCCCTCTGTGCTCATGCTCTGTTACGCAATCATATCCGACTCTTCGTGACCCCATGGACTGTAGCCTGCCAGGCTCCTCTGTCTATGGGATTTCCCAGGCAAGAATACTGGAGTGCGCTGTCATTTCCTTCTCCAGTGGATTTCCCAACTCAGGGACTAAACCTCTGTTTCCTGCACTAGCAGGCAGATTCTTTACCACCACTGCACCACCTGGGAAACCAAGGTCATCACCACCTATCTATAATTTCTTTTAATAAAATGCATGTAAGTGGGAAGATATAATATTAAATATTACTCTATCATTCTGTAATTTTGAAATGACACATGCACACATTTTAAAAAGGCACACATGTTAAGTAGATACTGTTTAAATATACATATTAAATAGATACACATGTTAAATATTTTTTAGAAACTGTAATTTTAAAAAGCATTTTGAAAATCAACATCATTAAAATTTTTGGTTTATAAATATAACCTTAAATGCAGGGCATCAAGAAGCTTAAAGAACTATGTATTATGATGGTCAGCCACATATAAGGTACATATTCTTTCAAGTTTAAAGTACCTCTCCTAAGAATTGGGCTAAGGTTGATTCTTTATTTTAGTTCAACTGGAATAAAATGATAACAGGAGTATTTTCCTGTATAGTACAAAAAATTATAGCCTAAAGGCCAAGCAACCCAGAATTTAATAAATATTGAGAAGAATCCAACAGTTAATAATACCAAATCCTGCCCAGCATCTAGTTTTGTGCAAGTATAAGATTGTCATATATAAACTTGTTCTACTAAAAGAATCTTACTAGAAAGAGAAGAAACTATAAAGAAACAGACTGTTAGAGATCCAGGTAAGTGCCCACCTCTTACAAATTAGAGACTGAGACTCAATAAGCAACTTGTCAAAGACGCATCTCAATGGCAGCACCAGGTAGAATCACTTCCAGTGAGGAGAAAGTAATGGAGTTCCAGTTCTGTCTCCTCTGTCTTCGGGGATGGGTGGGAAAGAATCTGCATGGATTTTGCTGGCATGGTATTGATCTGGAGCCTGATAAGCAATATTTACTTGGCTTAGAATCACTGGCCAGGGTTCAAGTCAGAGGAAAGCCAACAATGTGCATCCCACTTGTGAGGCCGTTTGGTGTGGGGCTGAGACCAAGGCTTCTCCATTCTGACATACTAAGTGCAAGTCTTAGCAATGCGACAAGTTGCTTAGCCCCTATCAGCCTCCTTTCCTTCAACAGTAGAGTGAGGGATACCAGACCTCCTGCTGTTCTTGGGCTGGTCAAATGAGGTCGAGTGTGAAGACCCCAACAGGATGCTAGGGACGCAGAGTAAAGCACTCAAATAGTGTCAGTGGTTACTGCAGAAGTGGTAATGAATGCCAATATTTTTTCTTTAAGGCTTCCCTGGTGGTTCAGACAGTAAAGAATCTGCCTGCAATGCAGGAGATGCAGGTTTGATCCCTTGGTCGGTAAGATCCCCTGAAGGAGGGTGTGGTTCCCCGCTCCAGTATTCTTGTCTGGAGAATACCAATGACAGAGGAGCCTGGTGGGTTACAGTCCATGGGGTCACTGAGTCATACATGAATGAGTGACTTTCACTCACTTCACTTTGTCCTTTAAGTTCTGAAAAATGAATTCTCTTAGCTCAAGACAAAAACTTCCAACCAAGGTGCAAAACCTAACAGATGAATTACCTTTGACTGCTGCTGTGGGCAAAGGTATTTTTCAAATACATTCCCAAGGTCTAGGGGTTCTTCAACAGTAACTCTTTGGAGATGGTTCCTTCTGGCGGAAACTGGATGCTAGAAGTCTTTATTTGTGTAAAGGGTGAATGACAGTTTTCAGATATGTTACTAAAGATGTTGCAATAAAAACTAATCATCTACAATTTCTCAATTCTCTCCTTATAGGCAGTGTCATCTCCTTATTATGACATAAATGTACTTAGTCCTCCTCTCGACTCAATTATTGCATGTGGAAGTGTCACTTCAAAATACAACACTCCAGAGCAATTATGTTTCCAAGTAAATATATTTCTAAATCCTTTAAGCTGATGTTAGAAACACTTCTTAACTATAACAACAACAAATCTAGTTGAATTCATGAAACTCAAGGTCACAGGAGAGTATTTTTCTACTGGAAAATGAAAAAAGGCATTTTGCACAAATCATTCTGTTTCACAGAGGTATTCCAATCAAGTGTCTCCAAGGTCAAAAAAAAGTTATTAATGCAGTGCTCTTCCAAATCTAGTTAAGTCTGAGGAACATTCTTGAAGAATGAAGTTTTTCTCTGTAAAAGTCATCAGAGTAAGAGATAATTTGCACAGGAATTAGAGACCCTCTTCAGGAATGACAGAAAAGAAAGGAGGACAGAGCACCAAATTACAACCAAAAAGTAAGCAGAGAAGAGGCAGGGAGTGGCTGGACTCTCACTTCTTCAGGGTGGCAGGAAATGGGGACCACTTGAGGGATGTGGAGTATCACCTGCAGGCAGTGGTTGTTTCATGGGGTGAGAAGCATGGAAATGGACCACCGCTAAAGGCAGTGGTTTTCCTCAACATGTTTTTAAGAACTTCCAGCTAGAGGGGCAGAGGAGCGGGGCAGATCAGGGGAAAGAGTGGTATGATCTAAATTACTTCTCAAGGTACTTTCTGATATTCACCTCAAGAAAGCACTGTCACAAGAATTATCAGGGTCCCCAGCCCCAGTGGCCCTGGAGCACTTGTTCCCAGTTAGCTGTCTGGAATGCCCTTCTAAATCAGAGTTCCAGAGAGACTGCTCTTCAGAGCAGCTGGCTCTGCTGTGGGTGGTCTCTGACAGATTTCTACTACTTTCAGATTATCAGGTCCTGAATTAAAGATGGATATGTCTTCTCTCCCTGTTTTACTGTCTATACTCTTCTTTAAAAAAATCCTGGTAAGTCTCATAAGCTTTTACTGTTCCACACAGTCAACTGGACAAATGCCACTGATAAATTTTAGCTCTGTAGTGATAAAACTGAGTGTGAATGCTGCATTAGATTTTTTATATAAGGGATGCTGTTTTATACGAGGGAAATTAAGTCAGAGGCAAGCTATTAAACTTCCTATTGATACAACTATCTCTGTCCTAGCATAGGAGTGTAACATACTGCTTTAAAATTGGGAAATTCATCTGTCTACTGAACAAACAAAAATATGGTTCCACTGCGTATCTAAAAAAAATTAAAACTCCAATTTCTGGGTGTTTTCTGTATTACTGCATGGGGATCTGAGGCCACAAAATATGAATATTTATGCTGTACGTAAATCTACACAACATGAAAAGCCAAAATAATGATTACAGATCCATGTGTGTTAGAGAAGAAAAATCCCAATGTATGTATTTATGAGTGTGTTTTATGTATGCCAACAAATTTAACTACAGCCAAACTGCAAATAATAAGCTATTACTTTACAAAGCCTGGACCACTTGTATAGATTATTTCCTGCAGCTTACATTTTCAAACACACTTTTCTGATGTTCCAATTTAAAATAATTCATCCTTCTTACTCCCTAAAGATCAGTGGGAACAATAACAACAATAATAATAATTTATTATTAATAATAGCAACAGCATTTATTGAGTAATTACTTTGGGTCAGGTAGATATTATCTCCTCCACCCCCCATTTTACAGGTTAGGGAATTGAGGCACAGATAAATAAGATAACTTAGCCATGATCGGACCATGAGCAAGTGGTTTTATTAATTCAGGAAATACTAGCTACTATAATAAAAATATCCGAAACCTCAGAGGCTTAACACAATAGAAGTTTACTTCCTGTTCATGTAACCCTCCCAAGAGGGGGTTCTTTGTCACCAGTCTTTTCCACATAGTGATTCAGGAACCCAGGATCCTCCCATCAGCTCCTCAGGCTTTGGAGTCTTTCGCATTCAGCCATGAAACACAGGGGAAGGGATGGAGAAGATGCACCTGCTTCTTGAACTCCTTAGCCTGGAAGTGACATGCATTAGCTCTGCTCATGTTCCACTGGTGGTAACCAGCTCCCAGCCCAACCCAAAGTAAGAGGGCTCTGGAAATCGAACTGGTGGCTGGGGAACCATCTCTAGGCTCGAAGTCAACATGGTAGAAATGGGAGCTTAAATCATCAGGGGAGTGTTAGCTGTCTGGATTTGAACCCAGGCAGCATCGTCCCAGATTCCATGTGTATAACCACCACACTTTAAACGCTTGATATAAACTGCTGCTAGATGAAACTTCACATTAAAACTTGGCTGGAAACCATCTGTAAGATGGACACTTTAGAGTTGGTGCAATCAAGTCATAATCTCCAGGAAGGATAATATGACCTGACCACTTGTATGTGTAATTATGGTCAGGCGCCGATGGTAAAGGCCAAGATCGTACACACAGAAAGGAACACATTATAAACAATTCTTGAACCTTTTGTCCAATTTCTTTAATCACAGCTCAAATAAAACTGCTATTTGAATAACATCAATGACCTTCTCCAGTAGAGGATATTTGTTGCCCAGGTGCCAAGGAAGTTAATTGGCTTACCTAAAGTCTTTTTAATTCTACATCCGAGATGTCCTGGAAATCGAAGGCAATCAATGGGTAAGTCTGCAAGACCTGTAACCAGCTTAGAGCTAATTCTATTTGCAGCTGCTCAAGTGGTGTCTGTACTTACAAAGTCAAAAGCCAGAAAGGAGTGTTAGGACCCTGCATCTGAATGAGCCTTTAACTCCGTCAACTCCAGACTAACTACAAACTGAATATGGAGATGATGACTTAAGCCACAGGTGATTCCTAGCCCTTCTCTGGTGAGCATAGAGAACCATGGTGAGGTGGCACTTAATAGTTAGAAACCCACCCTCCCTCCTGTTGAAAGGAAGAGATGAAGATTTGGTCTCCCTTCTCATGTTTAAACCTTCTTTTGTAAAAAGATTCTGGTGTAGAATTCCCTGCCACTAATATCAGAGACTAAGAAAAATGACCCACCGCATGAGCATCCTTCATTGAAACATCACCTTCCTCCACCTGCCCAAAGGTGCTTCAGGAGTTTGCAGTGGGTGACTCCCTTCAATTTCACCCATCATCAACAAAAGTGAAGACATTATACAGGGCCTTCCCTATGCTGAGTTGCAAAAACATAATCTGAGCCCTCTAAAAATTTAGATGTCACCAACTTCAGAATCAAATGATTTTCTGACATCTTTCATTAAGTCCGACACAAAGGACTTTCCTCAATAGCCTTAAAGTCACAGTATCAGAATCCAAAAGGACCTTAGAAATAATCCATTTCAGAAGCTATAATCCGAATGCCTCCAGAGGCAGATGGGTCATATCAAGTGAAAGACGCGGGCCAGTCTAGAGCCTGCAGTGAACAGCAGAGCCTCTGTCTCATCCTAAATGGTGGCCACTTTTCGGCTCCTGCTCATCTCTGTGAGGTAAGGGGCACACTGTGGTTACCCAATCTTCCATTTGTTAAAAGAAGCCAGAAATCTATATTTTTCTATGAAATCTCCCACTGAGTTCATTTCCTTGAACACTGTGGGGCCCAGATACAAAATGTCTCTAAACATCTTCCTCCTCATTCATCTTCACATGAGGAGACCGAGACAGACTAACACGGTCTCATATTTCCCACAGGGCAGTGATGGGCTGGACAGTGTGTGGAAGGTTTCCAGGCATCTCCTGCTAATCCCTGAAGCAGGCACTGCTGCAAGCATCACCCCCATGTGAGTCTAAGGCATGGAGAGAGGGCAGTAGCCAGCCCAGGTCAATAAAGAGACAGATGCTCAACAGGGTCTCAGGCAGTGGGAAAAGAGCCTGGGCCCTCTTTACCATTTGGGGTCCCCTGGCTATGCAGGGGCTGAGGACTTGAGGATGCCCTCCCCTAGAAACCCCAATGTATGACCAAAAGCACTTTGACTGCTCATGCATTCAGAGTTGCTAGGCATGGGATGAGACTCTCAAGTTGAAGAATCTAGAGGCATGTTGAAAGAAGCCCACACATTACTGTTGAAATGGGGATGGATCTACATCAGTTTGAAGAATTCTAGAGTCCTAAGAAATGTTGGACGCGAGTCTGAGTGAACTCCGGGAGTCGGTGATGGACAGGGAGGCCTGGCGTGCTGCGATTCATGGGGTCGCAAAGAGTCGGGCATGACTGAGCGACTGAACAGAACTGAACTGAAGAAATGTTAAGTAATGTCCCTCTCTCTCTCTCTCCACACACACACACACACACACACACACACACACACACACACACACACACGGTCACATGCTACGAATATTTTCCTCCTAAAGTGTATTTAGGAAAATAGAAGGAAATTAATCAAAACATTCACCTCACTCTTACTATTCTTACAGACATGCTATGTTATGACTTTAAGATGAGAATTTGTGGGTAGGGGGTTTGTGTAATGGTGAAGTCCATGGACTCCCACTTCTCAAAATATTTCCAAATACCAAAAAGAAAACACATAGGAAAGAAACCAATAATATTGAAATTCAGTCTTCAAAATGTTAGAATATCAGTTTGTGATAGGGTAATGCAGATGTTTCTTCATTAGCACATTAAATAACAAGAACCAGTGGTGACACTACAGCTCTCACAGCCATCCGTGTCGAGGATAAGCATCAACAGCACAGATAGCTGCGGCGGCTACGATATGACATGAGAATATCTGTGATTTTCGTTGGTGACACAGTCATAGGAACGGTTGTGGTTTGTTAACTACATTTATAAGCTAAAATGATAAATTTCAGTTAGAGGTTAGTGAAGATAAAAGGCGCTATTTTTTTCCCCCACCTAAGTTCACAGCCCCCTGAATTCTCTCCATGGTGTGGACACAGGTGGTGATGGACAGGGAGGCCTGGCTTGCTGCAGTCCATAGGGTCGCAAAGAGCCGGACATGACTGAGCGACTCTCAGTCTCACCCTATCTACTCACCCCATCTACCCCCCAAGAGTTCTCAGAAAAGATCACGCAACGTTTGAACAGTGATAGGGCCTCTGTCACTGATGCATCTGCACTGAAGGGATGGACAATGCTCATTTTTGACTGTTGGTGAACGTCACAAGAACTGTCTGATCATTAGCTTATATTTACAATCCAATGTAAGATGTATGTACATTAAACATGCATCAAATGCATGCACCAAATGATAGAAATTTCCTGTAATAATTCTGGAAGATGGTTCTGCTGTCTATGTAAGCATGGATTACAGTTTATGAATTCTCCTGGGTGCTCTATCAATAAATGATGATTTCTCAAATGGGTAAGAGAAGGGTAAACACCAAACTGGAAACAGTATTTATCTCAGTCCATGGTATTCGAGCAGAGCTGAAGAGAACTATAATGTTTTCCTTATGTAACCACTGGGTTATTAGAATTCTTCACAAACAGTGTATATTCATGTATTATCTGTATGATTAAAAATACATAAAGTGTCAAGTTCAAAGAAATTTAGTAATCATTGGTATAAAAAAATAATAAATGCCCCATAATGTGAAAAGAGGAATTGACTGGCTCAGAAGCCTTATACTTGACAAATGAATTAAACAACCCATTGAGCAAGCCTGATCTTTGTCCACAACCACTAGACGACTGTGTCAAAAAATATTTCGCTGCATACTATTAGAGAACTCTGCTCATGAAATATTGCTGAGAGAAGTACATTATGTCTATAATTAAAGCCATGTAAAAACACACAGCAAAGGACACTGTGAGGGACCACAACAAAATTCAAACATGGCTGGGTAAGTTAGGCTGGCAGAATTTTGGATGAAATTTTCACATTTTCTAAGTGTATTTTGCAAAGTTGCTTTTCAAATGGCAAACAAAGTCTAAGATGGAGAAAAATAGAAGAGTAAGGCTGGAATTCAAGTCCAGGCAGGCTGGCTCCAGAGCCTATGCTTTGACTTCCCCTAAAGCTCTCCTAAAATTCAGTTCAGTTCAGTTCAGTCGCTCAGTCATGTCCGATTATTTGCGACCCTATGGACTGCAGCAAGCCAGGCCTCCCTGTCCATCGTCAATCACAAAACTCATGTCCATTAAGTTGGTGATGCCATCCAACCATCTCATCCTCTGTCGTCCCCTTCTCCCGCCTTCAATCTTTTCCAGCATCAGAGTCTTTTCAAATGAGGCAGCTCTTCGCATCAGGTGGCCAAAGTATTGGAGTTTCAGCTTCAACATCAGTCCTTCCAATGAACACCCAGGACTGATCCCCTTTAGGGTAGACTGGCTCGATCTCCTTGCAGTCCAAGGGACTCTCAAGAGTCTTCTCCAACACCACACTTCAAAAGCATTATTTCTTCAGCGCTCAGTTTTCTTCATAGTCCAACTCTCACATCCATACATGACTACTGGAAAAACCATACCCTGGACTAGATGGAACTTTGTTGGCAAACTAATGTCTCTGCTTTTTAATATGCTATCTAGCTTGGTCATAACTTTCCTGCCAAGGAGTAAGTGTCTTTTAATTTCATGGCTGCAGTCACCATCTGCAGACTTTATTTTGGAAAAAATAAAGTCTGCCATTGTTTCCACTGTGTCCCCATCTATTTGCCATGAAGTGATGGGACCAGATGCCATGATCTTCGTTTTCTGAATGTTGAGCTTTAAGCCAACTTTTTCACTCTCCCCTTTCACTCTCATCAAAAGACTCTTTAGTTCTTCACTTTCTGCAACAAGGGTGGTCATCTGCATATCTGAGGTTATTGATATTTCTCCCAGCAATCTTGATTCCAGCTTGTGCCTCATCCAGCCCAGTGTTTCTCATGGTGTACTCTGCATAGAAGTTAAATAAGCAGGGTGACAATATACAGCCTTGACGTACTCCTTTTCCTATTTGGAAACAGTCTGTTGTTCCATGTCCAGTTCTAACTGTTGCTTCCTGACCTGCATACAGATTTCCCAAGAGGCAGGTCAGGTGGTCTAGTATTCCCATCTCTTGAAGAATTTTCCACATTTAATTCTAATCCACACAGTCAAAGGCTTTGGCACAGTCAATAAAGCAGAGATAGATGTTTTTCTGGAACTCTCCTGCTTTTTCCATGATCCAGCAGATGTTGGCAATTTGATCTCTTGCTCTTCTGCCTTTTCTAAAACCAGCTTGAACATCTGGAAGTTCACAGTTCACATATTGTTGAAGTTGAGCTTGGAGATTTTTGAGAATTACTTTACTAGCGTGTGAGATGAGTGCAACTGTGTGGTACTTTGAGCATTCTTTGGCATTACCTTTCTTTGGGACAGGAATGAAAACTGACCTTTCCCAGTCCTGTGGCCACTGTTGAGTTTTCCCTATTTGCTGGCATACTGAGTAAAGCACTTTCACAGCATCATCTTAGGATTAGAAATAGCTCAACTGGAATTCCATCACCTCCACTAGCTTTGTTCGCAGTAATGCTTCGTAAGACCCACTTTACTACACATTCCAGGGTGTCTGGATCTAGGTGAGTGATCACACTATCGTGGTTATCTGGGTCATGAAGATCTTTTTTGTACAGTTCTTCTGTGTATTCTTGCCACCTCTTCTTAATATCTTCTGCTTCTGTTAGGTCCATATCATTTCTGCCCTTTATTGAGCCCACCTTTGCAAGAAATGTTCCCTTGGAATCTCTACTTTTCTTGAAGGGATCTCTAGTCTTTCCCATTCTGTTGTTTTCCTCTATTTCTTTGCTTTGATCACTGAGGAAGGCTTTCTTACCTCTCCTTGCTATTCTTTGGAACTCTGCATTTAGATGCTTATATCTTTCCTTTCCTCCTTCACTTTTCGCTTCTGTTCTTTTCACAGCTATTTGTAAGGCCTCCTCAGACAACCATTTTGCTTTTTTGCATTTCTTTTTCTTGGGGATGGTCTTGCTCCCTGTCCCCTATACAATGTCACGAACCTCCATCCATAGTTCACCAGGCACTCTATCTATCAGATCTAGTCCCTTAAATCTATTTCTCACTTCCACTGTACAGTTATACGGGATTTGATTTAGGTCATACCTGAATGGTCTAGTAGTTTTCCGCACTTTCTTCAATTTAAGTCTGAATTTGGCAATAAGGAATTCATGATCTTAGCCATAGTCAGCTCCCGGTCTTGTTTTTGCTGACTGTATAGAGCTTCTCCATCTTTGGCTGCAAAGAATATAATCAGTCTGATTTTGGTGTTGGCCATTTGGTGATGTCCATGTGTAGAGTCTTCTCTTGTGTTGTTGGGAGAGGGTGTTTGGTATGACCAGTGAGTTCTCTTGGCAAAACTCTATTAGCCTTTGCCCTGCTTCATTCTGTACTCCAAGGCCTAATTTGCCTGTTACTTCAGGTATCTCTTGACTTCCTACTTTTGCATTCCAGTCCCCTATAATGAAAAGGACATCTTTTTTGGGTCTAAGTTCTAGAAGGTCTTGTACGTCTTCAGAGAACCATTCAACTCCAGCTTCTTCAGTGTTATTGGCTGGGGCATAGACTTGGATTACCGTGATATTGCATAGTTTGCCTCGGAAATGAACATAGATCATTCTGTCATTTTTGAGATTGCATCCAAGTACTGTATTTCAGACTCTTTTGTTGACTATGAGGGCTACTCCATTTCTTCGAAGGGATTTTTGCCCACAGTAGTAGATATAATGGTCATCTGAGTTAAATTCACCCATTCCAGTCCATTTTAGTTTGCTGATTCCTAAAATGTTGATGTTCACTCTTGCCATCTCCTATTTGACCACTTCCAATTTGCCTTGATTCACGGACCTAACATTCCAGGTTCCTATGGAATACTGCTCTTACAGCATCGGACCTTGCTTCCATCACCAGTCACGTCCACAATGAGGTATTGCTTTTTCTTTGACTCTGTCTCTTTATTCTTTCTGGAGTTATTTCTCCACTGATCTCTGGTAGCATACTGGGCACCTACCGACCTGGGGAGTTCCTCTTTCAGCATCCTATCTTTTTGCCATTTCATACTGTTCATGGGGTTCTCAAGACAAGAATACTGAAGTAGTTTGTCATTCTCTTCTCCTAAAATAGTTGAAGGTAAAATGAGACTATTTTGTTATTCTGTTCTAAAAGCTAAATGTTCTCACTGTAGGAAGTGCAAACAAAAGGTGGATATAAGCATTAGAAGAAAACAAAAAACCCCAGTCCCACTATCAAAATACCAGAGGCTATCCTGTGATTAAGATCTTTACAGATGTGGCATAATCTAAGAAAGCATTCTAACAGAATAAACGTTCTCAAGTTCTAAAACTGAAAAAAAAAAAAATCCTTACAGCTATTTTCCATTTTTGAAATGTAAGATCATAAGTGGAATTGTTTCTTCACACACACAGTGAGACCATCCTATACATGCCAATGGACCATATTTTCAATTGTGTCCCCAGGAAGTCTAGGTACAAAACGGTTCATCCCTTAGGCCACCAAAATAAATACTGAGAGAAGAAAGAGGTCTGGCAGCCTTTTTATAGGATATACACCATTCCACGTTCATCAGCGTTTCACTGCAGGCATAGCTTCATGGGGTAAAAACCAGCAACAAAACACTTTCAGGTTTCAATTACCAAATATTTATCTTCCAAATAAATCTCATGTCTTCTAACCCTTACAGAAAATCAATTTGTTAATTCACTTCTATTTCATTCTATAATGTCTCCTTTTGTTAATCCTCTTTCCCTAGGGGACTCTTTTCAAATCTTGTCACTTATTCTTTACTGAAAAAGTTCCCTTTTTTGAATTCAAGGTGAATTGTACTTAATAAACAAGCCTTGCATTCACGTGCCTTTCCTTGCCTTCATTGTGTGTTCTGTGGGCTCTCCCATTAATTGAAATGCTTTTTCAGCTGTTCCATTTCCTCATTATCAACACATTTCCTTTAATTCATTCATCATTCATTAAATACTGTCATGGGCTACAAAAGGTTAACAAGAAAAAGGAAAGGAAAAGGAAATAATTACAACAGCAACCAAAAATGGAAAGAGAGAATTATTTAATAACTTTAAAAACATGAGGTACATATTAGCTGAAGAAGCACCCAATGAAGGCACTTAGGCCAACACTGTGGTGCGGGCGGCGACGGGGCAGTGATTCCACACCCCTGTACTAAGGGTGCGGTGCATGTCTCTTTAGCCTCATCCTCACTGCTACGATATTTCAGTTAGGCTATAAAGCATTGACTTTAAAAAAATATATGAAACCATATATCTTAAGATAAAGAAGCATGAACTTCACAGTGAAACATCCAAAGGTACATGTCACAAATGAAGACTCTGAGAATCACAGAGGATACCAACTGGCCCAAGCTCAAAATCCTGCAGCCATGAAATTAAAAGACGCTTGCTCTTTGGATGAAAAGCTATGATAAACCTGGACAGTGTGTTAAAAAGCAGAGACATTACTTTGCCAAGAAAGGTCCATATAGTCAAAGCTATGGACCAGTAGTCATGTATGGAGATGTGAGAGTTGGGCCACAAAGAAGACTGAGCACCGAAGAATTGATGCTTTTGAACTGTGGTATTGGAGAAGATTCTTGAGAGTTCCTAGTATTACAGAGATCAAATCAGTCAATCCTAAAGGAAATCAACCCTGAGTATTTACTGGAAGGACAGATGCTGAAGCTGAAGCTCAAATACTTTGGCCACCTGATGCACAGAGCCGACTCACTGATAGAGCCCCTGATGGTGGGAAAGACTGACACCAGGAGGAGAAGGGGATAACAGAAGATGAAATGTTTGGATGGCATCACCAACTCAATGGACATGAGTTTGAGCAAGTTCTGGAGAATGATAAAGGACAGGGAAGCCTGGCTTGCTGCAGTCCATGGGGTCACAAAGAGCTGGACATGACTGAGCGATTGAACAATACCACCACCACCAACTGGCCCAAGTCTCTTCCCACAAGTGGCATAGTCTGGATCCAGTCCCAGATGGAGGACTTCAAAGCCCACTCATACACTTTCCTTCTTAGCCCCAAGGAATCAATCTGAGAGTCTAGTTATCTCTTTGCAAAGTGGTAATACCTCTGCATCTGATTTATGAATCCCCATTTTATATATCAGAGTTTGGGAAGCAAAGTGCTCCTATGCTATTCAAAAATTATTTCACATGACCCAAGCACATGTCTTGCATGAGTGCTAAAAATGACCCAGCAAATGAAAAGTAATAGCAGCAGGTCACATGATCTTGCCATCATGGGCTTTGTACATCCAAGTTTTTCTTTTAGAAGCTCGTCCCTCCCTCTATTTGCTCCCACCCATCCTTCTCCCCAGCCAACTCCTGATCCGAAGTCAACACCTGATCAAGAGTCACCACCTATAGGAAGTCCCCTCATTCCCCCAGGTAAGACTGGTCCAACTGGCTTATTGATCCCTCTTTCAAATGAGAGTGAGATACCACAGCACTAGACATAGTTTAGTACGCACATGAATCTCCCAAGGGGAGTTATTACAATGCAGATTCAGATTCAGATCTAGAGTTTTAACAAGATTCCTCATGATAATGATGCTATTGGTCCCTGAACCACAAAGTGAGGTCTAAAGGAAAGAGACTCTGGGTTTCACCTCCACATTTTCCATGTATAGAGGTGCAGGAGAGGAGGGGAGGAGGGAGGCTCACTGAGGGAATAAAGAATTCTACATGGGTAGGTCAGGAAAGCTGCGCTGCTGCCATTTGTCCAGCTTTTTTTTTTTTTTTTTTTGAACATTCAGCATAAATACACAAAGTACCCTGATTTGAGAAGATAAAACTCATGAACGAAGGCCCCAATTTATCTTCAAAGTTGTTTCCTATCATATTCAGTAGACTCAAAATATGACACCATCTTCAGCATCTCAGGGAGTTCAGAAGTTAAAAACAATAGGTGAGAAAACACAACATTCTGAGAGAAAATAAATGAGGTTGTCAATGTTCTTTATAATTTATGGCTCCAACATGCTGGCTCCCTTCCCCTCACTACAGACTGGGTTATAAAATAACAATACTACGTCTGTCCTAAACCCTCTGCTAGGACTCTCCCTCAGAGGCTAATAATAATAACCATAGAGGCTGCAGCAACCCCACACTTAACTGAGCCATGCACTAAGTACCTCAGATAAAAAGTAAGTATTTTAGCCCCACAAAAGGAAGGTACAATTATCACCTTCATTTTACCGAAGAACAACCTTGGTTTATGAGGAATAACTTGGTTTGCCCAAGGTCACACAGCCAGTTCACAGTGGTTAGATGGAAACTTGGGCTGTCTGCCTCATAAGCATGGTGTCTGAGAGACATGCTGCCAAGGTCATTTCGAGGTACAGTGAAGGAAAGTGTGACCCTAAGACAAATTCTGAGATCTGGATCACAAACTCTGGATGGGAAGCAGGAGAGGGATTCCCCTTGGGATGTGCAGAAAGAGTCTCCCTGACCTCAGAAAAGATGCTGAATTCAGCCCAGACACAAGCTTGGCTCTGTCAAGTTGGCCTGATCACTGGGCATCCACTGATCTCCCATTCTACTCATTTGCTCTTTATTCTGCATGGAACACATTCCTCTCCCTTTTCCTCACAATACAATTTGTCTCTCTCTCTCGCTTGGCTTTTTAGTTAAAAACAAGAGAGATGAAGCCTGAAACCTAATTAAGGAAATGGCCCGTGTACAAAGAAAACAGCCAGGGATCATTATTCAAACGGCAGCCTCTTTGTTTCTGAGGGAAACCTAATGACTCTCTGCAGCCCAGTGGCCTCTGTATCATATCATGTACACATCCCGTTATTAGAGGGTAATGCCAGTGATTGGAAAACACGCCAAGTAAAAGCATGCACAGATCCTTCTTCTCGCTTAAATGCTGTTTTGATGATTTAAAATAAAGACAAATGTTATCCTGGGAAATGTGCAACTCCCTGTGGCCAAATCCATTCATCTTATGTTAGTAAGATTCCCTGTCCAGCAGACCTGGGTCCCTGCAATGGGGGCCAAGGGCAAGAAATGAGAACAGCAGTAGAAAGCAGCCCTTCCTGTGAAACTGCTGTAGCAGGAAACGCAAAAGGAATAGGAAGGGGCAGGGAAAAGTCAAAGAAATTCTGAGAAAAATCTGGTTGGATTGTTCCCTTGGATTTTTTAAAACTGGGGTACAGTTACTTTACTACATTGTGTTCGTGTCTGCTGAACAACAAAGTGAATCAGCTATAAGTATACATATATCCCCTCCTTCTTGGACCTTCCTCCTGCCTCCCTCTCCCCCATCCCATCCACCCAGGTCACCACAGAGCACCAAGCTGAGCCCCCTGAGTTATACGGTGTTTCCCACTAGCCATCTGTTTTTACACATGAATTTTGCTGAAATCTGTTTACTTCCAACCATCCCAACCACCAAGTCCAATTCACACCCACTCTGCTACCATGATACTCCGGATACCTTCCTAATAACATCATGCACTCAATGGATATGAATCTGAGCAAACTCCAGGGGATAGTGAAGGTCAGGGAAGCGCGGCATGCTGCAATCCACGGGGTCACAAAGAGTCAGACATGACTTAGCAACTGAATAACAACAACCTTCCCAATATGCTAACTAGAAACAATAATTTGTATTTGGTACACAGCCTGCCAGAATGTTTTCTATCCTCCTGTGTATATGGGTACATCTTTCATTTACATACTCCATTATGATTTCTTTTTCCACATAGCAAGAACACTATTTAAGTCAAATACAATCAACACTATCATTGTTACTGCCGCAAAGCATTCCAGGATATTGAAGGGCCTTTATTTATTCAATCAATCCCTTAATTTGGAACATCTTTTACTTGTATAAATAATGCTGCAATGAACATGCTCCTCTGATTCTGACTTTAGCAAAACTGCTGAGCCAGGCAATCTGATGACTGTTTTTATTAATAACCTCAGATATTGAAGGAGCTTTCTTTCAACCAAATTGACATTTTATACTCTATATTCTCACACTGAAGTTGGTTATCAGCACTGAGATGTTTACTGTTGAGTACATTAGATAACATCCTTACAGTTAAAATATTTTAATAAAAAATTTTCCTAATTAGGTTTATTTTGAAATAGTTCTAGATTTACAGTAAGTTACAAAGGAAGTTGCATTCCTATAGACCGTTCACCCAACTTCCCCAAAGGGAACATTATACCTGACCTGGCACATTTATTATAACTAAAAATTAACATTCATACAATGGAATTTAAGGGTCTATCTCTTTCTTTCTTTAATATAAATTTATTTATTTTAATTGGAGGTTAATTACTTTATAATATTGTATTGGTTTTGCCATACATCAACATGAATCCTCCACAGGTGTACATGTGTTCCCCATTCTGAACTCCCCTCCCACCTCCCTCCCTGTACAATCTCTCTGGGTCATCCCAGTGCACCAGCCCCAAGCATCCTGTATCCTGCATCAAACCTGGACTGGCAATTCATTTCTTATATGATATTATACATGTTTCAATGGCATTCTCCCAAATCATCCCACCCTCTCCCTCTCCCACAGAGTCCAAAAGACTGTTCTATACATCTGTGTCTCTCTTGCTGTCTCACATACAGGGTTATTGTTACCATCTTTCTAAATTCCATATATATGCGTTGCTGCTGCTGCTGCTAAGTCGCTTCAGTCATGTCCGACTCTGTGCAACCCCATAGACAGAAGCCCACCAGGCTCCCCCGTCCCTGGGATTCTCCAGGCAAGAACACTGCAGTGGGTTGCCATTTCCTTCTCCAATGCATGAAAGTGAAAAGTGAAAGTGAAGTCGCTCAGTCGTGTCCAACTCTTAGCGACCCCATGGACTGCAGCCTACCAGGCTCCTCCGCCCATGGGATTTTCCAGGCAAGAGTACTGGAGTGGGGTGCCATTGCCTTCTCCAATATATGCGTTAGTATACTGTATTGGTGTCTTTCTTTCTGGCTTACTTCACTCTGTATAACAGGCTCCAGTTTCATCCACCTCATTAGAACTGATTCAAATGTATTATTTTTAATGGCTGAGTAATACTCCATTGTGTATATGTACCACAGCTTTCTTATCCATTCATCTGCTGATGGACATCTAGGTTGCTTCCATGTCCTGGCTATTATAAACAGTGCTGTGATGAACACTGGGGTACATGTGTCTCTTTCAATTCTGGTTTCCTCGGTGTGTATGCCCAGTAGTGGGATTGCTGGGTCATAAGGCAGTTCTATTTCCAGTTTTTTGAGGAATCTCCACATTGTTCTCCATAGTGGCTGTACTAGTTTGCATTCCCACCAACAGTGTAAGAGGGTTCCCTATTCTCCACACTCTCTCCAGCATGTATTGCTTGCAGACTTTTGGATAGCAGTCATCCTGACTGGCGTGAGATGGTACCTCATTGTGGTTTTGATTTGCATTTCTCTTTCTATTCCGAAGAAGAATTCAGTTCAGTTCAGTCGCTCAGTGGTGTCCGACTCTTTGCGACCCCATGAATCACAGCACGCCAGGCCTCCGTTCATCACCATCTCCCGGAGTTCACCCAGACTCATGTCCATCGAGTCCGTGATGCCATCCAGCCATCTCATCCTCAGTTGTCCCCTTCTCCTCCTGCCCCCAATCCCTCCCAGCATCAGAGTCTTTTCCAATGAGTCAACTCTTCGCATGAGGTGGCCAAAGTACTGGAGTTTCAGCTTCAGCATCATTCCTTCCAAAGAAATCCCAGGGTTGATCTCCTACAGAATGGACTGGTTGGATCTCCTTGCAGTCCAAGGGACTCTCAAGAGTCTTCTCCAACACCACAGTTCAAAAGCATCAGTTCTTCGGTGCTCAGCCTTCTTCACAGTCCAACTCTCACATCCATACATGATCACAGGAAAAACCATAGCCTTGACTAGACCGACCTTAGTCAGCAAAGTAATGGTTCTGCTTTTGAATATACTATCTAGGTTGGTCATAACTTTTCTTCCAAGGAGTAAGCGTCTTTTAATTTCGTGGCTGCAATCACCATCTGCAGTGATTTTGGAGCCCCCAAAAATAAAGTCTGACACTGTTTCCACTGTTGCCCCATCTATTTCCCATGAAGTGATGGGACCGGATTCCATGATCTTCGTTTTCTGAATGTTGAGCTTTAAGCCAACTTTTTCACTCTCCTCTTTCACTTTCATCAAGAGGCTTTTTAGCTCCTCTTCACTTTCTGCCATTAGGGTGGTATCATCTGCATATCTGAGGTTATTGATATTTCTCCCAGCAATCTTGATTCCAGCTTGTGTTTCTTCCAGTCCAGCGTTTCTCATGATGTGCTCTGCATATAAGTTAAATAAGTAGGGTGACAATATACAGCCTTGATGTACTCCTTTTCCTATTTGGAACCAGTCTGTTGTTCCATGTCCAGTTCTAACTGTTGCTTCCTGACCTGCATACAGATTTCTCAAGAGGCAGGTTAGGTGGTCTGGTAGTCCCAACTCTCTCAGAATTTTCCACAGTTTGTTGTGATCCACACAGTCAAAGGCTTTGGCATAGTCAATAAAGCAGAAATAGGTGTTTTTATGGAACTCTTTTGCTTTTTCCATGATCCAGCGGATGTTGGCAATTTGATCTCTGGTTCCTCTGCCTTTTCTAAAACCAGCTTGAACATCAGGCAGTTCACAGTTCACGTATTGCTGAAGAAGAATTATAACTCCAGAAAGGGAGAGATTTGTTCCAGGGAGGTCAAAATAGAATTAGACCTGCCAGAATCAGAACTTGGGACAACTGGACTATTTTTTCAGCTACATGGCTACGCCTTCCCTATTAATTCTCTTTGGACAAAATTTCTTCTCACGAAAACCATGCAATTTGTATCCTATAATTATAATCACATTTCTAAGTCCTGCTAGCTCAAAGTCCAAACCACTCTCTCCTTTTTTTAAGGTAAAAAATAACCTTAGTGTCACATAAAGCTACATCTTCCTGCACAAAACTACTTCATCACAAGGTAAATTTGCCTTCAGAAATAAAGACCTATTTCTCATGTACGTTGTTCTCTGTTTGAAAATAGACTTTAATTTACAAGCATAAACAATGATAGCATGACAGGATCTGTGATCCTTCTAATAATAACTGTATTTGATTGAAAAAGTCAAAAGTGATAATTTACACTCATCTTAGAGGCTGATTCCTAGAGAAAGTGATGTTTCTTATTCTATCACCTTGCAATCTGTTTTTCATAACACATCACAATTATTAATGCTTCCATATTTATTCATTTAATGTCTTTTAAATCATAACACTATACTTATGAAGGTATAAATGACCACTGCATCCTCAGAGCCCAGGGCATAGATTAATGACTTCAGATCCCTGAGAGCAGTACATCCTCCACACAGTCATTCATTTCCTAGGTCACTTTAGACATCTAGAAATGTATGTGATGTTAACACAAAGATGGTGAAGCTTCTATTTCTCATCTCCACAAGCAGGTATGTCCACTTATTATGAGGGATCTGGAGCCCCAGAATGCCCCACACAGTCCCTCTGTGTCCCTATACTGATATTTCTATCCTTCACATCTAAAGGTTTGTTACTTAAACCAATGGCTACTATCCAGGAAGGCGATACTATGGAAACCTAGTCTTAGAGGTGATCTAAAGAGCTCATTGCTGTTGCTAAGTTGCTAGGTCACGTCCAACTCTTTGCGATTCATGGACTGCAGCGTGCCAGGATTTCCTGTCCTTCACTATCTCTAGGAGTTTGCTCTAATTCATGTCTGTTGAGTCAGTGGTTCTATCCAACCCCATCTCATCCTCTGCCACCCTCTTCTTTTGCCTTCAATCTTTCCCAGCATCAGGGTCTCTACCAATGGGTCAGTTCTTAGTATCAGGTAGCAAAGTATTGGAGCTTCAGCTTCAGTATCAGTCCTTTCAATGAATATTCAAAGTTGATTTTCTTTAGGATTGACTGGTTTGATCTCCTTGCAGTCCAAGGGATTCTCAAGAGTCTTCTCCAGCACCATAATTTGAAACCATCGATTCTTCAGCGTCCAGCCTTCTTTATGATCCAACTCTCATATCCGTACATGACTACTAGGAAAAAACCACAGCTTTGACTATACAGAACTTTATTAGCAAAGTGATGTCTCTGCTTTTTAATATGCTGTCTAGGTTTGTCATAGCATGAAGTGATGGGACCAGATGCCATGAGCTTAGTTTTTTGAATGGTAAATTTTAAGCCAGCTTTTTCAGCCTTCTCTTTCAGCCTTATCTTTCACCCTCATCAAAAGGCTCTTAAATTCCCCTCACATTCTACCATTAGAATAGTATCATCTGCGTATCTGAAGTTATTGATATTTCTCCAGTAATCTTGATTACAGCTTGTGATTTATCCACTCCAGCATTTCTAAGTAGGGTGACAATACACAGCCTTGTTGTAGTCCTTTCCCAATTTTTAAACAGCCTGTTGTTCAATGTTGCTTCTTGACCTGCATACAGATTTCTCATGGGATAGGTTAGGTGGTCTGGTATTCCCATCTCTTTAAGAATTTTCCACAATTTGTGTGATTCACACAGCGAAGATCCTCTGGAGCAGGGAAAGGCTACCCACTCCAGTATTCTGGCCTGGAGAATTGTATAGTCCATGGGGTCGCGAAAAGTAGGACACAACTGAGTGACTTTGACTTCACACAGTGAAAAGCTTTAGTGTAGTCAATGAAGCAGAAGTAGATGTTTTTCTGGCTTTCTCTTTCTTTCTGTATGATCCAGTGAATGCTGGCAATTTGATCCCTGGTTTCTCTGCCTTTTCTAAACCCAGATTGTACATGTGGAAATTCTTGGTTCACATACTGCTGAAGCCTACCTTGAAGGATTTTGAGCATAACCTTAATAGTATGTGAGATGAGCATAACTGTATGGTAGTGAACATTCTTTGGCATTGTCCTTCTTTGGGATTGGAATACAAACTGATCTTTATCAGTCCTGTGGTCACTGATGAGTTTTCCAATTCTGCTGATATATTAGTGCAGCACTTCAACAGCATCATCCTTTAGGATTTGAAATAGTCTCAGCTGGAATTTCATCACCTCCACTACCTTTGTTTGTAGTAATGCTTCCTAAAACACACTTGACTAAACATTCAAGATGTCTGGCTCTAGGTGAGTGACCACACCATTGTAGTTATCTGGGTCATAAAGGCCTTTTTTGTATATTTCTTCTGTGTATTCTTGCCATCTATTCTTAATTTCTTCTGCTTATGTTAGGTCCTTGCCATTTTTGTTCTTTATTGCGCCCATCTTTATGTGAAATGTCCCCTTGGTATCTCCAATTTTCATGAGGAGATCTCTAGCATTTCCCATTGTATTTTTTCCTCTATTTCTTTGCATTGTTCACTTTAAAAAGGCTGTTTTCTCTCCTTGTTATTCTCTGGAAGTCTGCATTCAATTGGACATATCTTTCCTGTTCTCCTTTGCCTTTTGCTTCTCTGCTATTTGTAAGGCCTCCTCAGACAATTATTTTTCATTCTTGCATTTCTTTTTCTGGGGATAGTCTTGGTCACCACCTCTTACAGTGTTATGAACATCCATCCATAGTTTTTCATTCAGGAACTCTATCAGATGTAATCCTTTGAATTTATTCATCATCTCTACTGTATAATCATAAGGGACTTTATTTAGGTCATACCTGAATGTCCTAAGGGTTTGCCTACTTTCTTCAATTTGAGCCTGAATTTTGCAGTAAGGAGCTCATGATCTGAGCCACAGTCAGTTCCAGGTCTTGTTTTTGCTGACTGTATAGAGCTTCTCCATCTTCAGCTGCAAATAATATAATCAATTTGATTTCAGTATTAACCTGGTGATGGCAATGTCCATGTGTAGAGTCATCTCCTGTGTTGTTGGAAAAGGGTATTTGCTATGACCAGTGTGTTCTCTTGGAAAAACTATTAGCCTTTGCTCTGCTTCATTTTGTACTTCAAGGCCAAACTTGCCTGTTACTCGAAGTACATCTTGACTTTCTACTTTTGCATTCCAATCCCCTATGATGAAAAGAACATCTTTTTTGGTGTTAGTTCTAGAAGGTCTTGTAGGTCTTCACAGAACCGATCACTTTTGGCTTCTTCAGCATCAGTGGTTGGGGCATAGACTTGGATTACTATGATGTTGAATGGTTTGCCCTGGAAACAAACTGAGATCATTCTGTTGCTTTTGAGATTGCACCCAAGTAGTGCATCTCAAACTCTTTTATTGACTATAAGGGTTACTCCATTTCTTCTATGGAATTCTTGCCAACAGTAGTAGATATAATGGTAATCTGAATTAAATTCACCCATTTCTGTCCATTTTAGTTGACTGCTTCCTAAGATGTTGACAGTCACTCTTGCCATCACCTGCTTGACCATGTCCAACTTACCTTGATTCATTGACCTAATATTCCAGGTTCCTATGTGATATTGTTCTTTACAGCACTGGATTTCACTTTCACCACCAGAATCATCCACAACTGAGCTTCATTTCCACTTTGGCCCAGTTGCTTCATTCTTTCTATAGCTATTCATAATTGCCCACCACTCTTCCCCAGTAGCATACTGGACACCTTCTGATCCTGGGGGCTCATCTTCTGGTGTCATATCTTTTTGCCTTTGCATACTGCTCACACTTAATTCCAAAGTCTCCTTCTCTGTATCTTTGTCAGTTTGTTACTAAACTAATAAATCTCTATTTTTAAAATTACAAGTAATAAAAACAGAAAATTCAGTGATTATTCCCTCAACCCACTGCTGCTGCTGCTGCTAAGTCACTTCAGTCATGTCTGACTCTGTGCAACCCCATAGATGGAAGCCCACCAGGCTCCCCCATCCCTGGGATTCTCCAGGCAAGAATACTGGAGTGGGTTGCCATTTCCCTCTCCAATGCATGAAAGTGAAAAATGAAAATGAAGTCGTTCAGTCGTGTCCAACTCCTAGCGACCCCATGGACTGCAGCCTACCAGGCTCCTCCATCCATGGGATTTTCCAGGCAAGAGTACCGGAGTGGGTTTCCATTGTCTTCTCTGATCAACCCACTAACCCCACCAAAATATTTTTAAAAACTTAAATATTTTGATGCGTGACCTTAATTTTTCTCTATGCTGAAACATATGTTAACAAATTCAAATTGTACCATATATGCCATTTTATGGAAGTGTTTTTATGCATTACATGATGAAAAGCTTTCTATATCAATAAGCACTTTTGTGGTAAATATTATTATTGTTAATCATACTCTGATTTGCTGAGACCACCTAAGGAATCAACTCTTTTTGTTGATTATAAATGTTGAGAGAGTGATTAGTTAACATTAACACATGTAAACAAGCCGTCCAGTGATGTTTGGTGAGCAATGTTAACTCAGGTCAGGATGACATGGTAAAAACCTCCTGTCAAACAGTCACATCAGACACACTGGGACTGTATGCCCTCCAGAGGCAAATACCCATTCCTAAGTGACAGGAGTAGTGCCATCCATTGATTGAGACCCACTTCACCTCCTAAAATCTGCTGTAACACAGAGCTGAAGCACTTCACTTGGAGCTTTATTTTACACAACAAAATAGAATTCATTTATTCTGAGAAAGAATCTGCAGAGGAGGGGAGACATCAATAAAACACAGCCTCACCAACTGGATGTTTCATGGGTTCTCTGAGTGTGTGAGGTGCCACGTGACCCCCATGGGCACACGCCTGTGCTCTTCATGCTCAGCAGTCTAAGGAATGAAGAATCACCTCATTACACAGCTGCCATGTGTGAGGGAGCTCTGGGGTCTGGGGCCTGCATTCCTGCCTCAGTGCTTGGCCATGCCCTCCCCTCAGAGTCCGCCATAACATGGGGTGGCGAGAGGCGCAGGTTGGCCAGGTCTGTCCGCGTGTCCCCTGCCTGGTCACACCCAGGCAGGTCACCGCTCGCCTTTCGGCTACCCACATGCACAGTGGGAAAGAAGAGCAGGTACAAAATGTGTGAAAATCTACACAACAAAGACGATGCCTTCCTTTTCCAGAAATCGTGCAACATTCCTACCAGTGCCGAGCCACTGGGAAGGACACTGTTCCTGATGCTGTCTTATTCTGCAGGGCCTTCCCATCCTAACTGAGATGCGGAGCTATGAGCATGCAGTCATACTTCCTGCTGCCCCCTGGGAAGCTACCTTTCTCCTCTCAGCTCCACGTGTTTCAAGAGCCACATAGCCTAAGCATGCCAGACACTCAGGATGGCCACCGGAAATAGAGGAATGAACGAGATACCCACGATCCTGACCCTCCTTGAGCTCACAGTCTCATCAAGGGGGAAAACAAGAAAGCAGTGTGCTCAGCTTTCTTGATAAGGGATGTAGAGGATGTACAATCTCTGAGAGCGGCACCCACTGCAGACTAGAAGATCACAAAGGGCTGTCTAGGAAGGGGACCTAAGGTGAGACCCAGAGGATGAGCAGCAGTTGGCAAGAAAGGTGAGTGTGAGAGGGAATTTGATAAAAATGCACAGGGATCGGCAGTGCAAAGTCTAAAAGACTAGAGATTGGAGGCCACAAGAGAGAAAGTCATCTGGGAGGACAGTTATCTGGGAGATCAAGGGGGAAGTGGGCAGCGTGAAATTGTAACGCAGGCATAGCCCAGAAGGGAACTCATAAACTTCTATGTCACCTCCTCTCTGAGGTCCACCCTGACTACCCCCCTTCTCTTACTGCAGGGTTCATGGACTTCACAGCACCCACAGCTGGTATTTACCCATTCACTGGTGCGCCCACCACTAGATTAGAACTTTCATGAACACTAAAATTTTTGTGTATGTCCCCACTGCACACCAGCACCAAGCCTGGGTCCCAAGAGGCCCAGGTGTTCAACAAACATGTCAAATGAACATGCAAGTCATATCTGTTGGTTTCATTTATGCCTCACTGTTCTACTACTGAAATTGCTGAAATACTCTGTGGGTGGAGGCAACATTGCATTGCATCTACTACTGAAAACTCAGAATATAAACTGGAATGTCAGTTTGCTTCTTGTAAAAATGACAGTGCAGGCCACACCAAATCCAAAAATTAAACAAATAACTAAGTCATATGCTGATCACAGCCTCCTGATCTCTGTGAGCAGTCAAGGAAGCTACTCAAAGCACCAGCTCCCCCAGCCAGGGTCCTCAGGCCTTGATTTGAAGGCACAGATAGTTCTGTATACAAGACACGAGGGCTCAAAAGAGTCTCAATTATTAGCACTAACCCAGAATTTTGCACCTGTAGGTGCAGTGTTGCTTGCAAATGCATAGTGCTCTCCAGTAGCTAAGACAGCAAGATGAAGAAGGAAAGTTCTAGAAAACCAAACATCTTCATGCCACATGTAGACAAGGCCTCTTGCCAGGTGTGAATTGAGCACAATACTGGCACAGCCCAAGTCATCTCTGGGTAGGCACACTATCAGAGACAGGCGGGGACAGAGCTTGTCAGGATTCCAGTATTTCATAAATCCACTGCCCCTCAGCTCAGTTCAGTCACTCAGTCATGTCCGACTCTGTGACCCCATGCACTGCAGCACACCAGGCTTCCCTGTTCATTACCAACTCCAGGAGCTTACTCAAATTCATATTCATCAAGTCAGCAATACCATCCAACCATCTCATCCTCTGTCATCCCCTTCTCCTCCCACCTTCAATCTTTCCCAGCATCAGGGACTTTGCAAATGAGTCAGTTCTTTGCATCAGGTGGCCAAAGTATTGGAGTTTCAGCTTTAGCATCAGTCCTTCCAATGAATATTCAGGACTGATTTCCTTGAGGATTGACTGGTTTGATCTCCTTGCAGTCCAAAGGACTCTCAAGTCTTCTCCAACATCTCAGTTCAAAAGCATCAGTTCTTCAGTGCTCAGCTTCCTTTATGGTCCAATTCTCACATCCACACATGACTAATGGAAAAACCATAGCTTTGACTAGATGGACCACTGCCCCCGGCATTCCCATAATAGATGGCCATCCCGTTTGTTCCACCCTCATGCATACACAGGAAAGCTCATCACTACCTGCCTACAGTCTTGGTTGGGAGAAGCTGAGAAAATGGCCTGTTACGTTTCAATTCCTTAGTCAGAATTCATGCCTCACCCTTGCCTTGGACTTGTACATTCCACTCATGTCTCTGGAAATTAAGTGAGTCATCAAGGTGACACAGCCAATCTCTTCATCACTGGAGCCTCTCTGGGGAGTGAACGAAGCTTTGGGGAATGAGGAAACAGGTTCATTTATGGTGGTGAATTAGACATCTTTCCAGTATCCGTGTACATTAAAGAATGCTAATTTGATTCTGTCAGCTCTGTAGCTGGGCTGTCAATACCAGCATGTTTGAAAGAGGTAAGGAAAGTGCCGACGTCTGTTAAAATGGCAGTGGCACAGCCCTGCAGGGTGGGCTTGTGCCAGGGCATGAGGACCTGAAGAGAGCAGGTACAGGAAGACACCCACTTGGTGTTTGTCTCTAAGCACCACCTCCAAGTCGTGAAGCTGGCCACGACACACCAGCATTGGTCCACAGAAATAACCACAGTACAGACCCTGTTTTATTGCACGGCAGAGCTGGTCTCTGTGTGCCTACCTCGAGTGCAAGCTACTTTATCTGACTAAATGTGGAGATCAGATGTGAAGGTGATTGAGTGAGACTCTGCATAGGATGCCACTCAGCCCAGTGTGCAAGAGACGGTAGTCTACTAAATAAGCCTCTGTGGTAAGGGGCTTCCCCCAACAGTCCCATCCTGCCTCCTGGTATGTGTGCCTTTGTGTAACATCCTTCCCAGGAATGTGACTGAACCAGGTGACATCTTTCTGTGAATAGAATATGGCAAAAGTAAAATGATGCCACTTCCACAAGATCATAAAAAGACTGGCTTCTCTTTTGCTTGCCGTGTGGTGAGCTACTCTACAGAGAGGCTCACGTGGCAAAGACCCAAAGGAAGCCAACAGTCAGCAAGGAGCTGAAGCCCTCAGTCCAACACCATGAGAGTGAACTTAGAAGCGGACCCTCCCCTAGTCAAGCCTTCAGTTGAGGCTACGCCACCCTGATATTTGACTGAAGCCTGTACAAGGATCCAGAGGCAGAGGACTCCCTTAAGTTGGGCTCCAGTTCCTGATCCATGGCGAGATAACCAATGTTTGCTGTTTTAAGCCACCATGCCTTGAGGCAATCTGTTATAGGATGACCCAGACCACACCCAGTAATGAGCAGGAACACTTCACATTCTATGGATGCTGAGGAAGACTTTGTATCATTTAGCTGGGATTGTACCAAAAGGTATCTGAAGATACTTAAACTTGAAGTGGCCTCAGGAATGAGGATATCACACAGACACTCAAATTCATCAAAATTTAAAAAAAAAAAAGTCAAAAGAAAATGACTCAAAATAATTATAGCCAGGTGATAAAACCTAAAGGGTTTTTCCTTTCTACCTTATGCTTTTCTGTATTTCCTAGATGCTCCTATTAGATGGAAATAATTCGACAAATACAGAAATATATCTTTCTATATTTTCCAGACTGTCTAGAATTTATACATACTGCTTTATATGAGATTTTTTTAAAGAATGGGGAAGGTTTTAGATTTGGATGCTTCAAGAGAAGGCCTTTTCCAGGAGCCTAAATGCCACAAAGAGAGGAAGAAAGAAGGAACAGAAAGAGACGTAATTTATGTGGACAACAGGAAGCTTGAAAAAAGCAATGGGAAATAAATCAAGGAGGCCAGAGTAGGATCGGAGGATAGAGGGGTGGTGTGTGTGTGGGGTGTGTGTGTGTGTGTGTGTGTGTGTGTGAGAGAGAGAGAGAGAGAGAGAGAGAGAAATCTATTTTTTAACTTATGAATAGTTGAGGAAAAAAAGGTGGCCCAGCAGCCAAGAGTAATGAGATGAATCCAAACCCTTCTCTCCAGCCAATAAGCACAGCTGGATGAGAGGAAATAACAAACCTGAGACCTTCACAAATTCCACAAGTTTCCTCATCAAAAGATATTCTCATGTTGGGCATGTGCAACCACAAAAATTTGCTCTCCTTTCTCCATAGTGACATGCTTACAATGAACAAGACAGAATGAGAACTGAACTCATGATGAAGAGTCATATGCTAATGTATTAACCAGGAAGAGAGGCTGGCTCTGCTCACAGCCACAGAAGGACTCAGAGCAAGGGAGTCCAGGGCCTGGCTTTAACTTCTCAAGTGCAGAGCTCAGAATAAACAAGCCTGGGAACACCGAGGTCAGAGGCACCGGAGCCACTTCTTCCCCATCATCCTGCTCGTCCGTGCTCACCAGCGCCCATTGGTGAGGGTTGGTCCACTGGCATTTGGCTGATTTTCCAGGATGGTGGTGATTCCTGAGAATGTCATGCGCCTCAAAACCAGTGTGGTGTAAAGTACTGAACACCTCTGTTGTCAAAAAAAGTGTGCAAAAGGCAGAGGTGTGTGGAATAGGTAGGGAGAAGAATAGACACAGCCCCAAGCCCTGGGAGGGACAAGGAGAACAGAAAGTTTCCCCATTGGCTGAAAGCAGCTTGAGCAGAGCATGGTGAGCTGGCAACCTGCTCAGGACCTGCAGATACGATGATAAAATGCAGAAACTACTCAAAAGGAATCAACAACTGCAGTGGCTACTGGTAATGCTCGCCTGACATCCATGTGATTATCCATACACATTCACATTATTCAACTCCTGTGGTTGGGTGGGTTCATGTGTCCATCCCTGGCCAACGGAAATGGAAAAGTATGGGTCATATCCTGACCAATGACCCTAAGACCCACCCAGTGACCTTCCAGCTCTCTCTTCCCTGCCTGGGTGACCAAGATTCATACTGAAACAAGACAGAAGCCACCAGTCCCTTGACCACTGTACAGGTGAAAGATGCCCTGGGAAACTGCCCAAGTCACGGAGGACTTTGCAGACCAAGAAAATAACTCATGCATTGCTCAACTCTGGAGGTTTATTTGTTAACCCAATCTTTCTTGAACAAAATCAGACAAACATTAACAAGGATGCCTCCACAGATGCCATCACAGGCAGGTGAGAGTGAAGTACCAGCAGCCCTCCACGTCCATGCCTGGGCTCTACATGGGTCCATGGAACTCAGATACAATGCCTAGGAGGGTCAGAGGGTGTACCAGGACTTGACTGAGATTTCATTTCAACAACTTGACAGAATAGGGGCTCAACCTAGAAATGAAGTTCAATTAGAGGAAAAGAAAGTGTCTTTTCCTGCACACCTCAATTTGTGGTTTGAAAACTAAAGCCACTCCCCAGATGTCTGTATAACAAGTAAAGCCGAGGCCAACTGGCTCTTCTCAGGCTGTCTGCAATTTGGCCAAGGGAGTTGATAATTTCTCATTTCAGAGAATCGCAGCATTTAGGGATGAAACAAGACCTCCAAGTGCTGAGATGACACACACGTTTCACCTCCAGTGCCAGCTCCACTGGACTGCTGGTGACTTCCTGGAGGGCCATGTCAAAAGGATTCTAGGACTGTTTCCAGGCTCAGTGGGGAAGAGTAAGGATGGATGATTAATGAGAGCTGCCAGGGGAAGGCAGAATGAGAGCATGTGAGCAGGGGAAAAAAAATAGGAAAAAAGAAAACTGAGCTGACCCTAAGAGCCCAGCTATCTCATTTTACAGATGAGAAGTCAAGGCCCGGAAAAATGAGCCCAAAGCTCTCCGGATACATGATCTCAAAACCAAGACTTGAATCTTCATCTCTGAATTCCTATTTATTGTAGTTCTATTATCACCAGCTGTGGCTTAGAAAGAATTGCTTCTAAAAATGCAAATGAGATGCAGCCCTCCTGCGCCTTTCTCCAGTGTCTCTTGGTAGCTCATTGTTTCTGATCTTACATAAAAACAATACATAAAACTAAGTAACTTCTTAAAGGCAGGAAACTTTTTCCAACTGATGACAAAAGGGAAAGTCAGAGACTGGAAGCTTGCGAGGGCCCCAAGGGGCCACCGTTGTCTTTGAAGATGAGCAGCCTTAACATGCTGGAAAATGTCTACGACTCAGAGACAGCCAGCAGATAGAGACTTCAGGCCTACCACTGTGAGGAACGGAGTCCAGTGGGCAATCCGACTGAAGACTGAATATTCTTCCAGGAGCCTCCAGATCGCAGCCCAACCAAGATGGCATCCTGATTTTGGTCAGTGACACACTTGAGCGTAGAACTCACAGACACACTGGACCGCTGACCGATGAACTGTCAGATCATCAATGGGAGTGGTTTCAGTTGCCAGATTGTAGGTAAACTGTCATGCAGGAATGGAAAGCCAGCCGAGATGGCAGCTGAAACACGTCTCCTGTGGGTGACTGGCAAAGCCACATTTGAAGAATGAGGACAAGCAACATGTTGTGGAGTGGTGGCAGTGGTAGAAAGAGACTGACATGGTAACTCAAGAAAAGCATCAAGGTAATGGCTGGACCAGGTCAATGAATTCCTGCAACATTCCCTATACAATATCTCTATATTTTATATTTAAATAAAACAAGATTTGTATCATAACAACAACAAAAATAACATCATCTCCAAGTAGAGGCTAAACAAGCCAGAGAAAAGAAATTCTTTTTTTCATTCATATTTGCAAATTCAGCACAGGAAAGTTTGCTGAACGTTGCTTTAAAAATTAAATCTGCAGTATACTTGAGGAGAATGCTAAATACAGGGAGAATAAGGTGCTTCCAAGCTCAGGATCATAAAGTCTGAATTAAATTGTGTCCATCTATGACTCTGCCCACCTTCGAACTCAGACCAGTGGCTTCCAGTTCTGGTACAATACTTCAGAGAAAGTTTTTACTTGTCTGTTTGCTGGGGCTAAAATCTAATCAATACTAATATTTTTTAATTTTTTTATCAAGGTATAATTGATTTATAATGTTGTGTTAGTTTCAGGTGTACAGCAAAGTGAATCAGTTATATATATGCATACATCCACTCTTTTTCAGATTCTTTTCCTGTAAGGCCATTACAGAGTATTGAGTAGAGTTCCCCGTGCTATATAGTAGGTCCTTATTAGTTATTAGTTATCTATTTTATATATAGCAGAGTATATGTGTCATCTATTGCTCCCTCCCCTTACCTTCTAGATGTAAAAGATACTAATATTACTATTACTAAACAAAGACAACATAATAGATGCCATGTACTGAGGTCTTTCCTCACGTGCCAGGCACTTTCCTAAATATTTGACATAGTTTTTACTGTGTTTCATCAATCAAATTCAAGAAATCTAAAATGATTTCAGAACCAGTGCCTCCAAGGTTACCACTCCCAAGCGCTTTGCTTCTTTTATCTTTTTATTAACAGTTAGAATACAAAGAGAAGCCTAGGTTCAAGTCCCAGCTCCGACATTCAGCTGAGTGACCTTACATGAGTTCTTTTCCCCTTCTCCAAACCTTGCTTTCCTCATCTCTAAACTGCTGACAGTAAACTGTCCCTCCTGCACAGGGCCATTGTGAGGGCAGAGTGAGATCAGACGCACGTCTCAGGGCAGCGACCAGCAGGCTCTCAGTACTGGCAGCCATCAGCCATGACATCAGCCAAAGTGACACGACGCCTTGAGTGGTCACTATGTGAAGGCTCCACCACTCAGGATAGACTAGCAGTACTTCTTACACATGGGCAGCAGCTTCTTTTGCTGCTAAAATTTTGTCCTATGAGCTCTTTCTATAAACTTTACCAAATTCTCATGCCACAACTCAGAATATCAGAATATTAATACTTCCTGATTGCCAAAGCCAGCATCCTGTTCTGATTCTGAATATAAATAAATACCAACCACAGGTTTCAGACCATCAACTTCCTTCCTTTTCCTTCTTTTTATGTTATCGTTTCTAACTTGGAGCAACCAAGGAGATTTGTGTTTTAAACATTGTAAAAAACATCCCCAAAACATCCTTGCTTCCAGGCTGAAACCTTTTTGTGCCATCAGCTTAAGCCCAAAAATCACTATATGAATGACATGCAAACCTCTGAAAATCATACCTGTTTGGAATGGAAAAAAATAACTCAGAGCCCTGGGCTCTGGAATAATCACTTAGAATACCTTGCCCCACTGACACCAAAACATTACATGTTACCTCATCTTCTGTATTTCAGTAGGATATACTTTCTCAGGTTTAAGAAAAGCTTGAAATAGCTAGGGATTGGGTGTTCTTTGCCCTGAACATCAGTCTTCAGTGTAAAAAGTATCATATGATTTTACACTCACATCCGCCTCTGAGCTTCTGAAAACAGTGACTAAATTCTGTCTGATTCAGAAAGGATTCTTTCAATTCTCTTTTTAAAAAAGTACTGACTATCTGCTATATGCTAACCATGTTGCTGAAACTTGACAAGCTCTCATCCCAATGACTATGGGAGAGAGTCCACCCTGCACCTCCCATGGAGACTTATAAATGTCTTAAAACCACATTTTTTGGGGGCGGGGAGGGAGGTTCTTTTTTCAGTTGTGTGGCATGTGGGATCTTAGTTCCCTGACCAGGGACTGAACTCACGCCTCCTGCAGTAGAAGGTCGAAGTCTTAACTACTGGGCCACCACGGAAGTCCTAAGACCATATATTTAAACTGGCATGAATAACCCAACACTGGAGGTCCCGGCTTGTCATTGCCTCCACTGCAACTCCTATAAGTTGCTATCTTTAAAGAGTATTCACGGAGGGTTATTTAAGGAGGCTGAGTACACATTCCACACCAAAAATATCACTTTGCAAGACCTAAGCTGTGAGAAGTAAAGATACACAATTGACTATCAGTGAGTATGCAAAGACAGTGCTTCCTAACTTCCACTATTTGAGTTGCACTGCCAACAACTGAAAAGTCTGAACACCATCTGCAACATCTGTTTTTTAATAAACTCATATTTTCTTCTTACTGTCTACTTTAGCCTTACCCTTAAGCCCAAATGACAGTGACATCATGGTTGTGCTAGTTATTGTTTTCACATTAAGATAAACACCAACCCATCTTTGGTCCATGCTCAGAGCAAGGCTGAGATGAAGTGTATAAAGCACCAGGCAGAGCCACTGAAAATAAAGCTGTGGACTCTGTCCACACTCTTCTTCTAAGGGCTGTTCTGTCTGTTCTCGTGAACCACTGAAACCAAGCATCTGCTGACTGGGTGACTTGGTGCCAACAGCCACTGACATGACAGTGGAAGAAGCCAGGCACAGATTCATGGTAAGGAGAGCTAGCAGGCAATATGGTCAGGCTGCAGGTCACTCATGTAACCACCTTGCCCTTTGCCAGTGGTGGTTCTTCCCATACTGGAATCTAAAATAAGGGCTTGCACTGACTCAGCCAACATTTCTCACTCCAGCCTTCAATTCTGTTCCTTATCGGTGCAATCACTTAATCAGTCACCTACTCAGTCATTCAGCCAGTACCATTATTACATGAAAGATCTTTGTGTGAGAATGGAGACCCTGATGGCAACGAACTGGCCATAATGCCCTGTGAGGTGCATGTGTGAGGTTTCACTGGGCCCTTGTGTTTGGGTTCCTAAAGAGACTGCCAACTGTGAGCTGGCAATGCAACAACAGGGTCCTCTATTCCCCATGACTATAATCCAACACCTTTAGCCAGGAGGCAGAGTAACTTCAGGTACCATTAAACCCCCAAATCCAAAGCCTGTGAATTCAGGAAACTGGCATTCTTAGGAAAGGTAAAAGCCTCCTTGATATCTCTCAACCTTAACTCCATCTTCAGTTATCTGGAATAACAGCCAGAAAAATATCATTAAATGCATTATTGACAGCAGTTAAGAGGGCTATCCAATTCCAATTATAAGAAGTATTACTGAGATCTCATGTTCCAACATCTCTCAGATTCATTTCATGTATCATAGTGATGGCTAAATAACTTTCCATTTCTATAAGGCTCAGACCAAACCAAATCATTTTCTGGATTTGGCAACAATTGAAATTTTCCAAGAGTCACTGATTTAAGCCCCAGTTCTCTTAGACCTAAAAACTTTTTCCACTGTTTTCAAACATGATTATATATAAGAAAAAATGGCTCATATTTTTCTAATTCCAATGTCCTTCATTCATCAAATGCTTTCACTGAGGGCTTTTTGATATCCAAGAAGGTTCCTCCCCCCCCCCCTTCTTTGAACTAGGAAGCTGCCTTTTTGCTAAGAACAAACCAAACTTGAACCTTAAAAGGTTTTAGAAAAAAAAAAAGGTTTTAGGTCAGTCTGAAATTTAAACCTCCTCAAAGTACAAGAGGGTTCTAACCCAAGAGAAAAATTATGCTTTCTTCTCTTGAGTATACGTTTTTTCCATTTGTCCCTCTTCTGCATATCAAAATGAGAAAGATGCTGTTGAGACAGATGATGCAGCTCTTAAAAATGTGCTCTTTAAGCAATGAAATCTTCAAGAGACTAAGAAGTAGAAGGTCGTAATTTAATTTGCCCAAGTGTTCCCAAATAAAGATTTAAATAAGAGTCATGTATCTCTCACAGCAGCCAGTATAAATCCACCAGCACATTGAGCCCATTACAAACTAAAACACTGGATAGAAACTCTGCTCAATATCACCTACAGGCTTCTCTTCCATTTCACTGTTAATAGGAAAAAACCTGAAAAAAAAACAAAAAAAAAAAAGACAAGGACGAGACATTAAACCTTTTCCACTCCTAAACTGAAAGATTATTCTAGCTCCAAATAAAGAGAAAAAGATGAGTATGCCCCCTTCATATCTCAGACAATGAATGCAATTGGGACAATTAATGCATCTTAGAGTTCAAAGCCAAGTGACTTATACTTCATTCTGTGCTAAATGGTTCTGATTCTCAAAGAAAAAAAAAAATCACAGGCATCACGATTATTCTTCATCATTACACATGACACACTAAATATAAGAGAATCTTTCCCTGGCTTCCTTTTTCAACACAAGGGAAAAAAAAAAAAAAAAAAGCTCAAAAGTGATAGGAGGACAGGAAGTAAGAGCAGTTTCCCAAAAAGCTGGAACTACAATCTTTGTAATCAGCTGAGGACAGCACCCACCACATCTGGGCAGGCACCAGAGCCGATGATGCTAATTATGATTGAGCTGGATGAATAGCAAATCTGTTATATTGTGGCTGGGCAGCAAGTGGGTAAGAAACAGCATCATCAAGGACACACTGCTGGGTGCTTTCCTTCTGTCTGTATAGACGTAACATAGAAGGAAGGCAGTGATGTCACTACAGAAAGGCTAGTCTCCTCCAACTACGCCAATGGATTCACGTTAATAGCACGATTTAACAAATGTCATGTAACATGCAAGAAAATTAAACAAAACGAAAACAGGGCAAACACCATGTAGTCCCACAGGGGATAAGACTCCTGCCCTACCAGGTACATATATCATACACGCCTTGCACACATGGTCACTCAGGGTCATCCTGGATCTCTGCACGCTTCATATGGCAGGCCTGTGTCCTCTCTGTGCTGCTTCTGGGGACTCGCATAGAAGGGATCAGCAGGTGTTTGCTCAATCTATGAACTGGTGAGCGTGAAAACCACCCTCTCAGGCCCTGAGTGAGTCATGTACCATCCTTTCACATCCTGCTTCATTGACTGAATTCAGCACCTAAAGTCCTAGAAACCACAGGTGCTCAAGAGAGCCAAGAAATCTCACTTGCACTACCTGGCTTCTAATCTTGGCATCACTTCCTAGTTGTGCGACCTGAGACAAATTACATTCTCTCTCCATGCCTCAACTTCCCTCTCCTGTGAAATGATGGTAAAAACAGCACTTAGCCCACTTAGATGCTCTTATAAATAACTGAGATAATCTATGTGAGACTTAGAACAGTCTGGCAAACATTAAGCACTCAATACATGCAATCTACTTCTATTTCTTTTACTACTCTGGGTCAGCAGACAGTCACCAACATACAAGATTCCAAGAAGAGGCACAACTCTCAGTAACTAAAATTAACCAACCACATTCCCAGGGATCAATATGAACTAATGTAAAAATAGCCTATGGAATAAAAGAAGCAAGCAGCATGAAGATATATGCATAGCACGTGCTGCATTCATGTCAGAACAATAGTAGTAGCTCACACACAGGGTGTGCACACATGCGGAAGTACAAGAAAAAGTCTGTGCGAATTCAAATTTAACACAGTGGGACTGGAGCCGGGGAGGTCTAAAGGAACTTTAGTGTTATCTGTAATATTCTAAGTATAAAGCAAGTGAATTCCTGAATTGTTTTCCTAAATTATCATTAAAAAGTTAAACCTTTAACATATATACCAAAAATAAAAATGAAACAAAAAAGAAAAATTGCTTCCTCTGGCAATACGACTGCAAGGGAGCTCTCCATGTGGTTGCTGGAGCAGGGAGTTGTAATTACATGGATAATGACTTCTTCTTGGCTGTATCACAGGCTCAGCCTGGCAAGGAATCTTTCTGCCTTGTCATTAGTCTTGTGTCCCCAGCACTGATCAGAACTATGCACAGAGTAGGTGCTCAGCATGTGTCTGTAGACTGAAAGAATGCGTTTAAGAAAGATTCCAAAATCCTTTCAGCAATCTGATAAGGTCTTTCAGTTTTCAGTATCTTTTTTGAAAGCCTAAGCGCATTTAGTTATTTAACTTTCAAAGTATGAGTTCTGATTAGTCAAGAGTTTAACCACTGCATTTAAATCATAAATATGTGGGAACTCTCCCTGCCAAAACAGTGTTCCTTTTATTATGCACCTTTCCCCATCTCACATCGTGACCTTGAAGGCACAATAAATAGCCTTCCTTCCCTATCCCATCGAGGCCTGAGATTGTGATATGATATGCAGACATGGTCGACCGAGCCTTGCAGGCTGAAGCAAACACGTCAGCAAAATCTACCCATCGTTGCTATAGATTTATGTCAGTCCAGCAATTATACAGGCTGTCACAGGTTCTGGGAACACGCTAAAGTGAAATATAGAAGAATTCCTTAGAGAGCAGCAGCAAAAAATCGAAACTTCGGCTTCCTTACACCAACTCTCTCTCCTGCACTAAGGTCACAAGTCCCAAGTAGACCCCTATGGGCTACAAAGAGCCACCTATCTTAACTGCTTATTAGGGTGAGTCATATTCAAGCACCATGAGGGATCTGTGCAATTTCTATGGGGGAAGAACAGGACATGTCATACATTACAGCATGTTGTCCCTTAAAGCATTTTGCACCATAGTCCCGACTTTCCCCCTCCTTAAACCGAGGGTAGAGTGGTGCTAACTCTAAGAACCAGTCTCACTAAACACACAAGACAAGGGAGCCTTCTGAACTCACACTGCCTATGCTGGTGAGAAAGACTCTACATTTTCCTCAACTCCTGCAAAACAGGTGAGCAAGGTGTTTTAAAATGCTCTTCTAGCCATAAGGAAACAAAATTTACTCAGAAGGATTTTTGTGGTTGAAAAATCCTGTGTCCAGACCAGGCAGAGTAAGGGTTTCTGTCAGGAACTTTTCTCCACTCTTATCATTAGGCCCCACGACATGCCTCAAGTGCCCACTGTGTGCCAAGACATTTGCAAGACTCAGAGGGTTCAGCAGCGAATATAGTAGTCCTAGGACAGGCTAAAGGGTCCAACAGAGGAGGAAGATAGTATACATGAAATTAAAAATTCAGCTAATTCCCATGGTAGCAAGTGCCTAGAAGAAATCTAGGTGCCAAAAAATGAAACCAGACTTGAGCAATAAGTAAGGAGATAAGCTTGAGTTGTGTTGGTTCCTAAGCCTTTTATAAAAATTAAATGAACTCATTAAAGCATCTAGCTTAATGTGAAGTCTCAAACTTGAATATCTCATCCCAATTCCCCCTCTAGACCAGACAGCTAGAGAGAGATGCTGAAATAAACTGCTTAACTTACTTGAATGAGCTCACTGCTCAGGGGAATGGGTAAATTATTAAGCCATTTATTCTTCCTAGAAATAAAACTGAACATCTACTATGTGCCAGGACACAGGTGCCAAATTATGCCCTCCCTCATGCCGCTTATATTCTAGTGGAGAGACAGACAGAACACATGTGAAATGAGTTTGGGTTTCAGACAAAGTTACTATGAAGAAAAAGATGGAGAGTTGCATGATATGGCCTTAGTCACTAGGCAAAAGACACAAGATTGCCTGGTCAGCGCAAGCTCCTTTACAGCGATGACATGTGAGCTGAGAACTGGGTATGAGCCAGATCGGGGAGAAGAGTGGTCAAGACAGAGGGAATATGAGAGTGAAGGTCCTGAGCAGAAAAAAGGTTGATGCGTTTAAGGAAGGAAAAAGCGTGTAGCCGAAACCTTGCTGAGCAAGAGGGAGAATGAGCAAGAGACATATTCTAGGAGCTTTATAAGCCAATGGAGGAATGTAAGGCACTCAATTCTAGGTAACTGGTCCCCAGAGGAAAAAAGAGATCAATGTGAAAGGTTCCAAAGAGTGACATCTCGACACAGATATGGTAAATACAGTTTCTGTTAGATGACAGACAAGTTTGTCACGTGCTGGTTCCATATAAGAAATGGCTCAAGCAACTCAGTAAATGCTATTGGATTCAATTCTTTTAAGAAGTTAGGGCTAAGACCCAGGATACTCAAAGAGGAGAAGGAGAAAACATATTCATTCAAGACCCCTTTGCCCATATATTACTGAATCTAAGCAGAGCAGCTGGTCCTGAAAATTTCTGAGCACTGCAAAAGCTGAGTGGCTAGAAAGCAGCTCTTTGCTTAAGCAGCTGCAAATTTTGTCTTTTCTCAGAAGACCCGGTTTTATAGCTACATCAACGTATCGGCAGGCTTCTGTTTTACTAAATGGACTTATAATTTTGTATGTTTCCTCCACAGAAAGTCTTTATGATATATATTCATGATGCTGATATTATAAAAGTAACTTGAGAGGACTCGCGCAGTCACTGCTAGTGCTTCCAGAGGTGACGGCTCAGGCCTCATAAGACCTGAAAACAAGCGGCTGAGTTTCAGCTTAGCTATTCCCTCTGGGAGGACATTCTGTAATCACACTGCATAGTAAAAGGACTTCTGGAGCCAGCTCTCCGCACAGCAGAGATGAAATCTCACTGATGTGGCTTAAGTGAAAGTATATTTCAATTTTTTTGTTTTGGATGATTTTTTCCCTAATAAACCCATATACTGGTCTAAACAAGATAACCGAAAGAACCAAGGACTCACAATTATGGATTGTGTCCACATCTGCTGTGTTTGTTTCTCTTTCCATTACTGCTTTCAGCTCTGCCTGATCTCCCTCCATATAAGTGGGCCATTCTGGTGGCCTATTAGGTCCACATTACCATGCCACACTCTATCCCATCAGCTTATCCACAGGGCAGAAAGGATATCTTTCTCACCATTTTCTGGACAGAAGTCCAGGGTAGGCTCTGATTGGCCTAGTCTGAGTCACAAGCCCTTTTCCGAGGCAATTCCTGTGTCTAGAGAGATCTAGAACCTTGGTAGACCAAGCCTGGGCATTCTTCCCATCTTTGGCTGGAGCTTAAAGGGCTCCAGCATCAAAAGGAAAGAGATAATCCTCCAAGAAATGCAAAACTAAGAGGCAGGAAAGCACAATAATGAGGTTAATGCTTTTGTCACTTCAGTTCACTACGGTGGACTGGTTAACAAGGTTATGTGCTGCAAACATATGCAATTGAGTACTGTGGAATCCTCCTCCCTAGCCAGCTTCGCCTGGAGCTTTGCAATTCTCTGAGTTTTGCTTTCGTAGGTTATTTATTATTAATCACTCCTGGTCGCTTCAGGTGTTAGGAAAGTGTTCAATCAATACTTTCAAACCCTTACACGACTGAGCAGAAATAGAATCACTTACCTCTAAAGCCATCCCAAACATTCTCAATCAGGTATTTTATATTGGCTCTTTCTCCTGCACTGAATGCTGATAGCATAACATCTCCTCCTTCCAAGTGTAAAAGGAAAGCCCTGCTACCAGACTGTCTCAAAGGCAAACCAAGTTTAATGGTGAAGGTGAATTCAAGCCATGAGCTGGGTTAGAGTCTAACCTACCTTACTTACTCTTTCTTGACCTGGCAATTTAACATCATTTGTTCCTTCTGTCACCTGCCATCCCAAACACTGTCTGACATATTTGAGTGTATACTCCTGCCTGTCTTCCCAAGCTTTCCATGAAAGTATAAGCTTCAGAGGTCCAGGAGCTCATGTCCTTGGGCAATCCCAGTCCCAAATAATGCTTATACAACACAAGCACTCCGTACAAGATTAGTTGTCTATAGAATCCCTGTTTCTGTAATCAATTCCTGTATGATCCATATTGGAATGCTATAATAAACAACTATTAAATTTAAAAGCACTACCATGCCTAGAAGTTCTAGCTTCTGATTTACCCCTAGAATCTAAGAGATTTCCACCTCTAATTAGGATATCTAACTAACCTGGGTTTCAGAATGTCCTTGGGGCCATGAAGGCTGCTATGCTTGCATGCTCCTGTTTCTAAGCACTTTCAAAGTCCTGCACCAATTATAAACTTATGCATTTGATTTTCTCATAAAAATATTTTATAACACTTCCCTCATGTTCTACTAAGACCACTCTTTCATCCAACTACTGGTCAGCGGTTTGATGAAGACTGAACTACAAGCCACTGTTGGGACAGTCCTCATCTTCTAATTTCCTCAAGTTGTCCTTGACTTTCTTTCTGAAATGCTCTAGTCCCTTCTCCCATTATACCCTTTTGAAGTCAAGCTTTTGTATTCAGAAGAATCTCAAGAAAATCTTCTCTCTTCTTAAATTAGCCTATTGCAACCAGAGAGGAACAGGAGACCCACTGTCATTGACCTAATTCTTTTTACACAGTCATTGAGACGCTTTGAGGTCTTTTTGTTTTCATGTTGGCCAACAAACCTCTCTTTCTGTAAGCAATCTTTTCATGTAAGAAATTTACTCTAGAAGCAGTCAACCTCTCTTGAAGGAAACTATTCTCTCTGACTTGACAAGACCCACTAAAAAAACAACAGCAGCAGGAACAGCAGCTATACAACATTGCTGACATCTAAAAGAGTAGGGGAAAAAAATAGCTGGTGGGGGAAAAAACTAAGTCCATAAACATTGCAGAGAGGCAAGGCTCCCCTAGCTCTCACGCTACATGCGGCAACCAATTACTCTCTCAAAAGAAGAATGCAGGTCTTACATGAAGTGGAACAATTAATTTCACGCTTGTCATCCTGGCCTCAATAGTAAGTTGATTTGAATCAGATATTTGCGGTACATTACAGCTTGCAGGGGACAGTTCTGGTGCCTCCTGAGCTGATGGACTGCCTTGATGGCTACCATTGTAAAACAATCCATCAATAAGAGTAATTATGGTATTGATCAAAGTGGTTGGCTGCTTCAGATGGGAATCAATTCTCAGGAGTTGCTGGGAACTGAAATGTCTAATGGACTATTCCATCACTAGTCACTGCAGCAACTGAAACAGCTAATATTCTAGAAAGTTCTTAATAATTACTCATTGAATCTGCATTTCTGCTTCGGTGGTCATAACTAGACCCTGTTTAGTGTAGCCTGAAAGTCACTCCAAGTGGAAGAAGGAAGGGCCAAACACAGATTTATAAAGTGCCAGCATGGGCCAAAGGGGTTAGAATAAATAATGTAGAAAGCCACCTTTCTTTTTTTTTTTCCTTTTCTGGCCATGCCGTGCAGAATGGCATGTGGGATATTAGTTCTCTGACCAGGGACTGAATTCACATGTTTCCTGCTTTGAGATCACAGTGTCTTAACCACTGGACTGCCAGAGAAGTCTCCAAATACTTTTAATAATTTTACTGTGTCCTGTTAATCAGAGAAGCTCGTTATTGTTGCTATTTTTTTACAGAATTTCTGGGTGAGAAGGTGCACTGAGAAGAAAACAGCTTATTTAACAGATGCTGCTCTTACAGGAATGCCTGACAAGAGAAGAAAATTCTGCGTTTCGATGTTGATGCCATCAGTAACAAAGAGTACAATGTCACTGATTTGAAATTCTCATGTATGTGTCATTCACTATATTCTAGTTTGTGTGGAGAAATTTTGACTCTCTGGGAAGCAGAAACTTGGGAAAACCAAAAATAGCACATAAGCCTAATAAATCTACTCTCTTTTCCCTCATTCAAATGCCCACTGATTCATAATCAGGCTCTATATATAGGGCAGCCTCTTCATGGAAACCCTTATCTTCTTGCTTGGACTGCAAGGAGATCAAACCAGTCAATAGTAAAAGAAATCAGTCCTGAATATTCATTGGAAGAACTGGTGCTGAAGCTGAAGCTCCAATACTTTGGCAAAGAATTGATTCATTAGAAAAGACCCTGACACTGGGAAAGACTGAAGGCAGGAGGAGAAGGGGACAACAGAGGGTGAGATGGTTGGATGGCATCATCAACTCAACAGACGAGTTTGAGCAAGCTCCGGGAGATGGTGATGGACAGGGAAGCATGGTGTGCTGCAGTCCATGGGGTCGCAAAGAGTCAGACACGACTGAGAAACTGAACTGAACTGAACTGAACTTCATGGACTCGGGACTCAGAAGCTGCCACATGTCACATCTACCCTTGATTAGAGAAAGTGTAGCTATTCAATCCTAGGACTCAGCAGAAGGCTTCCTAGCACACACAGTAGGGGATGCACACTCCCAGTGACACCAAACCTCAAGCTCAGGGATTTCCCTTTCCAGGACACAGGAAAGAGTATACTGTCACTGAGGAGGCCTCACAGATCCTATTTTCTGTCCCTGTATTTGACAATGACCTTCTCTTCCCAACTCTGCTTCTGCATTTTCATTTCTTTTTCAGGAAGTAGTTTGTTTCCCACTCCAGCTCGGACACTAAAGACATGTGTATAACCTGGGGTAAATTACTTAACTTCTCTGTGCCTCTATACGTCCCTCTCCACTTCAGTAAAGGAGGAGGAAATGATCAATTCTGATGGTAGAGCATCTGGAAAAGGCTCCTAAAAGACATTTGAGGGGACTTGAGGGGTTCCCCAGTGCCAGAGTGCTTGGCAATGGAGGTGGGGAAGTGGTCCTCAGGCAGAATAAACAACTTTAGCCAAGGCTTTGAGGATGAACAGAGAGTATACAATGTTAACCACAGCACAGGAGTGTTGGGGGAGAGACGGCCAAGTACTCTGGAGAGCAGATAGGGAAGGACATGGAACACAGAGCTCCAAGGTCTATACTTCATCTGTCGACAGTCGGAGCTACCCTGGGTTTCTCAGCAAGGGAGTGAGCTGATGGAAACACTTTTAGAAAAGGTATCCCAAGAATCATTTTATAAGATGAACTGAAGGGAAAAGGAACATGGAGCCCCGTTAGGAGGTTGCCACAATCATTCAGAGGAGAGATGATGCTAAAACACCAAATTCTTGCTAAATAAGTCTTCTGTAATTCAGACATTATTCCAAACAGCAGGTTGATAAATACTTGCGTGGACATTTGCTGACATACATCTTTATGCCGAGTTTCATTTTGTTATATGCAAGCTGCAAGAGTGGCCTCAATGTTATTAGGAATTTACGGGGCCATTAGCTGTCCTACTCTTATGTATCAAAGCTCTATAATGCCTGAGCGAATTCCAAGTTCAGTTTGGAGAGTTTCAAGATAACAAAAACTTATTGAAAGGCTTAGAAGGTTTTAACATCAGAATGACTCAACTCTCCTTAGTGCTCAAAACACTACCATCAAGTCAAACATGATTCCATTTTTAAAAGGAAAAACTGAGTTTAGATAGTTTTTCATCTGAGAAAAATGTGGGCAATAGAAACCAAAGAGATATTCCAGAAGGCAAAAACGTATGGATGTTTGTCTTCCTTCAACAACCAAATATTAATTTCACTGATGATGAGATTAAGGAGGCAGACAATAGTCAACTGACATTACTCCGGTGCTTTTATCTGCAATTGACAGCACCTTTGAGCTGAGCCTGGAGCACAGGAAAATTTTCTGGCAATGCTCTACACAGCGGATGCATTGATAAAGCCTCCACATTACAGATAAAGACCACGATTATTCCAGATATTGCACCGACTCCCTTAGAGCACACCAGCCTGCATGCAAAGGGTTCTCCCAAATCTTTCTTGTTGACACCTATGAATTAATGACAAAGAAGATTTTTCACTTTAATTTGTTGTTTGCTATTAATAAAATAGCAACAAAAACAATAATACTAACACCAACTAACTCTTATATAACATTTATTACATATGCTAGGCTCCACTGCTAGCATTTAATCTCCCTAACAACCTATGCGCTGGGTATCATTATCATCTCCATTTTCAAACAGGGAAACTGAGGGTCAAAGGGGTCAAGTAATTTGCCTGAGTCTTATCTTCTCCCCTTAACACACAGATACATTCAACTATCACAACCAAGAAGCTACCAGAAAACTATATTTGGAGGATACATCATTCAGTTCAGTTCAGTCGCTCAGTCATGTCCAACTCTTTGCAACCCCATGAATCGCAGCACGCCAGGCCTCCCTGTCCATCACCATCTCCCAGAGTTCACTCAGACGCACGTCCATCGAGTCAGTGATGCCATCCAGCCATCTCATCCTCTGTCGTCCCCTTCTCCTCCTGCCCCCAATCCCTCCCAGCATCAGAGTCTTTTCCAATGAGTCAACTCTTCCCACGAGGTGGCCAAAGTACTGGAGTTTCAGCTTCAGCATCATTCCCTCCAAAGAAATCCCAGGGCTGATTTCCTTCAGAATGGACTGGGTGGATCTCCCTGCAGTCCAAGGGACTCTCAAGAGTCTTCTCCAACACCACAGTTCAAAAGCATCAATTCTTTGGCGCTCAGCTTTCTTCACAGTCCAACTCTCACATCCATACGTGACCACTGGAAAAACCATAGCCTTGACTAGACGGACCTTTGTTGGCAAAGTAATGTCTCTGCTTTTGAATATGCTATCTAGGTTGGTCATAACCTTTCTTCCAAAGAGCAAGCGTCTTCTAATTTCATGGCTGCAGTCACCATCTGCAGTGATCTTGGAGTCCAAAAAAATTAAGTCTGACACTGTTTCCACTGTTTCCCCATCTATTTCCCATGAAGTGATGGGACCAGATGCCATGATCACACTCTTCTAAATACACTGTATTGTTCCAAAAAGCAACAGTAGTTTATTAGTAGCTAACTGACAATTCTCACTGGTCCCTAAGTAAGCCCCTAGAAGGGGAAATGTGTAGGTTGGAAGAAGCAGTGAAGTGTGAGATAAAGATGCCATTAACACCAGTTTCCTCTCTCAAAGTGGAAAATGACTTTTGAGAGACTGGAAACATCCCTGCAAACCCAAAACTATCATTTTATGGGTGAGCATCCCTCCTCAGGGAAGTACCTCTCAAGTGACTCTACTAGCATCATCTAGGAATACGGAAAAATTCATATTCTTGAGCCCAGCCCAGACATAGCCCTGTGCCTCACTGTGAAGACACAGGAGAAAACACATTTAAACAAGATTCCTGTGATTTTAAGGGCTTCCCTGGTGGAAGAATCTGTGGTAAAGAATCTGCCTGCCAATGCAGGAGATACAGGTTCAATCCCTGGGTTAGGAAGATCCTCTAGAGGAGGAAATGGAAACCCACTCCAGTATTCTTGCATGGGAAATCCCATGGAGAAAGGAGCCTGGTGGGCCACAGTCCAGGGGGTTGCAAGAGTCACTCACGACTTAGTGACTAAACAACAACCACCGTGTGATTTTATAAAGAATCCCTGGATTAGAGACTCCCCATCCTGCCATCCACGGAATCCTCCCAAAGGCCACATACAGATATACAAACTCAAAAATGTTTCTTACAAATCAAAACATGGGATAACAGGAATAAAGAAACCCAGCCATAACCTTTCACTTTCAAAAAATGAACACACAAGGCTTGCTGAGCTGAGCAAAGAAACGTCATAAGAGCACAGTGTTGTTATCGTATTTGAAAATGTCACACCAACACGAAGATGCTCTGAGCAAGAGTGCCTGAGAGAGCTGGTCAAATCAAGGGCAGTTTGAATCTTTCATATTAAAAGTCCAATACCAGCACTGTGTGTAAATCAGAGAGGCACAAAATTATTCAGGGAGAGTATTAAATCAAATCCTGACCTTAAAAGACCAGCCGAAACCACAGGGTCATAGAAAAGGGGAAATTTGTGTGCCAGCCAAGTCTCTGGAAATGTGGACCCAATGCTGAGGCCAGGAAAGGGTTTAACATAAGAACCAGGACTGATGCCTGGAAGTTAATCCACTTTGTTTTCTTAGGTCCAAGTCCCCTTATTGGCTCTGCTCTTCCCGATACCCCCAGATTTCTCCAATTCAACAACCCTCTCATGGCACCTTGGGATGACAGCAGACTCTAGGATGGAAGATACAGGAAGCGTCATTCTCACATCCTGGCACAAAGGAGCTGGGGGGTCACGGACATCTGGTAGGGGTCAGCTGGCAAATGCCTGGTCCCATGAGAACAGAGTAGAGAGCAAAGAAAGGCAGTTCTGGGTCCCAGGCTAGGCAGCCTGCACAGAAAACACCAGAAGGAGCAGAGGGACAATTAAACTCCTGGCGCAGAGTGTGCAGGACTCCCAGACGGAAGAATGTGTGAGGAACTGCAGCCAAGTCCTAATGACAGTCTCTCTCCAGTTACGTCTTTACAGAAGCCCCTAAAACACCTCTGAGATAAAGGAAAGAAAGTCAAAATTAAACCTAGTGAACATGACACAACCAAGATACAAGCCTACCGCCCTTGACCACACAACTGGTCCATAAATGCCATCGCATTTCTGTAACAGGCAGGGTTGACATTATCTACTAGTAAGTCTATGTATAACAATACCATGATTAAGTTTTTCTCAAATAAGTTTTAATGTGATATCCAATACAGAGGCTCAGCCTAAATCCAGAGCTAGTTTTCCAACAATCTCATCACCAGACCATCCTGTAAAAAGGCAGAGAATTCTCCTGCAAGGATGCGCTTGTCCTTTAGCAAAAGGGAATTTTGTTTAAGAAATGAAATAATCATGCCCAAAAGGCAGCTTTGCAAAAAGAGAAACTGAAATCCTGGGATCCAGACATTTTACATAGATGTATCTTAGGACCTCAATTAAGGAGAATATCTGGAGAGATTACTGCATGAATAAAAAATTTCAAAAGCTGCTAACAGTACGCAAATACTGGAACCAAGCAGAGTTTAACAGGAGAGCTCAAACAGTAAAACACCAGGGTTTCGCTATAACTCTGTGGGTCCTCAAACTTCACAGTATTGTTCTGCCTTATAAATTAAATTCTTTTATGAAATATCATTTTGATATTTATCTAACTAGCCCCTTGGAGCCAGGACATTTAATACTAATTCTGCTCCGTATCAGGGTCATACCTATGTTCCAAAGAAACAGTACTCATTTGGACTTAAGAGGTCCCAAGTGTTGGAACAGATGAAAGGCAAATGTCATTCAGGGAGGCAATACTGCTACTCTATTCCCAAAATTGCCTGAAGAGATGGACAAGATGGGATCAGGGTAAAGGAGACCAAAACAGGCTAACATTTGAAATATATACTTACTATCACTCACTACAATGTGAGTCTACAGATTCTAAATAAACAGTGGCAGGTGGCAGCAATAATCTCCCACAAAAAATCCTGAGATGGTCACCTTATTCCATTCTAAATAATCTATGGTTTGAAATTAAGTTGGTTATACAGATATACTCAGTCTCTGTTAACTCCATAATATAAGGATATTGACTTGCATTGAAGAGTTGTACCATGAGGTACAGCTAACAATACTAAAATATTATCACATAAATGTTAATACATATTATGCAACATGACAAGGGGATAACAGAGGGTAGAAAACAAAGATATTTGCTATACACATATATTCATAACAGAATAAGCAGGACATTCTCAGGACAACTATGGTCCTCATTTCTGTAACCAGTCTCAGGGTCATACCCGGTATTTGTAACTAGCTTCCTCTACCTAGTCTGTATTCCTTTTGCCTTCAGCAAACACCTTAGCTGGTGGTGGTTCTTTATTTGATGGGGTGACACAAACTTTAAAATCTGCATTAGTCACCTAGGGTTGTCCTCAAAAAAATACCACAGGCTGGGTGGCTTAAACAACAGGAGTTTATCTTCCAATAGTTTGGAGGCTGGAAGTACAAGGTCAAAGTGCCAGCACAGTGGGCTTCCAGCAAGGCTCTCTCTTTGGCTTCCTTATGGCCACTTCCTTCTGTGAACTCACACGGCCTTTTCTCTGTGCCTGAGCATCCCTGGTGTCTTTTCCTCTCCTTAGAAGGCTATCCGTCCTATGAGATTAGGACTGATGCCCTCATTTAATCTGAATTACTTCTTTAAAGGTCCTTCTCCAAATACAGCCATATTCAGGGTTCAGTTCAGTTCAGTTGCTCAGTCATGTCCGACTCTGCAACCCCATGAATCGCAGCACGCCAGGCCTCCCTGTCCATCACCAACTCCCGGAGTTCACTCAGACTCACATCCATCAAGTCAGTGATGCCATCCAGACATTTCATCCTCTTTTGTCCCCTTCTCCTCCTGCCCTTAATCCCTCCCAGCATCAGGGTCTTTTCCAATGAGTCAACTCTTCGCATGAGGTGGCCAGAGTACTGGAGTTTCAGCTTCAGCATCAGTCCTTCCAATGAACACCCAGGGTTGATCTCCGTTAGAATGGACTGGTTGGATCTCCTTGCAGTCCAAGGGACTCTCAAGAGTCTTCTCCAACGCCACAGTTCAAAAGCATCAATTCTTTGGCGCTCAGCTTTTTTCACGTCCAACTCTCACACCCATACATGACCACTGGAAAAACCATAGCCTTGACTAGACGGACCTTTGCTGGCAAAGTAATGTCTCTGCTTTTGAATATGCTGTCTAGGTTGGTCATAACTTTCCCTCAGGGTTAGACGTTCAACTTATGAACTGGGGTGTGGAGGGGGGACACAATTCAGTGTATAACAGCTTGTGACAATATTCTCAATCTCAGCCAGGATAATATACAGCAAGTAATAATTAAGGAAAATAAGATTATCACATTTTCTAGGCATTTTAGAGCATCTTTATTTTATTCACCAAACATGAATGCATTTGGCCAACCATCTTAGCACCATCTATGCACGAGCACTGTTCTGAGCATGATGTCAGATCTAAGCAATGATCATGTAAGACACCAAAGTATATCTTGGGTGTTGGTCACTGTAGGCCACTCTGCATATAAGAAGTCCCAACGTGGAATTTCAAATCTTTTTCATTTCAGGTGATTTTTCTTGAAATATAGTTTTAGTGTTAGTTCTGTCCTTTGATCTAGTTTTCTTTTTCAGGGGCTCTGATTAGTTATATGTTAGATCTCCTTTGCTTCTTTTTAATCTTTGTCCCTTTCTATTGAATTCTTTTTTCTATTTTTCCTGTTTTAAATGTTCCTAATTTTCACCTTTTATTTATTTTAAGGCATTATCTGTGTGTTCCTTCTAATTTAACCTTTATCTCTAACTTTTTTTTTTAAATTTCCAATGCTTTCCTCACTTCTGTCACCTCATTTGGTAGATTCTTCTATTTTGGTTTATGCTGTTCTCTCATATCTTTCATCTCTTTCTTAATGAATTTGGTTCATTTTAACAATAATAAGATAGTTCTGTTTGGTGAGCATGTCTACTTGGTGAGTTGTGTGTAGAGATATTACTCTGCTCCTTACTCTTGTCATACTTTTTTTTTTCTGTACAGGAATTTATCTTCATTCTTTTCTATGGCTTATATTTATATGAAATTAATTTTCCTAAACATTCAGGGAAGAGTACAATTCACAATAGTTTTTCCAACTTTCAGAGCTCCCTCTTCTGTTGTTTTCATGTAGTGTTTAAAAATATATTGGTTGCTTTCTAAGATTGTTGTTTTTGTCTAGTCACTATGTCATGTTCGACTCTTTGTGAACCCATGAACTGCAGCCCCCCAGGCTCCTCGGTCTGAGATTTCCCAGGTGAGAATACTGGAGTGGGCTGCCATTTGCTGCTCTAAGGGATCTTCCCCACTCAAGGACTGAACCCACATCTCCTGCATTGGAAGGCAGATCCTTTACTGCTAAGCCACCAGGGAAGCTTGCTTTCTGAGATTTTCTGGCCCCACTCTACCTCAGCAACCACTTTCATTACTAAACCTTAAGGAGAAAAAAAAAATTTCAGAGCATATGAGGAAAAAAACAGAGACTTGTAAGGGAAAAGAGTATTATAACTAGACTTTGAAAGCCACAATTTTTGCAAAAGAAAAGAGAGTAACATATTTAAACTACTCAAATGAAATATGAGCCAAGGATTTTATACTCAGCAAAATCATTTTGAAATAAAAAGGACACATGTAATATGTAGGAATTTAGGGAATATTGTTCCTTTAAGGCATTTCTGAGAAAAATATAAGAGAATAAATATCAGGCGATCAAAATGGCTATTGAGCAGAGATTAGGACTGGTGGTAAAGATTAAATACAAAGATTTTGGGGAAATTAAGACTAAATGAAGGTTAAAAGTGAGAGCATAGTGTGTAATGGCTATATGCTTCAAAATGTAAATATGATAAAACTATTTTTAATAGGGACAATTGGAAAAATATGCAAAAGAAGTATTTTAAGTATTTCTAATAATCATATTCATAGTGTTAATATTAGTCTGAAATGTTTTATACATAATGTGAGACCAAGCAAATGATTTATTATGAGTTCTGAGATATTCAAATTCTATCATCCCTGAGTCCTTAGAATTAAGTTTCTTGATATGAAAGACAGATATACAGATACAATACATAAAAGAGTAAAAACTATATGGTCTCATATTTGAACTGAAAATATCAATATGAAATCATAAAGTGCCATATATGTGTGTTATATATGTATGTATACATATATGCCTCCAGATTCATGCCTGTTTCAGGCTTGAACTGAATTTATAAATCCAGTCAGGAAGGCTGGGCAGGCATCATGATCCATACTGAGAGCTAAGGAAAACTGGCTCAGACGGATCAGTGACTTGTTCATAGTCACATTGCTTAAAAAAGTGGGAAAGCTGGAGAACTTTCTGGTAGGCTGTTTATAGCCTAGAGTGTAGACTCAGGTAATGTACAACTTCTGAGGCCGCACCTCCCCAAGGGGTGCTTTATGTGTATAGGAGGGGATGTTTTGCTTTGATTTTGCTTCTCCCCTTTTGATTTTAATTTACCAATTACTTTTAGGGAAAACTATCAACTGCTTCTCTGACCTGAACCACGAGGTTATTTGCACAACATAAAAGACACACACAGCTCTCTGTGCAGTAGGAATAATTCCCAAGCCTTCTATTTTTGTCCTAACCCAAACACAGCTTTCAGACAGTGGAGATGGGTCAACACCTTGACTTTAGGAACAAGAAAGCAGTGAAAAAAATCAAGGACTTCCCTCAAAAAAAAAGAGTGCTGAAAATAAAGTGGAACTAGGTAAACTTACAATAGAAGACTAAACACTGAATATAATTAAAAGAACCCATGTAATTTTTTAACAGATTCTTCTGGCATCATCTGGCATTTGCCAAGCATCTGATGGCCCCCTAGGTCTCAAGTCTTCCCACACCCCTGCCCCTTGTCTTCCCAGGTAATAAACCCTCCCTCTCAGCAGCCTTGGGTTTCCAGGTGTCCACAAGGTCACAGGATGAAGGGAAAAGCATTGCTGAGCCATAGAGCAGAGAACTGGAGGCAGAGGGCACAATCTTAGAGAAGACGTGGAACCAGAGGATACTTACTTTATGATCTAAAATTGGGGTTCGGGCTAACTTTGACTGCAATTCACCTAGAGCCCAACCTCCTCCAGTATCTCTGATATCAGGAAAAATGTTTTCCAAAGAGCATTTCCATATTTTGACAGTGGGTGGAAGGTGCTTTATTACTGTCAGTTATCTTCAGAACCCCTCTCCCTTGCCCTAGGACCAACAACCAAACAAACGCAATCACATCCACCACCGACTGCAAACCTACTCTGTTCCATGCCCTATAATTATATATAGCTCTTACTCATTTCTCTCTCACTAACCTCAAGGTAGCCTTAGTTCATAGGTTTTTTTGTTTTTGTTGTTTTCTTGCCTCATTGAACAGCTTGTGTGACTTCAGTTCCCCAAGCAGGGAATGAACCTGGGTCCTCTGCAGTGCGAGTGTGGAGTGCTAACCACTGGTCTTCCAGAGAATGCCCATTCATAGGTATTCTTATCATCATAGTTTAGATGGAGAAACTGAGACTTAAGAAGTTGATATAACTTCCCCAAGGTTACACTGGAAGCAAGTGTTAGAATTATTGACCAACTACCACCACCAACACTCAGCATTAGAAGCTGGCTGTGTGGTCCCCACAGGCCAACCTCTTACTTACTAACCCACACAGAACGTTCAGAGATATTGGCACCTGCCATCCATTCCATCCACCTCCCACCTCCAAAACAGCCACCAGAGCAGCACACAGGTCCTATACCAGCTTAATCCAGCCTATATCGGCCTAATTGCTTGTAATCTCATAAGCAATTAAGAGTTAGGCATGCCCAACTGTGTCTCCATAATGACAAGTTGGCTCAGACCTTATCCTGCAGGCCATTTCTTCTTCTAAAAGCTGCCTCTAAAGCCTCTTTGTGATTAATATGCTTTCTTTCTTAGACTTTAAACTCTGGAGCCTGGTGACCGGGGGCTGAAACCTAGCTCCATCACTTAGGAATTGCGTGACCTCGGACCACATGTACAGCCTCACTGTTCTACTTTTTCTAACTTCTTATGTAGCTACTCACGAGAGTAATGAGACCGACCTCTCAGTATGCTATGAGAAATATATGAAGTTCTGCTTGTGAAGAGTTTATAGTAGTGCTTTAGACAGGCAGGAAGCCCTCTGTCATGTTCCCCTAGACAACAACCATGTGAGATTTTCTGATTTCTCTTATCTTATTAAGATAATAAGAATAAGAGAAAGAGATTGTCTTTCAAACTGAATGTCTGGAAGGAAATAAAAGCAAAAATACCAGAGTTACTCCAAGGGGGCTAGATCGTAGTTGCTGGGTTCATTTGTCACTGGAGTCAAGTTCCATCTGAGGTCACCCAAAAGACAGCAGAAGTGGGCAAAAATAAATAAATAAAAACTCCAAACTTTATTTTTAGATAGCTTTCTTTCCAGGGGGTTGGATGATAGCAACTGGCACTGGGTTTTAAGGTCATTTTTTTCTCTGCACAAAGTTATTTCCAAATGAAAGGACCTCCAACGTTTCAGACAGAAAAATCCAGCTTTCTCTCTGCTGTGGTTTTCCCAGCACCTCTTTAAAAAATCAGCAGATGAGAATTAAAAGCCTGAAATCAACATAGAGAATCACATCATGAACCGTAACACAGGTAAGTCACATTCTTCCTCCTCCTATTTCCTTTCTTGTGTTCACTCACTAGAGAGAAACGCATCTCTCAGCTGCTGATCCATTTTCCTTTTACTTCATCTAATTAGCATTCTGCTTGGACGCCTCTCACAAGGAAAACCATCCTGCAACTTCTGTCGTTCTGATTATGCTGAAGCAGTAGAGGGTTTTCAGTAACCGCTGTTGACAAGCATGATTATATCTAGTAATGACTGTTCTCTTGGGTAGGTTGGAACAAAACGGACTTGCTTATCATCACTGATCTTTCAACACAAGCTGCTGGGCTTCTGACCTGCAACAACCAACCAACAGGATCTGCCAGTACCTTTGGTGGCTCCTGTCTAGAGCCACTTAATAAAACCATCACTAGTTAATTCCTCTCGCACATCTTGATGTGTTGAAAATTCCAAATTCACTCTTACCTGGAGAGTTCCTCCAGCATCTTGGAACACTCAAGGTAGTTGCGGACAATTTAGCATAAATGCCAACAGAATATTTCATATTAAAAATTAGAAATTAAGTCATTTAACAATATGTTTCTATTTCCTATTCTATATTTCTATTTTCTATTCCTGGCGCTAAATAAGATTCCACAGGTGTTGTTACAGCAATTCTCATAGCAGGTGATGTTTAGTGAGACTTTACCAAGTGCCTGACAAGGTATAAAGTGGTTTTATTTTTGAAGTATTGTCTGACTTTATTCTTAGAGAAACTCTGTTGGTAGTTATTATAGTTGTATTATATTTTCACTATACCTATTTTACCCACTCCAGTGTCTTGCCTGGAGAATCCCAGAGACAGAGGAGCCTAGTGAGCTGCCGTCTATGGGGTCGCACAGAGTCGGACACGACTGAAGCGACTTGGCAGCAGCAGCAGCATACCTATTTTAATGATGAATAAAGTGAGGATCAAAGACTGTGACCCCATGGACTTCTCCTGGCCAGAATACTGGAGTGAGTAGCCTTTCCCTTCTCCAGGGGATTTTCCCAACCCAGGGATGGAACCCAGATCTCCCACATTGCAGGCGGATTCTTTACCAGCTGAGCCACAAGGGAAGCCCAAGAATACTGGAGTGGGTAGCCTATCCCTTCTCCAGGAAATCTTCCCAACCCAGGCGTTGAACCCAGGTCTCCCACACTGCAGGGAGATTCTTTACCAACTGAGCTAACAGGGAAGCCCAAAGACTCAAATAACCTGCCCCAAATGCCACCTAAGTTAGACCTGAAGCCCTGACATTTACCCACTATACTTTATCACCTCCTATGCTGATATTTTCAGCAGGACTCAAATTTTCTGCTCTTTTGGAAGTAACATTCTAATTCTAAATCATGGCAGCTAATAGAATCACATTTGTCCTCCCCAAACCTCTTCCATACGTGATGATCTTTCTTCTGACCCAACTCTTTAGTCTGGACTACTCATTTGGCAACTGAGATCACAACAGACACAGCAATGCTTTTCAAACACAGTTATGGAAAGAAAATCTCTGGGTGCCTCAGCATTCTCTGACCCTAGCATTGGCAATGAACTCTGCCACTGAGTTTATGTCTTACCTCTCTAAATGAATTGCAAAATCACTGAAGACTAAAAGAGTTGGGTTTACTGCTCTGCATCCTTCCCTTGGCGTAGTGGTTACCCTGTAAATACCTTCAAGAGCCTTTCAAAGGTCTTGATCCCACTCCAATCAAGTCCTTCCCCCAGAGCCAAAGTGTATGGTGATTTTACACTTTATTTACCTAACTGACTTAATAATTATTGTCCAATACTCCTTGAGTCCTTTACTTTAGCCACAGGGCCAGATGCCCACTCCTTTTTGCATAACAAATAATAACATTGTAACAAACGTTCGAAAGAATGACTGATAATGGATGTATAAGCCTCACATCCTCAATATGTTTACACTTTACAACAATAAACACATATGTTGGTTTATATGTTGCTAATAAATAAAATACTCATAACAATCTAAAGACCTCAAATGGGTTTATTAGTGCTGTGATTTACATTCTGGTAAGCATTTAGAAGGCCTAAGAAAATTAGTATCCTTGAACCACAGGAAGAAAGAGTTGATTTTTGCCGTGTCCCAGCTGACCCTACCAGGGCAGCTCAGACCACAGCAGAAAGGCAACTGCCAGTTGTTTTTGGGTCTTCGTCTCAACAGCTCTTGTAAAACCCTTTTTACATTATTTAGACTTAAATCAGAAATGATCTTTAGTGTTTTTCCTCCTTAGGAAAAGCAAGATATATTTGCTCAGTTGTATCTACTTCCCTATCAGGTACTGTCACATATAAAAATTGACATCATAAAAACTGCATGTTTGAAATTTACTTTTTTGTCCCTAACAGAAGATGCTTGATGAAGATGGAAAGAAAATATCTACGCAAGTGGGACTGCCACAAGAAAACAAAAGACTCAAATTGGATTTTTTCATGATCATTTGAGGTGATTTGCTCTTCCTCTGGGTTCAGCAGCAATTTGCTTATCCCTCCTTAATATGCATAGGTGAGTGACAATTCACTAATGCCAGTATAGGAGCTTATGTGACTAAAATAAAACCTTAAGTTCTATAGAGGTTCAACTATCCTATTTTAAAAATTACATACATATATATTAGAGTGATGATATGGAAGAAAAATTTCATAGTGTATAAATTATGCTACAGGTGACTTATGGACATAAACGAAGACTGACGAAGGCAAAGAAATTGAAAAAAAACAGCATAAAACAGTGTTTTTCAAATATGCACCTCCAAGCACTGTTCCCTCAGCATCAGGCTCCAGAGACACTACGAGGAGGCAGGTTTCACAGGGATTTGGAGGTGAGACCATACACAGTCTTAGAGACTCTCAGCACATATCACGGAAAAGTCCTGCAGTAAAGAAGCTTGCCTAACTTGGATTAACTCTGTACAGCTGTCCCTCAGCACCCCAGAGTTTCAGAACCCACAGGTTTCAGGACATGTGCAGATTCCAAAATCCACAGTCCAAGGGACTTTTGCTCAAGTCCCTCACACAAAACAGCGTTAATATTTGCATACAACCTACAGCACACTCTCCCATACACTACAAATCACCTCTAGGTTACTTATAATATATAATATTTAATGCAATGTAACTATTATGTAAATAGTTGCCAGTGTGCAGCAAATTCAAGTTCTGCTTTTCGAAACTTTCCTGATTTTTTTTCAAATATTTTTCAATCCATGGTTGATTAAATCCGAAGCTATGGAGCTCACACATACTGAGGGCTTGTTTCCTAAATCCATCTATGCATGAAGCCATTTTTTTCCCCACTTAACATCTATTAAACTAGCTAAACTCATGTAGCTTTGGGGAAATTCAGCACTGGGAAGGGAAAAAACTGGGACATGCAGCAGAAGGGGACTGAGCCAAAGCCCTCATGCTTTGCACATGCTGTGGCACGTGTCAACTGCAGAAATACTGGCGCATTCAACGGGCATAGAAGATGTTGACATAATAATTCCTGAGAGGCAGGAAAAAAGGGAATTACAAAGTTGAATCCATTAAATGAAGTCTTGGTAGGTCAGCTAGCGTTCCTCTTCATAAAAGTCAAGTTCCAGAGATCAAGTTGCTTGGGTAAAGATTAATCTGTACCATGGAAATGTGTAAAAATGCTTTTGACCTACATTTCATTTGTACAACTTAGATAAATCCAAACTGCATGGATACTTAGATTAGCTAGGGATATAAAATACTAACTTCCTCGATAAACAGCAACAGGGCCATCGCTGGCAGATGTAGGTGGATTTGGGAAATGAGCAATGGGGCTTCAGCCTCACTCATTTCCCCCTCCAAGCCCCTGCCCCGAAGGTTCTAAGGCTCTGGTGTGTCTGTCTCCCCTGCAAAGCAAATCTTGTAAGCCCTTTCACACCAGATGTGTTATTCCTCCTAGGGCCATGAGCAGCTTGAAAGAGATATGGTAATGTTTAACACAAATTATTTAACACAATTAATTCTCCCAAGGGGAAATAGAGGTGTTGACGACAGACACTTTCTCATGATTAAAGTGGAGTTTATGGGTTTAGGGGAAGAAGTGCCACTCTCGTCACATCACATGACTTAATCACTGTTGATGTTAACTCTGATCATATGACTGAGGTGGTAACTGTCAAGGTTCCCACTGTAAAGTGTCTCTTTCTTCTTCTCCCTTTCCATATTGTATTCTTTGGAAGGAAGTCACACAGCCCACAGCTAAGGAGTGGGAGTTTTGCTCCACCTCCTTCAGGCCACAGTAGCCATACACATGATCTGGAATTCTTCTGCATGGGAGATTTTTTTTTACTTTATACTTTGGGTTGTAATACAATACCACTTTATTTTGTTATTCAAATTATTCCAGTTTGGCCACTGGGAGCCAACAGCCAGTTGATTCCTATGTCTCTTTGGCATATACTCACCATTCTATTTTTATTGCTTTTTTTTTTTTCTTTGAGAAATTGCTTATTACTTTCTGACACTACAAATGTTCTAGGCTCATCTTATAAATTCCCTGCCCCAGTCCTAAAATCCACCATTTCTCCGAGGAGCCTTGGTTCTTTCCACCGGAAAATGGTATTAGAAACCAAGATTCAGGAGAGTAGGTTTTTTCTTTCTTTAATGTTCATAAAAACCTGCTTGGTTCTATTTTTACCAACAGTCAACCCATCCTTAGTCTTTTAAACAGAATCCACTCCTGTCTAACGTGACCATACAAGACAACTGAAAACAAACTGTATGATGATCAAACAGAGAATTTAAGCCCTCCATGCCTAATGATTCTCGGCTTCCCTTTGAGTTGAGAAAGGATCCAGACCTCTTGCTGGCAGACAAATCTTCCCTGGGTTACGCTGTCAAGTAGTTCACTGTGTCCAAGTCGCTCCTTCCCCCAGTGCTGTAAGAGCTCTGTCTGCAAAATGAATATTCCTGCACTCTTTCTGAAGATGGAGCACAAAGAGCCACTGTCCTGCTTTACCAGTGCTGTGCCACCGGATGTGTTTCCAAAGGTGCAGAAGGCCACGGAAGGCAAGGAGGCAGGGTAGTCTCTTTAAAAATACACACTCAGGTGCATTCATCTGTGGTATTCTGAGACACTGTGCATAAGCTGCTCCTGTGGCCTGACAATCGCTCTCCCCATCTCTGTGTGAGACTCACACTTGTCTAACCACCAACTTCTTATGTACTGTCCACAGCCTATGGAGGACTGCTCTGTGGCTCCATCTATCATTCATTCGTTCCACACTGTACCAGTGTAGCCCAGGCCCTAGACCTGGGATACGAGAGTAAGCGCTATAAGACTAAGGCTCTGTTCTCACAGAATGGATATCCCAGGGGAGTGCAAGGGGGACAGGAAAATATCAGATGGTGGTTACGTGCTGAGAAGAAAAGTGGAGTGAACAGGAAGGGGACAACTAGTTTTTGTATAAGTGCCTCCTCATCAGAGGGATCTTCCTGAGCATGCCACCACCACTCGCCCCCTCCTCAGCCACTGTACACATCTTTCTAGCACTATCGGGTCATTCACTGTGTGAATATAACTATTTGTCTGTGTGTCTGTCTCCCCTAGTAGACAACTCCTTGGGAGCACAGATCAATTCGGTTTATCTCATCCATACAGCATTATAGAGAGCCAGCATCCACAGAGGATCCATCAAATCCCAAAGCAACTGACTGGCATGAGATCCTGCAAACAATAGGGGCAGAGATTGTAACACAGCTTTGTACCCTAATTCCATAATTTGAAGTCTGCATCTTGCGCTATCATCAATCAAAGTGCCCATGTGTTCTACATCTGCATTTCGAGGAATAAGCTATTCAGTTAGGAAGAGCCACGCAGGAAAAAATTCAAACAATGGGTGTAGAAGAAACAGATCTTGAAAGCATGGTGGGGAGGGGGGATATACACAGTTTGGGAGTGGTGGTCAGAGATTGTCTGAAGATGAGATTTCTTTTTTTTTAATTAATTATTTTAATTGGAGGCTAATTACTTTACAATATTGTAATGGTTTTTGCCATACATTGACATGAATCAACCATGTTTCTTAAAAGGAAGCTCTTGGGGTCAAAACAAAGAAACACAAATCCTCACGTAAATCACTGCCTGTGACACATTTCCTTTTGGTCTTCAAAACCCACCTCATAGTATTGTTATGAAAATTAAGAAAGATTATATGCATAAGAGTAATAGGCCAGGACCCAGCTCCCAGTAATCCCAGTCAGTACCACTGATATGAAAGCAGCAACAAACAACACTCACTCACACATTCAAGCGTCCAACTTGCTAAAAGCTTGGGGACACTAACTCATTTACTGCTCCCAGTAACCCTACGAACCTGGTGCTCTCACTCCCCTCCCTGCAGCTGAGAACCCAATGGATGACCCAGGATTGCACCCACAGAACTGTTTGACTCTGTAGCTAAGGTCTTCATGTCAGACAGACACACACTCGTATGTGAGTCCACACAGTGGAGGCCACGCCACCACAGCACAGAGGAGATCATTCCAAAGAATATGCCTGTGCTTGGATAACCAAGTCATGGACCCAAAAGTAAGGGGCAAGGGGCCACATCCAGTGCCCAGCCTTGGCACTACTACCTGAGTTCTTGTGAAGCCCCCCCAACCCTGGCCTAGGACCACCCCTGCCATTCTTTATGCAGCAGCTTCACTTTAGGCAGGTGCCTGTGTCTCTGGAATACAATACAGCAAATAAGCCTCTACAGTCATGAAACCTATAACCCTGACCTTGACAAGACCACATACTAATAACTATAATGCCTGTGCAAACTATCCATTCATTCAGTTAATCATTCAACCAATTTTATGGAACCATGAGCACATGCCAGCACTTCTTTATACACTGGAAATATATACACGGTGACCAAAATGGACCAAAATCCCTTTCAGCTCCAAGATGGCATTCTAGTGGTTTCTAAAACCATTCTTACAACACAACTACATGTTAGTTACATGAATGTGTGGGCCTCCTGCTCACAAGGCTGGTCCAGACAGGACAGGGTGTACATCTCCAGAGATGCACACAGAGCATTTGAAGAATCAACTAACACAGTAAATCAACTAACATATTAACTAGCATACTGCTTTTGATTTTTCAAGAAACCTTGACGATCATCACTTCCAAAGGCTCTGTACATTTATCCTTTAAAAAAGTAATACTGCCCCTATCTTACAGATGATGGACAGTTCCATGTGGCTAGCTCTCAGAGTAAGGACCAGAAAATGGGCTTTCTAATTCCTGCTTAAGAACTTCATCTACTGAACCAAGGTACAACATCGGATTTCAACAGAAACCCAGATATTTGACAGCTATGACATTTGTGTCACCCATTTCCAAAAAAGCCAAAACCCCAACCATTAAGCATTCTCCTTTGTCATCTCAACGTGGTGGCACCCTAAAGATATCAGGCAAAAACCACTGACCACTTAGCCCTGGGTGACATGTTGGCAGAATAGATATTTTTTGTAAGCCACAGCCTGTGGCCAACATAGTCAGGCAGAAGCCAGGGATGGAATCTATCCAAGTCACCATGTGTCCCTATCACCATCTATCGTGTTTACCAGAGCTGGATATCTTTTGGCAACGAATTCAACACACACAATTAAAAAGAAGCTTGGAAATTTGGGATCATTTAATTAATCTTTATGTATTTTGTTCTATTAAGCAGAAAAGAAAATGTTTACAGCTCAACTGAACAAATTAGCATTTAAGATTCTTCTTTTTTGCAGAGAGATTTATTTATCTGTATCTGTCTGTATAAAATATTGTAGAAATTAAAATGTCAAATCTAGATTCTTTGGCAAGGATTTTATACGACTGTGGAGGTGACATGTAGCCTGAATAATCTCTCATACAAATGTACTGAATTTCTTAAGCAGTAAGTATAACATGTTTAATGAAGCTCAGAGTTTGCAACCTGTCTCCCACAGAGTCCAGCAGAGTTTGCCTTTAGAACCTCCTGTGTCTAACTGTGGCTCAGAGACTATTTGCTAAGATGAGTTCATTCATAGATGACAGGACATACTCCAGAATTATCTATAAAAATCATTATGCCTTTTCAGATATTAATGACCCTCACAATATACTAATTTAAACACGTACTGGCTTAGGTAATTCTCATGAGATTTGAGAAACATTTTCTTGAATGTGAGTATGGTTAAGTATCAGTCGGTTTGGGCTGCTGTAACAAAATCCACCATAACTTGGGCAGCTTAAGCAACACATATTTATTTCTGACAGTTCCAGAGATTGGGGAGTCCAAGATCCAAGAGCCAGCACAGCCAGTGAGGGGCAAGGGCTCTCTTCCTAGTTTTCAGACAGCCCCTTCTCACTGTATCCTCACACAGCAGACAGACAGACCAGCTGTCTTGCTCCCTTTTACAAGGGCACAAATCCTATCATGAAGACTCCACCCCCATGATCCCATTTAAACCTAATTACCTCCCAAAGATCTATCATACTGGGGGCTAGGGTTCTGACATACAAATTTCCAGGGAATGCACAATTCAGGTCATAGCAGTCAGAAAAAAAAAGAATTTCATAAACTCTTGGATCTTCATTTTTTGTGGTGTCCAAATAGGCTAGAAAATACTCCACTGAGACGAACGGAGGAAAAAAATGAAATTTGGTATATTTTCCCTACAATAAAACTACTGTGGTTGTTGTTAAGTTGCCAAGTTGTATCTGACTGTGACCTCATGGACTGCAGCACACCAGATTCCTCTGTCCTCGAATCTCTCTCAGAGTTTGCTCAAGTTCATGTCCGTTGAGTCAGTGATGGTCCTAACCATCTCATCCTCTGCTCCCCTCTTCTCCTTCTGCCTTCAATCTTTCCCAGCATCAGGCAGTTTTCCAATGAACTGGCTCTTTGTATCAGGTAGCCAAAGTATTGGAGCTTCAGCTTCAACATCAGTCCTTCCAATGAAGATTCAGGGATGATTTCCTTTAGGATTGACTGATTTGATCTCCCCACAGTCCAAGGGACTCTCAAGACACTTCTGAAGCACCACAATTTGAAAGCATCAATTCTTTGGCACTCAGCCTTATTTATGGTCCAACTCTCACATCCCTACATGACTACTGGAAAAACCAAAGCGCTAACTATATAAGCATTTGTTGGCAAAGTGAAGTCTCTGCTTTTTAATACATTGCCTAGGTTTGTCATAGCTTTCCTTCCAAGGAGCAAGCATCTTTTAATTTCATGGCTGCAGTCACCATCAGCAGTGATTTTTCAGCCCAAGAAAATAAAATCTGTCACTGATTTCACTTTTTCTCCTTCTATTTGCCATGAAATGATGGGAACCGGATGTCATGATCATTGTTGTTTTTTTTTTAATGTTGAGTTTAAAAACAGCATTTTTATTTTCCTCTTTCATCCTCATCAAGAAGCTCTTTAGTTCCTCTTCACTTTCTGCCATTAGAGTGGTATCATCTGCATATTGTAGGTGGTTGATATTTCTCCTAGCAATCTTGATTCCAAATTGTGATTCTTTCAGCCAGGCATTTCACATGATGGACATTGCATATAAGTTAATTAAGCAAGGTGACAATATACAGCCTTGTCGTACTCCTTTCCTAGTTTTGAACCAGTCCATTATTCTATGTTCAGTTCTAACTGCTGCTTCTTGACCAACATACGTGTTTTTCTGCAGACAGGTAAGGTGGTCTAGTACACCCATCTCTTTAAAAAGATTTTCCATAGTTCGTTGTGATTCACACAGTCAAAGGTTTTAGTGTAGTCAATGAAATAGATGTTTTTCTGGAATTCCCTTGCTTTCTCCATGATCTAACAAATGTTGGCAATTTGCTCTTTTGTTCCTACACTAGACTATGCTACCTCTTAAATTCATGTCTGTTTTTAAGACCAGAAAATACAAACAGTGATAAATTGAAAATACTTTAAACTGCAAAGCAAAACAGACAAAAATTTTTACAGTCAACACTGTGACTGGGTCTGATTTTACTTACTTATTTTTAACTATTTTGCTTAAAATTAAACCCACCTTTGGCAAAATTTCCAACTTGCATAATACTTTGTCAAGATTGATGCTTCTTCTATCCAGGTTATTTAGAAGCATCTTAAGTTGAAGTGGCAAAGAATATATGACAGTCTTATCAAGATGACAATGGAAGCAAGATCTCTGTAATCTACAGCCATCCAAAAGATTAAAATTCCCTCTCTCTTGAAATGAGTGCTCTGAATAAGATATAACAAAATGGATCCAAAAACAGTAAATTTGGTGCATTATATGAAAAGCCTGCCAAGGCAATTGATACTCAGGGGGAAAATAGGAGTTTTTATAACTGGGTAAATGCCATGTGAGCAAAACAGAGCATAAGAAGGAAAACGGCAGAAATGAATCCAGCAAACTTAGGGAAGGATTCAAACTTCATTAATTTAAAACAAACTTTCAAATCCTGATTAGAAATCACTAGCCCTTCAGGCCTTACAAACATCAGATAAACTAGAATCATCTGTTCCTTTCAGTTCAGTCACTCAGTAATGTGCAATTCTTCCACGCCATGGACTGCATGGGGTCAGGCCATGGATGCCAGGCTTCCCTGTCCATCACCAACTCCCAGAGCTTACTCAACATGTCTATCAAGTCAGTGATGCCATCTAACCATCTCATCTTCTCTCGTCCCCTTCTCCTCCTGCCTTCAATCTTTCCCAGCATCAGGGTCTTTTCAAATGAGTCAACTCTTCGCACCAGGTGGACAAAGTATTGGAGGTTCAGCTTCAGCATCAATCCTTCCAATGAATATTCAGGACTGATTTCCTTTACGATGGACTGGCTGAATATCCATGCAGCGCAAAGGGACTCTCAAGAGTATTCTCCAACACGACAGTTCAAAAGCATCAATTCTTTGGCCCTCAGCTTTCTTTATAATCCAAATCTCACATCCCTACATAACTACTGGAAAAACCATTCCTTTGACTAGACGGACCTCTGTCAGCAAAGTAATGTCTCTGCTTTTTAATACGCTGTCTAGGTTGGTCATAGATTTTCTTCCAAGGAGTAAGCGTCTTTTAATTTTATGTCTGCAGTCACCATCTTCAGTGATTTTGGAGCCCAAGAAAATAACGTCACTGTTTCCATTGTTTTCCCACCTATTTGCCATGAATTGATGGGACCGGATGCCATGATCTTCGTTTTTTGAATGTTGAGTTTTAAGCCAGCCTTTTCACTCTCATCAAGAGGCTCTTTAGTTCCTCCTCGCTTTCTGTCATAAGTGTGGTGTCACCTGCATATCTGAGGTTATTGATATTTTTCACAGCAATCTTGATTCCAGCTTGTGCTTCATCCACTCCAGCATTTCTCATTATGTACACTGCATATAAGTTAAATCAGCCAGGTGACAATATATAGCCTTGACATATTCCTTTCCCAATTTGGAACCAATGTGTTGTTCCATCTCCAGTTCAACTGCTGCTTCCTGACCTGCATACAGATTTCTCAGGAGGCAGGTCAGGTGGTCTGCTACTCCCATCTCTTGAAGAATTTTCCACAGTTTGTTGTGACCCACACAGTCAAAGGCTTTGGCACAGTCAATAAAGCAGAAATAAATGTTTTTAAGGAACTCTCTTTTCTGTGATCCAGCAGATGATGGCAATTTGATTACTGGTTCCTCTGCCTTTTCTAAATCCAGCTTGAACATCTGGAAGTTCAAGGTTCATGTATTGTTGAAGACTGGCTTGGAAAATCTTGAGCATCACCTTGCTAGGGTGTGAGATGAGTGCAATTGTGCAGTAGTTTGAACATTCTTCGGCATTGCCTTTCTTTGGGATTAGAATGAAAACTGACCTTTTCCAGTCCTGTGGCCACTGCTGAGCTTTCCAAATTTGCTGGTATATTTAGTGCAGCACTTACACAGCATCATCTTTTAGGATTTGAAATAGCTCTACTGGAATTCCATCACCTCCACTAGCTTTGTTTGCAGTGATGCTTCCTAAGGTCCACTTGACTTCACATTCCAGGATGTCTGGCTTTAGGTGAATGACCACACCATCGTGATTATCTGGGTTGTGAAGATCTTTTTTGTACAGTTCTTCTGTGTATCCTTGCCACCTCTTCTTAATATCTTCAGCTTCTGTTAGGTCCATACCATTTCTGTCCTTTACTGTGCTCATCTTTGCATGAAATGTTCCCTTGGTATCCCTAATTTTCCTGAAGAGATCTCTAGTCTTTCTCATTCTATTCTTTTCCTCAATTTCTTTGAACTTATCACTAAGGAAGGCTTTCTTATATCTCCTTGCTATTCTTTGGAACTCTGCATTCAAATGGGTATACCTTTCCTTTTCTCCTTTGCCTTTCACTTCTCTTCTTTTCTCAGCTGTTTGTAAGGCCTCATCAGACAACCATATTGCCTTTTTGCATTTCTTTTTCATGGGGATGGTCTTGATCACTGTCTCCTGTACAATGTCACAAATCTCCAACCATAGTTCTTCAGGCACTCTGTCTATCAGATCTAATCCCTTGGATCTATTTCTCACTTCTACTGGATAATTGTAAGGGATTTTATTTTGGTCATACCTGAATGGTCTAGTGGTTTTCCCTACTTTCTCCAATTTAAGTCTGAATTTGGCAACAAGGAGTTCAGATCTGAGCCACGGTCAGCTCCCGGTCTTGTTTTTGCTAACTGTATAGAGCTTCCCCATCTTTGGCTGCAAAGAATATAATCAATCTGACTTCAATATGGATCATCTGGTGATGTCCATGAATAGAGTCTTCTCTCGTGTTGTTTCAAGAGGGTGTTTGCTATGATCAGTGTGTTCTCTTGGCAAAACTTTATTAGCCTTTGCCCTTCTTCATTCTGTCTTCCATGGCCAAATTTGCCTGTTACTCCAGGTATTTCTTGGCTTCTTACTTTTGCATTCCAGGTCCCTATAATTAGAAGGACATATTTTTGGAGTGTTAATTCTAGAAGGTCTTGTAGGTCTTCATAGAACTGTTCAACTTCAGCTTCTTCAGCATTGCTGGTAGGGGTATAGACTTAGATTATTGTGATACTGAATGGTTTGTCTCGGAAATGAACAGAGATCATTCTGTCAATTTTGAGATTGCATCCAAGTACTGCATTTCGGACTCTTTCGTTGACTATGATGGCTACTCCATTTCTTCTAAGGGATTCTTGCCCACAGTAGTAGATATAATGGTCATCTGAGTTAAATTCACCCATTCCAGTCTATTTTAGTTCGCTGATTCCTAAACTGGTGATAGAAGCAAGGTCCGATGCTATAAAGAGCAATATTGCATAGGAACCTGGAATGTGAGGTCCATGCTGCTGCTGCTGCTGCTGCTGCTGCTGCTGCTGCTAAGTCGCTTTAGTCATGTCCGACTCTGTGCGACCCCACAGACGGCAGCCTACCAGGCTCTGCCATCCCTGAGATTATCCAGGCAAGAACACTGGAGTGGGTGAATCAAGGCAAATTGGAAGTGGTCAAACAGGAGATAGCAAGAGTGAACATCAACATTCTAGAAATCCGTGAAGTAAAAAGGACTGGAATGGGTGACTTTAACTCAGATGGTCATTATATCTACTACTGTGGATAGGAATCCCTTAGAAGAAATGGAGTAGCCATCACTGTCAACAAAGGAGTCCAAAATGCAGTACTTGGAAGCAATCTCAAAAATGACAGAATGATCTCTGTTCGTTTCCAAGGCAAACCATTCAATATCACAGTAATCCAATCTATGGCCCAACCAGTATTGCTGAAGAAGCTGAAGCTGAATGGTTCTATGAAGACCTACAAGACCTATTAGACCTAACACCCAAAAGAGATGTCCTTTTCATTATAGGGGACTGGAATGCAAAAGTAGGAAGTCAAGAGATACCTGAATTAACAGGCAAATTTGGCCTTGGAGAACGGAATGAGGCAGGGCAAAGGCTAATACAGTTTTGCCAAGAGAACACACTGATCACAGCAAACACCCTCTTCCAACAACACAAGAGAGAAGACTCTACACATGGACATCACCAGATGCTCAATATCGAAATCAGAATCATCTGTAGTGGAACAAAAGTCCCAAACAAGATAGAATCATGTCTCCCCAGACTGGATGCCAGCAGTGTTGCTAGCTTAAGAAATGTCTGATTCATTCCTGATGCTGCAATACTACACAAAGGAAGCTCTGACACAGTGGGAGCAACAGCTTGGAGGATTCCCAGACTTATAAATCTGCAGGAGCACCTCATCTGCAGAAAGATCTCCAGGTCCTTCATGAAAATGAATATGATCTCTCAGGGGAGAGAAAAGAATCACGAGCACATGTACCTAAATCAACACACTCCTGGTACATCTGAAACCCATACATGAAAACCCAAACTCCACTTATGAAAATATAGGCAATAATGTGGCACCTCTACCCTTATCTGTGAAACAGCAATTCTGTTATCTCTCAGTTCAGATTATGAGGATATTATCTGGTCACCACAGTGAGCATCTTAATAAAGACTGGTAAGGACCTACTGAGAGCAATAATGGGGACAGAATAAAGCTGCAGGCAAAATAGGTCACAGGTCCTTGTTCTCAGGGTTCTGACTTCAAGGTCTGAACTCAATGTGTGAAATAAAAGGACTTCTAACAAAAGACTAGAATCTCTATGAACCTGCTAGAAAGATCAATGCTGGACTGTGGCCACCTCCTCAAAGACAGGGCCCATGCTCCCACCAAGGTGTCTGGGCAGTGTCAACAAATATTAGATCAGTCATTTTAACAACACTCAGTAGTATTGAGGGATGGGTGATTTATATACACTGAGTCTAAATCTCACTAAGAGGCAAGTGGTATTCCCAAGGAACAGATGATGAAATCAAAACTCAAAGAGATCAGATCTCTGCATAAGACCCCACCCAGTAAAGGGCCAGAGCTAGGTTGTGAATCCACGTTTCTGCCACCCCAATCTGCTAAGGAAACCAAACTGAAGACCAGTTAAGACTTGAGATATAGACTTCCGAACAGGTCTCAGTTTTCTAATCGGTAATGTTAAGAGAATGAATCAAGTCTCTTCTGAAAGTCCACTATTTGACTGTCCCCGGTGTCTGAGCTACATACAAGAAACTAGATCATGATCACATCCCTCCTCTGATCACAGAAATCTTAAATTGAAATAAAGGAGCCCCCACAAAAAGTTCCTGAAACAAAGTGGACCTAAGAGCATGGAAGTCACTTCCATTGCATCCAAGATTCACTGGTTCCAAAAAACAACTTCTCTCAAGACTGGTAAAAGGAACCAGGGGAGATGACCAAAACAGGCCTGGGCAACAGGTGATTTGTTTGACTTGGCTTTGCCCCCATGCAAAACTTCAGCCTGAATAGTGTGTGTACAGCACTGACTCAAGCCAATGAAAAGCCCTTTTGGAACCAGATGTCGCATCTGAAAATGGCTTGATTTTCTAAGCTAATTATTAACCATTCTTTTTTGGCTACAAGAGTATCACAGCTTTTGTAAATTTAGCAACATTTTGGTAAATCTCCATTATTTTAAAAAATCTATTTAAAAAGTCCTCTTTAAAGGGAATGTTAGACAAGAATTGCGTGCCTAAATAATGAGGCTTTACCGAAAACCTAACTGATAAGAGCAATTGTGTACCAAATATGCTTGCAATCTGTGTGATGAAAATACTATTCCTATCAGAGGACACTGACTGAAAACTAAGTTGGAAGAAACATTCACAGCAGTCACCAGGAAACAATTAACTAAATGTGGACATCAGAGGGGAACACTGTAATTTTTTAATATTTTAGATAGCTCATTGCATGAAAGGTCTTGATCAAAAAGCTGCTTGAAATTCCATTAGAAAAGAGAATAGCAAACAATTTCAGAGATTCAAAAGACAGCATGATAAAATAACAAGTGCAAAAACAGGCTTCAGGATTTGTTAGAATATTTACTGAATGGAGAATCTTTCAATTATTAAGGAATGACATTTCATTAAGCAAATTCTTTAATTAACTGCCACCACCTTGCCAGCATGCATCAAGATGTGCCATATTCTAAGGATCTGGGGATCACCAAGGAGCATGATCACCAAGCTTTCAGTGGGACTGCACACATCCATCAAAAGTAAAAATACTACGAGGGATACATATGGTCCCCTAACAATGGAATTCAGAGGAAATAAGGCCAAAGTGCTTATGGAGGGAGAAGGTCATCTGTTTAAACCTGGCAATTATTTATTATTTCCCTTGCTCAAGAAAAGGAGAATTGTAATGCCGGCTAGAAATGAAAAAAAAAAAAAATCCTCTGAAAGAAGAAAAGTACAAAAGGCACATGTTTATCATCCAAACCTATAAAGTTCAAACAAGTGTTATTGATGGCCTCCATACCAAGATCTCCATAATTCTTGCTATTCATCTATATCCATCTTCCCAAATGTACAATGACAATCCATAGAACAATAAAGAGGGTGTCCCCCAAAACAGGAATCTCAGCCCAAATGGACAGGTGAGGGGAGGAAGATAGGAATCCATGAACTGCAGCAGTTGATTTCCATGGTGTAATCATGTAAACTCTACCCTGGCTGATCCCAAGCTACCTACGTAAAGTCACTAAACATGAAACCAAGAAAAGATACTGCCTCTTGAGATCTGGTATCAGCCAGCTCCAGCACAAGCTAGAATGGATGAGAAAGACAAGGTAGCTGGGGATTTCTTATATGCAGGGCGTGGAAATGCAAGGCACTGCAATGGCCTCTCAAGAATGTCCATATCCTAAAACCCAGGACTTGTGAATGCCTTTGCCATCGTTATTCCGTCACTAAGTCAAGCCCAGCTCTTTGCGACCCTGTGGACTACAGCACACCAGGCTTCCCTGTCCTTCAATTATTTCCTGGAGTTTGCTCAGTTTCTTGTCCATTGAGTTGGTGATGCTATTTAACCATCACTTTCTCGGACACCCTCTTCTTTTGCCTTCAATCTTTCCCAGCCTCAGGGTCTTTCCCAGTGAATTGACTCTTCTCATCAGGTGGCCAAAGTATTGGAGCTTCAGCTTCAGCATCAGTCCTTCCAATGAATATTCACGGTTGATTTCCTTTAGGATTGACTGATTTGATCTCCGTGCTGCCCAAGAAATTCTCAAGAGTCTTCTCCAGCACCATGATTTGAAAGTATCAATTCTGTGCTGCTCAGCCTTCTTTGTGGTCCAACTCTCACATGCCTACATGACCACTAGAGAAACCTTAGCTTTGACTAAGCTGGAGAGGGCAGGGAACAGATTTTCCCCTATAGCCTAGAGTAGGAACACAGCTTTGAAAATACCTTGATTTTAGCCCTATAAAGTCTATTTTGGACCTTTGATGTCTAGAAATATAAAATAATCAATATGCATTGTTTTAAGCAGGTAGGTTTGTAGTCATCTGTCATAACAGCAATAAGAAATTAACACACTGACTAAAACCCAGTCAGACCCTTAAAAATGAGGGTGGAAGTTAAAATGCTAACTTCTGGGACAAATAAACGCTGTAGGACAGAAGTTATATAACAGACCCCTTCACCTCACCCTATAGTCAAATCAGACCTGCAAACTAAAATGCTTGAGCCAGATTTCAATGCCAGGAAATTCTATGTTCAAAAAAAAAAATTAGATGTTTTTCAGCTTTGTCCAGGAAACCAGGATGTCTGACCCCACTGGCCCACATCCCATGAGGCAACATCAGCTGAGGAGAAGTACAGCAGTCCCAGCCTGCACCAGTCCAGGTTGCCAAACTCCCATCCCAACCACCCCCATCCACAAAGTAAGGCCAGTCTGGCTGCTGGACATATGAGAGTGGACAATCCCTGCTCCAAACTGAGCTCGGCTATAGTGTGGAAGAGTGGGGATGTGAGCAGGCAGTCTCACAAAGTGGGAGGGTGGGTTTTTCCCACCTTTCTTCCCCCTCCATCACCATCCCACCGTGCTGGAGTTTTGGGGGGGTCCAAAGAAGAGAGGTGCTAACACCCCTCCATCCTCTCTCCTGTACTAGGACCTGCACTAGCTTTCTGTGGCTGCCACAGCAAATTACCACAAATGAGTGGCTTTAAACAACAGAATTCACTCTGCCACAGTTTAAGAGGCCGTAAGTCTGAAGTCAAGATGGCCCTCAGGAGAATCCACTCCTTTTCTCTTCCAGTTTCTGGTGGCCACTGGCATTTCTTTGTGTTCCTCAGCTCTGTTTTCACCTTCTCTTCTCCTCCAGGTGTCTGTACCTGCTTTGGCCTCTCTGATAAGGAGACTTGAGAAGGCACTTAGGGTCCACTCCAGTAATTCAGAGTAAACACTTTATCTCAAAATCCTTCCTTATGCTTGCAAAGACCGTTTTTCTCAACAAAGTGATGTTTACAAATTCAAGGGATTAGCACTTGGTCTCTTGGGGTGGCCAACATTCAATCCACTTCCATTTCCATCATCAATTTCCCCAGCCCAGGGTACTGTCTGGGGCAGAAAAGATACAACAAGAAGGGACCCCAACACTGACCGGGGCTGTAGCGGGTGCGGGACACTCAGAAGCCATACTTTCTGAGCCCTGCAACCCCACCTGCCCTCTGCATCACTGCCCTACTGAGCAACCCTCTGGTCTCTTCCCACTGCATCAGAAAAGAAACCCGTCTCTCAGACTCCAGGGTGGAGTCTCACACATCCCCCTGTGCCCCATCCCCTCCTCCCGGTCAGCCCCCTCTGACTCCCCAGCAGGGGGGGCTCCTCCCACTCCCAGCCCAGATGAGACCTCTTTCAAAAGGCCTTCTCCATCACCTGACCCAACAGCATCACTGGTTCACCTTCCCTTTTTCCAGGATTTGTCACTTCCTGAATTACTCATTTCATGCCATTTCATTCTCCTTCATCTCCCTCCACCAAAGAGAAGCTCCAGGAAACCAGGGAGTTTTGCTGGATGTATTTGCACAGCATCTTCAAAGCCCACAGGGCAGGTACTCAGAAAAACCATAGCTAACTGAAAGCTTGCCCCATTTCACACTGAGGATGATTTTAAGTCCTGGCTGGACACTGCTTTCTTCTACCTGGGCTTATTTTTGACAAACATGAAACAGGCAATGCACTTCTTTCCTGGGTTACCTTCAAATGTACTCTGTTAAATCACTAATGTTAAAAAAGTTTTCTAACCAGACAACTATATTGTGCTGCCTTCCAGCTGGAACTCAAGAAGCCATTATATTTTCTTTAAAATGCTTTTTCCTCACCTAATTAGTTTAAAATGTTGATAGCAATCCAGAAGTTTAATTGCAGACTGAGCATTCTGGTACTCCAAGCCGACCCCCACACACTGGGGAGAAAACCTGGATAACAACCTGTGCATGCAAACTTAGGCTACCCCAATAATTACATGGATACCTTTTGTTTTTTATTATATAAAGTACATATATATGGAATATTTAAACACTTTCAAAACATAAATTTTTCAAAATCACTGAATGGCAAAGAACTGTATCATTGAGAGAAGATTGCTATTAAAAAGCCTATTAGTTCGGAATACAGAGATTTAATCTTTCAAAGCCTCTGCTTCATCAGTTGTAAAATATCTTCTGCAATGGTGCATGCTGGCTTCTTAAACTGTGCCACCTCCCTGAAACTCAAAGTGGGAGCCTAGGAACAGAGGACACAGCTCCCAAAAGACTCCATAACCCCAAGAAAGGAGAGGATCACCTAATCTGAGGGATCAGCACAAGACTGTTGGGTTTTTAACAAAGTAAGAAAATTAGAGAGGGAACAGCCACATATGCGTGTGTGCACGCACACACTACACACACACACTCCACCATCTATTACCACAGTCATTCTGTAAAGGATATTTTAAATCAAAAAAGAAAAGCAAGCTCAGAACAAAAAAGCATAGCGCTTGAATGGATTATATTTATGTATATGAACACCTCCCTGCACTATTCCTCTTTCTCTTTGGTCAACTGAGATCAGAGTAAATAAACTGAACACCCACAGACACTGGAGTGTGGACCCAAGTTTGGAAATCATATGGGAAAGATGAAGTGACATAGGAAAAGCAAAAGAATATGTTGGCCCACCTCTAACCCTCACCAGATTTACTCACTTGGAAAAGAGGAAGTTCCCCCAGGCAAGGCATGGCAAATCTAGCACAAAAAGACAAGATGAATCTTAACTTCTAAAATCAAACGGTCAAGTTCACATGCACAGAAAATCTGAAGGGAGATGAAGTGGGCCAGAACCTTTCACTACCCCATCAGTCCAAGGCCTCTGCACTCCATGGCTGCTCTGAGGAGCTAGCCTCAGCTGAGAGAGAGGAGGGGCATGCTTGGGTGGGGACCTGCTTGAGGGGATGGGATGAGGTCACAGCCGTGTCTCAGCTGACAGACACTTGGCAAAAGGTCACATATGAAGACACCTTCTCCAGGGCACTGTGTTTAATGCAGGACAATATGCTCCCATTAGACTTGTAGGAAAGACTTCAGCCAAAAGACAGAGGATCTGGGTCCTGCACCCCAGCCATTGACGGTGTCAATATCTGAGTATCGCAAGATGAGAACCAGGGTAACTACTCATACGGTCTCTGATATGATGTTCAAGTATCATGAGACACTGAAGTACCAGTGCCACTATCTTCATCTGGTCTTGTCTCCTCCAGAATGGGACATGAATCCATCAGAGCTGCCTCTTCCTGACTAAGCTGGGTCAGCCTCTCCACACCCTAGGTTGCTTCATGGCCACAGAACCGTGAACTGTTTAGAACAAGAACGCTAACCACACCTTTCAACTCTCATGCAGGCATCTGGAGTAGCTCCGCATAAGCCCTGCAGTGGAAGCACTACACCATCCTTGACAAAAGCCACAGTGCATAAATCATTCGCATATCCAATTCACCTGTAGTGGCGGCACACAGGACACTGACCAGTACTGCCCCTCAGCTCCAGATCAGGTCCCTTAGAGACCAGGGAAAAAGAGCTCCCCACCTGTCTCTCTCAGTAGCTGTGCTGTAAAGGTGAATTTTAGATCTCCTCTGTGTTTAGTCATCAAAATAAAGGCCTGCGAGATATTAACAAATACTTGGAAATACTTGCTAGACAAGATGTTAATAGTGGATGCTTGAGGCATGGTAAGTGAAGGATCTAACAAATTAACTTAGTCAGAGTCTTCTGGAATATGAGAATTTCCCCAGGAGACTTTTTGAATGCCAGTTTTGTTTCTGCCAGAGGCATCCTGAGTCTTTAGGAGTCGTCAGGAGGGCCCCATTCCCACAAGGCTTGAGCTTCAGGGTCCGAGATCTCAGTAAATGCCTTCATCCCAGTATTTACATGCAAAATGCCAAGGCTCTGAGCATCCCCGGCATGGCAGGGCTGCCCCTCTGGTAGACCAGTTACTTATCTGACTTTTGTACTGAAAGAGCTCTATCAATAGCAGGTGCTGGAGAGGAACTCAAGGCCAGAGGCATCAAACCTTTAAGCTTTCTTTGGTCCCCTGGCTGTGTGTGTGCTCAATTGCTCAGTCACGTCTAACTCTTTCTGACGCTATGGACTGTAACCCAGTAGGCTCCTCTGTCCATGAGATTTCTCAGGCCAGAATTGTGGAGTGGTTGGCCAATCCTACTCCAGGGGATCTTTCCGACCCAGGGAGTGAACCCAGGTCTCCCGTGTTTCCTGTATCGGCAGGCGGATTCTTTACTACTGACTCACCTGGGAAGCCCTCTTTTGTCCCCTATTCCTATCCAAATCCCTCAACCCAAGTAGACAGCAAGATAAATAAGTCTCCCTTCTATCCTAATGTCATCTGCCATTATCACATGTCCTTAATTATTAGAGGAAAACACGCTATTTTACTCTAGCTACTATTGACTCTGTGGTGTAAAACAAGTCTGGGGGTTCTATATCCAATCCCTGCATTTGGCAGCCTGAAGGCAGCAGGCCACCCCTTAAAGTGAGCAGCAGGTCACAAGGAATTCCTGAATTCAGTCTCCATCCTCTGAGCTGTGAAAGGAAACAAACTATCCTCGGGAGAGAATAGAGAGAGAGAGAGTGCTGTTATCTTGCACAAGCAGACACTGATAGAGGCATCCCGTAAAGAAGAGTGAACTACAACCTAGGACAAAGACCGAGGTAGCAATTGTTCCCGTATTATCTTGGGGCAGAGGCAAGGGTCTTGGGGCAGGAGGGGGCCATCAGTGACTCAAACCCTCGCTGGTAAATAGCTGCTTTAACATAATAGCAATGTACTAATTAATACAGCCAGAGAGGACCAGAAGAAAAGAGGTTTTATTATTTCTATTAATATTTAAAACTATCCCTTGAACAACCTTTCAAAAGGGTGAAAAATAAGGTTTTCAGGAAGCAAACACCTGAACCATCTTCCTAAAGGAAGGAAATGTGACCCAGTTTCAGGGACCAGGAGCAGTTTATGGAAGCATTGTCAGCTCTGCACCTTCGTCCTGGCCACCGAAGCAGGTTATCTGGAGGCTCCACAAGCAACAACTGACAGTGGATATTCAGACCTTCGATCCTCACAGGTTAAAGGCTGTTTGGAGGAAACATGAAAGTATTTACAAGAGTCAACGTGTAAGGAGAGGTAAAAAGGAGCCGTGCAGGGCCTCCAGAACCCCGGCGCTACACGCACTACGTCACATAGCATCTCATTATTCCGAGTAGAATACCCTAGGAGGAGGGTATCATGCCCATTTCACAGGTGAAGAAACTGAAGCCTCGATCCAGAGGCAGCATTCCATTCCCTCCACACCTAAGTACAGAAAGACACTCAACTTTAAGCTCACCTATCTCATGAGTACTGGTGAGGCTTTCCTTCCTTCCCTGAGCCTTAAAAAGTAAGGCCTCAAAGTGTCTGAGGGATGCCTTAGCAAGACAGAGGTGCATGGAATCAAGATTTTCATTACATCCCTTGCAGTCTTCCTAGCTAAATAAATTCAATTCAGTTTCAATGGTGCCTTTGCTTCATGGCACACCTTAGCCTCTCTTTTTAAAAAACAAATCTAATATCTGAAAACCTAAAATGTAAAAGAAGAGAAAAAATGAAATCATTTACATCTTCTGAATATAGTTTTCAGAAAACAATGTGTAAGTATCTTTAAATAACAGAATCTCTTTCATTAATTAGCCATTAATTCATAGATGACTATCTACCGTGGTAAGGAAGCTAATGACAGAGAAAATTAAAAGTAAATAATTGAGTTGCTGCCAACCAAGACAGCAATAAGTACACCTGCACAGGGGGAGGGAAGTATTTGGTTTGTAAACAATAAAACAGGTCTGAATTTTACATACAAAGACAAGGAAGACACGCAGTACACAGCAGATTACGGTTTCACCCAGGGATGTGGTTCCCAGGTGCTAGTAACCTGCTCTCCTGGGAGATGCGGAACACAGAGAAGCTGGCAATCCAGGAGGCACAAGGCAACTCAGGAAAACTCTCCTTCTCAAAACTGCATCTTCCCTGGTGGTCCAATGGCTAAGATTCTCTCTGGGCTCCCAATGCAGAGGGCCAGGATTTGACCCCTGGTCAGGGAACTAGTAACAGATCCCACATGTCACAGCTAACAGTTGGCAGGCCTCAACCAAAAAGATCCTGCATGTCAACAAAGATCAAAGATCCTGCATGCTGTGATTAAAACCAGGCACAGCCAAATAAATGAATTAAAATAACTATATCCTTTTTTATCTATCAGGTGAGCAGAATTTCACTAGCACATCATCCTGGCAAGACTGTGGGGGAAACATGGTGTTACAGGGAAGAAGTGACTCCATGTTGGATCTGTTGCTTTTAATTTAACTTTTGCTTCCCACTGTTTTTGTTCACTAAAAGGATATTGTCCATACATAATGGCCTACCTCGGGGAACCTTGCCCCTCTGCCTAAATGTTAAACCAAAGTGCCTTTGGTCCACCTGTGGATGGCTACAGGAAGAAAGAAATTAGTACATCTTGCCCTCAGGCTTGCCATTCCAGGAGATATCTGTAAGATAAATGGCCTTTTTAACTTTACTTCTTCATCCTCCCCAATCTCTGTCCTATAAAAGAACCTAGCATCCAGATCCCATCAGTTCAGTTCAGTGGCTCAGACTATCCGACTCTTTGCAACCCCATGGGCTGCAGCACGCCAGGCTTCCCTGTCCATCACCAACTCCCAGAGCTTGCTCAAACTCATGTCCATCAAGTCGGTGATACCATCCAACCATCTCATCCTCTGTCGTCCCCTTCTTCTGCTGTCTTCAATCTTTCCTAGCATCAGGGTCTTTTCAAATGAGTCAGTTCTTCACATCAGGCGGCCAAATTATTGAAGTTTCAGCTTCATCATCAGTCCTTCCAATGAATATTCAGGACTGATTTCCTTGAGGATTCACTGGTTGGATCTCCTTACAGTCAAAAGGACTCTCAAGAGTATTCTGCAACACCACAGTTCAAAAGCATCAATTCTTTGGCGCTCAGCTTTCTTTATGGTCCAACTCTCACATCCATACATGACTACTGGAAAAGCCATTCCTCTGACTAGACGAACCTTTGTCAGCAAAGTAACATCTCTGCTTTCTAACACGTCTTGGTTGGTCATAGCTTTTCTTCCAAGGACCAAGCGTCTTTTAATTTCATGGCTGCACTCACCATCTGCATTGATTTTGGAGCCCCCAAAAATAAAGACTCTCACTGTTTCCATTGTTTCTCCATCTATTTGCCATGAAGTGATGGGACCAGATGCCATTATCTTAGTTTTTTGAATGTTGAGTTTTAAGCCAAAAAAGTTTTTTATGTTTTTAATTTAAAAACAGTGAGTTTTTCACTCTCCTCTTTCACTTTCATCAAGAACCCATAAGATGGTTATTTTGACACATTAGTCTGCTATCTTGTTGGTCAGCCAGCTTTCTGAATAAAGTCGTATTTCTTGCCTCAACACCTTGTCTCTCAGTTAACTGGCCTGTCATGAGGCAAATAGAGCGAGCATAAACTGGGTAACAAAAGGATTATCATTCATGGCTGATGGGGGGTGTACAGTCATGTACACCACTGGTACAACCACTCTAAAATTAATTTAGTAACATCTATCAGTATTATCTGGAGAAGGAAATGGCAACCCACTCCAGCATTCTTGCCTGGAAAATCCCATGGACAGAGGAGCCTGGCAGGCTATAGTCAATGGGGTTGCAAAGAGTCGGTCAGCCATGACTGAGTGACTGAGTACGCACGAACATTACCAGTGCGCACAGATGCTATCCCTGCATTTCTCGCTCTAGAGATTTACCCTCAAAAAAGGTGCCCGCATGTAAAATGATGTCCATGCAAGCTTTTATGATAGAAGGTAGGAAGAACAGCAAAAAGAATGGTCTCTGAAAAGGACCTGGCTAAAATTATAATGATCCAGTCATAAAATTCCCTACTGTGCAGCTGTAAAGGGAAGTGTCTGTGGTCTAATATGGGAAGATTTCTGAAATATATTTATAAATTAAAAAAAAAAAAGTAGGGCTTGTAGCAGCATATATAACATGCTGGTACAAATGAACCTATTTACAAAACAGAAGTTGAGTCACAGATGTAGAAAACAAACTTATGGTTACCAAGGGGGAACAGGTCGGGGAGGGATAAACTGGGAGGTTGGGACTGACATATACACGCTACTCTATATAAACAGACCACTAATAAGAACCTACTGTATAGCAGAGGGACCTCTATTCAATACTCTGTAATGACCTATGGAAAGAGAATCTAAAAAAGAGTGGAAATGTGTATATGTATAACTGATTCTCTCTGCTGTACAGCAGAAATGAACACAACATTGTAAATCAACTATACTCCAATTTAAATACATATGTGTATATATATATATATATAAAACATGCTATCACTTGTATAAAAAAGAAGGAAATAAGAATATATATTTGGAGTGACCTGTATCACATAAACATCTTTCTAGTTCTATTAACACGTTATTGACCAGACGATTTTTGCAGAAACTAATGCCTGTGACTGGCAATTTGCTATGTAAGTGAAAACTGAAATGTCTCTAGTCAATAATGTTCGAGTATCAAAAGACATATTAATTAACACATCTTTGGTCAATAAGTTGTTAACATATCCCTTCATTAAATCATTAGTATGCAGCCCCCTTTCTCAGGATTCATTCGATCATCATTTACATGCTATCAAGAATTAGTGGGATTCACTGCCTCCCTTCTCTGCCTGACTCATAGCCTTGGCACAGGGTAGAGATAAGACGGCAAACCTGAGGGAGCTGTGTCGGGGGCGGGGGGAGGCAGGCCTGGGAAGAGGGCACATGAAGGGAACAACGGACAGTAGATAGCCCTGGAGACAGGAGCCTGACGGGTTTACTAACTCTTCCCCCAGCAGCTGATGTGAATTACTGTGAATCCCTCGTGGATTCACTCCAGACGGAATGAACAACAATTCACATAGCCTTTTCATGTCCATTTATTCCTCCAACAACCAATCCATGTCTGACAGAGGAGGAAACTGAGTCTATAGAAGTCTAATGCCCTTATCAAGCTGACATATAACATCATATAAAAAACCACAGATCTTTTTTAAGCCAATATGAGCTTTCTTACATTGTGAGATATGCATTTTTGCATAACATGCAAATTTTTAAACCTTATTTGTTAATTTTCCTACAAAGAAATACTCTAAACAGTCTTATTACCTAAGAAACAACAGCTGTTTAGGTAAGCTTACAAGACAATTTTTTAAAAGTCTACCTCTTGCTCAAAAACCATTTCTCAACATTCCAATTTACATAATAGAAAACGAAGGGATGATGAACTGAGCTATAGGTGACACCTCTGGATAGTACACTTCCATCTCCACCACCCCTACATCCCAGATACTCCTAATCTTCCTAACCTCTCTACTTTTTTCCATATCATATGCTAACAAACTTTATGCTTTTCTTATTTATTATGTTTATCTTTAATGTCTGTCTTTTGCTTTGTAGACTATAATCCCCACCAGAGGATGGATCCTCTTCTGTTGGTTGATGAATCCTAAGGGCCTAGAAAGTGCATCGTGCATAGTAGATGCTTAGTAAGTTCTTGCTGAATACATCTCCGACTCAGTAACTAAAAATCCCCATAGAGTAAAAGAGATATACATCCAACATTCATTTCCAAGGGACTTTTGATTTTTTTAAATAAACTGCTTAGATATCCAGTGAAGTGATGGAGTCAAGAGTACAGAAAACACAGCAAAATAAAAAGCTTAAGATCAAAGATACTTAGAGAGAACTAACATACACTTTAGATTATCCTCTGGAGAGGTCTATTAAGGTTACGTTCCATTAATATAATCCAAGAGACTGTTGGAGTCCCAGTTTTAAAAAAATCTTTGTTCTTGGAACAGACGATGAGATGAGAGATTCTACTATTACTGACTAAGGCTCCTGTCTTTCTTCCATCAGAGTTAAAAGCCTTTCACATTATGCTTTCTTTAAATAAAGTTGTAAAGTAGCATACATTGGAACAGAGCACTGAAAATGTAATTTAATGGGTGAACTCCTTTCAGCCTCTCTCGGTATATAATGGATACAGGAATAATTATTTTTGACCTCTATTTTCATTAGCTAAAAGTTCTGCAGAAAGTTCTTTCATATCCCTTGAGCCACAACCCCAGTCAGAGTTTTAGTATGCAGGAGGATCACCAGGTGCAAACAAAGGGACCGGAGGGCGAAGCATAATGGGCAACTGGCCTTATTAAAGGGCTTTTCCAAGGGCCAAAATTATGTCCTAATATTATTTTGCTACATCCTCAGGGGTCTCCAATTATTTCAATGCATATCTTGAATTCTCTAAAATTTCTGTGAACCCTTGGTTCAAATATCTTGAATTAGAAAAACACACTTTTTCAGTACCACCCACACAGTGATGCTCTAAATCCAGGAAAGGAAGCCTAGAGAGGGCAGAACTGATACCCCTCTCCGAAAATGAGGCAGCCGCACTGGAGGGACCCAAGCTGCCAAGAACAGAGACACTGGGGACTAAGGGGGGCCTGGCACACTGAGACTAGGCCCGGATACTCCCAACCTGAAGGTGAGGGGAGGTGGAGGTGGCACCCAGGTCCCCGGACAGGACTGTAGGCTACCCAGGACCTGAGGAGACGCCACTCAGAGCCCAAAACCCCACACACAACAAGAGCCTTACCAAGCCACTACTTGGGCCTACTGGGTACCCAGCTCCCCTCTAGAGGCCCCTGGAGCAGACCAACATGTTGAAGGGCAGTTGGCAAACAAAATGAACCAATTAAAAAGTTCCAGAATACACTAACTTCTCTAATTTTTAGAAAAAAAAAGTAGAGAAAATGCATCGCCAAATCGAGTCAGTAACACAAAGTAACCCCGACTTAGTGGGTCTGTGACTCACTGGACTGGACTGACAGGATATGTGCTAGACAGGCGCTCGGCCAGCTGGGCTGTAGATCACTTTCCTGAATAATGGATAAGTGTCGTGAGGACAGATGTACCCAGGGAAGCTAACCCGAGGTAGTCTTGTGGAAATGCTTTCTGTCAAGCAGCTCCATCCCAAGGCTCCCATGATGAAGTTACAGACAGAAGGTCTGTCACTTTCCCTCACGCCACCAGCACCGTCCTCATCGGCTAGTGACCGCGGTCCGTCACCGATTCCCCACATGGCACGATGTGCGGACGGTGGGCCCTCACATTCCAGAGGCAAGGCAGACAAATACGAGGTCCCCCTCTCTGCTGGCCTGAAAGACTGCCACCAGGAATCTTATACCAATTTCCATTCATTCTGAAAGGTTAGCAGCAGGTTTGTGCAAGGGAGAGAAGTACCTAGCTCTAAGCCTTAGACACAATATGGAAAGAACATTAGGATGGATCCAAGAGAGATTTTAAACATGACCTTAAATTTGCTCATGATGTCCCTTCTTTTTAAATGAATGATTAAAATGCAAACAGAGGACCACTCAGGATACAGTGGTACCAGATAATGGGCAAGTCCAACTCTCCCACTTGCCAGCTGTGTGACCTTAGTAAACACAGTGTCTCTGAACTTCACTTTCTTGACGAAGAAGATGGGAATCTTAGAACACATTTCCCAGGATTTGTGAGACAGTGTATGTATATGAATGGCTTAAAATGTTGACACAATTACAGTCAGTTCAGCACAGAATAGCTCTTGTGGCAGACATTGCCTTCAGGCTCACCTAAAGCCCATTCTTTTCCCTGGGAACTCAAGAAGGTTACATCTTCCAGCCTCCCTTGCGATGGCAGTGGAGCCACAAGACAGAATTCTGGCCAGTGAATGGGAGCAGAAGGGATATACATCACATCTGACATGGCCCCTAAAACATGCTCTCCCACTCTGTGTCACTGTTTGCTCGTGGCTGGCAGGCAGAGTGAGTCCTGTCAAGTGCTCTCCAAGTTCTGAGGGACAGAGGAGCCTCCATATGAGAGGAGCCCAGGTCCCCCAGTCACTCCAGGAAGAGAACTGCACTAGACTATTAAGAAAAAGAAATACGTTTGGTATATATTAAGGCCCTGGGATTTCCGGGTTGCTTCTTTCAGCAGCCCTGACTAATTCAGCTATTACATGGATCTTCCCTTTAGAATCAACTGAAAACCCATACCTAACCAGGATAGCTCCACCCAACGTGGTTGCTGCAAAGCTCAGCGTAAGTTTTATACTCTCTCTGTGCTGGGTAATGGCCGAGTTTCACTGTTTTATTTTCAAGGCCAATCAATATACCTCAGAAGAATAAGAATTAGGGAGAGGAGAGTCATCACAATTTGGAAACATTAACAGGAATGAGACCTTCCTCACAGGACAAAAAGTCTCTGATGTTCTTCTAATGCTAACATAGTCTCAACACAGGTAGTTTTCGTCTTCCTCGACCTTGTAAGAACCTTGAGCTGAGCTGAAACTTTCCCCACAGTTAAGCCTCCTTGACCTCACTTCCCAGTACACAGACAGCCGCCCGTTCCCGTGCCCTGTAGCTCTCAGAACACGCCTCAAGGCACGTACATGCCCCAGTCAGCACTGGCACTGTGTTGAGTTTCTTTGATTCCTTCTTTACTCCTCAAATGAATATATTGTTGTTGCTTAGTTACTCAGTCCTGTCCGAGTCTCTGTGACCTCATGGACTGGAGCCTGCAAGGCTCCTCTGTCCTTGGGATTTCCCAGGCGAGAATATTGAAGTGGGTTGCCATTTCCTCCTCCGGGAGATCTTCCTGACCGAGGAATCGAACTCGGATTTCCTGCACTGCAGGTAGATTCTGTACCGCTGAGCCACATATATGCTTGCAGTTAAACTCAAATATGAAAATGAAAAAGAAGAAATCGAGGTCATTCCTCTTTCCCAATGACACACCCTAGAATCAGCTACAACTAAGTTAGATGCATCATCTTCGAACCTTTTGTTATATGTATATAATTATATATTCTAGGTATTGGGTTGGTCAAAAAGTTAAATTTGGGATTTTTCAACCCAATATTTTTATCAAGCTAATACATATACATAACCTAGGGTTGTCTGATTAAACAACAAAGAATACAGGTTGTCTAGATACACTTGAATTTTTAAATTTTATTTTATTATTTATTTGTTTGGCTGCACTAGGTCTTAGTTGCAGCACGCAGGATCTTTAGCTGCAGCATGATAACTTTTATTTGCAACCTAAGAACTCTAAGTTGTGGCATGTGGGATCTAGTTCCCCAACCACGAATTGAACCTGGGCCCCTGCATTGGGAGCATGGAGTCTTAGCCACTGGACTACCAGGGAAGTCCCTACATTGGAATTTTCGATAAACAATGAATTAATTTTTAGAATAAGCCCATAGCAAATATTACATGGGCATACTTATACTTTAAAAACATTCAGTGTTTATTCAAATTCAATTGAACATTCTGTATTTTATGTGATAACCCTAACATAGCAATGTTGCCTATTTAATAAAAAAGACATCCTCCATCACAAACCTCCATACCTCCCCTTCTGTCTCCTGCCCCATTCCAGCCCCAAAAGCAACTACTGTCAACTCTTTTAGCTTTTTCATTCTGGCATTTTCTTCCATGTTGCTAAATATCAAGAAGTAGCAATATCGGCACATTATCAATTACAGACATTACCAGTTGATGACCTGTTGTGACAAAGATTTAGCTCTCATCACAATCCTCTGCTTTTTTTTCCTTCCTCCATCCTCCCAAAAGAGTCATCATAATTTTGAAAACAGTCAACGATGTAAACACTGACCCTAAGCATACGAAACTAAGGATACGCTATCATCACACGTCCTCTCTTGTGGAACATTGTTTTTCCTAATGTTAACAGCTGCCTTGTATTTTCATTTGCTGACTGTTTATACTCCCATCACCTCAGATGATCTACTGGCCTTGTTTCCTTTTTTCTTGGAGTCCTCACTCTGGTTTCCCCCTTTTGCTGCTCCAGCAAAAACAGAGCTTCCTGACCAGTTGTCATGCTGGGACTTTCCTGGGGTGCACACTGGATTATCTGTGTCCTACACTGGATATCTCCCACTTGGTGAAGAAGAAAAAGGAGGAGCCCATGGTCTAGTTAGTTCTGAGCATTATTTCTCTACTCTTACTCATGACTGAGAGTTTGTCAGGGCACCAAACTCTAGACCGGAAGTTATAGTTCCATCTAGACTGTCTGCTAGCTGCCACCATTACTGTTGAGAACTTTGATGCCAATTGGATTCCTCATTCTTCTTCTGGATGCTTTAGGAATGTCTTGGGCCTGGTGCCCAATCTCACTTCTATGTGCCTAAGTATGGGCTTCCCATCTATGCCATCCGCTACTCTGCTAGGTGAGACTTTTTCATCTTAAGACTCCAGTCTGCAGTTCAGGAAAGTTTTTATATTTATGACAATTTCCTCGCTTCTATTCATTTCACTGTGGAGCTGTGGTTAGTCAGATGTCAGACCACCAAGGTCTGTTGGCTTTCCCTTCTTCTTTTACCTGATCCTGTATCATTGCTATTTTAGCCTACTTATGGGGATTGTCTTTATCTTTCAAACCATCTATTGAACTTATTTTGGCTATGACTTTTCATTTCCAGGTACTTTTCCCTTCTCTTCCATATTCTTTTACAGCTTCCTGCTCTTACTTTTATCTTCAATGTATTCTTTTATCTTTGAAGGTACTGTAGGTTTCTTAAACGTCTTCTGGTCTCCCACTTTTGCATTTCCCTGGGACTCCTCCTTTCTGATTGGTTGGCCTCTCTCCTGCATACTCGCGCCTGGTTATCCTTGGAGGCCTGTTCCTATAGGACTGGGTGTGTTACTGCCAGGTTTCCCTAGAGCCAGTCATTCTCTCCAAAGAACAATTCTTCCACCTCATATCTATTAATACATGTTTCCTCCCTGCACTTAATATCCACACTCCCCTAGGCCTAGCTTGACCATGTAATTTCCTATCAGAACAAGGACTCTTTGGAGAATAACGTTTGGGAGGAGAAGATGGACATTATTAATAACTTCAATTAATAACTATTAATAACTACTGAGAAATCAGGCACAAATTGGGATTGTCCTAGGACATACAGTCTTCTGTCCTCTCCATTTCCCTCATCTTCCTGATTGCTCGCCAGGAACTGAAGAATCAGAACTCTCACTGTGTACATATTATTCTCGCAACAAAAATGAACCTGTGAACTAATTGGATAATTAAAATATGTGTTCTGATTAAGGCTGCTTTTCTATTAATGACAGAAACAAGATTCATGAATTTTAAAAGATGGTACAAGGAAGGTGTCATAACTGGGACCTGGGGCTGGACTCCTCCCCTCTAATAACTGCCTGCACCATGAGGGAGCCTTGGGACACACAGGTGCCCCACAGTCCAGGAGGCAGAGATGAGATGCAGGGCTCATACGGGGCAACGAGTTGAAATCCTTTTTGCAGGGCAGTCGGACCCCAGGTTCCTCTCCACCAAGACCAGCCATGTAACTACTTAACTCCTAGCCTTCCTTCTCCTTCTGCATAATGGGGGTTGGGATTCCCGAGGCTGGGTTTGCCAAGTAAAACACAGGATGCCCAATTAAACTAGAATTTCAGATAAACAACAAATTTGTTTTAGCAAAAGTATGTTCCAAATATTGTTTGGGATGCAATTATACTAAAAATTATCTGTTGTTTATCTGAAATTCAAATTTAACTGGATGTTCCATATTTGTATTTGTTAAATCTGACAATCCTATTAATGAACAGAAAACTGGCAGGGATAAGGCCAGCTAAATTTACAGAACTCTTGTGTCTATAAATGTGGTCTTCTGAACATTGTATCTTCAGCAAATCAGAAGTTTAGAAGAGTTTCCTGTTTTACAACTGGCTTGCTCCAACTCTTTAATTCTATCAGATTCCTTTTAAGGAATAAAACTAGATTTCTCTGTGATCAATCTCTTCCTTTACAGTTTCTTCTACTGCTTTTATTCTGAGATCAAATACACATTTGACTAGATGTTGCTTTAGTTCTTTTTGATAGTTTCATTTCCTACATTTATTTTCTCAATCTACCTGGAATTTATTTGGGGGTATAACTTACGACCCCAAGGACTGTAGCCCATCAGGCTCCTCAGTCCATGGAATTTTCCAGGCAAGAGTACTGGAGTGGGTTGCCATTTCCTTCTCCAGGGGATCTTCCCAACCCAGGGATCGAACCCGGGTCTCCCGCACTGCAGGCAGATGCTTTACCGTCTGAGCCACCAGGGAAGCCCATAGTACAACATCAGGTTCAAACTCAAATTTCTTTAACAAATAGTGAACGAACTGCAGACTGTTTATGAAATAATCTTACATGGCTCTAAGCGATCAGAGACCACCTTCACATTTACTCAATATAAACCCCAGAGTTCGTTTCTAAGCTAGATGGTTTGTTCCATCAATTGACGACTGCTGAGCCAATGCCCATTCCTTCCAGTACTGCAGCTTTAAACATTATAGCAAGTCTCCAGCATCAAAGAAATCAAGCTTCCTTGTTATTGCTCTAATTGTTCAAATTTTTCCTTAATTATTTTCACCCTAACATATAGCACTTTCCAAAATAAATATATAATTACACATATAAGTTTAAATTTTCTAGTAGCAACATTAAAACATAAAAAGCAAGTGAATTAACTTTAATACTAAAGGTGGCTTAATCCAAAACACTATATATCCAAAATACTATTAACATATTATCAATATTTTTAAATGATGAGATGTATTACATACTCTTTCTTGCACTGTATTTTCAAAATCCCATGTTTATTTCACCGTAACATAGCATCTCCATTGATACTAGCCATATTTCAAGCACTCAACGGCCAGATGTGACAATGACTATCAAATTGGACAGTGAAGTCTAAGTAAACCACAGAATCATTTTAGCAAGTTGCCTATACCACAAGAAAATAATACTAATAATTTGAATTACAAGTAAAGAACAATATTTTCACCTCAAAATCTTAAAATCTCAACCAAAAAAAACCTTCCTATTTTCTTAAGCACTTGTCTAAAATGCAGGAAAATGGGAAACATCAGAAAAGTCTACAGGTTGATACAACCTCATGGCTATTTGACCCTAAGTAATGAACGGTACAAAACATAATAACGTTTGTGCCTGTAACACTGCCCCTACTCTGATCATTACGACAGAAACGGATACTGAAATGAGAAAAGCGTAAGTATCTGCTAGAGAACTCTTTCACATTTTATTTTACCTTGATGCTTTCCTCTCAGCTAGATATTTGCCACTGAAGCTAAAGATGAAATTGCTATCTCTGAGTAAAGTCAGCCTTGTAGTCTATGTTAAGAGACCTTCAGTCTATTTTATTTGGTAGTAAATTACTCAACTTTGAAAATATTCTTTTCGTGTCTTTGAAATTGTCTCCTAGTCATTAATAATTTGAGGGGCTACACAACAGCAACTTTATACAAAGCATTTTGTGCTACATTCCTAAAATTAGAAATTATTTCGCTCTGGAAAGAACAACGGTCCAGTGTGAGACCTGGAACCACCGTGAAATGCTTAGAGATGTCAGGGCAAGGTCTGGAGCAGCATGTTTGAGGGGGAAAGCCCAAGGATGGAAGGTGGGCAGAAGCAGCTACAGGGTGGACTCACCACTTCCCAGAGTGTGGCCCAAGGCAAACCTCTCCTCCCTGAGTATCTGTAGCTCCACCAGCTACAAAGCAAGAGATTGGGTCTGACTGACATTTCTCAAACTTTAGCCGTTCATGTGCCAACATACGCTCCATCCACAAACTTCCTATTCCGTGGATCAGCAAACATTTTCCCTTGAAGAGCCATATAGTAAATGTCTTCTACTTTGTAGGCCAGACAGTCTCTGTCACAACTACTCTAGTCAGCCTTGTCACACGAAAGCTGCCATAAATTATATGCAAGCAAATGGGAAAGGATGCGGTCCAACATGACTTCATTCACAAAAAAATAGGCAGTGGGCCAAATCTCGCCCTCAAGTCTTAGTTTTCTGACCACTGCCCTATACTAATACTTTCATTTTAAAATTGATTCACTTTACTAGTGTTTTCTATCATAGTCTATACTGTGTTTTGAGAAATACTGTTTTCAGTGACCAGTAACAGCCTCTGAATAATCAAATTTCTATGATGCTCTCCTTTAAGAGTCTTTTGTCTAAAGGAAAAGTCCTTCTCTTAAAGACACACACTGAAATACTGAGAGAAAAGAGGATATCATGCATGAGAACTGCTTCAGAATAACCCAGGGGGCAGTGGAACAGATTAGTAGATACAGATAAAACCAGATTTAGCCAAGATTTGGTAACTGTAGAATTTGGATAATCTTATTATTTTGAATACGTTTAAGGATGTCCATTTTTTAAAGTTTTCAAAAAAGAGAGAAAAAGACAATATAAAAATAGATAATATAGGGGCTTTCCCAGTGTTCCAGTGGTTAAGAATCTGCCTTGCAATGCAAGGGATACTGGTTCAATCCCTGGTTCCAGAAGTTCTCACATGACACGAAGCAAGTAAGCCCATGCCCCACAACTGCTGAGCCAGTGCGCTAGAGCCCGCGAGCCACAACTACTGAGCCTACGCACTGCGACTAGTGAAGCCCAGTTCTTGCAGCCTGGCTCTGCAACAAGAAACTCCACCACAAGAAGTCCACACACAGCAACCAAGAATAGCCCCCCTTGCTGCAACTAGAGAAAGCCCATGTGCAGCAACAAAGACCCTCCACAGCCAAAACATAGTACTAAATAAATAAATAAATCTTAAAAAAAAAAAAAACCATAAAAAATAGATAATACAATCCTTAGCCCTAGAAGAAAGGAGTCAAGGACTGGGTGAGGAAGGAAAATAAGAAGAGCAGAAATAAGGGCTTGAAAGGGAAGAAGAGAGGGGGGAAAAGGAAACACAGGAAGCCAGGATTAAAAGAAATTAAGAAATCTGATGAAGCCCATAGCTTCCTATTCCATAGCAAAAGTAAGGAACCAAGCACAAAGAAGCAAATGGCAGTAGCCATCATTCAGCACAGGAAAGTCAACGGAAGAACAAAAGCCTTGGTGACTGACCCGTGCCAACCAGATCTGTGCACTCAGGATCCAGATGCAGGGAGGCCTCACCGCACCTGGGGCTGCAGATGATGCCACCAGGTAAACACACAAAGCCTATCACCACTCGGGGCCTGATGAGCAAATCTACGACCTTGAACTGACAGCTGGCTATGAAACCCTGAATTCCACTGGGCTCCCAAGCTAAGAGTCTTCCCTTTCCACAATTCCACATGAGGCTCAGTGCCAAAGCAGGAGAACAAAGCCATTTAATGTGCTACAAACGGGCCGGTTCAATTTTATTATCCAGACGTACTGGAACTAAAGCATAAAAAGTGGGCAAATAGTATAAATTAGCAAATAGAGCCCCACAGAGCATCTGGCCCATCAATGCTCTATGGAGGAAGCCTGGCCAGCAACTTCCAGCTGGTTTACAGAAATATGCTGTGCCATGGGAAGCCAGGGGCTCTGGCCTAACATCAGGCTGCTAGCCCTAGATCATCCACGTGAAGAGGGCTCAAGACACATTAAAATCCCCTTGGAAAGGCTGAGTTGACACACAAAAGTCAGGCCTTTCTGGCAACGGCGGGTTCGCTGTGTCAGACCTCTGGGGGTCAGACTGAGCCACAAGGAGCCTATTAGGCTGGGGGTTCTTTTAGATATTACAAAGACAAAGTCACAAAAAAAAATACAAAGACAGTAGCTTGCCCACGTCTTTGTTATGCACAGGTAAAGAACAGAGCTAGTCTTTTAGCTCTTTTAGGTCAAAAAAAGAAAAGTCTGATAAGAAAGAGGCATCAGTTCAGCTTCTGACATCTTCCTTTCCTTGGAACTTCACACATGCTGTTCTGACTTTCATCGCGAGTGTGTCCAAAGATACAGCATCACTTCACTAATCAAAGCCCAAGCCCAAGATTTCTCTCTCCACACAGAGAAAGCGGTTCCCAAGGGTATCTCCAACACCCAAAGGCTAGAAACTTATAACGTCAGGTTGGAGATAATGAGGAAATGGAGAAGGAGGAAATGCAGACAGGGTTCATCAAAGAATAAGCCAAGAAATGGAAGAATGAATATGGAAAGGATGGCTAGTGACCCTCTCCCGTTCAGCCCTGTTCCCTCCAGGGCCTGTACCCACACACAGGTCAGCTCCTCCCAGCAGCCAGAGGATCAGAAACGCTTACATGTAGAAGCAGTCCTGACACTAAGATCTCAAACAAGCCTAAGATGTTATTGCGATGACCTGCCACGAAAAAGCAACACATACAACTCAAGAAAGGAATTTTATCTGTGGGCTTTCTCCTTGCTTCCCTCAAGAGATCAGTGTAAGACAAAAGGGAGGGAAAAAATGGCACCAAAAAAAAAAAAAAAAACCCCACTTCTGAAAAGTTCTGATCAGGAGAAAACGCTGAAGGTGGATTCACACTGGAGTTAGGCATTACATACTGTCCTGAGACTCGAGAAGGGATAAGGACATGCTGTAGATGGCAACTCCTTCCCACAGATGCTCAAATAACCATGTCTAGGATGAGAAGATGTGAGGCCATAGAAGAGACATTTCCTGCCAGCCGCAAGTTCAGCTTCTCCTTGACTTTGCTCAGGCCCATATAACATAGCCACATAACATTTTGAACAGAACAGCTCATAGATAAAGAGGAGGAAACCTGGGCTAGAAATGCCTTTCAAACTTGGCCGATTATATAATAAATTTTAAAACTGTTTACTAACAAGTCCTACAGTGGCTTTCATGTAAACATGAGTGGGGTAAAAGTGAAACACAGTTTACACCGGGTCTTATAAATAATGCAAAAGGTCTAATTTACCATAATCACGTCTGGCATTTCATCTTTAGTCAATAACGTATCGGGCACATGCACGATTTCATATAGAAGCGATTGCAGGGCAGCGTGCCTGCATGTGTGTTTGGAACTGGGTAAAATCCAATGCCCCCTGAGTCCAAGTGTGAAAACTGCTGTCTCTGAAGACATTCACCTAGGCAAAGGCTGGAAATGTCATTATTTTCTGTGGGAAATTAAGTGAGAAATTACTGAAAATGCAATTTAAATGAGGAATTTTTTTTTCCTGAGACATAAATATTCATAACTTGCAAACCGACAAAGCCCTGCAGATACCATAGGAACCACTTTATAAGAAGAGCTGATTCTTCCAGATTTCGTTTGTCAGTGACAAGATAATTTTCCTAGCAACAAATTAACATCTCAAAGAAAAGCGGGAGGGCTGTGATATGCGGGCAGGGGGCAAGTAGAGGTCTAGCAAAGGCATTCCAGACTCAAGCTTCCTTTCGACAACTTTCCTGTGAGGATCCGTTCCAGTAGGTTTCCCTCCTGAGAACTCGTCGCCCTCCCACCCCTTAACAGGTTTGATTTTGTGGAGCAGCGGTTCCTCACCTGATGAGACCAAAGACTCTTTTTAAAGCAATCATTTTGCAAAGTCGCCTTTATTATCTTAAACTGAAACTTAGATAATATCAACTTATAACATTAAAAAATAATCAGCATACCTGACCTATAATATATAGAAAATCAAAGGCAAGTGGTTTGGAATAAAGTAATAGGTATTTCAGTAGATGAAAACTTAGGCACAACTACACTAAAACATAAACAGTCAGAGGTCTATACCTTGATATAGAATCACTGAAAATTCCACAGCTACAAGTGCAAGCACACACAGGTGTGTTTTAACGTCTATTAACACTGCCTTTGGTGATGTGGCTTTTTCAAAATACTGAATAACTCTGACGACTTACAAAGGACATGCTCCAGGAAAATTCAGTGTTTATCAAAACCATGAAAATCTTAAAACCATGTGTTTAGATTAGATTCTAGGCTCAAATCACAACGGTCAGGTTTGTCACCTGTAGGAAAGGCCAGCAAACTAAAGCACACGAGACTCCCCCGAGCCTGCACACTGCAGCCAGCAGCCTCCGCCAGTCACTGTAATCTGGGGCAACCCAGTGAGTGCCGCGAAAGTCCAAGGGAAGGGCCCCCAAACACGTCCTGCCAAGACCTGGCCTTCTCCCCTGCTCACTGGCCACCAGCCCCGCAGCAAAGTACCCAGCTTTCCCACACCCCACTTTCCACATCAACCAAAGTGGGGACAACATCTGTACTGACCTCACAGGGCTATGAGGAGTAAATGGCTCAATATATGTAAAAGCTTCCCCATGATGAATCTTTAGTGAGTGAATACTAGATATCATGATGATTATCTCTGCCACTATTTCTTCATGTTAGTCCCTCTCAAAGCTAAATCTTAAAACACAGAAGCCAGGTCAAAAGGGAAGCAGAGGCAGGGGACAGAGTGGGTGGCCTAGTAAAGACTGAGAAGCAGCAATCAGCCGGGCTGAGGAGGCAGGTAGAAGAACCTGGACTGGTTCTCGCAGATCAGTGTTTCAGTCCAGATCTCTTGGGCCAGAACCACCTGCGACAACAGCCCGACAGCAGATTACTGGGCCTAACTGAGACCCACTAAGGTGTGGGACCCCGGAATATGCATACTAATTGCTTCCTCATGTGAGTCTAACGCCTGTGAGACTCAGAGCAGCTGACTGTAACTGACTGGGAAACACTCAGGGCTTTCTAGCACAGAAGTGACCAGGTCAGGGGTGCTCTAAGCAACCTGGGGACTATGTGGGAAATGGGACAGGCAGACACAGGAGGCAGCCCTCTCAAAGGAGAGCGTGGGGTAATCACCTGGAGAGGAAGGGAGCCAGGAGAGACACTGCTTAGCAAGGTGGGGAAGCGGAAGAGAGGCAGGAGCAAGAACCGGTGTCAGGGCCTGGGCTCAGCAACTGCGGGATGGCCCCACCTGGCATCCTTGCTTCTCAATTGTGAATTTAACGCTAGCTCCCAAATTCTGTAAGTTGGCTATGGGCCAGACTCTGGGCTCTCAACGTCCTGGGGAGGAAGATACGCTTCTCCTGTCTTACTTTTATAAAAGGAACAGGCACAGGGAAACAACGACTTGCCCATAGCCACATGGTCTGTAAGTGAGGGAACCCAAATCTGAACCCAGGTCTCTCAGGACATGGAGCTGACGCTCCCAGCAACACCCTAAATCAGCCCTGATGAACATTCTTCTTGCAACAAAATCTTCCAGGTTGGGGGTCCCTCTCAAGAGCACACAGCCCAGTGGTTATGGGTTGGAGCTCTAGGCCCAGGCAATGAAGATTAGATGGTCACCTGTGGGTCCCAAGATGACAGGTAAGTGACTCAGTTTCCCCATCAGGAAAATGGGTCTAATCACAGTATCTATTTAATAAATCAAATGAGATAATGTTTGAAAAATTCTTACAACAGTGCCTGGAAACTAGGGTTCATATATTTATGTCTAGAAACTAGGGTTCATATATTTACTATCATTATGTCATCTGATGCCATCACTGGAGACAGAGGAGAAGCCTTAGCTAATATCAGGGAAAAACTGGACCTTGGAAAAGGCATGGGCTACAACACACCATTTGCAAGGTGTCCAAAAGCCCCGCTGGCTGCTTTGTCACATGTGTGACTGTGGACAGTGCAACACTCATTCAGAGGAGCGTTACATCCCACAGCCTCAGTGCCAGCATCGAGGCCAAAGACAAGGAGCGCAAAATCCTACCACTTGGGCTAGAACCAGTCTCCCCAGCTGACCTCGTGACAGGGAGTGTCACGTCACCCCTCCGAGTCTCATGCCCCCACCTGAAAAATGGGTTCCATGAGAAGAGGCCCTCCCTCAGAGGGGTGTAGTGAGAATTAAACATGCATCATTTAACACAGTGCCTGCCAAAGTCATGTGCAGAATAAAGGTTAACTGGAATCACAAGCAGTCTCACAAGCAGTCTCCTCAACACGGTAACAAGAACGTTTGAAGGACAACCTACCCAGCCCAAACAGGGCTACAACTAACGCTATTTCATTGCCCCTAATTCTGGATTGCAAGGAGATCCAACCAGTCCATTCTGAAGGAGATCAACCCTGGGATTTCTTTGGAAGGAATGATGCTAAAGCTGAAGCTCCAGTACTTTGGCCACCTCATGTGAAGAGTTGACTCACTGGAAAAGACTCTGATGCTGGGAGGGATTGGGGGCAGGAGGAGAAGGGGATGACAGAGGATGAGATGGCTGGATGGCATCACTGACTCGATGGCCGTGAGTCTGAGTGAACTCCGGGAGTTGGCAATGGACAGGGAGGCCTGGCATGCTGCGATTCATCGGGTCGCAAAGAGTCAGACACAACTGAGCGACTGAACTGAATTGAACTGAACTGAATTCTGAGATTGCTCCTGCCTATCATGGTTCTTCTACAATGACAGGCTCTCTGAGTCTCTCTGAGGCTCCATAATACTCGCTCAATTAAAAGTCACTCTCCTTTGCTCCAGCTGGAGAGCCGTCAGGATGCATCTGCTGTCACACCTTCACTCCCACTGAGTTACCTGGAGATCCGCATCAATGGTCCCCAGAGGACAGCCCATAACCAACACAGTGTGTGCACACATGAACATGCGCGCACACACATGCACACAGAGCCCTTGAATGCCGTGGGAACAAGCAGGTGGGGAGCTGAGGCTGCCTCATGTCTCTTGTGTGACTTTAGTGAGAAAGAAACACACTCAGAGGAGAACAATTTGCCCCAGACGCCAGAGCAGCGGCAGCACTGGGACCTGATGTTCGGACAAACAAAAGCATGCGCTCCCTGTGGGCTGCTGGACCCCTCCTTTAGGTCTCTGGTTTTTTAAATGATCCAAGAGTCTGCTGGAGCACTGCTGTAGTTTTGATGTTTTTAGCAAGGATGAATGGGCCTGTCACACCAGTCCTGCCTCAGTAAGGAGTTATCTTCACAGGCTGCATGGGGGACTTGGTGTCAATGCCCTCTTTGCAGAAGGAAAAATAAGCACAGTTTGTAAGAGCAAGCATTTCCCCTTTAGCATAAACTTACCACGATGATATATTTTTGTCAAAACACATCATTTGTGTTAAAAAGGAAAGTCTTCCCCTCCACCTCCAAGCAATCTTTAAAAGAACTTTCTGGAAGTGGGAGGATGAAGGGCCACCCACTCTTGAGTCACTTGGCACTGCTGACTGACAGGGAATTAAAAAAAAAAAAAACACTGCATCCCAGGTTCTGTCATTTTAGATGGCAAAAGACATTCTGAAGAAAACTCACAGGGAGAGCATGAACACACGAGAAGGCAGCTGGCAGATCCCAAACATCCAAACCTCCTCCAGACAAATCCAATGTCAATATATCTTAGGATCCTCCACTTCCAAGTTCAGGACAGAAACAGAGAACTAGCTATTACGGTACAACAGCATCAGCAACAGCAGCAGCTAAAACCTGCAGAGCCCTTCCTCACCTGCCGGCCCTGTGTTCTTCATACATTTTCAGTCTTCAGCCCTGTGGAACTGGGTACCACGATCCGTCATTTTCCTCAAGTATCAGAAAATGGAAGCCCAGAGAAGTTACACAGCTTACCCTAACTAAACGGCCCTGACACCCAAACTCCACTCTGCCGGACACCAAAGCTGAGCTTTTCCGAGGCAACTGTCCACAGAGGGGCTGAACACGCCACCCACTCAGCTGCCGCAGGGAGAGCGACGCAGAGAAGCTGCACATGCTTAGTTAGCTCAGTGTGGACACAAGACAGAAAACTGCCTGTCTCCTTCTGAGGAGCTCCCAGGGTACCAGATTATCAAGTCCATTCAGCAGTTTAGACTGCTCGGCAAGGCTATAAAACCCAAAATACTAAGCTGAGTAGTCTGATAATGATGATGATGATGCTGTTGATGATTAAAAAAAAAAGGGGGGGGCATTAGAATGTTAAGTACAGCCAGAAGGCAGAAAAATGCTCATTTTAAAATCATTAATCTGATGAGATCTCCCATTACAAAAAAGACATTGAAGATTACATTTGTCCCCAAACACTGCCCCTGCTCCTTCAAGCTGCCCAAGTTCTGCTTCCTTTTTAGAGGATGAAAAGGCTGTTCCATCTAAGTCTCCAGGTGGTCCTCCCTTTCCTCAGAGCAGGATGTGCTTTGGCTCCATGTGAGTCCTTCACAACTGTCTTAGAGTGAGTTCACCATGACTAATTAAGATAAATCCAACTCAACAAAGGGAAGGGTTTCTTCAGCTTCCACCAACACTGGTCAAAGCAGCAACCACACCAAACACCATGTCAGGCTCTGATATTTACCCCCTTGGGGGTCCCAGTGACAGTCCTTGGTGAGTTTTTCCCTTCTTCTTGTTTCAGACAGAGATTCCCAATTTATGGATGGGAAAACTGAGGCACAAGGAGGTTGTGTTTTGCCCAAGATCATATGAACACGGAGTGGCAGGGTCAGGATTCAGCCAGCTCTACAGATCCCAAACCTGTGTTCTACCCACAACACCTTAACAGCTCTGCAACAGGATGGCTGGAAAATCTCTCTAGAATGTTGTATTTATAATCCTATATAATCTTACAAGGAGCATGAGAAGAAAGAGATTCACTTTCCCTGGAAGAAAAATGGCTTACTGCCAGTGCCGTCATTGTGAAAGAGAAGATGAGAAAGCACACCAGAGGGATCGCTTTGAGCTTCACATTCAAAGGTTTCTATAGACAGAAACTCTGATAGTGACATGCTTAGAGATTTAAGCTGGAGCTAAAAATCAAAGGTTACAGGGATGTGAGGTTTTAAATCTCTAGATTTCAGGAAGGGGGAAAGTGGCAGTGTGCCCTGATGGCAGGGCAGGGGGAGGTGTCACTTGTCTGGAACATAATCCTTTAACTGTCAGCAGTTGGTCCTGAATTTCTATATTCCCCCATTATCTCTTTGTCTTCTACTTAGGGAAGAGGTTTTAAGAAACATTTAAGAAACATACCTCCCTTTCCCTGCTGCTAACACTTGGTCATAACCCTGCCTTCAATGAGGAATAATGGGGAAAGCATTTATGAGAATGGACTGTTACACGTGAAGACTAAAGAGGAGAAAATTGTGTGTTTTCATTAACCTTAATGACATAAGAATTAAAACTTTCCTTTAAAATAATCTAAGTTGAAGGCACAAAGGGCCTAGAATCAGCTGACAGGGCAGAGAGGCCTGGGTGGTGCCTCTGGCTAACCCTGCCTCTCCTTCAGGCCCATGGGACTGAGAAAGGCCTTCCAAGAGATCTCTTCAAACTCTCACTGCTCCAGACAACTTCCTCCTGAAGCTGGGCAAGAAGCATCCTGCATCCCAGTAACTCATCAATCCTGCACCCAGAGATGTCCAGCCTACCAGCTACTCCAGCTCACTAAGGACTTCAATCCAGTCCCACCCAGCAGGGCTCTGACCCCTCTTCACTGCCTCCTGGCTCTCCATCTCAGAGGACAGGTTGGGGGCTGGGACAAAAAGAGATCAGTCTGCTTGGACAGACACAAGGCCACTGACTGCCTTTGTCTTTGACTTTGGTTCTGTCCCTCACTGGCCTTATGCTAAAACTACCTACCACAGAGGATGGTTATGCAACCTTTATTAAGGAACAGAACATTTATTAAAATCCCTGCCACCTTCTGTAGACTCAGAACTCCTCACGTCTCTTAAAGGTCCTCATACTCTTAATTGCTACACTCTTTGCATACTAGAGTATGCCCAGGACCAGCTATGTAATTTATGGAACTGAGTCCAGAATAACAATGTGGGCCCTCTGTTAAAAAATTATAAAGAATTTCAAGAAAGTGGCAACAGGTCACTAAACCAAATGCAGAGCCTTCTAAGCTATGTGACTGAACAGAACTCATACACACACAAGGCTGGTTCTGGTTATGCCAGGACCAAAGTTCCATGAGCACAGCTAACTCTAGTAAGTATGGTTTGAAATAGTCATATGAACATTTTTAAAAAGAAACCACCTTTTTCAGACCAGAGACACCACACACATGATCAGTGGGCCAGTTCCATGCAAAGACCCTTCTTAATCCTTCTAGCTATGACTATACGTCTTCAGGGAGCCAAGCCCACACACCAATGTTTCCCAGTCAATAACTTGGCTAAGAGGGAGTGAAAAAATCAGGACTCAACCCCACAAAACCCAAGAATTCCTTCAACAAAACTGAGCCATCATTTCCAAAGTAAATGTAAAGGGGTTATTTTAATGCTTCCAATACAATATGCAGAGTCATGCTGGGGGCTCAGACACCTCAGCTTCACTTCTAGTTGAGGCTGGAGTATTGGGGGTAGGTGGAGAAAATTCTATTGACTTGTTAAAAGTCAGTCAAAGGCCAAATTCATTATCCTGAGTTGCTGAGGGACAAATACCACAAATGATACTGGAGTGGCCTGCCAAGTTCTAAATGAGTGACTCTATGCTACATAATTTGGCAGCTTATATCACCACTAATGCCACTCTACTGATAAACAGAAAAGCAAGCTATTCTGGAAATGTGAGATCTTGGGGTCTAATAGAGAAGGGGCCCTGTGTTCATAGCCTATGACCTGGAAGACATGGAAATTTTTCATGCATGAAGGAATTGAGAACAAAGTTATAACCTTGGGCCAACTGTCTGGCAGAAAACATAGCAAGTGTGTCCTTCCACTTGTTTCAGGAGCAGAACCCTTGAGATCTGATCCCAACTCCAAGGGGTCTGTCTATACAAGGGAAAGTGGATTTAGATAGCAACAGAGGGGTATCATAAGCTAACCTATGACAGGCAATCAAGCCTGACTTGGGTGAAGCCCTGAGGGCACAGGAATACAAACTCTGCAACGAGTGTTATTCCCTATTACATCCCACACCAGTGAATCAACAACAGAGGAGTTAACGGTCCCGGAGCTGGACAGGCTGCATGTCACTGTCCTTCACGCTGAACCATGACTGCTTGTCTCAGCAGCAGCATCTGTTCAGGGTGATTCCGGCACAGTTTCTCCTAGATACTCAGTTTTTCTTGGTTCATCTTTTATACTTGATAAATGCAAGTGTAACAACAGAAAAGATTAAGCACAACCATGACCTATGTTTAGCAATCTATACCATGACTTCCATGTACATATATTCTACAGCTATATATTCTACAGTTCAGAGCATCTGGCTGGAAAAAAACACAAGTTCCTGTTTTTCTGCTAATGCTGTGTCTATGGACTTGATAATTATTGGAGAGTTCTTCTTTCTTTATGAGGAATGCTCAGCACCCTGGCCCTCTGTATTGTGAATACCAGGTCATCCTTAAACAGCTAAATCCACCATGACCCCACTTGGGAACCCTTTCTGACTGCACGGTACCCACTCCAGACAACCAGTGATGCCTTTCTCCACACTCCCACAGTGCCTTACAAATGCTATTATCCCCTAATCCTGAAGTTCAGGGTATATGTGTTCACTTCTTTCATTTAGATATGAGCTCCTAGGAGAAAGGACCTGTGTTTTAATGAAATCAGGAACAATCAGGAACACTTTAGTGTATCCAATAATTTCAGTTGTCAAGACTTTGAAATCTGTGGTGTTTCCTTCTTATAGCAAGGAATCTCCTATAAGATTAAAATAACAAGTATGGTGGTATTTAATATTCAACTGAGTACATGGAGGTTTATTTATTAACACTGAAGACAAGCCAGGAGGCCAATCGATCACTCTAGACACAAATGGAGTCATCTGGAGAAGACCAAGATGTCAAGTGACTGTCCCAAGGTCACCCTGTTCATCATCAGTGGCACCAAGTTAGGAGTACTCTGCCTGCCAACACTCTGAAAGTCACCACACCCTGCAGCGACCTCCGAGACAGACTGCCGAGAGTCTCAGATGCCCAACAGCAGACTCCAGGACAGCCACAGTGCCTTTTCTAGACGAAAGGTGCCTCTTCAAGGGTCTTCTCCAGTCCCCAGGAAACATCAGGCCAGCCTTTCTTTTCATCCTCTTCAGCCCATCTCAGGACCGTGGCCACCCATGGAGCTTAGTGGGGCTTCCCATCAGTAAAGGCAGGTGAGAGCAGGGCTTGCCTGGTTTCAGAGATAAGGAGCCCAGCCATTCAATGAGCGCTTGGGTTGGATCTGAGATTTTAAAGGCTCATTTCCTTTTAATTCACCTATTTTATTTTAGTATTAACTCAGTTACATTTTTTTCAGGAGTAAGGAAGGAGAGATATCATAAATCCAGACAGAGCAGAGAGCACATTAAAAATGCAGTTCTATTATCTTAAAACTAGAGATGTAATTAGAGCAGTCATGTAATATGAAGAGAAATTACCAGAAAAAAAAATATTTTAAAGGCCTGGGTGAAAAGAGAAAAAGGTCTATATCATTTAATCTCTAATACATGGAGAAAGAAGGAGAAAAATATGCCTTCAGATCTTTCAAATACTTCCCCATTGCCCCCTAAATTATCATTTTCACTTGGCTTTTCTGTTCCACATGCATAATTTACCACAGTTCACAGCAGCCTCATTTCTTCCTTTACCCGAGAAGCATATATCCTGGGACGATGCAGAATTCATCTTCAGATTCATCCAAATGAGCCGTATCTTTGGGAACATCTGAAATTTTTATTTGGAAAGAGCATTTCCTCTTGCTGTATTTACTATTAACTCTAAGAATTCATCCAAACAAAGCAAGATGAAACACTGTATCAAGCCATCTTATTCATCCAACAAGCTCCCAGTGAGTGCCTGCTGAGTGTCTGGTACATCCTTCACCCTCATGATCAGAGCTGGAGACACACTAGAAATAAGGTCTCGGTTACAGAGCTTGCTGTGGGGGCAGGGTAGGGAAGGAAATGAGTGATGGCAGCACACTGCTTAGAGGCAGGAGGAGGGGAGCTATGGGAGGCCAGAGGAGCAGGTGCTCGAGCTGTCCCAGGAGTCCAGGACTAGGAGCTGCTGAATCAAAACACGCATTACAGCCAGAGGCGATAGCACAGAACCTGCAGCAGACTGATCTGGGGACCAGGGATCTAACACAGGATGGGCAAACTATGACCCACAGACCGGCAGCCTACCATCCATTTCAGTAAAGTTTGATTGCAACACTACTGTGTCCATTCACTTCTGTATTGTCTCTGCTTTCACACTACAATAGCAGAGTACAGTGATCGCAACAGAAACCCCACAGTCTGCAAAACCCAAAATATTTACTATCTGACCCTTTAAGGAAAAAGTTAATGATTCCTGGTATAAAGGATTTGGCCTTGAATCTGTAGACTATCTGTCCATAAACAGATATAATGTAACCTTTAGATGTTACACTGTAATCTATAGATGTGAGATTGGCCTCTAAGAACCTAGAACTCCATTTCTAGAAGTGTGCTATGGGCAAATTAAAATTCAGGGTGCTTAAGGTAGAACTCGACGTGGAACAACAGACTGGTTCCAAATTGGAAAAGGAGTACATCAAGGCTGTATATTGTCACCCTGCTTATTTAACTTATATGCAGAGTACATCATGAGAAACGCTGGACTGGAAGAAAACACAAGCTGGAATCAAGATTACCAGGAGAAATATCAATAACCTCAGATATGCAGATGACACCACCCTTATGCCAGAAAGGGAAGAGGAACTAAAAAGCCTCTTGATGAAAGTGAAAGAGGAGAGGAAAAAAGCTGGCTTAAAGCTCAACATTCAGAAAATGAAGATCATGGCATCCGGTCCCATCACTTCATGGCAAATAGATGGGGAAACAGTGGAAACAGTGTCAGACTTTATTTTGGGGGGCTCCAAAATCACTGCAGATGGTGATTGCAGCCATGAAATTAAAAGACGCTTACTTCTTGGGAGGAAAGTTATGACCAACCTAGATAGCATATTCAAAAGCAGAGACATTACTTTGCCAACAAAGGTCCATCTAGTCAAGGCTATGGTTTTTCTAGTGGTCATGTATGGATGTGAGAGTTGGACTGTGAAGAAAGCTGAGCGCCAAAGAATTGATGCTTTTGAACTGTGGTGTTGGAGAAGACTCTTGAGAGTCCCTTGGACTGCAAGGAGATTCAACAGGTCCATTCTAAAGGAAATTAGTCCTGGGTGTTCATTGGAAGGACTGATGCTGAAGATGAAACTCCAGTACTCTGGCCACCTCACGTGAAGAGTTGACTCATTGGAAAACACTCGATGCTGAGAGGGATTAGGGGCAGGAGGAGAAGGGGACGACAGAGGATGAGATGGCTGGATAGTATCACCGACTCGATGGACATGAGTTTGAGTGAACTCCGGGAGCTGGTGATGGACAGGGAGGCCTAGCATGCTGCGATTCATGGGGTTGCAAAGAGTTGGACACGACTGAGCGACTGAACTGAACTGAACTGAAGGCTGCAAAATGCCATTCAGTTTGGTAAAATCAAACAGGATTCTTTCTCAGGCCTTCTCAGAACCTTCAGTATGCAAATACACAAGTGCCAAAAGGAGAAAATGTTGAATTTTTTAAGACATCCATTTTTAAGACAACCATTCTGCATCCAAAAATGCAGAATTTCACAAAGTTATTTGTTCAAATGACTTTGTGAGGAGACTCTCTTCTGTGAGAAAATCATTTAATTCTAAGGTAAGTATTTCCTTTTGTATCCTAAAAAGGTCAGGATAAAGCAGAGCCTGAAAGCCTCCAGACTCTGTGAGCCCTTTAGAAGAGCTATAATCTGAAAAGTACAAGAATCCTAACTTTGTGGTGTTGAAATAGGTTTTTCCATGATTTCACCTTCTAAACCAACGGGCTCATCACCACTCTGTCATCAGAACAACTGCAACATTTATGAATACAATCTGCAGGAAGTGCAGACAAACCCCTGCTGCTGCCACTCAGGCCCTCCGGGTAATACCACAGTGTGACTGAGTTCTCTCCACTTAGGGCCACTGCCTCAGTCACCGGTAACTTAGAAGTCACTCTCCTCCCAGGAACCCGGCTGCAGTTGGGATTCTCGCCTCAGAATGTTGCTGACAGAGACAAACTCTGCAGCCTTCTGCTATTAGCTCTGGAAAACTCCGGAACCCCAGTTCCAGAGAAAACCTTCATTTCGCCCACATTCACTACTCTGAATCAACGGAAAAACAGAAATGTGAGCCAAAAAGAGATGAGAACATGCAGCATGGTTGGGAAAGGAGGCCACCTCCCAAAATGAGTTCAAATTGCTCAGGTTTAATAATAATCTGTATAAGCCATAAAAGGCTTCGACATGTGATGGCTTGTCAGCCAAGAGGGCAAACAGAAGATGAGGTGGGGAGGGGGGAACAGGGATGGGTATGCCATACTGGAGGGCTCTAAAGTCCTGTGCTCTTATTGCCAGTGCTGAGTGCACCCTGGGATGGGAGCCAGACCTAGGGACTCTGGGCTGGTGACCTTGGGCAAATGACATATGCTCTTAGACCTCATTTTTATGCCTCTAAAATTGGAGAAGGGAGGTCATAAGGCCTTAGCACAGTCAACAATCACAGAAGTGGATGGTATTCACTCAAATAGGTCACGAATACCAACCATATCCTGGGGAATACAGCAAAGACCAAGGCAGTGACAAGGATTTGACGAGTCAAGGATTTGCCAAGTGTGCAGCAAATGTTCAGACAGAAACTTTTAAGGCCGCGGCTTTTCCCTACTGGCCTGAACCTCTAATCGTTCTATTTCCCCAGCTCCATAAAAGCACTTCTTTTCTGCACTCAAACAGACTGACAACTACATCCTCTTGTTCTCATGACAACTATACTGCCTTTGGACTTGACCTCTGACAGTTGAGTCTCATCTAAAAAGTTGGTCACAAACACATGGGGACAGATGCCCTGGAAAAAGCAGGTGACAGTCGAGGCAATTCCACGTTCCTTAAATTGAAAGGAAGTGAGTCCAAGAGGACAGAAGGGCGCCCCACTGGTCACTCACTGCTCAAATCTCTGTTGAAGAGACATGTATTTTATGGCTCCTCTTAAACGCAAGCAAATATAAATTGACAAACCAAGAAGGCTTCCCAAAAGAAAAGTTCCAGAGAGGCAAAGGGTTAGGGTTAGGGTTGGCAAACAGCTGCCTGAGTACAGGGTCCAGGATGCAGATTCCACCTGAACCAACCCTGTGACTTTCAATAGGCCTCTCTTCCTAGGCTCCAGGCTCCTCTCAGCCAAACCAGGGGCAGGCCCGCCACAAACTCCACTCTCAAATACAACCCGTGCTATGAAACAGAAATGTGTGCAAACTACTATGAAATTATGGGGTACCCCAGCATCCCCTTCAGTATATTCATTTTTTGAATAGCAAAAAAAAAAAAAAAAAAAACCACCTCATTTTTATCCCTGATTCTCCCAAACCAAAATTCACTTTCTTGCTCACTGCTAACTGTAGTGAGTTTTATTCCAATTTTGTTGGGGTCAAGTGAATCACATTTCACAGTGTGAAAAATGTTTTTTGAGGCAACAAGGTCAACTTCAAGCGGGGAAAAAAATAGTCAAGCTTTATCTCTGATTATTTCCCAGGAGAACATGTAGATTATATCTTTTAAGTGGAGATGAATTGTAATTTAAAGAAATGTTGTCATAATATGCTGTGAAATAAACTCAGAAACAGGCTTTCCATCCAGTGCCTGACAGAGGAGTTCTTCTGTTTGCTAACTGAATTTGTCCCTGAGCTGTTAGTCCCTGCTTTGATTGCTATTTTCAGATTGTCATCTGAGCTGTATGGTGCTTCCAGGATTTATTCTCTGTCCTGGGCCACGGTAAGCAGATTCTGCCATCCCAAAGGAAACCCACAGTGCGGAAGTGATTGCCTAGGGCCCTTTCCCAGTGATCAGCCACTGCATGACTAAAGCACTCAGCCACAGCACAGTGAAACCCAACCAAAATCAACTGTCCAAGTTATCTAATCACAGCCACTCTAAATCAAATAAGACAGTAATAGTCATTTCAGTTTCTGGATTTTCAAAGGCAGCATCAAATTTCTCCAAAGTTACCATCAATGCCCTCTGCCTCTCTGTCCAGTAAGAAGGGATGTATTTATTTATGCCAAATGACAAGCCGACTCCGAGCATCTGATTTTATTTATTACACCATCTCATTGCAGAAAGCTGTTTGTTACCTCTCCTTTACACTTTTAATAAAGGGTGACAATATTTATCAGAAAACTCATTATTATGTGAGACAAAAAGCCAAAATTGGATTTTCAAAACAAAAATAGCAATCCAGCAAAAATCTCATTTAAACAAAACAGACTTTTCCACCCGGATGAGGCTGCTGAATGCTGATCAGTCCTCCTCCCTGAGTGCTGAGAAAGGTAGCGCTGCTAAGTGGCTTACCCAAAACACCCTCATTTGTCATCAGTCCTGGCACAGAAAACACAAGAAATTTCATTAAAATTACTGTATAATTTCAGCTTTGGGGCAAGATAAAACTTAACTCTGATAAATATTACTGACACATTTCCAGAGGGTGTATTTATCAATCTTTAAGCCCACCAGATTATTTAAGGTATTAAAACCAGCTTCCAAAGTTAGATATTTGCTTCAAACCACTGAAGAGATCATTTTAAAAACAGCCCATGTATTAGCACAGTATGTGCCAGACTCTGCACCCAGGACATCCACAGTTTCATTTCCCCCCAGAACCATGCCAGGAGGGACACCTACCACAAGAACACTGGGGCAGAAGACAGAATCTACTCCACAACTTGTGTCCACAGACAACCCCCTTCCTCTTCAGTAAAAGTCATGTGGGACTTGGTCCAGCTCACAAGAACTGTCTAAAAAGCAAGTGACATTGTTCATGGCAAAGCACCTGAAAAGCATTTTGAAGTATAGGTGATAGGTTCAAATTTTAATCCTGCTGAAACTGCTGTGACCCTGGAGCAAGTGACATGAAAGAAGCATTCTTTACTTAGTAGAGGTCTAGATTATGACAGATTTTAATAAGAGCATACATTTAAACCCAATAATTTATTAGAATTAATTGAAAGTAATTAGCAGTGTCTCCTTCTGTTGGTATGCCTAACCATAACTATTGTTTAAATGCAGTGTTATTACTAAGTTTTTAAAAAGTCTAATTGTAAACAGCCAGTATTCTTACTAAGGAGTTAATCATCAAATGGTATAATTCATCCCTGGGTAAGTTTATATACTTTTACAATCCCTCATGGTAGCTGTTACGGCTAAAAATGAATATCTTGATTAATAGTAGCAATGTAACTAGTGTCCAATATCTATTCATCACCACAGCTCAATTTCTTCATAAAGTACCTCCTTATATAATAAATAAGACCTTCATGTTTTACCTGACAGCTTGATTAACAACCCTACAATCAAACCCTTTCACATAGTAAGTAAAGAGTGAATATTCTAAGTGTCAGCTGTTCTGCTGTTTCCACTCAGGTTTGAACCATCATCCACTGTTCTCAGAGAAGAGAGCAATTCCAGGTCTACACCCTCTAGGATCCTAGGGATGCTAGGAAGCCTTCGTTATTCATCACTACGGGGTCGACCAGATGGTCTGCTAGCTCACAGAATCCATTCAGCTAACATCTAGAGGGCACTCTCCTTCCACAAACACCTGCTGAGCACCCGCTGGATGCTAGGGCAGAGGATGCAGCCCTGGCCCTCGAGGATCTGCTAGGCTGGGAGGTCAGGCTTAGTGCATGCCACACACCCAGCACGGACCGAGCCCACCCCAGGACACCAGCAGGGGAGCAGTCAGGCCTGCTGAGAGCGAAAGTGTTAGTCGCTCAGCCGTGTCTGACTCTTTGCCAGCCCCTGGACTGTAGCCCGCCAGGCTCCTCTGTCCATGGCATTCTCCAGGCAAGAGTACTGGAGTGGGTATCCATTCCCTTCTCCAGGGAATCTTCCTGACTCAGGGATTGAATTTGGGATTCCTGCATTGCAGGCGGATTCTTTACTGCCTGAGCCACCAGGAAGGCCCTGCTGAAGCACGAGGCAGACGTGGTTCTTGGAAGACTCTACAGAGGAAGCAACATACACACTAGGCCTTCAAGGATAAGACAGTTACTACACTGAGAGCTACTAACAAAAAGAGCAGCAGCTGGTGGTCGGGAGGCCTGGCTACCAGTCTCCCTGAACTGAGGTAAGAGTGGGGTGAGACTCCAGCCCAGCAGTGCATTCAAGTGCCCCACTGGCTGTGGGGCTCTGAGGTTTATAGCGCTGGGCTGACACCAGTCGTGAGCCTCAGATTCCCTGTCCGTGAAATGCAGACAGTAACTGCACTACTCACTCACTGGACAGAGCTTTGCCGCAAGCCCACTCAGCCTCACGGCAACTATGCAAGGTCACTTGGTGTCCCACCAGGCACAAAGCCAGTGTGCAGCACATGGGCTGTGCATGACTCCACCTGGTAAACGAAGGGCCTCATGTACTCCCATCCACCTCTTCACATGGCTGGACTAGCGTCTCTGCAATGCAATCGCTCTGTCAAGCTAAGGCTGTTCTTCACGTTACACTCATTTCTGGAAGATTTTCCTTTTTTTCCCAATTATGGCTTAACAAAAAAAAAAAAAATTAGTGAGAACACAGAATTGGGAAAAAGGGGAGTGAGGAACATTTTTCAGAAACTAAAGCTAGGAACATCCAAGGCACAGAATGAGATAGTCCCAGCCAAAGAGAAGTCAATTCTGGAGGATCTCAGCAAAATCCCACCAAGTGAGGTACCTCCACCATCAGGCAGGAGGGTTGGAGATGCAGGTAGCTCAGAAAGATACCCTGAAGTGTCAAGATCAAGCCAGGTGACAGTTGAAGGTAACAGAGGACAGATACCCCAAGGGCAGCATCAGGACATCCCTAAAAGGGGCCTCCGCAGGGAGTGAGGCTGCCTAAAGGCCTGGCTTTCACATCTTTCTCCTCATCGGTAATCTACATCCAACTATTGAGATGCCAGCAGAAGATGCAAGTGGTCACATTCCCACTTTGGGCCAATGAGTAGAATCTTCAGTAAGTCCTGGGTTATTTCTCATTCTCTTTTTATTCTTTTGATATAAAAACAATGTGAATCTCTGAGGAGGGTCCTGACCTTCCCAGGATGAGCTATAGCCTCTCAGGGAGAGTGTCAAACCTCTAGAGGTACCATCGGCCACCAATTCAAAGCAATCTGGTGCTGAAGTTTAAGAGACATGCTGGCTGTGCCAGTGAAGCTTCAAGACCAGCACCTGAAGTACCTCCCAAACAGAAACCTGGAGATTCTGGAAACCAACTCCTCCCCAGGCAGCCTCAACCCTTCCAGTCCCACACTCAACCCAGCACCAAAAGCTCCAGGTCCAGAGGGGAGAAATCCACTCAAACACCCCATTTTATTTTCATTTATTTTTAAACTATTTTTTTTCAAGAGACATCTTTTTTTATAAACAGATTATTTCTGTCAATGGTATCAGTCATCTTCTGACCAACTTTTCTGGTAAAAGTGCAGTCTGACTAGATTTAGGTAAAAGCAGGCCAAGAGGAGATACCCCACGTCCAACGTGAGGAGTGGTGGCCGTAAAGAGATACCCTATGTTCAAGGTCAGGAGTGGCGGCCAAGAGGAGACAGCCCACGTCCAAAGTAAGGAGCAGCAGCTGCACTTTACTGGAGCAGCCGTGAAGAGATATCCCACGTCCAAGGTAAGAGAAACCCCACTAACACAGTAGGTGCTGAGAGAGGGCATCAGAGGACAGATAGAATGAAAACTACAGTCACAGAAAACTAGCCAATCTGATCACATGGACCACAGCCTTGTCTAACTCAATGAAACTAGGAGCCATACCATGTAGGGCCACCCAAGACAGACGGGTCATGGTGGAGAGTGCTGACAAAACGTGGTCCACTGGAGAAGGGAATGGCAAACCACTTCAGTATTCTTACGTTGAGAACTCCATGAACAGTATGAAATGGCAAAAAGATAGGACACTGAAAGATGAACTCCCCAGGTTGGTAGGTGCCCAATATGCTATTGGAGATCAGTGGAGAAATAACTCCAGAAAGAATGAAGAGTCAGAGCCAAAGCAAAAACAACACCTGCTTGTGGATGTGACTGGTGATAGAAGCAAGGTCCAATGCTATAAAGAGCAATATTGCATAGGAACCTGGAATGTTAAGTCCATGAATCAAGGCAAACTGGAAGTGCTCAAATAGGAGACAGCAAGAATGAACACTGACACTCTAGGAATCAGGAAACTAGAATGGACTAGAATGGGTGAATTTAACTCAGATGACCATTATATCTACTACTGTGGGCAGGAATCCCTTAGAAGAAATGGAGTAGCTATCATAGCAAACAAGAGTCCAAAATGCAGTACTTGGATGCAATCTCAAAAACGACAGAATGATCTCTGTTCGTTTCCAAGGCAAACCATTCAATATCATGGTAATAAGTCTATGCCCCAACCAGTAACACTGACAAAGCTGAAGTGGAACGGTTCTATGAAGATCTACAAGACCTGTTAGAACTAACCCCCAAAAAAGATGTCCTTTTCATTATAGGGGACTGGAATGCAAAAGTAGGAAGTCAAGAAACACCTGGAGGAACAGGCAAATTTGGCCTTGGAGAACAGAATGAGGCAGGGCAAAGGCTAATACAGTTTTGCCAAGAGAATGCACTGGTCATAGCAAACACACCCTCTTCCAACAACACAAGAGAAGACTCTAGACATGGACACCATCAGATGGTCGACACCGAAATCACATTAATTATATTCTTTGCAGCCAAAGATGGAGAAGCTCCATACAGTCAGCAGAAACAAGACTGGGAGCTGACTGTGACTCAGATCATGAACTTCTTATTGCCAAATTCAGACTTAAATTGAAGAAAGTAGGGAAAACCACTAGACCATTCTGCTGCTGCTGCTGCTGCTGCTGCTGCTGCTGCTGCTAAGTCCCTTCAGTCATGTCTGACTCTGTGCAACCCCATAGATGGAAGCCCACCAGGCTCCCCCATCCCTGGGATTCTCCAGGCAAGAATACTAGAGTGGCTTGCCATTTCCTTCTCCAAGGCATGATGGTGAAAAGTGAAAATGAAGTCACTCAGTCGTGTCCAGCTCTTAGCGACCCCATGGACTGCAGACTACCAGGCTCCTCTGTCCATGGGATTTTTCAGGCAAGAGTACTGGAGTGGGGTGCCATTGCCTTCTCCGAGACCATTCAGGTATGACCTAAATCAAATCCCTTATGATTATACACTGGAAGTAAGAAATAGATTTAAGGGACTAGATCTGATAGACAGAGTGCCTGAGGAACTATGGACGGAGATTTGTGACACTGTACAGGAGACAGTTTGAGCATTCTTTGGCATTGCCTTTCTTTGGGACTGGAATGAAAACTGACCTTTTCCAGTCCTGCGGCCACTGCTGAGTTTTCCAAATTTGCTGGCATATTGAGTGCCGCACTTTCACAGCATCATCTTTCAGGATTTGAAATAGCTCAACTGGAATTCCATCACCTCCACTAACTTTGTTCGTAGTGATGCTTTCTAAGGCCCACTTGACTTCACATCTCAGGATGTCTGTCTCATCTCACACGCTAGTAAAGTAATGCTCAAAATTCTCCAAGCCAGGCTTCAGCAATACGTGAACCGTGAACTTCCAGATGTTCAAGCTGGTTTTCCAAAAGGCAGAGGAACCAAAGATCAAATTGTCAACATCCACTGGATCATGGAAAAAGCAAGAGAGTTCCAGAAAAACATCTATTTCTGCTTTATTGACTATGCCAAAGCCTTTGACTGTGTGGATCACAATAAACTGTGGAAAATGCTTCAAGAGATGGGAATACCAGACCACCTGACCTGCCTCTTGAGAAACCTACATGCAGGTCAGGAAGCAACAGTTAGAACTGGACATGGACCAACAGACTGCTTCCAAATAGGAAAAGGAGTACATCAAGGCTGTATATTGTCACTCTGCTTATTTAACCTTATATGCAGAGTACATCATGAGAAACGCTGGGCTGGAAGAAGCACAAGCTGGAATCAAGATTGCCAGGAAAAATATCAATAACCTCAGATATGCAGATGACACCACCCTTATGGCAGAAAGGGAAGAGGAACTAAAAAGTCTCTCAATGAAGGTGAAAGAGGAGAGTGAAAAAGTTGGCTTAAAGCTTAACATTCAGAAAACTAAGATCATGGTATCTGACCCTAGCACTTCATGGCAAACAGCTGGGGAAACAGTGGCTGACTTTATTTTGGGGGTCCAAAATCATTGCAGATGGTGACTGCAGCCATGGAATTAAAAAACGCTTACTCCTTGGATGGAAAGTTATGAACAACCTAGACAGCATATTAAAAAGCAGAGACATTACTTTGCCAAAAAAGGTCTGCTAGTTAAGGTTATAGTTTTTCCAGTGGTCACGTATGGATGTGAGAGTTGGACTATAAAGAAAGATGAGCACCGAAGAATGGATGCTTTTGAACTGTGGTGTTGAGAAGACTCTTGAGAGTCCCTTGGACTGCAAGGAGATTCAACCAGTCCATCCTAAAGCAGATCAGTCCTGGGTGTTCATTGGAAGGACTGATGTTGAAGCTGAAACTCCATTACTCTGGCCACCTGATGCGAAGAGCTGACTCATTTGTAAAGACCCTGATGCTGGGAAAGATTGAAGGCAGGAGGAGAAGGGGATGACAGAGGATGAGATGGTTGGATGGCATCACTGACTCAATGGATATAAATTTGGGTAAACTCCAGGAGTTGGTGATGGACAGGGAGGCCTGGCGTGCCGTGGCCCATGGTGTTGCAAAGAGTCGGACGTGACTAAGCTACTGAACTGAACTGAACTGGGAAAACCAATTTCATAATTTCCAGGCATATAACCAAGACCGCCCTCAGAAATAGGCTTTTGTGACAAAGCCACTCAACCTTGCTTTTTTGTTCCTGTGTCTGCTTACTAAAAGCTGACAGAAAATCTGAAAGCTTCTGCCAGTGTATGGACTCAGGGAGACTGAACTGGCAGACAAAAACCAGCTTCTGCCCACTTGGGAGATCGGAGCTACTGAAATCACCAGACAATCAATACCTGATTGTCTCAACTGCTTTAGAGTCCATGCTGAGGAGGAGGCAGGGTAAGTGTCCAAGAAGGCTGAATCTGTCTCTGAAGATGATTCTAGAAGGCAAAGTGTGGAAAACAAAAGAGCTTCCCATCTTAGGGCCAAGGTCCTTTTCTGAGTATTAACCTCTGTGCTTCCAGAAAGCACTAGCATCACAGAGGGTTCCTAAGCAATCTGACCACACTGTAATCTCCAGGGCGGAGTCCGGATCACAGTCTACACAGCATCTCACTACTTTCTGGAATCCTTTTTACCCTGTCTTCACTGGCGTGCTTCCATCTCTATGGAAACCAGAGTGGGAATCAGGAGGCAGCCCTGAAAATGCTTGTCAGAAACTAACTCCTAATTCTATTTCCATGGAAACAGATGACAGATCAGTGGAAATAAGGTAATGTTTTTAAATAAGGTAATCCTTTCTTTAAAAAATTTTTCCGTACCTAAATTTTCTACCAATTTCACAGAGCTAAAATTTGAGTATACATTGCTCATGAGCTACAACAGCAACAATATTCTCTTGAGGTTACAGATAAACACTGGGGACAAAGAAGCAAGAATACAACCACGGGAAACCAGGGAAATTAAGATGAGTTCCTCTCCGCAGCAATCACAAGAGCCTGAAGTAGAAGGTTCCATGCTCAGCGTACAAGCTTTAGCTTAAGCCCTTCATCAACTCCTATAATAGCACTACCACCATGTCATGATGGTTTTCACTGAGGAAAGACGCTTCCTGAAAACTAAACTCTCACGGAAGCTTTCAAACAAGAAAGACTAAGTGTAGGGACAGGATTAGAGTTTGAAACCAAGAATTCGCCAAAGCTAATTGTCCCATTAAAAGAAAAATGCACAAGGAGCCTCCACTGTCCAGAAAGATTGAAAAAACACCTCCAAGGTGACCAGGGCAGCAAGCTGGTTTTGAAATAGACCTACCATTCCACCTACCATTCTGTTACAAGGCATGAAACTGAGGAAACTTACGACATGCTGCCAAATCCTTCTTGTGAAATAATTGTGGGTCCAGTACCCAAAATAGCCAGCCACAGATAAAGCACCTGAATTTGCAGGATTAAACTATAAAGAATCACAGCATTTCAGGTTGGAAACAGGGCTTGTGGAAACTGGCATATTCAGATAGATGGTATTTCTTCTTAAGCGGATGTGCAGAGATTCACGCTGTGGAGTAAAGAGAACAGATTCGTCCATCTTCTCCTTGTTATCATGGTAACAGCTCCTGAGTTTGGGGACTGGCTCTCCCACAGGCATATGAAAGACATTTTACATTCACAGGATACAACCCCGTCTCAGTGAGGTACTATCATTCCCACGTAGCAGAAAAGGAGCCTGAGGTTCGAGAGTCTGGCCTGTACTGGATATCCAGGCCCCCTGACTCCTGCCTCCAAGCCTCCTAAGCCTTCACGAGGCTGCCTGAAATGAAATGGTCCCTGCAAACACCCCCAACCAAAGGAGAAAGCACAATCTCCATGGAGCAAAGTCCATGTAAACGAGTGGAGGGGGCCTTCTCTCGTGGCCCAGTGGGTAAGAATCTTCCTGCCAACGGACTCAAGTTCAGTCCCCAGTCTGGGAAGATCCCACAGTCCTCAGGTTTATGTGCACAACTACTGAGCCCACACTAGAGAGCCCAGTAGCCACAACTAACAAAGCCTGAGCGCCACAGAACCTGAGCTCTGCAGCAAGGGGAGCCACCTCAGTGAGAAGGCCCTGCGCTGCAGCGAGAGACCAGCCCCCGCCCTCCGAAAGCAGGGAAAGCCCGTGTGCAGCAACAAAGACCCAGCACAGCCAAAAATAAGTTTATTTTTAAAAATGAGTGGAGGAGTATTTGTTGCCCATAGAAAGCACTGGTTAAATGTTTTCCGGATGAAAGATAAAAATACATTGGAAAGAAGAAATTAAAAAACAAAAATCAAGATTGAAAATGACAAAAAAGACAAGCAAAACAGAAATTTCCATACTTAAAAAATATGTAAAAGCCAAGGTTTAGAAAAAATAAATAATGAACAAGAGAAGGCTTTAAACCACCTTTTGATAAATGACTGCAAAGTAGTTTTCAAAGTGGATATAAATGTATCCAAAAAAACGTTCCTCTATTTGATAACAGCGAGATTACAAAGACACTGCAAAGCTACATAAGCTAATGATACCACAATATACAGACACAAACTATGTGGGAAACAGATTATAAGGCTGAATCAAAGAGAACAGCTCAGGTGTGTGTGCCATTATGTTTGCAACATAAGCTAGAGTATGAGCATAACTGAATTAAAACAGTATAAAATGCACAAATTGGCCACCATCATTATCCCCTCAAAAGAAATCAGAAAATAAGATAATAACAAGGAATTGCTGTGACACAAAGAAGAAAGGCTTCAAGGATGCGAACAGAAATAAGCTCTGAAGGCAGCATTAGTTGGTGCATTCATGGCTATGGTCCAGAGGAACTATTTCTTCCTTAAACACATAAAAAGAAAATTTCAAACTGAGCAAACCATTTGGAAAAACAGAATACTGGAACGAGAGAAGCAGAAAAACTCATAATCTGGCTGGATGTACGCAGTTAGGGCGATCAAACCCCGCACCAAGTGTAACACAACAAAGCATGGGAGCATACATTCTCTAATGCTTAGTATTCCAACCCTTGGAGAACTGGGCTCCTTTTCACTTCAAAACCCTTTTAAAAGCAATGAAAAATTAGCTACAAAGAATGTAATACAGAATGTGGTATCTGAAGACTGCAAGAAAAACTCAAGTCACTGAACTTATCTGGATTCCCAAAGACGAGTTCAATGTTCTCCGAAGTCAGGGCATAGAGGCAAAGCCAGCTCTGAGGATGGGAGCCTTGGGGCGACTCCAAAGGCCAGGCCAGAGAGACAGAGTAGGAATTCAGCAAAAAGGGCCTAAACAACAAGTAGAGCAGAAAAAAGAGGAAAACAGCACCTCTCAAGCCAGCCCCCCATCACCACCAAACTTCCATCCCTTCCTTCAAGAAAAACCTGAGGCTTTCCCTCAAAACAGGTCCAAGTCCATCAATTCACTTCTGTTCTAGCTACCAGATCAGGAAATTGCCTTTAGCCACCATCAGAGATGGAGATTCCAACCCATTTTAAAACTCATCTCAGCAACTATGGTTGTCAGGAGAACCACTTACCACTAAATCATTCAAAACTCACTCTCTCCCCACCCCCAGCAAAACTGTAACCTCCTTTTGCCTTTATTCAAGCTGGACTGAAGGAGATACCTGGAAACTTGGGTGGTTTTTAGCATAAATGCATTTGAAAGCTGGAATCTCATTAAATAGGCAGGACTGTGCAGATCCTACAGCAAGGGTCAGCAAAGGATAACCCAAGGGGCAAATTCGACCACTGCCTGTCTGTAAAGAGAGTCTGGAGCACAGCCACGGCCATTATTTTACGTATTGCTTATGGCTGCTGTCACACTATGTGTGACACTATGTGTGTGCTTAGTCGCTCAGTGTTGTCAGACTCTTTGCGATCCCATAGACTGTAGCCAGCCAGGAACCTCTGTCCATAGGACTTCCCCAGGCAAGAATACTGGATAAAGCTCAAAAGCCTAAACTATTAATGACCCAGCTCTTTAAAAAAGTTTATCCTGTCCCAGAGTAAAGTTAACACCAGTAAGCAAACATCAGACTCAGCCAGATCAGCCGGAGTGCTTGTTACAGAATCAAATTCCAAGACCAGCCCAAAACATTCTGTTTCAGTGGATCCATAGAGAGGCTGAAATCTGCATCTTAACAAGCTCAAAGAGGGTCACCAACCACACTCAGAAACTCTATAGGCTTAAGAGATGTCTTTAAACATTTAAATTTAAAAAGCCAATTACCATAAAATTAAAGGATGACTTTTCTTTTTGAAGTAAAAACTCCAAGCCTCAGCCAGCTCAGCTCTATCCAAAACAAAATTTTCTAGGGCTGTGAAGTGCAAAGGCCAAGAAACATCTGTTCAATCTTTTAGGCTTACCTGTGCTTTGCAAAGATTAATCGTTACCACTGAAGTTTACTCAGCCATGCTCTCTAATTATTAGCAAAGCGCTGTTCCCAGGCAGGGGAGACAGTTTCCGTTTCCATAACAACTTGGTTAAGCCTTCAGTGCAAAAAAAAAAAAAAAAAAAAAAAAAGGCACTTGCAGAAAGAGGTGTGCAAGAAGCCAGCCTAGCTCTATGTGCATCAGCCAGAAAATATAGCCCTTTGATACTTGCAACCCTCCAGAGCACATTAGCAACCCTTCTGAAAACCTTTTCATCTCAAGGTTGCATTATTATTAAATTTTCTTGTGGTGGGCTATTTTGATACTAACTGTCACCCAAATCATGGATAAGACTAATAATATACAGTAATAATATGCATTTTAGCATAGAGAACAGTGCAATTTTCCCCAAAGGACAAAGAGGGGAGAACCCTAAGATGCTCACAGGATGTTAAGTGCACAGAGTTCCGAGATCAAGTAAGTTAGCAAAATCCTGGTTGCACAAATTAAACAGCTTTCTCTGCTGAGACTTCCCAGTGCCTTTATTTTTCTAATGTATTTCTTGCCTCTCCCAGGATAAATGGGTGGGCTTTCTTTCCGGTCCTAAACTTCTTTAGCTCTTTCTTTCTTCTTTTTTTTTCCCCACAGAGCCATAACTACCACTCCCCATTCCCTCCACCTCTGTGCCTTACCATAATCTAGTCCTAGTTTGCTCAGGACTTCCAGTGTTAAAGTGAAAGTGAAAGTGTCACTCAGTCCTGTCCGACTTGTTGTGAGCCCATGGACTGTTGCCCAACCAGGCTCCTCTGTCCATGGAATTCTCCAGGCAAGAATACTGGAATGGGTTGTCATTTCCTTCTCTAGGTAATCTTTCCGACCCGGAGATCGAACCTGGGTCTCCCACATTGTAGGGCAGACTCTTTACCAAGTGAGTCACCAGGGAGTGACTCACCTTATTCCAGTGTTAAAACTGGGACAAACCAAAGCATGCCCTCAGCACACTGGCTTTCCTTAGATCACCAGACATTTGTATTAGAGTTGGTTGAGTTTATCTTCCTGGATAGAGGACAGAGAACAGACTCAATGTCTCTTTGGAACCCCAGCACCTACCAAAATCCTCCATAGGTATGTCTTGAATAAATGAATTAAATAGAATGTAGAGAGTCCATCTAAACAGACCCACTCCGTTTCTTCACTCAAAACTACTATGAAATTGCCATTTTTATAGGTCAAAAATGGTCAGATATGGGGAATTTCATGTTTTAACCTAACATATACTTTTATTCTAGAAGCAGGGTTTGCCATAGGCAAAAATAGAGAGTTGGTAGCCACCTTCTCCATTTGATCAGGATTAGATAACCCAAACCTTGCTTAACTATGTGTGAAGTCTAAGAAAGTGAAAGTGTTAGCTGCTCAGTCCTACCCACTCTTTGCCACTCCATGGACTGCAGTCTGCCAGGTGGTTCTGTCCCTGGCATTCTCCAGTAAAGAATATTGGAGTGGGTTGCCATTCCCTTCTCCAGGGGATCTTCCCAACCCAGGAATGAAACCCAGGTCTCCTGCATTGCAGGCAGATTCTGTATCGTCTGAGCCACCAGGAAAGCCCCACCCAACCGTGTGTACATCGTACATCACCTTAACCTATATTTAAAGGGCCATTCAGAGAGCGAGACCCACCTTCCTACACAGGAGAGAAGGGGAAAGGGCACAACCTTGAAAAAAATGACACAGTCCCTGAGGATACCACATAAACTGCTTAGAACCAACTAGGCCCCAGATATGGCGGGAGAGTCACTTCAAGTAGACTTCAAGCCTCATTATACCCTCACAGCAAAACATGAGCTCCATGTCACACCCACAGGTACCAGGCCAGGTTTCCGGCAAACCCTAAAACACCAAAAAGTGGACAGTGACCCAATTTCAGGAAATCCCAGACCCTTCCCCAAAACAGCTGGAAAAACCCTCCCACTCCTTAGCCCACGAAATTACCCAGCCCATAAAAAATAACCACCACCCACACCTTGGGGGCCTTCCTCACCTTCAGAGATGGTGCGCCGTCTGTCTGCAAAGCGAACTTCTCTCAGGGCCGCTCTTGCCCTCCGAGGCTTTCACACCCTACAGATCAGGTTTCTCTCAGGGCCCCTGCTGCCGCTGAGACGCGCACACTCTGTCGAGGGAGTTTCTCTCAGGGCTCCTGGCGCCCCGTGAAACGTCCATTCTATGGTGCAAATGCGCCTCTCAGCGCTGCTGGGGACATCTGAGACATCCACACTCTATGGAACGCGATTCTCTCAGGGCCGCTCTGGGCGTCTGCCACTCTATGGAATGCTTTTACTTCAGGGCTGCTCTGGAAACGTCCACTCAGAGGAACACGTCTCTCTCAGGGCCTGTCTGGTTGTCTGAGACGTCCACTCTATGGAACGTGTCTCGAACGTGTCTCTCTCAGGGCTGTGCTCACCTTCTGAGATGGACTGGGTAGCTCTCTAAATAAGCTGGCTTCCACTTTACTGTGGGCTTCCCTGGTGACTCAGCTGGTGAAGAATCTGCCTGCATTGTGGGAGACCTGGGTTCGATGCCTGGGTTGGGAAGATCCCCTGGGGGAGGGAACAGCTAGCTACCTACACTAATATTCTGGAGAATTCCATGGGCAGAGGAGCCTGGTAGGCTATAGTCCATGGGGTCGCAAAGAGTTGGACAGGACTGAGCAACTTTTACTTTCACTTTACCGTGGCTCACTCCCGAATTCTTTGCTGAGTGAAGCAAAGGACCCTCGCTTGGAGGCTCATCAGAGACCTGGGACATGACCATCCTCCCTGGCTCCATTTTCTTGCAACACTTTCATGTACAAGGTATGGAGAGGAGCTCTAGGTTTAGAATCCAAAAGGGGAAGTCCCACAATTCTCCCATATCCAAGCTTTGCAGAGCACCGCTGTGTGTAGGACCAGGGCTTGTCAAAGACTCAGCAGAAAACACACACGTCCGCTCAATATGAGCAACATGTTTTCTGCCAGCTCAAATGAACACCTTTCCATGTGGGCTTATGCTGGCAGCCCAGGGAGAAGAGACAGCATTTCTGTGTTTGGAAGGGAACAGTGGAGGTGGCAGATGCCTGGAAAGAGACACAGGGAGGGCCGCATTTCAGGATCACTCAGCTGTGCAAAGGCACGTGGGCAGCAGAGATGTTAGATGGGCCCCTTCTCGAAAAAGAGGCCATTCATGAAAGAGAGCTTTCTGATTGACCATTGAGAGGATACAGCAGAGCAGGAATGACAGAGTATGATTTGCTTTGGACTCCTGGTGAAGGAGGAAGGACACTAAAGACAGAAATGAATGTCACAGGAAAAAGCAGGCAAGAAAAGCAGAAAAGAGGGAGATGGAGAGAAATTTTTGAGAAGGAGGAACAGACAATAGATGGAGAAGAAGAGAGAGAACCAAGGGTTTCAGCCTAGAATACTTCAAAGTTCAATGGAAAGGCTCCGCGTGGGAATAACGTGCCATTTCTCCAACAGCCAACCATGCATGGTCGTCCCAGCCAAACACTGAACTGGAGACAAAGGGCCCTCCTCCACTGGCTGGTGGCTTGAATAGGTTAAGCTTTCAAGCAACTGGAGTCCCACCTTTCCTAATCATTTGTTCTTCTAATTAGCAAGAGACCTGAATTTCTTTGATCAACCTTTATTTTAGATGATCATATCTCAGCAGTTTAGGACATAAAACATTTCATGCCTGGAATGTGAAAATTTGTGAACAGTCTGTGCGTTGTCTCAGATAGCAATGCGTGCATATGTCAGGGTGGCTCCTGAGGGCTTGGAAGGCATCTCAGTGTGAACCATCCCACCGCCAGGGGGCAGCCCTGTCCCCAAGAAGTTGCAGCCATGCAGATTTCAGGACTGGCCAGATTGTAAACCAAGAGCCTACAGGTTAAGAATCACCAGATATCTTCCTTGGCACCTCTCACCGTAACTCATATAGAGTTACTTCAGCACAGCAGACAAGTTGGTATCTCAGGACAAATATCAAAGTGATTGTTATAATACAGTTACAGAATTCAGAAAAGCCCTCAGCAAGTAACTTCATCACTTAGCTATTCCTAAGAAATGGCTATAATCTCTAAACTAGAATTTGTTTTTCTTTTTTTTTTTTTAAAAAAAGGCTCATTAAACAGTTCTATGAAGATGCCTAAAATAGAGAAGCCTCAAAGTTCCAGACTGTACCGTTCCTTAGTAACATTCTCTCAGCCCAGCCACACTGTCAGATCACCTTTGCAAGAGTCTTTCCAGTAACACACAAAGTCTCTGATTATTCAGTCTAGGGACTTTTTTACTGTATAAAAATTATTCCATCTATATTTTTCGTTTAAAATCTCTGACAAAGCCTATAGAAAGGCTGAAGTCTCTTGACACGGCAAACATAATAAAATTTACTCATCTTTCCAGCTGAGTTCAAGTTTCACAAAAATTAGGTTTCTTAAATAGAAGCTTTAAAATGTAGATGTGCCAGATTTCATATAGAAAGCTTTTACTGAAGAAAATTGATTCTGGTAGAAGACAGATTTACTCACTGATCTGCCTTTGGTTAATACTGCTGAACTGCAAGGACAGAGGGAGGGTGGGAGGGAGGTTTCTTGACTCTCTGGGGACACAAGTATCAATACAGAAGTAAAGTGTTATTTGCTTATCCTCGTCCGACTCTTTGTGACCCCATGGACTGTAGCCCACCAGCCACCTCTGTCCATGAAATTCTCCAAGCAAGAATACTGGAGTGGGTAGACACTTCCTTCTCCAGGGGCTCTTCCTGACCCAGGATCAAACCTGGGTCTCCCACACTGCAGGCAGATTCTTTACTGTCTGAGCCACCAGGGAAGCCCCATCAATACAAAAAGATCCACAACTGTGATATTCAGAAATTTCAAACTGTGCCCCAGAGTGTCCTAAAATCTGACCATTAACAATGATCTGAATAAGGAATGTTTTTTCACATACATTGTTTAACTGCTAATTGTGCTGTGAATTTTACTGGCTAATCTTTTCTGTACTAGAAAGCAGCAAGCTTCTGCTTCTAATGGACCTGATGTGGAATCCTCTACCTGAAGGGTGAATTGTCCTGGTTCCCTCGTCACAGGGTCTCTTGGCAAAGCCTGTTGCTGAGCCATTTTTCCCAGGCCATTTTTCCCTGGACTTTTTATCTGAAGAGCTCATTCTCCTCACTCACTTCTTGGCTGAAATGTCACCTCCTCAGACAGAAGTCTTCTTTCATTGCCTTGTATAAGAAATATTTCCATGCTCAACACCACTAATTATTAATATTAGAAAAATACAAATCAAAATCACAATGAGGTACCCCTTCACACTGGTTACAATGGCCATCATTAGAAAGTATACAAATAATAAATGCTGGAGAGGGTATAGAGAAAAGGGAATCCCTCCTCAGTGTTGGTGGGAATGTAAATTAGTGTAATTAATATAGAAAACATAGAGTTTCCTTAAAAAACTAAAAATAGAGTTCCCATATGATCCAGTAATCCCACTCCTAGGCATATATCTGGAGAAAAGTCTAATTTAAAAAGGTACATCCACCCAGTGTTCATAGCAGCACTATTTACAATAGCCAAGACATGGAACAACTTAAATGTTCATTAACAGATGAATGGATAAAACGATATGGTATATATGCTAATATATGCACAATGGAATACTACTCAGCCATAAAAAGAAAGAGATAATGCCATTTGTAGCAACACAGATGGATCTAGATTATCATACTAAGTGAAGTAAGTCAGACAAAGAAAGACAAATATATGAGATTGCTTATATACGGAATTTTTTAAAATGTTACAAAAGAACTTATTAACAAAACAAAAATAGACTCACAGACATAGAGTTTGGTCCAAACCAAACTTATGGTTACCAAAGGGAAAAGGTGCGGAGGGATAAATTAGGAGCTTGGATTTAATAGATACACACTACTGGCAACCCACTCTAGTACTCTTGCCTGGAAAATCCCATGGACGGAAGATCCTGGGAGGCTACGGTCCATGGGGTCGCAAAGAGTTGGACATGACTGAGCAACTTCACTTTCACACTACTATCTATAAAATAGATAAAAAGGATCTACTGTATAGCACAGGGAACTATATTCAACATCTTGTAACAACCTATAATGGGAAAGAATCTGAAAAATATATATAAATATACATATACAACTGAATCACTTTGCTGTACACGTAAAACTAACACAACCTTGTAAATGAACTATATACTTCAGTAACAATTTTTTAATTAAAAAAGAAAAAAAATAAGAAATATTTCCCCCATCTACCACACACACACACACACACACACACACACACCCTCACACACACACACCAGTCCACATGCACACTATTTTTTATCACTGTTTCCTGTTTGCATTATTTCATTTCTCACCATTTCATTCTTTAATTTATTTGTTTAATTATTCTTTCTTTTTTGTTTCTCCCAGTAGACTGGAAGCTCTTTGAGGGCAAGTGTCTGGCACAACAAAGTAAAGGTGCAATAATAAACTGAAAAATAAATGGAAGAAAGGGCATCAGAGATGAGACGCTATGGCCTACTCACAAAATATAACCTGGGTCCCCATCCCATTCCAGGGACCATGAGGCATTACTTTCAGTCTTGCAAATGGACCTGACTTGGTAACATTTGGAGTCTAGGAAAAAGTACTTCCTGCTAAAAACAAACACCCTTTCCTTGAGCTGGGTGTGTCTGGCCTCACCACCCAGAAAGCACCGCTATTTTCTTTATAAGTTCAGGGTCAGAGCTTGATGATTTTTCCACCTGGATATATTGAAAGAAATTTGAAGAAATGTGTTTCCGTTTGCTTGGCAGCTTTTCAGCTTTTCAGCTTTATGTTCTTGAGACCACCCCCCATCCCTACTCAGGGCGTCTCTTTCAACCACACCCTAACAGCTCACAGCTGGTCTCCTACAATAAGCAACGCCCCGTCTGCCATTTTTGAAGTTTATTCCTGATCATCCTGAAACGTCCATTTCAATCTCACAGTCTTGGGCACGACTCAGTGCAGACCCAAACTGGCAGGGAACTTTAAGCCAGCAGACAGAAAAACGTCCTGGCAGGATGGTGAGCGTTCAGAATGGAAGCTCTGGGCTGCAATACTTACAACAGCAGATTTCCTGGCACTCAGTAAAGTTAGGGAAAGCCCCAGAGGGTGCTCTCCTGAGCATTTGGGCTTCATGGAGCTCGGGCCCAGGCCATCCGAAGGGGACTTCCTTTTACCTCTCATATGCATCGATTTATGCATTTATTTGCATAAGCAAACTCTAGAAAGTCAACAATAACACTCTGGAGTAAGGCTTGAGCAAGGTAACCCGGGGGCAACCACAGTAATAGAGGCAGGAGTGCAGAAAAGGCCGCAAATCCTCAGCAAAGATGCCTGGAATCGCATCCAGATGGTAAACAGAACTCAGCCAGGCTTCCCAGAGGAGCAGCTTGGCAGCTCCCACCACGACCTGGGAGGAGAGCATCTTCAAATTCCAAACCACTCTCTCCATGTACACCTGCACACTACTCCCACCCCAGCTGCTCCTGACTCCTTCAACCTCACCCCATAGGTTGTTCACTCATCCTCATATTTTAAAAGACGAGTACCTCAATCTGGGAGAAATCTCAATGGATATTTTTGCACGATTTAACAAAACAAAACCTACTCACCATTATGCAAATGTACAATGAGGCTAGCAGAAGTGGATGAAAGTTACTCCCTCATTCATTCCACCAGCCTTTCTGGGGAAGCCCCGGTGTCCCAGATTGTGTGCGGGAGGCTCCCACTGACCTCATTTTCCCCACTCGTTCTAGCTCTTCCTCTTCTCAAAATCTAGTCCTTCAATCAGAAGAACTCAAAGATAGCCATTCTGCATTTGTTCTGTTAGAGGGCTCACTAAGAAGCAAATATAGGAAAGGAGAGAAAGTAAGAGTAGTAGACGTAAAAAATAATGTAGAAAGGAGTGAAAGAGAGGGCTTAGGACAAAAATGAGGATAGAGAGAGAGGAGTGAAGAAGAGGGTCCTCGGGAAAAAGGAAGACAACAGGGAGACTGCTATTTAGGGAGGGGAGGAGGTGAAAGCAATGAAGAATTACAAATGCACACTTGCCATCTCCCTCTACAAGGGGTTATCATGAGCTGCTGCAGCTGCTGACCTTCAATACCCCCTGAAAGGACTTCAGGGTGGAGAGCAGAAATGAGGCACTCTGTGTTCAGGGAAAAACTGGCAGGACAGGTCTTCAGAGAGTTAGATATTCTCAGGAGCTGATTTTATGAGCTTAATTCTTGAATATCCATATCTACAAAAACACTAAAATCCTTCATGGTGATGACTGTTCCCTGTGACTAGCAGAAACCTTCTGGAAAAAAAAAATGTGCTGGATTGCATGTATTCCCCCTTCACCAAAATCACATATATGGTGACCCGCCCCCTGCCTCTTAGGAGCAGTCTCTCAGAGTCATCTGAGGTGCTGTCTACCAGGCTGCAGGCCTCATTTTGCCCCAAATAAAACTTAACTCACAACTCTCATGTTGTGCCTTTTTTTTTTAAGTCAACAAATGTATAAACCCAGCACTCATCCCTTAATCAGGCAAGACTCGAGAAAATTGCTCAGAATCTAAAGAGCCATTGAAGTTCCTCTCCTCTAAACTCCCCACACACAGAGGGCCCCCCCACTCCCAGGACACAAAGGCTCGCAGAACAGTCCTTACCAAAGGGGCTTCTCTCCCTGCGCCTGTCCAGTGAAGGCAGTTCCACCTCCCACAAGGCGGCACATTCACTCCCCTCACAAAAGGTCCAGCCCTGCCCCCCATACCCTTTAGTTCTGAAAGTTGGGTCTGCACTTAATCAACACCCCCCTCCCCGCCGGTGCGGATTTGGAGAGAATGGATCCATGTATCTGTATGGCTGAGTCCCTTTGCTCTCCACCTGAAACTATCACAACATTGTTAATCGGCTCTACCCCAATACAAAAAAGTTTTTATAACTTAAAAAAATTAAAAATTACACTTCAGTCCCCCCTCAAAAAAAAAAAAAAAAAACAAACCAGATTTGAACATGGTCCTCCTCAACCTCACCAAGGCTACTAGAGCCTTGAACTTACTTTCTCCCAAGGCTGAGCTGTCACTGATCATCTTCACAGACACTGCTGTGTATGCCAACAATACATGGTCCAGGGGTGTATGGAACCCACTGGAAGATGCTGTGTCTTAGAGAAAAGCAGAAAGCTTGGGGGTGAACAATCAGAGTACGAGGGTATCAGGTCCATTCTGATGGCTGGTGCACAGCAGTGTCTCTGCAGGACTAAAGAAATCAAACATTTTTTCCCTTTGACAAACCTTTACTAAAAACATTCTACTGCCAGTCATCTATACACCCGATTAGGAGACTTCTAAACACCCAATACTTTGGCTACCTGATGCGAAGAGCTGTCTCATTTGAAAAGATCCTGATGCTGGGAAAGATTGAGGGCAGGAGGAGAAGGAGACGACAGAGGATGAGATGGTTAGATGGCATCACCGACTCAACGGACATGAGTTTGGGTAAACTCCGGGAGTTGGTGATGGACAGGGAGGCGTGGCATGTTGTTCATGGGGTCGCAAGGAGTCGGACACGACTGAGTGAGGAACTGACTGACTGAAACACCCAATGGACAGCTTCTGCCCTAGTGGGGAACACTGTGCTCAGCCGCTAAGTCATGTCCAACTCTCCAGCAACCCATGGACTGTAGTCCACCAGACTCCTCTGTCCATGGGATTTCCCAGGCAAGAATACTGGAACGGGTTACCACTTCCTCCTCCAAGGGATCTTCCCCACCCAGGGATCAAACCCAGGTCTCCTGCATTGCAGGCGGATGCATTACTATTGAGTCACTGAGGAACACAGTTGTCTCAGTAACGCAGACAATGGAATAACTCAATAAGAACACAAGGCAGAAGGAACTGACACACACAAACTGGCACATGCTGTGTCAGCAGAAACTCGTATATAAGAATATGTATAAAAAAATACATTATATAAGAGTTTCTTATCTATATAGGAATTTCTATATATATATATTATATATACAGGTAATGAGAGAAATATCCCCTAACATCCAAAGACTGGATCACAGTCCTTTTCCCCAAAACAATCTCAGCAGCCTTTTTTTTAAATTTATGGAAACTGTTATCCAGGTAATATCAGTACTCTTAAAATCTTCCACAGAGTGTTAACTTTCATCAGGATACCTTTGATAAGAGAAATGATGTAAAATCTCTCATCAGTCAAATGTAAACAAAGACATCAGAATTTTTCAGACCATTAAATCAGCAATCTTCATCTCTCTATGCTAAAGAGATACACAAAATATTGTCACAGAAAGTCTCATAAAAACTCATTACAAATGTTCCCAAAGGTTCATAAAATTATCTGATGAAGGCAACAAACTCTTCAAAATTCTTTTTCTATAAACTGAGCACCACAGAGTCAGAAGCATCACTAACATCTTTCTAACTAACACACTTACAATGAAAGGTACAGGCGAAGAAAGACAAGCCTTCCCCCAAGTTAGCAGGTTTAAATAATTTAATTAGATGAACATCCAGGGATAAAATAAAAATAAAAGGGGGACAACAAACTCCCATATCTGTAAATTAATGGCTCTCTCTGTGTTCTTCTGCCACATATTCAATTAATAAGGGGCTCTAGGACAGTAGGGCAATCTTCTTCTCTATTCACAGGATTTCAAGGTGAGCAGCTAATAACTTGCAGTAAGTTGCTTGCTTAAGATTAATGGTATTCAGCAAGAAGCATTATAATTTAGGACTGTCAACCTCCGGAGAATAAATGGGCAAAGGGACATGATGGACTCGGGCTGCCAATGGCCCTGGGGACCACAAAGCACCAGCTGGAAAACAGAGGTCCACCAGGGTCAAATTTCCAGCCTTGGACTTTCTCTCTGAAATGTGGAGACAGTCTGAAAGGAAATGCAGCCAGCTCCACAGGGATCCATGCTGCAAATTTTCAGGATTTAAACAAAGCCCCTGTCCATCTGGATGGTTCTTGGCAACCAGGGAGACAAGAATTGCAGGAGCTCAGCAGTAGTCACCATGCACTGGGATCCTCTCTTAGGGCACTCAAGGCACAGTTCTTTTTCTGGGTAGCAGTCTTCAACCCTCCATACCACTGGAGGTCAAAGGTATTCCTGGTGGCCACTGTCCCAGGAAGGCACATAGATCAACTGCCAAGAATGTGAGTAGGAGCCACAGAAGAATCCTTAGAACCAAATCAGGTTTGGTTTTCACTTGTTAGAAACCCTTGCCTTCCTCCATGCCTGTGGGAGCCGAGAAGCTTCTACATTGGAGGAAATTAAGTGATCTCAGAATCACAAGGGCAGAGGGACCCAGTGAACAGGTCCTCGTCCAATCACCCCTCCGGATTCTCAGTCCACCACCCACCCCAGGTCAGACAGGATCAAAGTTCAGGAGGAGCTGCTGGTTTAGTGGTTTTCAAGTGGTGGCAGTACCATCACCAGCTCCCAAGGACATTTAGAAACATCTGAGTCGTCACCATGCAGGGGAACATTGAGTGTGGACATACACCAGAATCTGTGTTAACAGATACAGAACGATCCTTCCCCAAATGCCATTCAAGTTTCTATTTAAAAAAACTGATTTCCTTCATTCATCTTGGACAGAAAAGAAACATAATATTCAGAGAAGCGCTGCATCCTGCGCTTGTTCACCCCTCTAGTGAAGAGGCAGAAATCCGAGCTCCCTGGCTTCCTCTCTCTACTCCTCCATCAGGAAGGTGGAAGCAGCAGGAACAGAGGTGATGGGTACTATTTACTGAGCCTTCGCCATGGCCCGGGCCTGGGTTAAGGGCTTTGCACACTTTCACTGAATCTGCACAAGGACCCTGATAGGGATCTAGGTCTCAGAGAGGGTAACTAACTTGCCGGAAGCCACACAGCCTGAAAGTGGCAGGCTATTGCTCTCGCGGACAGGCCTGCTCTGCCCAGAGCTGGGCACCACTGTGTTCACCACACAAAGGAATGATGGACAGAGGCTAAGGATAACACCAGACCACGCCTCCCCTCATCACAAAGTGCCCACCTCCTAAGGCCCTTCAGGAGACGCGTCAAGGAGCAGAAGGTCGCCATGCCTTCCCTTCCAGAACTTTCAGGCGACCGGAAAACTGACCCAGAGGAGCATCACTGTCTATGACTGGAACCCCTCCAGGATTTCTGGGGGTCAGTCTGCCTCAGAGATGGCCGTGACCATGAAGGTGAACCCAGATTATGAGCCCGCGAACCTCCGTGTCCCTGGCTGGGAAGCTATGACAACACAGTGGCTCCCCCCTGAGAAGCAATCATCGCAGTCTTAATGTTGAGGGGTGACGAGCCCGGGAACCCCTCCCGTCTGGCCGTGGTTCAGCCTTTGCTGTGTTTCCTAAAGGAGCCTCTGGTAGAGGCGCACAATGGAAACAGGACTGGAGTGGAAGAACGGAGTTTCTCACATCATAATATCCTTCAGGCTGTGAGCCTGCTGCCTCAGACAGTCATTTCTCATGTCATGAAAACAGAAGGAAAGGCACAGGCGTTTGAACCATTTCTTAAGGTCCCGGGGCTGAAACTTTGTCATCAGTAGCTCTTTTATTCCCGCTTAAGCTGCAACTTGACCAGCACACGTGACATTCAGTTACTAATTCCTGCACTGAAGCAGAGGTTGATTAACTGTGAAGCAGGAGACCCAAGGGACACCCCTGTGGTCCAGTGGTTAAACACGCTGTGCTCCCACTGGAGGGAGCACAGGTTCAGTCCCTAGTCTGGGAACTAAGATCCTGCATGCTGTGTGGGGCAGACAAAAACAAAATTGATTTAATTTAAGAAAAAGAGAGAGACAGAAAGAGACCCAAGCTTCAGGACCCATCCCAGGGGTCCCTCCCAGGGACCCAGCATTGTGTTCACATGCATATTTTTTTGTCAAAATACCAAAAGTGAAATATTTTAACTTCAGTTGGTTAAGACCACTGTCTCCTTCACTTCAACTTGCCCTCTGTCACACTGATCTCTCTGTCGGGGGATGCTGGTGGGTCGGGGGCTTGTAGGGATGGAGTGAAGGGGAAGCTCAGTTGGGGGGTCCATTCAGATGGGGTATAAAGGGGTGTGCTGTGCCGTGTTCAGTCGCTCAGTCGTGTCTGACTCTTTACGATCCCTTGGACTGTAGCTCACCAGCCTCCTCTGTCTGTGGGGATTCTCCAGGCAAGAATACTGGAGTGGATTGCCATGCCTTCTTCCAGGGGATCTTCCCAACTCAGGGATCCAACCCACGTCTCTTGCATTGCAGGCAGATTCTTTACCATTTGAGCCACCAGGGAGGCCCGTAGAGGGGTGTATACATCTTGTTTCCTATCGTGTCAATGTTAGTTCATAATTAGCAATGTTTGGGATTCACACAAAGCTTCATGTGCCTCTGAAGGGAGTAACCCCAACGCTCCTGATCCCTTACTGTAATGCAGGTATGCACGCTCCAGCACTACGGTAAGAGGCACTCTCTCCCCTGAACCCAGGACCCCTTTCCAGTCACCTAGCCCATCGCTACCTCACCTGCCACTGCCCTCCTCCCACACTGGCCTTGCTGGCTCCACCTCGCCCCTGTTCACTTGCTTCCTTCGGCTAAAATGGTCTCAATCACATTTCCTGAGGTCATTTAACTTCTTACTCCTTTGACACAAAATACTGATCTCAATGAAAACCAGCATAAATCTCATTAAAACGCCTGAAAAAATGAGGACACCAATGACAAACTGGTTAACGAGTGTCTTCAATTCAAAGGACGTTTAAGATTAGTCACTGCACAGAAAATGTGAAATGCCCCGAAGTCTCACAGCTCCTGTATGAAAGCAGTCTGATGGGAGTTTTCCCAAATTTGACACACCTAAAAATATACATGACAATACCAGTCACAAGGAGTGAAAGTTTTCTACACTACCAATAATAGAAGTCAAGTTTCCATTCTATTCCACAGTGGTGGTTCTCCCCCAGTGCTTTTATAAAAGGCAAATGCCTGGGTCCCACTGATTCTGATTTAATTAGCCTGGGGAGCATCCTCAGCTTTAGGACTGTAATAGTTCCCAGATTATTCTGCTGGGCACCCCATGGGCAGGACCACTGCCAAAAAAGAATGAGTCAGCTTTCTATTTTTTCCATAGAAAATGATATTACAAAACCATCACCATGTGAAAAACCGATCAATGAGCTTTCAGCCAAAAACTGTAGGGGAAAAAAAAAGAGAGAGAGAGATTTGGGAACATGGACCATGTTAGGCTATGAATTAAAATAATAGTAATAATAACTTGATGTTATTTTCTGGATTTTGTAATGTTTATGGTATGTTACGTATATGATACAACTTTTACATCATGCGCTGTGATTTCTTTTCTATTAATCATTTTATGTTCGTAAAGTGAACACCAAGTTCATAAAAAAAAAAACACAATTTTGTGTTCATAAATTTTGTATGCATAAAGCGGACTCCCCAAATGTAGAAGCTTGAGTTCTCCCCTGGGAAAAGAGCAAATTTTGTGTGTGTTTTTCAAAATAGGTAGATTCCATTAGCCAAGGAAGACAAAGAACTTGGTGGGTAACAAATCCAAGGAGATTAAAGATAGCATCAGCGTTCATCAGCACCAGCCCCACAGAACTTGATAATTCTGTCATATTCGCCTCCATGTTCAGCACAAGCCTGGTACCTGGGAGGTACTAGTGAGAAATTTGTTAAATTTTTTTTACTTATTCCCTCCTTGACTACAGCTATGAAAAATATAGGGTTTTTTTATGATTTTGAAGTTTAAAAGTTTTTCATTTAAACTTTTGTTTAATCCTATTACATAATCATTAAAAGGAACTATTAGGAAGAGTGTGTATTAATAGCAAGAAGGATAAAGGACATAAAACTGTACATCCCAAACCACTGAACTCAAGTTAAAAAAAATCTGCACTGAGCAAGCAAAAAGTCTAGAAGAAAAAAAATGACATGTTAATAGCAGCAATACTACAAATAAAATTATGGATTTTTTTTCACCTCTTACTATCAGTTCAGTCGCTCAGTCAAGTCCAACTCTTTGTGACCCCCTGGACTGGAGCACGCCAGGCCTCCCTGTCCATCACCAACTCCCGGAGCTTACTCAAACTCATGTCCATTGAGTTGGTGATACCATCCAACCATCTCATCCTCTGTCATCCCCTTTTTCTCCTGCCTTCAATCCTTCCCAGCATCGGAGTCTTTTACAATGAGTCAGTTCTTCCCATTAAGTGCTCAAAGTATTGGAGTTTCAGCTTCAGCATCAGTCCTTCCAATGAATATTCAGGACTGATTTCCTTGAGGATTCACTGGTTGGATCTCCTTGCAGTCCAAGGGGTTCTCAAGAGTCTTCTCCAACACCATAGTTCAAAAGCATCAATTCTTTGGCACTCAGCTTTCTTTATAATCCAACTCTCACATTCATACATGACTACTGGAAAAACCATAGCTTTGACTATTTGGACCTTTGTCAGCAAAGTAACATCTCTGCTTTTTAATATGTCGTCTAGATTGGTCATAGCTTTTCTTCCAAGGAGCCAGCATCTTTTAATTTCATGGCTGCAGTCACCACCTGCAGTTATTTTGGAGCCCAAAAATATAAAGTCAGCCACTGTTTCCGTTGTTTCCCCATCTATTTGCCATGAAATGATGGGACCGGATGCCATGATCTTAGCTTTCTGAATGTTGAATTTTAAGCTAACTTTTTCACTCTCCTCTTTCACTTTCATCAAGAGGCTCTTTAGATCTTCTTTTCTTTCTGCCATAAGGGTGGTGTTATCTGCATATCTGAGGTTATTGATATTTCTCCTGGCAATTTTGATTCCAGCTTGTGCTTCTTCCAGCCTGGCATTTCACATGATGTACTCTGCATAGAAGTTAAATAAGCAGGGTGACAATATACAGCGTTTACATACTCCATTTCCTAATTGGAACCAGTCTGTTGTTCCATGCCCAGTTTTAACTGTTGCTTCCTGACCTGCATACAGATTTCTCAGGAGGCAGGTCAGGTGGTTTGGTATTCCCATCTCTTTCAGAATTTTCCACAGTTTATTGTGATAGTCAAGAAAGCATAAATAGATGTCTTTCTGGAATTCTTTTGCTTTTTTGATGATCCAGCAGATGTTGGCAATTTGATCTCTGGTTCTTCTGCCTTTTCTAAAACCAGCTTGAACATCTGGAATTTCACAGTTCACATACTGTTGAAGCCTGGCTTGGATAATTTTCAGAATTACTTTGCTAGCGTGTGAGATGAGTGCAATTGTGCGGTAGTTTGAACATTCTTTGGCATTGCCTTTCTTTGGGATTAGAATGAAAAATGACCTTTTCCGGTCCTGTGGCCACTGCTGAGCTTTCCAAATTTGCTGGTATATTTAGTGCAGCACTTACACATCATCTTTTAGGATTTTAAATAGCTCAAGTGGAATCCCATCATCTCCACTAGCTTTCTTCATGGTGATGCTTCCTAAGGCCCACTTGACTTCACATTCCAGAATGTCTGGCTCTAGGCGAGTGATCACACCATCGTGAAGATCTTTTTTATATAATTCTTCTATATATTGTTACCACCTCTTAACATCTGCTTCTGTTAGGCCCGTACCATTTCTGTCCTTTATTGTACCCATCTTTGCATGAAATGTTCCCGTGGTATCTCTAATTTTCTTGAAGAGATCTCTAGTCTTTCCCATTCTATTGTTTTCCTCTATTTCTTTGCACTGATCACTGAAGAAGGCTTTCTTATCTCTTCTTGCTATTCTTTGGAACTCTGCATTCAAATAGGTATATCTTTCCTTTTCTCCTTTGCCTTTTGCTTCTCTTCTTTTCTCAGCGATTTGTAAGGCCTCCTCAGACAACCATTCTGCCTTTCTGCAATTCTTTTCTTGAGCATGGTCTTGATCCCTGCTTCCTGTACAATGTCACAAACCTCCATCCATAGTTCTTCAGGCACTCTGTCTATCAGATCTAATCCCTTGTATCTATTTGTCATTTCCACTGTATAATCATAAGGGATTTGATTTAGGTTATACCTGAATGGTCTAGTGGTTTTCCCTACTTTCTTCAATTTAAATCTGCATTTGGCAATAAGGAGTTCATGATCTGAGCCACAGTCAGGTCCTAGTCTTGTTTTTGCTGACCGTATAGGGCTTCTCCATCTTTGACTGCAAAGAATATAATCAATCTGATTTCAGTATTGACCATCTGGTGATGTCCATGTTAGAGTCTTCTCTTGTGTTGTGGAAGAGGGTGTTTGCTATGACCGGTGCATTCTCTTAGCAAAACTCTATTAGCCTTTGCCCTGCTTCATTCCATATTCCAAGGCCAAATTTGCCTGTTACCCCAGGTGTTTCTTGACTTCCTACTTTTGCATTCCAGTCCCCTATAATGAAAAGGACATCTTTTTTGGGTGTTAGTTCTAAAAGGTCTTGTAGGTCTTCATAGAACTGTTCAACTTCAGCTTCCTCAGCATTACTGGTTGAGGCATAGACTTGGATTACCATGATACTGAATGGTTTGCCTTGGAAACGAACAGAGATCATTCTGTTGTTTTTGAGATTGCATCCAAGTACTGCATTTTGGACTCTTTTGTTGACTATGAGGGCTACTCCATTTCTTCTAAATGATTTTTGCCCTCAGTAGTAGATATAATGGTCATCTGAGTTAAATTCAACCATTCCAGTCCATTTTAGTTCACTGATACCTAAAACGTCAATATTCACTCTTGCCATCTTCTGTTTCACCACTTCCAATTTAGTCCCCACTTTCCAAAATGTCACGAATGATCATGTACTAGTTTAATGATGACTGAATCAACCAGGACCCCAATATAAAATAAACGACAAAAGCAAACTGCAATAATTTGAAGAGTGCTTGGTTGGATGATTTAAAATGGAAGGGTTGACAGTTTTACCCTCTGAAACACTGCAGTTGCAGGGTGAGTAGACACACGACTCTCACAGGATTCTTGTGCCAGAAATGATACATCTCACCTCCATTCATATTCCATCAGCCAAAAGCAAGCTACATGACCACACTGCAACAGGATGGGCAGTGTGATTTAACATGCACCCAGAGGGAAGAGAAAGGAAATACTCATGAACACCACTAGCGACTATCACAGGGGAAAGATCCAGACAGCCCATTTTCTTTGCATTTCTGCAAAGGAGTGAGTCTGACCCAAAGCTCCAAGCCGCATGAGGTCCAAAAGGGCATGCTGGCTGAACAAATGAAATCATTGCCCCAAGAGGAAGTACCCTGTTTCCAACACTTTAACACAGAAACAGTTCAGTGGGTGAAACCATGTGGGATCTTAACCAAATCCTCAAAAGGAAAAGCAGAGGAAAACACCACCAACCCTTGAAAACTGAGCATGCCCATCCAATTTCAAGAAGCCACTTCTTCATTGACACTCTTGTTATTCAAGATTTGATGTAAGATAAACGGATAAAAATGATGTGATTGATATCTATCTATCTATATACACACACACAGAATGGAATCCTTGTTGTTTAGTCCTTAAGTTATGTCTGACTCCTCTGCGACCCCATGGACTGTAGCCTGCCAGGCTCCTCTGTCCACTGGATTTCCCAGGTGAGAATATTTCCTTCTCTAGGGGATATTTCCAACCCAGGAATCCAATCCTCGTCTCCTGCATTGGCAGGCAGATTCTTTACTGCTGAGCTACCATCGAAGCCCAGTGGAATACTACTCAGTCATAAAAAGAATGAATTCTTGCCATTTGCAGCAACATGGGTAAACTTGGAAAGCATCATGCTAAAAGTGAAATGAGTCAAACAGAGAAAGTCAAAAACCATACGACATCACTTACATGTGGAATCTACAAAATACAACAAATTAGTAAATATAACAAGAAAGAAGCAGACCCACAGACATAGACAATGACCTAGTGGTTTCCAGTAGGGAGAGGGAAGGCGTAAGGGGCAAGACAGGTGTGGGGAAGTGGGAGGTACAAAGTATTGGGTGTAAAGTGACAGTCAAAGTGTCACCCACTCAGTCATATACGACTTTTTGTGACCCCATGGGCTGTAGCCCACCAGGCTCCTCTGTCCAGGGATTCTCCAGGTAAGAATGCTGGAGTGGGTTGCCACTTCCTTCTCCAGGGGATCTTCCTGACCCAGGGATCGAACCCTGGAGTCTCCCACACTGCAGGCAAAGTCTTTACCATTTGAGCCACCAGGGAAGCCCCAACTGGGTATAAAATAGGCTCAACGATGTGTTGTACAGCATGAGGCATATAGCCCATATGTTGTAATAACTGTAAATGGAAAGTAACCATTTAAAATTAAGTTTTTTTTTTTCAAATATTTGATGTCCAAAGGGAAAGTCTGTTTGTTCTAGAGAGAAGATGCCACACAGGATTCTGCCTGGGAGGGGTCAGATGCAAGAAGCCCACCCCACAGGGCTCTGGAGGCTCAAGCTGGGCTCCTTCCCTGGCAAGCAGTGAACTCCAGGATATTGCTCAAAGACAGAATTGATACTGAAAACATTTCCAAGTTGGTCTGGAACAGAATTTCCACAGAAGGCATCTGAAATAGCATAGCTCACCAAAGGATTTATATTAACAGGTAGGGGGATTTCTGTAACTGTACCCAGGATAACCTCAAAGCTGCAACTGGAAGAGACACCCCCTAGAGAGCCAAATAGAAGGCTACAGAAATAGCGAGCCAGGGGGCTCCTAAAAACATCCCAGCCCCTGCAAAGAATCACAGAGCTTTAAGTAGGCAGACTACAGGAAGCAGAGACTACAGACAACACAGAGACAGGACAGTCTCGGCACGGCACTGTGGAGCTTCGATGCCTCCAGCCCTGGCTGGCAATTTCCTTCTGAAATAGCACAGCACCTTTCAAAATTACATGTTGCTTCTCCCCAGCCTCAAAGAACTTCTGAATGTAATGATTACAAGGAAGTTGCTACATGAAAAGAGCCTCTGCACGGAGAATTTATCCTCTTTCTTCTCACTGTTCCCACTCAAGTCATCATCTTTGTTCAACACATTCGTCATCCCTCACTGGAAGAGGAAATAACTCCAGCAAAGGCAAAGCAATCGAAGGCTTCATTGACTGTGTTAGTTACATACTGCTGTGTAACAAGTCACCCCCAAAACCTAGTGACCTAAATGTTAATGGTCATTTCTTATTTCTCTTGGTTTCTGTGGGGCAGGAACTGGGGAAAGGCTTAGCTGAGCAGTTCCCGTATGGGGTCTCACAAGTGATTACCATCAAGTCTTGGCTGGGCATGGTACCCCTGAGACCAGGTTGCTGCTGCTTGAGAGTCAGTGCTTATTCATCTTTGTTTTAAGTATTTTCTTAGAGAGTAATAGAGACGGTACTTTATGGTTGACACCTATAGGAGGTGTTTAGAATGTGGAGGCCAGGGCCGGGAGAGGATGTACCAACTGCTGGCAATACCAGGTAGTTAAATGAAAACTTCCCACATTATTGTGGCAGATCTCATGGGAGAGAGGAGAAAAGTTGTTTAGGAGGAAAGTTCGTTGCATATCCCCTTTTCCCTTGGTTAATGTCACCTGCTGCTGCTGTTGCTGCTAAGTCCCTTCAGTCGTATCCAACTCTGTGCAACCCCATAGACGGCAGCCCACCAGGCTCCCCCGTCCCTGGGATTCTCCAGGCAAGAACACTGGAGTGGGTTGCCATTTCCTTCTCCAATGTATGAAAGTGAAAGATCAAGGTGAAGTCACTCAGTCGTGTCCAACTCTTAGCGACCCCATGGACTGCAGCCTACCAGGCTCCTCCATCCATGGGATTTTCCAGGCAAGAGTACTGGAGTAGGGTGCCATTGCCTTCTCCATGAGACCAGGTTAGAGGATCCATTTTCTATTCCAATGGTGGCAGTGTGCTTTATTTATTTTTAATTTTGGCTGCATCTCGAAGCATGCAAGATCTTAGTTCCCTGACCAAGGATCAAACCCACGTCCTCTACAGGGGAAATGCAGTCCTAACCACTGGACCACCAGGGAAGTCCCAGAGGATCCATTTTTAAAGTGGCTCACTCACCTAGCTAGCAAGTTGGTGTGGGCTGTTGGCCAGGGACCTCAGCTCCTGTCCACGTGGGTCCCTCAAGACATGGCAGCTAGCTCCTGCAGAGCAAGGGATCCTAGAGACCAGGACAGAGACCAAGCCTCAGAAGTCACAAATCGTCAGATCTTCCAGGAAGGACCAGCCCTGATCCAGGGAAGGAGAGGACTATACAGGAACATGAAGACCAGGAGCCATCCTGGAATCTGGTTCCCAGGGAGTCTAAGACACTAACGATGAGGTGCCACGGGGTGGAGCAGATGACCTGATGCCCCACCCACCTTCCAATCTGGCCAGAATTCCTGAGGATTGCGTGCCTCCCAGGAGCAGCCCTCCTCAGTGACTGATGGGCCTCGGTGTACACAGGACCAGATCCCTCAAGCTTACAGTGGGAACCCCTGTGAATTACACTTCAGTTGCACCATGGCAACTGGCTTAACAAAAACACCCTTTCTCACTTCCCCACTCCCCAGATGGTGTTTCCTGGGTTCATCTCATACATAAACCATATGCACTGAGATTACTAACTCAGGTTCTGCTTCTGGGAGCCAACCGAAGGCCAGGAGGGCACTGACAAGCTTCCTGTATTCATGGAGCTTTCATTGAGTTGGGAGGCAAAACAAGTGCCTATAAATCAGACTTCATGGCCTCAAAAACAAGCTATAAACTAATAATTAGGTTCTTAAAGAAAATACGATGTTTGGCAAAACCTCAGTTGGCAAGATTACATGAAAAGCAGAGGAGTGGTGGGATAACAATAAAAGTGACATTCTATGTATTTTTAAACTACGGTAAACAGGGACTTCCCTGGTGGTCCAGTGGCTAAGACTCTGCACTCCCAATGTAGGTTCAATCCCTGGTCAGGGAACGAGATTTCACATGCCACAATTAAGACCCACAGCAGCCAAATAAATAAATTTTACAGTAAATAAACTACAGTAAATAAAGCTTCTGGAAGGCATCTACAAAAACAGACAAAATGTGTTCAGGTTGACTATTTGCTCCAAGAAGTAGCCCTGCTCCTAAATGATCTTCCTCACTTGCCCCATGGCAAGTCATGGCTCTGGTGCTGGGACCTACTGATAAGTTTTTTAATAGACTGGACTCAAGAGATGATCTCACATGAAACAGCATTCATCCACACCATGAAGGAGTTGTCTCTACAACTTGCTTTTCATGGATCACGCTTGCTTTTCCTTGGAACATGTTAAGAAAAAAAGGAAAGAAACCTCAATGCTGTGTTCAAGGTTATCTTTAACAAAACACCCATTGATCCTCTTCCTCTCCCAATGGCCCTTGTCCCTGGACTGAGCCAGGTAACTGCTTGGAGGTTGATGGCTGTCTTTGGGAGAAGATTCTAGAAGAGAAAAATTGCAGAGGTATGTTGGCTGCAGTTGGGGGAATAATAATAAGCTGGGGGAAGAAACAGTAGGAGGCATTCAATATACTACTTGAGATGTGTTAGCAAAACAGGACGAGGTGAAAGACACAGGTTCCTAAACCCAGGAGTTCTGGATAAGAACTGACCCAGTCCCTGATCTCGGGCAAGTTACTTTACCTTCCTAGGCTTGGCTCCCATTTGTGAAATTGGGATAGTAAGAATAATCAGGTTATCGGGAATATTAAAAGATTTTATACCCTAAGTGCTTGGATTAGTACCTCATATTGGGTTAGCCAAAAAGTTCATTCGAATTCTTCTGTTACATCATATGAAAAAATCTGAACAAACTTTTTGGCCAACCCAATGCATAACAAATGGTACAGAAATACTAGCTATGTCTTTTTTCTAAACCTGGTACAGAGTAGAACCTTAGTAAAATTGTTGGAGTTAGAATGAAAGAATATAATTGTATGGGGAATAGCATTCAAATTAGCTGGTTAGATCAAAAGAGCCATTTTGCTCAACTACCCTAGAGATTTTGCCATTCCAATCATACTGGAATATCCATATCCTAGTCAAGGCTATGGTTTTTCCTGTGCTCATGTATGGATGTAAGAGTTGGATTGTGAGGAAGGCTGAGGGCTGAAGAATTGATGCTTTTGAACTGTGGTGTTGGAGAAGACTCTTGAGAGTCCCTTGGACTGCAAGGAGATCCAACCAGTCCATTCTGAAGGAGATCAACCCTGGGATTTCTTTGGAAGGAATCATGCTAAAGGTGAAACTCCAGTACTTTGGCCACCTCATGCGAAGAGTTGACTCATTGGAAAAGACTTTGATGCTGGGAGGGATTGGGCGCAGGAGGAGAAGGGGACGACCGAGGATGAGATGGCTGGATGGCATCACTGACTCGATGGACGTGAGTCTGAGTGAACTCCAGAAGTTGGTGATGGACAGGGAGGCCTGGCGAGCTGCGATTCATGGGGTCGCAAAGAGTCAGACACGACTGAGCAACTGAACTGAACTGAACTGATACAAATCCACATTGTTGTTGTTATTTGGTCACTAAGTCGTGTCCAACTCTTTGCAAATCCATGCACTATAGCCTGCCAGGCTCCTCTGTCCATGGAATGCTCCAGGCAAAAATACTGGAGTGGCTTGCCATTCCCTTCATCAGGGGATCTTCCTTACACAGGGATCGAACCCATGTCTCCTGCATTGGCAGGCAGATTCTTTACCAATTAGGCACCAGTGAAAAAGTGAAAGTGAAAGTCACTCAGTAGTGTCCAGCTCTTTGCAACCCCATGGACTATATGTCCTTGGGATTCTAAAGGCAGAATACTGGAATGGATAGCCTTTCCCTTCTCCAGGGGATCTTCCCAACCAAGGGATCAAACCCAAGTCTCCCGCATTGCAGGCAGATTTTTTACCAGCTGAGCCACCAGGGAAGCCCCCAAATCCATACAGTTTTCAGCTAAAAAGCTGTGACTCCTCTAGAATTCAGTGTTTGATTGTCTTCCACCACATTACTTAGCCTCTCATTCTTCACTGGCTGAGTGCCCATGCTGCCCCAAATGGAGGTTCTGAAAGGGTGTTAGATCACATTTCGCTTTATCGTGAGGACACACCAGCCAAGTCTCAAATCCCAGCAGAAAAAAATCTCATTCTACAACCTTTTTCAGGCTGCAAGTAATAACAAGGCAATTGTAAGAAGTAATATAATTAATTTAGTGGGTTGGAACTGCCATTTTTAAATAAGTAGAATAAAAAATTCAGTGCAATGCACATGTAAGAAAAAAACAATTGAAACACACACACAGACACACCACTTTGCCATGTAAATATATTTCTTACTGTTGAGTCATGTTAAAAAGTTCAAAAGATGGGCTATAGCTCCTTTATGGTTTCTTCCGTTATATCTATTCCTTTATTTAGCATCTATCCAGCCAGAACCCCTCAACCACACTCTCTGAGACCACGTTTGTCTTGTTCATTGTTCATAAACAATAACACAAGCCCAGTGCCTGACATACAGCATATACTCAATATGTTGATGAGATTTATGTTAGTCCACAAGCCCCACAAACCCCGAGTCCACTCATTTTTCAGTAAGTGTATTTATTTTGACTCCAAAGTATCATGTGTGCATTTCTCCTTTCCTATTTCCTTCCACTATCTTGAACTAAGGGACTGAGGTAGGCTGCTGGCATTGACTGGTTGCCCAGCCAGCTGTGGTCAGTGGCCAGTGCTTACATATGTGGCCCAACCTTTCCCAGGAGAACATGTTCCTCTTCTTACAAATGTGGACCCTGAGGCCCAGAGTAGTGACTTAACCTGCTCAAGGTCACAGAGCTACCACATGTCACTATAACCTGACACCCCTGCCCTGCAAAGGCTGTGGATACTCGGTACAGACGAACTTGTCTACATTCTCCTCCAGATGGAGACTGGGGTCCCAGTGGACCTCTGATGCATTTACCCGATACAGTGAGCTCACAGGGAACTGAGTGTGGTGGCCCTCTCCCACGATTCTCAATTCCTGGCAACAACACCAGTGTCACCTATACGGGTCCAAATGAGATAAAACTCCTTCCCAGGAGAACTCTTTGCTTCTCCAGCAAGTCTGTAAAACAAGAGGGGCTGTCTCAGCAATCTGGTCACAATAAATAAGACTGAAGTCACACAACCGCACACTTTTTCTCACACTGAGATAAAAATTCTTCTGGTATTAAAAAGATCAATCATAGCTTGCACTTCAAAATATCTATAAATGTCTCTTTAAAATATTTCACCCATGTGTTTTTGTTCTATAAACACTATTAAAAATTAAGAAGGAAAGATGGAACAATTACATTCTGAGGTTTCATTTTGCCTTTGCCTCTCCCCTTTCTGCGGCCCTAAGTGACTCACTTCTTTCTCAGTTTGTCCATTTCTTGGGCCACAGTATGGACAAATAACCAACATCTAAGAAAGATGCATTTATTCCTTAAAAAAATATTTGACGCACCTACTAAGTGATAGACTGTGTGAGACTTAAGTTCACAAGCATTTAATCAGAGAAGGTTTTGAAAAGAAGCCAAACTCTCTCAAGGACTGTTTTTTAATTAAATGAATGATTGGATGAATAAGTGGATGGAAGAATAAGCACCATTTTAAAGTCCTACCAAATAAAAGGATCTGCCAATAGAAACGCAGCTTTTAAAGAAAGAGGCACAAGCTCAATGTCCAAAACATTCCAGGCATGGCACTGGGTATGAAGTTCACTTCAGAATAATGTCCACTCTCCTGAGATGAGAAACTTCCATTTAATATCATTTGCTTCGAGTATGGAATATTAACCACAGCCATCCTCTCATGTACTCACTCATCCATCCATTCACCATCGATTCCACAATCCATCCATTCATCCACCCAGTTACCCACCCATTCACCCATTTCTCCATCCATCAGCCTACCTACCAATCATCCATCTACCCATCCTTCTATCTAGTCCTTCAGCCAATCAACCGTCCATCCCTTTATCCAGCCCTCCCTTCCGTCTTCCCTCCCTCCATTCCCAACCACTGATCCAGTCCGTTCACGCATCCCTCCATCCATCCATCCACTCATCCAATCCATCCATTCATCCCTCCAGGCACGCATCCCTCTTCCTCCTCCTCTCTCCATCCATGTATCCGTTTACCCAGCATGTATTAAGCACCAATTTCCCAATTACTTCAGGAGCTGTCTCCACTCAGAATACTCCCTAATCCTGGCTGAATTGTAATTACCACTTTGTTTATTCCTCTATGATGGTTTTAACACATGACTCATGTCTCTTCCTGGGAAATGTGACCACAGCTCTACCATTTAAGAGAATTAAATTTGAGTAATTATAATAGAAATAACAATGATGTTATCATTTATCTAGAATTTACTATGTCCAGGTTATTTGACAAAAACTCACAATGGCTCCCAGAGATACCAGAATCATCCCCAGCTTAAACCCCACGGACATAGAAACAGGGCCAGAATGGGAGGTGCAGGCCTGCCCAGACCCTGCCCCTGTTCACAGGAGAGGGGAGTGGTCTGGGGAGGGATGCCTGAGTCTCATTCAGTCCCATACTCCTCCTGCCCCTGGAATAAGACTACCCCATCTGTCTTTCATTTTCATTTTCCCTTGAAAATCCTCTGAGCATCTCCCAAAGTTTAAATCTCTAACCCCTAAAGTAAAAACTAAATGGAGGAAACTGGAAAATGACAAAATCAGTTTCAAGTAGGTGAGCTGCATCTAAACTCACTGGAGTTTTAGGGGCTTTTTCTCCTCAGGAATAACCAAAAACTTTATTTGCCTCCACTCTGAACTCAGTGATGCCCGGCTGCCCCCCAGCCTGGGATACAGCCTCTACTTGATAAATCTGTTCCTGCTGCCAAGTCCTGGCTGGTTCCACAGGCCCCTCCTGTTTTGAGGTCTCCTGCACCCCAGGATGTCATTTAGTCATAAGTCATCTCCAACTCTTTGTGAACCCATGGACTTTAGCCCACCAGGCTCCTCTGCCCATGGGGTTCTCTAGGCAAGAAGACTAGAATGGGATGCCATTTCCTTCTCCAGGAGATCTTCCCCACCCAGGGATCCCACCTGTGTCTCCTGCATTGCAGAGATTCTTTACCACCGAGTCACTAGATGCGAAGTGCTGGCTCATTGGAAAAGACCCTGACGCTGGAAAAGACTGAAGGCAAAAGGAGAAGAGGGTGGCAGAGGATGAGGTGGTTAGAGGGCATCATCAACTCAGTGGACATGAACTTGAGCAAACTCTGGGAGATAGTGAAGGACAGAGGAGCCTGGCAGGCTATAATCAATAGGGTCACAAAGCATCGGGTACAACTTAGCAACTGAACGCAAGCACCCCTGGGAGATTGGGCCAGACGGCCACGCTCTCTCCGGGGCTGTGGTCTGTGCCAGGAGGGGTTGCTGACCATCCTGAAGCTTCGCTCTGTGTCCAGCTGTCCTGCTGCACTATGAGCTCCTCGCTTTGGCTCTGCCTCCCAGCCCGGAGTGCAGCACACGGCAGGGCCATGAGAATGGAGGGCACATCTGAGGCTGAGAGTCCCTGGGCAGCTCCATGAGCATATCTGAGCATCGAGCCCTGGGCAGCTCCATGAGCATATCTGAGCATCGAGCCCTGGGCAGCTCCATGAGCATATCTGAGCATCGAGCCCTGGGCAGCTCCATGAGCATATCTGAGCATCGGCCTGGCAGCTCCATGAGCATATCTGAGCATCGAGCCCTGGGCAGCTCCATGAGCATATCTGAGCATCGAGGAAGCCAGCTGTAGAAGAACCACCAGTCACAACTCTTCCTGTGAAACCCTTGGAAAAGCTCGCCTTGGCCCTCAGTCAAGCAGATGGTCAAGCCGGACAATGAAAGCAAACATTACCCAGTGCTCCCCATGTGTCTCGACACTGTAATCCCCACCAAAATCAGTTATCTCCACTTCACAGATGAAGAAACAGAGGCCCAGAGAGTTATGTAACTTGCCCAAGATCACACAGAGTACGGGAGAGTCAGGACCTGACCCAGTCTGGCTCCAAAGCCTGCCGTCTCTTCTTCCGTACAGCACCACAGACTGCAGCAGAGAAGGATAAAGAAGGAAGGGTCTGTTTTGTGCTCTCTTACCAGAAACTAGTGGGAAATTCTCCAAGCAAAGGCTTCCCTGATTCCATTCACCCTCTAACGCTCTGTACACCAAGGTTAGTTCAATCGTTCAGTTGTGTTCGACTCTTTGTGACCCCATGAACTGCAGCATGCCCGGCCCCCCTGTCCACCATCAGCTCCTGGAGTTTACTCAAACTCATGTTCATTAGTCGGTGATGCCAACCAACCATCTCATCCTCTGTCATCCCCTTCTCCTCCTGCCTTCAATCTTTCCCAGCATCAGGGTCTTTTCAAATGAGTCAGTTCTTCACATCAGGTGGCTAAAGTATTGGAGTTTCAGCTTCAGCACCAGTCCTTCCAATGAATATTCAGGACTGATCTCCTTTAGGATGGACTGGTTGGATCTCCTTGCAGTCCAAGGGACTCTCAAGAGTCTTCTCCAACAAGAATCAGAGGAGCTAACAGTTCCTCTGTCCCAGGCACTGTGGTGATTGCCTCAAATGCATGAGTTCCTTGCTCCTCACAATGGCCTCATGAAGCCAAAGCCATCATTTCCCCATTTTACAGAGGGGAACACTGAGGCCCCCAAAGAGTGACGCCACGTGCCCAAGTGACGGAGCAGAGTAGATTCTTAGCTACGCCTCATCCCCAGCTCTTCCCCTCACACTTATTTGTCATCTTTTTGGGTAGCTGTGCACGGGTTCTCCTGGCAAAGTGTGGGTTTTTAATGCAGAAAGAACCAATTAGAAATCAAAGTATATTATTAGCATTATGCACTAAAGAGGCGAAATTTTAATTTCTCGCTGAACTGCCGCGCAGGCAAGAAAAGTCCATGAGTGACGCTGAGCTTCATCCGTGGCCAGGCCAGGGACCTAGTAGAGATGGGTCACTCCTAAACCAAAGAGGCACCCAGCCGCAGCCTCGCATCTGACTACTTGCTGCCACCTTGTGACGAACTGATGCAATCGCAGGAGGGGAACACGGCGCCCATCCGCGGCGGCGAGGACAGCTGGGGTCCCCAACAGTGGTTCTCAGGGAGAATCCCTTAGGCTTGCCCTCTGAGAGATTCAGAAGCCCAGGGGGATGGGACGTGGTGCCAGCCCCCAGGGACGTAGATCCCAGTCCTGAGTGAACAAGTTGGTGGCTGGTAGGGTGTGGGGACCCAGGAAGACGAGAGGGTGACAGCTCCAAGGCAGCCTTCTCCTCTTCTGCTGGGGCACACAGGCTAAAGTGCCCCCTGAGGGGTGACATCCCAAGGCTCCCGGGTAGGATCCTGGGTGCACAGCCAGACACTCTGCCCGAGATTGGAGACCCCGGGACTCCATCCCCTTCATCCCATGGGGGAGCAAGGAGCCCCCATTGCCCTCGCAGGGGAGGTGGTGAGCACAGAGCTCCTGTCTCAGTCGTGGTCCATCTCTTTTTGGAAGCTGTTCTCTTACCATGCTCCTTCTTAAATATACTCTGGGCTGTGGGTTTATTTTTCTGGGAGATGAATCAGACTGTGTTTCCTTTGGAGTCAGAGTAGTGAGTCCAGAGCCCCCAAGGTCAGAGAAACATCTCGGGTGTAGACCCCGAAGAGAAGAGCAGAGGGGCTGAAGTTCCAGGCTTGGAGTTGGACGGATCCGAGTACAAATGGCTCTCATGGATCGTGCCCTGTGTGATCTGGGCAGGCCCTTCCCAAACACAGCTCCTGTCTGTACCATGGAGATGATCACACCTGCTCCCTGGGTCCTCAAGAGAATTCCATGAGAGGAACGTGGGTCCTTCTACAGAGTGCTGAGCAGTCAGGGGCTCCAAATCGTTTGCGGTTACTGTATTTACTGTGTCTCCCTCAAATCCTCAAGCTCTCATTACCCTCTCCCCTCCAGAATCACTCAGTGATGATAGGACCTCGAATAAATTACTTGGCTGCTTGCACTTACAACTCACCATCCAGAAGACAGGCAAAACAGGAGCACAGCTATCTCAGAAGGATGTGCTGAGGATTAAACCAAACAATGTAAGCTCAGGGTTGAGCACACTGCCCTGCCTGGAGAAAACTCTCCATAAATGCTACCTCTGACAGAGAACGCTTGCCCTTGCTGAAATTCAGGATGCTGGAGAGGGGTCCAGGGAGGGGGTCGCTCAAGCTGCAACCCCTGCCAATAGCAGAGGAAGAGTTTCGGGCCAGAATGTCTCTGCAAAGGAAATGGGGCTTCAGTTTCATGTTGGCTCCAAAGGGGCTCCCACCAAGCTGACAATGGGGTCCTCGATTTGTCCTCGGCTGGAGAAAGGATAGCAGTCTCCCTGCCAGGCTGTAAACTGCTGCAGCCCTATTCCCTTCCAGTGGAGAGAAGCGATTTACATAACCGAGCAGCAGAACATCGGTGGGCAGAGAGACGAGTCAAAAGCGGATGCAGGCAGCAAAGAGCATCAGTCAGCTGGAGGGACCACAGGGCAGGAATCCAAAGAGAGAGGAGGGCCCGGCGTGGCTCTGCCCCATGCGTCGCCCGCTCCCCTGGTTTCTGGTGCTTAGTCCATGGCAGCAGTGCACGCACACGCCACCTGCCCCCATGGGGGTGCTGCTGGTTCCAGTTCGCAGAAAAGGCCAGGACGCGGCGCATGATCTGGGGAGCCCGGGGCCACCTCCAAGCGTCTCCCCAGGGCAAAGTGGCCACTCAGGTCCCTAGGAGACAGCATGGTTACAGATCTGCACAACCACCATGAAGTCTGAGCCCCCCAGGACAGCTTATAAAACACCACTGTGAGCTGTTTCATCCTATAGTGACCCCCTTCCAGGCAGGTGCAATATCTTACTCCCTGAGATCAGGGTAAATAGGCTGAGAGATTCAGCAACTTGTCTAAAGACAGACCCCACCCTCCAGGATCACTGATCGCTCCCTGAGGTCACGCTGGATGCACGGAGGGCACCGTGGTGCACGGAGCTCAGCATGAAGAGGGACCATTTGAAGGGACAGCATCATCACCTGAACACTCTCCCCACAGCCTCACCCCTGCTGCCTCCTAGGGAAGTCTAATCTCTCTCTCGATGTTCCCTTGCTCTGTTATGTCCATCTCTTCCCTGGAGAGTCCCCTGAGACACACAAGCATTCAGTGTCAGGATGAGGGTTTGCTGTTTCAGACCCCGACACACACACTCAGAAAGCCCCAGGAATTGTTCCTCTTCCTCCTTACATGTTCTAACAATATTAAATGGATAAGGGGACAACTCCTCAAAAGAAAACCACAATTCTTAACTGTCTAGAGCCCCAGTTTTTCAAGTGAGCAGTAAACAGAGTCTAGTTTGGCGACCAGGATGCGGAAGTCCATGTACACACATCCCAGGTGTTGTCTTTTGCAAAATGCAACCCCCGGCCTCCTGGTATTATGTGCAGCACAAGTTGCATCTGCAAATATCTCCACTTACTCTGGGGTTGAGATGCCGCTGCATAATTGGCAACAGACCCCATTTTATAATCAGCTGCTGGTGATTCCTATTATTACTGTTACCCTTAATTTATTCGACTGCAAAAACAATTGCACTGGGGAGACTACAGAGGCAGCTTGTGTTCCCCCAGCCAACACTTAACTCCTCATCTGTCTTTTTCCAGCCAGGCTTCCTAAGAGCCAATCCAAAACTTCAAACTCTTTTAAAGTAACATCTGCCACCCTAAGACCTCCCGCTAAACTACACAGAGAGCAGCTAAAACACACTCAACTGCTCCATAGAATATTCGACCTATTTGTACAGACAGTAGCAGTTGAAAAATGAATCAAATTTCTATAGCCCTGAGGGATGAAAGTTGGAATAAATAGTAAAAATAATAACATTTGCTGTTACTGAGCCCTTATGATGCATTCAATTCTGTGCTGAGCACTTGACATGTACTATTTGATCTCACACTCCTAACAACCCCCACAAGCAGGTATCAGCTTCCCTTAGCCCACCGAAACTCAAGGAGGTCGGAGAATTCATCTCAGTCTGCACATCTAGTAAGCAGCAGAGCCTCGACTGGAACCCAGGGACACCTGATCCCTGAGTCTTGCTTTGAACTCCATGTCAACTGTCTTGCACATGTAAAGAAAAGTCAAGGCCATGTAGTCCAATCAATGCTGTCTGCTCTCCCAGGCAAGACTGAGCCACGGAACAGAGCTGGACACTACGGAAGAAACAAGGAGGGCAGATGAGCGCACAAGTATGCACGCGCGGGTGTGTGCGCACGCACACACACACACACACACACAGCAGCAGTAGAAAAGAGGTGTGCTTACAGATTTCTCATCACACACACACACACACACACACACACACACACAGCAGCAGCAGTAGAAAAGAGGTGTGCTTACAGATTTCTCATCCCCTGGCCCAGAGACTCTCGTGGTGAGACTGGCTCTGCGGGACGTGATCAGAAATGGAACAGAGGCAGACAGGGGGTGTGCATCAAAGCCTTGTCCACACCAAGTGGCAACTTGGGCTTCAATCTCCGTGTCCGACAGTGGGAGGAAGGTGACAGACGTGACCCTACACCCGCATAGTGAAATGTTTGTAGAAACAAATCGTTTTGAAGAATACTTAATAAAAAGGGGACACGTTCATGAGATAAATTTAGGGGGAAAAACAAAATAACTTCATGTTGACAGCTTGATTCCAATTTCAAGCAAGCAGCCCAAAGGAAATGCCACAACATTCTGAGGTGGTGATTCCTGCATCACGGGTTTCCCTGGTGACTGACTCAGTGATAAAGAACCTGCCTGCAGTGTAGGAGACACAGGTTCTATCCTTGGGCTGGGAAGATCCTCTGGAGAAGGAAATGGCAATCCACTCTAGTATTCTTACCTGGGAAATCCCATGGGCAGAGAAGCCTGGCGGGCTTCAGTCCAAAGGGTCACAAAAGAGTTGGACACGACTTAGTGACTAAATAACAACTCCTGCATCACAGGATTAGGATTTTTTTTTCTTACTGTGTCATTCAGTACTTATCAGTTTTTCAGCTAATTTTATTTTTCACAGGAAAAATAATTATTTTAAGTGGTCCCTACCCTGCCAGAATCCACTCTGAGATGTCTTATAAACTAGTTTGTACCATATGATCTCATTGACGAAAAATAAATATACATATGTGCATATATATATACACACACACATATTCAAAGGAAGAAACATACCAAAATATTAACAGTAATCAGGCCAAGATAATGCGATAGCAGTTTGTCTTCACTTTCTTTTTACTTTTCCATATTTCCAAAATTTTCTACAGTGTTATAAATAGACAACACTTTGCAATTTTAAAACCTATAGTTTGTCACAGCCACCATCTCTTCCCAGGTGGTCATCGAAGCGGCTACGTTCGAACCTTGCAATGCAAGGCCATTCTTGTCTCGGTGCCTTCTGAAGCCCCTGTGTTCACATGGGCTTGCTCCCTGCTTCCTGTGATGGAAACAAGCTCTAAAGCACAGAAGGCGGCTCATGACCCTGCCTCTCCTGCTATCTGAAGGATGGGCGTCAGCCAGTTACTCCTTCATCACTCAAGGCTGTGTACATGTGTGCAGTCTTGGAGAGGGCCGGGTTGTACCTGGCAGCACTGCACACATACAGCTCGGCAAACGCGGGCCAAGCCAGGAAGGAAGTGGGCTGCAGTGGGGCAATCCAGACCCGGGAGTCAAAAGGCCTGAGCTAGAGTCCCCTGACTTCCTAGCTTAGTGACTCTTGGAAAGTCACTAACAGTCTGCAGGCCTCAGTTTCTTCATTGGCTAACTATGGATAATAACAGAGTATCTTGCTCTTGTGGGTTGTTGTCAGGATTAAATGAGTTAATACACGTTAGGTGTTTTGAATCTGTCCGTCTCTTGGTAAACATTCAACAAGTACTCTGTGTTGTCATCGTCATCATCCCAGGGCTTTGCCCACCCAAGGGAGCCACTAGGAACTCGAAGATGATAAAAACAGAGGGCTTCAAACAGCTTGTGGAGTTGAGGGGAAAGGCTTAATGAGGGTACGACAAGAATAAGAATCCAAGGTCAATTACGGTGACCATAATTATGGTGACCATAGTGAAGTGAGTGAAGTCGCTCAGTCGTGTCCAACTCTTTGCGACCCTGTGGACTGTGTCCATGGGATTTTCCAGGCAAGAGTACTGCAGTGGGTTGCCATTTCCTTCTCCAGGGGATCTTCCCAACCCAGTGAAAGTGAAGTCGCTCAGTCGTGTCTGACTGTGACCCCATGGACTATAGCCCACCAAGCTCCTCCGTCCATGGGATTCTCCAGGCAAGAGTACTGGAGTGGGGTGCCATTGCCTTCTCCATAGGGAGGTATAAAAGGGAAAAGAGGTCAGGATGGGAGAAGGCTTCCCAAAGGCAGCAGCAATGGAGGACTGGGCCCCTGGCGTAGCAGAAGCTCAACAGCTACTGGCTGAACTCAAGAAGAAGGCTGTGAAGACTAAAAACGCAACAGGCAGCTCTAGAGACAAGGCGGGAGTTTAGAGGAGTGGGAGCAAGAAGCAGCAAAGGCTGAAAAGAAAGCAGGGAATGACTTTGGGGCCAAGAACCTGTGCCAGGAGCACGGGCCCAGGCCAGCAGGTGAGACTGGACAGCACCCATGGTCCCCCCTTCTCTCTCTCTGTCATGTTAATTCCTGCCATCCCTCAGTTTTCCGCTGAAGCTCATCCCCTCAGCAAAGCCTGCTCTGCCCCTGGACCAGAGCGGTACCCCCCAGCCACATGCTGTCAGCCACTTCAGAGCACTGCAGGGACGCGTGTCCACGTTAGTCTAGCTCTTTGTGGAATGCCTGATTCCCGCACTGAACTGCATCTCCACGAGGGTACAGGCTGTGTCTCGATTCCCTTGCCCTCTACCCCCCGCCCAATGCAATACCCGGGACAAAGTAGCAAGAGGCAAAAATGTTTGTTGGATAAATGAATGAATGATGAACAAATAAACAAAAGAAACCATCAAATTAAGATTTTTCTCGTGCTCCTGCTAAGGACCAGCCACGGTCCGAGCAGCAGTGAGCTCTCTGGAGATGCTCTCTACCTCCCTCCTACACATGAAATGGAGAAATGGAGAAAGAAAGTGTTATTGATATATTTTGACATCCTAGACTAAAAGCTGTTATACAAGAAGCAAAGAATTAATAGCCATCATCTCTCAAATTTATACTGCACTACTCAAGGGCTGAATTCAAGGACTTTTTAAAAACAGCATCAAGTACTCCTCTTCACACTTCAGCTCCTCTGTCTCTCCTTCTTTTCTTCTCTTAACCTAGCAATCTTGCCCACGAAACGGATCTGAGAAAGAAGAGAAACAGCGGAGCTTCACAGCCCATTGCAATGAGAATCTTAGGGGCTTGGGGTGAGCTGGGAGATGTAAAATCACCATTGCAACCTACAAGAGAAAGATGACACCTACACCTGGAGCTCAAGGGGACAAGCTCTCCCTTCCCAAGACCCAGCAAAAGTGCCTCTAGTGTGGCCTTGATGGGTAATAAACTATGTCAACATTCCAGTGGGACTTTGCAATATGTCAGAACACAAGAACATTTAAGGAGTTTTTCCCCAAAGAGCAAAGGGTTACCAGTCTGCTATTTTGCCTCAGAATGAAAATGACCAATTAGTTTCTCAACAACCTGGAGGCTACATCTAATATGACCTATCTTCTTGGATGCCGTCCTGGAAAGTGCGCACACACAAATGCACACACACACACTTCACTTTTAGATCACTGGGAACGAATGGGATAGTTCCCAGGAATTTAGGTAAGCACCAGAGTGGAGCCATCAAGTCACCAGTGGCTTATGGTCATGACTGAGGACACAGTAGAGCTGGCGGAAATCTCTATGCTGTCCCTTATGATCCAGCCAACCTCCCTGAGCCCCAGTTCTTTCCACCTGCAAAGTTCATTTATTCCCTGCAATCATTCATTTATTTCACAAATAGTCACTGATGGAGACTATTGTGGGAACCAAAAATAGAGCCATGAATAAGCCAACGGTCTTTGTCTGGAGAGCTGATGGCCTCCAGATCAGGCAACGACAATGACCTCAGAGGGTGGGTGCGTGACTCCAAGACAGTAAGAATAATGATGGCTACCATTCACTGGATTCCTACGACTGCCAGACCCCGAGCTCAATTTAAGATTCATGATCTAATGGAATCTTCACAACAGTTCAGTAAGACAGAGATCACTTAAAGAGGGAGAAAATGTAAAATAAGAAGCTAAGCAGCTCTCGAGGCCATATGCTAGTCACGGGTGGAGCTAGGATTCAAAGCCAGAGCCAGCTTCTGGTGCCATGAACCCTCAGCCCCACTCTACGTCTGGCCCAAGCAGCCGGTGTTCCCAGGATGTACAAGTCCCTTTTCCTGAGCTGCTCAGGTTACATCCCAGCCTTCTCTCCCCTAAGACACTTCAGCTCTTCTTTCCTGGCTTCAGCCAGAAAAGATCACAGCACACTTGTTGAATGAATGCTGGCTTACTTTTTTTTTTTCCAGTTTGGCAATTTAAAGTAATTAACGTCATTTAGTCAGGCATGTTATTAAGTCAACATTCAAGGGAGGGTGGATCAGGGGAAATGAATATACCAGGTTATATAAATATCAATTTACTCACTGACTAAAATATCACAGAACTTCATCATATGTCAAATATTTCAGTCCCTTTTATTTTTGCTTTTTTACATTCAAAGATGACTCCATTCCTGACACAAGTAAAAGAACAAGTCTATGGTACAAAGACTCCTGGGAAATAGCGTTAGCAAAGACGTAGGGGAGAATGAGCAAGATGGGATGTACTTTCTGCCTCCCCAGCACAGATGCTGCTCTGTCTTCTCCTGGCCATGTGGCCAAGTCTGCCTCGTCTTCTCAAGAGTTTGTCCTCGCTGCTCCTAAGAGACTCTAAGGACCTGCAGGTGGAGGCAGCAGAATCTCCCTACCTCCCTCTACTCCAGCAGGGGCTTGGTTCAGACAGAGGAAGGGTAACAGATGCTGGGAGGATGGACGGTCAATGGCAAAATGGTAGGAGTACCGCCCATCTCATGGTGGAGCTGACAGGCAACATGTAGGATGGGCCATCCTTTGGAACCATGCTGAGTCTCAGCTCCGAGGATCCTTGGAGCTCTGTGGAGCACAGCAGGCTCAGAGAGAAGCAGATCCTAGAGCTCAGCAGCATCAGAGCCAGAGCTGGAACCTGGACCTCAGACTGGAGCCAGCGTCCTGCCCTCTCTAGACCTGCGGCCCTTGGGCCCAGCCCCATCATACTCAAACAACCAGAAAAACCCAGGAAACCAAGTCAGCAAACCCACATCCAGATGATAGGTAGACAAATTCTTGGAAGGAGGTGGGGTCACCTAATTGACCTTCCAAAAAGAAATAAATATGAATGGAATAGTCACTTTTGCATCTGGGAGTTGGCTGGTCCTCCACCTGACTGTCCCAGCACTAGCTTTGTGATCTTGGGCCCAGGTTCCTCAAATGCAACACAGGACAGAAAAGTACTCAAGACCAGTTGTGAGGATTAAGCGAAAGGGTCTCTTCATGCACTTGCTCATTCAACAGATGCTCAGGCGGCATCTCCTCGGGCCAGCCACTGGGCATGCCGAGAAGGACCAAGGCCTCATTCCTCCCCTCTGAATGATGACCCCTGGTCAGAGAGGAGATGAGAAAACAAATAACTGCCCGCTAGGTATAATAACAAATACCAGATGCAGCGGCTGCTCTAAGAGGAGGAGACCCAGTGTAACACGGGTACAAATATTCTTTGCAAAGTCTCTAAGTGCTAAGCAAGAGATCAGGTATTTTGAAGACTGCTGCTCATCTGTGCTTCCCAAACTTCCCTCTCCTGCTTGCCTCCCCTCCCCTCCCCTCACATCTCCTCCCCATTGCCCCCATCATGCCATCCTTATATTGCCGCTAACTGGGTTTCCCATGGCAACGGCAACACTTGGGACCAATTAAGGTGGCCACTGGGAATAGGAAGAGGCAAATGCATGGGTAATTAAGAGTACAACGGTCACAGTCAGATGGCCCTGAGATCAAGAACCAATGCCACCACTTATACTAGCTTTGTGACCTTGGATAAGTCACTATACCTCCTGGAATCTAAAGGTCCTCATCGAGAAAATGGGGCTCTCAGAGCACCCATCACATGGGGTTCTTGAGAAGGTGAAATGAAATTTACACGGAGACCTTAGCATCAAACGAGGCTGATGGACATTAGCTATCACGTCTATCATTGCTATTGTGGAAAACACAACTTTAGTCTCAAAGATTAATGCTACACATTCCAGAACAAAATTAATTCAGCCAATCATTTACCCTGGTAACCACGTTTTTCCCTTAACCCATTTATTAGGTTATGAAATCAATTTATTGCTCACACCCAGCCCTCTAAAATGAATAGGATATAATAGGTTAGGGTAGTCTAGATTAGGGGAGAAGAGAAGAGAAGAGAATACAGTAGGGCAGAGCGCAGTCAAATCAAACAGACCACACTGCACTGCAGGAAATGAAGCTTAGCGGGTTCATAAAACTGGCGTTTCCCGTGTGAAGTTGTGCGGAATGGGTTCACTGAACCATGTTTTTCTCACTGTGGACCACAGCCAAAAAAGTTTGAAAGCCACTGACTTAGAAAAAATGCAGTTGTGTGCCCAAGGAGCCCCCGGGGGAGCAATTCTTGTACCAGGGCGATTAGGAGTAGCCTTTATGGGAAGCAGATGGCGTCTTTCATAGTGATGTTCACCAAACAATTTTCTGTTAAAGGGTTGGTAACCACAGGTCCCAGGAACCTATTTGGTAAGAAGAAAAACCATCGTTGACAGGTCAACAAATTTCTCCCCATCTTACAAATTGGAGAATAGCCGCCTCAACTCTACTCAGTGATTTATAAATAAGCTGCTTCAACAATCAGACATGCTCCTGGATACCTTCTGATTTAAAAGATAAAATGCCTGACAAAGCCCCCATATCTATTGCAGAGAAAATCTCCAGTCACACCATGCACGCCAAGGAGGGCTGCGCCCCGTGCCAGCTTTAGGCTGGGTTCAGAGGCTGAGGACCACCAGCTCAGGCCCAGGATGGAACAGACTCCATGTGGACACACAGACACGGAAGCAAAACATGGCGGAAAGATGTGCGCATTTCCTCCCAGCAGGAAAGAGAGGGAATAACTGGATCTCTAGGGAATGCCAGAGCCTTCCCGCAGTGGCATACAATAGCATTTCTCAAAGCACGGTAGCCGGACCCCATCAGAATTAACTAAGACACTTGTTAATGCAGATTCCTGGGCCCTGGACCAAGCTTACTGAGTCCAAATCTTTTGTGATGGGTCCCTCGGAATCATACATTTTAAGCAGCTCCCCACGTAATATTTCTGCATACCGAAGTCTGACATCCTCCAGAGTCAGGGCTCAGCAGCCAGACAAGGACAACAGGGTCAGCCGTGTAGACGGCTGGGATGGCCTGGCCGAGGCGCAGAGGCGCGGCCCAGCCTGATGTGTGTGGGACTGTGCCCTGTGCGCTGCCACGGAAGCGTCTGGGGCAAGGGTGCCAAAGGTGGCCACAGCAGCAGAAGCGACGCTGGCACCCCGCACAGCCCTGCACGCCTCGCTGAGTATTCCACAAATGCTTGTCGACGCAGGAAGGAAGGGATGAGGGAAGGAAGAAGCAAGAAAACATTCCCAACGTTTGGTCAAAAGCCAACGAGTTCTTATAAGTCTGTTAACACAGCTAACGATTTTCCCAAACCATGAGACTCTCCCCCAAAAGAAACATTTGGTCCTGTGAACCTCTCTTGTGGAAAAGGGGAAGGTTGAGACCTCAGGCTTTCAGATGGATTTATTAATAATATATAAACACTCGACGGTCGGGCTTGTCAGGGGGCTCAGTGGTAAAGAATCTGCCTGCCAGTGGAGAAGACGAAGGATTGATCCCTGGGTCGAAAGATGCCTTGCAGAAGGAAATGGCAATCTACTCCAGTATCCTTGCCAGAAAAATGCCATGGACAGAAGGTCTGGCGGGCGACGGTCCATGGCGGGCTAAGTCCGTGGGGTCGCAAAGAGTCAGACACAACTGAGCAACTGAGTGGACAAACACAAACACCTGATTAACCATTCAGCTTCCTCCTCACTTCACCAATGAGGTCCCGTTACTAAGGGGGCCAAGTCCCCGCTGATGCGCTGGGACAAAATATTTTGGCTGTTAAAAAACAGAGACCTTGGGGGAACAGTTTCTCCAGGTGAAAGTCAGACTTAAATGTGATGTAAGCCAAAGAACTGTTACAAAGGCCCCTCTGCCTGGAGAGTAGAGACTTCCTGTGGAGGGTGGCAGGGGAGCTTTGAAAAGCTGGGGCAGGGAGGGGAGGGCGTGGGGCTAGAGGCTGCCTCCCCCAGTCCTGGGAGAAGCCAGCACAGGGTCATGACGCCTTCCTCCCCTCTACAGCCTCAATGCCCTGATCAACACACAAGCGAGAGGGCTGAGAGGAGAAATGTCAGAGGTCACACATGGCCCACTCCTGAGGCGCTGTGACCCCTGGGGCATGCCACCAGGTCCCAAGCACGTACCCCGAAGTTGGAAGGGCTGGGCTGATCCCCACAATCTGCCCCAACTAGGAGATCTCACCCCCTTCTGGGTGAGTCTTCAGGCTCAGCAGGAAGGCAGAAAATGGGCACCAAATTCTGATGACTGTGGGGTGTTGATGTCATTGTTATTCAGTTGCTCAGTCATGTCCAGCTCTTTCTGATCCCATGGACTGTAGCCCACCAGGCTCCCCCCATCCATGGGATTTCCCAGACAAAACTACTGAAGTGGGTTGCCATTTCCTTCTCCAGCGGATCTTCCCAGCCCAAGAATCAAATCTGTGTCTCCTGCTTTGCAGGCAGATTCTTTACCACTGAGCCACCACGGACCACACAGCGAATTCCTGGTATGATATGACACGGACGGCTCCACAGAGCAAAAAATCACCCAGCAAGCTTCAACAGACTCCATAGACTAACATGCCAGGGAGGAGCCAGACTCAAGACTCTTCAGGAACCTCAAAATGCCAGACTGCTGGGCCTGATACTGGGAGGAGGCAGGGCTGGAGCTAAACGTCCCCCCATTAAATCCATATCATTTAATTCTCTCCTCCCAGCCAGATGCTCCAGCTCAGCTCAGAGAGGCTGTGCTGGGTGCAGATTCTCAGCATGTCCAGGGGCCAGGCTGGAGGAAGAGAAGGAACAACTGAGCTCGCACGATACCAACGCAAATCGCCTAAACGTGCTTTCTGGCTTCTCACAAGGTCTCATCCTGGTGGAGGTGCTGGAAGGAGCCTATGCAGAGAGGCCGCCCAGGAGCGGGGAGCGCTGCAACGCGGATGCTGCAGCATACGAAGACACAGCTCCCGCACGCCTGCAATGCACAGACTCAGAAACACTGTCCCCAGGATGTACAAAATAACCAAACAAAACACCCAAACACTCATAAAACAAAAGGAAGCCGCACAGGGAAGGTGACACGCTCAGCAAACACCGTGCTGCATCTTGAGGCCAGCAGGCCCCCGGAGAAGGCCAGGTAATGACCCCACGCGAAGGTGAAAGGGAGGGAAATTAAAATTCACATTTCTCTCTAATATCACCAGGAACGTGGCATTGGAGCACTTCGTGGAATTAGCTGCAGCAGCTTCCTAATTGCCTTTGCTGAGTTGCCGCCCCCAGGTTGATGGCGGCGCTGCGGCGGCCCCATCAGTCTCGCTTGGTGCTCCTTCGGCACTGAGATGCTCCTGCCGCAGCTGCTCAGCTTGGCGCTGCGGAGGCGCCGCCGGGACCCCTCTGCTGGGCTGGGAGGCTTCAGAGTGGGGAGACTCGGCCATGTTTTCAGGGGACTAATGGAGATGGGCTGGGATGCTCCCCAAGGAGGAGAGAGAGGGTCGTGGGCTGGAAGTGAGGACCAGCTGGCTGGAAGGTCTGGCAGTCCCTGCTGGCACCAAGCAGGCTGTGGGCAAGGGACCCATCCCCAGGGTTTCAGGGTTGGAGAGTTGGAGCTGGGAGGCAGCCCTGACTTTTTGCAGCATCTGTGCCTGATGATAGGGGCTCAGAAAACCCAGTGTTGGAGGGTAATGCAGAAAGGAATGTGAAGGACCTTGTTTTGGTCTGTGCTGAAGAGCGCTATTCCCATCACCAGCGCAGGAGCACCAGGAAAAGGCTCCTTTGTTTATCTGCACATTCATGCATTCCACAAACAGCCCCTGAAGCCCACCCCAAAGGCAGCTCTGCATTGAGTGCCAAAGGAAGACCCTCTCCCATCAGAAAGAACGAGCGTGCCCTGGGAGATTTCAGGTCCAGCTTACCTACCTCCTTCTCTACATCCGCACCCCCACTGAAAGAGATAAGGGTCCTCAGGATATCACACTTCCCCAAAACTGCCTGGGCTCGGACAGATCCGCCAGACTCTTTCCATGCAAAATACAACTGACCCTGTGGGCCCAAGGGCTGGAGCCTTCAAGTTAGCTGTCAATCATGAAGAAAAACATGCATGATTCTCCTTTCCCAGAGAGAAAAAGAAAAAGAAGATCCAACAAATATCCAAGAAAGACAGACAAAGAGTGGGGATGACAAAAAATGGGAAGCTAAAATTTACTGGGCACTTTCCAGATGTCCAGTTCTGTGCTAAGACTGTTACCACATATTGACAATGCTCACCACGACCCCATTTTACAAATAAGGAACCGGAGGCCCGTAAATGAAACTCACTAGAGCCAGGCTGGATCTCAAAGTCAGATCCATCATGTATTAATACCCAGGTCCCAGAGCCCAACCTGGCTCTTCCACATCATGGGATATACACAAAGGGAAATTTAGCCAAATTCAATGAGATTCTCAAAAAGGCTTCTTAAGAGTGAGTCCTCAAGAGGGGAGGGCTGGCTGACCCTCAAAAGAAATCAAAAGACAAGCAATATTGTTTTAGTACAAAAAAAAAAAAGGAAAAGTATAGAAACCTAGAGGGCAGACTGGGCTCACCCCTCTTTCCAGATCCTTTTTCATTCTGTATTATGAAAGCAGATGACAGTTCACCAAAAAGACTAAGAATTCTGTTGGGGAAAAGATTAAGAGCATAGAAGAAATTGCCACCAACCACCCTGATGAGTCACTAGCAGGCCAAGACCAAAGCATGGGGAACATTTCGTCCTGGGAGTGCCCAGATGTCCCTCCTCAGACCCCACCCCAAGCCAATAAGCTGAATAGGACTCACAAGACACAGTTCCATGCCTGCCTTGGTCACCTGGAGCTGGGCATTCTTGGACCAAGGAATATTCTCTGTCTTGGTTTCTGCTTCTCTAACACAGAGATGACGACAGAACCAAACACAGGAGTGGTTGTGAGAAATTAAACGAAACCATACAAATAAACCGCATGGCACCACATGCAAAGCACCTGCATCATTATTAGGATTACTGCCTAAGAAGACCTTGTGGGGCTCAGTGGTGGGCAGCTCTGGTGGAGGGACTGCCGAGTGGCCAGATATAAAGTTTCCCCCCTCAGTGCACAAACTACTGTTTTCAGCAGCCAACCTGCCCTGATATGTGGAAGCAGCTCCTGAATAAAAATAACAACAGCAGCAGCAGTCCCCCACCTTTTGTAAACATTTCCTCTGAGCCACTTATTGTCAACCAACCTGTGTGCATCTTCTCCCTTGCATCTCTCATCACCACCCTAGAAGTTAGTACCATTGTGCCCATTTAACAGATAAGAACACTGAGGTTCAGCAAATGACTTGTCAGGGGTCTGAGACTAGTCAGCAGTAGCACTGGACTCTACCCTGAGGAGGCATGTCTCAGATCCAGACTTCTACCTCTACACAGTTCTGCCTTCCCTAAACCAACTGCCTCTCTTTAAAATAAAATGTAAAAAATCCATAATCCTCTAATTTCTTTCTCAGTTTATGTATTTTTCATATCACTCATAAGGCATTTGTTTCATGCAAAAGTAACTGAAAATCTTGTTGTTTAAATAAGAATTCCAGCTATGTTTCCGTAATTCTGAAACTCCTGTTCCAGGAAATGTGTCTTGCTGGTTTTTTTTCAATAGATTAGTGTGAGCTGTGAGCCCTTTACTGAGAGGATTACATCTTATTTTGGGGTGGCCAGATGATTTCTGATGTTCTGAAATACTGGAACCTGGCTACAGACCCTGGAATTTTAAAGTAGTTATTAGTCTTTAACAAAGGGAAGACAGCCTGTGTATATTTAAAAATGCCAACACACACACACACACACACACACACACACACACACACACACACACATGTCTTTTGCTGGTTGCCTGACAATGATTCCTTCAACGTGTGCCCTCAAAAGCACAGCTTTCTGAGAGAGGCCCAGGTCAACATCAAAAAGAAATAACATTTGAACTTGAGCTTGAGGGTCCCAGAAATCAAACAATCATCACTGACATGACTGCACGCATGTGTGTTCAGTCGTGTCCGACGCTTTGTGACCCCAAGCACTGCAGTCAGGCTCCTCTGTCCATGGAATTTTAGGGACAATGCCTGTCTATACTTTAGGCAAGAATATGGGAGTGGGTTGTCATTTCCTACTCCAGGGGATCTTTCTGACCCAGAGATTAGACCTGAGTCTCTTGCGTCTCCTCATTGGCAGGCAGTTTCTTTACCACTCAGCCACCTGGGAAGCCCCTTCATTGATGTCAAGTGGGGCAAAAACTTATGTTCACTGAGCTGTTTGGACATGATGCAGTATATTGAGTTAATAGAAATTTCACTGATGATGGAAACTGGTAGGAGTAAAGCCATATGTTATGACTCGTGGCCAAAGATTACCTCCAACGGATTTACTGCCCCCACACCTATTGTTCTTTTAACACTGTTTTTCCGCCTCTGCCTTGACAAAGCACAATGGAAACGGTATTTCGGATGGCGCAGGTACAAAGAGCCAAACGCCTGCCCCATGTCTCTCTCACCTTGCTTTGCAAATTACAGTACACAGGGATTATTAGAACAAAAGTGACTTCCACAACTGCCCACCTGTACTGTACAAGGGATGGGATGGGAAGAATTAGGAAAAGAAAGCAAAAAAAAAAAAAAAAAAAATCCACCTCCATGGAAACATAATGAATACATCTGTTTGCCTTTGTGCCCCTGTCAGATTAAATGTGCAAGACATATATGGCCTTAATCCTATGAACTCATTGTGGGATGAAAGTCGCTAAAATTCCAGGAGTTTCTCTTGCTCTTCATTAATAATGAAGTAGAAACTATAAGTGAGAGAGTGGCCCAAAGAACTAAGGCTTCCCAGGTGCCACATATTGTTCGAAGCTACGTTATCTGTGTTCTACCATCTAGCTCTCCCCAAAATCCTATGATACAGGAGCTTTTATTGTTAATTCTATTCTGTCAATGCATAAACCAAGGCCCAGAGAGATAAAGTTAGTGACTGACAGAGTAGAATTCAATCCAAAGCACATGCTTTGAAAAAAAAAAATCTCTTCAGGGTCTTCCCTGGTGGTGCAGTGGTTAGAGTCTGCTTGCCAATGCAGGGGACACAGGATCAACCCCTGGTCCAGGAGGATCCCACATGCCGTGTTGCAACTGAGCCCGGGTGCCACAACTACTGAGCCTGTGTGCCCTAGAGCTTGTGCTCCGAAACGAAATGCCACCACAATGAGAAGCTCACGCACCACAAGCAGAGAAAGCCAGGTGCAGCAACAAAGATCCAGTGCAGCCAAAAGTTAAAATTAACAAAACTTTAAAAATAAATAAAGGTTTTTAAAAACTCTCCTTTCAGCTGTGCATGGCTCACCGCAATAGAAATCTAGACCCTGCTTATTTAACTTATAGGCAGAGTACATCATATGAAATGCCAGACTGGATGAAGCACAAACTGGAATCAAGATTGCCGGGAAAAATATCAATAACCTCAGATATACAGATGACACCACCCTTATGGCAAAAAGCAAAGAGGCACTAAAAAACCTCCTGATGAAGGTGAAAGAGGAGAGTGAAAAAGCTGGTTTAAAACGTTAAAAAAGACTAAGAGCATGGTATCCAGTCCCATCACTTCATGGTAAATAGATGGGAAAACAATGGAAACAGTGACAGACTTTATTTTCTTGGGCTCCAAAATCACTGTGGATAGTGACTGCAGCCATGAAATTAAAAGATGCTTGCTCCTTGCAAGAAAAGCTATGACAAACCTAGACACCATATTAAAAAGCAGAGACATTACTTTGCCAACAAAAGTCCAGCTAGGCAAAGCTATGGTTTTTCCAGTAGTCGTGTATAGATGTGAGAGCTGGACCATAAAGAAAGCTGAGTGCTGAAGAATCGTTGCTTTTGAACTGTGGTGTTGGAGAAGACTCTTGAGAGTCCCTTGGACAGCAAAGAGATCAAACCAGTTAATCGTAAAGGAAATCAACCCTGAATATTCACTGGAAGGACTGATGGCTGAAGCTCCAATACTTTTGCCACCTGATGTGAAGAGCCAACTCATTGGAAAAGACCCTGATGCTGGGAAAGATTGAAGGGAGGAATAGAAGGGGACGGCAGAGGATGAGCTGGTTGGATGGCATGAGCCTGAACAAACTCTGGGAGATGGTGAAGGACAGGGAGGCCTGGCATCCTATAGTCCACAGGGTCACAAAGAGTCAGACACAACTGAGCAACTAAACAACAACAACAGATTCTTTCCTGGGAGCCCAGAGTTTCGAAGAAGGAAATGCAAGGTCAAGTTTATAGCATTGGTGTGGGGTGGGGGTGGTGTTCTAAAACGTGGTGGCATTTCCAAGGGCAAATTTTACCACTGACTCCATTTTAATGCACAACACTAAAGTCTCAGGAAAAGGAATCAAACCATCAGGTGTGAGAAACACACCCTCAGGAGCGAAACTCAGGGACCTGAGCAAACAGATATAGAGCAGGTTTGACTTTTGGAGGAAAACGTGATGGGAAACACTCCCTGCTTTTTGCAGAATGGCTGAGGCCTTGTGCCTTAGCCGAGACTGAATCCTGCTCAGGAGCTTCACAAGGTTATTCTTTTCCTTGGCAGCTCTGGTTGAGCAGAGGTGTAAGGTGCTCAACAACCCCACTTCTGCCCTGCCAGCCAGGGCCCCTCCAGTCAACCTGCCCTGTCTCCCTTAGGAACCATTCCTGGCCCATCATGGCACAAGCTCCCATGGAATGAGGGAAGTTCTTCCCCAACTCGTGGGGGCCCATCACCCACAAAGTCAGTCTTTGCTGCCAACAGAACATCTGAAATCCCACCCAAGGAAGCACATCTAGGGGAAAGAAACTAGAGAGGCCTCCAGCATTCCACCCACCTGGCCCTTCTCATCCTGCTGAGGCCCTGATGGCCCCACTGAAGAGGGTGCTCAGGCAGGAGCAGCCCACACAGGTGACGCACACTGCAGAGAAAAGTCAAAGGCTTGGGGGTCAGAACACTCCCATCTGAGTCCAGCCCCACCATGTGGCAAGTGCTCCATCTCCCTGAGCCGCAAGCCACTGGTGACAGGTTGAAAGCAGGCCACCTCCCAGTGCAACTAAAGACCCCAGCAGATGCCTAGCATTATCTACTTTAATACAAAGAATGCTTGTCTCATTAAACCCTCCCCCCAAAAGTCCATTTCCTTCCTGTCCAGTCCCACTGAACAGTCTGTTCTCCTGAGCCAGTTAGAATCTGGGTAGATTTTAAGAAGCCTCCAGTGCAGTCAGACTCTGTGGTTCCATCAGTCCCGGTACCAATGGTTTTGGGGTGATTTTCTAAACTATGTGGCCCTTCCTCAGTTGATCCACGAGCTGCACAGCAGGGTAAGCCTGGAAGGGGGTACCAGGAAGCCCCTGAGGTAGTTCCTCAACCCCGATGTCTCATGTGAGCATCGCCCCGACTCTAGGAGAAAGTGAGCCGACCTTGAGGAGGAGAATGAAAGGTCTGGGCAGAGGCTGGGTCCACTATGGTCTCCTCCCGCTCTGCAGTGCCTGGCTCCTCAGGCTCCTCCTGTCAGGCGCCAGGTGGGACCACCTTCCTCCCTGTCGGCACCTGGCACCCACTGCCCCCTTCAGGCACTCGTTCGTTTGTGTTTATGGAGCTGGCCGCACAGATGCTCAGTGAAGGTTATCTGAAGAGCTCGTCTCTGTCTCACACCACCAATAATGACCTCCACAGCTCAGTCGCGGAAAGCTTCTATGTGCCAGGCACCATGCTAAGGGCTTCACGCCTTTTATTTTATTTAATCTTCATCACAGCCTGTAAAGTAGAAGATACTGGCCTCCTATCACATTGGAGGGAGCAGGTTCAGAAGCATCACGTTGCAAGGTGACCCAGCTAGAAAACAGCAGATCTGGGACTCAACGCCAAGTCCATCTGACGCCAAACCTCTCAGCTGTTTTCTTGGGTTCTAATTGTTTTCGAAGTAATTTCCCAGATGTTATCTCATTTAATCCTCCAAAACACCCACAAAGTAGGGTAATGCAGGTATTACTCACATTGTTTTCAAACAGGAAGGGGGGATGAAAAAAGGTCACACAAAGACAAGAGAAGACAGCAGCACTGCGGCCAGGCAAGCAGACTCCAGAAGCCCAGCACGGTCACCTGGGGGCAGCTGCCTCATTTCCATAAGCCTCAACTTCCAAATCTGAAAAATGGGGCGAATGGTAGTGCCTGAGTCATCAGGTAGCGGAGAGAATTCAGTGGGATGACCCATGTCGGGTATTTATCTGGTACCTGGAATGTAGGAACTCCTGAGGGAATGCTACCTGTTCTTACTATTAGATTAGACTGTTTGCTCAAGGCCACTCAGGAAATACCTACAGAAAAGACAAGAAGACAAACATCACAGCTCTTGGACTCCTAGGCCAGTGACCTTTTTCTATGCTTTAACAACACTGCAGCTTCCAAGATGTATGTCTCTGAAAACGCTCCAAGCTCTGCACCTATTACAATGATGAAAAAAGATGGGCAAAGGACACCTACCCAGCTGACTGTGGCCAGAACATCAAAATAGAATGAGAGGATGAGCTACCCAGCAAGGAAAAGAAAAAGCCAAAATGAGCACGACCTGTCCTGCAGGGAGCTTCACCAGAGTCCCGATGGGGCCCCTCCTTGCTGTGATGCTCGCCTATCATCATCTTGAAATTCTTCATAACTTTTTAACAAATGGAACCAGGTTTTACTTTCCCACTGGGTCCCACAAATTATGTCAGTTGTCCCCAACCTTTCTGGCACCAGGGACCCTTTTCATGAAAGACCATTCTTCTATGGGATCAGGGATGGGGTGGATGGTTTGGGGATGATTCAAGTGCATTACATTTATTGTGCATTTTATTTCTATTATTATTACATCAGCTCCACCTCAGATCATCAGGCATGAGATCCTGGAGATTAGGAACCCCTGATGTAGCTGTTCCTGGTCTCAGCAGGTCCTCCACTGCAGCTGCCTATAATGTCTCAGATGCTGGACAAACCTGAGCCTGGCGGACTGGATCATTTGGCTCTGTCCTAGCATCTTGGTTCACCCCCTCAAGCCGCACTTGCTAGCAGCCCAAGAGGACAAGGACAACTTTCCCCATCAGCAGGCAGCCTCTGGCACATTCTGTGATAAGCAGCCTCCGTTTCTACTGGCATGTGTGCACATGCATGCACAAACTTAATAAGTGGTAAGGACATGTACCAGCCCCAAATATCATCTGGCAGTTGCTTCACCCAAAATGAATAACCAGAAGTCTGGTCTGCGAACCCTCAGCCATACATTAACCATGTCCAACTTGCCTGTCCAGATTGTTTACGTGGTAATAGCTCTCTTAACCTTGGGAGGGTACTGTTTTCCAATACTGGATGCCAAGATAAATACACGGCAGGGCACAAAGTGAAGAAAGAGGCATCTATTTCTTGTCAAGAGATAATGCTCTCCTTTCCAATATGGCCTTGAACTGCCCATTAATAGGTGGCTCCTGAGTTGTTTATTTCCATAATCTTGACGTGGGATAACCGAGAAGCTCGGCAACATCTAATCATGATACACTTTATATGTAATGCCTTATTTAAACAGCCTTGGAATGAGCACCCAATGAGTGTTGTACAATTTGTTAAAGACACCCTGCACCCTTTGCAAAGTTATGCCTGTAAAATGACTTTCTCCTGAAAAGTAGACATGCTGGCGACACAAAGAGAAACCCCTTAAAACACATCAGCTGAGCAGATGCCTCACCTGCAGAGGGTGAGCTGTGGTCCAGGTCGGACTGTCAGGAACGAGTCTCTGAGGCTGGCTTTGCATTTCAGGGACCACCAGCTAAATGTGCTGGTCACTAAGTACTCAGGGAAATCAGGCATCCTCCCCTTCTTCTCCGTGTTCTTCTCTTGAAGGAGAAGCTCATTTTTGCTTAATGGACCAGAGAGGGCTGATGAAGATTCTATCGATATTGCCAGGAGCCTGACATGAGGAACTTCTCCTCTCGCTCCCTGATACACAAAAGCCTCACTGCAGCCACTGGAGATGAAGCAAAGACCATTATGTCTCTTGTATAAAAATTACACTAAAAGAGTAGTGGGGGAGGGGGACTCTCATATGCTAATTCATAGGCTGGAATTTATGACATCTATTTCATTTTTTCTCAGTCTCAGCCATAGCAAATCTCTAAGTCCAACCAGAGTGTCCCAGGGAACATGCAAGCTGTGAAAAGTCTATGTCTGGAAGATGCTGTGGATCTCAGTTTGGGAGGCTGTTTTGACAAGCACTGTGACTGCAAAAGATGGGGTCCCCTGAAATAAATACCACTCACTTCTGACAGAGGCTGTATACTTGGATAAAGAAAAAGCCATGAGTTGGTATCTGTAATGAGAGATCTGGACTAATGACAGGCTGGAAACAAAGGATTCTTGAGAGAATGTACACCTCTTTCGGGAAGCCCAACACAGCAAGTCATTTACTGCTCCAGGTGTGCAGGAGCACCAAACACCTAGCAAGGGTGGATCGATGACTGAAAAACCTAAACCCCCACACTCAACCTCCACAAATGTGCAGGACAATGAGATGTCCGGCAAGGTCACAGGTGCCAGGGTACTGCTTCACATTTCTTTTACTTTTGTTCATCCTGATACACGGCTAGTATGAGTGCGTGATAGTTGCTCAGTCATGCCTGACTCTCTGCAACCCCATGGACTGTAGCCTGCCAGGCTCCTCTGTTCATAGAATTCTCCAGGCAAGATTACTGGAGTGGGTTGCCATTTCCTTCTCCAGATACATGCCTATGTCTTCTTCAAAACTGGAAACGTTATCTGTGCTTGCCCCTGCCAGACAGACTTTATGAGGTAGCTTGGTACTCATGTGTTTGCCTAAAAGCACATTGGTATTAGAATAAATAAGACAAGATAAAGCTAGCCTGAGGGCACCAGAGAAATTGATCAAATTTAATAACTACATTGGATTAAAAATCTGAAGTTTATCTCCGATGAGAAAACCATGCCTATGTTTTCACCTCCCTTAACTTTGCCTAGCAGTTGTAAATCTGAGCAATGCAGGCTGCAGCAGTTCCTAATAAGGGAAAAAGCAAAGCAGAAATATTTCTGGCAGAAAAGAAACTTTGAGAAAAAGAAGGAAAGAAAAAGAAAAGAACAGAACAAAAGAGGCGCAGACTTAGCAAAGTCATACAAAAAGAACTTTATCTGGTCAGCAAGTGACCAAGTATGAGTGTATAAATGCAATAAGACATATATGTGGGTAAGATGTGAGAAATGAATTCTAACTGGTTTAGCCTGCTCTGCTGATGTCCTCGGAGAAGGTAATGACAACCCACTTCAGTACTCTTGCCTAGAAAGTCCCATGGACAGAGGACCTGGTGGGCTGCAGTCCACGGGGTCGCTAAGAGTCAGGCATGACTGAGCGACTTCACTTTCACTTTTCACTTTCATGCATTGGAGAAGGAAATGGCAACCCACTCCAGTGTTCTTGCCTGGAGAATCCCAGGGACAGGGAGCCTGATGGGCTGCCATCGATGAGGTCGCGCAGAGTCGGACACAATGGAAACAACTTAGCAGCAGCAGCACCAGCAGCTGATGTCTTGGTGATTGGGCTAATGAGACCAATAAACTGCCCTGAAAGACTGAAAATTGTCATTTCCAAGATTTTAAGACTTTGAAAAATAATCTGCCAGGGAGAAGTCCAGTAATTGAAGTGGTGCCATGAATTAAAACGTGGGCAGCATAGGTTGAATGCATTAATCTCGCAGGATGACAAATAACTGTGTTTATTCAACAAAAATGTTCAGCCAAGTAGCGCCTCCCCAGTAAAAGCAAGCCATAGAGTGTCAGGCTTCCTATAGGCAGCACAGCGCTGCTACCTAACTCCTGATAAGTGAATACTCCTATTTAATTATTTAAAAGACCATTGATTTCCACATTGATGAAAAGTCATAATTATCAAAATGGCATGAAGACCCAACCTTTCATTCTGCTGACTCTGTCCTGTGGAAAGAGACATCACATTCATGTATTAAAGCCGCCCTCTCAATAAATAGTTGATAACACAAAAAACTGGTTATGCATTCCAAGGAGAGCACATTTGATAAGTGCGGCACGAAGCGTCCAAGGTAAATGTCAATTTTTTTCTAGCATTAACAGCAGAGACACACAGTACCTATATTTCCGCTGTGTATTTATCACCATGATTCTGGAAAATGTAATTAGAACCCTTCATTCCCGTGAACATACATTCCCTGAATGCAGAACTAAATAGAACGACAAATCCAGCTCCGACCAAATTCTCCCAGAGAGGGATGAAATGAGAATCACACCAGTTTAATACATTTTATTGTGAATGTCAGGGGTGTGGAGCCCATGTGTTTAACAGCCTAGGTTACTGGACCTACTAGAATGCTTCTCACTGAATCCCAAAATAGAAAGGTAATGAAACTGTGCCTCTCCAAGAGAACCCACACAAAGCGCATTCTCTGGGGAAAATGAAGCAAGATAGAGGCAGCTGAATATTGGCATGAATATGTCAAATAGGAAAGTTAATTTAAAAAGTTGAAGTGAATGGAAACCCCTGCAGAATCTGCCAGCTAAGGAGGGCAGGGCACAGGCACACAGCCGCACAAGAGCACTTCGCTTTCAGGGGCCCGAGGTCGTCTGAAAACCAGAAAAACCTCTCAAAACTGACTCCAACTCCAACATACAAGTCCCATGTTCTTCCATTCTGTGTTGGAAACAGTCTACTTTGCTAAAAAGCAAATTCTTTTTTTACTACAATCAAAAATATCCTCTTTGTAAAGAACTAATAGATTGCTATTCCTGCACTAGGCAAAGAAAACAAACAGAGAAAAAATAGGAAGTCTGGCAGTGGATAGCAGATATATTATTGTAAGCTAAAGCCATGGTAATGAACAAAGAAACAACTAATTAAATATTCTCCTTTCTAAATCCATGACAATGAGGCACATTATTAAATACCTATATTTACATTGATAAAATCAGTGATAATACTGCTATCTTGAATTATATTATCTTAAAAAAAACCTGTTACCCTATTACGAAAATGGCAGTTTTCCCAGCCTCCAAACCCCTTAAAATAGGTGGCCAATTATTATTTAACTTACATTCACAGTAACTATTTTGCAAAGTTTTTGCCTTAGTTCAAAAATTACTAAGCTCCCACTCTAAAAATGAACACCTTACATCAATCCATAACATAACATGTCAATTAGAAAAATTTCATAGAGTACATAATATTGTTCAGTGGTATACAATATACCTTACTTAACTGAAATCAAGTTTAAATGTCCATGCCTTAAAAGTATAATTACAATCTATCATGCAACACCCTTGAGTCCTCTTACTGCAGTGTTAATGCGTCGTTCAACCAAGTTTCCAAACTTGTTTCGAGAGTATCTTAATTGTCAAAGATGCAATGATGTGACAGAAGGGTACAGAAAGTTTTGACTCAGAGGAGTAATGTCTCATGCAAATGGCCAGAAACTTAAAAAAAAGAGAAAGACAACTGTCTCCTTGCTTTTCCAAATGATGCTACACCTCCCCACACTCTGAGCACCTCACATTTTTTCTCATTCATACTCTGAGCTCTCTAAATCAATCTTCTTTGTTGATTATAAAGATACAATCATATTGAAGGGCAACGGGCAAGAGACAGCCAAAAGATATCTCCCCAAGTTGTCTACCACGCCCTGCCCCATGGAAGTCCTTGCCTAACCAGTGAAAGCCATGGGTATCGGAGAACTTCATGGTCGGTGATTGCAATCCAGAGCAGAAGAAATGCCCACCCCAGCACCTAACGCCCAGCAACACCTCACCTTCCCCTTGGTATCAGATTACAGAATGCCAGGCAACAGCAAGAAATGACAACAAAGACATAAACAGCTGGAAATAATTACCCAATTGTCCAGCTGTAAACATGACAAAAAGGAAAGTAAGGCTTGTGAATTCAGTATAAGAAAGGATGCTGATGAGAAGGTAAGAGAAGGATTTTAGCTTTTTCCAATTTGCTATCAGAGAGTAGCCAATAATATGCTTGGTTGAAGGGATTTTGTATGGTATGTGTGTGTGTGAACTTCAGAGAGAAGGAAAAAATATATTTCATGGGCTCCTACAAAATGTGAGTATAAGATATGTAAGCACAATAAAAAAAAATGCTTACAGGCTCTGAGGAGATACTTTCAGAGTTGCTATAAGTAAACTACAACAGGCAGATGAAAAATATTTCTTTAAAGTTATACAAAATATTCTCTTCTTTAAAAGCATAAGCTAAATACACAGGCAATGCAATAGGCCAGAACTCTTCACATAAAACATCTGACACACAGGCAAAATGCCAAAGCAGGGTACAGCCTGGTCCAGATTAAAAGAACACGAGCAGAAGAAGCAACTCCTATAAACTGGGAGGCAGGTCACAGGTATGGGAATTATCATTGTCCATAAAGGCACATCATAACCTCAAGGCTTTATCAACTGCCTATAATTCAATGAACTCTGTCCCCAAATAACAGTTGAGAAAACAGTCTTTCCAAGGTTTCAGAGAATATGGCTACTGGCAATTTTTAAGCCAGGCTAACCCCTGTCATTCCATTGTGGGATGATGTTTCATTATGATATTTAGATTCCATGTGACAAACTGTTTCATACAATGTCCCCGAAAATGCTACTCTCTAAAGCAGAATGCCATAAATAAAATACGTACTTGGTTACCAGGCAGCATGCATGACACATATGTTGCATTGGCCCAAAAAGCACAGCTTTAAACACTTAAAAGTTAACTTAACAATTTAAGCTGTTTGTACCCATTTTCAGAGAATTACCCCAAAGGCCAATTTTATTTTCTATCTTTGAGAGAATTCTTGGATTAATTCTATTGATTTGTTAACTCGAAATTCTTTTTTATCCCCTCTAATCTCTCCTCCCCAGCCTATTTCCCCTTGCCCCCTTTTCTTTTCCCTTGGAGGGGAATGCAAAGGACTATATATCTCACAGTGTAATTTTAAGCATAATGTTGCCTGTTTGAATTAAAATTGATGCCGTTTCTGATAAAAGCCTAATAATCAATTCTCCATTCTCATTACTCTCCAGAATATATGGACGCGGACCAATGTCTTAAGTTTGTGGACTCCTCTCATAGGTTATTACCCAGCAGTGCAGCTGAGTGGAAAGATAACCACATTCATTCTCCTTATCTGTAATGATGTAATGCATGCTAGCCCTGGGTCTAGATGATTGGGGAATAATGGGATTGTACAACTGCAGGGATGACAAACAATAGTGCAGCGTCTTTCCCTGATACACTGAACCCCAGCCTGCAGCGCAGGCAAGGTGAAAGCCATCATAACATAGGCACTGATGCTGCCCCTTGCATGAAGTTAGCATTTTTTGGCCAGAGGAGCATCTGCTCTCACACTGAAACAGCAATACCGACACTGAGAGGAGAGCCATGCAAGAAACACTCAGTTTCCGAGCCTCGGCCAGGACAGTGCCACTGAGTATCCTGCTTTTCTTTGTGTTTAGAATCGAGTGTCATCTAAAAATAACCGGTTGGTGGGGAGAAGTCACCGGCACAGTACATTGCCAAGAAACCGGAGGATCAGAGACATCTCTGATAACTGATGCTGCTCTGGGTTCACGTTTGTTTGGAAAACTAAATCTGCCTCCATTTTCTGTGCTGGAAAAAATCATCGCTTCCTGCCACCACAGAAACCTTACCTTTTGCAGAAGCTGGGAGCCGGAGTACTTCGCGGCAATAGATTTTATCTCTCCACCAAAAGCAGAGGCCCAGAGCTTCACCCTATAGGGAGAAAGGGCACAGGAACAAATGTAACACCGTGTCACAGTCAACACGCACGCACACGCACACACGGGGGCTGTGGCTGAAGGAGCCGGGAGGTATAACATTGGAGGGAAAAAAAAAAAAGAAAAAGCGCCTTGGTAGAAACTGCCAGCACCAAACTGCAGACCGCACCGCGGGAGGGGGCTCGAGGAGGGGGTCACATCGTTCAAAATGCGCAAAGTGCCCCCAGGCTCTCTGGAAAGATCACTAAATTTTATTTGAATCATTGCCTGAGAACTTGACCACCCAAACTGGGCATCACCTGGCAAAGATTAGTGAGAAGAAATTCACCCACCCTCCCCCGCCCCCCAAAGAAGTGAGACGGCAAGATAGCAAAGAGCCCGGTAAATAAACGGCCCATGGAAGTTGGATGCGGTAAACAGGCTTCAAAGTTCGTGCTGTCACTGGCGGCGAGCCTCTCCTGGTCTCACTCGCCAGCCCGAGGAGGGGGCGAGGGACTCCCACCCTAGCCTGGCCGCCCCACGCGGGTGCGGGCCAGCAGGTGCGAGAGACAAGGCCGACGACCGCGGCAGGTCCCGTCCGGCCGCACCTGCAGGAGCCCAAACTTGGGTACAGCGGGTCGCGGGCGGCCGGAATCCCCTCCCGGGGCGGCGCAGGACCCCGCACTTACACGGAGAGAGGGATCTGCTGCTCCGAGCGCACCACGTCCCCCAGCGCGGCGTAGAGAAGCGCGGCGGTCAGGAGCGCCCAGGGCCCCCGGGACGCGCGGCGCTGCCAGCCCAGTCCGGCCATGCTGGGCTCCCTCCGACGCGCCGGCAGCAGCGACAGAAGCGGCCGTGGGGAGCTGCGCCGAGCGGGCGGTGGGCGAGCGCGCTGGGCTGCCTGCTCCGCGCCGCCCCGCCTGCCTCTCGCGCGCCGGGCGCACTTGGGGAGCAGAAAAAGGAGCGGGGCGGGGGGGGGGGGCGGAGGGCGGAGAGGAGGAGGGAGTGGGGAGAGGTGGAGAGGGAGGCAGGCGGGGGAGGAGGCAGGGAGACGCGCCTCTCGCAGCGGCGGCCGCCCGGCCCCGCCTCGGCGGCCCCGGGAGTCCGGCGGGCCGCGGCGGGAGGGCGGGAGGCGCCGCGCGGGCGGGGACTTGCAAACTCGCGTGTCCTTGGCCGCGGCGGAGCGCGCCCTGCCCCGCCCGGCCCACTGCGGCCGCCGAGTTCTTCACAACTCCGCAGTCCGCCGCCGCGGGCGCCGCTCTCGGGCTGACCCCCGGCCGGACCCAGTGACCCCGCGCCCCGAGCTGGTTGGAGATGGGGCGCGGGGCGCCGGCAGGCTGCAGGCCAGGGCCCCCTGGCTGGGTCCCAGGGTGCTGAGGAGCGCAGAGGCGGCGCGACCCCCGGCCCCGCCGCGCGGTTTTCCGGCGGGCAAGGGGTGCGAGGAAGAGGCCAAAGTCTGAGGAAGGGGCCGCGCTCGCGGCGGAGTACTGGGTCGCGCGGGGTGGAGTGCGGGGGGATGGCAGCGGGGCTCGGCGGTCAGGCGCGGGCACTGCTGCGTGGCCGCCCGCAGCCGCTCCTCCGGTCGCGGCGCCGACCAGGGAAGGCGCGGAGGGCGGCGCTGCCGGCGCGGCGCGGGCTCACGAGCGCGGGGCTCCGGGTTTCGGGCCGCGGCGGGGCCGGCTCGGCGCGCCAGAACCCGGGCCGGGCTGCAGAGCAGCTCGCGCTCTGACCCGCGGAGGCCCGGGGTCCGCGCGACTGCAGCGGCTGGCGGGGCGGGGAGGGGCGGCACTGCGGCTCCGGGTCCATCCTGGCTGGCGGACTCCCTGGATTTCGGGAATGAGGGAGTCCTCCGAGGCTCGGGGATTCACCGTCTCCCGACGCGGACCCCCACCCGCTGGGTGGAAGGCGCGGTCGCGCGGGCGGAGGCAGGAAGTCGGGGAAGCCCGGGGCGCCTGAGGAACCAGGCTTCCCCGCGGCCTCTCCCGCCGCCGCCCCCAGCCCGGGACCCGCCTCTCGGAGCCCCGGCTCCGGGTAGAGGTCTGGGTGTGTGACTGGGAACTTTGTGGAGCCCTCGCGCCGACCGGCAGTCGAGACCGACCCGACCCGGCTGAGTCATCCTTGACTCGCCGAGCGCAACTCGACTGACCCCAGGCAAGCGGCGCGCTCCTGAAACCGCGGGGTCTCCCGGGGCGTCCGCCGCCTGGGTTCGCCTGGTTTGCGGGACTCCCCCTACAGGGCTTTGGGCTCTCTTCCCCGCCACCCGCCTTCAGCCTCCCCGCCCTCAGCTCTCTGGGGAGAGAGCGAGGGTGGGCTCCAGCTTCCGCCTGGTGGTGTCGGGCGAGAAGCCAGGCGGGCTCTCCTGCCCAGCACCCTCGCCAAAAGTTGCCCCGGCAGACGTGGGTCTGCATCTCACAGTTGGCTGCGCGGGGAGAAGGACCGCGCAGGGGCCTTTGGTGTCTCTGCCGAGTGCGGAGGAGCCCCGGCTCTCGTGGGCGGGTCGTGCCCCCTCCTCGGGGAGCAGCTCAGGGAACAGGCCCCACCCGGGAAGCGCCAGGTGCTTCCCGCCCACGGGCAGCGTCTACAATCTCCTCGGATGACTAACCGGTTATAATGAATTCTCCGCTTCTGTGCACACCTCCGATCTATGGAAGTGTGCTAGCAGTTCCAAACCGAGATGAGCGCGGCCTGACCCCAGGGAAAGGGTCCGGATGGCTTTGCCGCTCACACTGGGGGCGGGAGAAAAATAATTTTCCTGTCATATCCCCGGCGCCTTCTTTCTAAATGAGTAAGTGTGTAAGTGAGTGAAAGCATACTAGCCCTTATTTGTAAGCCTACAATCTACTGCCACTGTGATATCTATATGATAATCGCCTTCAGGCATTCCTTCATTCATCCAGTGAATAACTGCCAAGCGTCTGTGATAGGACCGTCGGGTGTACCAGGGACCTCCCCTCGAGGATTTTATCCGCTATCAAAGGAAAAAGGCTTTACTCCAAAAACCATAATGATAAATGCATAATTATATAGTTTGACAAGAGGTCAACTATAGTATGCATGAAGAAAAAGTACCTGAAATGTCCATATTATTGCTATCCCTATTAACTTGGGAGAAAACGGAGGCACCCTAAAATAATACAGCTTAGTCAAACAACCGCTAGACTGCTGGACTATATTGAGGACCACTGGGGCACCAGAGTCATGACAACAATTTATGATGAAAGCCAGCCGTATGCAGGTGAACATTGCAGCCATTTCAGGGCAGCTAGAGATGAACCAGGAGAGGAACCCTGGCACAGGAGTTCACAGCCCCACAGAATCATAGCATCTTAAGCATTTATAACTTACACACGGATCATCTTAAACAGAGCATTGCATCCAATGCATTTAAAATAGATCCCACTAAACGCTTCCTGCTGCTGCTGCTGCTGCTAAGTCCCTTCAGTCGTGTCCGACTCTGTGCGACCCCATAGACGGCAGCCCACCAGGCTCCCCTGTCCTTGGGATTCTCCAGTCAAGAACACTGGAGTGGGTTGCCATTTCCTTCTCCAATGCATGAAAGTGAAAAGTGAAAGTGAAGTCGCTCAGTCGTGTCCGACTCTTAGCAACCCCATGGACTGCAGCCTACCAGGCTCCTCTGTCCATGGGATTTTCCAGGCAAGAGGACTGGAGTTGGGTGCCATTGTCTTCTCCAAAACACTCTCTCTCAAAAAAGAATATTTAAACTATCTAATATTGATAAGAATTGGAGCTCAAAGTGTCATAAATTTGAAGTCCTATCGGTTTCAAACTCTTATCATCCTTTCCAGAAACATAAAAATTAATGCCAGCTGTCTAGTCCCATACTCTGATTTAACAGAAGAGGCCCAGAAAGGTTTAGCCAAGTGTTCGAAGACACACAGCCACTTAAAGGAGGGTCTCCAAACCAAAGCAGAGGGCTTGTGCAGCCACATCAGGACAAGGGACCAAGAAAGGCTTCAGATATGCCAAGTGCATCCCCAGGCATCAGGTCCTACTTGTCATTTTCACCCAAAAGCCTATATTTCCACACCCAACTCTCCATGAAGCTTTGAATCCAGCCAATAAACATTTCATTGACAGACCTGCAGACTCTGTTTAAAGAGGGTTTAAGCAGAAGTGGAACATGATGAAATGCAAGAGGTGCAAGTTTTAGAAATGCTCACCCAGTCCTGGTCTAAGGAATGGATTCCAGAGGAGACCCCAAAGCAGCTGTTCTCAGAGCCAGAGAGGACCTACTGAATGGTTGGAACTCTCTCCATTTGTCACAGTGACTTGGAATCCTACTGGCATTTCTTGGATGGGAACAGGACAGTCCCACAAAAGGAGGAATTATTCCGTGTCCCACGGACTCTCAAAGGACCCACTGGACATTCAGGTAGGACAAAAATTTGCTTATAATCACCTAATTCTAGAACTTATTTATTTAATAAGTAAATAAAGGAGTTTTTACATGGTTTTAAAAAACAGTGAATTTTCCAGGAATGCAACTGTAGTATAAATAAAAAGAACATTGTCTTCTATTTTGTTCAGAATCTTAGCAAGAGGGCTTTGGTTAATTGTTTGTGTTTTAGCATTTTGGAAAAGCACTTTTCTAACTGTAGCTGTGCTCAGGGTACCAGGTCACCAGTAGAGCCCCTCTGTGTCAGTCTACACATGGGGTGTGGACTTCCTAATCAGCCTGTGCATATAGGGGCAAGTCCATGAGCACTCATAGTGAAATGCTTCTTATTTTATTATAAATACTTTTATTTATTTTTGATACTACAAGATGAAGCATCATATAGGTGTTTTTTGTTTTTTAAAAAATAATTTTATGTATTTCTGATTCTGCTGGGTCTTCATTGCTGTGAGCTGGCTTTCTGTAGTTGCAGCAAGTGGGGGCTCCTCTTTAGTTGCAGTGCACAGGCTTCTCATTGCGGTGGCTTCTCTTGTTGCAGAGCATGAGCGCTGGGGCACGCAGGCTTCAGCTGTTGCAGCTCATGGGCTCCAGAGCACATGCTCAGTAGCTGTGGCAGACGGGCTTCGTTGCCCCGCAGCACATGGGATCTTCCCCAATCGGGGATCGAACCTGTGTCCCCTGCATTTGCAGGTGTGCTCAACTACTGGACCACCAGGGAAGACCAATTTTTTGTGTTTTAATTCTGACCTTGAGTAGGTTATATTGTCTCAGAATTTCATATCAGAATGGTAAAAGGGGATAAAGATCTACTACTCTATATTAGAAACACCAGTGAAAGGCTATGATGTTGCTGGTGGGGATACAAAATGGTTCACCCTGAAGAAGCAAAATGACAAATGCTTTAACCTTTGACCCAGCAGTCCCTCTTCTGGAAATTAATCTTACAATTGCTAAATGATGTTCATATGAAGTTATTCATCACCACATTATCTCTAAGAGCAGAAGTCTGGAACCAACCCAACTGGCTATCAGTACATATTTGGTTAAAGAAACTGGTGCACCCACACAGTGGAATATTATGCAGTTTCAAAAATGAGAATGCTTTCTACATGTAAATGTGAAAAGATCTTGAGTATATTAAATTTTTTATAAAAAGCAAGGAAAGAAAGAAAAAGCAAGGTACGTAACATGTATGACATTGCCTTTCTGTAAGAAAGAGGGAAAATAAGAATACATATTTTTATTTGCTTAAGAAAACAATGGAATATACACAAGAAACTACTATTAGTTACTCCCTGTTGGAAATTAGGGACAGAGTAGATGGGCACAGGATTCAGAGTGACATTTCACAATGCTTATCACTTTAAACTATTTTGATTTTTGAGCCTTGTGGATGTATTACTTGTTCAAAGCAGTAAGAAGACAAATGTTAATAGCTCTTAGAACAGTTTAGACACTGGGGCCAGGGCTGGAGTGGAGGAAGTCATTGTTGGGATGGAATGTGAGAGACACTTAGAGTCCGTGATGCCCTACAGAGGTGGTTCTCAAACCCTCAGAGGTTGTGATTCAGTAGGTTCAAGTTGGGTCAGTAGGGAGAGGAGGATCTTTGTTTCTAATAAGCCCTTCAGAGGATTCTGATGCTGATGCTGGTGGCCACCACTGGCAAGCATGCAGTTTCTTTTACATGAAATGTAGTGTAGAGCCTGGTGGCGTTATGGACTTTGGGTTCAAACAAACCTATGTTCAAGTCGTGGCTCACCCTCACATAAGCAGTGAGAATTGGGCAAGTTACCCAGCCTCTCTGAGCCATGATTTTTCAGCCACAAAAGATGGATAACGATAGCATCAGAGAGCAGACCTCACACAGACAAAAAGATGCAGCGGGACAATGCAGCTAAGAATTCAACAAATGTTCATTACTGCTTCCACTCTGCACATACAGCAAGATCTCCACACCTGGGCTATTTTCCTGGCTTACCAAAAAAGTGTGCCTTACTTTTACTCAGAGTGCCAAAGCTTCCTGCTTCACCACCGCCATGCACACATATACACTCACACAGAACCCACCTCTCCATCGCCGCCACACAGCCCAGCCCACCCCTGCTCTCCCCATCCTCCATAAAGACATCAGTTCCCTGCACCCCTCTCAAATAGACTCCTTTTTCCCATGGTAGCCAGAGCCATCTTTTCAAAAACAAAAATCAAACCATAGTCACTCCCCTGCTCAAAATCCTCCAGTAGTTTCTGTTTTTAATTAAAACGCAGGTTGCTTGCCAAGGCACCGAAGGCCCTAACTGCTGCCCTCCTCTCTCAGTCTCACTTTCATCTCTCTCCCCATTGCTCACTGTGCTCTAGCCCGTCTCCTTGGGGTGACTTTCCATCTTGGGCCTTTGCCTATGCTGTGACCTCTGCCTGGATGAGCTTCCCTTCTGGCTCAGCTGGTAAAGAATCCGCCTGCACTGTGGGAAACCTGGGTTCGATCCCTGGGTTGGGAAGATCCCTTGGAGAAGGGAAAGACTACCCACTCCAACATGCTGGTCTGGAGAATTTCATGGATGGACTGTATAGTTCATGGGGTCACAAAGAGTTGGACACGACTGAGCAACTTTCACTGCCTGGATGACGGTTTCTCACTATATTCAGGTCTCTGCTTAAATGTCACTTTTCTGGGGAAAATTTCCCTGATTCCCCCACTCCTATAAAGGAGAAACGCACACACACAGACACACCCATCCACACACATGTCCCCATCCACACACACTCATACACCTCTCTGCTCTTACCTTGCTTCAGTTTTCTTCCTAGCATTTATCACTAATGATGGAGTGATTTATTTGTTTACACAGTGTCTGCCCCATCTTTACACAGGACATGCCCATCTTTATCATTAATATTATAGTGATTTCAGCAAGGACTTTGATGTCAGGGGGGCTCAATATACATCAACTAAATGACGAGAACATGTTTCACCTTGAAATTCCTTTCTCCCTGTTTCCTTCTTCCTCAAGCTCTTGCATCCACCTCACCCAAGACAGAGCCTTTGAAAAAGCGCAAGATTTGCCAAGGAGAGCATCAGGGAAACTGTTTCTCTGGGGAGAAGAGTGCTCGGTCACATCTCTGTGGGAGGGTACTGGTTGGAGGAAGAAAAGAGAGACAGGAAGACAACTCGAAAGTTTAAAAACACTACGAGAATGCCTTCCTGAATGCTGTTTTTTAAGCTATTAGAGGAAAGAATGTACTTGTCATCTTCAAAATTCTCTTTACTGTACACTAGTGACATTATTTCCAGCTTCACAATGGTGTTCAGGGTGTAGACATGTCCCAAGGAAACCACTGTGAGCCGGAAGTATTCCACTCTTAGAAGATATATTCTGAAGATGTCTGAAACACAGCCCTTGAAAAAGATAGCCCCGAAGACAGTGTCGGGTTCACTGTGCCAAACCTCCTTGCGTAGAGCAAGCATTAAGGCAGCTTCTGGTGAATCCCACCAAACTAGATGACCCTTTAAAACATTTCTAACCCTTCCCCTGAATTGAAAAGAGCTCTTGGATTCCCAACATAGGAGAAGGCAATGGGTGTGTATGTGGGTACTTTGTGATAAACGTCTCCTCTCTAAGATCTGTCCCCAACTCTGAGTGTGTTGTTGTTGGCCAATGGCAAGGACTATCCCAGAGGAAGGACCTGGAAGGACCAGCTGGCCATGGAGCAGCTTACCCAAACCTGGCGAAGTTCTGGCCCACACACATTAGAGGCGGCTGTTCCCCTCCTACTCGGGTGGGGACCGAGTTTCCCGCTTCAGTAAGTCTAAGTTTCTTTTCTAAGTTTGCGAGCCTGTTTTTGTTTTGTACAGTAGCTCATCTGTATCAGTTTTTCAATCCCATCTATAAGTGATATCAAGGACATTTGTTCTTCTCTGTCTGACTTACTGGAGTTAGTGTGATCATCTCCTAGTCCATTCATTTTTGTTACAAATGGCATGATTTTATTCTGTTTTCTGGCTAATAGTGCATTGAGTATATGTAGCACATTTCTTTCTCCATTTATCTGTCGATGGAAATTTTGGTTGTTTCCATGCCTTGGCCATTGTAAAGAGTACTGCAACAACGCTTGGAGTGTGTATGTCTCTTTGAAGGATCATTTTCTCTGGGTATATGACCGGGAATAGGATTCTCAGCTCCTGCGGTAGCTGTATTTTTCATTTTTAAAGAAACTTCCATACTGTTCTCCATGGTGGCTATTGCCAATTTACATTCCCCTCAACAGCATAGTAGGATTCCCCCAGCCCTCCTGTGCCCATCCTCAACCCCAAGCCCTGGCATGCTGAGAACCTCAACTTGTTGTTCATGGAAAGCAGGGCAAATGTTTATTTAAATGATTCAGTGGTTTGTTTTTTTTTTTTAATTGAAGTATAGTTGATTTGCAATGCTCTGTTATCCCACAACATTTTATTGAATAAGTGATTCTCTATGTGTATGTGTGTGTTCATTGTATATATTATAAACATATATAATTATGTACTTGTATTGAGACATTCTGCACATATATACGTATATATACATTATGACCATATGTATACACATAAACACATGTATATTTTACAAATATACACAGTGGCACATGTATGTATATATGTGCAGAATATCTCGATATGAATGTATGTCTGTGTGACTGGATGTGTGTGCAAGCCTGTGTATGTAAGTCTGTGAGTGCCTGCATGTGGAAGTGATTGTGTATGCGAGTGTATAGACGTGATGCTGTGTGTGTGTGTGTGACTGTGCATATGTGTGCATGTGAGTGCAGCACTCATCACATCGCAGTTATCTGGTCTGCAAGAGAATCTGTCCTAAGGCAAAGCAGGTCTGGCGCTCAGTTGAGGGGATTCCTTAAACCAGCTCTGACTTGGTCCTTGGCAAACAGTGGCCTCACACCCACACTCACACACTCAGTGACACAGCTTCTCGGCAACCATTCTCAAGGCAAAGGAATGCTTGTGTGCAATGAAGAGCCCTTAAATGAACAGCTGCAACATATGCCAAGCCTACTATTCTGGTTTTGTTTTACATTTAAAAAACATCAAGCCAAGTGGAGAAAGAGCAGAAAGTGTTCATACATAGCACACCTTCTAATTATCTGAATCTAAAGTTGCCTATTTTTGGAGAGGGCTGTGCCGCCTTCTGGGGGTTGGAGAGGTAGGACAAGGTCCTTCCAGGATTGAATCCATTTCTTTGTGAATATCTTAAAAACAAGGTTTCTAAGTGTCCATCAAAGAGAACTGGTTAAATTAATCACAGTGCATCACATAATGGAATTTCATAAAGCCATTAAAAAGGGTAAAATCTGACTTCCATGTACTGCCATGCCCACATGGCAAGTGGTCCGTAACAAGTGAAAGTGTTAAGTGGAAACAACCAACAGGTTGTAGAACAACATGTGCAGTATAAACCAATTTCTGGTTTTTGAAAATATGTGGCTGTGAGGTGTAGGTGTAAGTATACATGCATGCAAAGTCACTTCAGTCGCATCCAACTCTGCAGCCCCATGGACTTCAGCGGGCCAGGCTCCTCGGTCTATGGGTATGCTCCAGACAAGAATACTGGAGTGGGTTGCCATGCCCTCCCCCAGGGGATCTGCCCAACCCAGGAATGGAACCCGCGTCTCTTGGGGCTCTTGTATTGCAGGTGGAGTCTTTACTGCTAAGCCATCGGGGAAGCCCCCTAGGTGTGAGTGTAGGTAAGGCCATATCATCCTGGATACCTTCTGAGTGTGTACGCATGGAACAGCCTGGAGAGTCATATGCTACACTAGCAACGCTGGTTCCCTCTAGAAGACAGGATTGGGAAGTTGAACGGAAACATTCCACTTTCTACTTTGAGCACTTTGGTACAGTTTGAATCCTTACAGAAAGCCTGAGAGTAGAGTATGAGTAAGGAGAGTGTAGAAAGTGAGTGGAGTATGTCTGGAAGTATTAGCATAGGCAGCACCTGAGCAACACAGATGTTCCAAAAGGATGATATGTGTGTCATCACCTTTCTTTTTTTCAGCTGGGTCTTCATGGCAGCACACAGGATCTTTTTTTAGTTGCAGCTTGAGAACTCTTAGTTGCTGCATGTGGGATCTAGTTCCCTGACTAGGGGTCAAACGCCAGCCTCCTGCATTGGGAGCATGAAGTCTTAGCCCACTGGACCACTAGGGAAGTCTCACCCCCTTGTTCAAAATCATGATGTGGTAGGAAAGGAAGATCCATCAGTGCTAATGAATGAGCATCTGGTGGGGGCAGGTGGGGAGGGAGGTCACTCCTCAGAGCTGGAACGGATATCAAATCAGGAGGAACTGATACATGTTTTCTGAGTTGAGAAAATGACCACATCAGCAGGACCAGATGGCAGTATGGCCAGAGAGTAGCCCCCAGTGCTCTTACAGTGAGTTCATTTGTGGCTTTCCCCTCATTCAGTTGTTTTCACTGATGACAACGGTTTTTTAAAATGTTGAATTACAGTTGTGTAAATATCTCTCACATGTTAAAACATTTATTTTCATGACTGTGTTTGGGAGATAAAAGGTATATAAACTCTGAGTATCAGTAATTAAGAAGTAAACGGTTTTCTGCTATGTTATATATTAAATATATTATTTAAAATTTTGCATGAAATAATCAGGTTTCAAATACAGTAAACTCTCTGCTTGAAGCCAATTTTTAGATGATCCACCCTCAGTTTCTCATCCCAGGTCAGCTTCCCCCAATGCCAGTCAGTAACCTCTCACAGTGTTCAATAAGGTACACTTTGGAAAATAAACTAAGTTTTAAATAGGATAAAAATCACTTAGGTTCATATTGTGTGTGGGCTCAGTCATGTCCTATTCTTTGCAACCCCGTGGACTGAAGCCCACCAAGCTTCTCTATCCACGGAATTCTCCTGGCAAGAATAATGGAGTGGGTTGCCATTTCCTTCTCCAAGGTTCATATTGGGTTGGCCAAAAGAGTCCATGGGGTCACAAACAGACACAATAGAGTGACTTTCACTTTGGGGCTTCCCTTGTGGCTCAGCTGGTAAAAAATCTGCCTGCAATGCAGGAGACCTGGGTTCAATCCCTGGGTTGGGAAGGTCCCACGGAGAAGGGAAAGGCTACCCACTCCGGTATTCTGGCCTGGAATGAGAGTCGCAGAGAGTCGGACATGACTGAGCGACTTTCACTCACTGGGTTGGCCAAAATGTTGTGTGGTTTTTTTTTTCGTAACCCAAATGAACTTTTTGGCCAAGTCAATACTCAATCTGTTTAAACACACATACATTCCAAAGGCAAATGTAAGTGTGGATGAGAGTAGCCACTGTCTTAAGTACTCTTTGTCAATGGTTCTCTGCCCTCTCACTCTCACCACAGACTAGAATTGGTGGGAAGCACTGAGCATAACTTCCTGTTGAGAATAGAGGACTCTGCATCCTCGGCTCATTGAGGGAGTGTAGGTGGAGGTGGTTTAGTCGCTAAGTCATCTCTGACGCTTTGCAATCCCATGGACTGTAGCCCGCCAGGCTCCTCTGTCTGTGACATTTCCCTGGCAAGAATACTTGAGTTGGTTGGTATTTCCTTCTCCAGGGGAATCTTCTCGACCCAGGGATCAAACCAGTGTCTCCTGCGTCTCCTGCTTGGCAGGCAGATTCTTTACCACTGGGCCCGCTGGAAAGCCCCTAGAGCGTATAGAGGTCCCTTCACTGGATGACTGCATCTACATATTTCCAGTTGCATGGACTGGTGAGGAGTGGGTCCCTCTCAGGTAATAGCCTAATTCGTCAAATATTCTAAGTGGTCAAATAAACATGGTCATTTTTTCTATAGTAGATTTTTACAAATCATATATTTAATGTTTGAAGTTAAGGAGCATGAGACCTAATCTCCAACAAACTTGAATAATTAACATTAATTTGACAACATTGAACATTTTCCCCCTCAACTGAAATGAAATATATATATATGTAAAATGGGTTCACTTTGCTGTACTGCTGAAACTAACATAATATTGTAAATCAACTATACTCCAATAAAAATTTAAAAAGCAGCACATTCATATACTAGAATGCTACTCAGCACTAAAAACGAATTACTAGTATATGCAACCGACAACATGAATGAACCTCAAAAGCATTATGCTTGAATAATATACAAACCAGTGTACACTATAATGATTCCAAAATAAGGAAAAAACAAAAACTAATCTATCAGAAAATGCTTGCCCAGCCAGGAGGCATTGGGTAATTGTCTAGAAAGGACACAAAGACATTTTCTGGGATGATGCAAATGATCTATACTTTTGTTTTGAGTGGTGTTTGCATAGGTGAATACTGTTGCTAAAACTCATAAAACTGAGTGCTTAAAATCTATGCACTTTATTGTGTGTAAAGTATGCCTCTATTTTTTTAAAAAATATATAGTTATTAGATTTTTCTGTGCAATATTGTTGCCCAGCAATGATACTGTTATTATCAAGAGATGCTGATGGACTATGTTGCATTGTTCATAACTGCCTTTTTGTATTGTAACTATTTGTAACTTTATGAAATCTTCATAAATATGATCAATTGCAATAATAAAGTTATGAAACGCTTAAAAATGACAACTGGTGGAGGGAAGTATTTCCAGCTCATCTCTCAGATAAAGGGCTGCTGCTGCTGCTGCTGCTAAGTCACTTCAGTCGTGTCCGACTCTGTGTGACACCAAGGGCTAATCACCTATATACCTATGGGCTTCCCCGATGGCTCAGCATTAAAGAGTCTACCTGCAGTGCAGGAGACCCAGGAGACGAGGTTTTGATCCCTGGGTCGGAAAGATCCCTTGGAGAAGGAAATGGCAATCCACTCCAGTATTCTTGCCTGGAAAATACCATGAACAGAGGAGCCTGAAAGGCTAAACAGTCCATGGGGTCACAAAGAGTTGGACATGACTGAGTGACTGAGCGCCCATGTATATGAGATTCCTTAAAAACTTATTTTAAAAATACCGTAAGCTACTAAAGTGAAGATGACCTTTTTTTCACAGAGTGAAGCGCTTTAGAGTAGAATACACACTTGGATGAAGCCACTTTTCTTGTTTCTGGTTTTATTATTTCCCTGTCTAATGGTGGTTTGGGAGAAAGGGAGGAAAAGAGTGAGAAAGAGATCACCAAGAGAGCAGGAAGGATGGGAGGGAAGAAGCAGATAGGTACATACCCATGCTCAGAAAATGAACTAGATAGAAGTATATCAACATATTAATAACAGGCAGTGAAGCTGTGGGAGATTTTTCTCTTCTTATGGATTATCTGTGTTTTTTACAATGACTATACATTACTTTCTGTACGTTTATAGGAAATGTTATCATGCAAATGAGAACTATTTCTGCTGAACCTATTATACTTACAAGTACTTTAAATAATTTTCATGGAACTCAATTTATGAGTTGAAATTTTTTTTCCTTCAACAGGCAAAGCTTTTATTATTCATTTATCCCCACCCACCCACAGAATATGAGTGAATTAAGAGAGCTTCATGAACTTTTACTTATAAATGCTGCATAATTTTATATTCCAACAGCAGAGAATATATTTTAAAGCTCATTTAAATCTACCTAACTTATATTTGGAGTTTTCCTCTATAGTTTCCATCAGAGATGGTGCCCATATTGGTTTCTTAAAATAGATGTAGGAAAGGAATCTGCTGACAAGTTATTTGTCCTTCAAAAAAGCCTTTGAATTATATTTCAAACATGCATTAAAAAATAGAGAATTATTTAGTGAGCCTTGTGTAACCATAACCTATATTGAACAAATATCTTTGCTTCATCATTTTAAAAATAAATTAGTAATTGTGACATTTCATCCCTAAATTCTTTAGCAAGCACTTCTAAAAAATAGACATCTTAACTCAGATGGTAAAGAATCTGCCTGCAATGCAGGAGACCTGAGTTTGATCCCTGGATCAGGAAGATCCCCTGGAGAAGGGAATGGCTACCCACTCTAGTATTCTTGCCTGGAGAATTCCATAGACATAGGAGCCTGGTGGGCTCAAAGAGTTGAACACTACTGAGCAACTAATACTTTCACCTTCACAAAACCACAAAACCGTTTTCACATGTAACAAAATTATCTATAATTTCTTAATATCATCTGATATTTAGACCATATTCAAATTTCCCCTATTGATTCCCAAAATGTACTTTTGCAGTTATTTGTTGAACTTAGGGATCTACCTAAGGTCCAACTAACCATTTCTTTTCTAAAATCTGGTCTTTAAATCCAGAACAGTTTCCACCATCACTATTTTTCTTTTTAATTTTTTTAAAGATATGTTTTGATGTGGATCATTTCTTAAGTTTTTACTGAATTTGTCATAGTATCTTTTGTTTTATGTCCTGGTCCTTTGGCTGTGAGGCATGTGGGATCCCAGCTCCCTGACCAGGGACTGAACTCTCACCCCCTGCATTGGCAGGCTCAGTCTTAACCACTGGACCACCAGGGAAGTCCCTCTTTTTAATTTTTAAAATAATGTTATTGCTTAAAGAAACTTGAGCTATTCCATAAAGTGACAGTTTAAAGAATGATTTGAGAAAACCACCAAAGAACTCACTGCAAGAAGTGTCATCTCTATACACAACGCCAGATTCATAGTTTAACATGTCAATTTTGCAAATCTTGATCTTGAACATCAAGAATATAATGCATTTGGTGAGGAGGGAAGTGGGGAGAGGAAAGATTGTCTTTAAACCAGCATAGAGGCTGACTGATATAGATCTTATTCTTTGTTATTTAAACCTTGATTTTAGGAAAAAGCTGCATTGCCTTTGGAACCTCTAAAGTTGGGAGAGACATTCCAATTTCCCTTCTGGCCTGGAGGAGCACAAGCTTAATGTAGCTTGCAGGAAGCCTGATTTCAGCTAGCTTTAACACCCCCAGAAGGAGTTCAAATGTGAAAGAACAGCACTTTCCCTTTTAGGAGGCTCATCTTATCACAGACAACAGGGGTAAGAGAAAACATTTTAAGCTAATGATGTTTCCAGCTAACCAGATTTGGCTGAAGCAGTCCAGTGGACACCAGTCTGCAAGTCTCATTTCTTACAAGGTTCATTTATCTTAGAATGCCCAACCACCAAAAGTCCACTGCTTTCACATATCTCTGAATATTAAGCTAGACAATGAATTCTTCTCCCAGCTGGTTTAACTATCTTTAACCCCCAAGGCTGCTCCAGTACTGTGTGTGTTTATTCAACCACATTACAAATTCTCAGAGACAGGTATTACGCGTAATAAAATAAATATTGTTGCTAGGGAGCTTTTTACATGATGCAACCAAGAAAGTCCTCCACATATGGAAGGCTGAACTCTTAACCCATCCAAAATATAGTAATTGAATGTCTACTGACTGGGTCATGCACCCATCTCTGTGCTAGCCTGGAAGAGTGTACTGCTTTCCTTACCATGTCTGGGTCACATGCCCAGCCCTGAGGTCAGAAGTGAAGTCAACTTTGCACGTATGTGCTAAATTGCTTCAGTCTTATCTGATTCTTTGTAAGTCTATGGACTGTAGCCCACCAGGCTCCTCTTCTGTCCATGGGGTTTCCCAGGCAAGAACACTGGAGTGGTTTGCCATGCCCTCCTCCAGGGGATCTTTCCAACACAGGGATTGAGCCTGTGTTTCTTACGTCTCCTGCATTGGCAGACAGGTTCTTTACTGCAAGTGCCACCTGAGAAGGCCAAAGTCACCTTCATCCAAACCTTAATCTGACACCAGTGAACACAGCTTCCCACAGGGAAGATCAGAGAGCAGCGACCAGCGGAAGATGGAATGGATGCTGGGCAGACAAAGCCAACAGACGGGCGTCGATAGATCCAGGACTAAATGAAAACAGGGCTCCACAAACATAGAGAAGGGGTCCTCATTGGTGTGTGTTCTCTCTTTCCATTCAAAGGCCCAGGTCACTGATACTTCTGAACTAACCAGCCTTGGCTCTTCTCCTGATGGCAACCCAGTCTCTTAGGACTCTGGGCCCTGCAAGCTTGCTGGCCCACTGGGCAAGCTTCCTAATGTCCTCTCCCAGGCAGACAAACCTTATCTCCAGCTAAGTGCATGTTATAAAATCCTTGATGGAATGGCCTTAAGGGAAAGAGTGTTTTGGTCGCAGTCCCTGGAAACACATCATAGTCCAGCTATTTGGGCTGTTGAGTCCAGCCTTAGTGGGTGAAATCATTCATTTCTTGATTTGGTTCTTCTAGCTGTTGGGAGGCAACAAAAGAAACAGTCATTCAGTTTTTCAGTGAAAGATGAAGACAGAAGGCTTGTTTTTTGTTGTTGTGGTTAAGACTTTGTTTTTAAGAGCAGTTTTAGTTTTACAACAAAATTGAGAGGAAGGTTCGGATATTGCCCCTATAACTCTTGTTCCCACACATTCTACCCTTGTACCTCCTCCATTATCAATATCACGTGCCAGAATGATACCTGAATGATGTTTACATTGAAACATCATAATCATCTAAAGACCAAATGTGCCTTAGGGTCCCTCTTGGTGTTCATGTTCTATATGTTTGATCTAAAGTGTAGTTCTGTGTGTGAGTGTTCAGTCGCTCAGTCATGTCCAACTCTTCGCAACCCCATGGACTACAGACTGCTAGGCTCCTCTGTCCATGGGATTCTCCAGGCAAGAATACTGGAGTGGGCTGGCATTACTTCCTCTAGGGGATCTTCCTGTCCCAGGAATAGAACCCACATCTCCTGGGTCTCCTGCATTGGCAGGTGGATTCTTTACCACTGAGCCACCTGGGAGGCCCATAGTAATACATATCCATCATCATAATATCATACAGAGTATTTTCACTGCTCTAAAAAATCTGTGTTCTGCCTGTTCATCTCTCTTACTTCCCTTACCCCAATTCCCCAGCGGCAGGAAGTTTTCACATCACAACACAGACACATTTTTCTAATAAAAAGAAACCCCCTCGGAGCTTTCCTAGCCCAATGAGGTTACTTGATCCTGCCTTGTAGGTTTTTTTCTTTTCTCTTTTCCCCCACTATAAGCAACCAAGAGTAGAAAAAAAACTCTAAACATGGTCATAAGACAATCCCGAGAATCCTCTGGCTCTTTCCCAGAGTCGCTTATCAGAGCCTGCCAGTGAGGGCCACATGTGTGCTGAAAGATGAATGGCAAATATCAAAGGATAATAAATAAAAAATAAAAGGAAAATGAGTAACGTTTACAAGTGAATTTATGTTTACACAAAATCTTTGTGGAAACACGCCTTTCCATTTTGGAGATTCTGCTAATACATCACGGTGACACTAATGTTGCAAGAAGCAGATCCGTCAGGCGGTGGCGACCATTACTTTTTAATAGACCACTCCATTTTCAGCAATCACACTAACAAAATCAGGACAGAGGCCAGTCTGCTTGCAGGAGATGCAAATTCAAGAATGCTTGACAGATGTTCCCCTCCGCACACAGAGAGCTTCCTCACGTGTAGTCTAGATGCTGGACAGAAGGGGAAGGTCAAGGGAACATCCGATTTAGGTGGATTCTTCCAGAGCCCAGCTCGCGTCTGTGTGCTGCCTGAATAACCAGCGCTGGGTTTTTCATAAAACTGTTCTCATTTTGCCCAGAAGGTTTCTGCTCAAGGCCTGTATATATGGCCTTTGCTCATCAGATTACCTGAGATGCTGAAATATGATATGGATCATGTAGGCCAGAGTATATGACTTTACAGCTGCTTACCAAAGGACACTAAGGGTGCTTTTTTTGTCTGTTTGTTTCTGATGTATCTCTGACTTCAGTTCATTCATTCACTCACTTGATGAGTACCTCCTCAATGATGGGGACTGTCTTAGACTTATGGAATGTGGATATTCATAAGTCATGGTCCCGGCTCTCACATGAGAGGAAACGGCACAAATGGCTATGCTAAATATCAGAGCTAATTAAGTGGGACACCAGAGGTATAAGAAAGCACCGATGGGAGCATAAAGACATTAGTGATTTATGAAGCCTCATATGAATCCAGAAAAACTTCAGGGAGGGGATATTTGGACCTTGACTTTGAGGATTAGCTACCAGTTATTATTTATTGGTTTTATTTTATTTTATTTGCCTTATTATATCAGTGAGCGCCAAGGATTAGAGCAGTGGAATCTTGGGAGCCATTTTCAGAATTCTTCTGACCACAGTCATTAAAGTGGGGACAGAAGGAAAGAGCATTCCAGGCTACATGAAGAGCATAAGCAGAGACACGAGAACTACATGGCAACAAGTAACTGAGCATCAGCAACACGGAAACCTGCTTCAGTCTCAGCTGTGACCACCTCAACTTCTAACATCGCAGCTAAAGCCAGACAAAAAAAGTGTCTGTGTGTGCGTGCCAAGTCGCTTCAGTCATGTCCAGCTCTTTGCAGCCCTGTGGACTACAGCCTGCTGGGCTCCTCTGTCCATGAAATTTCCCAGGCAAGAATACTGGAGTGGGTTGCCATGCCTTCCTCCAGGGGATCTTCCTGACCTAGGGATCGAACCCACATCTCCTGTGGTTCCTGCATTGCAGGCAGAATCTTTACCACTGAGCCATGGGGGAGGCCCAAAGGAACGTGAGGGAACATGAAAAACTACACTATGCTGAGCTGCCTAAATATTTTTCCTTATGTTGCTTCTTTCCCCAGAGAGCAAAGACTTCCATTTATCTATGGAGAGAGAATGATATAATGATGCAAGAAGGAAAAGGTTTGAATGAGAAGTCCCAGTGCTAACTGATAAAACTGACATATGGTCAAAAATTGCAGTGTAAATGATACAACTCATTAAGGATACAGATTTGGGCTATGCTAAAGACTTTGATGCTGAAAAAAATTGAGGGCAAGAGGAGAAGGGGGCAACAGAGGATGAGATGGTTGGATGGCATCACTGATTCAAAGGATATGAGTGTGAGCAAACTAAGGGAGAAAGTGATGGATAGAGAAGCCTGGTGTGCTGCAGTTCATTGGGTCACAAAGAGTTGGACATGACTTAGCAACTGAACAATAACAACAAAAAGGGTAACAATACTCATACTCTTTTACCTTACTTCAGGGACTTTATACCAAGAAAATAATTCAAAGGAATTTTTAAAATTATGCCATAAAAATATTCTTTATAGAAATATATATACTAATATCTATATGCTTTATTTTATCTAAATGTTCAGAATTGAAAAGTGATTAAGTGAATTGGGGTCTCACTATATTCAAAGGAATATTATGCAGGCATTAACATTTGAATTGTGAAGAGTAAAATAAAATGTGTATGACCCCCTTAAGTTTAAAAGTAAAATGCAAAGCCTTGTCTAGCCTACTACTATAATTCTGTGAAAAATTACTTCTGGAAATAACCGGGATTTGGGAGGGAACTTGGAAAATGAAAAAAGTTCCAATAGGTCTGCTTTTTCTTTCATTTTAATTTATATAAACAGTGCTATAAGATTGTTTGTGCAATAAAGAATGATAGTAAGCTTTAAAAAAAAATCATTTATGAACTCCTAACAACTCTGACTACCGTGAATGTCACTGCACTCTCACTGGCTTTAAAAGGACCAGAGACAGTTAATCAAACAAACAAAATATACAAGTCAGGGCCATTGCAAAATGAGCCCTCACCCCTGAGCTCAATGCCTCGAAGCAGCCTGACAACATGGAAACACAAGTACGTTTCCCTTTTATCCCTTTTTCATTTTATTTCAAGGGGAAAAAAAGAACATGTGGTATTGAAAATTGTGTCCTCTGCCTTGAGAAGCCATGGAGGATGTGAGGAGGTAAAGAGAATCAGTACAATTGTGAATTGGAGAGAGAGAGAGAAAAAATTTGCTTCTTTGCAAAACTCGGTTACAAAAGGCCCCTCGTCTACAGAGTTATTAATTAAGAGATGCTTTGTTTTTCATTAATCATTTGAGTTTGGGAATTCTAGTTAAAAGCATCTCTGAAATGAATTTGCATTCCTAACCAGAACTGGGCAGACCTTCTATTCAACTGCTGCCCAGTGATTTAAAAAGCTAACAAACCCTCAATCAAGTCCTTTAGCCAAAAGTTAAACTAACTTGCCACATCAGTTGTACAGACTCCTTTATTTGCAAATACCCAGTCTCACCTGCCTCCTGCCTTCCAAGATGAAATGGGTTTTCACGCTGTTTTGCTGGGGCTTCGCTCTTTTTCATAATGGGGCTTGCACTGTGGAGCCCTGAATCTTGCTTGTGGAGGTCCACTGCAGGGGATGACCCGCCAGAGCGGAGAGAAAAAGGCAGTTCCCATTAAGGTCAGAGACTGATCCCTCACCTCTGTTAACTTCCAATTCCCTCCAGTTTAACTTCCATCAAACAAGCAAACATTGTGTGGAAATAGTCCTATTACTGTATTTAAAATTCCTCTGCTAGTCAGTAGCACTCAGGAAGAATTCCTGTCTCAGCTCCAAGGGATCTATTGCAAATCCTTTAAATTGTCATATTATCCTCTCATTTGCTGCTATTTTAGCAAAGCAAATGATTAAAAATTAAACTTTCATTTAGAAGCATAATTATTTTAAAAGATGTCAAGGCTTCATGTTAAACAAATTTACCTCAGCAAATAGAATGAGGATTTGGAATTCAATTGAAGAGTTAATGAAATAACCATAATTTGGTTAGGTGAATCAACCTACATCATCTTATTTATTTAAAAATTTCTCCCCTTCTTAGCCTGTCATGTATATAGTTGTGTTTTTCCTTTAGTAAATGCCTTAGCTTCACAGAGTGAATCTGAAACATTTTTGGTTTTCATCAAAAAGAGAATTTTCTGAAATTCTCTGAAGATGAGAATTGATTAATGTGATTCCCCTCTGAGAGAATGGGAATTTATAAGTCACAAAAGTGACTAATACTAATACTAATACTAATCTGAATTTCTAATCCTTAAAAATTCCTAAGTAACTGAAATGAACTAGTTTAGTGTTTATGAGTCGAAGAAGGCCAATGCCCAGTGCCTAGAAAACTAGACTGAATGAATGAATGGTCAGAACTAATTAACTGAGAAAGGCAGGCCCCTCTTATTGTTTCCAGTAAGCTCTGCTTTCCGGAGTTCATACTCTATGTAATCTCCTCCCTTGGATATAGACTGGACCTAGTGACTTCTTTCTAAGGCATAGAATGTGGTTAAAGTGATGGCATGTCACTGCTAAGACCAATTTACAAGAGACTGCATCTCTTTGGCTCACAGGCCTCTTCTCTCTGCCTCTAGTGGACTAAGACTGTTGCCTGCCTTATCAGTAAACAAAGGGTGCTGCGGCCATCAAACCAGCAGTCCCTGCAGCTGCCCCTGGTGGTGCTCCCTGAGGGGATTCAGGGTGAAAAAAAAAAAAAAGCAGGATACTGGCCCTACACAGTTAAGGTGCTTATCAAAGGAATTCAATGAACCCAGACTCTTACATCTTCTCATAGGTAGAAAACTGCTAAATTCATTAACTTGAGATTCTTTAATTAACAGTAATCTTTTGATGTTCTGACTACCTGGTTTCTGTTGCAAAACTCCTCTATATCCTGGCTCCTCCCTTACCTCTTCCGAGCGGTTCCTCAGAACTATATGAGAGGTTGTCTTCAGGGCTTGCGTTCTCAGTTTTGTCTACCAAACAAAGCATAATTCTCAACTTTTAGGTCATGTTTTCCTTTTTCTCAGTCAACACTAATCAAACAAGCTGCCCTGGAGACAGACCCACACAGCAAGGAACTAAGGATGTCCTCTAGCCAATGGTCAGCGAGGAACTGAGACTCCGCTCAGTATCCCACAGGAAGTTGAATCCTCCCAACCACCATGTGAGAGAGCATGGGAGGCAGGACCCTCTGAATTCCAGCCTTAAGATGACTGCAGCCCCAGCCAGCATCTCGGTTGCAACCTGTAAGAGACAATGAGATGAGACAGTAAATGCTTTTTTGTTTGTTTTTATGACTTATTTATTTTTGACTGTGCTGGGTCTTCGTTGCTGGGTGCAGGCTTTCTCTAGTTGCAGTGAGCAGGGTTTGTTCTTCCTTGCCCTGCACAGGCTTCTCTGGTTGCGGAGCGTGAGCTCTGCGGGCATGGGCTTTGGTAGTTGCAGCATCCAGGCTCAGTCGTGGTGGTGCATGGGCCCAGTTGCTCTATGGCCTGTGGAACCTTCCCAGACTAGAGGTCAAACCCATGTCCCTTGTATTGGCAGGGGTACTCTTAACCACTGGACCACCGAAGGAATCCCAGTCAATGTTGTTCTTTTAAGTCACTGCCTTGTGTTAGTCGCTCAGTCGTGTCCGACTCTTTACAACCCCAGGGACTGTAGCCCACCAGACTCCCCTGTCCATGGACTTCTGCAGGCAAGAATACTAGAGTGGGTTGCTGTTTCCTTTGGGGACATTTTTTTATACAGCAATAGATAACTAATACGCTAATAAATTCATGCATGGCAGAGCATCACTCCCATGGACATGTTCATATTGAAATGTGAGGCTCAGCTTAGCAGGTGACTCAGAATTGTTTCAGATGATATGATCCCCATGCTAAAATATATGTGCTAATCCAGTCAGCTGTCCAGGCAGTTGGTACCAGGAGCTGGAGGGGAAGAGATCACATTAAATTCACAATGGAAATGCTGCTTCTTTGTCTCTTCCACTTTAAGGTTATACCTCCTGGAAGTTTAAAAGGCCTATTATATTTTATTGGGGGCAGGGGATAAGGGGGTGGTGGTAGGCAGCCAGGTTCCAAATGTATGGGTGTAAACCAAGAGTACAAATGGAAGCCCATATACTAAATGTTTATGTGTTTGAAAGTTACAATCAAGCTACAGGTACAGCAAGGCCCATGTTCTGAGAGAGAGCTCCTCTGCCCAGCCACATAGCCTCTTCCCAGGAGCCAAGAGAGTCTGCTCTCTATTTACTTTGTGAGCCTGAGTGGGAACACAGTCTGGGGCTGTGCAGGGTGGAAGCCAGGCTGGACTCTTGACTCTGGCCCCTCTAGGGAAGGGGAACAACCCAGTCCAATTCCCCAGGGAGCTGGGTCTGGTAGAGCATCCAATCACAGTTCTTATGCTGAAAGGCAAAGCAACCAACTGTGGGCTGAAGCTCTGTCAGCTCCTGGAGAGATTTATGCAAATCTTCAGCAGTTCTTAGCCTTCCCAGGTGGCCCTAGTAGTAAAGAACCTGCCTGCAATGCAGGAGACAGAGGAGATGCGGGTTACATCCCTGAGCTGGGAGGATCCCCTGGAGGAGGGCACGGCTTACCCACTCCAGTATTCTCCTCTGAAGAATCCCATGGACGGAGGAGCCTGGAGGGCTACAGTCCATAGCATTGCACAGAATCAGCAGTTCTTAGCCAGAGGAAAGCAGATTCAATGAGCTTGGTTCATCCTCATAATCACCATGCAACCATCATCCCCAATTAAAAGGCCAAAACTAAGGAAAGCCTGAGAGTTTCAGCACACAGCAACCAGTTGCTTAACAATGCAGAGGACAGAGCAGCAGTGTGCAGTCTGTTGTGTCCTGCCCCTGTCTGGCAGCTGGCAGGCAGGTGTTCTGAAGGACCGATGCTTCCAACCTCCAAAGTACCACGTGCCTACTTTTATTCAAAACAAAATAAGTTTTAGAAAAACAGTAGCAATAGCTAATGTCCACTGAGCGCTTACCACTGTGCTGTCTGCTTCCTCAATGACCTCACCAAGCCCTGGAGACAACTCTGCTGCATAGAGACAAGTACTGTCAGAGGAAGCAGAAGTCCCCAGAGGTTAATTCCTTGTCAGGCGAGCGGCCAAGCAGGGAAGGCAGCATCATTCGAGAGTCCCGTGCTCTTGGCCTGCAGACCCCTTTGGCCAACTGCACTTCAGAAGAATGAACTGTCCTTCAGTGTCCTGTCCTTGAATGAAAGAATCTAAACCCAAAGAGAAGTGACTTGTCCTAGGCCACACATCGCCCTTACCTTTATTCTCTCTACCTATCCTTGCCCTAGCCAGGGGACAGAGCAGAGCCTTTGACAGTGAGACCACCCAAGCCTCGTGCACAGCCAACCAGCTGAGAAATCCTAGGAAGGTTATTCATCCCCCTTTTTCTCGCTTTCTTATTTACTCATCTGTTTATTTATTTTGCGTTTGGCTACTCTGGGTCTTGTTCCTGCACACAGGCTTTCTCTAGTTGCAGCGAGTGGGGGCTATTCTCTAGTTGCGGTGCATGAGCTTCTCATTGTGGTGGCTTCTCATTGCAGGTGTGGGTTCAGTAGTTGTGGCAGAAGGGCTTAGTTGCCCCACAGCTGTGGAATCTTCCTGGACCAGGGATTGAACCCGTGCCCCCTGCATTGACAGGTAGATTCTTAACCACTGGACCACCAGGGAGGTCCTGTCTTGCTTTCTATATCTACCATTTGAGTATGGTAGGATTGTGAACTGATTCATCTAAAATGCAAGTACAATTGGTCTTTGTGCAAATGTACATTCTCATTTTACAGAATCTCTTGTTTTACTTTTGAGCACCAAAAATGTGTAAGATACAGGTGTGAATAAAGTTTTGCCGCATCACCCAATGTTTAGCATAGTGGAGGGGATGGCATTCCAGTTGAGCTATTTCAAATTCTGAAAGATGATGCTGTGAAAGTGCTGCACTCACTATGCCAGCAAATTTGGAAAATGCAGCAGTGGCCACAGGACTGGAAAAGGTCAGTTTTCATTCCAATCCCAAAGAAAGGCAATGCCAAAGAATGCTCAAACCACCGCACAATTGCACTCATTTCACATGCTAGTAAAGTAATGCTCAAAATTCTCCAAGCCAGGCTTCAGCAATATGTGAACTATGAACTTCCAAATGTTCAAGCTGGTTTTAGAAAAGGCAGAGGAACCAGAGATCAAATTGCCAACATGCACTGGATCATCGAAAAAGCAAGAGAGTTCCAGAAAAGCATCTATTTCTGCTTTATTGACTATGCCAAAGCCTTTGACTGTGTGGATCACAATAAACTGTGGAGAATTCTGAAAGAGATGGGAATACCAGACCACCTGACCTGCCTCTTGAGAAACCTATATGCAGGTCAGGAAGCAACAGTTAGAACTGGACATGGAACAACAGACTGGTTCCAAATCGGAAAAGGAGTATGTCAAGGCTGTATATTGTCATCCTGCTTATTTAACTTATATGCAGAGTACATCATGAAAAATGGTGGGCTGGAAAAAACACCAGCTGGAATCAAGATTGCTGGGAGAAATATCAATAACCTCAGATATGCAGATGACACCACCCTTATGGCAGAAAGGGAAGAGGAACGCAAAAGCCTCTTGATGAAAGTGAAAGTGGAGAGTGAAAAAGTTGGCTTAAAGCTCAACATTCAGAAAACGAAGATCATGGCATCCAGTCCCATCACTTCATGGCAAATATATGGGGAAACAGTGGAAACAGTGTCAGACTTTATTTTTTTGGGCTCCAGAATCACTGCAGATGGTGACTGCAGCCATGAAATTAAAAGATGCTTACTCCTTGGAAGGAAAGTTATGACCAACCTAGATAGCATATTGTAAAGCAGACATTACTTTGCCAACAAAGGTCCGTCTAGTCAAGGTTATGGTTTTTCCAGTGGTCATATATGGATGTGAGAGTTGGACTGTGAAGAAAGCTGAGCGCCGAAGAATTGATGCTTTTGAACTGTGGTGTTGGAGAAGACTCTTGAGAGTCCCTTGGACTGCAAGGAGATCCAACCAGTCCATTCTAAAGGAGATCAGTCCTGGGTGTTCATTGGAAGGAATGATGCTAAAGCTGAAACTCCAGTACTCTGGCCACCTCATGCGAAGAGTTGATTCATTGGAAAAGACTCTGATGCTGGGAGGGATTGGGGGCAGGAGGAGAGGGGGACGACAGAGGATGAGATGGCTGGATGGCATCACTGACTCGATGGATGTGAGTCTGAGTGAACTCCGGGAGTTGGTGATGGACAGGGAGGCCTGGCGTGCTGCAATTCATGGGGTCACAAAGAGTCGGACACGACTGAGTGACTGAACTGAACTGAACTAGTCCATAATTCATAATATACATAAGAGGTATCTATGTCAGAGGAGCTAAATCATTTTCCTAAAAAAAAAATTAACAATATATATCTTTGTGGGTTTCCCTGGTGGCTCAGTGGTAAAGAAGCCTCCTGCCAATGCAGCACACATGGGTTTGATCCCTGGGTCAGGAAGATCCCCTGGAGAAGGAAATGACAACCCACTCTAGTATTCTTGGCAGGGAAATCCCATGGAGAGAGGAGCCTGGTGGGCTACAGTCTATGGGATCGCAAAACAGTTGGACACAACCTAGAAACTAAACAACAAATATATTTCTGGCTAGTATCTGGCAGACATTATGTAAAGACTCAATGAATGAAAAAAAAAAACTTCAATTATATACAAGGATCTATCTAATTAGATTATCTACTATATAGTAAAATATGTATATTTTATTACTTTTACTATTTATATAATATTTGATTAATATCGCTTCCCAATAAACTCTAAGCTCCGGCAAGACCTATTTGCTTTATGCACCAGGACTTAGAACAGTGCCAGACGCATTAAAAAAAAACTCAGTAACTATATATTCAAATATTTATTGAATGCCCCTAAATATCAGGCCCAGTGCCAGGCACTCAATTGTTATTCCAATGAGTCTCTCCTTTTCCCAGGAGGAGAGAGTTTAATGAAAAGAGCATTAAGGGTCATGATTCTGTTCCTGCTTCTGCACTAGCTCTGTGGCCTTGAGCAAGTTACTTAACCTCTCTGAGCCTTAGGGAGGAAAATTCTTATCTCCAGTAGATCCTTCATAAAGCAGTCTTTCTAGAACCTCCCAGGTTGAATGTGTTTCTTTCACCTCTACCGAGTACAGATAACATCACTTCACTCGTGGGAAACATACCAAGGGCAGCTGTGAGGTGATTTTAGTGAAAGGTAGGCATGTTATTAAGTTGATTATCTTTCAATTCTTCATATTACTTCAGGAGAAAGCCTCATTTGACATCTAATAACTCACTAGAATCTGATTGAAGAGAGAAGGAGCCCCAGGCTCAACAGCTGTAGCAAAGCAACACAATCAAACGAGAATTTAATAATATGGCTTTACCTTCAATATACTCATTTAAGACAAACAGTACTGTTTTGTCATTTATGATAAGGATGTTGAATTTCCCTCCATTTAAAAAAGTGGGTGGCTTTAAATAAAATTATTAAGCCTTGACTGTCACTGAGGGCTGGCCTTCTCCCCGCTAACCTCAGCCTCTAGTCTCAATATTTCCTAACTGCCTCTCCCAGTTAGGTCAAAGGAACCTTTTCTCCTCCAACACTGGGGCCATTACCCTGGGCCTGATCCTGATTGGCCTATGCTGGTCACACTCCTTTCTTGACCCAATCCCTTTGGCCAGGGGTGGGATGTATTGATGGATTTAGATCAACTGAGCGCCCCTCCCCCTGGTCAGGATGCAGTAATGTCCATGCCAACCTGCTGGGAGTAAGGGAAGAGAATTCTCCAAGAGAAAATGTAAGGAATGGTCCCCAGGGAAGCCGGGAGCTATTGCTGACTTCCCTGAGCCATTTCACTCTGACCCTGGGCTGTAATGCACTCCCCTGCAGGAGTGTGGGGAAAACACTAACCAGTCACACTCCCATGGCTAAGGCAGAGTGATAGCTCAGCAGTTTAGAGCCGGTCAGAGCCTGTCTCCCATTAGGTGCTCAGGAGGGACGCGTTCCCTCCATCAGAGAATAGTCCAAGGCTGGCGGAAGTCGCCCTGCTGCCCGTCTCCGCATTTTATGGGGTGTTAACAGCTCTGCCTCTCTTGTAATAAAACCAGGGATGCTGCTTTCAAATCTTCTGGAACTGCTGGGGGACTTCACACACACCTGCTGCCGGAGCCCCAGACCCGGGGGCGAGGGGCGAGGGGCGGGGCCCGGGGCGCTCCCAGAAAAGCTCACTGCTGCCATCAAGGGGCGCCGTGTGCACCCCGTCTCCAGGGTCCTGCGCCCAGCCTTCACGGCAGCCGCAGCTCCACGTGTCGGGACCCTAGGGACCGGGTCCCGGAAGCCAGGTCTTCGACCGAATGCGAAAGAGGTGGAGAGAGTCAGGATGTGCCCTGCAGGGAGGAGATGGGACATTCCTCCTGGGGTCCCAGATGGCGTGGGGAAGAAAAGCTATTAACGAGGAAATAAAGAAAACAGCAGGTCAATTAGCGCCACTCGAGCAGCCTCAAGGGACCACCTGAGGCTGGGCCCCTCTACCCCTCAGCGCGTAGCCCCGCCATCCCTTAACCCCAATCGCTCGGGCTCCGGAGAACTCGGAGCGCTTCCTCTCTGAGCCCCTGAGGCGTTGAGGATCCGGCTTTTTCTTTTCTTTTTTTGTGAGTGCTAGTCAGCCCGGTATACTGCTCATCCCACCCCGCCCCTTTCTTTTCATTGTTTTTCTCATTGCAGTCTCCTTTATCCCTGCCCCAATGCCCTCTTAAGTGCATTTGGTTGAAGGAAAAATTGACCCCCTAGAAGTCTCTTTGCATTATACCCAAGACAGTATTGGAACAGCCTAATGGCCCTAGGAATACCGTTGGGGCCCTTCTCATAAACCAAACCTCTGAAGTGGAAGAAAACAGTTTTCCGATCCTGTCAATCGCCTTTAAAACCGAGACTCAACTAGAGGGACAGGCTTGGACCTTCTAGATCATAACTGTGCCTGCAGGGCTGAAACCTGTGACCACCCCCTCTCCAAACCCGGAGCTGAGTGAGGTAAGAGGCAAACCAGCTTCCTTCTGTTGAGTACCTACCAGGCCCAGGTCTGACCAGGCATCCAAATGCTGTTACTGAACCCATTTTACAAAAAGGAAGTTGAGGTTTGGGCATGAGGGACTTGCCCAAGGTGGCCTCCTTTGTAAGCTGTAGATTTAGGTCAGGAATCCTGGTCTGTGGTTCTTCAGATGCTCTCGAACCTCTTCTCATGCCGCATCTGATTCTCACTGATTATTAGTGATTTTAGCCACCACTCAAGTTAATACAATCAGCTACAAACGGAGTGACTGCTGTTTTCCATTGTGGCTGTGTTAACCCTTTGTAGACCACTTGCAGCTTCTAAAACTCCACCTTAAAGAAGACTGTATTTCATTTACTTGACTAGGCAGTGGAGGTGTGGCACTTGTCAGCTGTCCTGCAGGCTGGTGAATCTAGGTGCAATCTGCCATTCACGTGTGTGCACTTTACATAGAAACGCATCTGCCCACACTGATATCAGAATCAAGAAAGCATATTTCCTTGCTTACATTTTCTGATGCAGATTTTTCTCTTTTTCAGTGTCCTTGGGCTTAAAGCCTTCATAAAACACTGTAATCTTAAGTCACAATGACAATGTATATTTCCTTTTCAGATGTGAGAAATGAGAAAAGCCATAGTCCTAGATTAATACCATCGAGTTTAAAATGGAGTGTCTGTCCAGGTCTGAAATTTAGAGCAACATCTTTACCAATTCTCCAGTTTTCCCCTTGAAGAAAAATTTCCATTATCTTAAGACCTGCTTATCATGTCAGAAGAAAATTCTCCGATTTCTTTAGCTGCATTTCTCCTTTTGTTTTGTCTTAATGATGTAGAAAAACTAAATGTACTAATAAAAAATAACTGGATGTCATAGAAGCAGCACAAAAAAAGGACCAACAATCCAAGTTTTAAAAATGAAATTAAGACCTATGTTTTCTAGTTGTTGTTTAGGTTGCCAAGTTATGTCCTGCTCTTTTGTTACCTCATGGTTCCTCTCTCCTTGGGGTTTCGCAGGTAAGAATACTGGAGTGGGCTGCCATCTCCTTTTCCAAGGGATCTTCCTGACCCAGAGGACAAACCCCATCTCCTGCATTGGCAGGCAGACTCTTTACCACTGAGCCACCAGGAAAACCCCCCAAATATGGACCACTTCACAAATTTGTGTGTCATCTTGGCACAGGGGCCATGCTAATCTTCCCATATACCTTCCAGGCTGTGAGAAATAGAGGTGTCACCTCTCCCTGTTTATGGAGTGTCTATCCTGTGCCAGGCCCGGGGCTAGGCACTGAAAACAAAATAGACTCGGTCCTAGCCTCCATGGACTCACAGAGTCATGGGGCAGACAGGCTTGAGGTCACTAGCTACTAATTAAACCGTTCCGGGGAATATGGAAACATAGCAGGAGAATCAAATCTGACCTGGGGCCTAGAAAGTTTCCCCAAGGAAGGAAGAATCCCAGCTGAGTTGAAAACGAGAGAGCCAGGCAAGGAGCACTTGAAGCTTTGGAGAGCATGCGTGAGGACAAGAAGACAGGAGAGCCTGGTGGGATGGAAAAACTGAGAAGATTCCAGAATGACTGAAGGGGAAAGATAAGGAAGAGAATGGTGACAGGTGACGTTGGAGAGATCCTAGCATATTACTGAACACGACTTGGCCAGGCTATTCTCAGTGCTATGGACCACATAGAGAATAAGAATCATGAGAACAGGGACCAAGCTATATGTTTTTAAAAATATATATTAATTATTTGGCTGCACCAAATAAATCTGTGGCACATGGGATCCTCTATCTTCATTTAGTTATGCAGATCTCTAGTTGTGGCATGTGGGAGCTAGTTCCTTAACCAGGAATAGAACTCAGCCCCTTGCATTGGCAGCATTAGCCACTGCATCACCAGGAAAGTCCTTTGTTTGCTGAACTTGCTGGCCCAGGGCTAGCACATAGGAAGTTCTCATAAAACAGCATCTATTTCTACATTATTGTCTCAAATCCTCATGCATAGTCATCTCCCTTTCTATTTCCTTCCCTCTCTTCAAACTAAATGTTGCTCTCATTTCTCCCATTTTCCTCTTCCCAATTTGAAGGTCATGGATTCTACCTTCTGTATTCTTCCCTCTTCTTTCTTCTCATTTTGTTGTATAACATATTTAACAATTCCTTGCAGTGCCAAACGAAAAGAGGGAAGTCATCCAGCTAGATTACAAAGGGGAAAAACTCCAGGATGCTTTTGCCTCTTAAACAAATATCCGTTTACTCCTACTGCTACTGCTGCTGCTAAGTCGCTTCAGTCGTGTCCAACTCTGTGCGACCCCATAGACGGCAGCTCACCAGGCTCCCCCGTCCCTGGGATTCTCTAGGCAAGAATACTGGAGTGGGTTGCCATTTCCTTTTCCAATGCATGAATGTGAAAGTCAAAGTGAAGTCGCTCAGTTGTGTCCGACTCTTAGCGACCCCATGGACTGCAGCCGTTTACTCCTAGGATAGCTCAAATCTGGGTAGGGCTAGTGGACATTTACACAATCAACTGGCAAGATAAGGAGGACTTTCTAGTCGGGACTTTAAGAGACAGATCATTTATACCCGAAGGGAATGTTTTGATTCGTCATTAAGCTCCTCCTCCTTGATTTCCGTGCCACGGCTTTATCTGGTGCATGAACACTGCTATGTGCCCCGAGTGCCAAATTGGTCCCTCTGGGACTGGAAAAGCATTTTGGAAACCATGTTCACCGCTGCCATACACACAGTTTTGAGCTCACCTCTCTACTGTGGCAGAAATCACCAATGACCCTGGCTTCTCAAAAAAACTGGCACAATGTACTCTCCAGCCACTCGTGCATATGATGCATTTTGTTTTGTTTTGTTTTCAAGTACTTTGGATTCCAGGAGATCTTCCTGGAAACTTATTCAACAAGCAACTTATCCTGAAGTTGCATTTGAATTTGGTTATTTGAGTTCTTCAGCCTTCTGGGACAGTTACTCTTGGTTTTAATGTCTGACTGAGATGACTTGCATTGCCTTCCCACTGTTGGTGATGGGTCGAAAGGTTTCCTCAATAGCTCAAGGACACATGTTCCTGAACCCTCTTGCTCTTTTTATTTTTTTTAAGATTTTTTTTTTGATGTGGACCATTGTTAAAGTTTTTATTGAATTTGTTATAATATTGCTTCTGTTGTATGTTTTGGATTTTTGGCCAGGAGGCACATGGGATCTTAGCTCCTCGACCAAGGATCAAACCCACACCCTCTGCATTGGAAGGCGAAGTATTAACCACTGGTCCACCATGGAAGTGCCCCCTTTGGCTCCTGAATTCCTGTCTAGAGCTCATGCCTCCAGCCCCTTCTGCTCAAATGCAAGCAAAGCCACCTCCCTTTCATTTCCCCAGTGCCACCAATCAAGGCTCTGTGTGTGACTGGCTGTATATTAATAAAATCTGGAGTCAACAGAAAGTAATTGCAGCATAGGGCTGGGGCTGAACACTGGACATGGCTATTTCCCCAAACCCACAGACTATCCCCTGGCCAAGGCTGTCTCTTCCTGGTTGTAGTCTCTCTGGGCCCTTGGGTCACTAGCCCCTTTTCTCCAAGAGTTTTTTTCTCTCTTTTTCTCCAGATGAATTCCACTATTACCCTGTCATTCAAAAAGCAACTAGAGATATTTTATCTTCTCAAATAGCAATTATTTCCTCCCCATTGTACTTTTACTGGAGACCCTTCAAGAAGAGGAGTCTGCCTTTAAGAGTCAAAACCTACAAGTTCTGTTTCAAACTTCAACAGCTCCCTTAGACTTGAGTCTTCCTGCACCTCCATTTCTCTTGGATGCATGCTAAGTCTCTTCAGCCATGTCTGACTTTTTGCGACCTATGGACTGTAGCCCTCCAGGCTCCTCTGTCCATGGGATTCTCCAGGCAACAATACTTGAGTGGATTGCCATTTCCCTCTCCAGGGGATCTTCCTGACCCAGGGATCAAACCTGTGTCTCCTGCATTGCAGGTGGGCTCTTTACCACTAGCGACACCTGGGAAGCCCCTCCATCCCTTACCCTTTGAGAATGCTATTTCTAATATAGAGAAATGGCCCTAAAACTGCTATTTTATGAGAACTTTCTAGGTACCATTTGCTTAACAAGCCTTAGTTGATTTCATCTTTACGATGGCCCTATATGATTGGCTCAGTCTCTCTATTTTACAGATGATAATCGTAATAAAGCTAATATTTTAAAACTTATATACAGAGCACAGAGAAGGAAATGGCACCCCACTCCAGTACTCTTGCCTGGAAAATCCCTTGGACGGAGGAGCCTGGTGGGCTGCAGTCCATGAGGTTGCTAAGAGTTGGACACGACTGAGCGACTTCACTTTCACTTTTCACTTTCATGCATTGGAGAAGGAAATGGCAACCCACTCCAGAGTTCTTGCCTGGAGAATCCCAGGGACAGTGGAGCCTGGTGGGCTGCCGTCTATGGGGTCGCACAGAGTCGGACAGGACTGAAGCGACTTAGCAGCAGCAGCAGCATATACAGTGCAAGTTTCTCTCTCACAGTTCTGGAGACTAGAAAGTCCAAGATCAGGGCACCAGCAGATTTGGTGTTTAGTGAGGGCCCCCTCCTGGTTCATAGATGTCTTTTCACTGTATTCATGGAGCTAAGATGTATCGAGCGCCTGCTATGGCACCGCACTCCAGTACTCTTGCCTGGAAACTCCCATGGACGGAGGAGCCTGGTGGGCTGCAGTCCGTGGGGTCGCTGAGAGTCAGACACGACTGAGCGACTTCACTTTCACTTTCCACTTTCATGCATTGGAGAATGGAACGGCAACCCACTCCAGTATTCTTGCCTGGAGAATCCCAGGGACGGTGGAGCCTAGTGGGCTGCCATCTATGGGGTCGCACAGAGTCGGACACGACTGAAGCAACTTAGCAGCAGCAGCAGCAGCATGCCTCCAGTTCTGTACTAAGCACTTTGCACAGATCACCTGGCTGAGTCCTCACAGCTCTACGAAGTTGATATCATTACCGTCCCCATTTCACAGATGAGGAAACTGAGGCTCAGAGAGGAGAAGTAATGGGTGTCAGCAGCATCCAAACAAGAATGGAGCCCAGGTCCCCATTCCTCCAAAGCTGTGATTTTTTTACTACACCATAGGTCTTCAGTTTGACTGAGCCCTAAGAGTTGGAGAAAAATTCCTTCAAAGACCACGAGCAGTGAGCTTCCTGAACCAGTGCTGAGCCAGCCCAGGGCGTACCTCAGAGCAGGTCTTCAATGATTAGTTGTCAGATAAATGAGGGAGACTGGTTCTGGATTCTCTCTGTGGAGACTCCTCGGAGAACATTGCTTGGGGAAGGGGGCTGGATCTTCTCTAGATTATCATTTGGCTTCCCCTGAGGTGGTTCAGTAGAGGGAGTGCCCATCGATTAAGAAGAAATCTCCATGCTGAGAGTGCAGCATTAAATTTTCATGGGAGAAAGGGGGAAAAAGAGGAATTGTGGCTAGAAGAAACTAGGCTTTTTTCCAACAAAGTTTATGCTCTAATCATCCTTGATTTCCTTGGAACTTTGAAAGGCAGATTGGACTGTGGTGTGATGAGAGTCCAAGCTGCCACTGAGAGACATGGGAACACCCAATTCTTTCCAGGCTGCGAACAGGACCTGCCTTTTCCCTCCTCCGTCTCCACGTGTGCCAGGAAGCTAACATCCAAAGAGGTCAGAGGAGCACTGGCCTGGGACTGAAGGGAGAAGGAGGCAATTCTCCCGGAACCTGAGACTGAATAAATGAGGTCTCTGGCATCTCTAATTCTAGGAGTGAGACTCCTAGAGGGGGCACTTGATGTTCTGGTCAGACCCATGTCCTGGAGAAAGGTGTCCTTTTCGGGGAGGTATATGCAAAGGGACAGGAGAGACCAACATGACCTTTGCCCCACGCTGTTGCCAAGGCTACAGCCCTTCACATCCTTGCCCTTCAGATGGGCAAAAGAGAAGGAACAATGATAACACACAGTATTGGAGATAGGGTAGAAGGCTGGGCTTTGGGGAGGATAAATACCAGAAGTCAGGCTAGTAATGTGTGTCACAGATCTTCAGAGGCATACATTTCTTTGGACCCAGCAGTTCCACTTCTAGGAATTTATCCAAAGGAAATAATTTTAAATGTGTAATATTTCCTCTGTAAGGATGTTCATTTCACTCAGTTTTTATAACAGCCTAAAACTCTATTTGACCTAAATGTCCATCAACAGGAAATTAGTTCAATTAATTTTGGTTCATCTCTCTAACAGAATACTCAGCAGTCATTAAAACAATAATGTACGACTCTGTTTGTTGACAAGGAAAGATATGACATGACGTTAAAGTGGATTAAATCAGTATGGCTCTGTGTGTGTTGTGCGTGGGTGTTTCCAGTTGTATCTGTCTCTTGGTGACCCCCCATGGACTGTCCGCCAGGCTCCTCTGTCTGTGGGATTTCACAGGCAAGATTACTGGAGTGGCTTCCCCTTCCCTTCTCCAGGGGATCTTCCACACCCAGGGAGTGAACCCACATCTCCTGCATTGCAGGTGGATCTTACCACTGCACCACCTGGGAAGCTCCGTGTGTGTTAGCAGTGATTATTTCTTAGTGGTAGGATTACGAGAGTTTGCTTCTTCTTTATATGTGTGTTTATCCCATATAAGTTTTGTGAGAACAGAAAATTTATGATCAGGAAAAGAATCAATAATGATTTTTCTATTTCTTTAAAAAGACTATTTATCAAGAAACCTAAAGACAAGAACCAATCTAGGAAGTTCCCGTACAACCAAAAGGATAGAAATCAGTTGGCTGCTGAACATGCAATTTGAATTGAGTTCACACATCTGCTCTGAAACAGGAAAGGCTCCTCTCTTCCACCAGACAAGCCAGCCAGCATGAATTATGGGCAGGGGTCCATGATTTCCCACCTTACTGCCTGGAGGCCTGGCTCAAGGGTACAGTTCACCTATTTCTCAGTGTTACACCCTCCACAAAGCCATCCATCCTTTAAAGATTTACTGAGCACTCACCCTGTGCCAGGCGCTGAGCTGAGCATCTGGGACTCAGAGGACAGGAAGATACAGTCCCATGATTAGAAGAGAAGCCTTTCTTCAGCGTGAACGTTCCCGCCTGGCTCCTGCTACCATATGATCTATATCTCTTGGGGCAGCTTCCTTTCCCACCTTGTTTTACCCTTGTCTTCTGCTTTAGATCCTCTTTCAATCAGGCCATCTGTCCCTTGAGGGCTGCTTCTGAATCTCCTGCAGCACGTAGGAGAGTGAATGGCACATAGCAGAAGCTCAATAAATATTTATGGAATGAAGGACTGGACCAGAAAAGCATATTTCCTCTATTTAGATTTATGTGAGTCTGATGTCTGATACCCTGGGTCAGTTAGACTTCTTCTCAGTTTTAAGTGACAAAAAACAAAAAACAAAAAACAATCCAAATCATCTTAAGCAAAACGGGGGATTCATTGTCTATCACAGCATGAGGTTTCTAAGCATAGCTTTGGCTGGGCCCAAAACTCAAAAGGGTTGGTCTTCCACTGCTTCTCAGCCCCATCTTATCCTTGTTGGCTCCACGCTCAGACGAACTCTTCTCTTGTGAACCCACGATGGCTCCTAGCAGCTCCAGCCTCTCACAGATTCTAGTCTAAGGGGAAAAATGAAAAAGCACATCTCTTTTGAAACCCAAGCAGAAATCTCCAGATTGGATGATGGGACTTGACTGGTTGACTTGGGTCTTGTCTTCATCCTGCACCAGTCCTTGAGCTGGGGGACACTGTGTCCTCATTGACAGGTCTGGGTCACACGTCTGTGCCTGCAGCCGCTCGTGCACCTTAGAAATGGGGTGGGGTGGCTCTCTCCCCTGAACACAATGTGCTGTTACCAGAAGAAGGGAGGGTGAATTGGGGGAATAAAAAAATCATGTCTATTAAGCTTCCCCTCCTAGCACAAAGCACATCTTGCCTGTTTCTTGAGCCCAAGTCAAGTCATTCCCTTTTAAGCACAAACATCTTTGTTTTCGCTCCCTGCTTAAGCAGTAGCAATACATCAAGTCCACATAAGGGAGGCAGAACTATTTCAAACTGAACCTGCTCACTTCAGCCAGGGGCTGCCCATGGATCTGGGTTGGCATCTCCCAGGGTCATTCTTCATCAACCCCAGCAGCATGTGGGGTCACCTTGGTTGAGGAGTGCTTTCTTTATTATTATTATTATTATTTTTTAAATCAAACTTGCTTTTTAATTATACAAAATTTTAAAGCTTTTTACTTTGAAATTATTTAGGTTTCCATAAACATCACAAGAACAGCCCAGAGAGTTCCTGAATACTCTCACCCTGGTTGCCCTGTTAAAGGGAAAACATTACTTGCTCAGTTGTATCCAACTTTTTGTGACCCCATGGACCGTAACCACCAGGCTCCTCTGCCCATGGGATTCTCCAGGCAAGAATACTGGACTGGGTTGCCATGTCCTCCTCCTGAAGATCTTGACCCAGGAATCAAACCTGGGTCTCCCACATTGCAAGCACATTCTTTACCATCCGAGCCACCCAGGATATATATACATGAAATGATATAACTGCTCCTCAGCTTTTCCTTATCATTCATGACCTTCAGAGGATGCTTTTAAAAGCAGATGCCTGCGTGTGCCCCTGCCCCAGTTCTAATTCTTTAAAAAGACTATTTATCAATAGACTTTTATCAAAGCCTATTTATCAAAAGACTGGGATGGGGGGTCTCAATGTCATCCAAGCACCACCTCCACTGTGAACTGTGGTGCAACTGAGGAGAGACGTCCTCGGTTTTACGTTCAGACGGTACTGAGAGTCCCCTGCAGCCTATGACCCAAGTCATAAGTGGACAAGTTAACTCATCTCTGAGCCTCACCTTCCTTTTCTATGAAATGGAAACTGTCAAAAAAAAAAAAAAAAGTTTTCAACCAAGTAAATTTTAAAGGTCTCATTGTCTATATTGAATGATTCATGTCTCAGCCACCAGTTCATGTAGCAAGTAGAGAGCCTCAGAGGTGTACAAAATGAAGTCTTTATAGGCAGAAGGAGGGAAACAGTGGATTGTTTCCAGGCTTAGGAGGACAGTAGGGGGCTCTGTGGCAGATTACCTTATTGGTGCTGACCCGAGAATTCTAGGCCGAAGCGGGGAGAATGTTAGGTTAGGTTAGGTTAGAATGCAGTCAGGTATTAAGTCTTAGTTTGCTGTTGCGGCGCTTAGCATAAGTGACTCCATTTTAGGCCTGTCGTTTCTTTTTTAAAGCATAATGATAACCCCTAGTTTGCAGGGATGCAGTAAGGATTGAATAAGATAAGGCAGACAAAATTCTGGCACTAATAAGTGCCTATAAATTCTTAGAATGTAGGCTCCAAACAAGATTGCCAAGGGGCATTTATTACTCATCAGTGCAGAAGCAAACCTTAGTCTGTTCCCAAATAATGTGTCTTTCAGATGCTAGCCACTCATTCTTTGACTCAGCAAGGAAGATCAGTTTGTCAGGATGCTTAACTTAAGAAATCCCTCTTAATAGTATCATAATGTGAAAGGATTGTTTTTTTTAAGTGAGTGTGTGTCATGCTCAGATAGCATGAAGTACAAAAGAGACATGCGCATGCAAATTACCCTTACAAAAGAGGTACTCCAAAGACACTTCCTGAATAATGGTGAGAAAGTTGGCTACCCAAGCACCAAAATCTCTCTCGGAAATGTCCAACGTTTATTTTATATACTGTAGACATTACATGAAAGCAAAGGTCACAGGTGCAGTGTAAATTTTTTTCTTTTTTTTTGCTATTTGAGACTGTGTTGGATGATCAGCCTCCCTCCAGGAGAGGACTATCTAGGAGTGTTTAAATGTCACTAACAGTCTCAAAATTATTGCAGTGGATTTGCAGCAAAAGGGATGTAAAGGGCCTTTTTCATTAAAAATGTTCTTTGATTTTCAGTTGTAGCTTTGGCAGCGTTATTGGCAAGAGAGCCATGGTGGGGGAAGGTGTCTCAGATGATAGTGGGGGGACAATGTTGGGGAGGCATTTGCGGCAGATTATACATGAAAGAACTTTCTACTCAAAGAGAAAGTGCCAACCAGCCAGTCAAGTGCACATGTAGTCATTTCATTAATTTCTATACAGACAGGAGATTGAGAAGAATGCTTTACAGCATTCTCCCCTACAAGAAAACCAGCTTGAAAACACTGTTGGACACCACCTCAGCCTTACAGACTGCACCTGTTTACTCATCCCAGGCTGCAGGGCCTGGTCTGAGGCAGGTCTAAGGCCCTGAGCATAAGCCATCCTCACAGTTCCTCAACTATAAGGCGTGTAAAAGATGGAAGACCCCTCACATAGGATCCTTTATGTAAAAGCATCCAGTCCAGTGCTGGGCATAACTGAGGTCCCAGATCAATACTGCAGAGAGAGGTCTGAATCTGAAGTAAATATCATGTTACTTTATTTTCCTAGTCAAATCAAATCGTACTCCACGTTCCCACTCACCAGGATAGACCTTTCTCTCAGCACTCTCCTCCCACCAGTGCTATTAGACGGTGCAGATCATGTTGGTTCTGGAACATTCAAGGTGGGCCTCTGGCCTTCGGTCACTGTGGTCACTGCTGCTACTCAGGGCCAGACCAGTATGGTCCGTGGAGGCAGAGGCTCTTTTGCTCCTCCGTCCAGGCTGAGGATCCTATCACAGTGCCTGGAGCAGGCTGGGGGATGGCGAGGAGAGCACCAGTCTTCCAGGACCATCATGAGGCCATTCCTCTCTGCAGCTCTCTCATTGCCACTACATCCTCCAGGGCGCCAGGGGCCAGCTTCCCACTGACACATCTAATCTGCTGTAACTTGCAATGGAAAGCTCTTCGCCTGGTCAGCCTTTCGTTTCACATTCAATGCATGTCTCCTAACTTTCCCGCCAAACCTCTCATCCCTGCCAAAGACAAAGGTGCCAGAGTGCCCTTTGTCTTCCTATGTCCTGCACCCTTGCCTGCGGGTAACCAGAGTCAGGACAAGCAAGAGCACCGCTGGAACCTGTCTGCCGACCATCTTCCAAGAACTGATGACCCTGGAATTTAGCCAGCCTGCAGAAGAGGTTCAGACTCAGCCCTCTGAGGTTCCTACTGGGGCTAGTTAGTTACAGGGGTTCTCCTGCCTAGAGACCACCTCAAGTATTGGCTGAGAGGATGCCAGACGTGGGACCGGGACTGGAAGAGCAGGCTCCATGCAGGATCTCAGGCCATAGGCTTTACACTAATGGGGGGGCGGGGGTGGAATTCACATTTACAGAGCACAACCACATGCCAAGCATGGGGTTGAGCCCTCATTCTCACAAACACCTCGTGATGTTAGTGCTATTTTTACCCCATTTTACAGATGAGGTGAAATGATTCTGACTTCCCTGGTGGCTCAGACGGTAAAGCATCTGTCTACAATGCGGGAGACCTGGGTTCGATCCCTGGGTCGGGAAGATCCCCTGGAGAAGGAAATGGCAATCCACTCCAGTACTATTGCCTGGAAAATCCCATGGACAGAGGAGCCTGGTAGGCTACAGCCCATGGGGTCGCAAAGAGTCAGACATGACTGAGCGACTTCACTTCTTCACCTAGAGAAGAAGGAGTTTTATGAATATTTCTCATCCTCTTCCCAATCCAGTAAAACTCTGCTCATGTAGCACTACTTTTTTCACCTTAAAAAAGAAATAGGTATTATAAACACATAACCTTAAAAAAATGGAACCAATAACAAAGATCTTTGTGTAAACTGTCCCTCTCCCATCCCTGGCCCCAGCCCCAATATTAACTGAGTACTTTCAAGATGTCTGGCCTGCTGCTAAAATTTTTCTTTCTTTAATATTTATTTATTTGGGCTGCACTGGGTCTCAGTTTCAACACATGATATCTTTAGTTGCAGCATGCAAACTTTTAGTTGTGGTGTGTGGGATTTGGTTCCCTGACCAGGGATCAAATCCAGGCCACCTGCACTGGGAGCTCTGACCACCAGGAAAGTCCCTAAGCTTTTTACAGTCTCCATTTAATCTTTAAAACAACTCTAAGTGGCAAGCGGTATCATTCATGTCTCCGTTTAAGGTGATGACATGGAGGCTAGGATGGTAAGGACAGACCAGGACACCAAACCTAACTGTTGGTCTCCAAAGCCCACCCCCTCGACCTCATCTGAACGCCTGGCCCCTCCCACTTGAGTCAGGACTTTTCCACTGCAGATTCTGTTTGCAAAAGTTACCCCTAAGCCTCAAAGTCACTTGGCTTCCATGGGTTTATTTCAGGTACGAAAGCAGGTTGTTTCCCAGTGCACCAAAAGGGTACCACCACTCCAGGCTCTTTACTACAAGCTATGTCTGTGCCCTTCCTCACTCAGCAGCATTCACAGGCTTTCCTGTCCACTGGTCCAGGGAAGACATTGGTCTGCAGTGATAACTGGGGTCTTGTTTTAAAGCTCCCTCCCACTTTGCTATCTGTACCCACTCCGGCAGCCCAGGTGTGGATTTGGGAGATCAGAAGAGGCCAGTTGATTAATATTCTGTGGGATATCACAACTAATTCCATCCCATCCCTTTGGGTAGAGGGGCCAGCAGGTGGAACGCCTTACATCCCTCCAGTTCACGGTTAGTGCAGTAGAGATGGGGTTTCAGCATTGTCTTCTTGGTAGGGGTGAGAGGAAGTGTGGAATCATTTCCCCACAAAGCCCAGATCATCCATGCGCCATCTGCCCTTAACAGCAAGTGGCCCAAGCACCAAGAACTTCTCTAGTGTGCTTAGACAGTGCCTCAGGCGAGCGAGGAGAGGGAGAGAGAGAGAGAGAAAAGGAGCATCTTGGCTGCTCCATATTAATTAAATTGTAAAGAGTCAAATAGGAATGCAGTAATGATAATAGGCCTGTGGGTGAATCAAGTGTATCTACCACTTAGGAACAGGCTGGGAAACCTTTGCTGGGAGGAAATTGTATTAATAAATGGGTGACAAATACAGACTATCTTCCAGCCTGCGGGCCATGCTGACTTGCTGGTGGAACTGAGTGTGACTCATATGTTTGCCAATAATGCTCCTTGGGGAAGGCCGCCTTCTCCCAGTGCCTAAGGGCAGTAGGGTGCTGGCAAATGTTTCACAGCCAACTCTTGGAGGGGAAAGCCTTTATCGGTAACATCTGCTGATTTCTGAGTTATGAATATTCCCGCCACGCCTGATTTCAAGCTACCAAAATGAAGTCACTGAACATAGAATTGGAAAGAGCTGTGCACACCAGTGTATAGTTAAAATAGATGCAGATAACTTCAAGAGCATGGCTATGGGTAAAATGTATAAGATAACTAGAAAGTGATGAGATTCAAGTATTTATTATCTTTGTTTTTAATATAACATATAATTGCAAGTAGTTATAATCTGATGTTTAATAATGGCTTAATAACAAAATGCTTTATAAGTAAAAATAAATAAATAAATTCTTAATAACTGCCTCATGTTGTTTAGTCACTAAATCGTGTCCAACTCTTTTGTGACCCCATTGACTGTAGCCTGCCAGGCTCCTCTGTCCATGGGACTTCCCAGGCAAGAATATCAGAATGGGTTGCCATTTCCTCAGGGATCCGAACCCACGTCTCCTGCATTGGCAGGCAGTTTTTTTACCACTGCACCACCAGGGAAGCCCAATTGCCTTATAGAATTCCCCAAAATCTAACAAATCAGCTCTGACAAGACAATATGAACCAGCCCAGCACCCCACTAACAGGTCAGGGAAAGCAACTGTATTTGAGCTGCAGCGATTTCAGAGAAGAGTAGACATGAATTATCCTAGAGATGGGGGTTTGGCATAAAGAAGTCCTCAATGGGGACTTCCCTTGCTGTCCAGTAGTTAAGACTCCACGTTTCCAGTACAGGGCCCATGGGTTCAATCCTGGTTGGGGAACTGAGATCCAGCATACCATGGCCAAAAAAAAAAAAAGTCCTTAACAAATGGTTTTTGGAACAGCACTGGGTCAATGCAGAGCCTGAGATAAAGACTACTTCAACTTGCAAAGACCAGCAGGGTTAGTTCTGACTTTCCAGGAGTATCTCTGCCAGAGTAGAAACGATATGATCATGTCAAACACAGATCTCATTCATTTGAACTTTTTCTCACATGCCACCATTTCAGAGAGGGAAACAGTCATGCCCAGGCGGTCTAGAGATTTCCCCACAAATCACATAGTAAATGGTAGAGCCAAGTAGAAGTCCAGATTCTTTAAGTCTTACTATTTTCTATCTCACCAGCTGTACGGTCAGGCCACCCAAAGTGGGTATTCTCTTGCTTACTGTACATCCCCTGCCTGCTTCACCTACACCCTCCTTACCTGATTGACCTTGCCTCATACTTGCCCTGCCCCCCACTAACAGGTGGGCTGGTGATTGTTGGTTTTTTTTTTTTTAATTTGTACTTATTTATTTATTTGTGGATGCACTGGGTTGTTTTTATTGCTGTACGCTGGCTTGCTCTAGTTGCCTGAGCTAGGCAACTCTTCGTTGCAGTGTGTGGGCTTCTCATTGAGGTGGCTTCTCTTGTGGCACACAGGCTCTACAGTGTGGAGTTCAGTAGCTGTGGTTCACCAGCTTGGTTGCCCTTCAGCATGTGGGACCTTAGACCAGGGATCGAACCCATGTCCCCTGCACAGGCAGGGGGATTCCTTACCACTGGACCACCAGGGAAGTCCTGGTGATTGTTCTAACCTTTAAATCAAAACACCAGCACCAGGATAGCTTATCACAAGGGCCCTTGCCGGGCGTGTTTCCTCTGCTGGTTTCCTAGCAACCAATGAACCAATCAGACATCAGGTCACTTCCACCTATAACCAGTAACCTTGGCTTGCAGGGTGTGAAGATGGCCAAGGTGTCCATGCTGCCGTGTCCAGAGGCCACGGTTCACCGCACACAGTGGGTTGTCACTCCAGGACCTTGCTTCACACGAGTAAGCTCCCTCTAGCCATGAAACCTTTGATGTCTCTGTCACCGACACCAGGCTGTTTCTTCGGTCTGCAAGCTGACAACTACAGGGCTTGTCGGCCTGCAGGGTGCAGCCAAACGATTGGTGAAGCAGCTGGGGAATTGAGGAGACTCCCGAGAGTGCCGAGACGTTGGGAAGTAAGGACGGGGAAGCTTTGGGGGCCTGAAAGTTAGGGATGTAATCCTGAGGTGGCTGTCGGTCAGCATTTGGGGCGCAGAAGTTGCGGGGGTGATCCTGCGGTGGTTGTCCGCTAGTATGTGAGACTCCGGGTGGCTGCCCTTGGTGAATGACAGCCGCCACGAGAGTACAGGGAACTAAGGCTTTTGTGGTGCTATTGGCCACAATTACAGTGAGGAAAAAAAGTTGAACAATAAGGCAGCAGCCACATCTGTGGACTGGCCACTGCTTTTTGTTTGGTTGGTTTCTTTTAAAAGTGAAAAATAAAAATGTAACATAATTTTATTAATTATGTCATATTAACATATTTATTAATCTTGTCTTTTTCCCTTTTTATTAAATTTGTGAGTATTTTCAGAATTTCACTAACATTTTTAAAAATTATTATATAATTGATTTTTAAGTGTTTTCAGGTATATAGCAGTAATTCAGTGTTATATATATATGTATATGAAATGTATTTTTAATATTCTTTTCCATTAGGTTATTATAAGATATTGAATATAGTTCTCTGTGTTATACATAGTAGAACCTTTTTGTTTGTTTATTTTATATATAGTAGTTTGTGTCTCTAATCCCATGACCCAGATAATCACGATGGTGTGATCACTTACCTAGAGCCAGACATCATGGAATGTGAAGTCAAGTGGGCCTTAGGAAGCATCATTATGAACAAAGCTAGTGGAGGTGATGGGATTCCAGTTCAGCTATTTCAAATCCTAAAAGAGAATACTGTGAAAGTGCTGCACTCAATATGCCAGCAAATTTGGAAAACTCAGCAGTGGCCACAGGACTGGAAAAGGTCAGTTTTCATTCCAATCGCAAAGAAAGGCAATGCCAAAGAATGCTCAAACTACCTCACAATTACACTCATCTCACACGCTAGCAAAGTAATGCTGAAAATTCTCCAAGCCAGACTTCAACAGTACATGAATCATGAGCTTCCAGATGTTCAAGCTGGATTTATAAAAGGCAGAGGAACCAGAGATCAAATTGCCAACATCCACTGGATCATCGAAAAACCCAGAGAGTTTCAGAAAAACATCTACCTCTGCTTTATTGACTATGCCAAAGCGTTTGTGCGGATCACCATAAACTGAAAAATTCTTCAAGAGATGGGGATGGCAGACCACCTAACCTGCCTCCTGAGAAATCTCTAACCAGGTCAAGAAGCAACAGTTAGAACTGGACATGGAACAACAGAGTGGTTCCAAATCTGGAAAGAAGAACATCAGGGCTGTGTATTGTCACCCTGCTTATTAAATGTATATGCAGAGTACATCATGAGAAATGCTGGGCTGAATGAAGCACAAGCTGGAATCAAGATTGCTGGAAGAAATATCAATAACCTCAGATATGCAGATGACACCACCCTTATGGCAGAAAGTGAAGATGATCTAAAGAGCCTCCTGATGAAAGTGAAAGAGAAGAGTGAAAAAGTTGGCTTAAAACTTAACATTCAGAAAACTAAGATCATGGCATCCGGTCCCATCACTTCATGGTAAATAGGTGGGGAAACAGTGGAAACAGTGTCAGACTTTATCTTTTTGGGCTCCAAAATCACTGCAGATGGTGACTTCAGCCATGAAATTAAAAGACACTTGCTCCTTGGAAGAAAAGCTATGACCAACCTAGACAGCTTATTAAAAAGCAGAGACATTACTTTTTGGACAAAAGTCTGTCTAGTCAAAGCAATGGTTTTTCCAGTGGTCATGTATGAATGTGAGAGTTGGACTATAAAGAAAGCTGAGCACCAAAGAATTGATGCTTTTTTTTTTCAGTAAAAAAATAGATTTAATTATTTATTTTTAAAATTTTAATTGGAGGCTAATTACTTAACAGTATTGTGGTGGTTTTTGCCATACATTCACATGAATCAGCCATGGGTGTACATGTGCTCCTACATTCTTTTTTTTTTAATATAAATTTATTTATTTTAATTGGAGGTTAATTACTTTACAATATTGTATTGGTTTTGCCATATATCAACATGAATCCACCACAGGTATACACGTGTTCCCCATCCTGAACCCCCCTCCCTCCTCCTTCCCCGTACCATCCCTCTGGGTCATCTGAGTGCACCAGCCCCAAGCATCCAGTATCATGCATCGAACCTGGTCTGGTGATTCATTTCATATATGATATTATACATGTTTCAATGCCATTCTCCCAAATCATCCCACCCTCTCCCTCTCCCACAGAGTCCAAAAGACTGTTCTATACATCTGTATCTCTTTTGCTGTCTCGCATACAGGGTTATCATTACCATCTTTCTAAATTCCATATATATCTGTTAGTATACTGTATTGGTGTTTTTCTTTCTGGCTTACTTCACTGTATAATCAGCTCTAGTTTCATTCATCTCATTAGAACTGATTCAAATGTATTCTTTTTAATGGCTGAGTAATACTCCATTGTGTATATGTACCACAGCTTTCTTATCCATTCATCTGCTGATGGACATCTAGGTTGCTTCCATGTCCTGGCTATTATAAACAGTGCTGCAATGAACATTGGGGTACACGTGTCCCTTTCAATTCTGGTTTCCTCCGTGTGTATGCCCAGCAGTGGGATTGCTGGGTCATAAGGCAGTTCTGTTTCCAGTTTTTTAAGGAATCTCCACACTGTTTTCCATAGTGGCTGTACTAGTTTGCATTCCCACCAACAGTGTAAGAGGGTTCCCTTTTCTCCAAACCCTCTCCAGCATTTATTGCTTGTAGACTTTTGGATCACAGCCATTCTGACTGGCATGAAATGGTACCTCATTGTGGTTTTGATTTGCATTTCTCTGATAATGAGTGATGTTGAGCATCTTTTCATGTGTTTGTTTGCCATCTGTATGTCTTCTTTGGAGAAATGTCTGTTTAGTTCTTTGGCTTATTTTTTGATTGGGTCATTTATTTTTCTGGAATTGAGCTGCAGGAGTTGCTTGTATATTTTTGAGATTAGTTCTTTGTCAGTTGCTTCATTTGCTATTATTTTCTCCCATTCTGAAGGCTGTCTTTTCACCTTGCTTATAGTTTCTTTTGTTCTGGAGAAGCTTTTAATTTTAATTAGGTCCCATTTGTTTTATTTTTGCTTTTATTTCCAATATTCTGGGAGATGGGTCATAGAGGATCCTGCTGTGATATATGTCGGAGAGTGTTTTGCCTATGTTCTCCTCTAGGAGTTTTATAGTTTCTGGTCTTATGTTTAGATCTTTAACCCATTTTGAGTTTATTTTTTGTGTATGGTGTTAGGAAGTGTTCTAGTTTCATTCTTTTACAAGTGGTTGACCAGTTTTCCCAGCACCACTTGTTAAAGGCAAGCACCACTTGTCTTTTCTCCATTGTGTATTCTTGCCTCCTTTGTCAAAAATAAGGTGTCCATAGGTGCGTGGGTTTATCTCTGGGCTTTCTATCTTGTTCCATTGATCTATATTTCTGTCTTTGTGCCAGTACCATACTGTCTTGATGACTGTAGCTTTGTAGTAGAGCCTGAAGTCAGGCAGGTTGATTCCTCCAGTTGCATTCTTCTTTCTCAAGATTGCTTTGGCTGTTCAAGGTATTTTTGTATTTGCATACAAATTGTGAAATTATTTGTTCTATCTCTGTGAAAAATACCATTGGCAGCTTGATAGGGATTGCATTGAATCTATAGATTGCTTTGGGTAGTATACTCATTTTCACTATATTGATTCTTCCTATCCGTGAACATGGTATATTTCTCCATCTATTAGTGTCCTCTTTGATTTCTTTCACCGATGTTTTATAGTTTTCTATAAATAGGTCTCTAGTTTCTTTAGGTAGATATATTCCTAAGTATTTTATTCTTTTCGTTGCAATGGTGAATGGAATTGTTTCCTTAATTTCTTGTTCTATTTTCTCATTATTAGTGTATAGGAATGCAAGAAATTTCTGTGTGTTGATTTTATATCCTGCAACTTTACTATATTCATTGATTAGCTCTAGTAATTTTCTGGTGGAGTCTTTAGGGTTTTCTATGTAGAGGATCATGTCATCTGCAAACAGTGAGAGTTTTACTTCTTCTTTTCCAGTTTTGATTCCTTTTATTTCTTTTTCTGCTCTGATTGCTGTGGCCAAAACTTCCGGAATTATGTTGAATAGTAGTGGTGAAAGTGGGCACCCTTGTTTTGTTCCTGACTTTAGGGGAAATGCTTTCAATTTTTCACCGTTGAGGATAATGTTTGCTGTAGGTTTGTCATATATAGCTTTTATTATGTTGAGGTTTGTTCCTTCTATTCCTGCTTTCTGGAGAGTTTTTATCATAAATGGATGTTGAATTTTGTCAAAGGCTTTCTCTGCATCTATTGAGATAATCATATGGCTTTTATTTTTCAATTTGTTAATGTGGTGTATTACATTGATTGATATGCGGATTTGAAGAATCCTTGCATCCCTGGGATAAAGCCCACTTGGTCATGATGTATGATCTTTTTAATGTGTTGTTAGATTCTGATTGCTAGAATTTTGAGGATTTTTGCATCCATGTTCCTCAGTGATATTAGCCTGTAGTTTTCTTCTTTTGCGGCATCTTTGTCAGGTTTTGGTATTAGGGTGATGGTGGCCTCATAGAATGAGTTTGGAAGTTTACCTTCCTCTGCAATTTTCTGGAAGAGCTTCAGTAGCATAGGTGTTAGCTCTTCTCTGAATTTTTGGTAGAATTCAGCTGTGAAGCTGTCTGGACCTGGGCTTTTGTTTGCTGCAAGATTTCTGATTACAGTTTCAATTTCTGTGCTTGTGATGGGTCTGTTAAGATTTTCTATTTCTTCCTGGTTCAGTTTTGGAAAGTTGTACTTTTCTAAGAATTTGTCCATCTCTTCCACATTGTCTGTTTTATTGGCATATAATTGCTGATAGTAGTCTCTTATGATCCTTTGTATTTCTGTGTTGTCTGTTGTGAGCTCTCCATTTTCATTTCTAATTTTATTGATTTGATTTTTCTCCCTTTGTTTCTTGATGAGTCTGGCTAATGGTTTGCCAGCTTTTGGCTTTGTTGATTTTTCTAAGGTCTCTTTTGTTTCTCTTTTGCATTTATTTCTGCCCTAATTTTTAAGATTTCTTTCCTTCTACTAACCCTGGGGTTCATTTCTTCCTTTTCTAGTTGCTTTAGGTGTAGAGTTAGATAATTTATTTGACTTTTTCTTGTTTCTTGAGGTATGCCTGTATTGCTATGAACTTTCCCCTTAGCACTGCTTTTACAGTGTCCCACAGGTTTTGGGTTGTTGTGTTTTCATTTTCATTCATTTCTATGCATATTTTGATTTCTCTTTTGATTTCTTCTGTGATTTGTTTGTTATTCAGAAGCATGTTATTCAGCCTCCATATGTTGGAATTTTTAATAGTTTTTTCTCCTATAATTGAGATCTAATCTTACTGCATTATTGTCAGAAAAGATGCTTGGAATGATTTCAATTTTTTTGAATTTACCAAGGCTATATTTATGGCCCAGGATGTGATCTATCCTGGAGAAGGTTCCATGTGCCCTTGAGAAAAAGGTGAAATTCATTGTTTAGGGGTGAAATGTCCTATAGATATCAATTAGGTCTAACTAGTCTATTGTATCATTTAAAGTTTGTGTTTCTTTGTTAATTTTCTGTTTAGTTGATCTATCCATAGGTGTGAGTGGGGTATTAAAGTCTCCCACTATTATTGTGTTATTGTTAATTTCCCCTTTCATGCTTGTTAGCATTTGTCTTACATATTGGGGTGCTCCTATGTTGGGTGCATATATATTTATAATTGTTATGTCTTCTTGGATTGATCCTTTGATCATTATGTAGTGTCCTTCTTTGTCTCTTTTCACAGCCTTTGTTTTAAAGTCTATTTTATCTGATATGAGTATTGTTACTCCTGCTTTCTTTTGGTCTCTATTTGCATGGAATATCTTTTTCCAGCCCTTCACTTTCAGTCTGTATGTGTCCCTTGTTTTGAGGTGGGTCTCTTGTAGACAACATATATAGGGGTCTTGTTTTTGTATCCATTCAGCCAGTCTTTGTCTTTTGGTTGGGGCATTCAACCCATTTATGTTTAAGGTAATTATTGATAAGTATGATCCCGTTGCCATTTACTTTATTGTTTTGGGTTCGAGTTTATACCTCCTTTTTGTGTTTCCTGTCTAGAAAATATCCTATAGCATTTGTTGGAGAGCTGGTTTGGTGGTGCTGAATTCTCTCAGCTTTTGCTTGTCTGTGAAGCTTTTGATTTCTCCTTCATATTTGAATGAGATCCTTGCTGGGTACAGTAATCTGGGCTGTAGGTTATTTTCTTTCATCACTTTAAGTATGTCTTGCCTTTCCCTCCTGGCCTGAAGAGTTTCTATTGCAAGATCAGCTGTTATCCTTATGGGAATCCCCTTGTGTGTTATTTGTTGTTTTTCCCTTGCTGCTTGTAATATTTGTTCTTTGTGTTTGATCTTCGTTAATTTGATTAATATGTGTCTTGGGGTGTTTCACCTTGGGTTTATCCTGTTTGGGACTCTCTGGGTTTCTTGGACTTGGGTGATTATTTCCTTCCCCATTTTAGGGAAGTTTTCAACTATTATCTCCTCAAGTATTTTCTCATGGTTTTTCTTTTTGTCTTCTTCTTCTGGGACTCCTATGATTCGAATGTTGGAGCGTTTAATATTGTCCTGGAGGTCTCTGAGATTGTCCTCATTTCTTTTAATTCGTTTTTCTTGTTTCCTCTCTGATTCATTTATTTGTGCCATTCTATCTTCTACTTCACTAATCCTATCTTCTGCTTCTGTTATTCTACTATTTGTTGTTTTGTCCAGGGTGTTTTTCATCTCATTTATTGCATTATTCATTATATATTGACTCTTTTTTATTTCTTCTAGGTCCTTGTTAAACCTTTCTTGCATCTTCTCAATCCTTGTCTCCAGGGTATTTATCTGTGATTCCATTTTTATTTCAAGATTTTGGATCATTTTCACTATCATTATTTGGAATTCTTTATCAGGTAGATTCCCTATCTCTTTCCTCTTTGGTTTGGTTTGGTGGGCATTTCTCCTGTTCCTTTACCTGTTGGGTATTCCTCTGTCTCTTCATCTTGTTTATATTGCTGCGTTTGGGGTGGCCTTTCTGTATTCTGGCAGTTTGTGGAGTTCTCTTTATTGTGGAGTTTCCTCACTGTGGGTGGGGTTGTATTGGTGGCTTGTTAAGGTTTCTTGGTTAGGGAAGCTTGTGTCAGTGTTCTGGTGGGTGGAGCTGGATTTCTTCTCTCTGGAGTGCAATGAAGTATCCAGTAATGAGTTAAGAGATGTCAGTGGTTTGGGAGTAACTTTGGGCAGCCTGTATATTGAAGCTCAGGGCTGTGTTCCTGTGTTGCTGGAGAATTTGCGTGGTATGTCTTGCTGTGGAACTTTCATTTTTATAACCTACTATTACTTTTCAAAAAAAAAAAAAGGCCCTATTTTTTAAAGCAAACTTCATATATATATATATTTTTTTTAAATAATTTTGTGACTTTTTTTTCTTCTTTTCTTTAATATTGTATTTTTGTAAATCCAACCTCTACTCTAGATTTTTAATCTTTGCTTTTTGGTATTTGTTATCAATTTTGTACCTTTAAGAACCCAATCTTCACAACCCATTTTTACTTGGGAGTGAGATTACTGGCTTGACTGCTGTCTCCTCCTTTGGACTCTCCTTTTTCTCCACCAGGTCGCCTTTGTCTCCTCCCTCCCCCTTCTCTTCTCTACCCAACTCTGTGAATTTCTGTGTGTTCCAGACGGTGGAGAACAATTAGGGAACTGATTACTGGCTGGATCTGTCTCTCTCCTTTTCATTACCCTCTTTTAACCTCCTGGCCACCTCTGTCTCATTCCTCCCTCTTCTCTTCTCTGTGAGCATCTCTGAGCGGTCCAGACTGTGGAGCACACATAAGGAAGTGATTACTGGCTAGCTTGCTCTGTCCTCTTTTGATTCCACCTCATCTCACTCGGGTCACCTCTAACTCCCTCCTCCCTCTTCTCTTCTCCATGTAACTCTGTGAACCTCTCTGGGTGTCCCTCACTGTGGAGAAACTTTTCATCTTTAACCTAGATGTTTTATCAACGGTGCTGTATAGTAGGAGAAGTCTTGAGACTACTGTAAAAATAAGACTGAAAACCAGAAGCAGGAGGCTTAAGTCTAAATCCTGAGAACATCAGAGAACTCCTGACTCCAGGGAACATTAATCGATAGGAGCTCATCAAATGCCTCCATACCTACACTGAAACCAAGCACCACCCAGGTACTTTATGTTTTTAGGGCAACTTTACTTCTACTATGTAACTTGGGCCCATAAACCCATCAGGGTCTGGTTATAGAGTATGAAATACATTCTAGCAACTACAGGCAGAAGGCATTTAGTTCAAAGTATTATGTGTCCTACAGAATCATGAGAGACTTGAAGAAAATGACTCTAGCTTAAGTTTCCTAAACTGGCAGAATTGGACCTTCCAAAAGTCTCCTGCCTTTTCTATGACAAGAAAGCACTGACTGATCCAGAAACTTCTGTTATAACTGTTGGCCCCATACGCATGCAGTGACTACCATGGTCAGAGAGGCACCTAAGTCAGGAAGTCTCCATTGGTGCCTCCAACTCCACACCCTCACTGCCTGCTATAATCTGCAGCACCAAAAATGGGTGCCCCGTCCACTACTTACCACCCTCCAGCCCTCCACCCCCCACAGCCCTGTCACTGTCTGTGTCAGCAGAAGCTGTAGAAACATGGCCTCTACCTCATTTTCTATCTTCTGATTCCCACCTGAACATATTTGCTTAGCTGAAGTTGGAGCACATCTGGAAATCTGATGCAAAGGAGTCTGGGAAATTCCATCTTCCCCTTTTCAGCCTTTGCAGAACAGGAGGCACTTACAAAGGAGGCCAGAATTGATGCCAAGCATTTGCCTTCCATTTTTCACAAGAGCCTGACAAATGATTTCCTGGTAGAAGTCCTGTGGTATGACTCCCTGGTCACTTTCTCTTTGCCTGGCGACTGCACTGCCTGGTCTGGTATCTTAAGGAATCTCTGGGCACCACTTGCTTCTGAAAGCTGGCTGTTCCTGGGAGCACAGATTTCCTACAGGTCTCTTGGGGGAAAATTGATTTATGTCCCAAAGGTGGGGTTGGTGTCGTTTTTGCTTCTCCTTGCCACATCCAGACCACTTCTCTCTCAAAAATCCCAACTTGCCTCCCTAGGGGATGCTACCCTTCTTGCCAACCTTAGGAGTACTGTTTCCTCCCAGAGACATTCCAGATTTAACTGGATACTCAGGGTCACCCACGGAAGTACCTAGTGGGCTCCAGTCTCTTCCAGAGTTCTCTGTGGTAAAGATGGAGATGGCAGGGGAAAAAAAGTCCAGTCTCTGGGAGCCTTCCTATTCAGTACAAGCTGCCAAACCAACGTCCCTCTTTGGGCACAGTCATAAAGCTATCTACAAACAAATGGATTTTTAGAAAGTGGAAATGTCAGTGGCTCAGGACTAGAAGAGGCTCTGGGGACTATCCAATCTATTCTTCTTTTCTTTCAGAGAAGGGACATGAGACCCTGAGAGGTAAGAGACTTACCCAAGGTCATACAGACAAGGTAATAGTGCTTCCACGGCAAGGATGCCTTCAGCAAGTCAGCAGACTTACCAGGGGCCCACACTTTGTATAGTGACTGTCTTTGGTCAGGCTTCCGAGAAGCAGAGCCTGAGAAGGGATTTGTACAAAACGCATTTATTTAAAAGGGTGATCTGAACCTGCATGGGGAGGAAGAAAGGAAGTAGGATAGGGAAGGAGAAGAAGTTTTAAACAAGACTGTAGTTTCCGGTGACATCTAACCATAGCTTGATCCTGCAGAGAGATCTAGACCACACACTGCATTACGGAACTTGGACCACCTTAAGACGAGGGTGTTATTCTTTTATATTTCTGCAGCAGCTAGTTATTAATTATGGGCTCATCCAGTGTGGGGACCATTATTCTCAGGTACTCCAGGCAAATCGGCCCTACTCTCTGAAGAGCAGTGTTCCCAGATAGGCATCAGGAGTGAACTGTTAACAAAAGCACCTCCAGCAGTTGGGTGGATGGCTGCACTGAATGGTAAAAAGGGCCCCCGGAGATTCAGGTGGGGCACCAAGGTGGCTGCTACTGTCCTTCAGACAAAATTCTCTGGATCCCAGCATAACAACCGGGATTCAGTGTCTGCTGTGTGATCTCAAACAAGTTGCTAAACCTCTCTGAGCTTCAGGTGCCAAATCTGAAACTTAGAAAAAGAGTCTTTCCTCTTTGGGTTGTTTTGAGCATTCAAAGAGCTCATGCATGTGCCAAAGTACTTAGTCTAGTGACTACATTTAGTATTATTGTAATTATCAGTACTTTTTATTAATTAACAGCAATATAATTATATTAAATATATAATAATTAGAGTAACATAATTATTATAAGCAATTACAATGATGATAAAAATTGACAATTCAAACAGCAGAGCTGTCTGAGGTCACCGTCTACCACTTACCATCCAGGGGACATGGGAATGCATTGTCCACATCTCAACAACAGAATCAGGATCATCCAAGGAGTGGCATTATTTTTATCCACAGTATGAATGTAAATGTGTGCTTTTGGTGCTCCCATCTCACCACTGAGATAATTAACCAGAAGCAATTACAGTGCACTTGGCAAATTGCAGCTTTGCCCTCTTTGCAAGGGACATGTTTTATTTATACTTCCTCCCTTGTGGCTTGCTGATTGATCACATTCCAAGTCTAATATTTAAAGGTGAGATGCTGACACGGACTTCACCTGAGTTTCCCTCAAGGTTCCCACACACCGGGCCCAGGCAGGAAATTTCCTTGTGTCTTTTTGGATGCAGCCATCTCTCTGACAATCAGCGCATCTGCTCAGATCCTAGGGCCCCCACCCCAGGGACAATTGCTGAGTCCTCCTTTATTGAATGTCACAAAAGCGAATCAGTGCAACACCCTGAGCTAGACACCTCATCTCCCCAGCTTAGTCTTCTCCAATTTCAAACTGCGGTGAGCCAACTCCGTTTTAGAACATTGAACTCAATGAAGCCTTTCAAAGCTGGACGTGGAAAGTGGAGATCCCACTAATGCTATTTCTGATAATCAGTCTGGAGGACAAAATCTGGCACGTGGATTTATTCTGAGATGGTCACCTGAGCTTTACTTATAAAGCAAGAGGGGGAGGGGATGAAATGTCTTAATCTAAGATTAGAAATGATATTTTCAGACATGAGAGAGTAGGCAGACACTAAGACAATATAAACAAAGAGTGTTTAAAATACATGGGAAAAATACTAACCAAATGGTTTTTCTGTACAAACTGGATATCTTCTATATATTACCTCCATAACCATTTGTGTTAGTGTTTTTATTGATGTTTGATATTAATTCTCTGAAACTTAGTGAGTTACTAGCATTCTAGTAAATAATATTCTTCATGTATATTGAACATTTGAAAAAAACTCTTTAATTTTTTAACATCTATATTTTTTCATTAGATGAAACAGAAAAATACTGTCCACAGGAAACTACATATCATGACTGTATTATTTCTCATCATGATTAATATCTATGGTGATCTCTTTCCTCATAGAAAAAAGGAGATTCCTCAGGTGACATTAACCAAGGGAAAAGGGAATATGGGATGAACTTTCCTCCTAAACAATCCCATGAGATCTGCCACAATAATGTGGGAAGTTTTCATTTAACTACCTGGTATTGCCAGCAGTTGGTACATCCTCTCCAGGCCCTGGCCTCCACACTCTAAACACCTTCTGTAGGCGTCAACTTTAAAGTACCATCTCCATTACTCTATAAGAAAATACTTAAAGGTGAATAAGCACTGACTATGTTTTGAACATTAAATTTCATCTTGATATACAGGCATCTAATCTCTTTAAAATTAGCTTCAGCTGCTCAGTTTTTATTTAGAAATTATTTATTGAGCACTTTACACATTTCAGACTCCGTGTTAGGCCCAAGAAATAAAATGGTGAGTTAATCTCTTCCCTGAAGGAGCAGAGATTAGTGAGAAAATTAGTAATTTTCTTTCTAGAGTTAGTGAGAAATTAGTGATTTCTTACTAGAGTTAGTGAGAAAAAAAAATGCTACCCAAGAAAGGGAAATAAGACACTATTCACTAAAGGCTAAACACTAACAAGTGCTAGCAAGAAGAATAAAGGATTTGACCGAGTCAGGGTGAGTGCTGAGATGATGCAAGAAGGATGAGCAGGAGTTAGCTAAGAAAAAAAGAGGAGAGAAGAGCAGCCCAGGAATAGGAAATAGTATGTGCAAAGGCCCTGAGGTAGAGAATATAACCACCTCGTTTGAAACTGCAATCAAGAAAGAGGTGAGAGAGCATGGTGGAAAGTCAGACTAGAATATGACTAGGATAGCAGACATTGTAAGGGGCTTATTATTATTATTATTTGGCAGTTCCAGGTCTTAGTTATGGCATGGGGGAAAATCTAGCTCCCTGACCAGGAATCAAACCCAGGTCCCCAGCATTGGAAGCATGGAGTCTTAACCACTGGACCACCAGGCATTATCCACCATTTTCGCTGGATAATGTCAGATGCCTATCCAGCATCTATCCACCCCCCTTTCCCAGTAGAATTTAAATTTCTTTAGGTATTCTACCTTTTCCATATTAGCTTAAATGGTGCACTCTCACCTCTAAGAATGGGTTTCAAGTGATCTAAGTCAATCCTTCCCAACCCTAGGTTTAATCCTTGCAAGAGACAACTGCTAATCATGCCAGGTAACGTAAACTGGACCAACTGGACTCTGAAATGATGAGAGGGGTTTAATTCCATGACAGGGAAGAGGCCTTTCGCTCTCCTTCTAGGAAAGCCTGTTGACCTGTTGCTGTTGTCACTTCAGTTCAGTCACTCAGTCATGTCCAACTCTTTGCAACCCCATGAACCGCAGCATGCCAGGCCTCCCTGTCCATCACCAACTCCCAGAGCCCACCCAAACCCATGTCCATTGAGTCGGTGATACCATCCAACCATCTCATCCTGTCAATCCCTCCTCCTCCTGCCTTCAATCATTCCCAGCATCAGGGTCTTTTCAAATGAGTCAGCTCTTCGCATCAGGTGGCCAAAGTAGTGGAGTTTCAGCTTCAGCATCAGTCCTTCCAATGGACACCCAGGACTGATCTCCTTTAGAATGGACTGGTTGGATCTCTTTGCAATCCAAGGGACTCTCAAGAGTCTTCTCCAACACCACTGTTCAAAAGCATCAATTTTTCGGTGCTCAGCTTTCTTTATAGTCCAACTCTCACATCCATACATGACCACTGGAAAAACCATAGCCTTGACTAGACGGACCTTTGTTGGCAAAGTAATGTCTCTGCTTTTTAATATGCTGTCTAGGTTGGTCATAACTTTCCTTCCAAGGAGTAAGCATCTTTTAATTTCATGGCTGCAATCACCATCTGCAGTGATTTTGGAGCCCAAAAAAATAAAGTCAGCCACTGTTTCTACTGTTTCCCCATCTATTTGCCATGAAGTGATGGGACTGGATGCCATGATCTTAGTTTTCTGAATGTTGAGCTTTAAGCCAATGTTTTCACTCTCCTCTTTCACTTTCATCAAGAGGCTCTTTAGTTCTTCTTCACTTTCTGCCATAAGGGTGCTGTCATCTGCATATCTGCATATTTAAACTTTGATGATTGTGTTTAATTGCTATTGTCAACCATGGGATAAAGCCAGGTGGGTGGATAGTGAAGAGGAGAGATGGGAAGAACCTTGGTTCTTGACCATATTGTTGTATCACTCAACCAAGCACCTGAAGCCCTAATTGCCTCTAGACTTCTTACAATGCAAGATAACAAAGATTCTTTTTTTACAAGCCAGTCTGAGCCAGGTTTTTAACACTGGATCCCAAAAGCATTTTGCTGGATACATATCATGCAGAAGGATTGTTGCCTTTATTCCAAGAAGAACGGTGGTCTGAAATTTGGGTGCAGAGTCCATAATTCTAAGAAAAACGTTTATGGAACAGGCTCGTTACATTCCTCGCTACCGCCACCACCCAAAATAGTCTAGTGTTAAATGAAAAATGTTGGAAATAGAATTCCTCATACATGATCACAATGGAGTTAATCGCCTCGGATTGCACAAACACAGAAACACACACACACACATTAAAGGAAAAACTGGTAAGAAAAATACTCTGTTAAATGCTGGCTCCAAGGTAGGGAGATTATTACTAAGCTTTTAATTTTTTTTTGGCTTGGCTGTTTATGTGCTTCAGTTTTTCCTGATTTTCCTACAATGAATATACTTTATAATTAAATATCAGTTCAGTTCAGTTCCTCAGTCGTGTCCAACTCTTTGACTTTAAAATCAAAGTCAACATAAAAATGTTTTCCACCTAAATTGACATCATCTACCACAAAAGAGGCTACTTTCATTTTTTGAAAAATATAATGGCCAAAATAAAACTAAAAAGTAGCACATCTAACATAGTCTATTGGAAAAGAGAAAGCTTCCTAGTCTTTATATACTGTATCCAGACAGTTAAGGATTTATCGTTGGTCTTATAACAGAATAAAATATCTTGAGAGCATGAGTATGTCCAATTTTAATTTTAAATCCTCAATTTATAAAATAGTTACTCTTATTCATTTCAAAGTTCCATTAAATAAAATAGAGACACTTGCAAATTTTGAGACCCTCAGGAGATATCATTTAGCATCTTTGGAAAACATAATATTTAATTATCATAGCATGAGGTACTCTTAATGGCGCATTTCAACACTGCTATTGAAACTGATTTCTGAGAGGAAAATTAAATGATATTTCCACTCACATACCTTATTTAAATACAAACTACATGCATAATTATCTTTGATCCCCACTGCCACTTAAAAATAAAATACAAAAGTGAAAATAAAAAATATTCATGGAAGTTTTTTCATCCATAACTCAGTTACCAAAAAATTCATAATTACCCAATACCCCTAAATGGTCCATGTACCTCAAATGATTTGGGAGCCCTGTTTGCTGACCAATACCTATTACAGGATTCAAATTCTATAGCTTACCTTCCTACTATCAGAGTCATTTGAGATAACCTCTATTCTAGGAAGGAAGATAGGGTCATTTTTATTAACTCCCTTTAATTATAAAATTTGCATTTTTTTAATTCAGTCTTTCCTCCTCTATGTAATTCTTCCTTTTCTCCCCCAAAGTAATAAATAGACCTTGTTATTTTCACACTAACCATTTTCTTTCTAAGATGGCAGGAGTATTTTTGGATAACAAAGCCAGACAACCTAACAGATACATCAGAGGCAACACCTCCTGCCTCAGTTTCTGCCTCTAATGAGTGGGAGATGATAAAGGAAGAGGTAGGGGGCCCCAGGGCTGGCCACAAACATTTCCGTTCTCCCCTCAGAGAGCTTGTGATAGGGCTACCCTTCTTTGAAATTAGGAAGCCTGTGTTACTTTCTGTGGCCAGTGGTTTATGGACAAGTAATTGCGTCACTTCTAAGTTGACATTTAGAGAGCTGAGTGTGAGTCATTACACCTCATTCCCTAGCCAGGGAGATGCTGGAAGCACATATGAAGGTCATACTTCCATCAGCCTGAGCCCTTAAAGGACCATCAAGAGCAGAGGCCCACTTCCAGCCAGGACAGAAGTGCGTTTTGTTAAGTCACTGCACTTTAGGGGTTGGTTGGTAGTGCAGCACGTGTGTGCTTAGTCACTCAGTCGTGTCTGACTCTTTGCAACCCCATGGAGTGTAGACACCAGGCTTCTCTGTCCCTGGAATTCTCCAGACAAGAATACTGGAGTGGGTAGCCATTCCCTTCTCCAAGGGATCTTCCTGATCCAGGGACTGAACCCAGGTCTCTTGCATTGCAGGTGGATTCTTTACCATCTGAGCCACCAGGGAAGCCCTAGCACAGCATAAGCAAGCCTATACTGATTGGATAGAAGGAAAAAAAGTGAGGGTTGGGGGGGCAAGTGCTTGAATTCCTTCAAAGGCCTTTTGTGTTCCTGTTGAAAAACTTATTCCCTAGTTGGTAAATGATAATAAGCTCAACGATGTTCTTATGAAAGTACAAAAACCATCCAAAAAAATGTTGTGTTACAATCAAAACCATTTCATTCTAAGCTTGAGTTAAATAGTTTAAACCCACATATTTACTGGGTTACTGAAAAGAATTTATGAGTACCTATGAACTGTCTAAAGGGGAGTTTCCAAATTTGGGCCTTTCAGGTTGAATATGAGCATATTCCATATCACCTAGATGGCCAACCTATATGTAGAGACTGACCTGTACGCCTATGTCAGTGATGCTAATGGTAAAGAATCCGCCTGTTGATGCAGGAGAGACCAGAGATGCAGGTTCCATCCCTGGGTCGGGAAGATCCCCTGGAATAGGAAATGGCAGTATTCTTGCCTGGAAAATTCCATGGACAGAGGAGCCTGGCAGGCTATCGTCCATGGGGTCATAAAGAGTCAGGCATGGCTATGCACACAGCCACACAGCCATACACCTATATATAAGGCAATGCCAGTGACCAGATTGCTTCGTGGTTACATTTATCTTGGCACCCAGTAGTGTTATCAATACTTTGTCAAAGGCTAGGCAGTAAAAAACCAAGTTGGACATACCACTGAAGGGCTGCCTTTGTGCCCAGAAAATTTCCCCAAAAGCGAACGTGGTCAGCATCTTGCTTTGAGCAGTGATTTAGTTCCAGAAAAACTATATCATCTTTCACATTAATGCTGTGAATTTGAGTTTTATTGGCTTGACTGGTTTTAACCTGTAAGTTGGTTTTTCCTTTTATAGTTTATAAGAATTACAGACATAAATTTATATCTATTTTTCTGCAGTATACATTTAAGTAATATTGTAATACAAATAGTGAAACTCCACACTTTGGGGGTGGTAAGAGTGTGGTTCTCAGGTCATTTTTCCTTTAAAAGGCCCAATAAATAAAAACAATAAAAACTTAAAAATTAACTGTAAAAATAATTTTTCAATATTTAAAAGAAAAAGGCAGCGAACATTGTTTATTTTAGAACAGGCTCAAAGCAGCTCTCTCCCTTGGAATAAACTGTTGAGTTATATGAATTTACTCACCCAAGTTTATCCAAAAGAGTTATCTGAAAACACAAGAGCTAGCTTTAGGACCCCATAAATCTCTTCTTTATGCTTTTGATGGAAGAAGACAGAGAGTTGTTTTCATTGTTGTTCAATCTCTCAGTCATGTCTAAGTCTGCAACCCCGTGGACTGCAGCATACCAGGCTTCCCGGTCCTTCATTATCTCCCGGAGTTTGCTCAAACTCATGTCCTTTGAGTCGGTAATGCCATCCAACCATCTTGTTGTCTGTCTCCCTGAAAGAGCTCTGAAAACTAGAGAAGCATCAGAAATGATGAAATAAAGGCATCTGTGGCTCTTTTCGAAGACAAGACCCGTTGCAGCAATATGTATCTTTCTTCGCGCTATGGGACGTTTGCTCTCACCATCAGTTTTTTGAGACCATGTCTTGCCCTCCTCACTACTCTCTTATTTGTTCATGAAGCAAAAATCTTACAGTCCCCACTTACTCAATCTTTCTTTGGTGCTGATTCCCTGTTAAATTGTACCTTTTACCTCTTTGCAGTGAGCAGTAGCTGTGCACTCAGCTTCCTGTTCCATCTCTTCAATGTCATGGGTTGGGAATTTCCTCATTGCAGGACACATTTTTTAAAGTCAATTTTTATTGGCGTATAGTTGCTTGACAGCATTGTGTTAGTTCCTAAATCATATAGCAAAGTGAATCAGCTATACATATACATATATGCAGGACAAATTAATGGCACACATTCATCAAAACTTGACAGTTTACCCAGAAGGAACTGAGGCCATGCACACCAGTTGAGAAATACTGTCCTACAAGAGGGGCAGATTTGGTCCATATTGTTTGCCACTCAGTACTCTGGATTTGAAGAGCACTTTGTTTACAGAACACTTCCCCCACCACCTTAAATCTGTTCAACTCTGAATTTTAAAGGGAAAATGTAATGCATCTGATCCTGATTTGTTTGCACTTAACTCATCACAATGTTGTTTTGAAGAAGCTGATGTGCAAAAAGGCTCTTCATCAGCTCTTTGAAGAGCTTTTCTCTTCAAGGAGAACAAAGAATCAGACAGTGTTTACCAAAGGTAAACAAAGCAAAGTCATGAAAAAAATTTTAAAAACCCAAGTTTGTTTCTAAAGCTTGAACTCAGTTGAGGTCAAGGAGGTTGGAGACCTGCTGCCTCGCTTGGAAAAAAGTGTGACCCAGAGTCAACGGCCTGGCCATCCAGGCAGAAGCTGGCGAGGCCTCACTGAACTCCCCAGAGCCGCGCTATGTGTTTGTTGCAGCCAATAAACACTCCTAATGATGCTCTCAACAAAAGCCCATATTTTGAGCCTTGTTTTCTCTTTTCTTTTCATGTTGTTTCTCTCAGTGAAGGGATCAAAGCACCGAGGCTACTTTTTCTTCCCTCAATCAGACAGGAGTTGTTTGAAGTAAATGTGTGTTGTTTCTCTTTTGCTTTTCTTTTTTCTTTTCTCCTTAAGGAAGAATCTTTATAATCAGAGGCTGACTTTGTAAACTTCCCTAACACTAGTCCCTTAGGTGCCTGTGCGTCTCTTTCTTGGGTTTCCCCTTCTTGTGCTCCATTTGATGAAAGCCATAGAGTGGATTTTAATGTGCCCAGGATGGTTGAGAACATCTGAAGACAACATCATCCATTCATCAAAAACAGATGAAGACAAAGATGCAAGAGTGCAGCCGAGCAGGAAAATAAATCAGGGAATTTTGAAAAAAGCATTTTTAGTTACAGCTTAAGGCTGTCTTATTAAAAAAAAAGTATCAAAATACCTCCATTAATGATCATCTCAGAAGCAAAATGAAGCTGAAAGCTTGTTACTATGGTTCTTGCTTCCACAGGGAATTCAAAATATCGTATAGAAAATAATGGGATTTTTTTGTGTGTGTGAATAAAAAAGGGCTGCAGAAGTCAAGCTGAGCATGATTTCCTCAGGAGCCTTTCAGGGGCATACAGTATAAAAATCAGTGATTCTCCAAGAATGGGTATTTTTCTAATGAAAGATAAATAACTAACGATAGCAGCTAGTAGGAATTAAGCACTTAGCAGGTGTTAGTCATTGTACTACGTGCTTTCATGCATCATCTCTTTTAATCTTCATTATAACCCTATCCAGTAGGTCTGTTAATCATCCCATTTTGCAGAAGAGAAAATGGAGGTTCAGAATACTCAAGGTCAACATAGGTTGAAATTGGCAGAGCCACAACTCAGCCCCAGACCTGTTTGATGCCAAAGCCCACGCTCTTAGCCACAGTGTATGCAGTTTATCTAGAATGTAGTACTTATGTTCATCCTGGAGCCTAGAAGTACTTTTGCTGTGCAAAGGCTTAAATCACATCTGTTCTGGCCCAGCAAACTGAAATGTTAATCCAGCTGTTTTGGCCAAATTCGTTCTTCACTATTAATTGACTCAAAGAAAGACAAATGGCTTTACAGAAGTTTCTAGACATTCCCTCAACACTCTTCTTTGTATAGTGGTAATACAGACCTACTTCCCTGGACATTTTCCTCATCAAAAAATGTGATAAAGTTGTTAAAACCCATCAAGCTATACACCTTAAATGCCAACATTTTATTGTAAGTAAATTATACCTCAGAAAAGTTGTTTCAAAAGTAAAGATCCGCGAATACTCAAAGGGAGTTATTCCAGTATATTTTTGATTTCATCATTTCCTAGATTTCATGTTGAATTGTTATTAAGTTGAACTGTGTGAAACTGCAATTTATGCATGTCAGCTCCATACAAATCAGCTTTTAAAAGATTTTAAATAATGTTAGCATGCTTGTCCCATGTAACCCGTAACTATTCTCACCTATTGTCTTACTGATATATTTTAACTTAGATAAAGGTTTTCTTTATCAGCATATGTACTAGGTGAATGAAATTTCTTTCATTGTCCTTCCTTTCCTTTTTTATGACTTTTTTTTCCTGATACTTGGCTGGACTACATTTCCCAGCCTCCTTTGCAGTGAAGGCATAGCCTTGAGACTGAGTTCTCCCCAATGGAATGTGAGCAGAAGTGATGTGCATAAAAACTTCCTACAGGCAATTCTCCACTCTTTTTCCCATCTATCATCTGGAAGTGAAGAATTCTGAGCTCTTTGACTGAGGCAAAAGACAGAAGAAACCAGGATTTCTGAATCACAGTGTGATAAACCACCTGCCAATCCATCTCTTTCAGAGGAGCAAGAACTCACTTCTGTTGTGTTCAGCCACTGAAATATGGGAACATTACAACAAGTATTACTTTTCCTGATGGTCTTTCTTTCATTACTGTCTATTGTGTAATTTCTGTGTGCCTTGGAGACCAGTTCAGTGGACCAAAATTAAATGGCTCTTCAGAGAAGTGCTGTAGAATTTTGAGAAATGGGGGTATTCAGGTTCAGGGAGGAAAATAAACTTCCCATTTATTGAGAACATCTTTATCTCCTACTCATCACTCATTCACCCTCTTCCTGGGAAACCATCCTCCTTCCCACCCAGCCATGTGATTTAGGTGAAGCTGAAACTTCAGGTTGGCTTAGGTCAGCCAGTGTCCCTTACTCTCTGGCTAAAGTGAAACACGAGGGCATGAGATGACATCACTGAATCTGTCCAGCAATAAAGTATTTCTCTTCCTCTGCAAAACTAGTTCAAAAGATCTTCTCTCTCACCCTTGAGAGTACATTGCAATGATGTCAAAGTATGGAACTCTGTAGCTGTCTTGTTTTTGAAGAGTATTTTTGTACAACAGTTTTCAGTTCATGGCAACAGAAGAAACCAAGATTTCTCACATACACTTCGCCCCATACATGTACAGCTGCCCCTCACTATCAGTCTCTCACTCACACCAGAGAGAAACCCAGATTTCTCATATACACTTTGCCCCCCACTGTCAACATCTCACACCAGAGTAGTACATTTATCACAATCAGTAAACCCACACTGATTCATCTTTATCATACAACGTCCATAGTTTACATGAGGGTTCACTCTTGGTGTTGTACATATTGTGGGTTCAGACAAACGTACAATGGCATGGATCAGTGACATGACAATTATAGGGTCATACAAGTAGTTTTACTGCATCTGAGCCAGCATTTGGTGTTGTCAATATTACAGATTTTGACCATTCTAATAGATGTGCAGTGGTTTATCATTGTTATTTTAATTTGCATTTCTCTGATGACATATGAGAGGGAACATGTTTTAAATTATTTATTCACTTATTTATTTTTGGCTGTGCTGGGTCTTCACTGCCGCACGGACTTTTCTCTAGTTGCAGAGAGTGGGGGCCACTCTTCGTTGTGGTACGAAGTCTTCTCATTGTGGTTGCTTCTGCTGTTGCGAAGCAGAGGCTCTAGGGTGCAGGGCCTTCAGCAGCTGTGGCATGCAGGTTATTAGTTGTGGTGCACAGGTTCTGGTGCTCCATGGCGTGTGGGGTCTTCCCAGACCAGGGATCGAACCCATGTCTCCTGCATTGGCAGGTGGATTCTTTACCATGGAGCCGTGAGGGAAGCCCTGGAGTATCTTTCTTTTTGTTTATTGTCCATCTATGTATCTTTTTTAGTGAAGTGTTCTCTAGCCATCTTTCTGCTGCCCAGGAGAAAGCTGGCCCGTGAGGATTCTGCTGTGTGAAGTCTGCCGATGCAAAACTGCTCCATGAGGAAAATTGGAGGCATTATTTGGGAGAAATAGGTCTTAGAGGATTGCGGTCACTTATTATCTGGATCAACACTGACCTCACATCTGGTCTTCAGGACTTCTCAGTTTCGTGGGGCTGTCTTCTGTTAAGCAATCTGATTTGAGTTTTCAGTCCTAAATTATGCAACTTTGCTACCCACTCATTCATGCATTCTGAATTTGGCCGAGTAAGGAAGTATCGCCATCCATATGAATTTGAAAATGGACCAAGGAAAACTCAATACAGAAAATACTTACTGAAATGTGTATATTGTTGTCTGCCTCATAAAGACCATTTTTTCTCTCCTCACAATTACTAAAGCCTCCAAACCAAGCCTAACTATAATTGTACAATCACTCCTGCAATGATAATTGAGCCTCAGCATTCAGAGAGAGTTTAAGGCAGACCACTGTGAATTCTCAAAGACATCCATCAAATAATTTACAGGTTTTGCATTTACTTGTACATCCTGTATTATAATGCATACTCATTAGGTAACTTAAAGTTATAATCATTTGTTCTAATACATCACGTTTTCAAACATTATATAGAAAACAAGTGATGTAACTTTAAGACCTCTCACCAGATGCCCTAGTGTTTCGGCTGAATCGTAGCTCCCTCTCCCCATGACTCCAGCCTCTGTGGCCATTCATTCACTCACTCATTCTGAAATAGCGTGGGTTAAGATGGTTATTTACAAAATGTAGAAAATTGACATTCCTCATCTTTACTGCCTGTATAAGTCAATATTCTTTTGGTCACAAGTGACCAAAAAAAAACCCACCCAATCCAAGATAACAAAACGAGACTTTATTGGCTTAGGCAACTGAAATAACCTTGGGCCGATCAAGTGTGACTAAACCCAGGGACTTAGGCAGTCCGTGCAGGTCATCCCAACCTCACTCTCCTTGTCTTTCGGCTCTGTTCTCTTCTAAGGCCATTCTCTTCTCATGTGGAAGCCCTCAGCAGCTTGTACTCTAATCATAGCTTCAAATCTAGCAGAAAGGCTCTGCTTGGCTTAAGTGCTCATTTTGAAACCTGTCACTATGGCTGGGAGGATGACCAATCATGCAATGCTATGATTGGTCAGGCCTGTATTACTTATATATCTTTTGGAACATATGGATAGGGAATGATGCTCTGTCCCTCAGAAAGAGAAATGGATACTGGATGGCCGTGTTAGTCAAGTGTGGAGAAAGTGTCAGTTGCTCAGTCATGTTCTACTCTCTGCAAGCCCGTGGGCAATAGCCCACCAGATTCCTCTGTCCATGGGATTTCCCAGGCGAGAATGCTGGAGTGTGTTGCCATTACCTTCTCTAGGGGCGCTTCCTGACCCACAGATTAAACCTGGGTCTCCTGCATTACAGGCAGATTCTTTACCGTCTGAGCTACCACAGGATGATTGGAAGAGGTGCCCCGGGATTATCATTTGACAATCATGTTGGTCAAAGTGATTACCAATAGCTACTATGATAAGCAGCCCCAAATATCTTAACATTAAGATAGTTAAAGTTGCATTTGGTTTAACATTAAGTTGTATTTTTCACTCATACGAAATCTAATGCAGAGTGTTCTGCTTGGGCAACTCCCTTGGCAGCTCTCAGCCAAGCCCTGACTCAGGAATCCAAATTTCTTCCATTTGGGGAATGCTGCTATCCACGTCACCTGCAAGGTTGTGTGGAAGGGGAAGGGCGAGCTGGACGAGGCATGACTGCTCTCAGCTGCCTTGGCCTCAGGATGACACATCAACCTGTCCTTGCATTCGCTGATGAGAACTTAGTCACGTGACCCCATACAGATGCAAAGGGGGCTGGGAAATACAGTTCAGTTGTGTGCCTAAGAAGAGAAAACAGGCTTTCTGGCCACCTGGCCAATCTGTGATACTAAGGCAAACCCAACCCATACCTGACACCCAGCCAGAATGACCCACTGGTTCTCCTCTGATCAGGCAGACATTAAGTCAGTGCCAGCAGGGGCCTGAGAGGCGATCTGGCTCTACTGTCTACTTGGACAGATGGGAGTAGTGAGAAAGAAAGGGCATTTCCCAGGCCACTGAAAACTGAAGCAGTGAAGCAGAGATTTTTGAGCCCCAACCCCCTCCCAGAGAAATAATGAAAAGGAGTTCCTCCCTCCAGATGTCAGAGACATCTTCCTGTCCTGCCCCCCCCCACTCGCCCCATAGCTACCAATTTGCCGAAGTTTGCTTTTATCAAACACGGGACAGTAGAAGTGTGGCTGGTTTTACAGCAAGATGGACCTGAGTTCAAACTCAAACTTTATTTGTTTCTAGTTTGGGCAAGCAATTAAGCTCTCTGAGTAGTAGGTTACTCGTCTGTTCAGCCTAAACTAGTACTCAACAAGCATTACCTGGGGGTTTCAAGAGTATGGAACATTTTCCTGACGTTTCTGTGGCTAGGGCTGCTACTGCTGCTGCTGCTGCTAAGTCGCTTCAGTCATGTCCGACTCTGTGTGACCCCATAGACGGCAGCCCACCAGGCTCCCCCGTCCCTGGGATTCTCCAGGCAAGAACACTGGAGTGGGTTGCCATGTCCTTCTCCAATGCATGAAAGTGAAAAGTGAAAGTGAAGTCTCTCAGTTGTGTCCAACTCTTCGTGACCCCATGGACTGCAGCCTACCAGGCTCCTCCACCCATGAGATTTTCCAGGCAAGAGTACTGGAGTGGGTTGCTATTGCCTTCTCTGAACTAAATATACATCCAGGAAAACTACAAGCTCTGAGAGTGAGGGAAACTAACCCTTTTTAGAGGTGAATTCACTTTCACATAGGAAACATGTTACTCCCAGAATGTGCTTTGCTGATTTAGTCATCATAATTCTACAACTTGGCTAGCTAAGCAAGAAATGGAGACAGACTAGCGCCTCTCCAAGACTCAGATGAGGACAGCATCACTTCCCCTTCCCAGGAGGGAGTAGCTCCTTTTTCAGAGGTGACTGAATTCCAGGTGCTTTGCAAGCCCTTGTCAGATAGAATGCCACCTAGCTGGAGACCCAGATTTTGTCATTTGAACAGTAAGAGCCTAACTCACACTCTCTGGGTCATAAACATCTTGCATGAAGCTTAAAGCAAACTGCCTAATGTCAAGTTTCTATGTACTTTCAAGGAAAACTAAGCTGTTTGCAAAGAAAGCTTTGACAAGTCCCAGTAGGGCCAGACCAGGAGATTAGCTTGGTTTTCAATACTCCAAATAGCCACTCCAGTGTTGCTCAGTGCAGAGCTTCCCCTCGCCAGGCAACCCCCGCAGCCACAGGATTTTTGTTCCTTTCCTTAACATGTCAAAACTTATTTGTGGTATATCTCATTCCCCCAGATCTTTGCCAGAAACCACTCAGCAACCAATCAACTTGATCATGTAATTCATGGTTAACCATGATAGCATTTTCCAAATAACATATATTCCTTTAAGCAGATTCAGCAGCTTTAAGCCTCTTTGAGACAAACTACTTTGAGACAAAACACGAAAAGTAAATCTACAGATTCTAGTGGAATAAGACTAGTGGTTGAGAAGACATTTCTTTGTCCTGGAAATTCTTATCAGTTCCAAGGTGGTTAAAAGTGGACCATACTGTAAAACCTGGCTGCCAGTCTTGAGGCAGTTACAATGCCACAAGGAATGTGGCTGCAAACTCTTAAGTTCTCACCACACTGCATAAAGCTTCTGGGTAAGGAGCATTATAATTGTAATACTTTCATTATTTCATGCATTGGCTCTCCAGGCTACAAAAAAGATCATTATAAAGATTTTAAAAGTTTCATTTGAAAATTTCCTGGAGGAAATCTCCATTTTATCAATCCACCCTTTAAAAATATTATGGTTTTGTCTTCCTACTACAAGCCTTTCTTTTTTTTTTTAAAGAACTCTTTTTCTCCTGTTTCATTTAGCTGACCTTCAGAGATTGACCCATAAAGTGTGCCTGAATTTCAGAAAGCTGAAACTGAAAAGAAGCATGCATTCATGTCACCTTGGATTACTCTAATACTCTAACTCCTGCTTTTAAAAAGTATATAGTGGCATTATTACGACTTGAGACTTCTGTTCAAGATCCTGTCTGCTAGACTATAATTCAGGGCTTACTGGAGAAATATTTAGGAAACACTTCCTGCCGGAGCTTGCCACCCTCCCACAGGCCCCAAACCTTAGTGATTTGCACCCAAAATAGATCAACACACATACCTCACTGCTACCTAATTTATGTTCCAGTGACACCTGGATCTTGTATTTCATACACACTTGAATATGGGGGATGTTTCTTAGCAACAGACCTCTTTAAGTTTCTGTTAGGCTGGCCAGAGGAAAGGTGCTGGCGTGGCTAGAGCTGAGGCAGCCAATTCTGAGCACTGACCTCTAAGCAGCAAGGACCTTTTGTCAGTTCAGGATAGGAGGGCTGGAATCACTGCTAGTTCAAACCTCTGCCCCCCTGTGCCTTGAGTCAGCTCATACAGTGGAGAAAACCCTGGCTGAGGCATCAGGAGACCTCAGACTCTGCCGAGGACCAGATGGGGTGTGACTTTGTGCAAACAGCTCTGAGCTTCAGATTCCCTGCTTGTGAAATGATGTGAGGTGGGGAGAATTTGGCCTGGGTCAGACCCAGCCTTTTCGCTGCTGGCAGTTGAGGAGGGTGGGATTTTCCCTTTCAAGAAACAGATGTGAGACATGGATCTTCTCCCTAGAAAATATACAGAGATCCACATTGGCACCTGGAATTGATGGCTTGGAAGTACCAGCTGAAAACTCCCAAGCAGGATACCCTCAAAATGTCCTTCTCCAAGTGAAATTACAACAAAAGAAATAGCTGGTTTCTTTTCCCCAAAATCTGATGGTCATGCCTGAGTCTTCTCTCCCTCTTAGCTCTGCCCTCTCCCTACCTCTCATCCACCATGATCTCGTATCAGTAAAAACACCGCAAGATGGATCCAAAAGATCCCCTTCTCTCCACATTCTAGTCCAAGCTGCCACAGCATCGTTCACTTTGACCTCCTAAAATCCATTCTCTCTCTGTCAGGAGGAGCTCCTTCACACTTGACTCCTTTGCTCACCTGCTTCCTAGAACCCTGAGTATTGAGGCTCCAACATGACCTCGCAGTGGATGGCCCACTAGTCTCCACCACCAGCCTTATCCCCCTCCATTCTGTTCCCTGAGCTTCAGGTGGCTTTGGGGTCTCAGCTCAAAAGTCCTCTCCTCAGAGAAGCCCATTTGCAGACACTGGCTTCCCCACCCGCTGTCCCAGGGTCTTCGTGGTGTTTATCATTGACCAAAATGATTCTATGCCTGTGTGGTTTCCTTGTTCACAGCTGGTTTCCTCCTCCCTCCATCCTCATCGCCACCACCAAAATGTGAGTCCTGCTAGACGAATAGGGCCTTGCTGGTCCTATTTAATCTGTATCTGGGCCTTTGCAGCTGCTTACTATGTATTTGTTGAGTTCATTACATAAAATAATATTTAAATCCTTCCTTTGACATTGTATAATAAAACTAGCAGACTGGTTCCTGCTTTTAAAATATTTTAATTGATTCTCATGAAGACATCAGTGGTATGCCATTAATTTCGCCCCTAGAATTTATTTCTCTAGATTAAATTACTCTTATTCCTCTGAGCCCTCTCACTATTCTTGCTCTCCTCCTCTTAATCACTTTCCAGGACCCTGGAGGCCCTCCAGGTTCTCCTTGTCCTCTTGAGAGCCTGAACAACCTTGTTCTTAGCGGGCCCCATTGTGAACCTTCAGAGGACTTAGGGCGATAGTTCTGCATAAGTTTGGGGTTTCTAAGCAAGGGTGGCTTCAAATCCAGGCCCTTTCTAGGTGATCTTGAGTGAGGCCCTCTCTCAGCCTCGATTTCCTCCTCTGTAAAACAGGGATGGCAAAAAACATCTTCTAGAGCTTATATATGCTGAAGCTTCCAGGCACTTTATCCTACAAAGCTTTGAGCACAGGGCCTGGTGCACACTACGCATGCATGTAAGCATGCTAAGTCGCTTCAGTCGTGTCCCGCTCTTTGCAACCCTATGGACTGTAGGCCACCAGGCTCCTCTGAACATGGGATTCTCCAAGTCAGAATACTGGAGTGGGTTGCCATGCTCTCCTCCAGGGGATCTTCCCACGCAGGGGTCAAATCCTCCTTTCTTCTGTATCCTGCATTGGCAGGCAGGTTCTTTACCGCTGGAACCACCTGGGAAGCCCACTGCATGCTAAAATCTCAGTAAATAAAGACTATTATTTTAAATCATGACGCTAAAACCCTAACCTCTGGAAACACAAGCAGGAGAGCCATGAAAGGAAACAGCTATACTCAGAAGCCACATCATATGATCTTGGATTTTGTAGAGGGGGGAAAAGATGGGAGAAAGGGTTATTTGTTAAAACTCTAAATAAAGCAAAGGGGAAACAAAAGCATATCTGCAGCCTGTTATTGGGTTGGCACACATGAAACAGACACCAGTAATCGTAGTGTGCTCAGTGAAAGAGCCAGCTGAACATGAAACAGAAGCATGTGGGAGGGGCAAAAGTGTGGGGGCAAAAGGTGAGGCTGCTTGAAAGGAAATAGCACCTCCTTTCATCTGGTAGGAGATGAGCTAATACCAGGAGGTCAGCCAGGGTTTCACACACCTGCCTCTCCTAATGCAGAGTCCTTCCTCCCTCCCAGGAGTGGCAGGGGCTTGGCTGTGTTGCCTTCAGTGGCCCCAAGACCTCCTCAAAGACAGCTGGGAGTCATCCTCGTTAATGGAAGTTCTCAGAGGCCCATTTTGGGCTGCTGGGGGATACACATACACCAAACTTGGAAAGAAGTTTTTTGAGGCTCACGGACTTCCACAGTGACATAGCCCAAGGGGCCCACCTCAAGGGCACTCCACAACCGTGCACTTCAGACAAAAGCAGGATGGCCTCCAAAGACCTACAGCTCCAGTTCTATTAGGCCATCCATGCTGTAGAGTATTAAGCGGCCAGAAAAAACCTGATAGATCTCTGTGTGCTAACAGAAAAAGATGTCCCAATGCATGTCTAGTGACAAAAGCAAGGTGCAGAACTTTGAGTGATTAAGACCTTTTTTATATATTTCTGTGTATTCTTACACCTCTTCTTAATCTCTTCTGCCTCTGTAGGTCCTTACTATTTCTGTCGTTTATACATCTTTGGTAACAACCAGTTAAGGTTAATACTTGCTGGCTTGAACCTGCTCATGGCCTTGCCTCTAAACTATAGAGAGCAGTTATCTCTAAACAGCAGTATTAGAATTTTCACATTTGGAGCTATATATATATATATATATATATATACAGTGTATATATATATATATATATATATATACAGTGAACATTTATAATTTTGTATTTCAAAAAAATTCTTTTAAAAATTCATTCTCGCTTTTTGTTAGGCCTTTCTAAAAATCAGATTTCCCTCAGATTCCTATAAATGACAAAAATCCATGCAAACCAGCTTAAATGGAGAAGTGCTCTTCTCCAGGGGATCTTCCCAACCCAGGGATCGAACTCGGGTCTCCCACATTGCAGGAGGATCTTTTCCCAGCTGAGCCACAAGGAAAGCCCAAGAATACTGGAGTGGGTAGCCTATCGTTTCTCTAGCGAATCTTCCTCACCCAGGAATTGAACTGGGGTCTACCTGCATTGCAGGCGGATTCTTTACCATCTGAGCTACCAGGGAATCCATATATATATAGATATTACAATGAACATTTATAATTTTGTATTTCAAAAAAGTTGTTTTTAAAATTCATACTCGCTTTCTGTTGCTGCTGCTGCTGCTAAGTCACTTCAGTCGTGTCCGACTCTGTGTAACCCCATAGACGGCAGCCCACCAGGCTCCCCCGTCCCTGGGATTCTCCAGGCAAGAACACTGGAGTGGGTTGCCATTTCTTTCTGTTAGGCTTTTCTAAAGATCAGATTTCCCTTGGATTCCTATAAATAACAAAAATCCATGCAAACCAGCTTAAATGGAGAAGGAGTTACAGGATGGTCTCTGAATTGTGACGCAAAAGAGGAGGTTAATAAGCACCCAGCAGCCTCGGAGGAAGCGGGGCCGGGGCTGGAGCGTGTGGCCAGTCGCAGCAGACAATGCCTCAGCATTCTTTCTTTGGCCCATGTGGTCTCACTTCATGGCTGGAAGTGGTGACCCACACTGTTTACATGACCAGTTATGTCTTTGTACAAAAGATAGTGTTTGCCTCAAATACTGGAAACCACTAGAAATCTCTCATTTGAAGAGAAACTTAGCAAGTTCTTTTAGTTGGACTTCACCCTTTTCTCCTTGATACCTTGATCCATATGAGGTTGCTGCTTCTCTCTCAGGCATAAAATATCTGAGGTGTAAGAAGGTGGCTCTACCTGGTTGATCCTCCACCTCAGTGTGGGAACTCCAACAGTATTTGTGGGACCACAGGAGTTGGTACTTACGATGCCAGTTAGTGCACAGCAAGGTGTAAGTTGAGGGCTTCCATGGTGGCTCAGATGGTGAAGAATCTGCCTGCAATGCGGGAGAACAGTTTCGATCCCTGAATCAGGAAGACACCCTGGAGAAGGGACTGACTGCCCACTCCGGTTTTCTTGCCTGGAGAATCCCACAAACAGAGGAGCCTGGCCAGCATAGCCCATGCAGTCACAAAGAGTTGGGCACGACTGAGCGACACACACACACACACACACACACACACACACACATACACACACACACACAGAGGGTGCAAGTTATCTATTAGTATAATCTAACTCAAAGGGACTGTGTCCTTCCTTGCTCTGTCCTTGTATAAGTAGCAGTTACAAAGTACAAATGTAAGTCCAAGGCAAACTCTTGTGTCTCACTGCTGCTGCTGCTGCTGTCACTTCAGTCATGTCCAACTCTGTGAGACCCCATAGACATCACTAAGTGATGCTAAAGATTAAAAAAATACCATTCAACTTCAAATTATACCTCACTTAGTAGAAGTAATATCTCCAATTAGCACAATTATCTAATGAACATTCAAAAGGGAAAATCTAATTACTAGAATCACAGACTCCTTGGGTTGGATGGAAACTCACAGGCCAGTGTGAATACTCACCCTCTCTCTCCACCTTCCACAGCCCTCAACTGATATAAGAATCCCCTTTATTATGTCCCTAGCAGGTAGAAGATAATCCTGCTTCATGTCTCCATAGAAGCAGCACCTTCTATTTCTAAATAACTACAGTTTTTGGAATATCTTGACCCTGGTAGAAATAAAAACTGGCTTTCTTATAACTTCTACCCATTGACACACATTTGCCCAGATTTTGTGTCTGGAGCCTCAGAAACCCTTTTCTGCATCCCAAGAGGAGATAGCTTCTCTGATTTGAAAAAGAAACTCTGCCCAGTGGCAGATACCCTTGGTTGCCCACCCAGCAGCCATCCTTCATACCTCCTTCTTCCTAGCTAAAAGAACGCCAATACTGTTTGGGTATTCAGTTCAGTTCAGTTCAGTCTCTCAGTTGTGTCCGACTATTTGTGACCCCATGAATTGCAGCACGCCAGGCCTCCCTGTCCATCACCAACTCCTGGAGTTCACTCAGACTCACGTGATGCCATCCAGCCATCTCATCCTCTGTCGTCCCCTTCTCCTCCTGCCCCCATCCCTCCCAGCATCAGAATCTTTTCCAATGAGTCAACTCTTCGCATGAGGTGGCCAAAGTACTGGAGCTTCAGCTTTAGCATCAGTCCTTCCAAAGAAATCCCAGGGCTGATCTCCTTCAGAATGGACTGGTTGGATCTCCTTGCAGTCCAAGGGACTCTCAAGAGTCTTCTCCAACACCACAGTTCAAAAGCATCAATTCTTTAGCGCTCAGCCTTCTTCGCAGTCCAACTCTCACATCCATACATGACCACTGGAAAAACCATAGCCTTGACTAGACGGACCTTAGTCGGCAAAGTAATGTCTCTGCTTTTGAATATGCTATCTAGGTTGGTCATAACTTTTCTTCCAAGGAGTAAGCGTCTTTTAATTTCATGGCTGCAGTCACCATCTGCAGTGATTTGGAGCCCCAAAAAATAAAGTCTGACACTGTTTCCCCATCTATTTGCCATGAAGTGATGGGACCGGATGCCATGATCTTCGTTTTCTGAATGTTGAGCTTTAAGCCAACTCTTTCACTCTCCTCTTTCACTTTCATCAAGAGGCTTTTTAGTTCCTCTTCACTTTCTGCCATGAGGGTGGTGTCATCTGCATATCTGAGGTTATTGATATTTCTCCCAGCAATCTTGATTCCAGCTTGTGTTTCTTCCAGGCCAGCATTTCTCATGATGTACTCTGCATATAAGTTAAATAAGCAGGGCGACAATATACAGCCTTGACGTACTCCTTTTCCTATTTGGAACCAGTCTGTTGTTCCATGTCCAGTTCTAACTGTTGCTTCCTGACCTGCATACAGATTTCTCAAGAGGCAGGTCAGGTGGTCTGGTATTCCCATCTCTCAGAATTCTCCACAGTTTATTGTGATCCACACAGTCAAAGGCTTTGGCATAGTCAATAAAGCAGAAATAGATGTTTTTCTGGAATTCTCTTGCTTTTTCGATGATCCAGCGGATGTTGGCAGTTTGGTTATTAGATGGACAGAAATATGTTCAAAGAAAGATATCTCTTCCCCAGCCCCAGGTCTAGTTAGTCTTTGAAACTGAAGAGCTGAAGCGACAGTAACATGACACAGTCTGGCCAATGAGGCATAAGGGAAGCATGCTAAGCAACTTCTGGAAAAGTGTTTGCTTCCAGATAGAAGCTTAAGATGTTTGAGACAAGCTCCTTGGCTCTGCCTTTCCCCACTTCTCCTTGCCTCGAATGTGGTGTGAAGCCTGATACTTGGAACCATGAAAATCATCTTTGTACTATAAGGCAACACACCTAAGAAGCCAACATGCCAGGGATGCGAAACATAAATGCAAAAGGAGCCTGGGCCGTGGGGGTATCATTAAGCCCCTGCTGCTCACCCTGGAGTGGCCTCCCTCCAGACATCTTGTTCTCCAAGATAATCACATTTCATCATCTAACACTGCTAGCTGAGCTTTCCCTAAATTGTAAAGGAATATGTTTCCACCTGTGATGGCTCACAAGCGCCCCAGGTGTCCAGGCTTCTCTACTAAGATTCATCTGACATTTCAAGTCCTGACCCCAGCCCTACCATCCTAACCTGTCTCCTCAGTACCATCCCTGTGGTGTGGTGAGGAAAACTCAATGCAAGCCCCTGGTGACGGCCACTCCGGACAGAGCCGCTCCCTCTCTGTCTTAATATCCTCCAATTTCACTGTCTTGGCAACCACCTCACACCTTCAGGTTGCCTTTAACTGCATCACATGCCTGTTTCACAGATGCTATGGAGGATTCCATCACCTGAAGTGCTCCTGCAAGTTGTCATTTGTACCCAAGTGCTGGGCTTTGCATTGGTCTGGTCTCTGGGATGGTCCAGGATGTTTCCCAGGCTGTTACCATCGCTTTGGCTCATCATTCTTTCACCCGGTTTATTAGCTCTCCTCACAGAGCCATGGCAGCCTGGAAAGCTGATCAGCATGACATCAACGTGCTCACCCACAAAGCTCTAAAAAAAAAAAAAAAAATCCACTGAATAAGACAGCAACCGGAGACAAATGTAACACAATACTAGCAGTTGGTCTGACAATAACAGACATACCAGCGTCTCCAAAAATACACCAACTCGATACCCATTTGGAGTGAACCTTTTCTGGTGTACTAATATAGCAGAAGGAGGAGAAGGCTTGATTCATCACACAGGAACTAAAAGCGCTGAGGAAGGAACGGTGATGAGAGGTCAACATATTCCATGGTCGTTATTATGGCAATTATCAGTCTCCCCTACAGAGGCAGCTTGTTAGGTCATGTGCAACAAAACACAAGTTGAAAAAAGTCTGAGAAATTGAAGAGCTTTGCTCTACAAAGCCTGCATTTTATAGAACACGGGCATTTGTTCCATAACAATAGAACACAGCCGTGATTTATAAAGCAAAGCAAAGATATATGGTCTGCCATCCAGTTTTTTTTTTGTTCTAGGCATAATCAGCAGATCTGAAATAAGACAAGCTCCTTGATGAAAGCAGTTATCTGTAATACTAAGAATGTGAGAGGTAAGAGAAGAAGAAAAAAACAAGGAAAAGAAAAATACATTCTGGGGAGGTAACCGAAATAACTGCTTTTGTACTTCCTAAACTATGACTTTTGCTTTTTGGAATTTTCTGAAATTTAAAAAAATATATTTTCCATCTGGATTTGGTTGAATCTGCAAACGTAGAATCCGTGGACATGAGGGCCGACTGTCTACAATAATGACTGGATGAATGCAAATCCTCTTCTCTGCATATCTGCTTCAGATACAATCTAAGGGACGAGATTTCTGGTTCCAATTCTCCCCACAATTGCCCTCCAAAACAAAAAGTTATCCAAAACAAACATCCCGGTTACTAACTGTTTGGATTATCTCCACAAAGATTGTATCTTTGCAAGTTTCTGCCAGCACCACTGCCAACTCCAGCGTATTAATCGTTACTATACATCTTTGACCATTTGGTGGGAGGAAAATGGCATCTTATTGCTTTCCTTTGCATTTCTGTCTTCATTAATAGACTCCCCCCCGCCCCCCGCTTAATCCTCATTTTAAGTAATGTTTCTCTGACTTCCAACGAGAAATTATAAACTCGGCGAGTTGAGCATTCATAAAAGGGATAAGCGCCACGTATTTCTAACTTAATTACTGCACCATTAAAATGAGCTCAGCACAACATATCTGGAAGTGGCTTTTGTTTGAGAGACAAGGAAGACGTGTGTGGTTTCTTTTCTAAATCAGACAGCTGAGAGCTTTGCCTGCAGAGCTGTGTCCTAGAAGCACAGACGACCTCTACGCCTCGACCCATCCAGGGTAAAGATCTTGCTAAGTGGCTCTTCCCCAGCTTGTGGCAGTTTCCATCCTAATGCTTTAAAGTACTATCATCATTAAAGAAACAAGAAACAGTTCTCCAGTTTTTTTCCTATGGCTAATGGCAACCCACTCCAGTGTTCTTGCCTGGAGAATCCCAGGGACGGGGGAGCCTGGTGGGCTGCCGTCTTTGGGGTCGCACAGAGTCGAACACGACTGAAGCGACTTAGGAGCAGCAGCAGCAGCAATCCAAGTTATAGTAACACGATAATAGTTTTCACTTGAATAGCCTTCAAGATTCATTTTGAAAACAGCAGTAGCTACCTTGAAACATATTTATTATGAGTGTTCACACCAGTGCACCAGTGGGGGTGCAAAGAAAAATTCTAAAATAGCCACTTATAAAGTTTAAAAGAATTTAATTAGCCTGTTCAAAATGGAAAAAAATGCTAAACTATAAACCATCGTAGACATGATTAATTATATTTGCATTATGCACGAAGTACAGGAATGAGACCCCCCCCACCCCACACCCGGCTCCTCCCAGATTCAGAGGTATATGTATTGTTGCCCACAAGACGCCTCCTGGTGGAGGAGTCACACCTAGAGCGTGTCTGCAACCAGAGTGGGGAGAGTCTGATCAAAAGGGGCCCTGCGGCCGCTGCAGACTCAGACCAACCTTACTGAAGAGCCAGCCACCCTTCCTTCCTGGGATCGGTTCCTGAATCCTTCCTGTGGCATTCCCCAGTTAGGCCCCAGCTGTCCCCCACGCTAGGCCTGGCCTTTCATCATCCGCCCCAGCGTCTCTGCACCCAGACACACTATTGTCTTTGTTCTGTGCTGCCTGACTCTTGCTACAGTGAAAGTGAAAGTCACTTGGTTGTGTCCGACTCTTGCGACCTCATGGACTATACAGTCCATGGAATTCTCCAGGCCAGGATATTGGAGTGGGTAGCCATTCCCTTCACCAGGGGATCTTCTGAACCCAGGGATGGAACCCAGGTCTCCTGCATTGCAGGCAGATTCTTCACCATCTGAGCCACCAGGGAATGTGAGCACTTACCATCATAAAGTAAGTGCCGAATGAGTGAGTGAATAAACAGAGGCAGAGTGAGCTCCCCTCTGGGGGGCAGAATTACAGACAAGTCAGGACGGCCATGACTTAGTCAGTGGGAAAAAGCAGATTTTCAAGTGTGTCTAGAGAGGATAATCCAATGTTAAACTGTATAAAAAGTATGGAAACGAAAAGGAAAAAATTCTGAAAAGATGCCCTACACGTCAGTATTTAAAGGTGAGAAGCTAAGGGTAGATACAGACAAGACACTTATTTCTTCTCCTAAGAAGCCTCTTTGTTTTTTACTGAGGAATTAACATTTTACTTAGAAACTGCCTGGCAGCCTGGGCCTATGGGTACCCACGACTGAAGGGAAACTGGGGAAGTAAGAACCTGGGTCCTCAGCTCCCTCGTAGGAGGTGGACATGGAAGAAGGGAATTGGGAATGATCAGCAGTGTTTGCCCCATACAGTCCCAGTCATTCATTGGACAAATATTTATATCTTTTTCAATTTTTTATTTTATATTGGAGTATAGCTGATGAACAGTGTTGTGATAGTTTCAGGTGGACAGCAAAAGGACTCAGCCATACACACACATGTATCCTTTCTCCCCTAAACTCTCCTCCCATCCAGGCTGCCACCTAACATCGATCCGAGTTCCCTGTGCTATATAGTAGGTCCTTGTGGGTTATCCATTTTAAATATAGCAATGTGTACATGACATTGGACAGTTATTTATTGAGTACCTACTATGTGCCAGACATTATTCTTGGTAATGGGCCACAGCAGTGATAAGACAGACAAAATCCTGGATCTCCTAGGGCTTACATTCTAGTGGAGAAAGCCAGACAGTATGATAAAATAATAAATTATGTAGTTTAGTATGTTGGGTAAAGAAATAAGGCAGAAATGTAAGGAGTGCCAGGTGGGGTGGGATTGTAATTCCAAACAGAGTGGCTAAGGAACACCTCCAGGACAGGAGATTTGGCAGATGAATAGGAGCTTATTGGGAGGCCACATGGGGCTGGGACTCCTCCAGGTGAGGGAACAGCCTGGGCAAAGTCCCTGCAGCAGGTGTGGTCCTGGCATTTCTTGGACAGAGTGAGTATACAGTCAGGAAACTGAAGGCCAAGGTGCCAGGGGCCCTGCAGGGTGACATGGGTATGTGAGTCTTAAGGAAATCAGGGACCCTCCTGGAGGGCCCGAGCAAAGAAATGACAGAATTTCATTTACATTTTTAGACGGCTTTATTAAGATAGAATTTACATATAGCTTAATTCATCCATTTAAATTATGTAACTCAGTGATTTTTAGTATATTAACAGGATCGTTCAACCATCACCATTATCCAGTTTCTAAAGATTTTCATGCCTTTCTTTCCCCGCAAAAGTGCATACCTATCCGCAGTTTCTCTCTAGTCCCCCTTCCTCCAACCACAGGCAACCACAGTCTCTTCTGTCTCTATGGATTAGCCTATTCTGGACATTTTATACAACTGGAATCTCGTAATATGTAGCTAGCCTCTTTCATTAGCCTCTTTCGTTTAGCATAGTGTCTTCAAGGTTCATACATGTTGCAGCCAGTATGTGTACTTCATTCCTTTTTATTGCCAAATAATGTTCCATCGTAAGGATATACCACATTTTGTTTATCTGTTCACCCAGCTGGTGGATATTTGGGTTGTTTCCTCTTTTGGCTATTATGAATAATGCTACTATGAACATTTATAAGACTTTATATAGACATGTTTTCAGTTCATTCTGAGGAACTGCCAAACTCTTCTTCAAGGTGGCTGGCTGCACCATTTGGCATTCCCATCAGCAGTGTATGAGGGTTCCAATTAATTTATATTCTCACCAGTGCTTGTTATTTCCTGTTTCTTTATTATGGCCATCCTAGTAGGTGTAAAGTGAAGGTGAAAGTCACTTAGTCGTGTCCAACTCTTTGCAACCCCATGGACTCTACAGTCCATGGCATTCTCCAGGCCAGAATACTGGAGTGGGTACCTTCTCCAGGGGATCTTCCCAACCCAGGAATTGAACTGGGGTCTCCTGTATTGCAGGCGGATTCTTTACCAACTGAGCTATTGGAGAAGCCCAACAGGTATAAAGTGGGTTTTATCTGCATTTCTCTAATTACTAATGTTGTTGTTGTTCAGTTACTATGCTGTGTCTGTCTCTTTGCGACCTCATGGACTGCAGCACACCAGGCTTCCCTGCCCTTCACTATCTCCCTGAGTTTGCTCAGACTCATGTCCATTGAGTTGATGATACTATCCAACCGTCTCATCCTCTGTCACCCTCTTCTCCTCCAATGCCTCTTTTCTAGTGCTTACTAGCCATTTTTATATCTTTGAAGAAATGTTTACTCAAATCCCTGCCCATTTAAAAAATAGGCTTATTTGTCATTTTATGACTTACGATATAAAAGGCTTATTCTGACTGCTGTTGAAATAGTGCGTACAAGGAACACAAATTACTTTTGAAAATACAAGAAAAAATTTTTATATATTTTTTAAAAGTTTCCAGTTTTGAAATCAAAAGAGCTGAGTACATCCTCTGGCCCTCAAAGTCCATCCTTGACCAGGGCTGGAGCCCAGAAAACCAGATCCTCTGTGAACCACAGTGTCTTAATGTATAAAATAGACCTGCTGGGTCCTAATTAAAACATAGTGCTCACCAAAGTCTCAAGATGAGGAAACTAGGGTGCTGGGGCTTTGCCTGTCATAGCACAAGATGCAACGATAAGGTTTCATGCTTACACAAAGTAGAGAGGCGACTGTATTACCCTACAGTCTGAAAAACTGTGGACATATTGACAATACTGTGGGAACTGGATTTTGCCCCACTGAGTGCCTGAGACAAGGTTTTCTCAAATCAGAAGAGGTAGGGAATGGATGGCTTATATTTGGACCATCCTTTTTAATAAATGGGCTTCCCAGGTGGCTCAGCTGGTAAAGAATCTGCCTGCAATGAGGGAGACCTGGGTTCAATACCTGGTTTGGGAAGATCCCCTGGAGAAGGGAAAGGCTACCCACTCCAGCATTCTGGCTTGGAGAATTTCATGGACTGTATAGTCCATGGGGTCGCGAAGAATCAGACACAACTGAGCAACTTTCACTTCACTTTTAATAAATACTGTTGTGGAATTAGATAGTGAACCTGGACTCCCTGATCTGAGAGAGGACCATGGAATGTGAGGAAAAGAACACCTCAGAGCAGGACAAATAGAAGGAAGCATACCATAATAGTCAGAGAAAACTGCTGTAACAAAGCGACGCAGCAACACGTGGCCAGAAAAACAAAGGGTTGTAGTTCTCTCTTACACCACATTGTCAACGTGGGTGGAGCAAGAGGTGGGCGCCTCTCCTTGCCCTGTGTGCCCGTGCCTGGGCAGTACCATCACAGTCACTGGTTGATACTGGGTGGCTGTGAGTGCAGATTCCAGCCATCAGGAGGAAAAAGAGTACAGAGGACTCGCCCCCACGTCCCCCCAGGCCTGTGGATGCTCCACGTCAGCTCTGCTCACGTTCCATGATGACAGCCACATCACTTGCTCACATCTAACTTCCGGGGAGGCGGGGAAAGGCTGTCCAGATGGGCAGCAGAGGCCTGGCTATAATTCCATCCCTGTGGAAAACAGAAGAATGGCTTTGGTGAACAGCCCACAGTGCGTGCCACAGACACCAAAACTGTCACGTCACTATGACTATGAAGTTGGCTTAGGCATATTTTTATTTCCTTTTTTGTGTGTAGGTATCTGGATTTTTCTGAAAGTTTCATATTGCTCTCACAACCAACCAAAGTGATGGTTATAATCTCGGGTTCTGGAGTCAAACTGGATGCAAATTAGCCTTACTAACTGGGTGAACTTTGACCCATGACTTCTCCTCTGTGATCCTCTGCTTTCCTCAATAGTAGAACCTACTTCCCTGGTGGCTAAGATGGTAAAGAATCCACCTGTAATGCAGGAGACCCAGGTTCGATCACTGGGTCGGGAAGATACTCCTGGAGAAGGGCATGGCAACCCACTCCAGTATTCTTGCCTGGAGAATCCCATGGACAGAGGAGCCCAGCAGCCTACAGTTCATGGGGTCGCACAGAGTCGGACACGACTGAAGGAACTTAGCATGCATGCACTTCCCTAGTAGTTGTGAGAATTGAGAGTGAAGACCTACAGCATGCTTTGCCTTAAGCCTGGAACATAGATACCACGTGTGAATAGTATTGGGCATCACTAGCATTACCATAATTATAACGGCAATTAGCATCAGACCATCTAATACACAGGGCCCGATTATGTTTGGACCATCACTACCCATGAGCCTTCTCTTTCATCTGTCTCTCCTTTCTCCTCCTTAGCCCCTTCATATGTTCATTAAACACTTGAGGCTTGTCTCTCTCATCTCTCCCTCTGCCTTTATGATCACTCTCTAACTCTGCTTCGTCCTCCACCTCCCTGTAGGCCCCAAAGGTTGGAGGGCACTCATGGGTCTTGCTTGGAGATAGAAGTGGCTGCCTTTCAGGTCCCTTCATTATTTAGATCTGATCCCAAGGATGTAACAGCAGCCCCATTTGCATCCCTTGAGCTGGTCCCCTTCCTGTCCCCAGTGAGCAGGACTAACCACCCCCCCTTTCCCGTCTACTGCTCATTCCCCTTCCTCCTGCCTTTCCTCTCTACTCCAAATATGTGCAAGCTTGGATGAGCACAAGTTGAGGAGCCTTTTAAACAGCTCATTAAAACTATTAAAAGCTGAAAATTAACCTTGGGAAATGACTGTGCAATAGCTTTATTAGATTTCTTGGGCGAAGAAAAAAAAAAAAAAAAGAAAGCCTGGCTATCTTACTACTGATTTCTTGGGGCTCTCCATACAAATTTCTAAATTTGGATCTTGAGAATTATTGAGCTTCTATTGGGGGAAAAAAAGAATCTGAAGTCCTGCCAGATCCCAGAGTAATTGTCCAGTTCTTCTTCCCAGAGCCCTTGAAGAGGGAAGGGACCAGCTCTTTAGATTTGGGGGAAGGAGGGAGTTACTACTGAGTTGTTGAATTTTTGCTGGGGAAGAGGTGCATGGAGTCCTACTACACTGACTCCCCTCTTTATCACCTTGAAATGAATCTTTGCAAACACTCATGATTAATAGGAAGTGGGGGAGGGTGGATAAAATACCAAAAACCCACTTAGTAAAGAAAGCAAATCATTCAAAGCATATTTTAAAGACAAAGGTGCTGATGTAGCCTTTTGTTCTATTTTCTGAAAGATGTGTGTGGTGTGTGGAGGGGCTGGGCTTAAGCACTAGTGGAAAGGAAATGGGAGTGAACTGTGAACACTTGCATGTGTTTGAATGGTCCTGAGCTGGCCTGTGTGGCACTGAGGGCCTAAACCACATGTCGGAACACTGGTACCAGGGCAAGCCTTGCCCCTATTCAGAGCAAGGCACAGCACAGTGCTCCTTACCCACAACTGCCAAGGATGAGAATGGATGCTAGCCCTCCCTGGTCCTCTCACTTCTAGCAGTTCTGAGGCTTACAGGATCAGATTCCATCAGGGTTTCCCATCTAATCTGCCCCAGGCACTGCCCAAGCCATGTCATCTGGCCCTGCTGTATTCATTTCATTTTGTCTTCACAGCATCTCCATGACAAAAGCATTATCAACCCCATTTTTCAGAGGGGGAGACTGAGGCTTAAGGAGGGAAAGTGACTTGCCCCAAACCTCCCAGCCTTGAAGTGGCAGCACCAGAGCTCAAACCCACCTCTTCCAAGGCTCAGTCAAGCTTTTGAACCATAGTGGGTGAGTATGCATGTGTCCACACATGTGGATTAAGGGGACAGAGACTGGTTTGTGATTTTCTTTTTCAGTCACCTAATTGTATGCCTCCCTCTCCTCTTCTCTCAGCTCCTTGAGGGCCCTGCACATTGATCCCCAGTGTAGCCCCCAAACCCAGCCTGGTGCTGAGGAGTGAAGAAGACAGAAGATGGAAAAGTTGGGTTCTCAGCCCTCAGGGTGCTAAGGGAAGCAGATGAGGACCTTTCTTCCTGAAGTCCAAACTTTGACCAAAATCCATTTTGTAGAGGATCCTGGCTAACATTCCCTAAAGGACCTGCAGTGTTTTTTTTTTTTTCAAGCTTATGGCCACACCACGCAGCATGTGGGATCTTAGTTCCCCAGCCAGGGATTGAACCTGTGCCCGCTGCAATGGAATGGTGGAGTCTTAACCACTGGACCACTAGGGAAGTCCCAGGAACTGCAGTCTTGGTCCGTGCTTCTTCCGCAGCCTTGTAGAGTCCCGGAGGTAACCTGTCACTCAGTCTCCTCCTCTGGAGAGGGGCTAGAATGCAAGTAGCCATCCTCACTTGTTGGAGTAATGTTGAAAGGCTAAAAACAGATTTTCCGTGCTTGTAGTGAACTGGGAAAAGCAGTATTTCAGTAATCAAAAGGTGGTTTGACGGAAGGATGCTCACTTAGAAGCCTGAATCTGGTAGGTTCCTGTTTCTGGACTCCACCTTCCTTATAGAGTTGGGAGGATTAAGTACAATAAAATAACAGATGTGCTGAATGGCAGTTGGCAATAGTATTATTTCTATGCACATTGCTCCTTTCCTTTACAAACTCAGAATTCTCCCTGAGCTCATTTTCTTTTGAAACCTAATTTAAAGAAATGAAGAGTACAGTGAGATACCACTTCTCATCTATCAGATTGGCAAAAATCCAAAAGTCTGATAGAATAGTCTGTTGGTAAGTCTCCAGGGGAAATGGCCACCCTTGCCCATTGCCAGTGGGAATGTAAATGTCTACAACTCTAACAAAATTACACATGCCCTTGATCTTTGACCCAACATAGTCACTTCTATCCTGGAGACATGCTGTCAAAAACACATTAGAAAGATGTAAGAGACATACAAACCAGATGCAATGCATTGGGCTCATTTGCATCCAGATTTGAACAACCAATTGTAATAACAAGAAAAGGAACTGTGAACACTGGTTGAATATTTAATAAATTCTAAGAAATTATCATTATTACTTTTAGGTGTGACCATGGTATTATGGTTATGTTTTGTTTAAATGGTTCTTATCTGTTAGAAAAATTCTGAATGGAATACAATGAATGGAATATGCTTTAAAGTAATTCTGGAGGAAGGAATATGTGGGTTGACAGGTACTTGGGAGCTTACAATAAAATTAAGACGTTACAGATAAAGCTGAAATTCCCCTTGACCTCACTAGTAGGATTAGGGTTAATGCTAGGACTCTCCTTATGTAACCACTGTTTCCAGTTTGCTTTGAATCCTTTCATACATTTTTCTGAGCATTTAGAACTGTATATAGGGTGACTCAGTGGTAAAGCAATGCAAGAGACTCAGGTTCAGTGCCTGGGCTGGGAAGATTTCCCTGGAGAAAGAAATGCAACCCATTCCAGTATTCTTGCCTGGGAAATCCCATGGACAGAGGAGCCTGGCGGGCCACAGTCCATGGTGTTGCAAGAGTTGGACCTGACTTATCAACTAAACCGTCCCCACCATATACTCATAAGGGGTGAAGGGACAGTATTTTTTTTCACTTACCCAAATGACCAACTGTCCTGCCTTGTGCTTTCTCACGGTCATGTGTCTTGGAGAGTCTCCATGTAGCCCAATGAGATTTGTTCTGTTCTTCCTTGGTGCACAGCATAGCATGACAAGGGTGTACCGTAGACCATTCACTCACTCCTGCCATGATGGGCACTTAGGTTTTGTGATTACAATCCCTGCTGCAGTGAACATTCTTGGATGCATCTCCTCATGTATGAGAGAGTGTTTCCATAGAATGGATAGTGAGAAATGTAGCTGTTTGGTCCTAGAATATTTTCTGTTCTGTGTTAATAGATACAGACCCTGCCTTCCCTGTATGACGTTTTCTACCTCCAAAATCTCAGAGCCTTGTTTCCTCCTTAGTCAGATGGGGATGCTATTTTTTGGTTATCACCAGTTTGCCAATTATTTTATAATACTGTCCCCAGCTCACCTCCTGCGTCCTTCATCTCTCTGAATTATGGCTCTAGGCTCACACTTCTACTTCTTGCTTTGTCATCCAACCAGGCTGGCTCTTTCCCAGCCCCATCCTCTCTTCCCTTCCTCTGGAAAACCCCTTGCCACGGACCTGCACCTTTTCCCCATCATGTGTTCCCCACATTCCCCCTACTCTCTGACAGAAGAAAGACAAATATGAAAGGAATGATGGAATTAGAAAAATCACCATTTGCCAAACACCATATTAAGAGACTTTGAGGAGGAATCATCAATAATAATGCTACTGGGCAGGAGTTTGGGGCGTAATAGGAGATTTCCACAGTCTCCAATAGCGTCAAGTAATGAGATGTGCTTTCTGATATGATGAAAAATGAAACATTTCTTCTGTGATGTTTCTGCTAAAGAAACAAGAGTCTAAATCTAATCATGGGGACATATCAGACCGATCCAAAGTACCATTCCATAAGATAACTGGCCTGCTCACCAGGAGTGGGTGGATTTTACTGTATGGAGATTATTCCTTGGCACACCTGATTTTTTAAAATATAACTGACCCACACTCTTTAAAACTATCAATATCAGGGGGAAAAGACTAGGAACTATTCCAGGTTATAGGAGACTGAATAGACAAATGAATGTACCCTGTGAAAAAGAAATTTCCTTTTGTTATCAAGAACATTATTGGGATGAAGGGCAAAATCTGAATAAGATTTGTGTATAGACAATGGTGTGTAAATGTTAATTCCTGGATTTTGATAACTATATTATGGTGATGTAAGAGAACAATCTTGTTTTTAGTAGACTCTTCATTATTTGGCAGCAAAAGGACATTCTATCATGTCTATAACTCAAGATCAAACAACTGATAGATTGGATGGATGGATGGATAGATGCGTGGATGGATGGTGTTAAAAGAAAACAAAATGGAGACCAGGCTTGAGGATCCCCCAAGCAGACAAAGCCAGTTAAGCAAAACTTATTCTAGCTAATTTCATGAACATAAAGAAAAACTTTACCATATTTCCTGTAAATGCCTCTGATAATCATAAACAAAACTTGTCATCTTTCTAAAATGATATAAGATAATCACTTTTAACCTTTTAATTAATCTTAGTTAATCATTCAACTTTTAATTAATTTTAACTGTGGAAAACTCTTAAAGAGATGGAAATACCAGACCACCTGACCTGCCTCCTGAGAAATCTGTATGCAGGTCAAGAAGCAACAGTGAGAACCAGACATGGAACAACAGACTGGTTCCAGATTCTGAAAGGAGTATGTCAAGGCTGTGTATTGTCACCCTGCTTATTTAACTTATATGCAGAGTACATCATGGGACATGCCAGGCTGGATGAAGCACAAGCTGGAATATATCAGTAACCTCACATATGCAGATGACACCACCCTTAGGCAGAAAGAGAAGAGGAACTAAAGAGGTTCTTGATGAAAGTGAAAGAGGAGAGCGAAAAAAACTGGCTTAAAACTCAATATTAAAAAAACTAAGATCATGGCATCCAGTTGCATCACTTCATGGCAAACAGATGAGGAAACAAAGGAAACCGTGAGATACTTTATTTTCTTGGGGTCCAAAATCACTGCAGATGGTAACTACAGCCATGAAATTAAAAGATGCTTGTTACTTGGAAGAAAAGCTATGACCAACCTAGATAGTATATTAAAAAGCAGAGATGTTACTTTGCCGACAGAGGTCCGCGTAGTCAAAGCTATGGTTTTTGCATTAGTCAGGTATGGAAGTGAGAGTTGGGCTATAAAGAAAGCTGAGCGCCAAAGAATTTTTTGAACTGTGGTGTTGGAGGAGACTCTTGAGAGTCCCTTGGACTGCGAGGAGATCAAACCAGTCAATCCTAAGGGAAATCAGTCCTGAATATTCATTGGAAGGACTGATGCTGAAGCTGAAACTCCAATACTTTGAGCACCTGATGTAAAGAGCTGACTCATTTGAAAAGACCCTGGTGCTGGGAAAGACTGAAGGCAGGAGGAGAAGGGGACAACAGAGGATGAGATGGATGGATGGCATCACCGACTCAATGGACATGAGTTTGAGCAAGCTTCAAGGAGTTGGTGATGGACAGGGAGGCCTGGTGTATTGCCGTCCATGGGGTCACAAAGAGTCAGACACAACTGAGCGACTGAACTGAATCACATTTAACTAGTCCTCTGTATCTGGAAAACCCCATTGAAACAACCAATCATTGTATGATCAAGCAATGTCCTCATTTTCACTTTGTGAACCATCCTGTAATGAGCTTCTGGGTTTCTGATAGTTTATGAACACTTTGTTTCTCACTCAATAGAATATCCATATCTAGTAAAGTTCTTTGAATTTCCTTTTGACAAATGATGGGTGGATGGATGAATAGATAGATGGAATACAGATGGATAAATGGATGGTGGTAGAATGGATAGAAAATATCTCTCTGAATACATTTCCAAGTTGTATAGGAAGCTGAGGTCTTTCAGCAAACTTTTCCTATAGATAATTGATGTGGGCCGTCGAGAACCCCTGTGGCTCAGATGGTAAAGGATCTGCCTCCAATGCAGGAGACTCAGGTTCGATCCCTGGAGGCGGAAATGGCAACCCACTCCAGTATTCTTGCCTGGAGAATCCCCATGGACAGAGGAGCCTGGTGAACTACAGTCCATGGGGTCACAAAGAGTTGGACACGACTGAGTGACTATACCGATTTCGTGAAGCAACCTGGAAGGGTTCTGAACTGCAGGGGGTGCCAGTACCCACACCCGGTAGCAGAGACAACAAGCTGCCAAGGATCCACTCCCTCCTCCTGCCGGTCACCCTGAGCTCTGGCACGTTCTGAATCTCCATGCCGGTGCTCCTGCCAGCCTTCCCTCACAGTTTCCATACCGCCCAGTTCCCTCGCCTCCTCCTCCGCAGTCAGTCCTAGTAGAGAACACTCTGAACCCCCAGCTATGCCAAACTGGGCACCGAAGCGATGCCACCAAACCTCTATTCACTCATGACCTACATTGCCATTGGTTCCGTGGACTGTGCATTCTGCAAGTAGAAGGGGGAAATGTTACTATGACAACAGCTCCTAGAGCTACAGGGAGGCAGAACACCTACTTAAAACAAGTTCCCTTACCCATATGGCAAGTGGACTTCATCAGTTGTTTCAGAATCAAATATCCAAACCAGGTGAACTGAAAAGAGAATATTCTTATAAGGGCTCATTCAGAGCACAGCCCAGAGCTACCCGCTGAGATACCAAGAGTGAAGAGAACAGCAGCTTTTTAAAATACTGTGTTTTTAAAGACAAATATGAGTACAGATGAGCAGCGTGCTCTCTGGCTGCTGTGATCTTGCTGGACTGAAAAGGCAACAGACATCTACAAACAATGGCTGCTGCTGCTGCTGCTAAGTCACTTGTCGCGTCCGACTCTGTGCGAGCACAGAGACGGCAGCCCACCAGGCTCCCCCGTCCCTGGGATTCTCCAGGCAAGAACACTGGAGTGGGTTGCCATTTCCTTCTCCAATGCATGAAAGTGAAAAGTGAAAGTGAAGTCACAGTCGTGTCCGACTCCTAGCGACCGCATGGACTGCAGCCTACCAGGCTCCTCCGTCCATGGGATTTTCCAGGCAAGAGTGCTGAAGTGGGGTGCCATTGACAACTCTTCTGGGTTAAAAATCAATGTTTGCTAGTTGCCTTTGCTTCTTTTCCCAGCCCCATTCATCAGCCAAAGTGAGTGATAGCCTCTTCTGACTTGCACAGCCCTGGGCCAGGGCCCCCATCACAGCCCAAGTTGATGGGGTTACATTATTGACTGCATGTCTCTGTCACCCACTTGGACAGAGAGGGCTCCTCAAGGGCACAGATCAGCTTCCAACCCAGCCCTGTCTCCCCAGGGCCTGGCACCCAGTCTTTGTAAGTCAGATCCTATATAATTAATGATGTTAAAGCCTGTGCAAGTAAGTGGATTTTCTTTTTCTCATGCTCCTTGCAGAATCAATGAATTCAAGTCACAGTCACCTTTCAGTGGTGGTTCCAGGAGCATGCTCTGTGAGATGCTTAGGAGGGGCACCTAGTCGGAGGCTCAAGCAACATGTGATGAGCCACCCTCTTGTTCTTTTTATTTTTTATTGAATCATCTGGACTTGGAGGCAGATAAACTCCATGCTGGGGCTCTGGAAGGGCCTGCCAGAATGGGAGAGGTAACAGATTACTTCCTTAGGGGCCTTGTAAGAATGTGCATGCATGCTCAGTCACTCAGTCGTGTCCAAAATTTTGTGATCCCATGAACTGTAGCCTGCCACGCTCCTCTGTCTGTGGGATTTCCCAGGCAAGAATACTGTAGTGGGTTGTCATTTCATTCTTCAGGGAATCTTCCTAACTCGGGAATGGAACCCATCTCTCCTGCATTGACCAAAGGGTTCTCTACCTCTGAGCCACCAGGGAAGTCCCACCCTCTTGTTGTAAGTGGATTGCACTGGGGAGCTTGGAGCTGCATTAGCATGGTTAGCACTCAGATTTTTGTCTGAATTTTTTGTATAAAGGGTGACTAGGGCAGAGTGTGCATGAAGACTGTAATTGACCCTGCCATCACCTTGAGAGTCCCCAGTCCTTAACACTTTCCAGTTCCTTGTCTCTTTTCTGAGTCTTGTGGCACTAGTGGTAAAGAACTTGCCTGCCAGTGCAAGAGAGGCAGGTTCAATCTCTGGGTTGGGAAGATCCTCTGGAGAAGGGCATGGCAGCCCACTCCAGTATTCTTGCCTGGAGAATCCCATGGACAGAGGAGACTGGTGGGCTACAGTCCTTATGGTAACAAAGATTTGGACATAACTGAAACCACTTAGCAGACATGCACACACACCCTAGAAAGTAACATATGACGCTCCTCACTACCTCCCTCTAGAACAACATCTTCCTATTATATCATCGAGCAGCCGAGAGGAGATACCCCACAGCCGAGAGGAAATATCAGACTACATCTGATAGAGTGCCTGATGAACTATGGATGGAGGTTTATGACATTGTACAGGAGACAGGGAGCAAGACCATCCCCAAGAAAAAGAAATGCAAAAAGACAAATGGCTGTCTGAGGAGGCCTTACAAATAGCTGAGAAAAGAAGAGAAGTGAAAAGCAAAGGAAAAAAGGAAAGATATACCCATTTGAATGCAGAGTTCCAAAGAAGAGCAAAGAGAGATAAGAAAGCCTTCTTCAGTGATCAGTGCAAAGAAACAGGAAAATAATAGAATGGGAAAGACTAGAGATCTCTTTAGGAAAATTAGAAATATGAAGGGAACACTTCATGCAAAGATGGGCTCAATAAAGGACAGAAATGCTATGGACCTAACAGAAGCAGAAGATATTAAGAAGAGGTGGCAAGAATACACGGAAGAACTGTACAAAAAAGATCTTCACGACCAAGATAATCACGATGGTGTGATCACTCACCTAGAGCCAGACATCTTGGAATGAGAAGTCAAGTGGCCTTAGGAAGCATCACTACAAACCAAGCTAGTGGAGGTGACGGAATTCCAGTTGAGCTATTTCAAATCCTGAAAGATGATGCTGTGAAGGTGCTGCACTCAATATGCCAGCAAATTTGGAAAACTCAGCAGTGGCCACAGGACTGGAAAAGGTCTGTTTTCATTCCAATCCCAAAGAAAGGCAATGCCAAAGAATGCTCAAACTACCACACAATTGCACTCATCTCATAGGCTAGTAAAGGAATGCTCAAAATTCTCCAAGCCAGGCTTCAGCAATATGTGAACTGTGAACTTCCAGATGTTCAAGCTGGTTTTAGAAAAGGCAGAGGAACCAGAGATCAAATTACCAACATCTGCTGGATCATCAAAAAAGCAAGAGAATTCCAGAAAAACGTCTACTTCTTTATTGACTATGCCAAAGCCTTGACTGTGTGGATCACAATAAACTGTGGAAAATTCTGAAAGAGAAGGAATACCAGACCACCTGACCTGCCTCCTGAGAAATCTGTATGCAGATCAGGAAGCAACAGTTGGAACTGGACGTGGAATAACAGACTGGTTCCAAATAGGAAACTGAGTATGTCAAGGCTGTATATTGTCACCCTGCTTATTTAACTTCTATGCAGACTACATCATGAGAAACGCTGGTCTGGATGAAGCACAAGCTGGAGTCAAGATTGCTGGGAGAAATATCAATAACCTCAGATATGCAGATGACATCACCCTTATGGTGGAAAGCAAAGAAGAACCAAAGAGCCTCTTGATGAAAGTGAAAGAGGAGAGTGAAAAAGTTGGCTTAAAGCTCAACATTCAGAAAACTAAGATCATGGCATCCAGTCCTATCACTTCATGGCAAATAGATGGGGAAACAGTGGAAATAGTGGTTGACTTTATTTTTTGGGCTCCAAAATCACTGCAGATGGTGACTGCAGCCATGAAATTAAAAGACGCTTTCTCCTCAGAAGAAAAGCTATGACCAACCTAGACAACATATTAAAAAGCAGAGACATTAGTTTGCCAACAAAGGTCCATATAGTCAAGGCTATGGTTTTTCCAGTAGTCATGTGTGGATGTGAGAGTTGGACTATAAAGAAAGCTGAGTGCTGAAGAATTGATGCTTTTGAACTGTGGTGTTGGAGAAGATTCTTGAGAGTCCCTTGGACTGCAAGGAGATCCAACCAGTCCATCCTAAAGGAGATCAGTCCTGGGTGTTCATTGGAAGGACTGATGTTGAAGCTGAAACTCCAATATTTTGGCCACCTGATGTGAAGAGCTGACTCACTTGAAAAGACCCTGATGCTGGGAAAGATTGAGGGCAGGAGGAGAAGGGGATGACAGAGGATGAGATGGTTGGATGGCATCACCGACTCAATGGACATGAGTTTGAATAAACTCCGGGAGTTGGTGATGGACAGGGAGGCCTGGAGTGCTGCTGTCCATGTGGTTGCAAAGAGTTGGACATCACTGAGCAACTAAGCTGAAACTGAATTATATCATTTCCTTTCTGAGCTTAAAACAGTCTCATGGGAGCTCCTATAGAAAAGAAAAAAATGAACATAAAACAGAGCATCAAAATTCTGGGGATGGGCTTCCCAGGTGCCTCAGTGGTAAAGAGTTCACCTGCCAATGCAGGAGACATAGGTTCCACCCCTGGTCTGGGAGGATCCCATGTGCCTCGGAGCAACTAAGCTCGTCTGCCGCAACTATAGAGCCTGTGCTCTAAAGCCTGGGAGCCACAACTCCTGAGCCCACGTGCCTCGACTGCTGAAGCCTGCTCAGAGAAGGCACGGCAGTGAGAAGCCCGTACACTGCGACTAGAGTGTAGTCCCTGATCGCTACAAGTAGAGACAAAAGCCCACATAGCAGCAAAGACTCAACACGGCCAAAAATATTAAAAAACGCTCCAGGGACATGAACCTGAAACCGTGTCACCCTTTCTCAATTTCAGCGTCTCTGTCCCCGAGGGGCTTAGAGAGAAATGTGGAACATCACTTTGGTAATCCCTTGTGGGCACAATTATGTTCTAGTTGCTGCCTACAGGGACCTACTTGGGATTTCTCATCTTACTCTGATTGCATTCAAAACTAGATTAGATTCTATTGATTCTGTCATAAAAAATAAAGGCGGCCTGCTTCTCCCCCCTCCTGTAATCTTCTGTTTGCTTAGTATGAGAAATCTGCCCTGTGCCTCGCAGGCTTCTACCTGCCTTTTTTTTGCTCCACTTCTAGTCCTCGCCCTCCTCAACACCCACATCTCCCCTCAGTCTTGTGCATGGACTTAAATTTTTATTGCTCTTATTTGCTGGTCTCTGTTATGGCTATTCACTCTCCCAGCTGCCAAAGGGGAAAGGAAAAATATTTCTCCAATTCCCGGGTAGTGTTGTTATTGGCCAAACTGTTTTTCAATGAATTCTTCTCTATTTATTGGCCCCAAGAGTTATTTATTCCCATTAGAAGCAATTTCCCTTATGATAAAGGAAAAGCTGACTGTGACCCACGAGGAGGGTCAGGCCCCTTGAGAGATCTCTAAGCGTGCATAAGCGGGTGTGTGCTCAGTTGTATTTGACTCTTTGTGACCCCATGGACTGTAGCCAGCCAGGCTCCTCTGTCCATGGGATTCTCCACACAAGAATACTGGAGTGGGTTGCATGCCCTCCTCCAGGGGATCTTCCCAACCCAGGAATCAAACCCTCACCCCCTGTCCCCTGCATCACAGGTGGATTCTTTACCAATTAGCCACCAGGGAGGCCTGAGGTGTCTCTGTATTCACTATTATATGGCAAATGCTCACACCTTTTAAGGCCCAGCTAGATGTCCCTACCATGTGAAGTCTTTCTTGGGTCCTCCAGGAAAGCAGATGAGAAGGAAGAGAGAAAGCCAGACTGAGGACCCAGAATAAATCCATTAATGAAAATCATAGAGATACAGTTGTAATGATCTCACACTGACCAGGGGTCAGGAGGCCTAGGTTGACTCACTTTTTCCCCTCAAATTCCAGTCACTTGTCATTCTTTCTTTTTTTTTTTTTTTTTTCGCAATATCTGAGCACCACTATTAGCTTATAATTTTCCTTGATATCCACTTGCTTATTCTGGTTTCTTTACTGACATTTATTTTTAAAGAAATATTATCAAGACCTCTTGCCATAACTAGGAGATAGTTTTTTAAATGAATACAGTGAAACAAAACAATGGCACTGCCAAGGCTCTGACCTTGTCATCAGGGGAAGTTAGGGGGTATCCTGGCACCAGACTGAGACTGGCTCCTTAGCAAACATCAGGAAAACCGAACAAGGCTTGAAAAGGGAATATCTTTCTCATGATATGATCTGTGCCAATAGAACGCCACCTAAAAATCATCATCTGCGCCTTTCAAATCCCTCCATACACCAGTGGGGCTTATCCCACAGTTTAAGGGTGAGGTTAAATGCTCAAAGAAAGGTTGATCACATTACTACAAAATGCTCCCACATTCCATGAGTTTCCTAACGTTTGCCTGAGGATCTATACCCACAAACCCCAGAAAATCTAAGCTCAGCAATCTCAGTACATCCAGACTTCTCTTGGAGTGGCCAGAAGCTAGACCAGAATTCTGGCCACCAGATACACAGGTGTAAATTTTTTTTTTAATTTAAAAAATCCAATTTAACAGTAGAATCATCCCTTCTTTCCACCCTTCTACTCTTACTATTTATCCTTTCTTTCTTTCTTTCTTTCTTTGTTTCTTTCTTTCGTGTTCCTGGTCTTTTACTAGAGGTCAAAAAAATAATAAACACTCATGGAGAATCTGTGAAGATACAACTCTTTAGGAAAACTGACCTTCATGTAAGGGAGTGAACCTTAGCAGTAATGTTTGTTCATTATGAGAGACAAAGATGGGAAAAATCCAAACCCCTAACAATAAGATATTGATTCCAAAAGCCACGGAACCCTTAAACAATAGAATTCTTTGCAGCCATTTAAAATTATATTTAGAAGTATGTAATTGACATAGAGAGACATTTATACCATAGAATCAGTTCAGGCAGTCTGTCATACAATTATATAGATTAAATATGATCTGTAATAGAATTTAAATCCAATATTCCTCAGTTTCCTTCTCTTCCATGATAATTTGCCTTATTAGGTCCTTTAGCTATAGAAATTAAGGATTCCATGCCCAAGTAAGTTGGAAAAATCTGGATTAATCACAGTGAAATGAACTTTGCCATTAAATTTCTCAAGTCTTTTTGAATATGTAGATGAGCATCATGAATTCCCAAGAGGAGGTGCTATCATGGGTCATTTTCTAAAACTTATTTAATCATGAAGCTGGTGTCCTGAGGGCCATACTTTGGAAAGATGGATAAATGATTGAATGTATGCCTTAATGAATCAATACAGAAGTCTAAAAGTACATACAAAATGTTAACAGTGATTCTGTCTGGCTATTAGAAGTATGGGTAGCTTTTATTTGGTGATTTTTCCCACAATAAACATTTCTGTTTTGTAATATTTAAATATCAAGCTGTTCTGTATTAGTTTAACTTTTAAAAGATGGCTAGAGAAGGGATAGAGATGTGGGGAGAGAGCTCTTGTTCTCAAAGTCAGTGTGTACACAGGCCAGTGTTAATCACTGCTCTTCTAAAGCAATGAAGCAGGTTCACTGGATGATTTTACACAGTTCCCATTGGCCATCATGGAAAGCACTCTCTCTTCAGTTATAGCCTAGTCACCCCCATCACCATTATCATCATCAAAGTCATTTAGTCATTGATATACTTTTCTTTTAATCTTTTTATTGAAGTAAAATTCACCTAACAAAATTAATCATTTTAAAGTGACATTTAGTTCTTTCACAAGGTTAGGCAACCTCTATCTAGTTCCCACTGATGCATCTGATGAGGATATCTACAAGAACTGAGGTGGGCTGTCAAAGGAATAGATACATAGTTACGTTAATAAAGCATAAAATCAGGGCCATAAAAAGGAGAAAGGGATAAATATACCAAGCAGGATGTTAATATGATGCTGTGACTAAATATCAAGAGTATCTCTAAATTTCCTGGAAGTCTGGGCAAAATAGGAAGCACAACGATAAATAGCTATCATCAGAAAAGAGAAAGTTTGGTATAACTCAAATAAACTAGAGTTTTTCTGGAACTTAATTCTAAAATTTTCATGTGGATTTCATACATAGAACATTAATGCATATTAATATGCATAATAAGCAGGGTACTTGACTATAATTTTGTAGCAAATGTAAAAGGAATGATTTTCATATAGTTTTCCAATAAATATTTACTAGGTTAAGTAATAAGCAAATAAATTATGAATAAAAGATAAGTTCATTGCATTCTTATCTCACACATCCTTCATAAATTTGTCAGTATGATAAAACTAAATGCCAAACAAAGAATGCAATCATCCCAATAAAGAAATTATTTTTTTAAAAAGTATTAACTGTTTTAATCAAATGAAAATATTGGGAAACTCTGGTCTATCTTCTGATAGCACTAACAGTGGGCTTCCCCAGTGTCTCAGATGGTAAAAAAAAAATCTGCCTGCAGTGGGTTTGATCCCTGGGTGGGGAAGATCCCCTGGAGGAGGGCATAGCAGCCCATTCCAGTGTTCTTTCTGGGAAAATCCTACCGACAGAGGAGCCTGGCCAGCTACAGTCCGTGGGGTCACAAAGAGTCAGACATGACTGAAGTGACTGAGCACAAACATGTAGGAAAATCATAAAGCTTTTGGCACTAATTCCTTTATAATTTTATGGTGATATTAGGATAAAGTGGTCTCCATTCTTCATTCAAGATATGCGTAAGTTGTTTAAAGGTCAAAACTTAAAGATTTTTCGGGAGTTCCTAAAATCTATCTGCTAAAATGGCAATATGAGAGTTCAAACAGCCGTTCTGCACAGCGTTGCCTTCTGTCAATGGGATAGACTCAACGCATCCAAACCGCAGTTCTACAGTCATTCCTGTCTTAGATTTCAAGAGGAAATTCTGCCACCCAGCAGTAGTTTTGTGAGTTTTCTAGCTGCTAGCATTTCCCCTGGGGAAGGAGATGGCAACCCACTCCAGTATTCTTGCCTGGATAATCCCACGGACAGAGGAGCCTGGCAAGTTACAGTCCATGGTTCGCAAAGAATCATATAAGGCTGAGCACGCAACACTCACTTAATCATTCAGCCTAAAGACTAAGGCTTGAGGCACGCACCCCAATGTTCATAGCAGCATTATTTGCGATTGTCGATATATGGAAGCAGCCTAAATGTCCATCAACGAATGAATGGATAAAGAAGATGTGGTGCATATATATATGTGGTGGAATACTAGTCAGCCATAAAAAATGAACTTTTGCCATTTGCAACAACATGGATGGACGTGGGAGGCATTATGCTAAGTGAAATAAGACAGAAAGAGAAAGACAAATACTGTATGATATATCACTTCTATGTGGAACCCCCCCAAAATACAACAGAATAGTGAATAAAACAAAAGAGAAGCAGACTCACAGATATAAAGAATAAACCAGCAGTTACCAGTGGGGAGAGCAAAGGCGGAAGGGACAACTTAGGGGTAAGGGATTAAGAGATACAAATCCCTTAAAATAAGCCACAAGGATATATTGCAAAATGTGAGGAATATGACCAATATTTTATAATAACTATTTAAAAATTGTGAATCACTATACTGTACACCTGTAATTTATATAATATTGTATATCAACTACACTTCAATTTAAAAACAGCCATCAGAAAAAAAAAAAAAGACTTGAGGTTCCCTGGCCATCCAACGGATAGGACTCTGTGTTTTCACTGCAGGGGACATAGGTGCGATCCCTGGTGGGGAACTAAGATCCTGCCTGCCGTGTAGCATGGCCAAATAGAGTGTACAACTCGAGGGCTTTTAATATATTCCTAGACTTGTGCATGCATCACCATAATAATTTTTTTTTTAAGGCTATGTTTAAGAACAAATATTCTCCTTCTTCTCTACCTCTCAGATGGGGAAAACATACCAAACGCCCTCGTGAACCATTGTCAGGAGGATCACAGTGGCTGCCATGAAAGGAAATGAACCTGAAGGCACGTCCACCGATCGACAACAGATTTCCCAGGTTTTGACACTCAGGCTAAGTTTTATCTTAAAAGTTTTTTTCTTTCCGGTATTCTCTAATTATTCTATAATGAGCTTGTATGATCGACTCATGAAACGTTGCTGGGTTTTGTTTTGATAAGAAAGAAGCAGTGGGTAAGAAAACAGGTTGAGAGTGACGGGCGCCACGGTGCAGAAGGCCACTCAGTGTCCCCTCAGTGGCTGTGCCACTTGGGGAGAATCCTTCCCTCTCTCGCTGTGCGCTGGGGGTGAGCACCCCCACCTCACAGACATGCAGGGAAGATTCAGTGAGCCAAAGCAGAGCTCAGTGGTTCAGACTGAGCATACACTTATCTGTACATTGTGAATATAATATTAGAAATGGTAGCTATTAACATTACTAATTGAGATTTTTACTTTGCATAATGCAAAACATTTACACAATAGTTAAAAAAAAAAGAAGAAGAAGAAAAAGTTGTCTCTAATCCTATCACCCCAACAGGTCAAGCTATTGTCATTTGCCCCAGGCCTTGTCTAGTCCTGACCCACATGATTCATATGTAGTTATAATCATATTGTAAGTGCAATTTCATATTCTGATTTTTCAGCTAACATTATATGATAAGCACTTTCTGCCACATGTGAATGATTAAATGGTGATTTTAAAAGCCATACGTATTCAGGGACAACAAGATGCAGTGACCCTCTATAGCACAAGCAGTGTCCTTCATATTCTGTAAAATAAAATCCCTCAAAATAACCGATGCTGGCCCTTGAAGTAACCAAATTCAGTGCAATAAAACCAATGTCAAAGAAGGCAAGCCCATCAGGGCACTTTGGGTGAGGAGGGAGCCTTAACCTTTTATGAAAGGTCATAAAAGCTTGAAAGTCGGTGGGCTGCAGTAGGCTACAATGTGCAAAGGTACCCCAGAATATGATCTGAGGATGTACTGCCTTTCTGAATGTGAGGGTAGAATCTGACCTCCAGAACCAAACCAGGGGTCTTTGAAGCCTGAAGATCAAGAAAGGCCAACCTTGGTATAAAGACTGTGGCTCTTCCTCCCCTACAGGCTGACGTCTAGGCAGGCAGAGACTGGGAAGGAAAGGGCCAGCCGGGGCAAGGAGGTGAGAGGGCAGGGAACTTGCTTAGAGACAAAGGTAGAGCACCGTTAGGCAGACAGATCAAGTGTGGATCAGGAAATAGTGTTGTCAAAATTACTGGCCTGGAAAGTGGAAGGCTTTGAGTTCTGCTAAAGAGCTTTGAATGTAATTGGGGGGGTATTGGCCAGCCCTGGAGAGTTGTTGAATAAGGAAGCAGGCCAGAGAGAAAGAGAAGAGAATAAAGTCGTGTGCATGGACAGAAAAGAAAACAGCTCCGACAGGGGTGCAGAAGAGGAGGACACCCCCAGCGAGACGGTGGCTGATGGGTGCTATTGCTGCGTTCCGGTCTCTGTTCTGGCTATTTTGTGTGTACTCACCAGTTCAGTCCTTAGAGCAACCTTCTGATTTGGGTACTGTTATTGTGTCACGCGAGTGTATGTTCTTGATTCTTTGTCTCGTCACAACAAAGATTTGGAGTGACGGACATTAAAGCCCCCCTCGGCGTGTCACAGCTCTCAGGTCTTGGATAGACCGTGTTATAGCTCTGAGGTCTCAAATGGACCATGTTATAGCTCTTAGACAAATCAGTGTTACAGCTCTATTTTATTTAGAAGATAGCAGGAAAATCCATCTTCGAGGCGTGAAGGCAGGTCGATCCAAAGACACGAGGAGACGAGCGCCCCAGCATGCGGGAAGGAGAGAGCGCTAGCTTTGGCTCCTCTTTTTATATGTTTCTCTCTCCCTGGGCCTGTCCTGTGTAAATTGGGCCAGCCAGGAGTGCTGTTTTTTCACCTGAGGTCCTCACTCCAGTCCTCAGACCTTCTTTTGTTCTATTTTCGCAGGCTTTTCCCTTCCTTGTCCTTTAGCCACTGCCATTTTGGACTCCTTTTCCCTCTTCTACCTACCTAGCTCCTGTTCACCAGAGGAAAAGTATTAGGTGATCTGGGCAAGTTGCCAAGGTCACAAATAGTAGTGACAGCCCCAGCACAGAAATCCAAGGGGGCTGTTTCTGGAGAGAGGCCCCCAGGCGAGTAGGGGAACCACTCCTGGAAGAGCTGACTGAGCCACAGAGCTGAGAAACAGCGTGCTCCTCACGGAGGAAGGCAAAAGCTCCAAGATGCAGATGGCGACAGACCAGAGGAGAAATCCTTGGAATTCCTGTGACGGGCAATGTGGAAGGGCCCATGAGAGAGTCTGAGAAGCTCTGTGCCCCTTCTTGTCCCCTGCCACAGTTGTCCCCTGCACCCTGCACAAGAACTTGGCCTTACACACTGTTTACAAATCGGTTAGGATTATTTGGGTTGAGGCTGCCTCCATTCTGGCTGGTCTCAGTACTTATTCATCTAACAAACACGTATTGTATTCCTCTCAGTGAAGGGTGCTAGCTTGACAGAGATTAGCAAAATTGGCACAGTGCCTACACAAACCCACACCTGAGATGAATTTCCTTCCACCCAGCATGTAACTAGTTAGGACAAAGGATCTCCCGATGTAATACCTCAAACCTCTTTGTCCTTTCTTGTGAAAATCTCATCCTACAGAGCTTTGAGCTCGCAAAAGCTGCTTCCTGCTGGAGAGATCAGGTTTTACGCTTCACTGATAAACAGCTGGCGTAAGTGATTTCATCTTGATTATAACAGCCTGGGAGCCGGATGATCCAAGCTGATGTCTTTGTTGTTAGAATTCTTCTGCCCAAAGCATACCCACGGAGCCAGCCTCTCCTTCCTCCAGGCCCTCAAGGGAAAGGCCAATAAAGATGGTACCCAGCATGAGCTCCAAAGATGGAGATGCTGGAACTCTGATTCCTCCAACTCTCCAGGGTGTTTCGTCTGGGAGAACTTGGAGGTTTTTTTAAGGGTGAACTCAAATGGGGCAAAGATATGGAGGTGAACAGGTTTTCCCTGGAGCTGGACCATCCTTCGGGGCACAGCTTGAACTTGCTTTGTCCCATGACACTGCCCCACGTTGTGAATATCCACTTGTCCATTTTCAAAACCCACTGGAAAGGGTACAACCTGTCTCAGGGTGCTACAAGTCGGCTACAATCAACTTACACTGAGTGGGGGATATACTGAGAATTGCTGAGCATCTGTATAAGTGGCTAATGGCCCAGGTGCAACTGGACACCCCCAAGAGCCATTACCATGGAAACAGAGGGGCATTTAGGAAAGCAGCAGCAGCAGCAGCAAATTTTGTCTAACACAGGTTTGCGAAAGGACCTACATCTCTACTCAAGAAAGACTGCTTCTTACGCAGTTAAAATAAATCCTCCATCTGTCTAAAAACCACTTACATAAAGCGCCCCCTTCTCCCTCGCCTCCGCTGGTTCTTCATCTGTGGGCCAGGTCAGGCTTTTGGCCAGCTACACCAGGCCCATGGCAAACGTGTGCACAGCCCTGCACAGCCCAGAGCTAGCTGCTAGGGAGCGAAGCCCTTAGTGGATAGCTTGCTCTAAACATACCCAGGAGCAACCGTCACATGGGGAGCTTGCTTCTCCCACATCCGTTAGCCTAGAGCTCTATTTGCGCCTCTGCTGCAAGCAGTTTGGAAGTAGATAAAGTCTCAAAATATTACATGTGTATTACACTCACCCAGAGCATGACCCTCAGCAGAATAGAGGAGCAGTGGCTTCCCTGAAAAGGGCTCAATCTTCCATCCTGCTACCTACACAGACACAAGCTCGTTTGTTCCTTTAAAGCTTGAAGAGCCTGAGAGGATGGATTTGCAGGCTCCAGGATAACCCTGGGGGCTCTTGGCCGCCTACACCCCAGAGGCTCTGGAAATGACAGAGGGAAGCTGCCGACAGGAGTGAGGGGGCACGTGTGTCCCGGAGCACAGCAGAGCTCCCCCGGACACACAGCCTTCCAGGCTGACCTCAGGCTCACACTGTCCCACTCTTCCTCTGCACTCTGTGTCTGTGAGAAGTTGCAGGACAAGGACCTAAGTGCGACAGTGAAGGCATCAACGGCCTGGGCTTGGGCACCAAGCAGAGGTGAACTCCATTTGAGCTCTGCACTTACTTTGGGACCTCCACACAGCTTGTTTAATCTCTCCAAACCTCGTTTTCCTCATTTGAACAATAGGGACAGCAATGCCTGCCTCCCGGGTTTGTTGCAGGAACTGAATGAGATGATGCATATGCAAAAACCTCCATTCAGTCTGTGAGCTCACTGCACAGATGCTGACTCACAGCACTGGCCGGGCTTGGTTTTCTTATCTGCTTAATTACCCATACTAGACTGTCAGTTCTTTGAAGGCAGGCTTAATAATTTAACGACTGCTGTATTCTAACGGATAAACATAGTTCCAGGCTTGCAGTAGACCTGTGTTTACTATTCATTAAGTACTTGTTGAATTTGTTGAATTCATAATTAGTTATAGACCTGTAGTACATGTGATGGTTAATTTTATGTGTCAATGTGGCTGGGCCATGGTACCCAGATATACGCTCAAATATTATTTTGGATGTTTCTTTGAGGGTGTTTTTGGATGAGATTAACATAAACTGGGAACATTCTCATTCTTGGTCTGCCATTGCCAAGAGAACATGTGCAGCCTAGCATGCTGGAGGATGGGAGGCACAGGGCACAGAGTCAAGCCACCCCATTCCCCCAGGCTAGGCCATCCTAGGTCGGTGGTCCTCTAACCCCCATACATGTAAATAAGCTCATTAAGATCAACAAAACTGCCTAGCTGATCACCCCAAAGCATGAGCAATTAATGCTTGGTAAGCCATGGAGATTTTGGAGGGGTTTGTTCCACTGAATCATTTTCACAATAATTATTTTCACATAGAGTCACCTGCCCGTTTCTGTTACTTCCACAGTCTGAGCTCTGCCCCGTCCATCCCACAGTAGTCGATGTCGCCTGAAGGCAGCTCTCCTGGCCGGGGCAGAACTTTTAAAAAGTAAAGAAGAGATTTTTCCTTTGCAACTTAGCCATGTGAGGATGGCATGCCCACCGGGCACCAGGCTGCCCAACAGGCAGTCTAAGCACCGGTGCCAGGCAGAGCCTAGAGAATGAGGGCAGCAACACAAAAAGGAGAAACTGTTTTTGAAGAACTTGATGTTTCAAAAAATAAGCATTGAAGTGGTCATCATAACTTTTTCAGCATTTCTTATGCTAGTTTACGGTTTAGGTTTTTTGTTTTTTTTTTAATGAGGATTACATCTTGGGAGGTGGATTTGCCTGCAGAGTCTGTGATAGGCTTAGAGCCTCTAAACTGTCCAAGGACCCCCTGCTCCACAGGGATGGGGGGACCTAGGGCCGCCTGGAGCTGGAGCAGCCCTTCGGGCGTGGAGGAAGCAGCTTGGGGGGGGCGGGGCATGGGAGACACCCAACTAACGGAGCTGGGCTTCTGCAATCTGTTCCCAACTGCTTGTGCCTATGAATCATCTACATCCACACTCCCTCACAACCCGCCTGTTACATAAATAATACACAAAGTGAGCAAAAATCAGCCACCACCATGGACACGCTTGACCTTGGGTGGTCACAGAAGAGTTAGGAGAAAGGGCTGTTTAAGAGAGTTGCGGGTGGCTCCCTCCAGAAGGGCGAGTTTTGCTTGGCTTCTTGACGTCACTAATAGCTTTGAAAAAGTCAGTCACCTTTATGGCCCAAGCCCTTGGGAAACTGTCTTCAACGCCAGTTTCTCACCCAGTAAAATCTCTGAAAAGGAAAATAAAAGTTAGCTTGCATTCCAAGAAGGAAAAGGAGTTCAGAGGGAATTCCCTGTGGTCCGGTGGTTGAGACTCCATGCTCCCACCACTGCCCAAGACAGGGAAAGGGGCAACCAAAAATAAAAAAATGCCAGGGGTGGAGGGTGGGGTGCGGGTAGCTCAGAGCAATCCCAGAGGATTCGGAATGCTTGTGAAATCCAACTTGGGGAGAGCGTAGGAGTAGGTGGGAAATACTCACTAAATAAATGAGCAAACATGTGAGTGCTGGACCCTTCCATAAAGTCTAGGTAGAGACTTCCCCTGGCGGTCCAGTGCTTCAGACTCAGTATTTCCAGTGCAGGGGTTTGACCCCTGGTTGGGGAACTACGATCCCACATGCCTTGTGGCCCCCCCAAAAAAGAATTATTTAAAAAAAAATCTAGGGATAGAATACTTTTTCCTCTCCAAACATTCCAAGATGATACAAAATTGTTACTCCCAGATAGGACTGAATAGTGGCCTTCAGAAACTGTTCCTAGCTACTAACTTGCTTCCAGGGAAGATGAGCAGAGGCCATGCACAGGAGACAATGGCAGTGCCCAGGTTAGTTAGCAGGGGACAGATGAGGGTGAAGAGGAAGAGGAGAATTTTTTACTGAACACTTAGCTTTGTACCAGGCATTACCTCATTCAGTCTTTCCCACAATCCTATGAAATCCATTATTGATACCCCCGTTATACAGATGAGAAAATTCAGAGAGCTTAGGTAACTTAGCCAAAACCAGTATGTTTTGAGCACAGTTGAATTTAGACCCCGGGCTCTTTGATTTGAACCCTGTTGGCTAACTCAAGGACCTGGACTTCCCTGTGGCTCAGATAACCTACCTTACTCTTAACAAAGAGCTCAGTTACCTTGACACTATTTAAATGTTTCTCATTTGGAGAAATGCCTCTACAGCTGCAAAGCACTTTATTCTGTATCAACACAGGAAGTGGTTTATTCCCAAACGCAACCTTTATTTTTGAAATAAACTTTATTTAACAGTCTTCTTCGCATGCCTCAAATGAATACGTTATGAACCTGTTTTGGTAGAGGAGGCCTCCTTTTCCATTTTGGAAATGCTGTTTACTTATCTGATCCTTCATTCATTGTTCATTCATTCATTCACTCAAGAAGCATTTATTGAGCAGCTACTAAGTACCAGGTACCTTGCTGATTCCTAGTCGGCTGATGAGTTTATTGCCATTAAGGAGCTTATAGTGTATACCTGGGGTTATTCAAAATGAGGTGTCCAGAACTCACAGACTACTAGTGGGATTTTAGGTGTCAAAAACAGATTCACAGTGCAAGAAAAAAAAAATCAGTAGATTCTCTAGATCTGGGGTCTTAATAACTGAATATAGCTGCCACTAAGTGACTAAATGGGCTTCCCTGGTGGCTCAGAGGTTAAAGCGTCTGCCTCCAATGCGGGAGACCCGGGTTCGATCCCTGGGTCGGGAAGATCCCCTGGAGAAGGAAATGGCAACCCACTCCAGTATTCTTGCGTGGAGAATCCCATGGATGGAGAAGTCCATGGGGCCACAAAGAGTCGGACTTGCCTGAGCGACTTCACCTTACCTTAAGTGACTAAATATTATCAGACCTCTAACAAAATCATTCATCTTAAAGAAAAATAAAAGTATTGTGCTCAAAAATCACTGCTTCCTCATTTGACTCCACCAGTATAGCACACTCCTTAAATAAAGCAAAAAGAGTCAAACATTTCAGCTTTCCAAAACTGGACCAAAGCCAGTACCCTGGGCTTCTGCTGTAGAAGAACCAAGACCCTTTCTGTAAACCTATAAATAAATTTCAGCAGATGCTTGGACTCAAAGAGTCCAAGTGGAAAGCCAACCCTCTGGTCCTCAGAAACATGCATGCTGCCTCCTTTCCTGACCCCTCGCCAGCTTTAGAAAGCTGTGTTTGGGGAAGCTATTAGTGCAGAAAACAGTATTTCCAGAATGCTGTTACCCCAGAAAACTCTTCAAAAATAGGTAGCTCCCAAAAGAAGTGAGTGAGCTCTGCGTCCTAGTTCCGAGATGTCTCTCTATGCTAAAGTTCCAAGGGAAGTTAGGAGTGAAAGTCTCTAGACAGGCCTCTTTCAGGATATTGTGATGAAGTCCTGGTTAAGCTGTCTGGTCTCCATCACTGACCACCCAGAATGCCAAGTCACAGTTCAAGCTAACCTCATCCCACCGTAAGATTAGAATGGATATCAAGTCATCAAATTCCAACTCTGATTTTTCTCCATCCCTTAGGGGACCACATATCTGAAGGATCATTTTCAAAACAAATGAATTTTAATTCCTTTCATTTGAAAAGGTAAGGAGCCAGCAACTCTTTTAGGAGGAAGAGGAATATAAAGAGACCCAACAATGAGAGTAGTAAATAATAGTAACAGTTAGAACAAACTAGAATATAAGCTTCTTAAGAACAGAGGCTTTTGGGGACTTCCCTGGCGGTCCTCAATTTTTCCCATCATCAGGGTCTTTTCCAATAAGTGTGCTCTTTGAGGGCATGAGGAGAAGGGGGCAACCAGGTGAAATGGTTGGATGGCATCACCAACTCAATGTACATGAATCTGAGCAAACTCCAGGAGATAGTGAAGGACCCAGAAGCCTGCCGTGCTGCAGTCCATGGGGTCGCAGAGTCAGACGCAGCTGAGCGACTGAACAACCACCCTGGTGGTCCAGGGGTTAAGATTTCAATGAAAGGGGTCCAGGTTTGATCCCTGGTTGAGGAACTAAGATCCCACATGCCTTGGGACCAAAAACACAAACCAGGAAAGAGAAGAAATACTGTAACAAAATCAGTACTACTACTACCACTACTACTAAGTCACTTCAGTCGTGTCCGACTCTGTGCGACCCCACAGACGGCAGGCCACCAGGCTCCCCCATCCCTGGGGTTCTCTAGGCGAGAACACTGGAGTGGGTTGCCACTTCCTTCTCCAATGCATGAAAGTGAAAAGTGAAAGTGAAGTCGTTCAGTCGTATCTGACTCTTAGCGACCCCATGGACTGCAGCCTACCAGGCTCCTCCATCCATAGGATTTTCCAGGCAAGACCAAAATCAGTAAAGACTTAAAAAATGGCCCATATTAAAAAAGCTTATAAGAAAAAGGAACAGAGGCTTTTTCCCCATCCTGTTCCCTGCTGAATTTCCAGTGTGTAATCACTCAGGAGCTTCATACACATCTGCTGAATGAATAGATGGGTGATACTCATAGGAGTGTTTACCACGTGCCAGATTCTGTGCTAACTACTTCATCATCATGATCCCATTTAAACCTCTTGATCTCATCACCAGGAATCTGTACATCCCTGATCTGCCTTGAGGAAACTGAGATTCAGAGCATGCACTTCACCTCTTCAGGGTCATCTGTCTATAGGGCAGATCTGCTTTTGTGGAACCTGAAACCTGTGCAACTTGAAGATTCTTGCTTTAAGGAACTGAATACTGTATAAATTTAGGGACGTAAGTAATAAATTTAGGGATGTAAGTAAATATCTATTGAGAATGAGGAAACAAAATGCAACAAATTACAAATGTAAAAGTAATACAGATGTCATAAAATCTGGAAAAAGAGCAGTCACTTTCATCATCTGCCTGACATACCTCTTTTATTTGTGGGCTGCATATTGTTTTTACAAAGAGAACAAAAAAATAGTTTGTCTTTCCTTATTGTGCTTGCTTAAAATTGTTAGTTAAGGAAATATCTTTCAGCTTCATGACTCAATATAGATGATAGCCGGTAAGTCCTTAGGATTGTCATCAAATGTAGGTAAAAGCTCTATAAAGTTTCTTTCATATCTGAGCCTTAAGACTTCAGGGCGCTTGAAGTTTTCTTGTCAATGATTAATCCTGAATCAACATCACATTAGACAACACTCATTAACCTGTTTGCTGTCAACAGACATCTTCACTATATACTGACTTATGACGTTCATGGTATCTTTGCTCTGTGTCAAATTAGCACTTAATTTAAATCTTTTCTCAGTGTGCTCGTATGACTCACTCCTCATCGTTATTGTATTATCAAAGCTCCAAGTGCTTCTTCATCATTTCTAGTCAATATTTCCTTCCTGCTAATGAATGAATATTTTTTTTCTATTAATTGAGTGAGTTTGATACGATCCGAAAAATTTTTGTTATAATATGCTTCTCAGTGTTTCCTGATTTTATTGCTCATCTTTCTCAGTTCTAGTTCATGTTTTCATCTTTAAATGAATTTTCTTTCAGTTCTTTAATGAACTGAAAGATGGACACAAAAAAAGTACCATTTACCATATTCAAATCAGGAGTATGTAATCTCTCCCTTATTTTATTGACACACTCCAAAATGACCCTCCAAATTGTAACTGAAATGGCATATCCTCCACTCAATTTCCCCTTTCTCAGATTCCCAAGATGCCCTTGGCCATTCCAGTACCACCCTATACAGAGACCAAGTGGAAATCAGAGTGGAAAGAGACAGTAGTAGTAACTGATTGACAGTATTAACTAATCGAGGATGTTAGTCGTGTGGCTATGGTCTCTCTAGGAAGGAAGCAAATCTGATGAAATTTTATCGTCACCAGCTCCACAGTAAACTGGCCTCTGCACAGTTAGTACGTGATGGATCCCAAATTCAAAGATGTTCTGGCTCAAAACAAATATCATATACTAATGCAAATACAGGAAGCAACAGTTAGAACTGGACATGAAACAACAGACTGGTTCCAAATAGGAAAAGGAGTGTGTCAAGGCTGTATATTGTCACCCTGCTTATTTAACTTCTATGCAGAGTACATCATGAGAAACGCTGGGCTGGAAGAAGCACAAGCTGGAATCAAGATTGCCAGGAGAAATATCAATATCCTCAGATACGCAGATGACACCACCCTTATGGCAGAAAGTGAAGAGGAGCTAAAAAGCCTCTTGATGAAAGTAAGAGGAGAGTGAAAAAGTTGGCTTAAAGCTCAACATTCAGCAAACGAAGATCATGGCATCCAGTCCCATCACTTCATGGGAAATCGATGGGGAAACAGTGGAAACAGTGTCAGACTTTATTTTGGGGGGCTCAAAAATCACTGCAGATGGTGACTGCAGCCATGAAATTAAAAGATGCTTACTCCCTGGAAGAAAAGTTATGACCAACCTAGATAGCATATTCAAAAGCAGAGACATTACTTTGCTGACTAAAGTCCATCTAGTCAAGGCTATGATTTTTCCAGTGGTCATGTGTGGATGTGAGAGTTGGACTGTGAAGAAGGCTGAGCACCAAACAATTGATGCTTTTGAACTGTGGTATTGGGGAAGACTCCTGAGAGTCCCTTGGACTGCAAGGAGATCCAACCAGTCCATTCTGAAGGAGATCAGCCCTGGGATTTCTTTGGAAGGAATGAGGCTAAAGCTGAAACTCCAGTACTTTGGCCACCTCATGCGAAGAGTTGGCTCATTGGAAAAGACTCTGATGCTGGGAGGGATTGGGGGCAGGAGGAGAAGGGGACGACCGAGGATGAGATGGCTGGATGGCATCACGGACTCGATGGACGTGAGTCTGAGTGAACTCCGGGAGTTGCTGATGGACAGGGAGGCCTGACGTGCTGCGATTCATGGGGTCGCAACGAGTCAGACATGACTGAGCGACCAAACTGAACTGAACTGAATGCAAATACATGGAACCTAGAAAAATGGTCCCGATGAACCTATTTGCAGGGCAGAAATAAAAGCATAGAGAGCAGACTTGTAAACACAGCGGGATGGGTGGAGGCAGAAAGGAGAGTGAGGGGCGAACTGAGAGGGCAGCACTGACATGTGTACACTGTGGTGGTTTAGTCATTCAGTCATGTCCGACTCTTTGCAACTTCATGGACTGTAGCCCACCAGGCTTCTCTGTCCGTGGGATTCTCCAAGCAAGAGCACTGGAGTGGGGTCTCCGGACATATATACTACCATGTGTGAAATAGCTAGCAGGAAGTTGCTATATAGCGCAGAGAGCTCAAATGCTCTCTGATGACCTAGGTGAGTGAAACGGGAAGGTGGGAGGAAGGACATGTATACATATGGCTGATTCACGGTATTGTACAGCAGAAACTAACACAACGCTGTAAAGCAATTGTACTGCAATTAAAAAAAAAAAAAAACTGTTCTGGCTCTGGGCCCTGAGCACCTGACCTATACTCTCCAGGCTGTCTAAGGAGTTCACAGAAGAGAGTATACAAGTCCAATTCAGTCTTTCCCTAGCAGGTCTTCCATGAAGTCCCAAAAGACTGTTCAAGATTCTTTCTGTATAGTTACATACACAATAAAATTTCCAAAGAATCCTTGAGTTCCAAGGGGTTAAGCTAAAAACCACATGAAGTGTCCTTAGACAAATTCCAAATTATCAAACACCAAAAAATAAACCCAGAAAGGAAACAGGAACCATCTCTGCGTTCTCTAGTTCTCTCCTTTGGAGCAGTGAGGTTGGGAGGGTTTGCTGGTCAGTAGGGCCACAACCAGACCTCCCTTCTCCCAGGTGGTTCCTGCCTCTAAGTGTCAGCAGGCCTCCGTCACCAACTTCATCCCTTGAGAGCTGTGATCCCCAGCCCTCTGGGAATAGCAAACCTTCTACTCAGTGCTGGTATCAGGGACACATCTGTTCCCCTCTCACAAGGGCACCGTGGCATCTCCACTTCTTTCCAGGGTTTCTGTGTGTGTGTGTGTGTGTGTGTGTCTTTCAATTTCACATGTGCCCTAGGAACCATAAACAAATACAAGCAACTAAAAAAACAGAAAGAAACTAGTTTACAGTTGAAATGCCTTTCTCTCCCTACAAATTATTAGAGATATAATTGTATTCTCCGTCCCAGGGTTACCAAAACATACATCCCCTGTGAAAAGTTTTCATTAATTATGATATATTTTGTAAACTCAAATTTTTAAAACCTACTCTTAAAATAACTCCACCTACTCATGCCACCAGGGAATTCACTGTTGATAAAGCACATATAAGTATAGGTCTACTCTCAAATAAATTTACACCAAACAAAGGGGTGAAGCGTGGACACAAATATTAATAATATTATTAATATTGCTATATGAATACTATGTGATAACACAAACACTATTAACACTGATAACAGCATGTAGAAAATGAGGAATGTCAGAGTGGACGTGACCCAGGGCTACGGGGGTTCCAAAGAATGATTTCCAAAGAGGAAGTACCAGAGGCACTTAAAGCAGTATCAGTCATCTAAGTCAGAATTATATTTTTTTAAAAAAAGATTAATATGGTTCATAGAGCTTGAAAATATCTTGAAAAGTAGAAATGAAAAGGAAAGATGCCCAAGGACCCTCCTTTTCCCCCTTCTGTGGGTGATTTTTACGCAAAAGTCGATATTGCATTTATTCCATGTAATTGTGCCTCACTAATCAGAGATCCTGTTCTATCATCCTCTGCATTATCTTGTTTTCCTGCCTCATTTGCTTCCTGCTTCCAAACTCTGGCAAATATTATCCTACAACATTATCACAAAGTAAATTTTAACTGAATTTGCAATTTGAAATCATCGATTTTTCTAAGTTTAAACAAACAGAAGCGACTGCCAGATATTTCATACAGAAAATCTTCTGAAAGAGAGTATTAGTTTGTTTCAATGCATTCCATTCTGGAAGGAAAAATGCTAAAGAATAAGCAATGTGCAATTTTTAAATGTGTGGAAAATGATCAATGAGCAGATGGGTGTGGAGAAGAGAATTCTCCTATAGCAGAAGAAATTTGAGGTGATCCTCTTTGGTGGTGGTGTTTTTTAAATTAAAGTATAGATTGGCAATGTTGTATTAGTTCCTGGTATACAGCAAAGTGATTCAGTTATCTGTGTATCTGTATCTCTCTATGTATTAGTATATTCTTTTTCATAGTCTCTATTATGGTTTATGGAGAAGGCAATGGCAACCCACTCCAGTACTCTTGCCTGGAAAATCCCATGGACAAAGGAGCCTGGTAGGTTGCAGTCCATGGGGTCGCTAAGAGTCGGGCACGACTGAGCGACTTTACTTTCACTTTTCACTTTCATGCATTGGAGAAGGAAATGGCAACCCACTCCAGTGTTCTTCCCTGGAGGATCCCAGGGATGGGGGAGCCCGGTGGGCTGCCGTCTATGGGGTCGCACAGAGTCGGACACGACTGAAGCAACTTAGCAGCAGCAGCAGCAGCAGCATTATGGTTTATTATAAGATAATGAATATAGTTAGTATAGGTCCCTGTGCTACACAGTAGGACCTTGTTTATCTATTTTTACATATAATAGTATCAGCTAATCCCAAATTCCTAATTTATCCTTCCCCACCCCCTTTCCCCTTACATAACCGTGTTTGTTCTCTATGTCTGTGATGTCTGTTTCTGTTTTGTAAATAAGTTCATTCATTTCATTTTTCAGATTGCACACATAAGTGATACCATGTGATATTTGTCTTTCTCTTTCTAACTTACTTCACTTAGTATGATAATCTAAGTTCCATCCATGGTGCTGCAAGTGATATTATGTCATTCTTTTTTATGTCTGAGTAATATTCCATTGGGTGTATGTGTTGTTGTTGTTGTTTAGTTGCTGAGTCCCATCTGACTCTTGCGACCCCATGGACTGCCAGGCTTCTCTGTCCATGGGATTTCCCAGGTAAGAATACTGGAGTGGGTTGCCATTTCTTTCTCCAGGGTATCTTTCTGACCCAGGGATCAAACCCACGTCTCCTGCATTAGCAGGTGAATTCTTTACCACTCAGCCATCAGGGAAGCCTGTATATTTGAGTGTGTGTGTGTGTGTGTGTGTGTGTGCATGTATTCACACATCTTCTTTCTCCATTCATCCGTCGATGGTCATTTAGGTTGCTTCTGTGTCCTGGCTATTGTAAAGAGTGCTGCTATGAACATTAGGTGCATGTATTTTTCCAAACTGGGCTTCCCAGGTGGTGCTAGTGGTAAAGAACCTGCCTACCAATGCAGGAGGCTAAGAGATGAGGGTTTGATCGCTGGGTCAGGAAGATCCCCTGGAGCAGGAAATGGCAACCCACTCCAGTATGTTTTCTTGGAGAATCCCATGGACAGAGGAGCCTGGCAGGCTACAGTCCATAGGGTTGCAAAGAGTCTTAGCACATGGCATGCATTTTTTTAAATTAGAGTTTTGTTTGGATATGTGCCCAGGAGTGAGATTGCAGCATCATCCAGCAACTCTTTTTTTTTTTTTTAATTTTTTAAGGAAACTCCATACTGCCTGCCATAGTTATTGTTGTTCAGTTGCTCAGTCATGTCTGACTCTTTGCGACCCCATGGACTGCAGCACGCCAGGCTTCCCTGTCCTTCACCATCTCCCAGAGTTAGTTCAAACTCATGTCCGTTGAGTCGGTGATGCTATCTAACCATCTTGTCCTCTGTCATCCCCTTCTTCTCCTACCTTCAGTCTTTCCCAATCTTTTCCAATCAGTCAGCTCTTCTCATCAGGTGGCCGAAGTATTGGAGCTTCAGCTTTAGCAACAGTACTTCCAGTGAATATTCAGGGTTGATTTCCTTTAGCATTGACTGGTTGATCTCCTTATAGTCTAAGGGACTCTTAAGAGTCTCCTCCAACACCACAGTTCAAAAGCAGCAGTTCTTCGGTGCTCAGCCTTCTTTATGGTACAAATCTCACATCCATACATGACTACTGGGAAAACCATAGCTTTGACTATACAGACCTTTGTCGGCAGAGTAATGTCTCTACTTTTTAATGTGCTGTTTAGGTTTGTCATCGGAGAAGGCAATGGCACCCCACTCCAGTACTCTTGCCTGAGAAATCCCATGGACAGAGGAGCCTGGTGGGCTGCAGTCCATGGGGTTGCTAAGAGTCGGACATGACTGAGCAACTTCACTTTCACTTTTCACTTCACTTTTGGAGAAGAAAATGGCAACCCACTCCAGTGTTCTTGCCTGGAGAATCCGAGGGACAGGCAGCCTGGTGGGCTGCCATCTACGGGGTTGCACAGAGTCGGACACGACTAAAGCTACTCAGCAGCAGCAGCAAGTTTGTCTTAGCTTTTCTTCCAAGGAGCAAGCGTCTTTTAATTTCATGGCTGCAGTCACTATCCGCAGTGATTTTGGAGCCCAAAAAATAAAGGCTGTCACTGTGTCCATTGTTTCCCCATCTATTTGCCATGAAGTGATAGGAACAGATGCCATGATCTTAGTTTTTTGAATGTTGAGTTTTAAGCCAGCTTTCCACAGTGGCTACACCAATTTACATTCCCACCAACAGTGTAGGAAGGTTCCCTTTTCCCCAGTCTCTCCAGCATTTATTATTAGACTTTTTGATGATGGCTGTTCTGACTGGTGTAAGGTGGTACCTCACTGTAATTTTGATTTTCATTCCTCTAATAATTAGTGATGTTGAGCATCTTTTCATGTGCCTATCGGCCATCTGTATGTCTTCTCTGGAGAAGTGTCTACTAATATCTTCTGCCCATTTTTTTATTAGGTTGTTGGTATTCTTGTTGAGTTGTATGAGCTGTTTGTATATTTTGGAAATTAAGCCCTTGTCAGCTGCATTATTTGAAGATATTTTCTCCCAGTTTGTAGGCTGTCTCTTCATTTTGTTTATGGTTTCCTTTGCTGTGCAATAGTTTATAAGTTTGATTAGGTCTCATTTGTTTATTTTTGCTTTTATTTCTATTGCCTTGAGAGACTGACCAAAGGAAACATCGCTACAGTTTATGTCAGAGAATGTTTCGCCTGTGCTCTCTTCTAGGAGTTTTATGGTGTCATGTGAGATGACTGTCTTGGACTATGAGTGAACAGAGAGCTTTCTCATGAGACACTTTGCAAAACTGTTCACATGTCTTGCAACCATGCTTGGCATTAACTTCTTCTTAAGTTCATTGAATGGAGAGGCAATAAGTACATTAGAGAGCAAAAGATACTATTTCAAAGAGCAAAAGAGCCAAATAAAAGTTTAACTCTGATAGAGAGAAGGCACCCTACCTTGGAAGGGATGGGTTTGGTATCAGGGTCTGTGATGGTAGAAGCACCAGCATGGATGGGAGAAACTGGAGTCAGTACAAGGGGAAAGAACAATTAGGCAAACAGCCAGTATATAAGGAAAAAGGAAGAACAGTGAGAAAGAGGTAGCAGCCCTGAAGGGAAATGTGGGACAACTGAATAACTGGAAAAGAATCCGAGTGGGTGTTGGATTCCAAAAAGAACAGTGGATGGGGACTCAAAACCAAAGACTGTTATCATTGCTGTCTACTCCATACTCCTTAGTTCCTCTTCTTTTTGATGAAGGAAGAGAATTCAAAGCAACCTGAACTTCCCAAGGCTCTGTGACCATCGTTAATAGCCCAAATTCACTAGATCTTGTCCCACGCAAAGTCTCCTCTAGCTACTTCTGAGAGAACCTGAGATTCACAGACATCCCTTTGGTGCTCTTCTTGAGCCCTGTGTGTGTGCACACTGTGTGCGTGCACGCATGCACATACTCAGTTGTGTCCGACTCTTTGCAACCCCATGGACTGTCATTCGCCAGGCTCCTCTGTCCACGGAATTTCCCAGGCAAGAATATTGAAGTGAGTTGCCATTTCCTCCTCCAGGCGATCTTCCCAACCTAGGGATGGAACCCACATCTCTTGCACCTCCTACATTAGCAGGGATTCTTTACAGCTGTGCCCTGGGAAGCCCCCATTTGAGTCCTTAGTTGATGTCAGCTCCTTACAAAGCCAAGAGAGGGCTGGATTCACCAATGCCATTGATGCTGGCCACCCTCCATGAGAACACTCATGTCCAAAGGCAGTACCAAAGGGATACCTCTCTCAGTGCCAAGGTCAAGCCGGTTTGCTGGAGTTCCCCTATATCAAAGCAACTCTCTGAGGCACTCCTCTGTCCCACTCTGGGCTGTCTTGAGTCTCCTGGACCCTGAAATGCCTCTGCTGGGCTGCCACAAGCCACTGTCCCAAAGAAGACCCCTGCTCAGCTTGTGCTTGCAAAGGTCTCCAAAGATCTCAGGTGAAGTTCAGGGTACCAGTAGGAGAACTCATGCCTGAAACATACAGCATGCTCTTCTACTGTCTGCCACATTCCCATCTCTTCCTGGGTACACAGCTTTTTCTCTGAACAAGTCTCCCTTATCCATATAAGTTCATTCCTGCATAGGCTGGCCACCTGCTCCTCTAAGTTCAGCAAATACATTCTGAACCATCAGAATTCCAACCACAGACCCAGTCTGGGTCTCCTGCTCTTCAGTTAGCACCATCACTGTGAGGCCAGACACTTTGATAAAATGTAGGAGACACGGATGCAAGGAGAGAATGGTTCCAAAAGTCCCTTTCTACAGCACAGAGAGGGAAACATGAACCTCAGACTGTTACCAAGAGCTTTTGACCCTATGCGTCCCCAAGGAGGGTGTAGAGATAGTGGAGGGGAGCGGGCACTATTAGAGTCAGGATGAATTGAACCAATTAAGCTGCTTTAGCATTCCAAAAGTATAAAGGAGCCAGAGCATATTTTGCTAGTGCCAGAGTAATTTTTTTCAATTCTAAATTTATTAATAAATGTGTGAGTCAAACTATTTTCCCAGCATGCACCACAGCCCACCCACTTATCACACAAACGTGTGTTATGTGAACTTCCCGGAGAGTAAACAAAAGCTCCGGAGCAGTGAATTTCAGAGATGAAATTATTAAGGGTATTTTTGCTTGTAAGTTCGTGGGACCTGCCAGACCCAGATGGATAATTGGTAATTGATGTTTATGAACAATATCCCCCACAGCTGGGGGAATCTGGCTGGCACGTGGTGGGTTACCCACTCCCAACAAACCTCATTTTCACACTCCCTCCACACCCATCTCAGCAGTAAGAGCCCCATGAATGGTTTTCCTAAATCCTCAGGCTGGCAATCAGTTCATTTACCAGAAGCCCATGGGGACTTTGGGGCCTGAGCAGCTCACCATGCATCCCCATTTCATCCAGAGCACCCAGATTCTGTTGATGCTTCAAAATCTGAATTCACAGGAACACCCCGCACCGGATTCTTTGGAGTTCTCGGAGATCTGGGATGGAGCGTCAGCTGTGCTGCCAAGACCTCAGAAATAGCACAAACTGAAATCTGCCAGCAGTGGCTTTAAAAAGTCTGCTCACCTTTCTCAAGAGAAATTAGTGCATAGCAAATGAAAATCACTAATGTTCCTATTAATCTGGCATATGATTCCCTTGGATACAAAATGGCTCTTCTCCAGGCTGCAACTAATGATGTCTTGACCTCAGCCACTCAAACTTGTGAGCAGCTCATCGTGTCCAGTCATCAGCATCGAAGGACTGGGAGAAAGAACAGGGGCCCTGGCGCTGAAGTCCTGGCTGACTACGAATTTTACATAAGTCTGTTCTTCCTCTGGACTTCAGTTTCTCCAGGTCTGGCCAGAGCATAAACAAAAAACCCCGGGCCCTCCACTCCTCGAGGATATTAATGTCCCACTCAGTCTAGGAGATCTGAACAACTTGATATTCTGACTACCTGCCCTTTGTTGCAAAATTCCTGAATATCCTAGCTCCTCCCCTCACCTCCTCGGAGCAGTTCTCTCAGGGTTCCTTGAGATGCTGCCTCCTGAGCTTGAAGTCCTAAACATTCCTGCCACATAAAACATAACTCTTTAGGAAAAGAAATCTGAACAATTTGAAATCTTAGAAGTCAAAAGAAGGAACCACACGTGGGGCTGATACCCGGCTCAGTGCCTGCTAGCTCTTTGTTGTTAGAGTTAGCTGTTGGGGGCCTTTGTTGTTGATCAGTTGCTCAGTCATGTCTGACTCTTCGTGACCCCATGGACTGCAGCACGCCAGGCTTTCCTGTCCTTCATTATCTCCTGGAGTTTGCTCACACTCATGTCCATTTAGTCGGTAATGCCATCCAACCATCTCATCCACTGTTGCCCCGTTTTCTTGCCCTCAATCTTTCCCACAGCCTTGGGTATCACCTATTCACCAACTTCTCCCACTCTTCCCTCACTTCCTGTTAACTGGACTTGATCTGGGGGAAAAGAGAGAAGGGAAGGTATTCTGACTCTGGCTTCATCGTAGAAGGGTAGGAGCAGGGAAGGTAAGAGAGGTCCTGTTATATTTCGGCTACCCTAATATTTGAAAATAGGAGCCATCAAACCAAAAAAAAGAAGTTATTATTTGCTTTGTAAAGGAATTCTTAATACCAAGGAGTTTATCAAACACTTGTTCATCGACTCCACAGACTACAGTATGCCAGGCTCCTCTGTCCTCCACTATCTCCTGAAGTTTGCTCAAATTTGTGTCAATGACACTATCTAACCATCACATCCCTTCTCTTTTTGCCTTCAGTCTTTTCTAGCATCATCATCTTTTCCAGTGAGTCATCTCTTCTAATCAAATGGCCAAAGTATTAGACCTTCAGCTTCAGCATCAATCCTTCCAGTGAATAATCAGGGTTGATTTCCTTTAGGATTGACTGGTTTGATCCATTTGTAGTCCAAGGGACTCTCAGGGGTCTTCTCCAGCACCATAATTCAAAGGCATCAGTTCTTCGACACACAGCCTTCTTTATGGTCCAACTCTCACATCCATACATGACTACTGGAAAAACCATAGCTTTGACTATATGGACCTTTGTCTGCAAAGTGATGTCTCTGCTTTTTAATATGCTATCTAGGTTGGTTATAGCTTTCTCCCCAAGGAGCAAGCATCTTTTAATTTCATGGCTGATACACTTAAAGTCTTCAGTTTCTTGGCAGGTTGGGGAAACATCTATTGATGGTCTCCAGCACCATGAGCTAGTTATGCTGCTAGATGTCTTCACATTAATTATCTCCTCTGATCTTTTTAGTGTCCCAACACAATGAGACCCATCCAGGTCATGTAACATGCCTAAAATTCTGTAAGTAATAAATGTTGGTAGGATTTCAACTCGGATTGTTTCACTTTGAGGCTTATGTTCTTCCTACAATTTCATACTGTTTCTCAAACACAAGAAGGCTCCATTTGAATTAAGAGTTAAGTATTTGGTTTGGAACATCGAGAAGCTCTATACAGCCAACAAAAACAAGACCAGGAGCTGACTGTGGCTCAGATCATGAACTCCTTATTACCAAATTCAGACTCAAATAGAAGAAAGCAGGGGAAAGCGCTAGACCATTCAAGTATGACCTAAATCAAATCCCTTATGATTATACCGTGGAAGTGAGAAATAGATTTAAGGGCCTAGATCTGATAGATAGAGTGCCTGATGAACGAATGAGGTTCGTGACATTGTACAGGAGACAGGGATCAAGACCATCCCCATGGAAAAGAAATGCAAAAAAGCAAAATGGCTGTCTGGGGAAGCCTTACAAATAGCTGTGAAAAGAAGAGAAGCAAAAAGCCAAGGAGAAAAGGAAAGATATAAGCATCTGAATGCAGAGTTCCAAAGGATAGCAAGAAGAGATAAGAAAGCCTTCTTCAGCGATCAATGCAAAGAAATAGAGGAAAACAACAGAATGGGAAAGACTAGAGATCTCTTCAAGAAAATTAGATATGCCAAGGGAACATTTCATGCAAAGATAGGCTCGATAAAGGACAGAAATGGTATGGACCTAACAGAAGCAGAAGATATTAAAAAGAGATGGCAAGAATACACAGAAGAACTGTACAAAAAAAATCTTCACAACCTGGATAATCACGATGGTGTGATCACTCATCTAGAGCCAGACATCCTGGAATGTGAAGTCAAGTGGGCCTTAGAAAGCATCACTATGAACAAAGCTAGTGGAGGTGATGGAATTCCGGTTGAGCTGTTTCAAATCCTGAAAGATGATGCTGTGAAAGTGCTGCACTCAATATGCCAGCAAATTTGGAAAACTCAGCAGTGGCCACAGGACTGGACAAGGTCAGTTTTCATTCCAATCCCAAAGAAAGTCAATGCCAAAGAATGCTCAAACTACGGCACAATTGCACTCATCTCACACGCTAGTAAAGTCATGCTGAAAATTCTCCAAGCCAGGCTTCAGCAATACGTGAACCATGAACTTCCAGATGTTCAAGCTGGTTTTAGAAAAGGCAGAGGAAGAAGAGATCAAATTGCCAACATCCGCTGGATCATGGAAAAAGCAAGAGACTTCCAGAAAAACATCTATTTCTGCTTTATTGACTATGCCAAAGCCTTTGACTGTGTGGATCACAATAAACTGGAAATTCTGGAAGAGATGGGAATACCAGACCACCTGACCTGCCTCTTGAGAAATCTGTATGCAGGCCAGGAAGCAACACTTAGAACTGGACATGGAACAACAGACTGGTTCCAAATAGGAAAAGGAGTCTGTCAAGGCTGTATATTGTCACCCTGCTTATTTAACTTATATGCAGAGTACATCATGAGAAACGCTGGGCTGGAAGAAGCACAAGCTAGAATCAAGATTGCCGGGAGAAATATCAATAACCTCAGATACGCAGATGACACCACCCTTATGGCAGAAAGTGAAGAGGAACTAAAAAGCCTCTTGATGAAAGTGAAAGAGGAGAGTGAAAAAGTTGGCTTAAAGCTCAACATTCAGAAAATGAAGACCATGGTATCTGGTCCCATCACTTCATGGGAAATCGATGGGGAAACAGTGGAAACAGTGTCAGAGTTTATTTTGGGGGGCTCCAAAATCACTGCAGATGGTGATTGCAGCCAGGAAATTAAAAGATGCTTACTCCTTGGAAGGAAAATTATGACCAACCTAGATAGCATATTCAAAAGCAGAGACATTACTTTGCCCACTAAGGTCCATCTAGTCAAGGCTATGGTTTTTCCAGTAGTCTTCTATGGATGTGAGAGCTGGACTGTGAAGAAGGCTGAGCGCCAAAGAATTTATGCTTTTGAACTGTGGTGTTGGAGAAGACTCTTGAGAGTCCCTTGGACTGCAAGGGGATCCAACCAATCCATTCTGAAGGAGATCAGCCCTGGGATTTCTTTGGAAGGACTGATGCTAAAGCTGAAACTCCAATACTTTGGCCACCTCATGTGAAGAGTTGACTCATTGGAAAAGACTCTGATGCTGGGAGGGATTGGGGGCAGGAGGAGAAGGGGACAACAGAGGATGAGATGGCTGGATGGCATCACGGACGCGATGGACGCGAGTCTGAGTGAACTCCGTGAGATGGTGATGGACAGTGAGGCCTGACGTGCTGCGATTCACGGGGTCGCAAAGAGTCGGACACGACTGAGCGACTGAACTGAACTGAACTGATAGTTCCCTAAGATTGTTGTTGTTTAGTCATTAAGTCATGCTAACTCTTTTGGGACTTCATGGACTCTAGCCTCCCAGGCTCCTCTGACCATACAAATTTTCCAGGCAAGAATACTAGAGTGGGCTGCCATTTCCTTCTCCAGGGGATCTGTTCGACCCAGGAATCGAACCTGCATCTCCCACCTTGGCAGGCGGGTTCTTTACCACTGAGCCACTAGGGAAGCCATCCCTAAGATTCAGTTCAGTTCAGTTCAGTCGATCTTTGTTTTCTGAATGTTGATCTTTAAGCCAACTTTTTCACTCTTCTCTTTCACTTTCATCAAGAGGCTTTTTAGTTCCCCTTCACTTTCTGGCATAAGGGTGGTGTCATCTGTATATCTGAGGTTATTGATATTTCTCCCGGCAATCTTGATTCCAGCTTGTGTTTCTTCCAATCCAGCGTTTCTCATGATGTACTCCACATATAAGATAAATAAGCAGGGTGACAATATACAACCTTAGGCATAATCTAAGGAGAAGGAAAATAGGATGCTAGTGGAGCAAATATATCATTTACATTTCAGTCTTGAAATGTAACCACTGAAATGAAACCTAACCACTGCAGGTGAGAGTCACTTTCATTGCTTTATTGTTGGAACATACTCAAATTTTCCCCCTCAGTTATCAGCACAAAGCTCTGTGCCAGGAGAAAAGAAAGATTACTTCTTCACCGACTGCCTATTTTAATGGCTGGCACTTGGCACTATAATTCCAAATACAGTTTGAGAAAATAAAAAATAGGTTATTTCTTAAAGTGTTATCACCTACACCAAAGGGACAGCCTTAAAAAAAAGATTAATAGATTGGAGTGTATAAAGTTAAAAATTTTTACATTACAAAAACACTGTAAAATAAATGTAAAAGAAAGTGACAATTTGAAAAAGTATTAGAACACATAGTAATTATCAAGTAACTATTAAATATATGAGCCCTTTAAAGTTATTTTTAATGAGTATCCTTTTAGAAAAGTAAGCAAAGGATCTCAAAAGGTGAATAATCAAAGTACAAATTAATACACTTCTTATTAGATTAGTTGATGCGACAACAGGGCAAGAGGGAACCAGTAAAAATACAGGGAAATTGACCCCTCTGTTCACTCTCATTAACATTTCAGAGTAGTACCATGTATGAAAACAGCTTATATTTCTACTATTTTGGATATTTTTCAGCAAACATACATTGCTTTGCAATAAGAAAAAAATAGTATTTTAAAAGGTGTTCACCTGACACAGTTATTTCCTCAGCACAAATTCTAAATGGAAACAACCATGGGTGTGTAAAAGTATTTAGGTAGAAGCCATACATGACAGCATGGATTACAAGGGCAAAAATTGGTATGGCAGAAACCACTAGTTGCTACACAATACTCATTCTTCCCCTTTTTGTTAACAATAGAACACTTTTGAATTCCCTTCAAAACCTTCCTTACAGCTGAATATCAGTTTAGTTCAGTCGCTCAGTCATGTCCGACTCTTTGCGACCCCATGAATTGCAGCACGCCAGGCCTCCCTGTCCATCAGCAACTCCCAGAGTTCACTCAGACTCATGTCCATCAAATCAGTGATGTCATCCAGACATCTCATCCTCTGTCATCCCCTTCTCCTCCTGCCCCCAATCCCTCCCAGCATCAGAGTCTTTTCCAATGAGTCAACTCTTCACATGAGGTGGCCAAAGTATTGGAGTTTCAGCTTCAGCATCAGTCCTTCCAATGAACACTCAGGACTGATCTCCTTCAGAATGGACCTGTTAGATCTCCTTGCAGTCCAAGGGACTCTCAAGAGTCTTCTCCAACACTGCAGTTCAAAAGCATCGATTCTTCAGCACTCAGCTTTTTTCACAGTCCAACTCTCACATTCATACATGACCACTGAAAAAACCATAGCCTTGACTAGACGGACCTTTGTTGACAAAGTAATACCTCTGCTTTTGAATATACTATCTAGGTTAGTCATAACTTTCCTTCCAAGGAGTAAGTGTCTTTTAATTTCATGGCTGCAGTCACCATCTGCAGTGATTTGGAGCCCCCCAAAATAAAGTCTTGCACTGTTTCTACTGTTTCCCCATCTATTTCCCATGAAGTGATGGGACCAGATGCCATGATCTCAGTTTTCTGAACGTTGAGCTTTAAGCCAACTTTTTCACTCTCCTCTTTTACTTTCATCAAGAGGCTTTTTAGTTCCTCTTCACTTTCTGCCATAAGGGTGGTGTCATCTGCATATCTGAGGTTATTGATATTTCTCCCGGCAATCTTGATTCCGGCTTGTGCTTCATCCAGCCCACCATTTTTCATGATGTACTCTGCATAAAAGTTAAATAAGCAGGGTGACAATATACAGCCTTGACATACTCCTTTTCCTATTTGGAACCCGCCTGTTGTTCCATGTCCAGTTCTAACGGTTGCTTCCTAACCTGCATATAGGTTTCTCAAGAGGCAGGTCAGGTGGTCTGGTATTCCCATCTCTTGAAGAATTTTCCACAGTTTATTGTGATCCACACATAATATGACCAACTACAAAAAAGCAGAAGTGTTCCATAGGATTTCCAGGGAGGCTACTTAAAGGCAGCTAATTTGGCTGGGGAGGAGCCTTTTGAACCCTTCCTTGCTTTCTTCTCTGTACTACCTAGAACTTTGTGGAGGGGGCTTTTGATTCTTAATTTTATTGAAATATAGTTTATTTACAGTGTTGTGTTAATTTCTTCTCTACGGCAAAGCGATTTAGTTATATATATATGCATATACATTCATATTAATATATACATGTATTAGTTTCCATTGTGAACATCATTCCCTGTGGTATACAGTAAGACCTTATTGTTTATCCATTCTGTATACAATAATTTGCTAACCCCAAATTCCCATTCTTCCCTCCCTAGCCTCCTCCTTGGCAATAGCAAGTCTATTCTATCCATGAGTCTGTTTTTGTTTCAGGGATATGTTGATTTGTATCACATTTTAGATTTCACATGTAAGTGATATGGTATTTGTCTTTTTCTTACTTATTTTAATTAGTATGGTAATGCTGTAAATGGAATTATTTCATTTTTTCTGATGGCTGATATATATATATATACACTCACATCTTTATTCATTCTTCTGTTGATGGACATTTACGTTGTTTCCTTGTCTTGGTTATTGTCAATAGTGCTGCTTTGAGCATCGGGGTGAATGAGTATTTTCAAGCTAGAGTTTTGTCTGGGTACATGCCCAGGAGTGGGATTGTGGGATCACATGGCAACTCTATTTTTAGTTTTTTAAGCAACCTCCATACTAATTTTCATAGTGTCTATACCAACTTACATTTCCACCAACAATGTAGGAAAGTTCGCTTTTCTCCAGACCCTTTTGAGCATTTGTTATTTGTAGACTTTTTCATGATGGCCATTTTGATGGGTCTGAGGTTTATCTCATTGTAGCTTTGATTTGCATTTCTCTAATAATTAGTGATGTTGAGCATCTTTTCATGTGTCTGTTGGCCATCTGTATGTCTTCTTTGGAGAAATGTCTATTTAGATCTTCTGGCCATTCAGGGCGGGGGGTGTTTTTGTTGTTGTTGTTGTTGAGCTGTATGAGTTGTTTGTATATTAAGCCCTTGTCCTGCACTACCTAGAACTTTGATGTGATATTCAGAGCTCCTGTAGTTATTTTGGGCCAACAAGTGATCCTGAGAATGAAATATCTCCATAAAAATGGTGGAGCAAAAATGTAGAAGAAGCCTTAGTCTTTGATGACTGATATACCAATCCTAGACTGCCCACCTCTGGGTTAAAAATAACATTAAGGAGAAATAAATACCCATCTTATTTAAGCCACTGCACTTTGGAGTTTTGTATAAATAAAGCTGAACCTAATTTTAGCTACTACATAGATTAGGTAACCTAAAAATCCAACAGTTGAAGGCTAGATAAGTAAAATACATGAAATCCATATGATGAAAACTAAGCAGTCATTTACAATAATATTGCGTGAAAAGATGTTCACAATATATTGGTATTTGACAAAGGAAGAGTTTTTGAGAGTATATACAGTATAATCTCATTTTTGTAAAAGACAAAAATTCTTGTTCAAATATTGAAAAGTTTGGTGAGTTATACACCTAAATGAAACTAGTTATTTATGAGTAGCTGGACTGTGGTGGTTAGTCTGAGTTTCTATACAAAGTATCTAGTTAATTTCATAAAAGCAACAGGTATTAGGCATCCAACCCTGAATAAGACACTAAGTAACACAAGAAAATCTATTTACTTTCAGACAAACAGAGAGCATTCATCGGGGGACATGGAAGGAGTGAAGCTTGACTTTTAGGAGGTGTGTTCACTCTTGGAGATGACTAGGGAGCCACCAGGCTCCTCCGTCCATGGGATTTTCCAGGCAAGAGTACTGGAATGGGTTGCCACTGCCTTCTCCAACCAAATACATTCTGCTCCACAAAAGAATTCCTTGAAAGACTCTAAGGGTTAAATACGACGGCACATTATTTTTCAGTAGCCCTATGTGTCTCAAGCAAAGAAAGGAGCCTACAGAGATGCTTCCAAATGTTCAAAGGACACATTTCCAGGTACCATGGCTGTGTTTTATTAATAAGGGAGCTACAGTCAATATTCATAAGAATTTGGTGTAAACTTATTCTAGAAAATGTTCACGTGCATTGAAAGCAGATTTCATGTATATGGGGAACGGAAATTGGTCATCAACTTTATGGAAGACAGAAATCAGTCTAGCAGATGTGTTTAAATGCTTTCTGTGGGTCTTTTTCACCTTGGTAGGTCTCTTCCACTGCTTTCACCATGGAACTCAATTTCCCCATTCATGACACAACAAACAAGGACATTCAGCAGAGAGGGGTTGTCCGAGAGACCTGTAACAAGCATGTCACCTCAGCAGTGCCGTTATTAAAGCCTTCCTCAGAGGCTTCCAACACAACCGTCCTATTTCTAGGGGTTATGCATTTTTGCTCTAAAATATCTCCTCTTTTCCTTAAACTGCAGCTGAAGAGCTGGCAGCAAGAACACTTGGGCAGCTCCTCTGTCCTGTGGTCAAATCTTTTTCCAGTCATGTGAAAATCAACCAGAAAAGACCATTGGGGTTTCAAACAGCTTTATGTTCCCATCTGGCATCCAAAAAAGGCTCATTTAACTTAACACAGACACATTTTTCAAACACCTGGTTCTTCATTGGCATTCTGTTGAAAAAAAGTTCTTCCAGAACAAGAACAAAATCTCAGTTATGATTTAACCATCCTTCAGCGTGTGTGGTGAGAAATACTCTTCCTGTGTTTAAGTTTCTGGTGTGGAACTTGAGAGCTAACGAGAGGAATAACTTCCTGCCGTGGCTGCCACCTCCACATCCTACTGAGTGTTCATACTTGGTGCTAAGTACAGGCTCGGTGATTTACATCCTACCTACCTAGTGCGTTAGGCATTCTCACCTTCACTTTTAAAGTGAGAAAACGGAGGCTCAGAGACTTGAAGCCATTTTGCCCAGTTCACACAGGTGGGAAGCAGGTCAGGGATTCACACTAAAACTGCTTGACTCTTTTCATCATGCCAAACTTTTTTTTAAATTATGTACAGAACATAAAGCTTACCATTTTGACTGCTTCTGTGTCATTAAGTATATTCACAGTGTTGTGCAAGATTGTTGTATAATGTTGTTCACCACATCTAGTTCCAAAATGTTTTCACTACTCAGAACAGAAACTCTAGACCCCAGTAATTCCACATTCCCTTTCCCCAGGACTTGGTAAGCTCTGCTCTACTTTGTGTCTCTATAAATTTGCTTATCCAGGTAACATAAGTAGAATAATACAGTATTTGTCATCTTGTGGCTGGCTTCTTTCACTTAGCATGATGTCTTCAAGGTTCATCCACGTTGTAGCATGTGTCAGAATCTTATTCCTTTTTATGGCTGAATGATATCTGTGATCATGAGATATATAGATATGTATATGTATATATACCTCACATTTTGTTTACCCATTCATCTGTCAAGGTACACTTGGGTTGTTTTGACCTTTTGGCCACTGTGAGTAGTGCCACCATGAACATTAGTATACCAGTATCTGAGCTCTTATTTTCAGTTATTTGAGTATATACATAGGACTGGAATTTCTGGGGTAATTTCATGCTTAATTTTTTTTTTTTAGAAATTCAGGCTTTCTCCACGTATAGATTATAGTAGCAACATTATGTAGCAATTATAGTAGCAATTTTATGTAGATATAGGTATAGATATTCCACTCTTATATAATCTCTTGTTGATTCAGAGTGGAAAGAAGATGCCATTTGAGTCAGAGAGACCTGGGGATAATCTGTGGCTGTACAACTTCTAAATCTTGGGCAAGTCGCTTCACCTCTCAGAGCTTCAGTTTCCTCTTCTGTAAAAATGGGAATAATAAAATGTATCTTGAAGTGAAGATTTGATTTCAAATGGGGAGAAAGACTAGCAGAATGGGCAGTGGATAAATAGTTTTCCTTAGTTTTATGAAACAGAAGAAGAAGCTCATATTTTTTATGTATAAAATTAATGCCTCTGTATATCCAATTTATGGGTGATGGGTAAAATCAGAGCCATATTATATAAGTCTCAGGACTTTAGATGCCTCGAGGAGATCCAAAGTCCACCAGTTCCTGCCTGGAGAGACCATGAGTTGGATGGATACACTTGGCTGGCCCTTAATAGCTCTCCCTTGTGACTTTTTTATAGCCAAGAGATTGTGAATCAATCAATGCAATTATTCAATGAAGTTCCCTGACTACATGTGGCTCAAAGCACTAAACAACAAATTCAATTTACCTAGAATACAAGACATGTTACATCTCCCCAGATGAGATGAAAGTCCTTTAAATACAAAGGTTATTTTATAATGTATCTGTGAATCCAAATTGGTTGGAGTCAGTGGAATCACTGATCTCTTGAATAACATAAATGGGATCCATGTGATCAAGGATTCTCCTCTCTCCTCTCTCTTAGCCCCAAGCTAAAACAGGGCTGCTCCCAGTACTGAGTCTATTGCCTTTGAAGAGATGAACAGCTAGCGTCCAAGATTAGTGATAACTTGTACCCAGAGGTATAGAAACGTGACTTAATGAGGGTGATTAACTCTTTCCATCAATTTTGCTTTGAGTTCATAGGCATTTAATGACTTTTTATTCCATTTAATAATAATAAGGCTATTAATGCCATTACTGTGCCTCAGTGTCAGTTTTGCAACTTTGGTCTTACTTTGTCCCGACTTTCCTAGAAGATTGCTATGAATGAGTCTTCCCTGTCTTTTGGTAAAACATGAAGGCATATTGAGAGATGGAAAATATACTTAGAATGTAAAGCTAACCACAAATCAGAATTGTCCAGTTCACTCATTACAGCCACAGAGAGAAACCATCTTCGAAAAATCCAGTTCTCACCTGAAATCTCAAGGGCTATTTATTTACATTTGAAATGATAGTGCTAATCAGACAGATTGGTGAATTGCTTCAGTAACTTCCTCTGTATACAGAACCCCCACCTGGCCTACTCCTCCATCAATGAGGCCAAGAGAGGAATCAAAGTATCCTTTAGAAGCTGGGTGCCCAAATTTGGTATAACAAGATTTTGTCTTTTCTTCCCTTCTCTAAGTCTACAGATGCAGGCTGACATTTAAAGCATGTGAGTACAACTTCAACCTCCATCTGTAAGCAGAAAATAGTTCATTAAATAAATTGCCTGTTGGTAGTGCAGCCTGAACATAAAGTCTGGTGTTTTGTTGGACCCTGAAGTTTTGTAAAATGATACGAACTGGTTCTCAAGCACCCTCCTTATGTTAATCCAGGTTCTTTCAGGAGTGACCAGGAGAAAAGCTGGGGCAGACAGAACCTATTGGTGGATGAACAGGAGTCCTTGCCCTCACATGTCTGCAGTGCATGTTGGTGTGACCAAAATCCTTTTTTCCTAAGCTTTTGAGCTGTTCCTTCATTAGACATGTAAAGCTTGCCCTGTCTTTGTTTGGCTAGAAACAGCATGAAGATAGTTTGTATTTTAAGAAGAGCAATGAGCACCCAGAAATGTGACTGAAATATATTGCTAGACTGATTAGAGGAGTTACAAAGCTGCCTGTGCATGCCTTGGACAATTGTAATATAGTAATTACTCTTGTGTCGGTGCATTGAGTGGCTGGCAAGCATGAAGAAAAGGATCAGAGCATTTCCAACCCCTCCATCGTAGTTTCCCTCCCCAAACTGGTAGGAAAATGCCAAGTAAATATTGTTATTTGGGGGAAGATTTTGATCTCTGAATATTTGCAAAGAGAATTACAGTTATCATTTCCTTGACTCAAGGATTTCATTCTTTTAGTATACAAAACCAAACTATTATTCAAGATCTTTTTCTTCATTCATTAACTCAAAAGTATCATTTTATTTCAAAAATTGCACACACTAGAGATACGCCAGGCACCATGTTGGATGCTAAGAATAAGAAGGCCACATATGCTATTTCCAGAGCCATTTCAATTTGCAGTTGAGAAAGATAAGTAACCAGGTACAGAAGAATCAGAAGTGCTTTGACAGAGGTGTACGTGCATGTATGCTGTCACTTCAGTTGCGTCTGACTCTTTGGGACACTATGGACTGTAGCCTGCCAGGGATTCTCTAGGCAAGAATACTGGAGTGTGTTCCCATGTCCTCCAGGGGGTCTTCCCAAGCCAGGGATCGAACCTACATCTCCTGTGTCTTCTGTATCACAGGCAGATTCTTTACCACTGAGCCACCAGGGAAGCCCATGACAGAGGTATACACCTACAGAACGTGATGAGGCGTGTGAGACACACTAACCCAGAATGGCGTCTGAGAAGCAGGGGTCAGGGTAGGGGAGGTCAGGAAAAGCTTTCCCAAAAGAGTGAAAGCTGACCTAATTCTGCAGGAAAAGCAGGTTTGACTCTGGGATCTGCAGAGCTGGGAAATCAGAACTATAAGGGCAGAGATGAAAGCAACAGCACGGGGTCTGGGAGCCACAAGAGAGGGTGGTCTGTGGCTGGACATGCAGGAGGACTTGTGGACATAGTGCAAAATTGCCTGTATCATGAAGGCTCGAGAGACTTAGTAAGAAGGTTGCATGTGGGAGAGAGGATCCTGGCTGATGCTAGAAGAGCTAAAACCAATAGATGAGTCTCGGGGCAGCCAAACTAGATGCTGCCAAGTCCCTGAAATGATGTTTCCCCTTACACCTTAGGAGAGCCCTCTAGGGAGTCTTACTTCAGTCTAAGCATGCAAAGCAATTCAACTTTCTAGCTCACAGACTGTAAGAGGAAGGAGGAAGTGGGCAGGGCCAAGCCTGAGCAATAGCCGCAACGCCAAGGGCCATTGCTGGAAACAGCGGCCTTGGGTCCTGAGTGCTACCTCCTCTCCACAATCACTGGGGTATTATGATTCTTTCCATCAGACAGATGAAGAAACTAAATTTCTGAGACGTGAAGTGATTTGTCCCAGGTCATATGGTTGGAAAATGATGTCAATGGGGCTGGCACTAAGGAAACCAACAGTTGCATCTTCACTTTATATGTTACTCAATGGAAGGAAAGAGAGAGCTGGAAGCTAGAACACAATGGAAAACAGACAGCAGTATTTAGAAGGCAGACACCAGATACTGGATAAAGATGGCAGACTGAACACACCTAATTTTGCTCTCTCCTAAGACCCTACTAATATTACTATTAAAAAATTACTACCAGGATCTGGAGAAGGAGAGAGGAAGCAGGTAACTTAGCCTAGAGAATGCTGATTCCTAAGTCAGCAGAGAGGAAAGGAGAGAGCCAAGTCCATTTACATGGAGAATTCTCACTGGAGAGACCTGTCTAGCACAACTTATGTCCAAATAATGTTTCCAGAAAGAAAATACAGAGGGGGAAAAAAAAGAAGGGAGAATGAAAGAAATCACTCAGGAACATTTTCAAGGAATGAAAAAGCTCACAAGTGCCCAGTCCAATGAATGTAAGTCAATCTATAAAGTGTAAAACATTTTACAAGCTTCCAGGAATAAAAACAGAGGATGAGATGGTTAGATGGCATCACTGACTCAATGGACATGAGTTTGAGTAAGCTCTGGGAGTTGGTGATGGACAGGAGGCCTGACGTGCTGCAGTCCATGGGGTTGCAAAGAGTTGGACACGACTGAGCAACGAAACTGAGCTGAGGAATAAAAACAGGCCCCATGAAAAGGGTCTGGAGTCCAAATGGTCTTCAACTTCTTAACAACAACTATGGAAGCTGGAAGACAAGAAAGTTTTCTGAAGAAAAATCAGTTCCAATCAAAAATTCTATACTCAGCCAAACAAGCAGTCAACATTTTCATTTTTTGACATTTGGGGTCTCAAAAAATTTCTTTTCCACACACCCTTTTCCAGGAAGCTGTTGCAGGATGTGTGCATGCATGCTAAGTCATTTCAGTCATATCCAGTTCTTTGCAACCCTGTGGACTGTAGCCTACCAGTCTCCTCTGTCCATGGGATTCTCCAGGCAAGACTACTGGAGTGGGTTGCCATACTCTCCTCGAGGGGACCTTCCTGACCCAGGGATTAAACCTGCATCTCTTAAGTCTCCTGTGTTGCAAGATATGCTCTGTAAAAACAAAGGAGTAAATCAAGAATGAAGCAGGCATGGGAACTAGAAAAAAAGGAAAACAAAGAGAAGCCTGATACTTAAGGAGGAAAAACCAGACCCATTAAAAACTGTATACCTTGTATATAGGTTTCCCAGGTGGTGCTAGTGGTAAAGAACCCGCCTGCCAATGCAGGAGACATAAGAGACATGGGTTCGATACCTGAGTCAGGAAGATCCCCTGGAGGAAAGCATGGAAACCCACTGCAGTATTCTTGCCTGAAGAATCCCATGGACAGAAGAGCCTGGTGACCAACAGTCCATAGGGTCTCAAAGAGTCAGACACAACTGAAGGGACTTAGCACACATGCACACACACCTCATACACAGAAGGTAATCAATTTATAGGGGCAAGTAAGAAAGCACCCAGAAGACTTCTTTTAGCAGATGAAACTGACAGAATACTCAATGTGTTTCAATATATTAACAGGTGATCTGACAATGCCACATGAAGTATGATTGGTTGCCTGGGGCTATCCATGAACTGTTCTAGGAATATATTTTTATTATATTGTGTAAAAGCATCTGTAACCAATTAGAATTTTTTTTAAAAAAAGCTGGTCCTTCATCCTAGCTTCCTTTAGAAGCACTAAATAAGCTGAAGCAGAAATAAAGACACAGAAAATGGAAGCAATTTTTTTTAAAGGATAAGTATTAACTTGAGAGAATACAAAATTATTCAGGAAAAGAAAACTAATTCTTGTTTTCTACATGGTGAGCTCTGAATAGTGTATTGGATCACAATATGTAAACACTGAATACTGGTGTAATTAAAGTTATGATAAATCATCTTCAGAGTATGGAAAGTGAGAATGTGTGATAGGAGAGGGAAAATGCAAGAGTTAAATCCTCATCTTCCATAGTGGGAAGTCAACAGATAAAGCCACAAAGACAAAAATAAACAAGGAGAAACATGACCATGTTTTTCATAGGTATGGAAAGAAATTTTTAAAAATCAGTTTAAAAATGTAAAGGGGAAGGAGAAAAAGATGCAAGGCAGACTGTGAACTACTCTTTTTCTTAATCAGAGCTAAAGAACTTATCTCTTTGAACTACTTGTGAGAGTCAATTCCTAGGCAGGTTGATAAGAAGTCTGGGGATCCCCAAGGAGAGAGAGATCAGGAATTCTCAAGGAGGAGGAAAGGACAAATGCTTTTTTCCCTCTACATTCCTTAGGATTATATAATAATAATGTATTCTGCTTGAGGACAGTTTCTGGAAAAAACCTTCTAGCCAATCCTGTTATCTTAATATGTAAATTATGGGAGTAGGTCTAGTAAGGTCTTTAAAACCTCCAGATATTCTTTTGATTCACTGAAATAACTAATTAGAAGTATATAACTCCATTGCTAACATTAGTGAGCGGGCACTCTTTCTGCCCCCTTCTAATGTCTATGTCAGAAGCTTTCTCTATCTCTTTTATGCTTTAATAAAACTTTATTACACAAAAGCTCTGAGCAATTAAGCCTCATCTCTGGCCCCGGATTGAATTATTCTCCTCCGGAGGCCAAGAATCCCCGCGTCTTTCATGGTTCAGCAACAACCTTTCACTTGTGCCTCTATAACTCTAATGAAACTAAAAATCTGTAGTCCAGGGACAAACAATTCTGCATATACTTCATCTGGCCATATGATTACCTGGGCCTAAAGATTATTATTGGAGCTTTCCTGATGACTCAGTGGTAAAGAATCCACCTGCCAATGCAGGAGACGGAGGTTTGATCCCTGGGTCAGGAAGATCCCCTGGAGGAGCTAATGGCAACCCACTCCACTATTCTTGCCTGGAAAATCCCGTGGACAGAGGAACCTGGGGGGCTACAGTCCATAGGGTCACAAAGGAGTCAGAAATGACTTAGTGACTAAAAAGCAACAACAAAGATTTTGTTACTGTTCAGTTGTTCAGTCGTGTCCCATACATTGCAACCCCATGGACTGCAGCACACGAGGCTTCCCTGTCCTTCACTATCTCCCGGAGTTCACTCAGACTCATGTCCACAGAGTCAATGATGCCGTCTAACCAGCTCATCCTCTGTCGTCCCTTTCTCCTTATGTCCTAAATCTTTCCCAGCATCAGGGTCTTTTCCAGCGAGTTGGCTCAACGTATCAGGTGGTCAAATTACGGGAGCTTCAGCTTCAGCATCAGTCCTTCCAATGAATATTTGGGGTTAATTTCCTTTAGGATTGACTGATTTGATCTCCTTGCAGTCAAAGGACTCTCAACAGTCTTCTCCAGCACCACAGTTTGAAAGCAGCTCTTTATGATCCAGCTCTCACATCCGAACATGACTATGGGAAAAACCATAGCTTTGACTATGCAGACCTTTGTTGGCAAAGTGATGTCTCTGCTTTTTAATACGCTATCTATGTACATTATAGCTTTTCTTTGGAGGAGCAAGCATCTTTTAATTTCATGGCTGCAGTCACCATCCACAGTGATTTTGGAGCCCAAGAAAATGAAGTCTGTGCTGGGACAGGACCACATGCCATAATCTTCATTTTTTGAATGTTGAGTTTTAAACAAAGATTATTACTATCATTATGGGTTCAAATAATTCTTGAATATACATATATATTAAATATATATTACATATAACTTATAGTTACCTGTATTCAAGACTGTTATAGTCTACATAATATATATGTATTGAATATACATATTTTATATGTATATATTCTGATATTGTGTGAGACATGGATTCTTGGAAACAAATTCCCTAGTAATCAAGTGGTTAAGACTCTGAGCTTCCACTGCAGGAGGTGCAGGTTTGATCCCTGTTTGGGGAATTAAGATCCCACATGTTCAGAAGTTAAAGCGTCTGCCTGCAATGTGGGAGACCTGGGTTCGATCCCTGGGTCGGGAAGATCCCCTGGAGAAGGAAATGGCAACCCACTCCAGTATTCTTGCTGGAGAATCCCATGGACGGAGGAGGCTACAGTCCACGGGGTTGCCAAGAGTCAGACACAACTGAGAGACTTCACTTTCACTCTCATACTACATAGCACTGCTTTAAAAAAAAGTGGCCTTGATAATCCAGAGGGGAAAGAAAGAACACAGCAGCTAAGGAAAGCAGCATCATTTTTATCCTTGTTTCTTTATAAGAGATAAGGTGATTTAAAATGCCAATGAGGGCATGTCTTTGATCAGAGAATTATAAAATCAGAGGTGTTTCTAGGTCAGGAAGATCCCCTGGAGAAGGGCATGGCAACCCACTCCAGTATTCTTGCCTGGAGAATTCCACGGATAGAGGAGCCTGGAGGGCTACAGTCCATGGGGTCCCAAAGAGTTGGACACAACTGAGCGAGTAACACTGTCACAGTCACTTTAGGCTTTATGAAGAGCATGAAGAACTTCAGAGGGTCCCCTCCACCTCTGACCAGGACAGCCTCTTAACCCAGGTCCCTGGAGAGGTTGTCAAGCAAAGTATATAAGGAATCCGATGGGATGGCAAAGCGGTTAATCCAATCAAGTGGTGACAAGAGTTGAAGTTAAGGGAAAACATCAGTAATACTGAAAGACTCCCAAGAGAAATGGAATGTACTGAGTTGCAGTAAATCCCAGTGCAAGGAATGGCCGGGAGGCATCAGCCAACAATAAAGGACAGAAAATGACGCTAACCAAGGGCCCGGCACTTTTCCTGGTGACAGGGGTAGAATTGCCTAGGAAGATGTAATATCAGGCCCCAGGTCACAGTCTCAGGTATGACTGATGAGTAAGAATGTTGCGATCATAATCTTTTTTTTTTTTTCTTTTTTTTACCCTTAGCCTGCCTGAGGTGGTAAAACTGCTCTTCTTATTTGGGGATGTGACTTCACAGACTGAGATGGTGTACAGGTCAGTACGTGCTAAGTCCCTCAGTCGTGTCTGACTGTGTGAGCCCATGGACTATACCCACCAGGCTCCTCTGTACCTGGGATTCTCCAGGCAAGAATCCTGGAGTGGGTTGCCATGCCCTCCTCCAGGGGATCTTCCCGATCCAGGGATAGAACCCATGTCTCTTATGTCTCCTGCGTTGGTAGGCAGGTTCTTTACCACTAGAAGCCCTTAGCTTCAATGTAGCACTGTTCATTACAGAACTAAGTTTTGTAATCTTTAGGACAATCTGCATACATTTGTTATTTAAAAATGGAGCAGTTAGTGGCATGTTGGTGAATCTATATGATGTTTTTCAGATTTGGGATTTTTAAAAAGTTTTTAAAGGTGTAAGTCCTCCCAGTCAGGGATGTGGAGTACTTTGAAGAAGTAGGATATATTAAATAGATCTATAAATGTAGTAAAATGTGGCTTAGATCCTTATCATTAATTGACTAATAATATACTTACGAATAAATATTTAGGGGAATTTAATGCATGTTAATGAAAGTGCTCTTATTTGCCACTCTTATTTAAATACCTGCAGCCATGTTGTTGAGTTGAAGTCGCTCAGTTGTGTCCGACTCTTTGCGACCCGTGGACTGTAGCCCACCAAGCTCCTCTGTCCGTGGGATTCTCCAGGCAAGAGTACTGGAGTGGGTTGCCATTTCCTTCTCCTGCAACCATAAATACTGTAATTCTCCCTGCTAACAATAAGACTCAAGCTTTCTCCTTTATCTGTTTTTAAAATATTTATTTATTTAGCCGCACCAGGTCTTAGTTGTGGCACTCGGGACCTTCCGTTTTCATTGTGGCCTGCTAGATCTCTTAATGGTGACATGTGAACTCTTAGTTTCAGCATGTGAATTCCTGCGAGCACGGAATCTTAGCCACTGGACCAGTAGGGAAGTCCCAAGCTTTCCTTTTTTTCAAGCCTTAGAGCCTTCCCCCTCCTCTACCTGCCTTCGGGTCTCCGACAAAACGTAAGTGATGGTGGCTAACTCCCCGGTATAGCGAGCTCAGAGCCTTTGCTCATTCTCGTTCTGTTGGTCTTCATTTATTTCCACAATAAATGCTCCCTTGAACATTAAGGTTCCAAACCAACCTAGGGATCAGTGTCTCCAATTCAGCGCCTGTGCTGCGGCCAGTCACCTTTCCTATTTGCCTTCCCCCTCCTCACTCCTCCATGCAGATAACACAGCCTCTGCCAACCTGCCCTGGCCAACCTCCCCACCATCTCTTCCCCCTCTGTGACTTCCTCTCTAGTCTCTGGCCCTCCTGAATTAGATCCTTGTACCTAGAACCCCTTTCCCATACCTCCTAAGGTGCCTAATTACCTCCTCCTGGTCCTTCAGGTTTAAGCTCAAAGATCACTTCTGCTCCTGCCCTGTGCCCTTGCCAGAACTTACAACGCTGTTGTTATTTCTTATTCCTCTGCCCTGTCCCTTTGACTGTAAGCTCCACAGGGGCAGAAACCCCACCTGCCTCGCTCACTATACCCCCACCTACTCACTCAGTGCCGGGTATGTGATAAACTTTCCATAAATGAATTCATCAGCAGGAAACCAGACTTCCTATGGATAGCCTATGGCCAGGAACATTAAATAATTGTTTTAATGGGCTACATTAATGAGAGGAATTTTACAAGTACAAAAGTCCATACTACTGTCAAAGAGGAAAACTTGTAGTTAGCTTTTTCAACTCAATAAACATCTTCCGAGTGCCCCTGAATGCCAGTTTCAAAATTAGGTGCTAAGGACAGAAGGAATTAATAAGACATGAACCCAATGGTCAACAACTGTGCCAGATATTGGAGACGCTCATGTGACTAAGGTGTGCTGCCTGCCGGCAGAGGACTCCCACACGAATGGCAGTAACAGGCAGGAAGACAGGTAATCACCACATTCAGAATAAGATAGAGCAGATCACAGGATGCGTTCAGGGTTTGGAACCAGCGCACGCCTTGTGCCCTGCAAACCACACGTGTCTACCTTCCTCTCTGCATACTATAGTTTCCTTGAAAAGTTGTGTGCAGATTAAGTGTTTATAAATCAAATAATTTGAAATGCCTCCAAGGTACCTCTCTGTTTAAAGAAAACTTTTGGTGACGTCTTTTAAAAATCAATTCCTAATTTCTTTTGTACATTTGACACTTAAATAGAATAATCTTTTCCCATAAAGCAGATCATAGTTATATTACAGTCTAAGGAAAGATTGAAGGCAGGAGGAGAAGGGGACAACAGAGGATGAGATGGTTGGATGGCATCACCCACTCGACGAACATGAGTTTGAGCAAGCTCTGGGAGTTGGTGATGAACAGGGAAGCCTGGCGTGCTGCAGTCCACTGGGTCACAAAGAGTTGGACAGTTGAAGCCTTCCAGGCTACAGTCCATGGGATTCTCCAGGCAAGATTACTAGGTGGATTACCAAGCCCTCCTCCAGGGGATCTTCCCAATCCATGGATCAAATACACGTCTCCTGCATTGCAGACGGATGGATTCTTTACCACTGAGCTGCTAGGGAAGCCCACGATCTATACTTTAAGAGGAGGACTTTTCCCTTTGGGGGCTTCCTTATCTGTTTTTAAAAGTACCATCTTGAAGAGGCTGTTGAATGTATGTGAGGAAGGAGTTGGCAGTCCAGGGTCTGAAGGCTCTTAGCACCAGCTCTGGCCCCGACTCATTCAGTCACCTTCAGCAAAGCGGGTGCCCTCCCTCTCTTCGGGGGCTGTTTTGAATACCTGGATGCCTGCCAAAGAACTCTGTCAACCACTTTGTGCTCCGAAAGCACAGGAGAGCTCTTACAGTACACCTCCCAGGGAAAACTGAAATCCCCAAAGCTGTTTACTAAGGCTGCAGTAACCCTTGCTAGGGTCTTAAAGTCCAGTGACCAGGAAGCAGATGGTCTTAGTCTGCAGACTTAAGCATTTTAGGTCTGGCTGGAGCATCTCACAGGAGAAAGAGCACGACTGGCCATATGCAAGTGAGGAGGTGCTGCCCGACTTCAAATGAAATGACTGAACAAAGTGAGGAGCATGGCTCGGGTATCCTGGTCTGATGCAGTGCCTTACAGAGCACGTTGACAACTGGGTTCATGTCTTAATTCCTTCTATCCTTTCATTCCACTGGCACGCCGAGCACAAGACATAAAGCAAAGCACATCCCTTCTGTGTTATGCAGTAAACTCAGGGGCTCGTGGGGGATCTAGTTCTGTATATGTGCAGTGCCTGGTTCTGTATTGTTGAGGCTGCTATCACAGAAGTCTAGAGACTGGGTGCCTTATACAACAAACAGTTATTCCTCGCAGTTCTGGAGGTTGGGAAGTCTAAGACCAATGTACTAGCAGATTCATTTTCTGATCAGAACCTGTTTCCTGGTTCATATCTCCTCGCTGGAACCTCCAATGGTGGAGGGGCCACACTAAGGTCTCTTTTAAGGGCACTAATCCCATTCATGATGCTCCACCCTAATACTTGGTGACCTAATTGCCTCCCAAGAGCTTCACCTCCTAATACTATCACCCTGGGGATTAGGTTTCTACATGTGAATTTGGGAAGGACACAAGCATTCAGTCTGTATGCTACTTTTGTAAAAGTGGAAGATCTCTCTGACTTATGAGCAGAGCAAAGTGTCCAGAGACAGAACTTTTTTGCAAAATGCTTTTCTGCAGAAGATACCACCAGCTATTCCACTCTGTTTTGTAGAAACCCCTGGGCATGTTCTCAAAGGCTGGGAGAAGGCTTGGAAGAACGTACACCCAGCTGCTCTCAGTGTCCATTTTTTATCAAGGATAATTAAGTAGGGGATGAGGAATTTACTCTGTATTTTTTAAACTTCTTCATGGTGTACATTTTTAATAATGACAGTGTTAACTTTCATTCGAGTTGGAGTCCTGAGAAGGATCTTTCTGCCTGGTACTGCTTGCATCAATGGAGTGAGACCAAGTTCAATTTAGAAGCAAAGGCAAGTTTTATCCTTTGATTCAAGAATGGAGAAGTTGAGCTCCCACTAGAGAGCACAGGGCTCTGCCAAACAAGCAGAGCTGCTCTGTAGGGTGTGGTCGCTGGGGAAGGGGGCGGGGTCTCCCACACAGGGCACAGCTCCCGATCTCGGTGCCAGGAACAGCGTCCCTGCTGGAGCTCTGCCATCTTGAATGGAGGTACCCTGTGCGGCACTTCTGCACACAGTAAGCCAACCGGGGGGTGTGGGGAGCAGGGGTTCTATGCTGCAAACTCTAATCCAACAGGTTAGGTGCAAGATCTCTGCACACAATCCCCTGTAGTCATGTGAAACTACACTAAGCTCAAAAGATTAGACATTACCACCTCGATTCCATCTCATTTTTCCTGGAGACTCCAGTGGGTTTTGCTGATGACAGTAGCAAGGAAGTGCAGTGGCCTTGGGCCCAGCTCTGTTCTGAGAATTGGCTCTTGTTGTGTAAATGAGGGAGCAGGGAGTAGATGAAGAACCCCGCTTGAGGAGTGTGGGTTCAAACCAGACACTGCCTAGTTTGGGGCAGTTGTTTTCTTTGTGCCTTAATTTCATCCTCATATTATGTAGGAGGAATATATAATATATATAATTTCATCCTACATAATATGAGGATGAAATTAAGGCCTACTTAATTGGGGTGTGTGTGTGTCTGTGAAGATTAAAATGAGCAAATCAATGTAAGAGAATTAAAACAATGCTTGCACATAGTAAGTACTCGTAAATATTAGGGATTTTTATTTGTCGTAGGGGATGTAGAAATCCACTCTTTGGAAAATGATGGTCCCTGGGAGGGGTCAGATATCCTGAGCTTTCCTGGGGAAAAAGAACCAAGAACATCTCTGAGGTTCAAAGTCACTGGCACCTGTTTAGGCCCTAAATGGCTATAGCCAAAACTGAGCACCAGGGAGGGACAGTGAGATTAATGTCAGATTGACCCTAAGGGTCCATAGAACCGGGTCTAAGAGGCTGGCTCTTAGGCCATGAGCGGAGAGGCATCACATGAGGCCGTCACATGAGGCCTCGGCTCCTCTGGAGATGGAAACATCACTGTCCGGAACAGGACCGTCTCACTGGAGAGCTGTGACCTGGCTCCGTACTGCCCCCTCGGCCTGCAGTGCACACAGCTGAGAGGACCCCTGGCAGGGGAGAACGCAGGCTTCCTCCTTCCCCCAAACCCTGAGAAAACTGGCAAGACCAGAGACAGCCAGGCACTGCTGGGCCTCCACGATGCCCCCTGCACTGGATGGCGGCTGCCCGGTGTGGGAGGAAGAGAAAGTTTCCTTCTACCCTCTTAGGATCCCTGTCTGGGCCTGAGAAGTCAACTGACAAAGACAGAGTAACAGGAGCAAAGCATACAGATTTATCTAGTGTAAGTTTTACAAGACATAGGCGCTTTACTTCATAGTGAAATGAAAACCCAAAAACAACACCACCAACACCAAAAAGCCAGCTTGACCTGTGTCTTTTTGTGCTAGGTTTGATGATAAATGGACAGTCATGGAGGAACAGGATAGCGTAAGGCATGTAAGTGCGGTCAACTGGGGGGAGCTTAGCAAGGCTTGTTTGTTCAGATTCTTCTTGTCATCTGTTTGTCTTCTGAGATAATGATGCTCCTTTCCTACAAGTCTTGGGAGGGCACCTCTCACAGGAAGCTTTTAGGATCTGTTTCAGAGAAGAAGGGAAAGGGGGCAAGAGGTCAGAATGACCCTCCTGCTTGAAATATTCAATATGCCAAGGTGTCAGATTTGGGATAGCATGTCCTGAACTATGGGCTTCCCTGGTGGCTCAGTTGGTAAAGAATCCGCCTGCAAGGTGGGAGACCTAGGTTCAATCCCTGGATTGGGAGGATCCCCTGGAGGAGGACATGGCAACCCACTCCAGCATTCTTGCCTGGAGAATCCCCATAGACCGAGGAGCCTGGCAGGCTGCAGTCCTGAACTATATCATCAAGCCTGCTGGACTTTGTGCAGTGACACCAAGGAAGTGAGTACTGAGCTTTTTGGACTGAGTCAGTCCTGGGATTCTTGACTTAGAAGAAGGGAGCTTTGCAGAGTGGAGTACCAGACCTCCTCCCCACTGTGGGGATCGGGCCCTCCAGTGTTTTCATTTGTGGCACAACCTCAAGTCAGTATTTGAACCTCAAATTGTAAAGCGCATGGTCCCAATTTCACAAGTCAAGCCACTACAATCCCATCTGAGGGTTTTCAGAAATAGAAAAATATCTCACCACTTGAGATAGTGAATTCTATCTTTCCCATTTCATAAGTCAATTAGACATCACGTCTATTGATTCCTTCTTTTCAACCTGGACAATATGATAGGTGATTGCCTTCTTACTACTATATGCTCATAGCAACATACACACACACACACACACACAAACGGCTTGCGAAGAGATACTTTAAAGATGTAGCTGGCGTATAAAGAGGAGAGAAAAAAGCATTCACCATCCATCTCCTTGGACTCAGAGGCAGGTGCCAGATGTGCTGTGTTGTGGAGCTTCGATGCCAGCACCAACAGCAGCACGTTTTATCTCTGCCCCATAAAGTACCAACAACAAGTCTTTAATCAGAAGGCCCCATCATCCAAGAGGAGGCTCACCGCTTTGACAGGCACCTGTGATTACAGAGCCTCTCCATTCACAATGAATGCTTTTCTGTGAAGGAAACTGGCACTTTTTTCAAGGGGCTGGGCTGGCAACAGCAGCAGAGAACACCTGTCTGCTTGCTGGCTCTCCCCACCTCCCTCTCCCAGCACTCACAGCATGGGGGAGGGTGTTCAAGAGGAGGACTTGTCCATGTGACCCTCTCCCTCCTTCAGCCGAGCACTCCTCAGCCACTGTTTGCCCCAAAGTGCCAGTGATGGTGCTGGCAGAGGGCTCTGTTTTCCCCTCACTGAGTTCATAGTCTAGTCGACCCACGGGCAATTAAAATAAGGCTCTGGAGGAGCCTGTGTGCCCACCAAGCTTTGTGCTCTTCATTCCATGTTGTAACGCTGTCACTGGGACTGCAGCCACCCCAGGGAGCAACATGACATAATGTTTGTGCCAATGGAATTGGTTGGAGGGACAAGAGAGGCCCTCACATTAAAGCAGTAAGGGGCACGTGGGCCTTCCAGCCCCTGTCTCTCCTGCCCCAGATGCACGTTAAGGTTCTGGCAGCCCTGGAAGAGTTTATTTTCTTGGTCTCTAAAATCACTGAGGACGGTGACTGCAGCCATGAAATTAAAAGATGCTTGCTCCTTGGTAGAAAAATTATGATAAACCTAGACAGCTTTTAAAAAACGGAGACATCACTTTATCCATCTAGTCAAAGCTATGGTTTTTCCAGTAGTCATATATGGATGTGAGAGTTGGACTATAAAGAAGGCTGAATGCCAAAGAATTGATGCTTTCAAACTGTGGTGCTGGAGAAGACTCTTGAGCAGCAAGAAGATCAAATCAGTCAATCCTAAAGGAAATCAATCCCGGATATTCATTAGAAGAATTGATGCTGAAGCTGAAGCTCCAATACTTTGGCCACCCAATGTGAAGATCCAACTCATTGGAAAAGACCCTGATGCTGGGAAAGATTGAAGGCAAGAGGAGAAGGGGACAACAGAGGATGAGATGGTTGGATGGCATGAACGACTCAATGGACATGCGTTTGAGCAACCTCAGGGAGATAGTGACGGGTAGGGAAGGCTGGTGTGCTGCAGTCCGTGGGATCACAAAGAGTCAGACACAACTTAGTGATTGAACAACAGAAGGTGGCAAGGCAGCAATATGGAAAGAGCTTGGAGCCTTGAGTCAGTCTGGAGAGAATCACCTAACAGCCAGGATCACCTTGCTTGGATGGTTAGATGAAGGAGAAATATAATTCTGTTGCAAACAAGCCACTGAAATGTTGGGGTTTATCTCTGCAGTTGGCATTTTCCTAACACAGTGTTATGTTGGAGAAAGCAAAGATTTCCCGGGAGCACCCAGCAGAGGTACCTCCAGGACCACTTCCCACAGGGATTAATTTCTGGGCTGTCACCTGAAATAGAAGTAGGCCTGGGTCAGCTAAAAAAGAAAAAATGTGGACAACTGTAGAGAAAGGTGGTAACAAACACAGAGGAAGAGAAATGGAGATAGTTGAGCATAAGGATCTGCTTAACTGAACTCAAACGTGCAGCTTTATCCTGAGGGGCATGGAAAGAATGGACAGGTTTTCATCAGGGAAGTGACATGATGAGATTTATGTTTCAGAAAGATCACGGTGACTGTAGTGTTGAGAATGAATTGGAGTATTTTTGGAAGAACACATGTTCATTATTTCCTCTTCCTGCCAAAAATGTACAAGGACAATGCTACTAGAAAAAATGTGAGTGGCCCACTGCTGGAGCCTGGAGGGCTCCCAAATCCCGCTGAGGCCTCAGGAGTTTTTGAGAGGCAGGTGCTGGGCTGCCGGGGGACAGCATCAGCAGTCTTTGTTTACAACATGTCAGGGAGCCAGATGAACACCCAGAGTCCCGGAGGAGGTCTGCCTGTGGGAGGGAGCCCCAGATGGAGACAGATCCCCCCTGATGGCTGAGGGGTCCTAGCCAGCGAGCTTGAGCTCACAGGGCGCACCATCAGGGTCCCCAACACACGGATGGTGCTTGCTCTGTCCAGTGACTCCTGGACCCAGGTGCTCTTGGAGGCAACAGCGTAAAGAGCTGAACTGCTGCTTGTGCAGCACGTGGAATCTTAGTTCCCCAACCATGGATTGAAACTGTGATGTCCCCTGTAGTGGAAGTGAGGAGTCTTACCTGCTGGACAACCAGTGAAGTCCCAGTGAAGTCCCAGAGCTGAACTGCTGGGAGAGGACCCTCCCCACCCTGAAGAAGCCTGAGACCAGCACCACCATCACTCCACCTCCCATCCTTTGTAACACATCTCATATATCCCCAAACCCTTCCTTCCTTCCTCCTGACATCTCTGCTGGCCCTTTGGAGTTCCACTCTAGACCTTCCAAGCACAAAAAAGGGAGACAGGAACTCTTTCCCAGGCCTTGAAGTTCTCTCCAAGCGCCTTAACTGTCCACCCTTTCACTGAAGCAGAGAGAACAGCATACACTTTTAACTCCTGCAGGGCCCAGTTGAGAAGAAACAGTGTTTCTGGAGGATGCTCATCCTGTTCCTCTAAACATTCTTAACCTCTCCTTTGGTTAAACCAGCATCGCATAGAGTACCTGGAAAAGTCCCTGTGATCCCTGGGGAAGGTTTTCACTGAATTCTGCTGGGGGATGACATCACAGTCCAACGCTAAAGGATGTAACAAGACATAATCCTGAGGAATTTGTCATTTCTTCCCAGTGGAGAATTCTACAAAGGTCCTCTTTTCAGGGCCCTATGAGAGAAATTGCTCTCTCATCTGAATTCCAGGGATTATTGTACTGCTTCTGATCAACTGACTCATGTTAGTGATCACTTTCCTCCACTTAACCTGGCTGCTTTAGAAAGCCAGGGCCAAAATTGGAGTCTACCCCTGGCAAAGGCTCAGAGCCTCAAGGAGCAAATTTTGTACTCCTAGTTTCTTATTTTTCCCGCCTTTATCCTCCCTTCGCCTGACTTTCCTCACTATACTAATCTTTGTTTCATCTTGCTGTGTTGCGTGCATTTTTGCAACCCACCTTAAATTCTTTTGGGAAGAGGGTGGGAGTGAAATAAACAAATAATAGAACTATTAGCTATCTTTTGCCATAGTTATTGTAAAGCAGCTACTAATGACTGAAATCTCACACTCTAGAGTAGAACAGGGTTCCTGGTAATTAGGAGAGGAAGCGGGGAGGGGAATAATGGCAAGTGGCATGGGTTAGTATAGACAGGAAGGAGCTTAGGAGCACTTCTTACTCTGATCAATGTAGAATTTTAGCAAACAGGATAGAAAAGGGAGCTTTTCTATTGGGATTTGGTAAAAGAGTATGATTGTTAACTACCTGTCTAGTTGGGTGTCTACCATTGCTGATTTTGGGGGCCATTCATTGAACAGTCTTCAACAGCTTTTTATGCTGAGCCAAGTTCTTGTCTGTTTGTATGTACTCCAGCTGCTGGTTATTCTAAATAGCAACCTTGCTGCATTTTACATTCTTTGGGAATCTTTTCAAGGGAATGAAATATGTGCTGTGTATATATTCGTATATGTAGAGCCTGAAGAGTCTTTTTTTGTTGTTTAGTCACAGTGTCCTCTCCAACTCTTTTGTGACCCCATGGACTGTAACCTTACCAGGCATCTCCGCCCTTGGGTTTTCCCAGAAAAATATTGGAGTGGGTTCCCATTCCCTTCTCCAGGGGATCTTCCTGGCCCAGGGATTGAACCCAAGTCTCCTTTATTGGCAGGTGGATTCTTTACTGCTGAGCCGCCAGGGAAGCCCCGTAGAGTCATGCATTAAACAGTTTTTGTAATGGTGCAGACAGTAGTTCTTGGAAACAGGGAACTTTGCTATTCACCTTGACTATACCCTAGATTCAAGGTAAACTAGTTGTGCACATTATCCATAATCTTAATCTTTCATCTAACCAAAATAAAGCATCGTTCCGAGTCATCTCCTAGTGTATCAACCCCATCTGTCACCTGTTCCATCCATCAGTCACTCCTCTGAATACTTGCTCTGCCCTGGCCTTTCTTCTAGAGAAGGCATGGAACATGTTTTCGTTTCCTACTGCTGCTATAATACATTACCATGAACTTAGTGGCTTACAACAGCACCAGTTTATTGTCTTATCCTCTAGAGGGGAGAAGTCTGACTCATTAGGACAAATCAAGGTGTCAGCAGGGCTGGGCTCCTTCAGGAGGCTCTATGGGAGAATCCATTCCCTTGCCTTCCCTAACTTCTAGAGCCTACCCCACCTGGGCTTATGGTCCCCTTCCTCCATCTTCAGAGCTAGCAATATCGGCCCAAGTCTTCTAGGACTACCATCTCTCAGTTCTGACCTCCTCTTCCTCTTCAGAGGACCCTCATGATTATTTTGGGCCCAGCCAAGTAACCCTGGATGATCTCTTTATGTTAAAGTCAACCTGATTAGATTCTATCTTCAACCCTGACTCCTCCTTGCCCTGTAACACAGCTTATTCACAGGATTCATGGACTAGGACATGGATATTGTTAGGGCACTATCCTTCTGAGTCCTCTAAGAAGTCCAAATATGCTCTCCCTTAAGGGATTTAACAAGTCATATTTCTGAAGATATCAACATATATAGATTACTAATACTAGTTACTTGTAATTTTTTGATACAGTCAATAATCTGCAAGCATTTCCCACATTTATTTCATCACACTCACAGTAAAGAAAATCTCATTCAGGGACCTTTATTTGTTTTTCGAGTTCACTAATCAAACAAAAGTTAAAAGTTCTTCTGGGTTTTCTAATGGTCTGAGGTGAGCCAACAGGCAAGCATCCTGTTCGCCGTTGCTCCAACACCTCTACTTCCAGGCTTAGGGAAGGATGAGCTTACTCCCTTAAAGATGAACATGGCCAATCGACTTGCAGTCCTCCCACGAGCCTAGAAGTAGCATGCATCTCCTCTGCCACATTTTATTGGTGGAAGCTTTTAATGGTCATTGTTCCACCCTTCAGTCTTCTGTTTCCCTGATGCAATAATCACAGAAGAGCATGTTAGCATGGATGTGGCTTAAGACCGACACATCCTGAAACATTTCTCTGATATCTCTTTATCTGCCCAAGCACATATCCTCCAAAAGAAACTAAACTCTTATCACAGGAGAGAAGACTAAAAGTCAACAGTACACCCAAACTTTGTGACAAAGTATCATAGCTCCCATCTAGTTTTCTAATGTACCATTCATCTTTCCCCCAAATTATTTACTCTTTCCTAATGGGCCTATATTTATCCTCACATTTCCCTAGTAAGATGGCATTTTATCCTGAATTCTAAGCCACCCGAGCTCCTCGTTTTCCCTGGGTATCTCCTGTATATACATGCGGTGTACATATTTATAAACTGCTGTTAGTTTTTCTCTTGTTTGCCTTTTATTACAGGCATCTCAGCCAAGAACTTAGAAGAATGGAAAGAAAATTATTTCTTTTCCCCTACAGAACATAATATCGCCTACTTTGACTGGTACATGGCCCATCTATGAAATAGAAGTATCCTCCTCTATACTACCTCCAAAAGAAGGAAAAAGCATATAAGGACATCACTGGCAGAGCCCCCAACTGGAGTTTATCCAACACACTTCCTAAACCATCAGATTCTACTCTTCATATACTTATGAAAGTCCATTACAATATGGCAAGGAACAAATAGTAATCTTTATGCTCTTGCATTGATAAAAATGAGCTTTGAAACTCCTGTTATATAAGAAAATATTCAAGGGCTTCCCTGGTGGCTCAGCGGTAAAGAATCTGCCTGCCAATGCAGGAGATGCGGGTTTGATCCTTGGGTCAGGAAGAAGAGATGGCAGAAGGAAATGGCAACCCATGCCAGTATTCTTGCCTGGAGAATTCCATGGACAGAGGAGCCTGGGAGACTACAGTCCATGGGGTCACAAAGGGCTAGACACAACTTGAAAAAAAATATTCTTTGCTTATTAATAGAATATTGATGATGAACTTAAACTTAATTGATAACCATTGCTGATGATGAACCAAAGGTTCAAAGACCCCTTGGTTAGATGACTCATTATCGAACACTGACAAATATCAAGCAACCACAGGGTTTCAAAACACTGACAATAGTCTGTGCTTAGAGTCTGGAAACCAATTTCATATTAAAGTGGAGGTAAATTTTTAGTTTTCTTGCCTGTGTTCCTAAAAACCATTAGAAGTATCCAACACAGGTGCTCTGGGCACGGCGGTAGGTGCACTGTAGGAATCGAACAAATATTTGTGGCATGACAGAATGATCTTCATGGCACTTGGGATTCAGAACAAGTCTGTTATTGCAAAGGCGTCACCAAAATATGAGAAATATGCCCTTGTAGCCAGCCTCCAGCCCTGGCCATGAGAGCATCCAAGTATTGATAACAACCCAGTTTTTTATTCCATGGCAACCCAAATTTCTGCTCACGTCAGCATTCCACCTCCTGTCAGCTTAGGCTTACCTTACATGATCTGAACAACCATATGGAATATTAATTTCACATGCAAATGAGGCATTAGTAATTATTGACTTGTATGAGCAATGAGCCATTAGTTATTTATCAAACACAGTATTAGCAGGCAGTTTAGATCAAAAGTCCTGTTGTAAGGAATTTACTTTAATAAAAACCTCTCTAATTGTCAAAATGGAAGACAGTGAATTAGCCAGTCATTACCTACCTTAATTGCCTCAGGAACTGAGCTGTCCTGAAAAGTGCAGGTTGGGCTGCCAGGTCGCCTTAGAGGGCAGCAAGAGAGAAGGAGCTGGCAGCTCTTGCAGAAGAATGCCCACAGCATTCTGAGGGCATGAGTGCCCACCTCTGGGCCACACCTGCAGCTCATCCGAAGTTCACGAGTGGGCAAGGCAGGAACATGCACACAGAGAGGCCAGTCGGAGGCCTGGGGCTTGGGGCCTCAGACTGGCAGGGGCTGAGACTAATGTGACTAAGCCCAGGGTGGGGTCCTACAGGGACGGGGACAGGGCCCTGGTGGTTGGTAAGGCAGGAAGCATCTAAAACTGAAATGACTTTTTGATCTTTTTCTCTCCATTTCATGTGTTAATTTCACACTGGCTTTCTCATGCCTTTTCCCCACAGTCTAACATCTGAAGAGGCTATCATTGGGGGACAGAGTCTCACCCCTGCTTCTCCTCAGCTCAGTTCCTGTGGGTGTCAAAGGACACTGAGGACATCTCCCTGGCAATCCAGTGGTTAAGACTTCGTGCTTGCAATGCAGGGGGCACAGGTTCGATTCCTGGTCAGGGAACTAAGATCCCACATGAACGCAGTATGGCAAAAAAGAGAGAGGGAGAGAGACTGAGAAGGACACAGCTAAGGAGAGACAGAGGGGGTCCTATATCCCTAGGTGTTCAGTCTAGGGGTTGCCAGCTGTTGCAAATCCCATCTAATGTTAACAGGGTATGGGGAAAAAGGAGAAAACGTACCCCACAGCTCCCAAGTGTGGGAGTCTGCCTTGACTGTGCTATTTGAGAGGAATCTAAGGTCTTTCTACGCCTCTGATTGGTATATATGGCATGAGGGTCAGATTTATTTCCCCTTCCATACTAAATGAACCCAAGTCATCAAGCTACTCAGCAGCAGTGAATAGGCAGGGAAGATCTCCAGAAAAGATGCCAGGCTGCTCATCTTTCCATCTGCCACAGTGCGGGGATATGGTGATGAATTTTCATGGGGCAGAAAACAACATCTACACTATATGCTAGGAGGACAGCAAAGAAGGGTCAGTGAGAAATCTGTTTCATAGCAGCAATCTGGGGCACATTCACACTGAGCTGACAAGATCCTGTCTAAGTGTCAGCTGTTTCACAATCAACTTTTCTTCACGTAATGTTCCTTATATGTTGCAGTTAATTATATAGTTGGTTGTTCAAAATTTACCAGTGTTGTATTGAAACAGCAGTTTGAAAAGTAAAAATCTCTGCCATGAATTGACTATTTTTATTTACATTATTTCCAAAAGTAATGTGGCTGTCTTTTAAAAAAATTGAGCTAACTGCTTTGAGAGCTGAATTGCCTACACTGGCTGGATATGCTGTCAATGTTTGGTAAACCTTGGAATTTTGATAGGTGTCCTTCTTTGTAGCAGTTGATGGTGTAAACGGTTGCCTGGGGCTCTGGATTTCAAGGGGTTCTGAGGTCACAGGCAGGCTCAGTGACCTCAGGAAATCCATTTGCTAAATGATTGGTGATGGCCATCACAGTTGTGTGGCACAGGGATGGGGGTGATGGAGAAAGACTCGGGGGACAAGGATAGACAGTGGGTGGGATTGGAGTGGAGGGGGTGAGGAGCAGCCCTTGTGCCATATATGGTGTCATATTGCCCTGTTATGGGCACCGAACCATGATAATGCATATTGGATTACTGTTACATATTATTACACAAGGGACTCTTTGGCCCTTTGATTAAAAAAAAAAAAATCTGTTTCAAAAATACAAACGTTTGGGAACTTCCCTGGCAATCTATGGTTAAGACTCCTCACTTTCAATGTAGAAGGCACAGGTTCAACCCCTAGTCAGGGAACTAAGATCCCACATGCCCATACAGCATGGCCAAAATATAAAATTAAATAAAAAATAAAACAAAAAATAAATAAAATTTAAAAAATTCAAATGTCCCATTTACATGTCTCCACTGAAGGGCAGATTTTTTTTGAAGTAGATAATTTTCTCAATTATTAAATTAAATTATTAAATAAATATGACCAGGAACACAACCACCTCATTCCTGCCACGCATGATAATCATGAGTAGTGCTGCCAGGACTCATAATCATGAGTGGTCCTGACATCTACAGCTGAACCGGCTCTTTGTGCAACTTGACCTTTTTCTTCCTACGAGCGGGTAAAGTTGAAACATTAAGGAAATAGCAAAATTCATAAAAACTACAAGTCAGAGTCACTCTTTTTTGAGATGACAACACATTTAAAAAGCATCACTTATAATTATGAAGCTATTATAAAAACATTTTAGGGATGTGGAAGTACATTAAATCTACTCAAGAAAGCAGACAAGATACACAGCCTAATGTCATCTCTCAGAAAAAAATTTAATATGTTGAAAGTCACTTCATTTAAAAATAATAAAAATGTCCAAAATTATATAAGTTATTATGTAAATTATTAAAGTTTGAAAGTCTATGCTCAGGAAATAAACAGTCTCTCTTTTTGGAGACTGCCTTAATGAGTATACAAATTATCAGATAATTGGGTCATGATGAGTTAGGAGTCAAAATGAACAAAAGATTCTTCTTCATACAGACATAGAACAGAAGCTGTGATGACCTAAAATAAAATGTTAGGTGCTTTTGTCCACCTCCAATTCCATATTTTAAATTGCTTTCGATTCTACAAGGAATCATAAATAAAGAAAAGGAAGGCCCAGAAAAATGGGAATTTAATCCTGAATCCCTTCAAAATATTAATAACAAAAGTGGAGTGGCATTTGTAAGTCCTGACCATGTGCCAAGCACTGAGCTAAGCATTTTATATATATTACTACATTTAACTCTCTAATCCTTTAAGGCAAGGATTATTATTATCCTCAAATTACAGATGAGACAAATCCCCTTTCCTTCAATGGCTTTCCCACTATTCCCACAAGTGCAATGAATATTGTCAGCTAATATCCAAGTGCAGAATTACATAGGTCTGGGCTCCATGGTGTACACTAGACACGGACAGACCCTCAGGCGGGGTTCAGCCCTCATCTGAATTTGTCTGGGCTCCGGCTGGAACTCAGAGAACACCTCAGTGCCAGTTGAGAAATTTCTTCTCGATGCACTTGGACACAGGAGTTATTCTCTTCTGTTTATCCTCTCAAAGACTAATAAAATACCATTGTAACAATTTATACTTTCCCAACCAAAACCATCAATCTTTAAGTTTATCCACTTAGACTACTTTTCAAGGTATTCACATATAATACTTACATATTTTTTTGCTTTTACAAAATTGGAATCATACCATGTGTAATATACGGCAGAGTTGTCTTTTTAACTTGATCACAGGCGTGTCTATCTTTCCATCCTTATACATACTTCTACCTTGTTCTTTTCAATGACTGCTTAGAATTGCACTGAATGAATGTTTGTTGTTGTTCAGTCACTAAGTTGTAACCAACTCTTTGCGACCCCATGGACGGCATCATGCCAGGCTTCCCAGTCCTGAAGTTTGCTCAAACTCATGTCCATCGAGTCAGTGATGCTATCTAACCATTTCATCCTCTGCTGCACCCTTATCCTCTTGCCCTCAATTTTTCCCAGCATCAGGGTCTTTTCCAATGAGTCAACTCTTCTCATCGGGTGGCCAAAGTATTGGAGCTTCAGCTATAGCAACAGTACCTCCAATGTATATTCAAGGTTGTTTTCCTTTAGAATTGACTGGTTTGATCTCCTTGCGGTCCAAGTGACTCGCAAGAGTCTTCTCTAGCACCACAATTCAAAAACATCAGTTGTTCAGCACTCAGCCTTCTTTATGGTCCAACTCTCACATCCATACATAACTACTGGAAAAACCATAGCTTTGATTATATGGACCTTTGTCAGCAAATGATGTCTCTGCTTTTTAAAACACTGTCTAGGTTTGTCATAGCTTTCCCTCCAAGGAGCAGGCATCTTTTAATTTCATGGCTACAGTCACCATCACCATCTGCAGTGCTTTTGGAGCCCCAGAAAATAAAATCTGTCACTGCTTCCACTTTTTCCCCATCTATTTGCCATAAAGTGATGGGACCGGATGCCATGATCTTAGTTTTTTGAATGTTGAGTTTCCAGCCAGCTTTTTCACTCTCCTCTTTCACCTTCATCAAAAGGCTCTTTAGTGCCTCTTCACTTTCCACCATTAGAATGGTATCATCTGCATAGCTGAGGTTGTCGATATTTCCCCCTGCGGTCTTGATCCAGCTTGTGCATCATCCAGCCTGGCATTTCACATGATGTACTCTGCATATAAGTTAAATAAACAGCCTTGTACTCCTTTCCCAATTTTGAACCAATGTAGTCTTACCTACTTAACCATTTTCTCACTGTTCAACATTTAATTTGAACGTAGTCTTTTGCTGTTATAAACATGCTTCACTAAGTGGCTCTGCATACCTACATGAGTATCTCTGTAGTATAGATACTCAGAAATATTAATGATACTGCTGGGTTAAAGATTTAGGCACATAAATACTAGACAGATACTGTAAAATTTCTCTCTAAATGACTTTCTTACCAACTTCATTTTCCGCATGTGTTCCTCTCCTGCTTTGAGGGATGGTATTTAGACTACATCTCCCTACCCTTCTCCCCTTATATCTGTCTTCCTCACCTTTGCTGCTCTACTTTCTGCTTCTGTTTACTTAAACCTCACCATTGTTTTTACCACCCTGTTTAACTGGCTATAAAATGACATTAAAAACATATTTTCAGTTCCCACTTCTTAAATAAAGAGTTTTATCTTTCATATAGATCTCTTTGTTAAGAAAAGGTAATAAAACACAAGAATTAAAATAGTTTCACATGGCCCCTGATTTTAGTGACCCATGGCAGAAGAAAATGCCCCACTTCTGCCCTAGGTACACAACTCTACTGTGCAAAATGTCAAAATTTTGACATGTCATCCATGTCAAAAAATTTAAACTTTAGTTCATTATCAGGGATTATTTTTGGGGAATAAACCTTCTCAGGTTTTAATTGAATATTCAATTTTAGTGGTTAGAACAAGATATAGGCAATCATGACTACAGAAAGCACTTGCAAGAATTATTCTTTCCCAATGAATCTTGAATAGCAGAATAAAGATCATATCCAATCTGCTTGACTTGACTTTCTGCATAACCAGTCTCTTTAAGAACAGGTCTCTGCTGGGTCTGTTATACTTATTTCCTTTTAGGAATCAGTAAATGGCCCTAGTACAAACACAGAGGGCAGTTTAAGGACTTAAATACCATGAGAAAGAAATATTGAGGGCTTTCAACTTATTTATCCTGGATAAAGAAAACTTGATTTTCTATTTCTAAGGTAAACATTGTGCGGAGAGAAATACAAAGAGCTAACCATGAAGGGGAAACAGAAAAGAAAAGAAAACTATAGTGTGCAAAGCAAACAGAAAAGTTAAAGGTAAAAAAACCTAATGAATAGAAAAGATGAAATTTCCCTTAAACTACGTATAGGACAAGACATGAAAAATTACATAAGCATGCATGCTGTGGTAGAGAAGCTGTTTATGTTCACTGAAAAAGTCTTAGAAAGACAAAGGCTAATATTGGTTTATCTCTGAGAGTTGGGTTTATAGGTAGGTTTTTTTGGTTTGTTCTTGTCTGAACTTCCTAGTATTTGTCCAACGAATACAGATGAGTTGTGTTAAAAAATCAATTAAAAATAGAAATGTTTATAAAGACTCAGGACATTTAAAAGTCTTTGCAAAGTTTATCTAGGGCTGTATCAGACTCCAGATGCCTAACATTTGACTTGATGAATTTTTTTAGACCCCAACTTTCACTACTTTAACAGAAAAATGATACAAAGAAATAAAAAGTCCTGTAAATACTGAAGATAGTTAAACAATTCGGTTGTAGGCATTAAGCAATCCAGTATTTACATAAGATGATCAATAAGAAATGGCATCTGTATCAAGGATTTGTTTTGAAAACACTTTAGCTTAGAAAGATAATTTCAAAGTGATTCAAAGCAACAGGTAGTCCAAAGGAAATTTCATCACAAACAGTATTAGATCAGTTATATAAGCCATGGTTAGTTTGGTTTGCCAAAGGACAAACTCATTCAGGTGCCAAGGAATGTTCATAGTTTGCACCTTTAATTTACTACAACTTCAAGGCTATGTGTTGCAGCATTATGTTTAATAGTGAAAAACTGAAAACAACCTAAATATTCATCACCAAGAAACTGGCTGGAACCCACGGTGCATTACATAGTGGAGGACTGTGCCACTGAAACACAGGGCTCTCTGTCTGTCACCTGGCATAACTACAAGGACATATTGTGGAGTGAAAATAAGAAGCAGGGAGACAAGCTTTATCTTTGGTATCTTTTGGTAAGAAAGGGGATTTCCTTATACTTTAAAAAAAGAAAACAAACAGTTAATTACAATCCCCTCCGCCCCCCGCTAAAAAATGATTACCTATAGAGTGAAGAAGGAGCTAGCTAGAGGGAATGAATATAGAAGCTAGACTTCTCGATGTACTTTATTGTGTAATTTTGAATTTGGAACTATAAAAACGTTTCATGTACTTAAACATCTTGAATAAAAAAAGAAACATTTACTGGGTCTTGATTGACGTTTACATTGGCTAACAAAATCTTTCACTTCTACCACGCTGGAATTTCATAAAAAGAAATGACAAAATATTTCCAATTTTATTATCCTTTAAAATGAATTATTTTTGCCTGTTTGACCTGTTAAGCCGAATTTTCAGTTTCCCACAAGTGTTTTTTTTTTTTTTTCTTTCTTTCCAGTTTCAGTGCTGCTGCTGCTGCTGCTGCTGCGTCGCTACAGTTGTGTCCGACTCTGTGCGACCCCATAGATGGCTACAGATGGAGAATTTAGGCTTGGAAAAGAGGTAAGTGGGTTTTAAAAGTTATTATTAAGACTTTGCTGTTTTAGAATAATTGAAGTTCACAGAGAAATTGAGAGGAAGGTATAGAGAGTTCCCATATACACACCTTGCCCTCACACATGCATGGCCTCCTCCATTGTCAACATCCCCATCAAAGTGGTACCTTTATTCTGAATAAAGACCCTACACTGTTGCATCATTAACCAAAATCTGTAGTTTACATTACAGTTCACACTGGTTTTTTTTTAGATTTTTATGAGTTTGGATAAATGTATAATGATATGTCCATCATTATGGTATACAGAGTATTTTTACTACCCTAAAAATCCTGTGTGCCCCACCTATTCACCCCACACCTCACACCCAGCCCCTGACAACCACTGATATTTTTATTGTCTCCACAGTCTTGACTTTTCCAGAATGTCATATACTTGGACTCATATCATATGTAGCCTTTTCAGATTGGCTTTTTGCACATAGTAATATACATTTGGAGAAGGCAATGGCACCCCACTCCAGTACTCTTGCCTGGAAAATCCCATGGACGGAGGAGCCTGGTAGGCTGCAGTCCATGGGGTCGCTAAGAGTTGGACACGACTGAGCAACTTCACTTTCACTTTTCATTTTCATGCATTGGAGAAGGAAATGGCAACCCACTCCAGTGTTCTTGCCTGGAGAATCCCAGGGATAGCGGAGCCTGGTGGGCTGCCATCATTGGGGTCTCACAGAGTCGGACATGACTGAAGCAACTTAGCAATAGCAATATACATTTAGTAAACATTCATGTCTTTTCAAGTGGCCTTTAATGTATCAGTATATTTTATAAATGAAACAAGCATCTCTTATTTCTTCAGACCTTTTTTCTGATATTTCAAAATAATTATAGAAACCCAATATTTCATTGAGTGATTTGTATCTTTCCAGGAATTTTTTCATTTCATCTTGAATTATCAAATTCGTTTGCATAAAATTGGTCACCAGAGTCACATGGTTTTAAGGAGTGGATGGGATTGAAACAAAAGGATGTCTTATTCAAGTCCCCAAAAATTGTACTCAGAAGCAGTAGCAATGACCCGAGCCATCAATGAAGGTCATGATTTTAAAATAAACTGGAACATATACTTTGCAAATGAATCCTTCTAGTTTTAAAACTCTTCCTAGATGTTCCCAGATGTGACTTCTTGACTGCTTGTGCTCTGACATCAAAAGCCTAAAGATAAAAATCATTAGGGTCCTTGCCACCACAAGGGTGACCCTGGGTAGGAGCAGACTGCAAACATGTGCAGTTGTGGGCAGTCTCTGATGGTAGCTTTCCATGAGCAGCACATGCTCTGATTTAGTAATTTTGTCCATTCTTATTCGCCTATATAGAAAACCATACTTGCGAATAAACATAAAAATTTGAATTCCAGGGACTTCCCTGTTCAGTGGTTAAGACTCCGAGCTCCCAATGCAGGGAGCCCAGGTTGGATCCCTGGGCAGGGAATGAAATCTTATACGCTGCAACTAAGACCCAGTGCAGCCACATAAATAAATATGTTTTTAAGAAGATATGAATTCCAGAACTGTATGGTTAAGGCCTTAGAGATCATCTAACCTAACCCCATCTATTTTTACGGGTAGAGAAACAGAAACCCCATGAAGGCAATCGATTGGATCTCCAGGGCGATGAAGGCCTCTGACACGCAGCCAGGTTGGTTGGGGAACAAATGTATAGAAGAGAAGAATAAAAGAAAAGGAAGGTTATTTAGGATGACATAGTTATTTTCTTGGTGCCTCAGTACCTTCCAGGATGATTTAAATGTACATTTAGAAGTATTTAAGGATCTCAAATGTGTAGTATTAATATTTTCAGGTTAAGGAGTCTGTGCATTTTTGGCATTTATATACTTTAAATTCTCTTATGTTTAAGAGAATTGGTCTCATGAAGCAAGAAATCATCTTTGTGATTCTAATTTTAAATATATACTTGATTTAGATTGTTATTTTCAAGTTCAAATCTTAATAAGTATATTAGAAACTGAGTAATTTAATAGAGCTAAAGGTTTATCATATTTATAAGTTTAATGTATTCGGTTTACAAGAGTTAATGAAATATGCAGGAAGCTTTTGTTAAATCAAGACTATTATAATACTTATACAGAAACTGAATATATTAAATTTATAAAAGTTTAAAAAGAGTTCAATCAAGTTTGTAAATGGGATCCAATATTAATCAGAGTCTCCTTAAAAGTGACTGTTAGGACTTGCTGGGCTTATAAACAAAATAAATAGCTTAATAAATGCAAGGCTTTGTAATGTTTTTAACTTTAGTAAGTCAAGGACTAATTTAAAAATCATAAAAATCACACTTATGAATAATCTGTTTTGTGCAAAAGCTACCACTGAGGACCTTAAAAATCACATTTCACAAGTTGGAGCTGGATAAGCTATCCAGGCTATCTCTTGGATAGGGTAGGACATCATTAAAGAAGCATGTATGAAACTCCTGCTGTGTCGCAGATGGACCGCGTGCTGGGTGCCAAAGACTGAAGCGCTCATGGGCTCCTTGTTCTGGTGCTCACACGAGGACCCTGAAACAGCCACCCGTGCAGGTGGCAGCCAGGCAGCCCAAGGGGCTGAGCTGCTTAGCTTTCTCCATCAGATAAAGCCATGTCACTATGGCGGATACTGTTTTGAAATAGGGAAACATAACACACTCAGGAAACAAAGTTCATGGCATCCGGTCCCATCACTTCATGGGAAATAGATGGGGAAACAGTGGAAACAGCGTCAGACTTTATTTTTGGGGGCTCCAAAATCACTGCAGATGGTGATTGCAGCCATGAAATTAAAAGATGCTTACTCCTTGGAAGAAAAGTTATGACCAACCTAGATAGCATATTCAAAAGCAGAGACATTACTTTGCTGACTAAGGTCCGTCTAGTCAAGGCTATGGTTTTTTCTGTGATCATGTATGAATGCGAGAGTTGGACTGTGAACAAGGCTGAGGGCCGAAGAACTGATGCTTTTGAACTGTGGTGTTGGAGAAGACTCTTGAGAGTCCCTTGGACTGCAAGGAGATCCAACCAGTCCATTCTGAAGGAGATCAGCCCTGGGATTTCTTTGGAAGGAATGATGCTAAAGCTGAAACTCCAGTACTTTGGCCACCTCATGCGAAGAGTTGACTCACTGGAAAAGACTCTGATGCTGGGAGGGATTGGGGGCAGGAGGAGAAGGGGACGACAGAGGATGAGATGGCTGGATGGCATCACTGACTCAATGGACGTGAGTCTGAGTGAACTCCAGGAGATGGTGATAAACAGGGAGGCCTGGCATGCTGCGATTCATGGGGTCGCAAAGAGTTGGACACGACTGAGCGACTGAACTGAACTGAATACATATAGGGATCAATGCTTGGCTTGTGAGTTTTAAAAGCCTCTCCTTAAATTAGTTAAAATATTTGCCAAAAAAAAACAAAAACAGTATGATTGTTTTGTTGTTTAGTTGCTAAGTCGTGTCCAACTCTTTGCAACTCCATGGACTCTAGCCCGCCAGGCTGCTGTGTGTCCAGGGGATTTTCCAGGCAAGAATACTGGAGTGGGTTGCCAATTCCTTCTTCAGGGGAACTTCCCAACCAACCCAGGGATGAAGAAAAAGTATGGCAGCCCACCAGGCTCCCCCGTCCCTGGGATTCTCCAGGGAAGAACACTGGAGTGGGTTGCCATTTCCTTCTCCAATGCATGAAAGTGAAAAGTGAAAGTGAAGTCACTCAGTTGTGTCTGACCCTCAGTGACATCATGAACTGCAGCCCACCAGGCTCCTCCGTCCATGGGATTTTCCAGGCAAGAGCACTGGAGTAGGGTGCCATTGTCTTCTCCAAAAAGTATGGTAGGAGACAGCTTTCCTGTCCAATCACTCCCTCCCCCGCCCCAGGGTAGATCAAAATCCCTTGGCTTGGTAGGAAGGAGCTAGTGGGAAAGAGGGGAAGTCAAAAGAAAAGGAGAAAAAAGAAAACCATAAATCTAATGCATCCCTGAGAAGGTTCCTGCGTCCTTTCTCTTGGCCAGATTCCTGGTGAAGAGGAGGACAGACCTGGACATTTGAGAAAAGAAGAGCTATGCCCTTGTCCCCTGCAAACCTGGCAGGTAGCAAGACCCAGAGTTCCCAGACCCAGGGTGGGGATTTCTGTCTAGTTAGGGAAGTCCCAGGTAGCCTCACCAAGTGTCTCGGGAATAGAAATGTGGTCCCAGTGGCCGTGAGGAGCACAGAGAGGCATTGCCCCAGTAGCATCGGCTCTGTGCCGAGTTCTCTCATGCCTGTCGGAGTCCAGCTGACAGCAGTCCTAGGAGGGAGGCAGTCTCAGCATCTGTGCTTTCCAGATGAAGAAACCAAGGCTCTGAGTTAAATCGCTTGCTCAAGGACACACGGCTCCACAGACTTGGAGCCAGGACTTAAAGGCTTCCTCCTAATGCACACTGTATTGCTCCCTATTAAAATATGTATACTATCTACCACCTCTCTTGCAAGATGGATGAGGTAGAGACCTGTCTTCATGCCTTGTAGCATGCAGAGAATGGCAGCAAGCCAAGACAAGAACCCAAGCAGAGAAGATCATTCAGGTCCTGACTCAGCATTGTTCTTGATGACAGTTAAGCTAATGGAAGCTACAAAACACAGCCAAGAAAATTCTTTTTTTCTGCCTTTGCTGAATAGGATCTGACTGTTTGGGGGTCATTTAAAGGCCCTGGCTTGTTCCTTTAACAGTGAGTTCCTTCCACATTGCTCCTGTGCTCTTCTTAGCATCAATCCTCCCAGCTCTGCAGGGATTATCTTAAAAATGAAGATAAACTTTCAAGGATATTGCTAAGAGAAAAATAAATTACCAAACAGTTACACAGTAGGATCCAGTTTTGACCTGGATGCACATGGATACATTTGCACAGAGAATGAGTTCTTTCTGGGCAGCAGTGTGTGCGTGCTAAGTCGCTTCAGTCGTGGCCTACTCTTTGCAACCTCATGGACTGTAGCCAACCGGGCTCCTCCGTCCATGGGATTCTCCAGGCAAGAATACTGGAGTGGGTTGCCATTTCCTCCTCCAGGGGATCTTCTCGACCCAGGGATCGAACCCGCCTCTCTTGCATCTAACCTGCATTGGCAGGTGGGTTCTTTATCACTAGTGCCACCTGGGAAACCCTCTTGAGCCACAGAATGAGGGGGTAATTCTATTAACTTCAGGGTTGTAGAGCTAAGTGGCTAAGGAGTAAGTTCCTGAGCCTGGTGGCCTGGGTTTGAATCCCTACTCTGCCACTTGCTGCCTGTGGGACCTTGGGTAAAATGAATGACACTCTCAGAGTCTCAAATTGCTCATCTGTGAAACAAGGGGACAAGCAGAACCTCCCACAGGGCTGTTGTGAGGGATGATCAAATCATCCCTCAAGTATGCTCAGCATCTTGTTTGACACATGGTGAGTACTCAGGTCTCATATGTGGAAAATGCCTCCACCTTCTGCCAGAGGTCAATAACCCAGCTTCAGGCTTCACACCTGCTCAAGAGACCACCTGATCTGACCTCCTTGTACAGATACGGAATCCCAGAGCCTGCAGTGGCAAAGCACCCACCCACCTTCCTAGCCTCTCTCCCTGCCATCAGGAACTTCTCTCAGGAGCATTCTCTGCATGAGGGTCTCCCCATCCTTCCTTGTCAGTCCCTCAGATTCTGGGCTCTCAGATCGGGAAACTCTGGCTATAAACAGTTGCTTCAAGGGAATCGAAACAAACCCTGTCAGAGACTCATAGTCTGAAAGGAATTCTGTTCCACCTAATTTAAGGCACTGACAACTCAGACTATAAAGAATTGCAGAAACTGTTCCATTGTTACAAAACTCATGTCAGCAATGTATGCTCTAATGAGAAATATATTGGATAGAGAGTGGATGGAATCTAAATACAGAGACAGAGGCTTATCTTAATGTGAAAGTATGTTTGTTTTTTACTTTGGGTCGCATAGGTATCTAACCAGGAGAAACAGCTCCTTGAGACAAATTTTGAGGGCCTTTTGTGGAACTGCCTTTGAACCTGTGTGCCAGCAGAAGATTTCAGGATAAACAAGACAAGACTGAAGATGACTAGAAATTCTTCAAAACTGTATGTCTTAGTACTCCCGAAGTAGACAGACCTTGGTTCAAATGTTTTCCCCTCCACTTGCTGTTCAATCTTGGACTAGTTACCTAACATCCCTGAGTATTGGTTTCCTTGCCTGAAAGACAGAGGCAATCCATAATCCATAATAAATGTGAAAACATAAAAGACCCAGCATGCAAGAACCCAAGAATCCCTTGAAATCAAACAGACAAGAGTCCCTTCATTACTTAGAACACTACCTCTTAAAATCAATTAGCAGTTTCTATTTAAGGCTTATAAATTAAGTTTTGTGATGCTTTGCCTCGGAAGAAAAGATATTTACACAAAATTTGGAAATTGAAATCATCCAGAGTTGAGTTTAAATCCTATCTCTACCATTTACTGGGTTTTTCTGGTGGCTCCGAGGTAAAGAATCCACCTGTCAATGGAAGATCCCATGGTGAAGGAAATGGCAACCCACTCCAGTATTCTTGCCTGGGAAATCCCATGGACAGAGGAGCCTGGTGGGTTACAGTCCATTGGGTCACAAAGAGTCGGACATGACTTAGTGACTAGATAACAAAAAGAGCAAACCAGTTACTACCTTGTAACCTTGAGTAAGTTGCCTCAGTTTAATCTCAAGTATAAATTGGAACTGATCATAACTAACTCAAAAGGGTTAATGATAAACCTTGTAAAGTGCTGGGCACAGCCCCTAATGTTCTAAAAATATTGGCTATTTATTTTTGTTTTCATTTTGGCTTCTCTAATTATTCCTATAATTGCCTCGTACCTTTCTTCAATTTATGCTTGAAGTCAGAACCTCAGATTTTGCATTTTACAGCAAGGCACGTTTCCACTGAAACAATTTAATCCATATAAAACTTACACACAAAAAAATATGGAGATATTTGCTTAGATAAACCAAAGAAACTGACATGGAAACAATACAGCCAAATAGTTGTTTTCATTTTCAAAAAGCACTGTGACCCGGTCTAAGACAGCTCAAAGGGTCCATCTGCAGACTAAAATGGAGACATCACAAATATGTCCGGTAGGAAATGACTGCCCAGCCTGCTCAGAGTCTGTAAATCCCCTGGCAGCCCAATTCCCACGGGGAGGGAATGAATGTTTTATTAAGTATCTACTGTGCGTCAAGGGTTGCACTTATGTGCTGTCTGTTATCAGTTACACCACTGCAGCCTCCACACACCCGGATAATGAAACCAGGCACAGTGGGGTTCTTTGTTCTGTTGTGTTCTTTTTAAACGTTTCATTGAACGTTTGCTGCTGCTCCTGCTGCTAAGTCGCTTCAGTCGTGTCCAACTCTGCGCGACCCCATAGACGGCAGCCCACCGGGCTCCCGCATCCCTGGGATTCTCCAGGCAAGAATACTGAAGTGGATTGCCATTTCCTTCTCCAGTGCATGAATGTGAAAAGTCAAAGTGAAGTCGCTCAGTCGTGTCTGACTCTTAGCGACCCCATGGACTGCAGCCTACCCGGCTCCTCCATCCATGGGATTTTCCAGGCAAGAGTACTGGAGTGGGGTGCCATTGCCTTCTCATTGAACATTTAGCAGATACCAAATGGTCCAGTCCTTTCAATAACCCTTCAAGGTAGGATTTACCATCACTTATTTAAAAAAGGAACTGAGGCACTTGGAAGCTAAGCAGATCTGCCACAGGTCACACAACTTAAAAGTAATGGAAGCAGGATTAAACTTCAGTGCTAACTTAACAGGATCTTGTCAATAGTGGAGCTGATCTTGGTGCAAAGCTGCACCAAAGTGAATCAACAGTGGGATTAGCTGTGCTGTGAGAACATTGTATTTTAGAGAGCTACTGTGATTCTCATGTGTTTTGGGTGGGGGGACTTTTTAGGGGGAGAGCAAGTGGGAATCTGACTATTATTAATAAGACTATTTTTATTGCTATTAGATTAGGTAATACATTCATATACTTCCCTGATAGCTCAGTTGGTAAAGAATTCGCCTGGAATGCAAGATACCCTGGTTTGATTCCTGGGTCGGGAAGATCCTCTGGAGAAGGGAAAGGCTACCCACTCCACTATTCTGGCCTGGAGAATTCCATGGACTGTACCTTCCAAGAGTTCCCAAAGAGTTGGACACGACTGAGTGACTTTCACTTTCATGTAGTTTACAACTGAGAAGATACAAAAAGTATCCAGTAGGTGCCCTCTACCCCTGCCCATGTAGTTAGTACCTTGGCCTGGAGGCAAACAGTGTGATTGGCTTCTTAGGTAGCTTTCCAGGAATTTCTTATGCACATACAAGCAGATGAATAAACACACACACATGCACTCACTCAAGATACCCTTTTATTCACACTTTTCTGCACCTGGCTCCTTGCCTAGGGCCCTGTGTCTGCCTGCCATTCGGTCTATGCACAGAGCACCTTCTCATTCCTGGTGAGAGCTCCTAAGTTCCACTGTGATTTGTCCTCTGTCAGACATTTAGGTTGTTTCCAGTTTTCTGCTGTTACCAACAATGCAGCAATGAGTAACTCTCGTCTACAGATCATTTTTCATATTTGCAAGTACATCAGATAACATCCTAGAAGCGGAATTGCTGGGTTAAACAGTACCTCCATTTGATAGATATTCCCTTCTCCTCTTGCACAGAAATTATCCAAATTCCAAAGTCTGTGATTCCTGCCACTCTTGTCTGTGAGTGTCTGGATCTGTCTGATTTCAAATGTTTCTAAGATTTCAGTTGCCTATCTGCATGATCTGAGATGAAACCGAGGGCAACCTTCCACAACTCACAATTTCAAAGTTTAATTTTAATCAAAGGGGTATTTCCCACTGATTGGCTTTTAAATAAAGGTTCAAAATTAGAATATACAATTTTATATCAATAAAATACTGATTTTACTTGCTTTATGTTTGAAGGTGCTGCCCAGGTTCCACCTGTGGCTACACAGAAAACATCGCAAACGGCACCCCCTAGGGTTGTGCACGCCTATATGTGGCAGCTCTGGTTTTGCCTGTTTCATATAGGAGAAGCGGGGAGGGGAAGCTGTTCTTTTTGAAGTAAACACACTTGAGATCCCCCCACAGCCATGCTGAGTTTAATAGTTTATACATGTTGTTGTTTAGTTGCTCAGTCGTGTCCAACTCTTTTGCAACCCCACAGACTAAAGCCCACCAGGCTCCTCTGTCCATGGGGATTCTCCAGGCAAGAATACTGGAATGGGTTGCCATTTGGAGCTTTGCCATTCACCAGGGAATCTTCCTGACCCAGGGATCGAACCCACATCTCCTTAATTGGCAGGTGGATTCTTTACTGCTGAGGCTCCTGGGGAACCTGCTTGATGGTAATGATGGCAGCTGAATCTCATTCTTCTTTCCGAGAGCCTGCTAACTCCCAGGACGTTTTAACAGCAATCTCAGATGACCTAGCTGGAATGAAACTAAACCTTGTATCAAAAGGAAAGCCAGATGTCAGTGGCATCTTGTCTTCCTCAAAGAACAGAACAGAGAGCAATCACTGACCCGCCAGCTTCTTGAACCCTGGATGTCGAATTATTATCCATAGGAAGTTAGATGGTGGTAGCCAGGGAGACCTGTCTGGGAGATGGAAGGGGTCAACCTCTTAAAACTAAGCTTCATTAGATTTAGATACGGTCACAAGTGTTTATCACCCATCCTGTGAGATACATAGAATTTGCTGGGCTTTACTTTCCACCAAGCATCCTGACATCCTAAATTAGGTCTGAGATCAAGCTGATAATCATAGACCTGGCTTTCAAAGGCTGTTTGATGTTGGGGACCAGGAGGAATGTTTATAGTACCAGTGGGACTGCTCAGCAGCTAGGATATTGGAAGTGAAATGCTGCAGAGGCGGCCACGTTCACTTGCCCCTTATCTCTGGCATCTTATCTTTGCCGTCACAAAAGAGTGACCACAAAGGAGGCACTAGGAAGAGGAAGGATCATGTCTAATCCCCAGCAGCCGCAGGAGCTCAGCTCCAGTGATAAAGGGATCTAGCAGTAATCCAAGCTCTCAACAAAGAGGTTTAATATCCTGCGGGGTGAGATCCACTCAGCCTTTGCAGGGTCATCGGCTGATTTAATCCAGCCAGGTTTTTACAGACAGAGTGGCGGTGAGCTCCTCTCTGCTTGGGTTTCCAGGACTGATAGCATTTTAAGAGAGTGAATGAGGTAACTTACTTTCTGGCCTGATTATGTACGATTTTCATTCCTTAAAGATACAGCTTATTAAATAAACTAATTAGGCTCGATTTGCCGATAGCCGTTTCTCTACAGTCCAGAAGCCCATCACTTACGTCTTTCCCCTTTATTACTGTGTAGTGTGGTGACATCTAGTGGGAGCAAGAAAGGGAGCAGCCAGGCAGGGACCTGAAAGAAAATTGCATTTTTGGTGATCCAGTTTTTGTGAAGTTCATTGAACTTGGGGTGGGCAGAGGCATCTGTTCCTATTTAAAACTCTTGTGTGTTTCCTTGATTGCCAATAACAAATGTAGCCTTATATCCTCTTAAAACGTTTGTGACCAGATCAGACAGAGAGGTGAGACATTAATAAACACTGTGCTGTCCAAAAACACTTCTCCCACAGAAATGTCTCTTGTTTTAGGCCTGAAGGTAGCCATTCAAAGACAGAAATAACTATGTCACTTAAAGCAAGCAGCCCCACAGCTGATCAGGGAACTTTAAGGATGGACAGACTAGGAAACAGCCTAGTCAATCTGATACTAGGGAAGCTGGAAAGACTTCTCTGCCTTCCACATGCTTTCTTCTTCACCAGTATCAGTGTCTGGGTTTCCATCACTTTGCGGCCCATTACTTTGACCCCGGAGAACTTTCTGCAGGCCTTAGTAACACGTTGTTGTTGCTGTTTTGTGGTTATGTCGTATCTGACTCTTTTGCAACCCCATGGACTATATAGCCCCCCAGGCTCATCTGTCCATGGGATTTCCCAGGCAAGAATACTGGAATGGGTTGCCATTTCCTTCACCATGGGATCTTCCCACCCAGGGATCAAACCTATGTCTCTCATTGGCCAGTGGATCCTTCACCACTGAGTCACGAGGGAAGGCCCCCTAAAAACACATTCTGAGACGGTAAAGTGTCTGCCTACAATGCGGGAGACCCAGTTTCAATCCCTGGGTCGGGAAGATCCCCTGGAGAAGGAAATGGCAACCCACTCCAGTATTCTTGCCTGGAAAATCCCATGGACGGAGGAACCTGGTAGGCTACAGTCCATGGGGTCGCAAATAATCGGACACAACTGAGCGACTTCACTTTCGCTTTCTTTTTCAAGAGTTAATAACTCTGACATGGATCGTAGTTTAAACTTTGCTAACATTACATTCTGAGGAACTTAAAGATGGGACCACCTAATTATTAAAAGAGTGAAACTGAGTAGTCACCAATTAGAGCTATTATACCTGAAACCTTCCTTCACTGATCAAACTGACTTTCATTGTTGCTACAAAAAAAAAAATCTTGCATGTCCTCTAAGCAGCCTGGAGCCTAAACTGTCAGATGTTTGTCCAAGTTGTTTTCCAAGAATTTGGAGTCAGCCCTCCATTGTGGCTCAGGCAGTAAAGAATGCCTACAGTGCAGGAGACCCAGGTTTGATCCTTGGGTTGGGGAAGATCCCCTGGAGAAAGGAATGGCTACCCATTCCAGTATTCTTGCCTGGAGAATCCCATGGTCACAGGAGCCTGGCGGGCTACAATCCATGGGGTCGCAAAGAGCTGGACACAACTGAGTAACTAACACTTTTCACTTTCAAGCTTGAGCTGGATAAGGCTGGTTAAGACTGCCGACCTTACAGTTGGGCATGTGCAAATATCCACTCTGTGACCTTTAAACATTAGAGGGCCCAAAACGCCACCCTCAAAACATGTGAGCCCACCATTTTCTGAACATGTGTCCCATGTAGAAGCTTACAGCTTACTACAATGATTACCTCACCTTTCTCTTATCTCCAGTCACCCTTCCCTACACCTCTTTGTCTCAGACTGCCATGCTTCTTTTTCAAAAAATATTTTTATTTATTTTATTATGTATTTGTCTGTCTTGGGTCTTAGTTGCAGCATGTGGGATCTAGTTTCCTGACCAGGGATTGAACCCGGGCCCCCTGAATTGGGCACACTGAGTCTTAGCCCCTGTGCCACCAGGGAAGCCCCGTGTGCTGTGCTTAGTTGCTCAGTCGTGCCTGACTCCTTGTGACTCCACGGACTGTAGCCCGCCAGGCTCCTGTGTCCATGGGGATTCTCCAGGCAAGAGTACTGGAATGGGTTGCCATGCCCTCCTCCAGGGCATCTTCCCCATCCAGACATCGAATCTGCATCTCTTACATCTCTTGCATTGGCAGGCAGGTTCTTTACCATCTGAACCATCAGGGAAGCTCAAGAATACTGGAGTGGGTAGCCTATCCCTTCTCCAGGGGAACTTCCCAACTCAGGAATCGAACCAGGGTCTCCCGCATTGCTGACAGATTGTTTACCAGCTGAGCTACTCGGGAAGCCCAGGGAAGCCCCTACCTCACCTCTTTATCCATAAGTATGCAAGCCCTGTTGTCTTCATGGTGGTGGATCTAAGGCTTTCTCTCCCATCTCCTTATTTGGCTGCAAATCTCAGTGTTTCTGCATTTTGAATGGCTGCTCACTGGGCAAAGGGACCTGGTTCATTAAGATGATTGAGAAGGGGAATGTATATATTGGATCAAATTAAATGATGTTGAGAGTTCCTTGTGGGGTTATGACAACCAGCTGGGATCTTGTGTGTGAAAGTCACTCAGTCGTGTCCGACTCTGTGCGACCCCATGGACGGCAGCCAACCAGGCTCCCCTGTCCCCGGGATTCTCCAGGCATGAACACTGGAGTGGGTCTCCATTTCCTTCTCCAATGTGTGAAAGTGAAGTCGCTCAGTCGTGTCTGACTCTTAGCGACCCCATGGACTGCAGCCTACCAGGCTCCGCCGTCCATAGGATTTTCCAGGCAAGAGTACTGGAGTGGGGTGCCATTGCCTTCTCCGACCAACTGAGCTACCAGGGAAGAACTAGGATCTAGACCTTAATGAAAATGGAGTAGGTGCAGCTGCAGGGAGAGAATGGATCCTGGAAAGGGAGAGACGGGAAGGAGAGGAAAGGAAGGAGGAACCCGTGATGGTTTTGTCACCTCCAAACCATTTGAACTCCTGATGCTGCTGACCCCTAATAAAGAGTAAAACCACAGGCCTAAACTGGGGTCACTTCTGCTAAAGGGCTCAGTTCCACACTTAGGTTTCATGGCTAATTGCAGTTTTAACCTTTCTTGGGAATGTAATCTTAGCTGGGATTTTCTGGTCAGCACCAGTGAGGTCATCTGCACAATCGCCCCTAAGCCTTCCCCTCAAGTAAGGTGACCAGGCCTGAAACAATCCTTCCTTTCCTTTGCTAATAGCTTCCTTGCCACACCCTCCTGCTGCCTCTGCAAACTGTCCATTTTGGACAGCCTGCTCAGACCACTCTTGTGTTTACTGGACCGGATGCTGCTTGATAAAGGGATTTCTGAATCAAACCAATGAGATCTTCAAATTTACTTGGTTAAATCTTTTTTTTAACCCACCAAATGTATGATTACTTTTCTAGTGTTTCTCCAACTCTTCAGAACCAGCTGAGCATCCTACTGTTCACTTTATTTACTTTTTCCATAATTCACTTTAATTCTAACCTTCTACCTGGGGTTAGTCTCGGATCCCACCAGTTTAGCGCTCAGTCCTCAAGACTGCCCCCTTCTTCACAGGTCAGAGTTCCAAGACCTAGGTTGTCACTTCTGACCAACCAGCTGTGCGTTTAGGAGGTTCTCACACTCCCACCTGAATGATTCACCAGACTGACTCAGAACTCGGGAAAGCACTGTACTTACTATCACCGGTTTATCAGAAAGGATGTTATAAAGGAAACAAATCAACAGCCAGACAAAGAGGCACGTAGCATGAAGTCCGAACATAGGAGCTTCTGTCTCACGGGGCTGGGGTGGGGCACCCTCCGGCTGCATAGATGTGTGCCCCTATCCAGAGGCTCGCTGAACTGTGCCAGTTCAGGAGTCTTATGAAGGTTGTGTTACAGAGGTGTGATCAATGGAATCACTGGCCATTGTTGACTGACCTCCACCTCTAGCCCATCTCACCTGCCTAGAGGTCAAGGAGGAAGGGTCGTGGGTTTTTCTCCTTTACTATCTTAATATTGTGAATTACACTGATTAGTTTTTGTGTGGTAAGACAACCTTGCACCTTAAAAGAAGCCCCCCTTGATCATAATATATTATTCTTTTCTATATTTTCTCACTCAAATGTGACATGCAATTCACAAGTCTATCCTTCAGATAGTGAGGGCAGGTTTTTCTCTTCTTATAAAAAATTAAATGACTCAGTTGAGACGTTTGGGAGAGTGGACAATTCTTGCCTGGCCCCTCTGCTGTGGTTCTGCCCCCATCCTAGGAGCCCCCAGCCACCAACCATCTCATTAGCATACAAAAGGCGCGCTTCACTCCTAGGATTCCCAGAGCTATAACGCTAGTGGTAAAGAACCTGCCTGCCAACGCAGGAGATGTGAGATGTGGATTCATTCCCCGGATTGGGAAGATTCCCTGGAGAAGGAAATAGCAACCCACTCCAGTATTTTTGCCTGGAGTACCCCATAGACAGAGCAGCCTGGCAGGCTACAGTCCACGGGGTCACAAAGACTCAGACACGACTGAAGCGGCTTAGCACATGCCCATGTCAGGAATTGGGAGATAAAATCAAATAGTTTTATTATAGCACCCACCTTCTCATCTTGCTAAGTTCTGACTTTAGCCTCTCCAAGATAATTTTTTGTTTTGTTTTGTTTTTTTAAAGAAAACCTTCCTCAGTAAACTTTGCCGGGCCCAAATGACTCAACTGAGTCATTTAATTTTTTATAAAAAGAGAAAAACCTGCTCTCACTATCTGAAGGATGGACTTGTGAATTGTATGTCACATTTGAGTAAGAAAATACAGAAAATAATAATATAGTATGATCAAGGGTGGTTTCTTTTAAGGTGCAGTGTTGTCTTACCATACAAAAACTAATTAGTATAATTCACAATATTAAGATACTAAGGGAGAAAAATCCATACAACCATTTGAATATATATAGAAAAAAGCCCTTGGCAAAATCCAATTCAAGGAATTAGGAGATAAAGGAAACCTTCTCAATCTAATGAGAGCATGAAAAACCTACAGCTCACATTTTTCTTAATGGTGAAATGTTTTTTCATCTTTTTATTGAAATATAGTTGACTTACAATGTTGCGTAAGTTGCAGTTCTGCAGGCTAAGCTCCCTTGTCCTTGGATTCTCCAGGCAGGAATCTTGGAGTGGGTTGCCATGCCCTCCTCCAGGCGATCTTCCTGACCCAGGGATTAAACCCACATCTCATGTCTCTAGCATTGGCAGGTGGGTTCTTTACCACTAGCACCACCTGGCAAAGTGATTCAGTTATATATATATTTTTCAGATTATTTTCCATTATAGGATATTTTAAGATATTGAATATGCTTTCCCTTGTTATATAGCAAATCCTTGGTGCTTATCTGTTTTATATATAGTCGTGTGTATCTGTTCATCCTATATTCCTCATTTATCCTTTCTCTGCCTCCCTTTCCCCTTTGCTAACATAAGTTTGTTTTCCATGTCTGTGGGTCCCTTTCTGTTTTGTAAATAGGTTCATTTGTTTCGGATTCCATGTAGAGGAGCCATCATATGATGCTTGTCTTTCTCTGTCTGACTTTCACTGTAATATGGTATTCTTTGGGTCCATCTACGTTGCTGCAAATGGCAATGTTTCATTTTTTATGACTAATATTCCACTGTGTGTGTGTATGTACCCACATGCACTCACACACACACACACACACACACACACACACACATATATAGCAACTATATAGCAAATCTTCCTTATCTTAATAGTGATATATTCAGTGCTAAAATTGGGAACAAAGTACAGATGTCCCATTTCACCACAAGTATTCACCAGTGCCTCGGAGGTCCTAGCCAGTGTAATGAGGAAAGGAAAAAGAAATTAAAAGGCATAAATTAAGAAAGAAAAAGTAAAATTATCTCTATTTACAGATGACTTGCTTGTTTATGAAGGAGTTCAGAACACCTCACCCCAAAATATGCTGCTTGATTATTTTGAGCTGAAGGCACTCAAGACTGCAGATACAGAAAGGGCTCTCTGACCTCCGCTTTTTCCAACTCAAAGCAGGTCATAAAACTTCCCCGGTGAAGAGTGCCCTGTCTGCACCAGGAAGAGAACATTCTTATCAACAGAACTGGGATCTGACGCCAGAGAGGACATGTACAGAAAAACTACTAACAAAGGCCTTATCTTCCATCAGTTTTCAGCAAATATTCCCTAGACACTGTTCCACCATGTCCTGTGTCTTGATCAAGCCTCTCTATCTTGTTACATCCCCACAGTTTATTGATTTTGTTTAAAAATATATATAAGCTTTGAGGTCTAGCGACCTCTTCGGGTCTTTATTTTCCTCCTGAAGACTACTATGTACATGTAAGAACAGTGGGTAAAATATATGTATTTTTCTCCTGTTAATTTGTCTTATGACAGTTTAATTCTTAGGTCTAACACAGAACCTAAAAGCGTAGAAGAAAGTTTCTTCCTTCTACATTTACATAGGAAATCCAAAGAAATCTACAAAGCAACTACTAGAATGAATAAGTGAATTTAGCAAGATGGCAGGATACAAGGTTAATATATAAAACTTAATTATATTTTGTATGTAAGAGCAAACCATTGGAAGATAGCTGTTTAATTCCATTAGCAGTACTATGAAGAAGAAAAAGATATTTAGGGATAAATTTAACAAAAGAAATGTAAGACCTCTGTACTGAAAACCATGAAACATTCTGAGAGAATTTAAGATAACCTAATTAAATGGAGACCATGTTCATGGAGTGGGTGACTCAATATTATTAGCATGTGAATTCTCTCCACATTGATCTGTAGATTCAACACAATTTCTGTCATAATTCCAGCAGCATTTTTATAGAAAATGATAAGGTGGTAATGAAATATTTATAGAAATGGAAAGGATCTAGAATATCCAAAAAGTATATATATATATGTATAGTTTATAAATTTATTTTAATTGGAGGCTAATTACTTTGCAATATTGTATTGGTTTGGCCACACATCAACATGAATCAGCCATGGGTGTGCATGTGTTCCCCATCCTGAACCCCCCTCCCTCCTCCCTCCCCATCCCATCCCTCAGAGTCATCCCAGTGCACCAGCCCTGAGCACTCTGTCTCATGCATCGAACCTGGACTGGCGATTCGTTTCACATATGATAATATACATGTTTCAATGCCATTGTCCCAAATCACCCCACTCTTGCCCTCTCCCACAGAGTCCAAAAGACTGTTCTATACATCTGTGTCTCTTCTGCTGTCTCGCATATAGGGTTATCGTTACCATCTTTCTAAATTCCATATATATGTGTTAGTATACTGTATTGGTGTTTTTCTTTTTGGCTTACTTCACTCTGTATAATAGGCTCCAGTTTCATCCACCTCATTAGATTTGATAAGTATATTTTTTAAAAACTTAGAAGTTTGAAATTAATCCAAAAAATGAATATTGATAGATAAGAAGGTAAAGCAAGTACAATAAACTGTCAACAGGCAAAACTAGGAGGTAGACACGTGGCTGTTCACTGTAAAAGTCTCCAACTTTTCTGTACATTTAAAAAATTTATCAGAAAATGTTGGGGAACACTTGTATAAGTCTGTCCTGAAGACCTTTTGAAACGGACACCTTATGTCACACAGCACATAGCAAAACCTAAAAATTACCTACTCATTTCCTCAAAGTCTCGTATCTAGCTGATCATTATAAATATACATTATTCCTCTGTTCTAGAATGTAAGGAAATATGTCTTCCCTTTTCAATAAAAAGGAGATCTCAAATGCAGAGAGCAAGGTAGAGGTAAGTGGAAGCACCCAAGGCAAATGACAAATTGCATTCTTATGTGAAAATGGCAGCTTGTTTCTGACCCCAGATGGTAATTTAGGTTTGGTTCCAAGTGACTACAAGGTATTTCCAAAAATCAAATTTACCTTCAAAAGTTGGGATCTTTCCCCACTGAAGAAATCTCAGCTAATATTGCCAAGGCTAAGTACAACATTCATTCATAAGGAAGCGTTTCAGACATGTTGTACCAGTAACAGCATTGTTAGAATAGTATAATAATCCCATGAGCTAACTGTTTGGAAAAGGACTATATCCTAGTGGAGGTATACATTAAAAGAGCCTTCTAAATAAACTGCATTTTTTTCATACTCTAGCACAGAACAATAATGGATGCTCATAATGATAAGCTTATGTTATCAAGATTAAATGACAAGTAATATACTGTTTACTACAGGCATGAATCAGTTCTATTTGAAAGACTTCCAATAGAAAGAATAAGTGGTATATAGCTTATATGTGGAATCTTAAAAAAAAATGGTACAAATGAACTTATTTACAAAACAGAATCACAGAGTAAAAAACAAACTTATGGGTGGGGGTGAGGGGAAGCTGGGGAATGGAATGGGGTGGGGAGAGAAGAGATAAATTGAAAGATTGATATGTACACATTACTACATATAAAACAGAGAAGGATTAAGGACCCACTATATACAGACATGACTGAGTGACTGAACTGAACTGAACTGATATAGCACAGGGCACTCTGCTCAATACTCTGTGGTGACCTATGTGGGAAAAGAAGCTGCTGCTGCTGCTGCTGCTAAGTCACTTCAGTCATGTCTGACTCTGTGTGATCCTATGGACAGAAGCCCACCAGGCTCCTCTGTCCACAGGATTCTCTAGGCAAGAATACTGGGATGGGTTGCCATTTCCTTCTCAGGGAAAAGAAGCTAGAAAGGAGTAAATAAATGTATATATGTAACTGATTCTCTTTGCTGTGCAACAGAAGCTAACCCAACACTATAAATCAACTATATTCCAATAAAAATTTTAAAAAATAATACACCAGCTATGAAACAAACAAACAAAGAGCGAAAAAGAAGTCATTAAAATCTCTGATGCTTGAGTATCAGTTATCTGAAAAATTTACTTCTGTGGGATGGCTCTGTCTCTTTCAGAATATCGTATATTTCTAAATTCACTTATGGATATATCTTGACACTTTGTTTCTTCTCGTCTGGGATGTGACCTTCAAGCCAAAACTCTGAACCGTCAGTTATCTGTACAGATGTTCTGAAAGACATTGCATTGTGACCATCAGAGATCTATTCTCTAGCAGCAACAGGATGACTTAAAGAGAAAAAGACAGTTATGTTTATTCCTGCTTGAACAACTCATCAAACTGATAGTAAATCCAATGGAAAGACAGTATCTCTGAGTGTTCTGGGGAGTTTCGTACTTGCAACATATTCCTGAGAATACAACAGTTGATGCAGTGGCTGTAGGTAATGTCAATTCTCTAGAGGTCACCCTTTTTCATCCCAAGGATTCCAAAAGGACCGAAGGGGAAGTGCCCGCTTCGGCAGCACATATACTAAAATTGGTAAGGACTGAAGGGGAAGACATTTGTGATACACTTAACACAGTGCCCAACACATTAGGTCAATGCTTAGGAAGTGCAGGCTACTGTTACTTTTTATGGATTGTGAAGACAGCATTTTAAAAAGTGTAACATAAGAGTCAGGAAGGAGAAAAGAAAATTATGTTTCTGTTAATCAGTCCACAACCACTTACCATTTTCCCCAAAACAGCATCAAAACATTTGTGTTAATTACCCAAGTATTTTGGGTTTTGTTTTCAGTTTAGTTCAAAATTTATATGTTTACTTTCATTGATAAAACGAATACATAAAGGACTCCCCTGGCAGTCCAATGGTTAGGACCCTGTGATTCCACTGTAGGGAGCAAGTTGATCCCTGGTTGGGGAACTAAGATCTCACAAGCTACGTGGAGTGGCCAAAAAGAAATAATAATAATGTGCAATATAATTATTCTCATTTTCAAAGAAAAACTAAATTGAAACATGTAAGATAAACTGTGACTGTTCCCCTACTGCCTCCTCCTCTTGCTCCATGTCCTCTGGAAAAATGTCAATCTGTATCGGTTTGACTACCTGTGAAACTCTGTTCACATTTGTGACGTCATCATGGGCATCTCAACATTAGCTTTAGTTGTCTTAGTCGTTGCATAACCACTTCAAGTCCTCCCACAAGGAAAGTTCCCTCTGTAGCTTTGATAATCATCTCAAAATATTTGAAGGGATTTGACAAGCCCACGCACCTCCATCCTCACAAATACACGTATCTCTGGGTTAATCTGGGGGTTCAGGAGATACAGATAAACCAAAAGGTTTTGGAGACTCAATTCTATCGAAGAGCCTGAGGAGGAGACTTGAAAGCCCCCTGCCATAGTCAACCTGGTGAGTCACACAGTCAGTGGGAGCCGGTTAATTTCTTCAAGGCCTGCTGTCTGTCTGCCTGTCTGTTCTGCTCTGAGGACTCCAGTAAAAGGTGGGCTACAATTTAATAAAAATATCCCAGAAAGATTCTGCAAGACTGGGAGGCCTCCCTTTCTTTGTCAATGCAAGTTACCACACAGGCCATTGAAATGTAGAGTGAGTCTTTCAAAATTCAGTGATAGCATAGTTAATATGCCAAGTAGATGATTAAAATGCAGCAGGTTACATTTGCTACCATTCTCCAGGTGGTTTTCTAGGCAGTCATTATATTTTGTGGGCTGTCTGTCCTGTAGCTTTTGATATTCCAGGAGGATTGACGACATCCATTTCTTTCAAATAGGGCAGTTTTCAATTTAGCTACGTTCAGCAACCTACAAATCAGTCTGCAAGGCACTGTGAGGAAGACAGCTTTCAGACCTCGGCTATATTGCAGGTGATCCTGCCAAGAACCGTGAAGTACAGATGCTCTGAAACCTTTGATGAGAACAACATCAAAAGTGAGTTTCTCTTTGAGCAAGATACTTGAAAGCGAAAACTTAGCTGATGGCATCATGTCACAGAGTTCTTTTTAAATAATAAAAAGAAATTAGGCCAGGGCAATATTCATTTCCTCATTGCATGAAATTAGATCTCAACTAAGAATAGATGCATGACAGAGAAATAATCTGTACATTCTTGTAAACTTGAAAAATCGCAAAATAAAACAGCCACAAAACACTCCCATTTCTATAGATTTTTGTTGTTTTTGTTATTGTTGTTTAGTTGCTAAGTCACGTCCTACTCTTTTTGACCCCATGAACTGCAGCACAACAGGCTTCCCTGTCCTTCACTATCTCCTGGAGTTTGCTCAAACTCATGTCCATTGAGTCAATGATGCCACCCAACCATTTCATCCTCTGTAGCTCCTTTCTCCTCTAGCCCTCAATCTTTCCCAGCATCAGGGCCTTTTAAAATTTATTTTAAAATATTTCTTTATTTGTTTGGCTGCACTGAGTCTTGGTTGCTGCAAATGAGATCTTTAGTTACAGCACATGGTATCTAGTTCCCTGACCAGGGATGGAACCTGGGTCCCCTGCATTGGGAGTGCAGAGTCTTCGCCACTGGATCACCAGGGAAGCCCCTGTAGCTTTCTTAAAGAGTTGGCTTTCTTAAAAAAAAAAAAAAGTATGCAAGTAATGTATTCATTTTCTAGGGTTGCTATAACAACGAATCACAAATTGAGTGGTTTAAACTGTAGAAATATATTATCTTACAGTCCTGAAAGCTAAAAGTCCAAAATCAAGGTGTCCTTAGAGTTCATTCCTTCTGAGAGCTATGAGAGAAGGATCTGTTCCATGCCTTCCTTCTAGCTTGTAGATGGCTGTCTGTTTATGTTATCTTCCTTTTCTGTGTATCCCTCTGCCCAGCTCTTTTTATAAAGACACCAGTCATAAATGATTAAGACATGGTAATGACTCACTTCAACTTGAGAACCTCTGTAAAGACCTTATCTCCAAATAACTTTTTGCTTGTGGCCTCCAAGAGTCTCTATTTCCCCAGACCTGTGGAAGTTCTGTAATCAAATCCTGCTGACCGTCAAAGTCAGATTCCCTGGGGATTCTCAGCCCCTTTGCCAGATCCCTAGGTTGGGAAGTCCACTGTGGAGCCTAGAATTTTTGCAACAGTGTGAGAACTTCTTGGGTATAATTGTTCTCCAGTGTGTGTACCGCCCATTTTGAGGCTCTGTGGCGGGGCTAATGGCGACCTCCTCCAAGAGGCCTTATGCCACATGCCGCGCCTCCCAGGACTGCTGCTGTCAGAGCCCCCGGCCCTGTGGCAGGCCACTCCTGACTCATGCCTCACGGGAGACCCTCAAACAGTCACAGGCAAGTCTGCTTCAGTCTACTGTGGAGGTCACTTCTTTCCCAGGGTCCTGATGAGTACAAAGTGTTGTTTGTGCCCTCCAAGTGTCTCTGGAGGGTATGAGGTTTGACTTTAAAAGCGATTGCACCCCTCCTACCATCTTGCTACGGCTTCTTCTTTGCCCTTGAACATGAGGTATCTCTTTTTGGTGGGTTCCAACATTCTCCTGTTAAAACGAAAAGATGCTTGCTCCTTGGAAGAAGAGCTGTGACAAACCTAGATAGTGTATTAAAAAGCAAAGACATCACTTTGCTGACAAAGGTCCATACAGTCAAAGCCATGCTTTTTCCAGTAGTCATGTATGGATGTCAGAGTTGGACCATAAAGAAGACTGATTGCCGAAGAATTGATGCTTTGGAACTGTGGTGCTGGAGAAGACTCTTGAGAGTCCCTTGGACAGCAAGGAGATTAAACCAGTCAATCCTAAAGGAAATCAACCCTGAATATTCATTGGAAGGATTGATGCTGAAGCTGAAGCTCCAATACTTTGGCCAGCTGATGCAAAGAGCCAACTCATTGAAGTAAGCCCTGATGCTGGGAAGGATTAAGGGAAGGAGGAGTAGGGGATGGCAGAGAATGAGATGGTTGAATGGCATCACAGATTCAATAGACATGAGTTTAAGCAAACTCCAGGACATAGTGAAAGACAGGGAAGCCTGGTGTGCTGCAGTACATGGGGTCACAAAGAGTCAGACATGGCTGAACAACTGAACAACAGTATATCAGAACCTTAATAACGAATCTGTAAAATAGTGATTGGATCCGTGGAATCAAGCAGGTTTCAACTGACTACAAACACTTCATATCTCCCAGCTGTTTGGACTAACATAAATTATTTGGATGCATTGGCCTGTGAACATTTTTTTTTTTCTGTAGAGTTTGAGGGTTAAATATGGCCATAAATCACCATTTTTCTTCTGCCAAGAAAACTGCATGAGACCAGATGAGAGGTAAATTTTGTTCTGTTAATTGTAGTTGAAAATGCCTGGTGCCACTTAAATCATAAAACTTGAGTATGCAAAAGGAAAAAAGAAGAAGAACTCTGTTAACGAGTCCATACTTGGTCTGCTCGCCACACAACAGACCAATTAACTGAGAGACAAGGTTTGGAGGCAAGGACTACAACTTTATTTGGAAAGCCAACTGACCAAGAAGATGGCAGACTAAAAAATAGTGATACATTTTTTAAAAGGAAAAAAATTTTTAAAGAAGGAAAAAATAGCAACAAACAAATAAAAATCCGCAATAAAACTGATCACAAAGGAGTTTCTGATCATCAGGAAGGAAGAGGGTGAAGGGAGAAGAAGAAGAGGGTACTAATTAACTGAGCCATGAACGTTTTTATAGTGGCCAAAAGCCTCCCAAACTTTATAAAAGACACAAATATAAGCATCTAAGAAACTCAAAGAATTCCTAGTTGCTAAAGAATACAGCGTCAGGAAGGCTTCCCAGGCGGCAGGTGTAGAGAATCAGGCTGCCAGTACAGGAGAGGCAGGAGATAAAGTTCGATCTCTGGATTGGAAAGATGCCCTGAAGTACAAGATGGCAACCCACTCCAGTATTCTTGCCTGGAAAATTCCATGGACAGAGGAGCCTGGCAGGCTATAGTCCATGGGGCTGCAAAGAGTCAGACAAGACTGAACGTGCATCCACACATATACCACACCAGGAAACATTATAATCCAACTGATGAAAGGCAAAGACAAAGAGAATTTTAGAAGTAGGAAAACAGAAGTTACTTGTCATACACAATGAATCCTCAAAAAAGATAATCAGATTTCTCCTAAGAAATTTGGAAGCCAGAGGTAGTGGGCTAATCTATTAAGCGTGCTAAAAGAAAAAAAGAAAAAGAAAAAAACTGTTAAGATTCTTCCGATGAGGATTATCTGGCAAAACTGCCCTTCAAGAGTGAGAGAGGAAACTAAGGTATTTTCAGGTAAACAAAATCAGAGGGTGTACATATACCATATTTTGTTTATCCATTCATTAGTTGAGGCACATTTGAGTTGTTTTGCCTTTTGGTTTTTATAAATAATGCTACCATACACATTTTTGTGTGGACATATGTTTTCAAGTCTTTGGGGTATTTTCTTAGGAGTGAAATTGCTGGGTCATTCTGGGAAATCTGTGTTTAACTGTCCGTGAAACAAAGTGTTTTACAGAGTGGCTATATTGCTGTACATTCTCATCAGCAATGGTGTCTTCCAGTTTCTCCACATCCTCATCAACACTTGTTATTGTCCATTTTTTATCATAGCCATCCTCGTATGTGGTATCACTCACCTAGTATGAGATATTTCACGTGCTTTTGGTTTGCATTTCCCTGGTTATTAAATGATGTTGAGCATCTTCTCGTGTGCTTATTAGCCATTTTTGTATCTTCTTTGAAGAAAGTCCTGTTCAGATCATTTGCTCATTTAAAAATTAGGTTATTTGTCTTTTTATTGATGAGTCTTTATATATTCTGAACACTCTCATCAGATATATGAGCTATAAAAAATTTTCTCCATCCTGTGTCTTTTCATTTTCTTGTAGTAGTCTTTGATGCACAAAAGGTTGCCATTTTAATGACATGCAGTTTACCTGTTTTATTCTTTTGTTGCCTGTGCCTGAAATATCATGTGTAAAGACATCACTGCTGAGACCAGCATCACAATGGTTTACACCTACGTTTTCTTTGAAGAGGCTTATAGTTTTAACTCTTAGATATTTAGAGCTTTGATTCATTTTGGGTTAATTTCTGTCTGGTGTAAGTTATAGGTCCAACATCACTCTTTTACATGTGAATATCTAGCACTGTTATTGGAAAGGCTGTTCTTGGTCTGCATTCAATTTTTGCTCTCTCGTCAAAATCAATTAACAATAGGTGTATGGGTTTATTTTTATTTAACCCGTTTAGTTGGGTTTATGTTTGGACTATGAATTCTATCCCATTGATCTCTGCGTTTGTCTTCATGCCAGTACTGAATTATCTTGATTACTGTTGCTTTATAATACATTCTGAAGTCAAGAAGTGTGAGTCCTCCAACTTTTGTTATTTTTCTAGACTAAAGGCTATTTTGAGTCCCTTGAATTTCCATATGAATTTTGAGATTACATTGCCAATGTCTATAAAGAAAAACTGTCTGGGATTTTGATAGAAGTTTTGTTGAAAGTATAGATCAATTTGGGAAGTATCATCACCTTAATATTTAGTCTTACTGTCCATGAACATGATATCTTTAGACTTATTTAGGTTTCCCTTAATTTCTCCCAACAATGTTTTAGAGGCTTCAGTTTACAAGTTATGCCCTTTTCTGTGAAATTCATTCCTATTTTATTATTTTTAATGCTATGATAAATACAATAGTTTTCATGACTTCACTTTTGGATCATTCATTGCTAGCATATAGAAATACAGGGGATTTTTGTGCATTAATCTTGAATCTTGCAGTCTAGCTGAATTCGTTTGTTGTTACCTCTAAGTCCGTATGTGTATGTGTGTGTATGTATACATGCATGTGCATGAGTGTGTGTTCCTTAGGATTTCCTACATATGAGAACAGGTCATTTGCAAATTAAGATAGTTTTATTTCTTATTTTTCAATCAGAACTCCTTTTATTTCTTTTTCTTGACTAATTGTCTTGGCTAGATACTCCAGCATAATGTTAATAGAAATGGTGAGAGTGAACATCTTCGTCTTGTTCCTGATCTTATGAGGAAAACACTTACTCTTTCATCCATTAAATATGATCTTTGCTGTGCTGTTTGGTTTTGTTTTGTAGAGCCCTTTATTGGGTTGAGGGAGTTCACATCTATTTCTCATTTGTTGACTTTTTTATCTTTAAAGGTTTTGGATTTTGTCAAATGCATATTCTGCAACTATTAAGATGATGTCATTTATGCCTCTATTCTGTTAATATGGTATATTACATTGATTAATTTCAGATGCTAACCAAATTTGAATTCCTAGGATATATTCATTAGTCGTAGTGTATAATCCTTTAATATGTAGCTGTTCATTTTGTTAATATATTTTCTAAGTATATTTTAATCCCTATCTGTTAGGGATTAGAGAAGGAAATGGCAACCCACTCTAGTATTCTTGCCTGGAGAATTCCATGGACATAGGAGCCTTCTGGGCTACAGTCCATGGGGTTGCAAAGAGTCGGACATGACTGAGTAACTAAAGCATTTGTCAGAGATATTGGTCTTTACTTTTCTTTTGATGTCTTTATCTTGTTTTGGTATCAAGATGGTACTGATTTCAAAGAATGAACTGAGAAGTGTTTTTCCCTCTTCTATGATATTCAAGTTTGTGAAGAACTGGTATTAATTCTTTAAATGTTTGGCAGAATTCACCAGAAAAGCCACCTGCTTCTGGGCTTTTATTCGTAGAAATATTTTTTTATTACTAATTCAAGAAGACTGTCCAATTTTTCTTGCCAGTATTGCAAGTGGGATATTAAAGTCTTCTCCTATTATTATTGGATTGTCTGTTTCTTCCTTTGATTTTATGAGTTTTTGCTTAACATATTTTGGGACTCTATTAGGTGCATATGTAATTGTTCTATAGTCTTGCTATAGTGACACTGTTATCATTATAAAATGTCCATCTTTTTCTCTAGTGACAAATTTTCTCTTGAAGTCTATCATGTCTGATAGTAGGATAACCATGACAGCTATCTTTTGGTTAGGGTTTGCACGGTTTAGCTCTTTCCATTCTATTTTCAACTTATTTGTATATTTAAATCTCAATATGTCTTTTATAGATAGCATATATCATGAGTTTTTAAAAAAAACCCATTCTGCTAAACCATTCTGGTTTTGAGTGTTTAATCCACTTACACTTAATATGATTACTGATAAGGCAGCATCTATGTCTATCATTCTATTTGTTTTCTGTGTCTTATGCCTTTTTTCCTATTCCTCCATGAATAACTTCTCTTGTGTTAAATAGCTATTTAAATTCTATTGGTTTTTTAACACTATATTTTGAGTCATTTTCTAAGTGGTTGACATGGGGGTTATAATCGACGTTGGGTAGGCTTCAGTAGTTGCTGGGCTTCCCTGGTTGGACCCGAATGAATGACTAACTCCTTCACTTGCTTTCAGTGGTTGTGGCACGTGGGCTCAATCTGTGGCTCCTGGGTTCCAGAGCACAGGCTCCATAGTTGTGGTGCATGGGCTTAGTTGCTTTGCATGGTATCTTCCTGGATCAGAGATCAAACCCGCGCCTCCTGTGTTCTTCACAAGGAGGTGGATTCTTCGCCACAGGGCCACCAGTGCACAAACCTTGTGCCTACCAGGACCCAGAGAGCCCACAGAGACTGAGTCAGAACTGTGTTTGAGTGTCTCCTCCGGAGGAAGAGGAGAGCAGTGGACTGCTGCAGGGGCAGGGGCTCTGGGTGCAGTAGACCTGGATATGGCAAGCCCTCCTGGAGGAGGTCGCCACTAACCCCAGCATAGAGCCACCAGAGCTTACACAGGACTGCGGAAACAGACTTGGAGCACACAAACAAAAACTTCTGTGCACCAGGACCCGAGAGGAAGGAGCAGGGACCCCACAAGAGACTGACCCAGACTCGCCCATGAGTGTGCAGGAGTCTTTGTTGGAGGCGGGGGTTGGCAGGGGCCTGCTGCAAGCTGGGGGCACTGAGTGCTCCTCCTTTTGAAGGAGGTTGCCAAAATCTCATGGACAGAGGAGCCTGGTGGGCTGCAGTCCATGGAGTCGCAGAGTCAGACAGGGCTGAGTGACTAACACTAACACTTAACACCATTATCTTCATTACCTCCACCATAGTTTGGCCTCAGGTCAAACAACAGACAGGGAACACAGCCCCGCCCATCAACAGAAAATTGGATTAAAGATTTACTGAGCATGGCCCACCCCATGAGAAGAAGACCCAGTTTCCCCCTCAGTCTCTCTCATCAGGAAGCTTCCATAAGCCTCTTATCCTTCTCCATCAGAGGACAGACAGAATGAAAACCACAACCACAGAAAACTAACCAATCTATTCACACGGACCACAGCCTTGTCTAACTCAGTGAAACCATGAGCCATGCCACGTAGGGCCACCCAAGATGGACAGGTCATAGTGGAGAGTTCTGACAAAACATGGTCCACCGGAGAGGGGAATGGCAAATCATTCAGTATTTTTGCCTCGAGAACCCCATGAACAGTGTGAAAAGGCAAAAAGATAGGACACTGAAAGATGAACTCCCCAGGTGGGTAGATGCCCAATATGCTACTGGAGATCAGTGGAGAAATAACTCCAGAAAGGATGGAGACGGAGCCAAAGCAAAAACAACACCCGGCTGTGGATGTGACTGGTGGTGGAAGTAAAGCCCTATGCTGTAAAGAGCAATATTGCATAGGAACCTGGAATGTTAGGTCCATGAATCAAGGCAAACTGGAAGTGGTCAAACAGGAGATGGCAAGAGTGAACATTGACATTTTAGGAATCAGTGAACTAAAATGGACTGGAATGTGTGAATTTAACTCAGATGACCATTATATCTACTACCGAGGGCAAAAGTCCCTTAGAAGAAATGGAGTAGCCCTCACAGTCAACAAAAGAGTCCGAAATGCAGTACTTGGATGCAATCTCAAAAAAGCCAGAATGATCTCTGTTCGTTTCCAAGGCAAACCATTCAATATCACAGTAATCCAAGTCTATGCCCCAACCAGTAACACTGAAGAAGCTGAAGCTGAACGGTTCTATGAAGACCTACAAGACCTTTTAGAACTAACACCCCAAAAAGATGTCCTTTTCATTATAGGGGACTGGAATGCAAAAGTAGGAAGTCAAGAAACACCTGGGGTAACAGGCAAATTTGGCCTTGGAATATGGAATGAAGCAGGGCAAAGGCTAAAAGAGTTTTGCCAAGAGAACTCACTTGTCATAGCAAACACCCTCTTCCAACAACACAAGAGAAGACTCTACACATGGACATCATTAGATGGTCAATACCAAAATCAGACTGATTATATTCTTTGCAGCCAAAGATGGAGAAGCTTATACAGTCAGCAAAAACAAGACAGAGCTGACTGTGGCTAAGATCATGAACTCCTTATTGCCAAATGCAGATTTAAATTGAAGAAAGTAGGGAAAACAACTAGACCATTAGGGTATGACCTAAATCAAATCTCTTATGATTATACAGTGGAAGTGAGACATAGATTCAAGGGATTAGATCTGATGGACAGAGTGTCTGATGAATTACGGATGGAGGCTCATGACATTGTACAGGAGGTAGAGATCAAGACCACCCCCAAGAAAAAGAAATGCAAAAAGGCAAATGGTTGTCTGAGGAGGCCTTACAAATAGCTGAGAAAAGAAGAGAAGCTAAAGGCAAAGGAGAAAAGGAAAGATATACCTATTTGAATGCAGAGTTCCAAAGAATAGCAAGGAGAGATAAGAAAGCCGTCTTCAGTGATCAGTGCAAAGAAACAGAGGAAAACAATAGAATGGGAAGGACTAGAGATCTCTTTAAGAAAATTAGAGATACCAAGGGAACATTTCATGCAAAGATGGGCACAAGAAAGGACAGAAATGGTATGTATGTACCTAACAAAACAAGCAGAAGATATTAAGAAGAGGTGGCAAGAATACACAGAAGGACTATACAAAAAAGATCTTCATGGCCCAGATAACCACAATGGTGTGATTACTCACCTAGAGCCAGACATCCTGAAACGTGAAGTCAAGTGGGCCTTAGGAAGCATCACTATGAACAAAGCTAGTAGAGGTGATGGAAATTCCAGTTGAGCTATTTCAAATCCTAAAAGATGATGCTGTGAAAGTGCTGCACTCAATATGCCAACAAATTTGGAAAACTCAGCAGTGGCCATGGGACTGGAAAAGTTCAATTTTCTCCCAAAGAAAGGCAATGCCAAAGAATGCTCAAACTACCACACAATTGCACTCATCTCAAAGACTAGCAAAGTAATGCTCAAAATTCTCCAAGCCAGGCTTCGATAGTACTTGAACTGTGAACTTCCAGATGTTCAAGTTGGATTTAGAAAAGGCAGAGGAACCAGATGTCATTGCCAACATCCGCTGGATCATCGAAAAAGCAAGAGAACACCAGAAAACATCTACTTCTGCTTTATTGACTATGTCAAAGCCTTTGACTGTGTGGATCACAATAAACTGTGGAAAATTCTGAGAGAGATGGGAATACCAGACCACCTGACCAGCCTCTTGAGAAATCTGTATGCAGGTCAGGAAGCAACAGTTGGAACTGGACATGGAACAACAGACTGGTTCAAATAGGAAAAGGAGTACGTCAAGGCTGTATATTGTCACCCCGCTTATTTAACTTGTATGCAGAGTACATAATGAGAAACACTGGGCTGGAAGAAGCACAAGCTGGAATCAAGATTGCCGGGTAAAATATCAGTAACCTCAGATATGCAGATGACACCACCTTATGGCAGAAAGTGAAGAACTAAAGAGCCTCTTGATGAAAGTGAAAGAGGAGAGTGAAAAAGTTGGCTTAAAGCTCAACATTCAGAAACCGAAGATCATGGCATCCAGTCCCATCACTTCATGGCAAATAGATGGGGAAACAGTGGAAACAGTGATAGACTTTATTTTTTGGGGCTCCAAAATCACTGCAGATGGTGACTGCAGCCATGAAGTAAAAGATGTTTGTTCCTTGGAAGAAAAGTTATGACCAACCTAGACAGCATATTAAAAAGCAGAGACATTACTTTGCCAACAAAGGTCCATCTAGTCAAGGCTATGATTTTTCCAGTGGTCATGTATGGATGTGAGAGTTGGACTATAAAGAAAGCAGAGCACTGAAGAATTGGCGCTTTTGAACTACGGTGTTGGAGAAGACTCTTGAGAGTCCCTTGGACTGCGAAGGGATCCAACCAGTCAATCCTGAAGGAAATCAGTCGTGAATATTCATTGGGAGGACTTATGTTGAAGCTGCAACCCCAATACTTTGGCCACTTGATGCGAAGAACTGACCCATTGGAAAAGACCCTGATGCTGGGAAAGATTGAAGGCGGGAGGAGAAGGGGACGACAGAGGATGAGATGGTTGGATGGCATCAATGACTCAATGGACATGAGTTTGAGTAAACTCCAGGAGTTCTTGATGGACAGGGAAGCCTGGCATGCTGCGGTTCATGGGGTTGCAGAGTCAGACACGACTGAGCAACTGAACTCAATTGAACTGAACATTAAAATAGTGGGAAATTCAGTTCAGTTCAGTTCAATTCAGTCACAAAGGAGTAAGCATCTTTAAATTTAAGCATCTTTTAAATTTCATGGCTGCAATATTTTAATGGACCCTACACTATATATTCAAAATTTAGCCAATCCTTCATTGTTGCAATTATATGACTTTCATTTTTTCATTTCAAATAACACTGAGGTAAATATTCTTGTACATCTCTTGTACATTCTTGTCTAAATCTCTCATTGTTGCTTTAGACTGAAATCTCGAATGGAAATGTTGGATTAAGGATCTGAACATTTTCAAGGCTTATGATAGACAATGTTCTTTAGTGGGATTTTTTAAAAATTTATCTTTCTAAAAACAGCGACTCAGTTGAAATGGCTAGAGTCCCATTCTGCGTGGCACCCCAGCCCCTGGTTACCTTATAAAATGCTGGTGTGAGCTGTCCCTGCTGTCAGCACCATTGCAGCAGTCAGCCTGAGCCAGGCTTATGCGGCTGCCCTTTTGGCGGCCTCTGAACCTGCTCCCCTCCCTTGCCAGCCGGCTGATGATGGCACAGGAACCAGAGAGACCAAACAGGTCAGCAACCCAAGGTGACTCTAGCCATTTCTGCTCGCTTCTCCGCTTTTCTGCACATATGGTCTTCAACACACTTGTGAAATGTCTCAGTCTCAATGTGAAAGACTGGGTACCACTAAGGAGTAGCTAAATCCATTCCAAATGAAAAGAAAATAACAGCAAGCAACACTTTGGCTGCTGCCAGATTCCATTTTCAGAGTCTCCACTTCATCCTTCTCATCAAAACCAAGTTAGAGTGTGACAGCACAAGGGACGGATTACTGATAATTGTGAAAGCTGATTCTTTAAAAATTAAGAACCGTATTTGATCTTGGGCGATATTCACCAAGGTCACGAACTGTATGCTTGTGTCATACAGTTGGTAAGAAGAAATACGGTGATGTTGAGGCCGCAGCAGCGGCACATCTCACTACCTAGCTGAGGCCATGGCAGCCCTGTTTAGAGCCTTGGAACAATCTTTCCAAGGACCAGTCATCACTGGACCATGACGAACTTTCCCGAGGAGACCACAAATGAATATGTTTTCATTGAGCCTTTAATTAAAAGGACCAAGAATATCAAACCAAAGTCAGGTTTGATTGATCTACTTGGTTGTAGAAAGATTAAAAGCAGAATGTTTATTTGTAAACTATATTTTACATTCACTCACAGTTTTTAATTTACCATTTTTTGCATCAATATCATACTATTTTTAGTAAATTGCTTACAGTTTACTATTTGCAATATTTATCTACAATACTATTATTACATATTACAATACTATAATTTATAGTACTAATACTGACAATAATCTTTCTGTTCATAAGTAATAATGTGTTTTGACTACATTTGAAACACTAGGAGTTGTTCTGGAAATTTTGTACACAAATAACATAATTGTTCAAGTGAAAGGCAAAATAGTACTTAATCTAAGACATAATCTAAATGGCCATGTTGATTTGGTTAAATAGATACATCAACTTCCACTTCACTACAAAGGAGGAAGTAATTTGCACTAACTCTTCCTCTGAGCACAACTTTAAAAACCTGGATAAAGTAAGGGAGAAAACATTTTAAGTGCATTAAAGATGACAGTAAGTGAGGAACTGCTTGGCCATGATCCCAGGGAAGATGGGACTGCAGGGAGGCGAGTCTGTCATTGAGGTTACTGTTGCCCAAGAGGAACTTGCCAAGCAGGGCTGGTAACGGCCTCACTAAGTGAGGGATGGACATGTAGAATCCTGGCTTAAGGGGAAACAATGAGAAGGCAGGAGACTTGTTCTTCATGGGATATTATTTGTATCTTTTGACTTTTATATTCTATACAGGCACCACATTAAAACAAAAAGACCTAAAGGACTATGAAATTCTCTGCTCCAAACCATTTAGAGAGTAAAACTAATCGTATATTTCTTAAAGTTAACAGGCACATATCTATATTCTAGTTTTTCAAAATGTAAAAATCAATGTTACTTGAGACTTCACACAGCCATAGAATGTACACTTCTGTTATATTTCTTTACTGCATTTTTTAGGTATCTAGACATAAGGCTTTAAAGCAATACTTTTTTGGTACTATAGAATATAATTCTAAAAATAATAAGGGTGTTTTTAATAAAAAGTTAATGCCCCCCAGATTCAACACAACCAACACCTAAGTCTAATGGTTTTACTTTACAAATCTGTACAAGTATTTTCTCCCATTTACCATTGTACCATTATAGTACCACATTACTAAAATCTGATCATGAGTTTAAAAGGTTAGAAATTATAATTGAAATAGTATTTCTCTTCCTGTAACAGAATCACAGGTAGACTCTAGATATTCCTTATTTGTTTAAAGAGATGTGTTCAAATTTAACCGCACAGGCTCACTAATGAAACTGATAATATAATTAACTTTGTGATAAGGCAAAAGGAGAAGTGGGCAACAGAGGATGAAGTGGTTGGATAGCATCACCAACTCAATAAACATGAATTTGAGCAAACTCCAGGAGATAGAGAAGGACTGGGAAGCCTGGTGTGCTGCAGTGGATGGGGTCACAAAGAGTCGGACATGACTCAGCAACTGAACAGTAACAGTAACATACTTTAGAGACTAAAGATGAAATCCCCAACTTTTTAATCCACCAAATTCTCCCAAGAAGTTAGTATTGTGAATTTCTAGTATTTTTTTCCATTTTGATGCAGAGAATGAGTTCAAATAGTTTAAGAAAGTGACTGGTAGAGCAGTAAAACCATCAGTTCAACTGAAAGGATGAAGTGCTTATACTGGTTCAAAAAAGTAAGCCCCTGATTTGCACAGCATATCCAGTCTGAGACTATATAACTTAAAAGGAATTTTAAAAAAAGTTACTGTGTAAACATCAGTAAAGAATATAAGGTAGAAAAAAAAGACAAAGAGCTGAGACATCTGAGCCCTAATGAAATAAAGAATACAAAGGCAGTAATTAGAACAAACTCATAAAAAGTTACTGAAGAATATAAATGCCATCTGTTTCCCATGTTCCTTAAAGGCAGTACTGAAGGCATCTTATTGTTTTGATGTTACACAGCATTCCTTCACTGTTGCTGTTTAGTTGCTAAGTTGTGTCTGACTCTTTTGTGACCCCAAGGACTGCAGTCCCCCAGCAACTCTGTCCATAGGATTTTCCAGGCAAGAATACTGGAGTGGGTTGCCATTTCCTTCTCCAGGGGATCTCCCCAATCCAGGGATTGAATCTGCATTGATAGGTGGATTCTTTACCACTGAGCCACCAGGGAAACCCATTCCTTCACTATATTGTAGTAAATATCACCTCTGTTTACCCATGTGGTTTAAGTGGGATTGACTCCAGTCCTAGCTCCAGAGGTATTTATCATTCAGAATAGCCCTTCCCTCTGGCCAAGGGATTGGAACAGTGAAGCCTATGTCATCAATTTAGAGATGTTTAGGTTTCCCTGGTGGCTCAGCTGGTAAAGAATCTACCTGCAAGGGAGGAGATCTAGCTTCAATCCCTGGGTTGGGAAGATCCCCTGGAGAAAGGCATGACAACACACTCCAGTGTATTTGCCTGGAGAATCCCCATGGACAGAGGAGTCTGGCAGGCTGCTGTCCATGCGGGTCTCAAAGAGTTGGACACAACTGAGCCACTAAGCACAGCACAGCACAGGGGGATTTTATGCTTAGGGTGTCTAGAAAAGAAAAAGTATGTGAAGCTATTTTGTAAATTTGAGAAAACTGAGATGCATTTAGGCTTCAGAGACCACCTCCCATTCTGTGAGTACCACATTGGATTATATCCCCCTTTTCTCAATACAATTCCTCTACCTGTGTGTGCAGAGGCAGTAGAGCCCAGGAGTTTGCTTTATTTGGGGGTGGGGGGTGGTGTTGGCTGTACCATGCAGCTTGTGGGACGTTAGTTCCCTGACTAGGGGTTGAACCCAGCCCTCAGCGGAGAACTGCCAGGGAATTCCCTAGCGTAGGAGTTAAGCGCATAAATTATAGAGCCAAACTCTTAGTCTTAATCTCAGCTGTTTCTTGCTAGCTCTGCGACCCTGGGCAAGTCATTTGGGCTCTTTATGACTCAGTTTCCTTATCTGTAAAATGAGAAAAACTGTAGAGCTCAATAAAGTTGAGGTCTAAATGAATTAATACATCAAAGCACTTAGAACATTGCTTAGTACAAGGTAGTGAAAGTCGCTCAGTCGTGTCTGACTCTTTGCAACCCCATGGACTGAATTCTCCTGGCCAGAATACTGGAATGGGTTGCCTTTCCCTTTTCCAGGGGATCTTCCCAACCCGGGGATCAAACCCAGGTCTCCCACATTGCAGGCAGATTCTTTACCAACTGAGCTATGAGGGAAGCCCCAGTAAGTACTATATAAATGTTAGCTATTATTGTTGTTGTCATAAGGATTAAACTAATGAGTAAAACGTGCTTAGAACAGTGCCTGACACATAGTAAATTGTGCATAAATATTAGTCATTATTAAGACCATTCATTCATTCAGCTCTTCAACAAATATTTACTGAGTACCTTTTCTGTGCCAGGCTAATAACATCTTCACTCTAGCCCAGTGGTGTCCAAAAGGAATATAATGTGAAACATAAATGTGAGCCAAGTGTGTAATTTAAAGTTTTCTAGCAGTCACATTTAAAAAGTAAAAAGAAACAGGCAAAATTACTTTAAGTAAAATATTTCAATCCAATATCCAAAATATTATTTCAACATGTAATCAATATTGGGCTTCCCATGTGGCGCTAGTGGTAAAGAACCTGCCTGCCAATGCAGGAGACTCAAGAGATATGGGTTTGATCCCTGGGTCGGGAAGATCCCCTGGAGAAGGAAATGGCAACCCACTCCAGTATTCTTGCCTGGAGAATCCCAGGGACAGAGGAGTCTGGCTGGCTACAGTCATGGCGTCACAAAAAGTCAGACATGACTGAGGCAACTTAGCACATGTAATCAATATTAAAAACTGAGGTATTTGGCATTATTTCATTTTATATCTCTCGTCTATTGTGATTTTGCACATACAGCACATCTCAGTTCAGACTAAAGCATATTCAACTACTCAACTGACACATGTGGCTGGTAACTAACATGCAATTAATTATTTACATGAAAGGTTAGGGAAAGGGGGGAAATGTTCTTTGTCCCCAGCTCATCTTGCTACTAATTATCTATATCTATCTACCTACCTATATGAAATACTTATTTTTTCAGTTTGCAAAGTCGTTTCACATTTGCTATTCATTATTTCATTTAATAGGAACATGCCTCACCTTAAGGATGAATTAGATTTTAAGAGGCGGGGAAGAGTCCCATCAACAGGAAACAAATGAGCAGAAGCAACAAGGAGGGAAAAGGTCCATTAGGAAATTAATCATGGAGATAAACCTAAGAAGATATATCTAGGAAGGCCTCAATGCCAGACCAGTGAAGCTGAGGTGTTCATTGTCAACTGGTGGGAAGAAACCAAAGCAGTGAGCGGAAAAGAGGCAAAACTGGATTAAGCGAGTGGCTAAACATAGCATGAAATGCAGTGGGAAAGGCTAAAGGTAGTTGATTAGGGAATCACAGCATTAAAATCTGAGGAAGAAATAATCTAGATGGAGGGATAGGGGGACAGAGCCATTTGTCTAGTACCTGGGAGATCGTAATATTCCCTTCCACCTTTCAGGACTGGGGAGATTTTTAGGGGCCTTTTAGATTGCTCTCTCTTTCTCTCCCTCCTTCTCTACCAACAAATACCTGAATACCTACTACCTGCCAAGGACTATGACAGACTTTGAAGATGTAAGAGGGAACAAGGCAGGTAAGATTCTGGACCTCTTACATCTTTGTTTTCTGGAAAGAAACAAGCCAGTTATGACATAAAATATTTTCACATTGTGACAAGTACTATGAAGAAAATAATCATGGAGATGACAGGCCCGGAGAAGGAATTCAGAAGTGGTGACTTAAGCCCTAAGACCTAAAAGATGAAAGGAGCTGGCTGTGCAAGAAGTCAGGGTCAGAGTGCCCCAGGAAGAAGGAGAAGCACATGCAGTCTTGCAGGCAGCAAAGAACCTGGGTGCTCGAGACTAAATGAACGATGCTGCTAGAGCAAAATTTCAGTGGGAGTGTGGCAGGTGTAGTGAAGGGGGAATCAAATGGATAGGCCAGGAAGGGCCTGTAGGTGCTGACAAGGAACTGGATCTTAAGACCAATAGGAAATCATTAAATTTTAGTGTCTAAAAGGTTGCAGGAAATTACTTCCTCTGTAAGATCACTCTTGCTGCAGTGTGAAAAACTCTTTAAGGCTGGTCTTGCTGCAGTGTGAAAAACTGCTTAAGGCTGGGAAGGGTGGAAGCTGGGATTTCAGGTAGAAGACAACTAGACAAGAGCAGGTAAGAGATGATGATGGCATGGCTTGTGTTAACAAAGGTCCTTGGGAAAACTAATGACCCCATGTCAATATTTGTGCAGAAAGAAACCTCTATGATTGCGATGCAAAAACTTCAGATGAAGGATGTTGTCTTGTCCTAGTATGCACTTTGAGGAGGAAACTGCTGTTGAAGAAGTCAACATGAAAATAAATATTTGTTTATTGTAGACATTGGAACATACCATCTTAGTACACATCGTTAAATGCAAAATATTATTCCCAAAATGTAATTTTCAATTTCATTTTAGTTAAGATATTAGGAACTTTCTGAGGATACAACACACATGGCTTGACAACTGGAGGAAAAAAAAAATAATGGAGTCCACGCAGGAAGAACAGCCAAGGACAAAAGCAAAGGGACAAGAATGAGATTGCCATGGTAAAGGACCAGAAAGTAGCCCAGTGACTGGAGGAGTAAGTAGCCATCAGCACAAGGTACGTGGTCCATTTTTAATCAATGACCAGGAGATGGCTTCCCATTCATCTGTCACCTCCACACTGCTGGTATACCACACAATGACGGTGTGCTGTCTCAGTCGCTTCTATCCATGGGATTTCCCAGGCAAGAATACTGGAGTGGGATGCCATTTCCTTCTAAAGGGGATCTTCCCCCCCTAGGGATGGAACCCGCATTTTCTGCGTTGGCAGGCGTGAGCCACCAGGGAAGCCCTCTATTCCTGGCAGTAGCCAAAAATAAAAACTAGCAGAGTAAGGTATAGATACCTCGCGCTACAGTATTTTTCAGCTATCTCCCAAAAGCTGATAAAAACTCCATCCACTTCCAGCGAACCAGGAGTAGAAACCCTAGTTCTAAAGAGACTTAGCCCATCTTCTAGAGAGTGCCTGTGTATTCCCGACGGCTTCACGATAAGGCTCTTTTCGGTTTGATCACCGTCTCTTCCCTTAAGGCCCCTCCCGGCACACCCTCAAAGATCCACAATTTTGGAAAATTCTCAGGGAACTTCCTCCTGCGAACGGTTCTTCAAGCCACTCCACACGTAGCCTTGACTCCCCAGCCTTGGGCCCTCCAAACTAGAAAGCAGCGCCTCTTTTCCAGCCGGAGCAAACCAGCTCTCCTGGAAAAAGCGAATGTTCACAGCCTAAATCCGCAACATCACATCCGATCCCCGGCCCCAGCCGCTTTACACCGGAAGTCGCAGGCATGACGTGGCCAAAACGCACGTCGGGGGTGGGGGGGCGTGTCCCCGTAGAGCCAATGGGCTCTGTCCACCTCCCTTCTCGGTTACTGTTTTGTCTATTCACGGCCTGTGAAGTCAGAGGGCGGCGCGGAGGGAGATAAGGAATCCAAGAGGGGCCAGGCGTCGCCGTCGCCCTGAAGGCGGAGGAGAGGCAAAATGGTTTACATCTCGAATGGTGAGTTGAAGGGGCAGCGTGGGCGACCTCCGTGCTGGGAAGCCGGACCCCGGGTTTCTTACATGGTCGTCCGCCGGCCCGGCTCCGCTCTCCTGTGCACGCCCCCCGGCCAAATGGAGCTGGGGGCGAAGTCGCCCCGGCCTGCAGCTCCTCAGCCGATCGTCCCTGAGCCGGCGGCGGGGACTGAGGTCCCCTTGACGACTGCTGTGCCGACCGTCCGGCGATCTCGCCCTCCTGGAGCTTCTGCTTGTGGGTCTTGAAAAGTGGTCTTTCCTTTTCGGGCGTCAGTGTCCTTAAGTATTAATAGTGAAGACCACAGTGTTTACACCATCTGCGTTGCGCTATGCCTCGGACACTTTTAAAAGAATCGCTCGTGTGTCCACGCATTCAGTCTCTAAATCGCCTTATCCGGGTGAAAAGTATTGTCTGTTTTGCGGGTGGAGACTTAGCCGCAGCCGGATTAATTAGTTTGCCCAGGATCACAGATGTAGTTCTGATGGTTTATTTGGGTTTCTGACGCCGGTAGGCTGACGTCACCTTCCTTGCGGTTGTCTACTAGGCTGCCTCTTTCCGTAACTTCTAAGAGCCTGGACTAGAAGCTTTGGATAGACTTTTTCCCCCCAAAGTGAGAGAGAGCTCGTCACGCAGGTAATTTTCTGCCCTAATTTCAAGGGGCTTAGGGAGAAACAGCACTCCCTGTGGGAACAAGCTGATTATTCCTGGAATGGAGAAGCTGAGAGAGACTTAATTCAGTGGTTCCCCAAAGACAGTGAACGGAAAGAAAGACACAGTATGACTGGGGGGAAAAATCAGAACTGCCTGCCCACTTGTTTGACTCAGGTGACACAAATGTCTTGGTGCCCTCTTAACTAGTTTTTGGATCACAGGAGCCAGATCCTGGTTTCGTTTGAATCATCTGTTTATCTTAAGAGGCTATGAAGACACTGTAGTCTGAAGTCTTCTGGCTGAGCACATTTTGCATTTCTTTGCTTTTCAAAATCTCGCTTCTCCGAAACTCAAAAGTTTGGTCTTGGTTTTAGGCACTTGCAGACCTTGTGTTACATTCTTTGTGGTTAAGGCTGGCAGCTGCTATTATTTACTGACTACTTATATATATTTGTAGCATGTCTTGTGTATGCCTTGTCGTCTTTCATCTGCATAAATAAAGTCTTCTTAGGGCCTCTAATCTCACTTGTGTAGTTGAGAAAAGCCAGTTGCCTTCAAGCCACTTATTTCTATCTGAGGGAGGAGAAGTTTCTGCCTTCAGAAACTGGGAGAAAAAGCACAAAAACCTGAATGGTACAAATGCATTCAATAGGCTCTTTAGAACTGCATAGGAAGAAATTGACCAGTTCTAGTTAGATCTGTTTTCTTAGAAGGACTGTATCAGTATTCCATAGATGACAGAAATTTTCTCTTACTGTCAGATGACTTTTTCTTTTTCCAACAAATGTATATGATGACTAGTCTTGTGATGCTTTTTCTTAGAGAAGGAAAATGTCTCAATGGTGCAGAGCTAGTAAGAGGCAGAACCAAGCCAATCACATACTGTTGTTGTTTAGTTGCTCAGTCATGTCTGTGTCAGACTCTTTTCAGCCCCATGGACTGTAGCCCACCAGGCTCCTCTGTCCATGGCATTTGCCAGGCAAGAATAGGAGAGTGGGTTGCCGTTTCCTCCTCCAGGGGATCCTCCCAACCCCGGGATCTTCCAGACCCAGGGATCGAACCCATGTCTCCTGCATTGCAGGTGGATTCTTTACCACTGAGCCACCTGGGAAGCCCTCACACTCTGTAGTAGCCCCTTTTTCTCAATAGCTGTGTAGGAGCTCAGATCCAAGTGGATACTGAAAGTAAGCGGGTCTGTGAAAGAGGAAAGGTAAGCTGTAGCTGGGGGGCGGGGGAGGGGGTGGGTGGCTGTGAGTGTGGTGAAACCCTTGGGAAAATGGAGAGAACAGGTAGTTGACAGATGGCTCTTCTCTCAAAATATTCTGACCTGTTGATTTACAAGACTGAAACTCTCTAGAGTATTCACTCTTCCTGATATAGCTTCTATTATTTAAAGTGGTTTGGAAAGTAGATGCATTTTTCTGTAAGATAAAACTGGAGTCTGTAATTAGGATCAACAACATTCTGTTAAAGAAATAGCTGTAAGCCAAATTCTGTTTAGTACTTAGAGCACACAAATTTTTTGACTTATAGGAATTTTAACATAACAACTGTTAGGTGGTTATGAAGATTTTAAGAGTGTGTATAAACAGTCTTTTTATCTAGGCAAGAGACTTGGCAAGTGAAAGAGATACTCCAAACACATCTAGGAAATGGAAGTGGTGTGAGCATTCTTTATACTCATTTATCTCATTTGTTTCCTCTAAATGCTTGAATAAACAGATATTTGTACACCCATGTTCTTAAAGAAGGAACCAAAGTGCCCATCAATAGGTGAATGGATAAACAAAATGTAGTATATTCATACAGTGGAATATTCATCAGCCTAAAAAAGGAAGGATATTTTGACATATTCTACAATATGGATGAATCCTGAAGATATTGTACTAAGTGAAATAGCCAGTTGTTAAAGTACAAATAGTGTATGATTCCTCATACAAGTTTCCTAGAGCAGTCAAGTTCATAGGGACATAAAGTAGAATGGTGGTTTTTAGGATCTGGGGAGTGGAGAAATGGGGAGTTAGTGTTTAAAGGGTGTGGAGTTGTAGTTGAGAAAGGTGAAAAAGCTCTGGAAGTAGCTGATGATGATGGTTGTATGGTAATAGACTTAATGCCATAGAATTGTACACTTACAATGATTAAAGTGATAAAATTTTTTGTGTATATTTTACCTCATTTAAAAAAAAAAGGAAAAATTCTTGAGATAGCACCCACCAAAAATTACAAACTATAGGAGGCATTATTTGACATATGAAAGGAATGACCTCTAGATCACAGAGCTTCAGTTCCTCAAACCTTTCCTCAGGACCATATACACATAACAGACTTCTCCTTGCATAGACTGTTTGGAACAGCGAACATGTTGAAAATTGAGCTTATGACCGTTACCCGACTGATTAAGTGTACTGTGTCTTGTGTCAGGGATTTGTAGCACGAACCAAAGTTTCTTCGTTCTTATCTGCAGGACAAGTGTTGGACAGCAGGAATCAGTCCCCATGGAGATTATCTTTTATAACAGATTTCTTCTGGGGAATAGCTGAGTTCGTGGTTTTGTTGTAAGTATAGTAGTGCTGTTAATAGCCCTGATATTTAAGTTGACAGAGGTACATTAGAGACATTATATTGGTATCTTAAACAAGCTCCGCTTTCCTGAAGCAGTTTTCAATTGTGAATTTTATTAATAGTTTTTCTAAGAGAGATAAAGACCTATAAACTGGGAAAACTCCCCTCAAACACCTTGTATGATTATAAATATCTTCTTGAGTTAGTAAGGTTGACCATGACTTAACCCTCGTGGTAACCATTTCAGCCTGCAGCTATGGGGCCGGACCAACTCTTTCTGTTGCCCAATGACATACGTCACTTTATGTTATTTCCACCTTTCATGTGTACGTGCAATTTTTATTGCACAATATACATTGAGTAAACAAGGGGAATTAGATCTTGAATTTTAAAAGCTCCCAAGCCATGAACTTTTTTTAAGTGAAGGATTAGCGTCAATGCACAGGATACACATAATTCACCGTAATTTCAAGCAATTCTTAGTTAAATTCTTTTTTTTTTGGTCTTTCATATTCTGTTTTATGAAAATTTTTCATCAACTACTGAAAAGTCTTACTTTTTAAACTTGTATTTGAGTGTCTCATGGGCCAAGAACTCCAGAGATGTGGGAGATAGTTTCTTCCTTGACTTTAATGTCAGTAAATACTTTCATTTTACAAGGGGCCTTGGGGAGGGCATGATGGTGGGAGGTGGACATCAGAGGTTATTCCAGGTGGGAGAGACACAAGAAAGATGGCAGAGAAGTTTGAAAATCAGCCTATGATATTTATACTTAATTTGATGGTAGCTCTGGTATATATAGTTTAATCTGATGGCTGCATGTAGCATAAATTAAAAGCGGTAAAATAGAAGAGACTACCATAGAGAAATACAACAGGGGATAGAAAGGCCTAAGTTTGGTACTCACTGCAAGACTTCTTTGCAATCTCTTACAAATTTCACCTCCATATTTTTTATTTAATTAATTTAGTTAAATTTTAATTTAATTTAGTTAAATCCTTTCCCCTTTACAAATAAAGAAAATTCCATTTAAATGAATTCCCAGAAAGCCCTGTACCTCTGGCATACCACCTCAATCCCTCCTTCCCCAAGGTAACGTTAGGTAAGCTTTTGGCGCAGGAAACACACATGCAATACTTTAAAAGCAGTCTCTGGGGCTTGACAATCAAGACCGAGCAGAGGAAGAAAGTTGGAGTTGACTCTGGTTTCAGACTCATTCGTAGACTCTGTCTAGAAGAGTTACAGCAAATAAGAAAGACAAGGGATGGAAGCTTGCACAGAATACAGCATACTATGTTGAAACCTGTGTTTGTGATAGATGGTGTTATCTAGCTGGCCTCAAGAAAGGGGGCTTTGGAGCTAAGTTAGTTTGGTCTTCCTCCCACAGAGATGATAGTTGAAGCCATGGAAATTGTTCAGTGTTGAAAGTGGATCTTCTGTTGTTTCCTGCCCCTTTCAGTTTCAGAACTCTGCTTCAACAAGATGTGAAAAAGAGAAGAGGCTACGGAAGCTCATCTGATTCCAGATATGATGACGGAAGAGGGTATAACTCTTTAAATTAATAAAAGATGTTTTTACCCCTCTGTGTAATGTATTAAAAATAGGCAGACAGACATAGTTAGGCTCATTTAAAGGCTTAAATTCTGTTTTACAAAATTAATGCATTATTGTAAATCAAACAAGTTGCCTCTGATTTGATAATCTGAGTTAATCTGACAAAGCTAAATACATCAAATATCCTATGGGAAAAGTCTAAGAGAATGAAAAGTGATGGTCAACATTAAAATCTAGAGATTTCACTTCAGAGTCTGTAGATTTCCAGCTGCTAATGGAAATCTCAAGATCCAGCAGCACTGGGTGAGGCTTGTGTTTCCATATGGCTAAAATAAACTGGAGTTGGGTTTCAGGTAGGCATTTATAGGAGCTGTTGTTCAGTTTATCATAATTCTTGCTTGACTCACTTTTCCTCATGTGTGTAATGTGTCTGGTCTCTTTCAGTATTTGAATTTTCAACTCAGATCTAAATGGTAGTTCCTATTTTAAGAAAAGGATCTATTTGAATGTTTGAAAAGAACCTACTAAACAGTAGAAATTAACTTTTCTTATCTTAGGCCACCAGGAAACCCCCCCAGAAGAAGAATGGGTCGAATTAATCATCTGCAGGGCCCTAATCCTCCTCCAATGGCCGGTGGATGAGGAAGGTAACTTACAGTCTGCAGTTCTCCAGAGATTTCATTTTGAAAATGCCTCCTTAGGAAGGCTTTCTTTAGGAAAATAGAAGTGACAGCATTTTATACTCAGATGTCTTATTTGGAAAAACATTTATATCTTAACCTTTGAAAAATTATCTTTTGAATCAAAATGTCTTTTGAAGAAGGTTTTATAACATGCAATGACTGAGTTTTTCATATAGATCCGAATTACCAATGAGTAACTATTATAATGTTCTCTTTTAGGTAAATGTCTGCTCTAAGAAGCAGACAACTGGACGTGCACTTTAATAGCAGAAGGAAACCATCAAGAAATGGAGTGCTGATCATGCTGGACAAGTTAGATGAACGTGTACGTCTAAACTAGGACTGCTCTGTGTCCTCACAGACAAATGAAGTCATGCTGGGAATTCCCTCTGCAGGGATCTGGCATGACTGACAACGCAGTTCTATAAATGCACATTTGTCTCATCTTTTTTGTATGGTCTGTGAAAGTGTTAATATAGTTTTAATAAGTAAATATTTTTAGGTTACAAAGCTGACTTCTCAACTTCTCATCTTTATAAAATGAAAACTCAGAAAGCTGCAAATTTAAAGGAAAATAAAAGACTGTGTATTGATTACTATTAGTGTCACCTTTTTCAACTTATAAAATATTGTTCATTGTTGGGTTTTTTGTTCTCATTTATAAATAAATCACTGTGCTTATTTCAGTAGTATGCATATGATATCTCTTGAATTAACTTTTAATCTTAAAACCTATCTGTCCCATGGATCTTTAATACAGTATGTCTTATTTGCTACCAAATGTAGTTAGCAGGGTACTTATAAAGCCATAACCAACAGACCTGAGCTACAGAATGTTTGTTTGATAAGTGATCTTTAAAATGATGGGCTTCAGTCTATCTGCTAATTTTAGTTCTAGAGATGCTACCTGTTGGCTTTAACCCCATCTGAATGCAGTGAAAGCTCTATTTGGTTAGGGATTTTTCTTCTTTATCCCAGTGCTTTGAACAGTGAAGTGAAGTGAAAGTCACTCAGTCATGTCCGACTCTTTGTGACCCCATGTACTATCCAGTCCATGGAATTCTCCAGGCCAGAATACTGGAGTGGGTAGCCTTCCCCTTCCCCAGGGGATCTTCCCAACCCAGGGATTGAACCCAGGTCTCCTTCATTGTAGGCAGATTCTGTACCAGCTGAGCCACAAGGAAAGCCTGCTTTGAACTGTAATGGAATTGTCTGTACTATTCATTTTTTTCATAACTATTTCAGTGCCTATTACACGTAGCTTTGAACAGTGGCCACATGTAATAGGCACTGAAGAAGAGAAGTCGCTCAATTGTGTCCGACTGTTTGCGACCCCATGGACTGTAGCCTACCAGGCTCTTCAGTCCATGGGATTTTCCAGGCAAGAGTACTGGAGTGGTGCTGGGGTCCAGCCCCGGTGGATCCAGGGAAATTCGAAGCGTGGACGGCGTTGGCGAGGAAAACATTTATTTATTAATATAAGATTAGATTAGGAAGAAATAGTGTAGTAGGAAAATTAAGTGGAGAAAGAAGGCTGAATAACTTGGTTTATGTGGGAAGCCAATAAAGTTCCAGACAAGGAGCTTGCACCATCTACGTTAGGCCACCGGCGTCCTCTTTAATATCGGGGGGGGGGGGGGGGGTGCCCCGCCTTGGGCTCCCCCTCGCGTGGGTCTTAAAAGCCGGGACAAGTAAGTAGACATGGCGAGCCTCCACGGTCCAAGGGATCAGCCTGGAAAGGAGTAAAGAGGAGACACGGGGGAAACCAGTCCTTCCAATGACTGGCCCCGCCTCTATTGTCTAGAAAAGCCTTTTATACCTTTTTGATTGTACATAGAGATCAATGGGTAATACAAAATTATGTAGCATTAGCAGCCCAGACTCCTTCTGTATATCTTGTATACGAAAGGTCTCAGGTGATTTACATTATCTTCCGGCCCAAGAGGCTTTCTAACACTTTTTGGCTCTCCTCCTTAATGAATGTTAGTTTTGTTTCCCCTGAAGTGTTTTTCTTTAATCTGCATCTCCTTAAAGCACTTAAGTTACATCTCTATAGAACAAAGGTGCAGTAGGTTATAACAAAGAAGGTACTTGACTCAAAGATCTAATGTTGCTAATACCAGGTCTACTACTTGTTTTTCTATATACCAACTGTATCTAAAAATAAAGGATATGAAAATTTGGCAGCAAGTATTGGCTCAACAAATGAAACCTTTAATCAGTCCTATTCTAATGATTTTGACTCCTCGGAAGCCCCTACATTCCTAGGATGTTTTAAGCTTGCTGCGCCTCCTGCAGTCAGGAGGCCTCAAACAATCACATGCTCAGCTGTACGAGTCCTGCAGGCAGGCTAAAAAGCCATCAGAGGGGTTTTTGGATTCAACCACCCTTTCAAATGCAGAAGACTAAAGCCTTGAGATGACTTTTTCCAGGAAGGCATATTCTTATTTTGGGGGGTACACGCTCAGGAAATACCAGGGGGAAAACCTGAGATCTGACCCAACCTTGCCCATCAGATCTCTGCCGCATGACCTTGTCACAGGTGGGATTCCTCTTGCTGGCTCCCGGCAGAGTGGGTTGCCATTTCCTTCTCCAGGGGATATTCCCAACCCAGGAATCGAACCCAGGTCTCCCGCATTGTAGGCAGAGGCTTTACTGTCTGAGCTACCAGGGAAGTCATAATAGGTACTAAAATAGTTATGAAGAAATGAATGGTTCAGACAATTCTATTTTGTGTTTAATAGTCTTTGGATCCAAGGTGTTCAGGTAAAAGTTTTTGTATCCATTTGTAAGCATTTATTCAACTCTGCCTGGAAATAGGAGTGGAAGGGCATTAATACACTGGTTTGTATGAAGACCAGATCACAGGAGGACAAGACTGGAAGCAGGGAAATGCGTTCAGAGGATGCTGTGTTCCAAGTGAGACAGGAGATTGGACTAGGTAATGGTGGTAGGAATGGAGAGGTGGTTGCATTTGATGGATTTGGCTGTAGAAGATGTGGATGACTGAAGAAACAAAGTGAAACTTGCTGAGGATGGTTTAAGTGAGAATAGATATGGGGGGATCAAGAGTTCCATTTTGTACATAAGTTTGCAATGCCTTGTAGACATCTAAGTGGAGATACTAAAGAAGCAACTGGTTATCAGGGAGAGATCCAAACTGGAAATACATATTTGGGAGTTCTCTTCATATTTAAAGCCATGAAACTGGATCAAGTCCTCCAAGGAGTGTGTAGAGAGATGCCCTAAACTCTCCAGGGAACACTAACATCCGAGGCCGGACTGAGCACAGCCAATGAAGTACGAGAACTAAAATTACCTACGTTATCTGAGAAGCCAGAGGAAACACGTGTGAGGTTTAAGCGAGATGCTAGGTATCCCGGATTCAACAGCAAGTACGGAAAACAAAACACAAAGTAGCTGGCCGGCTCGCTGCAGCCCCGACCAATCGCATCAGCATCCGCCCAACCCACCCCCCACCCCGCCCGCTCCGGGCAGCTCCGCCTCCGCCCTTCCGCCTTCCCGGAAGCCTCTGGGCCGACGCCTGGCGGCCTCCTTGTCTGTAAGCAGCGGGATCGTCTGCGCTGAGACCAGTTTTCTGGCATTCGCGTCGCGTCCCTGAAGCTAGAGACTGAGGGGCGTCGGCGGCCGACATGACCCAGGCGGAGAAGGGAGAGGCGGAGAACGGGAAGGAGAAGGGCGGGGAGAAGGAGAAGGAGCAGCGCGGGGTGAAGCGACCTATCGTGCCCGCGCTGGTGCCGGAGTCGCTGCAGGAGGTGAGGCGGCGGGGGCGGGCCTCGGACTCGGCTTCCGGGCCGGGCGGGGCCGGCGGAGCTGGGCGAGGGGAGGAGACTGGCGAGCGACCCGAGGCTTCGGGCCCTCACCCGGGTGGGTGGTGCAAGGCGGTCATTTCCCGTTCGCTCCGAGGGCACTGGGCAGATGGCCCGGTCACTGCGTCCCCGCCGGGCCCCCCCACCAGCTGCTGTACGAGCCCCTTCCGGACCGTGCGACCAGGACAGGGCTGTCACTTTACTGTCATAGGTTGAGGGAGCAGACGATGGTGGGTAGGGGCCGTGACAGTTCCCAGTCTCTAGGGTTCTCCCACTTGGAGAGGGGGAGGCGGGAGGAGAAAGCTCCACTTGAGTTGGGGCAGTAGGTAACAAGGCCTGATGTGGGATGGCTAGTGCAGAGCACCATTGTTGTTCAGTCGCTAAGTCGTGTCCGATTCTTTGCAACCGCATGGACTGCAGCACACCAGGCCTCCTTGTCCTTCACTGTCTCCCGGAATTTGCTCAAAATCAGGTGCATTGAGTTGGTGATGCCATCCAACCATCTCCTCCTCTGTCATCCTCTTCTCCTTTCTTCAGTCTTTCCCAGCATCAGGGTCTTTTCCAGTGAGTCGGCCCTTCACATCAGGTGGCCAAAGTATTGGAGCTTCAGTATCAGTGCCTTCAATGAATATTCAGGGTTGATTTCCTTTAGGATTGACTGGTTTGATCTGGCAGTCCAAGGGACTCTCAAGAGTCTTCTCAAGCACCACAGTTCAAAAGCATAAATTCTTCAGTGCTCAGCTTTCTTTATGGTCCAACTCTCAAATGCACGCCTAACTACTGGAAAAACCATAGCTTTGACTATATGGACCTTTGTTGTCCAACCAAAAGTGATGTCTCTGCTTTTTAACATGCTCTGTAGGTTAGTCATAGCTTTTCTTCCAAGGAGCAAGCAAGCGTCTTTTAATTTCATGGCTGCAGTCACCGTCTGCAGTGATGCTGAAGCCCAATAAAATAAAGTCTGTCACTTTTTTCATTTTTTTCGCCATCTATTTTTGCAGCTGACACCTAGACAAAGACCTAAAGGATATTTAGGAGTTAGCCATGGGGAGTGTGAGGACAGCAGAACATTGTGGAGGAGACCTGGGCCAAGAGAGCCTAGGAAAGCGTTGGAGGTGAGAATATCTGGAATCAGGGAAGAAGAGAGAGCAAGAAATGAGACTGGAGATCTTAAGAGGGGTGTCATCATGAGAGTGGTATAAGGCAGAGCCTGGCCTCTTCTGAAGGGGAACTTTGGAAGAGCTAGCCAGACTCCGAGCTGCATGATCAACTCTTTTAATCCTCATAGTAGCTCTCTGAGGTAGGAACTTCAGTCAGAGCCAAGAAGTGGCACAGTCTGAATTTGAAGCTGTATCTGTTAATCCAGAGCCTGGGCCCTTAACCACTGTTGGAATATTTGTTTAACATCAGTTGGTCATGTAGCACTTTTTGGTTTTTCCATATCCTCTGTGGCACCTCTGCTGTTATTTGCTAAATGCCTTTTTTTTTTTTTCCTTCTGAATCTTTTCTTAAGCAATAATGTCCAGGAAATGATATGTAGGATTCACTGGCTAGTTACTCTAATATGTTAAAGTAAATATGTAATTAATAAAAAGTCCTTGTCCAGACTTTGAAAAACTGTATTTACTACTCCCAGAGCTTCCCAATCAGTGTCCTGCAGCCTGTGTGCCATTGATGGGGTACAGGTGTCCCCGAGAGCAGGCTTCCCAGATAACTCATTGGTAAAGAATTCGCCTGCCAAGCAGAAGATGCCAGTTTGATCCCTGGGTCTGGAAGATCCCCTGGAGAAGGAAATGACAACCCACTCCAGTATTCTTGCCTGGGAAACCCCATGGACAGAGGAGCCTGGGGGACTACAACCCATGGGATTGCGGAAGAGTCAGACACGACTTAGCAACTAATCCATCACCACCCTGTCCCAGATGGCAAGCAGCCTTGTTGGTTTAACTCAGTCGCCTAGGTATATGTTGTCTGCCATAACACACACAAGCTTGAGGAGTCTGCTGCATAGCACCAGGCCTTGTGAGAATGGTGCCATCACCATTCAACAGATGACCTCTGTGCCATGCACTGGGCATAGAGCAGTGAACGAGACAGTAACAGTCCCCTCTTACATGAAGGTTTTGTCTTCTGGGAGAGCAATCAGTAAATCATTGTAAGAATGACAAGTGTCATGAAAAGGAGGGGTGCCATAAGATTTTATTACAGCAGGACAAACACACCTGGTCTAATGACATTAACTTAAGACCTGAAGGGAAGAGTAAGATTTAAAAGGGAGAAAGAACATTGCAGACAAAGGGAAGTGCCTTTGTGCAGGCCTGAAGGTCAGCACTGTAAGCTGAGAAATCAGGAGAAATCTGGATTCGGAAGACCACAGAGACTGAGAAGGAAGTAGTTCTAGAGTAAAGCTAGAGAAATAAGCAGGGTCCTGGTCTTGGAGGTTCTGAACTGTAACTTATCAACAAGTTACAGAAATGTTTCGAAAGAGGGCAGGCCAGGAAGACACAACTGAAGCCACCGGGTGGAACGGAGTAGGTGCTGGCTGCAGAGCCGTGCTGGAAAGGCCATTCTCAGCGGAGGCATCCATTTGTCAGAAGGACTGTTGGAGTCTCTCTGAGTCCCCCACTGAGTCCCTCAGCATGTTTCCATGGTAACGGTTCCCCAGTCACTCAGGTTATATTCTTCTCCATTGAGAATTATGGCTCTAAAAGCCCACTGTCTTGCTTTGTGCTCCTTTGTCAGTCCTTGTTGACTGTCTCCCAAGAACGGGTGGTGAAAGGCAGACATACGAGGATAGAATTGTGAACTCTGGCTTTTTAACTCCAAACTCTTACCAGATCAGGTAAATAGCACAGAGTCAATAAGGGTAAAGTGTTTAAAAAACAGTGACCAAAATACAGTTTATGCTCATTCTCGAAAGTGGTTCCTGTATTGAGCCTTACTTTCCAGCATTAGAAAACAGTGATTCTGTTCTAATACTCCATTTCTTCCCTCACCTACTCAACCAATGTTGTCACAGCTGAGCGATGATACTGATTACCTCAGGAGCTTTTGTAAATTGCAGATTCCTAGGCTGTCTCTCCCAGGAGATTCTGAATCAGAAAGTTCGTAGTGAAGCCTTAGGGTCTTTTTATTTGTTTTTTAAACAAGGATCTTTAGGTGTTCGGATTTAGGGAACCCAGCACTTGACGAGTCATAGTATTCCCCACACTCTTATTCCTTATTCAGTTGTCTTCTTTAGTAAATGGAAAGTTCTCTAGTGGCTGGGACTTTGTCCTTGTCAGCACTGTACCTGTAGTGCTTGGCACAGAAACACCTTCAAATCATAGCTTGATTTGCCCTGGGTGCTTGAAGTGAAGATGCTCAGTCGTGTCCGACTCTTTGTGGCCCCGTGGACTGTAGCCTACCAGGCTTCTCTGTCCATGGGATTCTCCAGGCAAGAGTACTGGAGTGGGTTGCCATTTCCTTGGATTTCATTCATTTAAGCAAAGATTTGTTGACCTTTGTGCCATGAGTCAGATCCTCAAAACACAGATACAAAATGAGTTTGATAGTCATTACAGGAAGCTAGCTTCTTTGAGTCTGTTACCATCTATACTATTTTCTAAAGTCACACTCCTTTGTTTTATATTTACAGCAAATCCAGAGCAACTTCATTGTTGTCATACATCCAGGTTCCACAACTCTGAGGATTGGTCGAGCCACAGACACACTTCCTGCTAGCATTCCTCACGTCATTGCACGAAGACACAAGCAACAGGGGCAGCCACTGTACAAGGACAGCTGGCTGCTGAGAGAGGGACTAAACGTAAGTCAGGATGAGGACCTGGAGGGGGTTCCCTGGCAGTCCAGGGGTTAAGACTGCTTTTGCTGCTAAGGGGCCAAGTTCAGCCCCTGGTCGGGGAGCTAAGATCCCACAAGTCACACTGTGTGGACAAAAAAAATAGCACACACACACACAAAATGTAGGACCTGGAGAGAAAGCCCAAGGTTGTCGCCTTGGGAGGGCTTAGATACTCAGTGTATGGCATCATCTTGAACAACATCTTCATAGCTTTAATGTATCTTAAAATAATGACATTGTTCAGGGTTACAAGTATAATTTTTTATCAAAGCTAGGAATTTTAGATTGTATAGAAATAATTGTAACAAAAGAAAATTAATTTTTATAACCCATCAGGAAGAATTGGGTATTGAAGAAGCTGATTTTTAGTGGAGGATACAGAATTGTCAGTTTCTTAAAATGATGCATCCAGGCATCTGTTAACTGGCTGCCATATTTTTTCTTCCAGATATTTAGAGTTTATATTGAGCTTAGTTTTTCAATCTGTAGCAAATTGAATTCCTCCAATAAGCACTTGTTATAATCTTAGGTTAAATCATAATTTTAAGGCAAAAAATAATATGTTCTTGGAGTGATTTACTTAGGATGCAGCAAATGTCCTATTTTGCAGGTGATAATTAACAGGAAAAATTTTCATGATAGGTATTGAATATGTATATAACATTATAATCCACTTTTAAGCTTTAAATCAAGGATAGTTTTAGGAACTTGCAGTTTCTATAACTCTGATAGTAGGCCTTAGGATTTCATTTTCTAGCATAACTAGCAAACCATCCTTAAGTCCATTTCTAAGCTTAACTATAACTTGACAATGTAAGGGTTTAAAACTCACTTATACCTTTGGATCTTGTAATTCTATCTTAGGGACTAAATCTCAGGAGTAAAAATAGAAAGAAAATAAAATAATCTTTTCAAAAGTATTTATGGAATGTTCTTTGCAATATCACAATAACTTGAATACTCATTAACTAAGTGAAATAACACATGTAGGAAAAAATATTGCTATAAAATTGTAAGCATGAAAATTGTACCAATATGTGGAAGAGTCTTGAAATACTTGGTAAGTTTAAAGTGTGCTATGCTCTGATATTAAGTCAGAAGTCCCTTGAAAGTGAAAGTGAAAGTGAAGTTGCTCAGTTGTGTCCGACTCTTTGTGACCCGTGGACTGTAGCCCACCAAGCTCCTCCATCCATGGGATTCTCCAGGCAAGAGTACTGGAGTGGGTTGCCATTTCCTTCTCCAGGGAATCTTCCCAACCCAGGGATCGGACCCAGGTCTCCCACATTGCAGGCAGACGCTTTTAACTTCTGCACCACCAGGGGTTATAGATATTTGCAACAGTTGGTTTATGTGATGGTGCTTTTCTGATTTTTTTTTTAAATAAATAATAAAAAGGTTACTTTGAATTCTTAGGGTTAACATATGTGACATCAGTGAAGGACATGCTTGTTGATGAGGGAGCATTTCCTCTTGCTAGATTAAATTAGTATTTTGTCGTTACTTTCTCTTTTTCACTAAATCATTTATACTGTTCATCACTGTTTCTTTTCTGCCAGAAACCTGAAAGTAACGAACAAAGGCAAAATGGCCTTAAAATGGTGGATCAAGCAATATGGTCTAAAAAGATGTCAAATGGTACAAGACGGATTCCTGTGTCCCCTGAGCAGGTTGGGTCTCACTCAGCTCTTTCTTCAGATTCATCCCTTGACCAGTGCTATTATGTCATAACCATTCGTGTGCTCTTCCTATTTCGTTATGCAAATTATTAAAGATGGGATTTTCTTTAAAAAGGAAAGAAAACCATTTATAACCACCTGCAGAATGCCTAAATTGGTGTTACAAATGTCTAGGCCTGTCAGTTTGTAAGATAGCGTTTCTTATGTCAAGTTGATGAAAATTTGGTTTGCCTGAGAGTCTTGAGTGTATTATTCCAGCATCTTGATGAGAAGCTGTATTTTTACTACGTTTGTCCTTTTAGTGTGATAAACCAGTACTGCTGGGGATGGACATGAGTCTATGTCCAAAAAGTTCCTTCAGTTTTTAAGTAAAAATAAAAGACAAATTTTTCATTTTTACCAAGAACTTTATTGAACAATGTGTTCACTGTTTTGTTTCACTGCCTTCTACTGCTTTTCAGGCAACTTCATAATTCTGTCTTCCCAAAACTTTTTTATCTTTTTGAGCAAAGAACTGTTCCAAGAACCGTTCCAAGCCTTTTACAGACTTCCAGGGATCTGAAATTTTTTCCACTAAAATTTTTGTGAATAAAATAAATGGAAATCGAAAGGTACGGTGTCTGGTGAAAACAGTGGATGAATCAGAAATTTCCATCCAAGCTATAGTAGTTTTTCCATATAGACAAACATGTGGTCTTACGTTAACCTGATGGAAGATTATGCATTTTCTGTTGACTAATTCTGGATGCTTTTCAATGAGTGCTTCTTTCAGTTGGTCTAATTGGGAGCAGTACTTGTTGGAATGAATCATTTGGTTTTCCAGGAGACCATAATACAGGACTCCTTTTAATCCCACATCAAAGCAATTAACATAACCAAGCTGATACTAATATTACTCATTGCTTGATTGGGATATTTTCAGTATGTTGGCTATCTCTTGCATGGTATAATGTTGATTATTCTCAAGTAATGTCTCAATTTGATCACTGTCAACTTCACTGGTCTTCTGGACCAGGGAGCATTGTCCAGTGAGAAATCTCCAGTGCGAAACTTTGCAAACCACTTTTGACACATGTGATAAGTCACAGCACCTTCTCCATATTACTGCACATATCTTTCTTTGCATTTCAGTTGCATTTTTACCTTTTTTGAAATAACAAAGCATACTATGCAGAAAATGTTGCCCTTTTCCCCCCCCATCATCAATATTAAGATGGCTACACAAAAATTCACCCGTTTTGACAAGTTTTTGTTTTAAATACACACTGATGTTACAAGCTATCACAACATAATCTAACAGTTGTTTTGAATAAAGTTAAAGACAGCTAACTGCTACTTGAGCCATCTTACAGAAAAAACCAAATGAACTATTTGGTTAACCAACTATATAAATTTATATTCAAGTTTCAGCAGAGTGCAATATTCATTTTAGACTGGCTGTGAATCACAGCCTGAGTGTTAACATGATGGGAGTAATCAAGGTTGTGGAAACGGGCAGGAGAATCCACTTGTGACCAGTCCCTATTTTGTCACCGATCTTGGATTCGTTATTAAAATTTGCCACTGTATCTATTCTGTGAGAGAAGAGGGCAGCCCCTTTTTTTCTTGCATAGACTCAGACAATTTTCTGATGTCTGTTTGTTTCAGGCACGTTCCTACAACAAGCAGATGCGACCCGCGATTTTAGATCACTGCTCTGGAAATAAATGGACAAACACATCTCATCACCCTGAGTTTTTGGTGGGAGAAGAGGTAGGAGACTTGTTTACAGTGAAATGGAAGAAGAAAACGGAGGTCCTATTTATAAAATTAGTGTGCTTTGCCACCCAGTTCTGGTTGTTCCCAAGCATTCTGTAATCTTACCCTGAGAAACAGTCACACTGGCTCCTGAGATATTAGACACTCCACTCTCAACATGAGAACAGTCAGCAAATGTTAATGATAACTTCTGGCCTTTGGTTTTTCAATGTGAATCTGGGAAACACTGAGACAAGAGTTCTAACAATGTATTCATCTCCCCATTGTTTCCAGGCCCTGTATGTTAATCCTTTGGACTGTTATAATATTCACTGGCCTATCAGAAGAGGTCAGTTAAATATTCACCCAGGACCTGGGGGCTCTCTTACAGCTGTTCTGGCAGATATTGAAGTAATATGGTCTCATGCAATACAAAAATACTTGGAAATCCCGCTGAAAGATTTAAAGGTAAACAGAAATTCCCAGTTACTGGATTGTCTTTAGAGATTCTTGGTCAATAAAAGCACACCGTCCTTTGTAAGACAGTGTCCTTGAAGCCGTCTTCACTTTAAGGTGTTAAGAATATCCTTTTTTCCTTCACTAAATTCCCATCTGGTGCTTTCTTTTTTTTCCTCATTTTGTTTGGTTCTTGGTATTTTTATTGCTCTGCAATCAGCAAACTTGCTCGTGTTTATACGTTCTCTCTGGACCTTTTTCAGACATATCAGTTGTCATATTTTTTCATTTTACAAGTTTTAAATAATTCAAAAGGAAAAAAAGGTCCACAAAACTTCAACTTTTTAAAAATATAAAACCTAAAAGATAGCAGAGAGCTTTGAGCTTTTACTTTGGGCCTCTAGCCATTGCTGCTGCTTCTTTAGAGACAATCCTCTCTGAGGACAGGTCTGGTGAAATTTGTTTTGACCTGACTTGAATATTAACCATTTTATCTTTTTCTCCTTTGTTGTTCTTTTTAGTATTATAGATGTATCTTGTTAATTCCTGATATCTATAATAAACAGCATGTGAAAGAATTAGTGAATATGATCCTAATGAAGATGGGTTTTTCAGGTATGTCTGTTATTCCAGGGAAACCTGCCTGAAATGAGATTGTTTTGTTTTTTTTCTGACACAGTTGATTTAATTCACTGCTTGACTGAAATGCTTATTCTGGGAGGGTCAGTTATGCTTGCCTGGGGGTTCCTAGACTTTAATTAGATATCTGTTACAGGGTCTCTCCTGCTCCCCAGCTGATCACCCCTCTGCCTTTGTCCTTCAGGGATTGTGGTCCATCAGGAGTCTGTGTGTGCCACCTTTGGAAGTGGCTTGAGCAGCACATGTGTTGTAGACGTCGGAGACCAGAAGACAAGTGTGTGCTGTGTGGAGGATGGAGTCTCTCATCGGAACACTCGGTGAGGAGCTTGGGAGGAGGTATTCTCTGCTGCTGCTTCCTTTACAGCCTATTCAACTAAAAGCACCTTGAGTTAGAAGGTTTTTTTAGGAATTATATGTAGCCCACCAGGCTCCTCTGTCCATGTGATTCTCCAGGCAAGAATACTGGAGTGGGTTGCTATTTCCTTCTCCAGGTGATCTTCCCAACCCAGGGATCGAACCCAGGTCTCCTGCATTGTGGGCAGACACTTTTTGACCTCTGAGCCATCAGGGAAGCCTCTGATACCTAGGAATTATATATTCACATTTTTTTTATGAAGCCAGCGAGATTGTGGAAGTGCAAATTTGAACAAGGCTACATACTGGTGATTCTAGGCTATAACAAGGCTATAAACTGGTTCTGTTGGAACCCTCTGATATGAGCCCAGGCTTCCTGGGTAGCTCAGTGGTAAAGAACCTACCTGCCAATGCAGGAGACACAGGTTCAGTTCCTGGGTCAGGAAGATGCCCTGGTAAGGGAAATGGCAACCCCTCTAGTTTTCTCACCTGGGGAATGCCATGGACAGAGGGGCCTGGCAGGCTACAGGCTATGGGACCGCAGCGAGTTAGGACACGACTTAAGAACTAAAAACAACAGCAGTGTGAGCTGACAGTATCATTGAGTTCATGGAAGCCCTAGTGTGTGCTGCGTGCTTTCCCATAGGAGAAGTGTGTATGTTAGCTCTGTGTCTCTCACTGGTGTGGCAGTCACACTCACAGCAAAGCTTTATATAGGCAAGTCATTTAGGAGACAGTAGCTTTTTAGGTCTAAATTGTCTAGCTAGCATTTTAAATATTTGCTTTTCTCTCTCTTTTTTTTTGGCCACACTGCATAGCTTGCAGGATCTCAGTTCCCCGACCAGGGATTGAACCTAGGCCACCGCAGTGAAGGCTCAGAATCCTACCCACTAGGCCACCAGGGTCTCCTGAGTATTTGCTTTTCTTGTCAGGTTATTTTTGATGAGTGAAGAGTAACTTGGTGGTGGTCCAGTCCCTTCATTACATTATCACTGACAGAAGGATTAATAAAGAAACTAGCCCGAGCAGGTTTGCAGCTTGCTTATCTGCGACAAGCCCAGCACAGGTGAGCATGCCAGGTAGTGCAGATAACCAGTTCTCTGCAGTGTTTTGTGCTTCCAGGATGGCTTCTTCAGGCTGATTTTATTCTTCCTGTCACTCACATAGGTAGTTTTGACTTCTGAGGCATAGAAGCAAACTTAGAAAAGGGTCTAAGCAGTCCTTGAGAAGAGTTAAGCTGTTACCTCCTAGGTTACAGTGCATTCTCAAACCCTGATCGAGTTGTTTGAGCCCCTCCATTTGTATTACTTAATGCCATTGCTTCTTGAAGTATAGAGAGAACACTGGACCCCAGGTCTTCTACCACTGAAATGGCACAGCAGTGATCCCTCCAGATGGTAGAAATGTTCAGTTAGTGGCTAGTAGCCTCAGAGTTTTTCTCCCACAAGAGACATTTGTCTTATGATGTTATTCCCTGTCGTCTCTATATGCCGGTAAGCGTAGAGAGGCTGTCATATGCTATACATATGGACTTGGCAATGAGCTGGACTTAATGTGTTTCTGTCTCAGATTTTTTTGCAAGTAGCATTTTTTACTTCTTGATGCTCACCACTGGTTTTTTCTAGTTTCCTTCTCTCTCCCTTACATCCATTCTGCCCTTTCATTCTTTAACTTATCCTTACAACATTTCTTGAAACTTGCTGTTTCGCTGTGCCTAATTGAGTTTTCGGAACACCCTCTGCATCTTTTTAGCTGCCCTTTTCTCTTAACTCCAGGCTCTGTCTGGCATATGGTGGATCTGATGTGTCAAGATGCTTTTACTGGCTGATGCAGCGAGCTGGTTTCCCTTACAGAGAATGCCAGTTAACAAATAAAATGGATTGCCTCCTTCTGCAGCACCTTAAAGAAACTTTTTGTCATTTGGATCAGGTGGGAGTAAAATCAAAATTGCTGATTATTTTTGTTTTCAGGAAAAATTGAAGATATTTAAGGATAATTTAAAAAAATTAACAGTACTGTGCTACCCATTCAACCCAAGTTGATAAAACCTTGAGGCTGAAGCTCTTAAGAAGTGAGAGATTTTTGGTAAGGTCAGACCCATACAGAAGTATCTCATACTCAGGAAAACACAGCTAGTTTTTTTTTAAGAGAGTAGATTTCTCTCTTCTTAGGATCTATGATCATTCTAAGGATAAAGATTAACCTTTAGATGTAATGAACAGTAGCAGGTAAATACATAGTTACAGACAGTTAATAAAATGGTATCATTTGAAGTACTTTCTTACTATTGTGAACAGTCAGCATTTAATCATTGCTGTATATGAATTGCTACCTTTTTATACTGTTTGTTTTAGACTTTTTAAATAACCTTGTTCGAGTAATAAAATTCTGAGTAAAAATTTTTTTGAGAAATGTAGAACAGGGTAACATTTCCGAGTTATTGAGGGAATTTGCTTGTTGGTTTGGACATTGTTTGTATTTGTATATAATGATAATGAAAGAAGCCAGAAATTCAGGTGGTGGCAATTTCAGAAATGTTGAAAGAGAAACAAGGTACAGTTGAAGTCCTGTTTTTTAAGTTCCAGTGGAAGTGGTAGAAAGTTGTAGGGCAACCCTTTTGTGGGTGAGATTTAGACCACAGAGAGGCTTGTCATTTGTAGAGTTTGCGTGCACTTTTCCTGATTGACTGACAGCATCTTTCCCCGGATTCAGGACATCTCTGGGCTTCAGGACCATGAGTTTCAGATTCGACATCCAGATTCCCCTGCCCTTCTTTACCAGTTTCGATTGGGAGATGAAAAACTCCAGGTAACATGTGGGTGTGTATTTCCCATGGGTAGAAAGAAAGGCAGCCAGGTTTAGTCAGACTGAGAGAATGTGTATTTGCTGGAAACGTCATGAAGTCAGAATGCCAACTGGGTGTAAATTAGCTGCTAGCCCAACATTTAAACCACTGATAGAGTATAGATCAGAAGAGAGCTGAGCCATCTCTTTAATTAGGCGCTGTGTGAGGAGTTGCTATTTAGAGAGAGGCACCATTCTAGGAAATTACAAAGTAGTTTACTTGGCACTTATTTTGCATCCACTTTGAGATTTCTCTCTCAGGTGTATTATCACCCATTCAGTTTGATGATGAAGCCCATTACACACTGAGGAAATAATGCTCCTTCGAAAAGAGAATGCTCACTCAATCCGACTTACAGGATCTGACCTGCCAGTTTTGTTTTTGGAAGAACACAGTTTGTTTAACGGGTCAGTTTTTTCAGGAGGCAGTAGCCTTGATTGGTCATTCTTTTCTTTCCCTGCACAGGCTCCAATGGCTTTGTTTTATCCAGCAACTTTTGGAATCGTTGGACAGAAAATGACAACTTTACAGCACAGATCCCAGGGTGACCCTGAGGATCCTCACGATGAACAGTACCTGCTGGCCACGCAGAGCAAGCAGGAACAGGTCTGTAGTAATTCAGGGTGAGAGGAGATAGTTTTGTGCCTGAGAGAGGTTTGCCCACACTTCATGGATCGTTGCAATGACAGTATGCTAAAGCTGATACTACTTTTAGGACCATAGATGAAGTCTACATCTAAAATCCAGATGGGAGATTTCTTTGTTCAGCAAACATGTATTTTCAGAATACTACTCCACACACGTGAAAGTTAATTTAATGATGATGCTTCCCTTTGGTGTGTATTATTTCTGAACTTTTCCTCTTTTGAATATTTTTCCAGTAGTAGTTTCAGTAAAATCTCACCTATTTTTTTTCTGAGCTGTTTTTAAATTATCACATGAAAGGTGGGTAGGCACAGGTAAGGAACTGAATTCCTTCGTCCAGAGCCAATCCTAGTTGTAGGATGTCTGCTGCAGGGGCACAGATTAAAGCTGTTACCTGCCAGTGAAATAGCAGCTCATGATGGAGAGAAGAGGGCTGTAAACCTGCTCTGGTCTTTGTTCCTGTCCCAAAACTGAGCATGAGATTGCTTAGATAAGGTCTGAAAATGAGGACCCATGACAGCCACTGGCCCAAGAATTCCACTGAAATAACTATACTCAAAAGCTGAGGGGGGAATAGTTCATCAACATTTCAGTCTTAAAATCCCGGCAATATTCGGAAAGCCCTGTGGTCTGCCCTGCCAGCCTGGCGTTGCCTTGGTTTGGTAGCATGTCCTCGTCTTCTGCACCACCCCACCCAGTGATCCGAGGGCGGGGACTGGGTGCTAGGTTGCATGCTGTGGGGTGTTTCCTGTCTGTGGCACAGGGACAGGCCTTTGTTTTATAGAGTGTCCAGCAGGGGGGTGGGGAGGGGACATCCAGCTGGAGAACACTGACCATTGTCATAGTCGGACCATCCATTCAACTTTCCTTTTGATTGATTTAAAGTCTGCAAAAGCTACTGCTGACCGGAAGTCTGCATCCAAACCCATTGGATTCGAAGGGGACCTTCGTGGCCAGTCCTCTGACCTTCCAGAAAGACTGCATTCCCAGGAGGTGGATCTGGGACCCTCCCAGGGAGACTGTTTGATGGCTGGCAATGATTCTGAGGAGGCTCTCACCGCACTGATGTCCAGGAAGACTGCCATCTCGTTGTTTGAAGGGAAAGCCCTGGGCCTGGATAAAGCCATCCTCCATAGCATAGACTGCTGTTGTAAGCACATCTGGGGAGCCGGGAGCGAGCAGTTCCAGGGTTCAGGCTAGGGTGTAGTTTTATCTTGCAGCATGTTCATTCAAAAACTATGGAGGACCTACTTTGTGCCGCCATTGTCAGGTATTAGAATCTGATTCCTGGCCTTCTTGAACATAGAACCAAGTAACAAAGGCCAAAACAAGTCAAATCACCACATAAAGGCATTCTAAGAAGCAGCCTGTGTACAGGCCAGTGTGACTGGGAAGCAGAGTGAGGCTGTGGGATGCATGGGTACACACCACACTGGACTTTGTAGCCCCCTTAGAGGTTGAGGTCCTGATCCTGCTAGTAGCAGGGTTGGGGGCGGGGCATGTGTGGGGATAGCAACTTGCTCACATTTTGAGCTTTGCAAGGTTCCTCTGGCTGCATTGTAGCATTGTCGAAGATAGATGGGGGAGAGCGCTGTGAGGGCCTCCTGCCATTACCAGTAGATGATGGTGGCTTGGCATAGGGTGGTGGTAGATACAGAGAAAAAGCATGAAAGGGATTTCACTGTCTTTTCAGCATCTGATGAAACCAAAAAGAAGATGTACAGCTCCATCCTGGTGGTGGGAGGTGGTTTGATGTTTCATAAAGCCCAGGAATTTCTGCAGCACAGAATTCTCAATAAAATGCCACCTTCATTCAGGCGAATTATTGAAAATGTAGATGTGATCACAAGGCCCAAGGTATGTTGTACACGGTGCAGGTCAGACTCTTCCAGTGAAACAGCATTATTTGTAGTTGTATGTGGACAGAGAAAATCCTGGGAGGCATGAGGCTGTGTGGGGGGCATTCTTGAGGGCTTGGGGCAAGTAGAAAAATTACTTTCAGCAGGTCACACAGATGTGGTGGAAGGAGCTCTGGACTCAGGGACTGGATTACTGGCTTTCAGTCCCTGCTGTGTTCTCCAGATTAGCATGACCAACTTCTGACTTTGTCAAAGGATGGGGTGGGCAAGGAGAAGACTGACTGTACTCACACTGTCAACTAGAACAGGTCATTTTCATCTCGTTCATATTGAGAATCTCCTGCTGGTCCCTAGACCAGGTGATCTTCAAGGATCTTTTTGGTTTGAACTGTCATGGAAACCATAAACACAGCAATTTAGAAACAGATTGTGTCTATATTTTATCATTCTCACTGATAATTCCAGGGAATATTTCTGTTTAATTTTCATTCAGAGGTAGAGGTTATGGGATATATTTATTCCACTCAAATTTCAAAATAAGTTATTTCCTTAGAAATTGTCCGGCCTATAGGGACTATTCGGAGAAGGCAATGGCATTCCACTCCAGTACTCTTGCCCGGAAAATCCCATGGATGGAGGAGTCTGGTAGGCTGCAGTTCATGGGGTCGCTAAGTTGGGCACGACTGAGTGACTTCACTTTAGCTTTTCACTTTCATGCATTGGAGAAGGAAATGGCAACCCACTCCAGTGTTCTTGCCTGGAGAATCCCAGGGACAGGGGAGCCTGGTGGGCTGCCGTCTATGGGGTCACACAGAGTCGGACACGACTGAAGCGACTTAGCAGTAGCAGCAGCATAGGGACTATTAGTGGAATAATAGGAAATAGTGAATAATAGCATCTTCAGTAATAAAAACCGAAAAATTTTCTTGTGAACTGAAATAGAAAATGTCTGTGGTTAGTTCATAGGTCCTGCATGAGTCTGCCCCTAAATTCCAGTAAATGATTAAGTATATATCTTGTCCATTTTCATTGAACTGTCTTTGTCATTTCTTCTCTAGGACATGGATCCCCGGCTGATTGCCTGGAAAGGGGGGGCAGTGTTGGCTTGTTTGGATACCACACAGGAACTGTGGATTTATCAGAGAGAGTGGCAGCGCTTTGGCGTCCGCATGCTACGAGAGCGAGCTGCTTTTGTGTGGTGAAATGGACAGAAAAGTCGCTGTTGGAGACCAGCACAAACCTTGTGGTATAAAAGACTTAGTATAATTTATTGACTTAGGTGCGTTAAAGTTTCATGAAAATAAATGAATCTTAACTTTTTCTTGTTGAACACATTACATTGGTGTAAAAAAATAGCTGCTTTTGTAGTCAGGACATTTGAGAATAAATATGAACTTAGTCTTCCGTGGTGAATTTTCCTGCTCTTCCTCGGGGGTCTCAGACTCCCAGTGATGTCCATTGCTGCAGTAGAGTGTTTCTCGGGTGGTGAAGCCCTTCCTCTAGGTTGACTTCTGAGTGTTAGGCAGTCTCAGGTACCCATGAGGGTGGGTGTGTGAATGTGGCCCTGAATTGTGAGATGTGTCTGGTTACACGTTTTCCCTCTTGTATAGCATAGATGTATGTCATGACTTGTATATGCTGCTAAAATTCCTTAGGGGAAGAAAAAAGGTGTTTTTGTTGTTTTGTTTCATTTTTAAAATTGTCTCTTGGATTACAAAAAATGGCAGGGCCCATTCAGGTCTAGATTTCCAGAAGCAAAGATTTAAGATTGGGCTGGTTGGCTTTTGTTACCCACATGATCTGGGGTGGCCTTGGGAAAGGAAACCAGTCATTATTTGACCAGAACAGAAACAGAAAAGGCAAACTCATTTTCTTCCTAAAGCCAAATAGAAATGGGTTATTTATAATCTAGACCAGGTACCTGTCATAATTACTAAATTAATCATTAGCTCCCCAGTCTTCCTTTACCTGAAAAGCAAGTGAAAGCTCTCCGAGTAGTTCTTGTTCAGTGTGATCTCCAGAACTGGGGCTGGGGGTGGGACTGGCAGAAGGAAAAGTAGGTGAGGGTAAGAGACAGGAGAGTGGAATATAGAAACAGGCGTGGTTGGGAGCCTTCCCCGGCAGTCCACTGGTTAGCGCGTGTGATCAAGGCTTGATCCTTGGTCAGGGAAGTAAGACCCCGTAAACACTGGGGCCAAAAAAAGGATGGCTGGAAGTTTAGGACATGGAGAAATACTAGAGTATTTTAAATAAATACGACTATCTTGAGTGTGTGCTCAGTAGGTTGGAAACAGAGCCTGCCAGTGTAACAGAATTTTAACTTGCTTCTCTTCTTTGGGATGCTTGCCTTCAATCTGAAAACTATATGCTCTTTTTTTTTTTTTTTTTTTTTTTTAGTTTTTAGTTAAGTTTATACACTTATGATTTTACGTTTCTGGGTTGTTTTAACACAATTTAATACTAGCTACCTAGTTCTAAAAGCATAATGAATTCTGTTTATAATAGCTTTTCACATAATAGCAATTTGCTCTTAAAACTGGTAGAGGTTGATTCAGAGGAAGTTGGTTTCTGTCCATGTTTTGACATAGGTCATGTCCATTTTTTATTATCAGCACTTAAAAGCACCACGCAAACTGAACACGACAAGTAAGTGAGCTTTACCACATTAACTATATTGCCTCAGGCATTACTAATTATTTGCTTGTGAAGCTGTACACTCTATGCTTCTTTATTTTGGTCTTCGTAAGACATGTATCCGGAGAAGGCAATGGCATCCCACTCCAGTACTCTTGCCTGGAGAATCCCATGGACAGAGGAGCCTGGTGGGCTGCAGTCCATGGGGTGCTAACAGTCAGACACGACTGAGTGACTTCACTTTCACTTTTCACTTTCATGCACTGGAGAAGGAAATGGCAACTCACTCCAGTGTTCTTGCCTGGAGAATTCCAGGGACAGGGGAGCCTGGTGGGCTGCCGTCTATGGGGTCGCACAGAGTCGGACACGACTGAAGCGACTTAGCAGCAGCAGCAGCAAGACATGTATCAGAGGAGTGGCATGGCCCTTTAGGGATACTCTACAGAAACATTTTAACAGTCATCCACCTGAAACTGATCCACATTCTAGAGCAGATGCAGTCTTGCACTGTGTGGGCTTTCTAGGCTTTCCTAGAAAAATACAAATGCTAATATAACCAACTTTTGGTGACTTCTGCATTAAGGAAAAGATGCTTTGAGAAAAGTAAAAAAATTTGGAAGACTTAAAATGCCACCCATCTCTATGTTCTGTAATGCCAAGGTAGATTCTGTTTTTCTTACTTAAGTAAAACAGTGTAATTAAACTCATTTATAAAAAATTAATTACTTCAGAAGGGCTAACTTAGGAATTATTTTTGTTTTGAACATGAAACCTTATGTAATAATCAACAAACTCTGAATTCTGACAGTTCTAATGGGTAACTTTGGGCAAAGGTAGACTTGAGCTCTGTAAGTGATATATTTTGTTGATGTTAAAAATCCCCTGCCCAAGAGTCAGGTAGGACATGAAGCTAGTTCAGCTGGTTCAGAGGGAGGGTCCTATTAAAATACCAGGTATGGAAGTGTTTCCACACAGAGTAGGGCATATGGTCAGTGAAGATCGGCACAGCCTGTTATTCCCTGTGTTTGTTATAAGGATTTTTGTGTGTTATAGAGGGTTTTTCACCTAGGAAGTTATTGAACTAGTGAGGACTCTGAGTTTTGGCATTCGTTAATTAAACTTAGTTACAGAGCTGAACAGTTCTACCTACTCTGCAGGGCATGCCCTATTCGGGACTGGATGTTCAGGTGGGAAATGCTTTATTACTGAGTATCACAGTGGTTATAATTTTACAGTATAAGTGTTCCTGATTTTTAGATAAGAAATTGAGCTTTATAGTTATAAATTTAGTTCCCGTTCTTTAATGCCACAGTCTTTAGTAATATTTGTAACAATTTTATTGGTATAACATTTAATTAATAGGTTAAGGTGTATGTATTCCTTTGTAAATTATCCTGTTGTAAATCCTCCCTATTGCTTTTGCTCAAGCAGATATGCATATGGTTGACTCTTGAACAATATAAGTCTGAACTGGGCAGATACATTTAGTGCAGTTTTCTCAGTAAGTAACGCACTGCACATCTGCAGATGGTTGAACCATGGAAACAGATGCTGGACTGTGAAGTTCTCCCTGGATTTTCAGCTGCAGAGGGGTCAGCACCCTTGGGCTGTTCAAGGTTCACCTGTAATCCTCCCTGCAAGTAGCCTATATGGTAAACTTCAGATTCTCACAGACACTTCTTTCCCTGTGATTGGAGGGGTCAGAAGGCTTTAGGGTCTCCTGCTTCGTGGTTGGGCTACAGGGAGAGGCAGCTGTAGTGACGGGCGCGTGACCTTCTCCCCACCGACACATGCTGCTTGGCATGGAGAAGCTCTGCACAGAAATCTGTAGCGTCCTTCATGAGGCGGTACGTGGGGCAGACACTGAGCGCACTGTAGCTGTCTTTGATGTCACCCTCTCTGAAGTAGACCACCACATACTTGCGCAGATGAGTCTGGCTTCTCAGATCACTGCAGAAGAGGTTAAAGGCGAGGTGGAACAGGTCTTGGGAGTTCTCACAGGGGCCGCCCTCCTTCTTGTCACAGGTACCATCACACATGGTGTTATCATTGGAAAGAAGGAAAATGACCTTATCCGCTGCTTGCTTCTGAGTGGTGAGCCACTGCACGGGACCCATCTCGGCTATTTTCTTTTTCTGCCACTTTTCAAGGATAACTTCACTTCTGCAGCGGTTTTGAAGAAATTCAGTGAAGTAACAAACTATGTGATGGAAGCATATTTCAGAAGGGTAAACCACAAGAACCTTAAGAGAGGGCAGTAGTGTGGTAGTTGAGAAGGAAGTCTTCTTGATCCTTTCTGTGGGGGAGAGAAGCATTATGTCATCTCTGCACAGCAAATAGCAGGCTTTCACGTCAGTCGAAACCAGGGCAGATAAATGACCCCTTGCTAGGGCACACTGGCTGAGCATCAGAGGTGTTACTACTGCCAGAGAGGAAAATATCCCTAAAGTTCCTTTCGTACGCATCACCTGAAATATACCAGTACTCAAACCTTGAAGATGCTGCAAAAGATTTATTTTCTAAGTCCCTGTCACTGAGTTAGTCCTCTTGATCAAGCCCATCCCTTTTGAGATAAATTCACAGAAACTATTTAGGTTCAAAGTACTCTGTTTCAGGTGGGTGGTTGTAACTGTAGGATTTTTAGTGCCAAACATAAAAAGGACAGCTGACCTCTGCCCTTTCACATCCTGTTTTGAGTTGGATCAACTCAGTAGTAATTCCATCTTCTACCTGTAGGTGGTACGGTTTCTTCACAGTTACATAAGGTTAAGTGGTAGCTCATTTCAGCTGGAACTCAACTGGAATTCTGTCCTATACATGCTACAGAATGGAAGCTAGGTGTGAAACTGCTGTAATGGATAGATACAGGTCAAACAGTTCCCATTAATATAAGTATTTCTAAGGTCAGAGTTCGATACGGCTTGCTTACCTAAGAAAACACGGGATTAATCTTGTTCTATCTGTAACATCACAAACAACTCAAAGGCTGCATTTCCATGTCTATTTGTGGAGGGGAGGGGAAAGCAGAGGTTATCAGTGGGCCTCCCCCTAGCAGTTTATCTTTATAAATACTGATACTCTGATTTCTCATTCAGGTGTTCAGTGTTTTTGGGTTGGCAAGATCCTTGTTGTTCAGTCACTCAATCGTGTCCAATTCTTTGCTACCCCCATGGACTGCAGCATGCCAGGCTTCCCTGCCCATGACCAACTTCTGGAGTTTGCTCAAACTCATGTCAATTGAGTCAGTGTTGCCATCCAACCATCTCATCCTCTGTCATCCCCTTCTCCTCCCGCTTTCAATCTTTCCCAGCATCAGGGTCTTTTCAAATGAGTCAGCTCTTCCCATCAGGTGGCCAAAGTATTGGAGCTTCAGCTTCAGCATCAGTCCTTCCAATGAATATTCAGGACTGATTTCCTTTAGGATTGACTGGTTTGATCTCCTTGCAGTCCAAGGGACTCTCAAGAGTCTTCTCCAACACCACAGTTCAAAAGCATCAATTCTTTGGTGCTTACCCTTCTTTATGGTCCAATTTTGACATCCCTACATGACTACTGGAAAAACCATAGCTTTGACTATACGTTTGTCCCAGCATCAGGGTCTTTTCAAATGAGTCAGCAAAGTTTGTCAGCAAAGTAATGTCTCTGCTTTTTGCATGGACGGAGGAGCCTGGTGGGCTGCAGTCCATGGGGTCTCAAAGAGTCAGACACGACTGAGCGACTTCACTTTCACTTTTCACTTTCATGCATTGGAGAAGGAAATGGCAACCCACTCCAGTGTTCTTGCCTGGAGAATCCCAGGGATGGGGGAGCCTGGTGGGCTGCCGTCGGGGGTCGCACAGAGTCGGACACGACTGAAGCGACTTACCAGCAGCAGGTTTGTTACTGCTTTTCTTCTAAGGAGCAAGCATCTTAATTTCATGGCCGCAGTCACCATCTGCATTTATTTTGGAGCCCAAGAAAAGAAAGTCTGTCACTGTTTCCATTGTTTCCCCATCTCTTTGCTATGAAGTGATGGGACCAGATGCCATGATCTTCATTTTTAAATGTTGAGTTTTAAGCCAGCTTTTTCGCTTTTCTCTTTCACTTTCATCAAGAGGCTCTTTAGTTCCTCTTCACTTTCTGCCATAAGGTGTTATCTGCATATCTGAGGTTATTGATACTTCTTCCAGTGATCTTGATTCCAGCTTGCACTCATCCAGCCTGGCATTTCACATGATGTACTCTGCATATAAGTTAAACAATCAGGGTGACAATATACAGCCTTGATGTACTCCTTTCCCAATTTGGAACCAGTCTGTTGTTCCATATCCAGTTCTAACTGTTGCTTCTTGACCTGCATACAGGTTTCATAGGAGGCAGGTATGGTCATCTGGTATTCCCATCTCTGTAAGAATTTTCCAGTTTGTTGTGATCCACAGAGTCAAAGGATTTAGCATAGTCAATGAAGCAGATGTTTTTCCTAGAATTCTCTTGCTTTTTCTATGATCCAATGGATGTCGGCAATTTGATCTCTGGTTCCTCTGCCTTTTCTAAATCCACCTTGAACATCTGGAAGTTCTAGGTTCGTATACTGTTAAAGCCTAGCTAGGAGAACTTTGAGTATTACTTTGCTAGCGTGTGAAATGAGTACAGTTGTGCGGTAGTTTGAACATTCTTTGGCATTGCCCTTCTTTGGGATTGGAATGAAAACTGACCTTTTCCAGTCCTGTGGCCACTGCCGAGTTTTGCAAATTTGCTGGCATACTGAGTGCAGCACCTTCACAGCATCATCTTTCAGGATTTGAAACAGCTTAGCTAGAATTGTGTCACCTCCACTAGCTTTGTTCGTTGTATGCTTTCTAAGGCCCACTTGACTTCACACTCCAAGATGTCTGGCTTTAGGTGAGTGATCACACCATTGTGGTTATCTGGGTCATGAAGATCTTTTTTGTATAGTTCTGGGTATTCTTGCCACAGTGTTTGTCTTATGCCTTGGAAGAATTTATTTTAAAAAAGTAGGAACTAGCATAGATTAGCTATTTCGAGTAAAGGGCAATTTGTTATTAGCTATCTTTGGACCATTTCAGTCTTTGTAGATGCTTCAGTGATTTAAAGAAAAAGGTGACTTAAAAAGGTGAGTGCAGATCCTGAGTCCCAACCTTTGCTTTACCCTTGCAGGTGTGATCAGTCTTTAGGAGAGCTCTAAGGTATTAAATAAATGTTGTCTGACTCTATTCTGATGCCAAAATGTGATTGCCTCTGGAGGAAGCGCCTTTCAAAGAAAAAATCAGCGTCATTCTTTATAAAGAGCTGAATCATAACCCTTACCGTGCCTCCAGATCAGATAGATGCCAGCCACCAGCACCCATGTGGCCACAAGGAGAGCGGACAGGAGGAGAGGCAGCCAGCCACCCAGCACACTTCTCTCTGGGGAGAACAGAACTCACTTATCTTTAGCAGCACACAACCAGATTTCTTTCTTATTTGAAGACTAAAATTTTTATTCGACACTTTGTAGACAAGTTTGGGTTCCTTCAAAGCCAATGGTCAGTAGATCTCTGCAGATCAGTATTTTTTTATAGACTGTCCAGGTCTTTCACTAGATGCTCAAAAAGGAGAGGGGGCCCAAGAGTTTAGGAATGGTCCTTCAAAGGCACTTTGGCCTTTTACTCCACATTTTCACTGTGGTAACCAGAGTTTACATTCAGTTTTTTGTTGTTGTTGTTCTTTGATGAATTAATGTTATTCCGGGTGCAGTTACTTCATATAATGCATAGAGGGCATCTATAAAGGCTGTTCTGTCAGACTGACAAATGTGAGGGTAATGCCACCCGGTCACAGGAATGCTGAGAGTCAGTTAAGCTCCAGCGTGTGAAAGTGCTCAGGAATCCGTTGGCACTGTGCCCACACAGCAGGATTGTCAGGAGGCTGGGTTTCTAAAAACAGCACCTTCCAACTTTTGACCCTATGCCGGGCTAGTTCCGGAAGCATTTAATTTGAAAGAACTAACATCATTAAATCCAGAGAGACATTCTCCAGAACAGGCTGCTCTCAGGCACCAACGAGGTATGTCTCTCGGTGCCACTATTCCTAATTTGTTATCCAAATGTCTGTGTGGCCACGTCGAGTTACAGTAACAGCTGGCCCTGGGCCACTGAGACAGATAAGAAAGTCAAAACACAGTGAAATGCATGTTCCTTCATACACTCAGTCCTTCTACCCCACTGACGTTTTTCAGCAGACCCTTGGAGCATTCTGAACACCTATTTTGCACAACTGATTTTTTTTTTCTTTCCCTTCTTCTGTATGTCCTGCTTGGTCAGGATCTTGATCTCATAAATGAAGCCTCATTCCTATTCATATTGTAGCTGTTGGGCACAGAACCGCTGTCTTCCTGCACCCTGTTCAGCACTCACAGGCCGGGACCCTCTCTCACTCTTCCACTACACCCCCAGCCTGTTGCATTCTGAATGGGGTAGGGTTGGGGTCCTTTCTGTCCTGGGGCTCTGTGCTGGGCACCTACCATGATCCTGAGGAGAGACTCCCGTTTGTGGGCACCGCATCACGGTTCCTCTTTGTCGGATGCAGTCGTTGCCACAGGTATGGAAATACGGAGTCAGCTAAGGAGAAGCAAGGGGCTTAGCATTATTCCTACCTTTCACCAGAACTTCTCATCCCTTTTTCTCTAGCATCAGCCCCTCTCTGGCATTGTAGTAAGGTGTTCTTTTTTTCCCTTGGTCATACTTCTGTTATAAAGCCCTAAAATCCAGACCAGTGACCCAAGACCAGACACCTACAACTCCTGGGTTGTGGATCTAAACTTTGTACATGGTGCCAAGAGGTTTTGCATGCTCAGTTGTGTCCGACTGCAACCCCATGAACTATATGTAGCCCACCAAGCTTCTCTATCCATGGGATTTCCCCGGCAAGAATACTGGAGTGGGTTGCTGCTTCCTTCTCCAGGGAATCTTCCCGACTCGGATCAAGCTCGAGTCTCTTGCATTGGCAGGCGAATTCTTTACCACTGAGCCACATGGGAGGCCCACTAAGAGGTTAGTTTCCTTATCTAAGAGGGTTAGGTCACATCCTAATAGATAAATATGTCCTCAAAAAATAGGGCCGTGGGATGCCTCTTGACCTAACTCAGCACTTTTAAGTCCCTTGGGACTAGGAGAGTCTGGTTCCTTGGAAAAGGGGTGCAGTTCTAACATGCTAATGGGTATCTGCTCCTCTGGGCATGTCTGAGTGCTGCCTTTATGTCCCAGGAATGAAGAACAAAAGAGTCTTGTATCTTGGGTGTGGCTCTGTTCCAGTGGGACCCTCAGTAAACTGAACTCGGAGCGGAAAGAGCCCTGAGAGCCTCTGCCGGCCTGACTTCCGTTCTCCAGCGGACTAATCATGGGCCCCGAGAGGACAGAGTTGCCCTTCAAAGTTCATAAACCGATCAGGAACCCAAACCTTCTAAATTCAAATCCTTTTTTACTTCATTTTGCAGTGGAAATGGAGGCTTGGGATAACAAAATGGTATTCCTGTCTCAGAATTCCTTTGTGGCTCTGTGACAGCAAATGGGAATAAAAGCACGTTGGAAAATCAACAGCCATTCACAGAAGCCAAAGGGACCGTGACAATAAGTTCACCTTCCTGACCTCATGGATCCCCCATCAACATCACGTAATGCCAGAGAGGCTGCTGGCAGAAGCGAGCCGAGGGGAGAACGTATCTGCTCCAGCCAGAACGGACCGCTCAAAAGCAGCGAGTGGCGGTGCAGTGGGTCTTCACTGAGCCCCATTCTGTGCCCGTCAGAGCATCTTGTTCAGCTTTACCTGGACCACAGCACCTTCACTTTCCCCAGTCACGTGGACCACCACGGAAGTTCGAGTTAGTTCCTTCTGGTGCAGGTGAGTGAGACAAAATCAAGAATTAGGAGCATAGGAGGGAGTAGGTTAAAGACTGCCAGTGAACCCACTGCTCTTCCCAAACTGACTGGAGCTCGTTAATTTGTGTGAGTCGGATTCACCCTGTACTTCTGAGACCTCTACCTTTGGTGGGTTTTAGATTCATAGGGATGTTTCCAGAGATGCCCCCAGGGGGCTTGGTTTGTTTTTGTTTGTTTGTTTAATTAATCAAAATAGCCCAGCACATGTATACAGCAATCAGTCCTGCCTGTTGCTCTCTCAGAAGAGTCTGTCCAGGGAAGCTCTCCAACAAGGGAAGGAGAGCTGGAGGTGGGGGACAGGACTGGTGTTGAGGATGTGAAGGGGAAGAAAGTACCTCTGACACATAGGAAGTCCCAATCACGGAGGTATTTTGGATGAGCGCCATGTATCTGTCTCCAAGGGGACTGGTGGTAAAATTCACTTCCACTGTGTTCGCGGTCTTCTTGCAAGCGGTGATGTTTGGCTTCCACAGGCTTCCTGTGAGTCAGGAGAATCACAAGCATGGAGCGGCACACTGAGCCCTAGTTAAGTTCCCAGAAGGGCTTGACCAAAACAGATGTCTGTTCTGAGGCACACCTCCACGAGATACAAACTACTGCACAGCATGTCTTATTTATCATCTCAGAGTAGCCTGCTGCCCAGGAAGGTTTAGTGACCCCACGTCACTGCTTTGCTGAAAACAGCTTCCCTGGGCTGCAGGTGATGGGAGGCACAGGCCGGGTTTTACCACTCTCTTCTACTCTAAGCATCCATTTGGAGTGAAGGGCTGGGGGTCAGGATTTCCCCTTTCCAGGATGGGGAGCAAGAGCCACAGCTTAGGAGACGTGCCTGAGTTTATAGAGCGAGTGAATTCAGCTAGAGCTAGAATACTCTGGATTCCAGAACTCCATCCATCAGCCTGCTCTGCCCCAGCTTAACTGAATGTCAGGAAATAAGGAAGTGCCTCATGGCTTAAAAGAATACCCTGACAGGTCTACTCTGTGAGAAAAGCCCGTTGTTTCAGTCATGTGCCTTGCAAATCAGCACTTGGTTCATTTCCAGGAACGTGATATAGAAGAGCATGCATTATTTTCCCCACCCAGGAGGCCATTTCAAGCCCTCACTCCAACTGTCTTTAGGAGTTGGGTCCTAGGACCGATTCGAGGCCCTCGGGCCCCCTACACCCCCATGGGTCCCCCGCTCCAGGTGCTCCCAGCAGGAGGCCACAAGGAGGCACAAAGCTCCAAGTCCACCTTCAGTAGGAGACATGTGCTATGTCTGCTGGGGTTCACAAGGATGCCTGTGGGGTGGGGGTGCCTAAAAGACAGGGACTGGTCCCCCCAAACCATTAGCCTCAGTAGCACCCTAAGACTGTCATTACCCAGAAATGCACAGAAACCCTTGTAAACACCTTGGAAATTGGATGGTTGGGACTGATTAACCTGAAGGGGCTTATTTCAAAAATCAGTGGGTAGGGGCAGTTTCTAACAGTCTCCCTGTGAGATGTGACCCCTGTGAGGTCACGGGTTGGGAGCATGCTTCGAGGTCATTATTTTAGCTAATGCTGCCACCTTGAATGTTTGCAAATCCAAGTAGGTCCCTGTGGCCACAGCTCAGTGGTGCTGGTGTCTGAGCGGGCGGAGGACTTTAATAACAGAGTCCCATCCAGGCAGAGAGGGCCTTTGTTTGGGGCTAAAATGTTACTTTAATCAAGGGAATGGGGTGTTTTTCCTGTGACTTGCTCACCACATAAACCTACCAAGAGTTTGTCAGGTTGGGGATCAGCCTTCACTGAGCAGTTTGGCTATGTAACAGCCCTACTCGAGGTCTCAGTTCCTTCATCGTAAAAAGTCTGATTGAGCTGTGCTGGCTCAAGATATGGATTTCTTCTCATAACAAAAGCAAATGCTAAATTTACTTACCTGCCTCGATGCATTTTTTTTTATATTTCATTAAGTGGTCCAGGCACCCTGGAAATTTGAAAGTGTTCACATTTTAGAAAAAAGTAAGCCTGCTCCACCCCAGTGCCAACAAGTGTGCACACAACACATGCTTGCCACACCTGTAATGAATTGCCAGAACATTTCAGATATGAGGTCAGATAGCAGATGTAAATAACATACTATTAAACAGAAGATTATCTACCTGCAAAGTGATAACCAGAATCTAATTTGAATACAGCCTTTATCAGAATGGTATCTGTGATCCCCAAGAGAAGACCTCGAAACCAGCCATTCTTGAAAAATGCGGTTAAGTATTACGTGTAGCTACTGCCCCTTCCAAGAGGTGGAGCTTAATCCTGCTCTGTACCCCTCCGCCCCAGGGTGGGATAGACTTAGTGATATGTTTCCAAAAACTAGAGTTGGGGAAGGGAAAGATACTAGATTACACGGAGAAACCTGGCAAGATAACCACTTAACAGTGACAAAGGTGAGCATCACCTGTGACGCCCTGTGCACGTCACCCACGCCAACAGGTGCCACAAGAAGAGTGCTTCACCTGTGTAGAACTCTCATCAAACTCCGACATGCCCAGGCTGATCATGAGACAGACCCCTGACAAACCCAGACTGGGGGAGCATCCTGCAGGAAGCACGGCCGTCACTCCTCAAGACTCACAGTCGTGAAATGGAAACACTGAGAGGTTGTCACAAACCAGATGAGATGAAGGAGACACTGGGGACTACATGCCACTGGGACGGAAAGACGATATTAGTGGAGAAGCAGATGAGATCCAAATAAAGTCTGGACTTTAGTTCATAGAAATACCAGTGCTGGACTCTCAGTTTAGACTAATAGATTGTGGTAACGTAGGATGTTAATGGTAAAGGAAACTGGGTGAGCACTATATGGGAACTCTTTGTACTAGCTTTGCAACTTTTCTATAAAAGTATTCCAAATATTTTTAAAATGAGATTTGGTCTCACCAGGAAACCTGGGAACTGCTGTGTAGTAAATGATGTGATGCTGAGAATACACTAGACCAGAACCAAGGAATGCAAACAGATCGGAAATTGCCCCCATTTGGCTTCAGTGCCACAGCTGGCACAAGGACAGGCGTGGGGACAGAACAGATGACCCAGCCCGAGCCAGAGTGATGTGGGAGCTGCTGGGACCAGGCACCATGCTGGGCCCTCCTCACCGGAGACCCCGTCTCATCCTCACACTGACCCTCATGTGTGATCGTGCAGGTGTGACACCAGAGGGCTGAGTGTGCGTCATAGAGCAAAGGAAAGAACCAGCGCTCACCTCAGTGCCACCGGCCTCTCCTCCCAGCTCGGGGCAGACCCACTGGAGTCTGTACATCCTCAGAGACCAGCCACACATGGTCAGACTACACTTCCTGCCCAGAAGCTGAGACTGGAACATGTGTTTTGCAGCAGAAAATGGCAAATGTGCATCAGTCAGGGAGGACCAGAGTTTGACCGGCAGCTTCGCTTCGCTGCATGTGTAACCAGGGCAACTTTCTTAAGCTGCCAGTTTCTTTTATCTGTAAATCAGGGCTGTCCCAACCATGGGGTTTTTGGCAGCCCAGGTGAGACGGTGGGTGTCAAGGGCTCAGTCAGTGCCCGAGGCACAGGAATGGGCTCTCCCCTCCGCTTCACCCAACTCAGTCCTCTCCTTGTGAGTGAGATGCGGTTGCTGTTGTGTCCCTAGTACTCATGAGGAAACCGAGACTCAGCGAGGCCAAGCAGCTCATCCAGGGGCCCTGGCCTCTCTCTACCAAACCACACACCAGATCAGGCGTCCTGGCGAGACAGAGAATAAGACAAGAGTGAGGATGTATACCTGGGGAGGTGAAGTTCACAGCCATGGAGGGGCCGTCCTCATTCATATTTGCATTAGGGATGTTATGGGCTCCAATGAAATAGACTGTGTTCAGCTCGACAGGAAAACCAATGTAGGAAAACGTCCACTGCAAAGCAAAGTGGGAACCCTTGAATTGCCACGTCCTTTTCATTTATAATTTCATTCCTTAACCCACTGCTAAAACTTACGTCTCTAGCCAATGTCTACTAAGGAAATTGACCCTACTCAATTTGCCACTGTAATCGACAGAATCAGAGAAGTATAAAATTCTAGACCCAGGATATAATTTAGGGTCAGTTTCCCTCACTTGGGCTCCCCTGCTGGCTCAAACGGTAAAGAATTTGCCCACAATATGGGAGACCTGGTTTCAATCCCTGGGTCAGGAAGATCCCCTAGAAAAGGGAATGGCAACCCACTCCAGTATTCTTGCGTCGAGAATTCCATAAACAGAGGAGCCTGGCGGGCTACAGTCCATAGAGTCGCAGAGTTGGACACAACTGAGGGACACGACTGAGCGACTAACACTTCCCTCACTTTGCTGATGGGGAAATTGAGGCCCAGGAATGCTGACTTGACACAGCAGAGAAATGGCCCCAAGTGGGATTTGAACCCGGACATCCAGGTTCCAGGTTGTAGCTGTCAGCAGCCTGTATGTGACTACAAATCCACACCCCCAACAAAGGGCCCAGATTAGTGACAGCCCTCCCAAGTGTCTCCAAGTGCTTACTTTGCCACCAGAGGGTCTGGTCTGAGTGTGGAACGCCTGGGTGTAATTGCACCTGATGCAGCTGCGGGACTGGAAGTGGCTTTTGCCCATCACGCAGATCTTGGTGGCCTTCAACAAACGGATGCTGGCTGCCAAGGCGGGTAAGAGGGCAGTTGTGGATTTAGTGCTTCCTCTGTAGCTGATTTGATGCTAGACAGCCTGCCTGCCTTCACATTCACTGTGGCCCTCAGAGGTAGGCACTATGATTGTCCCCGGTGGACAGAAGGGGTGAGCGAGGCTTAGGGAATTTCAGGGAGCTGTGCCATAGCTTAGTTCATCAGCGACAATATGGATTCAGATTCCAAAGCCTTTCCTCCTCATGGGTGAGCCTGAGTTTCACGGGCACCTGCAAAGAGGAGGCTACCTTTACACTACCCTGGACTCTCGTAAGAGGAGCAGGCATGCTGTGTGGAGCAGAGGCCTCTCAGCGTGTCCTCAGCAGCCAAACCTGTTCTGTCTGTACCTTTATCCATGCTGATCCTTCTCCCTGCAATGCCTTTCCCTCCTGTTCTTTGCCTCGCCAATTCTTTCTCCTTCCGGGGCCCAACTCATGCACCACCATCTACAATGATAGCTAACAAACACAGGAGGTCACTCCGTGCCAGGGATGAAGCCAAATGCCATCTAATTTAATGTGGTCTCACCTGGGCCTGCTCCTCCTCCTCCTCTCCCCTCAACCCCCCCCCCCCGGAAGATGAAGTACATGTCCCTCCAGGATTCCCCTGACAGTCTGTCTGCCTCCCCCTGGCCCCTGAGAACCTGACTGAGCAGGAACTGGAGCTCACTCACTTCGTGCTTGGCATTCCCAGATTATGACCATATGGAATTTAGCTGAATTTAGTGAGGGGACTCTACAGACATGGGCTTTAGGCCCCCAGTCTTGGTTCATCCAAAGTGCCTCAGAGAAATGCTAGGACTTCCATGATGTCCTTTGGGAGATGGAAAAGTTATCTACCCAAGAGAATGTTTTCCTAAACCTGCAAGATCATCTCTGGCCTTATCCCGTTTCCTTCCATGAAGAGCAGCGTATCATATAGAAAAACACACCAACACCAGCACACCATCTGATGAGTTTTCACACTTGTGCAGCCAGTACCCAGGTCAAGGAACACCCCAGGAGGGCCCCTCAGGCCTCCTTTCAGTCACTCCCCACCAAGCATGGGCTTCTCTGGTGGTTCAGATGGTAAAGAATCTACCTGCAGTGTAGGAGACCTAGGTTCAATCCCTGGGTTTGGAAGATCCCCTGGAGAAGGGAATGGCTACTCATTCCAGTATTCTTGCCTGAGAATCCCATGGACAGAGTAACCTGGCAGGCTACAGTGAGTGCATAGGGTCATAAATAATCAGACGTAACTGAGCAACTTTTACCCAAGAATAGCCATTGTCCTGACTTCTAACTACATAGAGTAGTTTTGGCTGTTTTGCACTTTGTTAATGGAATCATCTGGTGGGTAGGACCGCAGGCCTGCGTGCAGAGGTGAAAGTACTAACTCCCGAATCTGGCTGCTTTTGTTGGTGAGATTCATCCACACATAGCCAGAAATCGTTCACGCTAATTGATACACTGGATTCCGTTTGTGAATCTAAGTCTACTGTCAGGCCTTGAAGAAGTTTTATTTTTGGCTGTTTTGAATACTGCTCCTATGAGCATTCTCGTCTGTGGGTTTGGTGTATGTATGGCACGTATCTGGTGTATCTGTGGCATGCGTGTATGTGTTCTGTTGGGTATGTGCCGGGAAGGGAAGTCATGGGTCGTAGAGTCTGCCCATTTCTGCTTTAGTAGACATGTCAGGCTTTACATTGATTGATGCAAACTTACCATCTGCCCGGAGTATCCAGCTTATGTTCATCAAAATTGAAGAGTCCTCCAGGTCAACACTGCTTTTAATAGGTTCCACTCGGAGGTCCCTCAGGTCTCCTGGGGTCAGGGTGTGTCGGACCATCCACTCTGGAGACGGTCCTGGGAGAAGGTGAAACTGCCCATGACACCCCTTCCCCAGCCGAGTCCAATGCCACTTGCTCTGCATGACCCACTGTGACCACCCCTCACTCACAACTCATCTCCTCTTTCAGCTAAGGCAGGCCAGACATTTCTCAGTGCTGGCTGATGTGCAGCCAAGGTGATGCTGAACCTCCTGGGCCCAACCTACAGGGCACATGTGCCCACTCTGGGTCCCTTCATACATATGTATATATCTAATTTATTTGACATGTTTATTAGGATCGCTTCTGCCTACCCCACACCTCAGCCTGGACTCCAGCCAGCTTACCCCCATGACTCCCCCTTCTACTCTAGTCTCTGCCAGTACCATCTCTCCTCCAGCTCACTCTGTCCATCTACATTGCTTGGGCAGAAACACACCCGTTCTTTAAAGGCTGCCATCTCCAACACTCCTTTAAAACATTTGCTTCCTGTTCCCAAGTGCAAATGGCGTCCCTCCCATGGCACTTGATCTCCTGTGCCTCTTTCCAGCCAGGAGGCCAGCCCACCCGAAACCCTGGGAGCTCTGCCTTGGGCAGATGGAGGCTTCACCCGCATCAGCTAACAAAGCAGAGGTTCACCCTGCGCCTGGACTTCGATGACCCACTGCCAGGATTCAGGTCCCCCGAAAGTCCAACTGTACTTCTGACGTAAAGCCCTCTTTCTAGTGCACCTACCGGGTTCAGAGCCACACTGAATTGTCTGCAAGAGAGAAAGAAACCGAGTGCCATGTTGAATATCAGCAAACCACAAGCCTTCATTTGCCAAATTAGACAAAACACCATCTTTTCCCTTAAATGCATATACAAGTGATGCATGTTCAAAGAAAAGCTGAGCTGGTCCCATTTCACAGTTTGGGAGACATTAAGCAGCCCTATGATAGGCTATGATGGGCCATAGATTAACCACCATTAACTTGAACCTCAAGCCTGGCCATCATCTCCCTTAAAGATCAAAGGTGGGTTTACAGCCCTCTCTGCAGCTCAGCCTTCCCTGCCACAAGCAGTGGATAACTCTGGACCATCACAGAGGCCCCTTCACACTAACTGTAGCCTTCTAGGACAGTCTAGAATATTTATTGAGTTTCCCCAGGTTAAAGACAGGCTGTGCCAAGAAGAGCAGAAGAATGCAGTCCATGGTACCTTTCCGAGGTTCTTTAAAAAAATTCCCCTTCTGATATAAAAGGACTCACTCGAACTGTTTACCAAATCATAAAGGAACTATGATTTCATCATGTTATCTTTTAAAAAGAACTTGTAAAAATAAATAATATCATCAGTATCTAAGAAAGGCCAATATTAAATCCTTTGGATTAACTGCTCATGTCTTTTTATAAGAAAAAGTAATTAGTTCTTTGGTTTGGGAATAAAATTCAGGACCTAAAAGGAAGCAGCAAGTTCCCGTGACATGTGACACAGCATGGGTAAGTCCACCAGCTCCAGAATTTGAGCCCTCGCAGCCTCAACATTTCTCAACACCATGAAGACAGAAGGCAAGACTTTTGTTGATTTGAGTAATATGAGTTGGGTGGAACTGTCGATCATCTTTGTCTTTTTAAAGCTGAACTCCAAGGGATGTCACCAGACAGTTTTTTAAACAAATAAGCCACCATGGTGATACTGGGAGCTAAGTTCTTGTCAAGGGGCTGCTGAGACAAATTTTAGGAAGAAGCAAAGCCACAGCGCCAAGCTTTGTACAGAGTTCAAGCTACAGGCCTAGTAGCAGGTACTGCAAAAGCAATGAATTCTTCCTCTAGGGGAAAGGTAGGGGTGCGGTGGAGTGAGGGGGTAGGCTCTGAACTGAGACAGGACAAGGAGAGGAGCTGAAGACATCAAGGCAGGGTATGTCTTTCCATCAGCAAATGACACCACGCTTTTATGCTACGGCTATGCTTAAGGGCAGCAATATAGCTTCAAACGCAATTTTGCAAATGAGGTTTTGTTTGAAGACCCAGAAGAGTCCCTTAATCCTTTAAGGCAGGAGAAGAAGGGAAAGCTGCAGAGTTCAGGGGCTTAGCTCTGGGGACAAGGGCCCCAGTACAGCAAAAAGAACACGGTGAAAAAGGCGACTGGAATGTAGAAGCAGCTCTTGCGACCCCAGGCAATAACAATAGTGAACGCCTACTATGTGCTAGGCTCTTTGATGCTATCTTACGGGCCCGGTAGCTGTCCTTCACTAAATCCTGGTGAGTGAGGTATATGACCCTTCAGTTAGACAGATGAGGACACAAGGCTCATTGAGCATAAATGGCTGGATCAAGAACGCATGGTGGCATCCGAACCCGTCTGATACCCTCGCCCCAGACTTAAGCAGTCCGACGCCCGATCCCCCCTTCAGATGGCCCTCTGCGAATGCCTCGGAGGAGCATGAGCTGATGGGTCCGGGTTTGAGGGACCGGAACGCGGGAGAAGGGAGCTTACTGGGGGTGCTTACCGGCTCCGGAGGCACGGCCCCCCAGCACAGCGCGGCCAGGCTCAGCAGTACTAGCAACATCGCGGGGCCACCGCCCGCCACCGCGCGGGGTCCGGATCGGCTTCGGGCCGCGCGCTCTTATTCAGGCGCCCGGGGCCACACCTCTGGGCTCCGCCTTCCCCAGCACTGCCCGGGTAGGGGCGGCCCTCTGGCGCCCTCCCACGGTGGGGAATGTAGTGCCCGGCCTGCAGGGGTCGCGCGGGCTGGATGCCGGGGTCCGAGCGTCTCCCGGGCAGCCACGCACGCGCCGGCCCAGCGCACCGGTGAGTGCGGTGAGCCGGGTGCGCGAGTGCGCGCACGACCCGCCCGCCCCAGCCTGCAGGCCCGCCTCGCTGCTGGGGGAAGGTTGGGTCCGAGACGCCCGCGGTGCCCCTCCTGGCCGCGCGGAGCGCCGGCGCTGCCGGTTAAAGTGTAGCGGGGCTGGGCCGGGCCGCCGGCGCCAGCTCCTCCGACTCCGCCGCCGACCGTCCCGGCACTCAGACCGACCTGCCCACGGTGAGTAGCGGGGAGGCCGTGGCCGCACTCCGGAGCCCGCGGCCGGGTCGGGCCGGGAGGTCGGGTGGGTCTGGAGAACCCAGGTTGGACGCCGAGGTTGGCCGCCCCCTCCCCGGGAAACAAAACGTGTGGGACGGGAACAGCAGAGTCGCACTGAGTTACTCGCAGAAATTTAAGTTGTGTGTAATTCGTGTAGTAGAAACCGTCCCTATCGCTGCTTTTCTGGTCAATGTATCTTTCCACAAAATGAGACCTGATGCTAACAGTTGGGTCTCCGAAGAAGAAAGCCTTCACCCTTTGGGTTTGGAGGCGAGTTCTTGAGTTGCAGGGAGCTCCGGATTTCTGAGCAAAATTTGCGAATTAAATGCGGCCGCAGAGAGCCGACCTAGCTGCTCAGAACCAAGTAGGGTCTGGGAATTGCATTTAACTTGATCTCGCTGGTTAATTCTGCGCAGGTGGACCAGACCCATTCTTTGAGAGAGACACAGTGGGTTTGGGAAAAGTTAATGAAAATCAGCTGGGCTAACAGTGAATCAAAGTGCTTGAAACTCTGCCGCTTTAGGCGCCTGGGTTTGCCGAGGAGGGGGAGGGTGACCAACTCAAGGTCCCATAAACTTCTAGGCTGAGTTAGCTCCACTCTTTAGATGGGAGACCAAGGCCTAGGGAGGGATGAAGTTGTCAGCTAGTGAAAAGGTGACTTAGTCAAGCAGCTGTTTTGCTGAGGTCCTGTGCACCAGCCCTGGCTCAGCTGCCTGATTCAAATTTTGGCCAGCATGGAGCAGGCCCCAGTCTCAAGGTTGGCTGGGGACTCTGGCATGCACATATGTGAGGTGCAGGCGATGTTTTCCTGAGGGTTGGTCTGGTTCCTCATCAAGGTGAGTGGCTCAGGTGAGGGTATTGCCTCACCCATGCCTGGGCTGGGCCACCCGCGGCCCCTTGCTCAACGTCTCTGAGTTGCTTTGAGCCCTAGCCTTGTAGTCCCAGAGATCACTTGCAGCTCTAATAGTTGTCTGTATTCTTGAGCCAACGTGTGCAGGGTGCCTGCGTTGGCATGCAAAGGTGCCAGCTAACAGGTGCCCTTGGACTGAGAATGCGGGCGGTGAGAGTATGTTCGAGGGCACATGGGCTCTCCAGTTCTGCCATGGAAGTGCAGATGCAGCCTCATCTTCCTGCTCTTGGAATCACAACCCTTGTCCCGTGGGGTGCCAGACATTTTGGTGATGGTCATTTTTCAGTGTTAGGAAGGTCACCTTGCTGGCTATGACAGGCCATGGAAATCAGTCCCTCTGACGGCAGTGAGAAGAGGCTGCAATTAGTCTGTTCACTGGACGAATAGCCAAGTGTCTGCGTGGGCCAGGCTCCAGGCTGTACCAGCTTTATAGGCATGCCCCAAAGCAGGCCCTGTTGCAAGAGCTTGGGCTCTTGAGGGTGAGGGCTCTGGGGTGGGAGTGACCAGGAATGCAAAGGTTAGTCCTGGAGACAGAGTTTGCGAGTCAGACATTTATAGGGGTTAGTAAAGAGGGGTGGAGAAGGAAATGGCAACCCACTCCAGTACTCTTGCGTGGAGAATCCCATGGACAGAGGAGCCTGGTGGGCTACTGTCCGTGGGGTCGCACAGAGTCTGACACGACTGAAGTGACTTAGCAGTAGCAGAGAGGGGAGGTAGATAGGGTCCCAGGAAGGGATATTCCCTATTCCCTTCTTTCTGTAAGATCTAGAGTGAGGGAGCAGCCATAGTGTCAGGTGAGACAGGGGGGCCAAAAGTGGCCTGGCCTGCAGTGGGCCCCTGACTTTGATCTTTGGCAAGAAGTGTTGAGACAAGGCATGAGAGGAAGTGGCTTTAGAGATGGCAGAGGGCTGGTTTTCTTCCAAGAAAGGGCAAGGTTGAGATAGTTTCTCCAGGAAAAGAAGCTGGTGGGCAAAGGAGAGGAGAAAGGCGAGGCGAGCAAAGTGCCAAGGTAGCTGAGCATCAGGTCGAAGGAGTGGGAGGGGGGAACCAGAGAAGCAGGTGCTGGCCATTGACTTGGGACGTAGACCGAGTGACCTCCCCATGCCCTGGGTGCAGGGCTGGGCCTGTGTGGGCACAGAGATGACGCCGCCCTGTCTCTGCTTCTCTGCTGCCCATGGCTGGGTCTTAAGGCAGGACCGCGGAGTGATCCCTTTAGCCACGGCTGGCGTGCTCTGTGGGCCAGCAAGGTGTGCCTGTCCAGTAGAAGGGGTCCACGCTGGCCCAGAAGGCCATTCCAAACAGTGTTCTTCCATGAGAGGGCCTTGCTGGTTAAGCATGGAGCCTCCAAGCTGGACTGCGGAAGGAACACCTTTTGTTGGAACGCCTAAGCCCAGCAGTGCCGTAGCTTGGTTAATGGGATGCAGGGCCCCTGTGGGTCAGTAGGTCTCAGCTGCCTCCCCTGTGACTCAGGAAGTCTCGGCCCTTCTGAGAGCCTCGGTTCCCTTTGCTGTCAAGTGTAATGGCAGTGAGGTGAGTCAGGTCTGTGAGGGACGTGCAGATGCTCTGACCTTTCCTCTTTGGCCATGAATTCTGCTGCGTCTGCATTTCTGAAAGAGCCTTGTGCAGCATTCCTTTTTGTCTGGGTATTTAGTAGGTGCTTATTAAATGCTTGAATGAATGAATGCATACCTTCCTCCAAGCCGGGGGCCCAAGCCTACCCAGTCAGAGCTGGTTTGGGTTTCCTTCTACACTTCATCTCATCCGGAGTCTGAAGGACCCCTCTGTCCACTACCCATGGCCCTGGCCCAGACTCCCCCCAGGACAGGCTCTGTGCTGCTACTGGGGTTCACACCTCCTGGCTGCGCTATTCGTTCCCCAGTGCCACCCTTGAGCGAGGCTCTGGGTGTCGTAGGGCCTCGGTTTCCCCTCCATAACATGGGGCTGACGTCAGTCCTGCTGGCCTGGCGGGGCTGTTGGGAGAGTGTAAAGGGGTGGGAAAAAACTGGAGGACTTACAGGTGCTGTGTAAATTTAAGGACAGGGGAGGTGGGACAAGGAAAAAAAACAAATGATTTCCCTGGCTTTGACAAAGAAATTCCTTTGGACCCAAGTGCAGAGATACCCTCAGGCCGTCTCTTTGGTTGGCCTCTTTGTTTCTCTGTCCTCCCCATCCCCAGGAACAAGGCCATTAGAGGTTGCTGACCTGTCCCAGGCCCAGCCTCCACCCACACAGGTGGAATTTTCCATTTTTTTTTTTTTTTCAAACATTAATCAAGGCCCCAGCCGGTCAACAGTGGATTCATTGTCTCTTGAAGAGCAAGATTCAAGCTGTTTCTAGCAGACACTGGCTGCCTCCCAGGGCCCCAGCGGCCCACCCAAGCTGGATGGGCTGTACTGGGGGCACCTCCACCTACAGTATCGCCCCCCCGCCCCACCGCTGCCCATGTTCTCCTCCAGTTGGGGAGTTTTGCAGAGTCAGTGGTCATGTGTACTTTGAGGCAGGGACCCCAAGGCCCCCCCTGAGTGTTTGCCCCCTGTCCCCAGCAGGGCCACAGAGCCACAAATGGCCTCTGTGCTCCAGTGAGGAGGGCTGGCCCAGGAAGGCTCACAGGGGGTTAAGTCCATGTTAATACTACTGTGAGGCCACAGCCTGTGTGTGCTTGCCTCGATCGTCACGTGCTCTGTCACACTGGGGCGTCGGGAAAAGTCCAGAGAGCACAGGAGGCCGGTGCTGCTATTCTGTCAAAGCCCCATCTGTACTTGGGTGACTGAGTCAGCCTGGGCCCGAGGTGGGGTTACTGGAGAAGTTGCTGGCGGGGAGCAGTGACATGTGTGGGGCTCATACCACAGGGCTGGCCATGTATTTCTCCATCACTGATACTTTAATTACTCTGTTATTAGTAATATCACTGTCATTCGTAGTCACAGCATCACTCTCCACACTGAAAGGGATGAGTGAGGACGCACGGAAGAGAGCAAGGAGGGACTAAGGCCACGGTATGAACTTGATAAAATTACCATGTGCTTTTGACTTTGCACCTGTAATTCTCTGAAGGGTGTTTTTGGGTCATTTCTTTTTCCTCTCATAACCAACCTAAGGAGTGGGGCAGCTCTGTTCCCATTTTATAGATGTGGAAACTGAGGCCCAGAATTGCTAAACCATGAGTGGTGACAGAGTTGAGACCACAAACCATGGATCTTGACCTCCAGCTCCTTTCACTCTTTTTTTTTAAGTAGTGAAACTTCAACATGAAACCTCAGTATATATGAAACACATACAGATGACGATGTTGCATATTAGTGTGAGTTATCTTGTAAGTTCATATTTGTAATTTATGTGTGTGTCTTTGACTTAAATACTCACAGCCTGATAGTCAAGAGCTGTGTTTCATTCACCGGGAATTTTTAGGACTTCGAGCTCAGGAGGCAACATCTCAAGTGATCGTGAGAGAATTGCTCCAAGGAGGCCAGGCTGGAGTAGCCAGGTTATATGGAAGTTTTACAACAAAGGGAAGGTAGTCTGAACATCAGAAGGTTATTGTTAAGTAAAGAAAACCAGATAACCCAGGTTAAGGAATTCAGCGCTTTTCTGTGTATGAGAGGATGTACGGTCTGAGCTCATTGAAATCATTCCTTTGATGTGCACCTCACTTATCTGAGGCCAGTATCCTGTGTATTTTTTAAAACTAATTTATTTTTATTTGGCTGCACTGGATCTTAGTTGTGACATGCAGGGGCTTCTCTTTAGTTGTAGCACATGAGTTTCTCATTGTGATGAAATTTAAAAACTATTTTAAGATAGTTTTCCCAAAAGCTCTTATCTCGTTTACATTTACTGTAAAGCTTCGTCATATCAAGTTATTTTGCTTGCAGCAGATGCAATAACGTCTGTCTTATTTGACTTCTGTTAAACCTACATACAATAAAGTATTATACTTAATGATTCTAAATACATGCCTATAATAATTAGATCAACAAACAAACTTTAATACCAGGTAGCATCTTAATATTCAATATTTCTCAGTTCACGTCAACCTGAAAGTCATTTTGGCCTATTTCTCTTTATTTAATTTGTAACTACTTTCTTTGAAATTAACTAGAGCTCTTTATAAATTCAATGTTGATGATACTATACTTTCCAGAGGTAGAGATATCTCATAGGTGCATTATGTACATAGGCATTCAGTTCAATTCAGTTCAGTCACTCAGTCGTGTCCGACTCTTTGAGACCCCATGAATCGCAGCACACCAGGCCTCCCTGTCCATCACCAACTCCCGGAGTTCACTCAGATTCATGTCCATTGAGTCGGTGATGCCATCCAGCCATCTCATCCTCTGTCATCCCTTTCTCCTCCTGCCCCCAATCCCTCCCAGCATCAGAGTCTTTTCCAGTGAGTCAACTCTTCACATGAGGTGGCCAAAGTATTGGAGTTTCAGCTTTAGCATCAGTCCTTCCAATGAATACCCAGGACTGATCTCCTTCAGAATGGACTGGTTGGATCTCCTTGCAGTCCAAGGGACTCTCAAGAGTCTTCTCCAACACAGTTCAAAAGCATCAATTCTTTGGTGCTCAGCTTTCTTCACAGTCCAACTCTCACATCCATACATGACCACTGGAAAAACCACAGCCTTGACTAGATGGACATTTGTTGGCAAAGTAATATCTCTGCTTTTCAATATGCTATCTAGGTTGGTCATAACTTTCCTTCCAAGGAGTAAGCGTCTTTTAATTTCATGGCTGCAATGGAAATTGGTTTCCTTTAGAATGTTTAATATTTCCTGAGGGGCAAATTTATATACCTTGTCTTAAAATACCATATAGTATTTCCCAGTAAAGCATGCCTGTCCTACAACATACTTAAAAAGATGATAATCATCCTATATAAAGCCCATTTAAATATACCACTTTGATACACTTTCATCTCAATTTTGTCAATTTTTATGCCTTTACTTTTTGTTAGTGTCCAGTTAACAAGCTTTCATCTTATAGGAGGACTTTTAGTTTTTGTCTTTTTATTCAGTGTTTCCTGCCCATTTATCTGTTTTTATATAAAAGGCTCTGGGATCCCCAGAGAGAGGTTGAGTAGTGGAACTCAGGCTCTTTGGCCTATCTGTTGCCCCAAATAATTGCTGGTCTGGTACTCAATGTAAATTTTTCTAGCTCCTTAAATATTTATTTTAACACTGGGGGTGAATAGATCAGACTTGTTTGGCTTTTACTGTTGGGAACTAGTGGGGGTGCCCTTTGACCTTTTAACTTTAGGTAGTGTAGTATAAAACCTTGTGTTTTAACCACAGAAATGTCCATTTTATTTATCATACTCTAAATAACCATCTAAAGATTTCTTTATTCATTTGAGATAATTCCTCTAAAAATATTTACCTTTTTGGAAATAGTATCTAGATTTTCCCTATAGGATTTTCCCCATAAACCCTAATTACTGTAGTGCTTTTGTTATCATCTGTAAGACCCACTGAGGGGAAGCAAAGACCACCAATGAAGCTTCCCAAACCAGTTTTTTGTACTTGTTTTAAACTACAGTTCTCAGGTTAATTATTAGATATATTTTTTCCACCTTAGTTTTGATTTTGTTTTTATAGGTACCAATAAAACAGCTTTATAATGAGAGTGCTATAGCTTCAGCAGTTTGTTTTTTCAGTTTTAAAGGAATCCATCATTTGACCATTAATAAAACATATATTAATAGTGATTCAAACCACTGAAGTGCAAGAGGCTTCCTCATAAGAGAGTGGGGGAGGATATAACCTAAGCAACAAAGAGTTTGCTCTCAAAAATAGCATGGCAGAGGTCAAGTTTGCAAAACAAGTACATGCGCACACACACATACAGAGTGTCCAAGGGAGATCATGTAGAAGTTTTATATCTCAAAGACTCAGGAAGAGAAATGGAAGCTTTCCCCTAGAAGGACTTTGCTTAACATCAAAATTCTGAAAAGGTATTTTTGTCAAGCCAGCTTTTTAACCTTAATTTAACTGCACATGCAGTAAGAGAGGCCCCTCGTTTTTAGGACAAGATTCCCTTTAGTTCCCAACTGAGTAGGCACTTGTAAGTTTTGTACGCACATTCACCTGGCTGGGGTATTAGGTGGAGGCTGGCAGTCTGCCGTCCCTTTTATTTATTTGTGCCTGTGCTGGGTCTTCATCGCGGTGCGGGCTCTCTCTGGCTGTGGTGGACAGGGGACCCCCTCTCGATGCAGCGTGCAGGTTCTCGTTGCGGTGCCTCCTGTGTTTGCAGAGCACAGGCTCTAGGGCCCTTGAGCTTCAGCACTGGTGGCTCCCAAGCTCTGGAACACGGGCTCAGCAGTGGTGGTGCGTGGGCTCACGGCTCCGCAGCGTGGCGGGTCTTCCCAGATCAGGGATCAAAGCCGTGTCTCCTGCATTGGCAGGTGGATTCTGAGCCACCAGGGAAGTTCTCCTTTTTCTTTTATTTTGTAACCTTTATTTCCCATTCTGAAGTTGGTTTGCTGAAATAAAATTACTAGTGATGATTCCGTGTGATGCATCAGTGTGCTGCTTGAGAGCTTAACTCCTCTAGCTTTGGCGTCAGATTTTGTTTCGGCTCCCTCTTAGGTGTCTTAGGTCCTCCTAGTGGCACGTAAGACCACCATGGTGTTCAGCTCTCAGCATGATCAGTTTTTCTTCGAGTCCCTGGTTGCGCAGGTTCTTAGTGAAATGAGTGGATCTCCCTGTAGGGACAGCTGCACAGAATGGGGTCTGGCCACCACCACCCCTGCAAATTTCTCAGTCACCTCAGAAAGCTGTTGCCAGCCAGGAGGAGAGAGTCCCTTCTTTGGAGCTCTGAAGCACTCATAAATTTTAGTGTTGTTTTTTTTTTTTTTAAATTTCTACAGTCTCTATTAAGGTCACTGATTCAAGGAAAACCAACAAGCCGGTCTTCCCCCTAATGACTCAGGTGGGAGTGAAACCTTACGCACTGTTTAACTGAGCAGTCTTCCCAGCCTTTAAGCTGAGAATAACCACTCACTATCTAAACTGAGTCTGCGAGTGCCTTTTACATTGAGCAAAATCTTCCCAGTACTTCAACTGAGGATAACCCAGGTACCTCTTCTGGAAGCTAAGTTTCAAAGATAACTTATTCCCCCAATATATGAAACTTAACGATCATCAACCAATGATGGGAGATCCTAGAACTAAGAAGAGACTCGCCCAGATTTGTCTCGACTCCTCAAAGAGGTGGATGGGCACAAGTCGCCTCTGCTGGTACCAAGGCCCCAGATCCCGGCACAAGGCCCCAGATCCTTGTAGAGCTCAGGTGAAGGAGAGGAATCGGCTCTGGTCCCGTCATCAGTCTCCATAACTGTAAATAAAAAATATTCACAAGCTTAAAGTTGAGAGTTCTGTTTGATTTGGTGGGAATTTTTAGGACTTCATGTCAAGAAGGCAGCATCTCAAGTAAACCTGAGAGAGCTGCTCTGAGGAGGTGGGGGGAGGAGCCAGGTTATCTATGAATTTTGCAACAAAGGGCAGGTAGTCTGAACATCAAAAGATTATTGTGAGTTAAAGAAAACCAGAAATCTCAAGCTAAGAGGTTTAGCACTTTTCTATGCATGGGAAGATACATGAGCCTGCCCTAGCTGAAGCCATTCCTCTGCTATGCCCCTCCGCGCTCAGGGGCCAGTATCCTGAGTTTCTTCAGGGCTTCACTGTCCAGAGTGGCTGCAGTGATGGCTGCTCTATGGCAGGTGTTCCTTCCTTCCTGAGTTCCCTCTGGGCTCAGCAGCTCACCATCGGTGGTGGCTGCAATTGCCGATGACTGTGACATCCTTCATTTACTGATACGGCAGGAAATATTCCATTTCTTATTTGCATGTCATAGAACAGCAATGCTGTTTTCTGTGAAACCAGGAAACCCCATGAAACCTGTGAAACTCTTGAAACCAGGACCCGTGGGTGCAGGTTAATGTCATCCAGCAGCCCTGCTGCCTGATCGATTTCTGTGCTTCCGTTCAGCGATAGAGCTGTTTGTAGTTGACACAAGGGAAACAGTGGACGTTTTTGAAGCAGTTCGCCTGGCATTCTTTAGGGCTCTCTGCAGCTAAGGCCCTCCAGCAGCTTGAAAGAGGCACAGCAATGGACATGTGTGGGAAAGTTGGCTGACTCATCTCTCACCGTTGGTTTACAGATGAAAGTGGCTGGCTACCTGCCCCTGGGGCTGCTCCGGGGTATGAGTTGGCGCCCCTGCCATGCTGTGGCTGGGATGGCACCTTGAGAGGGGCGTGCTCCGCACCTCCTGGGCCTTGTGGTCGTGCATGGAGAGTGGCTCCAAGCCTGTGGTAGTGCCTGAGTGAAAGTGGGTTGAAGATCAAGCAGGCCTGGCAGCTGCCGCTGTCTGCCCTCTGCTCAGCTCCGTGTTTGCAGCAGATGCCAGAATTGGCACTGCCAGCAGTGGGAAGGCACACTTTGTCCTGGGGCCTTGGGCAGGCCACCTCAGCAGACGGGCCTGGGCCCCCAGGGGGTCGATGTCCAGTCCATAGTAGTGTGTCTTCAAGTCCCTCTGAAGGACCACACTTGTTTGGTTTTTAAATTTTAATCTTGCACGAAATGATTTTTTTAATGTAATTAAAGTTGTTATGATAAAAACACCTCGCATTTAAGCCCATTATCTTATTAGGAAACGCAAGAGACGTCAAGTACCTGTGTCAGATTGCTGGGAACATTTCTAAAACTGCCTTTTGATTCAATGCTTATCTTTCACAGACAATCAAAAATAACATGAGGACTGGCCCTGCCCACCCCCACCCCCCAACCTCGAGCCTGAATCCTTCACATCTGGGTGTGAGGTGGGTGTTTCTTAATTGAGATTTTAAAAACTGATTGAAAATGTGTTTGAAGGAGGAAGCAGATAGCAAACCTTTCTGGAATGCCCCGACTTCTGTGGAAGAGGGTGGAGTCCCTGAGCCAAGACCAGGCTCCCGGCCTCAGCGTTTCTCCCACTCTGCCTTCTTTCTTTTCCTCCGTTAGCAGGGAGATTTGAGACTTAAAACAGACAGCAAAAACAGAAGCCCTTTCTGTTATGGAAAATTTGGAACACGTACAGAATTAGCCAGAAGAGAGTATTGAACCCCACATACCATCTCCTCATGGGCGATCCTGTTTCGTTTGCCCCCCAAATCCCTGGGTTATAAACAAAATCCCAGATACTATTTTTTTTTTCTGTTGGTATTTCAGTAGGTTCTGAAAGAGTCATTGTAAGCAACATAACCACGAGACCAGTGTCACATCTGACAAACAGTGACCTCTAAATACCCTCCAATATCCAGTCAGCGTTCAAATTCCAAGGACCTGAATGAAAGCCATAGGTCATTCTCTTTCAGTGTCTGGCTTTCCCTCAGTCTCTCTCTACCTTGTTTGTTTTTCACTTGAACTTGTGGAAGAAATGTCCCTTGGCCAGCATTCCGTGCTTGAGGTCCCTCATGTCCTTGCACACCTTCCTCTGACATTTGAATTTCCTCTGAATCGGTGGGTGGATTTAGAAGTGTGAGTAGACTCAGGCCTGGGGGTTTTTGGTGAGGCTATTTCATTGTGTCACCCCTGTCTCCACTTGAGGGAAAAATCATTTGATTTTTCAGTTGCATCCTGGTGGTAGGGATACTGCTAGGATGCCAGCGGGACTTGGTGGGGACTGACCCACGGATAGGCCAAGGTGGGCAGATTCCTTAGTGCCGATCCCACCCCTTACAAGAGCTGTCTCTGTCCCTCTGTGCCTCAGTTTCCATGTCTGCCTCCTCTTGTGAAGTGAACACTGTGTTTTTACACATTAGTCAATAACACGTGGACTTCCCAGGTGGCACAGTGGTAGAGCAACCGCCGGCAATGCAGAAGACATGGGTTCCATCCCTGGGTCGGGAAGATCCTCTGGAGAAGGAAATGGCAACACACTTCAGTATTCATGCCTGGAAAATTCTATGGACAGAGGAGCTGGTCAGGCTACAGTCCATGGGGTTGCAATCAGTCAGACACAACTGAGTAACTGAACACACACACACACACACACACACACACACACACACACACACACACACATACGCATTTATTGAGTGTTTTAGTTTTCTGAATGTTGAGCTTTAAGCCAGCTTTTTCACTCTCCTCTTTCACTTTCATCAAGAGGCTTTTAGTTGCTCTTAACTTTCTGCCATAAGGGTGGTGTCATCTGCACATCTGAGGTTATTGATATTTCTCCCGGAAATCTTGATTCCAGCTTGTGCTTCTTCCAGCCCAGTGTTTCTCATGATGTACTCTGCATATAAGTTAAATAAGCAGGGTGACAATGTACAGCCTTGACATACTCCTTTTCCTATTTTGAACCAGTCTGTTGTTCCATGTCCAGTTCTAACTGTTGCTTCCTGACCTGCATATAGGTTTCTCAAGAGGCAGGTTAGGTGGTCTGGTATTCCCATGTCTTTCAGAATTCTCCACAGTTTATTGTGATCCACACAGTCAAAGGCTTTGGCATAGTCAATAAAGCAGAAATAGAGGTTTTTCTGGAGCTCTCTTGCTTTTTCGATGATTCAACATGTTGGCAATTTGATCTCTGGTTCCTCTGCCTTTTCTAAAACCAGCTTGAACATCTGGAAGCTCATGATAGATGGGGAAACAGTGGAAACAATGTCAGACTTTATTTTTTTGGCTCTAAAATCGCTGCAGATGGTGATTGCAGCCATGAAATTAAAAGACACTTACTCCTTGGAAGGAAAGTTATGACCAACCTAGATAGTATATTAAAAAGCAGAGATATTACTTTGCTAACAAAGGTCCATCTAGTCAAGTCTATGGTTTTTCCATTAGTCATGTATGGATGTGAGAGTTGGACTGTGAAGAAAGCTGGGCGCCAAAGAATTGATGCTGTTGTAGAGGTCTCTTGAGACTCCCTTGGACTGCAAGGAGGTCCAAGCAGTCCATTCAGAAGGAGATCAGTTCTGGGTGTTCATTGGAAGGACTGATGCTAAAGCTGAAACTCCAATACTTTGGCCACCTCATGCGAAGAGTTGACTCATTGGAAAAGACTCTGATGCTGGGAGGGATTGGGGGCAGGAGGAGAAGGGGACGACAGAAGATGAGATGGCTGGATGGCATCACTGACTCGATGGACGTGAGTTTGCGTGAACTCCGGGAGTTGATGATGGGCAGGGAGGCCTGGTGTGCTGTGATTCATGGGGTCGCAAAGAGTCGGACACGAGTGAGCAACTGAACTGAACTGAACTGATTGAGTTTCTACTCTGTGCCTGGCTCTGGGAGCTATGAGCTCCATCTCCCGCTGATTGTGAATAAACAAACATGGTCATGGCTCTGGACAGGCTCTGCAATAGAAATCTTGGTACACCACGGTCACTCTGCCACTGAGCCTGGCCCAAAGGGGAACTTCAGTGCCCCCAAGAGGGAAGAACAGTCTCTCTTCCTGATGTTATGCCTTTACCGTGTAAGCGGCGCAATGCCAGGGTCTTCTGTCCCTGCAGCCCACCTCTGGTTTTGGCTCAGACTTACCCAGACCCACCGCAGTGCGTCCCTCCATATCCTCACTTTCACTTGGGCCTTCTCTGCTGCAGGAACCCACTCACCCAGGCATAGGGGAGCCCTGAGTGCAGGGGTGTTCATGTCTGGAGGGGCTCCTTTGTTTCTCAGCAGCCAGCTCCAGAGGCTTCGTCCCTGATCCCCAGCGGGTCAGGGAGGGTCCCCGTGGGAATTGAGTCCCCAGCAGCGACCACAGTATTGCAGCTGCCTCCAAAGTGCATCTGTGGGAGCACACCAGCAGTACAGATTTGATCCACAGACACGCTTGCGAGGGAAGGAGGAGATGGCAGGCAACCCCAGGAGCTGCCCCTGGGTGGTAAGGTTTCCCGTCTTACACTGCTGTTGGTTAGACCACCATCATAGGGATGTGAGAAAGCAGGGAGGTCACCGTGGGAGTCAGGAACTGTGAACGGAGGGCAGATGCCTGGAATGCACGGTGCGAGGTCTCACTGCAGAGGTGAGGAGGGAGGAGCTGCAAACATCAGAGGCCCCGCAGAGGCCAGTGCCCATGTCAGCAACCAGAAACCCCCCGGCCTGGGTCACACAGCAGTCCCGGCAGAGCTGGGGACGAAAGCCTGGCCTTCGCTTGGTGTCAGACTCGGGGCTCCCTACTGGGGCTCTCTTGGCAGCCTGAGCAGCCTCTGCCGTGTCCTGTGGCCCACCCTCAGCCCCAGGAGGGCCCAGGCCGCCAGAGTCGTCTCCGAGGCAGTGAATGGTTAGCTGTTTCAAGAGGGGAAAGTTTCTGAGTCATTTGTTTATTTGCCACCAGGATGTGGGGATGAGAGTTTTAGGAAGAGAATCCTAAAGAAAATAAATCTTTTAAATTAAAAGATAAAGTATTTATAAAGATAAACGTGGAGTATTTCCTGCTGTGCTGTGCTTTTGTGACCGCATGGACTGTAGCCTGCCAGGCTCCTCTGTCTGTGAGGTTTTCCAGGCAAAAATATCAGAGTGGGTTGCCATTTCCTGCTTCAGGTGATCTTCTGACCCCGGCATTGAAGTCACGTCTCTTGCATCTCCTGCATTGGCAGGCAGATTCTTTGCCACTGGGCCACCTGGGAAGCCCCAACATGAAAGTATACTGATGGTGAATTTTTATTTGTATAAAAATTATATATGTATAATTGCATACCCAGGTGATCATCACCAGGTCAGGATCCATAACGTTCCCTGTGGCCTTTCTTTTTTATTTAGGATCTTAGTTCCCCAGGGATCAAACCCGCACCTCCTGCAGTGCAAGCACAGAGTCTTAACCACTGGACTGCCAGGGAAGGCCCACCCGGTCCCCTGTCTAAGTGGTCCCTCTCTCTGCCCCGGTACAGATGTATGAATTGAGCGCCCACATCTCAGGAGGCCAAGGTGTGGGAGCTGTAGGCTGCATGCTGGCCCAGCCCCGTCACATCTCTGCTCCACCTTACAGAGGGCCAGGCTCTGCACTGGGACCGAGGCCACAGAGCCTTCGGCCGGGGCGGTGGGTTTTCAACAGCTCATTTCATTTTTAGAGTGGAGGTCTCCGTACGTGGTATAAGGAGAAGCCCTATGATGTACGTGGCCAGTGGCCAAGGGGGGCTTCTCAGAGGGAGCATTGGCTGAGCAGGGCCTGAGGGAAGGTAAGCAGTGACCCAGGTGTGATGCAGTGCGGACCCATTGCCTGGAAAGGGGAACATGTGCAAAGACCCTGCGTGGGACGGAGGGAAGGTGGTCCCGACGGCTGGAGCCCAGAGCGTGAGGCTCATGGCTGGGTGAGACGTGACAGCTGGGACAGAGGCAGGAGGCAGGGCTGGAGAGGGGCCCTGGGGCTGTGAGGATGCTGGTGGAGTCATCTTGGGAGGACAGATGACCTGGGCTGGGGGTGGGCAGTGAAGTGCCTGTGGTAGGAGGAGGCAGCTGCCCAGGGTTCTTGACCAGACCATTGCTCCCTGATGAGACCCTTCCCACCTCGGCCCTTTGCACCTCTGCCTCAAACTTACCTCCCACCAAGGGCTGGCCCATTAGATGGCCATGCCATCAAGAAGCTGTGCCAGACTGCAGGAAAACAGCTGGACTTCACCATTTCTCTTGGCCTCCAGAGCCCTGGAAGGCACGTGGTGCCTTGTTCCCATTCCATGTACTGATGGTGACTTTTTATAATGCCCAGGATGCGGCTTTGTTGGTCAGGCCCGTGCTGGCCGGGTCTCCCCTCTCAGGCTTGTTTCCCTTTCTGTGATGTCGGACCAATGGTGATGACGGTGACAGCCATGAAGCCCGCTCACCCAGTGTCTTTGGGGGGGTTCACAGTGTGATAAACCCATGTGAAGTGCTCAGGATGGGTGGCTGCCCCTTTTATTATTGCTGTGCTTACAACGGATTCTGTGGCTTAGTGGAGCTCTGTGAACAGACAGTGGCAAGCTATAGGACAGTAATCATTAGACCCACCCAAAGCCCAGCCTAGAAGGTTGAGAACCTCATTACAGGTCTTGTAGGAGAGTGGAGAGTGGGTCAAAGCCAGGACTGGAAGGCCAGGTCGCAGGCAGGTGGCCGGCTCTGAATCCTGCATTGGAGAACTGCCCCTGCCCCTACCCCGGAAACCCCCAGAAAGGGGAGGATGGTGGTACCTCCACCGCACTTTTTACAGTTCTCCCTTGAGGTTGTTGTCTCCACTCTGGCCCATGGGCTCAGAGAGAATGTGAAGGCCAAGTACCTCTGAGGCACTCTGCCAGCTTTGGGGAACCAAGGGGCTTAGTGCCCAGGTTAGCTTACGCTGTGTCTGTCGTGATAGGATTACACGGTCGGTATGTAAAGAGTTAACAGGGTGCTTTCTCATGACTGGGCCCTTTCTCCTGCTCTGTCCCCCAGCAGCGGACAGTCCGGCTTTCATCATCGTTTGCCATCTGAAACAATCTGGGATAGACCTCTTAGGTTTGTTTTTTCACAGTCGTGCACAGTTCTCTTTTGGTTGAATTCTTAGAAGTGGGACTGCTGACACAGAGGGCTGCCCCTGTAGAACCCTGAGGCGTCCATGACCTTGGAGAAGGTGTACATGCTCCCCAGCTTGCTCAGAGCGGAATCGCTGTTACCATTGGCCCTGCCCAGCAGCGCTTTTCAAAGGTTGAAGCAGGTCTTGAGCGCTGTTTCGCGTGCAGGCCTGGCCGAGACTGCTGGCCCCTCTCCAGAGTTCTGTCCTCTCTTCTTGGGTGACTGACAAAGGCCGGGATCTCAGTGGCCCCAGGGATCTGATGCTAGTCTGGTCCACTGGCCCAGAGCTAGAAAGGAAGTACACATGCATGCATGCGCACACGCACGCATGGATGCGTGCAGGAAACTAGGAAGAACCTTCTTCAAGGGTTGTTTCAAAAAAGTTTGGTCAGCCTTCCAGCTGTGCAGTTTTAGAGGCTGTGTCTGAGCATGGGTCCTCTAGATGTGGGTAAGCATTTTTTCAGGTCACAGTTCTTTTGCAATTTGACTTCTCCAGAATTATCAAGTTTGTTGTGCAATTGACCACAGGCTTAAAATTACATGGAAATCTGGCTTATCATGCAAGGCATTCAGTGTTCCGATCATAAAATTTGGGAAAATTTTTAAAACCAGTGTTTGCTTATTGATTTCAGAGTTAAGTGAGAATTGTTAGTTGTGACAAAGGGCTCCGGTGATGAAAGCCAGTGTACTCAGAAGCGGGTGGGGGCCCTACCTTCGTTCTCCCTCATTGAGTGTCATCTCTTCACTTGACGTCTCTCCACATCCACTGTGTCCATTACTGGTGTTGAGGGTCATGGCCTGAATTGACCAAGACCTTCTTCCTGGCTGGAGGCACCATGCAGTCCCGGTGTCCAGCTCCAAGCTGACCGTTTGGATGCCGTGTGTGGCTTGGTGTGCTGCCCTGCAGCCCAGGAGGATGCGTGTGGTTGAGGGTCTTGTCCCCTTGACTGGGAGGTGGAGTGGGTAGACGTGTCCTCTCCCTTCATCTTCCACTCGGAGCTGTAGGAGTGGACAGACAGCCCTAGCCACAGAGCCGAGGCTGGTTCCAGGAAACGGGCTCAGGGTACAGGTACCCAGAATCAGAAGGAAGCCTTGAATGCCCCCACCATGGTACAACCCCTGTACTGCCCTCCTGCACCCAACACACACACACACATGAATACACATGTGTGCACACACATGTGCACACACATGCACACTCACGCAAACACTAATACACGAACACACGCACGTGAACACGTGTGCACACATGAACACACATGCACGCAAACAAACACGCAGACACATGCACGAACCCACATGCACACATGTACGCACACACATGCACACATGAACACATGCACACACAAACACATGAACACATACACACACGCACGAACACACACACGAACACGCACACGCACACAGGTGCTATCCTGTCTTTCTCTGGCTCCATAGTTCCCACCCCCACCCCACCCCTCATGCTCCACAGTGCCAGTGACTGGCAGCCCTGGACTGTGGAAGGGGCTGCTTCCCTCTGATGCCTGAACCTACCCATCAGTCTATCCACTCACCCACCCAGTATGGGAAACTGAGGGGCACTGTTAGGGGTTGGAGGGTCTCTGCCCTTTTGGGTAGCAGGCCCCTCCTGCTTCGGCACTCCCACTTCCCCCATCCCCCGGGCACTGTGAGTACGTGTAGGTCTTACCACCTCCCAACACCGTGAGGCCGAGACTCCCGCTTCCCCAGCTCAGGGCCTGGCTGCTGAGGGGGGCGGGAGGGAGGCAGCCCCCTAGGATGGGTCTCAAGAACAGGGGCATGTGGCTCCAAGGTGGGAGCCTCCCTCCAGGGCTGGGCACCAGGACTGCCAGGGTGAATAGCAGAGGCCATCCTGCTCCTGGCTGTGGCACGGGGTGGAGAGCTGGCTGCAAGCACCGCGAGAAGGGGAAGTGAGAGTGGGCAAGTGCCCTAGGCTGTCTTTTCTTCATTATTTAGCAAATCCTGGGCAGAAGACTGTTTAGGGAGTAGGGCTTCAGGGCGCAGGCATGTGGGAGAATTTCTCCTCTGCAGACGTGGGGCCACAGTGGAATGTCCAGCTTGGTCCAGCCCTGCCCAGGGGCCAGAGAGATCTCCTCCTAGTCCAGGACTGGACTCAGACCTTCGAGAACAATGACATGTGCTCTCCATGTTGGGGCATGCTGGAGAAGGGTGTCGGAGAACTGTGATAGAAGCTGAGGTCTGGGGATGGCTGGGGCCACGGAGGGTAAATGACCTGCCACCTCATGAAGAAGAGGTCTGGTAAAATACACATAACATGAAACATCGTTTTAACCACTTTTTTTTAGAAAGTGTATAATTCAGTGGTACTAAGTATATTCACAGTGTTATGCCGTCATAACCTCTATCCATTTCTGAAACTTTTCATCACCCCAAATTGTCCTTATCCATTGAACAGGAATTCCATATTCCCTCTCCCTCAGCCTCTGGTAATCGCTCATCTACTCTCTGTCTCTCTGGATTTGCCTCATATAAGTGGCTGCTGCTCCTGCTAAGTCGCTTCAGTCGTGTCCGACTCTGTGCGACCCCATAGACTGCAGCCCACCAGGCTCCCCTGTCCCTGGGATTCTCCAGGCAAGAACACTGGAGTGGGTTGCCATTGCCTTCTCCAATGCATGAGAGTGAAAAGTGAAAGTGAAGTCGCTCAGTCCTGTCTGACTCTTAGCGACCCCATGGACTGTAGCCCACCAGGCTCCTCCATCCCTGGGATTCTCCAGGCAGGAACACTGGAGTGGAATTGGAATCATGCAATCATTGTTGCTTTGTGACTGGTTTATTTTACTTAGCCTATTTTCAAGGTTCCATGTTGTAGCATGGTTTTTTTGTGTTTTATTTTTTGGTTGAGATTAATTTTTATTTATTTTAATTTAATTTTAATTTATATTGGAGTGTAGCTGATTTGCAGTGTTGTGCTGGCTTCCATGTGTAGCTGAGTGATTCAGTTATACATATATCCATCCTTTTACAGATTCTTTTCCTATTTGGATGATTACAGAATAGTGAGTAGAATTCCTGTGCTATACATTAGTAGGTCCCTGTTGATTACCTTTGTTATATGTAGTTGTGTATAATGTTAATCCTAAACTCCTAATTTATCCTTCCCCTCCGCTTTCCTCCGCCCCTGCAACCAAAAGTCTGCTTAAGAAGTTTGTGAATCTGTTTCTCTTTTCAAATAAGTTCATTTGTATCATTTAAATATTCCACATTTAAGTGTTATCATACGATACTTGACTCTCTCGGACTGACTTCACTGTAGTATAATCTCCAGGTCCATCCATGTTGCTGCAAATGGCATTATGTCATTCTCTCTATGACTGGGAGATATTCGTGTGTGTGTGTGTGTGTGTGTGTGTGTGTGTGTGTGTGTGCGCGTGCGTGTGTGTGTGTGTGTGTGTGTACCACATCTTCTTTATCCCTTTGTCTGTCAGTGCACAGTTAGGTCGCTTCCATGTCTTGGCTGTTGTGAGTAGTGCTGTGAAAATAGGGGTGCGTGTATCTTGTGCAGTTAGAGTTGTTATCTGGATGCACGCCCAGCAGTGGGATTGCCGGGTCACGTGGTGGTTCTGGTTTTAGTTTTTGAGGAGGCTCCTTGCTGTTCCCCGTCGTGCTCGCACCAGTTCACGTTCCTACCAGCCGTGTAGTAGGGTCCCCTTTTCTCTACACCCTCTTCCGCACTTCTTGTTCGTAGACTTTTCGATGGTGGCCACTCTGAGGTGATACTTTATTGTAGTTTTGATTTGTATTTCTCTAATAATTAGCAATGCTGAGCATCTTTTCCTGTGTGTGTTGGCCATCTGTATATTTTCTTTGGAGAAATGTCTGTTTAGATCTTCTGCTCATTTTTTGATTGGGTTTTTTTTTTAACCTTTTAAATTTTATATTGGAGTTATAGCCAGTTAACAATGTTGTTATAGTCTCATGTGTACATCACCATACACATACGTGTATGCAGCTCATCCATACATATACATGTACCTGTTCTCCCCTAAACTCCCCTTCCATCCAGGCTGCAACATAACATTGAGCCAAGTTCCCTGTGCTACACAGTAGGACCTTGTTGGTTATCCATTTTAAAAACAGTGGCGTGTATGTGTTGATCCCAAACTCCCTAACTCTCTCCCCCCAATTCTTTCCTCTGGCATTTTTTTTTTTTTTTTGTATAGAGCTGCATGAGCTGCTTGTATGTTTTGGAGATTTAATCTCTTGTCAGTCACTTCCTTTGCAAATGTTTTCTCCCATTCTGTAGGTTATCTTTTCACTTTGTTTATGATTTCCTTTGCACTGCAAAAGCTTTTAAGTTTAATTAGCTCCCATTTGTTTACTTTGTTTTCATTTTAATTAGATGGTGGATCAGAAAAGATATGCTGTGACTTATGTGCAAAAGTGTTCTGCCTATGTTTTCCTCTAAGAAGTTTATAGTACCCAGCCTTACATTTAGGTCTTTAATCCATTTTGAGTTTATGGTGTTAGAGAATGTTCTAATTGCATTCTTTTACATGTAGTTGTCCAGTTTTCCAGCACCACTTATTGAAAAGACTGTTTTTTCTCCATTGTATAGTCTTGCTTCCTTTGTCAATAATTGACCATAGGTGCATAGGTGTATTTTGATCTGTATTTCTGTTTTTGTGCCAGTACCATACTGTCTTGGTATGGTATACCACTTTTCTAGTATACTCTGGGTCAGGAAGTCTGATTCCTCCACTTCTGTTTTCCTTTTTCAAGGTTGTTTTGTCTATTCGGGGTCTTTTGTGTTCCCATACAAATTGTAAAATATTTTGTTCTGGTTCTGTGAAAGATGCCGTTGGTAATCTGATAGGGATTACATTGAATCTGTAGATTGCTTTGAGTAGTATAGTCATTTTCGCAATGTTGACTCTTCCACTCCAAGAATAGGGTGTATCTCTCTGTGTCAGCTTTGATTTCTTTCATCAGCATCTTATACTGCATATAGGTCCTTTGCCTCCTTAGATAAGATTGTTCTTGAGTATTTTATTCTTTTCAATGCAATTGAAAATGGGATTGTTTCCTTAATTTCTCTTCCTGATCTTTTGTTTAGCGTATAGAAATGCAAGAGGTTACTGTGTTTTAATTTTTGTTCCCTTCAACTTTACTGAATTCAGTGTTGAGCTCTAGTAGTTTTCTGGCAATATCTTTAGGATACTTTTCCACTACGTATAGTATCATGTCATCTGCAAACAGTGACAGTTTTACTTCTTTTCCAATTTGGATTCCTTTATTTTTATTCTCTGATTGCCATGGCTAGGACTTTCAAAACTATATTAAACAAAAGTGGTGAGAGTGGACATCCTTGTCTTGCTCCTAATCTAGAGGAAATATTTTCAGCTTTTCTCAGTTGAGAGTGATGTTAACTGTGGGTTTGTCATGCTGCTGCTGCTAAGTCGCGTCAGTCATGTCCGACTCTGTGCGACCCCACAGACGGCAGCCCACCAGGCTCTGCCATCTCTGGGATTCTCCAGGCAAGAACACTGGAGTGGGTTGCCATTTCCTTCTCCAGTGCATGAAAGTGAAAAGTGAAAGTGAAGTCACTCAGTCGTGTCCAACTCTTCACGACCTCATGGACTGCAGCCTACCTATTATGTTGAGGTAGTTTCTTTTTATGGCTTCTTTCTGGAGAGTTTTTTTTTTTTAAATAATAAATGGGTGTTGAATTTTGTCAAAAACTTTTTGTACATCTATTGATACGGTCATATAGTTTTTATTCCTCAGTTTGTTGATACGGTATATCACAGTTTGATTTGTGTTTATTGAAGAATCCTTGCATCCTTGGGATAAATTCCACTTAATGATGATGTGTGATTATCTTAACGTGTTACTGGATTTTGTTTGCTGGTACTTTGTTGGGGAGTTTTGCGTCTATGTTCGTCAGTGATAGTGGCCTGTAATTTTCTTTTCTGTGTGATGTCTTTGTCTGGTTTTGATATCAGGGTGATCTTGGACTCGTAGAATGAGTTTGGTAGTGTTTCACCCTCTGCAGGTTTTTGCAAGAGTTTCTAAAGTATAGGTGTTAGCTCGTCTCTAAATGTTTGATAGAATTTCCCTGTGAAGCCAACTGGACCTGGACTTTGGTTTTTAATCACAACTTCAGTTTCATTGCTTGTGATTGAAAGTGAAAGTGCTGGTCGCTCAGTCCATGTCTGACTCTTTGTGACTCCATGGACTGTAGCCCACCAGGCTCCTCTGTCCGTGGAATTCTCCAGGCAAGAATACCGGAGTGGGTAGACAGTCCCTTCTCCAGGGGATCGTCCCACCCAGAGATCTAGCCCACATCTCCTGCAGTGTAGGTGCAGTCTTTACCACCTGAGCCACCAGGGAAGCCTGCTTTTAATTGGTCTGTTCATATTTTCCATTTTTTCTTGGTTCAGTATTGAAACGTTGTACCTTTCTAAGAATTTGTCCATTTCTGCCAGGTTGTCCATTTTATTGACATATAGTTGCTTACAGTTGTCTCTTATGATCCTTTGTATTTCTATGGTGTCCATTGTAACTTCTCTTTCTTCATTTCTCATTTTATTGATTTGAGTCTTCTCCCCTTTGTTCCCTGGATAGATCTTGCTAAAGTTCTATCAATTTTGTTTATCTTTTTATAAAACCAATTTTTTGTTTCATTGATCTTTTTTATTGTTTTCTTTGTCTCTGTTTCATTGAATTCTGCTCTGGTCTTGATAATCTCTTTCCTTCTATTAACTTTGGGTTTTGTTTGTTTTTATTTAAGTTGCTTTAGGTGTAAATTTAGGTTGTCTATTTGAGATTTTTCTGATTTCCTAAGGTAAGATTATATTGCTGTCAGCTTCCCTTGTAGAACTGCTTTGCTCTGTCCCATAGGTTTTGGACCATCACGTTTTCATTGTCATTTGTCTCTGTATTTTTCGATTTCCTATTTGATTTCTTCAGTGATCCGCTGGTTGTTTGGTAACATATTGTTTAGCCTCCATGGGACTTCCCTGGTGGCTCAAAGGTTAAAGCATCTGCCTCCAATACGGGAGACCTGGGTTCGATCTCTGGGTCGGGAAGATCCCCTGGAGAAGGAAATGGCAACCCACTCCAGTATTCTTGCCTAGAGAATCCAATGGATGGAGGAACCTGGTGGGCTACAGTCCATGGGGTCGCAAAGAGTCAGACACGACTGAGTGAAAGTTAACTTTTTTTTCCTGTAATTGATTTCTAATCTCATAACATTGTGGTCGGAAAAGATGCTTGATATGATTTCAGGTTTTCTAAATTTGCCACGGCTTCATTTCTGGCCCAAGATGTCTTGGGAAATGTTTCATGTGTACTTGAGAAGAAAGTGTATTTTGTTGCTTTTGGATGAAAAGCATTTTATACATATCAATTTTTATAAATTTTATAAATATCAATTAAGTCTATCTGGTCTAATTTAAGGCCTATGTTTCCTTGTTGCTTTTCTGTCTGGATCATGTGTCTCTTAATGAAAGTGGCGTGTTAAAATCCCTCATTACAATTGTGTTGCTGTCAATTTCTTTTTTTTCTGGCCGTTAGTGTTTGTCTTAAATAGCAAGGTGTTCTTATGCTGGGTATGTGTATATCTATAATTGCTACATCTTCTTTGTGGACTGCTCCCTTGATCTTTATGCTGTCTCTAGTAACAGTCTTTATTTTAAAGTCTGTCTTGTCTAATGTGAGTATTGCTATTCCAGCTTTCTTGCCATTCCAATTCCCATGGAATACCTTTGTCCATCCCGTCACTTTCAGTCTGCATCTGTCCCTAGATCTGAAGTGAGTCTCTTGTAGCCATCATGCATGTGGGTCTTCTTTTTGTATCCATTGAGCCAGTCTGTGTGTTTGGTTGGAGCATTTAATCCATTTGCATTTCACATAATTATCAGTATGTATATTCTTACTGCCATTTTGTTAATTGTTTTGGATTTGTTTTTATAGGTGTTTTTTCTTCCCTTCCTCTTGTTCTCCTCTTGTGATTTGATGACTGTATTCAGTGTTGTCTTTGGATTGCTGTTTCTTTTTTGTGTGTTCATCTATTGTAGGTTTTTGGTTTGCAGCTCCCATGATGTTTTGATACAGCTATCTATACATATAGGAGATTGTTTTAAGTTGCTGGTTGCTCAGTTTACAGTCTATTTCCAGTATCTTGCATCTGTACTCTCCTCTTCTCACATTTGCTGGTTTTGATGTGTTTGTGTATGGATGATTTCCTGCCTTCGCTTTGTGTTTGCCTTTACCAGTAAGCATTCCCATTTATGATTTTCTGGTTTGTAGTTGTAGCTTCTTGTTTTTGTCTGGATGTAAAATACCTTTTTTGATAGGTTCCAGTCTTTTTGATTGATTGTTGTTCAGCTGTTAGCTGTGACTTTGGTGTTTCCGTGAGAGGTGAGCCAGCGCAGGTCCTTCTGTTCCACTCTACTGTCCAGAATCGAGGGGCTGCTTTTAGTTTGGATGCTTTCTGCCCCTTTTCTCAGTGTGTGCTGAGCATTAGCCCCTTGATATGGGCTGTGTAGATGTGGTGGCCCACACACACTCCTCATAGAGTGGAGGCAGTGATTGGTGCCCGCCCTGTGGGTTATGCAACAGGGCTGGTGGGCCACATGCTCCTGGCACAGCAAGGGCGATGCCTCCTCCTTGCAGGTCCCCTAGCTGTGGCAGCAGCCTACACACCCCCAAGACAGCAGGGGCAGCAACTGGCACCTGCCCCCAGGCCTCCTAGTGGCAGCAACAGCCCACGCACTCCTGGGACAGCAGGGACCGCCACTGGAGCGTGCTCATGGCCCGTGTGTGCTCCCCAGGTGTCGGGGGCAGTGCTTGACACCCACCTGTGGCTCTCCCAGTGGCAGCGGTGGTCCGTGCAATCCCAGGACAGAGGGGCAGCCCTTGGCACCCACTTGTGGGTTCCCTACAGCATCAGTGGCCTGTGCGTGCCTTGGTCAACAGGGACAGTGAATGGTGCCCACTCCTGTGTCCTAAATTTCATTCCTTTTGGGTACTGACTAATGTGGCATTGTTAATACAATCATCTGTTGATGGACATTTGTGCTGTTCCCACCCTTTTGATATTGTGAATAACGCTGCTTAAAAGCACTGGCATTCAAGTATCTGTTTGAGTCCCTGCTTTCAGTTATTTTGGGTGCATACCTAGGAGTGGAATTGCTAGATCACATGGGCTTCCCTTGTGGCTCAGCTGGTAAAGAATCCGCCTGCAGTGCAGGAGACCTGGGTTCAATCTCTGGGTTGGGAAGATCCTCTGGAGAAGGGAAAGGCTGCCCACTCCAGTATTCTGGCCTGGAGTAGTCCATGGGGTTGCAGAGAGTCAGATGCAGCTGAGCGACTTTCCCTTTCACACGGTCATTCTCTCTCGAACTTTTCGAAGAATCACCAAACTGTTTTCCCCAGTGGCTGCACCACGTGCGTTCCCACCAACTGTACACAAGTGTTCCATCTTCTCCACATCCCTGTCAGCATCTGTTACTTCCCGCTTTTTTGGATGTGAGGCGGTATCTCATTGTGACTTTTTTGTTTGCTTTGCTTATTTTAGTTTTGGGTTTTTTTCTCTCCTGGCCACCTCAGGTCCTAGATGCGTCATGCAGAGCCTTCATGGTGTCTGTGGGAGCGGCCTTCCAGCACACAGACTTTCTGGCTGTGGCGTCTGGGCTCCAGAACACGCAGCCTCAGTAGCCGTGGTGCCTGGGCTCTCCCGCTGCGGTGCGTGAGCTGCGTTGGGACACAGTAGTTGCAGGGTGTGGGCTTAGTTGCTCTGGCGTGTGGGATCTTAGTTCCTTGACAGGGAATTGAACCTGCATCCCCTGTATTGCAGGGCATAATCTTTTTTTTTTAAATTAATTCATCTATTTTAATTGGAGGCTCATTACTTTACGGTATGTAGTGGGTTTTGCTGTACATCGACATGAGTCAGCCATGGGCGTACATGTGTCCCACCATCCTGAGCCCCCCTCCCCACTCTCTGCCCACCCCCTCCCCCTGGGTTGTCCCGGAGCACCCGCTTTGGGTTCCCTGCTTCATGCGTTGAGCTTGCACTGGGGATCCGTTTCGCATATGGTAATGTACACGCTTCAGTGCTTTTCTCTCATATTGTCCCACCCTCGCCTTCTCCCACAGAGTCTAAAAGTCTGTTCTTTACATCTGTGTCTCTTTTGCTGTCTTGCATAGAGGGTGGTTGTTCCTATCTTTCTAAATTCCATATATATGCGTTAGTATACTGTATTGGTGTTCTTCTTTCTGGCTTACTTCACTATGTATAATAGGCTCCAGTTTCACCCACCTCATTAGAACTGACTCAAATGTATTCTTTTTAATGGCTGAGTAATACTCCATTGTGTATATGTACCACAGCTTTCTTATCCATTCGTCTGCTGATGGACATCTAGGTTGTTTCCATGTCCTGGCTATTATAAACAGTGCTGCGATGAACATTGGGGTACACATGTCTGTTTCAATTCTGGTTTCCTCGGTGTGTATGCCCAGCAGTGGGATTGCTGGGTCATATGGCAGTTCTATTTGCAGTTTTTTAAGGAATCTCCACACTGTTCTCCATAGTGGCTGTACTAGTTTGCATTCCCACCAACAGTGTAGGAGGGTTCCCTTTTCTCCGCACCTTCTCCAGCATTTATTTATAGACTTTTTGATAGCAGCCATTCTGACCCAGCGTGAGATGGTACCTTACTGTGGTTTTGATTTAAATTTCTCCGATAATGAGTGATATCGAGCATCTTTTCATGTGTTTGTTAGTCATTTGTAGTCGTCTTTGGAGAAATGTCTGTTTAGGTCTTTGGCCCACTTCTTTATTGCGTTATTTTTCTGGTATTGAGTTGCATGAGCTGATTGTATATTTTGGAGATTAATTCTTTGTCTGTTTTTTGTTTTGTTTTGTTTTTGCTATTTTCTCCCATTCTGAAGGCTGCCTTTTCTCCTGGCTTATAGTTTCCTTTGTTGTGCAAAAGCTTGTAAGTTTAATTAGGTCCCATTTGTTTGCTTTTGTTTTTATTTCCATTACTCTGGGAGGTGGATCATAGAGGATCTTGCTGTGATTTATGTCAGAGAATGTTCAACCTATGTTTTCCTCCAAGAGTTTTATAGTTTCTGGTCTTACATTTAGACTGTTAATCCATTTTGAGTTTATTTTTGTGTATGGTGTTAGAAAGTGTTCTAGTTTCATTCTTTTTCAGGTGGTTGACCAGTTTTCTCAGCCCCACTTGTTAAAGAGATTCCCTTTTCTCCTTTGTATATTTTTGCCTCATTTGTCAAAGATAAGGTGTCCATAGGTGCTTGGATTTATCTCTGGGATTTCTGTTTTGTTCCGTTGATCTATATTTCTATCTTTGTGCACAAGACATATTCTTAACCACTGTACCACCAGGCAAGTCCCTCTCATTGTGGTTTAATTTGTATTAGTGATGTTGAGCATTATTTCACATGCTTACTGGCAACTCTTCTGTCTTTGGACAAATGTCTTCCAGTGTACTGAGTGTTTTTATTATAAAAGTGTATTGAATTTTGTCATATACTTCTGCATCAAGATGATTGTGTGATTTTTATTTTCATTCTATTAATGTGATGTATTATATTGATTGATTTTCATATGTTGAACTATATTTGCACTCCTGGGATAAATCCTGCCTACTCATGGTATGTAATCCTTTTTTAATATGCTGATGAATTCATCAGTGAAATCAGTTTGCTTGTATTTTGTTGAGAATTTTTACTTCACTGTTCATAAGAGATATTAGTCTGTGGTTTTCTTGTTAGCGCTTTTGTTTGGCTTTGCTATCTGGTTAATGCCTGCCTCATACAGTGAGTTCACTTGTCCTCCTCTTCAATTTTTGGGAAAAATTTGAGGCGAATTGACTTTAATCTTGTAAGTCTTTGGTAGAATTCATGACTGAAGCCATTTTGTCCAAGGCTTTTCTTTCTTGGGAGGTTTTTTATTATTCTGTCTCCTTACTGTTTGCTGGTTTATTCATATCTTCAACTTATTCACTGTTCAGTTTTTGTAGATGGCATATTTCTGAGAATTTGTCTGTTTCATCTAGGTTATTCAGTTTGTTGATATACAGTTGTTCACAGTACTTTCTTATTTGCTTTTTGTTTCTGTAAAGTTGTTAGTGATGGCCCCACTTAAATTTCTGATTTTACCAATTTGAGTCTTCCCTCTCTTTTCCTTAGTCAGTTGACCTAAAGTTTTGCTCAAAAAGTTTATTTTTGAGAATCAGCTTTTGGTTTGACTGTCTCTATTGTTTTTATGTTCTTTATTTCATTAATCTGTGCGCTAATCTTTATTATTTCCTTCCTTCTGCTAGTTTTGGGTTTAGTTTGCTCTTGTTTTTCTAGTTCCTTAAGATGTAAAGTTTGATTTTTCTGATATCTGTCTTCCTTTTTAATGTGACCATTTACAGCTGTAAATTTCTCTTCTTACCACTGCTTTTGCTGCATCTCATATGCTTTGGCATGCCACAGTTGTTTGGATCTTTTTGACAAAATAAATCTTGCACTTATTACCTATGTTCAAAAGATACATTCATTCCTAATTTATCATCTTCATATTTGAAAAGAATTTCAAAATAAATTAATTTTATACAGCACACAACGGAGGGTAGGATTGGGCTCAGGGGACCGATTCATTGTTCACAGAATTGTTCACAGAGGACAGAAGCCTCTGCATCCAAACGTTTTTTGAGCTAGTTTAACTTTCAGCTCTGAATCCTGGTCCCAATCTTGAAATCACAGAAGGTTAGGCATTTGGAATCACTCAGCCATAGGGATGAGCTTTTAGTTTAGACATGAGGAGAGGGCTTCCTGCACAGGACCAAGAAAGCATCTGCAGCAGAAACAGAAGACGAGGGCAGAGGGGGCTGAACCGAAGGGCCTGGCATGGAGGGAGGGCGAGGAGCCCTTTCACAGTCCACCTTGCCCTGGGTTTCCTTGTGTCTCCACTCAGCGGGACAGGGGCCGTGGGCTCAGTCACTCGGTTGTTTCTGCCTCTTCGTGGCCCCATGGACTCTAGCCCACTGGGCTCCTCTGTCCATGGTGTTTCCCAGGCAGGAATACGGGAGCAGCTTACATTTCCTACTCCAGGGGATCTTCCTACTCAGGGACCAAACCCGTGTCTCTTGCATTGGTACGTGAGTTCTTTACTGTAGTGCCACCAGGGAAGCCCAGAACGGGGGCATGCCACAGTTTTATTTTCGTTTGTCTTATTTACTAGTTTCCTTTTTGATTTCTTCTTTGACACATTGGTTGTTTAAAAGTGTGTTGGTTAGTGTCCACATATTTGTGAATTTTCCAGTGTTCCTTTTGATGCTGATTTCTAGTTTAGTTCTGTTATGATCAGAAAATATACTTTGTATTATTTCAGTCTTTTAAAACTTATTAAGATTTGTGACCTAAAAGATCACAAGTGTGATCTAGAGAATGTTTCATGTGCACTTGAGAAAAATGTATATTCTGCTGTTACTGAGTCGAATATTTCGTAAATGTCTTTAAATCCGTTTGGTTTATCATGTTATTCAAGTTCTTTATTTTCTTGCTGGTGTTCTGTCTGGTATTCTAGCCATTATTTCAATCTGAGTATAGAAGTCTCCAGTTATTACTGTGGAATTGTCTCTCTTTCTAAATGTGTCAGTGTTTGCTTTATGTATTTGGGGAGTCTGATGTTAGGTACATATATGAATTGCATGTTTTAAAGTTTGATATAAAGGCCTCATTCAAATCATACCATCTTTTTTTGGTATATTTTGAATCTATTTTAGGATTCAACCATATGGATATGAGGTAGTGTTCTTCCTTCATTTTCATTGCCACATGAGGTTTCTTTTTATCTGTACTGTAACTTTTTCTGTCATTTGCATTTCCATACACATTTTGAAGTCAGCATGTCAATTCCTTAAAAAAAAATTCCTGCTGAGATTGATTGTCATTCCATGTAAAATCTGTAAATCAATTTGGGAAGGACTGATATAACAGTCTTAGGTCTTCTATTCATGGTATCTCTCTCTTTGTTTTTGGATCATCTTTAACTTCTGTCAACAATGTTTTGTAGTTTTCAGTGTTTAGGTTTTGCACATAAATCTAATCCTAATTATTGCCGATTTCCTGATGTTCTCATAAGTGATATTGTTTTGTCTTCTCGGTTGAATACACTTCCTCACATTTGTTTAAATGTTGGGACTGATGGTACCACACATGTACCAAGAGGCCATGGAAAGTTTTATTACTCCATAAGGGGGCTTTCCCTGATGGCTCAGACAGTAAAGAGTCTGTCTATAGTGCAGGAGACCCAAGTTCAATCCCTGGCTGGGGAGGATCCCCTGGAGAAGAGAATGGCAACCCACTCCAGTACTCTTGCCTGGAAAATCCCATGGATGTAGGAGCCTGGTAGACTGCAGTCCATGGGGTCGCAAAGAGTTGGACATGACTGAGCAACTTCACTTTCAGTTTCAAGGGGGCTTTCTTGGGGGACAGGACAGGCACCCAAGCTAGTCTGGGATAGCTTGAGTGAAGGGAAGGGGGAGCCGCTCTGGGGAGTTGATCTCATATATGGGATTCCCGTATATGGTTTGGGTTTGCATGGTTTGAACTTACCTACTGACAACTAAGGCAGAAGTAAGAGCTTTTGTCCTGACTTTCTCAGATGTGAGTCAAGAGGGAGAAATGGAGCTTGAAAGCTGTCAATGGCCAAATATAAAAAATGGACTCAGACTCTTCATTACATTGTTTTCCACTTAAAACTTTCATTACTCATTAATTGTATATAAAAATGCCATTAACTTTTGTATGTTAACCTTGTATCTTGTGATATTGCTAAATTCACACATTAATTCCAGTAGCTTTCTTTATAAATTCCTTGGGAATTCTGTGTAGATGACTGACCATCTTGTCTTCAAGTAAGTAAACACAGTTCTTTCTTTCAGTCGTTATGCCTTTTACTTTTAATTAACTAATTAATTAACCTTAAACCCTTGGTGAGAATATTTAAACAATGTTGAACAAAAGTGATTAGAGTTAACATCCTGTCTTGTTTCTGATCTCCTGGGAAAAACTAGTCTTTCACCACTGAGTACAAGATCTGTGGATATTTCTTAGATTCCCTTTATCTTCTTTAAGTACACAGATTTTAATTTTATGGAAGTTGTACATATCCAAATATTTTCTGTATTCTTATTAAGATGGTCGATCATAGCTTTATTCTTTTAGGGTGTGTTAAACCATAGACTGATTTTCAAATGTCAGATCAGTGTTACATTCCTGGAATAAATTCTAGTTGGTCGTGATCTATGCTTTTTGTATGTTGTTGGATTTGATTTGCTACAGTTTTGTAAAAAAATGTTGCATCTTTGTTCATGGTGGATGTATTGGCACGTAGTTTTCTTGTCATATCTTTGGTTTGGGTAAGTGGATACTGCTCACCATATAAAATGAGTTGGGGAGTGTTCTTGTTTGTTTTCTACAGACTTGATATTATTTCATCTTGAATGTTTCTTAGCTTTTACCAATGTAGTCTATAGAGTTTACACTGTGGGAAAAATTTAAAGTATGAATTTAAGTTTTTAATAAATATATACAGCTGTTTAGGTTCTATAGTTCGGCTTGCGTGAACTTTGATAATCTTTTAAAGAATGTATTCGTATCATCTTAATTATCAATTGCATTGACATAAAGTTATCATAATAGTCTTACTGTCTATGGAATATGTCGGGATGTTCCCCATCATTGCCAGTGTTGGTAATCTGTATTATTGCTCCTCTTTTCTTTGCCTGAGTAGAGGTTTATTAATTTTATTACTTATTTTAAGAACTGTGCTTTGGTTTTATTAATTTTTTCCTATTTTAAATTTGTTTTTAGTTTGATTGATTTCTATTGTTATGTGTATTACTTTCTTCTAATCACCATGGGACCAATTTTCTTTTTTTCTGACCTTTGAAAGGTGAAACTATCGGTCCTCAATTTGAGATCTGACTTTTTTAATGTAAGCTTTTTATTGCTGTATTATCCCCTCAAAGCACTGCTTTCCTGCATCCCACACATTTTTATCTGTTGTGTTTTAATTTTCATTCACTTCAAACATTTGCTAATTTCTCTTGTGATTTTTTTTCCTTTGATTCATGGGCTAATTAAAAGAGTTTTAAAAATTTCTTAATACTTAGGGGTTTTTCAGATATATTTTTATTATTTATTCCTAAGTCAATTCTTTTGTGGTTAGACAACATACTTTGTAGCGTTTCAGTCCCCTTAAATTTGTTCAGATTTTTAGGATGGCCCGGAATGCTGTCTGTCTTGGTGACGTGCTGTTGCGAAGGACATGTGTACTTCTGGGTTTTTGGGTGTTCATGCTAAGTGCTAATTAGGTCAACTTACACTATAATTAGTGTCTTCTTGCTGACTTATCTAGTAGTTTTATCTATTACGAGAGGAGAATTTTAAAATTTCCAAGTATAGTTGTGTTTTTATTCATTTCTCCTTTCAGTTTTATCAATTTATACACTTAGAATTGTTCTGTCTTTATGCTATATGGACCTCTTTATTATTTTGAAACGTCTTCTAGACCTTGGATAATATTCATTCCCCTTAAGTCTACATTGTCTGATATTAATGTAGTCACTCTCTTTTTTGTTGGGTATTTGTGTAGTCTATCTTTTTTTCCATTTTTAAATTTGTGTCTTATGACTTTATATTTGCAGTGGGTTTTCTTTTTTTTGCAGACAGCATATATTTGAGTCTTGCTTTTTAAAAAATCCCATTTGACAATCTGCACTTTGATTGGAGTGTTTAGCCTGTTTATGTACAGTTATTAGTATGGTTGGATTTAAATCGACCATTTTGCTATTTGCTCTATCTCCTCTTTGCCTAGTTTCTTCTACTTCTTTTCAATGTTTTATTGTACTTGTCTCCATTATTGGCTTATTTCCTGCAATTCTTTAATTTTTTAGTGGTTGTGCAAGGTTCTGCAATATATATCTGTAATTTAACACACACCTTCAAATAATATTTATTTTATACCACTTCATTTATGGTATAAAAACCTTGTATACTTATGTTTCTTCCCTCTCCCATCCTTTGTGCTATTGTTGTTACGTAATTGTAATATTACATATATAATGAACCCTATAATATATTTTAGTACTTTTGTTTTCGTCAATTATATTCTAAAGAGATTACATAATACAGGGAGAAGTGTATTTTGTTTACTGCCTCTGATAGGCTTAAACAGTGGCCTCCTTCCAGGATATCCATGTCCTAACCCTAGAGTCTGTGAATATATTACCTTATATGGCAGAAGGGACTTTGCAGATGAGATTCAGAATCCTGAGATGTAGCTATTACCCTAGATTATCCAGGTGTTCCCCGGAGAAAGCAGTGGCACCCCACTCCAGTACTCTTGCCTGGAAAATCCCATGGACGGAGGATCCTGGAAGGCTGCAGTCCATGGGGTCACTGCGGGTCGGACACGACTGAGCGACTTCACTTTCACTTTTTACTTTCCTGCATTGGAGAAGGAAATGGCAACCCACTCCAGTGTTCTTGCCTGGAGAACCCCAGGGACAGGGGAGCCTGGTGGGCTGCCGTCTCTGGGGTCGCACAGAGTCGGGCACAACTGAAGCGACTTAGCAGCAGCAGCATCCAGGTGTTCCCAGTGATGTAATCACAAGCATCCTAATGAGTGGGAGATATCACTGCAGAAATAGATGTGGTGACAGGAGCCAAGAGGCTGCACTGATGCAAGGAAGGGGCTGCTGGCTAAGGAATGCAGGTGGCCCTTGGAATCCATAAAAGGCAAGGAAACAGTTTCTCCTCTTGGGAGCTTCTTAAAGCAACTAGCTAGCCCTGCCGGCACCTTGACTTTAGCCCGGAGAAGCTGATTTCATACTCTGGCTTCCAGAAGTGTAAGAGCTTAAATGTGTGTTTTTAAAAAATAATTTTTGATTTATTTATTTTGGGGCTGTTCTGGGTCTTCATGGCTGCTGCGTGGGCTTCCTCTAGTTGCTGCAAGAGGGGGCTGCTCTCTAGTCGCCGTGCACAGGCTTCTCGTTGCAGTGGCTTCTCTCGGAGAAACGGGCTCTAGGTTGCATGGGCCTCAGTAGTTGTGGCACACGGCTGAATTGCCCTGTAGCATGTGGGATCTTAGTTCCCCAACCAAGGATCGGACCCGTGTCCCCTGCATTGGCAGGTGAGTTCCTCACCACTGGGCCACCGGGGAAGTCCCAGTGTGTGTCGTTTTGAGCTACCAAGTTTGTGGTAATTTGTTACAGCAGCTGTAAGAAACTAACATATCCACAGCTTTGGTCATTTCCTATTGCTTCTCCTTTGTAGGAATATACTGACATTTTAATCTAGCGTTGTACTCCTTTGGCCTGAAGAACTTCTTGCAGTGCAAATCCAACTGGTAGCAAATTCCGCCAGCTTCTCTTTCTCTGAAGATGTCTTCACTTCTCCTTCATATCTGAACTATATCTTCACTGGGTAGAGAGAATGTTTTACTGATTGTTTGGGGTTCCACCCCTTTTGGTACTTTGAGATTATCACTCCATTGTCTTGTGGATTGTTGGTTTCTTTTATTTTTTTAATTGAAGTACAGTTGATTTAGCATCATGCTCATTTCTGCTGTACAGCAAAGTGGCTCTTATACACACATAGAGATAATTTATTAAATATTTTCAATTTTGGTTTATCCCAGAAGATTGGCTATAATTCTCTGTTCTGTTCTGTTTGCTGTTTATGCTTTGTATTTATTTGTTGTTGTTCATTTTTTTCTTTTCTGACTGCAGTGACTGGTATGGACAGATATTGCCTCGATGCCCTGTCTCCAAGCACACTGGGAAGTCCGCCGACTGTGCTGGACTCCTGTCTGGGTTAAAGTCATCCTGGGGTATCTAGGCAGGGCTTTAGCCCAGTGCTGTTAAGAGCTTTGTGTATTAGCTGTGCTCAGTAAGTAGGATTGTCTTCCCAGGCACCTCCTACCCTTCAGCTTTGAAAGTAGCGAATCCAGTCAGCTGTTGATGGACCTGAACGTGAAGCATCCCCGACAGGTGGTGTTTGGCCTCCAGGTAAGGGAAGCTGTGCTCAGCAGCCACTGACTGCCACCCGCAGTCTGACCATGGACACATGTGAGCGTCTTCATTTGAGATGCTGTCTGTTCCTCTGTTTCCTGGCACAGTCTTGTCTTAAGCGCTTTCAGTTTTTCCCCCTGTTCACCGGCTGTTTGCTGAACACAGCGTATCCCTTTGTTTTCTGTTTGTGTCTATGTTCCTTTGCCTTTTTCTCATCTTAGACGCTTTCCAGATTTCTTCTTGATGCAGTTCTGGTGGGCTGTATGTTTCTAGGAAGTTGTCAGTTTCTTCTAGGTTGTCAAATTTGTTGGCATTTAATTGTTCATACTATTCTCTTATTTATTTTTAATTTAAAACTATTTTGAATTTCTTTTGGCCACACTGCGCAGCTTGTGGGATTTTAGCTCCTTGGCCAGGGATCAAACCTGGGCACTTTCACCACTGTGGGCAGTAGTTAAGTCAGCTTTTTCACTTTCCTCTTATTCCTTCATCAAGGCTTTCTACCTTGTTCCACTGATTTATATTTCTGTTTTTGTACCAGAGCTGTATAGTGTCTTAATCACTGGAATTTTCTAGCATAGTCTGAAGTGAACTTCATTTTTCTTTCTCAAGATTTCTGTGGCTATTCAGGATCTTATTGTTTGCATTACTGTTGTTATTTTGTGACTACAAATTGTGAATTTTTTGTGGTAGTTCTATGAAAAGCTGCATTGGTAATTGATTACGGAGTGTATTGAGTCTGTCGATTGCTTATATTGATTCTTCCAATCCAAGAACGTGGTAATCTCCATCTGTTTTTGTCTTCTTTGATTTCTTTTATCATTATAGATTTCTGCACACAGGTATTTTATCTCTGGGATATTTTCTTCTTTTTGTTGCAGTAGTGTATGGGATTGTTTCCTTACCTCAACATAATAAAGGCTATATATGAAAAACTCATAGCAAATGTTATTCTCAATGGTGAAAAACTGAAAGCATTTCCTCTAAGATCAGGAACAAGACAAGTGTGCCCACTCTTGCCACTATTATTCAACATAGTTTTTGAAGTCTTATCTGTAGCAATCAGAAAAAAAAAAAAAAACAGAAAAGGAATCAAGATTTCAAAAGAAGTAAAACTCACTGTTTTCAGACTACATGATACTGTATGTAGAAAACCCTAAAGATACCACCGGAAAGTTACTAGAACAAATCAAAGAATTAGGTAAAGTCGCAGGGTACAATATTAACACACAGAAACCCCTTGCATTCCTATTCACTAACAATGAAAAGTCAGAAAGAGAAATTAAGGAATTGTAATTTAGAGACCCATTTTCTCCATCCCCCAGCCTGTATAAAGACCAGTCAATGTTACAATAAAGTTAGAAGTTTTTCCCTTTTCAGCAGATTTATTCTTTAAAAATTTTTACGGATTCATTCCAGAGATGTTTTTTCTGGCTTAGAAGAGGACCCTCCCACATTGTGTAACCTGCAACCAAGAGCGCTCCTAGAAGTGAGTGAAGCCCAGTGTCCCAGAAAAACTTACAGGAGGATTTTGTCAGAAGGGAGTCAGAGTATCCCCTGAATTCCTTTCTCACCTAATGGGATTCTGAGCCTCCTTGACTCTCCCATGAATTAACCAGACGTCACTGGTCATCCCCGTCCCTTGCAGGAGGGGTCCTCAACAGGGGCCGTTTGAACCCGTGCATTGCTAGGACTCTCCCTGAGAGGGGTCTGTTGTCCATAATGCTTATGTCCTATAACAGGTTTCCTGATGCTGAGTTGTATTCCTTGAAATTGGGCATTTATAAAGCCTAGGAATGTGGGCTGCTTGGACGCAGTCTGTCACTGCATAACGGCAGCAAAGACCCGGAGTGAAGGGTCTCCTCGAGGCACAGAAAGGAACTCCTGGAGAGATTGGAGTTGGCACAATAGAAGATGCCCCAGGGGTCAGGATCTGCGGGCCTAGAGGTAGGAGTATTCCCACAGGGGATATTCTGCACGCAGAGTGAGGTGAGAGACTAGAGAGCACAAGAACCTCAAGCCCTTTCCCCTGTATGTTTGGCGGTTGTGATAGAATTGGAAAAAGCCTGACGATTCCATCAGACACAGTCAGCCGTGAGTTTGGACAGTGTTTCCCATATAATTCAAGATACCAACTCAGTTAGTTTAGGATCTCTCTTTGGGATGCTCCAGGGGCCTTGTAAAGCTTCCAAAGTTTGCTAGCAGGAGATCAAAAGAACTTTAATTAGTATTTGATATTTGGGAAGTCAGTCCAAAATTTCAAGAAATTTTAAAAACCCAGTTAGATAGAATCAGAGTTCATAGTGAAACAATTATTCCTTGAATTAAGGTGCACAAAAGATTTCAAAAGTAAATACACGTCAGTTGAAGGCACAAAAATGCACACAATCTGTTATCAAAAGCAGCATTCCAGAAAAACTTTCATCTCTTCAGAGAGACCAAATTTAGTTTACATCAGCCTATAATAAAATCCATTTGCCTAGTTTAAGGCAACCTTAGAAAATTCTGATGACGTTCAGCATTCTTTTCTCCATGTTCTATTTCTGCCCAGTTTGCTGCTGCTGTTCTTTAGTCCCTTAGCTATTTCTAACTCTTTTGCAACCCTATGAACTGTATCCCACCAGACTCCTCTGTCCATGGGATATTCCAAGCAAGATTACTGGCGTGATTTGCCATTTCCTCCTCCAGGGGATCTTCCCGACTAAGGGAATTGAAGCCACATCGCCCCATCTCCTGCATTTCAGGCAGATTCATTTCCAGCTCAGCCACCGGGGAATGAAGCTGCCTTTATCCCGGTTACATTTGCTTAAAAATCTAGTCTTACCATCTCATTTTCCGTGTTGGCAAATTTCATCACAGATATGATATTCACTTAACCCTAGGTACAATGAAGGTGTTATATTTCACGCTGATAAGTCTGAAGGCAGGTCTGTTAATTAATATTAAATCCACAAATTTAAGCCAGAAAAGTTAATCCCTACAGAACGAGAGATCTCATAGTTCTCCTGCCTGAATTTAGAATGGCCTTTTCTTCAATCTTGGGGACTACAGATGAATCAAGCAGTTTCTTGGAACAAGGCAAAACAGTTCAATTGCAAAGGGCAGAGGAGGGGTAAACGCAAGCTCCTTTCTAAAGTCCCAACAAGTAACCCAAGGCTGGAGTCTCAGGCAGTGTGGGCTGCATTTGTATTTCAAGATTTATTTATTTATTTATTTTTTGAGTGTATCATATATTTTCTTTATTTTTTGATTTAGTAGCAAACCGAAGTAAAACTAAATCAAGTTGAATACAAGTTATTATTCTCTTTTTTTTTAAATTTTTTATTTTTTTTAAATTTTAAAATCTTTAATTCTTACATGCGTTCCCAAACATGAACCCCCCTCCCACCTCCCTCCCCACAACATCTCTCTGGGTCATCCCCATGCACCAGCCCCAAGCAAGCTGCACCCTACGTCAGACATGGACTGGCGATTCAATTCTTACATGACAGTATACATATTAGAATTCCCATTCTCCCAAATCATCCCACCCTCTCCCTCTCCCTCTGAGTCCAAAAGTCTGGTATACACATCTGTGTCTTTTTTCCTGTCTTGCATACAGGGTCGTCATTGCCATCTTCCTAAATTCCATATATATGTGTTAGTATACTGTATTGGTGTTTTTCTTTCTGGCTTACTTCACTCTGTATAATTGGCTCCAGTTTCACCCATCTCATCAGAACTGATTCAAATGAATTCTTTTTAACGGCTGAGTAATACTCCATTGTGTATATGTACCACAGCTTTCTTATCCATTCATCTGCTGATGGACATCTAGGTTGTTTCCATGTCCTGGCTATTATAAACAGTGCTGCGATGAACATTGGGGTACATGTGTCTCTTTCAATTCTGGTTTCCTCGGTGTGTATGCCCAGAAGTGGGATTGCTGGGTCATAAGGTAGTTCTATTTGCAATTTTTTAAGGAATCTCCACACTGTTCTCCATAGTGGCTGTACTAGTTTGCATTCCCACCAACAGTGTAGGAGGGTTCCCTTTTCTCCACACCCTCTCCAGCATTTATTGCTTACAGATTTTTGGATCGCAGCCATTCTGACTGGTGTGAAGTGGTACCTCATTGTGGTTTTGATTTGCATTTCTCTAATAATGAGTGATGTTGAGCATCTTTTCATGTGTTTGTTAGCCATCCGTATGTCTTCTTTGGAGAAATGTCTATTTAGTTCTTTGGCCCATTTTTTGATTGGGTCGTTTATTTTTCTGGAATTGAGCTGCAGAAGTTGCTTGTATATTTTTGAGATTAGTTGTTTGTCAGTTGTTTCATTTGCTATTATTTTCTCCCATTCAGAAGGCTGTCTTTTCACCTTGCTTATATTTTCCTTTGTTGTACAGAAGCTTTTAATTTTAATTAGATCCCATTTGTTTATTTTTGCTTTTATTTCCAGAATTCTGGGAGGTGGATCATAGAGGATCCTGCTGTGATTTATGTCTGAGAGTGTTTTGCCTATGTTCTCCTCTAGGAGTTTTATAGTTTCTGATCTTACATTTAGATCTTTAATCCATTTTGAGTTTATTTTTGTGTACGGTGATAGAAAGTGATCTAGTTTCATTCTTTTACAAGTGGTTGACCAGTTTTCCCAGCACCACTTGTTAAAGAGATTGTCTTTACTCCATTGTATATTCTTGCCTCCTTTGTCAAAGATAAGGTGTCCATATGTGTGTGGATTTATCTCTGGGCTTTCTATTTTGTTCCATTGATCTATATGTCTGTCTTTGTGCCAGTACCATACTGTCTTGATGATTGTGGCTTTGTAGTAGAGCCTGAAGTCAGGCAAGTTGATTCCTCCAGTTCCATTCTTCTTTCTCAAGATTGCTTTGGCTATTCGAGGTTTTTTGTATTTCCAAACAAATCTTGAAATTATTTGTTCTAGTTCTGTGAAAAATGTGGCTGGTAGCTTGATAGGGATTGCATTGAATTTGTAAATTGCTTTGGGTAGTATACTCATTTTCACTATATTGATTCTTCCAATCCATGAACATGGTATATTTCTCCATCTATTAGTGTCCTCTTTGATTTCTTTCATCAGTGTTTTATAGTTTTCTATATATAGGTCTTTAGTTTCTTTAGGTAGATATATTCCTAAGTATTTTATTCTTTTCGTTGCAATGGTGAATGGAATTGTTTCCTTAATTTCTTTTTCTACTTTCTCATTATTAGTGTATAGGAATGCAAGGGATTTCTGTGTGTTGATTTTATATCCTGCAACTTTACTATATTCATTGATTAGCTCTAGTAATTTTCTGGTGGAGTCTTTAGGGTTTTCCATGTAGAGGATCATGTCATCTGCAAACAGTGAGAGTTTTACTTCTTCTTTTCCAGTTTTGATTCCTTTTATTTCTTTTTCTGCTCTGATTGCTGTGGCCAAAACTTCCAGAACTATGTTGAATAGTAGCGGTGAAAGTGGACACCCTTGTCTTGTTCCTGACTTTAGGGGAAATGCTTTCAATTTTTCACCATTGAGGATAATGTTTGCCGTGGGTTTGTCATATATAGCTTTTATTATGTTGAGGTATGTTCCTTCTATTCCTGCTTTCTGGAGAGTTTTTATCATAAATGGATGTTGAATTTTGTCAAAGGCCTTCTCTGCATCTATTGAGATAATCATATGGTTTTTATTTTTCAATTTGTTAATGTGGTGAATTACATTGATTGATTTGCGGATATTGAAGAATCCTTGCATCCCTGGGATAAAGCCCACTTGGTCATGGTGTATGATCTTTTTAATGTGTTGTTGGATTCTGATTGCTAGAATTTTGTTGAGGATTTTTGCATCTATGTTCATCAGTGATATTGGCCTGTAGTTTTCCTTTTTTGTGACATCTTTGTCAGGTTTTGGTATTAGGGTGATGGTGGCCTCATAGAATGAGTTTGGAAGTTTACCTTCCTCTGCAATTTTCTGGAAGAGTTTGAGGAGGATAGGTGTTAGCTCTTCTCGAAATTTTTGGTAGAATTCAGCTGTGAAGCCATCTGGACCTGGGCTTTTGTTTGCTGGAAGATTTCTGATTACCATTTCAATTTCCGTGCTTGTGATGGGTCTGTTAAGATTTTCTATTTCTTCCTGGTTCAGTTTTGGAAAATTGTACTTTTCTAAGAATTTGTCCATTTCTTCCACGTTGTCCATTTTATTGGCATACAACTGCTGATAGTAGTCTCTTATGATCCTTTGTATTTCTGTGTTGTCTGTTGTGATCTGTCCATTTTCATTTCTAATTTTATTGATTTGATTTTTCTCTCTTTGCTTCTTGATGAGTCTGGCTAATGGTTTGTCAATTTTATTTATCCTTTCAAAGAACCAGCTTTTGGCTTTGTTGATTTTTGCTATGGTCACTTTTGTTTCTTTTGCATTTATTTCTGCCCTAATTTTTAAGATTTCTTTCCTTCTACTAACTCTGGGGTTCTCCAACTCTTCCTTTTCTAGTTGCTTTAGTTGCAGAGTTAGGTTATTTATTTGACTTTTTTCTTGTTTCTTGAGGTATGCCTGTATTGCTATGAACTTTCCTCTTAGCACTGCTTTTATAGTGTCCCACAGGTTTTGGGTTGTTGTGTTTTCATTTTCATTCGTTTCTATGCATATTTTGATTTCTCTTTTGATTTCTTCTGTGATTTGTTGGTTATTCAGAAGTGTGTTGTTCAACCTCCATATGTTGGAATTTTTAATAGTTTTTCTCCTGTAATTGAGATCTAATCTTAATGCATTATGGTCAGAAAAGATGCTTGGAATGATTTCGATTTTTTTGAATTTATCAAGTTTAGATTTATGGCCCAGGATGTGATCTATCCTGGAGAAGGTTCCATGAGCACTTGAAAAAAAAGTGAAATTCATTGTTTTGGGGTGAAATGTCCTATAGATATCAATTAGGTCTAACTGATCTAATGTATCATTTAAAGTTTGCGTTTCTTTGTTAATTTTCTGTTTAGTTGATCTGTCCATAGGTGTGAGTGGGGTATTAAAGTCTCCCACTATTATTGTGTTATTGTTGATTTCCCCTTTCATACTTGTTAGCATTTGTCTTACATATTGCGGGGCTCCTATATTGGGGGCATATATATTTATAATTGTTATATCTTCTTCTTGGATTGTTCCTTTGATCATTATGTAGTGGCCTTCTTTGTCTCTTTTCACAGCCTTTGTTTTAAAGTCTATTTTATCGGATATGAGTATTGCCACTCCTGCTTTCTTTTGGTCTCTATTTGCGTGGTATATCTTTTTCCAGCCCTTCACTTTCAGTCTGTATGTGTCCCTTGTTTTGAGGTGGGTCTCTTGTAAGCAGCATATAGAGGGGTCTTGTTTTTGTATCCATTCGGCCAGTCTTTGTCTTTTGGTTGGGGCGTTCAACCCATTTACGTTTAAGGTAATTATTGATAAGTGTGATCCCGTTACCATTTACTTTATTGTTTTGGGTTCGAGTTTATACACCCTTTTCGTGTTTCCTGTCTAGAGAATATCCTTTAGAATTTGTTGGAGAGCTGGTTTGGTGGTGCTGAATTCTCTCAGCTTTTGCTTGTCTGTAAAGCTTTTGATTTCTCCTTCATATTTGAATGAGATCCTTGCTGGGTACAGTGTTCTGGGCTGTAGGTTATTGTCTTTCATCACTTTAAGTATGTCTTGCCATTCCCTCCTGGCCTGAAGAGTTTCTATTGAAAGATCAGCTGTTATCCTAATGGGAATCCCCTTGTGTGTTATTTGTTGTTTTTCCCTTGCTGCTTTTAATATTTGTTCTTTGTGTTTGATCTTTGTTAATTTGATTAATATGTGTCTTGGGGTGTTTCGCCTTGGGTTTATCCTATTTGGAACTCTCTGTGTTTCTTGGACTTGGGTGATTATTTCCTTCCCCATTTTAGGGAAGTTTTCAACTATTATCTCCTCAAGGATTTTCTCATGATCTTTCTTTCTGTCTTCTTCTTCTGGGACTCCTATAATTCGAATGTTGGAGCGTTTCATATTGTCCTGGAGGTCTCTGAGATTGTCCTCATTTCTTTTAATTCGTTGTTCTTGTTTCCTCTCTGATTCATTTATTTCTACCATTCTATCTTCTATTTCACTAATCCTATCTTTTGCCTCCGTTATTCTACTAATTGTTGCCTCCAGAGTGTTTCTGATCTCATTTATTGCATTATTCATTATATTTTGACTTTTTTATTTCTTCTAGGTCCTTGTTAAGCCTTTCTTGCATCTTCTCAATCCTTGTCTCTAGCCTATTTATCTGTGATTCCATTTTGATTTCAAGATTTTGGATCATTTTCACTATCAATATTCGGAATTCCTTCTCCGGTAGATTCCCTACTTCTTCCACTTTTGTTTGGTTTGGTGGGCAACTCTCCTGTTCCTTTACCTGCTGTGTATTCCTCTGTCTCTTCATCTTGGTTATATTGCTGCGTTTGGGGTGGCCTTTTTATATTCTGGGAATTTGTGGAGTTCTCTTTATTATGGAGCTTCCTCACTTTGGGTGGGGTTCTATCAGTGGCTTGTCAAGGTTTCCTGGTTAGGGAGGCTTGTGTTGGAGTTTTGGTGGGTGGAGCTGGGTTTCTTCTCTCTGGAGTGCAATGGAGTGACCCGTAATGGGTTACGAGACATCAAAGGTTTTGGGATAATTTTGAGCTGCCTGTATATTGAAGCTCAGGGGAGTGTTCCTGTGTTGCTGAAGAATTTGCGTGGTATGTCTTGTTTTGGAATTTGTTGGCCCTTGGGTGGAACTTGGTTTTGGTGTAGGTATGAAGGCATTAGATGGGCTCCTATTGCTTAATGTTCCCTGAATTCAAGAGTTCTCTAATGTTTTCAGGCTTTGGATTTAAGCCTCCAGCTTCTGGTTTTCAGTTTTATTTTTACAGTAGCCTCTAGACTTCTCCATCTATACAGCACCGATGATAAAACATCTAGGTTAAAGATGAAAAGTTTCTCCACATTGAGGGACACTCAGAGAGGTTCACTGGAGGCAGACATCCTGGAATGTTGTATTTCAAGATTTAAATGCTCTAGTCTGCCCACAGTCTTGGTGGAGACTTGGAGGAGCATTTGAAGAGGAAAGAGTACATAAAACAAAGACGCCAATGACAAAACCTTGAAGACACAGACAAGTTTGTAGGGTAAAGGCGATGGGAGTGCATGTATAAGGATCGAGGGTGCGGTAAGACTGAAAAAGTTAGAGACAGGAAAATAAAGGCGAAAATGCTGGGGCTTACAGCCATGACCGATACTAGGTTTAAACCTGTATCACGCTCATAAATCTCCCTGCAGGGGAGCCCGCTGCACCAGGGTCTGCAGGGCCTGAGGCGAGCCTCTCCCACCCCTCTTGTCTCCTGTCTAGATGAGCTGTTGGCGGCCAGAGGGACCAGGTCAAAGGAGTTGAGAGGAGGGAGGCTGCAGCTGCCCGACATCCACTGTCTAGGAAGGAGCAAGAGAGGACCGGAAGAAGAACGGGAGAGGAGAGGGAGAGAGATTTCAGGGGAGGGAGAAGGACAAGGGGGAGGGGAAAGCGTTCTTTGAATGAGGCCCTGAGACCCCCAGGGGCCAGGAAGGCTGCCTTACCAAAAGGCGTGACACTGAAACAAGAGGCTCCTGTGGCCCCTCATCACCCAGGAGGAAGCTGCCTGCAGTGGCTAGGTCCTCTCCCTAGAAGGGGGCAGCTGCCCCTTGGGAGCCATAACTCTGAGAGTGACGAGGGTTCTGGGCCTTCTCAAGTCAGTACAGTTTGTTTAGAGGCCAGCAGGAAATCAGGCAAGATCTTACTGGTGCTCCTGAGCTGGCTGCCGAAGGGAGCAACAAGGGGCCAGCCCATTCCTTATGTGGGATGAGGGTAGGCGTGTGTCCAGGAGTTGGGCTGGAGAGGCTGACTGAGGTAGTTTGCCCCTGGCAGTGCTGAGTGCAAGGGACATTCTCACTACCCTGTTTTTACTCCCATGACCTTTTTTTTTTTTTTTCTTTTTTTGGCTTCCAGCTCTTTAGAAATAGCAGTTAGGGGGGTTGTTTGTTTTTGTTTTTGTTTTGTCTCTGAATGTTTTATGCCCCAATTTGCCCCAACTACACACAATTATTTTTAGTCCCATACAGTTCTTTGTATTTCGTAGCCTTAGTAACAGTGTGTCCAGGTGTAGGCTTCATACCATTGCAGCAAAGGGTCCCAGGTACACATGTCTCATTTCACCTGGAGAGACTCTACACCCTTATTCTTAAGGCATATGGGGCTGAAGTTCTCTTCTGAAACTTCTTCCTGCTCAACAGGGCTGTAGACCCCAGTCTACCATAGCAGTGTAGAGGTCACCCACTGACTGTTCCAGGGACCTGTAGGGACCTGGGCCACTTTCTGTGGAATGGTTTGAATTCCTTGAGCCATCATGAGCCCTGATGCAAACTGTTGGATCCTAAAAGACACAAATGTAACCAAAAAGTTACTAAACAAGTATTAGAAATGTGAAGCATGATAGCTATTACAGGACCTGGAAAGGGAAGGCAGCAGGGTAACTTTGGGAGGGCTGTCTTAACTGGTGACCAGACAGGGGGTGATGTTACCCCTGCCAAGAAGCCATTCTGCTTGGATATTGATTTTTGTTAATCTATTTTTCTAGGCTCCAGAAGCACTGCGGATGGTGATTGCAGCCATGAAATTAAAAGACGCATATTCCTTGGAAGGAAAGTTATGACCAACCTAGACAGCATATTGAAAAGCAGAGACATTACTTTGTCAACAAAGGTCCATCTAGTCAAGGTTATGGTTTTTCCGGTAGTCATGTATGGATGTGAGAGTTGGACTATAAAGAAAGCTGAGCGCCGAGGAATTGATGCTTTTGAACTGTGGTGTTGGAGAAGACTCTTGAGAGTCCCTTGGACTACAAGGAGATCCATCCAGTCCATCCTAAAGGAGATCAGTCCTGGGTGTTCATTGGAAGGACTGATGCTGAGGCTGAAACTCCAATATTCTGGCCACCTGATGCAAAGAGCTGACTCATTTGAAAAAACCCTGATGCTGGGAGGGATTGGGGGCAGGAGGAGAAGGGGACAATAGAGGATGAGATGGTTAGATGGCATCACCGACTCAATGGACATGGGTTTGGGTGGATTCTGGGAGTTGGTGATTGACAGGGAGGCCTGGCGTGCTGCGGTTCATGGGGTCACAAAGAGTTGGACACAACTGAGCAACTGAACGGAATGTCTAACATGTTTCTTTGTTGTTGGCATGGTAGGTCTGGACCTGCTGGACCCAGGTCTCCTCCTTGGACTGAGAAATCTCAGTCACAGGTTTACAACAGTAGGGAAGACAGCAGAGCACTAGGGGAAATATGGTATAAATCAGCATGAATGAAAAGAAGACAATTAAAATAAAAACTTCCTGCCAGAAAGGTTTACTGTACCTTGTCAGGTCCAGGAGAACAACATGGTGAACCAGTTTTCAGTTTCCCCACCCATATCAAATAGTGTGGTTTAGTGGTTAATTGTCTGCTAAACCACGTAACTTGTGCAATTTTCCGTGTTGGTTTCTACTGGGAAGAGGAGTTGTGTTGACATATGTGCTCAAAAAGTCTTGGCCCTCTTACGTACCCCTCCTTTTCCTGCCAAAAGATAATCAAAGGTCAGTTTCCTTTGATGCCTAGGGCAGTGAATGACAGCTACTAGTTTGGGGTTTTGAGCCACTTCTGTAAGATGACAAATGCCTGCCCCATACTTTATAGGGGAATTTTTTGCATCCATAAGCCCTCTTTCTTTCCAGATAGCTACATGGGCATATATATAAAATAAGGAAGGCATATTTCGAGTCTATTCAGTTCAGTCGCTCGGTCATGTCCGACTCTTTGCGACCCCATGGACTGCAGCACGCCAGGCCTCCCTGTCCATCACCAACTCCCAGAGCTTCCTCAAACTCATGTCCATTGAGTCGGTGATGCCATCCAACCATCTCATCCTCTGTCGTCCCCTTCACCTCCCGCCTTCAATCTTTCCCAGCGTCAGGGTCTTCCCTAAGAAGTCAGTTCTTTTCATCAGGTGGCGAAAGTATTGGAGATTCAGCTTTAGCATTAGTCCTTCCAATGAATATTCAGGACTGATTTCCTTTAGGGTTGATTGGATGGATCTCCTTGCAAGACTCTCAAGAGTCTTCTTTAACACCACAGTTCAAAAGCATCAGTTCTTCAGCATGCAGTTTTCTTTGTAGTCCAACTCTCATATCCATACATGACTACTGGAAAAACCATAGCTTTGACTAGATGGACTTTTGTTGGCAAAGTAATGTTTCTGCTTTTTAATATGCTATCATATTTGGCCATAACTTTTTTTTCCAAGGAGCAAGTTCATTGCTGCAGTCACCATCTGCAGTGATTTTGGAGCCCCCAAAAATAAAGTCTGTCACTGTTTCCACTGTTTCCCCATCTATTTGCCATGAACTGATGGGACCAGATGCCATGAAATTAGTTTTCTGAATGTTGAGTTTTAAGCCAAATTTTTCACTCTCCTCTTTCATCAAGAGGCTTTTTAGTTGCTCTTTACTTTCTGCCATAAGGGTGGTGTCATCTGCATATCTGAGGTTGTTGATATTTCTCCTGGCAATCTTGATTTCACTTGTGCTTCTTCCAGTCCAGTGTTTCTCATGATGTACTCTGCATAGAAGTTAAATAAGCAGGGTGACAATATACAGCCTTGACATAGTCTTTCCCAATTTGAAACCAGTCTGTTGTTCCATGTCCAGTTCTGACTGTTGCTTCCTGACCTGCATACAGATTTCTTAGGAGGCAGGTCAGGTGGTCTGGTATTCCCATCTCTTTCAGAATTTTCCACAGTTTGTTGTGTTCCACACAGTCAAGGCTTTGGCATAGTCAATAAAGCAGAAGTAGATGTTTTTGTCGAACTCTCTTGCTTTTTTGATGATCCAACAGATGTTGGCAATTTGATCTCTGGTTCCTCTGGCTTTTCTAAATCCAACTTGAACATCTGGAAGTTCACAGTTCATGTATTATTGAAACCTACCTTGGAGAATTTTGAGCATTACTTTACTAGCATGTGAGATGTGTGCAATTGTGCAGTAGTTTGAGCATTCTTTGGCATTGCCTTTCTTTGGGATTGGAATGAAAACAGACCTTTTCCAGTCCTGTGGCCACTGCTGAGTTTTCTAAACTTGCTGGCATACTGAGTGCAGCACTTTCACAGCATTATCTTTTAGGATTTGAAATAGCTCAACTGGAATTCCATCACCTCCACTAGCTTTGTTCATAGTGATGCTTCCTAAGGCCCGCTTGACTTCGAGTCTGTAGATCTGTATTTTTCTTTCCCCCAAGGTTTAGGCTCGAGTTAGGGCTATTAGCTCAGCCTTCTGGACTGAAGTGTTAGGTGGCAAAGGTTTTGCTTCTATCTTCTATAGCACTGTAAGTGCTCACAGTAGCACAGGCCTGCCCTCCTGATTCCATCTTTAAGGAAACTACTGCCTTCAGTTAACCATTTTTCCTCGGGGTTTTCTGTGGTCTGGTCTGTTAGATCAGGCCTACAGGCATAAACCTGGTTAAATGCATCAAGGCAGGAAGGTGTTAGTCTGGGCCCTCATGGGGCATTAGTGTAGCCAGGTTGAGAGTAGAGCAGGTTTTGAGGGTTAGCTCTGGGGAGTCACAGATTAAAGCCTCGTGTTAACACGTAGTAAGGCGGCCCCAGTTAGCCAGTGGTGGCCAGAATCTCTTGGCCTTGGTGAGGGGTTTGAGCCCCACTGGCTGTGCAAAGGTAGACCTGTTAGTCTCTTGCACTAATAAAGCAGTGTCAGCTACCATCCGGGGGCAGCTGGGCCAACCTTGAGCCCCCAGATCTAGTTGTTTGGAAAAATAGCCTGTAGACTGAGGAATTTCTCCTAGCTTTGCTAACAGCTCCCAGAGCTGTCCCCTGTGTACAAGACAAACTTTTTTTTTTTTTTTAAATGAGGAGTTCCAGCACAGGAGCTTTGGCGAGGACCTCTTTGATATTATTAAAACTCCTTTTTTGTTCCTCCGTCCAACGTAATGACTCTATATCTTGGCCTTTAGTGGTTTGACCATTAGTGTGAATCCTGGAATCTAGATTCTGTCAAGCTTTACCATGCCTAAGAAAGGATGAAGATTTTTTTTGTCTTTGGGGCACTTAAGTGTAATATAGCTTGTTATCTACCTGCAGATAACTGTCAGCTTCCAGAATTAATAGTATTGGGTTGATGTAAATGTAATTATGGTTTCAGACTGTGATTTTTACATTACATTCAGCTCAAACACATCTTTATTAATCAAAATAGGAATCATTACAATCAACACGTTTTTGCCAACAAGATATAAGTTTGCTTATACCTGTAGCATAAAAATCAATGCTTTAAGATTTGGCAAACTCTTGGAATGCATTTTCTGAATCCTGCTGGTTGTGGAAGCATTTTCCCTGCAGAAAATTGTCAAGATGCATGAAGAACTGGTAGTCAGTTGGCAAGAGGTCAGGTGAATATGGTGGATGAGGCAAAACTTCATAGCCCAGTTTGTTCAGCTTTTTAGAAAAAATAACATTTATTTATTTATTTGGCTGCACCGGGTCTTGGTTGTGGCACACAGGATCTTTAGTTGTGGCATGTGGGATCTAGTTCCCTGACCCTGGATCGAATCCAGGCCACCTGCACTGGGAGTTTGGAATCTTAACCCCTGGCCACCAGGGAAGCCCTCTTCAGTTTTTGAAGCATTGACTGTGCAATGTCTGGTCTGGCACTGTCACGGAGAATTGGACCCTTTCTGTTGACCAATGCCACCGGCAGCAGGCATGGCATACTTCTCAGATGTAGTGATTTCAGTGGGATTCAGAAAGCTATAGTGGATTAGACCAGCAGCAGACCACCAAACAACAACCATGACCTTTTTCTGGGTGCACATTTGGCTTTGAGAAGTGCTCTGTAGCTTCTTCTTGGTCCAACCACTGAGCTGGTCATCACTGGTTGTCATATACAATCCACGTTTTCATCGTAGTCACAACTCAGTTGAGAAATCGTCCATTTTTGTTGTGTAGTTTTTTTTTTTTTTTGGTCAGCTCACGAGGCACCTGCCGGGGTCCAGCCCCCGCAGGATCCAGGGAAACCCGAAGGAGAAACAGCGTTGGCAAATGAATGAATGAATGAGAGAGGAATAGAGGAGAGAAAGAGGCTGACTGATATTCCTTGGTTTACATAGAAAACTAATAAAACTCTGAGACAAGGAGTTTGCCCTGTTCACGGAGGCCACAGGTGCCCTCCCAGTCTCCCAAGGGAGTGAAGACGCAGACTGTCTTCCCGTTCAGGTCTTAGAAACCTGGGCAGATAAGTGAATGCAGGGAGCCTCTATGCTCCAAGGGATCAGCCTGAAAAAGAAAGTAAGAGAGAGAAAAAAAGACACGGGTGACCAAGCTTCTTCGAGCGAGGCCCATTATTTTATTTTCAAAAAGGACTTTTATACCTTTCCCACAAATGATGTTGTGTACATTATCTTCTGGCCTTGGAGGCCTGTGAAACATTTTAAGATCCTCTTTTGATGAAGGCTGCTCAACCAGAAAACTTATTTTCCCTTGAAGTGTTTTTTCTTTATATTTCTAATCTATGTCAGCCTCAGAAAGTATCAAAGTTACATTTCTCACGGAGCAAAGGTGCAGTAAGTTACAACAAAGAAAGAACCAATTAGCTCAAAAGTCTGATGTGGTTAGTTTCAAGGCTACTATTTTGTTTTCTTACATTCCAACTATGTTAACTAATGCACTTCCAGGTGCACAATTGATAAGAGATATGGGAACTTAGCAACAAGCATTGGCCCAATAATGAAATTCTACACCAGGACTACTCTAATAACTTTTAACTCTTTGAAAGGCTCTGTGTTTTAGGCTTCCCATGCCTCTCACAGTTGGGAGGCTGTGAACAATCATATGCATAGCTGTAAAAGTCTGGATAGACCTGCCAAGCAACCTAGAATGCTAACAGAGGGGGTTTGATCTGAGACACTCCTTTTATATGCAGGAGACTGTAAAGTGGAGCTCCAGGTTAACTTTTTCCAGAGAAAGGTGGTCGGGGATAGCCCCTGTTAATGTCAGAAGAGTGAGTGAAAAGTATAATGCAATAAGACAGGCAGACTCTGGTTTTGGGGGTAGATGCTCCTGAAATTCCGGGGGGGTGGGGCCCTGAGGCCTGATCCTGCCTTTGTGTTTTGTCAGGCCCCTTTCCTCATGACCTTTGCCATGGGCGGGATTCTCCATGCTGGCTCCCAGCAGGCACCCACTTATCGACCTTTTTCACCTTTACATTTTGCTTCAAACACTGAACGACCGCAGAATGGTTGCTGTTGAGTTCTTTGGCAACTTCTCGTGTAGTTGTAAGAGGATCAGTTTTGATGATGCTTCTCCACTGTTGTCAGCTTCCAAGGCCAGCCACTGTGCTTCTCATCTTCACGCTGTCCTCTCCTTTGCAAAACTACTTGAACCACCACTGCACTGTGTGTTTATTAGCAGTTCCTGGGTCAGATGCATTGTTAATGTTGTGAGTTGTCTCTGCTGCTTTACAACCCATTTTGAACTCAAATAAGAAAATCGCTCAAAATTGCCTTCTGTCTAATATCATTTCCATAGTCTAAAATAAATATAAAATAAGCAGCAAGTAATAAGTCATTAGCAAAAACCATAAAGTGAGAAATGAGCACTAAAATGATTTTTTGGTCTTTGTATCTTTTTTGCCCCAATTTGCCCCAACTGCCTATGCACACAATTATCTTTAGTTCTATATAGTGGTTTTTTTTTGTTTTTTTTTTTGTATTCTGTAGACTGAGGAGAGTCAGCCTCATATTTTATAGGGGAATTTTTTGCATTCAAAAGCCCTCTTTCTTTCCAGATAGCTGCATGGGCATGTATATAAAACAAGGAAAACACATTTTGAGTCTGTGTGTAATGTTTATAATTTTTCTTCCCCCAAAGGTTAAGGTTCAAGTTAGGGCTATTAGCTCAGTCTTCTGGACTCAGGTGTTAGGTGGCAAAGGTTTCGCTTCCATCTTCTGTAACACTGTAAGTGTTCACAATAGCATATGCCTGCCCTCCTGTCTCCGTCTTTAAGGGAACTACTGACATCAGTAACCATTCTTCCTCAGGCTTTGCTATGGCCTAGTCTGTTAGATCAGGCCTACAGGCTTCCCTTGTGGCTCAGAAAGTAGAGAGTCAACCTGCAGTGCAGGAGATCTGGGTTCGATCCCTGGGTTGGAAAGATACCTTGGAGAAGGAAACAGCTACCCATGCTAATATTCTGGCCTGGAGAATTCCATAGACTATATAGTCCAGGGGGTCTCAAAGGGTTGGACACGACTGAGCACCTTTCACTTTCACGGGCATAAACTGGTAAAGGGCATCAAGACAGGAAGGTGTTAGTCTGGGCCCTCAGGGGATGTTAGTGTGGCTGAGTTGAGAACTATGGCAGGTTTTGAGATTTAGCTCTGGGGAGTCACAGAGTAAAGCCTGATTATTAACACTAAGGCAGCTGCCAGTTAGGCAATGGTGGCCAGAATCCCTTACCCTTGATGAGGTGTTTGAACCCCCAGTGGCTGTGCAAAGGTAAGCTTGTTAGCTTCTTCCACTAATAAAGCAGTGGCAGGTACCACCCAAGCCAGGCCAGCCTTGAGCCCCCAGATCTAGTTGTTTTTAAAAATAGCCTATAGGCTGAGGAATTTCTCCTAACTTTTGAATAAGTGCCCCCAGAGCTGTCCCCTATATGCAAGATACATGTTTTTTGAAAATTAGAAGTCCCAGAGCAGGAGCTCTGGTGAGGTCCTCCTTGATATTATTAAAATCTCTTTCTCGTCCCTCAGTCCAAAGTAATGGCTCTATATCTTGACCTTTAGTGGCTTCATATAAAGCCTTGGCCGTAGTCTGAATCCTAGAATCCAGATTCTGCCAAACTTTACATGCCTAAGAAAATGTGAAGAATTTTTTTTTTTTTTTTTGTCTTTGAGGGCACGTGGGTCTAATATAGCTTGGTGTCTATCTGGAAATAACTGTCTGCTTCCAGGATTTATAATATTAGGTTGGCGCAGATGTAATTATGGTTTCGGACTGTGAGTTTTAAATTATAACTTGGCTCAGACACATCTTTATAAATCGAAATAGGAATCATTACAATCAACACATTTTTGCCAATGAGAAATAGGTTGCTTATTCCTGAAGCATAAAAATTGGTGTTTCACAATTCCACAAGCTCTTGAAATGTATTTTTTGCATCCTGCTGGTTGTGAAATCATTTTCCTCACGAAAAGTTGTTGAGATGCATGAAGAAGTGGTAATCAGCTGGCGAGAGGTCAGGTGAATATGGTGGATAAGGCAAAACATTGTAGCCCAGTTTGTTCAGCTGTTTTTAAAAACGTAATATTGACTGATTTATTTGGATGCTGTGGGTCTTAGTTGGTGGCATACGAGATCTTTAGGTGTGGCATGTGGGATCTAATCCCCTGACCAGAGGTGGAACCCAGGGCGCCTGCATTGGAGGCTCGGAATCTTAACTTCTGGACCACCAGGGAAGCCCTCTTCAGCTTTTCAATCATTGATTGTGCGACCTGTGATCTGGCATTGTCATAGAGAATTGGACCCTTTCTGTTGACCAAAGCTGGCTGCATGCATGGCAGGTTTTGGTGTATCCCATCAATTTGTTGAGCATACTTCTCAGATGTAATGATTTCTCTGGAATTCTGAAAGCTATAGTGGATTAGACCAGCAGCAGACAGCAAAGGCGGAGAAGGCAATGGCACCCCACTCCAGTACTCTTGCCTGGAAACTCCCATGAACGGAGGAGCCTGGAAGGCTGCAGTCCATGGGGTCGCTGAGGGTCGGACACGACTGAGCGACTTCACTTTCACTTTTCACTTTCATGCATTGGAGAAGGAAATGGCAACCCACTCCAGTGTTCTTGCCTGGAGAATCCCAGGGACAGGGGAGCCTGATGGGCTGCTGCTTATGGGGTCGCACAGAGTCGGACACGACTGAAGCGACTTAGCAGCAGCAGCAGCAGACAGCAAAGAGTGACCCTGACCTTTTTTGGGTGCAAATTTTGATTTAGAAAGTGCTTTGTAGCTACTTCTTGGTCCAACCACTGAGCTGGTTGTCTTCGGTTGTCATATACGGTTCACTTTTCATCGCATGTCACAACGTGGTCCAGAGATGGTTCATTGTTGTTGTGTAGGATAAGAGAAGACGACACCTCAAAATGACAGTTGTTTTTTTTTTGGTGAGGTCATGAGGTGCCCACTTACTGATCTTTTTCACCTTTACGATTTGCTTCAAACGCTGAACGACCGTAGAATGGTTGCTGTTGAGTTCTGTGGCAACTTCTCTTGTAGTTGTAAGAGGATCAGTTTTGATGATGCTTCTCCATTGTTGTTGTCAACTCCCAAAGGCCAGCCACTGTGCTTCTCATCTTCACGCTGTCTTCTCCTTTGCAAAACTTCTTGAACCACAACTGCACTGTATGTATGTTCATTAGTAGTTCCTGGGTCAAATGCATTGTTGATGCTGCGAGTTGTCTCTGCTGTTTTATGACCCATTGTGAGCTCAAATAAGAAAATCGCTCGAAATTGCCTTCTGTCTAGTGTCATTTCCATAGTCTAAAATAAATATAAAATAGCAAGTAATAAGTCATTAGCAAAAAATCATAAAGTAAGAATTGTGTATTAAAATGATGTATAACATAACCACATTTATTTAGAATGTATTCCAGTATCAAATGGCAAATTTCAATAATGCAAAAACTACAATTACTTTTGAACCAGCCTCATATATTCCAAATATTTAACTTGTTGCTTTGAGATTTGGTTTTTTCTCGAAGATACTTTAGTTTGGGGCCAGAAGGAATTAAGGACTTCGGCTGTATTCTGATCTCAGGACTCCAGGGTGGACCACATATTACTTTGTCGTCTACGTACTGTAGAATGGCCCCTTGGTTTAGATGTAGTTCCCTTAGTTCCCTTCCTAGGCCAAGCTGAACAAGTGTGGCCTCTCCCAACACCCCTGACAATCTTGTCCACATATATTGTTGTTTTTGGCAAGTCCAAGGTTAGTCAACGTGAAGGCAAAGAGATACTGGGATGGGAGGTGAACTGGGCTGCAAAAGAAGCCATCCTTGAAATCAAGCACTGTGTACCTTTGGCGTCCTGTTATAAGGATTAGTCACAAGGAGATGTATAGGGACCGCTGTATCATCTACTGCTCCAAGGTCTTGTCCCATTCAACATTCCCCATTTGGCTTAACAACCGACAGAATAGGGCTATTGCATGGAAATTGACACACTTCCCAAGGAACTCACTGATAAAGAATTCACCTAACAGTGCAGGAGACATGGGTTCGATCTGTGAGTCAGGAAGATCCCCAGAGAATGAAATGGCAACCCACTCCAATATTTTTGCCTGTGAAATCCCAAAGACAGAGGAACCTGGTGGGCTACAGTCCATAGCATTGCAAAGCAGTCGAGTATGACTTAGGAACTAAACAACAATGATGGAAGCACCAAGAGGCCATGTTTTAAGAATTTATCTATGAGACGTTGCAAACCTTTTTTTTTTTTTTTTTTTTTTGCTTCCAACTTTGTCGGGTACCATCTCTTGGTATGATAAGCAACTTCTGGCTTAAGGCTACATTTTACGGGTTGGGCATTTCTAATAGCATTCCCGGGATTTCCTGTATCCCCACCTGCAGAGCTTACTGCATGCAGATTATGGCTGGGAATCAGCACTCGTTCTGCCAGCTGATTGTCTTAGAATCAAGAAAAGGGGCTGCTTGGGGCCTCCAAACTGTAATATTGCTCCACGGAATCCCAGAAGACCTCTCCCTGGAAGTGAGGCACAACTGAAAAAGTATGTGAGACCAAACACTGCCCCAGTTGACAAGTGAGAGGCCCAGTGAAGAAATGAGTGTGAGGCTTTCTGTCACCACCAGTCACAGCACAGCTTGGTGGAGGAAAGAAGCCCAGCCTGAGAAATCAGGACACAGTTAAGTGGCTCCCTTATCAGTTAAAAACTTGATTTTCTTACCTGCCATGTCAAGCACCACCCGCAGCTCCCCGACAGAGATAAACATCTTGTAGGGAGCCCCCCAGTTCCCCGGGCTGCTTCAGGTACCAGCGTGGCCATCTCGGAAGCAGGAGCCCCCACTTGTGCTTCAGGGCTGGAAAGAGTCCCGCTTCCAGTGACCTATTCGTTTGCAGACTCTGCATGGACAAGGTTGTTCGTTTTGGCATTTTTGGCCTAAGGGGCCAGTTGGCTTATGTTTGAAGCATCCCCCTTGCTGGTTTTACCTCCAGGTGAATGCTTAAACTTCTTGGGCCCCCTTCGGTGGTCTTGTGGTTGCAAGGCGTGGCTGACAGCTGTGACCATCGGTTTAGCTTGAGTCTTGGCTGACTGTTTTCATGTCAGGTTCTCTGGTCCTCAGCTTGATCTCAGTTCTAAAGTGCCCAAAGATCACCTCTCAGAGTTGGGGCAGCGGGGTTTGTGGGCCGAGTTGTAACTTTTTTGGAGTTTCTGCCTAATATCGGGGTGGCCTGGCTGATAAAATGTTTTCCCAGCAGGGTTTGACCCTTGGGAGTAGATGGATCAATGTTAGCAAATTTTCTGGAAACCTCCACAAGCTATACCTGGGGCTTCCCAGGTAGTGCTAGTGATAAAGGATCCCTCTTCCAATGCAGGAGCCATAAGAGACACAGGTTCGATCCCTGGGTCAGGAGGAGGTCAGGAGGAGGGCCTCGGATCCCTCCGAGGAGGGCATGGCAACCCACTCCAGTGTTCTTGCCTGGGGAATCTCATGGACAGAGGAGCCTGACGGGCTCTGGTCCATTGGGTTGCAAAGAGTTGGTCACAACTGAAGCACCTTAGCTATTCATGAGAGCACTGGGTTTTCTTTTGTCTTAAGTCACTCCTTAAACCTTTTCATAGTTAACTGGTTTTTCATACACTTCTCATCCCTTCTAATACTCATTGGATCAGATGCTTCCTGGCTTCTGTTTCCTCCCAAAAATTGGAAAGAAGAACTTCAACAGGGCTTCTGATATGGAATTGCATCTCCACCCATAGCAAAATGTTCATGTTGGACCCTGGCAAGCTGGTCACCACGTCCCTGGGCTGTTGCTCGAATCCTCTTTTTCCTCAGGGTTACAGCAAGTAGAAGGACTGTTTGGGCACTCTGTATAAAGTCTGACTGATTGATTGATTTTTGGCGGTGCTGAGTCTCCGTTGCTGGGCTGGCATTTCTCTAGCTGTCATGAGAGGGGCATCTTTCTGGTTGTGCACGGGCTTCCATTGCATGGCTTTGCTGCGGAGCATGGGCGCTAAGGTGCACCGGCTGCAGTAGTTAAAGCTCATGGGCTCAGTAGTTATGGCCCCCTGGTGCTGCAGCAAGATATTTGGACATCTTTCCAAGGTAAACTCAAGGCCAGGGTTAGGGCTTAAAACCCTTCAACAAACTTACTAGGATCTTCAGCAACCTGGCCTACTGTCTGTTGGCATTGTACTAAGTCCCATAAAGAGAAGAACATGTATTCTGATTGTCTCTTCACTGTTTGCCACCGAGTCTCAACTTCCTATCACCCGGATCCAGAAAAGTGTGTCATCTGGACCCACGTTTCTGGATCTTGGGTGATAGGAAGTTCCACTGCAGGTTATCCCTCCCTCCTGAGGTAGTGGCGGGTATAAAGGAACATTGGAGGCAGAGTGTGGGATTGGCCAGAGGAAGAAGTAGGTGCCTGTGGACAGGTATGTGGCTGTGGAGAAGCAGGGGAAGATTGGTTCCCCCCCTGAGAACTGGGGAATATTAAAAGGGGATCATCTAATTAAAAAAAAAGTAAAGTGGCCAATAAAGCGGGGTATCATCTAAATGTCAGGAGTGTTTCTTATTTCCCTGGCTTTTGAGGAAGGGAGCCGTTGAAAGCAGGGTTTTGGTAAAGGACCATAAAGACCTGGACATATGGAATCTCAGTGCATTTTCCAGTATCGTAACAGTGAAGACCCAGTTGCAAGACAGTATAGTAATACATTCATTTATTTATTTTTAACTGGGTGATAATTGCTTTACAATGTTGCGTTGGTTTCTGCCATACAACGGTGTGAATCAGCCATAAATATGCATGTATCTGCTCCATCCTGAACCTCTCCCTTACTCCAGCCATCCCACACCCTCCTCCTTCCCGGTCTTCATAGACAGCCAGGCTGAGCTCACTGTGTTACACAGCAACCTTCCATGAGCTAGCTCTTTTGCACGTGGTAGTGTATATGTTAATGCTCCTCTCTCAATTCCTCCCAGCCTCCCCTTTACCCACTGTGTCCACAAGTCTGTTCTGTATCTCTGTCTCTATTCCTGCTCTGCAAATAGGTGCTTTAGTACTATTTTCCTAGATTCTGTATACATGCGTTAATATACAGTATTTCTTTTTCTCTGACTTACTTTACCCAATGTAACAGGCTGTAGGTTCATCCACCTCAGTTCAACTGCTCCAAAAATCATTCTTTTTTATGGCTGAGTAATATTCCATTGTATATATGCACCACAACTTCTTTGCACATTCATCTGTCAGTGGACATCTAGGTTGCTTCCCTGTCATGACTTTCGTACATAGTCCTGCAGGGAACACTGGGGTACAGGTGTCTTTTTGGATTATGGTTTTCTTGGAGTGTATGCCAAGTAGTGGGATTGCTGGGTCATAGGGTAGTTTTACTCCTGGTTTTTTAAGGTATCTCCATATGGTTCTCCATAGTGGCTGTATCAATTTACGTTGCCACTAGTGGGCTTCCCTGATAGCTCAGTTGGTAAAGAATCTGCCTGCCATGCAGGAGACCCTGGTTCAATTCCTGGGTCAGGAAGATCCCCTGGAGGAGGGATAGGCTACCCACTCCAGTATTCTTGGGCTTCCCTTGTGGCTCAGCTGGTAAAGAATCTGCTTGCAAGGCAGAAGACCTGGGTTCAATCCCTGGGTTGGGAAGATCCCCTGGAGAAGGGAAAGGCTACCCACTCTAGTATTCTGGCCTAGAGCATTGCGTGGACTGTATAGTCCATGGGGTCGCAAAGAGTCAGACATGACTGAGCAACTTTCACAACAGTGCAAGAGGGTTCCCTTTTCTCCACATCCTCTCCAGCATTTATTGTTTGTAGATTTTATTGATGATGGCCGTTCTCACCAGGATGAAGGGATACCTCATTGTAGTTCTGATTTGCATTTCTCTAAGAATGAGTGATATTGAGCATCTTTTCATGTGTGTGTTGGCCATCTCTATGTCGTCTTTGGAGAAATGTCTGTTTAAATCTTCTGCCCATTTTCTGATTGGGTTGTATTTCTGATGTTGAAATGCGTGAGCTGTTTAGTATATTTTGGAGATTAAGCCTTTGCCAGTTACTATTGTTTCAATGATTTTCTCCCATTCTGAGGGTTGTTTCTTTCATCTTTATATTTTCCTTTACTGTGCAAAAGCTTTTAAGTTTAATTAAGTCCCATTCATTTATGTTTGTTTTTATATCCATTACTCTAGAAGGTGGGTCATAGAGGATCTTGCTGCCGTTTCTGTCGATGGATGTTCTGGCAGTGTTTTCTTCTAAGAAAAAGATTATTCCTTGAGCTAAGGTGAAAAAAAAGTTTTCAAAAGTAAATATAGCTCACTTAAAGGCACAGAAACTCACACAATCTGTTATCAAAAGCAGCATTCCAGAAAAAGTGTCTTCTCTTAACAAGAGTGAGACCAAATCCTGTCCCAAATCAGCCTATCTTAATAAAAGCCATTTGCCTAATTCAGTTTAATCCCACCTTAGAGAATCCTGCCCACATACAAAATTCTTTACTCGGTGTTCCACTGCTGCCACTTTTTTTTTTTTTTTGGAAACTAAATGACAATAGATTTATTCATTTATGTAACCATACAAAATTTTATATGCATTTGCATTCCAAGCTGGCCAGGTAGCAGTAGTGCTATCAGTACGGGGCAGACATACAGTTGGGTCTAAAGAGGGTCATGTGTTAGGACGTAAATGACAAGTGGCATCAGTGTGTATCCACAAAACTTTTCAAAGAAACTGGCCTCCGCAAGTGAACCTCTCTGAGTGTCCCTCAATGTGGAGAAACTTTTCATCTTTAACCTAGATGTTTTATCATCGGTGCTGTATAGATGGAGAAGTCTAGAGGCTACTGTAAAAATAAAACTGAAAACCAGAAGCTGGAGGCTTAAATCCAAAGCCTGAAAACATTAGAGAACTCTTGAATTCAGGGAACATTAAGCAATAGGAGCCCATCTAATGCCTTCATACCTACACCGAAACCAAGCTCCACCCAAGGGCCAACAAATTCCAAAACAAGACATACCACGCAAATTCTTCAGCAACACAGGAACACTCCCCTGAGCTTCAATATACAGGCAGCTCAAAATTATCCCAAAACCTTTGATGTCTCGTAACCCATTACGGGTCACTCCATTGCACTCCAGAGAGAAGAAACCCAGCTCCACCCACCAAAACTCCAACACAAGCCTCCCTAACCAGGAAACCTTACAAGCCACTGATAGAACCCCACCCAAAGTGAGGAAGCTCCATAATAAAGAGAACTCCACAAATTCCCAGAATATAAAAAGGCCACCCCAAACGCAGCAATATAACCAAGATGAAGAGACAGAGGAATACACAGCAGGCAAAGGAACAGGAGAGTTGCCCACCAAACCAAACAAAAGAGGAAGAAGTAGGGAATCTACCGGAGAAGGAATTCCGAATATTGATAGTGAAAATGATCCAAAATCTTGAAATCAAAATGGAATCACAGATAAATAGGCTAGAGACAAGGATTGAGAAGATGCAAGAAAGGTTTAACAAGGACCTAGAAGAAATAAAAAAGAATCAAAATATAATGAATAATGCAATAAATGAGATCAGAAACACTCTGGAGGCAACAATTAGTAGAATAACGGAGGCAGAAGATAGGATTAGTGAAATAGAAGATAGAATGGTAGAAATAAATGAATCAGAGAGGAAACAAGAAAAACGAATTAAAAGAAATGAGGACAATCTCAGAGACCTCCAGGACAATATGAAATGCTCCAACATTCGAATTATAGGAGTCCCAGAAGAAGAAGACAGAAAGAAAGATCATGAGAAAATCCTTGAGGAGATAATAGTTGAAAACTTCCCTAAAATGGGGAAGGAAATAATCACCCAAGTCCAAGAAACACAGAGAGTTCCAAATAGGATAAACCCAAGGCGAAACACCCCAAGACACATATTAATCAAATTAACAAAGATCAAACACAAAGAACAAATATTAAAAGCAGCAAGGGAAAAACAACAAATAACACACAAGGGGATTCCCATTAGGATAACAGCTGATCTTTCAATAGAAACTCTTCAGGCCAGGAGGGAATGGCAAGACATACTTAAAGTGATGAAAGACAATAACCTACAGCCCAGAACACTGTACCCAGCAAGGATCTCATTCAAATACGAAGGAGAAATCAAAAGCTTTACAGACAAGCAAAAGCTGAGAGAATTCAGCACCACCAAACCAGCTCTCCAACAAATTCTAAAGGATATTCTCTAGACAGGAAACACGAAAAGGGTGTATAAACCCGAACCCAAAACAATAAAGTAAATGGTAACGGGATCATACTTATCAATAATTACCTTAAACGTAAATGGGTTGAACGCCCCAACCAAAAGACAAAGACTGGCCGAATGGATACAAAAACAAGACCCCTCTATATGCTGCTTACAAGAGACCCACCTCAAAACAAGGGACACATACAGACTGAAAGTGAAGGGCTGGAAAAAGATATACCACGCAAATAGAGACCAAAAGAAAGCAGGAGTGGCAATACTCATATCCGATAAAATAGACTTTAAAACAAAGGCTGTGAAAAGAGACAAAGAAGGCCACTACATAATGATCAAAGGATCAATCCAAGAAGAAGATATAACAATTATAAATATATACGCCCCCAATATAGGAGCCCCGCAATATGTAAGACAAATGCTAACAAGTATGAAAGGGGAAATCAACAATAACACAATAATAGTGGGAGACTTTAATACCCCACTCACACCTATGGACAGATCAACTAAACAGAAAATTAACAAAGAAACGCAAACTTTAAATGATACATTAGATCAGTTAGACCTAATTGATATCTATAGGACATTTCACCCCAAAACAATGAATTTCACTTTTTTTTCAAGTGCTCATGGAACCTTCTCCAGGATAGATCACATCCTGGGCCATAAATCTAAACTTGATAAATTCAAAAAAATCGAAATCATTCCCAGCATCTTTTCTGACCATAATGCATTAAGATTAGATCTCAATTACAGGAGAAAAACTATTAAAAATTCCAACATATGGAGGTTGAACAACACACTTCTGAATAACCAACAAATCACAGAAGAAATCAAAAAAGAAATCAAAATATGCATAGAAACGAATGAAAATGAAAACACAACAACCCAAAACCTGTGGGACACTATAAAAGCAGTGCTAAGAGGAAAGTTCATAGCAATACAGGCATACCTCAAGAAACAAGAAAAAAGTCAAATAAATAACCTAACTCTGCAACTAAAGCAACTAGAAAAGGAAGAGTTGGAGAACCCCAGAGTTAGTAGAAGGAAAGAAATCTTAAAAATTAGGGCAGAAATAAATGCAAAAGAAACAAAAGAGACCGTAGCAAAAATCAACAAAGCCCAAAGCTGGTTCTTTCAAAGGATAAATAAAATTGACAAACCATTAGCCAGACTCATCAAGAAGCAAAGAGAGAAAAATCAAATCAATAAAATTAGAAATGAAAATGGACAGATCACAACAGACAACACAGAAATACAAAGGATCATAAGAGACTACTATCAGCAGTTGTATGCCAATGAAATGGACAACGTGGAAGAAATGGACAAATTCTTAGAAAAGTACAATTTTCCAAAACTGAACCAGGAAGAAATAGAAAATCTTAACAGACCCATCACAAGCACAGAAATTGAAACGGTAATCAGAAATCTTCCAGCAAACAAAAGCCCAGGTCCAGACGGCTTCACAGCTGAATTCTACCAAAAATTTCGAGAAGAGCTAACACCTATCCTCCTCAAACTCTTCCAGAAAATTGCAGAGGAAGGTAAACTTCCAAACTCATTCTATGAGGCCACCATCACCCTAATACCAAAACCTGACAAAGATGTCACAAAAAAGGAAAACTACAGGCCAATATCACTGATGAACATAGATGCAAAAATCCTCAACAAAATTCTAGCAATCAGAATCCAACAACACATTAAAAAGATCATACACCATGACCAAGTGGGCTTTATCCCAGGGATGCAAGGATTCTTCAATATCCGCAAATCAATCAATGTAATTCACCACATTAACAAATTGAAAAATAAAAACCATATGATTATCTCAATAGATGCAGAGAAGGCCTTTGACAAAATTCAACACCCATTTATGATAAAAACTCTCCAGAAAGCAGGAATAGAAGGAACATACCTCAACATAATAAAAGCTATATATGACAAACCCACGGCAAACATTATCCTCAATGGTGAAAAATTGAAAGCATTTCCCCTAAAGTCAGGAACAAGACAAGGGTGTCCACTTTCACCGCTACTATTCAACATAGTTCTGGAAGTTTTGGCCACAGCAATCAGAGCAGAAAAAGAAATAAAAGGAATCAAAACTGGAAAAGAAGAAGTAAAACTCTCACTGTTTGCAGATGACATGATCCTCTACATGGAAAACCCTAAAGACTCCACCAGAAAATTACTAGAGCTAATCAATGAATATAGTAAAGTTGCAGGATATAAAATCAACACACAGAAATCCCTTGCATTCCTATACACTAATAATGAGAAAGTAGAAAAAGAAATTAAGGAAACAATTCCATTCACCATTGCAACGAAAAGAATAAAATACTTAGGAATATATCTACCTAAAGAAACTAAAGACCTATATATAGAAAACTATAAAACACTGATGAAAGAAATCAAAGAGGACACTAATAGATGGAGAAATATACCATGTTCATGGATCGGAAGAATCAATATAGTGAAAATGAGTATACTACCCAAAGCAATTTATAAATTCAATGCAATCCCTATCAAGCTACCAGCCACATTTTTCACAGAACTAGAACAAATAATTTCAAGATTTGTATGGAAATACAAAAAACCTCGAATAGCCAAAGCAATCTTGAGAAAGAAGAATGGAACTGGAGGAATCAACTTGCCTGACTTAAGGCTCTACTACAAAGCCACAGTCATCAAGACAGTATGGTACTGGCACAAAGACAGACATATAGATCAATGGAACAAAATAGAAAGCCCAGAGATAAATCCACACACATATGGACACCTTATCTTTGACAAAGGAGGCAAGAATATACAATGGAGTAAAGACAATCTCTTTAACAAGTGGTGCTGGGAAAACTGGTCAACCACTTGTAAAAGAATGAAACTAGATCACTTTCTAACACCGTACACAAAAATAAACTCAAAATGGATTAAAGATCTAAATGTAAGATCAGAAACTATAAAACTCCTAGAGGAGAACATAGGCAAAACACTCTCAGACATAAATCACAGCAGGATCCTCTATGATCCACCTCCCAGAATTCTGGAAATAAAAGCAAAAATAAACAAATGGGATCTAATTAAAATTAGAAGCTTCTGCACAACAAAGGAAAATATAAGCAAGGTGAAAAGACAGCCTTCTGAATGGGAGAAAATAATAGCAAATGAAGCAACTGACAAACAACTAATCTCAAAAATATACAAGCAACTTATGCAGCTCAATTCCAGAAAAATAAACGACCCAATCAAAAAATGGGCCAAAGAACTAAATAGACATTTCTCCAAAGAAGACATACGGATGGCTAACAAACACATGAAAAGATGCTCAACATCACTCATTATTAGAGAAATGCAAATCAAAACCACAATGAGGTACCACTTCACACCAGTCAGAATGGCTGCGATCCAAAAATCTGTAAGCAATAAATGCTGGAGAGGGTGTGGAGAAAAGGGAACCCTCCTACACTGTTGGTGGGAATGCAAACTAGTACAGCCACTATGGAGAACAGTGTGGAGATTCCTTAAAAAATTGCAAGTAGAACTACCTTATGACCCAGCAATCCCACTTCTGGGCATACACACCGAGGAAACCAGAATTGAAAGAGACACATGTACCCCAATGTTCATCGCAGCACTGTTTATAATAGCCAGGACATGGAAACAACCTAGATGTCCATCAGCAGATGAATGGATAAGAAAGCTGTGGTATATACACAATGGAGTATTACTCAGCCGTTAAAAAGAATTCATTTGAATCAGTTCTGATGAGATAGATGAAACTGGAGCCAATTATACAGAGTGAAGTAAGCCAGAAAGAAAAACACCAATACAGTATACTAACACATATATATGGAATTTAGGAAGATGGCAATGACGACCCTGTATGCAAGACAGGAAAAAAGACACAGATGTGTATAACGGACTTTTGGACTCAGAGGGAGAGGGAGAGGGTGGGATGATTTGGGAGAATGGGAATTCTAACATGTATACTGTCATGTAAGAATTGAATCGCCAGTCCATGTCTGACGTAGGGTGCAGCTTGCTTGGGGCTGGTGCATGGGGATGACCCAGAGAGATGTTGTGGGGAGGGAGGTGGGAGGGGGGTTCATGTTTGGGAACATATGTAAGAATTAAAGATTTTAAAATTTAAAAAATAAAAAAAAAATTAAAAAAAAAAAACAAAAAACAAAATTTTATATGCAATAGGAGCTTCTATACTATAGAATCTGACCTTACAAACTAGCTTACATATAAAACAGTTACTCTTTGCTCATCTGTCCTAACCTAGAAAGTGTTGCACCAATGCTTAAGATGTTATTAAAACAGATGAGCTCTCAACTTAAGGTTAACAAACCTGAAGCTCCACCCTAGAAATACAAACCCATAATTTGAAAATTGTTTTACTAGAAATAGCTTATAAGCAACTCTTACCAAAGTAGTACTATAGGGAATTACAGTGTTGACCAAAAGAAGACACAGGTTTCTCATTAAACTTTTTTTTAATGGGTCTCAAATTCTGTGACAGATTTTTGGTCAAGTTGTTTTCATTAAAAAGTACTGATTTTAAAAACTAATAACTTAAACTGCCACACACAAAACATATGGTCCACAAAAACATTCTCCTTTCCTTCTGAAGGTTTTACGATGCATTGTTATCATTAACCAGTCTTTTACTATTAAACTTAAATGGCCAATTGAGACAAACAGTTCTGAGACCGTTCTTCCACCACTGATTAAGACTGGGGTGGCAGGTATTGGGGATAATATTCATTTAGCCTTCTGAGCTTTCTGGGCAGACTTGGTGACCTTGCCAGCTCCAGCTGCCTTCTTGTCCACTGCTTTGATGACACCCACAGCGACTGTCTGTCTCATGTCACGCACAGCAAAACGGCGCAGGGGAGGATAATCAGAAAAGCTCTCGACACACATAGGCTTGCCAGGAACCATATCAACGATGGCAGCATCACCAGATTTCAAGAATTTAGGGCCATCTTCCAGCTTTTTCCCAGAACGACGATCAATCTTCTCCTTCAGCTCAGCAAACTTGCAAGCAATGTGAGCTGTGTGACAATCCAGCACAGGTGCATATCCAGCACTGATTTGGCCTGGATGGTTCAAAATAATCACCTGAGCTGTGAAGCCAGCAGCTTGCATGGGTGGATCATTTTTGCTGTCACCAGCCACATTGCCACGACGGACATCTTTGACAGACACGTTCTTGACATTGAAGCCCACATTGTCCCCAGGAAGGGCTTCACTCAATGCTTCATGGTGCATTTCTACAGACTTCACCTCCGTTGTTACGTTGACTGGAGCAAAGGTGACCACCATGCCAGGTTTGAGAACACCAGTCTCCACACGACCCACAGGGACAGTACCAATACCACCAATTTTATAGACATCCTGGAGAGGCAAACGCAAGGGTTTGTCAGTTGGGCGAGTTGGTGGCAGGATGCAATCCAGAGCTTCAAGCAAGGTGGTTCCACTGGCATTTCCGTCCTTACGGGTGACTTTCCATCCCTTGAACCATGGCATATTAGCACTTGGCTCCAGCATGTTGTCACCATTCCAGCCAGAAATTGGCACAAATGCTACTGTGTCCGGGTTGTAGCCAATTTTCTTAATGTAGGTGCTGACTTCCTTAACAATTTCCTCGTATCTCTTCTGGCTATAGGGTGGCTCAGTAGAATCCATTTTGTTAACGCCAACAATTAGTTGTTTCACACCCAGGGTGTAAGCCAGAAGGGCATGCTCACGGGTCTGCCCGTTCTTGGAGATACCGGCTTCAAATTCACCAACACCAGCAGCAACAATCAGGACAGCACAGTCAGCCTGGGATGTGCCTGTAATCATGTTTTTGATGAAGTCTCTTTGTCCTGGGGCATTAATGATGGTAACATAGTACTTGCTGGTCTCAAATTTCCACAGGGAGATATCAATGGTAATACCACGCTCACGTTCAGCTTTCAGTTTGTCCAAGACCCAGGCATATTTGAAGGAGCCCTTTCCCATCTCGGCAGCCTCCTTCTCGAACTTTTCAATTGTTCTCTTGTCAGTCCCGCCACATTTGTAGATCAGATGGCCAGTCGTGGTAGACTTCCCTGAATCTACGTGCCCAATGACAACGATGTTGATGTGGGTCTTCTCCTTTCCCATTTTGGCTTAGGTTTAACGGTGGTTTTCACGACACCTGTGTCCTGGCGGCAAACCCGTTGCGAAAAAGCGCTGCCACTTTTTGTAGCCGTTCTTTGTCCCTTACTCTTTCCATTTAGAAATAATCAGCTTTAGGACAAAGTCACTCTTCTTCTGTTAAAAAATATATTTCCATTCCTTGTACCTTCTTTCCTAAAATACACATCCTACTTTCCTTAAACTGCCATGAACTCTTTTGTATTAGCATTCTATAGACTGGTAGAGAACATCTCGTTGAGGCACCAAACAACTTTGTTTCCTCTCTCACACAAGACAAATTAGGTAAATTTGACTTGTTCAGCAATTAATGTTTCCAATATTTTATCTTATTTGAAATCGACTGGATAGTCAATGAGCTCCTATCATTTAACTTAGTTTATTTTTAAAATTCTTATCTCAGTTACATTTATTAAAAATATAACTATATCAGATGACTTGCCCTGTTGACAGATTTCATAACAAAAATAATCTGCACTTCCTGCCTTTCAGTAACCCTAGGTACAGTGAAAACATTATACTTAATGTTGAGCCTAAGGATGCTCATGCTCGGTCACTGCGTTGCTTCTGACTCTTTGTGACCCCGTGGACTGTATGCACCAGGCTCCTCTGTCCATTGAATTTCCCTGGCAAGAATACTGGAGTGGGTTGCCATTTCCTTCGCCAGGGGATCTTCCTGACCCGGGGATCGAACCCACATCTCCTGCACTGGTGGGCAGATTCTTTATCACTGAGCCACCTGGGAAGCCCCTGAATCCTAAGATAGATCTCTGTTCACTAACTCTGCAAGCTTTAGCCAAACAAGCCAATTTTTACAGAATGAGAGATCTCATAATTTTCCTCCTTATAATAAAATGACCCTTTTTTCTTAGTCTAGGGAACTCAGATGAATCAGGCAGTTCCTAAGAACACAGGCAGAATAGTTACATATTAAAGGCAGAGGAGGGAAAAATGCAAGCTCCTTTCTAAAGTCCCACCAAGGACCCCATGGCTGGAGCAGGCAATATGGGCTGTGTTTGTATTTCAAGATTTAAATGCTGCACCACGCCCACAATTTTGGCAGACTTGCAAGAGCAATTGGACAGACAAAAGTACATAAAACAAAGACACCAACGACAAAAACTTCAATAGACAAAGAAGTTTTCAGGGGATGGGAGTGCAGCTACATGTATCAAGGGAGGAAGAGCAGGAAAGACTGAAAAAGAGAAAGACATAACAGGAAAGTAAAGCTGAGAGTGCTGGGACAGGAGGGCTTCCAGCCACTGGACTCAGTTCAGTCACTCAGTCGTGTCCGACTCTTTGCGACCCCATGAATAGCAGCATGCCAGGCCTCCCTGTCCATCACCAACTCCCGGAGTTCACTCAGACTCACGTCCATCGAGTCGGTGATGCCATCCAGCCATCTCATCCTCTGTCATCCCCTTCTCCTCCTGCCCCCAATCCCTCCCAGCATCCAAGTCTTTTCCAATGAGTCAACTCTTCGCATGAGGTGGCCAAAGTACTGGGGTTTCAGCTTTAGTATCAGTCCTTGCAAAGAATACCCAGGACTGATATCCTTTAGGATGGACTGTTTGGACCTCCTTGCAGTCCAGGGGACTCTCAAGAGTCTTCTCCAACACCACAGTTCAAAAGCATCAATGCTTTGGCGCTCAGGTTTCTTCACAGTCCAACTCTCACATCCATACATGACTATTGGAAAACCCATAGCCTTGACCAGACGGATCTTTGTTGGCAAAGTAATGTGCACTATACAAGGTTTAAACCTGTGTCAGTCTCATAAATCTCCCTTCAGGGGAGCCTGGTGCACCAGCGTCTGCAGGGCATGAGGCGAGCCTCTCCCACCCCTGCTTGTCTGGTGTCAGGTAAGCTGTTGGCGGCCAGAGGGAGCAGGTTGCAGAAGCTGAGAGCAGGAAGGCTGTAGCTGCCCAACATTCACTGTCTGGGAAGGAGAGAGGAGAAGACAGAGAGAGGGGCAGCAGAGAGATTTCAGAAGAGGGAGAAGGACAAGGGGGAGGGGAAAGCATTCCTTGAATGAGGTCCTGAGACCCCCAGGGGCCAGGAAGGCTGCCTTCTTGTTGCTGAAACAGGAAGTTCATATGTCCACTTGTCACCCACAAGAAAGCTGCATTCAGTGTTCCTGGAGGTGCCCAAATCCTCTTCCCAGAATGAAACTGCCCATGTTGGGCAGTCAGGGTTCTTGACCTTCCCCAATAGAAATTGACTAGAGGCCAGACTGTAAACTCCCACATGGCTTTATTGGGGCTGCCGTGCAGGCTACAGGAGTGAGTAGGGGCAGGCTCGTTTCTTATACAGGGTGAGAGTAGGGATGTGTCCAGAGGTTCGAGCTGGAGGGGTGGCTTAGGTGGTTTTCCCCGCCTGTGATGCAGGAGACCTGGGTTTGATCCATGGGTTGTGAAGATCCTCTGGAGAAGGGAATGGCTACCTACTCCAGTATTCTTGCCTGGAGAATCCCATGGACTGAGGAGTCTGGCGGGCAACATGTAGTCCAGAGGGTCGCACAGAGTTGGACAGGACTGAAGCGACTTAGAGCTGGTGGTGGTGAGCGCAGGTGGCATGCTCAGGACCCAGCTTTCGCTCCCAATACCCTTTCATGTTTTGGCTCCTGGCTCTTCAGGAATGGCAGGTGGATGTGGGTGTGGTTGGGTGTGTATCTTTTGGTCCAGAATTGTCCCCAGCTGTGCATGCATGCCGTTATTTTTAGTCCCACGTAGTGTCTTTGTGTTTTGTAGCTTGAGGAGAGGTGTGTCCAGGTACACGCTTTGCAGCATTGCAGCAAAGGGTCCCAGGTCCCATGCCTGTCTCATAGTGTCCTGAAAGCATCAGTTGAGTCTAACTGTTCTATCATTTAGAATCTGTTGCCTTATTGATTTTTGTGTTTAAAAGATCTGTCCGTTGATGACAGGGGGGTTTTAAAGTCTCCTACTATTATTCTGTTCCGTCAATTTCTCCCTTTATATCTGCTGGTATTTATGTATTTGTTGCTTCTGTATTAGGCACATATATGTTGAGGAGTGTGAAATCCTCTTTTTTTTTCTTTTTAAAAAGTTTATTTATTTTAAATTGAAGGATGATTGCTTTACAATATTCTGTTGATTTCTGCCATACATCAGCATGAATCAGCCATGAGTATATATATGTCCCCTCCGTCTTGAACCTCCCACCCCATCCAACCCCTCTAGGTTGTCACAGAGTCCCTGTTTGAGCTCTGAGGCATACAGCAAATTCCCACCGCTATCTGTTTCACATCAGTAACATATGTTTCCATGCTAGTCTTTCCCCCCGTCCTGCCCTCTCCCTCCCACCTGCCCTGTCTCCAGGTCCACAAGCCTGTTCTCTGTGTCTGCGTTTCCATTTGTTGGTGGCGTTCAGTCGCTCAGTCGTGTCCGACTCTTTGCGACCCCATGGACTGCAGCACACCAGGCTTCCCTGTCCTTCACCATCTCCTGGAGCTTGCTCAAACTCCTGTCCATTGAGTCCGTGAGGCCATCCAACCATCTCATCCTCTGTCATCCCCTTCTCCTCCTGCCCTCAGTCTTTCCCAGCATCAGGGTCTTTTCCAGTGAGTCAGCTCTTCACAAATTATTGGAACTTCATATCAGTCCTTCCAATGAATATTCAGGGTTGATTTCTTTCAGGATCCTTGCTATTCAAGGGACTCTCAGGAGTCTTCTCTAGCACCATAGTCCAAAAGCATCAATTCTTCCATGCTCAGCCTTCTTTATGGCCCAACTCTCACATCCATACCTGACTACTGGAAAAACCATAGCTTTGACTATAGAGAACTTCATTGGCAAAGTGATGTCTCTGCTTTTTAACACACGGTCTAGGTCTGTCATAGCTTTTCTTCCAAGGAGCAAGGGTCTTTGATTTTGTGACTCCAGTCACCATCTGCAGTGACTTGGAGCCCAAGAAAATAAAATCTGTCACTCTTTCTACTTTTTCCCCTTCTATTTGCCATGAAGTGATGGGACCAGATGCCATGATCTCTGTATTTTGAATGTTGAGTTTTAAGCCAGTTTTTTCATTCTCCTCTTTTACCTTCATCAAGAGGCTGTTTAGTTTCTCTTTCCTTTCTGCCTTTAGGGTGGTATCATCTGCATGTCTGAGGTTATTGATACTTCTCCTGGCAATCTTGATTCCAGCTTGATTCATCTAGCCCTGCATTTTGCATGCTGTACTCTGCATATAAGTTGAATAAGGAGGGTGACGATATACAGCCTCAGCGTACTCCTTTCCCAATTTTGAACCAGTCTGTTGTTCCATGTCTGGTTCCAGTTGCTGCTTCTTGACCTGTGTACAGGTTTCTCAGGAGGCAGGTAAGCTGGTCTGGTATTCCCATCACTTTAAAAATGTTTTGCAGTTTGCTGTGATCCACACAGTGCAAGGCTTTAGTATACTCGGTGAAGCAGAGGTTTTTTCCTGGAATTCTCTTGCTGCTTCTATGATCCAATAGATGTTGGAATTTGATCTCTGGTTCCTCTACCTTGTCTAAATCCAGCTTGTACGACTGGAAGTTCTCAGTTCACGTACTGTTGGAGCCTAGTTTGAAGGATTTTGAACATTACCTTGCTAGCATGTGAAATGAGCTATACAGTAGCTTGAACATTCTCTGGTATTGGAATGAAAACTGACCGTTTCCATTTCTGTGACCACTGCTGAGTTTTCCAAATTTGCTGGCATATTGAGTGCAGCACTTTAACAGCAGCGTCTTTTAGGATTTGAAACAGCTTAGTTGGAATTCCAGTGCTTTCACTAGCTTTGTTCATAGTAAAGCTTCCTAAGGCCCATTTGACTTCACACTCCCGGATATCTGGCTCTAGGTGAGTGACCACACCACCTATGAAAAGACCGACTATATAGTGTCCTTTTTTGTTTTTCTTTATGGCCTTTGTTTTAAAGTTTATTTTGTCTGATATGAGTATTGCAACTCCTGCTTTCTAATCATTTCCATTTGCATGAAATATCTTTTTCTATCCCCTCGTTTTCAATCTGTGTGCCTTCTGCCCTACGGGGGGTCTCTACAGATAGCATATTGTAGGCTCTTGTTTTTCTTTAATCCAGTCTGCCACTCTGTCTTTTTGAGTGGAGCATTCAGTCTGTTGACAGTTAAGGTAATTATTGATATATATGCAATGGCACCCCACTCCAGTACTCTTGCCTGGAAAATCCCATGGACGGAAGAGCCTGGTTGGCTGCAGTCCATGGGGTCGCACCGAGTCGGACATGACTGAAGCAACTTAGCAGCAGCATGCAGTTATTGCTATTTTAAGCTTTGTTTTCCAGTTGATTCTATGTTTCTTTTTCGTTCATTTTTCTTTTTGTGGTTTGATGATTTCCTTTTATTTTATGCTTATGTTCTCTTCTTTTTGGTTTTTGTGACTCTATTGTATGTTTTGATTTGTCCAGCTCTCTGGACCCCATGGACTGTTTAGCCCATCAGGCTCCTCTGTCCATGGAATTTTCCAGGCAGTAATACTGGAGTGGGTTGCCATTTCCTGCTCCAGGGTATCTTCCCCACCCATGGATTGAGTCCGCACCTCTTGCGTCTTCTGCTTTGCATGTGGGTTCTTTGCCCTTTTTATTACCGCATCTCTTGGTGTAGGTCTGTTTGGGCTCATCGTGTTTGAGACACCTTGTGCTTCCTGTGTCTGAATATCTGTGTCCTTCTTTAGGTTTGGGAAATTTTCAGCCATAATTCATTCACATACATTTCAATCCCCCTTTCTTCTCCTTCTGGAATCCCTATTATGTGTAGATTGGCACACTTTATGTTATCATACATTGCTTTCTTTCTTTTTTCACTTGACTTTCAATCTGTTTTTTTTCTGATTGGATAATTTCCATTATTCTGTCTAACAGATCACTATTGTTTCATCCGCATTATTCATTCTGCTGTTCGTTGCCTTTAGCTCAGCTTTCCTCTCAGCAAATGAATTTTCTCATTTTTCTTGGCTCCTCCTTATAGTTTCTAGTTCTTTTTTTACAGTCATCTGCATTTCTTTCGATAGCTTTCCTTAATTCCTTCAGCATTTTCATTACCTCCTTTTTGAACTCAGTGTTTGTCAGTCAAGAGGTCTGTTTCCTTGTTTATTCCTTCAGGGGAATTCTCTTGGTCCTTTAATGGGAGTGGTTCCTCTGTTTCTTCATTTTGCTTGTATTTCTCTTACTCGCTAAGTTTGGGAGAAACAATTGCCTGCTGTAGTCTTGGATGGCCTTTTATATGCAGGAGCGCCCCCTGGATAGCTTGTGTGGGTTTATATTTTTTGGCACGAGGATTGTCTTTGGTTTGGATGCTTGCTGTCCTTTCCTCAGTATGTGCTGACCATTAGCCCCGACAAGGGATGTGCAGCTGTGTGACCTGCACGCACTCCCAGGGAGGCAGGGGCATCTGGTTGTGTGACCCTCGGTGGTGGCAGCAGTTCATGCCCACCTCTGGAATCCAAGATGGCAGCGGTGGCCTATCCCCATGCCTGGAGCTTCTGAAAGGGGCGCCCTGCTCCCTGAGAGTGGGAACCTGGAGGAAGAGACTCTTTGGCAGTCCCAGCCCTCTCCTTGTGGTGGTGTTGCTGTTCACTCGCTCAGTTGTGTCCAACTCTTCGTGACCCCATGGACTGCAGCACCCCAGGTCTCCCTGTCCTTCACCGTCTCCCGGAGCTTGTTGGAACTCTTGCCCATCGCGTCTGTGATGCCATCCGATCACCTCATCCTCTGTCGTCGCCTTTTCCTCGTGCCTTCAATCTTTCCCAGCATCAGGGTCTTTTCTAATGAAAAGACCACCTTTGCATCAGGTGGCCAGAGTATTGGAGCTTCAGCTTCAGCATCAGTCCTTCCAGTGAATGTTCAGGATTGATTTCCTTTAGGATTGATTGGTTTAATCTCCTTTCAGTCCAAGGGACTCTCAAGAGTCTTCTCCAACACCACAGTTCAAAAGCATCAGTTCTTTGGTGTTCAGCCTTCTTTATGGTTCAACTCTCACATCCACCTGTGACTACTGGAAAAACCATAGCTTTGACTAGACAGACCTGTGTTGGTAAAGTAATGCCTCTGCTTTTTAATATGCTGTCTAGATTTGTCATTGCTTTTCTTCCAAGGGGCAAGCGTCTTTTAATTTCATGCCTGCAGTCGCCATACGCAGTGATTTTGGAGCCCAAGAATATAACATCTGTCACTGTTTCCATTGATTCCCTATCAGTGCCATGAAGTGATGGGACCAGATGCGATGACCTTTGTATTTTGAATGTTGAGTTTCAAGCCAGCTTTTTCACTCTCCTCTTTCACCTTCATCAAGAGGCTCTTTAGTTCTTTGCTTTCTGCCATAAGGGTGGTGTCATCTGCAAATCTGAGGCTATTTATATTCCTCCTGGCAATCTTGATTCCAGCTTGAGCTTTATCCAGGTCAGCATTTCTCATGATGTACTCTGCATATAAAGTTAAATAAGCAGGGTGACAGTATACAGCCTCAGTGTACTCCTTTCCCAATTTTGAACCAGTCCCGCTGTTCCAAGTCCAGTTCTTTTGCTTCTTGACCTGCATACAGGTTTCTCAGGAGGCAGGTCAGGTGGTCTGGTATTCCATCTCTTTAAGAATTTTCCACAGTTTGTTGTGATCCACACAGTATAAGCCTTTGGCATAGTCAGTGAAGCAGAGTAGATGTTTTTTTCTGAAATTCTCTTGCTTTATCTATGATCAAATGGCTGTTGGCACTTTGATCTCTAGTTCCTCTGTCTTTTCTAAATCCAGCTTGTCCATCTGGAAGTTCTCGGTTCGCGTAGCTTGAAGGATTCTGAGCATCACCTTGCTGGCATGTGAAACGAGTGCAGCTGTGCGGTACCTTGTATGCCCCCCAGCAGTGGTCCCTTGACTCTGGCAGGTCAGGCTTCTTCCCTACCCCCTCAGGCTGTCCCCACACAGCCAACCCCAGTCCTTGCTCCAGGTCTGGACTCTGAAGCCGGAGCCGAAGCACCCAGCCCCCACCCGCATCAGAGGACGAATGTCTCAGGCTGGGGCGTGCTGGATGGTGGCACCCAGGGTGTCTGCAGGTCTTTCCCTGCTCTGTCCTGCGCAAGCTGGTTCCCGCATTCTCCTCTGAGGCCCCGAGGCTCCCCGTCTGTCTAGGCAGATCACTCCACCGGTGAGGCAGAAACGTCCTGTTTCACAGCTCCCTACTGGGGGCCCAGGTTTGTCCCGATTCCTTTCTTTTCCTGTTTTTTGCCTTTGATCCTACTCAGTTACATGATTTTCTTGCTTTCCCCTCTCCATCTTGATCTGATCCTGAGTTGTATGTTTCTCTTTTTTTTTTTAATGCTATGACACTAGTGTATTTAATTCAGTGATTTTCAACAGGGTGGTATAAAACATCCGAAAGATCATATCTGAGTTTCGTTCTTTTTTTAACTTTTTATTTGGTATTGGGGTATAGCTGATTAATGATGTTGTGATAGTTTCAGGTGAACAGTGAAGGGACTCAGCCATCCATATACATGTATCCGTTCTCCCCCAGATTCCCCTCCCACTGGGTTGTATGTCTTCTGATAAGAAGCTGGAGGTACTCTTAAATTTATTCCTCTGTATATATGTTTTTGGAGGGGGCTGGCTCCTTTGATGCTGGGATTTCAGCAGTTTGACTATATCTTAGGTGTGTTTCTCGTTATATTAATCTTGCTTGGGATAGTCTAAGCTTCTTGAATCTGTGATATTTTTGTAGTATTAATTTGGGGGCAGTCTGAGCAGTTATCTCTTCAGATATCTTTTCTCCACTACGCGCCCTCTGTCCTTCTCCCTCCCTGTCTCTCCCCTTCTCCCTCTGCTGCTCTGCCTCCCCGCCCCCCCCTCTTCTTTTTCCCTTTATCCCTCTCCTCCTCCCTGGACTCCAGTTGTGTTTACTTTAGCTAGTTTGGTCTCATCCCGTAGCTCTCAGCTGTTCCGTTCTGTCTCTCTTTCACTCTTTCTTCTGTTTGTATTTCCATTGGATGATTTTTACTAACCTGATGTTCAGTTTCCCTTATTTGTTTCTCTGCCATTTCCAGTCAAATTATTTATCTCTGGTAATTTTTTTATTATTATTTGTAGCAGTTGTGCCTTTTTTTATTGTCAACTTTTTGCTGAAATTGCCCATCTGTTCAACATGTCCACCTTTTCAAGGAAATCTTTCAAAACTTTAAACTTTGTTGCTTTGAAGTCTTTGATGGTTCTAACATCTGGATGGGTCACCCCGTGGATCTGGTTCTGTTCACTACTTTTCTCTTTATAATGAGTATGCATGACCTTTCTTATGCATGCATGACCTTGTGTGTAACAGGGTAATAGGGACTGGAGGGTGAACAGTGTCTATACCTAGGAAAGGGCATGCCTTTTATTCTGTCAGGTCATTAGTGTGGAGTGTTGAAGTCAGCCCAGTTGGGAGTTGAGCAGTGGGCCGCTTCTGCCTTGTGCTAGCATGAGGCCTGGAATGCTGGAAGGATCTCAGAATTCCTGCTTCAGATTTAGTTTTTAGGAGGCCTTGCTGGTCTCTTTCCTGTGCTTGCAGGAAGAGAGTGGGGGTGGGGGATTTGGAATCTTTCCACTCTCTTCTTAGCCTGCTTCCTGCAATAGGCTGCTGGTGACTTGGTGCAGGATTTTAGAAGAGGCAGGGGGAATCTATCAGGGTTTTCTTGAGGTTTCTCAGTTCTCTGATTGCAGCCTCAGTCTTGGGCAAGCCTTGTGTGCCTGAGCTTCATGGCACTCATGCCTGAACTTCTCAGAGGTCCTGTGTCAGCTCAGGTCCTGATGGATATCGTGGCTCTTCTCCCCGTGTGCATTGAGCATGCTGGAATTGGTATGAACATTGTTGGGAAAGGACCTTCCAGAAATTACTGACATTTGTTAAAACTCTGGCACTGGACAGAGTGATCTTTGAAGACTGTGTCTGCAAACCCTTCTGCTGCACTCTGGTGCCCTCAGGTCAACGGCTGTAAACTTATAGTCTCTAGCCTCTCACCTTGACCTTACTTTGGTTGTTTATGTAAGTCTCGTCTGTCTCCCTGGTCCCAGACCATCAGTTTTGAGGGCAGACGTCTTGTTCTCTGGGTATTCCTAGAGAGGGCTGCCTGCCTGGCAGGTGGTAGGGGCTCAGCAAGTTTCTCCCGGTCTTGAATGGATGAGGAATCAGGGCAAACGTGGAAGGCCCTCAAGCCCCTGCTTTCCAGCAGGTAGAGTTCTGCCCTCGCTCCAGGTTCATGGACAGATGTCACAGGGAAGCCTTTGAGGAGCCTCCTGTGCCCCCAGCCCTGGGCTTGTCGCTTCGGGCACTGATCCCGCAGGACTGATATTCCTGCTTGTGTTTGCTCCTCCTGGTTCCCCAGGAATGTGCCACCCAGGCCTGCCGCACCCAGCGCCAGGCGGGCACCGATTCTGTACCACGCATGCTGAGTTAAACGTTGCAAACGCTCTTTTTCTACTTTTAGGGCAAGTGAATCATCACATTTCCCTGGGTGGAAGTAAGAGAACTTGGGCTTGGAAGCATGTGGTGCGTCCTGCGAGGCTGGCGGGGAGGATGCCTGGGCCCATGGGGAGCCCTGGGGGCGCAGGGCCCCCGGGGCCTCCGCGCTCTGGCCAGCAAGCGCCCCCGGAGCCGCGGCGACTACAGCCACGTGGTGGTGGGTGCGGGCTCCGCCGGCTGCGTGCTGGCGGCCCGGCTCACGGAGGACCCCGAGCAGCGCGTGCTGCTGCTGGAGGCCGGGCCCAAGGACATGTACGCGGGGAGCAAGCGGCTCCGCTGGAAGATACACATGCCCGCGGCCCTTGTGGCCAACCTGTGTGACGACACGTACAACTGGTGCTACCACACCGAGCCGCAGGCGGGCCTGGACGGCCGCGTGCTGTACTGGCCGCGGGGCCGCGTTTGGGGCGGCTCGTCGTCGCTCAATGCCATGGTCTACGTGCGCGGGCACGCGGAGGACTACGAGCGCTGGCAGCGCCAGGGCGCCGCGGGCTGGGACTACGCGCACTGCCTGCCCTACTTCCGCAGGGCGCAGGCGCACGAGCTGGGCGCCGGCAGGTACCGCGGGGGCGACGGGCCTCTGCGCGTGTCCCGGGGCAAGAGCGGCCACCCGCTGCACCACGCGTTCCTGGAGGCGGCACAGCAGGCCGGCTACCCCCTCACCGAGGACATGAACGGCTTCCAGCAAGAGGGCTTCGGCTGGATGGACATGACCATCCACGAAGGTAGGTGCGAGCCTCCTGATTCCCTGTCTCCCAGGTTCCTCCTTTAAAAAAGAAAAGCTGTTCTATCACAGCCGCACCCCTCCAGCCCCCTGCTCCGGCCCCCGGTCAGGGTCAGTAAGTGTGGACAGACTAGGGCTGGTTTGAGGTGGAGACGATGTGAGAGATTGTACTGGCGAGAGCCCACAGGATACCACCCAAAGCCAGTGAGAATTGACCCGGAGGTAGTGACACCTTGGGTATCCTCTGGTCCCATTTGATGTGGATAATGGAGAGCTCACCAGGCACATAGCCTCCGGTTTCAGAGCCTTACACATGGGCATACGAGGCACAGAGCGGTGACCAGCCTTGCTGGCAGCAGGGTGGAGGCACAGCCAGGTTGGACCCAGGGCTGTCATCAGCCCCTCCTGGCCTCTGTCATCCTCTCAAGGATGAGGGATGTCTGCCCACCTGCATCCAGGGACCCCAGGTCGATGTGGATTTCAGTTGCACAGGGCATCTGGGTCTCAGTCTTCCTTTGAAGACAGAGCTTGCAGAGTCACGGGAAAGGCAAACTCCCTCTTACTCCTGACCTCACCTACCTCCTCCTGTATGACAGGTACCCAGGGAACGGGCGTGGGCTTGACTGATCTCCTTGCTCTGTCCTGCAGGCAAGCGCTGGAGCACGGCCTGCGCGTACCTGCACCCAGCACTGAGCCGCCCCAACCTGACAGCTGAGACCCAGACGTTTGTGAGCAGGGTTCTGTTTGAAGGCCCCCGTGCAGTGGGTGTGGAGTACATCAAGAACGGCGAGAGCCACAGGGTGAGTGAAGTATTACCACCAGGCCTGAGCAGCTCACTCCGCCGGGAGGGAGTGGGCAATGACCCTGAGGTCACAGGCAGTGTGGGTGGGCAGGAGTCATGTTCTTGTCTCTGTCAGCAAGGTGATAAGGAGTGAGCAGCTGGTAGCAACAGCCTGAAAGACTGTCCCCAGGCCTGGCAGGAGGCAGTGGCCTGGCAGAAGGGAGGGAGCCCCAGTCTGGCCACTGGCCGGTCATTTTTCTGGCATGAGCACCCTCCTAAACCTCAGTATGCTACTGCCTTCCACACTTGTCCAGAAATTGATAGGTTTATGTTAGAGGCTTTAAAAACCATATTGGGCTTCCCTGGTGGCTCAGATGGTAAAGAACCTGCCTGCAATGCAGGAGACCTGGGTTCAATCCCTGGGTCAGGAAGATCCCCTAGAGTAGGAAAAGGCAACCCACTCCAGTATTTTTGGCCTAGAAGTCCCATGGACAGAAGAGCCTGGTGGGGTACAGTCCATGGGGTCCAAAGAGTCGGAGATGACTGAGCAACTTTCAGCTCAGGTAAAAACCGTATCTGTGATCACACTCCATATCTCTGCACTGTGCTGTTTTCCACTTAGCAGGGTGTAAGGATTGTCCTGCATCCCATGCAAAGATCTGGCTCACCACAGGCTTTAAACTGCTCGTTTGGATGCTTGCTTCCTTTATCTCATTTAAGCACTACAGTCCTTATTTCAGGATCATTACTTTCTGGCTATGGCAGAAAATATCGGAATATTTATGCTCACACCCACCCTGCACCCTGTACCTACCCTTCCGCTAGTGGCGCCTTGAGCATCCGCTTCCTCCCCCTGGGCCTTGAGCAGGATCCCTAAGTGGTCATGCCAAGGCCACCTTCTCGGGGTGCTGATGGGCTCTCCTGGAAGGGAAGCATGACCTGCGTGGCCCCCTGCCTCTTCCAGGCTTATGCCAGCAAGGAGGTGATTCTGAGTGGAGGTGCCATCAACTCTCCACAGCTGCTCATGCTGTCGGGCGTGGGCAATGCAGACGACCTCAGGAAACTGGGCATCCCGGTGGTGTGCCACCTTCCTGGTGAGCCCCCTTCCCCACTGCGCTCCAGAGGTGTCTCTGCTAAATAAAACTGCTTATTATATTTTCTTAGCATGGAGTGGGGAGGGGACAGGAGTCAGGGCTCCTTAGAGCTGTCAGTTTCTTCCCACGAGCCTGAAGCCCCCCATTCTCACTGGAACATCCCCACAGGGAAACCTCAAGTCTCCGTGTTGCCTTCCTCCCGTCCCCAGCCGTCCTGCCCCTCTCAGCAGCTAAGCCCCTCTAGCAGGGAGCATCTGCCAGAAAAGCCCACGGGGCCAGGCTCAGGTGGGCCAGCAGGGTGGCCCTTTGGGGAGAGGGTCCAGGCCTTTGTGTTTTCCATCCTCAAGACTCACCAGCCATCCTGACATGCTTTTCGTATTAAGATGGTTCTCCCAGGCCTAATATTTCTTCCATTTCTGATGCTTTTGGGGGCCTGGCCCAGTCCCTCTTGCCCTCTCTTACAAGCTCCCAGAGGGCTGGAGGCTTAATTTTAAGAGGCCTGTGAAAGCGCTGGTCCATGGCAGTGAACTGCCCAGTGTCCCCTTGAGCTTGGATGGGCTCAGCATGGCACTTCCCTCCTTCCCCAGCCAGGGGCAGCTCACTGAGCAGTGCCAGCTGCAGGCCTGGGGGGAGGACTGCTTAGCAGGAAGGCACCTATGTGGTTACAAGGTGGTACCCGGGGAGCGAGGGGCAGGGGCAGGCAGCTCTAGCAGCATCCAAGAGGGCCAGACGCAGCTGGGAGTGCGGGAATGGGGTTACTGGGAGTGAGCAGGAGCTGGCCTGGCAGATAAGTGGATGAATGAAGAGAGTTTTCAAAACCAGGGGGATGTTGAGAGGCCAGCCAAGCAAGCCCCTTTGGGAGATGTTTTCCTAACCATTCCCTCTGGTTTCAGGAGTTGGCCAGAACCTCCAAGACCACCTGGAGATATATATCCAGCAGGCATGCACCCGCCCCATCACCCTCCACTCTGCACAGAAGCCCCTGAGGAAGGCCTGGATTGGCCTGGAGTGGCTCTGGAAGTTCACAGGTGGGTGTGCTCATCCATGACTTTGGGAGAGATGGTCTGTGGACAGCACAGCCTCCCTGTTGAGGTACCTAGCACAGGCTGTGGCTCCAGGTTTCTGGTTCAAAGCAGAACTATGCCATTCATGTCAGCTCTGTGAGCCTCAGTTTTCCCATCTGCAAAACGGGGATACACAGTTCCTGCATGGAAGGCTGGTGTGAGGACCAGACACCACACATAAGACTTGCCCGAGGTGAGTCTCCGCAAGGGCTGGCGCTGCTCCTCCTGCCAAATGGATGGGGATGGACTTGTCCTGGACATGGTCGGGGCCCAGGGGCCTGGAGAAAGGGCAGTTGATGCTGGGCCACAGAATCAGCTTCCATCTCAGCATTTTCCATTTGGTTTCTAGCTGAAATCTTACTCATTCACTCAGCACGCAGTCCTCACACCCCTCTGTTCCAAGCTACATGGTGAGAAGTGCTAATAAGGGAGGCTTTCTTAGAGAGGTTACGCTCTAGTGGAGACAATGGACGGAAATGAAGTAACATGCTCAGCTTTAAGTACAGTGAAGGAGTAATCAGGGTGTTAAACTAGAGATCGGTGGCGTCGGGCCTGTTAGGCAGGAAGAATGCAAGCAGAGGCCCTGGGGGCAGGCGTTTGTGTTTGAAGAACAAATCTGTTGGCCCGGGAGACTGCAGTGCTGTGAGGAGGCTTTGGTGCAGGCGTCGCAGGGCCTTCCAAGGCCCCAGAGCAGGCTCTCGGAAATGAGTTGTCAGAGGGGACAAACAGGCTGACACAGCAAAAGACTTTATTGGGAAGGGGCCCCTGGGTTGAAGAGCAGCCAGGGCTACATGGCTCACGGTCTCAGGTTTCAAGGTAAGGAGTTAGTTTCTGGGTTGCCTCTGGGTGGTCGTCTTGCTTGGCTGATAATCTGACTCGTGGTTCTTGCTGGTGATGCGCACATCTCTCAGCCAGAGTGGATTCCAGCATGGAAGATTCGTGGAGGTTGATGTTTCCTCCCTCTTTCGGCCCCTCCCACATTCTCCCAAGAGGTATGTTACCTCTGCTGTTGAGACTTCTCATTTTATGTGAATGCCTCTGAAATTGTGAAAATTACTAATATTACTGCTGTTGATATTTGACGTTCTGTATGCATCTGAGTTGTCAGAATATCGTCATGGGATTCCAGGTAGACCTAGGAAATGTTGTGGGAAGAAGGTTATATTTACCCCTACAAATACATTACAAAAAGTAAAGTTTTGCTTCATGTTGAGTGTATATCCTGCGAACAGTGAGACTCAATAAACAAAATCTCCCATAATAGCAAATAACTGCTGCGATAGAGAATATATAGCGGAAGTGTACAACTACGTTATCGTGGAGGACAGTGTGTAGTGATGAGTTAGCTAGCACAACACCTGTTAATCCACCTATTGTAAAAAGAAAAATGAAGCCTAGGGCTCATTATTATTGCAGGAGATCATTTGATGTTACCTCCATGAAGGGTTGCTAGTCAACTACATACTTTTACTCCAGTGGGAACAGCAATAATTATAGTGGCTGATGTAAATATATTTGTGTGTCAACATCTATACTGCTGGAACATATGGTGAGCTCATACAGTGACTCCTAAGAATCCAATTGATATTATGGCTCCTGCTATACCAACATATCCCAAAGGCTCTTCTTTCCTGAATAATACAATATGCAAGATTATTCCAAATGCAGGTAAAATCAGAATATAGACTTCAGGGTGTCCAAAGAATCAGAATAGGTGTTGATACAAGACTGGATCACCCCCTCCTGCCTACTGAAACAAAAAATTGTGTTTAGGGTTTGGTCTGTTAATAGCATGGTAATCCCAGCTGCTAATACAAGTAATGCTAATAGCAGCAATGAGATGGTTGGATAGCATCATCAACTCAATGGACATGAGTTTGAGTGAACTCCAGGACATAGTGAAGGACAGGGAAGCCTGGTGCACTGCAGTTCATGGGACTGCAGAGAGTCGGACACGACTTAGTGACTAAACAATGACCATAGCAACGATATAGCTACAATTAAAACTGGTCACACAAAATAATGGTGGAATATAGGGAGTGGTTTTCTAATGGTAGTAAAATTAAAAGTACCTAAAATTGAGGAAATACCCGCTAGATGTAGGGACAAGATGGTAGGTCTGCTGAAGCTCCAGTGTGAGCCACGTTTCTGGCTAAGGGTGGATATACAGTTGAGCCTGTACCAGCATTGGCTTCAATTATTGATGATGATGCAAGTAGAAGTAGGAAGGAGGCTGGACGTAATCGGAAGCTACATTATCTCCACAGGGAAGGGCTATGTCGGGTGCCCCAGTCGTTAGTGGCACTAGTCAGTTCCCAAAGCCTCCAATTACAATACACATAACTATAAAGAAAATTATTACAAATGTCTGGGCTGTTAAAACTGCACTGTAAATCTGATCATCTCCAAGCAGTGTTCCAGGTTGGACTAATTCAGCACAAATTAACAAGTCCCAAGCATCAGATAGTAAGTATAACTTACCAGTATTTTTATGGCCAATTTAGAATAGTCAGTGGTTTATGAATACAAGATAAAATGGCTGAGTAGGCATTAGCCTGTATATCTAAAGATGGGGTGGAGTCCTCTTTCTGCCTAGTCCTGTGTTGAATCTCGCTTACCGAACTGCAGATTCAGAGAGTACAGCTTCAGTTCAGTTGGGGCTTCTCCTGCACCCCCACCTTTTTTTTCTTTCCTGGCAGCAGGAGAAATAGGGAGAAGTAGACTGCAGCCAGTTGACTAGGGTATTTACTTGTTAACTGAAAGTTTTGTGGGAAATGTAATCCCACCAATCCAGTGAGGATTTAGCTTAATTAAAGTGTTTGATTTGCATTCAACGGATGTAGGATAGAGTCTTGCAGTCTTCATTTAGCAGGAATTAAGTAAATACTTGCTTAGGGCTTTGAAGGCTCCTGGCTTGTATAACTTCAATTCCTAGTCCATTACTGAAAGGATTGGTGTAAGAGGTAAGATTATTGTGGACAATATGATTACTGTCGGCAAGAAAGTTGTTTTATAAAATCAAGTTGTCATTTTATTTTTATATTATTTATGGAGGGAAATATAGTTAGTGCTGCATAATATGCGAGTTGTGTGTAGAAGCAAGGTTGAATAACTGTGATAGCTATTAGTGTGGGTAAAATAATACTGTTATTTTCTTGTTATTTCTTGAATGATTATTCATTTTGGCATAAATCCTGATAGTGGTGGAAGACCTATTGATAATGGTGTGATGAGAATGGAGGTTGTAATAATGGGTATTTTGTTTTATGTGTGTGATAGTGTGGTGGTGACTGAGCTGTAAATGAATAGTATGAATATGGTAAGTGTTATTATAAAGTATAGGTTTAGGATTGTTACAGTTGGCTTATGCAATATAATGGGTCTTACCCTACGTGAGCAATTGATGAGTAAGCTGTAATTTTTCATAGTTGGGTTTGGTTTAGTCCTCCTCATCCTCCAATTACAATAAATAGTATAGATATGGATAGTACTAGGTTTAGGCTGATACAAGGTGAGATTTGGAATAATACTGACAAGGATGCAAGTTTTTGTCATGCTAGTAAGATTAAGCCTGCTGTTGATGAGATACCGTACGTAACTTCAGGTACTCAGAAGTGGAATGGAGATAGTCTTAGTTTTTATTTTCCTATTTGCAGCTTTCTTTATAGGTAACTGACACATAAGGTATAAGTTTAAGGTGTACAACATAATGTACACTAGAAAATGATTATCACACTGAGGTTAGCTAACACACCACCTCACATAATTACCTTTTGCGTGTGCTTCTGTGTGTGCGCGTGCGTGCATCGAGAGCATTTAAGATTTACTCTGTTAGTAACTAACTCTGTTAGTAACAGTCTTGTCAGCTGTAGTCACCCTGCCGTATGTTACATCCCCAGAACTTACTCATCTTAAACTGGGAGTTTGTAGCCTTTGACCAGCATCTCATATTCTCTCACCCTGTAGCTGCTGGCAGCCACTATTATACTCTGTTTCTGTGAGTTCAACTTTCTTAGATTCCATGTAGGTGTGATATACAGTATTTGTCTTTCTCTGATTTCTTTCTCTTATCACAGTGCCCTCAAGATCCATCCACATTGTCACAAATGGCAGGATGCCCTCTTTCTGGTGACGGAATGCCGCTTCACTGGGTATATGTACGCACCACAGTTTCTTTGTCCATTACCCCACAGGGGGCCTTTCGGGGGTTCTGTTCCTTGGCTCTCGTGAGTGGTGCAGCAGTGACCACAGGAGCACAGGGATCTCTTTGAGATCCCCCTGTCGTCTTTCAGATGCAGACCCAGGAGTGGGATTGTTAGGTCATGTATAGGGTAGTTCTCTTTGTAACTGAGGAACCTCCATCCTGGTTTCCATAGTGGCTGCATCAGTTTACAGTCTTGTCAACAGTGCAAGAGGGTTCCCTTTGCTGTGCAGCCTCCCCACTACTTATCTCTTGTCTTTTTGATGAGAGTCATTCTAACTCGTGTGAAATGGTTCAGCAGTCCTCCTTTTGCTAATATACATCCCTCTTTAAAAAAAAAAAAAAAAAAAAAAACTTTCCCTTTTCTGTTGGAGTACAGCCGATTAACAGTGTTGTGATAGTTTCAGGTGAACAGCAAAAGGACTCAGCCATACATGTATAGGTATCCATTCTCTCCCAAACTCCTCTCCCATCCAGGCTGCCCCATAACATTGAGCAGAGTTCCAGGTGCTACACAGTAGGTCCTTGTTGTAGGTTAGCCATTTAAAATATAGCAAAGTGTACATGTCAATCCCGAACTCCCTAAGAGATGGTCCTAGTTTTATGGTTAGAGCTATTGTTTTTACTCTAGATGCTGTTGGAGTGCAGGTTATTATAATAGTGCATTAATCACAGTAAAACAAGTTAGTGATAATGGCTATTGTAAGTAATATTGATGTAGTGACTTGGGTTAGAAAACATTTAGTGGATGCTTCTCTAGCTCATGGGTTACTTTTTTTATTATTATAGTGGGAATGAAGTGAAGTGAAGTCGCTCAGTCGTGTCTGACTCTTTGTGACCCCATGGACTGTAGCCTACTACGCTCTTCTGTCCATGGGATTTTCCAGGCAAGAGTACTGGAGTGGGTTGCCATTTCCTTCTCCAAAGGATCTTCCCGACCCAGAGATCGAACCCAGGTCTCCCGCACTGTAGGCAGACGCTTTACGTCTGAGCCACCAGGGAAGTCCTAGTATTATTTACTTCAAAATCAAGTCAGGTAAGTAGTCAGTGGGAGCTGATTATTACAGTTGTGCTTCCTGAGATAATGGTTGTTAGGGTAATCAGAAAGATGATGGGATTTTATTAGTACAGGAAGGATATAAACCAACATTTTCAGGGTATGGGTGGGCCTGGTAGCTCACCTTACTATAGAATATAGTGTAATGTGGTAACACAGAGAAGTTTGAATTTTTAAGGTAGGTTCAATTCCTATGATTCTAGAAATAAGATGGTTTAAACCTCTATTATGTACTCTATCAAAGTAACTCTTTTCAAACATATATCTTACGTTTGTGATGCTTGATGTTATTATAATAGGGACTGAGACGTATCCTGTGCACAGGGCTAGCATTGACAGTAGGAAGTTTTTCCAGAGTAAATGGATTAGTTGATCATATTGGAATCGAGGGCAGGATGCTTGAACTCATAGGAAAGCAATTGTTAGTAATAAAGTGTTTTGGTAATAAAGTTGGTTGTGTACAATTCTGGTAAGTAGGGGTTATGGAACAATCCCAGAAATAGGATGATTGAGAAAATGTCTCATATTGTTGATGATAATGTTGGTGTATTTTGCTGAGGAAAATGTGGCAAATGGGCCTGCTGCATATTCTACACTGAAGCTTGATACAAGTTCAGATTTTCCTATTAAGTTGAATGAGGCTTTGTTAGTTTCTGTAAGAGTGGAAAGAAATCATATTACAGCTAAGAGTCATGATGGGAAATTGTTTTGTAGATACTTTTGTGCTGTGATGAAGGCTGAGAAAGGGTAAAAGACTCATTTCTCAAGAGGACTGATAAAAGAATAACTGCTAGTGTTGCTGCTTCTGAAGCTGTGCTGTTGCTCACAGGGCTTCTCCGATTACTGCATGTTTAGAGTTGGAATCCCATCAGATCATAAAATGGAGTATACAGCATCCAGCTAGGCTTGATATTGTTAATTGCGAACACAAATACTCCTCCTAGATACATATTAATAAGGGGTCTGGGTTGGGGAATTCATATGGTTAGGACTAGGATTGGTGCAGTGTTAAATGTGGAAATTCAGGATGTAGCTGGTTGTTGCGGTTCTTTAGTAAATAATTTGACTGCAACAGCAGAGGCCTGTAATAGGCCACCTGGTCCTACAATATTTGGCCCTTTTTGAAGTTAAATATAACCTAAAAATTTTCATCCATTTAATGTTAGGAACGTTATAGCTAGAGGAATGGGGATAAGTATTAAGATACTAATTATAAACATTTTGTTAGAGGATTTGAACTTCTAGTTATAAACGTTTAAATTTTATGCAGTTAAGCCCTGCTACCTTAACAAACCCTGGTTTCAGGTATTATTTTTTATGTATTAATTAAATTAGGATTATATATTAATTGATTTTAAGGTGCTTTTTAAAGTGGGCCTTTATTTCTCTGTGCTTTCATACTTGAAGAAATATATACAAGATAGATACCAACCTGGATTACTCCAGTCTGAACTCAGATCACTTAGGACTTTTTACCTTTTATAGCCCTTACACCATTGGAGTGTCCTGAGCCAGTATCAAGGTTGTAAATTCTGATGTTGGTATGAACTCTAGCACAGGACTGTGCTGTGACCCCTAGGGTAACGTGTTCCATTGACCAATTTTTTTGATCAGTAAGTGATAATGTTTTGACTGGCAAGTCTAGACTGTCATCACTCAGAAGATTTTCTTTGTTTTCTGAGGTCACTCTAATCAAAATTATCAACCCATATAAAATTTTGTTATCCCTTGGTGGTTTAATTAGGTGTTGGGGGGTTAATTAAGCTCCACAGGATCTTATTCTGTTATTCCTGCCTCCTCATGGGAAGGTCAGTTTCACTAAGAGACAGTAAAACCCTCGAGTGGCCGTTCATTCAAGGTCTTATGTAGAAAACAAAGATTATACTACCTTTGCATGGTCAGGGAACTGCGGCTGTTTACCAGTTGTCCCTGGGCAGGCAGTGCCTCTAATACTAGCTAGGCTAGAGGTGACGTTTTTGCCAAACAGGCGGCGTTTGTGTTTGCCGAGTTCCTTTGACTTCTTAAAACCTTTCCTTGAGTGTATGCCCGTGGATTAACAGTGCATTTCCTTGGCTTAACAGTGTGTTAGTAGACAGTTCAGCCCAAATCACTGGCTCCGATGGCAAAGGGTCTGCCTGCAATGTGGGAGACCCAGGTTTGATCCCTGAGTTGGGGAGATCCCCTGGAGAAGGGAATGGGAATCCACTCCAGTATTCTTGCCCGGAGAATCCCACGGATAGAAGAGCCTGGCAGGCCCCAGTCCACGGGGTCAGAAAGAGTCGGACACAACTGAGCGACTTTAACACACACACACCGTGAATAATTTAATGTTGAGTTATATTTATATACTGTTAATATCAGTATTTTATTAGTTACTGATATAAACTTATGAAAGGAAAAATACTTCTTGTTACTCATATTATTACCTCTGTTGGCCAACAGATTAGTCCACTATGAATCCAGGAGTTGATTTGCTTGTTACTGGTATTAAGGTAAAGTTGTTATTGAGCTTGAATGCTTTCTTAATTGGTGGCTGATTTTAAGCCCACTCTGGTGGTGTTTGTCTTTACTGTATCCATTTCTAAAAAGCTGTACCTTTTTAGATTAACATTTAAAAATACATTAACATTTCCTTTTTTTTTTTTTTTGGTAATTTTTAAAGTTGAACTGAGACTCTTTTCCTAGACAACCAGCTATCAGTAAGCTTGTTAGGCTTGTCACCTCTACTTAAAAATCTCCTCACTATGTTGCTACATAGATGCGTTTGTTCTAATAAACTGTTAATAAGTAGCTCATCTGGTTTCAGGATATTTAACCTCTCTTTGTTAAATGTTTGCTAGTTAAATAATTATGCAGAGGTACAAAGGGTAAACTTAACTTTTTGTTCCTGTAAGGCTTCTTTCGTCATTCCCTTATGGTACTCTCTCTATAGCAATCAGAAGATATTTTAACTTTCTATCTCCCATACTTGAAAGAAAACCTTCCTTCAACATTTAGTCTCCTCATATTAGTGGATCTGGAGAAGGGGTGTTGGGCTAGATTTAGTTCAACATAGTCATACATGGTGAAAGCTCCTAGGTATAAACTAGGAGCTGTATTTGAGCTGTGCTTTGATTTATCTAAGCACAATTTCCTGTATGCTTCCTTTCCTACGACTTGTCTCCTCTCGTTATTAGTGTTTACTAATAGACTATAGGAAGTTCTTATAACACGTAAGAGAGTGATGGGTGGTATGTTCATGCTTCATGGCCTTACTCAGTTAAGTACTCTCTTCTTAATTTACTGCTAAATCCTTTGGTTTTTAACTTTTCATTAAAACTTTTTTGTGTAATGGAGAAATAGAAAATGTAGCTCATATCTTCCCACCCCATAGGTTACATCTTGTTCTAACGTTTTTATGTATGATAATTAGGCTTAATTTTATTCCTTTTTAGGGTTTGCTGCAGAGGGTGGTATATAGGCTTAGTTAGCAAGGGTTGCTGAGGTTTATCGATTATAGAACAGGCTCCTCTAAAGGACCAGCAAGTCCTCTGAGTTTTAAGCTGTTGCTAGCAGTACTCTAGTGAATAATTTCATCTTGTAATTATTTGAGTTTAGAACTAAGCATAGAGTATCTAATCCCATTGTGTAGTCAGGAAATACAAAACTCGCCTTTATAGTCTGTTTTTATTTTAGTTATGACTTTTTATGGCTTAGTTAAAATTTAACTTTATTTTATATCACTGTTAATTTGAGTTAACTATATGACTGAAGCGGCTGGCACAGAATTTACCAACCCTACTTAACATAACTTAGTTGTACTTTGTTTATGGCTTACTTTTTATCATTGCTGTTTCTTGTGGGGGTGTGGCTAAGCAAGTCTAAGTTATGCGCTACTAATATTTTGCTTAATGCCTGCTCCCTTTAATCTTGGTGATTTAGATTCTCACTGGGGCACAGATGCTTGCATGTATGATTTTATTAAAAGTTAAGAGAAAGTCTGGAAGCAAACCTATGTGTTCATGGAGTTGGCAAATGCATCTGGGCATTTTCAGTGCCTTCCTTTAGATTTTAAGCTACATTAACAAGCTGTTTTTACATAGTGAAATAACATATACATGTAGTTGTTTTATGTGGTTTCTGTTGGATTTGTTGATAAAATTTTCATGACAGTGGTCAATAGATCTAGGGAAATGTCTGTCTATATAGACGGGAAACATCTAGGTAGTTTATTGGTATGATTGGGGTTTATTTTCTAGGCCTAATTTTGAGCATTAAGTTACTCACGTTTACTGAGTAGACAACTAATTCTATGTATTTACATGTTTTTGCCTTGTTTTGGCAGGATTACTTAGAGCATGGGATTTAGCATTGGGGGTGGTTAAGGGGGGTTGTTAAATAGGCCATGTACTTGTTTGATCCGTGTACATGTGGTGTGTGTACATTTCCTTATGTCCTGAACTCGTTGACTGAAAGACACCTTTTGATTGATCATATTGGTAAATAATATTCAATTAAAGTCCAGCTACAATTTATTTGACTGTGTTAAGGCCACAACTGAGTCACAGCATCCCTTAAAAAATTGAAATCACAGTTATATGTGAGCATGCGCTGATTAGTCCATCAAGATGTCTTATTTAAGTGGAAAGAGGTGGGCAGTTTTAGGTGAGATGGTCCTGAAGTGAGGTGACATGTCTCATAAAGTTCATTAGCAGAAACCCCCACAAGTCACGGGCCTGCAGAGAGAAGAGGGGCCGCTGCCAAGCAGACTGGTGGTTTTACACAGTTTGCTGATTAAGCTTGCAATCGATGTTTGTGCTGACTAAAATTGATTTGATTTAATGTGCTAAAAATGACTCGTAATATGTGCTATGTACTGTCAATAAGATAATGTACATGCTTAGAAACATGGGGTAAATAATGCATGTTATAACACGTATAAACATTATGTATGTACATATTCATGTCGTAGTGAATATATGCACAGTACATAGTTTATGGTAAAAAGAGGTTATTTTAATACTCACAGGTACTTAATAATGTTGTAAATGTCCCATAATGAAATATCAGGGTATACTGTAGGTAGAATTTCAGCTTTGGGTGGAGGTGGAACTTCTTCCCAGAGAAATGTGTTATTCTCCTTTGCTGGTTTACAAGACCAGGATAATAGACACACTGCAAAGATTTCTCATTTTAGGAAATTATTTTTCAGTGATGTTAGTTATTGGCGTTAGAATTAGAAATATAAAATAGATGCTAGCTGACAATAATGAAGGGGTGTCTATGCGTTGTTCTCGAATTCATGTTAGTGTTAAGAGGTCTGCTACTAGTACTCAAAAATAGGCTTTGGCTGAGAGGATGAAATGTTACGCTTTGTTCCTTGGATGTATGGAGCACTGGGAAGAGTGCTGGAACTAAGTCTGAAAGGATTAGGGCCCACACCCCTGCTAGTTTACTGGGGACTGAAAGCAGGACTGTGGTGCAAATACTAAGTCCCCCTCTGGCTTGATAGGGTGTGTAGTTATCGGGGTCTCCTAGTAAGTCAAGCACCAACATTAGTAGCATTAGAACTCCAATTAAGGCACTTGAGATGTCTTTGATTGTATAGTAGGGGTGAAGGGGGATTTTGTGTCAGATGAGATTCCTGTGGGGTTTTTAGATCCTGTGTTGTGAAGGAATAGTAAGTGGACAGCTGTGAGTGCTGCAGTAATGAACGAGAGACAATTGTTCACATTCCGTTTTATTCTAAGAGTCGCTTTATCTACTGAAAAGCCAGCTCAGACGCTTTCAATGAGACTTATGCTGATACATGGAATAGCTGCGAGGAGGTTAGTAATAACTGTTGCCCCTCAGAACGATTTTGTTCTCAAGGTAAGACATAACCTATAAATGCTGTGGCTATGACTGTAAATAGGTGATTCTAACAAAGTGCAGTTTCTAAAAAATTATAGGATCCATAATAGAACCCTGATCCTACAGGAAGAAACAGGCAAATACAAATATGCAGGCTCTATTTCCATGTAGATATAAGGTAACTCACCTGTAGTCGATGTGTTGGCTAGCTAACATTAACTGCTGCTGCTGCTAAGTCGCTTCAGTCGTGTCTGACTCTGTGCGACCCCATAGACGGCAGCCCACCAGGCTCCCCCGTCCCTGGGATTCTCCAGGCAAGAACACTGGAGTGGGTTGCCATTGCATTCTCCAGCTAACATTAACTAGGTAAGTATTAATGATAAGAAAGTGGTTATTGTGTTTGATGTGTAATGGATTGCTAGAAATAAGCCTGTTAATATGTGTAATGCTGAACAAATGTCCCGTGGGAAGAGCAATAAATGCATTGTTAATAATTTGTATTAATGGGTATGATTTTCAGATGATGGTGATTGGTGTTCTTATAGTTGAATAACGATGATTTTTCATGTCATTGGCCATGGTTTGAGTCCATGTGAGAATAATGATAACATATATTTAAGTTCTATTTTTATAATTTGTTTTGTGGGGTTTTCTTCAAAACCTTCACCTATTTATGGTGGACTTGGGATGATTGTGGGTGGTGGTTGTAGGATTGTGTTGAATTTTGGTGGCTCATTTTTGGATTTAACAGTATTATTTATTGGGGGGATGTTGGTTGTATTTGGTTATATGACAGCTACTGAGCAGTATCCTGTGAGTCTCTAATGAGTTTTCAGTGGCATTTTATGTTTTAAAAGGTGAGAAAGAGATTGTATTTAAGTTTCACAGACTAGGGGGCTGAGTGATGACAGAGGTGATTCTGGCGTTTTTAGTGAGGAGGCTGTGGGAACTGCAGTGTTGTAGAGTTATGTTCTTGATTAGTAATTGTTACTGGTTGGCTATTGCTTATTGGTGTTGTATTTATTATAGAGGTGACTTGTGGTGACTAGATACAGTTATGCTATGGTGAGGGTAGTGAGGAATGAGAAAATATAGTTCTGTTAGGCCTTTTTTGATACTAGTGTAGAAAATTTTAGTTGAATGAGGGAGGTGATTTGTGGTAAAATACTCTCGAGTCCGATTAAAGCTAGGAGGGATGATGCTCATATGCTTCTTCCCATATCTGGAGTTACAGTATGACCATCACTGATCTCATATGGAACTATATATCGTCACCTTATCAGAGGCTCAGTCACACATTTGGTAATGTAGGAAAACAATTTTGTAAAACAGGCAACATAAACAATACAGCTCGCAGTGTTAGTAAGGTCGTAAGTAAAAATTTAAGAACTTCCATTAGGTGCAGCCCAGCCTATCTCAGTTCATCTGACTTTGTCTGTCTCTTCTATACCAGCCCTTACCTTTTAGGGAAGTTGTATATTGGCGTTGTCCACAAGGCCCTCCGCCCAGTTTCTGGCTGGTCAACCCTAGTATGGTGTCACTGTCCCCAGCATGAGGCAGCCTTTAAGTTTAAGTGACCATACCTGGCGTTAACTTCCTGTTGTAGATCACGGAGTGTCCAATCTTCATCCAAAAACAGATTACTAAAAATTAAGCTTTAGAAAGAAACTTATAGTGTTTCAATAATTCAATTAAACTTTGCAGCAATTAACATAACAGTAAGGAACTATCTGAGAAGTGAGTCTTAGTGAACACAGACCTCAATAAATAACATTAGAATTTGGTATACACAGAAGTCTTTCTAAAATTACCCTCATTTTTATCACACATAGCCAAATCAAGATATCTTGATTTAAAATAAAGTCTGATTAATTGATTAAGATAGCCTCGCTAGGCCAGGAAAGCCACACCATGGCCTTGTCACAGATTTAGGTGAATTCCTCCCTTTTTGAGGTCCGTAAAATAATACCTTGAGATTCCTGCACCTAATTGGAGGTGGCCTTCCTAATTTATCTGATAAAGCTGCTGGGAACCTAAGAGTTTCCAATCTCTAGAGGAATTAGGTACAGAGAAAGAAGTGTTTCAGTTCTGCTTACAGAGGTATAATTTAGCAAACTGCTGTAAGTCATCATAATTAGTTGTGGGAAGGTTTTTTTTTGGAAAACACATATTACAATCTAGTGATGTTTCAGACTTTAAATTTTGATATTTGGAAAGTTTGTCAAAAGGTTTCAAAACACTTGGTCAAATAAGATCATACATCACTGTAAGATAATACTTACTCCTCAACCAAAGTGACAAGAGATCGCAAAAGTGAATACACAGTGTGTGGAGGAGGGGATGGGGCAACTGAGAGCAGCACTGACCCATCTCCAGGGCCGTGTGTGCAGTGGCTGGGGGCAGCTGCAGAGCACGGGGCTCGCTCAGTGCTCTGATGGCCTAGAGCGTGGGAGGGAGGGCTATACGCATACAGACAGCTGATTCACTTTGTTGTACAGCAGAAACCAGCAAGGCATTGTAAAGCAATTTTCCTCCAATTAAAACTTTAAAAATAAATACAGGGCAGGGGGAAGCAAATACAGATCCCATACCAGGTGGTGCTAGTGGTAAAGAACCCGCCTGCCAATGCAGGACACGTATGAGATACAGGTTTGATCCCTGGAAAGATCCCCTGGAGGAGGAATTAGCAACCCACTCCAGTAATCTTTCCTGGAGCATCCCATGGACAGAGGAGCCTGGTAGGCTACAGTCCATGGAGTTGCAGAAAGTTGGACATGACTGAAGCGACTTAGCATGCAAAGGCACAAAAACTCACACAGTCTGTTATCAAAAGCAGCATTCCAAGGAAACTTTGTCCTCTTAATAGAGAAAACCAGTCTTGTACCAACCTACTTTTAACAACAAAATTAACTTTATTTTAAACCTAGCCAATCCTGATGATCCACAAACCCTCCATTATTTTCTGTATCCATATTAGCCTGTCCTCCATTTTCTTCTTCATTGAGAAACAACCAGCTGTAAGAGTCACTTTCTTTTCCTTTAATAAAATGGAATTCCATTCCTCATAACTTCTTCACTGACAATGCATATCCTCTTTTCTCACTGTATACTGAAATGCTTTTTTTCTATTAGCTTTAATTACACATTTAAATTAGAGTGCTGAACTCTTTAAAAACCTTAATTTCTAGTGAAAAGTAAGAGGTAAGCAGTTATGAATTATCTTTTACATTAGGATTCTGTAGATCAGTGAACATAAATGCTAGTGATAATTCCTAAAAACATTTGCTTTCTTACAGAGAACATATCAGGATGACACCAAACATATTCATTAATCATCCTAAATACCTTTAGTTTCTCTGTTTATTAAGGTTAATAATGGATGTTTCAGTGTCTTATTTGGTAATGACTAGCTATTCAATAAATGTCCATCACTTAATTTAGAACAACTCTAAATTTCAGGCAAACTTTCAAATATCTAGAGAGATTATCCTTAAGTAGACATTCCTACAATATAATTATTCCTAAGACGTTCATCCAAAAGCTCTTATCTTGCTTTCATTTAACTCACTTATAAAATTTCCTTATGCCACGTTACTTTCCTTGCTGACAAATTTGTAATAGATGTAATAAGATCTTAATACCTTTATTTATACCTTGGTTTGCTGCTGCTGCTAAGTCGCTTCAGTCGTGTCTGACTCTGTGCAGTCCCATAGACGGCAGCCCACCAGGCTTCTCTGTCCCTGGGATTCTCCGCACAAGAATACTGGAGTGGGTTGCCATTTCCTTCTCCATACCTTGGTTTAATACAAGTCATATAACTTGATGACTCTAAAGTCATATCTATTTAAATTAACAAAGTTTAAAACCAGATATTAATCTATTTCCCAGTTCACACGAACCTGAAATTAATTCTTGCCAATTCTTTTTTGTAGTTTTGAAAATTTATATAAGAGCTTAATTTTCTTAAGTAGAGCTCGTCGATGAATTAATTTTGATAATACCATCCAAAGGTAAGGAGATTATATATATACACAACCAGAGATCTCACAGGTTCATTTTCTAAACTTAATCATGAATTGGGTATTATAAAACTCACTAATTTATGAATAATGGTTGGAGTAAGTATAGTTTAGAAAGGTTCCCCACCCACCCCATCTATCTCAGGAAAGAGAGATAATCTAGATAAAAAAGGACCCGGGCCCTCAGGATCTGTTACCGCACAGGGTGAGAAAACCAAGTTCTCCTAGAAGGAATTGACCTCAGGGTCAGAATTCTCAAGGACATTGTATCAAGCTTGCCTTTTCTAACTGTATATGCAAAAAGAACCAGTTTTGGAATTTTCAAGAGTTTCACCTAAACAGGTTTTCTCTGGAATCTAAAGAATATTCTGGCCACACAGTGTTATAATAAAATATCCTTCTTTTAATCACAGGCTCATAGCTAAAACCTTTTAAGTCAAGACAAATTCTCCCAAGAGGGCCCTGCAATGGAACAGAACCAGAATTTCCTATTTCAGAAGGCAGAATGGCCTCACAGATCACAAGACAGAACATAAAACAGGCACAGCTGTCCTAACCAGACACTCCCTTAAATTCCAGATTGAAGGTTCTCAGAAAACCTTCTACAGAGATGCAGAACTTCCGATTTGAGTTCTGACCAACAGGAACTAAGGGGTGGCCTTAGAGGTCTCCTGCCACCTGCAGACACCCAGGTGTGACAGGACGTTCCCCCTGAGCTTACAGGAAGGGAGGATGGGAACTCAGCCTTACCAGAAACCAGATACCGGATAACTCAAGGTCCCTGCCCACAGGTGATCAGGCTCCAGTCCTCAGATAACTTAGGCTCTTCCACTAGACTTCTGCATCCAGAACCAGAGCAAGAGAGTAGGATAGGAGGAAAGGGAAGGGAAAACAGGCCAGTGAAGTCTCTCGTTCCTTACCTAGTCAGGAAGTTCTGGCCAGTCCACATCAGGAGGAGACCAGGGACATTTAAAGGGTCCAAGCGCTGGCTGCTGGGTCCAGTCCATCAGCAGGCAAGCTGATCCCTGATGGTCAGGATGTCAGTCATAGCAAAGAAGAGATCCTACCAGTCATTTGTTGCAGGAAGGAGGACCCCTTCTAGGGTCTGAGACCGAACCACCTGCCTTGGCCAGGCACATGATGACCACTTGACTCAGGAGTCTCACAACAGGAGGTCTCAATAAGGAACACGGTGCTGCCACTGAAAAATAACCAGGAGGATTCAGGAGAGGGGCCAAAAGTGGGAGGAGAAGACCAGCCTCCCAGAATCCTTCACTCTGGTTGAGTGGATCCTTCAATCCTTCAGCATCTTGGTTGAGAGATACAGATGCCACCAAGCGGGACCCAGAGTCAGACTATGGGCCAAGCAAAATGATTGGCCAGAGACGACCCCAAAACTAACCCTATTCCGAGAAAGCCTGGGACTGCGAACCGCGTGGCAGAGCAGTTCTCCTGGGCTCCCTTAGCCTGCTGCTCTGCAGCCGGGGTTGGGGGTGTGGTCCTTCCCAACAAAGGCTTCTGCTCTGCCAGCATGTGTGTCTCCTCTGTCGAGTCACTTCCAAGAGTCAGATAAGAGCCTACTGCTGGGCCTTGGAAGGGGATCCCCCTTCCTGCAACAGTGGGAGATTGGATCGAGGAAGGACTTGACCTTGATCGCAGTCTGTGTGTGATGGGCGGGCTGCAGGAGGCACAGAGGTAGGCTGGGCACCAGCCACCACCACTTAGGTGACGTGGGCTTGGATGGAGGTTGGGGTGGGTGGTAGTGCCGAGAAGGTGGGCTGAAGTTGATTTTGGAGCCGAAGATGGAGACTTTCTAACAGATGTGGTGCAGGGTGATGGGGAAGAGTATTTTCTGACTTTTGACTTGCAGTGACAGTAGTGTAGTATAGTCGGGGGTGGAGGCTGGGGCAGGTTTGGGACGCCCATGTGACATCAAGTCCCACAGTCGCGTTGGCAATGAGAGAGTCGGGAGGGGGGCAAAGCTGAAGCCTCTTGGCATGGAGCTGATACTGAAAGCCATGGTGCTGGGTGGGCCCACCTGGGGAAAGAGGAAAGTTGAGGACGTGGGTCTAGTAACTGGAACACGGGCCAGCCAAGATGAGGAGGAACTACCTACGAGAGAGGAGTCTGACCCACCTGCCATGCCAGGACTGCTCTTCTGCCTCACCATCTTCTTCTGATCCTCAGGGTATGGCGCCACAGCCCATCTGGAAACAGGGGGTTTCATCCGGAGCCAGCCTGGAGTCCCCCATCCGGACATCCAGTTCCATTTCCTGCCGTCCCAGGTGATCGACCATGGGCGGGTCCCCCCGCAGCAGGAGGCTTACCAGGTGGGCAGGCGGTCTCCCCATCACAGCAAGGCCTTCGGGGTGGGGGGCCTGAAGTCTGTGTCCTGCTCTCCACCTGCTCAGTGTCTGAGGGGAGAGAAGCAGGGTGGGGAGTCAGAGTGAGACAGGCTGCATGGTGCTCAGCAAGGCTGACCTGCACCCAGCCTGGGCCACCGGCTCTGGGTGCTGAGTACTAGAAATGGACAGAGAGGCCAGCTCTTCCCAGGGAGTGCCAACCCTGAACATTTCAAACAATCAGGTATAAAGCCAGGAAGCAAGAGCGATCGACTGAGGTGGCTTGGTGCCTTGATTTGGGGAGGGGGCGGGGGTGAGGTTAAGATGCACGGTAAATGCCAAAATGCATCTGCTTTCGGTTGACTTTGGATGTCTAGTCCCACCCCACAGGAAAACAGGGCATCTCTAAATGACTACGTTGGGGGGTGACCGGGGTCACTGCTTCGTCTGGGCTCTTCCAGGTGCATGTGGGGACCATGCGGGGCACAAGCGTGGGCTGGCTCAAACTGAGAAGTGCCAACCCCCACGACCACCCTGTGATCCAGCCCAACTACCTGTCAACAGGTAATTCCCCAGCCGCTTTTGCTTTGCCCAGACCTGAGCTTGTTGGGTCACTGATAGACTGAGTGAATGAATGCCTTTGTGGGTTCATATTTGCCTGGAACCTTAGCCCTGGAGCCCACTTTTTGAGCCACAGTCACATTCTGTCCTCCATCCACCCCCTTATCCTGGGCTGTAAACCTGCACGTGCTGCCCTGCAGGGCCCTGAGTCACCACAAGTGGCCCCAGGATGGCACTCAACACAGATTTGTAGCTTTCAGAACAGCCTACCAAGAGATGCACAGAGCTCTGGCTGTGTATAGACAGCTCCTAGAGCATTTTTCCTACTGTTCCTGGGAGCATCTTCTAAAAGCAAATTACATCTCTGGGCCCATCTGTACACACACCGCCAGAATGCCGCCCCCACCAGGCAGGGTTGGCCCAAGGATACTCACAGGGCACTCACAGCCACGCTGTGGCAGAGGCAGGGCATGCAGGCTTATCTCCATTTTGCAGATGAGAAGGTTCAAATCCTTGATTTAAATGAAGGTCCTCTGTCCGTCTAGGATGCTGTCTGGGCTTCGTGGAACTCTGCTAGGTTATGCTGTCACTGCTGCTGGGTAGGTGACAGGCAGCCTGGTGGCTCAGACCTCCACGTCCTTGAACTGTGTCCCCTTGGGCAACTTCTTGAGTCTCTCCAAGTGGAGAATCTTCCAGCAAGGCCAGCATGGTAAGAGGACATGTCTCACCTGTTTCTTCTCCTCAACAGAAACTGACATTAAAGACTTCCGCCTCTGTGTGAGGCTGACTCGGGAGATTTTTGCACAGAAAGCCCTGGCACCATTCCGGGGGAAGGAGCTCCAGCCGGGAAGCCACGTCCAGTCGGATGCTGAGATAGACGCCTTCGTGCGGGCGAAGGCGGACAGCGCCTACCACCCCTCGTGCACTTGCAAGATGGGCCAGCCCTCCGACCCCACGGCAGTGGTGGACCCACAGACCAGGGTGCTCGGGGTGGAAAACCTCAGGGTGGTTGACGCCTCCATCATGCCCAGCGTGGTCAGTGGCAACCTGAACGCCCCCACCATCATGATCGCAGAGAAGGCAGCCGACATCATCCAGGGGCGGCCAGCACTCTGGGATGAGGGTGTCCCAGTCTACAAGCCCAGGACCCTGGCCACCCAGCGCTGAGGTCAGCCCTGCCCACGAGGGCCCAGCACAGCCCTTGATCCATGTGGACTTTCCTGAACCTGTCTGGAGCATTATCGTCCAGTGGCTGAGACTTGGATAATCTCCTAAGAAATGGGACCAGTACTGGTTAATGAACTGGCCTCTTCCTTACCAGCATGTCCTTGCAGGCCTTCTGGGGCCCCTTCTCCCTGCCTCTGGGCAGGACAGCAAAGGGGAGGGGAGGCTGGTGCAAAACGGGCAACTCCTGGCAGGTCCTTGTCGCGCGCTCCGCAGCGCTCTCCAGTCCAGGGTCCTGCCGCCTTCCAGGGTCCGGCTGGGGGTTGGGGATGGTGGGTCCTTCCCAGGCTCTGTCTGGAGGCAAGCCGGTCCAGGAGCAGGGAGCTTGCACAGAGCCCGGGGCATCCTCCCCGTCTGGCTGAAAGCTGCACCAGAGGCCTGGAGTGAGGGAGCGTGGAGCTCAGCTGGGATGTGTGACGAGCCTCCAACATGCTTGGGCAGAGGAAAAGCTGCCTGCTGGAAGAAACAGGCTGCTGCTTTCTCTGCTGCTTCCTGACTTCACCCCCAGAGGGAGACAGGAACTGGTGTTCAGCTGGGTCCCTCCAAGGGGCTTATAGGCCACCTCTACGATGTTCTTGTTCTTCCTAACACCATCAGCCTGGCTTCAGGAGTCTGCAGGGTCTCTTTACTACCATGGGTTTTAGGATTTAGCATTTTCAAAGATCTTCCTGTTGCCAGGAAACCTAGAAACCCAGAGCAGACCTGTACCCCAGCCTGCTCTGCGCAAAGCCCGGGGAGACGGGGACTGAGCAGCGGTCACGGCTGGCTAATTCTCATTCTCCAGATGTCGCCAGCAACAGACCAGGTGGGAGCCACACCAACGGATAAAGCAGTCAAGTAGAGCTATGATCCTCATCCTGAAAAAAAAAAAAAACGCAATTGATTTAAAGACAAATGAATTGGCGAAGATTTGAGCTTGGGGGGAAAACAAAGTAACATTTAAAACAGATCTCTGATCTTTAAACTTCAACTCAATAAGGCAACCCCATAACTTACTTTTGAACGGAGATGCATTATCCAGACTGTTGTTACAAGGTAATGAACATGGGGATGCGTTTTGGATTGATTTTTCTGACTATATCCAGAAGCCCCTGTCTGGCAAGAAGAAAGGGAACTCCCGTTTGGAAACCTGCCCCACTGGACCCAGAATCAGAGGGAAGGAAGATGGAACATTCCAGGCTTTAACCCAGATCACAGGGGGTTGAAGTGCCTTGGAGGCCCCACGGTTGAGAAAGATTTCTAGAAAGGTGGAAAGAAGAAAGCCATCACACTGGCCTGCCTTTAAAAATGTTAGAGTAAAATCTCATTTGATCTTACCTGTGTCTTTATTTTCTGTTCCAGCGGAGGGTCGAGAGAGAAAATTCTGTCTGTCAAGAGACGTCTGTCTCCTAGAGAGGCCCCCACCTGCCCACAGGCCTCCTCTGGGTCTTGGAGCCGCTGGCAGGGGTGAAGGGCCACAGGAGGGTGGGTGCTGACCCCCGCTCTGAGGGCCACGAAGTGACACCTCCCAGCCTGTGACTGAACTGACCCGCTCTGGGGGGGCATGGCAGGTGACGTGGCCATTCAGACCTGCATTCTCTGGTGCCTTTGGCCTCTGAGACAGCAGCTGATAGGCTGGTGTGCGGGTGTAGGTGAGCAAAACTGCATGGGGAAGGGGGGGCCCGTACTGTGGGGCACCGAGTCCCCTCTCCTGCTCGTTGCATACCATCACACAATACTGCTGCACACACAGGTATATTTCACAGGAGAAAAGCATGAGTGTCATATAGCCGACACCCAACGGGAAACTGCTATTGGGGTCCAGACCTCAGATAGAATATTCTATCTGAGGCAGCTGCCCCCTCGAGCCCTAAGTGCTGGCTGGCCGGGCAGAGTGGAGCAGTGGCCCGTATCCTAACCACCAGCTGTCTGAAGGGTCCAGCGCCACAAAGGAACCGTTGCCTGCAGAAAGAAAGGGGGCTATTGGCTGAGGAGGCCAGAGGGGAGGGAAGTACCGACCGGAATCAAGGAGGGTGAGCCAGTCAGGCAGGCCCCAAGGGCATGGAGGGCACTCGGCCTCTAGAGGAACTGCGAAGACATCTGTTCAGCCCCTTAGCAGAAAGCCTGCAGTGCCCCCCGAACAGGAGAACATACATGTCCCAGAACGGTTGACAGAGCCTAACAGAAGCGGTATATGTGCCGATGGGCAGGCTCTGCGGAACACAGACCCCACTGAAGAAGCCCATGTTTGAACCTCTTCATCAGCAAAGGATTCCTCCTGGTGGAGTAAGAGCCAGACACCGAGCTAGAGCAGGTGTCCTGCCTGCAGGTGACCACCAAAGGGTGGGTCCCAGAAGGGGGGCTCTGGCACCTAGACACACAGCCCGTGTGCAGGCTGCCGGAGTCTTTTCCATAAATTCAAATAGAGTCTCCTTAGTCAAACCATGCTCCTCCACCCAAAGGGCGTGTCATAGTTCCGCTAACAACTTATCATCAGATCACATACCTAGGCACCCTTCTCTTAGAAACCAGAAACACACACACACACCTTTCTCTGCTAGCCCTGTCTTGAGACCCAGGCAGCCTCCCATGGCCTCTCCTGCCTCCATCCCCACAGGGCGCCCTCACGGCCACGCTCACTCCTGTTCTCTGCTTGGAAGCGAGGGCCTCGGGCCTGCCTCTCTTTCTTGCCTGCTCTCTTGGATCCCCAGTAGAGAAGGAATATCATTTTACAGAAATAAAAGCTTTTTCCACAAATGAAGGCGTAGTTGGAGTCTTGTTTCTGAGTCAGGAGAGGCTAATAAAGGAGCTTGGAACTCCGTGTGAAACTAACAGCTTTCAGAACAAACTGACCACCATCCTAACAATAAAAACCTTTGCAGCAAAACAGGCAATGGGCAAAGACACTTAGGACTGTGAAGCATAAACAGCACAAAATAAACTGCTCTGGTTTTTCTCACAAGCGTGGCATCCAACATAAAGCGGTCCATCAGACGTGTTAAACCCATTCTGGGTGCACCAAGAAAGCTTCTAGGGCCTACACAAGCTGCCCGTCCCAGCCACCAGTTGATTCTGAAATATTTCAGAGTCAGGCTGGGAGGTGCTGTGTGGCCCAGATGTCTGGATGGAAATCACAGAGACCACATTTAACGAGGTTCGTGCTTGCCATTTCCGTTTTGTGACATTATGGACAACACGTGGTGAAAGAGACTTCATGTACTATTCCTGGGGACAACCCCAAGACGACTACTTTTTTAGGGGATGAGAGGGGAACTAAAAAGAGACATTTAAAGTTTCCTGAAAGAAAAGAAACCATGTTCTACAACCTCAAATTTTTCTTAACAAAGAAAAATTTAATGTCAGACGAGCAGTTGAACCAGGTGTAATGCAGACAGATATTAGGAGTGGTGCAGTCTGTAAAAATGCCACGTTAAGCGCTGACTAGCAAAGTCACTGACTATGCCAGGAAACTCAGTCTTGGTAGGACAGTTTAGGACGAACAATGGGAAGCCACAGAGTAAGACCAACACTTGGTGGAGAGATGGCGTCCAGAACGACGGTGACCGTGGGTTAGCCCTTTAGGAGAATGGTGCTGTCTGCAACTGGCATTAAGTTACCACTGGCACCAAAGGTGCCACGAGAATAAGAGAAAATCTACATCATTACAGCAGTGCCCTCACAGAGCGCCTGTTCCTCCGGAGGCTGTTGCTGGCAAGCGCCAGCTCTGTGCAAGGAGAGCTCGCAAATACAATAAAATTATTACACGGCTTTATTCTGAAGATTGTTTTGCATTTTAATAAAAAAGAATTTATGTCAGGAAATAGTCATTTACAAACCTTGAAGTTTTTGCCTGGATCTGGAGTAAGAATGTCTTTAAGAAGAGGTTTGTAAGGTCTTCATAACAAAGTGTTATTTACAAAAAAAAAAAAACAAAAAACAAAAAAACTAACATTAATAGGTCATGTATTCTTTAAAAATTTTGAACCAAAAACTGCTACTAGTCTTTTTGACTGCAGGGAATCCCTGCCACGGTAACTCAACAAAGTCGGCATAATTCTGTGAACAGAAAAGGAAGCCTTGATGGGTCTGATGATCCCAAAGTGGGTTTTCATCGAGAATGGGAGTGAGAGTGCGTTCTAGGGAAAACTTCAGCCCTCATTCAGTTGCATATAAAAGCCCTCAAAAAGAGCACACAGCATAGCAATGTTTTGTAAAAAGGCAGCAATTCGGTTTGTACAGACCCCGACGTCTAGTCCTGTAAGATCCTCTTCTGCCTCCGCGGTCCCCCAGCCTCCAGCACTCTTATTTCCTCAGATGCACAGCCTTACCAGTCCCGGGGGGACAGCAGCAGAGAGACTTCATTCACCACTGCCATTATTTCTGCACCAGAAATGCCAGAATATCATGAGAACACCATGACCGTGAATGAATGCCACAGGGTCCGAGTAACCAGCTCGACCTCCTCTGCAGTGAACTCATCGGAGGGGTTATTAAAGGAAAACAAAAGACAGTTGCAACCCATGGTGGATCAAAAGTTACAATATCAAATCACAGAACCCCTGCCCAAAGAAAAGACTGCAAATAGTCCTCTGGAATCTCTTGTGTAAAGATAGATTTATAGTGACTCAAAATATTTTAGAAAAATCTCTGTAGTGTCAAGTTCTTCTGAACTAAAGATTGTACCCCCAAAAGATTTTTCACTGAATAAATGAGAATTGGCTCTGTTTCTTCTATTATACTTCTGTATAGCCCAAGTAAAAATACTAACAGTTTCTAGATTTTAGTGGGGAACTACAGTTATTAGGACCCATGGATATTGCTGCATTTCAAATACGGAACAATAATTACAAAATATAGACCATCTCTTTACAAATACAAATTATAGTATATTACAAGTCATGTACAGTAAATCTATAATTTTTAAACAAACTAGCGTATCTAAGTTTACCTGGTTGCGAGTGCAGTGTTATTCCAGTTTACAGCTGCCCTTAGCCTGACAGTCAGAAATCCGACTGTCGGAGCGACGCTCTCCTGCCTGTAAACTGGCATCACATCCCAGAAAACCCTGCTTACAGGGTCCTGCTTCCCCTCCCAGGATGACGGCTGGTAGGCTGGTCCTGATGTACACACTGTATTTCAGAACAGCTGAACAGGAATCAGGAAGCAGTGTGTTTTTTTTGGGGGGGGGGAAAGGGTTTAAAAATGGATATGCTGGGCCCAGTGAGCGTCTGATATGCTAGACCGATGGCTGAGGTAATGACACAGGTGTGGTGATCGTCATCACCTTTAAACCTTTCCCACCCCATGCCTGCGGGCGGCAGGCGAACGCTCTGGACAAGCCAGCAGGGCTCGTCTGACCCTCCTCGCTGGTCCTCTCCAGGAGGGCTGGACCCGCCCTCGCCCACACAGCTGGGGCACGGCTGTCCCCTGCCAGGTTTATGGCTTCCTTGAGGCATGACATCACTTGTTACAAAATTCTAACTGCGAATAGGGACTCCACGCTAGTGCCTAAATTCTCCTAACTACGAGGCACTTTTCCCCTGGCCCTCCGGTGCCCCACCTTGAGGCCAGAGCCTGTCAGCGGCCCCCTGGAGGGGCTACAGGGTGGTGATGCAAATCATCTCGTCTGCCAGGTCCTCCTCGTCCCTCCCAGGGTCCGGCTCCTCGTCGCTATAGCCAGGCCCGAAGTCCTGGAGCTCGTAGTCTTGCCTGTGTGAAACGGGGCCCACGTCTCCATTGGCCCGGGGATGCACGTTCCCGTTCAGCAGGTTGCTGGCTGCACTCTCCATCTCGTCGATGGTTAAGTCACAGGCGTCGGCGATTTCGTGTTTTGTCGCCGACACGAACTTTGGGTCCCTCGCGTACCGTCCTAAGCCTTCAGATATCAGAACCTGTACAGAGAAGAGGATCAGGGGCATAGACGCAGGATGACAGAAAGACCACCCCATGCACTGACTGCACGATATGCTGTTGGGACCCAGTCAGTCCTATTGGCAAGACCCCATTCAGGGTAACTAAGCCTGAAGGTACGTGGGGGTCTAAAGGAGCTCAAACACTGCACATGGCCCAACAAGAGTGAAACCCACGGGGGACAAATGTTTCAGAATAAACAAGTCATATTTCTGGGACTAACATACACAGTCCTAGGTGCAGCCAGCTGATGAAACCCACCAGGGGTGGTGTTTCTATGGTTTGGTAGCTAAGTCATGTCCGACTCTTGCGACCCCATGGACTGCAGCATGCCAGTCCCTGGTGGCTGGCATGACGTTTTTATACTTGTGCTTTAAGCACCATCCTTGCTGCTAAGAAGTGGGTGGTTATCCAGGTTCGGAAGAGGCATCCTGGCTCTGGAGCCCACCCACCCTCAGGACCACCTCCCCGGTGCCACCGTCCCTCCCGTGCAGACTTCGCAGCCACACTCACTGCCTCCACCAGGCTGTCGGCACTCCTCTGCTTGTCGCTGTTCTTGCTGTGGAAGCTGCTGGGGACGGTCAGGCTGGCTGGTGTGAACGTCCGATAGGAGACGCTGGGCTCGTCCGTGTACCATGAGCTGCGGTGCAGGGACGGGAGGCTGCCGTTGACCTGGTCTGGGGCCTCTGGCCGCTCGACCTGGATCAGCGGGGTATAGCACGGCGTCCAGTCCCGATACGACGGCGTGGCCGGGGGGGTGGCCCACGACCGGGTGGAGTGGCTGGGCGAGTACTTCTGGGCTTTACTGGAATCTAGGCCGGCGACTGCCATGATCTGAGGAGATAGAGGAAGCGGGGTGAGGTCCTCAGGGGTCCCAGCCTCAGGTGCCCTCAGAACAGGCCAGGCTCAAGGCCCTGGTTTATAGGGGCTTCCAAAGGATACAGCACTCTGAGTAATTCAATGAACTGGCTGTAAAAACTTGGCTGTCTAGCAGACTGTGCTTTCTTTTGCCCCCAGTCTATCTCTTGATCCCCAGGTGGTAATCAGTTATTCATGAAATTGCTTAGAAGCATGAAGACGACACACAAGTCGTGGAGTACAAACATGCCACCTGGATGACTCTGGGTTTGAATAGGGAAGTGCACTTAGGGCAAGCTGACGGCACCTAGCGCTCAGAGAAGTGGGTTGGTTCTCTCTCAGGCAACTCGTCTGCAGCTGGCACTCTGCTTAGAAGCACTACTGGGTACAAGCCTGCTTCTTCCACCTACAGCGGTGCCACGGCAGGCCTGTCCTGCATCCTTCTCTGCAAGGGGCACAGGGGACAGTGAGGCCAGGTCTGTGGCCAAGTCAGAAGCCAGGACCACCCAAGGGAAGCACACACAAGCCCGCGGGGACCCCCGTGCCTACTTAGTGTGTGGCATGTGATGCCTGGGGCCTTCCCAAAGTTTGCCCTCCATCCACAACAGAGTAGGACACAGCAATTAGTGTAAAAAATGGAAGGCGAAAAGGGACAAGGTTGGCAGAAAGACCAGAACAGAAACTCTGAGGCGGCAGCTAGTGTTTATGTGCTCAGGACACTGGGGTCCCTTCCCTGGAGCTGCCTGGGGGGCCGGCTCACCTGTTGCTGCATCAGGTGCAGAGGCAGGGCCGTGCGGGGCTGGAAGGCGGGCGACGGCGGGACCTCCTCCTGGCTGCTCTGCCGGCGCAGGCACTCAAAGTTGAAGGAGGACCTGCGCGGGGCTGAGAAGTGAAGCACACGTGTGACACTGGAACCAGCGGTCAGGCCCTGGGCTCTGGGGGTCGGGGCGGCCCACCTGGATGTCCAGCAGCGGGGGCCCGGGAGGAAGCAAGCAAGGCATCCAGAGAAAAGCACCAGGCACGGTGGCGGGGGTGGGGGGTTGTCTCAGAAGTTCAGGAAGAGAAAGCAGCCCAACTGAGGGGCGTTTCCAAAAAGAGCAAGTTAATGTCTCGGCCCCCACACAGCTGTTCTCTCAGGAGGAGCCAGAGAGCCATGCTCTGACTCGGGGCCCCTGGCCCTGCACGTGGCAGGGACGCAGCGTCTCAGGTCAAATACATGACCTCACTGGAGAACCCACAGGTGCCTGCCGACTGCCTGTGCTCCTCTTCCCGAGCATCCCTGGGGCCGGAGTGTCCCGTGGGTGCTCCCAGGCTGTGACCACCCTTCTGTCTGCTACCTGCCGTAACAGCTCAGCCAGATAACAGGCAGATCCCCTGTGGGGCAAAGACCCAGCTTCCCTAGCCGGGAAGACAGAACACATAGGAAAGGACACCTTGAGCTACAAAGAATGTGGCTAGTTGTCTTTAATAGACCACAAACAGGCTTCCCAGGTGGCGCAGTGGTAAAGAATCTGCCTGCCGATGCAGGAGACACAGGAGACACGGGTTCGATCCCTGGGTCAGGAAGATCCCCTGGAGAAGGAAATGGGAACCCACTCCAGTGTTCTTGCCTGGGAAATCCCATGGACAGAGGAGCCTGGTGGGCTACAGGCCATTGGGTCACACAGAGTCAGACATGCCTGAGCACCCATGCATGTCCTGTTAACAGCCACTCCAAACAGAGGCTTCTAGACAGGCTGAGTGATGACAAGGTGATCCAGGCTCGAGGCCCCCCAGGGTGCCAGGCCCAGGAGATCAGTCTAAATTCTGGGCCCCTGTGCACAAGCCAGAGGGCTCCCCAGGACACCTCTTGTTACTGGTGGCCTGCAAGGCAGCACTGAGTCACCTTGACATTCCTTTCTTGAACTCTGCTTTCTAAGCTCACAGGGCATTTATCCTACCCTAGCACAACTCCACACACCCCTGACTCTTACACTGGAAAACTGCAGGGACCAGCCTGGGGAGCCCCTGTGGGCATCCTGGGAGGCACATGAAGCAGCAGAGCCCTCTTGGTGGAGGTCTGGCTCCAAAAGTGCATGGATACCAGAGATAGCCCATGCCAGCCACTGCTCAACTGGGCGGGAAACCCTACAGACAACCAGCCTGTCTCGCAGGCCTGTTGTACACCATGCAGCCTTGCTGGGCCTCCTGGTCTAGCTGCTTCTGGGGAACATGGACACCTGCCATCCACTCCAGATGGCCTTCCTCCCACAGGCTGCCCGGGGCCAAACTCAAGTGTTCTAAGAGAAGGACAGGGTTCCCAGGTTAGCACCACCTCTAGCTTCCTCCTGGGTCAGGTGGTGGGACCAGAGGCTCAAGCCAAGAAAGGAAAACTACCACCTCCACCATTCAGAGAGCACCTTTCAGTTTTGAAAAGGGATCCACCTATGCCTGTCATCTTATTTGCTCTGCACAACCAGCCCTAATGCAGAGAGCAACCTCTCTGGAGCTGAGCACATAGGAGTTCCATTGGTCTCCCTGCCCCAGATCTGAATACATGGGCAGGAGAGCAAATACAATGCATTTTACCTATTCACACTTATAAATAAAGAGCCACTCAGGGTCCTTGACTCACAGACGATCATGACCACCCAAGGGGGAAAAGGCGGTCACAGGAGGGCAGTGGCACTCACGGGGCCCGGGGCTCAGCCCCACCTGCACGGACGCCATCCAGGACTGACAGAGCTCAGCACTGCTCTGTTCAGCAGCTTCTGTTTGGGGCTGTGAAATTAAATATTAACCATGGATATGGGTCTGACTGCACTTGCCCACAGGACGCTGACAGCTGGGGAGAGACAGGCCTGGGCACCACCCAGCTGAACTTGTTACTATGCACAGAGATGGCAGACTCAGAGCCGATGTGTCTCATTTATTTCTGGTGACTGATTAGAGTCCTACCCCAAAATACACCTCATTCCTCAGCAAAGCCATAAGTGGATATCCCTTAACCATCAGCAAAATGTCCACGTGTCCAGAATCAAGCTGCCCAGCCAGGAGATGGCAGGAGCTGCTGCTTCATCTCTTTCCCCAGCCCACGGTCCTCACTGGGGGTAACCCAGCTCTCTTGGCAGTATTGGTGATGCGACATGTACCCGAAAACCAGCTGGCCCCTGCCCCTTCTCTGCAGGACGGGATTCCCCGGCCCTGGGATGGGAGTGCCTACCCTAGCGGTCACCACCAAGGCCCCAGCAGGGGCACTGGCAGACCAAGGCCAAGGCAGGGGAGAAGAGGGCAGTGAGGTGAGACAGGAGGAGGCATGGGCACCACAAACCCTCACGCGCTCCTCGGAGCCCTGGGCCTTGGTAAGAGGCTTGGGCTCAAGTCCACTCAGCAGGCAGGCCCATCTGGGGAGTGAGCCTGTCGACACCATGGCGCAGGACTTGCCTACCCATCAGGGCAGACCCCAAGCTCAAAGGCAACGATGATGCGCCCAGAAAGCCCTGCATCAAGTGCTACAAACTGTGCAACCATGGAGCCCACACTGCCTTCCCTGTTTTCAGCACTGGAGCGCTTCCAGCCCTACCATGTGGCACATGGATGAGGAAGAAAAGAAAACCAACAGCCTCTCCATCCAGGGGGCTGGTGTTGAGGACTGAAGGCCCCTGACCATGTCCGGCCCACCCCCCGGGCTGGGGCAGGCGGACAGACACACTACCCTCTGCGAGCCTGGATCCCAAACAAAAAATCTGGCCTCACATGTAGGGGTAGGAGGTAGTAGGCGTCGCCTCGGAGACCTCCGGGAATCGTAGCCAACGGGCGAGTCGTCGTCCTCTGAGAAGCTTTGGGGGTGATGGTAGCCTCGAGGCCGCTCAAAGTCCAAGCTGCTGCCAGGGTACCGGTTATAGTAGCCGCAGCCGTAGCTTTGCCTGGTGGCCAAGAAGGCCAGGAGAGAGAGCAGGGGCACGTGAGAGACCAGTTAACAAGCCCACGTCCACAGTCCACTGCCGCCACCTTGGACACAGCAGGACTAGCCGAGAATGCACCCCTCGGCTCCACAGAAGATTCTAGACGGAGGACAAGGGCTGTTACAGGAACACTTCGGAGGGCAGGCCTGTGAGGAGCAAGGCGCCTATGCTTTCCCTCCCTGAGTGGCCTCAGTCCTGGCTCAGATGTGGACTGTGGGTGCCTTGCAGGCTGGGCTAGCCCCACTTTCCCCCAGAGAACCCTCTCCCGAGGGGCTACCAGTGGCTAGGTGGTGGCGGAAGGGTGGCGCCTGGGACAAGAAAATGCATGAATCACAGTCCCCACTCTCAGGGAGCAGAGCCAATACCCCATGCACACAGAATTCTAATGCAGGCTGGAGAAGGTTAACGCTGGAAGACAGGGCTTGGGGTGGGCCGTGAGCTCTAGGGGTGGGGGTCCTTTCAGTTCCAGTTGGGGGAGGGAGGAGCAGGCCCTTGCAGGGGGTGGGGTCAGGCCAGCAGAGGGGGAAGAGCATCCAAGGCATGGTGCTCCGAGCCACGGCCCTGAAGAAGGAAACTGAGAATGTGGTTGGCTCAGAACCAGTGGTTCCCGAAGTCAGACATCCCGAGGCCCACAGGAGGACAGGGTGGAGAGTAGAGGGAGGGGGGGTCTGGCTGTGGCAGGCCTGGAGCACGAGGCTGGCATTTAACACCATCTCAGAGGTCAGAAGGGGCCTCGCCGCACAAACACGTCCACTTCGATGGGCCCCATTCACGGTGAGATGCAGTCCATGGGGAAGAGGTGGATGGCCTTCGTGCCCCTGTACCACCTGCTATCCATACGTGTCCTACAGCAAATGCCCACTTTACCCCACCCACCCTTCTTCAGGACAGAAGCCCAGGAGGCTCATCTGCTGAGTGAGGCCCCTCTGACCTCTCACCCCCTCACCTCCCTCCAGGAGAGATCCCCTTATGGGAGCGAGAAGCAGGAGCTGTTCGTGAAGCCCAGCCCAAGCTCTGGGCTGATGAGCCCCAGCCTTCAGGCCTGAGGAACAGCCCCCGCTCCACCACTCGCCAGCCTGGGGACCGTGCCCCTGCTGCCAGGGCAGGCCCTGGGCGATGGAGCCCTTACCTGCTCCCGGTGGGTGAGCTGTCATCCTCATAGTACTCCTCGCTGCTGAAATATTCCTGCTCCCCCGGGCAGTGGGGGTCCCTGAAGTAGCCGTGTATCTCCGGGTCCTCCCGGCAAATCGTCGGGAACTGCTCGTCTCCCGAGTCAGACCTGCAGTGGGGAGAGAGGGGCTGAGCGGCCGGGTGGGTGGCGGCAGCTCCTCCGGCCGTGCCTCGCGGTGGCCAGAGCATCCCTGCCCGGGGAGTGCTCCTGCCTCAGGGGGGCTAGACTCTGCTGCTGCCTCTGGCAGTGGTGGTGGACGTGTGTGTGCATGCCTGGGTGGAGGGATGGTGTGTGTGTTGTGGGCGGGGGTGGGGGGGAGTGTGTTGGAGTGTGTGTATGGGGTGTGAGGGGTGTATGTGTGGGGGGAACTGTGTGGCTGTGTGTGGTATGTGTGTGTATGCACGTATATACCAGGAAGGGCTTTCTCTCTCAGTGCCTTGATGATGCCAGCACCAATCCACTGCCCTCAGAGGCTGCCTGGGAACCAACAGAGTAGATGTAGTTTGGGAAAGCAGCAAGAGAACAGACCTGGAGACCTGGAGCGATGGGCTCCAGGGCTGCCTGCTTGGGTCCCCGGGAGGCACAGGCCCCGGGCCCAGGGTAAGTTCAGAGCCTGGAGCTCCTGACCTAGGAAGGCTGACAGGAGCTTTGTGTACTGTGTCCCAGGGAGAGAGACTCTCCTGGACAACACCTGTTGCATTTTCCAAAGACGGCTCTGACCCAGGACGGTCATGTGATGACGCCCTGAAACCCAGAGGTCCTGGCCTCAGCCCTCAGGGCAGGCAGCCTGGTGCTGTGCTGCCGCTCCTCTCCAAACAGAAGACTCTGGGTCCTCCAAGCTCTTCACCATCTCCCACCCTCCTCCAGCCCCAATGACTTCCCCCTTGATGATCAGTAAACCCAGAGGTGGATCGTCCCCATCCCCAACACAATGACCATACCACCCACAAGTCCACTGGGCTCAACACACGGGGAGCAGGGCGCTCTGCATATAGGCAGATGAAGAAGGCCCTGCTCTTCAGGAGGTGAGGGGTCACGCTTTCACAAAGCCCCCACAAAAGGCTCAACCCCACAGAGCAGAACGACTGCCCAGCTTCACGGGTCTGCTCCCCCAGCACTGTGCTGAGGCCGGTGGGGCTACAGCTGTGGGCACGTGGCATGGGAATGTGGTCCCCTGGATGGTAACCCAGTCTCTGCAGATACGGATCTGAAAGCTCTGCATCCACAGCCCGGGGCCAGACCACCCTACACTAGGCGAGCTGGCTCTCAGGGCATGGTCACCTCCCAGCACTGGAGAGGCCCTCTGGTCCCACCAGGAACACACAGTATTTAACACATAAACACAGGCAACGAGCACATACCTAATGTAAGTTTCATAATAGCGGGTTCTATCCAGGAAACGCATAACATGGGAGGGAGGGAGAAAATAAAAGTTAAAATATTTCCAGCGAATTTTACACAAAGGATATATCAAGTTACTCCCCAGAGCCGGACTCAGCAAACTGTGGTTCCCAGGCCAAATATAGGCCATCATCTGTTTCTCTATGACCCACAAGCTAGACTTTTTAATGGACTGGCGTGCTGCAGTCCATGGGGTTGCGAAGAGTCGGACACGACCCAGCGACTGAACTGAACTGAAAGGACTGAAACAAAATCAAAGGAAGAAAAGTAGTTCGTTGCATGTGACTATATGAAGCTGGCATTTTACTGTTCACAAAGAAAGCTTTATCAGGACGCAGCTGCACATGTGTCTCTGTACTATCCATGGCAGCCTTCTTGCTACAACAGCATAGGTGAGTAGTCACAGTAGAGACTGTGTGTGCTCCAACTCTAAAACGTTTACGCTCTGGCCCATCACAGAGCAAGCTTGCCAATGCCTGTCCCTGAGTCTGTGGGACAGTTGGGGAAGGTCGAGTTTGCAGATGTTGTATTAAGGGGCAGGCTGCAGGCTGGCCTGTGGCCCTTTATCCTTTGGGACCATCACGTGGCCAGTGCCTGCTAGGACCTGAGGGTACTCACAGGTGCTCATGGAAACACCCACAAGGAATCCCCCACCTCTGCTGGAGATGGAGTGAGCAAGACCTGCCTGGGGCCAACAGTATGTTACCAAGTGCAAACCCATTTGAAATGTTACCTTTTAATACTGCACCTTCTGTGAGGCTCACGGCCATGCTTGTGGAAGGAATGATGCCCATTTTCAGACACAAGATCAAGGTTCCCAATGCTGGGCCGCTTTCCAGGGGCAGCTTTGCACATATTGGCATTATTGAGATTGGCATTTGTTGAGCTGGGAACTTGCTTTCCTATGGAATTATGGTTATGATGGTTATGACACACCGAATTTCCTGCTGGAGGAAACAGCGGTTTCTCAGTATCACTTGCAGGTGGAATTGAAGGCCTTTGGACATGCAGGGGACGGTGGGTGGTATTGGTCTGCTGAAGGGAATCTCTCCTATCACTATTAACATGATTGACATGGTTTCCAAGCAGGGCACCATTTCTCTGCAAAATAATGGGAGACAACACCAGGTAATTTAACAAATATTTGATGCAGGCTAGCTCTGTTAGGTCATTTTTTTTTTCTACATGAAAAACAAATTCTAGGTAAGCTCCGTAGGATCCCTGGAAAACAATCTGAGTGTCTCAGTGATCGGGGTGCTGAGCTGTGTGTGTAGCTGCTGGTCCCCCTGAAATGAGGAAGGTTACCGATTCCTGAGCTGGGGAGCAAGCACGTGGCTGTCACTCGAGGGGGCTCTTCCAGTTGCTCCGAGGTAAGCGGACTTTCGCCCAGCAGGGCTGTTGGTGGCCCCAGCAGCTGAGGCCAGGCCGCAGGCATGTCTCTGGGCCAGGGGCTAGGAAGCAGAGGGCCGGCTGGCAGACCAAAGAGCCAGCCCGGTGGGGAGAGAGCAGGTAGGGAGGGCCAGCAGCCGCTAGAAGGACCCGGGATGCTCGTCCACACCAGCCAGTGGTTGTGGCCAAGCTCCTCCGAAGTGGCCAGTGTGCGGCAGAGGAGCAAGCTCAGAGGAGGAGCAGGCCTGGCCCTGGAAGGGGTCCTGGGGGGATGGGAAGGGTCTGCTGCGGAGGGGAAGGCAGGGTCCATAAGCCCCTCTAGGCCTGAGGGCTGCTGTGCGTCCTCCAGGCTCTCTTGCAGATCATTAACTGCCCCAACTGGACTCCTGCCCTGCTATTTCCAAGTGGCCAGTGTGTAGCTAGGCGTGGAATAATTACTTTGAACACATCTTCTTCTTCTTCTCGTTTTGTTTCCTCTGGCTCATCATCTTGCAAATCGCATGATATAGCCCGCCGGATTTCTGGCCCAATGTCATGCAGTGTCCTTAATCCCGCCTAGATCAATGAGAACGGCAAAACCAGTTAGATGACACGGGTGGCCAGGGCGGGGGAGAGGGTGGGGGGCAGCCTGGGTCCTGGCTGTGCTCCTGCCTGAGTCAGTCGTGGGAAAGGAAGGTTTCTCCAGAGGAAGAAGTCAGTCCAGGGGACTGACCACTTGTCTGAATGCCCCTGATGGTGTCCCTGTGGGCTCAGGGATATAGGGTGTGGTCGGGAGTTCAAGATGGCCCGGGCTGGGGTGCTTGAGGCCAGTGACCTTTCCAAACACCTCCACTCGCAGGGAACAAGGCCTGGTTACCAGTACTAGGGTCTGCCATAGCCAAGAACCCAGGCCCAGGTCTAAATGACAGTCCGTGGAAGCCTGGCGGCAGAGCACCACCTCCCAGACCTCAGGTGGGGCGAGGGGCACAGCCTGGCTGTTCTCCAGTGCGGGTAGGCAAGAGGGCTCATTGACCGTGTTCCAGATGAGGGAGTCGAGTGCAGGGGCCAGAGGGCGAGCAGACCAAGCAGCCGCCCAGGCCAGTGGTTCTGCTTCAAAGCCATGGGAGTGAGGGATGACACACACGCTGCAGCCACAGCACACTCAGGACCGCAACACGGTGGACAGACGCGCACGGACCTGGGCCGCGGGCAGCGCCGGCTTCCATGGCCCGTGGGCACCTGGTCTGCAGCCTGTGCTCAGGCTGAGAATGGCCGGTGCTTAGGTCATCCTCTTGAAGACCACAAGACACTGAAAGACCACAAGCCTCTGGAGGTGGTCTAAGGCCAACCAGGTGAGCCCTTCAGGCCCCTCACAGACATTCTGCACTTCCCCAGGGCCCTTGCTGCCAGCCTGCCTCACCCTGGGCCCCAGGTTCCCTAGGGACAGGGCCTGGGAAAAGGCCTCCCATTGTACCTAACTGCGTTAGGGAAACATTTAAGATGCTTACAGACTATCTATGGGCAAGGGGTAGCTCTTGGCTCCAGGAAAATTATGTTTTCACCGAAGACTTGGAGAAAACCGGCAAGCTTAATAGGGACAGTACAGTTACTCAATCCTTTGCCACAAAAACACTGGCATCTCAGAGAGGCGTTTCCTCCCCACCCCATGTCTAAGGTCACCCGTCCTGTATCCAGGCAGCACCCCTTAAGGTGCTGGCAGTCTGTCTGCACCTCAGTGGCCACTAAAGGTGTGGAGGACGTCTGGGGTCTGGCTGTGTGGGTCTCCATCTGCAGCCAATGCTCCCCAATGTGAGGGCAGTCTACAGAGAAGGGGGGCCCTGCTCTGCCCTTCTTCCACATGCCCTGGCAGTGGGTGGTTGTAGGACATAGACAAAGCGTCAGGACCACAACTGAGACACGCCTGGTAGTGGAGGGGGTGGGGTGGGGGTCAGAGAGGATGGTGGTCACAGTCTTGCCAGATGAGGCAGGGCTGAGCCCTTCGTGTGGGAATGCTCGGATGGGCCTCCTGCAGACGCCAGTCAGGGGCGGGGGATGTTCATCTAGAACCGAAAGGCGCACGGAACCGCCCAAGAGGCTCCTGTGAAAATGGCCTTGTTCATAGCAGCACTCGGCCTAGGAGAGGATCTTTTCAAAGATGGTGCACCAACCAGGCTGGGTCTGGTTCGAACCATTCTTTCAACAAAGGAGCAGCAGACTTTTCCATTTTATGAACTGTGGGGGTGAAATTGTGGCCTGGAGTCAAATCTTTAAGGTTCCCAGCTAGGAATGCTGTGGTCTCACAGGAGAACGACAAAGGTGTCGGAGGTCCAAACCCAGAACACTCCGTGGCGTGCTAAGACTGCCCCTCACTCACCTGTCCCTCTGATCACAGGCACAAGACACACACGCTCACACGTGCCCACATGTACACATACAGGCACACACATGCACGCACACGTATATACTCTCCCAGGACCCAAGCTTCCAGCGCATCTGAGCCTGGGAAATCATTTCTCTTAGCGGCACACCCATACCATTCTCAGGGGGACATGAAGAAGGCAACTCTAATGCCAAGTGGGTGAAAGCTCTTTCACAGCAGAGCTGCAGGCCTGCGCAGCAAGGGCGAGCCCAGCAGTACGGAGCCGCCTTCAAGTCAGCCAGGCAGTGTTCTCTAGGACACACTTATCAAGGGATGATACATTAAACCAGGGATTCACTGTCTAATTCTGGATCACTGGGAAGAAAGAGCTGTTACCCACTCTGAGGCTCCCAAATAAGACACCAGGTTTGAGACACCCACTGCCATTGCACAAAACAGACACAGGTGACAGGCACCGAGTATGCATCAGGGAAATCAGGTACCGTAATCCACATCCCAAGGCACTGTGGGCTGGGAACACTCTGTTTAAATAACAGCAGAGAATCCTATTCACTGTCATTCAACTGATTGGACTAGGTCTGATTAGAAGAAATAGAAAACTATTTATTTGGATAATTTTTAACATCATCCTCTGTTGATGGGTTGACATTTTACTGAAATACACATGACATAATTGCATAATAAAAACAAAAACTGTCTCCAGCATGTCTTCAATGATACACAGGATTAGGAGAGAGCAGTAAACAGACACAGGACAGAGAATTTGTTTCCAACAGAAATCATGGAGAAAATTGAGAGGTGGCCCAGGAGGCCACTTCCAAAGACAAATAAAGACAACATGTTTATTAAAGAGACATCAAAGGAGGAGAGAACGCAGCACTCTTCCCAGACAGGAAAGCAGAGGCTCAGAAATCATGATTATAGTTCGCTTGCTCCACAGAGGAAGAAACACACCTTCTAAGAGTCAGGGATTGACTTCACTCTTTCACAAGGGGTCTAAGGAAGGATAGGTAGGCAGTGGGGTGGGAGGGGAGGTGCTACAGAGGGTAGGGGTATCTGCCAGGGTTTGGAATGAGGGAAACACATGTTCCCAAACTTGAAGCGAAGCTTAAGCACAGCACCCTGAATTTATTACATATCACAAAACATGATAATGAAAAAATTTCTAGCACACATATCAAGCTAAAAGGTAGCTTAGGCTGCTCCAAAAATTCCATAGGCACAAGTTCCAATTCCCAAAGTGCAGAAATCTATCTTAAACCCTTGATAATGGTTTTTTTTTTTTTTTCCCACAGCCCTTAAAAAAAGAACATTTTTTTCCTTGAAATAAAACACATTACAATCAGGAAAATTAACTACTCTTTCATATGTCATGTTTGTGTCTATCAGCAAAATACTATTTTAATTTGAAATGTGGCCATTAGCATTTAAACCAACACAAAGCCATATAAAGTCATTCCAGTAACATCACAGAATTATGGTTTTGAATAAACACAGAATTGCTGCTATAAAATAGAAACATTATTGATTTAAGATGTCCAATCATATAAAATATTAAACAGAATCAAGCCTAGTTTCTGGTTGATTTTTAAATGCTAGATGTTCTCATATTTTTTTTTTAAAAACAAAGAAATGTTGGCATTTTGCCTGTAGACTGCTGCTTTCAATTTTAGACACCATTTAATTGGAATTTTATAGATATTTACTCTAATGAATAAGTCTAAAAAAACACCCCCAAACTATAAAATCTCTCTAAATATTTCTGAAGCAATTGCATTATGTTATGGTGTTCTAACCTCAAATAGGAACATTCACATACCTTCTTTTCTCTCACCCTCTGTCAGGGGTAAGTTTTTCCTACCTGGTGTGTTAGAAAAGCTCTCACTGCTCGTCTCCCTAAGCTAGCATCATCCCACACACCAGTGGTCTGCCAGCTCTCAGCACATAGAAACACCCCAAAACCCCCCTGAACCTACACTGTAACAGTGTAGATAAGAGATGTGGGTCTCCAGGTGGGACTGAGCCAGCCCATTCATCCTCGGGTGTGAGTGCCAGGCTTCCAGGCTCCAGCCCAAGAGCCCTTGCCGGGCAGAGCAGAGCCTGGTCTCTATCACAGGCAGGTCTCGCTCAGCCAGGGCTGGCCCTGCTCAGCCATCTCCTTCAAGGCGAGTTCTGGTTAACCCTTTAGCCGGATTCTTCCCCTCCCCAGTCAGAAGGGATCATTTTAGACTAGCTCCCTCAACGGAAAAGCACTGGAGATTCAGTTCTCTCAGAACACACCTGCTCATCTACAAGCCGTCCTCCGCCTCCCCCGCACGTCCACATGCGCACCGTCACACACAGGCACACCCCTTCTTTTGTCACCACTCTCCGCCTCTGAGTGTGGCCTTTGCATCCATTATCAACATTATGAACAGCCCTCGAGTTATATATAAACATCAGGGGCTAGCATCATGAGCCCGGCGCCCCCGTGAGTCATGCACAGTGATTCCAACCCCACTGCAAAGTCAGCCATACGGTTACCATGTAAGTTACCCCCAGGGGGGACACTTCGCCGATAACAGTGAGTTTGCTCCCTTCACTTCAAAACAAAAAGGAAACTTTAAACAAATCGCCTAAAGTGACCTATCACATTTCCCTGCAGACGATCCTACAGAGCTCTCTGTTTTAGTTCCACCTTGCTTCTTGGTTGTAGTTTTAACACCAGAAATGGGGAAATGCTTGCCAGTTTCCTGAAAACAGAGAGTTTTACTTAAAATGGGGGCTTAGCAGAAGTCACCAGTCATGACTACTATTCTGCTACCATCTTTGCCGAGTGCTATCACACACTTTATCCCACCACATCCTGGGGGGAACGGTGTGGGTGGGGGGCCAGGATTATTCCCACATGGTTAAGTGACCTGCCCACACTAGTTAAGGCTCAACCAGCAGTCCTGATGCTCAAGCCTCCAGTGACACTATGCCAACCCCACGGTATTGGGTCTACAAAGAAGAATGCTGGGATCAAGCCGCGATCACATGCTCACTCACAACTGTGACCACACACGACTGTAGCTCCCGCCCAATCACGGTGTGACCCTTCTTCCCACTAACCCAGCTGCACTCTTGTATCACAGCTATGACAGACGATCACTCGGTACCATGAAAATTATCCTCAGCACACATTCTCATTTCCGCCACGCCACCCTCAGGAGCTGAGATCCTTAAAATCACTTCGCTCTCACACATGAATTCAGGCCACCATTCTTCCAGAACAGCACGCACGTGGGGTATGACTCTTAGTCTGAACGCAGCTGGGGCTGGGCATGGGCCTGGAAGGCAGGGAACAGTTCAGGGCAGGGCGAGATTATAAAAAGGCTCCAGCACCCTTTTCCTTTAGGGGGGATGTGGGCTCAGTCCCCTAGAGCAGCAGTTTTCAAAGTGCAGCCCAATGACCCTGGGGACCCTGAGACCACTGCAAGAGGTCACTGTGATTTGCATGGTAAAACAAGGATGCTTGTATGCCCTCATCCTCTCCCAGAGCACATTGGGGTGTTCCAAAAGGCTGCTTGACCCCTGGGGATCTCATCTCTCCAGCATCTTTGTGCTTGCATATTCTGGGTTTTAAAAATCTGTTTAAATTCCTAATGTAGTAAATACTGATAGATAAGGGTCCTCAGTACTTCTTAAGAGCACAAAAGATGCCTGAGACCAAAACGTTTGAGAACTTGCAACTAACCCACCCATAGACAGGCCACACCATCTCTTCCTTGGGCGCTGGGCTCCTCCCCATCCAGAACTCCTGTGAATGCTCAGGGTCTTTGTCTATACTTTCGGAAGAAACGCCCCCTCATGGCTTCTCTGAGTGAGCCTTTGGCATGGGTGGCCTTCACTGTGCCTTAAACACAAACAGCCCCCTCTCTGAGGGCTACGCTGTGCCATGGACAACGAATTAGCGCAGGTACCTGCCCGACCAAGCAGTCATGTGTGTTAGGAAGCTCCCACCCGTGGGTGACTGACTCATGACACATTTGGGCTAATGAGGGCTACGAGCTGGGTGTTATTCAACAACATGCCCTGGTTTAAAAAAAAAAAAAATCACACTTTTTGTGATTATGTAATGTTATTTTCCTTGACTTATTTTCAGTAATTCTATCATCTCAAAGACTTGTGAAAATAAGAATCACTCTTCTCAGAGAGGAAAGATATTCTACCTTTAAGAGCAGACAACTGAGTGCCCAGTAACCCCGCGGATCCACTGAACATTTAACTAGGTCACATCATAGAGTAAGTTATTTAAGAAGAGCCCGAGGTCCAGTCCTACGCCTGCTGTCCCACGATGGACTCTGGCCTGCCGTGTCTTCCATCCAGGAGCTTAGTTAAGAGTTTAGCACCATGGATTCTGGTATTGGGCACCGAGTTTGCTGAGAGAGTGGCAGTCTCACATACTCCACTTGACTCGTCTCTCACAACTTTTCTACATCCAAACCTTAGCAGAAACTAAGGTTTTAGGGAAAAGGAGAGAGTTGTCTGCAGCTTGACTGTCGCCCAGGCTTCAGGGAAGCCTCGTTTAGAGCTGAGGCAGGAGGCAGCCTCCTGCGATTCCTGACTGTCCTTAACCAACTGGCCTCAGCTACCAGCCACCACTGGGCCCACGTGGGGCAAGATTCTTGCATTTCCCTAAGTTCCACCTAGAAAGTTACCATGTTCCTGTTTTTACTTATGTGGAAGGACCGTGGAGATATGTGTGTAGAGACACCAGTCTCCTGAATCACTTAGGGCTCTTCTGTGGAGGCTTTGGTGTATAGACTCAGATTTAGAAGACAGGTGTTCACTTGAGGCCTCTGACATGGGGTGCCACAATTGGGTGTGGGGGGTGAGCACGTACATCCCTTCAGTGCTTAATAAACTTGACATCAGAGAAGGTGGGGGACAGAGGGGTCATTTGTGATGGTGGATACGCTTCTCGGGTGCCCACGGGCTGCCTCTTTTTCAGTGATGATACACCAAATACTTAATAACTGGTACATCCCAGGCACTCCCCAGCCAGAGTGGAAGTGGGCCTTCAGACCAAACCTCCGCAAGCCCCAGAGGTGCCCACGAAGGCAGGCATTAGCCCTTCAGTGACTGACTCACAGAGGGGTTTGGAGTGGGCCTGGGGTGCCAGCAGGAGGTGAGGAGACTCAAGGTACCGGGGGCCACTGCTGTCAGCATCCGGATGTACCTCAGCATCGTCACAGGGGTCATCCCCATGCCCACGTCACCATCCACAGTGCTGTGTCAGAAAGGCAGCCCTTTTCTCCCGTCCCATGGACTCTGCTGTGAGGAAAACCCACCTCGAGCTCCTAGACGTCCAACAGTCTGTGCATGTCGGAGCAGAATCGGGGCCCAGGGCTGCTTCCCCAGCGGGACAAAGGTCAGAGCACAGAAGACAACACGGGAGCAGACCTCACGGCTGGAGAGGCTGAGTCATGCACAGGACAGGCCCGGGTGCTTCCTAGCACCGCTCTTCCCGTGGTGACATGGCTCCAGGAGCCGGGCTTCCCCACGCACCGGGGCTCCATGCCCTGCACACATGCACACATGCACACACGCACACACGCGCGGCCTCCAATCTGCACAGACCACGCCTTGTAACCCTTCTCTTCTCTAGACTCCAGGAACCTCGGGCTTTTACACTAAGGTTACTTTTGAATGCTGACTCCAAAACTCAGATTGACTCCTTGGGCATCTTGGGTTCAGGGTCAGGTGCACTGACCCCTCAACCACTGCTTGGAGTTGGCTTAGAATGTCAGATGGAGCCCCCTCACAAAGCAACTTCTTGTGCAAAAATATACCCTTTGTGAGATGTGAGAAAACAACAACCTGAGTTACTTCTGTTTACATCTTTACACGTTTCCTAGATATCTCAAAAAGGGGGAGAATTCTCTTTCTCGATGGATCACTACAAATACAGAACAAAAGATCAAAGGAAAACAAGAGTTTCTTACAGTTCTGCTAGTAAACAGGCATATGATATTATTATTGTTGTAGTCTTAATAATAAGCAATTATACGTTCAAAGTGCTTTACAATCACTTAGCTATTCCTCACAACAGCCCTGTGAGGTAGGTCGACATTATTACCCCCATTTTACAGATGGGGAAACTGAGGCACAGAGAGGTTAAGTGTCTTGCCCAAGGTCACGCAGCAAGTGAACGCTGGCACTGGGACTAGAACCCAGGTCCCCTGACTCCCAGTGTCCTTGAAACTGGACCACACTGCTTCCAAAGAGGCATCCCTGGACTGGCTTTGAATTAGAGACGGACAATGTCGGATGAGGTTTGGGTGTGGAGGTGCTTCCCGCGGACGCGTTAAGATGGAACCTGAGGTGTCACCTGGGTTGGTCTGGGCATGCAGGTGTATGCGTCAGTGTAAATGGGGGTGTCTGTGCTTCCTGTCCTGCCCCCACCTCCCTGCACTGTGCACATGTCACTGCAGAGAGCTGAGTGGGATGGTCAGGATGGACTGGCACATATAAAAAGAACTCTGTCAGCCCAGCGCCGAGGGGCCTGCCAGTCTTTGGTAGTTCGGGCAAACTAGGGATGCAGGACTTAGGAATGGAGTCAGCTGCCCACCTTAGGCAGGTCTGCTCAATCGTTTTTATTAATCTTTTTTTTTTTTTTTTTTACTGGCCAGCATCAGGAAGTTGTGTTCATTTCATTTCTCTTGGGGGCGGCTGCCCCCCTCCTTCGCTCTCTCTCTCTCTTTCCCTTTCTCTGAGTCTCTGCTCGCAAGGGAAAACTGTTAAGCCTCGCTCGTTCCCTTCCATGAGAAGGAGCCATGTGAGCAGCGTCCACGACAGGAGGCCACGGCCCCGCAGTTGAGCCACGGCCCCGCTTCCACCTTCCGGAAGAGTGCTTTGCTTGGAAGGGGTCTCTCTGGGGCCTTGGGTTTGCTTTTTCCTGCATTTCTCCCGAAATGCTGTTTCAGTAGAAATAAGCCCACTCGAGACTTTTCCCTTTCAAGGCCTTAGCCACAAACGCCTTCCGACTAACGAGCTTGGTGCTGTAGCTCAGGCAGAAAATTCTAAAGCATCCGTTCAAGCATCTGAAACAAATGAATCAGCCGGTGAAATCTTATCTGTTAGCATCTGTTCTTCTCTTAGATTAAAAGAGAAAAAAAATAGCCTCTTTATGGCTTTAGATGGAATCATGCTTTCAAAAAAGAGACAAAAAGTCTTGCCAATTTTGAGACTAACATAACTAGATGACACGTATGAGATACTTGACAGGTTCCCTGTCTGTGGAGTACCCCGATTTCCCTCTGAGTTTATGCCTGAGTCCCTCCAAGGAGGCCATGTGAGGGAGTCATTTGATTCCGATCCACCACCCACCTTTCCACTGGGCCACCTACGGCTCAGGCTTTCACGTGATAAAACCTGTCTAACTCTTTACAAGCCTTAAACCTAACTTCCAAACAGGCAAGAAAAAAAAAAAAAAATCTAGCCCTCTCAAATCTTCCTGTCGTGAAGAAGGGAAGGCTCCCGTTTTGGCTGAGCAGGGAACAGTCTCCCCCTCAGACTCCACCGGAGTGTCTTTGGCATAAAGGAAATCCTTGGACATTGAAATAAAAAGAAATGAACAAAACTTTCCCCACTCTGGGACCTGTTTTCTTTTTCCGATCCATGAGATACTGGGCTAAAGCGTGCCTGGATCTTGTGGTCCTCATCTGGAAAGCCTGATGGGGCGGTACTGTCTGCTAGGGAGGGGACGGAGTTTCATGGCTGCGGACTTGTGTTCACTTAGTTGCTTGATCCAGGTGGAAATCTGCAGGTCACTGGGATGCAGCAACAATGGATGAAGAGCAAAGGCTGAGTCAAACTAAAGTGAGTATGGCACGTAGGGGATGAGGGAGGAAAAAGAAAAAGCCTGATGCAGCTTCCCTCTGATACCCTCTGGAGAGGGGGGGGGAGAGAAGGCTGGCTTTACTGATGAAGATGGATGGACGGATGGAAACTGCACACTCATTCAGACCACAGAGGCCAGAGGACACCGGGTGCCAAGCTCCTACCCACACGGGATCCAGGAGCTCCTCAAGTCACCCCACCTTCGTGGAGAAGGGGCCCTGCAGTTGGTCTGAACAGAGGGAGACCAGATGGAGCCCATGGGGTTGATAACCAGAGTGCATCTGTGTGCCTACCAAAGCCGAGTCACTGCGGGGGGCGGAGAACGTGGACCAGCTCTGATCCTGCTCAGACGGATGCACCCTGCGCGGCACAAGCAGCACCGGCCTACGCCCTGTCTCGGGCGCTCACCCGAGGCTCATGCTCCTCTTGCCATTAGTAATCGAGCTGCTGGTCTACTGGCACCCCTGACACAGGGAGGACCACCTCATTCCACTTCTCAATAGGCCGCGCCCACTGTGAGGAGCTTCTCTGAGGACCTGCGTGCTTGTCCTAGTGACATGGTGCACCCATTTCTCCTCCCACTGCCATCTGATCCTGTTTCCCTAAGGTCACATCTGCTCGTATTATTTCCTCAATTCAGAAAGGAAGTGCTTCGTCTTGCTAGTTAAATGCAGAGTGACAGAACACAGTTAAAGCCCTTCCTATAGCATCGGACCAAAAACGTAATGAGAACTATCCTTCACGGAGGCAAAATTTTTCTGTTTTCAATGCGTGCTGCAGAATCAAGTGCATTTTCCGGAATATCTGTCAAGATTATGAAGACAACTTAATTTACTAGGCTGGGTACCCAACATAAAGTATAGTCACAGCCTCAACTCCCAGTGGAACCATGTGGAAATGTGTTGATGTTGGCACCTAACTGGAAATATTTTAATTTCACCAATGAAATAAAACTTTCTACAAACAACACAATGAAAAATGTCCAGGAGGAAAACATGACTGTGACACAACGCAAGAGTCTTTTAAGCCATGACGCATGTGTGTAGCTTCAGCATCATTTGAACCTTTGACTTAAAGACTCAGTGAAACCCACCCCACTATGTGATTATTAATTATATAGGCATGTGTTGTCATTCAGGTCTTAAAACATCCAAACACTATATCCAACCTCCAGAGTGAGCACTGAACCCTTCTAACTAGGAAGCCTTGGGGACTCAGCGAAGGTATAACCCTGTGTTCAAGTGGTCATTGTACCTGCCTTCCATGGAAAATGGAAAGCTCTTCAGCCAGCGCTGCCTTGATGATTTACAGTACATGACGGCACAGCCATCCTCGAAAGAGTATGTTTCCCCCTCCAGAAAAGTCAAGCCCCACCACACCCACCAACTAGAATCTGAGAACAGCAAGTGGCTTCCTGTAAGGGCAGGGGCACCATGATACCCTGGAATCTGGGCTGCTTTAGGGAGGAGCTTGCAGACACGTGATCATCACTCCCTGCCTTTGCACCCAATTTGGCCACACCACCCTCTAGAACACACGGACCAGACCTGTTCAAGTTTACAAATGTGTCTTCTCAGTTGACTGGCCTCTCTAAGGCTACTTGTGAGCTGTGCTCAGGAGAAGGGTTGTCATTTTTGCAAAATGGACAGGTCAGAGGTGAAAGTGTTATTGAAATTCCACAATCTGGGATAGCAATCAGCTATTTGAGCCTCAGATTCCCTAAGCTTCCTTTAGCAGATGTTGGATCAGAGGAAGAGTGACCAGAATCTCTCTTTGATCAGATCCAGCATCCATCTTTCCCCTGTGTCCTATAGCTGTCTGGGCAAAGCCCAGGTCATATCATCAATCCACAGGTCACTATCACACAAGGTCATCTCCTAACCCACCGGTTGCACATACCTCACACTCCTCCCTTCATTCGTCATCATTCACATTCATTCTCTCTCAGCAAGATCACAGACAAGCCTTCACTTTGGTAATTACCGTCACTGAGAACACAAAACAATGCTGGGCATTTTCCCCCGGAAAAAAAGCAAAAGACTATTTCACATTGAACCTTACCCATACCAACAAGACCCAGTTTAAGACACACATGGTAAGAGGGACGTAAAAGGCAAACATTCTGTGTCAAGCTGCTCGGACAGCAGAGATGACAGGGTGCGCGATTCGTCTGCAGTTGTTTCTGACAGCTTGCCAACCTCTGTAGTTCCCTTTTTGGAGTCTCAGCATCTTTTCCTCACTCCTTTTCCCTTGCTTTCTCCATCACTTTAACGACAGACTGCCCTTCCTAGCCCTCTTTTCACCAGTCTCCATCAGGACACCATTTCCCTGCACACCTGCTTCCCACCAGGGCTCTGGGCTAATCGAGGGTTCTACACCCTTGAATGCATGGACTCTAGTTAGAACCAGAGGTTCCTGAAGCCACATTCCCCCTCCAGGAGACTGGGCAGCTGTAGGGACTATAGGCTGCTGGGTCACGAGAGAACAGCATTTGCACAGCAAGGCTCACAGCCACCAGGAGACAACACGCAGACGCAGACACACTGCACGCACACACACAAGCTCACGCACCCACGCACGCATGCACGCACGCACTAGGAGGTGATGGATGTTACTGAGATGGACCAAAAACCAACAAGCAGTGGGGTAAGAAATAAACAGAAACAAAACAAAGCACTTGCGTTCGGATGGAAAGCTGTTTCTGGGCGGCCAGGGCCCGAGCCCAAGGCCGGGGGAAGGTGGGTGCCTGCTCGGAGGATGCTGCTGTTGGAGAAGCCCGGGGGAGACAGGGCGTGGGGCAGCTCTGGCTCCCCTCCCGCGAGGGGTGTGCCTTGGCCGCTGTCCTGCGGGGTCCCACCACGCGGGCCAGGCTGCGGTGGGCATGGATGCGGGGGCACAGAGGGTACTGGGAAGAGGAGGCACTTACCTGGTGGCCCAGAAATGGCTAGTCCACCTTTGGGGGAGTGTGCAGTATCTCAGTTTAAACAAAATCCTGGTGGTAACTGCTCAACCATGAATAGTCAGCTCTCTAGTGTTTCAATAAAGCTTGTAAAATTGTTAGTGAAAAAGAGAAAGAGACAAAAACAACAATTCACCTGTAGGGCAATTGTGCTGTTCTTCGCGGGGTATTTTCCCACCAGTCCTTGTTCTTTCCGTTTCTTGAATTTCCTAAAGTAGTCCTGTATCAGGAAAGTGGCATAGAACTTCCCCACGGTTACCTCATCATCTAAACGGAGAGACCAGACAGAGCTCTCCCGAATCAGCACATTTGCACCAAGAGCCTCAACACTTGCTTTGGGCAGGGAGGGGGCGGGGGCACTGAGCTCTCAGCTTAGGACACGGGAAACTAAATCTAGCGAAAAGCAAGATTGTGCAAAGCAGTTAAGCCTCAAAATTAGAGTCAGTTACATAAACTGATACTCAAAATTGCAGAAAATAATGGACTTGTCATGAGTTTCATAGAGCAGCGTATTAGTAACACCATGAAGTGCCATCTCGGTTATTGACTCAAAAGAAAGATTACAGAACAAAAAAAAGGCTTCATGGGTCATAGTTTCACCCTGTGCATAGGGATTTGCATGTGTAATTACCGCGAACACCAAGGACAATTAACCATCCAAACCCCAATGCCTGGAGAGGAAGATAGAGAACTCAGAAAGGTGACAGACAGGCTCGGAAGGAGAGGCCGATTCCGAAGAGTGACTGCAGACCCAGATTTCCAAGTGCCCCTTAATTCTCTGCCGATAGCCTCCACATGCGGTGGCTCGGCTTGTAATTCAGAACTGCTTGTCTTTGATACTGCGAGTGACAGCTCCAGCTCACCTCAGAGCTAGCTGCCTTATCTCTGCTTTGTTCAGAAACAGCCCCACCGTGCGTGGCCGGGGAGCTGGGACTCCGCTGAGCCTGATTAAAGGTGATGCATGAGGCAGAATAGTGGCTCTTGCTGTCTCCCAGGAAACCACCCCGGCAGTGCCAGTGTGCCTGGGGTCTCCATGAGGGCTGTTCTCCCAAGGTGCTCACCCCCACACCTGCCCAGGGTGCCCATGAGGCTGGTGGCCAGTGACCATGGCTTGCAGAGGCTGGAGGAGAATGGCTGCCACCCTCAGGCTTTAGCGTCACTCGACTTGTGGCCAGGCTGCCCTTGCTACTCACGTGCCATCTAGGGTAGAGAACCTGGCCTCTCTGGGCATGTGTTCTCACCCGCAGGTGAGCCTAAGCCTCTCAGGAGAAGCTGGTGAGAATTCCAGGACAAGAGGCCTATACAGCGCTCTGGGTGGTCTAAGTGCCAGGGGACAGGTGACAGTGGGCCATTGCCATCAGAATCACTGTTACCTAACAGCTCTCCAGCAGTGGCACCTACTGAAAAAGGACAAGAACCACGACAAGGTGCAGGACACTGGAACCCTCAGGTGGGGTGCACCCGGGGGGTGCATTTCCTGCCCGTGTGGGACGGATGTCTGTGACTGGACACAGCTGGGCCACTCTGGGCTGCCCGCCCCAACTTCCTTGTCAGAAGCTGCTCAGTGTTACTGTGTGAGAGGATGCCTGGGGGTGGTTGGCCTTTGGGCAGCAATGAAACCCAGGGCCCTCATCGGTCTAGGGCTGGTCCAAATGGTCTAACAATGCCCTGTGCAGAGGCAGGGAGGTGAGAGGCGAGTGGACAGAGGTTCCATGACTTGCTCCAGGCCAGGTGAGCTGGGAGGTGGGCCCCCCAGACCTGGGTTCTCATTCTCCACCCCACTGCCTCCCTGAGGGATGGCCCAGCTCCACCACAAGGGCCACCTGGTCCTGTGGGGCTGCCTCTCCCCAGCAAAGTCCACCTCTCCACCAGGCCACATGCAGGAGGTGGACCAACTGTGACCCGACAATCCCAGGGTCAGCCAGCCTCTGCCAGTCAGGGTCCCCAGTCACCCCTGTGGGCTCCCACAAAAACACCGGCCATACTCACAGGAAGCCCATCTCATCCCTCACTGGGGTGCTTCCAGCAAAAGCAGGCCGAACTGCTCTCCCCCTTCAGCCTGGATGGTGCTAGCCTAGAGGGCCCAAGGAGGCTCCTATGGGAGAGTCCTGGCTCTCCCTGGCCCAGAACCTCAGTGGGGCAGTGGGGGCGGGGTCGCTGTACTCAATGAAGAGGGTGGATCGTGTTTCTGCCCAAGGGGCAGCTCCAGGGCGGAGGTGCCCACCTAGGGCTCTGCAAGCAGGGCTCCAAGGGCCACCTGACCTTCTGCACTGAGATGCTGAGCTACTGAGACCGGGCTCAGGAAGAGTCTTAAGAACAGCAAAAGTCACAGCTACAGGAGGACAGAGAAGGAAGGAAGAGGAGAGTAGGGAGGCCGGCTGGGCTCGGGACTTCAGAGAGCGATGGGGTCACAGCTCTGAAAGCTCCTCAGGGGAAAGGAGCCAAAGATTCAGGTCCAGGAACGAAGGTCCGAAGACAGAGAGGAGCCCCTGGGAGGACAGGGGAAAAGCCATGACTCGGCAGGAGGCCACAGCGGAGCTGAGAACATGAGCAAGGTCCAGATGGGAAACGAGACACCTCAGCATGGAGAGAGGGGACAGGCTGTCCCCATAGCCAGAGGTATCGCCGGAGCCCAGCATTCTGGCCTGGCTCCCAGGCTCATTCCTGAGCATCACCCCATCAAGCTCATGATGAGCTGGGGGCGCCTCACATCACCCCTGTGCTGGCAAGGCCTTTTAAGACGGGCACCGACTCTGCTTTCTCACCAGGGCTGTAAGGGTTCCCTGAGTGCCCCACAAAGACCAGTCCCAGATGCAGGGCTGGCCTGGCTGTCTGCTGCCCTCTGGCAGATTACCGAGGGTGGACACTGAGCCCCTCTGCCATGGGAGCTACCCATGTGCTGGCCCAGAGGGTCGTAAGTATATCCCCCTCTTCTAAGTGCTCCACGGGGTGGGAAAGGCTCATCTGCTGGAAGGTAAGAGAGGAAAGACAAAGAGGCAAAGGGTGAACGCAGATGCTACAACCCTGCCCAGCAACTCAACCAGAGCCTGTGCCCTAAAGCCTGAAGTCTCCACCTTTGGAAATTCAATGACAAGAGCCCTTATTCGAGATCAGCCTGCATAAGCTCTATGCTCAGCACATGCACCACCTGGGCCATAGAACCTCTTGAGCATCCCATCCCTACCAGGGTGCTTTTTCCTTCCCAGGTTTTCCAGGGCTCTGACTGCCATTTTGGAAGAGATTGACCTTGTCACCCTAACCCCCAATCCACGTTAAGAAATGCAGAGAGAAAAGCAGGGCCCACTATTGGGCCAGGAAAGAGGAAGACTATGTAGCCTTCATGAAAAGCCTAGTAGGGCTACAAGCTGATCAAAGGAAGGGAGGCAAATTCCAGACCCCTTTTTTTTCCCTTGGTGAAATAGAAACAAATGAAGTTTCATAGAAATGTGAATGACTCTCCCCAGGTGAGCCTTGCCAGGATGGCACTGATGTGACAGACTGGGCTGTAGGGAGGGTGGCAAGAGGAGGGGCGGCCTGCGAGGAAGGCTCCCCCGAGACAGGTACGGCCCACTATTCTGAAGCATGCATCTGTATTGTGAGAAATATGTAGGGGAATACAGTTGGCAAGAGATAACTCCGATTCCATGCCACCACCCTAAAACAGAATTGCTTCAGAATATTCTGAAAGACTGAGACTTGAAAGGAATGGAGGCTGCAGAAAAAGCTCAAGCACATTGTTACAACGATTTAAGAAAAGCAATTCGTCTCAGCCATGCGAACACCTGGGTGTGCAGCTAAAAGGAAAAGAGCAGAAACCAAAGAGCTGTTTTAAACGTGCAGGATCAGTTCTCCTGTGGGGAGCCAGGCACCTCTCTCCGGGTGGGAGTTTTTGTTTGGTTCTGGTGTTTTGTTTTGCATGCTTTCCCTTTATCATTTCTTGATGGGTCCTCTTTCCCAGCTCTGAGCTGTTGGCCCTGCCAGCTCTGGGTGGCTCCCTCCAGCAACAAGAGCTCACAGTGCTTCTGGCTTCACATGGGGAACAGAGCTGGCCAGCAAGCTGCACTATCCCCCAGGATCCAGAGGTTGTCACTTTCTCAAAAGGAGAGGCCACTGTCCTGGCCTGGGGTTCCAGACTCAGCTTCCAGACCTGAGCCAGCCCCATTGGGAGTGATGCAATCCAGTTTGTTACAAAACACGCCAAACATTTCTAACACACCCGGGGCTGAGGGGGGTAGAGGCCGGGTGTGTTGGCACTGAGCAGACGGATCCTGCACCTTTAAAACTCGAAAATGAAAGTCAAAACACAACCACCTCCACTTTTAAGTCAATGTGTACTTAAACAAAAATGGAAAAACAGTATCTGGATTATATATATATATGTGTGTGTTATATATATATAAGTCTGAGAAAAGTTTAGTCAGTTATTTTATATAAACAACAAAAAGAAATAAGCATGCCTGTTAGTTTCATCTCTACTCTAAATTCTAATTCAAGGGACATTTGGGTAATAGATCTAGTCTTAGTAAGAACATTTCAAAAATACCATTTTTCAAAAGCTTTTTTTTGTGTGTGAGAAGTTTTCAACAATATGTTGAAGGATATATGGAAACTAGTTTTAAGTACTTCATTTTGGGCAACCCCTTCCCCACAAAAAAACACAGGCTTTTGGTTTTGAGGCCGCAAGCTTGCTCTCCTAACATGACTTCCTCCACCCACAACAGCACCCCTGCTTCAGCCATCTGGGTCTCAGTTTCCTTCTCACTGAAGCCTCTCCTTTGTCTGGAATGGTCTTCATGTTACCCCAAATCATTACACTGATGGCCATAAGGGCCTGCTTTAGCTGCTGGCCTCAATGTTCTGGCTGGTACCTCAAGCCTTCTGCAAACACGCTGGGATTCCTGGAGACTAGCACTGAAACCAACATGTTGGCCAAGAGCTACTTAGGAAATAAACTGCACTGACCACCAGCTGGAGGGACAACTTGGTCAAGTAGTTTCATGCTGGTTTTCTTCCAAATTTTCTTGATCACAGCTCGGAGTTCTTCATTAGCTTGTTCCAGGTTGCCTGGATTCAAAATGCAAGAGAGGCAAATGAGCCTTGTTTCTTTTCCCCTGCAACGCCTCTCTGTTCTCACCAGAGCTGCCAGTGGCACGAGTCACCTCTCAGCTTTCTGGGACAAGGTGATGCATGAAGGGAGGAGAGAAAGGTGGAGGAGGCTGGCCTGGCCAGCGGGCCCAGCACAGACATCCCGATTACATGCACCACCCCGCCCCCCTGAGGGGGGCCTTCTGACAAGAGGAGGTCCACGTGAGAATCAAGGTGGGATATGGCCTCCCCGTCCTCTCCTCCCACCTGTCCTGCTTCCAGGGAGGGCTCACCTTCAGTCTTGATTTTAAGAGCCGTTCGAACCAGAGCAAACAGAGTTGCATTAAACATGACTGTCCCATCACTGTTGAGTGGCATGTTCATAGCAACTAGTCTCTGTAAACAGCAAGAAAAGTCCCTTGATAGAATGCAAACAACTGATGACAGCTGCCGTCCATTCCATTTATTTTCTATTTATTCTCTCCATCTCCTTTCTAATGGCTCCTTGATTCAAGTTAATGGCCATTGAGGGGCACCTGCCATTTGAGGGGCTCTGAGATGACGAAGCACAAATGCTGGCACTCAGAAGATAACGCTTTGTTTTTTTAAAACCGTTTAGTCCCCTACTGTTTATGCATTCCTCTCCCCTTCTCATCAGCTGGCTCCCCTGTGTCTTGGGGTCAAGCCTCCGTTCTGGGCACATCTTTAAGGCTGTTTGGGGGTAAAACGATATACCAGGTATGATGAGCCAGGCACAGAGTCTGAGACAAAGGTCCTCAACCAATGAAGTCCATTACTTTTCCTAACTTGGGGAGAGTCCTTCAAGGACCCTTCCCTGGAGACACCACTGTGGAGTGTTTTGTACAAGTCCATGTGGTTCCCCTGAGGGTTTGGCCTTGCAGAGCTGGATCCCCAGTGTCCTGCTCCTGTCTTCTCTCTCTTCACCCCGGTAACACTAGCACTGAGAGCCTGAGAGGACTAGGATGAGAGAAAACACCCTCTCTGGCCCCAGCTGATGCAGATGACATGCCCAGAGCCAAGTGCTGTGCAAGGGTTAAAGGACAGCATAGACACTAAGGGCATAGACACTTCCGCTAGGTGCCTGGCAGGTGTAAGTGCTAAAAAAAGCGGTACTTAGAATTACTAATAGTTTCCCATTTCTTACTTTCAGCTGACAAGGTGTCCCAATTTCCTCCTCCCTCTCAATGGACTACAACCTTGTGTACACAGGATTCACCCTACCTGAATTCCTAGTCTAGTACAGCCTGCACATTTACTTGGACTGCTGCTGCTGCTAAGTCACCTCAGTCGTGTCCGACTCTGTGCGACCCCACAGATAGCAACCCTCCAGGCTCCTCCCTCCCTGGGATTCTCCAGGCAAGAATACTGGAGCGGGTTGCCATTTCCTTCTCCAACGCATCCATTTACTTGGACGGCCTGCACATTTACTTGCATCTCCTGGTAAGTTTCTGAATTAGCAAACTGCTTTGTCCTTAGAGAACAAAGTAGTCCGCTTTTACTTACATGGGTCCTTCCTTAGATCCTTTACATAAAAGGGTCTGCAAACGCAAACATAAAACAATAGCCACGAGCTAGAACTCATCTTGTTCTTGGAAAGCAGAAAAGAGCCTGGTACTGTGAAATTTATGGGAAAAAGTCAACATCCATGGCTTATTCTCTGTGCCGACATCCAGGGTCCAGGATGAGAAGCAAAGACTCAGGCAAGGAGCCCAAGGACTTGCCAATGGAGCTTTCTGGACTTCCAGGGCAGAGCACAATGAGTTTGGCTCAGATTTCTCTGAAAGCCTGAAATACACTGTAGACTCCACTCTTTACTGCAGTTCTGTCTAGAACTAGCCTAGCACCCCTGTGAGGGTAAAGTGAACCCCTGACCCTGAATCCCATCAGATCTGTGGGAAGAGGGGACCAGGTGTTGCACAGTCTGGCTGGATTTCAACAGACAAACCCCCACATTTCTCCTCTAAAACATGGGGGGTCCTTTTCTGTTTCTACAGCTGACTCCAGGTGGTCTGACATGAACTCTACCGAAAGAAAGCAGATCTTGAGGAGAGCTCACAGAGATGAACATGGTCTGATGGGAAAACGTCAGGAATGGGGTGAGGTGGTGATAGGGATGGAGCAGGACAATTAAATTCTTAGCTTAAAAGTCCCACTAGGGCACTGAAGATGGAAGGGAATTCTAAGCGAGCTCGGGAGACTGCTGCAAGCCTTTGCTCACTAAACAGGAGAATCCAGTAACCAAGCAACAGTGTACACATGTAAAGTACCAGACAGCAGATATGGGATCTGAGTCTCATTACACCAAGGCAGGGAGCTGAAGAGTAGCACATCAGCATGTAGCCGGGACAGGAATATAGGTGAAAGGGGAAAGAACTAGGTGGAAGTGGATATTATACCAAAACCTGAGATAATTACCTTGTTTTAGTATATATTACCACTCTTTTGTTAATAAACATATGATTTATAAACACCACCATGATGGTCCTGCTTACACCATAAAAGGTTAAAAGAGGAACTAAGGGTATCAGCCTTGGTATCTCCTAAAAATGAGGACGAAGGGAATATTCTCTCCTCTATTTTTCCTTTGATTATAAAAACCTAGACCTCTCTGCTCTCGGGGCTGTGCTCCCCTGCCTGCCCCCTGTATGTCTCACAAGCATCCTATGCTAATAAACTCACTCTTTGCAGCCACTCTGCCTCCTACTGAATTCTTTCCACATTGAGACAAAAAACCCTGAGTTTCAATAAGCCCAGGTGAGTGGTTTAAACTAAGAGACAGCGTGTTCGAGTCCCCTCCTAAGGCAGGGAGTGTGGGTTCAAGCCTCAATCTGGGGTGCAGATGGCTTCAAGTCCCATCTGACAGAGCATGGTTTTAGCAGGAGAATGGAATCCACCCGGGAGGCCACCGCTCGATGCATGCTCACTGGGAAGGGAGCTCTGGCAGCAGAGGGTCACCACATGCACTATCACACCAGCTCGGAGACGTTCAGGCCACCGAGGCCTCTCCATCCTACTCCCTAAGCAGACCCCTAAGCCAACGCCTCCTCTCCACGCCCACTCCACTGTCCTCCCTCCGGCTCTTGCCATATGTCGCAGGGAGATAATGCAACAGCTCTCCTAGGCGTTCTCCTGTCCCCAGTTCACCTTTCTGTTGCTTAGAGGCAACCTTCTAGAATGGACGTCTACTCACGCTCCTTCCATGAGACTCAGCAGGACACAGAAGGCTCCGCGCAGCTACGCTCAGCGGGGGCCTCAGGCCTCTGCCACCTTCTCTCGTGTTCCAGCCACACCAGCCACTCCCTGTTCTCCTGCCTCCCTGTCTGGGCTCTCTAGGCTCCCCTTCTGTGATGCTCTTTCCGCTCCGACAAACCTGATGCAAGTGTCGCCATTCCCTTCTCCCAACCAGTGACAAAGCACACAGTTCCCTTCCTAACCTTACCATTGGCTGAAAGGGTGACTTGAGAGTTATACGTTCAAGAGTTCCTCAAGGATGGCAACCACATAACACTCATCCCAGCACCCCCCAGCTCCTGATGGCAGGCTCCGTAGAACATAAGTTAGCCAGTGCTGACTGAAGCGGGGAGGCCCCTAAGAGGCCTCAGGCGCGCCAGCAAGATGCTCACCTTGCAGGCTACCCGGTGTGGACACAGCTTCCCGAAGCCCAGGGGCGGCTGGATGCGGCGGAGCAGAGTGACCACGTCCAGGTGCTTGATCCTTCCCCTGGAGGCGAAGTGCAGCGTGAGGGCAGGGCAGCACACCCACCCTGGCTTGTGGGCCCTCCCGCCCTCCCCAGGGAGCGCAGCCAACACCCAGAAACAGCTCACACAAGCCAGACGGAACTCTTTCCCACTTACTTTGCCTCGGGGTCATATTCAGACCAGATCCGTTTGAATTCGTCTAAATGGTGAGGCCCCAGAATAGACCAGTCCCGGGTGAGATAATCAAAATTGTCCATGATGACAGCCACGAAGAGGTTGATGATCTGTAAAAGCCAATCGAGGGGAGTTTCAGGTGCAGTGAGGTTACCTGGGTTCAGTCCTGGTGAGTGCTTCCTGACTGTAAGGGTCACAAGACATTTGGACCCATTTCTCCCAGAGAGGCTGAAAAACTTTCATTCTAAAGAATGATTAAGAAAAAGCAGGCTTCCAGGTTTCACAAATGGTTTGGGTATAGTCCCTGGGGTGGTGGGGGGCGGGGGGAGGGGTTGGTATTGTCTGATCTTTTGAAACACATTGGAGTTTTATAATTTGCACCAAATAACTCACTGTCTTAGGTTACTGCTATGTGCAGTGGCTTTGAGATTTTTATAAAAGAACCAGCAGCCCTAAGAAGCCGGAGTGGTGAAGCCTGTTAGTGAGCACCAAAACCCCTACTACAACAAAGGTGCTTATATTAACACAGGCCTCACTTGGCAGAAACTTCAACTGCCCAGTGGAGTCTAGAGTGCTTGTCAGCATAAGACACCCCACAGCTATTTGATGGGGCAATATCATTGGTCTGAATCTCAAATGCTACATGTGTATCTGTCTATGAGAGGAGTGCAGGGGTGTGTGAGGGAATTCCGATCACTTACCAGAAATGCACAGAGCATATAAAAACTGATGAAATAAACGATGGCGAAGTTGCTCCCACATGTGTACTCCTCCCCGGGGTTGTAATCTGAGTCAGGGTCGCATTGCTTCCCCGGGAGGCAGGCTAGCATGATTTCCTGCCAGGCTTCCCCTGTCGCACACCTTTTTTGGATTAAGCAAAGAAAGAAAGAAGGCATATAAGGCTTAGACCCTCAAGAAATTTTAAGAAAAAATATTTTTCAATTAGATCAAAACCTAAGTAATTTGGGAGGAAGGCAGCTTGATTTAGTCAAAATTCCTAAACTGAAATTCCTATTTATTTTCAAATGCAACTTGTATTAATAAGTGGAGGACCTGCTGAAACTCCCTTTGATATGCATTAACCACTATATACAAGCATATCAATTCTTTACGTATAAAGGGATGTTTGATTTGTTGTCTTCTCTCCTTTAAACACTTACACTATAATTTTTAAATGATTATTTTTAGCGACCTAACATCTGACAGCTTGATTAGATTCCCCGTTCAATTCTGTTGAAAGAACTGGAAACTAACTTACAAAGAACTTGCTCTCCAGTCACTAAAGTCAATAGGAATTACTTGTATGGTTTCTAGAAAGTTCTCACACTTCAAGGCACTCTGTTTACCAAGTTATTAAAAAGAGTTAAAAACAATCCCATATGGCTTGAAATTGTGCATCTCATGATGCTCCCCACTGACTGCGCAAAAGGCTTCCATGTTCCTGCTAAATTTTCATTTTCCTGGTTGTTTGCGTGCATGCGCCCATGTGTGAGCATATACTCTATACCTTCCCAGTGGCTCAGCAGACCTACTCATTCACTCCCAAATGGAGAACCTTAAGCCAATCACAATGTGAACGACCAAAAGCCAGCAAAATTCCTGTGTGACTAAAATGCTACCATTTCCACGTAAGAATACAAAACAAATACAAAAAACCACCAGGACCCAACTGCTTTAAGAACCCGGGTCCTCTTTTGCTCTGGAGCCCAAAGCCAGAGACACCTGCTCGGGACTGGACTCGGTCACCTGAAGAGTAGCAGCACCGCCTGGGGAAAGGTCTGGAAATTGTTGTTCCTGTTGATCTGGTTGTTATCTCTCATAGCCACTTTCCCAAACATCTAGAGAGAGAAATTGTTAGGGGAAAAAGAAAAAATTTTATCATATGATATGGAGAGGAAAAAAAAAAAACCCTCCACATGTGAACTTAGAACTCAAGTTCAGTCAATACCCAAACTGCTTGGCACTTGATTCATCCCACTGAGATGTGCTGGGCTCTGTTCTAACCACTGGGCACATCCTCAGCTCAGCAAGTTCCTACCCTGGGGAAGGGTTGCAGAAATAACAAGACAGGCAGCCCTCCCAATGGGAGTTCGGCTGGTCCAGCCCCACGGGAAGCACAGAACAGGCTCAGGGGATCCCTGAGGCTGGGGGCTGGTGCCAGGGAAGGCTTCCAGGAGTGAGGTTAAGGATTGGACTGAAGGGTAAGGAGAAGCCAATCTGGCGACAAGGAGGGCAAAGGGTGCTCCAGGCAGAGGGTGCAAGGCCTGCAAAGGAGCAGAAGCAACATGGCCTGGGTACTCCAGGAAATGAAGCCAGAGTGTGTGACAGACAGACCAAAGACAGGCTGTGGACAAGCATGGGGGGCTGGTGGGCTGTGCTGTAAGGGCCAGAAGTTACTGCGTGCTTCACTCACAGAGATTATAGAAGCAGACTGACATTTAGGAAGAACCTGATGCCCAGCAAAGATTCTTCAGTGAACATAGGGTGGTATGTGTGATGTGGTTTGCAGTTCTCTGTAACACTTAAGTTTTACACAAGGACGTTATGGCATAAAAGACCTTTCGGGGCTCAGAGCACCAAAAGCCACTGAAATACAGGGGCTCGAGCACACTGACTCTTCATTCAAAACCCCTGGTGATGTGGAATCTAGAAAGATGGTACTGATGAACCTATTTGCAGGGCAACAATGAAGACGCAGACCCAGAGAAGAGACTTACGGACAAGGGCAGGGGGCAGGGCGGTGGTGGAGGAAGGAGAGGGTGAGATGAAGGCAGAGAGTAGCGTGGAAGCATGTATGCTACCATACGTAAAATAGACAGGCAACAGGAATTTGCTGTATGACTCAGGGAACTCAAACCGGGGCTCTGTAACAACCCAGAGCAATGGGACAGGGTGGGATGTGGGAGGAAGGTTCAAGAGGGAGGGGACATGTGTACAGCTATGACTAATTCATGTTGATGTATGGCAGAAATCAAACCAAGATTGTAAAGTAATTATCCCTCAATTAAAAATAAACAAGTAAAAACCCTGGTGAGTCCTGGTGACTTGCACACACTTCTCTGCTTTAAGAATATAAAAGTAGGGACCACCACGTCTCTGCCACTGGAATACCTCTCCTCCTCCTCATCACAGCACTCCCTCACCTGAACCAGTGGAGAGCAGGGCAGAGAGACCCCGGGGTGGGGGGTGTCCAGGACCACAGATTCCTCCATCTCCCTCTCCCCACAGAGGCTCTGCCCCCAACCCAGAAACTTCATGTTAGGGCTCAGTTGTTAGTGAGCTCCTGGCCCCTCTTCACACCTCACAAGGGGCTGGAGAGCAGCCCCCAGGTCACAGAAGGGCTTGCTTGCATGCTTCTTTTTAGAGGGGCGCTTCTGAGGCAAGAGAATGGTTCACTTCAGCCCCAACATCTGAAATGCTTTCAGATGATAAACAGACCTTGGTATCACTCAGTACCCTCTTAGCAATGCTGGTACAGAGAACAGGACAATTACGGCTTCTTTCAGTGCTGCACTTGCCGTGGCTACACTCAACTGTGGGTTTTCTCCATCAGTTGGCTCTCCTCAGACGCAGATCAGGGGTGGGGACAGCCCTAAACCCAGCTTCCCCTGACATGTTCTAACCTCCTCACACCCTTCTAAGCCTGGGGCTCTTGCTGGTACAAGCCCTCTCCTGCAGGGCCAAGTCTTTCTCAACTTTATTGCTCTTTAGCAGCCAAGCCTGGCTAAAAAACCATGACCTGCCTTTCCAGTCCACCTGTCCCAAGTGCAGCATGCTGGGGCAATGCAGCAAAGGGATCCAGGGGAGAGGTGCTGGAGCGTACCTGCATGCCGATGACCGCGTAGATGAAGAACAGCATGGCGATGAGAAGGGCGACATACGGGAGCGCCTGGAAGACAGGAGGCACTTGGGTCAGTGTGAGCCTCCTGTCCCTGCGGCACCGATGGCTCGGGGGCGGGGAGGGGAGAAACTGAAGGCCCACGTAGGGAACAACCTCTCTTCTTTTCCACGCTATACTGAAAGGACATCATAGTGAGGAAGAGCTTTGTAAATAAACCCCAGCGCAGCAGCACAGCTTCAGCCCTGAGGACAGCAGCCCAGACACCTCGGGTTACAAAGCTGCAGGCATAATGTGCTGGCCATGGTCATCAGCAGTGTGTCCTACTCTTAAATAGTGTTACCTCTCACAATAATGCTTGAATTTACTGTTGGATTCCTTTGTGAAACTACTGTAATTGATAAAATGCTTCCAAACTGCTTGCTTCCTTCTTTTGTGGGTGTGTTTGCAGCAGGAGCAAGCAGCTATTTTGCAAAGGAACATCTTTATGCAAAATCACCTTGGGTCTGCTGAAGTACTTCCTTAGAGTGAAGTGTTAGGAGTGGAATTACTGGGTCAGAGGGGAAGAATTACTCTTTGGCTGTGGCTGTAGAAAGCAAGACACCTTTCCTAAAATGCACCCTCTTTGAAAGAAATGCAGAGCTGGGGGCTGGGACAGGGAAGAAAAGGAGCTAGCCCTGTGGTGGCTAAGCCTGTTCCTCTCCTTAGGAACGTCAAATAAAAGCATGGGTGTGAGGTCAGACAGACCCCTGGTCTTTTAAGCCAAGGATCCTCAAATGCTTTTCTCCCTCATCTCAGGTGACAGAATATGTCCATGTGCTCAGCATGCCTTCAGGGGGTGCCCAGATTGTTAAGGCCAAGCTCACATGCATAAAGCCTCCACTTGTCCTCCCATCTGAGAAAGGTCATCAGAAAGCCACTGGCTAAAAACCTCCCGACTTGTGCCAGGTCTGGGTCTGTGACTGCCAGCTTGGCCCAGGGCAGCTGCATCATCATGACAGCTGGGCTGGTTAACAGCCCCACAGGGTTAGTTTCAGGCTGTCCTTGCCATACCAACATGCGTTTTCTCCCTAGATAAGTGTTGAAGAATTTCGTTGGCACAGCTTCTCAATTTTTATGGTCCGCTACTTGGTGACATGAATTTATCTATAGTGACCAAAACCTTTTTAAAAAGGACGAATGACATTATTGCATGAATCATTCTATCTTTATAGCAGCTCAGTCACAAACATTGGTGCTCTGCATTAATAACAACAGCCTAGGCTTTAATCCCTTTCCAGGACCTAAGCTCACCTGCCTGGAACCCCCAGTGGCCCTGCCTCTCTCAGAGCCACAGCCTGGCTCCATCCACAACCTCATTTTCCCCAACAGGACGCGTGAATTTCCTTCAAATCTCTGGACTGACCTCCTTCCCCAGATGCACACCTTCTCCTCTTTACCTGTTAAAAATCTGCCCCCTGTGGAAAAATGTCTCCTCAGATATTAACAACAGTTACTTGAGACGTGGGGGTGGGTTGTTCTCTGTGTATCTTTGGATAACTTCATTTGTTAATGTGAGCATTTATAGCTTTTGAATTAAAAACTGTCAAAAGATAAAGAAATGAAGATCCATGACTTATTTTCTAATGTTTGTGTGCATCTACAAGCTCCCCAAGTGGTGTACCTCTGGATAAGAATCTGGGCCCTCCCAGTGGAGTAAGTCCCAAAGACTGGAGTATCTGGTGTGGGGTGCCGGAAGGTACAGGAGAAGCTGGGGTCTGTTTGGAACAGCCTGGAGAGTACAGCTGACGAAGGGGACCTGGCTTATACCTAGATGCCCTCCACTATGCAATCCTGCCAGGCACAGGATAACCCAGGATGAGGGATGGTGTGCTGGCCCAGGCCAGCTGGTCTCTGACTTTGTATCTATCAACAGATCGGCCACCGGACTGGACTGTGGCAGCCTTACAACGCTTCCAGGGATCGGCTGGGACTCTCCCTCTCTCAGACATCACCATTCACCCCGGGTGTCCTGGGGGGGACTGCGGGGCGTGGAGCCCTGTATCTCTGTCCGTCCTGGAAATGCTGCAGAGCTCTCAGCTGTGGGTCCTTACTGCTCTTTCTCCTGCTTCCTTAAGCAAGTCATCCTAAGTGATTTTCCCAAGCAATGCTGGGCAGGTCTCTTCCGCGTTTTATGTCCTCCATGGACCTTGATGGTCACAGTGGTCCTGCAGAAGGGAGGGTGGATCCTCCACGAAAGGAGACAACCGCCGACTTACACATGATCTTCAAAGACAAAGAAGCCCCTGGCATGGGTCTTACCTGGAAGGACTTAATAAAAGTCCACAGCAGCGTCCGGATGCCTTCCCCCCTGCTGAGAAGCTTCACCAATCGCATCACTCGGAAAAGACGGAAAAAGGTGATGGAGATTCTATTGCTCTCTTCAGAGTTCTGAAGGGTTATCATGGAGAGGTCAAACCCAATGGAAAGTAGAACATGCAACACTTTCAGAAAAACAGCAACAGATGCACACAGAGGTGGTAGAGGTAAGAATTAAAGATGTGTTTCTAGGGCCTTTGCACCTTACAAAGCATGATATGAAAGGAGAAGTTACATGCTAACAACACAGGGCTTTGGAAAACTGCGTCCACACAGCACATGCATGTCCACGTGGTCTAGAGTGTTAAGAGGAGGACGCCGGGCTGGTCAAGAGTACTGGACACTGATGATGAATGCAAACCACTGCAGACACTGTTCCGGAAGGACAATCATGGAGAATACAGAACAACTAGTGGAGGACTCGACATGGCCAAATAAACTCAAGGGAAAGACCCAGGCCCCTGGGGACTGGTCACTGATCTTACCCCAGGTGTAGCGGTTGGGACAGGGACATTTTCACTTTCAGTTGGCTTTAAGAAATCAAAGATTGAAAATGCATTAATGAACTGGGAAGGAAGCTGGGGTTCAGGAGAAAGGCCCCTCCCTGCTTTTAAACATTCTGTAGTTTGTGTCTCAGGAGAACCCACGTGCTCCCTCCCTGAGGAAATGCCACGGCACTGCCTGGGGCTGGACTTGAGGGCGGGCAGCCACTGACGCAAGCTCGGACACACTCCTTGCCAATCCACACCCCAGGACGTGATGTTCCAAGGCTGACAGACATCCAGTAAAAGATAATGCTGCAAGACCTCAGGGTCCCCACACGCAGAAATGCAGGGTGGGATTCTATTTTCTCAGTCGGGGTTGTGGGTCTGAGGAATGAACTGCTTTGAGGGAAGCCACTCCTCACCCTGGGGAACAGGATGACTCTACCAAACAGGGAAAACTGAGTGGAAGCTGCCTGTGGTCCTCAAACCTCCCAGACTCCACTCTGCTTCTAGGCCCACAGAACTGGGTGGGGCTGAGTCGGAGCACACAGGAGAGGGGCTGGTTACCCCCTGAAGTTGTCACAGCCCCACTGGAAGGCTCGGCTCTAGACAACTTCTGGGAAGAAGCCGCCTAGCACTAGCGTGCCCTGGGCTTCTTCAGCACTGCCTCACCTGAGGTCTGGGTGGGCTCCGGTCCCCAGGGTGCAGAATCCCAGCCCCTGCTGCCCTGTGCTCACCTGCCTCCCCACTCAGGCCAGGAGCCCCCAGGGGCAGGGGCCTCACCTCATTCCAGTCAGTGCCCAGCAGAGTGTCTGGCACTTATCAGAGGTCCAGTAAGTGATTATGAGAATGCAAAGAGGTTCTAAGCTAACTCACAAATATCAGGAGGCATCTTCAAATTCAACAACGATGGCTGAACAAGGGTTGGGAAGTACCAGCCTTCCCTCCAGTGGGGTCACCTCTGCTGAAGCGGCCGGGCTACCCGGCAGCCAGCACAGGAAGGGGGCTCTTCTGGTTGGGGGGCCATGAACTGCTGGGCGCTCTCCAGGCCTCTAGGGAGCCTCTCTGCATGGCGTGTCTGTACAGGCAAGGGACGGGCGTGCAAGCCTGGATGCACACAACAATCAGCTGGGTTCTCCTCCCTGGAGATACCACGAGAGGAAAAACTCCATTTTGAAGGCTCACTCTTGTTTACAGCTGCCTCCGAAGACCAAAACTAAAACTCTGTAAAATTCATAAAATATACGGTATTTGGGCACAACACCTTACAACTGAAATTCAACAATGAGATTATGAAGCCAGGACTAACAGGTTCTGGTGGGGTTAGGAAGAGGTCCCTGCTTCAGCTGCGATGCTCTTTTTACATTCCTTCTATTATCTCACCTCAAAAGAGACTGTATCTCCTTAAAGGGACAGATGATGCTTTTTAACTCATGACTTTAACAAATGAAGGACTTCGTTTACCAAAGTTCTCCTGCTTTCCCACACCATCTCCCTCAGGGGATGTGCAGGGGGCTCCAGTCTCACCCACACAGCTGGCCTGTGAGGTGGTATGTGCATGTGTGTGTGTGCTCAAGGAGACCAGAGTGTGCAAAAGACAACACTCTGTGGCATACTTTTGCAAAGTCATGTTAGACCTGCAAGAGAAGAAAAGGCTGATGGTTGGGGACCACACTCTTTTTGGCCATGACCTGCCTCAAACCTCTCCAGGAGGGACCTGGCTGACCCCTCCCTAGCCTGCTCCAAGAATGACAGAGCTTGTACACCCTGCTGGTGACATGGGAAAGTCAGCCGCCAAACGGATTTTTGAAGCATACGTCTCTTTTTCAACTGCTGTCTCTGAAGTATGTCAGATCTTGGGCTACGAACATGAAACCATGGGTAGTCTTGTTCAAAAAAAAAACAAAGAAGAGGAAGAGACAGCATTTGTGGAGGGACAAGGCACCATGACATGCAAGAACTGAAGCACAGGGCAAACGGCACACCAGGTTGCATGCATCCCCAGAGCAGCCTGGGACACCGCTCCCAGGCCCCCACATGCTATGCTGGGCAGGGAGGACGTCACTAGTAGCACTCAGGCAAAAGTGCAAGTTGCCAAAATATCTTACAAACTGAGGGACCCTGAGGATGGCTTTCCTAAACTATAAATGCCAGCCTGATGAAAAAGGCAGGCCAGCTCTCATCCTGGGCTACCCATAGGAACTCTCTGGGGATCTTTAACACTCTTATGCCTGGGTCCCACTCCAAAGATTCTTATTTAAAGGACCTGAAGTATGCCCCAAGCTTTGGGTATTTTTGAAAGCTCCCAGGTGGTTCCAACTCAGCCTGTCACTCACAACAGCTCATTCCCTTTAGATCTGGAGCAGCCACACAGAGTGGGGCTACCAGAAAAGCCCACACAGGCTGTTACAGCTAAGCAATGGGTTCTTCTGGGGTTGATGCGCGTTCAGTACTCAGATGGATGCAAACTGAGTAGGGCCATCCCGATCTTCCTTTTGAGGGATAGAGGAGGCTCACAAACCCAGGGAGCTGGTGACAGGTATAAATGGACCATGAGCACGACATCGCTCTGCTAGACTCCTGGAATCAGCCACAGGACACCCCTAGAGGCCAGAACACTAGGGAAGGTCTCACTCCCCAGGAAGCTTCTACAGTCAGCACTGAGGGCTAAACGGTCAGTCTTCAAAAGAGGGGTTTCCAGTGCCACCCTGGGCCCTGGGCTAGACGGCCTTGGTAGCTCCTTCCTGGGATGCCAGTCTTCGTTCTGAAACCCTACAGGAGGATGGACCCTCAGCCTTAGGAAGCCAAACTATACACCAGGGTTTGGAAAGCCCCTTCCCACAGGGCTCCTAAGCAGGCTCTTGAGATGTAGGCTCCAGGCCAACCCCTCTGCAGCTACAGGAGTCAAATGAGCCCTGAGTTCCCCAAGTGCACAGGGAGCAGTCTGCATTTATGCATTAAGTCTCATCTGTTACAAAAAAAAAAACCAAAAAAACACTGAAAGGATGCCATTTGCCAATCCAGACACAAAGCAAACCAAGTGAGAGTGAAAGTGGCTCAGTCTTTGTGACCCCATAAGACTATACAGTCCATGGAACTCTCCAGGCCAGCATACTGGAGTGGGTAGCCATCCCCCTCTCTGGGGGATCTTCCCAAGCCAGGGACTGAACCCAGGTCTCCCACATTGCCTGCAGATTCTTCACCAGCTGAGCCACTAGGGAAGCCTGCGTTTATGCATTAAGTCTCATCTTTTCCTAAAAAAGATGAAAGGATGTTGTTTCCCAATCCAGATAGGAAGCAAGCCAGCATCCCAGCAAACCAGTTACCCTGAAGCATCCTGGGGAATTCCTATGGGGAGCCTCTGACTTCTGACCTGACAGGTAACACCTCTGGCACGGAAGGCTTCTGTATTGGGGATTGCTTAGTCTGTCTCCAGAAACCAGCTACCTGGTTCCTGGAAAAGGGTGAGCATACAGCATGGAGGGCTGAGCAACCTGACTGTGGATTCAGAACAAGAGACTGAGGGTAGCTGTGGGTCACCTAGTCCACCCTGGGTCCACAACAAGTCAGCGACAGTTCTGAGGTGCCTGGGAGTGAGCTCCCTACTGTTGCTCTTGAGTACCAACAATGCAGACATGGCTTCTAAACACGTGTGCTGCCTCCCCAGCAGCAACGATAAAGGCCAAGTCTAAATGTCAGCGACAGCCATTCTCTGGGTTATGGAGAATACGAGGCTGGGCCATTTCTCCATTCAAGAACAAACAGGCATCAAAAAAGGAGCAAAAACGAGCTCTCCAGTCCTCATCTGACATTTTAGCAGCTTGATGATGTGATGACCAACTGTGATGAAGACAAGTCCATGAGAGCTCTCAAACCACGACTGTGGCTGGGTGGGTGTTGGGGAGGAGGGAGCAGGATGAGGAGGGTTCAGGGAGCATGCAAGCAGGACAACGGAAAGGGCCATCCAAACTGTTTGCACAAAGAACACAAATGCAGGCTCGATTTCTCATTTCCAGGTCAGATCAACTCATTCCTGTGACTACGCTGGTCTGTCACAGAGCCAAGTGTGACTGACCAAGATGGCCCCAGCTCAGGTGCCAGGCTGGAGACACAAAATAGGGCACAGCAAACAGTTTAGATGACCGCGACCCACAGCACTCCCGTGAAATTCAGCGAAAACCAAAGGTGGGGAAGCCAAAGACAAGAATACAGTCTTTTGAGTGCTTTTGCTTTAACGACTTCACCGTATATATGTTTATATATACTTGCCGCTACAATTTTCTAAAAACAAAACCAACATGAAAATCAATTAGGCAACAGAAAAGATCAACAGAGGTTGGGAGAGACAGCACAGCAAATTAAACATTGCAAAAAATGATGACTTATGGCAGCTAAAAACAGCCAACGATGGACCAAGAATATTCACGCTCAGCTGAGTCAGGAGTGGGAGGGACAGGCCACCAGGGAAATCTTGTGTGCTGCTTCCCTGCGGAAATCGGTGTGGGAGAGGGCAGGGTGGAGGAGCCACCGGTTACACTGGGAGAGTTATGTCACCAGAGGTTAAGGACACCTAGTCTCTCTTGTCTCTGTGCTGTGGCCTGTGGGTCACAGATGCCCAGTAAAGATGTGATGAAGGACTGAGTAAATGAGAAGGTGGCCGTGAGCATCCCTTCTACACGGAGGCCCAGCACAGAAATGCTGAGGCCCCCTAAGGTCTCCTACTGGCCTAGGGCATTGAACTGGCACTGCTCCCGGCTCAGGGAGGCTTGGTCTCAGGCTCCATCTGACTAGGGGAAAGGTCACAGTTACTGAAAAACAGTACAAGGATGTTAACCGGTGTGATTTTTGAAAGCCTGATGGAATGTCAATGAAAGCCTGTACTGCACAGACACCCCCAAGTCAAAGGCTAACTCCTGACCAATGCAAGGTGAAGGAGGACACGTCTGAGACACCGCTGAGCAGGGCTGAACCAGACGGAAGGTGCAGTGGGCTCAGCCCCAGCACGCGGTGAGGCAACCAGGAAGCTGCTGTGCTTCTGCGGGTGCACCAGAGCGGGGGTCAGGCATTACGCAGTCGGGCTGCCCACCTGGTGCACAGACCTTGGCCACATCCTGGCGCACAGAAACAAAGCATGAACTCCACCACCTGCACGACAGCGCTCCAAGGAGGTCTGCTCAAAGTATCATTTATGATATTTTCACTTGCATTAGAGACCATCTCTGACTTAAGGGTCTGGTTCCAGAATGTTCACGTAAGTTTTCTTTGATGGAGGCTGTGAGTGCTGTATGTGGTGAGATGATTAGGCAGGCAGGTGTCTGGTCGTAAACTGAGAATAGAGCCCAGGGCCACACAGGGAGGGTCCTGCTGTTCTCCCAGCATCAGATTATTTTATAACCAAGCATAATTTACACATGAGGAATGGCAATTTTATACCTGACTCGGGGAGTACTTCACATAAAGTGGAATTTATAGACATCTAAGCTTATGGAGGCTGGCGGATCTATGTACCTAAGTCTAACAAAATACCGTTTCAGTACATGGTCATGGCATGAAGCTGAGTGTCACGAGGCTTAACTCACATCCTCAAGGACATGGTAGTGTCTTACAGTTTATTTCCCTTATTATTACAAGGAAAACCTACATTTAAAGTAATGATGCTGTATCTCCCTAACACTTTGGGGTTTTTTTTAGCAAGTACATTCATAAATACTCCTATCATTTTATCACTGCAATGTACCTACGAAGCAGGGAAGGCAGACATCACTCTCCCTGGTGGGTCCATGAGGGAACTAAGGCCCAGATCCAGTGGTCCACTCCTCTACACTCTACTATCAGCCTGGCCCCCAAAGCAGTGGCATACAGAGATCTCCTTCTTATTTGGTAGAGGCTATCTGGGCACCAGGATGGACCATACGATTGATCCCACAGATGTCAGCCAGACAAAGCGTGGCAACCCATTCCCAGCCAGGCGTCGGGGGCAGAGGGTCAGGCTGGCACCGTGGAGCAGGAATCCCCGCACAGCACACAGCAACCCACCCCATGCTCCACCCATCCCTGCAAAGGGCTCCACGCAACCTGGCACACACGCTTGACACCCACAGAGGCCTGCCGATGCACTGGGGACCGACCAGGTGGGCAGGGCCGGTTCTGCCTGCAACAGGCCCTCCTGATCGAGGCATGGGTCAGATCCCAGAGGGGCCAGTGGGAGGTGGTGCTGCCCTTTTTTTGGAGCCTCTGAGTTTTGAGGAGGGTTCTCTGGATGTTTCCTAAAGGGTGTGTGGGGAGGTGTCACTCCATCTACCACACTGCTCCCCAACACAGGATTCAACTGGGTGCAACACAGGAGCGCTGACACCCTCTCCTGATACATTTGAGGACCTCCCTGCCTGGCCTGGGGCTGTCTTTGATCTGCATCACTACTTCGGGAGCTAGGATGGGGACGTTCTCCAGTGTCACCAGTAGGGCAGGGTACAGGTGAGGATATCTAGGGCACGGCTGTGGGGTTTCTCTCCTGTGCCTCCACAGAACCACGGTGGGCCCCAGGGCTCATATTATCAACTCTGTTTTCCAGTCGGAAAAACTGAGGCATGAAGCAGCTGGGGGCCTTGCCAAGGTCAGACAGCTACCGGGTGGCAATGCTCACATACCCACACAATCAACTCCCAGCCCCTAACATCTTAAGGTCTTTACTAATCACGTTTTCATTCCAAAATGGCAATTCCATGTTTACTTCCCCACTGTCATTCAGGGGAAGGGGATGGGGGCGGGAGGGAAAATAGTTTTTTGGAACAAAAGTGAAAGTCACTCAGTTGTGTCTTGACTGTTTATGACCCCATACACTATACAGTCCATGGAATTTTCCAGGCCAGAATACTGGAGTGGGTAGCCGTTCCCTTCTCCAGGGGATCTTCCCAATCCAGGGATCCCAATCCAGGGTTTCCTGCATTGCAGGTGGATTCTGTACTACCTGAACTACCAAGGAAGCCCTTGGAACAAATGTGTGCGTGAATTTCTAAACGTGTGTAGAGGCGTGTGGGGGAGGGTTTCTGGTCTCGTCCACATTAGACTTAACGAAAACAATTAGGTTTATAGGACACAAAGTTGGCTACTTACATTCACTTCAGTTATAGCAATATCAACGACGCTACCAACAACAATTAAGGCATCAAAAGTGTTCCATGCATCAGTGAAATAGTGCTGTTAGGCAAGCAGCCAGAAGCCACAGAAGGGAGGAAGCACAACAGGAAAAAAAGAAGAAAAGGACAGTGTTATAAAAGGGGAACATTCTAGCACGGAGCCACTTGGCTACTTTAAAAATCGCCCTAAAATAAAAATATACTAGGTACGTCATTTTGGAAATCACTTCTGACACAGCAAATAAAAACAGTCACAAGTCCCTGTCTTGCCCTGCCTACTGTACCATCGGCAGTCCCGCCAAAGACGATTTGTGTCTCAAAAGGCCTGCGGATCAAGTTCTACACTAAAAGGCCTTTTTCCACGCTCTCCCTAGCAAACTCTCGGTTTTGGATCAAGTGCGATCGGGCTCTGTGACTTGTCCAGGTGATGCAGTGCAGGGTGGGGTGGGTGTGCAGACAGAGACAGGACGGGAGGCGCCCCGGGCGGGCACATACTCACGTCGGCTTCGCTGAGGGCCACGTCTACAATGCTGCCGATTACGATGAGGGAGTCAAAGGTGTTCCAGGCGTCACTAAAGTACCCCTGGACAGAGCAGGCGGGGGCAGACGTTCATGAGCATGTAGGAAGGAGACGCCATGCCGACCACATGGGGACATACCCAGGCCCCGTAGCACCCACAGAAACCAGGAGCCAAAGGGAAGTGACCACACCGTCCACTGGTGGGGAGGGATGTGGGGCGGGGCACTTGAATGTGTGAAAGAGTCCATACGCACTCGCAAACACACGCACGCATGCACGCACACACAATGCAGATCTTGGTCCTAGGCGGCACTGGACCAAGCCACATACCTGCAGGACAAACAAGAGGGAGGCACGTGGCAACCCTGCCCTGGCACCCAGAGTCAAAACCCCAAGCTGAGGGAGAAGGCCCTCCTACTTCTTGCGTGGGGTCCCCAACCACCCCACTTCCTTTTCCCCCGCCTAGAGCACTCTGACCGGCATTTCACGTTCTCACTGTGTGCCCTCGAAACAAACCAGTATCCCTGCCCCTCCTCACCAGTCCAAGTACTGCAGAGGGCATGTGCTGAAAGGAAGTCCTCACAGAGCTCTCTGTCAAAGGGACACGAAGGTTTACAGGGAGACAGGCCGGCGAGGCACACGGTCCAGGTACAGAGGTGCGGGTGGGGTGTCAGTGCAGGCAAGGTCTCACGGGGGAGGAGCACTGAGCTAGGGTGACGATGGTTGAGGCTCCCATCGTCCCCCAGAGCAGCATCAACCCCTCAAGAGGCTCCTCTTTCTCTCCATCTCTGTCTTCCCCTCCCTCTGTATCCTCCAGGCTGAGAGGGCTCCTCTCCATCCTGCAGACCCCCAGAGGCCTCTGCGACCCCCAACCCTATACCACCTGCCCACATCCACTTCCTCCTTCAGGCTCAGCTCAAATGCCAAAGCCCTGATGGCTTCTTTGCAGGTCCTCCTCACCTGCAGCTCCCATCCTGGGGAGTCAGAATCTCTCTTGTTCTCTGAAGCTGTGATCACTAAATCTGAGGTCTGTGCCTGAAGATCAACCCTGGGATAAGCTCTCTGAGAACGAGGACTGTGCTGACTGCTCTGCCCACCCCCCTCCACCCCCTGATGAATCTCATCCCCCAGCCCAGGGCTCTGAGCTCAGACAGTGCCTGACACGTGGCAATGCCTCCACCTTCCATCAGCATGCATCCTCCAGGTCATTCAGCTCTGCTCTACTCTCATTGTTTTGGGTTCTTGTATCTTGTGGGAGATAGAACATCCCTCAGTTCAGTTCAGTTCAGTCGCTCAGTTGTGTCTGACTCTTCGCGACCCCATGAACCACAGCACGCCAGGCCTCCTTGTCCATCACCATCTCCCGGAGTTCACTCAGACTCACATCCATCGAGTCCATGATGCCATCCAGCCATCTCATCCTCGGTCGTCCCCTTCTCCTCCTGCCCCCAATCCCTCCCAGCATCAGAGTCTTTGCCAATGAACCAACTCTTCGCATGAGGTGGGTATCCCTAGGATGTAACCTAAAAATCCATGTACGCATGGCACACACTGCATCCTTTTCTGGGCTCAGCACAGTAGGGGCTATATTAGTGCCTGTCGTCTCCTGATAGTCCCCAGGAAGCCCTCCATTGGAGGGTGTAGTGGGAGCTCTGTACCCGGAGGCTTTTGGTTGCAAGGCCAACACCTGAAAATCCACTGTGTCTTTTCAACAAGATAAGACATGTTGTGGAAATAAAAACTCCAGTCTGAACTAAATAAAAAGGGGCCCAGCATGCTTACAACTGGGTGCACTTAGTGCTGGATCAAGAAGATCAGAACAGAAGGTTCTGTGAAGTGTCAGGTCCCAGGAACTGGTATCAAGTGCAGACCCAGAGGGAGCCGCTGCAGAGCCCTGGCCCTTTATGCCACTGTGCAGAAGGTGGACAGGCTGGCTGTTCCAGTAGCTGTGGTAGAGATGTCCATCCTGGTCACTGTTAATCACCCCAAGTGCATTTACAGGGGAGCTCTAACACTGCTTGAGGATTCGGGATTTTTAAACAATTTTATCTTGAAGAATGAATGGTCTTCCTGACCAACTGCCACGACTTCTGACTCCAGGCCCCCATCTCCTCTCTCCTCCCTGCCCACAGTCCCAGCGCCTCCCTCACAGTTCCTCACCCTCATGACTGCCACCTCCCAGACCCCTCTGTCAGCCTCTAACCAGTAAGCCAAAGCTTGCCTGCCCCAGCTCTGAGATCTGTGGTACACGTACGTGTCTGACGGGAGGGCCTGCTCAACAATTACCACATCTCACCTCTTAGAGCTTCTCTTCTCACTAGGAGGGCCAAACTGAGAAGAAGCGCGCCCCCAGGGAAGGACAGGGCTCGTGCCCCTCAACAGACCAGCTGCGCTGGTCAGCGATGAGACAAGCACCCGGCCGCAAAGGCACGACGCCGGACCACACTCAGCTGATGACGCAGTGGGCGGAATGCCGCCACTGTACTGGACTGCGAGAACACACGTTTATTCTCAGATTATTCGCATCACTGCAAACAGTAACGCACAGCGGGCTAACTGGCGGCCTAGCCACAGAGCACACTCTTGGGGGCAGAGCCTGTCCTTTCTTTAGGGGTTTAACAGCAACGCAGAGTCACAGAGCACATGCAGGGCCTTCCCCTCTCCTCCAGAGAGGAACTGATGCCTTAGAAACACGTGGTCGTCAGGAGCGACTGGGCCTCGAGAGAGACAGAGAACAGTAAAGACCCACTGTCCCTCCTGTCGCATCCCGCAAATGGCCAGCCCCTGCCCTGTCCTGCTATGGCACCTCCCTTAGCGGAGGCCACACCCACCGCTTGCGCACTCAGTCCCACTCTGCTTTAGACTTCATTTCTCAGGAGCTCCTCGCAGGAGTCTGTGTCTCTCGAGGGCGGTCAGTGTTCACCTCTGGACCACTCCTATCAGCCTATGAACTGTTCTCCAGCTGGCCCACCCCAGCCCACTGTGATGTATCAGGTCACTCAGGACCAATCTGATAGCGACTTGACCTTTGGCGTCCCAGAACTCTTTGGCAACCTCATCGACTCCCTCTCTGCAGAGTCCACCATACTCACTAAATCGTGCCAAATTCCAGAGGGTTCCTGGACTGACCCCCTAATCTAGGAGACAGGAGGCTGGAGCTGGTGCAGGTGCCTGGAATCCACAGGCTCTGGCCAGGTGGCTCCACTAGGGGTCCAGGGGAGGCAGAAAATGCCAGCCCTCCCCGTCTTCCCACATCCCATTTCCCTGTTTAGTAGCCTCCTCTGCAATAAAGTCACTGTCAAGTGAGTATGACTCAGCCCCCACCCTTCCCATCAAAGTCACCACAGCATCTGGTTACCAGCAGGTTAGGCCAGGCTTCCAGCATGGCACTGCCTTCATGCTTTCTCCTCTTAGCCTGTGACAGGAGGGTCTCCTACAACTGAATGCTGAGGCCAGGGGACCCACATGTGGAGCCAGCAGGCCCTATCAGCCCAGTCAGAGTTGGCTCTTATTATTTTTTGTCCTTTCTCATCCATTTGAAAGAACCAAGCAAGTCATTCCCAAGCAATAACGTCAATTATTCAAAAACACTTCTGACTCTGGAAATTCAAAATCATAACCCAGATTAATGTGGACCTAAGACCAGGAACTTTGCTGTTTCTGAGAACTCTGTTCTGATTGTCCATCAGTGTCATCTGCTGCCCAACTACAGGCTCCTGGGAGCCGAGTTGGACCCACAGCCAGGACAGAGTATAGGTGTGGCATGGGTTAGGCAGCAAGGTGCTTGTAGTGGAAATGAGAAGACCAAGTCCATGCTCTTTTTGCTGCCTGGAGTCTCTCTGCAGATTGAAGAAGCTGAGGTAATCACTGGCCTTTTGGGGTTTACTGAGGCAGCTGAATGAGGCAGTTTTCATTCCAATCCCAAAGAAAGGCAATGCCAAAGAATGCTCAAACTACTGCACAATTGCACTCATCTCACATGCTAGTAAAGTAATGCTCAAAATTCTCCAAGCCAGGCTTCAGCAGTACGTGACCCGTGAACTTCCAGATGTTCAAGCTGGTTTTAGAAAAGGCAGAGGAACCAGAGATCAAATTGCCAACATCCACTGGATCATGGAAAAAGCAAGAGAGTTCTAGAAAAAACATCTATTTCTGCTTTATTGACTATGCCAAAGCCTTTGACTGTGTGGATCGCAATAAACTGTGGAAAATTCTGAAAGAGATGGGAATACAGACCACCTGACCTGCCTCTTGAGAAACCTATACGCAGGTCAGGAAGCAACAGTTAGAACTGGACATGGAACAACAGACTGGTTCCAAATAGGAAAAGGAGTACGTCAAGGCTGTATATTGTCACTCTGCTTATCTAACTTCTATGCAGAGTACATCATGAGAAACGCTGGAATGGAAGAAAACACAAGCTGGAGTCAAGATTGCTGGGAGAAATATCAATAACCTCAGATATGCAGATAACACCACCCTTGTGGCAGAAAATGAAGAGGAACTAAAAAGCCTCTTGATGAAAGTGAAAGTGGAGAGTGAAAAAGTTGGCTTAAAGCTCAACATTCAGAAAATGAAGATCATGGCCTCCGGTCCCATCACTTCATGGGAAATAGATGGGAAACAGTGGAAACAGTGTCAGACTTTATTTTGGGGGGCTCCAAAATCACTGCAGATGGTGACTGCAGTCATGAAATTAAAAGACGCTTACTCCTTGGAAGAAAAGTTATGACCAACCTAGATAGCATATTGAAAAGCAGAGATATTAACCTTGCCAACAAAGGTCCATCTAGTCAAGGCTATGGTTTTTCCAGTGGTCATGTATGGATGTGAGAGCTGGACTGTGAAGAAAGCTGAGTGCCAAAGAATTGATGCTTTTGAACTGTGGTATTGGGGAAGACTCTTGAGAGTCCCTTGGACTGCAAGGAGATCCAACCAGTCCATCCTAAAGGAGATCAGTCCTGGGTGTTCATTGGAAGGACTGATGCTGAAGCTGAAACTCCAGTACTTGGGCCACCTCATGCGAAGAGTTGACTCATTGGAAAAGACCCTGATGCTGGGAGGGATTGAAGGCAGGAGGAGAAGGGGATGACAGAGGATGAGATGGCTGGATGGCTTCACCAACTCGATGGACATGAGCCTGAGTGAACTCCAGGAGTTGGTGATGGACAGGGAGGCCTGGCGTGCTGCGATTCATGGGGTTGCAAAGAGTTGGGCACCACTGAGCGACTGAACTGAACTGAGGCAGCTGAATCATCTACCAACTTTTGCCAGGGATTATCTAGGAAGCATTCAACCCAAGGGTTGACCCATCGTGCCAGCTTTGGGCAGAAACTGTAACTGACAGCTTTCTAACCAGCATAAGCTTTCCCAAAGGGCAAGCGGAGGCTTGGTGGAAAAACACGTTCATATTTGGTCACTCTGCTCTGCCTAAACCCCTGTGATGGAAGAGCAGGTAGTGTCTGATGCCAAGAGCCTGAACTCACAGGCTTATCCATCCATTCTTTTCTTTCTACCATCACTTTTCTGAGTAACATGAGTGTAGCAGGCATCGTGTGAGACAAACACGAGCCAGCCTGTGACCTTGAGCAGCTGCTCATCAGCTAATGGAGGGACAGACATGGGTGGAACTGATGTTGACCACGCACACTGAGCGTCTGACAGAAGCACGTGTGTAGGGGAGCCGACCCTGGCTGGGCTGGGGGGACACTGTCACGGAGGAGCCCACATTCCAGACAGGCCTTAAAAGACAAGGTGGACAAAGGGCTTCCAGGCACAGAAGCATGAGCTGCGGAGAAGCCCAGCAGGCTAACCGGTGGGGATGGGGGCAGAGGAGGAATGGCCGGGAACTCACAACCGGAAATGCGGCAGACATGTACGTGCGCTAGTGTTTGGTGCCGGACTTTGAATACTCAACAAAGAAATACCTCCCCCCACACCAACCCCACCACACACACACAACAGATGCTCGGTCACCTTTGGGTTTACAAGCGAGTGCACAGAAGGTGAAGGGAAAGGGCTGAGGCCAGAGGCAGGAGATGGTTCAGCAGTGGAGTGACGCAGGAAGGAGTAGGGCGGTGGAGGCTGGGGTGAGACAAGCGGGCCACCGAAGCCCTGGGCACGGACGTGTCTTACAGGGGAGAAGGAGACCAGAAGGGAGCTGTGGACCCAGGTCTTGACGGGACAGCTGAGCCCACAGATGAGCCTGATATCAAGTTCTAGTTAAGGAGAGCGTATTTCCTCTCAAGTGTTGTTATTTGGCATTAAAACACATCACTGAGATATATGTACTCACTGATGAACTGAAAAGACAGTATCAAGGTTTCATTCCAGGAAGTGCAGAATATATTCCAGGAAAACTGCTGGTGCTGACTGAGCAGCCTTATTTCTGCCAGGGACCCGGGGGAGGGAATGCTGTCCCAGGAGGTGGACAGAACCAGGTGTCCAGTGTTTGCCACGTGTCTGCTCTGCACAGAAGCAGGAGGACAGTGCTCAACCGCTTTCTTCTTCCTCCAAACCCAGTAACTCGACTTTTTCCACACTCCAGTGTCTTGGTGTGTAGATCAGGCATTTTCAAGGCACAGCTGACGCTTGAACAATGCGGGTTTGAAATGTGCAGGTCCACATACAAGCAGATATTTTTCAATAGTAAATCTCACAGCACAACGTGGTCCGTGGTTGGACGAATCCATGGATGCAGGGGAACCTCAGATAAGGAGGGGCGACTCTAAGTTATACTTGGATTAACTTGCATGTTGTTCAAAGGTCAAATGTAGAACCAAGAGCAAAATGCTTAGCGGTCTAAAACGTGGGAACAAAGTGTGGCTCCCTGAAGACAGACCCATGGCGGAGGCAGGTAACATAGTCGACCACGTGTTGGACAAAGCACCACACGGGTGGCTTCCAGAAGCGCAAAGAAGGAGACAAAGCCCTCCTTGGGGCAAGAGAATCACTGGAGGATTCCAGCAGCTGCCCCTCAGGAGAACTGGAGGGGAAGGCCAGGGGAACGAGACTTGGCTCTTACTCACACCAGGGCCCACCTTGCAAAACCCTAGGGCGCCTGGGTCACTCCAAGTACATGAGGTCAATGCCCGATGGGTGGATCTTCCCTGGGGAGCTGACAACCCACCGAACAGCCTACTTGCCCTGCCCTCACTCCCTGGCCTCTCGACACCTTCCATGCTTGCTGAACCCACACTCCAAACAACTCTCTCCCTGGAAGGATCCCACCTCCCCACCCGGGAAGCACCCAGCTTTGTGGGAGGTGGTTCCTACTTCCATCCCCCAGCTCGGCCCTTCCTGCTTATGGAGACTAGGTGATCTCACCTCACAGAGCCTCAGACCATGTCCCTCTAAATGTGCTTTCACTCAAGAGGCCCCCATTACCAGCCAGGCCTTGCAGAGAAAAGAAGTCAGGTTCCTCCACTGGTCGGAACCCTTCCTCTTGCGATGTCTTCTCACTTCCAAGAGGGACTCTCACCCCACCACCCCACTTCAGGCTGTGTTCCACACAGCAGCATAGCCTCCAACAGTACCCCCAGGCTCCTGCCTCCCTCACTATAGCCCACCTCCAGCTCTGGGGCCTCCACACTCCTGACCCTGCGCCTGCAAGCACTTCTCTCCCACTGAACCCACCTCTGCCCAGCCCCCAGCATCCCCTCTGTCTTCACCAGATGGCACCTGCCAGCAGGCACTCTGCCCAGCGTTCACTGACTGATCCCTGAGCACCAGGACTGGGTAAGTCTCTAGCGGGACCCACATGGTGGGCAACTCGCAAACTCAGCTGGGTCAAGGGCTATCCGGACGCCCACCAGGAGGGCTGTTTTCACGGCCACCCATCGGCCAGCACGCCCCACAACAGCCCCCATCCAGCCACCACGCTGCTACACTGAGGCCCACCTGAGCTCACTTCACTCTTTGCATTTCTAGGACAAAACAGCTGCAATCCCATCTCTCTTGACAGACGCCAAACAGTTCTCCCAGAAGGTGTGTCCCTCACCGTGGAGCGCACAACCCCGCAGGACCCGGTGATTTGAGCATTCCAGGAGAGACAAAGACTTTCTGGACTGAAGCTGCTGGGCCAGGTTCCCAGCCCCCTGTCTTCCTGGCCATCTCCCTCACAGAGATTCTCCCCTCGGCTGCCTTTGCAACGTGCTTCCTCAGTCCCACTGCCTCTGACAGGGAGGAGGGCCTCATGGACTTCTCTGTGGAAGGCCTGACCTTGGTTTGCTAACACGAAAGAGGAGACAGGAGAGTCAGGAAGCGTTTTAAGAAGAGCTTTGCTTCTTGGTGAAATGACTCTCTCTGGCTCCTCCAGACACACAGTGACAACATAAACTCCGTCCGCTTCACACATACAGAGACAGTGCCCCAGGAGTGTAGAGATGCTGCTGCTGCTGCTGCTAAGTCGCTTCAGTCGTGTCCGACTCTGTGTGACCCCAGAGACGGCAGCCCACCAGGCTCCCCCGTCCCTGGGATTCTCCAGGCAAGAACACTGCAGTGGGCTGCCATTTCCTTCTCCAAAGCATGAAAGTGAAAAGTGAAAGTGAAGTCACTCAGTCGTGTCCGACTCCTAGCGACCTCATGGACTATAGCCCACCAGGCTCCTGCATCCATGGGATTTTCCAGGCAAGAGTACTGGAGTGGGGTGCCAGTGCCTTCTCCGAGAGATGCTGCTGCTGCCGTTTAAAGATTTCTCTCGCTTCTCATCGGAAATTGTCTTCTGCTATGAAAATACCTTGTGGATGAAAACTACAAAGCAGTGCAGTTTCTAACGGAAATCACTCATTTTAAAACCCTGATCTATCAGTACTGATTATAAATTAGCTACTGACTTCCCCTTGGCCTCACCAGTCTGTTCTCACGCCACTGAACTCCCCTCCCAGCTGTGTCACTGACACAGCCAGTGACAGCGCGCACACACAGACATACACAGACTCACACGCATGCCACGGGCAAATGTGCCTTCTTGGAGCTTCATCACCAGGTGGGGGGAAGACAGGGCGAGGGGATCTGGGAAGGTTCCGTAGATACGTTCCGTGCTGCCTGGATCACGTACTTCCAAAGCTCTTATTTTGCAACCTTTCCATCAGTCCAGACAAATACTGCTCAGAGATGGAAAGGGCAGAGGGGCACAAACCAAAATCGCAAAGGAAATCCAGAAGAGTTTGGGAGGGAGGAAATGTGTATGTATGGAGATATGGACAAGTCACAGGAAATAGCATCTGGCCATGCAGAAGTGCCAAATCTGACCCCACTGCAATCACCCCGATCCGTCACTTACAAGTGTCCTTTCTTTTTGGTCCACAAAGATCTGATAAAGATGGCATAGAAATTAATTCGAATTAAAGAAAGGAACAGTTCTGAATTAGAATCCCACTAAAGTATGGAGTATGTGAAACCATCATTTCGTAATCCAGGTCTTCCTTAGATCAGTATTGTCAGATACTTTCCATACCAATGAACAAATACTAGGGGTCGCTAAACTCATTCTCTAACTTGGATGGGTGGAGGGTTTGCTAGTAAAGAAACTGAGGGTCAGACGTCCCACAGTTGAGCCTGGATCTGCTCCTCCGTCTAGAGTTTTAGGACAAGGGAACATCACTGCTTGCTGAGGAGGACGGGAGTGGTCACAGTGACAGTCCTGGCATGTCTACAGCATGGGGCTACATGCCAGGCCAGGCGCTCCTGTAAGCATGGCACACAGAGCGATTCTCACTCCTCTAAACCATGCTATGAAACAGGACTCCTAGTGTCCTCATTTCAAGGATGAGGAAATGGGAGTGACAGGGCACAGAAGTCACTCACTTGGGGATTTGAATCCAGGCTGCTTCCAGACCTGTGCATCTCTGCCCACACTGTACTATCTGTCTCTTATACTACACACATTGACAACTGTGGACTGGATGCATGGCCTCCTAAAGGGGACATAATATGCAGAGCAGTCCAATACAGTTTAAAATGCATGTCCTGTTTTGTCTTAAAGTGAAGAGAAATTTTTCTAAATTAAACACACGAAAGATGGTATGGCTCTGAGAGGTCTGCAGCTGGTTGAATTTTCCATAAAAGGTGAAAAAGATGCTGCAGACCAAGAACAAAGAAAACTGAAGTTTTTATACTGGAAATCTAAAGGTAACATCAGGGCAGAATTATATCTGATGGGTTCTGTGAAAGCAATGTCTCCAATGCTCAAGTAAGGAGGTGAGTTTCTCTGAGACAGTGTGACGCATGCTCTTCTAGAAACAGAAAATCGGGTTTCAAAACAATCTTCATTGTGCAAATTCCTAATTCGCTCTTTTTCTCAGAATTGTTTTTATGAGGTTTTATTTTTGCAGATTTATTTTCCTCTGTGTACATAGATAGATGCCCTTATCAGGTGATAACCTAGTTAACAGCCAGAACCATTCAGCATAATCCAGAAACACAAGACTAACAGGAAATGAGCACTTCTCAGAGATGATTCAGCAACAGCCCTTGACAAGTGACTTCAGCAACTTACCTTAGGCTTAAATGCAATGACTTTCAAAACCATCTCGACAGTGAACACCCCAGTGAAGACCATGTTCAGGATGTCCATGGCATCATTAAACATCTTGGATTGCTCATAGTGCTGTGGATGGAGGCAGAGGCACAGTTCTCAGGGTCTGCTCCAGATTTGCCAAAGGAGGCTCCCCAGCCCTCCAGTCCCCAGCAAGCATCCATCCCACACTTGGACATGGAGGTGACCTCCCCATCCAGCACTCTCTCCCAGTGATCCCACTGACCCTGCAAGGGCACATGGCTGACCCTCCACAAAGTGCAGGAGGCCTCTACAAAATGAGGGTGACTGAACAATGAAGGGAAAAGAAATCCATTTACTCTGCTCAGGATAAAGGGAATCCACCCTTTCTCCCGACAGGGTTTATATTCAGGGCCTTGACCCAGGTACAATGCAGAACACACCCACAGGTCTATGGACAGAGGTAGGATTCAGTTAGGTATACATTTTATGCCATTTAGGCCTATGTTCAACCAGTATTATCTTGACTGTATGCTTTTCCCTACATCAGCAGAGGATCCTTTTCGTTCATAAAGAATTCTTCAATTTAAGGAAAGGGCCAGAAAATGTATCCTTGGCTGTCTTTAGAGCCATTTTCCAGACAACACTGGTTTGCTCAAATCCTTACAGTCAGTGGGAAACTGAAACTAGACGCTGGCCACTCTTGTCCTGGTTCAACAGCCATCAGGCAACGCGAGTGCTGGAAACTGTCAGTCCCGCTCTGTAATTCAACAGGGCCAGCTGACGGGAGCTGCAGCCCTTGCTCCCAGCATGAACAAGGAGAGGAGGTCACAGAGGTCAGACTCCACACTCCATGAACCAGAAAGTTTCCCACCGCCATGCTGAGAGCGACTTGAGGGTAAGGATGTCACTCTGAGACGGTCCCAGGGCAAAGTGCCTGACACAAGTCATCCAGCATCAGCTCTGTCTCCCACTTTACCAACAAAGAAAGCCAGGCCTGGCGGATGTAAATAACTTGCCCTGGATCACCCAGGGGCTGAGGAGTCAAGTCAGGATTGAATCCCCTGTCTTTTCAACTCCACATTGACAGAGCTTGAGTCCTCACCCACTCCCTGGCTACAGGAGCCCACAGGAAAGGTTTACAGACTGGAAGGCCATGCTAAGGCTCCACAGAAATGTCACTGATGGTCACAATGTACATATAGTCAGTCTCTTATACAAAAGAGTGCCTGTAAACTCCTGCCCTGGCAACTGCTAGCCAGAAAGGGAGTCTGGCCAAACTGCAGCCCAGACTCATCAGAAAAGCAAAGCCTTCCTCTTGTGAGGGGGCGGCATTCCACCCTCAGGATCTGGGGCGTGGGGCTGTGCTGAAGGCCCACATGTGATCCGCGTGGCTGTCTCCATTTTTACCTGCATGGCCAGGCAGAGTGTGTTGAGCATGATGAGGACAAACATCATGTATTCGAAAGGCGAGGAGTTCACCACGTACCAGAACTTGTACTGGTAGGGGTTTTTGGGGATGTATCTCCGCAGCGGACGTGCCTTCAAGGCGTATTCAACACACTGACGCTGCAACGGCAGAAAAGAGCAACGGGGGTCCTGAGCACGTCTATGGAAGAAGGACACAGTTCTCGTCTGCCCTGAAAAGCCAGTGCACACCTACTGGGAAGGACCATGGATGACGGGAAACCGCCACAGCAACCCCCAAGGGTACCACTCAGCATCACTGACAATGGACCCCCAGACCCATCAGCTCATCCGCTCCGCACAGCAGCCTTGGAGGGTAAGTGGAGCAGCCAGTGTGCTTTCAGTTTACTTATTAAAAGACTGAGGTCCTGCAGTGCATTAAGCAGAGATGCAAGGCCTCGGTCCCCATCTCTGCCTGCCATTCCTCAATGCTGGTGGAATTCTCCTGCCCAGGAAAAGAAGCCAAGTAATGAGAGGCAAGGAGATCCTCAAGAATCAGAGGGGCTGGGCCGATTCCCTGAGACTGGAGGTCCCTGGCTTCTCCAGGAGGGACCCACACAAGACATCACCCAGAAGGAGAGCGAGAGTGTTAACCCTGAGCATCTAGCGGTGAGCGAGCTGAGAGTCTGCTGAGAACTTTTGAGGCTCAGGAGCTCATTGAGTTCATCTCAGAACCCCAGGACATGGTCTGTGATGATAGCCAGGGCACTGCCCCAGGCACTCACGTGGGGGCCGAGACCAGTGCGCCACGTGCAGCCAGCATAGAGGAGCCTTTAGCTCTGAGAGCCTTCAGCTCAGCATCAGACCCTCCTGGCTCCTGGGCCCTCACTGACCCCTATTGTCGGCTCTGTCTCTGGATTCTGACTTCGGACAGGCTCCTCTCCATCCAAGGCCTGGCTCTGCTGTGACCTCACATACTGCCTTTTGGGACCCCTGATCGGAGCCTCTTTGGGACCTTGTGATGACCTAGTTTGAGCTCGGCTGCTGTTTGGGTCCTGCCCTGATGCTCTTTCTCCTTGGCGGTGGTCAGGAGGGTGAAGAGCTGGGCCAGGCCTCCCTCAGACTGTGGCTGATACAATCTGCAGGTGCACCCGACGAGACTGACATCTCCCTGCAAACCCGGCGGTCCTCGTGTTTCCCCTGGCGGGGATGCTGCAGCCTGAGACAGACGGTCTCACCACGCACAGCCACTTCCCCCCAGGAAGCCCGGGCTGGCATATGACCCTTGCTCACTATGTAATCATCAAACCGAGATGGCTACTGATAGAGGGCCTGGGGCAAACTCCGGAAACACTATCTCCATCTCACAGACTACTTTTCAGGGCTGAAAGTTAACTCGTTAATGTCCTCAATTTAAAAGAGATAAGGGAGCTAAGCCAGACAGGAGTGGGGGCACACGCACAGTCACAGAGCAGGTTTAGGGAGAATACGACCAGTCCCAGTCTCCCAGCCCTCTCACATCATCCAGCGAGCAGAGCCAAAGGCCCCCATGTCTGAGAGCTTGGTTAAAACGAGGTGCAGGGTCAAGGGAGAGTGGTGCCAGTGCAATCTTGGTCTCAAGGTTAAAGTCAGCAACTGTCCCTGTGCTGTGAGAGGGTGCTTCCTTCCAAGTCAGTGGTTCTCAACCAGGGGACATTTGACAATGTCTGAAGATGTTTTTGGTTGTCACCAAAAACGGGCAGAATGGGGGGCGGTGCAGGTGCTACTGGAATCTAGTGGGTAGAGGCCAGCGATGCTTCTAAACCATGCACAGGAAGGACAACAGAGAATTATCCAGCCTCCAGCATCAACAGGCCCAAGGGTGAGAAAATCCAAGGCTACGCCCCGCCGGGGACTGTGCGAGTGTCAGGGGATGCTCTCTGTCCCCAGGCCACTCCACCCTGCATGACGCTGAGCTGTCACAGGTAGGCCACGACCACGCCAGGCGGCCAAGGTATTCTGGCTTCTCACACACCTGTGGGGGTAAATTTAAAAATTACCTTCTCATCTGTCTCTGGGAAACTAACTCTCAATCCTGAAGACTCAGATCGGCTGAGAGTATGCTCTGAGCAGGGTCTGAGCCCCAGGGGCAGAGAGCAGGTGGGCACCCTGCTTTGCATGTGGGGAAAGCCATCAAAAGAGCAATCAGTCCTCTATAGCTCAAGGGACGGAAGCCCAAACAGTGTGTGACTTTAACCTGATTTTTGTCCAGCTCACAGTTCTTATACTCTTTCTCTCCCTGCTCCTGAAACGTGACGATGACGAAGCCCACGAAGATGTTCATCATGAAGAACGCGACAATGATGATGTAGATGATGAAAAAGATGGAGATCTCCACGCGGTAGTTGTAGACGGGGCCCACGTTCTCTCCGTTCGAGTCGATGGCTTTGTACAGCAACCTGGAGAGCAGAGAACCAGTCAGCACCAGCCCCATTGCCTTCTGAGTGCCTCTGGGGGCACTGACAGCAGGAGCCCTCACTAGGAGCCCACCCCAAGTCCCCTGGATACACGGTGGTCCCCCAGGAAGCCTCCTGAGCATCAGGCCAGGCAGCCCAGCACCTGGGGGAGGAGGGAGCACCTGGGATGTATTTGTGGACTGACTGCTCTGAAAACCAAGAAACATGTACAGGTATTGAATAATGCTCCTTTCTAGTCACAGACAGAGAGAGGAAGGACATCACATGCAAGTCTTTGGTGGAACTGAAGGCTATAAACACAAGAGCACGAGTTAGCAGCCAGGGCAATTCCAAAGAACTACAAGAGGTTCCCCAAACTGAAACAGGCACTAAGGGAAATACGTGCCAAGCAGAACTCGGAGCAGGAGGAGGGGAAATTATTGCAGCAGCCTCCAATTCAGTTCACGCCCGTCCCCACGCAGATGCAGCCTCTCTGAGCACTAACTGCACGCTGCCCTGTGCCAGATGCTTGCGCATCCGTCTGGAAAGGTGGACATACTGCAGTCCTGCCTTACAGAAGCTCAGGGAGGGGTCTCAGTGTCCAAGGTCAAGGTCAAGGTCCTGGGGGGCAGAGTCAGAGTGGAGCCCATCTGCCCTGAGCCCCAAGCTCATTCATTTTCCTGCCATCAGATTTGCTAAAGCGCCATGTTTAAAATCGGAGGCCACAGCCAGTGCCTCTAAGAGTGCAGGCTCTCACCCCATGCTCCCCTCCCCCTAGGGCCAAGCCCCACCCGACTGTCCTTTCACTCTGCAGGCACTCCACGCATCCAGGGTCCTGCCAGCCCATCCACCCTGCATAGCTCCTCTGGGCATGACAGCTTGACATGCAGAACACCATCAATGTAGGTATATTCTGGTGGCAGGAGCTGGGGTGCCATCAGAGAGCAGAGAACAAGAAAGGTGTAAGACACTCTCCTTCTGTATTCTACTTCCTTCCCTTTTTCTTACGCCACCCGTCAGAACCCAAGTCACTCCTCGGGGCGCTGAACTGCATGTCACTGATGCACCAGGCCTCTCCTGCCTGGCTTGGCCGAGGACACTGACTAGATGCGGGCCTTGAAAAAGGGAACCATGTCTAGACAGCTCCGTTTCTTCCACGGGGCTTAATACAGTGTGCTGCAGAAAGCTAGTATCAAGAGCACACTTCATGAATGACCGAGTGAGTGCATCAATGAAAGACATGACACCCTGGTGCGTACATAGGACTCAGAGTGAACGAACAAGCAGTCTGGGACACTATCAAGGGCCTCTTTAGGAGAGCGTAATGGCTTTACTGATGGGGCGACACAGGGGCTGGCCTGAAAAATGCCTCTGGGGGCTCCCCATTCCCATCCAGGGATGCCCCCCTCACCCCATCCCAGCTTGTCAAATCTGAGAGTCCTGGCAGCTGCCCATAGAGGTGAATCATTTCACCAAGTCAGACAGAGGGGCCCTGTGTATCAGGAAGTGACTGCTAAGTGGCCCAAAGTTACAAAGTCAGAGAAGAGGCCTGCAAAGCTGGAGAAAAGCAACAGAACTCGCTCCCAGAGAGACGGCTCAGCCCAGGGTGCCTGCGAAGCAGCAGGGGCGTCCCTAGGAGACACACAGTCCTGGTACTCACGCGGGCCAGCCCTCGAACGTGGAGACTGTGAACAGAGCCATCATAGCCGAGAGGACGTTGTCAAAGTTGAAATCGCTGTTTTGCCAGATCCTCTCACGGACCACAGGACTATCGACATCCCCATCCTTGTAGAGGATGAAGAGCCCCCTAGACAGGAAAAGAGGTGGGGTCACCCAAGCTGGATGTGGAATGGGTTGACACCCCAATCCCTCCCCAACCCCGGGCACCATCACGCTCGGTCCACAGCCAGGCCAGAGGTCTGAGCACAGCACAGGCTGCCCTTCTCCATATCCTGGCCTGTGTTCAGTCCACTCCACGGTTCAAATAACTAGTTAAATGAGTATTCTCTACAGCGACCAAGCAGACACCTAGCACGTGCCTAATCACAATTGAGAACTACTGAACAAGAACCATCCCTCCTACAATGGGCTCCAAGGGTGCAATGAAGAACCAAGAGCTTTGGCCATGCGGAATTCCACAGCTCTGGGAAACCAGCCCAGGCATCCTCTTATCTCTTAGTTTTAATCGAATTCCTTTTCTGATATTAACAATATTCCCAGTTTTCTTTCCAAAACAATTCTGTAATTGCTGGCACACAGTATTTCTCATACAATTTCACTTCTGGAAGGGTTCCAGCATCTTTGTTCCACAGACGAGGAGGCCGACAGTGAGGGACGGGAAGGCTTCTGTGCCATCACCTCCGTGGGCGACCCGCCCCCCAACCCACGGTGCGAACAGGGGCCCCCGAAGCCCACAGCCACAGCCACACGGCAGTCAGATAACTCTCTGAGAGCACCGACCGCTGAAAAGAAGGGCCCAGTGAGCACCCAGTGCAGGCAGCCCAGCCGTGGCCGGCGACATCTCAGGACAGGGACACAAGAATGTCTACGCTAAGGTCTCAGCATTTCAGGCTGTGGTTCCGTGTCTGCCTTCAGAGTCACGTGGATGAGCTGGGGCAAGAGGAATGAGTATTTACCACCTGCTCTCTCCTGTCACCAATACTGTGAATGAAAATGAGACCAAAATGCAGGTGAGGGGAGCACGTGGGGAGAAGCAGCCTGGGACCTAAGTCAGCAGAGGGGGCCGGATCCTGGACTCCAGCAGGTTGAGCTCTGAGTTCTGGTTTGCGGAAAAACTCGGGTACGTGGCTGTAGGGAAAGCTAATTGTTAGTTTAGGCTTTAGTGCCCACCACTCAGTTTACTGATTCTACACCAAACATCAAAAGTCATCAGTCCATTCACTCTCTTTTTTAAAATATAAGGAATCTTTGCTTCTTTTCCTTTTAACACCAAAAAAATTTTTTTTATTTATTTGGCTGCACCAGTTCTTACTTGCAGCATGTGGGATCTAGTTCGCTGATCAGGCAATGAACCTGAACCCGAGCCTCCTGCATCAGGAGTGTGGAGCCTTAGCACTGGGGAAGGTGGGGAACTTCCCATGTGTCTATTCTTTAGGGGTGATCAAAAGCTTCAGAACTGGCCTGAGGTGTCGCTCGTACCACAACAGAGTTGTATGAAATGCCACTGAACTGTGCAGTTTGAAGAGGTAAATTTTATGCTCTGTGAACTTCACCTCAAAACCAACTCCTCCATCTTTCCAGCTACGAGCTGAGCTCTCAGGACTCTTGTCCTCTACAACAAAACCCTCAGAGAGACTAAATATGAACAAATCCTCGAAGCTCTCTATCTGTTCTTCCGAATTCCCCGCTCCCACGTTCAGGACAGGCTTCCTGGGCGGCTCAGTGATAAAGAATCTGCCAATGCAAGAGACACGAGTTCGACCCCTGGTCTGGGAAGGAAATGACAACCGACTCCAGTATTCTTGCCTGGAGAATCCCCTGGACAGAGGAGCCTGGCAGGCTACAGTCCCTGGGATCATGAAGGGTCTGACACGACCTAGTGACTAAACAGCAACAACGTTCAGGACACTCACCTGCATTCTTCGGGGTTACTTTTGGCTTCGTCTGTGCAGCGATAGAACTTTCCCTGGACACAAAACAGACAGGCAGTCAAACTCTGGTTCCCCCTGAAGAGATGGGCTCGGCTCCATGCTCAAGGGCCCTGCCCTGTACCTTGAAGAGCTGGACCCCGATGCAGGCGAACATGAACTGGAGGAGCGTGGTGACGATCATGATGTTGCCAATCGTCCGGATGGCCACGAAGACACACTGGACCACGTGCTGGGGAGAAGCGGCGGGGAGCGGACAGGGGGCCGTTACTTGCCTGTGCTATTTCAGCCACAGGGTGAACTAATATCAGCCAAGATTTTCTATGATTCTGTGCATTTTTCTATGAGTTTCCTACTTGACAGTCCTCTATGCCTTGTCGTGCAGGTAGTGATCTATGGCGAGTTCCCCTCAGTGCATCGTGTCCATTGGGGAGGGACGCCCTGTAAGCAGCCGCTCCTTGGTCTCCTTCAAAGCAGTGAGCTTAGCGTAGAAGAAGAGCCATGGGGCACAGCAGTGCCTGGCACATAAGCCCTTCTTATGCACCCCATAAGACGACTTGGGAAAATGTTGACCCTCTGGCCTTTTGTACAAACTCCCTAAGAACAGAGCTAAAGACTGAACTATACCCAAAGGAATACTATTAATAATGAAAAAAGTAATTAAGTATGACCGTAGTCAGATAAAGAAAAATATTTTAAATTAACAAAAATTTTAAAATAGCAATTTTAAAAATGCTACCAGCGCTTGGGAGAGGTAGCCTTATTGACTAGAAATGTTCTTTTCTAATCCAAAACCCACTTGAAAAATCCATCAGGCCTCAGCCCAGCTCCGGTCGAGAAAAGTCAGTGATGACAGCTAACCCTGACCAAAGCTAGCCCAGCCTGGGGAGGAATCCAAACCTTGAGTCCTTTCGCTCTGTTGATGGCCCTGAGTGGCCTCAGGACCCTTAGGACCCTCAGAATCTTCACAACAGAGATGGCACTGGATCTAATGGGAAGAGCAGAAGAAAGAAAGCAAGCAGAGTGTATCACAGTCGGTAAAACGCTGCGAGATGATTTCACTGCAGTGAGACGATGGTGGGAGCCCGTGGAGCAGAGCCAATCTCTCCCCACAGCCCCACAGGAGGACGGGTCTCCTCCTTCCTGTCCATACTCCACCACAGTCCTGGATCAGAACTCACGGAGCCCTGAGAGTCACCCAGCTGATGCAGCAGAGATGCGACTCTGGGTGCGCCTGGTTCTTCCCACCCGATGTCTACTGGAGGTGTGACCTAGCTGGGTTGTGCTGGTTTGGTTTTCTAAGTTCAGAGGCCCTGCTGTGCAGCTCTGATGCTGGGCTTCCCTGGCCTTCGAGGAGGCTGCTGCTGGGTGGGAGAGATGGGCAACTGCAAGCCATGCGCAGGAGTGACAACAGAGGGAAGGCAGCGGGGGAGCACGCCTTGGTGGCGCTCTGGGAAGGTGCCCTGGAGGTGACAGCCAGGTGAGTACCTAGAGGTGACGGGGTTACCTAGACAAACGGGGAAGGGGCTCCAGCCAAGGGGGCAGCACCTACGCAGGCCCTAGAAGGGAGGCTGCGGCTGGTGGAGAATGGCAGGTGGCTGAGTGTGGCCGCAGCACGAGCTCTCAGCAGGCAGTGGGTGGGGGCGGAGAGCCAGGCACAGCCGGGAGCCCCCAGGGGCTGCAAAGATACTCTTGAGAATGTCTGTCTAGGCTACGGCTATACGGCTCCCCACACTGGGCACAGAAGGGAGGTGAGGGAGAGGGTTAGCACAGGGCAGCTTCGGCAGGGGTCCTCATCTTCTGATGGGGACAGGACCTCTTAAACACCTTTAGTTCAGAGGCCGTGTGCACACAGGGCTCTTCTCTGGAGGAACTGGTGGTCAGCACCCAAGCAGAAGTGCTTCGAAGTCTGCAGGAAAGCAAGGCCACTCCTAGACGCTCCCACTGGAGCCTCTACCCCATGCCCCCAGGTTCGGCAAGCTGAGGCTATTCCCCACTAGAAATCACTCAACGCCATGGAAAGGCCCTGAGGCTCTAACTTGTAGCTTTGCCCTTCCCAGATAAAAATTTTAGAGACTGGAAGAAAAGGGTAACAGCAACTGATTTATCCTGGAGAGGAAAGAAGCCTTTGATCCTCGAGGTAGAAGGGCTAAAGAGGCCACCTCGTACTACCCTTCCTGTTCAGAAGTGGAATGGAGATCTCAGGAAAGGAGTCCCCCCCAGGACCTGAAGGACCCATGGAGAACCCAGGCTAGAGCCCAGCTGCCCTCCCGCCTAGTTCAGACTTCCTTCACCCTCTTTTGAAAACAAAACAAAAAAATCAGAGAATAGTGAGCACAGCCCAGCAAATGGCATAAACAGAAAAACAGAAGCACAAGGAAGCACACGTCATCACAATGCTCTCTGGTATGGGCACAAACTAAGCTTTCCAGTTAACTGAACGCCACCTTTAATGGGATGCCTAGGCTTTATAAAAGTGTTAGTCACTCAGTTGTGTCTGACTCTGTGCCACCCCACGGACTGTAGCCCTCCAGGATCCTCTGTCCATGGAATTCTCCAGGCAAGAATACTGGAGTGGGTTGCCATTCCCTTCTCCAGGGGATCTTCCTGACCTAGGGACTTAAACCAGGTCTCCTGTATTACAGGCAGATTCTTTACCATCTGAGTCACCAGGGAAGCCCCTCACATAGACCTGCCTGCCCAACAGTCCTGTGTACACACACACACACACACACACAGAATACTTACTGGATCCCAAATGACACCAACGACACCCCAACGACCAGCATATCCAGTAAGTTGAAGTAGTTCCTGCAGAAAGCGCCTTTGTGGAGGAAAGCGCCAAAGGTCATCATCTGTGAGAAGAATCATAAGTGATTTAGTGTTTCTTTCTCTTTGTTTTTCTCTCCAGGGGAAAAGAAACCTGGGCTCTTTACAAAATCTTGAGCAAAGTATGACTTTATGAACAAGTGTGGGTTAGGAAGCCAGAAACGCAAAGCAACAGGGCAGAGTAACTAAATGCTTTGTTCAAAAATGAAAAAAGGGCAGTTGGTTCCCAACACATTTTAAAAGAACACACCAATTGGGACTTCATTATGGTGATGACAAATTTCAAATATGATTATATCATTGGCACGTCCATAGGCTGTGCCTCAGGGGTGGTCCACGTGACCAGGCTTCTCAGGATGCAATCGCTGCCCAGACAACCTGGCTTCCCCATAAAACTCTGGTTCCAGCCCCTCTGAGATGCCAGCACAACCCATGTTGCTCCAACTCGGGCTTCTCAGTGGGGCTAGAAGTGCCTAAGCCCTGGCCTCACACACACTGTTGACAAAGAAACTGGCTTCATTTCCCCAGGCCCCATACTGCTCTTAACAGTCCCAAGTGATCTGTCCTTTTCCAAGGGCTCCTGTAAGTCCAGCCACTCTGGCACATGCCAAGTGGGGCTCAGAAGCTGCCACGCGTACCTCACCGGCTCTCTAAGCCATGCCCCAAGTGCCCGGAGCCCACACTGCAGGCACCCACTGAGCTTCCTAAGTAATGAGCTTAGTGAGGAAATGCCCCAGAGAAAAAACTGAAAAACACCTGAGTTACTGCTTATTTTTTTTAAAAGATGGGAGAATTTTCAGATAAGGAGAGGAAGAGCTGGGAGTTAATCATACTAGACCACATGTTACTGCCAATAATCAATCCTCTTTGACCCACAAACTACAACAAAAAGCCCACTTCAAATGTAACCCAGTAACCAAACAGCCTTTCAAACTTTCCCCAGGCTATCAGGAACCACCGTTTCAACGTCAGCTGCTTCTCAGAGATTCTCCATTTTCGGAATCCCTCTTGTTTTAGCTTATTTTCCACTCTCTAAGATTTCTTCAAAATGAGGATTGATTTGGAAGATTTAAGTCACTGAGGCAAATACACAGAAAGTGAAAAGAAGTAATTGTGGGGTTTTTTTTCTTTTAAATAAACCTGTATCTCTTTGCCCTGAAGCCCAAGGGTACCTACACTTCATTGAACAACTTAAAAATGTGGAAAGGAAAATAAAACCTCAATTAACCAGGCTAACAGGGTAAGGATGACATTTCCAAATTCAGTCTGAGGAGACGGCAAATTACCAAAAAAGAAAACCTGGGATGGAGCACAGGCCAGGTGGGCACTGTTGCACCCCACACCCTGTGCCTTCTGCTGCGATGCCCGTCACCATGGAGACGGTGGTAGAATCTGCTCACCGATCCAGGCAGCATCTCACTTCGGACCACATTCAACCACATTTACTGACCTGATGGCAGGAAAATGAACTCAAACATCTAAGATTTTTAACAAAGGTTTAAAAAGAGGTTGGTTGGTCAGTATTGTGCTAATATTTTCATTAGCCAAAAAAGAAAAAAAAAGAGAGAGAGAAGGACAGAAAGTAACTAAATACTCTATTGCCTGGAATGTTAACTGAGGTTTTATTTTACAGAAGATTTTGTAAAGAGCCCAAGTTCCACAGTAGGCTACATGAAAATACTTTTTTTTTTTTGTCCTGAGATGGACACAAAAAAACCCTAACATGGTTTAAAGAAACTTGTGGTTACAAGTCCCCATTTCCCTGAGAGTCTCCCCACCAGGAGATGCTGCAAGCCACACTGTCCCAGGACTTCAAGGATGCATGCCCCTGGGCAAGTCTGGGGTTCTGGGATGTCCGCTGTGGGTCTCCAGACTTCCGAGTCCAAAGAAATGGAGGATGGGCTCACCCAAGGTGGCCTTCAAAACCAGGACGCAAACCACATGCAGCAATGGCAACTGGCAGCTCATGCATGGGCAGTACATTCTGGGCACCCTGTCCAGAGGGTGCTCTTTTTGTTTGTGTAAATGTAAGCCCATCCATTAAAACAGATATATCTTAACACAGAGAGACCCATGTTATCTTGCAAATCTTGTTGCAAGAAAATAGTGTGTTACTATTTCTGGGCATTGAAAACATAATGCAGTCAAAGAAACAAGAGAGACGTTTCCTCTGTACGAGGAAGGCGTTTCCTCTGACTTCGAGGTCAGGAAGGGTGGAAGAAAGTTCACACACAGCATTGGATCTGTTGTCAGTTGACAAATTTCAGAGGATATTAAAAAAGGGAGCAAAATATAATTCCCAATCACTATTAGGAAGCCAAAGTAGCTCCCACATGCATTCAAAGGTTTTTTGAAGAAACAGCAACAAAAGGTTGAATGGTTACAGGAAAAAAATCCTTTGGTTTAAAAAAAAAAAGTGGAGGTTGATCACAGAGGACAAAAACTGAAAATAGCCAAAAGCACGTCACGTGTCTTGGCCGTGTGTCACACACAGGAGCAGGCCCCTGAAACACACTCCTGTGATACCTGTTACCTTTAAAACGATCTCAAATGCAAAAGTACCAGTGAAGACATAATCTGCATAACCTAGCATCTGGAAGGTAAACAAAGAATTGCCAGCGTTATTGCTACTGCTGCGTTAGTGTATGCAAGGATCCATGAAAAAGCTGTTACCTTCAACAGGATTTCAACAGTAAAGATGGCTGTGAAAGCATAGTCAAAGTAACCCAGTATCTGCAAGGCACAACACGTGGAGATGAGAAAACGGCATCCGGACAACTCCCGACAGCCACACACCCACATGCACTCAGAGACTCGTCATCCCGGGAGGAGCCTGTCACCCTGGAGGGAAGTGCAGAGATGCTCCAAGGGCCCCACTCGGTCCATCAAAGAGCTCTGGGCCCACTTACCTCCTGTGACCGCTCCTGCTGACTCCCCTCCCAGCCCCGTGTTCTGGGCAGCAGAGGCTCACTTAGGAAAGTGTTCTATTAATAACCTTTGTTCATCGGCGCACAATGCTGATAAGATACTTGTGGTGTCAGATTAATTAGTCTCACACACATTTTAGATCCTTAACTGCCCTTTTGGTAGAATGAAATACGCTGCCCTCCTGCTAAACTTCAAATTGGAGGGAAAATGTAAACAATGGTATAAGTGGTATCAAAGTGGGTCATGTGTCCCCTCTAATTCCCACCCATTCAGTCAGGGAGCCAACACTTCCTCCACTGACATGCCAGGCTTGGATAAATCTGCAAGGAAGAGTTTCACTGATCCTCTTCCGCCCACCCGCTGCTCTGTGTCTAACACTGCACTCTCACTCTCAAGGCAGGTTTTCTTCTTGCTGGGCCCATTTTATCAGCACTCCCCAAAATACCAACTTTCTAGCCGCTGCAGTCCTGTATCCCTGCTTCTCCACAGATCTGTGGGGGCAGGAGGGAGGGGAGGCAGACAGCAGCAGGCCTCAACTAAGGATGCTCACAGGAAGTCCTCAGCCATGAACAGGGCAGCTGGCACCCTCCAGTGGAACCGGGCACCTTGGCTGCCTATCTTCACGACAACTGGGCTGTACGGTTTGGGGGAACCAAAGAGACCAGCGCTGGAAGGTAACCCATGGAGCCCACCCAGGGCGACTCCGTTCATTTCCCAGATGCAGATGCTGAGAACAGAGGCAGCTGCTCAGGCCAGGCGGCCAGTCTCTGCATCACTGGCATGAGGCCAGGCCTTTGAGGTGCTGGTCGAGAGCCCTGGGCCCTGCTGTGTGCATGTGGGACCCACCCCAAGGGAGTCCTCACTGCTATGAGACTAAGATGAGAACCTCTGCTTCAAAGGCCAGCTGTCCTTCCCAAAGTTCTCTCTTCAGACAGCATTATTTATTTTCCAAACTGCTTCCATTTGGAGATTTATAAATTTTGCTGGAACACTTCTTGTGTAACTGTGTTTCTGGCCAGCCAATTAAAGGTCTTTCGCAGGACACCACGGAAGCCGCCCACAAGGAGCCCTGTCCCTCACCGTTATCCCCTCCAAGGTCACAGCAGGTCTCTCTGTGTGTTGAAAGCGGGTGGGGAGCCAAGAAACACACAGCTGCTGGCAAGCCAACGACCGGGCCTGGTACCGAGGGCCAAGGCTCTCGGCCTCAGGTTGTTCTCTGCTCACCCTGCCTACTTTTTCTTTTTCACTAATAACTCAGCTAAGGTTAAAAAAAAAACCTGCTGCTAGATCTCGGTTATATGACGTATCTAAGGCAGTCAAACTCACAGACAGAAAGCAGAAGGGTGGTTGTTAGGGCTGGGGCAGGTGGACATGGGCATAAAGTTCCCCACGTAAGGTGAGTAAGCTCTGGAGGTCTGCTATCCAACATGGTACTCAGAGCTAAGGATATGTCTCGTATCCTTAAGAATTTAAGGAAAATCTCATGCTAACTGTTCTGACCACAGTCAAATAAAAACAGTGCAATATTTTTAAAAGCAAGACATACATTCATGTGAACATCTATTTTAAAAGAACAGTAACATTTCTTGGAAAAAGCAGCAGGGAAATAAACCCACGGGGAAGTTAATTACAGTAAAACTTAGAACATGAGGCCCGCAGGTAAACAAACTCTTGGTCAACCTGTGCTCTAGGACCATTTGTGACCCAGTCCGTCACACAATGGTACTTTTTCCTGAAACAGCTTTTCCCCTGTGTCTCATCTTTATGATGGAACTGATGACACCCTGCTGTGCTTTATTCCATCTCACCATTTAGATAGAGACCTCAGGAATCTTAACAAAAGCTGTAACCCCTGGGTACAGGTTGAGACAGGCTCAGGGCTCCATCTTTACATCACCCAACCATGCTTTGAAGGGAAGATCTTTTCATCTTCATATCAGGATGCCCATTATCTCATCAGTCTCATAGATTGGGTTTGCCAGGCTTCAAACCAAAAGCACGGGAAATGGAAAGACAGCACGGGGCTTGGTTGTCACAACTGAAATCATGGGGCGCTGATCTGGTGACTTGTCTAAATCCACAAATCTCAAAAATCTCTTGTACAGAAAGAGGTACCACAAGGGCAAGGCAGCAACCCCTGACAGCCTCGCACACTTGTGGGCCTGCCTCCCTGGGCAGCTTTCTGGGAGATCAGCTGAAATTGTGCTACAGCATTGAGACCTGGCAGTTGACAGGCTACCGTCTTGTGAAGCTGTCTTGCCTGTGAATTGTTCTCAGTGCTGATGGCTGACCTGCTGAGGCTGAACTGCTCAGGCAGGAACTGACTTAGGTACCAGTCTCTGCCCAACACAGATGCTAGGCAAGGGAGTCAGCCCTGAACTTTGAAAACTGATTAATAATAGAAGATGAAACTGTCTATTCTCTTTGTAAAGCCACCTCCTGCCCCAAACTAACCTCGACATCATTCTTCTCCACTGAATGCCTCAGGTCCCCATCTGTCATCTCCCTGACTTGTATTTCTCATCAGTAACAGTAGCTGTGTGAATGTGAGTCCATATAAGATAAGTCTTACTGCCAACCCCAAAAAAGAGACCCCTGGGCATGTGACACACCAGGTTTCGATTTTCTCTCTGCTGGATGCTGCTACCAGCAGGAAACCTCAAAACAGGTGTGCACATGAATTTGACCAGGGAGGGGAAAAGAGGAATCAAAATGCTGGCAGTGATGCAGAGACGCAGGGCTCCAAAATACACTGGTACTGCAGAGTCTCTGAAATGAGGTGTAAAATATATGATTCAATAAAGGTTTGTGCCCATAAAAAAATCTCTCTGGCACTGACAAATCTGTAGCATAAAATGCCCTCAGGGGAAGGAGGGGCCCACGTGAGCTTTGACCCTCGTGGCCCCTGCAGGCCCTGCCTGGACACCGGCCTCTGCCTGCGAGTCCAGTGCTGACTGAGGGGGGGCCCCACCCTGCCACCCTCACAGGGGGCTTACAGTGTTCCGGAAGGAGTGGCTGCGGATGGGGTCCTCAGCGGCGAGGGCGGCGCTGCTCAGCATGATGAAAACTAGGATGAGGTTGGTGAAGATGTGGTGGTTGATGAGCTTGTGGCAGCCCACGCGGATCCTGCAGGAAGAGCCACCGCATGGATGAACCCTGGAAGGGCCCGAGCCCACCGGCCAGTGCTCTCAGCATGCTGGGGCCACTCTGCGGTGATGGACCAGGCAGAGGACCGCTGTCCCTGTGCCACCCAAGCCCCACCCAGCAAACTGGAACCACTGGACCATTCTTTCCCCGAAACCCTGAGGGTTCCGTGTGGACAAGCCCCACAGACCATTCACTGCATCCTGAAAAGCGGGAACACCGCCCTTCTAAAGGTGAAGAAACTGAGGCTTCAGCGTGTGAAAGAACTTTCTTTAGGTGACCCAGCTATGGGAATTCCCTGGCAGTCCAGTGGTTAGGACTCTGCATTCTCACTGCCAAAGGCCAGGGTTTGATCCCTGGTCAGGGAGCTAAACTCCCAGAAGCCCCATGGTATTGCCACCCGCAAGTCGCCAAAAAGGTGACTCAGCTAGTGGGGGACTAGGGCACATTTCCAATCCAGGTCTGATGGTGACACTTCCCCACTGTAACATGAAGCCCAGCAGCTCCCTTTTCCTGCCTGGGAACAGAGACCGAGGTCAGAGTTCATCGCAGCCACTCACACAGAACAGGGGTGACCCCAGCAGTCAGGCTGGCTGCATCCTGACCTGACCTCGGGGAGTGAGACTGGGTACACTCTCCTGCTGTGTGGACATCCTGTCAGAAGTGCTATTCTGGGGGCAGCTGACCCACAACAAGTGCTTCTGAGAAAGTCAAGTGGAAGTCACATCACCATGTAAGAATCTCACAAGGGTCTTCCTGCACCCAGTGTGGCAGAGCCATCTCAGGCTCCTCCAGTCCCATGAAACAAGGAGGGCAGCACGTGCCCAGCACCCCAGCCCTGACTCTCACAACAGCGCCACAGGCCGTCAGAGCGTCTCCCGATGCCCCTGACAACATCCCAGGGACTTAGTGCAGTCAGTGCCTGACTTCCCTTAACTTCAGTATTTGACTTCAGAACTTCACTGTTGGTTTTTTTTGTCTGTAGAATACATGCAGGTTTTCCTTTGAAAAGTTTTTTCCACTTTAAAAACCAGAAGTCAACTTTATATGAAGGTGATGTCTTGTTTCATTTTTTCCCCCTGGGGCTGCTGAATGCCTTACTGTGGTCCCTGGAGGGCCGGCAAGCTGTCAGCAGCTGGGGAAAGCCTGACAATGCTGTGAGGGCAAGAAGTGCTTAAAGCTTTGGGGGCAAATGGAATTCATTCCTCCCATATAAGCAGACACAGTGAGGGATCAGTGAGGAGGCTGAATAACTTTTTAAAAGAGATATGCAAACTCTCAACAATGATGAGCTATAAAAACTACCATCCAGGGACTTCCCTGGAGGTCCAGTGATTAAGACTATGCCTCCCAGTGCAGGGGGTGCAGGTTCGATTCCTGGTCAGGGAGGTAAGAACCCACATGCCTCAAGGCCAAAAAGTCAAAACTTAAGACAGAAGCAATATTGCAACAAATTAAAAAAAGATTTTTTTAATGGCCCATAAAAAAAAAAAATAGATTACTATCTAATCTTCAGCTCCGTAAGAACTGTACCCGCCTTGCTTCTCCCTGTGTCTCCCTGGTGCTTGACAATTTACAGATTTCTCCTCTGACAGCCCAGAACTGCTTCTGCAATTCCAGCAACCTTTCCAGGAGCCATCTATTCCTCCTGGCATTTCACTCTGTCCCAGATGATTTAAAACCTAGAAACCAGCTAGTAAATACACATCTCCCTCTTACAGTACTTGTGAGTAATTACCAGGTTCCTGGCAAGCACTGGATCATTTAAACAGGAGAAATGCTATTTTAAGCAGGCTATCATGGAGCTGAACTGAATAGCTACCACTTATATCACTGAGCAATACTGGTATATTGCTATTAAGCTCAATAGGGAAAAGTAATCAGCTACACTGGGCCTCTGAGTGAAGATGTTCAGGAAGTTGGTCAAAACCCTCATCTCCCACAGTATCTTAGCAAAAGACTTCCTTACGAAGAAAGGGTCCTTTGGGTGGAAAACGCTTCACAGGTGACAATCCACAGAATACCAGAGCTGCAGGACTGCACCACTGCTGTCCCAGCACGAGGGTATGTGGGAGAGCGGTCTGGAACAGCACTTCTCCCAAGACCTGGTCACCCCCCCATACCCCTATCCAGGCACAGAAAGGCCAGGAAGAGATGAAGAGAGGGCAAAGGCAAGGCTTGAACAGGACAGGTCAGGGGGAACGGGGGGCCTCAACTCTCAAGCACAGAAAGGGGCTGTGAACCATCTTCCCTTGCACTGCCCGCCCCCAGCCACTCTCAAGCACTGCGCAGGATCCTCGGGGAGATGGGGCAGTCACATGACTAGAAAGGGGATATTTACGGGTTGGTCTTGCTGAGAATGAAGAAAGCGCTCCCTTCCGGGATGGGGGCGATTTTCTCTTTCATGTTCAACTCAGAGATTCTGCGAGGACGGGGGCCAGCAGGAACCTCGGGTTCATCCTCTTCCTCCTCCTCTTCCTCTTCACCTACTTTAAAGGAGATACTTTTTTTTTATAGCCATGAAATAAGGATTGCATTTGGGTTTGAACGCTCATTTTCAACTTTGCATGAAAATGTGGCTTAAACTTTAACAATGTGTATCCGCTTACACAGGGCTTCCCAGGTGGCTCAGACAGTAAAGAATCTGTCTGCAATGCAGGAGACCCATGTTCGATCCCCGGATTGGGAAGAATCCCCTGGAGGAGGGAATGACAATGCACTCCACTATTCCTTCCTGGAAAATTCCATGGACACAGGATCCTGGTGGGCTACATTAATCAAAACCTTTCAAACATGAACTGACAGTGCGTGGGTTGGGGCTGAGAAGCGTTCTCATCTGGTGAGTGTGTGCCTTTGTGGGAATGAGGCCCCCAGCAGTTTAAGATCTGAGCACTAGGTGAAGGTGCCAGCCCCCCAGCACCTGGCTGCTTCCCCAGCAACCTCCACACTCAGCTTCAGCCTGATAAACTGTGCAGGGCTTCAAGTCACACACTGGCAGTCTCCCAGGCTCCCTGACTCCACAGGACCTCCCTCCAGCAGCCCGTCAAGTCGCCAGTAAAGGTGAAAGTGTCCTGTGAGTGCTGGCCACTGGCTGCCTCCTAGAGAGATGCCCAGTGCAGGCTGCATGTACCCTGCTCCACATCCATGTTCTCTCCCCACCACCTGGTGTCTGGGTTCCCTAAGCCGCCCGAGAAAAACCAGAGTTAACCAGCCCACAAGGGGACCAAACCCCTGGCCTCGGCAGCCCTGCGCGTGCCCAGCTGGGCTGGCCACAGACCCAGGCACTGATCAGTGTGAGGGCAAAGCCATCACTCATGAGCTGAGAGCCCGTCTCTGGTGTCCGCTGCATACCTGGCACATCGCAGGGTGGGTAGGGGTCCTTGTCCTCGTCCTCTTCTCTGTAGTCATCGATGGTAACCTGGGAGGACAGAGAGGTCTTGGGAGGAAGGGAGACTCTGACTTAACTGGACTCGAGAAGGGCAGTTAAAGACCTAACCCTGCCATTCAGCACGGGGTAGGGGTGTGATCTCCAAAGTGGGTGCTGTGTGAGTGTGTCAGGAGAGCAGGTACCCCCAGATGATGCCCCTGCTTCAGAGAGAAAGTCTGAGGGCAGACGAGTTGCAAACTGGCGTCACCCGTCCCCAGCCATGGCCAGCCAGCACCACCCAGCACCACCCAGCACTGACGCACACGCTACATGAGAACCACCTCACAATTCCTGCCTCCTCGCCAGACTGCGAGCCCTACGTAGGCACGGATCTCACTGCTCTTGGTCATTCCTGATCCCTGGTATCTGACACACCGTCGCCACTGAGAAAGGACTTACTGACTCAGTGAATAAATCAATAAATTCAGGGAAAATCCACAGCTGACACAGTGCCTGAGTGTTCACAGTAGGGCCCTGAGTGCCCAAACCCTCTGATCCTGAGACTACCCCGCCCCACCCCTCCGCCCCCAGGGACAGACGTCTATTAGCAATCTTTGATTTTAATCCCCACCGAGAAGATAGGGACACTGGTCAGGTGTGACCACATCATTCCAATCAAGAAAAAATAAGGTGTCAGACCAGTTAAATATGTATCACAGCAGCTCTCTGCTTGAAATACTGCTAACAACCAGTTAAGTGCCCCACTTCACGCAGACCCTCCTGGAAAGCCAGCCTCTGTGATGGCGTGCCACGCTTTCACTCTAAAATAGCACACACAACACTGCCATGGTATAAAGGTGATACATTTATGGTGATATCAACAGAATTATTTGAAAACAAAGCGGAAAATGTAACATATACCTTGTTGTCACTGTTGGCTATCTGGTTCACTTCTGGTTTGTTGTTCTTTTTATTTTCCAGACTTTCTTTTCTACAGAGAAGAGAACAGAAGGAACCAAGTAACCATCCTGTTTTGTATAAAAGAAGCTCATCAGGATTTTGAATCAACAGTGGCCTATTTAATTGGGAACAACCTTAACAGCAAGAATATAGCACAACCCACACTCAGTTCATCTCAGTGCACTGGATTCATAACACAGATCATCTTATTAAAATTCTCATTCAAGGGCTAATCAGCATTGGACGCATCATTTATTTTATAATGCCAGAATTAACTGCAGAGGTTCATTAAGCATGGGGACGTGACTCCTGCTTTCAGCTTCAAGGGAATGAGAGCCAAGGGCCTGCCCAAGAGTCCATCTTTTCTTATCAGCTTCTTAGCCAGCCACCATCCCCACAAAGCAGCAGCATGGGAGCCCCAATAGGTCGCACCTAAGACTGGCTCCCTGGGTCAAACCCTTCATTCAGCAAATCTCCCCAGGGGAAAGGCGGTTACCTGGCAATCTTTTTCCTTTCCTTTTCTTCAGCTTCCTCCTTCTGAGCAGTATTCAAACTTTCAGCATCAGCCAAATTATCTACAGCGATGGCCAAGAAGACATTCAGTAGAATATCTAATTTGAGAATGTTAAGGATGAAGCATGGTTTTAAACGCAGCTATACAGGGTCAACAATGGCAGTATCACACCCCTGTGCTCGAGAGGCTGGTGACAGGTTGACTGTCCCCTAGTGCTATATTCACTTGGTAAAGCCAGGAGACTGGAGCCCCAGTTTTCAAAAAGAACCAGAACCTGTAGAAGATAAGGTAGCCAGAAGTAAAATTAAGATTCACTAAAACCCATGAAAACCTACAAGTGCCAATATTTCCCTTCGTGTGTGTGTTACATGCGCTGTCTATACATCTAGGTACCTATGGGTATGAAACACACTGCATAAAACCACCTGTAACATAAATGTAATGTGTTTGTGCTTTTTGCATTTCACTTTATGCACTGTGCTTTCTTTCTTTTAAAACATGCACACCCACAACCTATCTATCTGGGGTGTGCTCTCCAAAATAAGTCCCCAGGAAAGGCTACACCTTATTCAAATGATGACCGCACAAGGCGGTCTGGGCCTTTCTCATTTGAAATGACCTTCCAAGTCTGCAAATACCTCATTCATTCATTCCACACTGACTGACCAGAGCACATCTAACTTATTGCCAGACGTGCTGGCCTGTCCTTCTGCATTGTCACACAGTGACTATATCTTTGACTCTTGTGGTTGATTTTTATTTTTTTCAAATAGTAGAAAGTTAGGCAATTGGACAAATTACTAGCTTTTCGGCTTTTACTATAATGTTGTTTCCGTAGTTTCCTTGAACGACTGAAAAAAACAAAACAAAACAAAAACATACTCTGAAGATGCCTGTTTCTTACTTGCCAGCAGTTAAGTACATTTTGGAGAGGCACAGGGATCAGAGGGCAACAGACAGGTCAACGTGACTCCCTTCTCTCACTGATGCTTCCCTCCGGCTGATGCAAGGCCATCTGCACGCAAGACAACGGGAGCCCAGGGCCCCTGAGACGGGAGAGGCACGCCATGGTCCCACACGCCCAGCACAATCTGAACTCTCATGTGGGTTGCTGAACATGTCAACAAATATAACTTAACAAGGCACTGATAATGAGCGAGCTTCAGGAGACGTCATGCTTGACTAACCTATTCAAGTCTTTAAAAAGAGGGCAGAAATGTGAGTAGATTCTATTAAGACTGTCAAAACACCTCTGATACACTAGGATTACTTTTTAAACAGAGCTGCAACGAACCTGGGGAAGCAGTTTGTTTTGGGCTGGCCGATGATTTGGCAACACAAGCTCTCCTCTGATGAACGTGGGATAATCGTGGCTCAGAAAATGATCAGTGCTGGGAATAACTGCACTGAGAATTCCTACTAATGACTGCAATGAAGAAATACTGTGTCTCTAGTCTTACGATGACACCAGACTCTTTCAGTAGTAGAAAGTAAACCCAGAGTAACAAACCACAGGAAAGTCTTACAAGATTGTAACAGATGGTTTCCAAGAATGAATACCCAATAGATGTATTTAGATGTGTTACCCACCAGACCCTCCTAAACACTGGCGTGCCATGGAATTCATCTGACAAGACCTGCCAAGCAACTCTGACATGCTGGTTAGAGTTATGGGTGCTGGGGACATGAGAGGAAACAGGACAGATTGGAGACCTGGCTTCCAAGTAGCATCTGTTCTAGCTGGGGGAGATAGACCATATACCGTTTAAGGACTGCAGAGAGTGATACACACACTATAAAGAAACTACAACATCTAACTGGAGGGAAAGTGGCTAGAGAATACTTCTCTGCAGATTGGAAACAGTATATGGCTGTGGCCTAGAGAATTAATCACGAGAACAGAAAAAGAAAATACTGATCATTCATTTAACAAACACTGACCAAGAGCCAACTGTGCATGATCTTGTGGTGTAAACCACAAAGACGTGAATAAAAAAGAGACTGCAGACTCGGGAAGCTTGTCGCCTATTACTAGTTGGCAAGATGGAGAACTGCACCCCAAACTCCAGCAGGAGCTGCAAGTGATGAGAGGAGCATGGAGAGAAACTGGCGGAAGAGCTCCCCTGGGGGCGGGGGTGGGCAGTGCAGCTCCCTGCAGCAGGATTTGTGTGTGCTGGGAGAGGGGCTTCCACAGAATACTCCGCAGTACAAAGCACTGTTCTCACAGGCTTGCACTTGCAGGCTTGAACCTGCAGAAGGTTCACTAACCAGCCAGAGAAAATGAAGAGGAAAACAGCGCAACAGACTTCTTAGAAGAAGATTCTAAATTAGGATTCCTTAAAATACAACTAAGCATTAATCAAGGAGCTCCACATGCCAGGTCTTGTGCCAGGGCAGCGAGGGCACAGAGAGAAAGCAGACACAACCCAAGGCTACAGGGTCAAGAAGGGGCTGCACGACGTAAAGGGAGGTCTGAATTCTCAGAAACCTAGGGTTCGAGTGACTCTGGCTGGAAAGAGGAAGAAAACAAGTCAGACAAAGCAGGGCAGAGCAGCTGGCCAAGGGACACGTGATCCCCAAAGACGGACAGATCAGCAGAGCAAAACGAGGGTCAGGGCAGCTCAGACCAATCCCCTGAAGATATGTCCCCATCCATTCTGAAGGGTCTTAGGAAGTCAGAGATGTGCCCCTAACTTTTAATGAGCTTGGACTGGGCCACCCCAAAACGAGCCAAGATGGCATGTTGATGACTTTGAATTAAAGTTATTTGAGAAACAGCTGGTACAAGAAGAACACTCTGAGCCACATCTGTTCCCCAGAAAGCAGGAAACCAGCTCCCTGAGAGGCATCCTCCCCAAGCTGGGGGCAATGCTGGCCATCGGGGATCTGAGGCTGAGAAGGCTTACAGACATAGCTGTGACTTCTCCGTTACCTTGCTACCCCAAGCAAACACTCCTTTGTTTTGTCAGACCTTCAGAAATAATTGATATACTCTCTGGAAATATATATGAAATGTATATGAATGCTTTGGTTACTTCTTAGGTCCTACACCTATGGGGTCTTCGTATGTATGAAATCAAATGTGTTTTCCTATTAATACGTCACGCTCAGTGGGTGACCACTGGTGCAGCCCACATGCCACCTCAGGCTGCCTCCTTGGCTGCTCTCATTCCTCAGGCCCGGTGGAGACTCTGCCACTCCTCTGCTCTCCCAGCAACAGTGGAGGACACACGGGAGTGAGGTGAGGATGCTTACTTTCCCATCACGCTGGCCACCACTGCCCCCACCCTGGGGAACCTTGGAGAGGAGGACAGCATATGGTCACAACAAGGTGACCCTGGTCGTCCAGAAGGATACAGTTACCGCAGATGAAGAGGATGATGAAGTAGATGCAGACGATCATTCCAGAAGATGACGGGCCCCCATACGCCATGATGCCGTCGTACATCACAGCATTCCAGTCTTCGCCTGTCAGGATCTAAGAAGCCAAAACTGGGATCAGCGGGCAGGTGGACTCCCAGTTCCCGCGATTCTCCCAAGCTCCTGGGGCTGCCTAGGGCTGGTGTCAACTGCCTTGCACAATCCAGTTTGCACAGAACAAATGCATCCGTCAACCCATAGTCTCCAAAACATTACACTCAATCACACAAATACATGAGTTAATTATTCTGGTGAAAATAAGATAACATTTCACATAAGACATGTGTACTCTTTGGCTGCACCCCAGCCCATTCAGCCCCTGCTGGTGTGTCTCTCCAGGACCTCTGTCTGTCTGCGCATTTAAACACATATATACACACCCAGAGGCAGTTGATATCTTATTTATTTATTAGAAATAGAGGGTATCATACTATTTGAATTTCCTGCAATTTGCTTTTTATTCTCCCACTCGATGTATTCTGGAGACCCTCTGTGTCACAGGGTCACTTCATTCTTTTTAACAGCTGCCTAGCATTCCTCATGCTTTATCAACTGTGGAAAAGGAAAATCGTATCTATGATCTGATTCACTATCAAACAGAAATTTGCCAAATGACTGGAAAAGGAAAAGCAATTTATAGAGACGGAACTATAAATGGCTCCTGGTCACATGAAAAGATATTCAACCTCACTCCTAACAAGAGTAGTACCAATTAGAACTACAACTAGTTGAGACTACTAGTTGAGAGAACACTTTCAACTACCAGACAGGCGGTGATCAAAATGTTTGTGTACTCACTATGCTGAAAGAGAGTGAGGTGACAGACAGAATCCACCCCCATCACTGGAGGATCAACTACCACAGCCTTAAAGAGAAGACTTATGCAAGAGTGTCAAAGTTGAAAATGGACACACCCCCTTTAAGCCAGCAATTCCATTTGAGGGGGTTTATGCTGCAGATCTAATATCACACACGAGCCTCACGACGTGCATTCAAGGCTACCCACTCAGCCAAGACACAGCAGAATACTCATTCAGCCGCAGTTCTATGAATTATGGCACACCCACACCACAAAATGGACAGACACAGGGGGCTCAACCAGTGTTCTGTGACAACGTAGCGGGGTAGGGTGAGGAGGGAGGTTCAGGAGGGAGCGGACATATGTCTACCTATGGCTGAGTCATGCTCATGTATGGCAGAAACCATATAGTAATATTGTAAAGCAATTATCCTCCAATAAAAAATAAATGGAGGCAGCATTGAAAAGGAAGAGGCACCTTTTCATGGACCAATAAGAAAGGTTCTTAAGGACACTTTAGGTGCTAAAGAAGAAAGATTTAAAAAAGCATGTAGAATGAGCTACCATCTGTGTGAATTCATCTGATCGTAGGTAGACAGGTAAATTTATTTATGTCTAAGCAAACACACTGGGAGAATACAGAAAAATCTGCTTAATGGTAGTTGCCACCCACAAGGGGAAATTGGTGGCTGGGTTGGAGACAGACTTGCTACTCTACATGCTTTTCTAACATTTAAATTCTGTGCCCTACACATGTACTACAAAAACCACCAGCACCAAGCAGGTTTATCTGGAAGCATCAAAAAAAACAAAACAAAACAAAATGAATGACTCATCAGTGGCCAGAAATTAAGTTTAATTCAAAAAGCTGAGTTAGGGGACTTCCCTGGTAGTCCTGTGGTTAATAATCCTCCTGCCAATGCAGGGGACACAGGTTCCATCCCTGGTCTGGGAAGATTCCGCATGCAATGCACCACAACTGCTGAGCCCATGTGCTGCAACTACAGAGGCCCGAAAGCCTAGAGCCCGGGTTCTGCAAAGAGAGAGGACCCTGCAGTGAGAAGCCCAAGCACTGCAATGAACATCAGCCCCTGCTCGCCCCAACTATAGAGAATCCAAGCACAGCAACGAAGACACAGCACAGCCAAGGATAAACAATACTGAGCTATATTACAGTGTTGCTATAGGCCAGGCCTGTAGCAGTGACAGCAATTCCATTCACTTCAAAATGTCCAAGTAGGAAAGAACCTTAGAGATCATTCCTTCTAGGCTCTCATCTTTCAGAAAACAGTGACTTTGGCAAAACCAATACAGTATTATAAAGTAAAATAACGTAAAAATAAAAGAAAAAAAATTAAAAAAAAAAAGAAAAGAAAAAAAAAAAACAGAGTCACAGTGCTGAGCAATAGAAGAGCCACCATGGTAGGTCAGGCCTCCGCCAGGCTGCCCCACCCTGCCTGCAAGACTCGATGGCATTACATGTGAAAAGCAACAAGGCAGATGGGTTTTTAAAATTTACCTGCCAGGCTCTGTTCAAGGAAGGCCACAACACACAAGGAGGGGGCTTGGAACACCTCAGGTGAGAGCCAGGTGGGGTGGAAAGGCTGGGCCGCTGAGGGCAGGGCCACCTGTGAAGCCCTAACCCAGTGGCTCCCTTCTCGGCCTGATGCCAGCCAGGGCCCCACCAGCAGACATCCTCACATGTGTGTCCCCATTCCATCACACAACAGGGGACGACAAAGGGACAGCAGTTGTCGCAACTGTTTAGTCACCCTGATTCCTGACCATACGCCACAGTGTCAGGGCTTTAGAAGTCACACCTATGCCTAAATCCATTATAACCAGGATTATAAAACTTGCCTGCCATCAAGAATGAGCAAAGTACAAGAGGATTTCAGACCGTATGAAACCCCAGAAACCTCATACAGTCAAACACAAATGTGGGGTTTATTATTTCATAAGACATCCAGTGGAGAAGGCACGGGCACCCCACTCCAGTACTCTTGCCTGGAAAATCCCATGAATGGAGGAGCCTGGTAGGCTGCAGTCTATGGGGTCGCTGAGAGTTGGACACGACTGAGCGACTTCACTTTCACTTTTCACTTTCATGCACTGGAAAAGGAAATGGCAACCCACTCCAGCGTTCTTGCCTGGAGAATCCCAGGGACGGGAGAGCCTGGTGGGCTGCCATCTGTGGGGTCGCACAGAGTCAGACATGACTGAAGCAACTTAGCAAGACATCCAGTGGTCTCACAAAAACATGAGATCACAGCACATTCCTCTGGACTTTGATGCAAGATAAATGACTTTTATGGCACAAAATTAATCAGAGTGTTATTAGAACAGAGGTTGCTGATACGGTGATGATGGAATCATTTTGCCTTGTTGAGTCGTGGTCAGAGGAGAAGGTGTCTCCTAAGGCGCCGCCCAGGGATAGGAGGGCGGGGCACTCACCTGGAACACTGTGAGAAGGGCTTGCGGGAAATTATCGAAGGTGCTCCGCTTGGTCTGCGTTTCATCAAAATTAAACTTGCCGCCGAACAGCTGCATCCCCAGCAAGGAGAAGATGATGATGAAGAGAAAGAGCAGAAGCAGCAGCGAAGCGATGGACTTCATGGAGTTTAACAAGGATGCCACCAAGTTGCTCAGGGAGGTCCAGTGCCTGCAAGTCAAGACGAGGGAGTAAGCCTAGAGCACTGCCTGGGGTGGAGCAGATGGTCCCCCCAAGTGGGGTTGGGGCTGATCACCACCCACGGTCGGGAAACGCCTGCAGTGAGCATACGCATCCTCACCTGGTCACTTTGAAAATTCTCAAGAGCCGCACACAGCGGAACACAGAGATGCCCAGGGGAGACATGATCTCCAGTTCCACCAGGATCGTCTCGGTAATTCCGCCGCACACCACGAAGCAATCAAACCGATTGAAAAGAGAGACAAAGTACGCCTGGAGACCCAAGCTGTACATTTTGACCAGCATCTCACAGGTGAACAGAGCCAAGAGGACTTTGTTAGCAATATCTGGAAACACAAGGAGCACGTGTCCATGGGATCTCAGCGTGGGAGCATCTCTGACCCCTGGCGCCCCACCTCCCCTCCCACCAGCTGCCGCCAGAAGGGCCCCTAGCTCTTGGCCACGGTTTTGCTCTTGCCCTCTCTACAGAAATGTGGCAGGAACACCCATGGTTCACTTGTCTTCCAGGCTCCAGTCCTGCTTCTGCTACCACCCAGACGTGTACCCTCTAGAGAAGTTCCTTCGTTTCTCTGGGGTTCACTTTCACTGACTGTACAATGGAGAGGGGCAGCTTACCACATAATCTCGGTGGCTTTCGAGGCCTGAAAGCCTACAAGTCTGCACTTAGACCATCGTATTATTTTTGTTTCAGTCACACAAGAAATCTGTCTGGTCTTGCTTACTGCCCCCAGATCTAAGAAGCAGTTGCCTGTCGAGGTCACTTCAAAAAATGCCACCCAGCAGGCTGGAGAGTTGAGTACAAACAGATATGACTTGACGTCAGGTAGGTCTTCACAGTGGCTCAAAACTGTCCAACTCAGAATGGGGTGAGCTCCCACACCACCCTGCTGGGGCATTCGAGGTGGGCAAACAGCCAGCACTTGCCAAGGAAACTACAGTGGAAAATAAAGCTTCCAGTGGGCACAGGGAGGAGGGATATGAGGTCCCTCCCAGCTGCCAGATTCCCTGATCCCACACAGGGTTCAGACAATGAACTGCTCTGGAGTCCTTAGCTCCGAGGTGCATCACACATCACACAACCCGGACTGCACACTCTCGCCAGGTGCGCCTGTGCTTGGCTCTGCCACCTCCCAGGTTCCACTGCTCACTGGAAATGGTCCTGGACAACCACACGTCCATCTGAAAAGACTAGACCGCAGCTGGGCAGCCTTGGGGATGCCCTGTTTGGAGCAAAAAGGGAATGGCTTTTGCTTATACCTTGAATCTGTGTCAACCAGTCAGGCTGGTTGTAATGCTCGGAGGAAATGGTTAAGGTGTTGAGAAACACCAGGACAATGACCAGCCAGTAAAATGTGACGGACTTCACGGCAGCCCTACACCTTCTGCGACTGAAGCGGTTCCAGCGGCGCCAGCGGCGGCTGTAAGAGAAGCAAACGTTACCCCCTGGATGACAGACAGACCCAGCACCTGATCAATCTCGCTAAGGAATGACTGCACTCTGGAGGTCCCCACCAGGGTCGGCGTGCAGGGAGGACAGAGGAGAACAAACGACACAGAAATGACCAGACCTCATGAGACAAATGACGGCGGTTTTAAAATATGACTTTTTAAAAGCACAGTATTGACTTCATTGTGCTATCAGTTTCCTTCCTATGGCTTCAGATAACCCTGTAATTTGTCATATGCAGTCCTCAAGCCGGTCAGGAAATCTAGATGTTCAGAGTCACCAGCTTGTACACATCCACAGTTCACATGCCCACCACAAGGCTCTCGGGTCTGATTGAGCTGTCAGTGCAGAGACGTCAGCTTATCATCCACATACCTTGCAGCACCTCGATCATCATGTGGAATTTATCAGGCAGCCAAGGGCTCCAAAACCTGAGTTTTCCTTTTAGGGAACCCTTCAGTCCTTTTGTAAATCTGGGAGGTAGCTCTGGAGCCAGAGAGAGTCATCAATGCTGAGTAGGACATGAGTCTTACTCCTGAGTCATCAGGTGCCCTTTCTAACTAGCAATGCTCAAAATATACCTTTAGGAGGAGAGCTAATATTGAATCATGTTTCCATACAAATAGAATGAACTGAGCCAAACAGACAAGCAGCATGTTCTCTACCAACTCCCAGTTGCAGTATGTAATTAGAATATTCTCTGCCTCAGCCTGTCTCCCTACGGGAAATATTCCCTGCCACAGGACAGTTTGGTGAAGAGGGTCTCAGAGAAGGGCTGGCCAAGTGGCAGTATCAGCCCAGTCCGGGCTGTGCTCACAGACTGGAGTGGTGGGCGCTTCCTCTAGCACTTGAGTCAGGAGAATCTCCAGGCTGTGTCAAGGCTGCAGCCCCGGCTGACTCAGCTGCACTGCTCTGCTAAGAACACTGTAACCCAGGGACCAATGAAAGACTTGTGCCAGCTCTTTGGCAAGACCTGGAACAAGCGAGATGCACTGTATTCCTGCTCTTGCTATGTGGGTTTCCGATGGTAACAGCAGCTAGAAACATGATAACAAGAGTAGAAAAATTCCACTGAGGACACTCAAAACTGTTCCCACAAGACTGGGTAGAATTCTCCCATGATGCATAATGCAATACATACAAGCAAGGTGGCCTGAACGACATCCAGCCCAAGGGTATGCAGCCTTGTCCCTGCAGCCCTATTCATGCTGCAGGGACAAGTGACAGATGTCTCCCAAGTCCAGGGGAGGCACGGTCTGTGACCCCATCCTGTAACAGTATGAGGGCTGTGGCAGGCAATTACCCACACCAAGTGCTACGCCCAGGGTACTGGGTACAGGAGGAAGGAGAAGGGAGCTACAAGCTGAAGGGTCAGGGAAGGCTTCCTCAGCTGAGGTTTGGGCTGGCTCTCGACAGCTGAATAAGGATTAGCCAAGGGTAGACAGGGAGAGGGGCAGGGTACTCCACTTGGCTCCCGCCAAAGAGACTGGGTGGGAAGAACTGGACTGTGTGGTCCATTTGACAGCTGGAGAGCAGTCCAGAATAACAAAGTGCGAAGTCTGGGAAAGTGAAGTTGCTCAGTCATGTCCGACTCTTTGCGACCCCATGGATGGTAGCCTACCAGGCTCTGCCGTCCATGGCATTTTCCAGGCAAGAATACTGGAGTGGGCTGCCATTTCCTTCTCCAGGGGATCTTCCCAACCCAGGGATTGAACCCGGGTCTCCTGCATTGCAGACAGATGCTTTACCGTCTGAGCCAGCAGGAAAACCGAAGTCTGGGAGGAGTGTCTAAATACCCCAGAGGTCAGAGGGTGATCTGGGGGCCACATTATGGAGAAATTTAAATACCCTCTGGCAAGAGGAAATTCATGAAAGCGCTTTTCATTATGAAAACGCTGTTAATTTCTTTTTTTTTTTTGTCCTCGCCACACATGCTGTGGGGTCTTAGCTCCCCAACCAGCAATGTAATCCATACCTCTCTCATTGGGAGTACACAGTCCAAACTACTAGACTACCAGGAAAAGTCCCCTTAATTTTTTTTAAGACAGGTTTATTAAGATATAACTTACATATGGCATAACTGACTTCATTTTAGTTCTAAAGTTTGTAATCACAACCACAGCCAAGATGTAGAATATTTCTATCATTCAAAAAAATTCCTTAATGACACTTTATAGTTAATCTACTGCTCACCCTAGCCCCTGAAAGCTACTGATTTGTTCTCTATTATTTTGCTTCATTCAGAATCCTATCAACAGAATCATACAATACATAGCTTTTTGGGACTGGCCTCCCTCGTTTAGAAAAAGCTCATTTGTGACCCATTTGTGTCATTGATCTCTCAGTAGTTTTTTCCCTTCTTGTTGCTGAGTTTCAGTCCATCATGTGGATGAACTATAATTTGTCTACCTTACCATGTGATGGGCATCTGAGTTATTTACAGCTTTTGGCAATTATAAATAAACATATAAATGTTGTATGTATCAATTATACATATATAATATTTGTGAATAAACATTCATGCAAAATTTTTTGTGTAGGCATCTATCTTCATTTTTCCTATATAAATACCTTAGAGGTGAACTGCTGGGTCATATGGTAAATAAGCTGGACTTTGTAAGACACTGACAACTTGCTTTTAAAATGCTGTGTCACCTGACCTGTAGCAGTGTATAAGAATTTCCACTGATTTGCATCCTTGTCAAAATGCCAGCTTTCAAAATTTGATTCATTCTATAGGTGCATCATGGTATCTCAACTGTGATTTTAATTTGCATTTCCTAATGACCAGTGGTCATTTCATGTGCTTATTTGCCATCTACATGGACTATACTCTGCCAGGCTCCTCTGTCCATGGAATTCTCCAGGCAAGAATCCTGGAGTGGATTGCCATTCCCTTCTCCAGGGAATCTTCCCGACCTGGAGATTGAACCCAGGTTGCCTGAACTGCAGGCAGATTCTTTACCATCTGAGCTACCAGGGAAGCCCCCTCTATGACTACATGCCTACTAAAAATCTACTGTCCATTTTTATTGGGTTGTTTTATTATTAGTAATACTATTCCTATGTATACTGGATACTAGTCCATTCTCAATTCTGTTTTGCAATAATTTTTTCCTCCAGTCTGCAAATGATCTTTTTCTTTTAAGGAGCAGTAGGACGGGGAGCCTGGCAGGCTGCCGTCTATTGGGTCGCACAGAGTCAGACACAACTGAAGTGACTTAGCAGCAGCAGCAGCAGCAGTTTTAATTTTGATGAAGTCCCATTCATCAATTTTTCCTGTTATGACCAGTGCTTTGGGTGTTGTACCCAAGAAACTTTTGCCTGTGTTTTCTTCTAGGATTTTTACAGTTTTACAAAAAGAATTCCATGGACTGAGGAGCTTGGTGGGCTACAGTCCATGGAGTGGCAGAAAGTTGGACATGACTGAGCAACCAACATTTCACCTTCTATTCCACTTAGAGTGAATTTTTGTACACAGTGGTAAAACACTGTTTCTAACTGAAAAATAATACTTATATGGGAAAGTAACAAATCACTGGTATACAGTTCAATGAGTTTTTACCAACTGATTATGTAACCTGTACTCAGAGCAAGTAAAACCATTTCCAGCAACTCAGAAGACCTCTTGAACTTCCTTCCATGGACAATGTTTATGGCAGAAAAGTGACAGGAAGTATCTCTCTTAGAGAAATGACTCTGGGAGGGTATACAAAAAGGGTTGATTAGTAGGCAAAACATTATTCATGGTTGCATCTTACTGATCTGATTTTTTTTTGGGGGGGTGGTTCTTTGGCACCTACTACAGTTCTACAAGGCAGGTACTTACTGTTTACTGGGCAGGTTGATCTTCTACATGAATGTTAGAGCCCAGAGTATAAAAACTATCAGGTCTAGAGCCATTCTACATAAAGTTCAGAAGTTAGAACATAAAAAGCCCACACAAGTTTAAGAAAAATTATGGAAAGAAGATACTGACCTGAGCTTGGACTTTGAGATGGCTTGACTGAAAGAAAGAAAGAATATGATTCCTGTTAGGAAGGCTCCAGGATATGTTCCCCTCCACCTTTCAGCAGAGATTCCATAAAAGCCATGCATGGAAGCCTGGATCCAGCACCCCCGGCTCCCGAAGCGAGCCAGCTGGGGTGAGCATGGAGCAGGGGGCCAGGCAAGAGAAGACTCTCAGCTGCCTGAGCAGCCCTGGCACAGGTGGAGATGACAAGGGTTCTTCTCCCCCCGCCCCCAAACTGCTCACACTGCAGCCAGCGGGGCTGCTCTTGCCCACAGCTCAGCCACGCATCTCCGTAACAGCACGTGCTGCTGCCACAGTGAGAAGAGCCCTGGGCTTGGAGCTCCAGCTCTGCTCTTCACTCACTACGAGAGCTCAGGCAAGCAGCACACCTCTCTGAGCCTCAGTGTGCTCATCTGTAAAATGGCAAGACAAATCCATTCCCTACCTACTTCATGCTATTGTAGGAGGGCACAGCAAGGAGGAGGAGGAAAATTTACTTCATAAACTGTTGAGTTTCCTGCTCCTAACATCATTTTTATGAATCTCCGCCGAGGAGATCAGATTCTCTTAAAAATGACATCTGTACTCGACAGGCATAAGACCTAAAGGACACCAGCAGAAAGCAAACAAAAGAGAATTGCATGGGGCTCCCCCAAAGCAGGCGGTGCTTGGTGCACTGCACGCAGCTGGTGTGCCTGCTCCTGCAGCCCAGTGCATCCAGAAAAAAGCCAATGTGTGCTCATGTGAAGGCATCCTCCAAGGTTAGGAGAAGGGGGTGCAGGGCTCCAGACAAAGTGTATGAGCCGAGAAGGGCAGGGTCTCGTTATCCAGCCACTATGCATGAGGTTGGGAGAGCCCGTAAATGAAGGAAACTTAAACAGGGAGCACATTCTATGAGCAAGTCTGCCATACAAGCCCTTCAAAGCACTGACGCCAGCACCAGGCCCAGAGAAGCCTTTACCCCCAGCGCCGACACCCAGAGGGCCCGGCCTTGGCAGCGCCTCTTCTTCTCCACCAGCACCTAGTGGACACAGGGGAATTGCCAGGTTACCTGGCTCAGCCCGGGGCAGGTTCCATCTCAGCAGGACAGATGGCAGGTGACATGCTGGGGGTCTGGGGGGCCAGGGCTAGGAGGGGGACCAAGGGGCCCAGGGTGAGCCAGCCCACCCCTCTTGCATCTGAGGCCATGGCTCCAGGCTCCACCGAAACCTGGGCGACTCACTCATATCTGCTTCTCTAAGAAGCCAGCAGGAGCCCAGAGGACAGCGCCTCAGCCCCACTCACCAGAGACTCCCACAGCAGCCTCGGTTCTCGCCTTCCCCGCTCACGTTCTCTGTGTTCACAGACTCCGTCTCACTGGTGGGCATGCTGGCTGCGGGGAGAATAAACACTTTAGATGGTGCCGTGGCTCCAGGAGTTAGTGACGGACAGGCAAGCCTGGCGTGCTGCCATCCATGGGGTCACAGAGAGTCAGACACAACTGAGCGACCAAACTGAACTGACTGACTGGATGCCCTGCACACCCAAGGATGGGACAAACACAATCTCTGCTTCCAGGATGAGCCTCTGGGAAGCTGGCAGGAGGGTAGGAAAATGATGAAGGGTCCCCAGGGACCTGACTGGCAAAAGGAAGTGCTGAGAAGCCAGGTATCTCCACAGAGGAGCCTTCACTTCCATGATCTGCCAAGGAAACCCAGAAAGTATCCCAACAGGAAGAGAAACCCACTATCCAACTTCCCAAGGAAAGAAGCCTGGTGACCAAAGTGAGTCCTGTGGCCGTCAGTGCCAGCTTACTCATCTGATTTCCAGGTTTGCCCTGAGAGGCCGTCACAACGTCTCAGTTACAGCTACATCTTTTCTCGTCCCTGTAAGAGGTACTCTAGAACATCTGTGAACAAACCTAAGATTTCATAAACAAATTCTTACTTTAAATATACTGAAGGAGAGGAGATATTATCAAGGGAGGAGCATATGAAGGTACCAAGCAAAGAATCTCTTTGAAAATGGAAGTATTCAACTCATTTTCCGTTAATCCTATCTGATGTTCTTCTGCCCAGCTTGTGAAGCCAAGATGCTGAAGAACGTCAGTTAGATTAATAAAAAAGACACTGTTGACCAAAGATGCCTGCACTAGAGCTCAGAATACGGTCCTATGGGGGAAGAAGGTTTTCTCCCAACCAGCAACCAGAGGGCAAAGCTGTCTGTGGTCCTAGCGCACCGGTGTCTCTGGGCACTTCTTCCTTCCCCACAGCACGACATCAAGCAGAAGCTGAGGAAAAGCTGAAATGTACCCACTCAAGTCAGGAGGCCCAGGGACCCATTCAAGAGTCACCATCTGGCACATGGGTGTTTTCTTCTTCACTTGATTGAACCCTAGAAACGTCACTAACATGTGCTGGGGAGCAGGTGGCAGAGGAGGCTGGACACAAAGAGGGAGCCGGCTCTGCACCTGTCCTGGAGGACCCAGGGGAGAGGCAGCCCCCAGTGGACTTCGGTCCACCGAGACCAGAGCTGCCTCAGGGGTTTGGACACGTGCTGTAAGGAATGACTAACTCTGCTCTGGGGTTAGGAGCCGTCATCGAAAGTCGAATAATGGGAGAATCACCCCGACGTGTGCATGTCTTTGCCCTGATGCATAATTGTGAACTGCAGCGACCTTCTGGTTTTGGAGACCAGATGGCGTCAACAGGAAGGCCTTTCCCCTGCAAGCCCTAACCATACGGCTCCTCCTCTGAAGGATGCCTGGGTTTCAGCTGACAGTGGTGCCTGGAGTGCCATGGGGAGTAGTCTGAGGCCAGCCCAGACTGGAGCAGGACCAGAGAGCTCTGTCAGTACAGCTGCACAGCTCTGGACCCTGCTCGGGGGAGAGACAGGGTGTGAATGACAAGGATGGACGTGGACCTGACTTGATGGGCCCAGAGACCTGAGAAACATCTCTTCTGTGGCACCAAAGAAGAACCCTTCCCTTCTGTGAGCACCCAGAGGACTGAACCTGCCAGGGTGAGGGGGTCTCAACAGCCATCTCCAGGCACATTGAGGCAAAGGCTTCACATGGGAAGGCAAAATGAGCAGAATTACAGACGATATAATACAACCAGTACTCACAGAATAACCCTTTTCTTCATTAGTCAAGTCAAAAGAAACCAACTACAAATTTGATTCACTTTTTCACAACTCCAAGCAAAAACACAGACACAAAACCAAACAAACCATAAACAAAATCATCACAATCCAATCACAGAAAAACCTTAAAAAAAAAAAAAAAGCTCCATCAAGAGACATAGTGGCTGAATACACAGGAGGCTGCTCATGCAATTTGCTTCTCCATGACTATTCCATGTCTGACTTCAGCAGAAAGACTAAAAAGTCATAAGAGTCAGCCAAGTTCATTGTTACACGTTACTCCCACAGGGTCACCCTTTTCTTCAGGAACAGGACAAAGAAAATCATGGTGGGAGATCCTTACAGATATGACCAGGAGTCATCTCTGTGGAATGTTTCTCTTGGTGGTTACTGCCACCACAGACAGAAGCTGAAAGCAGCAGGGTGGGGGGGCCACTGGGTGGACGAGGGTTCTCAGGCCTCAGCGGGGTCCTGGCTCTGCCCTGGGCAGTCCCACCTCTCTCCAGGCTTCTCCAGGTCCTGTCTGTAAAGTGGGAACACTATCTCTATGCTCTGGAGGGTCACTTTCCTCTACAACAGTGCAATACTTCATGGTTCTAATATTAATCATGTTGTAAATTCAGCCACTATGTCCAAGGAGAGCAAACTTCTTTTCATGGGTGAAACTCTGTGGCTTTTTACTCTCTGGGGCCATGTCCCATGATGATATCAATAGAATTGCTGCGTGTAAGCTCTGGCGACAGACAGGAAAGCCTGGTATGCTGCAGTCCATGGGGGTTGCAAAGAGTCAGACACGACTGAGTGACTGAACTGAACTGACTGAAATTCAGTCACTATTTCCAAGAAGAGCAAACTTCTTTTCATGGGTAAAACTCTGGCTTTTTACTCTCTGGGGCTATGTCCCATGATGATATCAATAGAGTTGCTGCGTTTCACTCTTAAAGCTTTTCAAACGATCTGATCCAAACAGATAACTCACAGCCTGCCCATGGGAAAGGTGGGGGGACATTACTTTGCATTTCTGGTTCCATGTCAACTAGTGAATGAAATGCACAAGCTGCTCCCTAGACTGAGGTTGGGGGTACAGAGATAAGAAGTCAAACTGAACTCTCCAAGCAGAAACAGGCTAACTGTGGGGCATGGTGTTGGGACTGCAGTGAAGGAAAGACTCCTCCTGCTCACCAAGCAGGCTCCATCCTTCCGGTAGGAAGGGACAGTGGTTGAGAGCAGGCCTCTCAGGTTGGCCAGGTCTAACTTTACCCCCATATTTGTGACAGAACTTCTCCAAGGCTTCATTTTCTCATCTGTTAAAATGGGGCATACTTTAACTTTACAGGGCTGTGGGCAGAACTATAAGGGAGGAGGTACAGAGTGATCCACAGTGTCAGGCTGTCAGTGAGGCTCCTACATGACGAATCCATCAGCTCAGAAAAGCTTTCCTGGAGCTCCCTGGAAGCAAGGGAACTCTCTCTGGATGGTCCAAGTCCAGGATCACTTCACCCCACCCACTTCTACAGCCACACAAAGGATTCTCGTGTGAACAGCCTTCCACACATCTGACCTAGCCTCAGCCTGCACTCCCAGTTGGTATCACATTCTCTGCCTTAAGCAGAGTTATTTTAACCTAGCCTGTTGTATCGAGAGCAACTTTTCTGTCATCCCTATTTGACACCTGCAGAGCCACAGAACACTAATAAATAAATCTGCTTTGGAATCATGCCCCCGGGGGGCTCAGGAGGAAGAGAGGAAGGGGCAGGTAGAGGAAGAGAGCAGTGACTCCACCAGAATGTGGTGACCTCATTTGGCCCCGGAAATAGATGTGGATCCAGTCCCTCCAGCCGAGCCTCAGAGCCACGCTCTGGCCAGGGCCCTGGCAACCTTCCCATCCCGCCTCTCCCTCCCTGCCATAGGAGTGTTCCCTTTTTCAGAAAGGGCCCAGTGGGCATAACCAAGGAGCTTGTTTGTACATTAAAACATTTCACCCTTCACTTGCACCAGACATTCATTTTTTTTTTAACATTCCTAAATTGATATGCACTTCATTTCACTTAGCCCCAATAGGATCTCATCTACGCTTTAAAAAATCAAGACAGGAGAATCAGAGACTGTTAGAACTGGAAGGGGCTGAGGACATGAACGAATGCTGTGATTTCACAGATAAGAGAACCAACCTGCTTGCCTTGGGACGCACAGCTCAGATGTGAGAGGAGAAAGCTCTCCTGAGCCACCCTCACCATGCAACAACCCCGTGGCTTTGGTACCTCCTTAGATACACTGATGTATGATTCAGTATCAGTACGTTGGTATGTGCACTGGTATACACTTAAAACTCCACAAATCAAAACGCTCCAAAAACCAAGTAAGCCTGTTACCTGCCAGCCATGCTGTGCTGTCGCTGACCCTCATTAACCCCTGGAAACCTGGTGTAGAGCCAGACCACTTCCAGGAGATCAGCCCAGCAAACAGGGAGGGGGGTTATACAAAAATACAGGTGTGCCAGGGACTACTGGGACTTCATAAAAGCCCAAACAGAAAGACTCATAAAAGCCCAAGGAAGTAAACCCATGGATGACTTTATCAGAACACATGGCCTTCTCCCTAACCGGCTGCCTCAGCATCAGGACTGCCCCATTCAGGGTGACGGCTCTGTCCCTGTGAGCATTCAGCATTCACTGCTGACAAGTGACTAGGTCTAATTAGGGCTGCAGCAGAGAGACCCCCTCAGACAGAATCCAGACCCTCCTATAGGAGGAGCCAGGGCCATCTGCATGCAGAGAGGCTATCAGTCCTTTTTCCCTCCACATTTCAGGAAATTTTAGAGCTTTGCTGAAGAACTTTTCATTTTTTAAATATAAATTCGAAAGCAATTTTCAGTGACTCCAGCTGAAACCAGGTATTAGGACGAGCCTGTGGCCTGTGTAGCAGTGCTGACTGGCCCTGCATCTGCCAGGCACTGGGATCTCTAGGGAGAGCCCCAGGGCAGACCCCTGGGCTTCCAGCATGTGTACGCTGAAAAGGGGCCTCCAGTGGTAGGTCGGCGAGGGGATGGTGCCAGCCAGCAGCCGGGACACCCTGGACTGTCAGTGAGAGTTGCCAGGGCCTCCCGGGCAGCCTGGCTCAGCGCCTGCTCTCCATGGATAGCAGGTCGCACTATTTCTTTTTAGGATTTAATTGTAGGGCCTAGATGTCATCATGGGTGATGCCACATGAAATAAACCAGGAAACGTGCTGTTTTTCAGGCCAGCTCAACAGTATCTTCACCACCATGTAAACATTCCTCTATCTACCGTCTCTCTGAAGAACAATGCACTTCTTAACCGTATCCGCCTGGTCTGTGGATTCAGAGGGAAATCAATACACAAGTGCACGCGTGCACATGGGCATGGATGTGCATGCCCAGGAGTAAGAGTGAGTCTGTGTGCAGATCCAGACTGGCAGCCCCCAAACTCTGGCCCCTCCCCCCACTCATAGGCACAGCAAAATCCCAGACCAGCTTCCTGTCTCCAGGACAGATGTCAGGGAGGCTTGGTCTCTGTCATTGCTGGGACAAGTCCCCTTTCTTCCCAGGGCTTAGTTATTGCATCTGCAAATGAGCTATTGGTCAGTTTCATTTCTAAGACCCATTTACCTCTGACCTCACAGGACTGCTGTAAAGAGGAAACACCCACAGGTTGTCTGGTTTTACTCCCAGCACCAAGGGGTTTTCCTTGCATGTCCCGCCCGCAGGAGGTAAGCAGTACTGTGAAGTCACAGCCCACCCCTCAGAAGGGTGGCCAGGAGGCCAGCAGTCAGCCTGTAACGACTGGTTCCAAGTCACCCCCAGGCAGAGCACCCTGGGGAGCACAGCAGCACAGGAAGAAGCAGCCCCCGGGAGACCCTGGCGACCCTTGCCCAGTGAGCCCGGAGCTCGGCAGGCCCTTCCTGGAGCAGGGCACACTGACAGCCTCGCTCACAGATGTCCAGGGCCTCTAGGAACCTGGTTCCCCTGTTCTCCATGGGACACACTTTCTTGCACACTCAGGGGTCTCTTTGGCATTTCCCTCTGTGCCCCAGCAGCCTAAAGCATCTTACTCTTTCCTTTCAAAGGCGGGGGCGGGGGCGGGGGCGGTCAGGTTAGATAACTGAGCAATGGCAGGATCATAGCTGCCTTCCTTGGGGACAGGGGCTCCGCAGCCAAGATCTTGTGTTTTTGTCTCATTTTCATGACAAGTACGAGCAGCGCCATGACGTCCCCTGGAGGAATCTGCTTGTGCTTGCTAGGGGTGACACACTCAGCCGTCACAGGCTAACAGACTCTCGTTGCTGTAAAGAAGCCAGGCTCGTGCTGGAGAATGTGGGTCAAGGCCAGACCAAGGTTTCTCTGTCTAAAGCAAGAATCATGCCCTGCCAGCAACTATTTCTGTATGACCAGCAACAGTGGGAGCACAGCATCCCCATGAGGGCTCCCACCCCAGTAGCATCACCAGTAATGCCAGGGGCCTTCTTTTGGGTCTCTAAGTATTTCATTAAATAAATAAAAAAACTCCACCCCCAACAAAATATAGCAAGTTTTCTGAAAAGTTACACTGCTTCCTAATCCTGCAGATCTCAAGACTAACCTGGAATTCTCAAGAATCCTTGAAAAGTCACAAGGCCCAAGCACCAGCTGAGGAGGGGGGCCACCTACGAACTCAAGGAGGGGGTCTCTCCTCCCCTGGGATAGGAACCACTTATCTGCTCATGTAACTTCTCAGAGTTGGAAGCCTAAGTCAGTCTTTGCAAACTTTTTTCTCACATCATCACAATATTTCCTGCTTAGTGGAAGCCCATTTTTCCTGCAGAGGCCTTAGGAGGTCCCCACGTCCAGCCTCTTCTTCACAAACCCATTCCCAGCACCGCAGTGGCACGAGTCAGCTGTCTCCACCCCAGATTCAGGCCCACTCTCAGACAAGTTCCTTCTCTCGGAGCCACCACGTCTTCTCAGAGTGATAAAGGGCTCATATCTGTACCCACTCTCCCTTTCCACTTTGGGACCTTCTGAGGAGAGTAGGACTCAAATACTCCTTCATTCAGACCCCCAAGACTTTTTCAAGTCCAATTCCCATCACCTCTGTGCTCGGCATTCCCACGAGCAAGCAAACAGGGCACTGTGAACTCTCTGCTCTCCTGGCAGCTGGCATTGTGCCCCCAAGTCTCAATCTTCTCATGGAGGCTCCTCCAAGGTTGTGAGGGCAGGGCCGACCTTGGTAGCAGCAACCACATGTGCACAGGAAAAGCACAGCGATGGCTCGAGCAGGCAAGACACCAGCTGTCTGCATAACTGCCCTGCATGGGGTTGGTCCTGATGCCAAGCCCAGCGATTCTGATGGCAGACTGTGTTAAGCTTTATTTTAGAGCACAGACTGAAACTGTTTCCCACATAAGCCCTTTCCCCATTCCCATTTGTAAAGGCAAGTGCCCCCAAATCATGGCATCCTCTAGAAGTCTATTTTTAACTTCATTCTTGAAACCAGCACTACTAGCTTTAGCCTGGTCCTGGGCAAACCAGCCAGGGACTGCAAGACGCAGAGGCCAACTGAAACGTGTAACCTGGAAAAGAAAAATCAATCAAACAACATCACTGGAATTTCCAAACAGTTTAGATTAAAAAGCATCATTTTGGGGGAAGTGTTTAAAAAGTCTGTCTTCCAGTCTAAGAATATTCATGCAGAATTAAATAAATCTTCTGAGTTGGTTCAGCTGCTTCTTTAAAAGGTACAGTTCAAACAAAGAGGAAACTGCAATGCTGCCTTGGCTAAGACACATATTGAGGGAAAAGACGAGAGGAAAACAGCACAAACAAGTTTCAAGGAAATGAAATGAAAATACAGGCATCTCACAAACACACCACCCAGCACATGCACCTCACACCATGCCATGTGGAAGGAACAGGCGTCAGAGGTCTTGGGAGAAGAGTTTCCAGAAGAGGAAGTTCCAGCTCAGCAGTTTACCGTGATCTTTAGCCCTGCGTTGGCGAAAGCCGCAAAATCTCCTTTTCTTCTTATCCTCTTTTAGCAAGTCGGCCACTGTGACCCCTTCAGCGGAACACAGGCAATTTCATTATGCTTCAGTAGAGGGCAGCAACAGCAATGCCAGCAGGCCGGAGGATGCTGAAGGCGGCCCCATCCTCCGGCTCTGACAGGCAAACCCCAAATCTGCCCTCCTCCCACGGAGAAATCTACAGTTCAGGACCTGACCGATGGGCAGTGAGCATGCACCTTCTGCGGCTAGCATACTATAACGCCCGTCTTCAAAAACCTGTCCATGGACACAGTGTGGGAGGGAGAGGGTGGGACAAATGGAGAGAGGGGAACGGAAACCTACCATTACCGTACGTAAAGCAGCCAGCCAGTGGGGATTTGCTGTGTGACACTGGGAGCTCAACCCAGTGCTGTGTGACTACCTAGAGGGTGGGAGACAGGATGGAGGTTCAAGAGAGAGGGGACATATGTATACCTGTGGTTGATTCATGTTGATATATGGCAGAAACCAGCACAATATTGTAAAGCAAGTAGTTTGCAAAAAACAACAACAGCAACAACTACCTGTCCCAAATATACAACCAATTAACCCACTCTGGACAAATGTTCCCAAGGTTCGGCTTCCCCTCTAGGAAGGGCATTAGGGAGAGGGCACATCGGCAGGAGTCCTAGGTGCTAACTGGCTCTGTGAGTCCAGCCAGCATCACCCTATGCAGCAGGACACTTGGGGTTAAAGCAGTGGGTTCTGGAGCTAAATAGACCAGGTCTAATCCCAGCCCACCCATGGACTGGCTGAATGGCTGTGGATGTGCTACCTAACGGTGTTAAACCTTAGTTTCTTCGCTCATAAGATGTTAATAACAGTTGAACCTGCACTTCAGAGAGTTGCTCTAAGAGGTGAACAGTACATACAGTGAAATATGATACAAGCACTGGCTAGGCACAGTCAACCATGAAAACTCCCTTGTCTGGGTCTCAAGACAACGATTCCAGGGTCTCCAGCCTCAGACAGCTCTGTGATACAAGGGCTGCTCCAGGCTGGCGAATCTCTGTAGGAGAGGCCACATGCCCCAGGGCAGCGCAAGGGTAGCAGAGGGAATGGTGAATGGACACAGGGCAAGCTTTCACGCACGGCTGGTGACAGTGGGAAGTGGTGTCACTCAGCATAACGCTCACATTTCTGATAACGGGCCTCCTCTGGGACCCAGAAAAGCCATTCGTGGTCATCGCTCCCACAGGACCCTGGGCACCAGTGGCCACACAGGTGCGGCATTTGGGGGCTAGAGGCGGTCAATGTGCAGACTACGGCAAAACCTCAGTTCAAATCCCGGCTCTGCAGCAGTCATGCGGCCCCGAGAGGCTGCTTCGTCTCTCTGTGCTTCGTTTTCCTCCTCTGATGAGGTCTTGCCACACACTGGTGTGAGGAGCAAGACTCGTGTGCCCATAGCCCTGAGAAGAATGTCTGGCACCAAGGAAGCACCTGGTTAATATGAGCAACGACCTGGTGCTCTTTCATTCAACAAGCAGCCACTGGGAGCTCGGACATGTGACAGCCGCCCCGTGCAGAGCCCCGTTTCTGCCTCCATGGAGCTCCCAGTCCTGCGGCAGAGCAAGCCAGCGATCACGTGAACAAGCATAAAACCGCAACTCTGGTGGCTGCTGTAGAGCCCACATGCGCTATGGACCATACAGTCCACTGTGGCAGCTTTAAACTGGCCATTTATTGAAAATGGCCAAAATGTTGTTTCAAAACATGGAAGGATATCCACAGAACACGGTTCAGTGAAAAAAGACAAGTGGCAGGGCCATCTGTGCTGGGCGATCTAGTGGTGGGGACCAGGAAGGGTGCTGTCTGTGCAAATGCAGGTTCTCATGTGCCCAGCTGAGGCCAGAAAGAGCAGGCTCCCAACTGCCAAGCCTGCTTCTCTCTAAGGAGAAGATGAGCGAATTATCATGCTCTATACACCTCGGTATTACATGAATTCCTTACAGTGGGCAAATAGCACTTATGTAATCAAAGTATATTAAATACAAACACTGCCCTGAGTCAGAGCTTCACAAACCTGGCTGCCTCATCACAGTGGTGCAGCCATCCCGAAGTCCATCTCCCACCGGCTCCGAAGAGGCCAGCCCCCGGCGGATAATGGCTCCCAGGACCACCCGGGGTTGGGGGGGTGTCTCCCATAACCCCAGCCCTGGGCTCCCTGCAGAGAGGGCAGTTGCCCTGGATGTGTGTTTACCCTATGCAGCTCTAACTGCTGCTGTTTGCTTGACAGCTTTTAATTGAATGTTTTCCATTTTGAACTTGTACCCTGAGGTGGTTTAACCGTGATGAAAGCAGTTTTGTAAATCAACATTTGAAGACACAACCTTTTTCAACAGGACCAGCAAATGTCCATGCCTTGTGCTTGCACACAGCTTTGCCATCTCTGGTTTTCTGCCCATCCCACAAATCAAACACGGCTGTAAAAGGCATCAAAGTGACACGTACAGGCGGGAAGTGACAGCTGTGACAACCTTGTGTGCTGAGGGGGCAGCATCCCGGTGGGAGGCGGGCAGGGACAACGCTCACAGCCTCCAGGACTGACCTGATGAAGAAAATACAGGGCTCCCCCCTGCAGTCAGGGCTGGAGTGTCAGGGTGTCCTCCACTCCCTTCTTCAGGGCATCCTACATCCCCATTGACAGGGATTACTGAGCATTCATAGCTCCCTCAGAAAATGCCTTGCTTTTCTGGCCAGAGTTTTAGAATGAGCTTCCTTTAAAAGGATTTCATTATTTTTAATGCTTTTTTTTTAAGGACTAATCACTGACAATGAGAAGAGTTTAAAATAGAATGTGAGGCTTTCAGATCTTAATGGCCCCAGCAAAACTCCATTGTTCACTCAGAAGCAGCTGCATACATCTAAAAAATCACTTTGAGATTTGGCAGAGTTTCTTAAGGAACTTGAAGCTCAGCAAAAAGTTAAATAAATTATCCTTGAAAATATCCCATATGCTCAGGAACTAACTTCCAAGGGAATCTTGTCCATTCAATTAATTGTGTAACACTAGCTTTCTAACAGCAAATGTAGGGAACAAGCATCATAAATAATCTGTGGACACACAAAGCCAGAGCTCCCTGTCACTGTGGTACCAGACAGCCCTAAAGGTAGGGACCCCACTGCCTCTCCTCTGTCTTCTTCCAAGTGTGACACTTGGTATGTTGGCATTCAGGAGTCCCCAACGCTGGTTTCACACTGAAACCTCCAGGGAGCCACATCTGGGTCCTGTCACCAGTGAATCGGCATGGGGGTGAGGCATGGCACCGGGATACAACCCCACTCCCCAGGTGACTGTCACACACAGCTAGAGTTGGGCACCACATGTGCAAACAGTGACATCTAGTAGATCAGAGAGAAAAGATAACGTGAGCACATCTCCAAGTGCTTGATTTGACATCTGTTCTCTGACACCAAGGTGGAAACCATCTTCAAGGGCCAGCAAGCTGGGCTGCTATATCTCAAAAGTGACTGAGTTGACAGATTTGTTTTCTATCAATACTTGAGAACCTTGGAGTTCTTGAACAGTAAGGAATAGGGATGTGGGTCCTAAAAGGTGTCCTCTCTCTGAGTTTGGGTAGGGATCTAGTAGAATGTCCAAAAACAATTTTGTTTCAGGTCAGGTTTTCCTGGAGTTTGATGACAACAGCAGCAGCAAGTCCTCTGACAGCTGTGGCAACTCCTACCAGTTATGGAACACTTAATCCTCATGACAACCCTGTCATGAGGCAAATATCTTTCTCCACTTCCAGCAGGAAAGGAAACTGGGGCTCAGCGATGTTGGGTAATGTGCCTAGTGCTCAAGTCACTCAACTCGATTGTGGCCACCTCCAGAGAAGGGGTGCGGCCATGCTCTCCAGGCCCGCCCCTTTCTCCCATGGGCTTATGACACCTGCTGTTATCAACAGTCCCCTCTGTCTAGGCTGAGCCTCAGCCACCAGGGAGGCCTCTTCTCACACTCTTACTCAATTCCTCCATGTCTGGGAAGAGACCATCCCACTGCACCCCCAACCCAAGTGAAAAAGACACTCAGTGGAGTCAGCATCCCGATGGCATGGGCACAGGCAGGGCTCCCCCCGCCCTTCCCCAGGGAGGACACAGGGCAGGGCTGGGGTGCGGGGTGAGCCTCACAAGCTCAGGGAGGACATCGGCAATGCCCACACTTTACGGGCTAGCGACAGGTACAGAGACCAGATTCGGCGTGGACAGGTGGTAAGCCAGCCGCGGTCAGCGGGCAAGGAGGGCCACAGAGGGGAATCCCTCCTCCCTGTGTTTCTGTGACAAGGGGGGAACGGCTGGCAGCCACGGAGGCCCCAGCGAAACCCTGGCAGGGCTGCGCCCCCAGGAAGTCTGGGCCGCGGGGGAATGCACTCGCTGGGAGGGGGCTTGGGGCTCTCTTCTCAAGTCAGTTAAACCTCAGCATGGTTCCCACAGCCTCGGATTTACGTTTCCATTTCCAACCCTGATCCACCGGGGGTCTGGAGCTCTGAGGACTGGGGAAATACCAGTCTCCTGGTATAATGTTCTCGCTCCACAGGACACCCCAGCACCTGGCAAATGAGCCTACAGAGTCGGCGTGCACCAGAAGGAGCTGCCATTCCAGACCAAGCATGAAGCCGGTCCCACGTGCTGACGCAGAGCCTCGCTGAATAGAGCAGAAGCCACGACGCTGACATCCCCGAGACACAGAGCAGCTTTCTGGGGATCGGTGCTCCCATTACACAGTGCATTCTGAGGCTCTGCAACTTTTAAGGGGGCTTACTTTCTTTCCTTGCTTATTAAGAAATACACTTAGGGGTTCTGAACATGTGTACCACTCTACCTTGTTTATGCCATTTCACTAGCGTGAGAAGCACTCCCCCTCAACCTTCCACAACCAAAGGCTATACTTGTCCCTCAGAGCGCAGTGGGGACACAGCCTCACCCGCAGGGCCTCCCCTGTATCCCCCCCTCATCCCACATCCCCACGTCCTCCTTGGGCTCCCACGGCAGACTGCGGGCCCTTGGTTATGATGCCGGCTTCTCTGCTCTGTCTCACACTAGATGCTGTGGGAAGGTCTCCTCAGGAAGAGGCATTGATTTTGCCATCAGACGTTTCCTCACAGGCAGAGGCAGGACACAGGAAATGCACTGAGCCCTCAGAGCAACCAGGAGACACTGGTTCAAGTCCTGCAGAAATCCCTACTCCTCAAATCACAGGCCACAGAATAGTTCCAGTACAATGATGCTGGCTCCACGAGGTGGACCCTGTCTGTGACTAGAGCAGGGAGCAATGAGGAGACGAAACGACATCTGCCTGCAGGAGGACCCTGCTCAGCCCCTACAGGCCACACCAATGCTGACAGAGCAAGGGGCCCTGCTCAGAAGAAGGGACAAGACCTGTGTCTGTTTATACACAACAGGTGACATGCTGGGCTTAGGAGAGTGGGGCAGGGGGCTGGTGGAGCCCTGCGGGGCAGCGTCAAGGCCACAGCTTGGGAACCAAGAAGAAGACAGCGGGACAGGCAGCCCTGAGCTGCAGGCTTGTCCCTGGCCTCGCTGCAGGGACAGGTGCTCTGTGAAGGCCACGGGATTCACCCCCTCCCTAGGCAGAGCTGAGCCAAAGATGTGCAGACACTCCTTACACCACGTCATCAGATGTGGAGTTCAAGTGATTGTCCACTTCGAAACTCTCACCTCATAGTTGAGGAACTTAGTCTAATAAAGTGCTCCCTGGTTTCTTCACCCTCAGAGGGCAGCCCCCAGGCTCTCCTTGAGGAGGCAGTGGTGCAGCCTGGGAAGCAGGGGGCCTGCACACACCAGCTCCCCTCTTAGCGCCTCCCCCAACCATGAGCACACAGGACTGAGTCAAGTGTGCATCCCTGATGACAAGAAACACTCTCCACAGAAGCAGAGGCTCAGAGTCCCAGGCTCGGACAATCACGAAGGCCAACTCGCTCAGGCACGTGCTCCACCCTGGGCCTCAGCCTCTGCTCACCCATTCTCCCTGCACACCCCTGGCTCCAGCCATAGGAGTAGCCCTTCACGGCCTCCCGGAGCCTTTGTTTGCCCACCTGCATGTCCTCCTCCTTCACTGTCTCAACTCGGGATGTTTTGCCTGACACATCTCAGGTCCATCCATCCTTCAGGGCCCAGGGCCCACTGTTCAGTCCCAGGCGATCGTGGCCAGCCCCCATCCCCCGCCGTCAGCCCCCGGTACACAGCCTGCCTCCTCTCACGACCTGCACTCGTATCTCCTCGTGCTGCATCCACTTGGGTGTGGGCCCGTCCTCCCCACCCCAGGAGTCCTCCAGGCATCCGCACGGCCTTGCTGAACGGAGGCCTGACTGCATACGGTCTGAGGGTTCTGTGCGGGACCTGCTCAGTCATCTTCCACGGGGCAGGGCCTAATCTGGTTTCCCAGGCCTCTCAATAGACTGGCACCCTAGGTCTTTACTATCAACTAGTCTAGATTTAAAACCTATCACAAATGGCTTATGTCAACTCTACTACTGAATTTCAATTTCCCCTTTTACCGGAGGCACAGACCATTTCAAGAAGAGTAGGAGCAAGAAAAGCATATGATAAAAGAGATGCTTTGGGTGATAGTGATAATTCCAGTGGTGGACTGAACATAGACCTTCCTGCTGCAGGAAAGTCCCCAGTGCCCAGTGTCCCAGCGTGGGGGACCAGCTAGGTGTGCTCTGGAGCAGCCGCATGAACTCTCATGCCTCCTAACACTGCCCTAAACACTGAACTATTGTCTTCCAGTGGGCGATGAGCTGATTATTTGGCGTCCCATGTCTGGCGCAGATGGAAGCCACTTCAAGGAGCTGAAGGGTAAAGTGGCCCTACTCTTCAAGGTCCCTTCCAATAACTCGCTCTGAATTGGAGGACCCACAGTTTCATCTCCTCTGATGCAAAGCACATACTCATCTTACCACACCCTTGCCCCAGAGCTGAGGCTTATTGTATTCCCAGGGCACAAAGAGCATCCAGCTGACCCTCTGCAACCAAAAAGCCACAAGACAAGATACATATCTGAAGCCCACGCCACACCCCAAGCAGAAATGCAGAGTCAGTGCAAATGGGCTCTCTGATGTGCAGGCCCACATCCGGAGAGCTAGAGGGTGCTCTGGGTCTCAGAGCAAAAGAGATACCTGCCGCAGGCGGGCATCTGAACGGCACATGGGCCCTATCGGTCCCGAGCAGCAGAGGTGTCACTTACTATTTCGTTTGCTCTCTTCGCCTCCTTCTTCTTCATTCTCAGGATCAATGTCTTCTGCTTGGGTGATCCAGTCCAAGTAGCCCTTAAGATCCTCTTCCAGCTGCTGCTTCTCCCGGAGCTTCTGGAAGTCTCCCCGTGCTTTCGCTTTCTCCCTTTCCTTCGAGAACTCTCTGAGAAGGGCAAAGAGAACGGGCACACGTCAGGACGTCCCGGGACTCGCCCTGAGAGCCATCTGCCCGGCCGCACAGCAGTCTCACGGCAGGACACACGGCACCAAGTACAGCCACACGAGCACACAACAGGGGCCACACACACGGACAGGACACACGCCAGTGCCTCCCAAGCAAGACTGTGGGGGTCAGAGCTGCAGAGACCACGCCAATGCACATGCACGCCCCTCAGAAAACCAGCACCCCTTAGGAGCTTTGCACTCCCAGTGAGCCGAGGCCCCAGATACCATGTGCTATCACAACAGGCCCTGGATTCCCCCAGCAGGGGCCTGGACTCAGAGATGTCCCTCTTCCTGCAGAGCCTCCTCAGATAGCGGGCCTGATGCTTCAGAGAGAAAGGACCAAGGGGGCCAAGCTGTGGTCCTAGAGGGCTTCTTTCATCCTTGGAGGTAACACTCAGCATCCTAATGTGTACTGGTCCCTTTGTCCAAACCATGAGCCTTGAGACCCCACCCCCACCCTCTGCAGATCCAGCCAGAGTAGCGGACAGGCTCAGAGCAGAGAGCCCTCCCCCCACCCAGACAGCCCCGCTCCCCCCTTCCCAGACAGGAAATGGAGCACCCGTGAAGCACTGTTATCTTTCTTAACTGTCGCTTCTTGCCACGATCTTTCCCGCCAAAGTCCTCCCCATAGGAGGGGAAAGGGGAGCGTGATTTGTTGCCCATTTATGGGAACACCTGCCCTGGAAAGGCTCTGGCAGACGAGGAAATGTTCCCAACTGTTCATGGTTTACTCTACTTTTCCTGTCTGCAAGCCTGCATCTCTGCATATATACAGAATCCCACATTGGCTGAGGCAAGGCAGGAAGTCAGGTGGATGATTACCCAGTTCTCATATACGAGGAACCACCTGCATTTCCAACCGTGAACTGTTAGAGGAGCCAAGGTATGCGTGTTATGGATTTAGGAAGTACAATCACAAAGCTGCTAAGAAAGCAGATGCGACAACAGGCAGTGCAGCTCCTGCACAGGGACCGCTGGATGCCGATGGACGCCACGTCTGCCTTCCTTCCAGTCTAAAGCCAGCGCGTCTCCCCTGCCAGGACCTCGATAACCCAGCCCTACCGAGGAAGGGCAGGTGACCTGCGTAGAGTCAACCTCTACTCTCTCTCTCCCTGCCCTCCCTCAGCTCTGGGCTGTGGGTGGGCTGAAGAGACACCTGAAAACCTAGTGACATGGATGCTTCAGGCAAGAAAGCGGATTCCTCCCCAGGGTGCCGGCTCCTGCCCGCCCCCACTAGAGAGGACACCTTCCCTGCCCCTAAGTTTTTCAGATGCCCCAGGATCTGTCCTTTCTGCTAGATCTGGTCTGTCCCACCTTCACCTGCTGAGAAGTGAGGCGGAGGCAAGGCTGTGGGGCATCCTGAGCCTGGCTCTTGGGGGAGCCGACTCAGGGGATTCTTGGGGTAAGCGGAAGCAGATCAAGGCCTAGAACCTCCTGGGCAGACACCCTCCCTTTCAAAGTGAAAGGCCTCTGAAGGCAGCACCTTGCTGCTCACAAGAACCATATCCTGAGAACAATATGGGGCTTCTCAGCCTTGGCTTCTGGAGATACCAGACCTGAATAACTCATTCCTGGGCAGGTTCATGAACTGAATCTCAACTCTGAAAATGTCACACCTGAACCAGAATCTCCTCCTTGAACAAGTGGAGGGCCTGGAGTGTCACGTGTCAATGTGAAAATGCGTCACATAATCTGTTCTCTTAAATACATTGTAAAGACCAAGTCTGTGGGCCTTCAAGTCTACTGTTTACCAAAAGTAGTTGTTGTTGTTCAGTCACTACATCGTGTCTGAATCTTCGTGACCCCATGGACCGCAGCACCCCTGTCTCCCCTGTCCTCCACTAACTCCCACAGTTTGCTCAAATTCATGTCCACTGAGTCGGTAATGCTATCTGACCACCTCATCCTCTGCTGCCCTCTACTTCTTTGGCCTCTAATCTTTCCCAGCAGAAGTATCCCAGCATAAACCTTTCTCTGAGTTTGACTCTGAACTCGAGTACTCAATTCACATGAAAATGTATAAACAGGCTATTCTGATTCTGGTTACATATCTCATCTGAGTCTTTAAAAAAAACATTACTAAGATAGCAGAAGAGTCACTCTTAAGTTTCACAGGGCATCTGGCTTTAGTAACACATTTCATTAAGTCTTTTTACATCAGAAATGCAAAAGACCTTCTAACAAGCTGCATGACTATTGCACATTCTGGTAGTCGGGATACAGCAAAATACACCTAGGCAAAATCCTTTTGTGATTAGAATTTCTGAGACTAAAATACACTGCCAAGTTCTGGCTTGTAGCCCATTTATTGTAAATACTAAAGACTATTATAACTGTTCATGTAGCAAAACTGTTAATATAAACTCTCCGAACTGATTTTAGACAGTTCTGAATGGCCTAATACTTAGCAGGCACGTAACCTTTCCTGATTTGGACAGAACTGAGACTGACAAGGCATAAATCTCCTGTCGGCTCTGAGATGAGGCGGAGGAGAAGGTTCAGGGGGTGGGCTCTTTGTGACCAATTCAGCTGCCCCATCGCTCCTCTCACACCACACTGGGCTCTAAGTCTGAGACCTGGACTCTGTTCCCCACTCTGTCACTTTCTGTGCCTGAGCTTCAGTTTCCTCACCTGCAAGACCGACATGCTACCTGCTCTCCTGTCTCACAAGGGCAAAGCCAGGTGTTCAACAGGATGCCATCGTGAACATCGCGAAGTACTGCACAAACATGAAGTTCAAAAGCATAACATCTAGCTGTCAAATCTGGGTATAATAAAAGGCAACTAGAGGAGGTTACTCACGTACTGAAAGGAGAAAAATTGCAAACAGCTCTGAATGGGCTCGAAGCTACATGATGCCAGCGGAACTGAGGGAGGCACAAAAGGACACGTGGGATCCTAGGACATGGAGTGACCTCAAAGAGCCAGCAAGTACCCCATCAACCCTGTACTGCTCTCTGCTCAGTGGAAAACAACTCGTTCACAACAAACCCTTCATTCCATAAAATCTCACCTGAGTCCACTGAAACGTTATCAACTTCAGTGGATGAGGAAAACAGTTTTCCATTTCATGTAAGAATCTGTCATTCTAGAAGCCTAGTACTAAGGGACTAAGTAACACTCACTATTATAAAAGTTAATTTAACAAGTCTACTGGTAGAAACCACCAGACTTTCACAAGTGACTAGAAATCTGACAACTCACATGTGAGAGAAGCCTACCGGTTGCAGATAAAGTCAAAGTTGCGCAGTCATGTCCAACTCTTGAGACCCCATGAACTATACAGTCCATGGGATTCTTCAGGCCAGAATACTGGCGTGGGTAGCCCTTCCCTTCTCAAGGGGATCTTCCTGACCCAGTGATCGAACCCAGGTCTCCTGCATTGCAGCGGGATTCTTTACCATCTGAGCCACCAGGGAAGTTAAAAAATACTGGAGTGGGTAGCCTATCCCTTCTCCAGGGGATGTTCCCGACCCAGAAAATGAACCAGGGTCTCCTACATTGCAGGCAGATACTTTACCAGCTGAGCTATCAGGGAAGCCAAAGGGAGATTTTAAAAGTGCTTGGAGAAAAAAAACACATATATTGTGCTACCCTTTGGATGCAAAAGAAGAGAAAATAAGGAAACCTTATCTGAAGGTTAAAGCACAAAGGGATGGATCAAGGGACTAGAGGGCATCTGGTAGGAGCGGCACTAAGTGCACCTTTTTCTACAGTCTAACTTTTAGAATCATGCTAATATTTTAAACATTAAGTTCTTAATTAAATCAACAAAGATAAGACGGAGAGAAAACACCCTTAAAGTACAAGTGAAATAAACGAATCTGATTGTTCTTCAAATGAGTGTCACAACCACCCTGAAGGAGAGAGACACAACTAGTTCAAGTAGTTTATGAACATTTGCTATACACTCTTATCATCTGGGCAGGGATGGCGTGAGGGTGGAACCATAGACAAATGCTGAACTCTTTTCAGTAAGCTTGTTTGTTTGCAGTGATATGGATGAAACCTTGCTGAAACAACATTAGATATATTATAGGATTTGGCATCCGGTCTATGGGGTCGCACAGAGTCGGACACGACTGAAGCGACTTAGCAGCAGCTCATCACTTCATGGTAAATAGATGGGGAAACAATGGAAACAGTAACAGACTTTATGTTACTGAATCACTGAAGATGGTGACTGCAGCCATGAAATTTAAAGATGCTTGCTCCTTGGAAGAAAAGCTATATCCGACTCAGACAGCATGTTAGAAAGCAGAGACATCACTTTACCAGCAAAGGTCCATAGTCAAAGCTATGGTTTTTTCCAGTAGTCATGTATGAATGTGAGAGCTGGATTATAAAGAAAGCTGAGTGCCAAAGAACTGATGCTTTTGAACTGTGGTGTTGGAGAACACTCGTGAGAGTCCCTTGGACACCAAGGAGATCAAACCAGTCCATCCTAAAGGAAATCAGTCCTGAATATTCACTGGAAGGACTGATGCTGAAGCTCCAATACTTTGGCCACCTTATGCGAAGAACTGACTCCTTGGAAAAGACCCTGATGCTGGGAAAGATCGAAGGCTGGAGAAGGGGACAACAGAGGATGAGATGGTTGGATGGCATCACCGACTGGACGGACACAAGTTTGAGTAAGCTCCGGGAGTTGGTGATAGACAGGGAAGCCTGGTGTGCTGCAGTCCATGGGGTGGCAAAGCGTTGGACACGACTGAGCGACTGAATGAACTGAGGATTTCACAAATGAGTTAATGTGTCAATGCACTTGGGAGCCAAGGTTCTCCCTGTGGAAGGAGGGACACAGAAAGATGGGAGAGAGACAGTTAGAAAGAACACTTAGGGGATGGACTGCAACTAGGATGCTGACGTGAATTCACGATTTCTAAAGATGTACACATATGACTATATGTATGTAAATGTATCTACCTCCTAGCTCTGTCAGAAAGACCTAGAAACAAAGACATTCCCACTGCTGGTAGCTATGAGCACACCTGGCATCCAGATCTTGGTCTCTAATACTATTTCCCATTATAAAGATCAGTGGACTTTTGAGAAATGGCTGATTCCAGGAATAAGGCAGAGCAGATACAGGACTAAGAAGAAAAGAAAGTGCTTAAAAAAAAAAAGAAAACAAAAGCAAAACGTGATGGGATATGAGAAGCCACTGGCCAAATCTGAGATAATCTGAGCCCCTGAATAACTAAAAACAGTAAAGAATTTTTTTAATATTAAAAAACCAGTCCACATCCCTTACAGATAAATTAAAAAGCAGACACAATATTAATAAAAAGTGATTTTGAGTAAAAGATATCTGGATTGTTCACTAAGCTATTCTTCTTCTTGCAACTTTTCTTGTATGTTTGAAATCACTTCCAAGAAAAATTTGTTGAAGTATTTGGAAAACGTAATCATTCTGAAAGTGAAAGTGAAGTTGCTCAGTTGTGTCTGATTCTTTGCGACCCCATGGACTGTAGCCTACCAGGTTCCTCCATCCACAGGATTTTCCAGGCAAGAGTACTGGAGTGGGTTGCCATTTCCTTGTCCAGATAATCATTCTAATCAACTGCAAATTTATGTTGTTTTACATTCATTTCCACTTACCAGGTAGACTATAGGCTTACTCCCTGGTGGCTCAGAAGGTTAAGAATCCACCTGCAATGCAGGAGACCTGGGTTCGATCCCTGGGTTGGGAAGATCCCCTGGAGAAGGGAACAACTACCAACTCTTGCCTGGACAATTCCATGGACAGAGGAGCCTGGCGGGCTACATAGTCCATGGGGTCACAAAGTCAACTGAGCAACTGATACAACTGCACAACTTTCACAGGCTTATTGCAGGAGTGGACAATACTGTCCATTTTTTTCTTTCTGCATCTCTCTCTCCTCCATGCAGCCCTGCCTCAAGCAGGCATGCGGGAGATGAGGCAGAATAAGACACAACACACGGCGAAATGAGCCCTACTCCTTAAGAGGCCAAAATGCACCAGGACAGAAAGCCCATGGTTCCTGGGATCGTCCAGAAGCCCAAGAAAAGTATGTCCCATAAGGAGCAATCTCCCAGGGAGGAATCTCCCTGCCAGCTGGACCTGACACCTGCCACAGGTCTCACCCTGGTCCATGTGCGCACACCTTTCCCACCCACTGCGGCAGCTGGAGGGGCTGCAGCCAGACCATTTCCTTGGGGCCTGTCTCCCTCCTGGCAGGTCACCATCAGCGCACACTGGGACTCCATCCTGGTGTCATCCTGCTCAGAAGGCCTCAGGGCCGCTCACTGCTGTCCTCAGGTATCAAGGTCAAACACCCAGGTCCAGCACTCAGGGATCTTCAGCCCTCCCCCACCTGCTATTCCAGCCTTATCTCCACTTCTCACAGATGTGCACCTTGTACTGTGGCTACACTCTTCTCTGCTCCCCCAACCCTGTGAGCCTTTGTCCACAGAGCGCCATCCACCTGAGCAGCCTTCGCCCATTCGGAATTCTAGCTCCCTTGTCTAGACCCAGCCGTCCCTGGTTACCCCAGCCAAAGAGCTCTTCCCTCCTCGAGAGCCCTCTCCACGCTGAGTACCAGCCACGGATCTGAGTGCACACCCTCCACCTGCCAGCCTCCTCAGAGGTGTCCTTAACAGAGCCCCACACAGTCCTCACACCTCATCCTCACTGGAGTGTGGACGGTGAGGGAAGGCTGGTATCACTCTCTTTATACAGAAACTGAGGACAGGGAGGCTGGTTAGACAAGCCCATCCAGCTCCTGAATCCACCCTCCTAAGGACCTCAACGTGGGCCACAGGAGGCAAAGGAGGAAGAGAGTAAGTATATGAAGGGATTAGGATAGAAGTCAGCTTATAGTCAGGCCAGGAAAGGGCCTATATTCTTGCCTAAAGAATCCCTACGGACAGAGAAGCCTGGGCAGGCTACAGAACAAAGGGTCACAGAGTCGGACACGACTGAAGTGACTTTGCACACATACACATAGTCAGTCCAAGAAGGGCCTTAAATCCCCCACTGAGAGCTGTGCTTCCCTGTAGGCAACAAGGAACCAACAGAAGGTCTGACAGAAGAGAATCGCCATCAGCTTTGTTTTATAGGAGTGATGGATTAAGATGAGCTCATAAAAGGAGAAATTCTGGTGAGGAGGTCAGAAGACAAGGAGCAAACTCTGGGTGACGAACTACATCTAACATCAATAGGAATGCAAGTAAAAGAATTACTTTTACCTGGAAGTAAAGGGGTGGATGGAGAAGGCAATGGCACCCCACTCCAGTATTCTTGCCTGGAAAATCCCATGGACGGAGGAGCCTGGTGGGCTACACAGTCCATGGGGTCGCTAAGAGTTGGACACGACTGAGCGACTGCCCTTTCACTTTTCACTTTCATGCATTGGAGAAGGAAATGGCAACCCATTCCAGTGTTCTTGCCAGGAGAATCCCAGGGACGGGGGAGCCTGGTGGGCTGCTGTTTATGGGGTCGCACAGAGTCGGACACGACTGAAGTGACTTAGCAGCAGCAGTAGCAGCAAAGGGGTGGAAGGGTGACCTCTACCCCTTCCACGTGGTCTCCTGGGTCTGGCACATCCACCATTGTCTTCTCAGCTACTATGGACCTTCCTGCGGGGCATGCACCGCCTGCCAGGTGAACATTCCCTGCCCAAGTGTATGGGCAAGAAAGGCAAACAGGAGGCCACATGGAGAAGAGATGACACAGAGCAGCCATATCCCTGGTCTTCATCCTCTGGAAGGCTCTGGAAGCAGACCTGCTGTGTGTCCCCAAGGAGAGGGTGGACATTGCAGAAGACTGCTTTCAGCACAACAGAAGGGAAAATTTTCTAATAATCCAAGTCTACCAAAAATGGTAGAGCTTCCCTGGTGGCTTAGAGGGTAAAGCATCTGCCTGTGATGCAGGAGACCCGGGTCTGATCCCTGGGTCGGGAAGATCCCTTGGAGAAGGAAATGGTAACCCACTCCAGTACTCTTGCCTGGAAAATCCCATGGACGGAGGAGCCTGGTAGGCTACAGCCCATGGAGCTGCAAAGAGTCAGGCACAACTGAGCGACTTCACTTCACCAAAAATGGAGCAGGAAGCCTTTGAAGCAGCAACTTCCTTGAGGGGTACAAACAGGGACCTCTGATAGAAGGACTAACCCCTTGGAGGAGAAGCTGGTGTGCAGGATATGGCGAAGACCCTGCCATCTGTCCTTCCCAGGCCCCGTACCTCATCACCCTGTCCCCCTCAGGACAGTACATGACCTGTGCTGTATCTGATCCTAGCTGTAACTCGCATCTCCCCGGCCTCCCGGATGGCTCAGAGGGCTGCAGGACACCCCACTGCTTCCTCATTTTCTGCTCCTTCCCCTGGGCAGTGGCCTAGTGCCCTGGCAGCCAAGAAGCAGAAAGACTGAGAGTGACTATTAGAAATGGCCATGAGGGGTGCTGACTGCAGAGCCTCTGTGGTGCTCACACAGGCAAAGACCTTCAGATGGAGCGCCACCGAGGACAAGCTTGGGACCCCGCCGCCCCTCACTCATGATCACACTGGCCCTGGATGCCAGCCAACCTCCAGCAGCTCCAGAGGGTCTGTGCTGGCACAGCTAGGGGCAGACTTGGTTTCCCAAGTCCTTTTTTGGACTTGGGCTCCTTGGAGGAGCCCAGCAGGCCATGGCCTCTTCTCTGGCAGCAACAACGCCCTCAGTATCAGGATGTGGATCTAAAGACCTGGAGTGGCTTTACAGTCACTGCCCACAGGCCCCATGGTCTCCCAGCAGTGCTTGCAGAACCAGGAATTTCACTCCCATTTCACAAAGGCCCAAAGTCAGGCTCCACAAGGTGATCCCACCTCACCCACCGGGTAAACACTCTGAACCAGGCTTCGACTCAGGACTCTATTCACAGGACTCACGGTCCCTCAGCCTCCTGGCTCAGGACACGTGTAGGCTGGACACTTACTGGTTGGACCAGCGAGGGAGGGGGCAGGATGGAAAGCACCATTTACACTCATATCTTGACTTTGTTCCAGAGCCCCAACTCAGGCTTCCAGAAAGGTGCTCGTCTCCCCATGTGTTGTCCTTCACACCCCAGAACAAGCTAGTCATCTTCCAGGATCCCCTACATAACTCCCAGCCAGGAGTCGGGCACACAGTCCTTACTCTGCAGAGAGCTCCTGAACCCTGACACTGCCCAGGATTTACAGGCCTGCCACCCGAGCTCTAGGAGCCCTAGCTTAGTCAACACTCCCAGAAGGCGAACACTTGGCCTAAAGCAAACTACCACCCTGGAATGGCAGCATAGGTCACACCAGTGCAGAGGGACGACGCACAGTCCGCTCTGGAATTTGTTATTTCTCAAATGCCCCATGAAATACATGGGCCACTGAAAATCATATTGATTTAGAGACGAGAGTTGTTTTTTTTTCTTGGGTTGTAATACTATTTGTTTTAACAAAACCCACACAAATAAAATTTAGACAAGCTAAATGCTTTGAAATTTATACACAAAGCACAGAGAAAACACACACAAACAAGCATGAAAACTTTCAGTGAGCAAGGCCAACGGAATCGCTAGGACTCAGATTTCTATTAAAAAAAAAAAAGGACTCAGAAAGTCATTAAAAATTAAAACAAATTCCCCACAAAAAGGCAAAGTGGGGGGGGAAGTTGAAGAAGTCACTGATTTTTATCAGCAGAGGCTAGTGTTCTTTAGACCTAAATTATTTCGCCTACACAGAAACACAGAGGAAATAAAATAGAATGAAAGAGTAGTCTGGTTCAAAAAATATTTTGTTTAATTTTTTGGAAAGCATGTAATTTCAGTTTGTGTTTGAGGAAACTGGGTGCTTTATTTTTAAAAATCAACAATAGTGTACGATGTTTCACACACATAAAATTTTTTAATTATTGACACTGGTTTAGTTCAAAGTTCATCCAAATCATTGGCTCTGTTCAGTTTTTCCTCAACTGCAGAAAGCTAGGAGCAGTCAAAACGTGTTCTTTCTGCATGAAATAAATAGGCCAGAATGGGGGGCAGGCTTTGGACTGCAGCACCCCATCTCTAAGATCCGATCCCCTGCAGGTAACACCCATGGAGGGTTAAGAGGACTAACGGGTGACAGCGCTGCTCAATGCAAGTTAGTCACCGGCCACCAAGAAGTGGAGGGAACTGCCGGCAGGGCAAAGGGACAGAGCGTCTGGACGGCCCTTGTTTACACAGCAAAGATGTCAGGAAAAATGTGTAACAAGCACACTTCCAATCACCCAACTACATTCTTTGGGAGTGCACTCCTGAAACAAACCCCACGGGGAATTCTTATGTAAAGGGATCCTGGACCTTCTCATTTTTCTGGTTGCAAAGGTTTGGGATTTTTCTCAAAGCAATCCTCCCCTTTTCATGTCCTTGGCTGCTTTTATTGATATCAATGTCCATGAAGATATGTTATATAGAATAGAGTTAACATCTTTGGGGAGATGAACCATTTTAAAGGGGTGTTTCCTAGCTTTTAACGACTAGAGTTATTTGCTGTGAATGGCAGGTGGGCCACCTGAACACACCCAAGCTCGAGGCAGGATGGCATTTACGTTGCCCCAGAGGAAGCTGGCTATGGATGGAGGGAACAAACGCGTGATCTGTCTGGTCTTCTTTTCTCTTTCTCCTGGTCCTTTCTGACCACTCCCTGGCTTGAACCCTGCACTCCAGCCATCCTAAAATTCCTTCATTTTCTCAAAGGCATGGAGACCTCATTCAGCTCCAGGCTGTGCCCTAAGTGAGGCTCAACCCAACTGCTTCTCCACATGTCACACCCCTTGGCTGGGTCAGCCTACAGAAACATTTCTCCCACTTGCCCTGCAATTTGGTAATCTATATTCTCTCTGTAAGAGAGACAGTGAGCTCTGCGATGGAGGGGCTGTTATCTCTCTCATCTCTGTATATTGGTTCCTTATCACAAATCCTGGCCATTAATAGTTGCTCAACAGGAACAGATTGGATTTAATACGTAGTTTTATAGGCTCAGGTCTTACGTTAACGATGACCATGCCAGAGACTTGGGTTGTGGGCTCTGCAAGGGCTGCGCTCTGTGTGTGCTCAGTCCTGTCCATCCCTTCCGCGACTCCATGGACTGCAGCCCAGCAGGTGCCTCCGTCCATGGCATTACCCCGACAGGGATACGGGAGTGGGTTGCCACTTCCTCCTCCATACCTGACCACCAATCCTCGAGTAATTTTTTCAGTCACCTGAAACTGCACCCATTGTTGCCACAAACAAAATACCAAAACCTGAGCCAACCAGAGTCCTAGACAAGTTTAAGAGGTCATCCATGGGAATAAAGTATCTCAGAATGAAATACATTCCTTTCACCACATTCCCCTGTCTGAGGACAGAAGAGCTGTTATTTCTTTAAAGAGTCAGCTTCCATGGCTATCAAAGACATTTCCCCAAATGATAAGAATCCATTGGGCTGCAAGCTAAAAGTCACAGACTTCTTGTTTCAGCTTGTTTCCATAAAAAAACATGATTTAAGAGGTGTTCTTCAAAAACACAGGCTTCCTGCCTGACATCATCTTTTCCCTGTGAAATGCATCAATCCAGGGAGTGCTGACAACATCACATCTTCTCATGATGGCTTCAAATACTGCTCCTTAAGAAGCCACTGAGACGCACATCTCGCTAAGCTTGTCAGATTTTGGTTTAAAAAAAAAAAATGAGAAAAACAGGTACCAGAAGTATGATTTGGGAGGGTGGCAAAGTCCTTCAAAAATCAACATGTGGGAAGAGACCAGCAAGCTCAGGGCCTGTCTTGCTTCTGCACCAAAAGAGTCTGCTGCTAAGGGCCTGGCTAAAGAGCCTATGAAGGACAGAGGGCTGCACCACCTATGCAAAGGGCAGCTGGGGGATCTGACGAGGAATGAGCCCCAGGAAGAAGCTGGAACTGAGCCCAACAGCTGGGAGGTCCTCAGAGCAATCCCAGTAGGAATTCCAGTCCAGGTTCCACTCACATCAAAGGCAGACCACCTGGAGAGAGGCACTAAAGGAGATAAGGCCCCTTCCTCCCATCCTGAATGGCAGGATGGGCAAAGCACCCTTTCTGAACCATCGGACTTACTTGAGAACAAGGGGAAAGCATCCTATTATTGGGGTGACTTCGGGAGTCAGGGATTGCCTCCCCCAGTAACAGGATCCCAAAAGACTTCTAAAGCTAGAACGGAATTTGTTCACAGCACTTTTAAGAAGAACAAACCAGTTTCTCTGAAGTCTCCATATTCCCCAATTCCCCTTAATTTTGAGTAATTAATTTGGGGCAAGAGACAGAAACTGGCAGGGCATGAGGAAAGGAACACCTTGGGACATATCAGCACAGAGCCAGGCTGCTAGAGAAAGAGCCTCCAATGATGAGAAAGCAGCCTGGGCTCTGGAGTCAAGCAGATTCAGATCTCAGCCCCAGCTTCCTCGGAATTCCTTCCTTACCAGCTGTGTGACTTGGAGAGAAACAAACCCTCTCGGAGCTTTGCTTCCCTCACCTGTAAAATGATGGCAAAAGACACTGTGCTGAAGTCCTTGAGAAGACTGAATGAAATCAACTATATAAAGCACCTAGCCCAGCGCTAGGCACATGTGACTATAGAACCAATATAGTAACAACAATAATAAGAAATAAAGAAAAAGATCTCTCACATGATCCATACTCCAGAGTTGACAAAGCCACAGATCTCTCCTCATCTGAGACCCTGACCCACAACTATCTTCCACGTGTGCCCTCTCCTTCTCCCCAGCCTGGACTCCCAAATCCTCACTTCCTCCCCAACCCCACCCTCCTGCCACAGCCCCCAGCCCCAGAGCTCTCCTCATTCCACTCCACCCAGAGAGGCACTTTGCCTTCCAGGGCCAGCCCACCTCATCATCTTACTGCTCAAACACCTCAACAGCTCCCATGAATTAAAGACGAAACCCTGACTCCTTCACTGGGCACCTCTAGCCACCCATCCGCTCTTCGGCTCTCCATTCCCAGCCAGCACAGGGCACCTGGCAGCCCCAGTGGCCAACTCAGTGGCCCCAGAAGCATGTTCTGCCCCAGGTCCTGCTCCCTCACCACTTCTGGGATCGGGTATGCGTCCTCCTTTCTTGACATCCGTGTCTGACTCTTTGCGACCCAATGAACCACAGCACGCCAGGCCTCCCTGTCCATCACCAACTCTGGCAGTTTACCCAAACTCATGTCCATTGAGTCGGTGATGCCATCCAACCACCTCATCCTCTGTCGTCCCCTTCTCCTCCTGCCTTCAATCCCTCCTAGCATCAGGGTCTTTTCAAAGGAGTCAGCTCTTCACATCAGGTGGCCAAAGTACTGGAGTTTCAGCTTCAACATTAGTCCTTCCAATGAACACCCAGGACTGATCTCCTTTAGGATGGACTGGCTGGATTTCCTTGCAGTCCAAGGGACTCTCAAGAATCTTCTCCAACATCACAGTTCAAAAGCATCAATTCTTCTGTGCTCAACTTTCTTTATAGTCCAACTCTCACATCCATACATGACTATTGGAAAAACCATAGCCTTGACTAGACAGACCTTTGTTGGTAGAGCAATGTCTCTGCTTTTTAATATGTTGTCTAGGTTGGTCATACGGAGAAGGCAATGGCAACCCACTCCAGTACTCTTGCCTGGAAAATCCCATGGATGGAGGGGCCTGGTAGGCTGCAGTCCATAGGGTCACTAGGAGTCGGACACAACTGAGCAACTTCACTTTCACTTTTATGCATTGGAGAAGGAAATAGCAACCCACTCCAGTGTTCTTGCCTGGAGAATCCCAGGGACGAGGGAGCCTGCGGGGCTGCCATCTATGGGGTCGCACGGAGTCAGACAACTGAAGCGACTTAGCAGCAGCAGGTTGGTCATAACTTTCCTTCCAAGGAGTAAGCGTCTTTTAATTTCATGGCTGCAGTCACCATCTGCAGTGATTTTGGAGCCCCAAAAAATAAAGTCAGCCACTGTTTCCACTGTTTCTCCATCTATTTGCCATGAAGTGATGGGACCGGATGCCATGATCTTCGTTTTCTGAATGTTGAGCTTTAAGCCAACTTTTTCACCCTCCTCTTTCATGTTCATCAAGAGGCTCTTTAATTCTTCTTCACTTTCTGCCATAAGGGTGGTGTCATCTGCATATCTGAGGTTATTGATACTTCTTCTGGCAATCTTGATTCCAGCTTGTGCTTCATCCAGCCCAGCATTTCTCATGATGTACTCTGCATGTAAGTTAAATGAGCACAGTGACAATATACAGCCTTGACGTACTCCTTTCCCTATTTGGAACCAGTCTGTTGTTCCATGTCCAGTTCTAACTGTTGCTTCCTGACCTGCATATAGGTTTCTCAAGAGGCAGGTCAGGTGGTCTGGAACACCCATCTCTTGAAGAATTTTCTACAGTTTATTGTGATCCTCACAGTCAAAGGCTTTGGCATAGTCAATAAAGCAGAAATAGATGTTTTTCTGGAACTCTTTTGCTTTTTTGCTGATCCAGCAGATGTTGGCAATTTGATCTCTGGTTCCTCTGCCTTTTCTAAATCCAGCTTAAACATCTGGAAGTTCACAGTTCACGTATTGCTGAAGCCTGGCTTGGAGAATTTTGAGCATTATTTTATTAGCGTGCGGAATGAGTACAATTGTGCAGTAGTTTGAGTATTCTTTGACATTGCCTTCCTTTCTTTGGGATTGGAATGAAAACAGACCTTTTCCAGTCCTGTGGCCATTGCTGAGTTTTGCATATTGAGTGCGCACTTTCACAGCATCATCTTTAGGATTTGAAATAGCTTAACTGGAATTCCATCACCTCTACTAGCTTTGTTCGTAGTGATGCTTCCTAAGGCCCACTTGACTTCACATTCCAGAATGTCTGGGTCTAGGTGAGTGATCACACCATTGTGATTATCTGGGTCGTGAAGATCTTTTCCGTACAGTTCTTCCGTGTATTCTTGCCACCTCTTCTTAATATCTTCTGCTTCCATTAGGTCCATACCATTTCTATCCTTTATTGAGCCCATCTTTGCATGAAATGTTCCCTTGGTATCTCTCATTTTCTTGAAGAGATCTCTAGTGTTTCCCATTCTATTATTTTCCTCTATTTCTTTGCATTGATCGCTGAGGAAGGCTTTCTTATCTCTCCTTGCTATTCTTTGGAACTCTGCATTCAAATGGGTATATCTTTCCTTTTCTCCTTTGCTTTTCACTTTCCTTCTTTTCACAGCTATTTGTAAGGCCTCCTCAAACTGCCATTTTGCCTTTTTGCATTTCTTTTTCTTGAGGATGGTCTTGATCCTGTCTCCTGTACAATGTCATGAACCTCTGTCCATAGTTCTCAGTCACTCTATCAGATCTAGTCCCTTAAATCTATTTCTCAGTTTCACTGTATAATCATAAGGGATGTGATTTAGGACATACCTGAATGGTCTAGTGGTTTTCCCTACTTTCTTCAGTTTAAGTCTGAATTTGGAAATAAGGAGTTCATGATCTGAGCCACAGTCAGCTCCCAGTCTTGTTTTTGCTAACTGTATAGAGCTTCTCCATCTTTGACTAGCCTTTGCTCCAAAGCGCCATCTGAGCCTGGGGCCTCAGGGAGCCCTCTCTGACCTATGAGGCTTCCATTGTCTCCCCAGGCACACTGCTCAGTACAGATGGTGCCAAAGTACCCTGGACTGAGAGCCGGAGGGGACAGGGCACAGGTGCTGGGATCCACACCTGACGGGCCCTGGAGTTCCTCCCTATGTCTCCGCAAGCCTGTCCATAAGGAACAGCATATGATTCAAAGATGGGCTTTCAGGAACAGCACACCTCTGAGTAGACAGTGTGCCATCACTCACTGGATTAGAATCCTTCAGATGCAGTGAAAGCCTTCCTGACTCAGAAGCTGGAAAGCCCCGAACGCTTGGATGCTATGAAGGTGCCAGCAGATAACTTAAACCAAGATTTATTTTAAAGCAGAATTTCAAGTGAATGATCTAGTTCTGGGTGGATTAATACTTGATCCCTGAATCCAAAACAAACTCTATGACAATCAGACTTAGAGAAATTAGGTTAGGGCTTCAAGTGCCACTCCAAGTCCTAGAAAGACGTGGGGCCCTGGAGACAAGAGCTTGCAAGTGAATGTTCAGACTGCAAATATAAATAAGAAGTCTTTTCAAACTCACAGAACAGCCTCTGAGCTAGCCAATACTGAGCACACCTCACATTTGTAAAGTCTTCACAGTTCACAAGGTCCCTTCCCACCCATTTCTCCCCTTGGCTCTCAGGACCACACTATAAGAAAAACTACATGGCAAAATGGGGCTATTGACTTTAGGAGGTGAGAAGACCCTGGCTGGGAGAAGTGAAACATACTGAGGGAAGTCACGTCACCAGGAAACAAGGCACCAGGACAAGAGCCAAGACTCTGACCTCTGAACTTAAGTTCTTTCCACTACAACATGTGGAAACCAACTAGCACAGCAGCTAGGAATCCCCTGGAGCAAAGGAGCCACTGCAGGTGGGGCGGCGCTCAGAAGCCCCAGGCACAGCACTGCACAGCCCTCAGCCGTGGGCACACCCGCTGGAGCCACCAACACCCTCGGGCTGTCCCTGCAGAGACTGGAGCTTCCAGCACACATCTCAGGCCAGGTGAGCCTAGACCACCGCCCCAGATCAAGTAATCTCCGTTGCCTGAGGATCCTCTCCCACAGGACACCCTCACCACCACTAAGCCTCTGCTGATGCCAGCAGTCACCTAGCAAAGCACAAAGGACATGTTGGATGGACAATCCCCACCAGCCAGTGCACTGTCATCCCCGAGGTCCTCTGAACTTCCCCATCACTGGCTCAGCTTCCTCTCATTCGTCAGCCTTTCACTGTGCTCCCCCCAGAATTGCTACTCCAGAGGGCACATTCTCCTGTACCCTCAACCTTCTCAAAGAGACCCTCTCCCTTCTCCTTGCTTTGAGGAAACCTGGGTCACCCTCAAGCTTACCACTTTTGTTTCCCCTCCAGCCCTTTCCAGACCCTACCTCCCTTGGGGTCTCAAGGTAGAGTTTATGGCCTTCTTGCTTTTCTGTTCCTCTTCACATCTAGAAAAATACTTGGTTATGCTGCCGCAAAAGCCAAACAAACAAGAAGTCCTGCTCCTCTGAGGACAGCACCGTAGGATACGTGACCTCCCCTTTCTCTGTGTGTCTTCTACTTGCCCCCTGGACTGAAGTCTCAGGCTCCCAGACCCCAGGCTTCCTCCCCATCCCAAATACTACCATCTTCCTAGGGGATTCCAGTAGCCCTTGGTTACCCCATCAAGCCCCAGCTTTTTAATCCCTTGACATATTAACCTCCATTATTATCAATCCGCAAGTCTTACCAGTCCTAATTATGAATTCAAGCTTTCTGTTCTCTAACCACAACCTTCTCTCACACCAGCTGACCTGTCTCACTACTCCCACTAGAAACAATACTAACCTCTTTGGAATGTCCAGTCTACTGTGTGCGTGCCCAGTCACTTCAGTCACTGCTGGCTCATTGTGACTCCGCGGACTGCAGCCCGCCAGGCTCCTCTGTCCATGGGGTTATCCTGGCAAGAATACTGGAGTGGGTTGCCATTTCCTGCTCCAGGGGAATCTTCCCAACCCAGGGATTGAATCTGCATCTCCTGCGGCTCCTGAATTGGCTGGTGGATTCTTTACCACGGAGCCACCTGGGATTTATTCCCGTCCAATCCACTGACTGCCTCCCTTTTTCTCTCAATCTGTTAGGCCTCCCATCCCATCCTAATCTACTTTAGACTTCACAATCCATCAGCAATGCATTCAGTGATGTTATTATTGGTATCCTAAACTTTCTTGTATCCTTTGATCATACAGAGAGAGCAAAACCCTCACCCCAGAAGAGCTCAAACACTCCCTTTCTCCACACCTAGGTAAGAGCAGTCAAACATGGCTACAGAAAGTCATACAATGGGATAGACTGGCATCGATATGGATTCATCATCACTGGCTTCAAACAAGACCTCAATGCTACCAAACATCTACCTCAGTTCTCTGGTCCACTCACTCCCCAACTCCCTGCAACCACTCTCTTGAACCTTTCCTACTCTCCAGACATGACTCTGTCACCTACCCCCTGCCACTAGCAGTCAACCCTGCCTCCTGCTTCAGAGACCCTAGGAACCAAGCAGGAATACCCCCAGCTTCCTAAGACCAAACAAACTTGTATTTGCCCTACATTCTCTTCCTTTCTTCTCATTACCAAAAAACCTCCTTTTCTTAATCCTACCTGTTTTCTGACAGTCTAAGAAAGTAAGTTTTCCAATCCTCCCACTTTTTGAGGCTTTAATTCCCTTCAGCAAAGCTTTCTGTAGAAGTGATCTGGTACATCCTTCATTAGACTTATTCTCAGGGTCTTGATTTTTTTTTTTTTAGGATATTTGTTCATCTTCCATGTCTCTGATTAACATTTGGACACATGGAATACAGTTATTAATGACTCTTTCATGTCCTTTTCTGCTAATTCTAAAATCTGAGCGAGTCCTGGGATCCTTTTCAACTGATTGATTAGATCTTCTAATTATGGGTCACAGTAATAATTATCTGCTTCTTTCCATGCTTTGTAACTTGATCCCAGACATTTTACCTTGTTGGATGCTAGATATTTTTGTATTTCTACACATGCTCCAGCGCTTTGTTTTTGGGTACGTAAGTTGGACCAAACTGATCGATCATTTCAGGTCTTGCTTTAACAATCTGTTAGGTCAGTCTGGAACACTACTGAATATAGGACTAGCAATTCCATTGCTGAGGCAAATCCTTTCTGAGTATTCTACTCTGTGTCCTGTGAATTATGAGTTTTTCCTGTCTGGTTGGTGAGAACAGGCAATATTCCTGGCCCTATGCGAGCACTGAACGCCATCCTTTTAATCCATTCAAATTTCTTTCCCCAGCTTCCTCATACACACATACACGTGCTGAATAATTAAGGGGGAACATCTGGAGTTCTCCATGAAATTCTCTCCTCTGCAGAACTCTGTGCTGTGTTCTTTAGCCACCATAGTTTTTGCAGACTCTTGGCTTCATCTTCTAAACCCAGGGAGACCACAGGGCTCTGCCTGGGCTTCCTGCTCTTCTGCTGTGGCCCAGGAATTCTCTTAAGCCAGTAAACTGGGACAATCATGAAGCTCGTTGAGTTTCTTTCCTGATTCTCAGGGATCACTATCTTTCATTGCCTGATATCCAGTGTCTTTAAAAACCATTGTTTTACATATATTGTCTGTTTTGGGGTTTGACTTTGTTGTTTCAGGTGGGAGGGTAAATCTGGTTAACTCTTACTCCATCTTGACCAGAAGCAGAAGACTTTCAATTCTATTTTAATGGTGTTTTCAAATCAATTTTATCAAGATGCAAGTCACGAACAATAAAATACACACAATTTATGACTTGGCTAATGTTGACAGCATGTAAACACCACCACAATCAAGATATAAAACATTTACAACACCTCTCAGAAAGTTCTCTCATGGCCTTTCCCCATCAACTCATCCTCCTCCCACTCTAGAAAATGATTAATTTCCGTATCATAGAATAATTTTGCCTATTCCAGAACTTCATCATGCTATTTTACAACTGGCCTTTTTTGCTCATCAGTATGTTTTTGATGATAATGCTGTATTAGTACTTCAACCTTTCTACTGCTACTGAACAGTATTCCAAAAATCTAAATATACCACAATTTCCTCTTTTATGCTACCTACTGATAGACCTTTGGTTTTTTTTTTCCCAATTTTAAGTTACTAAAAACAATGCTCGATGAATGCTGGCATACAAGTTATTTTGTGGACAGAAGGCTTTCATTTCTTTTCAGTAAACAACTAGAAATGGAGCTGAGTTATATCTGTTTAATTTTATGAGAACTTTGACAAGCTTTTCTGAAGTGGTCGTACCATTTCATGTTTCTATGAGAAATGTGTGAGCATTATCAGTTGCTCTATACTGCTGCCAACACTTGATACTGTTTTTTTCTTTTATTTTTAACTAATCTATATATGCAGTAGATGCATGCTCAGTTGCTCAGTCACGTCCAACTCTTTGTGACACTGTGCACTGTAGCCTGCCAAGCTTCTCTGTCCATGGGATTTTCCTGGCAAAAATACTGGAGTCTGTTGACATTTCCTTCTCCAGGGAATCTTTCCAACCCAGGGACAGAACCCGTGTCTCCTGCATTGCAGGCAGATTCTTTACTGCTGAGCCACCAGGGAAGCTGATATATGTAGTAGAATTTCACTGCAAGTTTAGCTTTCATTTCCCAGATGACTAACAATATTAAACATCTTTATATGTACATTGGCTATTTGTGTATGTATGTGTGTGTGTGTATATATATATATATATAGCAAAGTATCTGTTCAAGTCTTTTGCCAATTTCAATTGGGTTATCTTATTATTTGTTATGAGTTCTTATATGTTCTCTATACAAACTCTTTGTCAGATATATGTGTTGTACATATTTTCTCCCATTGCGTGCTTTTCTTTCCAATTTCTTATTTATGAAATGCAGAAATATTTTTAGAAAATATTTATACTTTAGCTTTTTAGTTAGATCTGAGTGTTGAAGAATTGATGCTTTTGAAATGTGATGTTGGAGAAGACTCTTGAGAGTCCTTTGGACTGCAAGGAGATCAAACCAGTCCATCCTAAAGGAGATCAGTCCTGAATATTAATTCAAAGGACTAATGCTGAAGCTGAAGCTCCAATATTTTGGCCACCTGATGTGAAGAACTGACTCACTGGAAAAGATCCTGATGCTGGGAAAGACTGAAGACAGGAAGAGAAGGGGACAACAGAGGATGAGATGCTTGGATGGCATCACTGACTCGATATACATGAGTTTGAGTAAGCTCTGGGAATTGGCAATGGACAGGGAAGCCTGGCATGCTGCAGTCCATGGGGTTGCAAAGAATTGGACACGAAGGCAATGGCACCCCACTCCAGTACTCTTGCCAGGAAAATCCCATGGACGGAGGAGCCTGGTAGGCTGGAGTCCTTGGGGTCGTGAAGAGTCGGACATGACTGAGCGACTTCACTTTGACTTTTCACTTTCATGCACTGGAGAAGGAAATGGCAACCCACTCCAGTATTCTTGCCTGGAGAATCCCAGGGATGGGGGAGCGTGGTGGGCTGCCGTCTATGTGGTTGCACAGAGTCAGACATGACTGAAGCGACTTAGCAGTAGCAGCAAGTGACTGAACTGAACTGATGATCCATTTGAAGTTAGTTAGTGCTTGTGTTAAGGGTGATATAAAGGTCAATGTTTGTTTTTTTAACAGATTCCTAGTTTTTCCAGCATTTCACTGAAAAAAAATTATTCTTTCTCCACTGAATTATTTAACACTTTTGTGAAAAAACAACTGACCATATATACATATTTCTGGATTTTCTATTCCATTCAATTGTTCTATATACCTATCTTCAGGCCAAAATGACAGTGTATTTACTATAGCTTTAAGGAAGTCTTGAAATCAGGTAGTATAAGTCTTTCAGCTTTGTTCTTTGTCAAGATTGTTTTAGTTATTATAGGTCCTTCACAATAATATATAAATACTAGAATCTTATCAATTTCCTTTTTTTTAAAAAGGCCATTAGTATTTATGAGTGGGACATCACAGAATAAACAGATACATTTGATGAATGCATAGATAAATTCAACATCTTAACACTACTGAATCTTCCAATTCATGATCATGGGCCATTATCATTTACTTAGATCATCTTTAATTTGACCAATCAGTATTTTGTAGTCTTCAGTGTAGAGGTCTTCCCTAACTTCTCTTATCTTTACCCCTAAGTATTTTAAAATGTGCTAATGCTATTGAAAATCTTATTTTCTCAAAGTTCATTTTTTACATTATTGGAGCTTGTATATGGGAATAAGATTGACTTTTGTACACTGACCTTTATACCCTGAGACCTTGTTATAGTCACTTATTAATTCTAATAGGTTTTCAGGCAGTTTGTTGGGAATTTTTAAATAGATAATCATATTTTCTGTAAAGATAAATACTTTTTACTTTCTTTCTGTTGCTGCTGCTGCTGCTAAGTCACTTCAGTCGTATCCAACTCTGTGCGACCCCATAGACGGCAGCCCACCAGGCTCCCCTGTCCCTGGGATCCTCCAGGCAAGAACACTGGAGTGGGTTGCCATTTTCTTCTCCAATGCATGAGAGTGAAAAGTGAAAGTGAAGTCACTCAGTCCTGTCGGACTTTTAGGGATCCCATGGACTGCAGCCCACCAGGCTCCTCCGTCCATGGGATTTTCCTGGCAAGAGTGCTGGAATGGGTGGGGTGCCATTGCCTTCTCCTTACTTTCTTTCTAGTCTTTCTTTTATATACTCTACTTGCCTTAATGTACTGACCTACTGGTAAAGCTGAAGAAAAGGGGTGAGAGATGAGTGACTACTTTGTTCCTAATCTTATAAGAACACACTCGGCCTTTCACCATCAAGTATGGTGTCAGTTATAGTTTCTGTGTTTTCTGTAGATAATCTTATTCAGGTTGAGGAAGTTGCCATATAGTCCTAGTTTGCTGAGAGTTTTTTTTATCATGAATGGTTATAGAATATTGTTGGCGGTATTTTCTGCATTTATTGAGATGATCATATGATTTTTCTCCTTCATTCTGTCAATTCAGTAAATTACACTGCTTGATTTTCCAATGATGAACTGATTTGTGTTTCTAACATAAATTTCATTTGATCATGAGGTATTATTCTTTTAATTATTGCTAGATTCAATTTGTTAATATTTGAGAATTTTACATCTGTATTAATGAAGGATATTGTTCTTTTCTTATGTCTGTTGTGTTCGGTATTGAAGTTATTTTGGCCTCATAAAAATGAGTTAGAGAATGTCCCCTCCTATACATTCTAAAAGTTTTTCTAGGAATGGAATGTTATTCTTTTCTTCTAAGTTGTTTGACAGAGTTCACTCGACATTATCCAGGCCTCTGGTTTTGAGAGAAGGTCTGTGATTCAGAATTCCATTTGAAAAGCAAATACAGGGCCCTTCAGTTTTTTTCTTTCTCTTTCAGCCAGTTTGATAAGCTGTGTTTTTCAAGGAATATGTCCATTGCTCCTAAATTATTGAATTTACCGTCATAAAACTGTTTATCCTAGTCTCTCGTTATTTTAATGTCTATAGTATTTGTGTTGACATCCCCTCCATCATTTTTGATACTTATTTTTTTAATTAATCTTGCTAAAGGTTTATTAATTTTATCAAGCTTTTCGAACAGTCCACTCTTATCTTTGTTAACTTTACCTATTCTTGAGTTTTCTGTTTTACTGACTTCTCTCATTTCTCTTTTACTTTCCTTGGATTTAATTTGCTTTCCTTTTCTAGATTCTTAGATGGGAATCAGTTCAGTTCAGTTGCTCAGTCGTGTCCGACTCTTTGCAACCCCATGAATCGCAGCACGCCAGGCCTCCCTGTCCATCACCAACTCCCGGAGTTCACTCAGACTCACATCCATTGAGTCAGTGATGCCAGATGGGAATAGAGACCACTGAATTGAAAGGCATTTAGAGCTATAAATTTCTAAGCATTGTTTTAGATGGATAATGCACATTTTGATTTGCTGTATTTTCATTATCATTTTCTTTTCTTTTTTTATTGAAGGATAATTGCTTTACAGAATTTCGCTGTTTCTGTCAAACCTCAACATGAATCAGCCTAGGTATACATATTCCCCTCCCTTTTGAACCTCCCTCCCATCTGCCTCCCCATCCCACTCCTCTGGGTTGACGCAGAGCCCCTGTTTGAGTTTCCCGAGCCATACAGCCAATTCCCGTTGGCTGTCTATTTCACACATGGTAATGTCAGTTTCATGTTACTTTCTCCATGCATCTCACCCTCTCCTCCCCTCTCCCCATGTCCACAGGTCTGTTCTCTATGTTTCTCCATTGCTGCCCTGCAAATAAATTCTTCAGAACCATTTTTCTAGATTCCAGATATGTGCACCAGAACGAAATAGACCTTAAAATAAAGAAGATTACAAGAGATAAGGAAGGACACTACACAATGATCAAGGGATCAATCCAAGAGGAAGATGTAACAATTGTAAATATCTATGCACCCAACATACGAGCACCTTAATACATAAGACAAACACTAACAGACATAAAAGGAGAAATTGACAGTAACACAGTAATAATAGGAGACTTTAATACCCCGCTCACACCAATGGACAGATCATCAAAACAGAAAACTGATAAGGAAACACAAGTCTTAAGTGATATATTAGATGAGATGGATCTCATTGGTATCTTCAGGACATTCCATCCAAATGCAGAATACACCTTCTTCTCAAGTCCACATGGATCATTCAGTTCAAAACATCCCTTATTTTCATTGCAATATTTTTCTTTAAATTATAAGCTATTTGGAGATGTCTTCTTTCATTATCAAAAATCTAAAGAATTCTAGAATTCTAAAGAGAACTCTAAATAGCTACTATTACTAGTTTATATTTTTAATCAATGCTGTTAAAAAAAAAACATACTTTTCAAGATTTTAATCTTTGAGCCCTTTTTTTAAACAGCACAGATGTAGCCTATCTTGGTGCGCCTGAACAGAATGTGTATTCTGCTGTTACTGGATGTAAGTACCAGTTAAGGTCAGTTTCACTGGTAGTGTTCAGATGTTATCTATGTTTTGTTTTTTTTCATCCCCGTGTTCTTCAATTGTCAAAATGGAACTATAAATTTTTCCTCTGTGTTTGCGGATTTACTGATTTCTCTACTTAATTTTGTTGTTGGTTTTTCGTTCGTCCCACATGTTCTTTGTTCCTTTTCTGCCTTATCTGTCATCTCTCAATTTGTTTGTATTGATGGCCCCACCCCATCTTGATTATGGATAATGTTTTCCTGCTTCTTTTCATGGCCCATAACTTTTAATGATATGGGGGAACACTTGGGGAACATCCGAGTTTTGGGGTCTTCCTTTAATGGGTATTGACTTGTTTTGGCAGGTGTTTAGTTGGCCACTTGTCCTGATCCTTCTGAAGCTTGTCTGTAAGATTCACTGAGGCAGGTCTAGAGCAGCTTTTACTGCAGGGGTAAGGTAACCCCACCCCTAATATTTGGTGTTTCTGAGGTTTCACTTGAATGTCCAATGTATTCATCAAGTTCAATCTAGTCTAGCTGATCAGAATCCCTCTGTTGTCCAACACTGAGACTTCCAGCAGCTCACAGCTTTGTAGTAGCTGCTCTCTGCCTCACTCCCATAGGTCCAACTGGCACACAGCAGCCTAGTATATGGTCAAAGATTTCAGAGAATCCTTTTCAGATATCCTGAGTCCCTGCTCTGCCTACTGCTCTCCAGTTACCCTGCCCTGAAAATTCCAGCCATCTTGGCAGTTCAAACTCTGCTTTTTGCCTCTTAAGCGAATAGACCATGGTCTTCTCCTGGGCTCTGCCTCCCTGAGCCACAATTCTAAAAGCATCTCCGGGCAGAAAGCCAAGGCAATTGTGGCACTTACTTCATGCGTTTCCCTTCTCTTAAGGGACATAATCCTGTGCTGCCTGCTGCCTATTCCTATCTTCTGGGGGAAAAAATGCTTCATATATTTTGGCCAGTTTTATAGTTGTTTATAGTAAAAGGTCCATTCTGGCACTGTTACTATATTGTGACTGGAAGAGGATTACAATAGTCTCAAATTGCTCTCCCCTCATCTAGTCTTGCATCTATATAGTCCATTCATACTACTGCAGCCAGAGTGATTTTTATATGCTCAATGTTTCCAACATTAAGAAAAAATTTCACATATCCACAAAAGTAGGAAGACTTACACAGTGAACACATACATGCCTGCCACCTGGCTTCCACAATGAACATTTGTTACACTTTATTTATCTCCTATCTATCTATGCCTCTATCCATTATATTTGTTGAAGCATTTTAAGGTAAGTTGACGATATCAGAGTAATTTTCATTAAACACAGATAGAAATCACATAACTTTGAGCTTAAAGTTTATCAGTGGGTTCCTTTATCCTTCAGCTAATGACCAGAATCTGTGACATGGTCTCAAAGGACCCTTGTGATCTGGGCTCTGCTGATCAGTCTTTGTTTTCTGCCTTCTTTTCCCAGCCCCTGGGTGCCTGCCACCCTGGCTTTCTTCAGTTCAGTTCAGTTCAATTCAGTCGCTCAGTCGTGTCCGACTCCTTGCGACCCCATGAATCACAGCACGCCAGGCCTCTCTGTCCATCACCATCTCCTGGAGTTCACTCAGGCTCATGTCCATCGAGTCCGTGATGCCATCCAGCCATCTCATCCTGGGTCGTCCCCTTCTCCTCCTGCCCCCAATCTCTCCCAGCATCAGAGTCTTTTCCAATGAGTCAACTCTTCGCATGAGGTGGCCAAAGGACTGGAGCTTCAGCTTTAGCATCATCCCTTCCAAAGAAATACCAGGGCTGATGTCCTTCAGAATGGACTGGTTGGATCTCCTTGCAGTCCAAGGGACTCTCAAGAGTCTTCTCCAACACCACAGTTCAGAAGCATCAATTCTTTGGCGCTCAGCCTTCTTCACAGTCCAACTCTCACATCCATACATGATCACAGGAAAAACCATAGCCTTGACTAGATGGACCTTAGTTGGCAAAGTAATGTCTCTGCTTTTGAATATGCTATCTAGGTTGGTCATAACTTTTCTTCCAAGGACTAAGCGTCTTTTAATTTCATGGCTGCAGTCACCATCTGCAGTGATTTTGGAGCCCAAAAAATAAAGTCTGACACTGTTTCCACTGTTTGCCCATCTACTTCCCATGAAGTGATGGGACCAGATGCCATGATCTTCGTTTTCTGAATGTTGAGCTTTAAGCCAACTTTTTCACTCTCCTCTTTCACTTTCATCAAGAGGCTTTTGAGTTCCTCTTCACTTTCTGCCATAAGGGTGGTGTCATCTGCATATCTGAGGTTATTGATATTTCTCCCAGAAATCTTGATTCCAGCTTGTGTTTCTTCCAGTCCAGCGTTTCTCATGATGTACTCTGCACAGAAGTCAAATAAGCAGGGTGACAATATACAGCCTTGACGTACTCCTTTTCCTATTTGGAACCAGTCTGTTGTTCCACGTCCAGTTCTAACTGTTGCTTCCTGACCTGCATACAGATTTCTCAAGAGGCACGTCGGGTGGTCTGGTATGCCCATGGCTTTCTTCAGATTCTCCAATACCCTCTACTCATTCATACTGCCGGGCTTCTGATGGGATTCTTCCTTTGACTGTAATACGCTCTCTGAGTGTCTTTCCCATCTTGCCTGGATATGATGGCTATTCCTTCATCCTTCCCTTTCTTCAGGATGCTTCCCCTAAACATGTGTTCTCCCTGTTAAACACTCTCACAGCATCACGGACCTCTCCTTTAAAGGATTTATAAAACTTTGCAATTTTTCTCCCCCTCATTAGCTTCATGAAGATAAGACTCTGCTTTGCCTCACCACTCAAATCCCAGAGCCTGGGAAGGTACTTGGCAAATACATCCATCACTGTGGAGGCACATAAAAACATTCAATGAATGAACGATGAACCCATTTTTTTCTCGGTAAGTCTGAGAGAGAGAAGAATATTTAGCAAGGCTGTCTGCTTATTAGTCTGTCACACTGAGCTCTCACCAGGTGGTACAGGGTTAGTCCTCAATACTGCCTCCCAACCAAGCATATCTGCCCTTGTCTAGACTGTTGAGGACAAAGTCATTCAGAAAGCCCCCCAAGGCAGGACATTTACCATTTTTTTCAGTGCTCTTTTACTTTTCTCTTTTAGTGTTCTTTGACGCAGTCAATCTACATTCTCATAATGCTGTGGATCCGTATCTTCATTTGATTCTCAGAGATATAGCTCTGAACCTTGACGTTTTATTTTGATTCAGAGAAAATATTTTGTTTTTTTGGGGGGTGCTGTGCCACATGGCTTATAGGGTCCTACTTCCCTGACCAGGGGTCAAACCTGGATCCCCTGTAGTAGAAGTGGGGAGTCCTAACCACCGGACCCACCGAGGAATACGCCACAGAAAATACTTTTAAAGTGTTAATAACACCTTTAAGGGTTTGAAATAAGGTCGTGCCCAACACCTTACTCTGTGCCTCTCCGCACACACTCTCACTTTACATGCCCTGGCAGTGAGAGCAGTTCTGCTTGTGGGACCTGAGAACACTCTCTCATTCAGGAGGTGATATTTTTACCTTGGGTGCCCACACCGGCTTAAATGTAATATCGCTTCTGTGTAGAATCTAGGAAAATGGCACAGGTGAACTTATTTCCAGAACAGAAGTAGAGACACAGATGTGGACAAACTTATGGAAACCAAGGAGGGGCGGCAAGGTGGGTTGAATTGGGGGACTGGGATTGACATATATACATTACTATGTATAAAACAGATAACTAATGAGAACCTACTGCATAGCCCAGGGAACTCTACTTGGTGCTCTGTGTTGGCTTGAGTGGGAAGGAAATCTAAAAAAGAGGGAATATATGTATACGTGTAGCTAAGTCACTGTGCTGTACAACAGAAACCAACATAACATTGTCAAGCAACTATACTCTAATAAAAATCCATTTAAAAACAAGAAGAAGTTTAAAATAAAATGTTCCGGGAACATTTTATTGATTAGGACAACTGCTGAACTTGAATAAAGAAGAGCTCCCAGTACCACAGACGTATGGGTCTTGCTATCCTGAGCCGTTCTGCTATACCAAGATTTGATTTCTGTAAGCAATTTTACCAGCCTATAAAAAAATATTACAAGGAAGGAAAAAGAAAAAAAAAAACTGACATAAGCTTGACAGTAGCACCTTAGGGCAATCATCAATATGTTTCTCACAGAAGTCAAATTATTAAATTCATAAACAACCCTTCACTGCAGAAATAAGAACAATTGTTAATGCCGCCAACTGAATAGGGAACACAGGAAAATTATGGCTTTAATTTCAACTGCTAAGGTGCCAGTGTCTTTATGAAGAACTGAGCCTCTGCATGAAAGCTCAGTGATGAATTCCGCTAAGTCAAGAGCTCTCCATTGCCAAGATGGGTGCTCAGGAGGGCACGTGTGGCCAGAGATGCCTCCTGGGCCCTCAGAGGTGTTTTGCTACATTTTATAAGAAAGGACTGGATTAGGAATACATGATGGCCACAGCTGACAAGTGAGAGAGCTCTCCTCAATCTGCTGCTGTGCCTGGCTGCTGTCCACTGCTGTTGCCAGGGAAACCGACATCAGCTTGATGGAAACAAGGATCAGGGAAAACTTTCACTTACCTCGTTTCCACTGATCCCAACAGCTATTTCTATGGGAACAGTCGCTGCCGGCCAGTGGCAGAGAGGTTACCACTCACTTGTTAACGTCAGGTGTGGCTATCAGCCTATTCACTTCAGGTACCACAGTACCCACAGCACCGGTATCCAGCTGTCAGCTACCCCTGACAGCATCTTAACTCTGCAACAAGAAAGCTCAGGACTTAAAAGTCTATAAAAATGTTTAGGACAGTTCTTTACTAGAAAAGGAAATTTAGCATTCTTCCACATAGAGCTGAAGCAGGGCTTAATTTCTTGTTCTACCAAAACCAAACCATGTGAAGTTACTAAAGGACCATAGATCTCTCCCTCAGCTTTCAACCCCACTCACAGCAGTACTTCCAAGTTCAAGAAAAAAGACCTCCAACTGTGTGGACAACTCTTTCATCTGTGAGTCAAGTCAAACCAAAGATATATCCAGTTAACTGTGGGGAAATATTTTGCTACAAGTGATCATTAAGAGTGTCTTTGTCTGGGAATCTGGCAGCCTGATCATCACTAATTTCACACAGAAAATCTTTTTTTTTTTTTTTTTAATTTTAAGAACTACCTACAAAGATCTCTCCACTGTCCCCTTGTTTTTGAACTAGACCTCTATGTGTTTTCTCTGCCTGTTGTCAAGATATGGAATTAACTCATTAACTCAATACAATTTTATTCTGTAATGTAGTGGTAACCAATCACGCTGATAGCCTGCTTTATCCCATTACCTAACAATACCCCTTTCAATGTCACAAGCAATTCAACTACTCCTCTAAGATGCAGATCTGTTTATGTACAGGAAGAAATTCTGTTGTTCATTTTCTGTGAGCAGATGCTGGTAAAGCATTGAATGAGAGTAAATTCTAATCCCAGTCATGAATAATTTATACAAATGCCTATTCCCAGAGGGTATGTCTCCACAATATACCTGGTATGTTTTTCCCTCTGAGCCAGCATTCAAGGGGAGGGAACTAGAGGCAATCTCTGACTGACCGTGGTTCATAATGGCGTGAATGTAACAGACTAGGGTGTAAACTATGATGCCCCCAAACCCGAACCTATTTTGTAAAATTCTAATACAGCACAGTCACCCCCACTTGCCATGCCACCCTCTTCCACTCCCTCTATACCAGCAGTTACACAAGTAGAGAAGCCATGCATGAATCTCTGCCTAGGTTTTTTTAATCCCAACACTTTCAACCAATCACCAAGCATCCTTTCCCCCCAGTTAATGTAGATTAAAGAGAAACCGAATGGACTGAAGAGAAATATAATGTTTTGGACGAATATGAGTAAAGTCTAAGGAATAGGAGATGAAATTCATTAATCATCTTTTTCCTCTAAAAAAGTGATTAGAGGGACCTTCCTGGCAATCCAGCGGTTAAGAATCTGCCTGCCAATGGAGGGGATATGGGTTCAATCCCTGGTCTGAACCCCAAATGCCTGGGGGCAACTCAGTCCATGCGCCACCAAAAGGCCACGGTGATGAGAAGCCTGCACACTGCTGATGGAGAGCAGCCCCACTCGCCAAGGCCAGAGAAAGCCCGAGCCCAGCACGAATACCCAGTGTGGTCACAAATAAATAAACATTTTTTAAAAGACTAGGGCAGAGGTCTGTCCCAATATGGGTCATAGTCTGGCACATAATTAAAGAACCTTCACATTATGATACTGAATTTATAAAAGAAACGAGAATGGAGTTTTTAAACTCCATTTTATGGCAGGGAATATCCAGGCACCAAGACAACAGTGTTCAAAACAACTGAACAGAAAAATATTCACAACATAGGATCCTAAAATTGCCCTTTGGATTTACTATGAAAAACGGCATATGGGGCCTGACTTCAAAGGCCGACAGAGAACAGATGCATCAAAGTCTGGGTTATATTACACTAATCTCTTAAGGGTCTTTTATCTAATCTCTTCCTGGCCATTGCTAAGTGCCAGGGATCTGACTGCTACTATATAAATATCAGAGATTATCTAAACTTCTCAGGAGAAATCCATCTAATAGACATCAAAACCAGTCTAGGCACCGTGGGTCCTTAGTCTATCTTTGGCAGAAACAGAAACAAAGGCAAATCAAATCTTTGCTTAGCAAGGACTTCATAATTTACCAACTCCTAAGTATTTTCATCTTACCTTCCTGCGCCTCTAAGAGCATTTTTGGACATTAGATCCTCTAAAAGCAAATTCTCTACTCTAAACTAAGTAGAGAATACTTAGTTTATTAACATCCTGAGTAGAAGAGTCATGCAAATTAAACCCTACCTATAGGCCTGGTCATAAGGGAGAAAAATTAAAAGAATTGAGTTGATTAGATTTTTCTTGCATGCAAATCTTATTTTATATACTCTTACTCAAGCCATCACCATCAAAGTAACGAACCTCTCTACACTCCAGCTCACTGAATCCTCTCGCAACTCCCCACGGTTAATATTATTAACATCATTTTACAGACAAGCAAAGTGAAGCTCGAATAGGTAAACTATTTCACCAAATCTCATAGTTGGTAAAAGGTAGAGCAGAGAGTTAAGTCTTAATTATCTGACTCTAAAGCCAGTGTTTAACCATATGTTACAGAAATGTCATGCCTCCCTACTTGTGCAAAAATAAATCACTGTCAGAACTTCAATCATGATTGAGAGCTGCACCTCAAAGATGACAAAGAACCTCCATGGCCTGATCATGAGGGCACTAAGTACAGTATTAATGTGCATACAAAGCCTATTTCTGTTGGTCTCTTCCTGGGAAATTCAGAAAACGGTACATTTCAGATATTTTCCAAATAGCCTCTTAGCTGTTACCACTTCACCCAAGGAGGGGATAGGGAGGAGGCCCACAGAGGTAAGAGAAAGATACATTCAATGAGTAAAATTCTTTGCAGTATCTATTTTTCAAAGCACTTTTACATTCATGAGCCAACCTAAAGCTACCTGTTCTGTGTGTGTGGGGGTGGGGATGGCACAGCAGCCTCATCCCCCTTTGAGGGGCCAAGAGATGTAGGCTCGGGACTCCTAAGTGAAGTCCCAGAGTTATTTAGCACATGACCAGAACTCAGGTCTTCTAATTCACGTCTCATCCACCAGCCCCTTTTTGGGGGTCTGACCCACACCACAGGGGCTCAGAGGGCCGTCTACCTTACCAGAGGTGTGCCTGGCATCAGGTAGTCCTTGCAGGTGAAGATGTGAGCCACTGTCCATGACCACCATCCCCCCTGGGAATCTGGCAGTGACTCTAAAGATAAAAAGTGCTGAAACACCACCGCGTTCTCTTATCTTACCTACCTACGGAAAAAATACCCCAAAGGAGACAAGAGTTAAGTGAGCAATTTTAAAAGTGAACAATGATCAAAGCCACCACGAGAAGAGCCAGCTGAACTGTAGACTTAATTGAGACATTCTTTCTAACACTTGGTCATAACGGGGCCATCTCCTTGATAACAACTTATTATGAAATCAGAACTCTAGTTGCTGACTTTCTCGGCTCCTCCCACACAGCACAAGTGCCTGGGTTGGGGCAGGGGGTGGGAATGTCTTCATCCAGGATCATGCTTGGCTATGCAGAGCATACAGTTCATGAACCTCATACTCACCTTGAGAAAAACAGTCTGCTGTAAAACCAGAGCTATTTCAAAGCATCAGACTTAACAATGCTTCATAAATGTACCAATACCAAATCAAGTGCACAGATTAAAATCAGTTTAAGGATACAATAGGACGGCATGGCCACATGGAAAAAGAGGAGCAGCCAAGGAACAGCAACAAATATTTCCAAATGGTTGACTTAAAGATACATAGCATCTTATAACGATCCTTCATTACAAAGCATCAGCATGGTCTAAAACAGGAGAGCCTTTTAATTCACGGCTTTTGGAATTACATTTGTGCTGGTCCAATGGTCCCTAAGTGTATGCAACATAAGCCATCTCCTTTTTAACATTTATGTCCTTCTGATTTTGTATTTCCTCCAATGTTCCCTAAAAAAGTTGAGAAGAACTCTAAGATTGAAACTAAAAAAATGTTTTTTTAAAATTTCATTTCTCTGAAACAAGAAAATAAATACAAATGACTGATTTTGATTTTTTGTTGCTTTTTGTAGGGGAAAGTCAAGGAGGAGTACCCAGGCGGAGAAGCCCAAGTAACTAACTGTTAGGAAAGGTGGAAGCAGCCTGTTCTCTGGTTTCTCCACCTCTAGCCCACCCCACCGCCACCCCCACAGACACCTTATCATCTTTCAACATCCAGCTCATAGACATACTGCTTTCACAGCTTCTCAGTCCCCGCCGCTATTTTAGCTTGGCCATCCTGCACTGCCCGATGACAGTTCCACCCCAGACAATGACTGTCTGAGCACAAGGCCCCCATCTGTGTCTTAGACATCTTGGCACCCTGGCCCCTGGCCCAGAGCCAGACATGCAGCAAGAATTCAGGAAAAGCGACCAAATTTGCGAACACGCTGGAACACTGCTCTGCGGACGTGGTTCCTCCTTTAGACAGAGTGCTGCTGGACATCTCCTACCCAAGTGGCCTCGCACGTCCAGGCAGGGTCAGCTGCAGCCCCGGGGGAGCTGGGGCACATCGTGGAACTGACTGAATATTGCTGGGAATTCTTGGGTTTTATTTTAAGAATTCAAATGTCATTTGCATTCTCCTTCATAAGGAATCTAGTTTTGTTCTGATTTAAAAATATTTTAAAGTTACTTATTACTTTCCCCAAAATATATTTCAGTAAACTGGCTGTTCCATCATGGTGTGTGCGTCTTTATCCTCCAGCTGTGGGTACCCCCAACAGGGTGCATATTTAGCATCCACCATTGTAATAAGGGGTCCCTCCCAGCTTTTTCCCCTTTTCCCTTTTTAAGTCTGCCTCATCCTGCCAGGGTGATGTTCCTGCTCTGGGAAGCTCAGAGATAAGGCATGTCACTGGCACTGTTAAAATTAGTCGTTTCCATGGCCTCAGTTTAGTTGGGTTTAGGAGACACAGGGTGCCAAGGAATTCACATCAGAATTGCTGTTAACCTTGTATGGGCTGTTCCTGTAGTAAAATCAACATGATGCTGTTTCTCCAGGGATAAATTCCACCCTCACCATCCTGACACTGACCTAAGGCCACAGAGGGTCGTTAGGAAGAAGGCACTTTTAAAGTGTGACGTGAAAGAACTTTAGGCTTGAAGAGCCATTTATCCAGAGAAAGAATCTTTGGCCTGGGTCAGTGCAGAGGGTCAGCTGTCACACCCAGAACTCAGGCCCAGAGCCCCCTTTCCCCTCACTGTAAGGCATGGGCTCCTGGCTCATTTCTAGATGGGGCTTCACAGGACAGTGTGTATCCATGGTGTGAAAGCGACCACACTTGGTCAGGGAGAATTCTAAACATGCTGTCCCTGAAAACAGGCAGGGTAGCTGAGAGGGAAGATGAGGAGAGGAAGCAAAGATGGGTAAGTAGCTCGCTTTCTGCTCTGGAAAAGGCAGTGTTTAGAAAAGTGAGATAAAGGTCTCTCCACTGACTCGGCATTACATGAAGACATCACTTCCCCTGAGATACAAGCTCTCAGCAAGACAGAGATAGAGTGAGTGAGGAGTAGATAAACTCACTGGGAATCAAGTCTATCAGCAGCATCTCCGGAGGATGTCTGAACTCAGGAGTGACAGGGGCTCCTCAGGGGAAACGGGCACCTATGAGCCCCGGTCACCCTCCCAGGCCCTGGCAATGGCAATAAGCTGACACTGAGAGCCTGGGGAGGCCCCACTCCCTTCTCTGGGATACTCCCCTGTGTCGGGTGTCTGTGTGGTAGGGAAGATGCTAGGATGCCCAGGAGGGCTCTAGGATGGCAACCACAGACAAGATAGAGCCCCACTCTGGTCCCAGCCTCCACTGAAGCCCCGTCAATCCACAGAGCCGAGGAGGCCAACAAAGTAACATTTCAAAAATGATGACTGAGTGACACGGACAATGATAAGGCCGGAGGAAATTTAGGTGCAAAAGCTGATTATTTCTCTGCATTAAAGACAGATTCAGTGAGCTAAGATTAAAAACGAATTCAAGGGAATATTCTCACAGTGATAGCAGCAGAAAACCAAGCTAATAAATGATCCCCATGGGAAGGATGTGAGATTTTTAAACTGTCCAGTATTTCTGTGCTAATCTAGGCTTACTTCTCCTTTACCATGAAATCTGAAACACCACTGGAAATAATCATGATACTGCAAGTAACTTTAAAGGGCCAGGCTATGTACTAATACTAATGGGAAGAAAACCACAAAAGACAAAGGTCCTTTGCTGCGGGAGACCAAGGCTGGGCATCCTTTTAGTCACTTTTAATCCACTCCTACACTCTAGCATATAAATGTGACTCACTTCAGGGAAATGGTTTCATTCAATTAATAGTTTGGCAAGCATCAGAAACACAGAATCTCACAGACAGATACGAGCATTGAGAATTACAGTTCAGTCCCAAAGCAACACACAGGGGGGACATCAGAGTCCACACGCATGCAGAGAAAGCCGTAGGGAGCTGCCTGACACATGGCAGCAGCAGAATGTGGGACACGGATCCAACTGCTTACCCACTAAGGACACCAAGAACCAGGTTAAGGACGAAAAATGAGCCAAGGATGATGAGACTAACAAAATACACCCATGGCCATTCCCATCCTATCGCATCATTTACCTGTAAAATGTAAGGAGATTAGTTATCAGTTATCCATTTGCCAAAGAGCAGAGCCCCAGGAACTGCTGCTGGACCACTAGGGCTTTGACTGAGGACTGGTGCTCCAAGGATGGGATCCCGCCAATGGGCCTTCCAGTTTTGTTCTTTCAATAAGGGCAGGTTCTGCTGCGGAAATCCCCAAATGTGGCCTACCAAAAGTCATTTAGCTACTGTTTGGTACCAATTAATCTGCATTATATTTGGATCCAGACCAATAAAGCAATTATAGATGTATCTCCTTTTAGGACAAATGGGCAAGCAATGCCAATGATTTAAACCCCAAGTGACAACGCTGATTAATCTCTGGTCAATAATTATCCTATAGCTTTCTCTCACAAAGGCTGGTGAGGTTCCAGGAAACGTCTTGGTTTGGGAAGCCTCAGCAGAAAAGAAAGCATCTTGGAGGACACATAAAACGCTTGGCACCCACCCGGCGGCTCCCATCTAGCAAGCCTGTGTGGTCTTGGCAACTGTCCTCAGGACTCTGCTTTCAAGATGAAAGAGGTGTAGCTTACCCGCTCAATACACCAAGTACAAGATTTAGTACGAAAAATGACCCAAAGATGACGAGACTGACAAAATACACCCAGGGCAATTCAAATCCCATAGCATCATTCATCTGCAAGAAACAAGATAGTCTCATAGAAGTGGGTTAATAAGAGAATCTAATAAGGAGAGAGGGTTACATTAGAGACAGCATTCCATACATTTAATTAAACATTTACTTAGCTTCAAATCAGACAACAGTAGCCAATGCACATTCATTTTCCCAACACACACACACACACACACACACACACACACACACACACGCACACGCACACGCACACGCACACGCACACACACACAGAGTCATCAAAACTTTCAGGGCAAGTAATAGCAAACTCTGGCCAATGCTAGGCCAATCAGCTAGAATTTGGCTCTTTCTTACAAGAAATTGCCTTGGTAAGGGATTTTCAGAGATCTTGGTGCTTAACAAAGACAAAGACAAAACTAGTGCTTAACTAGAAACTATTTTCTACTCTGCCCAAATTGTTGGTAGTATTCTTGCTTTCAAAATTTGTGATGGTGGAAAAGTCTTAGCTATAGAGACAAATTTGCAGCATTTGACTCTATAAATTCTTTTTTAAAAAAACTCTAAAATAATAACTTTCCAGTTATTGGATTTTGGGTATATTGGAAGCCAATCTATCCCAGGAAACCTAACCCACTTTAAATCTGGATTATCTGCTATCAGTCAGTGCAAGCACAGCTAAATTAATGCAAAGAAGGAAAGTACTCAGAAGTCAACTAGCTGACATATTCAGGGGTGCTTTGGGGAATGAGACTTTTATTCTCAACTGCACCCACAGGAAGGACCCAACTGCTTGCCAGTAAGGAGAAATTTAAAAAGCCCTCATCTCTCAAATCTAGCTTGAACCTACACAACCTTCCCTGAGACAGGTGGCTCCAGCTGCGAGTTCTTTCAGAGGAACCTGGTGTCCCTACTTCTGTGCCAAGTGAAGCAGCACAGTCAGACATGGCCCCCTGAACACACCTTCCCGGGGAGATCAGCTCATGAGCAACTTTTGTGCTGGAGCAAACAGGTGCTTCAGGGTTCACGGCTGGATGCAATTTTCTAACAGCACAGGTCAGTGTTAAATTGGGCAAAGCCTTCTCCAAGAAAGGTGTGAAGCACCAGTGAAAAGACTGAATGAATGACCCCAGGCCTGGCTCTGCTGGAATCCCCAGCTAACAGAACAGTGTATGGTCTGGGCTGATTCATGGTTCTGGCTTTCTGAGGTCAAGCTCTCAGGCCGTTAAGCATGTGCTTTCTTTACATTATCTGGCACTAGGTTTTTAGCTTTACAGAATGAAACTCCTGCATTTCACTGTTTGCCTCAAGCAGAAACCAAACAGAAAAAGAGAACATTAAAAAAAAAAAATTACCTAACATCTGTTGCTGAAGTCTACAGAGAGGGCATTAAAGCCCTTATGAAACACCTGTTTGGCCACATGAAAATTGATGTGCTTACTGGAACTGCTATCAGTCTGCACATCTTATATCGGCAATTAGAATAATGAATGAGGCAGGGCCGCGGCTGCAATTGTTGATCTCGTTAAGTTGGATAAACTAATTTCAGCAGGAAGGCCGAGGGTAATTCTTCCAAAGCAACTACACCACTAAACTTATTTAATAACCTAGATGTGCAGGAGAAGAAACAGGCTGCCTGGCGTAGTAACCAGAGCCCAGCCTGGAATCAGGACCTTCCACAGACCCCTCTCTGGGCCTGCTTCCCCTTGGCTGGGGCAAGAGGGTTGCCCATGACTGGGGAGAGTATGCTTGCTCACAGAGAGGAAGGGGGTGCATGTCCAGGGTCCCCACTAGGGAACCCTACCCTCTCACACGTCAGCAAAGTGTGTTAGCTGTCAGCCCAGCATCTGCCCTGCCCATCCTCTTTTGGGCTTCAGCCTCGTGTTCCAGAGGATGGTTCCGGGAACAGCTGTCTGCTCCAACTTGGGAGGGAACATTTTTTTTCCCCAAAGAAACTTTTTGCTCAAATCAGAAATATCACCTGGAATAACCCATGGGGAACAAGGGAAAACCAAAGGCCACAGGAGACCCTAAATCTCCAGAGCGTGGGAATGAGAAATAAAAATTAAGCTCTAAGGGCCAGTCTTTCTCCTGAAGAAACCTTCTCAACCCTGCTCTCTTTTCAGAGGCTAGTATTTCTTAGACTTTACCAATCACATGGGACACGTCAGAACTGGCAAGCTGGTCCCCGAAATACCCACACAAAAATAGAGACTCTGCTTGGGATTTTGTCTGCACGTCCTTTGTCAGCAAGGGAGAAAGCGGCGTGAGCTCAGTCATTTCAATTTGGATTTTTAAAATATTTATATCAAAGTCATCATGTCGTGTCCCTGGTACTCAGGAAATAATAACCTAGTTTCAGTTTCCCCTCACTTCAAAGGCTGAGATGCACATCCATGCACATCTGATTAATCTAAGGCTTTTTGTTTTTTCTATTGCAAAAACTACTAGAAACTTGATATATTGGTTGTGGCTCCCCTGAGCCTAGAATCGGAGAAAGGACCAGAAAGGCAAGCTGCTAGCTAACTAGAGAGGGAGTTCCCAGGTACCCTGAATGAAGAAGACTATCAACTTGAACAAGGGAGCTTCCTGTTTGAGTCTGACAGCCAGCACTGCCATAGATGTGCTGCTCACTAAGAGAAGAGGTTGGCACGAAGGCAAAAGGCCACAAATAACTGATATGGATAATTCTTTCCTGAAACCAATTCTAATATTTTAATTAATTTCCTACATTTAAAATCATTTTCTTGGAGTTGAAGAAAAAAATAATAGAATCATGTAGTGTTACTCCACATCTTGTGGACGACACAAAGTTAAAGCCCAGAGTATTTGGGTGACCTACCCAAGGTCAGGCACCTAGCCTTCTCCAGAGTAAGGCTCTTTCCTTGCACTACACCTTTCTGACTCTGGACAACAAACGTGTAGATCAGATGGCAGCTTAATTATGCTTATGGAATTCACTTCAAAAAAAGAGCACTAAAAAAATGGCTTTCTATCAGAAGTTAATAATCCCATTCCCCACATATCCAAGCATCCTGTTCTACACGTGTCTTTCTGCATACTGGGCCTACCTTCCCAAGACCCCTTCCCTACTTGCCAGGCACTCCTGGGGACTGAGGCATCCATGAACTTGGGAACACTGACTGAACATAAACTCAACCAGACTCAAACTCATCCCTGGCAATGACTCTGTCCACCATATACAAACACCTAAAGGACTGAAAAATTTGCTTGCAATCAAAATTTAAAATCGAATCTCAGTTCTCTCTCAAGATTTTCCCTTTATACTCTGGCTGCGGTAAAAATCAGGAAATTTAAAAAGGCCCATCTACCCTGAGGCAATGGGACTGCGAACTTGAAGAGTAATGGTAGCTGGTGTCTGCTGAGCACCAGCTTTGGGCCGGGCGCTGTGCTGGGCAGGGAGGCGCTGTTCTGTGCACAGCTGTGGATCCCACCGACTGCAGCCCATAAGATAGGAAGAAGGCTGGGGTCTGGCTCCTGCCTATGTCTATGCAGAGTTAATAAATGTAATCAGTAAGTAATTAGAAGCAACCTGATATGTTTGAGAATAAGATCTCAGTGAGCACTCTGGAAGACATCCCTGAGCTGCCCCCTAGTGTTCCAGAAGGGCTCACAAACCTCCGAGAATGGAGAAATGCCAAGGAAAGAGAAGGGGGTTCTAGTCTAGACCAGGGGTCATGACATTATGACCTGTGGGCCAAACCAGCCTACCACCTGCTTTTGGACAGCCCATGAGCTAAAAATGGCTTTACATTTTTAAATGGTGGGAAAAAAAAATATGGACTATCTCATGACACAGGAATGTTATACAAAATTCACATGTCAGTGTCCATAAATAAATACTGGAATGAAGCCACAGGTGTACATGTTGTCTGCAGCTGCTTCCAAGTGACATGGGCAGAGCTGAGCAGTTATGACATAGACATTATGGTCTGCCCGGCCACATATATTTACTGTCTGGTCCCTTATGAAAAAAAAAGGTCTGTAGACCCTTGTTGTAAATCAAATACCACAACTGCTTGCAGCAGGACCTTGAGGATGTCTAGGGGTTTATATTCCACTGTTTCCCAGACCTGCTATAAAGGGATATAGACTGGCATAAGGTTGATAAGTTATTGGAGTTCCTCCATCGGAATAAAGACACCATGTAATTCATAGAGAATATAATTATTCTGTTGTCAAATTATTAGCCCTGTGACTGTCATATGAAAAACAGAGGTAATAATTATATCATCCTCTAAGGTGATACTTTGAGGTTCTCAGGAAAGCAAGTAGAAACTTTTGTTTCTAGGTGCACGGAGTCTTCTCTCCTTTAATCACACACTCCCAGAGTTGCCACTAACTTGGCAATGGGAAGATCGTAATGAGAGAATCAGCGTGCGGAAACATAAAGTCTGCAACTGTCCATTAGGGCATGTCGGATAGCAATGTCAATACACCAAGAAAATAGGGAGAATAGAGCTGAGGAGACACCGATTTTTTCATCTGTTTTAAATCAAAACATTTTCTGTACTGTTTTAGGGGGAAGGACCAGAATTTGGGCTATTTGAATGATGCTTTTTCTATCTATCAGAAACTTCAAAGGGAGACGAGATTGAGCCCTCCACTAATCTAACCAGGAGTGGCAACTCAAAACATAATACTGAAAATGAGCTCTTTACCTAATTAGAGGGTCCTCATGCATGGCCATGGGCTTGGCTCATCCTATATAATCTTCCTCTTTCTCTTCACAAAAAATTTTACAAAAGGCATTGTGTTATGGATATAAATAACAGATTGCATACATACACACATACTCTCACTCTCTCTCTCCTATGACAATTAGAAAAAGGAGGGGAAGGGGAAGAAATAAGATAAGACATGCTGGTGATATTTTAAAAACCTTCTTACCAAACTAGACTAACACTTTGGGGATGAAAATAAAAATGCATTTTCTTTGCCCAACACTGAACATACAGACATTTCTACAACCCTGCAAGCATGGAATTCACTTGTGAAGGGAAGCAAAAACCTATTTACAACCATTATGTTCTCTGAAGTTATAGAGTAATGGGAAATCTTATAGAGTGTCTAAAATTTAGATTCTATCAGAAAATATTTATCAACGTGCAGACTGTCTAACTGGAGACTGACCATTTAAGAAGTATGTTATTACTCATTACCTTTTAACAAATCATTATTGGAATCCTGATTAATCCCATTTGGACCTGGGTTTATGCTCAAAATCTACAAGGCAGCTGTTTTTCCCAACAACTCTGTGCCATGGAAAAATAATTTCTAAACTTCTGTGAGTGTTTTCAAATTCTATCAAACACAGAAGTAAACAAATAAGCTCAACTCTGTTAAAATACAACTGCTCTCATCTGTAGCAAACCCTACCGGCTCTGTTGGGAACAACAGAAGCTAGCCCCGAGCCATACAGAGGTTGTCCATCTGTTTTCACGAACAGGTCCACCAGCCCTGGAAGGCTGATGTGCTATCTTTACCTTCTCTGCCAAAGTTCTCTAGCGCCAAAGAAAAAGGAAGAGAGAGCTAAGGGCTTATGCTGGGCTGGTTGGTACTAATACTGAAGATGCAAAAGGGAAGCACCGTAATAGGGGAAAAACCCATTTGGGCTGTAAGGCTGTGCGAAGCTATGGAAAGCCTGAAAAGAATCCAGTTAATTGATGTTTTCTACCTTCCATTTAGGACCTGGTAGAGAAACCTGCCTCTAGGTGTAAAAGATTAGTTTTAGTCTATGGAAGTCCGGGGGCCTCTTACTCTAGGGAATGACCCTGGGCTCTTCAAGTGTCTAATCATGACAGCCCTGGTATGCTGGAGTTCCTCCAACAAAGGGGACTACTGGGTATGCTCAGTGGTAAGTCCCCAGGAGACACTGGGGATGCGAGGAAGTCCACGTCCTGTAGCAGCTTTCTACAGCTGAAAGCAAGGCCCTGACGGGGAGATGTAATGGGTCTTGCTGAGTGAAAAGACAGTCTGCTTCCCTTCCCAAAGAACTCACTTCGAGGGGGTCTTTTCCAGCCAGCTCCCCAATGGCTCCAGCTAATGAAACACTTTTATCCGAGGAAAGCATGCTCCGTCAACCCCCTCCGCAAGCTGCTTACCCAGTAGAGCACGTCTGTCCAGCCCTCCATGGTGATGCACTGAAACACAGTGAGCATGGCAAAGGCAAAGTTGTCGAAGTTGGTGATGCCACCATTGGGGCCAACCCAGCCACTCCTACACTCCGTGCCGTTGGCGGTGCACTGGCGTCCATTCCCTGAGAACGCACACGGCGCCGGGTCCTCTTCAGCCACCACATCTGCAAACAGAGGCGCAGGCTTCACTACCCAGGGCGGGAACGACCCGCGGGAACCCGCGCCGCGGGAACCGGAGCTGAGAATCTACCCGCCCTCCTCTGTCCTCACTCTCACAGCACCTTCCTCAGCCTATACAGACTGACAGTATGTTTAAAAAGATATTACATTTTACTCATCTGGCTGTGCCAAGTCTTAGTGCGGCACATGAGGTCTAGTTTCCTGACCAGGGATCGAATCCAGGACCCCTGCATTGGGAGTGCGGAGTCCTAGCCGCTGGATGACCAGGGAAGCCCCAGAGAAACACTATTGATTCACCTCATAGTCCAGTTTCAGGGGGCTCCCCCCATCTTGTTTGCCAGAACACATTACATAGGAAATCAAGATAGAAAAAGAGATCAAATTCTCATTAATTCTAAATATAATTCACACTAAGAACGGCTTAGATTAACCAATGGATTTGGCTTTCCATTTCCCCCCGCCTCTCATTTTGTTTTAGATCTTTCCCAAACCAGAAAAGTTGTTTTGGGGAAAGCCAAATTTTTAAATAGTCTGGGTAGCAACCATTTTCATTACTCACCTGAGTCAGCAAAAAAACATGTTTTGTGCATTTTTCCAATAAAAAGCTCCAATCCTATAATAGCATAGATTATGATTACAAATAATACCAAAAGGGCTATGTGAAGGAGGGGAACCATGGCTTTTATAATGGAGTTCAGGACAACTTGTAAACCTAGGAAAGACAAAAACAAGTTTGTGAGCCAGCAAGATATTTCAGGGATGCATTTATATACTTCCTAATGATGCCTGTTCTGTATGGGGCACGTGGTAATAAAACTCAAGGAGGTATCTCAGAGCTTTGAATTAACATGAAACCTGGGTGTGAGATAAGTTAAAAAGATCCTCTCAAAGATCATCTAATCCAACTCCCTTAACTAGAAAGATGGGAAACTGAGGCCTAGAGAGGGAACAGCTGGATACGAAAGTCACTCACTCCCGCATTTGTTCATCCGCTCAACAAAATTCCTTGAACATCTGCCACATGGCAAACATAAGGCAGAGTGTTTTGGTGACTATGAAGATGTATTACACAATGTGCTTCCTCCCAGAGGTGAGGTTCCAGTGAGAGACGTAAGCATTACATATGAATTACTCTAAGGTAGCACACAGATGCTAGATGAGTAACATCACACAGTGAAAATTAAAGGAAGGATGAAAGACATCATTTCAGAGTGCAGTGGGGAGAAAGAGGGCTGGGAAGGAGCCTCCCTCTCTGGAGGGCCTGAAGGCCGAGCAGGATGCATTTCCATAGACAGGTGGGTCGCAGGCATGGGAGAGAGGCTGCTCCAAGCAGGGGAAGAAAGCACCCAAAGCACAGAAGAGAGCGAGTGTTGTGTGGGCCAGGGATGGCGAGTCTTGGTTGGCGGTCATGCGGTGGAAAAGGGTAGCAGTAAAGGCAAGCAGATTGCAGCTGCAATCTACTAGGTACCTCTGGGTTCTGGATTCGGATTACAGGGCCAGACTTTAGTCCACTTTAGGGGATTTGAGAGGCTTTAGAGGCCAGACTTTAGAGGCTGTCAAAAGACAGCCTCTTTATTTATTCTAAATAAGAGAAAATCAAACAAAAGTTTCATAACATGTATGCATGGGAAAGAGCCAAGAAAACTCAAAAGGCAGCCTTTTCAGAAAGAGAAAAAGTGAAAGTTGCTCAGTCGTGTCCAACTCTTTGCTCTCCCGTGGACTGTAGCCTGCCAGGCTCCTCTGTCCATGGAATTCTCCAGGCAAGAGTGCTACAGTGGGTTGCCATTTTCTTCTCCAGGGGAATTTTCCCAACCCAGGGATGGAACCTGTGTCTCCTGCATTGCAGGCAGATTCTTTACCATTTGAGCCACCAGGGAAGCCCCTTATAAAGACAAGCGGGGCTGCAAAAGGCAAAACAGGCAGAGAAGTAGCTGGAGGGTGCTGGGCTCTCCAGGGAGGCCAGGGTGAGGATCTAGAAGAGATCAGAACTCAGCAAGTGAGTCTGAGTTAGAGGAAGGTGCCCAGGTCGGCAGGGTCATGAGGCTAACCCTGGGGCCTGAGCAAAAGAAGGCGCCCCTGGAGTGGGGGAAGTGAAAGAGCGTTACAGGAAGGGGAGGGTGAGGACTGAACACTTGGTGAGTCTGGTCACTAAACAGGAAGGAGCCTGTGCCCTGCGGCTGAAACTCAGACCTTAGGGATGAGGGAGAGATGTGCAAACCTTGGAGCTACCCACACCTGGAGCAACACTGAGAGCCATGGTACAGGAAGAGAAAAGACCAGGCCAAGAGGGACAGTGGGGCAATACTCAGGACCAGGTGGAAGGAAGCAGGAGCTGGAGGGAGGGCGGTCAGCAGGAAACCAGAGCCAGCTAGACGCAGGCCCCCTGACACCATGCACGCGCCCTGCACAGTGAGACACGTGGCCACCACTGAGACCCACCTCAGCTTCTCCACCGTAAACAGTCACACCTCCCCAGGCATTTTTAACAATTGCAGGTACTTAAGGAATCACTAGCGGAGAAGGCAATGGCACCCCACTCCAGTACTCTTGCCTGGAAAATCCCATGGATGGAGGAGCCTGGAAGGCTGCAGTCCATGGGGTCGCTAAGAGTTGGACACGACTGAGCGACTTCACTTTGACTTTTCACTTTCACACATTGGAGAAGGAAATGGCAACCCACTCCAGTGTTCTTGCCTGGAGAATCCCGGGGACGGCAGAGCCTGGTGGGCTGCCGTCTATGGGGTTGCAAAGAGTCGAACACGACTGAGGTGACTTAGCAGCAAGGAATCACTAGTCCACAGCTGACAACCAGCGCAGGAAAGAGCATGACCCAGAGCCCCCAATCCATCTTTCTCCCCCGTTTCTTTTTCTTTCCCTTCCTTTCCCTGCTCTCTCTCTCTCCTCCAAAGTGCCCTTTCCTAGTATCTTCTCACAGTACCTTCCCAGTACATATCCAAAGAAAGAAAGAAGAGGCTGAGATGCTAGAGCGAAATACATTAGAAATCAGAACACACCAAGCAAAGAGAAAAATACTGATCAGCAGTAACAGTAAAAGTTCACCTTGATATGAAGTACACGGGAAGAGGTGGGGGACAAGACGGGGAGGGAAGAATGATAAGAGGTTTTTTAGACTCACAAAGAACTTCTTTCCAGACTTTCATTAAGACAAAATCCTACATACTGCCTTCAGATATTTAAATGTTCAAATGATGTCTTCTGAAGAAAACAATGATCCATAGGATGACTTGTAATCTTTTCATCTTCCATAAGGAATGGATGAAGAGAAAAAGAAACATATGCTCTAATCTACTTGGACAAGATGGGGTTTGTTTGTTTTTTCATTTGGTTTTTATTTTAGGACATACAAGGGCCATCCAAAATCATCATCCAGCAGTTAGCTCTTCTCAACTGAATGGCAGTGAGCCCTATGTTTCATAAATGTTTATTGTAACTGTAATATTTCAGATGGGCCACATTTATGAAATAATGACATTATATCTTCAAGTGCATGCATACACTTTCATGGTATTAGGCTCTTTTGTACACGACCAATGTGTCCAGCAGATTTCACAGAGCTCTAACCAAGGAAGCCGTGAAATGGAGCAGAAAGAACGCTGAGCCAGGAACTAGGAGGCCAAGGGTCTGGTCCCATCTGGCCACCCACTAGCCGTGAGAACCTGCCCAAGGTTTCTGCAAGCTTCCTCACCTAGAAGACAATGTGCTGTTGGACCAGACGATCTTAAGGGTTCTTTCCTATATAATGCTTGAGCATTCTCATATGTACCTATTACCTGAGAGCAGGTGGTGAAGAGCTCCACACACATCTGAAGGACTCTATTTGAAACACATATTTACCTTCCAATGAAGGAACTTATGCCCACATACACACACAAAATCAGTCTTGCAGGACAGTCTGAGTTGTCTTCAGAGGGATCAGACATCTCCGAGGTATGTGTAAACAGTCACACCTTCCCAGGCATTTTTAATAATTGCAGGTACTTAAGAAATCACTAGTCCACAGCTGCCAACCAGCGCAGGAAAGAGCATGACCCAGAGCCCCCAGTCCATCTCCCCAAAGCCCAGCAGGGTCTGCAGAGAGACTTGGATGCTCCCCACAGGGCAGTTACTGAACACAGGCTGAGAAGTCCTCACGTATGACTCAGAGCCACAGAGCGACAGCACCCGCGCGTCTGCTCACAACACAAATACCACAGGCAGACTAGCCTGTCATTTGCTCTTGGGGGTTAGAAAGTTGCCGTGGTTACTTTGAAATTAGATTAAGCTGTAACAACTGAATCTGAAACCTCATGTTTGCTCACTGAACTTCTCATTTAATCATGGCACACGCAACAGGGCCAGTCATTTTCAAGGTATGTCTATTTTTCTCAATTGCTTCCAGACGGTACTGTGGCTTTGACTTGTGCTGATCTTTTTCAATGAAAAATAAATGAACCATCTTGAAAAACAAGTACACACAAAACACCACTTCCTACATTTTAAAATGTTAAATTTGGAAGTTTTGTTTTGTTTTGTTTTTTTCCAGAGAATTTTTGGTGCATTCTGAGTGCCAACGGGTTTAATACAATTTTATGAAGAACTTCTGAAGAAGCAAAAACATGATCTGCGCTCTTTTGAAGGTTTTATGATCTGTGAAAAAAGGCACACCCTGCAATCCCATAGCCATCCTGCAGCTGGAAGCAGGCAGTCACCTCGAAGCCACAGTCCTGGGAGAGTCACTAAAGTGTCTGCCCTCAGAAGTCCCCAAGAGGGATGTCCTCTCATGGGCAGAGCCCAGGGAAGCACATGCCTTGCTCCTTATGCAAATTCCTGGCTGGAGCATGGACGGGGCATCTTTTCTATACTCAGGTGGCACTGGATCTGGCCTGGAGATCTGGAGCAAGAAGCAAACGAGGGCCTGGCATAGACAGGTACCACAGACTAGCGGGTGACACCGCACCTCTCACACTGAGCACCCCCTCCAGACCTTGTGCTGAGGCTCCCTCTGCATTACTGCATTCAGACCTTACAACCACCTTCCGGCAGGTGCTACTGTGCCCTACACACAGGGAGGACCCAGAAGCATCCGCTTCCTCCCCACACTGGGATGGGCACAGCCTCTCTGCGGGATAATTAAGTGGAAGTTTTAGGATTCCAGGCCCTTGCGGCTCACTTTGAGAAAAGGCAGTCAGTTGAGCCCTCTGACACCCCTGTCTATATAACCCACCATGTTCAGAGGGGCAGGCCTGAAAGTGGGTGGAAGTGATGGTGGTGATGGTGTCAGAGGCTGAAGACCAGACTGCAGCCAGGAGGCCTGAACTCATGGTCTCCTACCACCATTCACTTGGCCTCTGCCCAAGAGAATACTCTCTCTTCCACAAAATCAGGAAGACAATGATCACTACTGCCCCTACTCTACTCCCACTGGAGCTTTCACAGGGACCCAAAGTGACAACATAAGCAAGAGTACTCTGTAAACAGTGAAGGCCTCCACGGTGTTGCCTGCAGAGACCCTGGCTGGAGAACAGCAACTCACCTTATCACACCCTGCTTCATAATCCCGAGACCCACCCAGAAGAAAACTGATCCGCAAAATCCTGGCTTTAGGAAACGAAACGTGCTTACTGGGCACTCCTGATACTAGTCGAAGTGGTCGTAACACTCGAAAGGCGCGGAGGGCTTTGACGTCAAAGCCTCCTGATTTGCCACTGGAGTGGTTACCGCCTTCTGTTTCTTTGGTTAATTGTTCCAAAATTACACTAAACAATCTGAAAGAAGAAGAGAGGAAGAAATGTTAGAGTCTGTCACCCAGGGAAGCAAAACAGGATGGTGAGAGTAGCTATTTTTGAACAAAAGCTAAGTCTGTAAGGCCGATGCTTAAGGGAAAGCAAGGCAGAGCAAGAACTGGGCTGTGACCCCTGGCTAGGATCCTACATCTAAAAGGATCAGAGATGGGACTGATATTAGCTGTTTTCCTGCCAATGGAGCATCCTAGCAAGATAGCCCCCGGATCCCTCGTGAATCCCCTCTTTCAATGATGACAATGGAATTGCCCAAACAACAGTAATGACCACAATCATCATAGCAGCTACCATTCATGAGCGCTCAGCATGTGCTAAGCACTTTACATCAATTATCTTGTTAATCCTCAAAAATGTTATGCAATGGAGATCATGGACACTAAATTACATGTGAGGAAGCAAACTTGGTGAGAACAAGTAACGTGCCCAAGGCCACAACTAATGGCAAAACTAACATATGAATCCAGGTATGTTGGCCTCACTGAATGTAGGCTCCATGTGTTAAGTGGAAGTCACTTCAGTCATGTTCGACTCTGCGACCCCATGGACTGCAGACCACCAGGCTCCTCTGTCCATGGGATTCTCCAGGCAAGAATACTGGAGTGGGTTGCTATTTGTTTTTGCAGGGGATCTTCCTGACCCAGGGATCCAACCCAAGTCTCTCGTGTTTCTTCCACTGGGAGGCAGGTTCTTTACCACAATGGCAGGGAACTGTCGTCTCTCTGTCCATTTAGTCTGTTTCAGCCCAGTGCCTAAAACAGTTCCTGACCACAGAAGGCACTCAAGAAATATATGATGAATAAATCAATGAGTGAATAACTCCAGACTCCCAAATCTTATTCAGTATGTTATACCACTTCCAATACAGTCACTGAGACACACATAGCCCCACCTCCATCCTCACAGGGATGTTCAGGGCATGCTATAAATCACAGATGCCAAGGAGCTAAGCAAAAGCCAAACGCAGAAACCTAAGACAAGGTACTAATATCGTCATTTTCTCTTTTGAAATGTGAATAATATTGTATCTGGCAGCCACCACAAATTTTTTCCTATTCTCAGAAGGTTTTTCGAATAAAGCTATTTTCAGGCAATCCACTCACTTGACAGTTACTTTTGCTCTTTCAAATAAACATTTTTTTTTTCAAATAAACATTTGTTCTTTGGAATTGTTGCTTGTTTTTCAGAATAAATAGAAATTTGCCCCTTTCAAACAGAATCAACTTGGGCCAATCAGATTGTGGAAATGATTGGCCCAGCAACAAAGAAAAGGTTTCCAAAGTTTAATTAGCGGCTAAAGTAGAAACGCTGCCCCCACTGGCATGCCTCAGGATAGCCAAGACACTAAGTCCATAAAATACAGGGTGGTCTGATTACAGCCCTGATGGGGCAGAGCCATAGCATTCTGGGGTGTTTAAAGAAGGGTCATTTGTTTTAATAACAGTACCACAATTAGCAGTGAACCTGGGGGGTGGGAGGCAGGGGAAGCGGAGCAGGAGTATGTCAGGTCTTTACGTTTTCAAAGCTACAAAAGGCAGGCTCTTTCTGCTTCTGACTGGGAAACGTATCACATTTATGATAGGTCTCTCTCTCTCTCATTAGCACAGTTTTGTCATTACTGTAAACCGCTCCCCTTCTCCAGTCAAGGCTGAAGTTAAAAGTCTGCCCTTCCAAACAAGTTCACAGTGTCACAAAAACAAAGCCAAAGTAAGAAAGAAAACCTCAAACTCTTCTGAAATGCAGCAGCCGCAGGAATTTTCATCCCAAAGGGTTAGGAAAATAATTTATGCAGGTGGTGACTTAAGATTGCTTTCAAGTATCAGTGTTTTGCAAAGTACACATCACGGCCCTTTTCTCCCCTGTTCTTCAGTGACGTCCTTGAAAACAGGTGAACAATGCCGCCCCACCCCCACCCCCCACGGAGGAACCTGAGTCAGACAGGGAAAGCTGACTGCTGGCCAGAGGCCTCGGGAGCCAGGCCATGCTTCCATTCCTGAGTTAGGAGGCTTTAGGAAAGTCTCTTTCCTTCTTGGGGCCTTCGTTTATGTCTGTGTAAACTGAGAAAACTGATTAAATGATACAGAAGCCTGTCCTTCCCATTCTAATATTCTGTGAGATTACGCCTTTCATTGCCTTCCCCTTCCACCCAACCAAACTAAGTACCATGTGCCTGAAGAGATGAGGACAAAAGAACGAAGTATTTCATCCTCAGTTGTTATTAAAAGTATATCTCCAGACAGAAGGAAAAGGCAAGGAGCAACCCAAACTGACACAGATTAGAAGTAAGGGAATGAGCCCCTCGTGTTCACAAAGCTTAACTGATGAGCTTGAATGCCTGACAGACACGTTTATTGGAAAATTTAGAGGAGTGAATAAAAGTTGGCTCAGATTAAACTTTTCTATACAGAGAATTACATCAGCTCTGGTAGACATGTTGAACCTTCCTGCGGTCACATTATAACAGTTAACATTTTAGAAAATATCAATTACTTTCTTAACGTCTCTGTTATTGGGAACCTTGACAAAAGCAATAGGTCATGGTTGACTTGGAATGGAAAATCCATTGGATTAAGACAGAATCAGCAGTTGGAAACTTGAGTGAGTAGGAATTTGATTCAAGTAAAGACATAACAATTAAATTTTCCTTCTTCTTTTTAAACTTTTCTTCTGCTCTTTGACTATACCTTTGTACATATTTTAGATAAAGGATAATCTGATGTTCTAAAGGTTTTCATATTTAATGAGAAAAAAAGATCAAGGCCAGTTCAACTTGAGTTTCTTAGATGATTTTTTTTACTTCTTAAACCAACTTTACTGTGGCTTACTTTATATAAAATAAAATGCAACCATTTAATGAGTACAGTGAGACAGGTTTTGACAAAGGCATGAGCCCAAGTAACAAATACTCAAACAGCTCTCTCATGCCTGTTTGCAGTCATCGTCAGCTCAGCCTCAGGTACCCACAGACTTTATCAGTTTTACCATGCAGGGCTGTTCTGTTTTTATTTCCTTTTCTAGAATCTTACATGAATAGTCATACAGCATGTTCTCCGTTTATCTTTTGTTCACCATAGTTTTGAGATCATTTTCTATTTCTATAAGCACTGTATAAGAGTTCCAGTTGCTCCGTATTTTGGTTAACATCTGGTATTGTCAATCTCTTTACTAATACCAGTGAGTATGTAATGCTATGTCACTGTTTTAATTGGCATTTCTCCAATTGTCAATAACACTGAACATCTTTTCAGCTGCTTATTGACCATTTACACATCCTCTTTTATGAATATCTGTTCAAATTTTTTGCCCATTTATGTACTGGGTCGTACTCTTACCTTCCAGTTGTAAGAGTTCTTTACAAATTCTGAATACAAATCCATGGTCATATATATGAAGTAGGAATATTTCCCAATCTGTGCCATATATTTTTATTTTCTTCACAGTGTCTCTTTTGAATAAAGTTTTAATTTTGATAAGGTTCAAAAATTCTAGTATTTCTTTTATGGCAAATGCTTTTTCGGGTCCTAAGAAGTTTCTACCTAGCCCGAAGTCATAAAGATTTTCTCCTAGAAATACAGTTTTAGCCTTTAAATATAGGTTTATGATTCATTTTAAGGCATTATTTGTATATGGTATGAGGTAAGAATGGAGAAAGCCATCTTTTTCACACGGACAGTTGTTCCAGCACTATTTGTTGAAAATTGTTTCCTTAATCCATTGAGTCATCATGACACCTCTATCTAAAATCAGTTGATCACATCCGTATGGGCTTATTTCTAAACTTTCTATTTTGTTCCACTGATCTTTATTTCTATCACTTATTCTAGTATCATCCTGTCTTGACTACTGTGGCTTTGGAGAATGTCTTAAAATCGGGTTCCAGGTTTGTTCTTACAGATTTCCTTGGCTAGTCTAGAGCCTAATTTTCATATAAAATTTTGAATAAATTTGTCAGTCTCTACAACAATCTTACCGGGACTTAGATTACATTCAACCTATATCACAATTTGGGAAGGACTGATATTCTAGTGATATTGAGTCTTCTAGTCCATGAATTGGAACATTGGGTCTTCCAGTCGATAACATGTATTTAGGTCTTTTTTAATTTCTCTCGGCAGGTTTGGTCATTGTCAGTGCACTATTTATCCCTCAATAGTCCATGGGTTTGATGATGTAGTAAATAATAATGTTGTTAACATTTCATTTTCAAATTGTTCATGACTAATATATAGAAATTTACATGCTTCTTTAAAACACTGCTAAATTCTTTCAAAACATACTTTCATATTATTTTAATCTTAAATCCACTGAGGTTTGTTTCATGACCCAGAATATGTCTTTATTGCTGAATGTTCCACCTGCACATGAAAAGAATGTGTATTCTGGTCTTGATGGGTGCACAGTGCTCTGAAAAATCAATTTCCTTGAGTTGGTTGATGGTACTGTTCAGAAGTCCCTATATCCTTAAAGATTTTCTGGCTAGGTGGTCTATCAACACTCCCAAGAGAGGGGTATTAAAGTGTACAACTACAATTGAAGATTTGTCTATTCCCCCCTTTCATTTCCATCAGTTTGTGCTTCATGTATTTTGAAGATCTGTTATTAGGCACATAGATCATCAGAGCACATAAGCCTAATAGCCAATCTACATACACATACGCACATACCACATACACATTTAGGATTATTATATCTTCTTTATGAAATGACTCCTTCATCATCATGAAATGTCTGCACCCTTGATAACATTTCCTGTTCTGAAGTTCACTTTGTTGGTTATTAATATAGCTTTCTTTTGATTGGTTTTTAATTTTGATTAGTCTTGCATGATATATAGTTTTCTGTCCATTTATTGTTGGGTTTAGTCACTCAGTCATGTCCGTCTCTTTGTGACCCCATGGACAGTAGCCTGCCAGCCTTCTCTCTCCATGGAATTTCCCCAGAAAGAATCCTGGAGTCGGTTGCCATTTCCTTCACCAGGGGATCCAGCTCTCACATTGGCAGGCAGATTTTTTTAACCACTGAGTCACCTGGGAAGCCTCTTCTCTCCTTTCACTTTCAAATTATTTGTCTTTGTAAATTAGGTTTCTTATAGAATTGAGTGTTTTTCCATCCTAACACCAAATACATGTATAAAATCTGATAACCTCTGGATTTTAAATAAGGGTATAGCTGGGTTTAAATCTATCATCTTGTTACTTGCTCTCTACTTGCTCTATCCACCAAACTTTTCTTTCCTGCTTATTGAAAAAAACACTAAATGAGCTTTTGAAGGATTCCACTTAATCTCTAACACAGACTTATCAACTATACCTCTTTATTTTTTTGAGCATCTCTTCTAGACCCAGTGTCAGCACAAATTTTCTGTGGAGTGCCAGAGAGCAGCTATTTTAGGATTTGCAGGCCATAGGGTCTCTGTGACAACTAGTCAACTTTTCCATCCTAACACCAAATAGCCATAAAACATGAGTGAGTGTGACTGTCTTCCAATAAAACTTAATCTGTTAAAGCAGACAGCCAAATACTTTGTCAATGTAGGAGGTGAAAAAGGCAGTAAATGTCTTTTTTGTCTATGAGCTGAAGCTTGCTGGCCTACGCTGTACGGTTTACTCTTTAACTTCTCATTGTCTACCTTCAAATAATTCCACCAAGTATACAAGCACTTTTCCATGCTATGTGGATATTTCCTTATTTCTGTCCTTCGTGCTATTTTTACATTTTACTTTCATAGATGCTATAAACCCCACAATCCACAGCTGTTATTTTTGCTTTAAATAATCAACTGCTATAAAGAAAATTTTAAATGAGAAAAAATGTTTTCATATTTATACATGCATTTACCCTTTCTGGCATTCTTCATTTCTTTTCTATGGATGTGTATTTCTTACTAATGTCTTTCATCAGTGTGAATAAATTCCTTTATATTTCTTAAGGTGCAGGTCTCCTGGTGGCAAATTTTCACCTGTGGTTTGTCTGAAAAATGTTCTTTCTTACTTCAACTTTTTAAGGTATCTTCACTAAATAAGAATTGAAGGTGGACCTTTTTCCCTAGAACTCTAAAAATTTCTGTTGTCTTCTGGATTGCATAGTTGTTGACAAGAAGTCTACAATGACTTTTTCTCTACTTTTAAGATTTCTCTTTATCTTTGGTCTTTAGCAGTTCGATTATGATCATGATATGCCTTGATGCAGCTTTCTTCGTCTTTACTTTGGGCTTTGTTGACCTTCTTGGATTTGTGAGTCTATGTTTTTCATCACATTTAGAAAATCTGGACTACTTCTTCAAATATTTTTGTCTCCCCTCTATCTACTATCTTCTGGGACTCCAAGTATATGAATAATAGGTCATGTCAGACGGTAAAGCATCTGTCTACAATGTGGGAGACCTGGGTTCGATCCCTGGGTTGGGGAGATTCCCTGGAGAAGGAAATGGCAACCCACTCCAGTACTCTTGCCTAGAAAATCCCATGGATGGAGGAGCCTGGTGTCCATGGGGTCGCAAAGAGTCGGACACAATGAGCGACTTCATTTCACTTCACCCCATAGGTCGCCAAGGTGGTATTCATTTATTTTCCATCATTATTTTTGTGTGTTACTGTTATCTCTTCAAATTCTTTGATCATTCTATTGAGTCTATTCTGCTGTTAGGTCAATCCAGGGAATTTTTCATTTTAGATATATTTTCCAGATCTCAAAGTTCCATTTGGTTCTGTTTTACATTGTCCCATCTTTTCTCACTGTGGTCATATATTCCTTTTAAGTATATAAACATGTTTAAAATAGTTTTTAAAGACTTATAAAGTAATTCTCCACTAATTCTATCCTGTCTGTCATTTCTAGGTCTGCCTCTATTAATGGAATTTCCTACTAGCTATGGATCACATTTCTTCACAAGTCTAGAAATATTTGACTGGAAGCTGAACACTTTATCTGGATTTTGTTGTCTTCCTTTAAAGAGTGTTGAGTTTTGCTTTGGCGGGCATTTAAGTTATTTGCAAGTCAGTCTGCTCCTTTTCAGGTTATTTTTCAAATACTATTAGCAAGGGTTTCAGGTAGTTTTTACTGTAGAAGAGGAGTTGTCAAAATTGTTTTGTAAGGGGCCAGACAGTAAATATTTTAGGCTTTCTGGACCTAAACCACATAACTCAACTATGTAAACAAATGCTTGTGACTGTGTTACAATAAAACTTTATTTACAAAAATTGGTAGCAGGTTGAATTTGGCCCACTGATTGCCGTTTGCCAATACCCACTCTAGAGTTAGTTTAGCTGTATTATTAATGGCCCTTCTGGGGTTTCTACTGACAGTCCAGGGTGTTCATCAAGGTCTTTCCACTCTGGTTGCTTATAACTTGAACAAATCCCAGACCTATATGAGCCCTAGTTATTAGTCAGCTATAGCTCCCAGCTCTTCCTTTTTCCCTAGTAGTAGTCTTTGCCTGGACTTATGGACTATCATCCCATGTACATGTAGCTTAGGCTTCAGCCAAAACTCAAGAGGGCCCCAAGGCATATTTATGGACCTCTTTCTCTTTGGTCCCTCACTGCTCCCATACCATGCCTCTCCAATTTTAGCCATCTCAACCTTCCTAAACTCTTGTCTCTGTCTCTGCAACTCAATGAAATCACCACACTCTGCTTGATTCCCTGTCTTTGTGCTGTATGATAGTCTGAAAAGTGCCTCCAGATGGAAAGTTGATTGCAGGGTGGGACAAAAGAAATGGAGCTAAGATGAACAGACAGTCCAGAGTTAGGAAAGTTACAGCAAGATTATTCCAGAACAGAGAGGCCTGTAAGGCTCCTGCTTGCCATTCTTTATTAGAGTTCATCAAATACAAGGAGGCGTGATACATATCAACTGTCTGTTCATTTTAGTTGCACTATCTTTGCCATAATGCCTTCGATTCCAATGTACTAGGGTGGCTTTTGCAAAAGTTAATATTTTTCTAAGTCTAAATCATACTGTTGGGCTACCATTTTGGATTCCACTCTATCTTCCTAGATTTGAAAGAAGAGGCTCAAAATTTATCCCACTCTCCAAATATCCAGCACCATTAGTCTCTCATGAAAAAGTAAAGGATTCATGATAAATAATAATAATCCAAAAGGAAAAAATCACCTTGCTCAACTGCAAAAAGCATTTGAATGAAGTTACGGAGATGAAAACAGAAAGGCCACTTAATAATTTCTCTCTGTGGGAATACATACCATTTTAGGAATAACCCATTTTACAGCTAGGCAACTAAGACTGAGTAAAGGATCTTATTTTCCTGTGTGGGTGTTTGGTCCAAAGACCCAGCATTCCTCTGACATTGATTCATTTCTTTCTTGCTGGAAACATTTCCAGGTGTTGAAGGACCAGACTAACACAGGCCACAGTTTTTTAACATTCTCCTTTAACTGAAACTGTTGGTGTCTTCTTCCTGTGACAGGATGCAGGGATAATGTCTGCTTCTCTGCATTTTCTGGCTTATTTCACTTCATGCCGGATATCTGACATTTTTCAAGCACTTGTTTTGTTATTTGAAATGGGATAGTAGTGTGCCAAATCTTTTCCCCCAAGGCAGCAGAAAAAATTAATAGCTTTGCTCAAGGGATGTTAAATAGCAGAGTATCTCACTGCTATGAAGGATTTATTACTGCTTTATTTTGGTTTTTTAACTTAACGGGGTGTTAAGTATAAAAGCTCTACACGTTGGACTCAAATCACCAGCAAAGCTGGCCTATCTGTAAAGGCCCAAGGCCTTGTAAGAACAACCCTCTCACATCACTAGCTGAGCTTGAACTTCCTTCCTTAACACGTTCCTCAAAGAGGGAGTAACAGCAATGAGAGAATTTCAGATTGGTCTCTGGCATCACCAGGCTTCAGAGAACTCCTGACAGGTTCTGGCTACAATCACCAGCATAAAGCATCAAGCCTGTGCCCTTAAAATACGGTTTTCTGTTACTCCCCACCTTCCATGTTCCAAAAAAACATTTCCCCAAATAAAAGGGACTTACCCTACTATGACTATAACAAAATCCAGTAAATTCCATCCATTCCTAACATAAGCATTAGGATGTAGCAATAATCCATATGCTATAATCTTCAAAAATGTTTCGACTGTAAAAATAATCAGGAAGGCATATTCTACTTTTTCCTGTGAAGAGAAACAAAGAAAACAAAAAATTGGGGGTGGGGGAGAAGAAGAAAAAGAAATAGGGATTAGAATCAGTGTCTCAGAAATATTAGCATTTAACTCCAAGCCAAGTTTTATTATGAGAAATGGAAAAATTAGCACTACACCTGGAGCAAGAAGGCATTTTAATTCTAACACTGAATGTCTCATAAGCAACTAAGTGTAAAGCACTTTCTATCCTGGACTGCATGGTTGCACTTTGCCACCTGCCTTGATGTGTGCATGGTGACCCTGCCTAGGACATAACCGCGTGTTTGTTATTTCTGCACATTTGCAAAACGCAGCATGTTTTCCTCCTAAGCTTGCCCAGTCAGGCCCCCAGGAAAGCCCAAGGATGCTACAGAGATTCCCTCAGGGCTTTGAACAGAACGTCCTTGGGAAGAAAGGAAGATGTGTCTGCTTTGATCCTCTCCTCCTCTCGGGTTTCCATCTTGACTTCTAGGTCAGGATCGGCTTTGTCACTGAGCAGCAAGATGACCTCGGCAAGCCCCTCCTGTCCTCTGGACCTGCGTTTCCTCACCTGCGCAGTAAGGGCGGGGGAGGAGGGGATTCAGGATGGCAAGCCCATGGCCACCTTACTGGTGTGCCGCCTCGACAGGTAACCACGCACATTCCCAGGGAGCCTGGCCTCAGCCCTGGAATGCTCGTAACAGACTCAGCAGCCACTTCCATCTTACTGCCACAGATCTCTGAGATGCCACCCTCATGTTATGGGACTCTCAGAATCTTTCTGATGCCAACTCATGTAATTCCAAGAATTGTAGAAAATGCATCCATCAGCAAGTCTCAAAATGTTGGCTCTTTCCTCTTTTACAAGGTTTTCTTTGTATGGCTTGGGTTTCAAAAGAAATATGGACTGTTGAGATGTATGAGGTCAATTTTACAAGAGGTATGTGCTGGCAAAAAGCTACTTAAAGAACAGCTAAGTGAAACATCCTAATTAAAACTCTTCCACATGGACCATAAAGTCCTCTGCTAATTCTCCGTGAGACATGAGGAAAGTTACCAATGCCTCAGGAAAACAGAAGTCATGGAATTCACTTATTAAGATGCCTCGTGCAAGAGGGCAAATAAATTTGGCTCAGGAAATACTTAGTGAGCACCTCTTCTCCACGATGGGCCCCACCACAGGAGCCAAGACGAGAAAAGCATCTCCACTGTGGTCCTATCTTTGAAATGTTTAGTCCAGTGCAGAAGGTAAGGGTTTCAGATGTGATACACAGAGGACATTGCAGGAGAGGGAATTGACAAAGAGCAGTTCTGCACCTTGATAAGCAGTTCTGTCCTCTGATAAGGCCAAAGGGTTAGACCCTTTCTCCCCTGCTGAAACTGAAGCTCCAATACTTTGGTCACCTGATGCAAACAGCTGACTCATTCGAAAAGACACTGATGCTGGAAAAGACTGAAGGCAGAAGGAGAAGGGGATGACAGAGGATGAGATGGCTGGATGGCATCACCAACTCAACGGACATGAGTTTGAGCAAGCTCTGGGAGATGGTGAAAGACAGGGAAGCCTGGTGTGCTGCAGTCCATGGGGTCGCAAAGAGTCAGACACAACTGAGAGACTAAACAACAACAACAACCCCTGCAAGGACTTGCTTTGCTCCACAGAAGCAGTGTCTTGTCTAGGCCACCCTGGGCTCTAGCTGCCACCAGAGTGCTACCCCTCCAATGCAGGTGAGTCCCAGGTGGGACTTCGCTGAGTTCTGCCACTGCATCCTTCCTGTTTACCAGCAGGGAACTGTCCAACCCTGGAGGTACCCCAGCCTCTATCCCCGTTCTCCGCTCCCCAATGGTCATGCTGAAAAGCCAGTGCATCAGTTCTTCCCTCCAGGTCCATGTCATTCCTCACATGCCCTCAAGAGCACCGCTTGATCCTCAGAACACCGTCCGAGTGGTCTAATAAATTCCTTTGTGGTGAAAGTTAGCCAGAGTCCATGTGTTTTCAATTTTAAAAGTCTTGCTCATCCCCAGCCTCACACTCATGCTTCCTCTCTCAGTCTGGCTCATCCTGTGTACCCCACACCATCCTTCACCAGGCTGCAAGACCTTCTTGGACCATGACCTGCTCCCTCCGCACAGCAGCCACACCCTCCAGGCTGGGGTGAGCAGCTGAAATTCTCCCAGAGCAACAGCATGTGTTTCCCCTTGTCCCCCAGGCAGACCTCCAAGGACTCCTCTGTTTACTCTCTGGAGTCCCTGTGAGCCTCGTGAGAGCAAGGGCTCATTTTCCCATTCACTGCCACATCCCCAGCTGGTGAGCTCCCACGGGGCATACACTCAGGCCACTGTGGATGTTCTGAAGAACAGCAACCGACGTCACTACTGACTACAGAGGAGAGATTCAGGAAGGCTTTGATGAGGTAGTGACCCTAACTTAGCGAGCTAAAAGGAGAAGATTTAACCAGAAGCAAAACTCTCTGAATAAACCAATCTGCTGCCCTCAAATTGGACCCTGGCCACCAAAGGTAGACCGTCAGGATGTTTTTGAGAGTTAGAACTGTAAGGGAACCAGATAAGCAGGAAACGGCACGTCGATTTTACAGTTCTTCTTCCCTTTTTATCCCTTCTGCTTTATTTACTGGGCCAGATAGGAAAAAAAAAAGGCTTTTGCTCCCATCAATATTCAGAGCAGTAACATCTCTACATCAACACAGCACTATACTTTAGAGCAGACAAACAAGACAGGGAACAGAGAGTACACGACACCTACCAAACCCAGCTTGTTTTCCCTCTGTAGCTTTTACTTATAAGTAATTTTGCCACAATAATACAAGGGCTATTTGTGAAACTGAATTGTTTAGGGCTCTTTTATCCCTCTCTCATCCTCCCCTCTCTCCTTTTTGAAGATTTTTGGCCTTTCTTTCCAAAATCCTCCACACATTACTTGATGGAATTAATTATATGAAATGTAACCTTGCTTTAATGCAGTCTTTACTACAGAGATTCTACCATGATGCCAGCTGAACAATCACAGGCTGAAGAGCATGGCAGACCAGTCTGCCTAGAAGCCAGATCATCCTGGCCCCCAATCCTGCTGTTACAAAGGACTCTCAGGAAACAAATACCCTTCTACGTTAAGCAAATGCAGTGTTAAAGAAAAATCTTGCAAAACAACAATCCTCAGAAGGGGAGGTAATTACTTCACAAGAGGATTGCTCATTTGAGAAAAGAATGTTGGGTTAGTGATTTTAAAGGAAGCCACCAGAAAAGGCCAGGTTCTTTACAAGATAGGGTGAGAACATGCACCTGGATGAAGGACAGTGAGACGCTGCACAGAGGAGATACGCAGCCAGAGTCCAAGATGGGTGGGAGCACAAGGAGGCCACCACGGTAAGGATGAAGGAATGGAGCAACTGAAGAGAGGCAAGCGAGCCCTCCAGAAATGAACATGAAATGAGGTGGCCCCTGGGCAGGGGCTGTATCTTAAAAGCCCTACTCCAGGCCAAACAAGAAGAGTACATGATTCTCATACCCCAATTTCCCTGCATTTGCCAGGCACGCTCACCCAGACACCAGCAGGGATCCACTTCACTAACAGGGCATCCTGGATGAGCAGGGCCAGCCAAACCATCTTTTAACAAAGCAGAAAGCACCAAGTCTTCACCAGAGACCACTCTGTTATGTGGATGAAAGTCCCCTATGAGACCCAAGTCACTAGAGAAATGAAAGCTGAACATCTAATTCTGAAACCTGATTTACCTTCTTTCAACAGTGAAGTTTCACCAAGCAGGAGAGGCTCTAAAGCAAGAGTCTCTAAACCAGTTAACCACATACAGAGCCTTGAGAAACAGAAACTCAACTAGCAGGGAACAGTTGATACCAGGATCCTTACCTGTACTTGGTGGTCGGCTGTCCTATTTTCAAGGATCCCTTTACTAGCACTGTGATACAAACATTCATCCATCATGAATCTATCTATCCACTCATGCATCCCTGAGCACCTGTGTTTCCCTCAGAAAGCCTGGTCCCTACCCTCACAGAAGTCCCCACCTGCTGTCAAAAGATCAACAGAGGCTTCATGAGCCAGGTAAGGCTTATCTCTTTGCTTTGCTCATCACCCGAAAGGCTCAAGTCTTTGCAGAGGTCTCCTGCCATACACCCTGGCAGTGAAAGACACAGAGTCTCCCCATTCACACACACATCCCTTCTGGGTCCTACCACCTGGGCTCCTTATAGGCAGAGATCATTTCTAACTGTCTTTGTAACCCCAGCATCCAGCACCATACCAGTCTCTGATGGCTCAGATGGAAAGAATCTTCCTGTAATGCAGGAGACCCAGGTTTGACCCCTGGGTTAGGAAGATCCCTGGAGAAGGAAATGGCAACCCACTTCAGTATTCTTGCCTGAAAAATTCCATGGACAGACAAGCCTGGTGGGTTACAGTCCATGCAGTCCCAAAGAATTGGAAATGACTAAGCAACTAACATTTTCACTTTCCAACACCATACAGGGCACACATAAAGTACTCATGGGTCCCAATAGGAGGTAGAAAAGGAAAAAAAAAAAAAAAAAAGACAAGGAATTAAGCAACAAGGCCAGACTGAAAGAGGGCTATAAAAACATGAGAACTTAGGATTCTAGCATATGTACCAAAAAGCAAACCAAGCAGGACAGGAATCTTTCTAAATTACCGAAAGCCCTTCTAGAACAAGCCTGGGCTCAACAGTCAGACTGTAGAGAACAGCTGATCCCAGCATCTCCCAGGTCCTTCCTTTCAATCCCAGCTGGAGCCCCGGTGAACACCCTTACCTTCCACCCTCCTGTCCCTTCCAGCTTGCTCACTCCTCTCCTGCAAGAGCATCCACTGCACGTCATGGGCTGACCTGCTCCCTTCCACTATGCTCCCAAGTTCATACATTCCCTGCCCCACACCTCTGTCCATTCTGTTTCACCCACCTTGTGTGCTAGCCCTACCCCTACAGGTGCCAACTCCCATCTCTGGTGAGCACACAACCCTGACACGGGACTAACACAAGCCCAGCACGGAGTTGTGGAGAGAACGCAGGGCCTGGAGTTGAATCTGTCTGTATTCTGCTAGCCCCACTTAGCCTCGACTCACTCAGGTCCACATCCTGTTCTTCACTACAGGATGCCTCCCTCCACCCTCACCCCAATTCCTGCCTTTACACCAGGCTAAGTTCTCCCTGTCCTTCAAAGCTCAGCTTAAATGACACTTTCTCAGCAAAACCTCTGCTGACCTCCCAGACAAAATTCAGACCCACTGGTATACACTCTCAAAGCTCACCATATTTCTGCATAGCACTATTCACAATGGAAAATTTAAATTTAAAAAACGCTACCTCTTTGATACTTGTCTATCCCAATAAATGATAATTTCTTATAAAATCAGGGACCATTTATATTTCATACATCACTGTATTTTCAAGTCTGTCACAAAAACAAATACTCGATATTTATAAATGAGGAAATAAATGGGCAAAATGAGAAGTTCTGACCAAACATTATTCAACGGCCTTTCCTGCTAAGACATTCCGTAATTGTTTTAGTCGGCTCAGGCTGCCATAACAAAATACCATCGGCCGGCTGGCTTAAATAACAGAGGCTTATTTCTCAGTCTGGAGGCTGAGAAGTCCAACATCAAGGTGTCAGTTGATCTGGTGTCTGGTGAGAACACTTTTTCTGGCTTGTGGAAGGCTGGCTTCTCATGCTATCCTCATCTGGCCTTTCCTTGGTGGAAATGTACACAGAGAGAGAGAGTTCACCCTTCCTATTCTTCTCAGGGCACTAATCATGAGGGCCCCATCCTCAAGACCTAATCTAACCCTAATCACTCCCCAAAGGCCCCACCTCCAAACACCACCCTATTAGGGTTGAGTTTTGAACACATCAACACGTGGGGATACAGACATCCCACCCATAACAATACTACAGGCCCTGTCCCGGGAAAACACCCATGACTAAACACCCAGGAAGAACCTTACAGCTTCTGCTCTGCACCATGAACTCCCGGCCTGGTAGGAGAGGGGAGCACCCACAGAGGCAAAGCGGTCAAGGGTGATGAGAGCTCCAGGGCTGCAGGAGCACAGATGTGAGGGGAGAGGGAACCAAAGGCACCAAGGGACACATGGGCCTGGGGCGGCTCTGAGGCTTGGCTTCTGTTTCTCAACTGCAAAACAAGAAGTCTGAATGGATGATGCCTTCCAGCTGTGAAACTACAATTCTTTATGACATGAGGAGCAATGTCTAGACTCAAGCTTCAGAAGGAGGCCACTTCAGAAGTAAGGGCCCAGGGATGCTGGGGAGGATGACCAACCAGGAGCAGCAAGATCCAGGAGAAGTTGCTGCCTTGTCAGGTGACCAGGTCACCTGAGGTCACCAAGAGACCCTCCCACCTACTGCCTCACATTCCAGGAGGTGCTCTCAGGAGTGTGTCACCTGAGACACATTTAGCCACTCAAACAGGGTTTCTTTGTGTGATTCAACCTCCTGTAAACTCTGCTGGGGACCACGGCAGGGGGGACTTCAGTGTGCCTTCCTTCTTCTTCACCTTTGGCCTAAAAGTACACATCGAAGAGCACACGTGACTGAGTCCATTTCTTGCGGCTCTCAGCTGAGTTATCCGCCCCCTGCCTCTCAGTTTCCTCATCTATAAAACCGGGACACTCATCCTTCCCACCCAGGTGACAGTGAAAACCAGATTACGTGAAGTCTGAAAGAGCCCTGTGAACGGTCAGACATTTGCCATCTGAGGCCACTGGCGACAGGATAGGGAGAGGCTACACTTCCAGGCTCTGGAATTAGAATCCCGACAGGAGGATCAGGAGATGGGACAGAAACCTTACAGGACCGATGCTAGCCAAGTGACTACCCAGGCTGGGTAGGGCCACCGCACAGGATGCCATCCCGAAGGTACCTGAGATGGCAAATGGAGGTAGCCAGTGAGTGCCCTGGCTGACAGCTCCATGAAGACCAAACTCAAAGACATCTGGTCAGTGGGAAGAAGACAGATGAAGCTGACAGGGCCCTTTCTCTTGGGGCCTCCCCACTTACTGGCAGTACAGAGGCTGCAGGAGCTAAAGCAAGCAACTGGCAGGGGGTGGCTCCTTACAGTTCTTGTCACCTAGCAAAACTCACAGGGTAACAGCTCCCTGACTTTCCTCTGAGAATTGCTTCTTCCTTACTTTCAGTCCAGGGGCCACAGGGGTTGGCCTGTGACCCAAGTTATTAGCCCAGGGATAGGCATGTGACCCAATGCCCACCAACCAGGTCCAATCAGAACTAATCCTGGGTTTCACTCAGCTACTAGGCCAGATGTTCTGTCACTGGCTCTACTGAGCTCTTTGAGGCTACAAGCCTAGAGTTGCCAGGGGGACATAAAGATGAAAAGCCAACACTAAGGGAAGTCGAGGCAAAAGATGAGAGGGAGTCAAACGGAAAGACAGAGGCAAACGCCCGGCTCTGATGCCACCATAAGAGTCCCCAGATCAAGCTGAACCTGGAACCAAACTTCTCCCCCAACTTTGGGCTTTTCGGTTACAAAAGCCAATAAACTGAGCCAGTTTAGGTTGGGTTTTGGGTCAGTTGCTAACTAAAGTCCTAGGTAAATATCAGGGGCCTACAGAATCACGCTGCTTCTCTGAAAGTTAAAGAATCGAAGAGACTCTTCAACAGCTCCTCACTTCTCAAGAGATTCAACTCCTTGGATGACTCCCTTTATCCCATAGGCTTAGGAATGGTTCTCTAGGCATAGGACCCAAGAGCCCTGCAAGCCACTGCCTCTAGGAATTCACTGAGGCTCAGTTTTCCTGACTTCATTCTTCCATCTCATTCATGTTGTCCTCAACCCTACCTGGTTTCTGGGACTCTACACACTCCTGTAAACTTGATGCCTCAGACTTGCCTTGCTTCCCATTCCACTCGTCCTGGGACCCCTTGGTAGCAGGTAGGTACGTTCTATGGTTTGCAGCCATACACTTTCTCACCCAGCTTCACCATGAAGGCACTGCCCAGATCTGCCCCATCTTGGCTGGCAGTTCAGGAACCCTATTTCAGTTTAACTCAACCATATTCACTGGGTATCTATTCCATACCAGATGTGGTCCTGAGCATTGGAGATCAGTGGTAACTAAGACACTGTCCATGTCCTGGAGGAAAACAGTAGATGTATATGTAAACGTTTATAGACACAGCAAGACAATGATCACAGCTAAAGTAGAGTACTGGGAATATCCTGTAGGGAGATATGGATTGGAACAACTAATTGTGTCTGGAGCATTTGGGAAAGCTTGAAAAGCAGAGGACTGTATCACATCTCAATTCCTCCATCTGGCGTCCCCAAGGACCTCTACACAATCTGTCTATGCTATACATACCAACAACCACCTGATGTGTTACCCCACCAGACAAAGGGCCTCCATCCCACCCGACTCCGCTTACTCCTCCACGGCTCCCTCTGCTCCAGTGCATCAGCTCCCAGAACACCCTGCATGTAAGTCATACTCACTGGAACTTCTGGTCTCTGCTGCTCTTCTCCATCACTGAAAGCACTTCTTTCTACTGATCTAAATCCTACTCCACCCTTTCAGGAAAGACTGAGGAGTTTCATTTCCTCTGAGTGCTCTTCTGCTCCCTCTTTCATAAGCATGATGCACTTATCAGGGAAGACAAATGACCCTCGGGTACATACTGCCTCTGCTCCCCAGGCACCCCTGCAGCAGACACCCCTCACCAGTCTCCAGTCCCCCCACTGCCCCCTAACACAGCTGCACATGCTGCCCAATCAGGCATCATCCCTGGAATGGAGTGGGCATGTGAGTCAAAACTCTTTGCCATCCCAGAGTTTAAAGTTGCACCATTTGCATTTAATCATGAAAATAAATTGTAACAACAAATGCTTGAGTACTAACTACCTGTGAGGCCATGAAGGGGGCAGAGAGGGGCAACGTGCTGCCCTGCTTTCCAGACCTCCTGGTCTAAGGTGGGAAGGTGAACCTATGAGGCCCTGTCTTGTATTCTCTGAAGACTGTTAGTACCTTGAAGACAAGAACCGCTGCATCTACCTCTGCAGACCCTCTCATCATATGGAACAGAGAAATGTGAGCTTAGCTTCAAAAAATACCATGACGGCATCACCCACCGGAAAAGAAAAAAAGAATAGCCCAATGCTGCATTTCTGAGCCCCTGGGCTGAGACCTTGTCTCACCATCAGGGAGCCCCACCAGCAGTTCTGACACCCAGACCCGGATCTATTCGCTTCTTCTAGGTAGAATTACAGAGCTCGGCTTTCTTCCTTAACTGTGTCAGGCCTTTACATCCTCTTCTGACAGCTCAGGTCAATGTAAATGGCAGTGAGATTATGTGCCCTACATGGGGCTGATCAAAGTAGCTCACTGCCTCCCTGGGATCTAATGGGCCCAGGTCATGCGAAAACTGCCAAACCCCATCATTCTAGAAATGAAGTCTTTTCTTAGCATTGCTTCTTTTGCCTGACATGAGTCAAATGCTCCAACATGTCCATCTACTTGGCTGAAAAGAAATGAGCAAACATTTCAAAATGGCAGGAACTGAATAAGTTTAAAATCAAACATTTTCATTTTGACACGAAGACAGCCATTCCTTTTTCCCATTAACAGAACTAAAGAAAAACCTTCTTCATCTGCCTATGGTTAAATTTTCTGACATCTGAATTCTGGGTATAAACTCATTTCATGCCCTTGATGCTCACTTGTATGCCTGTAAACACACTACGTGTACACCTGGACACAGCACTTGACAAGAGAGAAACATGTTCTAATCTCTTACCTCAGGGGACTCTCCAACCTATGGAGTAAGAGAGTCAAAGAAGGGATTACTATTATAGTCATGTGCAAGGGTCACAGTGAACAGCAACTACAGAGAGCAGTAACCGTGCCCCTTGGTTTGCAGACACCTGACTGCACCCACCTGGCGGGGAAGCACACCTCCCCACTGTCCCATGCCCATCAAAGCTAACCTGGGCTTTCATGGAGCTCCACCAGGACCTCAGCCTTGGGTCATCCAAGCAACCTGGACAGAGCAATCTGAGGAGGCACCCTATGGATGGAGCAGCCAACTATAATAATGCTGGTACCTGCTGGGCAGTGCTATCCCATTTACGAATATTTGCAATCATGTGTCCAAGTGTACTGTGACCTAGTCCAGTGGCAGCAAAGAGCCTGGGGACAGGTTCCAGATCCATCACTGTGTAGATCCACCACTTGGCTGTGTAGACCCAAGCAAGTGGCTTTACCCCTCTTTTGTCACTGGTTCTTCATCATAAAATGAGAATATGAAGGCTAGGTTTGTCGCTGAGCATGAATGAGGCAACACACGTAAAACACAGGAGCCAGGTTTTATGTGGACTGCGCACGCCTGGACGCTAGCTCATGTGACTGCTGCCTCTGCCTTACACACTGCCCTGGCCTGGCTGCGCCCCAGGAACAGCATGGGACCTGGCGTGGAGCCCATGCTAACTACTCACCATGTAGGCACTAGGACAAAGGCCCAGCTCACTGCCCACCCTGCAGGTCTGCACACGCCCAGTGCAGGCATCTCCTCCTGGCGGGAGCTGGCCCAGGGTCAGCACTGCCTCCACTCTCAGGGAGACAGACACCCATCTACAACAGCTCCTACACCTCCTGGACCATCCAGCAAAGTCTGCCTACGGCACATCATAGAACGGAACACTCAGGAGGTGAAACACCTGCTCCCAGACTCTGTGTCACCCCCTTCTTCCCCTGCACAGCAAAGCAGCAGGTTCCTGCGGGTTGGCGGTGCAGGTGACGGGGGTGTGGGCAGGAGGAACAGGAGCCATTCAGTTCACCATGCACTTCTCTCTACCATAAAAACCACTCCTTTTGGATGAACCCTCACTGGTGGTACACTTTTTTTCCAGGGACTGAATGAGACCATAGGAATATAGATCATTTCTTTCTGAATAAATTCATGAATCAAAGTTTAAAAATACATAAACTGCAGAGTCTATAACTGAGATAAAACATGTGATACATTTACTCAGAAGATTAATAACTCCATGCCTATAATTTATCATTGTTTTAGTATTAGAAAGTAGAATTAATTTAATTTAAGAGACATTGGGTGGCTTAAAAACCAGACAGCACCTAACTGTAGTCCTGAGGTAGAAATCAATACCCAAGGCAGTGACTAAGCAGAACTCAGTGTCTGCAGACCCACTCGAGCTGGGAGCACCCTCACATTGATCTGGCCCTTCAGTCAGACCTCTCCCTCACCTGTCACTTAACACTTCCCAGAAGCAGGGGGAGGGGAGGAGTCTCCCACCAACCCCCAAGCTCAGAACCCACACAGGCTTTCTAGGAGCGATTCCACTCCCAAGAAAACCAGGGGCTCCAGAAGCAGTCACTAGAGGGGATTCTGCTTGGTCAGGTGGCTAGGTCTAGTCACTAATCGCTACTGATCTTTCTAAGGTAAAATTTTATGTAGGTCTGCCTCATTCCAAAAGAGAAATCTAGGCAGCAAGAATATAAAAATTTGAAGTAAGAAAGGGAATGCTAAATGACTATTTCAAAGAAGAAGGAGCTCTACACACAGGGCAAGGAAGGATGCCCATCATACATTAGTACAGGAATAACACAAACGACATGACACCCTTCGTGTCTGAAAAGATCTCTGAACAAGCCAGTCTGCAGCAGAGATACCGGAAAGAGAAAAGGCTTGCCTCTGAGAGCAAGATGATGGTGGACTGTCTGTCTCTACTTTTATATATGTCTGATCTGTGTTTTTCTCATTGAGTATCTTTGTAATGAGCTGAAAGTCAAAATATTTAGGACAAAAGCATAAGACAAGAAATAAAGATTAACAAGAAAGAGAAAATAAAATGAAACAGGAATAAGAGCATAATGAAGACGCATACGATGAAGACATTTTCATTAATGTCTCTGTGAGATTTCTAACAGCTACTATGGAAGGAAATCAGACCAGTGACACAAGTTACCTTATCTTTTTGAATGAAATTGCTTCTCAGAACATAAAAGTATTTCTCCAGAGGATTTTCATGGAAAGAAGAATCAGCTGAAAATATGAACTGTATACAGATTATGCACGACATAAGAGAAATGGCCGGAACTAGATTAATTTTTGCCTGCCTTCATGGAATTTATACTGTAATGGAGAAGACATTTTAAATGGAATACATCTGAAATTAATTTTGTGGTTTACATCCAGAAATTTTTGAAAAAAAATGAAATAAAACAGAAGGGAAATTATCAGACTGCATAGCAAATATCAGAACTTATTAGTATATTTTCATCAAACATGTCTCAGATAATATATACATAGATGTAAGATGTATATACTTCTGTTGGCAAGTTTTAAAAACTGAAAAACATAGCTCTGAAAGCCAGTAATCTGGATCTACCAGTGGACACCAGTGGGTAAAAATAACCACTCACTTTTGCTTGCTCATATACACTTTCTGCCACCAAACACACATACATCCACAAAACTCAAGTTAAAAGGTACTGAAAAAAATCCCTAACTCGGTACAGAGCCAAACACCCACAAATCAAACCAAACAGTAAAACAGAATCAACCCAGAAAGCAATGGGAATGGACATACATGTCCTAGGTCTGTTTCACAAGGAAGAACTGAATCTCCATGTAAGGAAACAGTGACTCAGGCCAAGGTTGGGCAGTGAGTTCCCTGCCTTTCCTAGACGACCAAGTGAGGCCATCCTGGGAGTCAGCCATCTCTAGCGCTACCTGGAGAAGAAGGAATGGAGATTGGGTAAGACCAAGACAGGAATTTTTATAGGAAGAAAGATGATGCAGGTTTGGAGACTTTCCCTGGTGGTCCAGATGATAAGACTTCAAGCACCCAATGCAGGGGGCCCAGGTTCAATCCCTGGTCTGGGAATTAGATTCCACATGCCACAACTAAGATGGGCTCAGCCAAATAAATAAATATTAAAAAAAAATTTTTTTTAAAGATGCAGGCTTGCAGAGGAGCACAGAAGGAAGGATAGGATGGGGAAGGCTTTGAACCACAGATCCAGAAGACACCCCAGAGCCCCCAGAACACTGTGCTCTTGTAGATGGAGAAACTGAAACTCAGAGAAGGAAGGGCAGCAGCAGCACACCCTACTCCTCCCACTGTACACGCCACAGAGCTGAGGTCCCAGTGGCCACACCAAGAGTTACACCCCAACCCCAATGTTTTTACCCTGTGAAAACAGTAGAAATATTACTATAAAATAGTATAATAGGATCGGCAAACACAGGAAGGAGCCTAAACAAACAAGTGCCTTGAAATCAAAATCACTACAAGTCCTGTTTGGCTACAACTACAAAACCTACATCCATTCTGTTAATTCAGGCATAGGCAGATGCCTTTTTAATGGTTTCATAATCACTCAGATCAATCATCATTTTAATAATGATTAGTGCTGGAAAAGGCAACAGGCTTAATCAGAACTGCCTCAATTCAAAATTCATTAACACTCTGTGACCGACTGCAATCATTACACTTGAGCTCTCAATACTTCATAATGTATCTCCTAAAAGAACTGTTGAGCTGCTTAATTTCTATACTCTGTATTTTGAAGCTGCCTTTACATGACAATATAGTTCACTATCCACAGTAACTTCCCAATGAATTAGTGTTTAGGCAAACTCCCATCATTAGGATGACGCTGAGACCTATGAGCACATAATCCCCTGAAAGCTTCAGCAACTAAATAGATGCTATTTGCTAAAATATCTAGGTTCATTATTTATAAAACATCCTAGTGAGTTAGGATAAAATGGGACAAACAAATACAGGTTTTTCTTTAATTACAGTAGTGTTGGTGAATCAGACCTGAAATGTCTGGAAATTACCACTTTCTAAAACTTGTGATTCTGCTCAAATGCCAAACTTAAAAAAAAAATCCAAATCCAGAATAGTTCAACTGTGACATCCAGTCATGCATTTTTTTCACAGCCCAGACATATATAAGCACAGAAAAGGCAAAGATATGAGAGAAGACCACCCCTCACTACAGTCAGTAAAAGGTGAACAGGTGGGTCCCCAAAATCAAGTGTCCAGTAACACCTCTGTAAGGTCTACACTCTACCAGTCTGCTACCGACTTTTAAACAACCAGACACCCCTCAAGCCAGGACAAGGAAAACTGGTAGAATGACCAGTGGTACACTGAATAGCATGGTGAATTTTAGAGTCAGACAGCCTGAATTCAAAGTTCCTACTGGGTCCAGAGATACAACCCGGGACAAGCACTTCACCCTTTTGAGCCTTGGTTTCCTAACTGGTGATAGCCCTGTCAAGAAAATAAATGAACTCACGTGCAATACCCAGTGCAAAGCATGCACACAATAAATGGTTATTATCGTACTGGGAATTAAGAGAAGTTCAGGTCTTGACCTCTTTTCTAATACAGCAAGAATCCTCTAAATTGAGTTGCATTTAACCACCAGGTCAGATGAACTGACATCCTTTGCTTCTTCTGGCTAAAAGATAATGACTAAAGTCCATGCCATATGGAACCCATGTGGCTCCCAAGGTAATTTATAGAAAATGTATACATTTTTGTCCTCAACACTTGCATTGTATGCCTACCAAGAATGGGTTATGACTCCCCATTATGCCCCAAGTTTAAAATCGGGTGGACTTGTCCTGTAACTATCTAATTTAACTGCATGCTGCAAAATAATTGCAGACGGCAACTGCAGCCATGAAAAAGATGCTTGCTCCTTGGAAGAAAAGCTATGACTAATCTAGACAGCATATTAAAAAGCAGAGACATTACTTTGCCAACAAAGGTGTGTCTACTCAAAGCTATGGTTTTTCCAGTAGTCATGTATGGATGTAAGAGTTGGACCAAAAAGCTGAGCACCAAAGAATTGATGGTTTTGAACTGTGGTGTTGGAGAAGACTCTCGAGAGTCCCTTGGACTACAAGGAGATCAAACCAGTCAATCCTAAAGGAAATAAGTCCTGAATATTCATTAGAAGGACTGATGCTGAATCTGAAACTCCAATACTCTGGCTACCTGATACAAAGAATTGACTCCTTGGAAAAGACCCTGATGGTGGGAAAGATTGAAGGCGGGAGGAGAAGGGGACAACAGAGGGTGAGTTGGTTGGATGGCATCACCGACTCAAAGGACATGAGTTTGAGGAGGCGCTGGGAGTTGGTGATGGACAGAGAAGTCCGGAATGCTACAGCCTGCTTCTGCTGCTGCAGTCTATGGGGTTGTAAAGAGTCGGACATGACTGAATGACTGAACTAAAATGAAATGATGAAACATAAGTGCAAAAAGAATCATCGCTTCTACAGAAACTCAGCTGAATCACCTGGAAGTACCACATAAAGAATGTTGCTCAAGGATTTGTTGAGTTGCATATGGGTATCGAGGTGACATCAAGCGACAAGGGAAAACCATACACTTTTAGAATTGCTCCCTGTTTTCTTCTCATGTATCTTTATGTTCTTACTCTATTTTTTTTCCTTTTTTTCTTATAAATCTCACCATTTACTCCCCCTACATATTTCTACCTTCAAATTAGCCTTTTGCAGTGCTGTGGAGTTTTCCTGTTTTTCTTGTCTAAAAAAAAAAATTCATTTAAATATTGTTCTTTTTTTCACCCTTTTTTTGGATGAGTTTTTTTGTTTTTTATATATTCAACTGCTTTTCATATAGTTTTTTACAAGCTATACCTATTCCCGAATATAGATAAATCTTTTTCACATACATCTATTTATCTTTGCTTTTCTATTTTTTCTTTTCTTTCTTTTTTCCACCCATCCTTTCATCTTTTCACTACCTTCTTTTCTCTCTTTGTTTCTCCTCCCTTTTTTCTTCACTCTTTTTTCAGTAAGTAAGTTGACTTGTTGAGCTCTCCTTGCTATATGCCCCAGCTGGCGCACTGCTCATGCTCAGTTTTTCAGATTGAGCATTAGCTAGCTCTGCTTTTAATTGGTCAATATCACTTTTGGTTTCCCTTTTTCACCAAGTCAATCTCCTGCACTCTTTTCTTCAGAATACTTTGGTTATAACTGTATGTGTGGAAGTGTGTGTACATGTCCCATTATTTCTGTAATTACCTGCATGATCTGCTTGATCTCCTCCCACTAGAACACAGGCACAAGTCACCTCTAACAAGAAATCAACACAAACCACTCAACCAACCTTTCCCTCCAAAGGGAAAAACAAAAGGAAGAAGGAATACAACCCTAAAGCCTGGGAAAAGGAGACATCAAGTGGACAAGCTAGAGAAAAAAAAATGATGAAAAGAGGAATACAGCACAAATGCAGAAACAAGGTAGAAACTCACAAGACCAGATAAACAAAGAGGAAATAAGCAATCAACCTGAACAACAATTCATAATAATGATAGTAAAGATGCTGTGCAGACTTGGAAACAGAATGGAGAAAATGCAAGAAACATTGAACACAGTTAATACAACCAACAAGGACATGAAAGAAATAAGGAATAAGTAAAGAGAGATGAATAGCACAATTACTGAAATTAAAATTACTCTAGAAGGAACTAATAGCACAACAGCTAAGACAGAGGAACAGATAAGTGAGCTGGAAGACAGAATGGTGGAAATACTGCTGAAGAGCAGAATAAAGGGAGAAGAATGAAAAGACAGAAGGAGAGCATCAGAGACCTTTCAGTTCAGTTCAGTCACTCAGTCATGTCTGACTCCTTACAACCCCATGAACGGTAGCATGCCAGGCTTCTCTGTCCATCACCAACTCCCAGAGCTTCCTCAAACCCATGTTCTTTGAGGCAGTGATGCCATCCAACTAACTCATACTCTGTCATCCCCTTCTCCTCCCATCTTCAATCTTTCCCCCCATGAGGGTTTTTTCCAGGGAGTCAGTTCCTTGCATCAGGTGGCCAGAGTATTGGAGTTTCAGCTTCAGCATCAGTCCTTCTAATGAATATTCAGGACTTATTTCCTTTAGGATTGACTGGTTTGATCTCCTTGTAGTCCAAGGGACTCTCAAGAGTCTTCTCCAACACCACAGTTCAAAAGCATCAATTCTTTGGCGCTCAGCTTTCTTTATGGTCCAACTCTCACATCCATACATGACTACTGGAAAAACCGTAGCTTTGAGTAGACACACCTTTGTTGGCAAAGTAATGTCTCTGCTTTTTAATATGCTTTCTAAGTTGGTCATAACTTTTCTTCCAAGGAGCAAGTGTCTTTTAATTTCATGACTGCAGTCACCATCTGCAGTCATTTTGGAGCCCCCCAAAATAAAGTTTCTCACTGTTTCCACTGTTTCCCCAGCTACTTGCCATGAAGTGATGGGACCAGCATATTAAAAAAGCAGAGTCACTACTTTGCCAACAAAGGTCCATCTAGGAGATCCAACCAGTCTATCCTAAAGGAGATCAGTCCTGGCTGTTCATTGGAAGGACTGATGCTGAAGCTGAAACTCCAATACTCTGGCCACCTGATGCAAAGAGCTGATTCATTTGAAAACACCCTGATGCTGAGAAAGATTGAAGGCAGGAGGAGAAGGGGACAATAGAGGATGAGATGGTTGGATGGCATCACTGACTCGATGGACATGGGTTTGGGTGGACTCCGGGAGTTGGTGATGGACAGGGAGGCCTGGCATGCTGCAGTTCACGGGGTCACAAAGAGTCAGACACGACTGAACTGAACTAAACTGATGGGACCAGATGCCACAATCTTCGTTTTTTGAATGTTGAGTTTTAAGCAAACTATTTCACTCTCCTCTTTCACTTTCATCAAGAGGCTCTTTAGTTCTTCTTCACTTTCTGCCATGAGGGTGGTGTCATCTGCATATCTGAGGTTATTGATACTTCTCCCAGCAATCTTGATTCCAGCTTGTGCTTCATCCAGCCCAGCGTTTCTCATGATGTACTCTGCATATAAGTTAAATAAGCAGGGTAACAATATACAGCCTTGACGTACTGCTTTCCCAATTTGGAACCACTCGGTTGTTCCATGTCCGGTTCTGTTTCTTCTTCACCAGCATATAGATTTCTCAAGAGGCAGGTCAGGTGGTCTGGTATCCCCATCTCTTGAAGAATTTTCCACAAGTTTGTTTTGATCCACACAGTCAAAGGCTTTGGCATGGTCAATAAGGCAGAAGTAGATGTTTTTCTGGAACTCTCTTGCTTTTTGAATGATCCAATAGATGTTGGAAATTTGATCTCTGGTTCCTCTGCCTTTTCTAAAACCAGCTTGAACATCTGGAAGTTCATGGTTCACATACTGTTGAAGTCTGGCTTGGAGAATTTTGAGCATTAGTTTGCTAGCATGTGAGATGCGTATAACTGTGTGGTAGTTTGAGCATTCTTTGGCATTGCCTTAGTTTGGAATTGGAAGGAAAACTGCCCTTTTCCAGTCCTGTGGCCACTGCTGAGTTTTCCAAATTTGCTGGCATATTGAGTGCAGCATTTTCATAGCATCATCTTTCAGGATTTGAAATAGCTCAGCTGGTATTCCATCACCTTCACTAGCTTTGTTCATAGTGATGCTTTCTAAGGCCTACTTGACTTCACATTTCAGGATGCCTGGCTCTAGGTGAGTGATCACACCATCGTGATTATCTGGGTCATGAAGATCTTTTTGTACATTTCTGCTGTGTATTCTTGCCACCTCTTCTTAATATTGTCTGCTTCTGTTAGGTCTATACCATTTCTGTCCTTTATTGTGCCCATCTTTACATGAAACGTTCCCTTGGTATCTCTAATTTTCTTGAAAAAAAAAATCTAGTCTTTCCCATTCTACTGTTTTCCTCTGTTTCTTTGAATTGATCTCTGAGGAAGGCTTTCTTATTAGAGACCTTTGGGACAATGTTAAACACACAACATTCAAGTTATAGGGGTCCCAGAGGAAGAAGAAAAAAAACAAAGGCACTGAGAAAATTTTTGAAGAAATTATAGTTGGAAACTTCCTCAACATGGAAAAGGAAATAGTCAATCAAGTCCAATAAGCACAGAGAGTCCCTTTCAGGATAATCCCAAGGAGAAACACATCAAGACACATATTAATCAAGCTAACAGAGATTAATCACAAAGAAGGAATACTAAAAACAGCAGGGGAAAAGTAACAAGTAATATAGAAGGGAAACCCATACGATTAACTGCAGATCTTTCAGCAGAAACTCTACAGGTCAGAAGGGAAAGGCAGAATATATTTAAAATACTGAAAGAGAAAAATCTACAACCAAGATTACTAACCCAGCAAAGATCTGATTCAAAATTGATGGAGAAATCAAAAGCTTTACAGACAAGCTCAAGTTAAGAGAATTAGCACCACCAAACCAGCCTTGCAACAAATACTAAAAGGACTTAGTTAGACAGCCAATAAGCACAAGGGAAAGGAAAGAGCTACAAAGACAAACCCAAAACAATCAAGAAAATGCCAACAGAAACATATGTATCAATACTTATCTTAAATGTAAGCAGATTAAATGCATCAACCAAAGACAGAGTGACTAAATGGATACAAAAACCACTCTCATATATATGCTGCCTACAAGAGACCCACTTCAGACCTACAGACACATACAGACTGAAAGTAAAAGGATGGAGAGAGATATTCCATGTGAATGGAAAGTAAAAGAAAGCCACACAGTGGCAATCCTTATTTCAGACAAAATAGACTTTAAAATAAAGAATATTATACGAGACAAAGAAGGACACTACATAATGATCCATGGATCAATCCAAGAAGATGACATAACAATTGTAAATATTTATGCACCCAACATAGGAGCACCTCAATACCTAATGCAAACACTAAAAGGCATAAAAGGGGAAATCAACAGTAACACAATAATAGTAGTGGACTTTAACACCCCACTTACACCAATGGACAGAGCATCAAAACAGAGAATCTATAAGGAAACACAAAACTTAAGTGAAACATCAGACCAAATGGACGTAACTGATATCTTCAGGATTTTCCACCCACATGCCGAATAATACATTTTCCTCTCAAGTGTACGTGGAACATTCTCCAGAAGAGACCACATCCTGGGCAAAGTAATCAAGCGTCAGTAAATTTAAGAAAATTGAAATCATATCAGGTATCTTCTCTGATCACAACGCTACGAGACTAGATATCAACTACAGGAAAAAAAAATTTAAAAAAACACACAAATCTGTAGAGATTAAACAATACATTACGAAATAACAAAGAGGTTACAGAAGAAATAAAAAGGAAAATCAACAGATTCCTAGAAACAAATGACAATGAAAATACAATGCCCCCAAACCTATGGGATTCAGCAAAAGCAATTCTAAGAGGGAAGTTTATAGCAATACAATCATACCTCAAGAAATAAGGAAAGCATTGAAGAGACAACCTAACTCTACATCTAAAGCAGTGGGGGAAAAAAAATTTAAAAAACCCAAAGTTAGCAAAAGGAATGAAATCATAAAGATCAGAGTAGAAGTGCATGAAAAAGAAATGAAGAAACAAGAGCAAAGAGTAATAAAACTAAAAGCTGGTCCTTTGAGACAATAAACAAAACTGACAAACCACTACCCAGACTCATCAAGAAAGAAAGGGATAAAAATCAAATCAACAAAATTAGAAATGAAAAAGGAGAGGTTACAATAGGCAACACAGAAATACAAAGGTTCATCAGAGAATAGTATAAGCAACTGTACACTAATAAAATGGGCAACCTAGAGGAAAACGGACAGATTCACAGGGAAGTTCAACCTCCCAAGACAGAACCAGGAAGAAACAGAAATTATGAACAACCCAATTACAAACACTGAAATCGAGAATGTGATCAAAAATCTCCCAAAAAGCAAAGACCAGGGCCAGATGGCTTCACAGGGGAATTCTATCAAATATTTAGAGAAGAGCTAATGCCTATTTTTCTGAAACTCTTCCAAGAAATTGAAGAGGAAGGAGTCATTCCAAACTCATTCTACAAGGCCACAATCACCCGACATCAAAACCAAGCAAAGACAACACACAAAAAGAAAATTACTGGCCAATATCACTGATGAACATAGATGCAAAAATCCTCAACAAAATTCTAGCAAATAGAATTCAACAACACATTAAAAAGCTCAAACACCATGATCAAATCAGGTTTATTCCAGGGATGCAAGGATTCTTCAATATATGCAAATCAGTCAATGTGATATATCATATTAACACATTGAAAGAGAAAAACCAGATGATCATCTCAATAGATGCCGAAAAAGCCTTCAACAAAATTCAGCACCCATTTATGATTTAAAAAAAAAACAACAACACTTCAAACAATGGGCACAGAAGGAACCTACCTCAACATAGTAAAGGCCATATATGATAAGCCCTCAGCAAACATTATTCTCAATGGTGAAAAAACTAAAAGCATTCCCTCTAAAATCAGGAACAAGACAAGGGTGTCCACTCTCACCACTATTAGTCAACATAGTGTTGGAAGTCCTAGCTATGGCAATTAAAGAAGAAAAAGAAATAAAAGGAATCCAGATGGGAAAAGATGAACTAAAACTCTTACTGTTTGCAGATGATATGATACTATACATGGAAAACCCAAAAGAAACTATCAGAAAATTACTAGAGCTAATCAGTAAATTCAGCAGTCATGAGATACAAGGTCAATACACAGAACTCACTTGCATTCTTGTATACTAATGATGAAAAATTAGTAAGAGAAATTAAGGAATCAATCCCATTCACCATTGCAAAAACAACAACAACAAAAAAACAAAATATCTAGGAATAAACCTACCTAACGAGACAAAAGACCTGTAAATGAAAAATTATAGGACACTGGTTAAAGAAATCAAAGATGACATAAACAGATGGAGAGATAGTCTATGTCCTGGATAGGAAGAATTAATATTGTGAAAATAACTACACTACCAAATGAAATCTACATATTCAGTGTGATCTCTATCAAATTACCAATGGCATTTTTTACAGAACTAGAAAAAAATTTTTCACAATTCTTATGGAAACACATAAGATCCTGAATGCCAAAGCAGTATTGGGAAAGAAAAATGAAACCAGAGGAATCAACCTTCCTGACTTCAAACTATACTACAAAGCTACCGTCATCAAGACAGTACGGCATAAGCACAAAACAGAAATATAAGCCAATGGAACAAAATAGAGAATCCAGAGATAAACTCATGCACCTATTTTTGACAAAGGAGGCAAGCATATACATTGGTGAAAGAAAGCCTCTTCAATAAGTGGTGCTGGGAAAACTGGAAAGCTACATGCAAAAGAATGAAATTATAACATTCCCTAATTTCAAATCCTAAAAGATGATGCTGTGAAAGTGCTGCACTCAATATGCCAGCAAATTTGGAAAACTCAGCAGTGGCCACAGGACTGGAAAAGGGCAGTTTTCCTTCCAATTCCAAACTAAGGCAATGCCAAAGAATGCTCAAACTACCACACAGTTATACGCATCTCACATGCTAGCAAACTAATGCTCAAAATTCTCCAAGCCAGACTTCAACAGTATGTGAACCATGAACTTCCAGATGTTCAAGCTGGTTTTAGAAAAGGCAGAGGAACCAGAGATCAAATTTCCAACATCTATTGGATCATTCAAAAAGCAAGAGAGTTCCAGAAAAACATCTACTTCTGCCTTATTGACCATGCCAAAGCCTTTGACTGTGTGGATCAAAACAAACTTGTGGAAAATTCTTCAAGAGATGGGGATACCAGACCACCTGACCTGCCTCTTGAGAAATCTATATGCTGGTGAAGAAGAAACAGAACCGGACATGGAACAACCGAGTGGTTCCAAATTGGGAAAGCAGTACGTCAAGGCTGTATATTGTTACCCTGCTTATTTAACTTATATGCAGAGTACATCATGAGAAACGCTGGGCTGGATGAAGCACAAGCTGGAATCAAGATTGCTGGGAGAAGTATCAATAACCTCAGATATGCAGATGACACCACCCTTATGGCAGAAAGTCAAGAGGAACCTCTTGATGAAAGTGAAAGAGGAGAGTGAAATAGTTTGCTTAAAACTCAACATTCAAAAAACAAAGATCGCAGCATCTGGTCCCATCACTTCATGGCAAATAGATGGGGAAACAGTGGAAACAGTGAGAGACTTTATTTTGGGGGGCTCCAAAATCACTGTAGATGGTGACTGCAGCCATGAAATTTAAAGATGCTTGCTCCTTGGAAGAAAAGCTATAACCAACTTAGACAGCATATTAAAAAGCAGAGACATTACTTTCCCAACAAGGTCCATCTAGTCAAAGCTATGGTTTTTCCAATAGTCATGTATGGATGTAAGAATTGGACTATAAAGAAAGCTAAGTGCTGAAGTATTGATGCTTTTGAACTGTGGTGTTGGAGAAGACTCTTTCGAGTCCCTAGGACTACAAGGAGATCCAACCAGTCCATCCTAAAGGAGATCAGTCCTGAATATTCATTAGAAGGACTGATGCTGAAGCTGAAACTCCAATACTCTGGCCACCTGATGCAAAGAACTGTCTCATTTGAAAAGATCCTGTTAGTGGGAAAGATTGAAGGTAGGAGGAGAAGGGGATGAAAGAGGATGAGTCGGTTGGATGACATCACCAACTCAGTGGACATGAGCTTGAGTAAACTCTGGGAATTGGTGATGGACAGGGAGGCCTGGTGTGCTACAGTCCATGGGGTCACAAAGAGTTAGACACGACTGAGTGACTGTACTGAACTGAACTAATGCCATACACAAAGATAAACTCAAAATTGATTAAATACCTAAATGTAAGACCAGAAACTATAAAAATTCTTGGAGGAAAACACAGGCAAAACACTTGATGACATAAATCAAAGCAAGATCTTCTATGACCCACCTCCTAGAGTAGTGGAAATAAAAAACAAAAATAAACAGGTGGGACCTAATTAAACTTAAACGCTTTTGCACCGCAAGGGAAACTACAAAAAGGTGAAAAGACAACCCTCAGAATGGGAGAAAATAATAGCAAATGAAGCAAGTGACAAAGAATTAATTTCCAAAATATACAAGCAGCTCATACAACTCAGTACCAGAAAAACAAACAACCCAATCAAAAAGTGGGAAAAAGACATTTCTCCACAGGAGACATACATATGCATGAAAAGATGCTCAACATCACTCATTATTAGAGAAATCCAAATCAAAACCACAATGAGATACCATCTCACACTAGTCAGAAGGGCCATCATCAAAAAGTCTATAATAACTGCTGGAGAAGATGTGGAAAAAAGGGAATCCTCTTGCATTGTTGGTAGGAATGTAAACTGATACAGCCACTATGGAAGACGGTATGGAGATTCCTTTAAAAGCTAGGAATAACATGTCAACGTATGGTAAAAACCACTACAATATTGTAAAGTAATTAGCCTAAAAAGTCTAGGAATGAAACCACCATATGACCCAGCAATCCCGCTCCTAGGCATATACCCTGAGGAAACCAAAATTGAAAAAGACACATGTACCCCAATGTTCATTATAGCACTATTTACAATAAGTAGAACATGGAATCAACCTAAATGTCCACCAACAGATGAATGGACAAAAAAGCTGTGGTACACATATACAATGGAACACTGCTCAGCCATAAGAAGGAACACATTTGAGTCCACTAATGAGGTGGATGAACCTAGAGCCTTTTATACAGGGAAGTTAATTCAGAAAGAGAAATATAAATATCATATACTGATGTATATTATGGAATCTAAAAAGATGGCACTGATGAATTTATTTTCAGGGCAGCAATGGAGAAACAGAGATCAGAGACAGAGAAGAGAAATAGATCAGAAATAGAGACAGACAGAAATAGAGATCAGACCTATGGACACGGGGGCAGGGGAGGAGGGAGAGGGTGACATGTATGGAGACAGTAACATGGAAATTTACAATACCATATGTAAAACAGACAGCCAATGGGAATCTGCTGTATGACTCAGGGAACTCAAACAGCGACTTTGTGACAATCTGGAAGGGTGGGATGGGGAGGGAGATGGGAGGGAGGTTCAGGAGGGAGGGGACTTGGGTGGACCTATGGCTGATTCTTGTTGCTGTATGACACAAAACTACAAAATTCTATAAAGCAATTACCCTTCAATTAAAAAATAAATTTAAGAAAAGAAGCACTTCTGTCTTTTTAAATGAGTATCCCTATAACTGACTTTTTAGAATAACCAACTTACAGATCAGATCAAAGGGCAGGAACTGCAGGAGACTGGACAGATTAGCCAGGCCTCAACCCTGTCCTCAGTTTCCATCTGAGGTCTAGCATCTGCCTACACTCAGCATGACGCAGTCTCCTGAAACTGTATGATGGTACAAATGCATCACTGGTCAGCAGTGCATATATATTTAAATGAATATCTTACTGTTCTTGTGATCACTTGTGACCCACCTGGGAAAGCACCGAGTACCCCCCTCTCCCTGGGGACTCGGGCTTGATGGTGGCAAACTTTCCAAAGTTGAATCTATGTAGCCACCTCTCTCATCTTGTGTGCCAGAGTACAGAACTCTGGGGCAGCATTTTGTGCTAGGGCGAGAAAGAGGAAAGGAGGGAGGCAGTGTGGGTTGAACATAACTGAGAAAGAGAAAGCGTCTGAGCAAGAAGGCCCCACACAGCATCGCACATGGAAAAGGAGGCTGGCAACCCCCGGTGGAAATTCACAACTGGTGAAAATCGCCCCGAAAATCTTGCATGTGTTGACCGCTAACCATCACCTTACCCATGGACTTCATCTAAGTGGTCAAAGATTCTTTCACTCTCTGTTTCCTTGTGTTTGATACACAGTTCCTGAGGTAGAGTGAAGAGGAGGAAATGAGGCATTCTCTTGGAGTCGAAAACATCTCTGCAGGTGTGATCACATCTCAGAAGACTGAAGACCAACCTGGCCTTACATCCACGTTAACAATCAACGGGAGGAGACTTGTGATGGTACAAAGTCCATCAGCCAAGCAGTCTACCTTTGGGGCTGGATTCGACTGTCAGTGGCAACTCAAAACTTGTACTTCTCCCTAGACCATGCATGCATGCTAAGTCGCTTCAGTCGTGTCCAACCTTTGCCACCCTGTGGACAACAGACCACCAGGCTCCTCTGTCCATGGAATTCTCCAGGCAACAGTACCAGAGTGGGTTGTCACTTCTTTCTCCAGGGCATCTTCCCAACCCAGGGATCAAGTCCATATCTCTTGTGTCTCTTGCATTGGCAGGCAGGTTCTTTTTTTTTTTTTTTTTTTTTTTTACTTTATTTTACTTTACAATACTGTATTGGTTTTGCCATACATTGACATGAATCCACCATGGGTGTATACAAGCTCCTAATCCTGAATCCCCCTCCCACCTCCCACCCCATATCATCTCTCTGGATCATCCCCATGCACCAGCCCCAAGCATGCTGTATCCTGTATCGAACATAGACTGGCACTTCGTTTCTTACATGATAGTATATATGTTTCAATGCCATTCTCCCAAATCATCCCACCCTCTCCCTCTCCCTCTGAGTCCAAAAGTCCATTCTATACATCTGTGTCTCTTTTGCTGTCTCGCATACAGGGTCATCATTACCTTCTTTCTAAATTCCGTATATATGTGTCAGTATACTGTATTGGTGTTTTTCTTTCTAGCTTACTTCACTCTGTATAATCGGCTCCAGTTTCATCCATCTCATTAGAACTGATTCAAATGTAGTCTTTTTAATGGCTGAGTAATACTCCATTGTGTTATGTACCACAGCTTTCTTACCATTCACCTGCTGATGGACATCTAGGTTGTTTCCATGTCCTGGCTATTATAAACAGTGCTACAATGAACATTGGGGTACATGTGTCTCTTTCAATCCTGGTTTCCTCAGTGTGTATGCCCAGAAGTGGGATTGCTGGGTCATAAGGCAGCTGTATTTGCAATTTTTAAAGGAATCTCCACACTGTTCTCCATAGTGGCTGTACTAGTTTGCATTCCCACCAACAGTGTAAGAGGGTTCCCTTTTCTCCACATCCTCTCCAGCATTTATTGCTTGTAGACTTTTGGATCACATCCATTCTGACTGGTGTGAAATGGTACCTCACTGTGGTCTTGATTTGCATTTCTCTGATAATGAGTGATGTTGAGCATCTTTTCCTGTGTTTGTTAGCCATCCCTATGTCTTCTTTGGAGAAATGCTTATTTAGTTCTTTGGCCCATTTTTTGATTGGGTCATTTATTTTTCTGGAGTTGAACTGCATAAGTTGCTTGTATATTTTTGAGATTAGTTGTCAGTTGCTTCATTTGCTATTGTTTTCTCCCATTCAGAAGGTTGTCTTTTCACCTTACATATAGTTTCCTTTGTTGTGCAGAAGCTTTTAATTTCAATTAGATCCCACTTGTTTATTTTTGCTTTTATTTCCAGAATTCTGGGGGGTGGATCATAGAGGATCCTGCTGTGATTTATGTCGGAGAGTGTTTTGCCTATGTTCTCCTCTAGGAGTTTTATAGTTTCTGGTCTTACGTTTAGATCTTTAATCCATTTTGAGTTTATTTTCGTGTGTGGTGTTAGAAAGTGATGTAGTTTCATTCTTTTACAAGTGGTTGACCAGTTTTCCCAGTACCACTTGTTAAAAAGATTGTCTTTATTCCATTGTATATTCTTGCCTCCTTTGTTGAAGATAAGGTGTCCATAGGTGCGTGGATTTATCTCTGGGCTTTCTATTTTGTTCCACTGATCTATGTTTCTGTCTTTGTGCCAGTACCATCCTGTCTTAATGACTGTGGCTTTGTAGTAGAGCCTGAAGTCAGGCAAGTTGATTCCTCCAGTTCCATTCTTCTTTCTCAAGATTGCTTTGGCTATTCGAGGTGTTTTGTATTTCCATACAAATCTTGAAATTATTTGTTCTAGTTCTGTGAAAAATATGGCTGGTAGCTTGATAGGGATTGCATTGAATCTGTAGACTGCTTTGGGTAGTATACTCATTTTCACTATATTGATTCTTCCGATCCGTGAACATGGTATATTTCTCCATCTATTAGTGTCCTCTTCGATTTCTTTCATCAGTATTTTATAGTTTTCGATATATAGGTCTTTAGTTTCTTTAGGTAGGTATATTCCTAAGTATTTTATTCTTTTCTTTGCAATGGTGAATGGAATTGTTTCCTTAATTTCTTTTTCTACTTTCTCATTATTAGTGTATAGGAATGCAAGGGATTTCTGAGTGTTGATTTTATATCCTGCAACTTTACTATATTCATTGATTAGCTCTAGTAATTTTCTGGTGGAGTCTTTAGGGTTTTCTATGTAGAGGATCATGTCATCTGCAAACAGTGAGAGTTTTCTTCTTTTCCAATTTGGATTCCTTTTATTTCTTTTTCTGCTCTGATTGCTGTGGCCAAAACTTCCAGAACTATGTCGAATAGTAGCAGTGAAAGTGGGCACCCTTGTCTTGTTCCTGACTTTAGGGGAAGTGCTTTCAATTTTTCACCATTGAGGATAATGTTTGCTGTGGGTTTGTCATATATAGCTTTTATTATGTTGAGGTATGTTCCTTCTATTTCTGCTTTCTGAAGAGTTTTTATCATAAATGGATGTTGAATTTTGTCAAAGGCCTTCTCTGCATCTATTGAGATGATCATATGGCTTTTATTTTTCAATTTGTTAATGTGGTGAATTACATTGACTGACCTGCGGATATTGAAGAATCCTTGCATCCCTGGGATAAAGCCCACTTGGTCATGGTGTATGATCTTTTTAATGTGTTGTTGGATTCTGATTGCTAGAATTTTGTTAAGGATTTTTGCATCTATGTTCATCAGTGATATTGGCCTGTAGTTTTCTTTTTTTGTGGCATCTTTGTCAGGTTTTGGTATTAGGGTGAGGGTGGCCTCACAGAATGAGTTTGGAAGTTTACCTTCCTCTGCAATTTTCTGGAAGAGTTTCAGTAGGATAGGTGTTAGCTCTTCTCTAAATTTTTGGTAGAATTCAGCTGTGAAGCTGTCTGGACCTGGGCTTTTGTTTGCTGAAGATTTCTGATTGCAGTTTCAATTTCCATGCTTGTGATGGGTCTGTTAAGATTTTCTATTTCTTCCTGGTTCAGTTTTGGAAAATTGTACTTTTCTAAGAATTTGTCCATTTCTTCCACGTTGTCCATTTTATTGGCATACAACTGCTGATAGTAGTCTCTTATGATCCTTTGTATTTCTGTGTTGTCTGTTGTGATCTCTCCATTTTCATTTCTAATTTTATTGATTTGATTTTTCTCTGTTTCTTGATGAGTCTAGCTAATGCTTTGTCAATTTTATTTATCCTTTCAAAGAACCAGCTTTTTGCTTTGTTGATTTTTGCTATGGTCTCTTTTGTTTCTTTTGCATTTATTTCTGCTCTAATTTTTAAGATTTCTTTCCTTCTACTAACTCTGGGGTTCTCCATTTCTTCCTTTTCTAGTTGCTTTAGGTGTAGAGTTAGGTTATTTATTTGACTTTTTTCTTGTTTCTTGAGGTATGCCTGTATTGCTATGAACTTTCCTCTAAGCACTGCTTTTATAGTGTCCCACAGGTTTGGGGTTGTTGTGTTTTCATTTTCATTCATTTCTATGCATAATTTGATTTCTCTTTTGATTTCTTCTGTGATTTGTTGGTTATTTAGAAGCGTGTTGTTCAGCCTCCATATGTTGGGATTTTTAATAGTTTTTCTCCTGTAATTGAGATCTATCTTAGTGCATTATGGTCAGAAAAGATGCTTGGAATGATTTCGATTTTTTTGAATTTATCAAGGTTAGATTTATGGCCCAGGATGTGATCTATCCTGGAAAAGGTTCCGTGAGCACATGAGAAAAAGGTGAAATTCATTGTTTTGGGGTGAAATGTCCTATAGATATCAATTAGGTCTAGCTGGTATATTGTATCATTTAAAGTTTGTGTTTCTTTGTTAATTTTCTGTTTCGTTGATCTGTCCATAGGTGTGAGTGAGGTATTAAAAGTCTCCCACTATTATTGTGTTACTGTTAATTTCCCCTTTCATGCTTGTTAGCATTTGTCTTACATATTGTGGTGCTCCTATGTTGGGTGCATATATATTTATAATTGTTGTATCTTCTTCTTGGATTGATCCTTTGATCATTATGTAGTGGCCTTCTTTGTCTCTTTTCACAGCCTTTGTTTTAAAGTCTATTTTATCAGAGATGAGTATTGCTACTCCTGCTTTCTTTTGGTCTCTATTTGCATGGAATATCTTTTTCCAGCCCTTCACTTTCAGTCTGTATGTGTCCCTTGTTTTGAGGTGGGTCTCTTGTAGGCAGCACATATAGGGATCTTGTTTTTGTATCCATTCAGCCAGTCTTTGCCTTTTGGTTGGGGCATTCAACCCATTTATGTTTAAGGTAATTATTGATAAGTGTGATCCCATTGCCATTTACTTTATTGTTTTGGGTTCGGGTTTATACGCCCTTTTTGTGTTTCCTGTCTAGAAAATATCCTTTAGTATTTGTTGGAGAGCTGGTTTGGTGGTGCTGAATTCTCTCAGCTTTTGCTTGTCTGAAAAGCTTTTGATTTCTCCTTCATATTTGATTGAGATCCTTGCTGGGTATAGTAATCTGGGCTGTAGGTTATTTTCTTTCATCACTTTAAGTATGTCTTGCCATTCCCTCCTGGCCTGAAGAGTTTCTATTGAAAGATCTGCAGTTATCCTTATGGGAATCCCCTTGTGTGTTATTTGTTGTTTTTCCCTTGCTGCTTTTAATATTTGTTCTTTGTGTTTGGTCTTTGTTAATTTGATTAACATATGTCTTGGGGTGTTTCGCCTTGGGTTTATCCTGTTTGGAACTCTCTGGGTTTCTTGGACTTGGGTGATTATTTCCTTCCCCATTTTAGGGAAGTTTTCAACTATTATCTCCTCAAGAATTTTCTCATGGTCTTTCTTTTCGTCTTCTTCTTCTGGGACTCCTATAATTCGAATGTTGGAGCGTTTCATGTTGTCCTGCAGGTCTCTGAGGTTGTCCTCATTTCTTTTAATTCGTTTTTCTTTTTTCCTCTCTGATTCATTTATTTCTACCATTCTATCTTCTATTTCACTAATCCTATCTTCTGCCTCCGTTATTCTACTATTTGTTGCCTCCAGAGTGTTTCTGATCTCATTTATTGCATTATTCATTATATATTGACTCTTTTTTATTTCTTCTAGGTCCTTGTAAAATCTTTCTTGCATCTTCTCAATCCTTGTCTCCAGGCTATTTATCTGTGATTCCATTTTTATTTCAAGATTTTGGATCATTTTCACTATCAATATTCGGAATTCTTTCTCAGGTAGATTCCCTATCTCCTCCTCCTTGGTTTGGTTTGGTAGGCATTTCTCCTGTTCCTTTACCTGCTGGGTATTCCTCTGTCTCTTCATCTTGGTTATATTGCTGGGTTTGGCAGGCAGGTTCTTTACCACTAGCGCCACCTGGGAAGCCTCGTTAGACCAGGGGCTGGTAAATCATGGCTCACAGGCTCAGTCTGGCCCACTGGCCACACCTTTGTAGCTGCAGTTTTACTGCAACTCAGTGGGGCTCATTCACTGATGTATCGTCTATGGCTGCTTTTGTACTACAACAGCAAAGCTGAATCATTGTGACCAAAATTGCAGTCTACAAAGCCTAATTTATTTATTATTTGATTCTCTACAGAAAAAGTTTGCTGACTCATGCTCTGGACCCTGAGGGCCCATGAGATAGAAAGGAGAACACTAGTGATTATCTAGCCCTGATCCTCCTCCTAAGATGAATGGTCTAATGCTTTTACTTAACGGCCAAGATATATGTGAAATACTAGCAAAAATCTTTGCAAACAAACATTTTAAAAACCAGATTCTGGCAGTCCTTCTAACTGCTTCCCATGAAAACACAAAGGCACTAAAATTACAGTAACCCTGAGGCTCTGGAAACACACACATGCACTGTCACGTATGTTGCTTATCTTTGTGTGGATAAGCGAACAATTCGGAACTGCAGGCTCAAGAGAAACTGCTACTTAGGGAATATTTTTTGAAAGACCTTGAAGGACCTGACGCCTCATTATTCCCTCCTCATTTTTCCCCAAGAAGCTTTCAGTTTTTACTCTGTATTTAACCAAAGCTCCTACGAGACTGTTTAAAAAAAAAAACAAAACGGAGCCACTGTGAAAATGAGTTAAAATAATAGTTTCTGAAAAATATTTGAAGTGTCGTGGCATTCATCCTTTAGAACTGGGTTAAGGAGTACTATAATTTGGCCTGTCAGCACTGATGTCAGCGTACAGCAGACCCAGAACAGCGCAGGTTGACTCTCTAAGCTTTTAGGGGGCGGGAGGTGGTCTGAGACATTATAACAGCCTTAAATAAGACTTAACATTCATCCTTCTACAAGCAGTGGTCCTCAGGCTCTGACAAACACCACTGTTACAGACAGAACCAGAACCACGAGAAGACAGCCCCATCTAAAGGGTGCAGGCTCTGCACGTGACACTCAGGCGTGTGTACAGATGCGCTATGGCAGGCAGTGCGGGTAAGGACGCAAGGCTTTAACTCTGTACTTAAACAGGAGCTGGCTGCGATGTGTGCTGTTACCCAGGTATCAGAGGAAAGGGCTCCCCACTGAAAACAAGAAGTATTCAGTCCTAAGCATCTCATTTTCTAAGTCACCGAGAAAAAGGACTCACCACCGCCTCACCCAGGGCTCACTAAGCCAGCTCTCTGCCATCAACCACCTGCCAGCCCTGGAGCCACAGTGCAGAGAGGCCTGAGGGAAAGACAGACAGTTGACTACAGTGTCTGAGAGGAGGAGAAGCAAGAGGGAGGCCCCCTTCCTAAATCTAAGTGACAGGCCTCAAGAAAGCCATAAAGATGGTCACACTCCAAAGGAGGAAATGTGAGCTCCTTCCCCACTAAGGACTCTATGTCAGCCACAGTCCTGAACCACTGCTCTCCTTCCCTGAACAGAGAGAAACGAACAGGCAGGGCAGTCACCATGCCACTTGCTGGCCTGGCCAGGACCCAGAGCTTCCCCATGGGGTCCCAGGCTTGGGTTATCTCAGGGATCTCACCATGAAAGGTGGGTCAGCCTAGTGACACAGGCGGTGCAGTTGGGATTACAGGGGCTAAGGCACAGCCACAAGACCCACATCAGGGCCTCTGGGGTGGGGGTGGGGGGAGGGTTGGCAGACCCTTTGCAAAACCCCAGAGACCCTGCACATGGATGCCTGCCAGATGGAGGGTCTGCCACCTGGCCAGTTTCAGGTACAAAAGCTGCAAACCAACCAGGAAGAAACTCTCAGTCATAACTGAGACAAAATGGGCACTTAATAGATAATGAATAAATAAATGAACAAATGTGCCCACCCTCCTAAAATTGTTTATTGTTACAAATCAGGGTACCAACCTGGCAGAGGCAGGAGTGCTCAGGTCGGGGGAGGCACAACAGTGATGCAGAGAACACCCCCAAATCCCACAGCAGTGAACCTTCCTGAAAGTGTAAACAGAGCCACCATGGCTCTCACGCAGCTGTAGAGTGAGACAACTGTCTTCAAGGGAAGTGCTGAAAATGGGACCTAACCACACTTACAAGCTCTGTACAGCAAAGAAAATCATAAAACAAAAAGACAACCCACAAAATGGGAGAAAATTCTTGTAAATGATGTGACCAACAAGGACTTAATTTCTAAAACATACAAGCAGTTCATACAGTCCAATAACAACAAAAACTCAATTGAAAAATGGGCAGAAGACATAAATAACTATTTCTCCAAAGAAGAAATACAGATGGCCAATAGGTACAAGAAAAGATGCTCCACATTCCTAATTATCAGAGAAATGCAAATCAAAACTACAATGAGGTACCAACTCACACTGGTCAGAATGGCCATCATTGGAAAGTCTATAATAAATGTTGGAGACGGTGGGGAGTGAAGGGAACCCTCTTATACTGTTGATGGGAATGTAAACTGGTACAGCCACTCTGAAGAACAGTATGGAGGTTCCTCAAGAAACTAAAAACAGAACCATCATTTGACCCAGAAATCCCACTCCTGGGCACATACCCAGACAAAACTGTAATTCAAAAATATGTATGCAGTTCACAGCAGCACTATTTAGAACAGCCAAGATGGAGGCAACCTAAATGTCCATCGACAGACAAACGGATAAATAAAGATGTGGTACACATATACCACAGAATATTACTCAAACGTTGAGAAGAATGAGATAATACCATTTGCAGCAACATGAATGGACCTAGAGATTATCATACCAAGAGAAGTCAGAAAGAGAAAGACAAATGCATTTGATATCACTTACATGTGGAGTCCAAAAGACGGCACAAGGGAACACATCCACGACACAGAGACAGACTTGCAGAGAGAGCAGACTTGCGGTTGCCGAGGGGGAGGAAACAACCGGCAGTTGGGGCTTGGGAGATGCAAACAGCATATAGGATGGATAAGCAACAATGTTTCACTGTGCAGCGCCAGTAATTATATTCACTACTTCCCTGGTGGCTCAGAGATTAAAGCGTCTGCCTCCAATACGGGAGACCTGGGTTCAATCCCTGGGTCGGGAAGATCCCCTGGAGAAGGAAATGGCAATCCACTCCAGTATTCTTGCCTGGAGAATGCCATGGATGGAGGAACCTGGTAGGCTACAGTCCATGGGGTCGCAAAGAGTTGGACACGACTGAGTGACTTAACTTAATGTTTGATTAATTATCATGGAAAAGAATATGAAAAAGAATATCTATCAATCTATCTATAATGAGTCACTTTGCTATTTAGCAGAAATAAACCCAACACTGAAAATCAACTATACTTCAATAAAATCTTACAAATAAAAAAGAATATTATCCATAGAGAAAGAATATATTCAAAATAAATTATGTATTAGTAAAATGAAAATCTTTAAGTATTTTTTTTAAAAAGAAGTGCTGGAGACAAGAAGCAGATGTAGGGTGTAGGAAAACAGCAAAGCAGTTTCTAAAGCACCAAGAGGAAAGGGAAGGAGACACAGTGACACATGGCCACGGACACATTTATATCCCCTCTGTCAAATTTAGGGAAGGTAGACTGTAGGGTTCATCTCACCAGCATCAGCACCAGTGCTGAGACCCAGCCACCCTCACTGCCCTGGGGGCTCCTTCCAGCTACTCTTTCAATGCTGGGACATGGAGACTCAGACATGAATGAAATGTGGTTTCTGCCTCTTCATGGTCTACACCCAGAGTCCACAGTACTGAGTTCTGTCCTCTATCCAGGAACTGGAGACAAATTGAGCCCTCTTCACTGAGGGGCAATAACAATGGAAGAAACCCATGGGCCACTATGACGCTCCTTGGGCTACTGACTTACCCTGTCTCCTCCCTTTCCCTAACCCTTTATAGAAACAGTGCCCTATAAAAAAGCAATTGATCAGCTTTCTTATACCTCTCTTCTATCAATGCCATTTTCACTGTCAGCAAAATGCTTTGGGTTTCTTAGTTTCTCAACATACCAATGGAGTGTACATTTCTGAGACTCCCCTACACAATCCCACTGGCACCATTTGGACAAGCCCAGTCCTGGGTCTATCAGCTGGGGACCTCACAGAAATTCCATTTCTGATGACTGATCCCAACAAAGCCATAGCTCAAGGCTTAAGGGGTGTGTTGTGTAATCAAAATAACTGTAACATCAACTAAAAGTCTGTTGGCAAACAGCAGAGTGCCTCATTGGAACCCTTCTCAGGTAAAGCCCCATATCATGGGAGGCAAACATCAGGAGAACACACCTTGCAGATGAGTAACGATAGCTGGGCTCCAGCTGGCAGGAAGAGAGAGTGAAGGTCTCCCCAAAACACACCTGGGTAGGAAAGGCTCAGTGTGGCAAAGGGGAAAGGGCCCAGGGAAGGAGGAGAGGGAACCTGACCAGCCAGAGGGCTTGGGTTCACTTTCTTTCATTGTTTTCATTGTCGTGTAAGACTTCACTAGCCAATGTTCTGGCTCCTTTCTTGTTTGCCTTTCCCGTACTTACCATAACACTGACCAGGTCAAAAACTAGGTTCATTGCAAATAAAAATGAGAACAACATCACTGGGACTTCATTCCAGAAAAACAGAAAAAGGAATGAGTGTTGATCTAATCTCTGTCTCCCGCTCACTTGGTGATTATCTGTAGTGGTTTTATAACTTCCCCTCCCCACTCAAAGGCTGGCCTGGTCTAACTTGAACAGCATCGTGGGCATTTCTGTCTCAGTCCCAAGAGTTCCAATGGATGGCTCTTGCATAATTCACTAGGACACTGCACGTGGGTCACTGGTGACAAAGGGGAAAGAACAACCAGTTCATCTTTCTATTTAAATCTTTGTTGAAAAGCTAGAACTCTGTTTTGGTCACTGAGGATCTTTTACATTGCTTAGTGAGCTCTGAGCCCTCCCCCATATCTATTTCCCAATCTCCTTCTACTTGTCGGTCTTCTTGTTCTCCAAACAGTCAACATGATTGTGGAACTACTTCACACCGTTAGTACTGAGGGAAACACATCCTTGGGAGTTCATGCTCAAGGCGGGGAGAGAGAATTATGTGATGAGAAAACTAACCCAAAGGTATCCAGGTGATACAAATGAATCAGGAAGGATGGCAGGACTCTTCTGAATTTGATAAATCAGCTCTATTGCAGAGGCTCCTGCAGAGGACTTTAATGGAATCTTGAAGATAAGCAAAATAGCCCCATGTAACAAAGGGTGATAAATCACAATTATTTTCCATTCATATTGCGGCAAATTGCATCTTCCACTTGAGCAAATTTATTCTAACATTTATTATAAACATTTTCAAACATGCCAGAAGAGCCGACAGAATTTCACAGTGAATACCCCTACATCCAGTACCTAAATTCAGTAAGTATGATTTTGCTATACACACTTTCTCACACATCTAAGCCAACACTCCAGCCACCCACTATGCATCTTATTTTAAGATACACTTTAAAATGAGGTACAGACCTCTGTATAAAAGTTGTGCCTTTTCCCACTTGGTCACCACCCCACATTTCCTAGAGGCGGTGACTGATTCTTATCACCACAGATTAGTTCCTAAACAGGCAAACCTAATTTAAATAGACTCAGAGTGTACTGACTTTTATGAAAAGTATCTTTCATTCAGCCTAATGATGCTACAGCGATCAGTAACACAGGCCTTTTTCCTACTGCGTACTATTCCCATGGTATGAATACACCACAGTTTATTCATTCTCCTATTGATGGTCACCTATACAGTGTCTAGAATTTTTTTTTCTATTATGAATAAAGCTGCTATAACCATTCGTATATAAATCTTATTGTGGATGTTTTCATTTCTCTTGAGTAAACACCCAGGAGTAAAACTGCTGTATTGTTGGCCTTCTAAAAAACTGCCTGAGGATCTTCCAGAGCGTCTGGACCACTGCCCAGTCTCACCAACAATACGTGAGAGTACCTAGTTGTTCTACAGCCTCACTGATATCTGGCCTTATCACCTTTTTCATTTACTCACTCTGGTGGGTAAGGAATGGCATCACTATGGTTTTAACACTCATTTGTCTAATGACAGTAATGCTAAACATCTCTTCATGGGCCTTTTGGCCATTTGTATCCGCTATTAAAAATACCCGCTATAATTTATGAACACACTTGGGGCAGGAGAGGGTGGGGTGAATAGAGAGAACAGCAATGACATACATGTATTAGCATGTGTGAAACAGATAGATAGCTAACGGGAAGGTGCTGCATAACACAGGGAGCTCAGTCCGATGCTCTGTGATAGGTTAGGGCGGGAGTGGGAGGTGGAAGGGCGTTTCAAGAGGGAGGGGACATATGCAGGCCTCTGGCTGATTGATGTTTATATGCTGCAGAAATCAATACAGCATTGTTAAGCAATTACCATCCGATTAAAAATAAGCTTTAAAAATATCTGTTACATCTTTTGCCAATTTAAAATGCAAAAGTTTGTCTTTTTATTGTGTTGTATGGATGCTTCACATGCCCTGAATACAAGTCCTACATCCATTATGTCTTAGCAGTGTTTTCTCCCAACAGGGGGCTTACTTCTTCATTTTCCTTTCAGCATCTTCTGATGAGCACCCGTTTGTCATTCTGATGAAGTCTACCGTATCAGTGTTTTCTTCCACAGTTATTGCTTTCTGTGCCCTGTCTTAGAAACCTTTGCTTATGCCCACGTCCTTGATTTTCTTCACATCAGTGGATTTAACTGATTTGCTCCTCTCTCTCCTCTGCCAGGGCAACTTTTCTGAGCAGCACACACCTGGGCTCCCCTCCTCAGTACCAGGCTCTTGTCCCCACTCCAGCCAGGCAACATCAGCATTAAAGCGGCCTCTGGCCACTCAGGTTATCTCTTCAGAGTTCCCGCCGGCTCAGTTCCAGCACAGAAATTTTGAAATGACAAAACAAAGGAGACATTTAGTCAAGACCCAGGGCTGCTGAGATTCAGTCTCAAATCAGGGGAGAAGCTGAGGGAGTGGCAGTCCCAGCCCCCTGCTTGTTGGCTTCCATGGATGATTTTGTCTTTTCCCCTTTACTTGCATTCACAGGTCTCTATCCCCGTGTCTAAGATGGATTTTTCATTTTTAATAAAAGGGTACATGCTACGGTTTTAGTTATCAAGGCAAGGGGTAGGTAGTGGAGTTTCAGCCTGGCATTGGAGGCTGTGTTTCGAAATGTATATTCTTATCCTATTTAGGGGATGCCCTTCCTGCTCCTGTCTCGTGTTCTGGGGCCTGTGTTCCTATAGCAAAGTCAGGGCTTGCCCTTGAGGGATGAGGGAGATTTCTTCTTCCTAAGGCCTCAAGGTCTGAACACCTCACTCCTCTCTGTTGCCCCCAATCCTCACCTAATATTAAAGTTTTTAGTATCTTTCAAACAGCAGTGGAGTCTTTTAGAAATCACCCTGAATAGTCTGTGTTGTTGCAAAAATCCAGGTATATCTGCTTATCCCCAAAGTGTAGGGCGTGAACCAAGGTTTTATATAAATCTGTGATTCCAAGTGCTGGAGGAGGGGAGTCCTCAGTTAGAAAAACATCCCCATACCACAAAAGTGCACATTTTATTCCTTTGGGACTTTTTTTGGGCTTAAAAGAGGAGCCAGACCTGGATGCAAATGGTAGAAATTAGAGATCTTGATACCTTTCTCAAAATAAGGCCACTCCCAGTCCTCCTGGCCCCTCCACATACACCGTCCATGGAAAGCCCTCTCGCTGGAAATCTGCCCCAACTCCTCACAATCTGGCCTTCTCTCAAAACAGAGAGGCAGCACCAGGGCCTTTCCAGAGCTGATATTAACACAAGATGACCCTATAATTTGTCTGGGTGTGTTTTTATTTTAGTGTTCTGGCTGTATTGCTATTTAATTTTTCATGAATTTTCTTCATAGCTCTTAAAACCATCTGTAACAACTTGTCGATCTCTTTCTCTGTTAACCAGATATGTCTAAGAAATTTTTTTTTTTTTGGTCTAGTTTAGCACTGTATTACCAACTCTTAGGAGGGCATGGGGCACAAAGCAGACCCTCAATCACCATCTGTTCAATAGAGGGAGAGGTGGCCCATGCACTGTGGTGTGTTCCTGCGTTTCTGGTGGAAAGAAATGACATGTTCCTCTTCTTCCACCTGCCAGGGCTTCTTCATACTTACAAGAGAAACAGAGCAAAAGGAAGCCTCCTACTCTGGACAAGAATCCACTGAAGAGCCTCTACCAAGCAGGAAAGGAGCAGGGAGGAGTGGGGCAGGGAGAGGACATGTGACATAAGTGCCCAAAGATGAGGCCTTGTACCCCAGCCTCCTGCACAGTGAGGTCGGAAGAGTGACCCCTCAGCACCTCTGGCGCTGCAGACCACACTGGCAGCAGTGAACGTCCTTGGAAGACGCACCACCATCTAAGAACACTGGTCGGCCTCTCCAGCACCTCAAAGACCCAGGCACCTTCCCAACGCCCCGTAAAGATCTGCCAAAATTAATTACTTCAAGGAAATAACCTGAATCTATGATCTTCACAGAAAAAAAGCAAAGGGGAGAGAATGAAGAAATTTCCATCAAGAATTCCAATTCTGAGTATTAATTTTCTGAGGACTCAAGATATAAGGCATGAGCACGTTGAAAATCAAATTTCACCTCCTTCTGTGAAGACCGAGTCTGAGAACAGCCAGCTCTGTGCAAGGTATGGATGCCATGGGGTCAGGAAGGGAATGGAAATTAGAGCCACAGGGCTCAGCACCCCTTCCCTTGGTGTGATTCCGCATCCTGACCCAGCTTGCTGCTGTGCTAACACTTTACAGACGTGGTTTCCACCTGGAAGGAGGTGGAGTTGGCCAGAGAAACAGGTTTGAATGAACACAGGGGAGATGGTGCTGGTAGGAGCTCCCTTTGGATCCACAAACTGCCACGTGCAAAGGGCTACAAATACCATGACTCACAAAACCCTGGCACATCAGAGCTGTTAACCGCACTTCACCAACGAGACTGTGAAGACCAAGAAGTTGCATGACTTGCTCAGGTCACATGGTGGGAGAACAGCAAAGCCAGAATTGGAATCCCAGGCTATTCAAAAGCAAAGATGATGTCGGCACTGCTGGAGTGCACTGCCTTGCAGATGAGCATGCCAGACGGAAGCAAGGACCACCTGGGTGCTGCAGGTTATAAATGGAAGAATTCACTCCAGCTAACGGGAGGAGACTTGTTGCGACGGATGACCCCTGAGCAGGGAGGGAAGCTGGGAGAGCACGGCATGCATGTGGCAGAGGCAGGCACCGTGAGCATCAGTGCCAATGGTCCAACCTCTGGGTGTACTGGGGGGCTGGCAAAGAGTCAAGGCGGCCAAAGCACGGGTTTGGGTGCCCACCGACCGGAAGCGAGCAGGAGATGACCCAGGAAGAGCTAATGGAGCCAGAGCATCTCCAGAGCCCCAAACACCATGCTCAGAGGTTTTATCCCACAGCCAACCAGACTCTGGAGGCTGCCAACCAGCAGAGAAACAGGGAAGTGGGGCCTGCTGTCAGAATGCTCTCGACTCTGATGAAGCTGTAGCAACAGCAGCAGGTCTAGCTGTCAGGGAAGTCCTTCAGTGTCAGCACAAACCCAGGCTGTGTCCATGAGCTGAGTACTCCTGCGGAGCCGGCCAGCCCGGCCATCTGAGGACAGCTGCATGCTGCCCACAGCTCTGCCAGCATCTGGCACCCTCCCTGCCAGTCAGCCCCGTCAGACCATCATGTTCCCGCCTCTCTACCCAGTTCTCCAAAAGCACAACTGAGGTAAGACACGTGCTGGGTGGAGGGTGGCTGCCAGCAAACCTCAGAGAACTGCATCCTAAAGGCCCAGCCCCTCCTGCACTGGGCCAGGGTGGGGGGTGGTCCCTGTGACTTGGGGGCTGTGGGAGCTGTTAGGGCTACCCAGGTCTGGGGGACAGGCAGCACCCCAGCTCAGGGATCCTGGGTATTCCTTCCCAAAGGAGGACTGAGCACCGACGATGTGGCTGGCCCTGTCCTGGGTGCAGAGGGCGCTCTCCTCACAGAACTTCTGTTCTGTGTCCAGTCAGGCTCTCTCTGCACAAAGATGCCTCCCCCCACCACCTGACCCAGCATGCTGTGTGCTCATGGGAAATAGCCTTCCTCCCCACTGCACCTGACTACCAACCACCGGGCCAGCACAGTGGCCAGGGGGCTGGCCTTGGAGCCGGCACTGAATAATCCAGTTAGGTGACCATCCACAGTCTGTGCCAGGTGGCCACAACTGATGGTGCAACCCAATGAAGTCGCTTCCCCCTCTCACTCCCTCTCCCTCAGCTACAAAAATGACACCCCCACCCCCTCAGCATCCATAAGCACTGCCTCCAAGCCAGCCATTCTGCTGAGTCCTTCATAGCCCTTGTGCCATTCAACTGCCATAATCCTACACCCTATGAAACCACAAATATCACTCTCGGTGTTGTATAGAGGGGGCAACTGAGGCTTAGAAAGCACCGTAACTTATTCAGGGTCCCACAGAGTAGCCAGGATGTGACTCCAACATGCACTCTGAGCCCAAACACTGAAGTCCTCCTCCCTGACCCATGCCCTCCCACCCCCCACCAGTGTCAGAGGGCCTCTGGGAGGATCCGAACAGACACGGGGACACAGTGAAGGCTGCATGTACGAGCGTCGTGCAGAGCTCCGGCGAGGCAGCTGTTCCTGTTATAGGCAGAGAGTACTGTGAGGCTGCAGTCGCTATGCATGGTTGGTCCTGATAGCATCAAGCAAGTACTGAGCCTTGAGGGATGCACAAAACGTGCAGAAGCAGCAAAAAGGGCGGCGGCATTTTAGGCAGCTGTACAGGCGGAGGTAAGCATTGTATAAGAGAAAGGCCCAGAGGCTGCAAGAGATGTCCAAAGCACAGTAAGTCAAATCGTCCCAACCATATTCAGTAACACCAGCTCCAAAACTCCCCGTTGACACCGAGCCCTACCCCCTTTGCTCTCAACCCACCAGGTAGACACAGTATCAGTGTCCAGTGCCTGCCTTGAGGGAAAGCTGCCCAGTACATCCTCCTCTTTTTTGACTCCCAAATTCAGATTGCAAGCACATTATTTAAAAAGAAAAAAGGCAAAGCTGGCATGATTCCAAGTTTCAAGCCTCCTGCCTTGTCTCCTATACACTCTGCCACAGTGCTTATTTGCATGGCTGATTGGACAACCAATTATAGAGTAGAATATTTTTAGGTCTATCATCTCAAAAAAAAAAAAAAAAAAAACCCAACCACCAGGGAGAGGATAGCGTATTTCCTCGTAGGCCTGCTGCAACTGCCAAGAACAGAACAGGCCAGGGCGGGCAGGAGGAAGGAACTGGAATGGCTGTCTCCTCATTAAGACTGGCTGACTCCAGAGCGTCTGCATCTGTTAGGAAAGGAGAGAGAAAGAATATGTGTGTGCGCACCTCTGTGCGGGGGATAAGGAGAGGAAGGCAGGAGGCATAGCCTGGAAATGTCAAATTCCTCCACCTTCCTGTTCTGGTCAGCTCTCCACAGCGTGGCCCTTCCCCATCCCTCTCAGCAGTTCTGCATCCACAACCTCAGGAAGGAGCAATGATCCCAGAGCCCTGGGGAAGAGACACGGTGGCGTGATTACTGGTGGACCAGTGCCCTTCCTTCTGCTGAAGACAGAACGAAATTCAAGCCGCAGACACCAATGATAACGATGATGGTGGTGGTGGTGGGAATGTCTCAAGGCTCAAATCCCGCCCCCAACATGTAACAACCCCTGGCATCAACAGCTCACTCTGATCCACAATGTCCCAAGTGATTTTGCATGACAAACCCTGCAAGGTCACTCAAGTGAGAACACACTACAAGTGGGAGGTTTTCAAAGGATGATCAAGTCCAAGCCTCCCACTCTTCGGATGGAGAGGTGAAGATCCAGAGAGAGGAAAAGATTTACCTCAAGTTACACACCAAGTCGTAACAGAAAGCAGATGAGATAGGAAACGTGAGAATCAATGAGCCAGCTGGAACAGGAACACAGAACCTGCAGGAAACCTGTTATCAGGACAATGGCAAGAACGGTCAGTGCCCTGTCGCTGGAAGCAGCTGACTGCCTGAAGGTGAAAAGGCTTCTAAACTCCGTTACAGCACCAGGTGGAACAGAGCACCCTGAAAGGGTGGGATTCGGTTTCACAGGGCAGTCCATGCCTTGAGTCAGAAACCAACACACTGTGCAGTCTCTCTCTCAGCCAGAACACACGACCCAGAATGTAAAGGGTGGAAGCGAGCGAGGCTCCTCTCCCTATCACACCTCACAGGATACCTGATTCCCATCTCAGCAGCTGTGATGTGTGGTTTGGAGACCTCCATCCCCAAGGAAGGAACACTTCCACCAGGGTGCATGAATTTGAACATGAGAACGCCATCTGGACATTTAGGTCTCTTTTGCCACTGAACCAACTGGCAGGGGAAATGGGGTTAATCCACTGACTACAGTGACTAATTCCGGCTGGCAAGGGGAAACTGGTTGCTTTTATACAATGGAGACCAGCAGGCAGTACAGCAACCAGGCAATTCTCCAGGGCTTCTCTTAATACTTCCATGCCCTATCGTAAAGGTTAAGAGAAAACTCTGGCAAACCAGGCAGGGAACTGTAGGTTTGGACCCTTCAGGAAGATGTAGGTCGTTCCACCAAGTAAAGAATCCCGATCAGCTAGTGTTGTGTCTGAGAGCAGGGCAAATACAAACTGGGGAGCAGATAAAGGAAACCATCAATGGCAACCATGGTCACATGATCAGGTACAGAAATTAGGACTGTAGCAAACAGAAATTAAGACTGTAGCAAATTTTTTCTATTTGTTATATGTTTATTTTTTCATTTGTACATGTTCTTTTCTTTTCTCTCCTTCCCATTTTGATTTTATGTATGAGTTGTTGGAAGTTAACTTAGTTAAGAATTTCATCAATAGGCAACAGAATATTCAATGGGATTGTGACTAGGAGGAGTAATTAATAAAGTCAGACAGGAATTCAGTGGCTCCTGGGACTATGTGTCTCCTCACTGGGGTTATGGGTGAGAGCTTCTTCACATGTAACAAAGTAGGCTGCATCTCCTTAGGCAGAAACAGTCCTAGGTCCTCACCTTGTTACATAGCAGTTCAATAGTGTCGACATTCAAAGTCAGCTAAAGTACACATCATTGAGTCCTTGTCACTCTCTTAACCTGACTACTTCTACCACAGCACTATAACTGGTTTTCTGCCCTGCTTTTCAGATTTTAAGGGTCCACGGAATTCACTGGTCCATTAACCCAGGATAATTCCCCTACCTCAAAGCTTGTTGATCAGCAACCTTAATTCTACCGACAAAGTTCCTTTTGTAATATAGTCACAGGTCTATCACCTAGGGCGGGGGCAAAGACAATGGGGACCAAAATTCAGCCTACCACACCATACGATCCAGCAATTCCAAGCTGCTATTTTTCCCAAGAGTGAAAAAATGTTGTATAAGAAGGTTCATAGCAGTTTTATTTGTAATAGGCAAAAAGATGTTTCCAGTGTTCGGACCCAAATGTCCAACATGAACTAAGTGGATCAATTGTGCCACATCTATACAATGGAACATCAGGCAGCAATAAAAAGGACAAAGCTTTCACAACCCACACAGGAGTACATCCTGAATTATTTCATTTCTATGAAGCTCCAGGAAAGACAAATCTAACCTGTAACAGTAATGAAAAGCAGATCTGTGCTTTCCTTCAGTCAAGAATAGGGGTGGAGACTGACCAGGCAAGGCACAAGGGAACCTGATGGTGATGAGAATGCTCTGTATCTTCATCAGGGTGGTAAATACAGAGGCATATACATTTACCTAAACTCAACATCTGTACACTGCAACGTATACATTTCACTGTGTACAAGTTGTACCTCATTCAAGTGGGTACTTTCCTCCCTCAAGCCCTTGCAGGAACCAGACCCCACATCATCTGCAAACTCTGAGTATGGTACAGAACGTCCATATTCCTTGGCCTGCCACCATGACCTGCACCCAGATCCTAGGCAGCTGTCATTTCCAGGTCTGCCCTCCTGTCTTTTCCTTCCATGGTCAGGGATATCAAAGCAGCCAGCGCCCATCAAGGTGTGCGGGCAATAATGCGGTTACATATAGTTCACCGTAATTGAAGGTAATTCATGTTGTCACATCTGCTGTAACTAGAGGTCTTGCGAGCCAGTGAGACTGCTCACATTAATTGTAACTGACACCTCTTCTCTCCTTCAGGGGAGTCCAGCCCCAGTACAAGGGGCGTCTTTGCTTTGGGTTCAACTAAGCTTAACTGGATCTCTCAATCTTTCTTTTTATTTCAGTGAAAAATGACTAAGACAGTTGAAAGATAAAAAGGAAGAGACAGTTGGGAAATCTCAAGTCAGCCAATTTGATGCAGTGGCAAAGCTGACTTCAGCACTTTGGGCCTGTGATTCTGTCCAAGAGGACCCGGGCACTGACTTGGGGGACGGCTTTCTTTCACTCCCGCACAGCCTTGCTGACATCTCCCAGGCTTTTCCTCCCGGGTCCATTTAAGAAAGTGGGTAAGAGTAGAAACAAACATCTCCCCAGAGCCGTGCTCCGAGAATGATGGAGGCAGCTCTGGGGACGGGGCGGACACTAGGAAACACACCACCTTCTTCTCACGTGGCTCGGTCCCCAGGGCCCAGGCCTTTAGGGGAGGCACAGCACAGCTCTGCCGATCAGCACTGCAGGCTTCAGGCCACAAGCTGGCACTGCCTTGGTTTGACTGCATTTGATGTTTTCTTATCCATGGACGAGAACAGTCCTGCTTCGTTCGTGCACTATGAACGTTAAAAGGGATCGTATTTATAAATGCTCTCTGAAAATCAAAAGCAGCGTACTACGCTTCTGTTCTAAATTTTGGAATGCTGTGTCTCATAGCGTAATCCTCACCATCCTATAACCGCTTCTCTGATTTTTTTGTTGCCTGTCTGGCTCCTGAAGACGTCCCAGGTTCACAAAGCTATAAAATGTAAAACACTCTGCATAGAAGTTATTACTCTGGTTTGCATGATCCATAGTTGCCTGCCCTTCAGCGTGCTGATCAATTACACCACTTCAATTATTTTGAGTCCTCGTCTCTCTCTGAACAACTCCTATAAAACCTAAAAGCCTACCAGTCATTTGGACACATGGATTGTTCACTATCTTCCCAGAAAGACTGAAGTACTTTAAAAGACCAGAAAAACGACAGTCCATCTATCTCCCCAACAACTTCCTCAGCACCAGATATATGGGGTAGCCCACCGTGGTGGTCTCTACCTGGGTTCATGGCTCTTATCTTGACAAATGTTGTGTGGGATATAGCAGGTCATTTATTCCTAACAAAACAGTAGCAAAATCCATGCATAATCTATTGTTTTCGGGGGGTGGGGTTAATCAGTTAGATGGATCCTAGATTACCTCTAATGATCAGACTCTTGAAGACAAAGAAATGGAGTCACAGCAGAGTTCTGGAAACGGTATAACAAGTCATGCAATGCAACAGCCTCAGTGGGAAAATCAGTCATTACAGCTGTACCACCAGAGTCAGCACAGAGCCCTGCCCTGCAGTGGACTTAGGAGGGAGCCACTCCTGCACCTCAGACCATGATTTGAAGGTAATGGCACATGTCTCTAGATCCTTAGATCTGGGGCCCTATCCTCACTATTGAGTACCCCCAGCCCCATCCAGGGGCAGAGACTGCTCTCTCCTCCAGTGCCAAGGTGGATGCTATGTCCACGTCACAGGCAATGCTTCCATATATGTGAATGGCACTTCATGGTTAACGAAGCTACCATTCATAACCACTGCTTCCTCCAGCTCTGTGGCAGCTCTGAGAAAGGAAGGATGCCTATCTCCATTCATAGCAAAACTAAAACCAAACCAGCTGCTAGACGCTGGTCCAAGGGCTATCACCCACCCACCCTGGCATCCCACTTAGCTTCTGTGATCACTTCACCAAGAAACTTTTAGAGGCTTTTTAGCTACAGACAGAAAGAAAGGAGAGTATGGGGATGAGGGAGTGTTCAATGACCCTTTAATAAACCCTCCATTCCTAATCCTCCTTCTTAAGGATATGCCAGGCCTCTCTTTTCATTGAACTACAGCGTACAGCTCATTCTTTGCTCCCAGACCAATGAGTCTGGAATGACTAGGCTAACTTCCTGTCTGCTGGCCAGTCACCCGAATGCCTGCTCACCATATCTTCTGTACTATGCCCTCTGCCTGCAGCTTTTCCTTCTGCAAAACCCCACATCCACAGAGCCATTACACCTACACATTCAGAATGGGAACCCAGTGTGCCATCCACAAACCAGGATTCAAAAACTGCCCACTCTCAAATCTTTTCAATTACACCCCCATGCCTAACCCAGTTAACAGTCCCCATCACCACTGTACCCCCATGGCAAGAGAAGCAGTCAGCCAGTGAACACTGACCTTAATAAGAAACAGAGCCAGACTCTCAGCCCAGGTTTCAGGTGTCAAGAATTTCTTTCAGACAAGTTTGCCTGTATAGCCTCTCTCATATTATCTAATGAGCATTTATTTAAATGCAGATACCCACTATCAGACACCCTCCCAAATTCTCTTGCACCCCACTAAATATAACCAACTAATTCTGTTAGACCATGCAAGTCAGAGGTTCCCAAACACTGGTCCACAGACCAGTAGCACCAGAATCACCTTGAGAACTTTTTGTAAGATCATAACAATGATGAAAAAATGACTACTACAAATTCCATGGACCACCGTTCCCTTTGTCCTCCAACTTTCTAACCCTACTGGTCTGGAAAGGGCCCAAATGCTATAGAAGTTTCCCAGAGATGTTAATACACAGTTCAGTCCAGGCATCACTGCTCCAGGGAGCTCATGTCATCTCTGGGCTCCCTATCATCTCTGATTGCCCGATTTTACTGCTGCTACATGAACTAGGATTATCAGCTACACTTAAACTAGAATGTTCCATTTCTTCATCTTTTCGTCATCAAGAGTATATGAATATTATTTTGCAATTTATGAAGCATTTCCATTTGGTTTAGGGAATCAAGTGATCTAACAATACGGTATACTCTCAGTCGCGTCTGACTCTTGGTGATCCCATGGACTGTATCCCACCAGGCTCCTCTGTCCATGGGATTTTCCAGGCAAGAATACTGCAGTGGGTTTCCATTTCCTTCTCCAGGGGAAAACTGGATAGCTACATGTAAATGAATGAAATTAGAACACTCCCTAACACCATACACAAAAGTAAACTCAAAATGCATTGAAGACCTACAGGATAACCTAGACATTATAAAACTCTTAGAGGAAAACATAAGTAGAACAGTCTTTGACATAAATCCCAGGAAGATCTTTTTTGATTCACCTTCTAGAGTAATGAAAATAAAAATAAACAAATGGGACTTAATTAAACTTAAAAAAGCTTTTGCACAGCAAAGAAAACCACAAACAAAAATACAACCCTCAGAATGGGAGAAGATATTTGCAAAGAAAGCAACTGACAAGGGATTAACCTCCACAATATATAAAAGCTCATGCAGCTCAATGTCAAAAACACGAAAAACCCCCAAATCAAAAAATGGACAGAAGATCAAGACAGACATCTCTACAAAGAAGACATATCAATGGCCAAAAAGCATATGAAAAGATACTTAACATCGCTAATTATTGGAGAAATACAAATCAAAACTACAGTGAGGTATCACCTCATACTGGTCAGAATGCCATCATCAAAGACTCTACCAACAATACATGCTGGGTTGGGTGTGAGGAAAAGGGAACCCTTCTGTACGCTGCTGGAAATGTAAACTGGTACAGCCACTATTGAGAAACGAAAAAAGGAAACTAAACTAAAAAGTAAAAATAGAACTACCCTGTGACTCAACAATCCCACTCCTAGCCATACACCTGGAAAAAACCATAATTCAAAAGGATACATGCACCGCAATATTCACTGCAGTACTATTTACAGTGGCCAGAGCATGAGCAGGCAATCTAAATGTCCATCAACAGAGAAGTGGATAAAAGAAGATGTGGTATATATACACTGTACATACACAACGGAATACTACTCAGCCACAAAAAGAACAAAACAATGCCATTCAAAGCAATATTGAGAGACCTAGAATTGTATTGAGTGAAGTAAGCCAGACATAAAAGACAAATATCGTATGATATCACTTTTATGTGGAATCTAAAAAAAGGGTACAAACGAACTTATTTACACAACAACAGAGTCACAGATGCAGAAAACAAACACTGTTACCAGGGGATACACAGTGGAGGGATAAACTAGGAGAATGGAATTAACATATACACATTGCAATATACAAAACAGATAACTAATAAGAACTTACTGAATAGTACAGGGAATTCTACTCAGTACTGTATAATGACCTAAACAGGAAAAGAATCTAAAAATGAGTGGATATATGTTTATCTATAGCAGATTCACTCTGGTGTATACCTGAAACTAATATAACGTTGTAAATTGACTATAATCAAATAAAAATTAAGGGGAATAAAAAGAAAGGAGGAAAGAGAAGGGAAACATAACTAGTTAGTGGTGGATAAGAAGGGAGCTTCCCAAAGTTTCAAAACCACTTCGTGAGAGGTAAGACCCAGAACTCAGTCTTGGCTCCTGCATCAAGGTCCAGCCATGGTCCACCTAAGCATGCACTCTAGAAAGATTAAAGTCATCACCTCTGACCACAAAACACCTTACCACCTAGTGAATGAGACCATACACATTCACATACACCCAGTTCTCATTCCAGAAATGATCTGTGACAGCAAAGACAATCCAGGACAACTCGGGTGAGTAAAACTGTGATGTGTCTGCAGTAGCACAGAGGGTAGCAACAGGAAGCTGCCACAGGGTGTCTGGGTTAGAAGCACAGGACTCCAGTATCAGGTGACACGGGTTAAGACTGCAGCACCTCACTACCTAGTTGTGAGACAGGGAAAAGCTGAACTCCATGAGCCAGTCGCTATAAGAATTAAATATATGAAAAGTGCCTTCTGCAATGCTTAGCACATACCCAATGGTAGCTACTACCAGCAGCAGCAGCACTGCTAACCTAATTTAACATCTTCTATATGGAGTCAGGAAAATCAACAGTTAAGCTATAAGAGAACACTTTTTTCTCAGCGCTAAGTGAGGTCTGCAGGGCTCTCCTCCCATACCCCAAATCAGTCTACTTTTAGAATCCTGAGGTTTGTTTTAATCAGTCGCCTGTCTTCCCCCTTGCTACTGAACCAGTGATTCTTAACCAAGGGGTGCACCCCACAGAGGATACATCTTGGGAAAGTGTGTAGGCTCACAGCAGTAGGTGTAAAATGGAAGGAGAATATTTCTTATTAGAATATAATTTCATAGTTTAAAATTAAAACCCTCAATACCTGCGACAGGAAGCAAAGCTTGACCTGACCTGTGCAGATGGGATGTACAGAGGAGAAACACAACCCTCTTTGCACGTTAATGATCCTCACACAGGATGGGTAGGAGGCAGTGAGCACATTCACAAAATTGGAAAACACATCAGAACCTTAGAAGTAGGGGCTGGCAGAAAGAAAAACACCAATACAGTAATACTGACACAAATATATGGAATTTAGAAAGATGGTAATGATAACCCTGTACGTGAGACAGCAAAAGAGACACAGATGTATAGAATGGACTTTTGGACTCTGTGGGAGAGGGAGAGGGTGGGATGATTTGGGAAAATGGCATTGAAACATGTATACTATCATGTAAGAAACGAATCACCAGTCTATGTTCGATACAGGATACAGGATGCTTGGGGCTGGTGCACAGGGATGATCCAGAGAGATGATATGGGGTGGGAGGTGGGAGGGGGGTTCAGGATTGGGAACTCATGTACACCCGTGGCAGATTCATGTCAATGTATGGCAAAACCAATACAGTAAAGTAAAATAAAGTAAAAATAAAAATTTTTTAAATAAAGAAGTAGGGGCTGGAATCTTGACGTTCATGACAAACAGGCATGACCTCAAAAAGAAAACAGTAAGTGGTATCAGCCCCAGATGGTTTCCCTGCTCACATCAAACTCAGACCGAACTGCAAAGTTTCAGAGTCGATAACCCAGCATGTCAGGACTGCCAATAAAGAAAAGTATCAACACTTCATAAGACCTGCGGTATTGGATATGGCATACAGGGTGTGTGTGCGTATTAGGTAAGAGGACCACCTATTTTATCATTCAGAACAGAATTCTTGAGAGATTTGGGGGTTTAGATCTATGTATTAAACAGGTGAGTTACTTTCATATAATAGCTTATTATTTTGTTGCTTCTACAATTATATGAAAATTTTTTGAGGACAGGTATCATACCTTTTTGTCTCTGCACACTCTGGCGCAAGAGCAGCATAACTGACGGGTGAATGATAAACCTCATGATGCAGACAGGTACAAAACACATTTTGATAAGCAGGTATTTGTTGAAAGATGGTATCATTGGTGGTTAAAAGCACCAACAATGGAACCATACTCTGCAAGGACGGGGCTCTAAAGTCTACCACTGACTAGCTGCATGTCTGGGCTTGCTCCTCTTCACCCCTCAGCCTCCTCATGCTCCTGTCCCCTGGGTAGTGAAGACTGAGTACAGGAGGGACTACACACTCTGGGATCTGGAACCCTATACACAGCCCAACCCCTCCTCCCCCACAGCCCTTGGTGACAGCCCGAAGACTGGATCTCTGGGGTTTTAACAGAAAGCAACTGCGTAGTTAAGGGCCCATGGGCCTCTCCCTCAGGAAAAAGAGGAAGAGAATCAGCAAATGTCTCATCTCTATCAACCACTGAGGAAACTGAAAGCAAAACAAAGCCCTGCTTTCCCAGTGAGAAGCTCAGAGCTCCTCAGAGGAGGAGCTGAGGAATCCCTTCATCATATGCAGTGGGAATGGGAGAGGTGACACAAGCGGGGAGTCCTAGGGAATCACCAGTTCGGCCATGGACGGAGGTCCTGACCGACGGCCTCAGCTGGGCTCCCTTATTTCCGAGTTCACCAGGCTGGCCCTGGTGCCTGTCAGTACCTCCCTATCTGCAGGATTTCTCAAGGCTGAGAAACCAATTTCTTCCACGCCTGGGTAATTCCCAAGCAACTAAATGGATTGCTTCATCTAGCTGCAAATAAGCATGAGAAATTTCAGCCTGATTAGTTTGTCTGAACATATAAATGTCTGAAGGCAGACTTTCAGAACTAGGACCGACATCTCAACCCTGGACACAGGGCACCAAGAGGGCGGCAGGCTTGCTCGTGCCCATGGTGGCAACCTTGGAAGAGGCACAGAGGAGAGGGGACCACGCCAGGCCTCCTATGCTGCTGGTGAACAGGAGTGGTTGCTGTACAAATTAACAGGTCTCCATGGAGAGAGTTCACATGCAGCCTAGGGTCTGACTTCTACTCCACGATTCCACTAATGCTCACATTTCATTTACGCTATTATTATACCCATTCTATAAAGGAGGAAACTGAGGCCTAGAAATGTGAAGTAACTTGAAAGTCTGGGTTCTTGAATATCCAATTAACATCAAAAATTATCAATTGTATAACCTTTTAAAAATCAACAACAAAGAAATGCTTCGAAACTCATATCAAAATCACAGAAATCTATGCTCTATATCTTTCTGTTGTGCAACTGCACATCTAAAAATGTATTCTAAGAAAATACTCATGGACATATATGGCAATTTTGCCACCAAGATATTTAATGCAACATGGTTTATAGCAGTTAAAAGAAGAAAACAACCTAAATTTCTAACAACAGAACATAGGTTAAAGGCAACAACCATTTTAATAGAATATTATGCAGTCAGCAAGCATATCTATATAAGACCACAAGATACCAAAGACATTCACAGTATGTCATTCAGTTTCAAAAGAGTGTGTTTAAATGATTCCTTTTTTATTTCTACCAAAAGATGTATTACAGGGACAATAAGAATTTATGAGATTGAAATAATGAATTCTAAAAGAAGAATCAGCCCTGATGCGAAAGGCTGACTCATTAGAAAAGACCCCGCTGCTAGGAAAAATTGCAAGCCGGAGGAGAAGGGGATGACAGAGGACGGGATGGCTGGATGGCATCACCAACTTGATGGAGATGAGTTTGAGCAAGCTCCAGGAGTTGAAGGACAAGGAAGCCTGGTGTGCTGCAATACATGGGATCTCAAAGAGTTGGATACAACTGAGCAACTGAACTGAGAAGAAGAATCAAGCAAAGAAGAGAATCTTTTGGTGACTCACAAGCCAGCTAGGTGGCAGCACATGGTAGGGTTGGGGCAAGTTTCTTCAGAAGTTTGTGTATGTTCAGAAGGTTATGTACATTTAGCATCCAACAGAGGTGAGGGAAGAGTACAAAACCTCTACACTGAAAACTACAATAGCTTGTTGAGATCAATGAAGAGAAAACTAAATTCATGGAAAACCATCCCATACTCTTCGATTAGAAGGTTTAATCTAATAAGATGTCAATAGTCCATGAATAGGTCTAAACATTCAAAGAATCCCTTCCGAAATCCCAGGTGGTGTTTTGCAGAAACTGACAACCAATCTAAAATGCATGTAGAAAATGCAAGGGGCTCGGAATAGATCAAGGAATAAATGATTCCATTTTATACATGTATATTATTTTAATGTTCTTGTTCCTGTTTCCTACATGCCAGAAATGAACATGTTTTACTTTAAACTTTTCTAAGCTGATATGAAAGGGGAAATGCAGGCAGAGCCCCTTCCTTTTCAGGAGAAACTAATTTGTGCAAAAGGAAAGGATTCCTTCCACTGGAAAACTACTTAAAATTCAATCTTCATACAGCTTTTTTTAACCAGGAACATACCTGTGGTATTTACCAAAAAAGAAAAAAAAGAGGATCACCGATAACATATCCAAATTTGGCCACTTAAAACTTACTTACTTCCAGGGTTGGCTAAGCTGCTAGAGCTCTGAAGAACATTTTCAAGTGGAATCAAGTTTCTCTGCTGTCCAGGACCCAGAAAAGTCTTCCAAGATGACAAGGGTATCAGTTGCAGAACTCTGCCAAGACGCAATCTCTCAACGCCAGGCCTGGCACATCCCTCTCCACCAGCTGTGCCCCAGCCTTCACGAATTAACCAGAAGTTCAATTCCTTTCACTACAGCTAGCCCCAGGGGTTAATTCTTCTGAAGTCAGCCTTTCTTTTGGCTTTTGTAGAAGTAGCAATAAGAAGAAATAAAAGGGAAATGCAGTCTCAAACTGAGTACAACAGAGTGACAAGGCTTTTCTTCCAACTCCCTTTCTTCAACAGCAGGCATTCCAAAACCAGTCCTAGTCTAAAATCTATACTGTTTGAGTCTATGGGGGCTTCCCTTATAGCTCAGTTGGTAAAGGATCTGCCTGTAGTGCAGGAGACCTGGGTTTGATCCCTGGGTTGGGAAGATCCCCTGGAGAAGGAAATGGCAACCCACTCCAGTATCCTTGCCTGGAAAATCTCATGGACAGAGGAGCCTGGTGAGCTGCAGTCCATAGGGTCACAAAGAGTCGGGCACGACTGAGCAACTAACACTTACTTACTTACTTACTTGAGTCTATGAAGACATATTAATAAAACTTATTAATTACTTATGAATTGTGACTTGTTTATGTTTGATAGTAAAACATCTTCTTTTCATTCGTCTTACTGCCAAGCACCCTTCATTGTCAAATCAGAAATTGATTGAGAAGTAAGTGAATGGAGAGAGGGGCAATAAGGAACAATTTTAGAGTTTCCCTTTAAAAGTCTGACAGCTCCCTAGTAAAATCTATTTCTAAATGTTGGGAAATGATAAACATCGAACTCTCGAGAGAAAGGCCATGCTAAAGAAGAAAACATGATTGCAGGCCACCATTTTCCCCAGGTTGTGGTCTTGCTCTCAGGCCTCCCCTGAGATGGGATGCCAGGGTTTACAGGGAACAGAACAGAGACCCGCGTGCGTGCTGTCCTAGCCTGCTGGACTGCCTGCATTCCTTGGCTCATCACCAGCACCAGAACTGGCCAAGTTTTCTGGCATTTTTATTGCAGAGATGGGAAGGAGTTAAAAATATAAAGTCCAGAATGGCAGCAATTTTTTTAAGCAGCAGCTGGCACTAGGGACTCCTCTCCCTTGGAAAAAACAAATAAGCAGAGTAAAGCAGAGATTTCTGCTGGCCTGAGAAGAAGATCAGATCAGGCCTCTGGATCCCAAAAGACCTGGGTTTAAGTCCAGCTCCCCCATTTCCTGGTGCTACAATTTTGAGCAAATCCTAAGCCCTGTGAGCTTCCTTCTTGTGCCTCTGATGTGCATATGACTAGTCCCCCAAACTGCTCTATTTATTTTTCAGACCAGTTAATTATCAGCCTCCAATATCATTCATAATTCACTTAGTTATTATGTTTAGTTTATCATTTATCTTCCTAAAGAACAGAACCTTCAAGAGGAAGAGATTTTTGTCAAGTTTACTCACTGCTGTATCCCTAGCACCCAGAACAGTATCTCAAATACCTGCTTGAATACTTTTTTAAAAAACAAGAGTTCCAAATTGTTTCTTAGATGGTGATATAAATTAAATGACAAAACAGTGGAAAACATCTGGCACACAAAGATTGTTTATTTCTTCCCTCTCCTTTTAAACTTTTCAAAGAACTGTTTGGCTTTTTATTTTTTTAATCTCATAGAGTTTAGAACAGAAAAAATGTAGGGGGTGGGGGGGCACAGGGGAAATGCATGGTCCAGTTCTCAGCCTCAGGGAAGGTATCATTTTTTGCCCCCATTTTAGAATTAAGGCAACTGAAGAAGGCTGAGCGCTGAAGAATCAATGCTTTTGAACTGTGGTGTTGCAGAAGACTCTTCTGAGCCCCTTGGACTGCAAGGAGACCAACCCAGTTAATCTTTAAGGAGATCAGTCCTGAATATTCATTGGAAGGACCGATGCTGAAGCTCCAATACTTTGGCCACCTAATGCGAAGGGCTGAGTCACTGGAAAAAGACCTTGATGCTGGAAAAGACTGAGGACAACAGGAGAAGGGGGTGACAGAGGATGAGATGGTTCGATGGCATCTCCAACTCAACGGTTATGAGTTTGAGCAAACTCTGGGAGACAGTGAAGGACAGGGAAGCCTGGCAAGCTGCAGTTCATGGGGTTGTAAAGAGTCAAACACAACTGAGCACTGAACAACTAAATTTTAGAGAAGTAAGTGATATATTAGTCTCTTAACGGTGCTGGAAAAAAAAATGCCATAAATGTAGTATCTTAAAACACAAAATTATTATCTTATAGATTCTTGAGGAGAGATGTCAGAATGGGTCCTATGGGGCTGAAATTAAGGTGTTGGCAAGACTGTGTTCCTTCTTGAGGCTCTAGGGAAGAATCTGTTTCCTTGTCTTTTCCAGCTTCTAGAAGGTGACCCCCCACCTTCCTTAGCTTGGAGTCGAATCTCTCTGACCTCTGCTTCCATCATGACATCTTGTCTCTGATTTTCTTATAAAGACTGGGTGGGCCCACCTGAAAAATCCACTATTTCTCTAGCTCAAGATCCTTGACCCAATGACACCTGCAAAGTTCCCTTTGTCAAGTAAGGTAGCATAAATTCCTGAGATAAGGATGTGGACACCATTTGAGGAGCTGTTACTCTGCTCCCTTTTCCCCCGAAATGGCACAGTAAATGACAAAGAGAGGACCACTACCCAGGGTTCCTGCCTCATGACAGAATCCCTTCCAACACTGGAGTTACCTCTCTACAAATTCACGGGCTCACATGTGTGTACACACACAGTAGAGGATATAACCGTAAGAAAGCAGGAGCCCCCCAAGGGCAGAGGACCAGGATGAAGGTCTTAGAGTAAGCCTGAGATTACCCAGGTTCTCTGCTCCTACCCTCCTCCCCAAGTGCCGTGCAATCTGCTTGAACATCAGCCAGAAGGGGCGTACTCACAGTGCACATGCCATGAGGTTCTCAGTGCCCCATGGATCTTGACCTCATTCTCCATTCTTTCTGACATTTAAAACAGTAAACTGCTAAGACTCATTTCTTTAGTGATGACAGAATTCTACAACTGAAAAGAAACACTAGGAGATCAGAAAAGTCTATCGTGATACCAGCCTGGGCTGCTTGTCAACAACAGATGCCACCATCTAGTAATACATTTTACTATACACACCCTACATCCCCCTCCTCCTGCTCAGCCAGTCTGTCTGAACCATCCCCTGGGCACATGTCACAAGATGCCTCTATCATTCACATCTTCATGAATGCCAGGCTGTAAAGTCCTTAAAGGCAAGAACCATGAAAACAGTTTTCAATCTTTTTTCATTCTTACCTGGCATCTCCCTTGCTACAAGTTCCACTGCATTCTAGGCAAACTGAGCCTGGTCAGACAGATGTCGCCAGGAGCTGGGGTCACTGGAGTGGGTGATGGCAGGCAAGGGTCCAAGACAGCAGAAGGTCTGGTCTGGGTTGGTGGGCTCTGCTGAGCTGGTCAGGGAGGAGCAAGGAAGTAACTCCAGATGCTGAGCAGCTCCTGGGGCCCGCTGGAAACTGAGAACTAACGCATGGTCCTTCCTGGTTCTCAGGGCCTCCACAGTGACCTGGGGCTTTGGAGATGGTCATGTGTGGATGAGGGTTCCAGGGCAGCGGGGGGGAGTGGCATGTCCTCCACTCCTTGATTTAACCTCTGGTGTTCATCTTTCCTTCCACATTAAGGTACTGTTAGCATCTGTCTCAACTCCCACCTAATGTCCCCACCAGCATCCTCTCGTGGATGTGCCCTTTGCCTTCTCCTCAGGGAAAAGGCACACAGTCCAGGGAGGAGCCAATCATCACAACCTAACTGCTAACAGCAAGCCAGGCTGAAACCACCAAGGCGAAACTCCCTATTAAGCAGCTGTGTACAATCACTCAGCTGAACTAATGAACCATTCTAATGCCTAAACAGTTATCTCCCCCTAGAAAAGGGACAACCAGTGGACAGACAACGTGGAGAACATACAAACTGAAACTTAGGGAAAGCCACAACAGTACATGAGAACTACGAGGGAGCAAACCCCTTCCAGCACACAACTCCAGACTGACAGGAGAATTTGCAGTCGACGTTTCATATTTGGGTGATTGCGGGAAAATGATACCACAGTCTTCAAGTTTCAAAAGGCTCCATGCTCTAATAAGAACTCTTCACACCTTGGTCCAAGGGAAGATGAAGATCTTGGAAAAGAGGCTCCCTGATGCCCATGACTGTACCGGCTGCACACACCCACGTCTGTGGGTTCCACTAGAATGTGAGCAAGGGAAGAGGACTCGAGGATGCTACTGCTCTCTCATGTACAAAAACCATGGTACCCACTGCATTCTTCTGTGTACACACACAGAAAAAAACTCGGCTTCTTTCTGTATTAGAGGCTCTGGATCTTCCTTCTGCTTTGAAAACAGTCTCAGGGCCTCATGCAAACTTCACAGCCACCTACCGGGTACCACGTCACCTCACTTCATTTCCTCTGTAAGGCAGGTGCTGCCTGAAGTTATCTTCTCTGGTTTACCTGTTTACTGCCTGTTCCCCACAGGAGAACATCAGCTCCACGTGGAGACTGTTCACCAAGCAGCCCCAATATTAAGCACGGTCAATGCCATGCAGCAAGCGAAAACTTGAAGTAACTGAGCTGATGGAAAACACAGCATGAGAAACCTAGGTCTAACTTCTCAAGTGACTTGAGTCTCAGTAATCCCAGAGCCTTTGAAGGACTTACCCTCAAGCAAAGCTCAGACAACCACCTTTCAGACCAGCTGGTGACTTCAAATGCTCTAAAGGAAAACAATTTCTCACCTTAATGCTGTCTAACTTTGGCCACTGTTATTAACCAGACTGCACACATATGGGTGAGGGCTTGTGTGTCCACGCAATTCCCCACTTCTTTTGCCTTTTCACACCTGTACACGCACACTCCTGCATGCACACACAAGTCTTCCCTCCCTTACTCCTAGTCAAACAGACTTTGCCAGGCCCAGCGGGTTCTATTGCTGGACTTTTCTGTTCTTTCCTCTTCTAAGATTCCACCTTACTCACATCTTTCTTTTTTTACACCTTCTAAGAAAAGCAGCAGCTCCCTGAAGAATGGAGTCTAACATCATTTGTGATCGCAGCTCTTGCAGAGCTGGCTGGGGTTGTAGCCATCTCTGCTGGGGACCCAGGTGGGACACAAGGTCACGTCTCAGCCGGTCGGGTGAGGCAGCGACCTCGGCCCACCTGCTGGCGGGGGGCGGGGGTGGGGCTGGTCAGGCTGAGGAGTAAAACAGTCCAGCTCCCTGGGTGGCCTTGGAGCACAGCCCTGCTCATACTTCAAGGGTGAAGAGGAGCCACCCCTTGCCTCCCTCTTTTCCTTCACTTGCTCATGAACTCAACACCAACTGGATGTTCCTGATAATTTTACAGTCCTCAGACAGAGGGGAACAGACCCTCTTGTACAGAGCTACGATCAACAACATTCTCATCACCATCAAATGCCAAGTGTCTGTGGGGGGTTTATACAAGTCAGACAAATAGTTCAAAGTGGCTGAATTCAGACCTCGGAACACCCCACACTGACTTATTCAATTTGTGCTCTCCAAAAGGTACCTGAATTTTAAAAACAGGCATATGGGCAGTAGGGCAAGCTTCCCTGGTTGGCTCAGCGGCAAACAATCTACCTGCCAATGCAGGAGACGCAGGCTCAATCCGTGGGTCAGGAAGAGCCCGTGGAGAAGAGAATGGCAACCTGCTCCAGTATTCTTACCTGGGAAATCCCATGGACAGAGGAGCCTGGCAGGCTATAGACCATGGGGTCAAAAAGAGTCGGACGTGACTTGGCAACTAAACAGCACTATGTGCAACAGCATTTTAAAATCTGAAGGAATAATGTGATGTCCACAGAAAGTCTTTGGAATTCTTTGCTTTAGCTAGTAACAGAGTTTTGTGGTGACAAAAAATATATAAAAAACCACTGGGATAGTGAATATTTCTTCCAAAAACTGTTTACCACTTACACATGTGTGCCATCAGAGGAAGAAGCAGGAGGCATTTGGAGTCACTTAATTCCAAGCAGGCTATTACACTCGTTTTGTTTATGGGCCTCACCCATGAAGTAATTAGACAGGTGCCCTTCCGTTAAAGTACAAGTGACTTCCCGCCTCCTACAACTGAGCTCGTTCAATTTCCTTAAGCTCCTGACAGATGTCGGGTGACATTACATAAATGAGACTGTGTCCCTCTGCTCCTCAAAACCTTCAAATGGCTCCCTATCTAATTCAGAATACAATCCTAGGCCCTCATAGGAGCTGGGAAGGCCTCAGGCAACCTGGTCTCCCGTAACCCCTGCCCCCACTCCATCTCTGTCAGATGCAACCCTTGCCATCTTCTCAAGATAACACACACCCTCCCATCTCCTTGGGGCCTCAGCACATGCTGTTCCTTCTGGCTCGATATTGTTTCTCTGGATGTGCACAAGCCTTTCTCCCTCATTTGATTCAGGTCCCTGCTGACATATCGCCTCAGCAAAGAAGCCTTTCCTGACCCCTCAAAACGTGTCATAGCGTTACCCTGCCCTCTTCTCCTTCCTTCACTCTGCCCATATGCCACGCCCTTGCCAGAACGTCTCAGGGAAGCTCCCTCCCAGTGGCATGCGTCTCCCCCGATCAGCGTACAGGAGAGCCTGTCCGGCTCACTGCTGCTCCTCGGTGCCCAGACGAGGGCCTGCCTGTGACACGGGAGAAGGTGCCCAGCAACTCCTGTCCAACTGCTGAGTGGATGTGAGCAATTGCTGCCTTAGCACAGAAAAGACTCAGCTGTTCCTGGAATGGCAGAGAAAGAACAGAAAGAGGCAGGAGGAGGGACAAGTGCCAGCCACCCAGTTTTGCCAGAAGTTGGTGGCAAAATGTGTTGAGTGACATGTATTTAACAAGCATCCCAGGGTACATATGATATTTAGGTATTAATTAATGAACACCAGAACTAGGTCACCTGGTTATTTCCTTCCTTCAACAAGCTTTTCCTGAATGCGTAGGAGGGACTGAGTTCATTTATGCTTTCTGCAGTTTCCAGCAAAGAGGAAACATCACTCCCACCTTTAGAAGTTTATCATTTCAAAATTAAAAAGACAGAAATGAGGGCAAATCCACACAGCTCTGAGTGGACAAGGGGCCACACATGCAGGGTCAACAGAGTCAGCGGACACACACACAGAGTTTGTAAAGCTGGTATTAGCGGGCGTAGTCGGCATGATGCTAGATCCAAGGAAAGAGAGCGGGTATCCCAGACAGAATGGGGGGAGGAAGACGTGAAGAGCCACTTGCGACGTAAAGGTGGAAAGAAAGCGGTGATGCTGAGAGGGCCAGATGCGCAGTGAGGGGGAATGAGCTGCTTCTGGACAGGTGGACGCGGTTCTGCACCACAGGCTTGCGAGGGCTCCATGCCTTCTGAAACGTTTATTTCAATCTCCAATTGTTTACTGAAAGCCCACATGTACAGGAACAGCAGGAAGCACAGGTGGTAGGGTTTTAAGTCCCCACAGTGATGGAGAACAGCTCACAGCAGCAGCAGCGGACATGTCCTGGACGCTCCCTGGTGCCCTGAACCCTCTGTGCACTCCACGCCTGCATCTGCCCATTTAATCCTCTCAACAATACCAGGAGGTGGGCACTACTGCCCGCTTCTAGATGAGGAAGCTCTGAGAGGTTACCAAACCCGAGGTCATCCAGCTCTAAGAACTGAGGTCATGATTTCAATCAGCAGCTTGGTCCAAACCCCATGCCCTTTACAAATACTCCACTGCACCTCCAGACACCAGGGATTGCAACGAGGACCACAGTCTTCAGGAATGCATGCTGACAAGAAATTTTTGAGCCACTTCTGAGTAGGAGAGACAGTCTGGGAGACAGCATTTGGATGCCACAGTGATAAGATTTCTGGGGCATTTCACGGACACAAAGAAACAGAAGGTCTGAAGTGAGGGCTGCCCTGGAAAGCCTGGACCAGGTCTGGAACAGAGAAGCACACAGACAACGAGGGACAACACAGGCAGAGAACAGACCAGGGCAGGGAGAGACCTGACCTCAATCAGGCAGTCGGAGCAGCCCCCCGCCCCCCCTCCCCCGACACCCGCAAAGCAAATGAGGGTTTTGGATATGCAACAGCAGCAAAGTGAGAGAGGAGCATCCCAGGAAGAGAAAAGGCCCACAAAAAGAGAAAAGGCCATGAACCAGGGGACAGGCGGCCCAGGGGCGCAAGAGCTGAGTTCATCTACCCAGGGATGGGGATTTCTTAGAAGATGCAGTGGAAAGGACAAAAGGGGAAAAGACCATTTGGGGAATCGATTTGAAAGGTCTGGAATGCAGGTTTGGACAGAGAGGAAAGCAAAGGTGTTCAGGGATCACAGAGGAAGGAGAACAGGTCCCAGGCAGAGCCACACAGGGAGGGGCTGCTGAGGCAGAGGCTCCGGAGCTGGAACACTACCCCAGACGATGGGGTCCAGGTACAGACGTGGAGACTACAGGGAGAGGGAGAAAGTCCCTTGAAATGAGAGGCCAGAGTATTGCTGAGGACATCAACGATATACTTGAGCCAAAACAGGCGTGCGGGGAGATTACAAGTTGCCAGGGTCATCAGTGAACCAGGAGCACTATGGCCAGTGGGCAGAGCAAAATGACCCTGAATGTGTGCCGGGAAATGGCTAAAGTGATCCAGTGAGGACCAGACTGACCCTGACCCACGACTGGCCCTTCTGCCTCCAGGCTCCTGCTCTATGCTCCCCACCCCGCCCCCTCCCCACACTCCATCCAAAATGCCACAGCAACGGCCATGCCCTCAGGACAACTGCAAACGGCGCACTCCAGCAGCCCACGGTCTCCCGCAGCACCTTTAAATGGCCATGTCTGCACACGTGTAGAAAAATGCGCCTGTACTCTGCCACTCATGGTCTGTAAAATATCCTCCCGCCTTCGGTAATCTCTTGGTTTATAAACTATGCTAATGAGAGGGCCTCATAAACAACATTAATAATGAAATACCAGACATGGAGCTCATTTGATAAAATATTCATTAAAGGTTTAATTAAATTGAAAAACAAGACATTGATTTTTGCACAAGGGAAAACTACAGATTTGAAGAATTAGAGAATCCCACATCTGTCACTGTTCAGAAGCTTTGCGTAATTAGTGCAGTGGCAGCGTGCAAAATGGAAAAGTACACACGGGTGCCTTTCCTATGAAATGAAAGGTGTTCTCCAAAAAACGTGAGCATGACAAAATATTAATTGAGACCTTTTCTCACATTTTCTTCCAGAAGAGACCTTCACTTCTTTTCCCCCACAAAGGAAATGAGAACCTGTTATAGTTTTACATATGCATTATATACCTCTAACTGTGAATAGTTGGATGGATCAACTCAATAAATCATTAAGTTACTTCAAAGTTCCAATTTTTTGGAATGATTTCTCAGTGGCATTAAATAACTTTAAGGTCAGAAAATGCCTGGTTAAAAATTCATACCTCCAAATCTAGAAGGTGAAAAAGAGTTGCCGAGGCAGAAGGCAGTGGTCCTCACACAGGCCTCTGCCTTCTCTGGGTGAAGTAAGGCTTCACCCGCTGACCTGTGTCCCTCTTGGCCAGGGCTCTCCAACTCTGCCAGAGACAAAAGAATGCTGAACCAGAGGCCCAGAGCCATCAGTCACCTCCACCACTTCACTGGATTGTCATAACCTCTGTGAAGCACTTCTCTGCTCCCCAAGCAGGAGGAGCATCCCCTTCTCAACACTCCCCCCACCATGCCTAGAACTCACACAAAGCAGAGCTCACCCTCAGTGCTAATGGTCTGTGTCATCTCTACATAGCTATGAGGCTCCAGCCCCAGGCTCCAACCAGGACTGCTTCTGAGTCACGTTGATGTTCCTCGTGGCAACAGAGGTGCTGAGCCAGCACCAATGAGGGGGGTGTTTCCTCCCCAGGCTCTCTGAATATCTCAAAGAGGGAGTTCTTTCAAACCCAGGAGGGCAACACTTGGTAGGTTTCAGTGAGAGAGACGTGTAGGTGTTGTCCCTGCAAGTCCAGGGCTCTCGCTGATGTGAACCACTGGCCGTCTCCATAACAACAGTCACAACACATGTGCATACTCGGGAGTCACAAAAGGCACCCTCTGGGTATCTATCCAAAGAGTTAAACTACAATTTCAATATGTGATACAAGTATTTCAGAATTATTTCTAATTGTGCTGTATTCTCCTACTTGGGTAAAAGAAGCCATAAAAAAGTTGTCACCTCAGAGACCCTGTGCCAGCATTCCTTCAGCCAACCATTGCAATACCCAGATATCAGAGTAAGTTCTTTTGTTGGTTCCACTTACCTACTGGATTTCCCTTTTGCACTTCAGGGGCTTGGCTGAGACCTGAGGAACAGCCTTTACTAAACTGTCTCCAGATGTGACAATAACTCGCTTTAAGCTCTAGTTCCTAATAAAGGAGTGAGAAGACATCCCGCTCAAGATGCATGGTAAAACAACACAGAATATGGTGACCTAAGCCATGCCCACTATTTCAACGATTCACTTTGTGTCAGTGAATTCCAAAGTCACGCCTCTAGCCTTGAGCCCACTTGTCTAAGCTCCCACCCAATCACTCCACTTAGTATTTTACAGGAATCTCAATCTCGGCACATCCCAAACTGAGGCCATGATCCCACTCTCCCTGCCAATACCGGCCCTTTCCCCCAGGGTTTCATAACTCAGAAAATGATCCTAGCACCCATCCAAGCCTGAATCCTGCAAGTCTGTCTTACTTTCCCCCCTCCATCTACCGTGACCAGACAATCCCAAACTGCTCCTCACTCTTCTGCTCAATGGCTCTTCTCTCTTCCACTTCTGTCCAACGCCACTGTCACCGACATCATCCAGTCAGGTCAGTTGCTCAGTCACGTTCAACTCTTTGTGACCCCATGGACTACAGCACGCCAGGCCTCCCTGTCCATCACCAACTCCAGGAGTTTACTCAAACTCATGTGCATCAAGCTGGTGATGCCATCCAACCATCTCATCCTCTGTCTACCCCTTCCCCTCCCACCTCCAATCTTTCCCAGCATCAGGGTCTTTTCCAATGAGTCAGCTCTTCGCATCAGGTAGCCAAAGTACTGGAGTTTCAGCTTCAACATCAGTCCTTCCAAGGAACACCCAGGACTGATCTCCTATAGGATGGACTGGCTGGATCTCCTTGCAGCCCAAGGGACTGTCAAGAGTCTTTTCCAACACCACAGTTCAAAAGCATCAATTCTTCAGGGCTCAGGTTTCTTTATACTCCAACTCTCACATCTATACATGACTACTGGAAAAACCATAGCCTTGACTAGATGGATTTTTATTGGCAAAGTCATGTCTCTGCTTTTTAATATGATGTCTACCTTGGCCATAACTTTCCTTCCAAGGCTCTTTTAATTTCATGGCTGCAGTCACCATCTGCAGTGACTTTGGAGCCCCCAAAAATAAAGTCTGCCACTGCTTCCCCATCTATTTGCCATGGAACCAGATGCCATGATCTTCGTTTTCTGAATGTTGAGCTTTAAGCCAACTTTATCACTCTCATCAAGAGGCTCTTTAGTTCTTCACTTTCTTCCATAAGGGTGGTGTCATCTGCACATCTGAGGTTATTGATATTTCTCCTGGCAATCTTGATTCCAGCTTGTGCTTCATCCAGTCCAGCATTTCTCATGATGTATTCCACATATAAGTTAAATAAGCACGGTGACAATATACAGCCTTGACATACTCCTTTTCCTATTTGGAACCAGTCTGTTGCTCCATGTCCGCTTCTAACTGTTGCTTCCTGACCTGCATACAAGTTTCTCAAGAGGCAGGTCAGGTGGTTTGGTAGTCCCATCTCTTTCAGAATTTTCCACAGTTTGTTGTGATCCACACAGTCAAAGGCTGTGGCGTAGTCAATAAAGCAGAAATAGATGTTTTCCTGGAAGTCTCTTGCTTTTCCGATGATCCAGCAGATGTTGGCAATTGGTTCCTCTGCCTTTCCTAAAACCAGCTTGAACATCTGGACGTTCACGGTTCACGTATTGCTGAAGCCTGGCTTGGAGAATTTTGAGCATTATTTTACTAGTGTGTGAGATGAGTGTAATTTTGCAGTAGTTTGAGCATTCTTTGGCATTGCCTTTCTTTGGAATTGGAATGAAAACTGACCTTTTCCAGTCCTGCGGCCACTGCTGAGTTTTCCAAATTTGCTGGCATATTGTGTGCAGCACTTTCACAGCATCATCTTTCAGGATTTGAAATAGTTCAACTGGAATTCCATCACCTCCACTAGCTTTATTCATAGTGATGCTTCCTAAGGCCCACTGGACTTCACATTCCAGGATGTCTGGCTCTAAATGGGTGATCATATCATCATAAGTATCTGGGAGCTCTTTTATCTGGGTGATCTTATCATCATGAAGATCTTTTTTGTACAGTTCTTCTGTGTATTCTTGCCACCTCTTCTTAATATCTTCTGCTTCTGTTAGGTCCATACCATTTCTGTCCTTTATTGTGTCCATCTTTGCATGAAATGTTCCCTTGCTAGCTCTAATTTTCTTGAGGCGATCTCATGTTACCATTATTTTCCCCCCTCTGAACAACTCCAACAGTTGCACAACCAGCTCCCTAGCTTTTCCTTTTTTATTTTCATTTTATTGAAATACAGTTGATATACAACATTGTGTTTCACAGGTACATCAAAGTGATTCAGCTATACAGATTTTTTAAGTTTTAATTTTATTGGTGTACAGTTGATTAGGCTAATTCTTTCTTGTTTCATTTTTGCCCTTCCCCCAATAGGTATCCACCCTGTTGTCAAAGCCACTTTTATAAAACACAAGTAAACCCCCTGCCTAAAACCCTTCAGAGGCTTCTCACAGCCCTTAGACAAAATCAAAGATCATAAGGCCCTCTGTAAGATGACCTTGTGGTCCTCATCTCTGGCTCAATGCTTGTCTAGTTACACAAAGCTCCATCTAATTCCCTGAACATGCCACACCCTGAATCATCATATCTATCTTCATACCCTCTCCTCACTTAACAAAAGCCAACCCAGCCTCCATGTCTCACTTACACACCACTGTCTCAGGGCAGCCCACCCAACCCCCAGACTAGTTAGGTCCTTCTTCCTATATCCCTCAGTGTCTTAGATTTATCCTGGTATTTATTCAATGTCTTTCTTCTCAGTTAGACTGTAAGTGTCATGGAGTTAAAGACAGAGCCTGTCTGGTTTTCAATTAAAGCATGCAGGTTTAGCTCAATTGCTCAGTAGCTCATAAGTAACCTTGGTCAAGGACCTTATTATCTTTAGGTCTTAACTTTCCCACCTGTAACACAGAAATATTTAATAACCACCTGTCAAATCCAGAGGGTTTATGGAAATGATGAGTAAGACAACCTAAGTCTTTAGTTCAGTCTAAAGTTCACGAAGATCTGTACAGCAATGTAAAGGATATTAAATACATATAATGTATTATTAGATCTATTTATTGCAGTTAGTTTTCATAATGCTAAATCAGTCTCCAGTTCTCATAAATATGTTTCAGGGGCCACAGGGAATTTTAAAAAGCAAAGAGGGTTAGTTTTGCTTTGCTATCTTCTATGATATGCTTTCTTATCATTGGTGACACTGCAGGGTGAAGAATCTTTGCCTCAGAGAGAATCAAGACAATCAAAGAAATAGATGAGAAGGATACCAATAAATAAGCAGAAGAGGTCCCTTGGAAGTAGGAGCTATTGGTCTTCCAAGGGGAGAAAACAGAATGGAGGCAAGGAAAAAAAAAAAAGTGGGCAAATCCTCCCTTCTCTGTGTGAATTCCTGTGGCTGATGCACTCGCCGTGGGGTTGTCCCAGCCCACGAGGAACTGGAGCCCTTCCCCTCGCCCTGACCCAGAGCCCGCCGTCAGATGAGGATGCTCAGGAGACTTCAGCGGCCAGTCTGTCACACGCAGGTCCTGCACAGTGTGGGGGCTACTTTGCTCCTGAATCTCAACCACAGCCGGACCTGCTTAAACCAAGTGCAGGGGAGAACAAAGGATCTGGAAGGAGTAGAAGTTTCCCGAGGCAGGGGCTCCAGGTCAAGGGCTCCAATGGGTCCACGGGGGTTATCACTGCAGGCTCTAACCTAGGCCTCCCGCCACCCGCCTGTGTGAGCTTCCCTTTCCTCCTCCGTGGAGCAAGAATGACATGGCCCGCTGGGCCTACCTCCCCGGGCTGCTGTCAAGGTCAAACAGGGAGACTGAATGCACTCTGTGAAAGGTAAAGTCCCATGCTTGGGTGAGGCAGCTGCCATCCTCTCCCAGGGGGCCCTCTCCCAGGCAGGGAGCAAGCAAGCGGGTGGCTCCGGGAGGCTGTACCTCAAGGAAGCTCCGCCCCCAGCCCCAGTGGGAAATCGCACTCCCCCAGACAAGGTGTTCACTCTCTCCCCAGCTCAAATCAGGTGTTCAATTCATGTGACACCAATAAAAGCACATTCAGGAGGTAGAATCACAAAGCAGGCTTTGCAAGTGCTGTGATGAAAATAGGTCAACCTGCTTTGAGATTCAAACCTGGCCTCAACCCTGATTTTTTTTTTAAGTCAAAAAAAATTTTTTAGAGACAATGCCAATTGTTTTGGCATCAGGACTGCAAGTGGGCCAGGTGCCTCTGCTAAGAAGCAGATCTACACTACACACTGTGGATGAATGCCCCAGCCTGACTCCCAGAATCCTGGCTCCCCAAGTGCAAATCCAGCTCTGAGAGCAACATCTCCCCAGGCAGGGAGGAAGCTGTGCTCACCAGAGTCGTCAGCCCTGGGTTTCACCTTCCTATTTCTACTCATTATATTTAACTTGTGAAGCAAGCATTTTAGCAGAAGTCTAGGTGTGATTAGATAAAGGCACGTGAAGACGGCAGCTCTGACCCACATTAAAAATGAATTAAGCAGCTTCAATTGACACACCCCTTTCTTTTAAAAACAGAAAAAGTGGTAGAAGCATAAAGACGAGACATGAATTAAGTTTTCTCATTCTTCAGAAAAGCCTCAAGCACAGATATACTTTGGAGATTTTTGCTATTGAGACATTATATTTTTCCCCCAAGTCCCTCCCAGCACTCCGGCTTTATAAACCAGAACTAAGAGCCTCTCATAGAGACATCTACGCACTGTGGCAAGCAGGAAGGCAGATGTGCTTTGCAGATACACATTCTTTTAAGCCTATCATTAAGCAAAGACACCAGGACTACAGCTCCAGAAATCCACTGAACAACAAATCTTTCAGTCTTCCATGAATACCAAAGAAGAGCTCCTCTTTGACCTTCAAGGAGCTTACAGCTAAGCTAGGGAACAAAACCCCCAAAGCAATTTGGACAATGAAAAAGCAAATCAAAGATGAGCTCCCTGAGAACTGGGACTAAGTCTTTTTTTTCCTGCATTCCTGTCTTGGGGCTTTTAAATGTTGGATAGTGAAGGGATAGATGGATGGATGGGATGGACAGGCAGATGATGGAAGGGGCTATAAATGCAGTAACGATTAAAGATGGAAACAAGTGGTAAAGATTCTGCAGGTTTAGAAGAATAGAAAGAAAACAGGCGAACTTCCTTGGTGGCCCAGTGGTTACGACTCTACTTAGTAGTGCAGAGGACGTGGGTTCAATTCCTGGTCAGAGAATTAAGATTCCACATGTCTCAGAGCAACTAAGCCCTCAGGATGCAACTACTGAGCCTGTGTGCCACAGCTAGTCAGTCTGTGCACCACAATGAAGATCCTGTGTGCCATAACTAAGACCAGACACAGCAAATACGTAAGTAAATAAATTTAAAAAAAAAATTTTTTAAGATAGAAAATAAGAGCATCTCCAAAGGAGCAGGAGCAACATTTCCAATCATCTCCCACCCTACCACTGCAGCCCCCACCAGCACTCATCTCAAAAACACTTTAGGACATGAGCTGGTGCTACAGCCTTCTAGAAGGCTCTCTCAAGGTAAGATCTATGTGCATCTGTTCACTCTGCATATGTCAGATGGTCAGTGAGCTACCAAAGGAATGAGAAAGAGACAAATGAGAGCATTCATGAGAGCAACAAATGGGGTCCCAGACCCACCTGGATTAGGACCTACCCTACTTGGCTTGTCATCCTAGAACATCACACACCATAGTTGCTGTCTTTCTCAGAGAGGCCACATCCCTTAACAAGTGAAAATCAAATGCTTTCTTTGTGCCTTTCCAAAAAGGAAAAAAATGACCTAAAATAACCATGAAGAGACCCCCTCCTCTCCCTTGATTTCCCCCATGGTGCTATAAAGCAGCCTATATCAGGTGGGGACACAAATGACGCCACCACCACAGCTCCGAGCTGCCCCCCCAATGAGCCCCAACTTGCACAGCTACTTAACAGAATGCTGAGGTGGTTGTCTTTTCATACTGTTCACGGGGTCTCATGCTGTTGTAGTCCCTTGGACTGCAAGGAGATCAAACCAGTTAGTCCTAAAGGAAATCAGTCCTGAATATTCACTGGAAGGACTGATGCTGAAGCTGACACTCCAACACTTTGGCCACCTGATGCAAAGAACTGACTCCTTGGAAAAGACCCTGATGCTGGGAAAGACTGAAGGCAGGAGGAGAAGGGGACAACAGAGGATGAGATGGTTGGAAGGTATCACCAACTCGATGGACATGAGTTTGAGCAAGCTCCGGGAGCTGGTGATGGACAGGGAAGCCTGGCGTGCTGCCGTCCATGGGGTCATAAAGAGTCTGACACAACTGAATGACTGAACTGAACTGAGGTGGTTGCCAGCGCCCTGCCCTCTGCTGGGCACCTCATGTCCCCCTGGCAGAGTTCCTGACCATGAAAAGTGCAGACTCGCCAAGCAGAAAGCCCCAGAGGGGTGTCCCAACTGGTAGTTTTGCAGCCACAGGAGGCCTTACACTCTAACTCGAGCACAGGCTACTGCCGGCACAAGCTGTTCTCAAGTCAAGGAGGGGTGAGCTGAGGTTGCTGAGCATGTCCCCCACCCCCTCCCAGGAACAGGCAAAGAGGCACATTTGGGTCCAGTCCCCTTTCTGCAATCACAGGTTCTAAGTGTTCTTTGAGTGAAGAGAGCTCAGACTGCATTTGGCAGGTACAGGGCAGACAGTCCCAGCCCTCAGCTGGTCCCTGTGCTGAGCAAGGAAAGGCCAGGTAGAGGGACTGACATTGGAACTGTCTGCCCCACAGGGCCAGCCTCCAGATCCTCCAGATGGCCAGACGGTCTCCAAAGCCCACTCAACCACAGGGCAGCACACATGTGGACCAAGATCCCCAGCAGAGCCATTTCATTCCCTGAAGAGACGTCACAAATGGCACGTGTCTGAGGCCAAGTTCTGGGCCAGGTGGTGGGGCTGGGAGATGACACAGAGAAGAAGGGGTCACAGTTCTGCTCACTAGGGCAAGGACCTGAGACCAGTGGGTGTGCCTGAGAAGAGGGAAGACTTTCCCACTGAACAGAACTCCCTCCCAATAAACTTCCTATGACCTGAGAGTTTTTAAAATGAGTTGTTAAAACTAATCCACATGCCAATCTTCTTCCTTCTAGACTGTAAGGTGCCTCACTTTTCAAGAGAAACAGAGACTTCTGAAAATTGGAGGGAAAAAACTGCACACAGATACGAAATCGTGCACCCAATTACATGCAGTTCCCAGATCACTTGAAACCCAATGGCAGGCACCAAGAGGTCCATGGGCCCTTGGTCAAGAGCCCTGTTCCAAAGGAGAACTAGTTCCACCAGCTGGCCAGGCCACTGGCACCACTTGTACTAGGTCCAAGACACAAGATGAGGCAGGTGGTCTTCAAGTCCCCTCCTACTAAGACAAACACTCAGTCTGCTTCTGAAGGTCCTCCTGGCTGCCCCCAGCGAGGATCCACCCCTGACCCTTCTCATCTCATACTTACTCCACCTGGAATGCTTGTCCCTGAAACCTCCAAGAGTTCAAAGCCTAATCATCCTTTTCAAGTTGAGCTCAAACATTCCTCCTTTCAAACCCATGCCTGCCCATCTCCCTACCCTCCTGCCCTGAGTATCAAGCACTGTATCTGCCCCTCTCTTGGGTTCCCAGTCACTATACAAACTGAGTTATAACTTTCCTATATAGATGTCACCTCTCCTCAGACTCTTCAATTAAAGGCAGAGGGTTCACAGATGCAGAAGCCCCCAGAGGTAGCCTCAATGGGGACCTTATGCAGGAAATGCTCACAAGACAACCACAGAGCAGGAGGAGGTAGATTTAGACATTTGTGAGAGAGTAAGGCAAGACCACCTGAAGAAAGGAGGACCCCTTTCTGCTATGCTTTAATGGCAAGGAAAGAGAAATGTTAGGACATCTAAATGAAAAACACAGGAGAATATATTCCCACCAAGGTGAGAACCTTAAATCAAGTCCAGAGTCTGTGCCTACATACAAATGACGGTAGTCAGGAGGAAGGCCCCGGATGTGGATCTATACTGAAAATCAGCACGTGGAGAGAACAGTCCAAAAGCGCCACTGGGAACAGCTGCTTCAAGATGCTCAGGCTCTATCCTCAGACACAGCGGCGCCCCCAAACCCAGAGACAAAGGCAGGTTGAACCAAGCAGTGGCTTGTCTGCTCAAAGTACCAATCCCACGGAGGCCCCGATGCCTGCACTTTAACTCATCAGCAGGGAGCACAGTGGCAAGACGACACCAGGTGAGGTACTGGGTTTCAGCTCTGCAATCATCCAGCTCTGGGACCTGGGAGTCTGCTCCATGCCCCCCAACCCTGAGGTCGTAGTTTTCCTGTATTTAAAATGAGAACATTCAATTATAACTCAGAATCTTTCCAGCCCTGAGGTTCCAGAAATCTATTGAGTATTTAGCAAATATCTTCTCTGTCTCACATCAGACAAGGCCCAGAGGAAGTTATAAAAGAATGTTAAGAGAGCACTCTTTCTTCTCCTGGAATTGACCACTGTTGTAGATTGCTTTTGAACTGTGGTTTTGGAGAAGACTCTTGAGAGTCCCTTGGAGTGCAGGGAGATCCAACCAGTCCATCCTAAAGGAAATCAGTCCTAAATATTCATTGGAAGGACAGATACTGAAGCTAAAACTCCAATACTCTGGCCACCTGATGCAAAGAACTGACTCACTGGAAAAGACCCTGATGCTGGGGACTGAAGGCAGGAGAAGGGGACGACAGAGGATGAGATGGTTGGATGGCATCACCGACTCAATGGACATGAGCTTGAGTAAACTCTGGGAGTTAGTGACGAACAGGGAGGTCTGGCGTGCTGCAGTCCATGGGGTTGCAAAGAGTCAGACACAACTGAGCGACTGAACTGAACTGATAGACTGAATGTTTGTGTCCTCCAAATATTCATTTGTTGAAGGTCTAACCCCCAGTGTGATGGTAACTGGGTGGGAGGGGTGCTTTCGGAGCTAAAGGTCCTAAGAGTGGAGCCCCCATGAATGGGATGGTACCCTTAAAAAAGAGACTTCAGGGACCTCCTTTTTCACAAAGTGTTGTTCTGTCGCTAAGTCACATCAGACTCTTTGTGACCCAAGCACACCAGGCTTCCCTGTCCTTCATTATCTCCTGGACTCTGCTCAAACTCATGTCCATTGAGTCGATGATGCCTTCCAACCATGTCATCATCTGTCACCCCCTTATCTTCTTGCCATCAATCTTTCCCAACATCAGGGTCTTTTCCAAAGAGCTGGCTCTTGGCATCAGGTGGCCAAAGTATTGGAGCTTCAGCTTCAGCATCAGTCCTTTCAATGGATATTTAGGGTTGGTTTCCTTCAGGATTGACTAGTTTGATCTCCTTTTTGTCCAAGGGACTCTGAAGTGTCTTCTCCAACACCACCATTCGAAAGCATCAATTCTTCGGTTCTCAGCCTTCTTTATGGTCCAACTCTCACATCCGTTCACAAAGTGAAGACACAGCGAGAAGGCGCTTGTCTGCAAGCCAGGAAATGGGCTCACCAGACATCACATCTGCTGGCACCTGGACCCTGGCCTTCTCAGCCTCCAGACTGTGAGAAATAAACGTTGTCTAAATCACTGCAGATGGTGACTGCAGCCATGAAATTAAAAGACGCTTACTCCTTGGAAGAAAAGTTATGACCAACCTAGATAGTATATTCAAAAGCAGAGACATTACTTTGCCGACTAAGGTCCATCTAGTCAAGGCTATGGTTTTTCCTGGGGTCATGTATGGATGTGAGTTGGACTGTGAAGAAGGCTGAGTGCCAAAGAATTGATGCATTTGAACTATGGTGTTGGAGAAGACTCCTGAGAGTCCCTTGGACTGCAAGGAGATCCAACCAGTCCATTCTGAAGGAGATCAGCCCTGGGATTTCTTTGGAAGGAATGATGCTGAAGCTGAAACTTCAGTACTTTGGCCACCTCATGCGAAGAGTTGACTCATTGGAAAAGACTCTGATGCTGGGAGGGATTGGAGGCAGGAGGAGAAGGGGACGACAGAGGATGAGATGGCTCGATGGCATCACCGACTCGATGGATGTGAGTCTGAGTGAATCCGGGAGATGGTGATGGACAGGGAGGCCTGGCGTGCTGCAATTCATGGGGTCGCAAAGAGTCGGACACGACTGAGCGACTGAACTGAACTGAACTGAACTGAACGCACTCAGGCTATAGTATTCAGTACAGCAGCCCAAGCTGACAGCAATTTACTTCAGAAAATTACACACAAAAAATAACTATCAGATGACTGAAATCACACCTCACATGTCTATGTGCACTGTGTGCGTGGTGTGTGTGTGTGTGTGTGTGTGTGTGTGTGTGTGTGTGTGTGTGTGGTGAGTGATGCATGTATTTCTGCCTAGGAAAGGTTATAAATTATTCCACAAGGTTAATAGTGGTTATCTTGGGACTACTGAGTATGGGTAATTACTGTTTTCATATTCATACATTTCTGTGATATTCTAATATTCTACACTGAAGTGTAAATCTGATTTATTGATCTAGTTATCTATGAAAAATAAAGCCAACAGTCCTCAGGGCAGACTGGGAAGTAGGTATATACAGTGGCCACGCATTCAGTATAACTGAATTCCATCCTGTTTTGGTAATAAGAACTAGTCTTTCAACGGGTACAAGACTTGACTCTTCCAAGCATTTCATATCCTTTCTTTCCTCACTGTCTGTCACCAGAGCGGCGACTGGTGACTCCACTCTACAAAGCAGGACTCGGCTAGATGCAGACAGCACACCTGGCTTACTTAAACAAGATCTCCAGACTGGTTACAGACCCAACTCCAGAGCTTCTAACCCCTACTCATGACACTTTCCTTTACCGACTGCCACTTCCTTTCCTGAACCAATACCAAATTATTACTATGTGTCAATCTGTGCTGATCACTGGAGACAAGGGAAGAGGGAGAAAGAGGAGCTGGGAAGGGGGAAGAGGAGAATGTAGAAGGAAGACCTTGAGGACTAAAGGTCCTCAAGGAGACACTCATACATGACTAAGCAATGAACTTCTACTGGAACGTAAGAAAGACAGGTGTATTCCACTCATCTGTTCCTCCCTTCAACAAACATTTACTACCTGCTACACACCAACTCCTGCACCAGCCACCAGGGAATAAACACCGAGCAAAACAGAAAGACCTTCACAGCTTCCGGTGTCAAATAAGGGCCAACTGAGGTTATGTGGCTGCTTGAGCACAAAGCCGTCCCTGCACGCAGAAGTCACACTCTACAAACAGTGACGGTGTCTTTCTTCAGGCAGGTCAAACAGGATTCATTCAGCTGCATGTTTATTCATTCATCCAACAACAAGCACCTACTGTGCTCACAGCAAGATACTTGGGGGCGAGGGAGAAACCGAGGAACCAGCCAGGTGTCTACAGTATATTCCCAATTTGAGGTGCCAGGCCTCGTGAGAGAGGCCCTTAACTAATCAGCACCCACAGAGCAGTGCTCACCATCACTGCGGAAGGAGCACCGAGATAAGATCAAACACATCACCATCATCGAGGGCCAGAGAGCACAAAAGGAAACTTCCTTTTTCACCTAACTCTGTGGGCCCTCCAATGATAACATCACATATTCCCCCACACTTCCCCCCGCCCCAGGAAAAAAAACACTGTATTTAGAGTGTGGCACATCTGGATGGCACCAAATTACTCCTTTCATAGAAAAGACGCACAAGTCAGAGACAGCTATTTTGGATGGCCAGGTGTGAGCAACAGACACCAGGAGGAAGAAAGCTACAGGAGCCTCTGTACTTCCCTAGAGGCCATTTTCTATAAAACTATGAAAAGCTGTACCAGTCTGTCCCTGAGACTGGAGTGAAGTCCTCGGATCTGTTCCCAAGCCTCACACCCTGGTCCCTCTGGCCACGAGCTGCTTTCCCAATTTCAAAATGCTGCAGCACAGCATCTGGACAGCACTGCCTTGACCTCATGTCCTCGGAACAGAAGTGCTTTGTCCATGTCTGTGCCAGACAGGAATCAGTACAGTATTTAAAGGTCAGAGCCAAAGGTCAAAACCACACACCCTTCTCAGCCCCACTCCTCAAAATACTGCTTACACCTGGTTGAGACCCCAAATTCAGGGCAACCTGGACTTATTTGAAAGATGTTTTTGAAAAATCACTAGGTAAATACACAGACACGTTAATTTCTGTGTTGACTGAACAAAGGGAAGTGCATTCCCTCATGAATCTTTGTAGATGAAACAACTTACTGAAATCTCAGAAACGAAATCATTTCCTACATGGTAAGATTTTGGGGGGAGTCAGCTATCACGCGGAGAAGGCGATGGCACCCCACTCCAGTACTCTTGCCTGGAAAATTCTGTGGATGGAGGAGCCTGGTGGGGCTGCAGTCCATGGGGTCGCGCACATTCAGACACGACTGAGCAACTTCACTTTCACTTTTCACTTTCATGCACTGGAGAAGGAAATGGCAACCCACTCCAGTGTTCTTGCCTGGAGAATCCCAGGGACGGGGGAGCCTGGTGGGCTGCCGTCTATGGGGTCACACAGAGTCGGACACGACTGAAGCGACTTAGAAGCAGCAGCAGCTATCATGTATAAGGCATCTTTAACTGGGGTACTCTATAATAACAAGTCCTTTAAGTAAAAGAAATCAAAATAGGAAATTACTTAGGAAGATGTCTCAAGATTAAATAAAGTGAAATGTGATTGTGATTAGCTGAAGTTCAAGTGATGACTTACTGTTTTTAACATGATTGCTTGGTCCATCTGTTTGATTCCAGAATCTCTTTTCTGGTTATTTTACAATCATTGAATAAGCCTGCCAATGTCAGCTTCAGCTTACTACTGAGAATAAAAATATTAAGACAGTCTCATAAATTTCAGCTTGAAAAACCAGTCTTATCCACCAGAAGTCCTCTGGCTCAGAGGGTAGTACTGAGCATGATGAGCACCCAGATCAAGGGCAGAAGCCAACTCTGGCTCCTCCCTCCCCAACCCATTCTGTTCAGTCTGCGGCTCAGGCTCAGCCACAGGTGTCTGATGCAAGCCTCCCTCTCTGTCTTCCCCGAGGTCCCTGGTCTCTCTTCTGCTAAATCACATCCCACCTCCACTCTCTCTTCTTCACTCTGGGGGACACGTCCCGAAGCCCAGCTCAGACCGCTACCACATCACCCTACTGCACGCTACATCGTTCTCAGAGCCCAGCACAAAATGAAAATGCAGGGCCCTTTGTTTCAAAGTTACCAAGGGATGGGGAGAGGTGGGAGGGAGGTTCAAGAGGGAGGGGACATATGTACACTCATGGCTGAATCATGTTGATGTCTGGCAGAAACCAACACAATTCTGCAATTATCCTTCAATTAAAAAACAAATTGATTGAAAAGGAAAAAAGTTGCTAAGAACTTTCAGACAACAGCAGAGCATTAGGCTGCACATGGGGCCCCGGGCAGCTGCAGTGGTCACAGGCCTGTGAAGCCGTCCCTGGAGACCCACTGCCAGAGCATCACAGCGAACATCTGAACCTGACCCCCAGGGTCCTCCACTGCCTGCTCCTTCTCATCTCCTCCTTGTGAGCCTCCTGCCCCAGAAGCAAAGCTGCTCATCACCCCATGGTCCCCTTCCACCATCCCATCTCTGCCGCTGCTCGTGCCCCTCACCACTGGGAATACGAGTAGACGACCCCGTCCCTCTAGTCCTCGCCAGACTCCTACAGACTCCTGTCCGAGTGTCCGGGACTGACATTCTTCCTCTACTACACTGAGGAACTCTTCTTCACCTCTGAACGCCACACACAGAGCCTAGGATGAGCCAAGCTCCCTCCCTCACCTCTCTTTCTTGCCGCCCCAACTTGCTCCCTACAGCCTATGCCTAGAGCACCTCCCTCTTCAGACTCTCCCGCATCCTCCCGCGGTCCTCCCCACAGCCTCCCTCCTCCCCAACAGCACTTTCTCATATTCTACTTCCTGTCACAGCACCTACACTTCATGACCCACCACCCACACCAACCGGCCTGCAGACGCCCCGAGAAAGGGGCTTTTCCCTGCTCTGTCCCACCCTCTCAGGACACCCGAGGGTCTTGTCTGTGGCAGAGTCTATCATTTTTGACTGAACAACAGAAACAGATTCTGTAACCACTCCCCTTGCTGTGCCTCCTTCCTCTACACAGATCTTTTCAAAACACTTCAAAGTTGCAGCTAAGTCAAACGAAAAGTTTATGGAAGTATCAAAGACAGAATCACCTTAAAGAAGTGGCTTTAGAACCAACCTAAAGAAGTTGCACTCCCTGGGGAGTAAAATGAAGGGTAAGAGAGAAAGGGCTCCATCCGGGGCCTCGTCTACCGGGTATCACTGCAGTCCACCCACTGCCACTCTTGCTGCCTCTCACGGCCATGGATGCCGCCCACCCAGCCCTCCTGGCGGGAGCCTCCTCATCGAGGGAACCTTTCCTCTTGTGGTTGTGGTGGAGGTGACTCTATCCTCTGCCACTGCAGGGCCAAAACCCCTCTTCCCTGGCCGTGGTGAAAAGGACAAGAACAGACTGTGCTCCCGGCCAAGGACTCAGGTTGCGTGGGATTTCTCTGATTTTTCTATTGGAAAAAATGCGGTCTCTTTTGGCTGGCTTGCCAAGCTGGTAAGATATGAATGTGAAGCTGCCGATGGCTCAAGCTAGCACATCAAAGGAGACAGTCCAGGCAGAGAAAAGCACTGCTGAGGGATAGACACAGCCCTTCACTACACCACGAGCGCTGCTATCTCGCAACACCCAAGCAAGTGGCACCCTGCCTAAGTGCATGAGCTAGTAACCCTCTCATTCCATACAAGTCAGTCTGAATTGGGCTTCTGCCACCTGTAACTTAGGGTCTGAGTGAGTGCAATTCTATGAGAGAGCATGTAGTGCCCCCATCTTACAGATGAGGCCGCTGAGCCTTAGAGGCTTGCTGAAGCACACAGGTCACACGGCCAGGGCACAGCGGGGACGGGAGTTGAACCCGGGACTCTCCGACGCCCACGTCTCCCTAAGATCGGGCTGATCAGGCAGCTCAGAGAGCCCCTGCAGCAAGAAGTGGAGAAAATGACACAAAGTAAAGATCTAAAGAAAACACAACTGAACAGTGTAAGCATTTATCAATTCCATGTAGTGAATCAAAAGAGTAAGTGTAGAAATTCAATGGGAGAAAAAAAGACTTCAACCCTTCGTTTGTGACACAGGTAAACTCTGATTGGCTGCTACTCAGACTGGCCACCACATTCCACCAGATGGTAAAGGCCCAAAATGAAAAACCTCTGCAAAAGCAGCTCAGAAAATTTTGAGAATAATATGAGTAGTGGCTCCATAATAGCTCACTAACGGAAGTTACCCATGTTTGACCTGCACCCCTAAATTTTAAAAGGTGATGGCAAGAAGGGTCACCAGGTCCTCCCAGAGTGACTCCCTTAATTTCACTCTCAGCATCAGAAAGCTGGACTGGAAAACCATTAGTCTGATGGAGGACGTAGATGCTTCTGTTCTTCCAGGAAATCATTACAGAAAGCAATGATTCTGAGCACAAGAGCTTTTAGTATTTCTGCACACTGAAGATTTCACTGAGAATGATCACATCCACAGATCAAATTCTATTCAGATCTATTTAAAATTTAAGAGGAGGCACTCACCAGAAAATGTGCACTGTTGCCATTTTAAGAAAGAAAACTGAACTACAAGTCAAACTTGAAAAGCTTTTTGTTATTTTTCTGTAATATGTAACCAACATCGGTGGTAACTTCCAACTACTTCACGGGCCACTGTGATGGAAACAAATAGTAATATGGCCCCAGTGAAAGACAGCAGCATACCCTGCTATGGGCCATATGCCTGGCCTGCAGCTAAGACACCCAGGAGAACAAATAAAGCAAAGTTAACAAGGACCGACAAGAACCATCGAGACTTGAGCTGTGTCAAGTCTCAGTGCTGAGAGGGAAAGTGCCCCTGAGATACAACACTTCCTCAGAACTAATACATAAAATGTCAAGAAAATAATTGTAATAATGTTTTCATCTGTGTAGCCATTTGTAAGCTTAATTTTAAGAACAGAAAAATAACTATCCAAATTAAAGGACATGTTCCCCCTTCCAACAAGACAAAAGAAGCTTTCTCTTAATAACCTCTGCTGACCCAAAGGCAAAGGTGTGCATTCTGTGTGGGTACAAGTATTACCAATACTGCAGTAACAATCAACCACGAAGTCTTATCATGTCAACGACTCCAAGTGTCTGGCAAAGAGTCTAGCACCTTTTAAGACAAACAAAGAATGGACTGGTGATTTCTTTAAGAAGAATGTAATCAGGAAAAAAAAACTATAAAAATAGATTAAACCAATTAGTGTGTGTCTTTATTTTCATGAGCAGCAGGCAGATAGGGACAGCTCTGTCTGCGGCACTGTACTGTAAGCTCTCCTAGGGCCCAGGTATGTTCAGATCCTTTATGCTGGAATCCTCTCTGAACTCCCCAGACTGACACAGCGTCAGACCCATGGCAGCAGCATACATCAGACTGGGAATTCAGTAGAGAAAATCCAACACTTAGATGTGCCTGCCCTGTGCTTCCATCTTGAGACTTCAGTGGGGTCATGAAGAAAAGACACCACTGCAGTGTCACAGGAATCCAGAGCAGGACATGGGACAGAGAATCTGCCATGAGGCTTTCAGGAGAGCAGTACCTGAAATGGTGATGTGGACAAAAACTGGATGTCTGTACAATTCAACAAGCTTGTGAGAAGGAAAAAAAAAAAAAACTTTAAAGGGCTTGAAGCAATCCTCCCTTTCCATCCATCTGGGAGAATTTCAATCAATGACTCTGACCTGCACTTAACATTTTGGGTTCCGTGTAATCTGGATTACTTTAGAATTAAAAATAACACTGCCCTGTCATCAGTGGAATTATACAAGGAGCTGAGAGCTCCAAGGGAGGCAGAAAGGGTCCTCTCCTGATAGGAATCCAATAAGAAAGGTCCAGGGGAGAACAAGCACTTCCCTTTCACATCACTAGAAAAGCTCAGAACAGTACAGTCACATCCTGAGAAGGCATGGTGCAGCTGTGCACATGGCTGCTGGTGCATGGTGGAAAAAAGGGAAAACAGGGCAAGGCCCAGACCACACAGAACCACAGAGAACCTGGGTTCTTTGAAGTAGCCACCAGGCATCTTGCCATGGTGCTCAGACTCTGCCCCTCATCCTCCTGCAAAGAACACTGGGCCCCAAGTCAAGGGACCTTTATTGCAAACCTGCTTTCCATTCACTCAGTTGCTCACTTATTCTTAGATTCTTTCATTTCAGAAAAGAGGACAAAGCAGATGGTGGTGATGGTTGCACAACCGTGAGAATGTATTTAATGCCACCTAACTGTACACTTAAAATGGCTAACAAGTTACAGCGTATGTATACTTCACAATAAGAAAGTGTACATAATGCCCACTGGGTGCTGTTTGCTGAGCATACATTATTCATGCAATTATTCACTCATTCCACAAACATTTATAGAATGCCTATGTGCCCAGAACTGTTCGAAATAGTGGGTATATAACAGTAAAAAAAAAAAAAAAACCAGAAACTCACAGAATTTTCATTCTCCATGGGGAAAGCAGAGAAGAAGTAAGGTAATAAGTAAAATGCGCCACACAGTGAAGTGCTGAGTACAAGGAAGAAAATTAAAGCAGTGTTGGGCAGCATTTTAGACACAGGAGCCAGAGAAGACTTAACCAAAATGGTAACTTTGAGTAAAAATCTAAAGAAAACTAGTCAACCTATGCAGATATCTGGGGAAACAATTTTCTGGACAAACAGCTCAGCAAGTGCAAAGGGCCTGGAGCAGAAGCAAAAGGAGCACTTTCTCAGAACAAAAAGAAGAGCGGCTGGAAAGAAACACAGGAAAGGCAGAGTAATAGGAGATGACCTGGAGACACACCAGGGTTTACATGAGTGAGCAAAACCAGCACAGGCAGCAGTCAGTACAGGCAATAACCGAATAAACAAATAAATGATTATAGACAAGGCTATCAAGAAAATAAATCAGGTATAATGACAGAAAAAAATGGAAGAACTTTTCAGGTAGAGGAATTACCTAAGGCCTAAAGGAGGAGATATTTGAGCTAGGAACTCATGGATAAAAAAGGAGTTTCCAGGTACAATGAATATGTTTGAAATTGCTGTGGTCATCAGAGCTTATTATTTTAAAGAAACTAAAATGATGTGGAATTGGCTGAAGTGTCACCGACAAAGGAGAAGGCAGACACGGATGTAGGGGAGCAGGCAGAGATCACACAGAGCCTCAGAGGCCCCAGTGGGAAAGCCAAGTTCACTTCATGTGAGAATGATCTAGGAAGGGTATGCAGATGGGTGAGTATCATGCTCAGATTTGTGTTCACAGGGCCATCTGGCCACCATGTGGAGAAGAGACTCCAGGCAGAGAAGACGGTGCAGGTTTAGACGAGGGAGTCTGCAGAGCTGATGAGATGTGGAGAGGGTCAAAATAGACCTAGCAGCAGAGAGAACAGGACTGCCTGGTGATTCTACTGGTAGGCTCAGGAGTAACCAGGGATCCAGGAAATCCTCAGACTTGGAGTGTCAGCACCTAGGTGGGTGGGACGCCATCTGTTGGAAAGTGAGGGCAAGGCTGAGGGTGGCAAGGCTTGGGGCAGGTGGGAGTGGGGATCTGGGCTCATTATAGATATGTAGACTTTGAGATGCCTTTGAAACATACAAGTCGAGATGACTGCTAGGTCACTGGTAGACAGGCATATAAATTTAGGACTCAATAGCAAATACATATAGCATTGTCACTGCTGTTGTTCAGTCTTCAAGTAATGTCCAACTCTTTGCAATCCCATGGACTGCAGCATTCCAGGCCTCCATCTCCCAGCGCTTGCCGAAGTTCATGTTCATTGAATTGGTAATGCCATCCAACCATCTCATCCTCTGTCACCCTCTTCATACATACATACAATCTCTCAGAGTCAGAAGTTATTTAGAGAGTATGTGCTGAGCAGGCACTCGTGAGAGCAGCTTGGGATTCATGATCACAGTCACATAGCTCATGCTTTTTCTTAAGTGAGTGTTTGCAGTGAAGCTCACTGTCTTATAGAGAGGTTGTTGTTTTTGTTGTTTAGTTGTTAAGTCATGTTCAACTCTTTGCAAACCTATGGACAGACTGTAGCCATCCAAGCTCCTCTGTCCCTAGGATTTTCCAGGCAAGAATACTGGAGTGGGTTGCCATTTCCTTCTTCAGGGGATCTTCCCAACCCAGGGATTGAACCCCTGTCTCCTGCATTGGCAGGTGTGTTCTTTACCAGTGAGCCACCAGGGAAGTCCATACTTATATTGTGGAGGTCTTAAAAAGACAAGGTTATTTTCCTGTTCAGGGCTCATATTTAACCTAAGCTGTGGTTCCTCTGGAGAAGTGTGGCCCTCGCCCTGTGACACTCACAGCCCCTCCTTTCCAGCCCCCAACTCCATCTCAGCTTCACTGACAAAAGAGCGCCCCTGGTGACTCACATAAAGGCCTGCATGAGGTCTTTCTTCTCTGGTGGCTCACTGGTAAAGAATCCACCTGCCAATGCAGGAGACAGGGTTTGATTCCTGATCCTGCACACCAGGAAGATCCTGCATACTGTGGAGCAACTGAGCCCATGCCCCCCAGCTAATCAGCCTATGCTCTAGAGCCTGGGAGCCACAACTACTGAAGCACGCTGGTCCTAGAGCCTGTGCTCTGTAACAAGAGAAGCCATAGCAATGAGGAGTCCATGCACCACAACTAGAGAGTAGCCCCCGCCTGCCAAAACTAGAGAGAAGTCTGTGTAAGAACAAAGCCCCAGCACAGTCAAAACTAAAAATAAATAATGAATTTGTTTTTAAATGCCTGTGTGAGACTGTGAGCTCTTGGCCACCCCCTTCAGCTAGTACAACCAACTACCAAAAGCCATGAGAGTGAAAGTGTTAGTATCTCAGTTGTGTCCGATTCTTTGCAATCCCAAGGACTATAGCTCACCAGGCTCCTCTGTCCAGTGAATTTTCCAGGTGAGAATACTGGAGTGGGTTGCCATGCCCTTCTTCGGGGGAATCTTCCTGACCCAGGGGCTGAATTTGGCTGTCCCGCACGGCAGACAGATTCTTTACCATCTGAGCCACAACTGACACCAATGGTTTCCCAGTAAACAAAACAGAGAGTTGAGCCAATGAATCAATACAAAACCACTCTCTGGTCACCCCGGGGCTTCCCTGGTGGCTCATTGCTAAAGACACTGCCTGTAATGCAGGAGACTCTGGTTTGATCCCTGGGTCAGGAAGAGCCCCTGGAGAAGGAAATGGCAATCCACTCTAGTATTCTTGCCTGGAGAATCCCATGGACAGAGGAGCCTGGTGGGATACAGTCCATGGGGTTGCAAAGAGTCAGACATGACTAAGCAACTAACACTGGCCACCCCACTGCTCCCATCCCATTCCTGACACACAGTATAACAGCTAAAGTATTTATGAATGGTTCCATGTTTCTGTCTAAAACCTATACCTCCTTTTTCTTCTCCCCAACAATCACCTACCACACATCACCAGAGAGAAACACACAGCTAAAGGCTGCCCTCATGGACCCATCTTCAAAGAACAAGTCAGACACACACAGGAAACTGGTGGTTCAAACACCTCCCCACAACAAGGTTTGTCGTAAGCTCCCTCTCCTGACCCTCCAACTTAAGAACACTGCCTCTCCAGTGTTAAAGTCACAAAACACCCAAAAGTGGCAAACCAGGACATGACTTAGGGACAATGCACTGTGCTCACAGGGATACTATGAGGTGATCGACAGCCCCATCCTCCTAGAGGTGGGTATGGACTGGCCAGAGAACCATCCTCTCGTTGCTGGCTGGACCAGCCTCGTCAACTGCATCACACGGAGACATGCTCTGACTCGGCCTAATGCCCAGTTCCAATCTTACTTTATCCAGGAAGCTTTCTCTGCCCATTTTTAGCCTTTGTTAATTACTCCTTCTTTGAAACCACAGTACTTAAATTTATCCTGTTCACTTGGCACTTACCACATATTGTCCAGTGAAATATACTGGACTGTACTTTGCACTCAAGATTTTACTCAAGCCCTACCAGTCAACAGTGTATATGTGTGAAACCATGTATACACACAGCCACACACAGATATGTGTTTGCAGGTACTGTCTCAACTTTCTTGCTCAGCTTCCTTTGATCCGAGGCTATTTGCAACCAACCCTTTTTCTCCAAGTAGGTACAATCAATAAATAATTATCATTAAAGCAACTGCTGTTGACATTTGGGATTCAAAGCCAAAAAAACTGTAAGATCTCTTTAAGCCTATATTGTGCTTGTATTTAGAAGCATCGCCTACACTTCCTATAGCTTACAGCTCAGGGCAATCAATACAGAAGTTCAGGTAAGTATCTCTAGGTCAAAGTCAAGTAACCAAGCAGTGACTGAGCGCTTCCTGTACACTTAGGAATTACACTCCATGTACATATAAAGGCATTTGAGAAAGAGCCTCCCCCACAAAATGAGTTCCTTTCTCATTAATTAGTAGATTCAATTCCTCCAGAACATTCCATTCCTGAGCACTCTAGTTAAGTAAATTTTACGGAAAGGCAGTCCTTGAACTTTGTAGCAGAATGAATTCCTGAAAAAGACTGTAAGTTGAAACAATGTAAATCAAGTCTAATTTTTACCACAGAAACAATGTTGTATTAAACAATCAAATTTTCAACCAAAGACAAACTGCCAACATTTAAAAGGAAAAACTGCAAAATTTTTACTCCAAAAATTTTAGAATTGCTAGCAACAGGTAAGGACAGGAATTCTAACAGTCATCATTGTTGAACACCTATCATGTACCAAGAATTACGCTAGATGCAGTCCATATTCTTCAGCATTTAATTTCTCCCAACAACCCTACAAAACAAGTATCTTTTCATATCACCAATGAGAGAAAACTAAAGCCTACAGTTGCTATGTTTTGACTTAAGCTCTGTAGCTATTTAGTGGCAGAGCAAGAATTTAAACTCAGAAGAATCTGGCTCCAAAGTCAAGATCTTTCTACTACTCCAAATAGCCTCCCCACATTAATCATACAGAATATACTTAACACTGCATACTAAAAATGCCTGATACTAAACAGTGTTGGGCTTCCCTGGTGGCTCAGACAGTAAAGAATCTGTCTGCAATGCAAGAGACCCAGGTTCGATCCCTGGGTCAGGAAGATCCCCTGGAGAAGGAAGTGGCAATCCACTTCAATATTCTTGCCTGGAAAATTCCATGAACAGAAGAGCCTAGCCAGCCACAGTTCATTCAGTCGCAAAGAACATGACACAACTAACACTTTCACTTTTAAGCAGTATTATACAGGAATAACACCATTTTGCCAAATGGATTCATTAAGAGATTTCCAAGACCAGGACCGTTGATGAAGGGCTGGAGCACCGCTGGATGGAGAGAGAGCAGAGACACTGTGGTAACAGTAAAGTATTAGTCTTCACTGAATAATGCAACCTAACACATCCACTCTGCCTGGTATGGTGGCTACAGCAGTGAACCAAAGTTCTCCCTTGTGGAGCTTCCATTCTAGTACTGAGAACAGAGATGACAACCAGCAACCAGCAAGCAGAGCCACAGCCTGTCAGTGGCAACAAGTGCTTTGTAGGAGAACATGCAGGGTGAGCAGGACAGGGCATGCCTCTCCAGGGACAGGTGGATACACAAGCCTGGAGGGCAGGTGCGAGGCCTGAGCTGGAGGGCCCGGGGACATCAGCCTCTGGGTACTGGCAAGAACAGGAGGTCCACTGCCTGCATTCCAGAGCACACCAGCAAGAAGAGGTCCAGGGGGACCAGAAAAGGAGGCAAAGAGAGCAGCAGGGGAGAAGACAAGTACAAGTTGTGCCAAGTTGAGAAGACAGTACATCAAGGAAGAAGGGGGCTGCATGTGGCAGGTACTTCGGGTGCATTAAATACAGAGAAGGCTGAACATGGACCACTGGAATTAGCAACAAGATAAGTAGTCATCTTGATGAGAACAGTTTTGAGGGAGTGGTGGTAGCAAAAGCATGATTAGATGAGCTCAAAGATGTTAGAAGAGAACAATACTACAGGGAATGCAGAAAATATTTTGAAGTTTACCTAGGGAGGAAAAGAGAAAAATGGGTTCACAACTGATGGCTGAAAAGGGATCAAGAGAGTTTGTACCCAAATGGGGGCAATAATGATAGCATGTTTCTGCACTGATGGGAAAGACCCAGTATAGAAGGTGAACCCAACAGAGCAGGAGAACAGCAATGCCCTGTACTTGAACAGGCAAGATAGGATGTGATCTGGAGAGGAAGTGAAGCAGCTGACCTTGGCCAGGGGCATGGGTAACAAGAGCAGCAGATGCTCCTGCAGACAGAAAGGCAGACAGATGGGTGGATGCGGCTGTGGGAGCTCACAGAAGTTCTCTTCTGGTGGCTCCAGATTCCTCAGGGAGGAGGTAAGTAAGGCTATCAGCAGAGAGCAAGGACAGGGAAGAGGTGCTGGAGCTTTAAGGAGAAAGGAGAATACACGCAATCAGTGTCAAGGAAGGAGAAAGAATGAACTTCATTAAAGACAGTATAAATGCCAGGGGCACGAAGCTGTCACTTGAGATTGGTGATCATTTTAAAGGCTACCAATCAACAAAGTTTGCAACCATGCTTAGCTGTACAGGTACAAGCACACAGAGGATAAACAGCTTCAGTTATTCAGGTTTGGAATCTTGCCAAACTTGTATGCAGTACTACCTTCACCATCTTATTTTCACAAAAATTCATTATCCACAAAGAATCACATTCATTCAATCTGAACATCACCCCCAGTATTAAGTGAGGACACCAAGACTCAATTAGGTTAAAGACTTACTTAAAGTCACAAGACTACGTCTGCTGACTCCTAGCTCTATGTTCTGCCCAACCATGCTACTTCCAGTCAGAAATAAACTCATAAACTAGAACTCCTCATTGTCTAGGAATTCCTGATACAATTCTGCCTGGAAAAACTGGCAAAAGCTTCAGCCCTTGCTGTGCCTAAGCACCATCCAGCCACACCCCAGGCAGTGTATGCCAGATATGGAATACATTTCATCACAACCAACTGCTTATGAGTGAGGATGTTCTGAACTATAGACAATTGGCTTAACTTATTTTTTATGAATACAGATTTTTCTGTCAAAGGTTGTGTTATCTTCCCTTGATCTCTTACATTAATTCTAGACTGTAGGTTCTCATTCCTCAGTAACCTGTGGTATTAACTAAAGAAAGCTCAGCTGAAATTAAAGTCAGAACAGGCTATAGGGTGCACATGGTCAATTACATCATCAATTACTCCAACAGGAAAGTGTTCCCTACTTTACTATCCAGAAGGAAGAAAACTCTGGGCTGGGCCTACAAAAGCCCAGCCAATCAGACACTGTAGCAGTCCACCCAATGAGAGGCTTCCATGCTTTGGACTCTCAGCTTCCTCCAATAGGCTCGTTGGTTATTACAGCCTCTCCCAACCCCTACCCTCTTTCCCTGCATAAGCAAGTTTCCCTTTTTTGTTCTCTGAATTGGCCTAGGGTCCACCACAGATTGCTTGTCCAGGGTCTCCATTTCTCTGGCTCTTCCTGAATAAACTTTCTTTTGCTAGTGAAATGACTGGCTACACTATTATTAAAATTGACAAACACTTGAGGCTTCAACTCTCTAATAAGGAGAGAGCAGAAATGTAAGTATTTTGGAAGTCAGATAAATTCTTCAAGGTCACAGAAGCACCAACGAATGACGCAAAGGCAGTAAAGTACTCAGAAAAGACGTCCATGTCTGAACATCTGGGAATATACCAACTACAGAATAGGGTATGACACGCCTCTCTACACCACATGAGGCCAGGTGAACAACAAAGGCTCTTTCACAAGGAGACACTGTTGTTCCCTACACAGCCCGTAGGGATAATGTAAGTAACTCTTCTAAGTTTAAAGTTTGACATCAATAATAATAATAAATTTCACATAAGCTAAAGTTAATTTCAGCCGTGTGTGACTGGTAAACATTTATTGAGTGGGTGCCAATAGTTGAGCACTGCTTTGGGGGTTTTGTAGTAAACAAGTCTCTTACAGGAAACTCAAGAAAAAGTACATATAGGAATTCAGAGTAGAAATGCTACTTCAGTCAGAAGTTTGCATAATAAATGACCATTGCCTAATTTACTGTTCTTCTCCTTGCTACCTACATGCTCTGTGAACAGAACACTGAAGAGCAAGTCTACCATGAGCAAGCAACATGCAAGGCTCAGTCCTAGGCCCCCAAGAAAGACAGCAAGGAAGACAAATGAAAAAATTTAACCAATATTCTTGCCTCTTTGGAGTGTAAAGAAATACCCATGGAAAAAGCTACCCAGACAGTGCAACTTCCAACAGAGAGGCAAGCAAGATGTCGTGTAGAAGCTATTACTTTAGAGCTTGCTCAGGGAAGACCTCTCTGGGAAGATGACCTAAGAGCAGAGACCTGGGTGATAAAGGAGTGAACAGGAAAATATCTGGGGAAGCACATTCCAAGCAGTAGGAAGAGGAGAGTCATTTTGAAGACTAATGAGGATGCCATCATGGCTGGAGTGGACTAAAAACAGGACATGACTAAGAGACGGAAGGCAGGTGGCATACTGATATTTCCTTGGTCCATGGTAAGACCTTGCTCAAACTACCGCACAATTGCACTCATCTCACATGCTAGTAAAGTAATGCTCAAAATTCTCCAAGCCAGGCTTCAGCAATATGTGAACTGTGAACTCCCTGATGTTCAAGCTGGTTTTAGAAAAAGCAGAGGAACCAGAGATCAAATTGCCAACATCCGCTGGATCATGGAAAAAGCAAGAGAGTTCCAGAAAAACATCTATTTCTGCTTTATTGACTATGCCAAAGCCTTTGACTGTGTGGATCACAATAATCTGTGGAAAATTCTGAGAGAGATGGGAATACCAGACCACCTGACCTGCCTCTTGAGAAATCTGTATGCAGGTCAGGAAGCAACAGTTAGAACTGGACATGGAACAACAGACTGGTTCCAGATAGGAAAAGGAGTATGTCAAGGCTGTATATTGTCACCCTGCTTATTTAACTTCTATGCAGAGTACATCATGAGAAATGCTGGACTGGAAGAAACACAAGCTGGAATCAAGATTGCCGGGAGAAATATCAATAACCTCAGATATGCAGATGACACCACCCTTATGGCAGAAAGTGAAGAGGAACTAAAAAGCCTTTTGATGAAAGTGAAAGAGGAGAGGGAAAAAGTTGGCTTAAAGCTCAACATTCAGAAAACGAAGATCATGGCATCTGGTCCCATCACTTCATGGGAAATAGATGGGGAAACAGTGGACACATTGTCAGAGTTTATTTTGGGGGGCTCCAAAATCACTGCAGATGGTGACTGCAGCCATGAAATTAAAAGACGCTTACTCCTTGGAAGAAAAGTTATGACCAACCTAGATAGCATATTCAAAAGCAGAGACATTACTTTGCTGACTAAGGTCCATCTAGTCAAGGCTATGGTTTTTCCAGTGGTCATGTATGGATGTGAGAGTTGGACTGTGAAGAAGGCTGAGCGCCAAAGAATTGATGCTTTTGAACTGTGGTGTTGGAGAAGACTCTTGAGAGTCCCTTGGACTGCAAGGAGATCCAACCAGTCCATTCTGAAGGAGATCAGCCCTGGGATTTCTTTGGCAGGAATGATGCTAAAGCTGAAACTCTAGTACTTTGGCCACCTCATGAGAAGAGTTGACTCATTGGAAAAGACTCTGATGCTGGGAGGGATTGGGGGCAGGAGGAAAAGGGGATGACAGAGGGTGAGATGGCTGGATGGCATCACTGACTCGATGGGCGTGAGTCTGAGTGAACTCTGGGAGTTGGTGATGGACGGGGAGGCCTGGCGTTCTGCGATTCATGGGGTCGCAGAGTTGGACACGACTGAGCGACTGAACTGAACTGAATTCAACTGAAGACTTTGCTCTGGTCCACAGGTTGGAAATACTTCAGACTGTCAAGTTTTACTCAGGGAAATGGTTTCCCCTTCCCACTGTCCTGAAATTCTCTGCCCTCAATCAAAAAGAAACAATAATTATAATTTTCACAAAGCCTTATCATGCCTCACTTTGGCCAACTAAGCAGGAAAAGGCTATGCCTTAAGGCACTTGTATTATTTGAAAGCTGGCTGCTGTTTGCAGCAATAAATGATACTTTCTACAGAAGAAGGGTCACAGAACAGAGCAGGATGTGCCTGAATACATATCATACACTGCATTTGACACTCCTCTGACAGAACATCTAGGAAGTGAAAGTTTTCCCAGTAGAGGTCTTCTAGTTAAATTTCTTGGAGAGAATCAAAGTAACATAAGCACCAAAGTGTACATCAGCCATTTAAGACCACTTGGGTGCCGTTACCTCTGACTTTGTAAATGTGTCTTAACTGATAAGACACAGTATCTTGTTTCTCAGCTTATGGAAAGTGCTTTAAAAGTGTCTACTACATAGAAAGTGCACCATAAGCACTTATTAATAAACTAAAAATAATCCATGAATGACAAGAAGAATGAATTACCTACATTAAAATTAAGAACTCTGTTCATCAAGACACCACAAAGAACAAAAGGGCGTGCCACAAACCAGGAAAAATTTGTACAGCATGTAATCAACAAAGGATTAGTCACCAGCACAAATAAAGAACATCAGTGAATGAATAAGACAAAAGCGATCCAGCCAAAAAATGAGCATAAGACTAGACAGACACTTCAGAATAGAGGAAAACTAAAGGGCTTTATAAAAAGACGCTCAACCTCATAAGACAAAGAAATACATATTAAAACCTCAATGAGACCTTTTTAGAATCATCAGATCGGAAAAACTAAAAAGTACAACATCAAGTGTCACATAAATTTATATGACCCTCTGGAAAACAAGTGGCCATCATCCAGTAAAGCTGAAGATGCATACACACTTTCCAGTTACACTCCAAGGCAATCCTTTGCACATGTGTACCAAGAGAGATTCAGAAGCCCATGCCTGTAGCACCATTTGAACTAGAAAAGCATGGAAACATCACAAATGTCCACCACCAGTAAATGTATAAAAAGATCATGGTATATTCTGATATACTGCAGTGAAAATAGATGAACTGCAGACAAACATTAGATATACAATTGAGAGAAAACTACAAGTCAGGGAAGAGAATGTATTCAATCTAATTCCATTTACATAAACCTCAAAAACGTGCACAACTAAAAATAGGTTGCTGAGGGATTGAAACACATGTGGTATAACTATCAAGAAAAGTAAAGATGGATAAGCATAGAATTCAGGATCGTGGTCCCCTCTGTGTGGAGAGAAAGAGAAGAGAAAGAAGGGGTACACGGAGGAGTGAAGGCAACGGTCATGTATTTAATAGGGACTGTGGGTCTGCTGATTTTCACAGTATCTTGAGTGGAATGTTAAAGCATTTTATAAATATTCTTTAGTATCAACTCAAATAAAAAAAGAAGAACAAGATTTCCTCCATTTCTAAACACAGGCAAATTCTATTACAGGCCCAGCTGTCATGCTATTTTCTTGGTTTTCTCTTCTGGACTCCCACTGGCATTCCATTCAGCCCTGGATAAACGACACAGTGGTAAAGCAAAGTGGTAAGATCCTACCGAGGTTCTAACTGTGGCTTCGCCACTCACACAAATGCATTATCTTAGGCAGACTGCTTACCCTCTTCGTGCCTCAGCCTCCAAACTGTAAATAAGGAACAATAAGGGTATCTCTGTCACAGGGTTATGCTAGGGATGGACAATCCCTTCCCAGAAACGTCTGGACTCAGGAGGGCTTTAGAATTCAGAATTTTTCAGACTGCAGAAAACAAATACCTAACATCCCAGAAGGACCTGGAGGAGCACTCTATAACCAAATACTTTTCATGTTTCTTCAGCGGAACACTGAAAATTGACACTAAAATGAACAAAAACTGTATTATAATATCATACAGGCTCAAGAGAATTTGAGGGGATAAAGAAAATGCTGTAAGACTGAATTGTGTTAACAGTAATACAACTCTATAAATGTACTGAAAATCACTGAATTGAACGCTTATAGCAGGTCAATTTCATGGTATGTAAACTATACCTCAATAAAGTTGTTTAAAAGAACCCGTCAGCTTTAAAAAAAAAAAAAAGTCTCACATCAATTCAGGTGATGTTTTATCACCAAATTGGTTCATTTAAAAAAATACAGTTCAGTTTTAGAGATTTTTAAACTCAGAGAACATGGACCTGTATTTGTCGAGCTCTCTGAACACAGGGGATGTGCTCAGCATGCAAGTGTGTATTACTGTCAATACTGTTATTTCATTCAGCCTAGTATTTCTCAAGACAGGGTCTATGAGAATTTGGGGTGGGGCAATTCTTCACTGCAATTCAACCCCATACACTGCAGTCCAATAGTGCTCTCAGCACCTGTGACAATTAAAATTGCTCTGCACATTTCTAAGTACTAAAGGAGAACAATGCCAGTTGAGAACCATTAAGCCTATTAAACTCTAAATTCCTTAATGGCAGAGACCAAGTCTTGCTCATCATGGTAAAATGAGACACTTTTGTAGAAGAGCATGTACGAAAATTGCTAGCACAAAGCAGCACTCAAATGTGACTTCTTTTCTCTTTTTTATTTTTTATGACTGTTTACATTTTCCATTTTCACCACATTTGAAAGAACATTAAGTCAATGACATAATTAAGATATGTGTTGTGAAAGTAACTTCTTAAAACTGCTAGAGTGAACAAAGGAAGCAATGAACATTTTCATATTACGCCATCAAGTCTTTAAGAAATGCTTTACTACTTGCAGAACCAGATTTCAGACAAGGTATACCAGTACTTCATCAAGACCCATGGTTTCTTAAGCATTTATTGCTGACTTCCACTGATAGAAGTTCAAAAAAAATGGCACTAACTTATGTGGTAAACATTACATCAAACAAAGTTCAATCTAACTGCATACTGTGAAAAACTGAAAATAAAAAAGAAGTCCTATGACATCACTATATTTAAAATGGGCAACCAACAAGGGCCTACTGTATAGCACAAGGAACTCTGCTCAGTGTTACGTGGTAGCCTCAATGGGAAGGGAGCTGATGCATGTCTAAGTAAGGCTGAGTCCCTTCACTGTTCACCTGAAACTATCACAACATTGTTAATCGGCTACACACCAATGCAAAATAAAAAGTTAAAAAAAAAAAAAAAGAACTGGGACTTGAAAAAAAAATCTATTTCTAAGATACCACCAAAAAAAGAACGAAGTACTGTGTTTCCTCTGTTTTTCTTTGTAGCTACAAAGCTCTTAGTCAACCACCACCACCGTGTAGTCCAGGGCCAGGCTTGCTCCCTATGGCTCTCCCCAGCCCTCCAGGGCTGAAATGTACCGCCACCCCCTCCCAGGGTCCTCGTCCATGGTTATGATGCTTGCTGCCCAAAATCCAGAAAACAAAACCCACAGTGACAGAGAGAAAGACATTGGCTGGCCCAATTCCCTATTTTATAGGTAGAGAAACTAGGAACTGGAGAAACAACGATACTTGCCCAGATTCACACAAGGATATGATAGTCCAGAGGAGAACACAGAGGTCGTAAGTACCAGGTCTTTTGATGACCAGCAAAGCTATCAGCAAGGCGTCTTTGTAAGACCACAAATCAAAATGGAAAAAGGAGTCCTTCACTGCCCTAGAGCTCTGGCACTGGACCAGCCCAGTATAGTCATGACTTGGACCATGTAACACTCTCCACACCTTAGTTCCTTCATCCATAAAGTGAGGATGAAAGCATTTGCTTTAGAGTAATATGGGGGTACACTGACACAAAATATATAAAAGGCCCTCACTCTCTGTACAGCCTAAGAAACACAAAAAAGGACTGAAATGCTACTTTTGCTTACAGATTTCTGTGAACATTCCCCTGTGAACATTCCGTAAGATTTCTGGAACCTCTGTTGCTTTCCTACCTATGTTTCTCCATAACAAGTGAAAATTACCCCCAATGATCAAGAATGGTTATTGGTTAGACAGCCATCCATAACCAAAGTCAGGTGTCAGCAAACTGTGGTCCATGGGTTGAATCTGGCCAACCACCTATGGAATGGTAATTAAAAAAAAAAAAAAACAAGAGTAATACTTCATGACATGTGAAAAGAATAAGAAATTCAAATGTCAGTGTCAATAAAGTTGTACTGGAACACAGCCAGCTTCATTAGTTTCTGTATTGTTTATGACTGCTCTTACACAACCACAGCCAAATTAAGAAGTTGCATCAGAGATTGCACAGTCACAGGACTGAAAGATTTAACATTTGGCTCCTTATAGAAAAGCAGCATGCTAATTCCTTCTTTTAATTAAAGAGAAGTAAGCTTTTAAATAGAAGTATTATGTGAGAACACCATGATACATGTTATGAACACATCCCAGGGTCTGAGAAAATTAGACTTGGTAAAGCCTACCATAAGGCAGGGTTTCTTTTATAAATGATGATGTTAAGACTAATATGGATGCTTCAGTTCCAGGCAAGATGGATTAAGAACACCTGCCTTACCTCTTTAGTACTACTAAGTCGCTTCAGTCGGTCCGACTCTGTGCGACCCCATAGACGGCAGCCCACCAGGCTCCCCCATCCCTGAGATTCTCCAGGCAAGAACACTGGAGTGGGCTGCCAATTCCTTCTCCAATGCATGAAAGTGAAAAGTGAAAGTGAAGTCGCTCAGCCGTGTCCGACTCTTAGCGACCCCATGGACTGCAGCCCACCATGCTCCTCCGTCCATGGGATTTTCCAGGCAAGGGTACTGATGGGGTGCCATTGCCTTCTCCGGCCTTACCTCTTTAACTGTATGTAAATATAAATGCTGGATAGAAAACATGGAGCACCTGAGGACTCTGACAAGTCAATGGTAGCTGGTAGACCGAGGAAGAACACCAGGACACAGAGGACCACCAAACCAGTGGTGAATTTTCCACTGCTGTTTTTGTTCTCAAGCTGAATTCAAAGGTCCAGCACCCAGAAGTGCTCACTAGGAACAGAAAGAATGAACTTGGAAGAGAAGCCCTCACTTTTCAGCCCAAGGAGTGGGGAAAAAAAAAAAAAAGTAACTCTTAATCTCCTAATGTTCAAGGAAATCCCCTGTATTGGTTTTGCTTTTTTCTGATCTCTCTTACCTCAACCCCTGGCAATCCCACAGAGCCACAGAACAACAGTAGAAGTGAGTAGGCACCTAAAACTCAGAGAAAAAGCAGAGGAACTGTAGTTCTAGAAACAAGAGGATAAAACCCCACTGCGTCTTCTTCTCACTGGCCTTCTGCTGCTTAGACCTGCACAATCACAGAGAGCAAGCAGCAGAGCAGGAGAAGCAGTCCTGCATTTCTGGCTAGAGGTCAGCAAAAGAGGACCTCAGGGAATCAGAAATTGTCAGAAAGATTTCAGAGAGAAGGGAGCTTAAGGGAATTTATCACAAGGTGGTATATTAGTATTTGGCTCACCTCTGAGCTGTTCACCGTGCATCTGATTCTGAACAGCATGCCAACAGCTTTGAGATCTGCCCTTTGGAATAGATGACTGCCCAGGTCCCAGACTGCGCAGTGGAACGGAACACACAAACATGGGACAGATTCAAATGACACTGAAAAAGTTTTGAAAACTGAACTGATGTTAGAAACACAGCCCATGGAATGCAAGTCAAAACTTGCAACCAGATCAATCATCTGCTTACAGAAGAAAAGATAAACAGTCTCCATTAAGATATAAACAAGACCCAGAAAACCATAACATAATATCCAAATGTCTAGAATCCAATCTGAAATTACTCAGTATACAAAATCCAGGTAACTCAACTTGCAAGGAAAAAAACAATTAAAAGATAACAACCCATTGTCTGGCAGAAACCAATACAATTCTGTAAAGTAATTGTCCTTCAGTTAAAAAATAAATAAACTTAAAATTTTTTGAAAAGACATCAATCTCAAGATAACATAGATAATGGAATTATCTAATGAATAGTTTAAAGCAGCTATTATAACCATGCCCCAGGAAGTAAGGCTGAACACTGCTAAAACTAATGGAATGACAGAAAAGTTTAGCCGTCTTCCAAAAAAGACATAAAGAAAAACCAAATGGAAATTTTAGAAGTGAAAAATACAGTAGTATATTTTAAATGTCACTGGATGAACAAAGAATTACAAAGATAGATTCCAGGAATATGCAGGATATTACTAAAAGGTCTAACATTCATGTCATCAGAATCCCAGAAAGTGAAGAGTGGGGAAAATATCTGAAGAAATACTGGCTGAAATTTTCCTGTATTTGTCAAAAGGCCTAAAGTGACAGTTTAAAGAAACCCAGTTCAGTTCAGTCATTCAGTCGTGTCCGACTCTTTGCGAACTCATAGACTGCAACACACCAGGCCTCCCTGTCCATCACCAACTTCCAGAGTTTATCCAAACGCATGTCCATTGAATCGGTGATGCCATCCAACCATCTCATCCTCTGTCATCCCCTTCTTCTCCTGCCTTCAATCTTTCCCAGCATCAGGGTCTTTTCAAATGAGTCAGCTCTTTGCATCAAGTGGCCAAACTATTGGAGATTCAGCAAACCCTAAACAGGATAATCTCAGAGAAATCCATATCCAGATCTATCATAATCAAAATGCTAAGAACTACAAAGAAAAAAAACTTCAAAGTAGCCAGAGGAAAACATTGTATAACATATAGAGAACAATGATTTAAATGACTTCTCAGAAGAAACCATGGAGGTCAAAAGTAGAGAAACAGTATTTACAAAGTGCTGAAAGAACTGTCAGCCCAGAATTCTATAAACATCCTTTGAAAAATGAAGGTGAATGACATTTTCAGAGGTTGGTCCCATCACTTCAAGGCAAACAGATGGGGAAACAATGAAAACAGTGACAGACTGTTTTCTTGGGCTCCAAAATCACTACAGAATGGTGACTGCAGCCATAAAATTAAAAGACACCTGCTCCTTGGAAAACAGCTATGACCAACCTAGACAGCATATTAAAAAGCAGAGATATTACTTGGCCAACAAAGGTCCATCTAATCAACGCTCTGGTTTTTCCAGTAGTCACGTATCCATGTGAAAGTTGGACCATAAAGAAAGCTGAGCGCCGAAGAACTGATGCTTTTGAACTGTGGTGTTGGAGGAGACTCTTGAGAGTCCCTTGGACTTCAAGGAGATCAAACCAGTCAATCCTAAAGGAAATCAGTCCTGAATATTCATTAGAAGGACTGATGCTGAAGCTAAAACTCCAACATTTTGGCCCCTTGATTCAAAGAACTGACTCAGGAAAAGACCCTGATGGTGGGAAAGACTGAAGGCAAGAGAAGGGAATGACAGAGGATGAGATGGTTGGATAGCATCACCGCCTCAATGGACATAAGTTTTAGCAAGCTCCAGGAGTTGGTGATGGACAGGGAAGCCTGGTGTGCTGCAGTCCATGGGGTTGCAAAGAGTCAGACACAAGTAAGTGACTGAACTGATAACTGATTCACTTGGTTGTACAGAAGAAACTAATACAATACTGTTAATCAACTATACTCCAATAAATTTTTTTGAGAGAAAAAAAATTTAACGCTGCCAACAAATTAGATAAGCTACATGAAATGGAAAAATTCTTAGGAAGAAACTACTAATACTGACTCAAGATAAAATAGTAACTCTGAACAGGTCTATGGTTAAGTAAGGAGACTGAATTAGCCCAGGCCCACATGGTAGTGAATTCTACCAAATGTTTAAAGAAGAATTAACGCCAATTGTTCATAAACACTTCCACAAAAATCAGAAGCCTTACCTTGATATTAAACCAGATAAAGATATCACAAGAAAAACACTACATATAAAATCCAAAAAAACGTCTAATGATAAAACACTCAACAAAACTAGGAATAGAAGGAAACTTTTTTGGTCTAAAAAATTTATGAAAAACCATAGCTAACATCATAATTAATGGTGAAAGATTGAGGGTTTTCCCCCTAAGATCAAGAACAGATACATTTAAATGAAATATTAACAAATATTCAAATAATCTAAAAGGAGGCAGAAAATGGGCAATAAAAGAATGAAAAAAAGACAAAAAAATATAAATAATAAAATGGTGCACCTAAATATAAACATATTGATAATAATGAGTGTGGATGATCTAAACACATTTATGAAAATAGAGACCATCTTCAATGAAATAAATCAAAGATGACCTACATAAATAGAGAAATACACTATGTTTATGAATTGGAAAATTCAATATTATAGCTGACCCTTGAACAACATAGGTTTGAACTGTACAGGTCCACTTATACATGGATTTCTCTCAGTAAATACAGATGCACTTCTACATGATCCACGGATAACTGACACAGCAGATGTGTAGCTACAGATATAGACCGCCAACTACAGTTATACACAGATTTTTGACTGCACAGAGGGTCAGCACCTCTAACTCCTACATTGCTCAAGGGTCAACTGCAGTTAACGTGTAAATTCTACCTAAATCTGTAGAGTGAATGCAATCAAAGTAAGCTTTTTTTTAATTCCAGCAAGCTGAATCTAAAACTTAACTGAAAATGCAAAGAAACTAGAATAGACAAAAATAATTCCTAAAAATAAGAATAAAGTTGGAAAATTCAAAACACTCGATTTAAGACTTAAAGCTATAGTAATCAAAACAGTGTGGTACTGGTGAATGAACAGATCTATGGAACAGAACAGAGTCCAGAGAAAGTCTCAAGTATGGCCAGTTGATTTTTGACAAACGTACAGATAATTCTATTGAGAAAGGATAGGCTTTTCAACAACTCATGTTGGAACAACTGGACACCCGTGTGCAAGAAACAAACAAAAAGAACCCTCAACCTAAGCCTCATACTTTATACAAAAAGAAACTCAAAACAGATCACAGATTTTAATGCAAACTATAAAAATTTTAGAAATAACACTAAAGAAGAAGTATATAAACTAGGAGAAAATATAACCCCTCAAAGAAAAACACTGAGAAGTTGGATGTCATCAAAAAGAAAACTTCTGCCCTATAAAAGACATTTCAGAGAAAGAAAAGACCAGTTACAAAGTAGTAGAAAATATCTGGAAATTACAAATCTGACAAAAGACATGGATGCAAAATACATAAGGAATAATAATTCAGGAAATAATAATAATCCAGGCTTGGGAAAAATGATTTCACTTCAAAGTCATTATGGTTTTTCACCATTATTGTATTTCAGTATATGTTCTTTCAATTTTTATATAACCCTACCTACTTGACATGAAGTGACGGGACCAGATGCCATGATTCTTAGTTTTCTGAATGTTGAGCTTTAAGGCAACTTTTTCATTCTCCTCTTTCACTTTCATCAAGAGGCTTTTTAGTTCCTCTTCACCTTCTGCCATAAGGGTGCTGTCATCTGCATATCTGAGGTTATTGATATTTCTCCCGGCAATCTTGATTCCAGCTTGTGTTTCTTCCAGTCCAGCGTTTCTCATGATGTACTCTGCATAGAAGTTAAATAAGCAGGGTGACGATATACAGCCTTGACGTACTCCTTTTCCTATTTGGAACCAGTCTGTTGTTCCATGCCCAGGTCTAACTGTTGCTTCCTGACCTGCATATAGGTTTCTCAAGGCAGGTCAGGTGGTCTGGTATTCCCATCTCTCTCAGAATTTTCCACAGATTATTGTGATCCACACAGTCAAAGGCTTTGGCACAGTCAATAAAGCAGAAATAGATGCTTTTCTGGAACTCTCTTGCTTTTTCAATGATCCAGTGGATGTTGGCAATTTGATCTCTGGTTCCTCTGCCTTTTCTAAAACCAGCTTGAACATCTGGAAGTTCACGGTTCACATATAGCTGAAGCCTGGCTTGGAGAATTTTGAGCATTACTTTACTAGCATGTGAGAACTGAACTGAACTTACTTGCCAACAATATTAACAGAATGCAAACCTTACTGATTTCAACAGTAAGAAATCAAACAAACAATCCAATTTTTAAAATGAGAAAAAGATTAAGACAGATACTTGACCAAAAAGGAGGTACAGATGGCAGATAATCAAATGAAATGATGCTTAGCATCATTATCCATTCAGTTCAGTCACAGAGTCGTGTCCAACACTGTCTGACCCCATGAATCGCAGCACACCAGGCCTCCCTGTCCCTCACCGATTCCCAGAGTTTACCCAAACTCATGTCCACCGAGTCGGTGATGCCATCCAGCCATCTCATCCTCTGTCATCCCCTTCTCCTCCTGCCCCCAATCCCTCCCAGCATCAGGGTCTTTTCTAATGAGTCAACTCTTTGCATGAGGTGGCCAAAGTACTGGAGTTTCAGCTTCAGCATCAGTCCTTCCAATGAACACCCAGGACTGATCTCCTTTAGGATGGACTGGTTGGATCTCCTTGCAGTCCAAGGGACTCTCAAGAGTCTTCTCCAACACCACAAAAGCATCAATTCTTCGGTACTCAGCTTTCTTCACAGTCCAACTCTCACATCCATACATGATCACAGGAAAAACCATAGCCTTGATTAGACGGACCTTTGTTGGCAAAGTAATGTCTCTGCTTTTGAATACACTGTCTAGGTTGGTCATAACTTTCCTTCCAAGGAGTAAGTGTCTTTTAATTTCATGGCTGAAATCACTATCTGCAGTGACTTTGGAGCCCCCAAATATAAAGTCTGACACTGTTTCCACTGTTTCCCCATCTATTTCCCATGAAGTGATGGAACCAGATGCCATGATCTTAGTTTTTTCTGAATCTTGAGCTTTAAGGCAACTTTTTCATTCTCCTCTTTCACTTTCATCAAGAGGCTTTTTAGCTCCTCTTCACCTTCTGCCATAAGGGTGGTGTCATCTGCATATCTGAGGTTATTGATATTTCTCCCGGCAATCTTGATTCCAGCTTGTGCTTCTTCCAGTCCAGCGTTTCTCATGATGTACTCTGCATAGAAGTTAAGTAAGCAGGGTGACAATATACAGCCTTGACGTACTCCTTTTCCTATCTGGAACCAGTCTGTTGTTCCATGTCCAGGTCTAACTGTTGCTCCCTGACCTGCATATAGGTTTCTCAAGAGGCAGGTCAGGTGGTCTGGTAATCCCATCTCTTTCAGAATTTTCCAGATTATTGTGATCCACACAGTCAAAGGTTTGGCATAGTGATTATCTATTAGGGAAGCAAAAATTAAACCAAAATGAGATACCACTAAACACTTATTAGAGGGACTAAAATGAAAGGTACTGACACTATTAAGTGTTGACAAGGATGCAACGTAATTGGAACTTTCATACATTTCTGATGGGAATGCAAACTAGTATGGCCATGCCACTCTGCGAGAACAGTTTGGCAGTTTCTTACAACATTAAACAAACATTTACTATATGATCCAACAATTCTACTCCTAGGTAGTTACACTAGAGACATCAACTTATAAGTCACACAGAAACTGGTATGTTTCTAGCAGCTATACTGAAAAATCACCAAAAACTAGAAATAAAATTTCCTTCGACAGGTAAACTGTGATATATCCATAAACGTAACACAATTCAACAATAAAAAGGAAATATTGCTACATTGTTGAACATGGATAAACTTCAATGGCGTTATACTGAGTGAGTGTATTTACATGATATTCTAAAAAAGACAAAAGTGTAGAGTGATGCAGAACAGATCAGAGGCTGCCCAGGGTTGGGGTGAAGGGAGAGTGTAATGGTAATTACTTTTTGTAAAAAGGCCAGATGATCAAGTTTTGGGGTGATGGAACTGTTCTGTGTTCTGATTGTGTGATGGGTGGACATGAGAAGTCTTGTATGTGTTAAAGCTCACATACTGTACATCAAAAACAAAACCAATTATGGTAAGTTAATTTTTAAAATAAAAAAAGACTCATTGGGGCAGGGTCTATCCACATAAAACAAAAAAACTAAGGGCAGAGAAAAGAGCCCTTGGAGAGATGCAGGCAGGTACTCTATGTGTACTAGACCAAACAAGGTCTAGTCTTTCTTCCTAATACGTCATCTGCAACTGATGAGAGAGACGAAGTGAGAAATGGAGCATCACTGAGAATGACTTAAAGAGGGGGGAAAAAGGAAAAAAAGAGATGAGTCAATACAACAGTAAAGGCAAGAGCTATGAGCTTTAGGTATAGAAAGTCATAAATCCCCCTTTTATCCTTGCTTTTTGTTGATTCATTTCTCTATTCCCTGGGAAGAACTTCACAGGAAAATAGAAAAAAGCAGCCAGAAGGAAACAGGGCAGAGGGCAGGAGAATCTCCCTCCAAACTGAACTCCACAGTACAGCCGTCCTACGTTGCGTTCCAGCACCATGCCTGAGATCCTTATTCAAAGGTTCAATATTTTCCATGGTTTTATAAAACACAGGGTCATAAAAAACATAGCTGGAAATTCCAGCACTGATTCATCTCGCAAGTGCGTGATACTAAATGCTTGATACGTCTTGTTTTTTCAGTTTCTAATTCAATAATCTGGGTATAGCACCCTCAAGGGACACTTAGATACACCACCCAGATCCCAGAAACAGTGTGAGAGAGGCTCAGGAAAAATGATTTTGCTTCAAAGTCATGGTTTTTCACCATTATTGTATTTCAGTACAGATTCTTTCCATTTTTATACAACCCTACCTACTTGCCAACAATATTAACAGAATACAAATTTAAAAGGAGGGGGTTGTTATTTGTGATTCAGTGGATACAAGCATGTTGAGGAGAGGTTGCTATCACCCTACCCCCAAGAGAATCCTTTCCCATTCATAATCAGAAACAGACATCGAACTCAACAGATGAAGGAATCAGCTTCAGCAATTATTAATCAACGAAGTATTCACTGATTTCCCACTGAGTGCAACACCATGTGCTGGTTCCTTGGTGGTGACAACAGGATAAAATGTCAGCCACCAAGATGTATTAACCTCATGCAGTGAAAGCCACACACACACTGAGTTGTGAGAGAAGGAACAACCAACCAGCTAATCCCTACCCTTAAGAAGACTAAACTGTAAGTAAAGGAGGGATGATGAAGGCATTTGGAAAAGACCTAGGAAGTGGGGATCAGCTCAAAGGGCACATTCAATCCCATGGCCATCTTTTGGGCTGAAACAAAGGCGCACAAAGAAAGGAGTCTCTTGAGTTCATCAGGGCGAGTTCACAGAGAAGTGAAGTCTGGGGGTGGGGAACCCACACACAATATTGTGCCTGGAGAGGAGGGACAACCCATCTGTTAGGATGATGTGAGGCTGGAGGCAGCAGGGACTGCAGTGAATGGAGTTTTTATAAACAGCAGTTCACTGGCTCACAACTCCTTCCACTTTTGTAAAGAATTTTTATTATTTAGCTTACATACTTTATTTTTGCCTGTGGTATGATAATGAAAATGCCGATTTTAAAACACACATGCACACACACAACTTAAGGCACTTTCAAAAAGTATTTACATGGCTGCGTTTTGTAGCATAATTTTGCAGATTAGCATAAGTTTCTAAGTAACGGAAACTAGTATGGAGTACGGAAAGCTCCTCTCACAAAGGCTTATCACAGTCCCCAGAAGAACCTTTGAACTTAATCCTAACAGTCCTGATTTGTACCTTCTCTTCCAACCAGGTACTGACTGCCAGGGAATCAAATTTGCTGACTGTATTGAGCTAAACTTTACAACCTGGAATCCTAGCCTATGTGTGACATGTGTACCTGTGACTTGTAAAATAGCTGGGAGAAGACTCCACTTAGACTTTGCTGGTGGACCAGGGGTAAAGAATCTGCCTGCCAATGCAGTGGTCACAGGTTCAATCCCTGGTGCGAGAAGATTCCACATGCCGCAGAGCAACAAAGCCTATGTGCTGCAGTTACTGAAGCCCGCACACCCTAGAGCCTGCAGCCTGCAACAAAAGACACCACCGCAATGAGAATCCCGTGCACCTCAACTAGGGAGCAGCCCCACATCACCACAACTAGAGAAAGCCCACACAGCACCAAAGACCTAGTGCAGCCAAAAATAGGTTTTTTTTAAAGAAAGATCCTATTTAGAGTGACACTGTTTCAATTGCTTTGAGAATAAAATGCTTCTCACTACAAATTTCTAACAACTATCTTTTTCTCATCAGAAAATATTCTTTATAGAAACTGTGAAATCATACACACATGTACCTCTTACTATGCTCTAAAGAGACACAGGGGTAATTGGCTGGTTCTATATACGGTGAATAGTCTAAGATGTTCACACAGACATATGAACAGGGAAGCTGCATCTGCCTAGAATTTTAAAGTCTGCCACATTTCCTCCTCTCCAGCTGTATGTGTGCCTTCTCATTATCAGGGGTCACATTTCAGAGTTGTACTCTTGATCACAATTCTGGAACCTGAACTACTTTCTCCTGAACCAAAGATAACTCTCAGCTGACCACTGTTCTGGACTCCTTCCCTCCCCCCCCGCCCCCCACCCCGCCCCCAGCCACTGTCCGCTAGCTCTTATTCACAAACAAGATGGTACTGTTTAGCCTGTACCATCATCCTGGGGTAATGTCTTTCTCTTATCAGTAGGCCCCGATTACTTTTCAGACCACTGAATGTGGCCCTAAAGGGGAAAAACCTATTCCCCACTCCTAATTCTTTCAAGCTGTGTGATCTTAGCATGGCACTTAACCTCTCTGAGCCTCCCCTAAAGTACAGACAACAATGGCACATGCCTTATACGATTAAGTGGGACAAAACACACATGCACCACTCGGAATACAGTGCAACATAAGAATGCTCGTCAAAACGTTTGCACCTTGTTTTATGTCCCTGGATATGTTTTAGTGTCTCCTGGTTTATAGTCCATAGGAACTTGAATAGAATTTGTATCCTGCTGTTGTGTGGGGAAAAAGAGAGTGCTCATCAAACACTAGCTCCCGAGCCATGGCAGGGGACATGGTTACAACAGCAGTGGTAGTAATATTTCCTTTATCCCCACCAGTATGTGTCTTTGATGAGTGGTAGTGATTTGTTCTTGGAGAAGGCAATGGCACCCTACTCCAGTACTCTTGCCTGGAAAATCCCATGGACAGAGGAGCCTGGTGGGCTGCAGTCCATCGGGTAGCTAGGAGTCAGACACGACTGAGCAACTTCGCTTTCATGCATTGGAGAAGGAAATAGCAACCCACTCCAGTGTTCTTGCCTGGAGAATCCCAGGGACGGGGGAGCCTCGTGGGCTGCCATCTATGGGGTCGCAAAGAGTCAGACATAACTAAAGCAACTTAGCAGCAGCAGTGATTTGTTCTTAAGGATAACAGGAAGAGAGCAGAGGTGCTCCTAGAGGCTCTGCAGCCAAGTGGTAATGTGGAAGGGCAGTATAAACACACTTTTTTATAACTTGATAACTAAGAAACAGGGACTGTGTGAAACACAAGCCTAGTCTAATTAAATAAGTTCCAGAAATTAGGAATTTATTTAAAACTTCACTGAAATGCTCCACTAATTTGCAGCAAGTTCATTCTGAATGACTGTCAACTAGAATACATTCACATAAATAAAACAGCAAGAAAAGTTATGACCAACCTAGATAGCACATTCAAAAGCAGAGACATTACTTTGCCGACTAAGGTCCGCCTAGTCAAGGCTATGGTTTTTCCTGTGGTCATGTATGGATGTGAGAGTTGGACTGTGAAGAAGGCCGAGCGCCGAATAATTGACGCGTTTGAACTGTGGTGTTGGAGAAGACTCTTGAGAGTCCCTTGGACTGCAAGGAGATCCAACCAGTCCATTCTGAAGGAGATCAGCCCTGGGATTTCTTAGGAAGGATTGATGCTAAAGCTGAAACTCCAGTACTTTGGCCACCTCATGTGAAGAGTTAACTCTTTGGAAAAGACCCTGATGCTGGGAGGGACTGGGGGCGGGAGAAGGGGACGACAGAGGATGAGACAGCTGGATGGCATCACTGACTCAATGGATGTAAGTTTGAGTAAACTCCAGGAGTTGGTGATGGACAGGGAGGCCTGGCGTGCTGTGATTCATGGGGTCACAAAGAATCGGACGCGACTGAGCGACTGAACTGAACTGACTCTATTTTTTAAATTATTGATTCAAATTATTGATTTAGTTTTGCCAGGTCTTAGCCGCAGCATGCGGGATCTTTAGTTGTGACATGCAGGATCTATTTCCCAGCGCAGAGATTGAACCTGGGCCCCCTGCATTGGGAGCATGGAGTCTTAGCCACTGGACCACCAAGGAAGTCCCCCAAACAGCATTACTTTAAACTGCTTTCTAAGCTAAGACAGTATTTCCCTGCAGTGGTTCTTACTGTCCCTGCTTTAATGCATGTGCAGGCAGCTTGATTTGTGTCTGCAAGTAATTTTTTAGTGCGCCTGAGAGCTTTTAACATAACTTTGAAGCAACTGTACTCTTATATCAGATCAGCCCTGCACCGCTCTGTCCTGTGTTTATTAAGCACCCAGCAGGTAAAGATACAGCAGGGACATACAGAGGAATAAAACGTAGTTGCTGGCCTGAAGAAGTTTATAGTTTAGAAAGAAGGGAATTCACAGGAATACTAAATCTTTTATAAAGTGTATCATGGAAATCAGGAGTTTAAGCCGGCAGCACAGGAAGAGCCTGAACTTACCTCCTTCTATGGACACAACATTGACAGCTACATATGGAATACCTTTTCTCTGAAAAGGACCCAAGGACTACATAAACAGTGGCTTCATAACCAAAATTAGAGATGCACCAAGACTAGTAAGAGGCAGAGACTGAGCCTCACGCAGGAACTCCGAGAGGTATGGTGCCCCACGGGAGGGAAGGGATAGACAAAATACAAAACCCCCCCTTGAGGAGGGAAAGGACTATGTCACACATTTGGTCTCACACCAGGAAAAAAAAAAAAAAACAGCCCCCCAAATGGCTGGATTCTAAAATCAACAGCCAGGAGTAAGTCCAGGGAACCACAGAACTGTAGGGAACTGAGAATCTACTCTTAAAGCAGTGCAGACCACTGACCCTGAGACCCAGCAGAGAACCAACAGTGTGGAAAGCGCCAGGACCGGAAGTGACGGAGAACCACCCACTAACCCCACAGCAGCTTCCGGAAAGGCAGGAACCTTCAGGAACGTTCCCTGGCGTTCATCTCGTTCTAACTCGCTGGTGACAGAGCTGGTGGACACCGTTTGTCCAGCACCAGCCCACACCCACACGGTGCGGCAGCAGAGGCCTGCCACGGGCCGCAAGGGCAGGCACGAGGGGAGCCCTGAGCGCTGCGCTGTGAGGCCAGAGGGGACTGCACTTCCGGCCCCACAGATCATCCCCCACGCAACACTACACCTTTAAGACTGGGAGAGGCAGCCCTTTCATCTAACACATACATACAAATAAAAAGAGTCAGGCAAAATGAGGTGCCTTAGGAAGTTGTTCCAAACCAAAGGAAAAGACAAATCCCCAGAAAAAGACCCTGACAAAATGGAGATAAGCAACCTAATTTATAAAGGATTCACAGTAATAGTCATAAAGGTGCTCAGTGATCTCGGGAGAAGAATGGATGGGCACAGTGATAACTTCAGAGACATACAAAATACAAGAAAGTAACAAACAGAGGTTATGACTGAACTGAAAAATGCAACTGAGGGGCTCAACAGCCCCTGTCTGATCCAGGGGCTGGATGAAGTAAAAGCACAAATCAATAAGCTAAAAGAGAAAGCAATGGAAATCACTCACACAGGGCAGCAAGATGAAAAAAGAATTTTTAAAAGGAGGAAACCTTAAGGGACCTCTGGGACATCATCAAAGCAGAATAACATTCACATTGTAGGGTTCCAGAAGAAGAGAGAAAGGGTCAGAAAAAAATATTTGAAGAAATTATGGCAGAAACTTTCCTAATCTGAGAAAGCAAACAAATATACAGCTCCAGGAAGCTCATAAAGTTACAAATAAAATGAATCCAAAAAGAACCACACCAAGACACATTATAATTAAAATAGTAAAAGTTAAGAATAAAGAGAATTTTAAAAGCAGCAAGAGGAAAACAACTTATTATATACAAGGGAAACCCCACAAAACTATTATTCAGTAGAAACTGTCTAGGTCAGAAGGGCATGGCATGATATATTCAAAAGGCTGAAAGGAAAAGACTAACAACCAAGTATCCTCTACCTAGCAATGTTATCTTTCAAAATTTAAAAAGAGATGAACAGTTTCCCAGACAAGTATCACCAGCCCTACAAAAAAATGTTAAATGAACTTTTTAAACAGAAAAGGCCGTAACTAAAAATACATGAAAGAAAAAATTTCACTGGTAAAGGCATATATGTAGTAAAGGTAGTAGATCAACTACTTAAAAAGCTTGTATGAAAGTTAAACAAAAGTAGCAACAATCAGTAACTGCAGTATCTACCTGAGAGGAAAAAATACAAATTCATTAATTATGAAATATGGAAAAAGAATAGAGTTTATATCAGATTGGTACAAAAGTAATTGTGGTTCAGACCATGACTTTTAAATCATTAAAACAGACTCAAAAACATCTTTATCATTCAAAATAGGAACCATTACAATCAAACATTTTTGCCAATGAAAATCCGTGCTTTGGGATTCGACAAACTCTTGGAAAGCGTTTTCTGCCTCCTGCTGGTTGTGGAAGCATTCTCCCTGAAAGAAAGTTGTCAAGATGCTTGAAGAAGTGGTAGTCGGTTGGTGAGAGGTCAGGTGAATATGATGGATGAGGCAATACTTTGTAGCTCAATTCATTCAACTTTTGAAGCATTGGTTGTGCAATGTATGGTTTGGCGTTGTCGTGGAGAAGAATTGGGCCCATTCTGTTGATCAGTCTCAGCTGAAGCACTGCAGATTTCGTTGCACTTCATCGATCTGCTGAGCATACTTCTCAGATATAATGGTTTCACCAGGATTCAGAAAGCTGTAGTGGATCAGACAGGCATCAGAACACCAAACAGTGACCATGACCTTTTTTGGGTGCAAGTTTGGCTTTTGTTTTGTTTTGTTTTGTTTTCCAGGTTCATAATTTATTATACAAATTGAGTATTACATGATGAGTTGACATTAGCTTCTTCAGGCATGGGAACTTAACAAATAATGTACAGTTCAGAATCTGTTTATGTTGCTTTCACAGCTGGAGTTTTTTTAGACCTTAACTTGAAGTATAAGACTATCAAAGCAATACTTCCATATGCGGCCAGCACACAATTCATTCTCCCTGTAAGAGAATAAGAGTTGAAATATTTTTTGATACTGGAACTGAGCATCAGCTTCTGGACCTGCCATGATTTCTGTCTTTCAAGGGGTTCAAACTCCACGGCCTGTGTCCTTCACTGTACGCTGCTGCCCCTCAATCCCGCTGCCAAGTTTGGTTTTTGGAAGTGCTTTGGAGTGTCTTCTTGGTCCAACGACTGAGCTAGCTGTCACCAGCTGTCGTACAAAATCCATCTTTCATTGCAGGTCTCAAACCGATCAATAAACAATTCATCCTTGTTGCATAGAATAAGAGACTGACACTTCAAAACAACAATTTTTTGATTTGCAGTCAGCCTATGAGCACCCACTTATCGAGCTTTTTCACCTTTCCAATTTGCTTCAAATGTTGAATGACCACAGAATGGTTGATGCTGACTTCTATGGCAACTTCTCATGCAGTTGTAAGAGGATCAGCTTTGATGATGCTCTCCATTGATCGTTGTCAACTTTTGATGGCTAGCCACTATGCTCCTCATGTTCAAGGCTCTCATCTCCTTCACGAAATTTCTTTGTGAACCACCACTGCACTGCACGTTCATTAGCAGCTCCTGGGCGAAATGCACTGCTGATGTTGCAAGTTCTCTCTGCTGCTGAACAACCCATTCTGAACTTGAATAAGAAAATCACTCGAATTTTCTTTTTGTCTAACATCATTTCTATAGTCTAAAATAATTATGAACAGCAAATAAGTTATGCAGAAAAACAAACTAAGATATGTGCATTAAAATGATGTATAACATAACCACATTTGAGAATGTATTCCAATGTCAAAGGGTAAAGTTCGATAATGCAAAACCGCAATTACTTTCACACCAACCTAACAGACTACATTCGAACACAGGTGACCATCAACTTAGGATAAACTACCATATATATATGTGTGTGTGTGTGTGTATGTACATATCATTATATATATGTTGTTATATATGAACCTCATAGTAACCAAAAACTAAAAACTTGTAATGCGTGTATGTTAAGTTGCTTCAGTCATGTCCATCTCTTTGCAAGCCTATGGACCAAAGCCTACCAAACTCCTCTGTCCATGGGATTATCCAGGAAAGGATACTGGAGTGGGTTGCCATGCCCTCCTCCAGGGGATCTTCCTGACCCAGGAATTTTTCCCACGTCTCTTATGTCTCTTGCATTGGCAGGTGAGTTCTTTATCACTAGCACCACCTGGGAAGTGCCAAAACTTATAATAGATACACACAAAAGAGAAAGGACTCCAAATACAAAACTAAAAAAAGTCATCAAACCACAAGGAAAAAGAACAAGAAAAAAGGAAGAAAAACTGCAAAAACAACCATAAAAAAATTAACAAAATGTCAATAAGTCATATCTTTCAATAACTACTATAAATATAAATGAATAGACTAAGTTTTTTAATCAAAACAGAGTAGCTGAATGGATAAAAAACAAGACTCACCTATATATTGCCTACAAGAGATCCACTTCAGATCTAAACACTACACAGAGACTGAAAGTGAAGAAATGGAAAAAGATATTCCATGCAAATGGAAATGAAAAGAAAGCTGGGGTAGCAATATCTGTGTCAGACAAAACAAGCTTTAAAACAAAGATAAGGTAGTGCATTGCACAGTGATCAACTCCAACAACAGGACATAACATTTGTAAATACACAGACACCCACAGAGAATCATCTACATACACAAAACAGGTATTAACAGACGTAAAGAAAAAAAATAACAGCAATACAATAATAGTAGGAAACTTTAATACCCTACTTCAATCAATGGCTAGAACAACCATCCAGACATAGAATCAATTCAAAAAGTTTAGCCTTAAAGAATACATTAGACTAGACTGACACCGGTAAATAGACCCAGGACATTTGAACCAAAAACAGCAGAATGTGCATTTTTTTCAAGAGCAGGTGTAACAATCTCCAGTACAGATCCCATGTTAGACCACAAAGCAGGTCTCAATAAATTTAAGACTGATATCATATCAAGCATCTTTTACAACAACGACAGTATGAAAGTAGATATTAACAGCAAGATGACACACAAACATATGGAGATTAAATAGGCTATTAAACAACCAATAGGCAAACAAAGAAATCAAATAGGAAATCAAAATACTCCTTGAAGCAAATGAAAATAAATATACAACGTTCAAAAAAATCTACAAGACACAGAAAAAGCAGTTTTAAGAAGAAAATTTGTAGCAATATAAACTATTTTTACAAGTAAATAAACTAGAAAAAGTAAAACACACAAGGCCCAAAGTTAGGAGAAATCAGAGTGAGACTGAAATAAAGACTAAAGCAATGGAGAATATCAGTAAAATTAAGATCTGGTTCTTTGAAAAGACAGAATTGATAAACCTTCAGTCTTATCAAGAAAAGAAAAGCAAGACCCCAAATAAATAATACCAGGAATGACAGAAGAGAAATTACAACCAATATCACACACCAAGGACAAAAGGATCAGAGAATACTATGAAAAATAATATATCAACAAATTGGACAATCTAAAAGAAGTTGATAAATTCCTAGAAAAACACAAGCTGCTAGAACTAAATCATGAATAAATCAATTACTAATAATGAAAACAATCAGTAGTCAAAAAACTCCCACAAACAAAATCCAGGACTAAATGGCTTCACAAGTGAATTATACCAAACATTTAAAAAGAAGTTAATACATCTTTCTAAAACTATTCCAAATAATTGAAGAGGAAGGTATGATTCCAAACTCATTTTTATAAAATAGCATAACCATGATATCAAAAAGAAAATTATAAGCCAACATCACTGATGAATTTAGATGCAAAAATTCTCAACAAAACACTAGCAAAAAACCAAATCCAATGATATAGTGAAAGGATCATACATCATAATTAACCAGAATTTATTTCAGGGATGCAAGGATAGCTCAACATCTGCAAATCAATGTGATACACCACATTAATGAAGGCTAAAAAATCATATTTTCATCACAATAGATGCACAAACAGTTTTTGACAAAATTCAACATCTCTATATAATTTTAAAATCTCTCACCAAACTGAGTAGAGAGACAACATGCCTCAACATAATGAAAGTTACATATGACAAAACCCACAGCTAACATCTTTACTCAATGGTGAAAAGCTAAAAGCTTTTCCTCTAAGATCAGAAATAAGGATAACCAGTTTCATCACCCCTTCTATCAAGAGGGTATTAGAAGTCCTAGCCACAGCATCTAGGCAAGAAAAAGAAATACAAGGCATTTAAATCGGAAAGGAAGAAGTAAAACTGTCGTTGTTTGCAAATGATATGATACTATATATTTAAAAAACCCTTAAGATGCCACCAAAAAGGGCCCCAGCCCTACCCATCAATGAACAGACATAAGCCCCAGCACAACCATAGCTGCACCCTGCTCTGGCAAGACCCTTGCCACAGACCAGCAGTCCACAACCAGCCCCCGGGCCTACTGGGCCCAACAACCACCCACTGGCAGACCAATACCAGGCCTGAGACACCCTGTGCCCTTTGGCCAACCACCACAGAATCCAACCTCACTCATCAGTGGGCTGGCACAAGCTTCAGGACCCTCTCGGCCTCACAGTCAGCTGTGTGAGAAAACAGCTCCTCCTACCGGCAGTTTGACATTAGCTCTTTGATTGATGAGCCTGCAGTCAGAGACTCCAGGACCCAGCTTCACCCACCAGTGGGCAGGAACTAGCCCCAGAAACCCCAGGGCCCCAGTCATATATACCAGCAGGTAGACACTAGCCCCAGGATCTCTACAGCCCTGCAGCCTGCCTTGTCAGGACCCAGCCAACACACCAGCAGGCCAGCACCAGTCTGGGGACCAAGCAGGCTCCAGCTCTGCCCACTAGCAGGTCAACTCCATTCTGGAACATCTTGACCCCTTTAGTCTATGGCCCTTGGAGCCAACTCCACTCACAGCAAGCAGACACCAGCTTTGGGATCCCCAGAACCCTGCAGTCAGAGGCTGGGAATCAAGCTCCACCCACCAGTAGAAACAGCACTGGCACCTCCTGGGCCCCAGCCACAAGCCAACACCAGCTCTGGGATACCTTGAACTCCTTAACCAGCCACCTCAGGATCCAGTCCCACCCTCCAGCCCCAAAGTGGGAGAGCACCAGCTTTGGGACACTCTGGAACCCATAGGAAGCCATGTCAGGAGCTGCTACACTCCCAACCCCAAACCCCAAACAAAATAGCATGCCAACACTAGATCTAGGAAGACTCGGCTCTGCAATCATCCATCTCAGAACCCAGCTCTGCCCCACCAGTGAGCCAGCATTAGCCCTCGGACCTGCCAGGGTTCCACAACCAGCTGCATCATGACTTGGCCCTACCAACCAGTGTCCAGCAGCCTCCACACAAGGCAGGGCCTGGCAAACAACCAGATTGGGGCCAATCACGACTACCAGGTGGCCCACAGTAGTCAGCCCACCACAAAGAAGGACCCATGCAACCCACACAGGGGGCACTCTTGGAGCATATGGCTCTGGTGACCAGAGGGAAGTGCACTGCTGCGATTTATAGGCATATCCTACAGAAGCTCACTTCACAAAGGTCAGGAAACTAACCAACCTAATAGAAACATAGAAATAAAAACAGCAAATTAAGAAAAATGAGTCAACAGAGGAACATGTTACAAATGAAGGAACAAGACAAAACCTTAGAAGAATTAAATGAAGTAGAGATGGGCAATCTACTTGAGAAAGAATTCAAGCTAATGATCACAAAGATGATCAAAGAACTTGGGAGAAAAGCTGATAAACAGAATCAGAAGTTAGAACTTTTAAACAAAGAGTTAGAAAACACTGAGTTGGCTAAAAGCTTTGTTCAGTTTTTTTCAGTGAGATGGTTCTAATAGCTCTTAGTTGTCTTTAACTTCATTCAAAACAATTTTATTAGATTGTATTGTGACAGCTGTCATATCAGCATGCATTTAAAAACATTTATCAAAATTGCTGTATTTTGTGTATCCATGTTAATATTGAAAATGGGAGGAAAAAAGCAACATTTTTGGCATACTATGTTTTATTATTTCAACAAAGGTAAAAATGCAACTGAAACACACAAAAAGATGTGTGCAGTGTATGGGGAAGGGAAGATGCTGTAACTGATCAGATGTGTCAAAAGTGATCTGTGAAGTTTTTCATGCTCCAGCTTTCTCATTTAACAAAGCTCCACAGTTGGGTAGATCAGTGGAAGCTGATAGCAATCAAATCGAGACATTAACTGAGAACAAGCAACATTATACCATGCAGGAGACAGCCAACAAACTCAAAACAGGCAAGTCAAGCACTGAAAATCATCTGCACCAGCCTAGTTATGTATATTGCTTTGATGTTTGGATTCCACATAAGTTAAGCAATAAAAACCTTTTTAACCATATTTCCGCATGTGGTTCTCCACTTAAACATAATGAAAGAGTTCCACTTGTAAAACAAATTGTGACAGGCAGTGAAAAGTGGATATTTTATAAATAATGTGGAATGGAAGAGATAGTGGGGCAACTGAAATGAACCACCACCACCAACCACACCAAAGGCCAGTCTTCAACCAAAGAAGGTGATGTTGTGCATATGGTGGAACTAGAAGGGAGTCCTCTATTATGACCTCCTTCTTGAAAACCAAACAATTCATTCCAACAAGTATTGCTCCCAATTAGACTAGCTGAAAGTAACACTTGACAAAAAGCATCCAAAATTAGTCAACAGAAAACACATTATCTTCCTTCAGGATAACAACAATGGCATATTTCTTTGGTGACCAGGTAAAAACTGTTACAAGCTAGTTGGGAAGTTCTGATTCATCCACTCTATTTACCAGATTGCATCTTCAGATGTCCATTTATTTTAGTCTTTACAAAATTCTCTTTTAATGGAAAATTTCAATTCCCTGGAAGACTGTAAAAGGCACCTAGAACAGTCCTGTGCTTAAAAAGATAAAAAGCTTTGGTAAGATGGAATTATGAAGTTGCCTGAAAAACGGCAGAAGACTGTGAAACAAAACCATGAACATGTTGTTCAATAAAGTTCTTGGTGAAAATGAAAAATATATCTTATTTTTACTTAAAAACTGAAGGGATTTTTTGGACAACCCAATATAAAGAACCAAAAACAGAGATGAAAAAATATACTAGAAGGAATTGATAGTTAATTAAATGATACAGAGGAACAGATCAGTGAGCTAAAAGACAGTAGTGGAAATCACGTAAGTTGACAGAAAAAAGAAATAAAAACAAATGAGAACAGTTTACAAGATCTCTGGAAGAACATCATGTTGTCCCAGATTCGTAAACATCATGTTTACTAACAGTCACAGGATAAGGGTTCCAGAAGGAGGAGAGAGAGAGAGAAAGGGGCAGAAAACATATCTGAAGACCTAATAGCTGAAAATTTCCCTAACTTTGGAAAGGTAACAGACTTCCAAGCTCAAGAAGCACATAAGAGTCCCAAAAGGATCAGCCCAAAGAGGCCTGCATGAAGACGCATTGTAATTAAAGTGGCAAAAATCAAAGATAAAGAGAGAATATCAAAAGCATCAAGGGAAAAATCAACAAGCTGTGTATAAGGAACTCCCAGAAAGCCATCAGTTGACTTTTTAGCAGAATCCCTGCAGGTCAGAACGAGGTAACACAATATATTTAGAGTGATGAAAGGGGAAAAACCTACAGCCAAGTACACTCCAACCATCAAGGCTTCCATTCAGATTTGTTGGAGGAATCAAAAGTTTTAAGACAAGCAAAAGCTGAGGCTAAGAGACAACTCACTGGAAAAGATTCCAATGCTGAGAAAGATTGAGGGCAGGAGGAGAAGCGGGTGACGGAGGATGAGATGGTTAGATGGCATCTCCAATTCAATGGACATGAATTTGAGCAAACTCCAGGAGACAGTGAAGGACAAGGAAGCCTGGCATGCCACAGTTCATGGGGTCACAAAGAGTTGGACATGACTTGGCAACTAACCAACAACAATGAAAGTTAAAAGAGCTTAGCACCACCAAACAGATCTTCACAAGAAATGTTAAAGGGACTTCTCTAAGCAAAAAAGGAAAGGCCACCATCAGAAACAGAAAGCTCATCAATAAAGGCAAATATACATTAAAGTTAATAAACCAACTATTAATAAATACAAAGCTAGTAGGAAGGTTAAAAGACAAAAGTAGTAAAAGCATCAATAGCCACAATAAGCAGTTAAGTGGTATAGCAAACACACAGAGTGCAAACAAACAGACTTTAAATGAAAATAGACTAAATGCTCCAATCAAAAGACAAAGGATGACTGAACAGACACAAAAATAAAATCCATATCTATGCTGCCTACAAGAGACTCACTTCAGATCTAAATACACACATGGACTGAAAGTGAAAGGATGGGAAAAAATATTCCATGAAAATAAAAATCAAAATAAAGCCAGGGTAGCAATACTTTTGGGAGAAGGAAATGGCAACCCACTCCAGCATTCTTGCCTGGAGAATCCCAGGGACAGAGGAACCTGGTGGGCTGCTGTCTCTGGGGTCACACAGGGTCAGACACTGTAACAAAGAAAGACACTACATAATGATGAAAGCATAAATCCAAGAAGAATTATAAATGTGTATGCATCCAACATAAGACCACCAAATACACAAAGCAAATATTTACAAACATCAAGGAAGAAATTGACAACAACACAATAATACTAACAGACTTCAACATCCCACTTACATTAATGGACAGGTCATCCAGACCACAAATAAATAAATAAGGAAACACTGGCTTTAAATGACATTTTAGACCAGACTGACTTAACACCTTATCCAGGGGATTTCTGCAGAAACTAATGCCTGTGGCTGGCAATTTGTCATGTAAGTGATTATTGAAACATCTCTGGTCAATAACATTTGGATAACAAATGCCATATTAATGCATCTACAGTCAATAAGTTAATAGATATGCAGAGAATATTACATTCAAAAGCAGCAAAATACACATTCCTTTCAAGTGCAAATGGAACATTCTCCAGCACTGACCACATACTAGGTCCCAAAACAAGCCTCAGTAAATTTAAGAAAATTGAAATTGTATTAAGTATCCTGTCCCACCACAATATTATGAGACTAGAAATTAGAAATCAACTACAGGAGAAAAGAAACTGCAACACACACAGACACATGGAGGCAAAACAATACACTACTGAACCACAAATGGAGCGTTGAAGAAATCAAGGAAGCAGTAAAAAAAAAAAATAATAATAATAATAATAATAAACAAATACCTGGAAAGAAGAGAAAACAAAAACAAAATGATCCAAAAATCTACAGGACACAGCAAAAGCAGTTCTAATAGGGAAGGTTATGATGATACAAGTCTACCTCAGGAAACAAGAAAAAAATCTGATATAAACAACCTAACCTTACACCTAAACGAACTAAAAAAATAACAAAAGCCAGTTCTTTGAAAAGATAAACAAAACTGATAAACCTTTAGCCAGCTCATCAAGAAAAAGAGGAGTGGGGGTCCAAATCAATAATTTCAGAAACGGAAAGGGAGCAAGTACAATCAAGACCATATAAATACAAAGAATCATAAATCACTAGTATGAATAACCATTAATACATGCAGATAAAATAGACCATCTAAAAGAAATGAAAAAATTCATAGAAATGTATAATCTCCCAAGACTGAACAAGGAAGAAACAGAAAATGTGAACAGTAATGAAATTAAATCAGTAATTTTACAAACTCAAAAAAAAAAAAAGAAATAGACCAGGAGCAGACTGCTTCACAGTTGAATTCTACCAAACACTTAAGGAAAGTTAACATCCATTTCTCTCAAGCTATTTCAAAAAACTGCAGAGGAAGGAATACTTCCAAACTCATTCTATGAGACCAGCATCATCCTCCTACCAAAACCAGTCAAATATATCATGAAAAACTAAAATTACAGGCCAATATCACTGATGAACTTACAAAATACCTCAAATGTCAGCAAGCCAAACTGAACAGATCCAATTAAAAGGATCATATACCACAATCAAGTGGGATTTATTCCAGAGATGTAAGGGTAGTTCAATATTTATAAAATCAATGCAATACATCACATTAACAAATTGAAGAATAAAAACCATATGATCATCTCAATAGATGCAGAACCTCCTGACAAAACTCAATATCCATCTATCATAAAAAACATACCCTCCACGAAGTGGGTATACAGGGAACATACCTCAACATAATAAAGGTCATAAATGGTCTGTCCAAAGCTAACATCAAACTCAACTGTGAAAAGCTAAAAGTATTTCCTCTAACATCAAGAATAAGACAAAGGGGCCCAGTTTCACTGCTTTTATTCAACATAGTATTAGAAGTCCAAGCCACAATCAGACAAGAAAAAAATAAAAGGAACTTGAATTTGAAAGGAAGAAGTAAAGCTGCCACTGTTTGAAGATGACAAGATACATTCTAAATGTATACACTTATAAAACTATACATTAAAAAACCCTAAAGACACCACCAAAAACCACTAAAGTTCAGTGAATTTGGTTAAGGTGAAGGAAACAAAATTAATATATAGAAACCCATTACATTTCTATACACTAACAACAAACCATCAAAAAGAGAAATTAATAACATAATCCCATTTATAATCACATAAAAAAGAATCAGTTCAGTTGTTCAGTCGTGTCTCTTTGCGACCCCATGGACTACAGCACGCCAGGCCTCTCTGTCCATCACCAACTCCCAGAGTTTACCCAAACTCATGTCCATTGAGTCGGTGATGCCATCCAATCATCTCATGCTCTGTCATCCCCTTCTCCTCCTCCCCTCTATTTTTCCCAGCATCAGAGTTTGTTTAAATGAGTCAGCTCTTCACACCAGCTGGCTAAAGTATGGGAGTATCAGCCTCAACATTAGTCCTTCCAATGAACACTCAGGACCGAATGGATTAAAAAAAAAAAGACTCCTATATATGCTGTCTACAAGACACCCCACCTCAAAACAAGGGACACATACAGACTGAAAGTGAAGGGCAGAAACAAAGTCACAGGTATAGAGAACAAACTACTGGTTGCCAGTGGAGAGACTGAAGAAGAAAGGGACAAGATAGAGGTAGGGGATTAAAAGACACAAACTACTGTGTATATGATAGATGAGCTTTAAGGATATACTGTATAGCACAGGGACCACAGACAATATTTTGTAATAACTTTTTTTATTTATTTGGCTGCACCAGGTCGTGCCATGAGTGATCATGTGGGATTTAGTTTCCTGACCAGGGATCAAACTCGTGCCCCCTGCATTAGAAGCACAGAGTCTTAGCCCCTGGACCACCAGGAAAGTCCTGTAATAACTTTAAACAGAGCAGAATGTATAAAAATTGTGAAATACCTGAAACTAATATTGTAAATCAACAATACGTCAAAAAAATGACAACCAAATAAGTTTTGGTGAGGGTGTGGAGAAAAAGGAAACATATGCGCCAGTACTGGAAATATAAGTTGATACAGCCACTATGGAAAACAGTCTGCAGGTTCCTCAAAAAAATTATATCAGGTTGGTATAAAAGCTACTGTGGTTTAAGACCATGAATTTTAAATTATTATAACTAAGCTCAAACACAGGTTTATTAATCAAAATAGGAACCATTATATCAATACATTTTTGCCAATGAGAAATGTTTGCTTATTCCTGTAGTATAAAAATCCATGCTTCAGGATTTGACCAACTCTTGGAAAGCATTTTCTGCCTTCTGCTGGTTGCAGAAGTGTTTACCCTGCAAAAAGTTGTCGAGATGCTTGAAGAAGTGGTAGTTGGTTGGCAAAAGGTCAGGTGAACACAGCAGATGAAGCAAAATGTTGTAGCCCAATTTGTTCAACTTCTGAAGTGTTGGTTGTGCAACTTGAGTTCAAGCATCATCATGGAGAAGAACTGGGTCCATTCTGTAGAACAATACCAGCTGTAGGCCTTGCAGTTTTCAGTGCATCTCACTGACTTTGCTGAGCATAATTAAATGTAATGGTTTCTCTGGGAATCAGAAAGTTGTAACAGATCAGACCAGCAGCAGAACACCGAACAGCGACCATCACCCTTCTTTTGGGGCAAGCGTGGCTTTGGGTAGTGCTTTGGAGCTTCTTCGGGCTCCAACCACCGAGCAGGTCACCCCTGGCTATTGTATAAAATCCACTCTTCATCACACGTCACAAACTGAGAGATGGTTCACTGCGTAGAACAAGAGAAGACACTTCAAAATGACAATTTTTTTTTATTTGCAGTCAGCTCACGAAGTACCCACTTACTGAGCTTTTTCACCTTTCCAATTTGCTTCAAATGCTGAATAACGATAGAATGGTCAGTGTTGAGTTCTTCGGCAACTTCTCATGTAGTTGTAGTTGTAAGAATATCAGCTTCAATGATCCTCTCAATCAGTCATTGTCAACTTCTGATGGCTGGCCACTATGCTCCTCAACTTCAAGGCTCTCATCTCCTCCACAAAACTTCTTGAACCACCACTTCACTGTATGTTTGTTAGCAGTTCCTGGACCAAATGCGTTGTGATGTTGTGAGTTGTCTTTGTTACTTTACAACTCATTTTTAATTCAAATTAAAAAATTGCTCAGATTTGCCTTTTGTCCAACATCATTTTTTCAGTCTAAAATAAATATAAACTAAATAGCAAGTAATGTCATTAGTAAAAAAAAAAACACACAAAGTGAGAAATGCACATTAAAATGATGTATAACTACATGTATAAACATGTAGTTACATTTATTTAAGAATGTATTCCAATATCAAACAGCAAAGTTCAACAATGCAAAATCGCAATTACTTTTGCACCAACCTAACAGAACTGCATTAGAATCCAGCAATTCCACTTTGGGATATTTATCCAAAGAGAATGAAAACACTAATGCTAAAATATGTGCACCCCCATGTTCATTGCAGCATTATTTGCAATAGTTAACGATATGGAAACAACGTTAGTGTCCACTGATATATGAATAGATAAGTAGATGTGGTATGTGTATATATATATTTATACACAATGGAATATTACTCAGATATATAAAAATGAAATCTTGCCATCTGTAACAACCTGGCTGGACCCAGAGAGTATTATGCTACATGAAATGAGTCAGAGAAAAACAAACACAGTATGATTTCATTTATTTCTATGATCCAAAAAAAAAAAAAAAAACCAGAATCAGAGATTCAGAGAACAATTCTGGTGATTGCCAGAGGGGAGGGTGCTGGAAGAACAGGCAGAAGGAGAATAGTTGAAGGAGATGAAGAGGTACAAACTTCCAGTTATAAATACCTCACATGGATATAGTGTACAACATAAGCACTATGGTTAATAATTCAGTTATAACTCTACAGTGACAGATAGTAACCAGAATCATGATGATTTCATAATGTATAAAAATATGGAATCCCTATACTCCACACTGGAAACTAATATAGTATTTCAGGTCAATTACAATGCAATAAAGAATAATAAAGTGTATCATGGCAGTTCCAAGTTCAGATGAGGGTAAAATGAGAGTATGTTATCGTTCCACTCCAAAATCAAGCAAAATGAATACAAGGTAGTTTAGAAAAACACCAGGAGAAATCAAACAAAAAGAGAGAAATCAAACCAAAAAAATGAAATCAATCTTACATTGCATATGTCAAGAACAGAAACAGAAGAATCTGGTGGCATAGAAGAGCTCCTGACCCCACTCCATTGCTGTGGGCAATCCTGGGAAAAGAAGAGAGCCAAGAAAACCCTGCACATTTCTGCACTTTCCTACTCATGGGCTGCAAGCTAGAGGGAAGAAGGCTGGGGAGGTAAAAGCTCAGTCTATAAGAAGCAGAATGCACGCCTCAGGAGCAGAATGCCACAGAACACCAAGGGCATGGGCAGAGATAAGAAGAGCCTGGAGTCTCTCATTTCTCAGGACACATACCTCCTCTGGGGAGTGGGCCGGGGAAGTAACAGGACGCCAAGAGAGGAGCAGGAACCAGGCCACCAGCAAGCACGCATGCCCTTGTCCTGGCTCAGCCCTTACCATCCAAGACCCCACATTCCCAGCACTCCACCTGCAACCTCAGGAGGAGACACAATGTTTCAAAAAGGTGGGCAGGACACCTGGGAGAACTCGCCCAGCCACCATCGAAGCCACACACAAGGCTCCTGTCAGATACCCAACAGTGAAGAAAAACAGCCTGGCAAACATGCAGAGATGATTTGGGAGAAGCACAGGTCCAGCCTGCTGAGCTAATGGAGCATTAGCTGAGAGTCCAGCCTTCGTGTCCTTGGTAAAAAGAGAACCAGTAAAGGTGCCTGACCAGGGGTTGGCAAAGAACTGCAGAATGTTATCAGTGTAAACCTCAAAGTGTGGTTTCAGGAAAACTAAAACTGGTTGATTCCAGCATCTACTGTGGCAAACCCCCAAGCTCATCACCAGCACCAAGCACGGGCAAGCACACCAACGTGGGAGCTGGCAACTCACACAGCAGTGGCTGCAATGCAGTGGGGACCAGGAGGAGATCGGCTTCTAATGGGCAGCAACCGTGCTTCTGTCCCCACCCCCAGCCAGGGGGCAGAGGTTCGAGAACCTGGTAACGTCCTGAGGCTGTTCTCATGGGGAGCTGGAGAGCCATAGCTCCCCAGATGGAGGGCAAGCTGGCCACTCGACCTGAAACCTGCCCAGCTCTGAAACCAATCAGCCCTCTGGAAAGTCGCCCTGTGACCTTGGCCAAGGAAAAGCGCTCGCTCCTGTGCTATTTAAGTGTACATCAGCACTAAACTGAGAAGAACATTTTTTTCTGGGATTGAAATCTGGCACCCTGGGGCTTCAGCCCAACGCAAATGTATTTCCTCAACTATGAAAACAGTCATCTAATTAAACACTAGCCAAAATAAGTGAAGAGAACTATATGTTCATCAGTTTAAGATGTTTTTTGGCATAGAAATTCCTACCCCACCCTCCCCCCCCAAAAAAATGTAGTTTTAAAGAAAATCTGGCAAAACAATTAAGCCCTAATCACTTTGCCTTGATACCTATTCAAACATTTTAAGCAGGAATGATATCATCACTGTAATTTTATTTATTTCAAAGGAAGCTGACAAAACAAATTTCAGGACATATTTCCATCCCCAAGAGAAGGACATAATTGCTCATGTAAGTAAAAAAAAAAAAACACTTCTGGGTCTCAGTCTCTTCTCTCTCTCTCTCTGCCCTTTACTAAAATATCCATATTTCAAAAATCTGTACTTTCCTCCCAGTTCTCTCTCTCTCCACCTCTGGAGCAGGTTAGGGTCACGTGGGTCCAGGGATTTCTCATGTGGTTCTCCTCAGACAAGAAGCAATAAAATGGAGATGGCAAGAGAGAACCTCTTCAAAAGGTCTACAGTGGCTGACTGCAAAGAAGCCTATGAAACAACCTATCTCAAAGAACAAATGAAAAATTATCCAAATTTCTCAAACCACCTTGCATATCCATGGAGAATCTTCAAAATGATCCATGAAATGAACATCTTTTCAGAAAAGAAATTGGCAGGCAGCAGGTCACATGGCTGCCTGACCCAATTATAAGGGAAAGCCTGATCGTTCATTAAGAGTCAAGGAATGCAGTCGGAGACTCAGCTGCCTCCGGGTGCCAGTGATGCTGCTGAGGGAGAGTGATCTGGACCCGGGGCGAAGGGAGAAACAAATGCTGTCAGCCCCACGCCATGGTTCCTGGGGAACTGAGCTCCAGTACTCGCTGCCCTTGAACATCTGGTAATCAGGGAAAGTTAAAAACACAAAGGAGAACTTAACCTCGTCCCTGCACTGCCTGATGCAGGTGCCACATGTCACTGGACCCAAGCACAGAAAGGAACCTTGAAGGCCAGCCAGCCCCACTGCTGCCGCCTGCCCTCAGCAGCACCCTACGGAGGGTATCCTGGGCTCTACTCCCTCTCCTCCAGCAGGCCCTTCCCCCAGGGGCCTGTGAAACGCTCTGTCTTTTTTGTTTTACCAGGGGCTGTTCAGAACAGGCCAACAGCACACACCATCTCTTCCTCCCAGCATCTCTACAGAGGTTTCAGCACAATGATCAAGCTGCTTTTACCCTTTTGTGTACTCAGTTGAAATCTCCTCCGTTTTAACTTCTTTTATTCTACTTCCGTCCTATATAGATATGCAGAGCTGCTCAGGAGGAAAAATAACCCTTTGAATATTTGAAGGGAAGGAGACTTCTCTCCCATACTCTAATCCACTCAGTGTGACAGGGCCAAGGTGAACAGACAGCCCTGCTGCTGCCAAGTCGCTTCAGTCGTGTCCGACTCTGTGCGACCCCAGAGACGGCAGCCCACCAGGCTCCCCCGTCCGTGGGATTCTCCAGGCAAGAACCCTGGAGTGGGTTGCCATTTCCCTCTCCAATGCATCAAAGTGAAAAGTGAAAGTGAAGTCGCTCACTCGTGTCCGACTCTTAGCAACCCCATGGCCTGCAGCCCACCAGGCTCCTCCGTCCATGGGATTTTCCAGGCAAGAGTACTGGAGTGGGTTGCCACTGCCTTGTCTGACACACAGCACAAGAACATCATTAACAGAAAATTTACCAGTTCAGAATTTACAACAGGGGCTTTCCTGGTGGCTCAGTGGTAAAGAACCTGCCTGCCAATGCAGGAGATATGGGTTTAATCTGGGAAGATCCTACATGCGGTGGAGCAGCTAGGTCTGTGAGCCACAACTGCTGAGCCTGTGCTCTAGAGCCCAGGAACTGGAACTACTGAAGCTTGCAGGCTCTAGAGCCTGTGCTGGGCAACAAGATAAGCCACTGCAATGAGGAGCCCGTGCACCACAGAAAAGAGAGTAGCCCAATGAAGACCCAGCACAGACAAAAATTAAATAATTTGTTAAAAGATTTTACAATAAATTAATCTGAAACAGGTCTGAAAACCACTTCTGAGCGCTCTACAAAGGAAATGCTTGAAAAGCCAATAACGAACATGAAGAAAATAACTTTTTTAAAAAACACAAGACTTCAAGGGCAAGTATAACATCCTTCAAAGAATCAACTTTCAGAGAATTTTATAAATTAGTGGTTTACATTTAAATAGCACTTATATAGCTATAGCTTATATAGCTCTCTTCAGAGCAAGCACCTATAACTTGCAGCTCTGGTCGCAATCATTCGAGAAAGAATACACTCTTCATAGGATGTCCCAGGCTAGAAATTCCATCAGATTTCCTTTCCTCCTCCTTTTAAAGTAGAGGAGCTTGGGGCCCAGAAGAGTCATGTCTCTGCTCAGGGCGCCACAATGAGTTAGTGGCAGGGAGAAAACCAGACCCTAAGCCTGCTGTCTAATCATCTGGTGCTGGGTTCACTCTATCGATAGGGTTTCAAAGGCTCAGGCAAACATAAATTCAAGTGCATAGGTGCATGTCATTTCCATCCGGCAGAAGCAATGTAAATAAATTTAAATCAAGGCCCTTCAGGATGAGGACAATTAGACTGTATAAATGAACACCAATTATGACATCAGTGTAGATGAAAAACAAAAATGACTGCTTCACTCAATGGAGCTCTGGTCTGGAGAGCTGAGCCGCAGAGCAATGAGACTATTTTTGCATTCTAATTCAATTTACAGACTGTTTCTCTCATGCTTAAATCCCTTTTAAGTACTGTAAGGCAGCACAAAGATTTATGAACTCCTGTAAATAACCAGACAATTTATTTAGGAATATTCTATTATTCAAACTATTTCAGTGTTACTGATTAACACCCCCTACAAATTATTTTTAATTAATGATGCTTAATAGGTGGTAGCTTCTCATGGAGAAGGACATGGCAACCCATCCCAGTATTCTTGCCTGGAGAATCCCATGGACAGAGGAGCTTGGTGGGCTACAGTCCACGGGTCGCAAAGAGTTGGACACGATTGAGTGACTTCACTTTCTCATGTAGTTAAGTCGATAAAGAATCTGCCTGCAATGCAGGAGACCTGAGTTCAATTCCTGGGTTGGGAAGATCGTCTTGAGTAGGAAATGGCAACCAACTCCAGTATTTTTGCCTGGAAAATCCCATGGACAGAGGAGCCTGGCAGGCTACAGTCCACAAGGTCACAAGAGTTAGACATGATTGAGCACACACATACAAACAATAGAAGCCCCCAGTGAATACCTGTTGAATTAGTTTGTTCTATTTCAAGCAAGAAGGATATGTGGTTGCCTTCTTTGCTGCTCAGTTCCCTCTTCTTACAGAAGGATGATGGCTCTACAGACCTCCAGGCAACTGTGTGGGCATTAAATGGGAACATTTGTGTAAAGCACTACTGTAGTGCCTACAATAAGAACCCACTATATGGTCGATGTTGTTCTTACATTTCCAAATAAACTGCTCTCTCATTTCCAAACATGCAGATTAGAAGGGGAGAGAAAGTGCAAGCAAAAGTAACAACTAACATTTGTTACTATTTAGTCACTAAGTCCTGTCCACCTCTTTTGCCACCCCATGGATTGTAGCCTGCCAGGCTCCTCTGTCCATGGAATTTCCCAGGCAAGAATACTGGAGTGGGTTGCCATTTCCTTCTCCAAGGATCTTCATGACCCAGGGATCAAACCTGAGGCTCCTGCATCGGCAGGCAGATTCTTTACCACTGAGTCCCCAGGGAAGCCCAACACCTAACACAGTGGAAGGGGGGGAAAAAGCCCAGATATAAGGATTAACAAAGTGTGAGACTCTGGCACCTTGTACTATAGGAGGAAACACCCTGAAGGCATCACTTCCCCAGCAACGAACAACCTCTGAAGTTCCGAACAGCGACCCTGTGTGATGGAGAAAACATTAGGTGAGGCTCCCAGTGGTCTGCTTACAAAGAGAGTGTGTGTGTACGTGCAATACACTTCAGAGAATTCCCTTACAAGGTGGATTTTTTTAAATTTAAAAAAAAATTTTGCTGTTTACAATGCATAAAATTCAGCTTCAGCATTCTGGAAAACTCAGTTCTCTGGAAGGACACCCTCTGTGAAGGATCACAGCAAAGGTGTGTATTCTTCAATTTCTTTGCATACCAACCACTAAGCCACAAAACAAAGAGAAGTCGCTCGATCGTGTCTGACTCTTTGCAACCCCGTGGCATGTAGCCTGCCAGGCTCCTCCATCCATGGGATTTTCTAGGCAGGAATACTGGAGTGGGTTGCCATTTCCTTCTCCAGGGGATCTTCCTGATCCAGGGATGAAACCTGGGTCTGCCGCATGGCGGAAAGACTGTTCACTGTCTGAGCTTCTAGGGAATCCCTTCCCAAGGAAGCCACAAAGCCAGTGTATTTAACATGATTCTAGCCATTCTGCCAAATTCTCTTTCAGGAGAGAAAGGTGCAAAGAGGGGAAACAAAGACTTGACATAAGGCAAAATGAATCAAGGAACCAAGAGAGGAAGAGGAAAACCAACCACAGAGAAGTCTGCAAATCACCTCTAGCCCATGATGCAAGGGGAAAAAGACTTTCGTCATTTGATGAGTCCAGACCTCCCTCCGCCCACCCAGATGTGAAATCTGGGACCATCCTCCTCAGCCCCTCTTTCCTGGACCAAGCCCAGTCACTCATAGTGGAAAGGTAGCCCAGCAGTGCCAAGAAGTGGTCCCATTTTACTGCCTGCTTAGGGGAAAGCTCTGGTAGGAAGAGGAAGTGACAGGGACAAAGGCAGAACTTTACTGCCTTGTCACATCCAGCTCTACTCAGAGCAAGTAAATCAATACTAAAATTTCACAAGTAGGACGAGAGGTCCCGATGAAATTGCCAACGTCCCACTGTGGGTCATGACAACCAGCAGGAGAGGCAATGTCCCTGAGGGACCACTGTCATCATCTTTAAGAGCTGGTTCCAAATGTGTCTCCTTGGAGCCAGCTCCCTGCCTCTCCTCTCTTCACAGCCCTCCAGCCCACAGACGCAACCTCCTCGGTCTCCAACTGCTGAGCACACCCGGCCTCGGGCAGAGGCAGGCGGAATTCCAATGGGCATCATCCAAGGAGTCGTCGCAGGACTTCCCAGGAGGAGAAAGATGAAGCCCACAGAGATCCAAGTCTCCCTCCACCCCTGCCCCTGACACATTCACAGGAGGCAGAAGAGAAACAGGACCCACTGACATCATAATTATTATAGTCCGCCTCCCCTGCTGGATCATAGGCTCCCAGAAGGCGAGTGCCAGGGCCCCCTCGTTAATGACGTTCCTAACACCCAGCAGAGGCCCTGGGCACCAGCTGCCCTCAGTCGAGAGCTGCTGAGTGAATGAATGGCGGCAGCAGACAGGCAGGTGAGCCCTCAGGAGCGTGACCAATGAGCCCGAATGCTCTGCACTCAGCACACAGTGACGGCAAGAGCACTTGCCTCGCTGTATTACTCACGTTGGCCCTTACTCAGTAAATCCACCCTGCACAAGTCACAACACCCAGCAGCTTTAGTGCCCCCTCCTTTGTCAAATGGTGGCTGAGAGTAATGATTCCTGTCCCCTTCTTGCACACACTTATTGATGGCATCCAAAAGGAACAACAAAAGAAAAGCTTTTGGGGGCAAATATTCAGTACTACTTAAGTAGAATATGCAATACTGCAATTTACTACAAACAACTTTCCTACAGAAAATCTCATGTGACATGAGAATGCCATCTTATGCCTTTAAATGTTCCATTGTTTGAATAACTTACATGCATTTCTTTATAACCATAGTATATATTGCTATTATTATTTCCACCTTGAAAAAACTTAAAAAAAAAAAAAAACTCAAGACTTAGAAGAGTCAAGCTAACTCTCCCAATATCAGGGGGCAGGGCCCTTTTCCATCTACTTACTTTGCAGTGTTTGATAATCATGCTGTCAAGTCCAGGCTGGTGAGTTGAGCCTTACAATGCAAAGCTTTCCACAAAGATATGGGGGTGGAAGGTGGGCCTCAGTGTAGAAGGGACAAAAACAAATGCAGAAGAAATGCCAATCATAAATGAAGCACAGTCTCTTCAGAACTGGCTTCTCATCCCTGCTAGCCACATCCTTGCTCTCATGGCCTTTTAAGGGCTATATTATGGCTGTGAGCCAGAGGCCTAAGCCAAAAGCCACTCTAAGATAACAAAACCAATGACAGATTAATCTCAACTTGACCAATAAATAGCTCTAAACTCAGTGCCTAACCCTAAAGGTACAAACAGTTCGATTTGGGGGCCCCCCACCACCCAAACTCCAACCCACTGAGATGAGGGTCCAAGCATCGCGCCAGGGGTTCCTGGATCATCCACACTCCAGATGCAGTTGCCAGTTCCCCCCAGGGCCCAAACCTCTCTTGCAGCACTACAACCCAGCAGACTGGCACTGACCTTTCATGGCCGAGCAGTGGTAACATCTAAATTACAGCTCGGCCGCTGCGGCCACCACCGCAGACACATTCTTCATGAGGCCAGTAAGCCACTTAGAAGGAACTCAGGTGCTGGAGGGCCTTCCCAGAGAGGCCTAATATGCAATACTCATAACCCTGTGATTATCATTCCCCCAAAGAAGACTCTCTCCCTGCCCCATCCTTACATTCCTCACCCCCCAAAAGCTGACACCCAGTTTGCATCAGTCATCCATTCTAAAGGGCTCTGATCCATGATGCTACTGCCTATTTGTCCCTGCTTCTGTAATTACTTTACAAGAAGGATGCGTGAAATGGAAAGTGATAAACCACAGAGGGCAGGCAGACACAGAATTACATCAGGGCACACAATAGAAATAATCTGGCCTTTCCACTGTTGCCAGAGGGCCTCCTCCCCGGCCCCTGCCCCAATGCTGCTTCAGCTTGTGCCCTGAATCCCAGCTGCTTTTAGAATTAAGGAAGTATCCGGATTGAGATAATTGCATCAAACAAATCAAATTTTGACATGATAACAAACGGGGATTTTGAGCTCAGTCTTTACAAGCTCTTTCATTTTTCCCTGGACCCCAAGTTAGTTTGTTTTCATTTATAAAGAAGAACATCACGACCTTTTCGAGCTGTCAAGAGCCTGTAAGTTACTGCTTTACTAAGACAGTCCTAGCCTGAAGCTCTCCTGGGAGTCGTGTCTCCTGAAATCCTCACCCAGCTCCTCCAAGAACCTCTTCCCAGATCAGTTTCTACACAAGTGCAAAAGCCCAAATGAGGTGCATCCGTATTTCACACATTTCACCCCACACAAAAGGAAGCTGGCTTTCGTTTTCTAGAATACGCTCTTCTCACAAACTCCGAGGTCTACAAGACTGCTTCCTCATTTGGAAAAGTGGTAGGATGGGTCACTGCCCGTTAATGTCATGGCAAGGCTCAAACAAGGAAATCTTCTAACCAGTAGCTTGTGTTCAATGAGACAGTCTTTAAAATGACAGAATTATACAACGGGTGGGAAATGGGCAAAATGAGTGAAGTGGGTCAAAAGGTACAAATTTCCAGGTACAAAATAAGTTCTGTATGGATATGATGTACATGGTGACCACAGTTACAATACTGTGTTGCAAATTAGAAAGTTGCCAAGAGAGGAGATCTTAAAAGTTACCACAATTAAAAAAAAAAAAATCTGTAACTATCTATGGTATAAAACCAAAAAACTATAGAATCATAGAATTCTAGGCATGGGTAGAATCTAAGAGATCACTTAGAACCATCATCTCACTATTCAGGAAGCTGAGGCCCCAAACAATGTTAAAGTGACTTATGTAGGCCTCACAGCATTTCTGTGTGAGCACAAAGAGAAGATGCCAGTTTTCCAACCTAAACATCCCATCTGTCCCCATCTCTAGAATTATCATATAAAATACTAGCTCGTCTTTACTGAGAACTCACTCTGGGCCAGGAGCTGTGCTAAATGCAGTGTCGTAGGTGGCCCTGCATTCTACAAAGGAGAGGCTAAACCATCTACCAGGTCACACAACTAGAATGCACCACAGCTGAGATGGGAACTACTGCAGCGAACCAGGACCTGAGTCTTAACCGATAATCCATCACTACCCTCAGACCATTGTGTCAGCTACCTCAACCTTTACATCGAAATATGCACACACATGTGAGATGCAGCTGGTTTGGAAATATAGCTGTTCTTTTGGTATTTCTGCAAAGAGGAAGCTCTAATCACCAACCTCCCCCCTCTCAACGCTGAGAACAGACAAAACAACAGGTGATCCCTGCCAATCACCAAGCAAATGACTGATGACTCACCGGGTAAAGTCCCATCTGATTTTTGTCCCCTCACCTAGCTCTCTCATTCAATATTCAATATCACAGTAACCATTCACAGTAACCACTCAATATCACAGTAATCCAAGTCTATGCCCCAAACACTAAAGAAGAAGCAGCTAAAGATGAATGGTTCTATGACGACCTACAAGACCTACTAGAACTAACACCAAAAAATATGCCCTTTTCATCATAGGGGACTGGAATGCCAAAGTAGGTGGTCAAGGGATACCTGGAATAACAGGCAAGTTTGGCCCTGGAGCACAAAATGAAGCAGGGCAAAGGCTAACAGAGTTTTGCCAAGAGAACACGCTGGTCATAGCAAACACCCTCTTCCAACAACACAAGACACGAGTCTACAATGGACATCACCAGATGGTCAATACCGAAATCAGATTGATTATACTCGTTACAGCCAAAATGGAGAAGCTCTACGCAGTCAGCAAAAACAAGACTTAGAGCTGACTGTGGCTCAGATCGTGAACTCCTTATTGCCAAATTCAGACTTAACCTGAAGAAAGTAGGGAACACCACTAGACCATTAAGGTATGACCTAAATCAAATCCCTTACAATTATACAGTGGAAGTGACAAATAGATTCAAGAGATTAGATCTGATAGAGTACCTGAAGAACTATGGAAGGAGGTTCGTGACATTGTACAGGAGGCAGAGCTCAAGACCACCAAGAAAAAGAATCACAAAAGGCAAAATGGTTGTCTGAGGAGGCCTTACAAATAACTGAGAAAAGAAAAGCAAAAGGCAAAGGAGGAAAGGAAAGATATACTTATTTGAAAGCATAATTCCAAAGAATAGCAAGGAGAGATACGAATGCCTTCCTCAGTGATCAATGAAAAGAAATAGAGGAAAACAGTAGAATGGAAAGACTAGAGATCTCTTCAAGAAAATTAGAGATACCAAGGGAACATTTCATGCAAAGATGGGCACAATAAAGGATAGAAATGGTATGGACCTAACAGAAGCAGAAGAGATTAAGAAAAAGTGGCAAGAATACATAGAAGAGCTATACAAAAAAGATCTTTAAGACCCAGATAACTATGATGGTGTGATCACTCACCTAGAGCCAGACATCCTGGAATGTGAAGTCAAGTGGGCCTTAGGAAGATCACTACAAACAAAGCTAGTGGAGGTGATGGAATTCCAGTTGAGCTATTTCAAATCCTAAAAGATGATGTTGTGAAAGGGCTTCACTCAATATTGGAAAATTTGGAAAACTCAGCAATGGCCACAGGACTGGAAAAGGACAGTTTTCATTCCAATCCCAAAGAAAGGCAATGCCAAAGAATGCGCAAACTACTGCACAACTGCACTCATCTCACACGCTAGCAAAGTAATACTCAAAATTCTCCAATTCAATAGGATATAAACCAAGAACTTCCAGATGTTCAAGCTGGATTTAGAAAAGGCAGAGGAACCAGATAGCAAATTGCCAACATCTGTTGGATCATCGAAAAAGCAAGAGAGTTCCAGAAAAACATCTACTTCTCTACTGACTATGCCAAAGCCTCTGACTGTGTGGATCACAACAAACCGGAAAACTCTAGAGATGGGAATACCAGACCATCTTACTTGCCTCCTGAGAAATCTATATGTAGATCAAGAAGCAACAGTTAGAACCAAGCATAGGACAACGGACTGGTTCCAAATTGGGAAAGGAGTATATCAAGGCTGTATATTGTCACCCTGCTTATTTAACTTCTATGCAGAGTACATCATGCAATATGCCAGGCTGGATGAAGCACAAGCTGGAATCAAGATTGCCAGGAGAAATATCAATAACCTCAGATATGCAAACGATATCACCCTTATGGCAGAAAGTAAAGAACTAAACAGGCTGTTGATGAAAGTGAAAGAGGAGAGTGAAAGCTGGCTTAAAACTCAACATTCAAAAAACTAAGATCATGGCATCTGGTCCCATCACTTTATGGCAAACAGATGGCGAAACAATGGAAACAGTGACAGACTTTATTTTCTTGGGCTCCAAAATCACTGCAGATGGTGACTGCAGTCATGAAATTAAAAGATGCTTGCTCCTTGGAAGGAAAGCTATGACAAACTTAAGGAGCATATTAAAAAGCAGAGACATTACTTTGCCTACAAAGGTCGATCTAGTCAAGGCTGTGGTTTTTCCAGTAGTCATATATGCACATGAGAGCTAGACCATAAAGAAAGCTGAGTGCCAAAGAACTGATGGTTTTGAACTGTGGTGTTAGAGAAGACTCTTGAGAGTCCCTTGAACTGCAAGGAGATCCAACCAGTCAATCCTAAAGGAAATCAGTCCTGAATATTCATTGGAAGGACTGATGCTGAAGCTAAAGCTCCAATACTTTGGCCACCTGATGCAAAGAACTGACTCACTGGAAAAGACCCTAATGATGGGAAAGATAGAAGGCAGGAGGAGAAGGGGATGACAGAGGATGAGATGGTTAGATGGCATCACTGACTCGATGAAGATGAGTTTGAGCAAGCTCTGGGAGTTGGTGATGGACAGGAAAGTCTGGTGTGCTGTAGTTCATCATGGGGTCACAAAGAGTGGGACATGACTGAGTGGCTGAACTGGACTGAAGTCCTCCCGGGACTGGAGGTTCTCATGACCTTTCATAGTACATGGAACTTTCTCCCAGATTTTCAGGTTTTCCACTGGGTGCGAGCCAGAACCAGTTCCATTAGTCTCGGAAGGTCTCCAGCCACGTCTATACCCACCACGCACCTCACTCGCCTATGAGATCCAAACAGCATACTCTCCCAATGGAGTTATTGTTAGCCCCGCACTTTTTCATGTTCACCACACATTCTCCATAAGCCTACGGGGCTGCAGCACATGCCCCTGTACAGATATTTTCTGCAATGCTGCACAGCAGGCACAGTCTAACAGCTGGAGGAGTAGAGAAAGATTAAGGGGACACTTTGGAAAAGGAAGGCACTCCCTGGGATGGATCACGGTGTGGACTTGTCAGGTCTGTGTCCAGTCTCCATCCCCCCCCAGTCCCCAGCCCATGAAGCATCCTGATTTATGACTTGTGTGTCCTCAGTCCCAAGGTCCTTTAATGAATTAGCAACGGCCTTCACCGATGGGCTGACAGAGATTGGGTGGATATAAAAATAAATCAGAAGCCATATAAACAGACTGAAAGAAAATACACAGAAACACTAAAGATGGGCATGCCTGTGGCGTAGAATTATGGGTGGCTTTCACTGTCTGCTTTGTGCTTTTCCTTGTCTTTTAATTTGTATTAATTGTGTAATAAAAACGTTATCAACTGCAAGTCCCCTCTCCCCTGACAAGAAGAAGTTTAGACACATCTGGCAGTGAATCTACCCATCATTGGCCGTGTGACCCTAGACAAGACACATGACCTGTCTCAATCTGTCTCCTCACCTGTAAAATAACAGAACAAGTGCCTTCACCACCTCAGTTTTAAGAATTATGCAAGAAAATTACACCTCTGACCGTCAGAGAGTTTTTCCTTGCTTTTGTAACAACCTAAAAATACGCAAGCCCAGCACACAGTAAACAATCCACACGTCAGTTATTAGGACAGCATTTATTCACGTTTCTCTCAACCAGATGCTATATTTCTGGGTAAGGCCAGAGCATCTTTACACAGGCTTGGCAAGCACTGAGACCTCGAAAAATACACATCAATTCCTAAATATAGACCATACACCTACCTGAGAAAAGGGCTCTGAATCCTGCACATTTGGGGACTGACAAATACCAACTCAACTGGAATATTCTGCTGAAGCTCCAATACTTTGGCCACCTGATTCGAAGGGCTGACTCACTGGAAAACACTCTGATGCTGGGAAAGACTGAAGGCAAAAGGAGAAGGGGGCGGCAGAGGATAGATAGCATCACCGACTCAATGGACGTGAATTTGAGCAAACTCCAGGAAACAGTGGAGGACAGAGGAGCCCGGCATACTGCAGTCCCCGGGGTCACAAAGAGTCAGACACAACTTAGCAACTGAACAACTCAACTGTACACTCAAGTTCTTCACCCTACCTCCTCACCCACGGCAGTGGCAAAGCGGGGGAAGGGGAGGAAAAACACCATATAATAACTGTATTAATTATAAATTCAAAGAAGTTACACAAATTTGAGTTAAATGGGTTTGTGGGCAATGTTTTGGTTCGGTACATTGTTTTGTTTTGTGTTTTCCCTGCAAAAAGAATAATGTTGATCCCTTCCTTAAACAGCCTCTGAACAGCAGTGACTCATACTCAGTGAGGAAGGAAACAAAGTTTCCTATCTATTGGGGGAAAAAAAAAAAAAAAAGAAGAACCTGGCTATTTCATGACCTCAAACTGACATCTGTTATAGGACCCTTCCTCCAGACCTGGGAATTCTGTATCATCCGTTCTTCTAAGCAACCAGAGAACTTCTAGGGAAATCTCACTGAGCCAGCAGAGAAAAAACAGTTGCATTGATTTTAATATTTTTAACAGCTTTACTGAGATATAATTCACATGCCATACAATTCACCCATTTAAAGTATACAGTTCAATAGTTTTTACTGTATTCACTGATTGCACATGCAACCACCACCATCACCAATTTTAGAACATTTTCATCACATCAAAAAGAAACCCATGTCCTTAAGCTATCATGACCCAACTTCCCTCTATCCCCCAGCCCTTAGCAAGTACTCCTCTACTTTTCATCTCCATACATTTCCCTGTTCCAGGCTTTTGTCTTAATGGAGTCATATAACATGTGGTCTTTTGTGACTGGCTAAGCTGCTTTGATTTAAATGATGCCTAGAGGAGAGTAATACCCAATTAATGGTAAAAGCCCATGATACAAATAAACTACCATCTAAACCCTTCTATGTGATAGTAATCTGCTTGAAGATAAACAATAAATCTCATAACCAATCCTCCACCTTCCCCAGAGCAGTCACTCTCCCCTAAAACACAGGTACTCAGGAAATGATTGAGGAAAAACAGTTATACTCAAAGAATTACTAAACCAAGAGGAGGGAAAAGCATTTCAATTTGAATAAAATGTAAGATCCAAAAGTCCCTACTTTGTTGAAGATGATGACTCAGAAACCCAAGAACTCTCAAGTGAACTGTCACAAAGAACACCACAGTCCTTCAAAGTGGCCTCTCTGCACTGATTTTATAGCACAGTTAAGCACCTCTTGCCTCCCTGTTCTTCATGATGTATACTCCACACAGCATAGACTCTCCCAAGAAATTTGCTCCAAACTATAATTTGGCTAAACTAGCAACTTCTTCCTTTGATATATGGAGAATGATAGGTGTTGACTTTTTAAAAATAATCATATGCAATCAATGTGGGTTAGGTCTAAAAAACACTTCATATCCAGATAATTTCTCTGGATGTGATCAGTGGGACTGCTGGCTATTTCACATGTATTAATGGAGAGCAAATATTACGATCTATTAATATTTAACACAAGCAAATTGTTGGACCCAGAAATTCTACTGCGTAGAATTTGTTTTATCAGTATACTTACAAAATTATGCACAAGAGTTTTTTTCTGGCAGCACCACATCTTACCAGGAAATAAAACTGGAAACAAAGGTAGATTAGTATATGTATGATGTAGAAAGATCTCTAAAATAAAACTATGTGAAAAAGTAAGATGCTGTATTACTCCTGCGTAGATTGTTTAAAAGAGAATGTACATACATAAAAATACAAAGCTGTAAGGCTTTTGCAAGATCAGATTTTATTTACATACTTTTACTATAGAATATTTTACATCCTTATTATACATTCTAACCTATCTCAGAGTTGAGGAAGATTTCCTAAAATAAGATATAAAAAAGCACAAGAACTTATGCTAATCAAAAAGCATCATAAAGAAAATGAAAATGTGCCGAATGAGAGAAGACACCCACAGCTCACACAGCCAGTGAGAACCTATATCCAGAACATATTAAAATGCCTACAAATTAAGAAGAAAAAAGACAGTTCAGCGGGAAGATGAGCCAAAGACTTGATCAGAAACATCACAGAAGGAATAAATCCAAACAGCTAAACATACAAAAAGGGGTTTGACCTTACTGGTCATCAGGGAAACACTGAACTGAAGTCAGAGTGATTACCACTTCAAATCAACAGACTGGCAAGAAAATGGAAAATCTGAACAGTTTCAGGCTGGGAGAGGACATGAAGCAATAGAACAACAGAACATCTCACTGCTGGTGAGAGCATCAACTGGTACAACTCTTTGGAGAAATACACATTATCTTTTGACCCAGCAATTCTACCTATAGTATATACCCTTTGGAAATATCAGTACCTGGACAGTCTTAGCAGCATCTCTTAACATCTCAAAAGGAGAAACAACTCAAATGTACATCATCAGAAGAATCAATAAATAAGTTATGGTCTGTTCATTCAGTGGAATATCATACTGCACGAAAAATGAAAATGAATGGGTCTTACAATGCTGAATGAAAGGTGATATAAAATAATCACACAACCAGATCCATTTATATAAAATGTAAAAACAGATAAAACCAAGCTATATTGCCTAGGGATGTAGACACATAAATGATAAAAAGAAAAACAAGGAAGTCATTATCATCAAAATTAGGAGAGTGGTTACTCTGAGGGGAAAAGGAGATGTGGCCAGAATGGGACCTACTAGAGTATTTCTGAACTGCCACCACATTCTACTTCTTGACTGAGGTGACGGTTACATAAGTGTTGTACTTTATGCATTATCTATATGTGTTTTTATTATAAAAAGTTATTTGTTTTTTTTTTATAGACATGTACTTTTGAGCCCAGACTATGTCTTGAAATACTGTTCCCAAAAAACAAACAAAAAAACAGGACTGACTTCTTGGAGAAATGGCTGATTCCAGAACTGGGGCAAGAAATGTCACCTTGACCATCTTAATACCAGACAGAAAGAAAGCTATCAAAGACTACTAGGCTCACAGCAAAAGGACTCAGGGAACAACCTGAAAAGGCTCACACAAGCCAAAAAGGAGAAATTTTAAACATCAATAAGTTTGATGGAACACATTAAATATGTTTAAATTCATAATATTTCTATAAATTCTAAAAACAAGAAACCAAACCAGTCACTGTTAAAGGACATTAATAAGTCAATACAATACTTTCAAATCTAGTAAAGGTAGGAAAAAATGAAATATCTCATCTGATAAATGGCAAAGGAAAGACAGAATTAGAGCACCACCATTGTACAATACATAATGAATGACTGGCTATACATATTAAACACCAACCATTGCTAGTATCACAAAAAGACATTTTCAGTCTCCTACTGGAAGAACCCACCATCACCTATGAAGCAGCCCTGCTTAAACACCCTCGTCATCATTAAAATAAGCTTGAATGTGATCCAGCATCAAGACGCAACTACTAACTCACAGGAAATTTAAAGGACAGAAAAAAAAAAAAAACCATTAAACAATACAATAGGGATATGAAACATCTACACAGCAAATAACTTGGTTTCTTTGAAAATTAAGAAGTAAGGAGGAAAAAGGAAGGGGTGTTCAGGGAACTTACAGATTAAAATTTACTTAAAGGACAACAATCAATCACACTGTGTAAGCCTTATCCAGATTCTGATTCAACCAAAGAGTAAACCATGACATTTAGAAAAGAACTGGGGGTGGTGGGGAGACAACTTTAAATAATACCTGGTGTTCAAATCTACATTAATTTATTTTTTTAGCAGTTTTAGTTTGTGGACATGTTTTTGAAAGAGTCATTATCTCTTGAAGATACATACAGAAATATCTACAGATGAAATGAGGTACCTGGAATTTCTTCAAAATAACATCGGAAGTGGGTTAGACGGAGAAAACAGGATTTAGTCAGGAGCTGAAAAATACTGAAGCTGAAAAATGGTTCACTGTGCTTTTCTGTCATATGCTATACATGTTTGAAATTTTTCATAATAAAAGGTTAAATAATTAAGAAATATTTTACTAGTGAACTAAGCATTCTGTGAGAATGTTGTTTAGCTGCTAAGTCATGTCCAATACTTTGCGACCCCATGAACTGTAGCCTGCCAGTCTCCTCTGTCCATGAGACTTCTCTAGGCAAGAATACTGGAGTGGGTTGCCATTTCCTTCTCCAGGGGATCTTTCCAACCCAAGGATCAAACCCCCATCTCCTGTATTAGCAGGGAGATTCTTTATCACTGAGTCACTAGGGAAGTCTTCTGTTTAAAAAAGGATATACATATATATACTGGTGTAACCACAAAAAGATTTTGGCATGTTAAGTATTAAATTATTAAGTGTTAACCTTTGGGTTAAAAAACTGGGATGGGGAAAAAGTAGGGGGCAGATTTTTATTTTATACCTTACATTATTTGATCATTTTTACCATGAGCATTTTTATTTTTAATCACAGAAAATATAAATGGGTGATCTGAGTAGTGGGATTAATAGGCCATGTTTGTTGTTGTTCTCTATGAATAAAAGTTTTTAAACAGCAAAAAGGCTTAAAGTTCAAAAGCTAAACTTCAAAATAGAAAAAAAGCCAGGTATCAACTAATGTATCTTAGAACTAAAATTCCTCAGCACCTAGATTCAAGACTGGCAAACTTTTTCTGTAAAATGTCAGTCAGTAAATATTTTAGGCAACTATTCAATCTGACATTGTAGCACAAAAGCAGTCACAGACAGTATATAAACAAATGGGACTGGCTGTGATCCAAGGAAAAACCTTACTTACGGTCACTGAAATGCAAATTTTATAGAATTTTTACATGTCATGAAACAGCACCCTTCTTTGGATTTTTTTTAACCATTAAAAAAACACCATCCTTCGCTTACAGGCCATGCAACACAGGCAGTGGGCTGGGCTTGGCCAAGGACCATGGTTTCCAACCCCTGCTCTAGAGGCTCTAGACAATTCTCGTACCTCTTCGATCCTCTAGTCTGGAGATACCATCTGGACTGTATGAAGCACTGGCTATTTTTATGTCTTTTAACCTGGTAGTTCCCATGCATTTCAACAATGCTTCTGCAAAAATCAGTACCATATGTTAACAGGACTGTTCGCAATTATTTCATTAGAGATAAAATCTATCTTCTCAGTTTAACAGAAAAAAAAAAGTGAATGGTCAAGAAGACATGAATTTGCTTCAACCCATGCCAAGTTCAGCATAAAAAATGACCAGAATAAAAGAAAAATCTTTGACTCTTAACCTCCCTTGTTATTAATTGCATGACTTAAGCTTCAGAATCTTTTGCAAAAAATAAAAAGGAAATTCAAAACTTTTAGTCCTTTTTGGAACCATGAGTCCTTTCAAAATTTCCATGACAACAATATAGTTAAGTCCCTAAAAGAACCAGTGTCCACAGAAGCACAAACAGCCCCTGTTATTAAGTCCAGCCAGACATTGTAACTAACAAAATGAAACCAACAAGCAAAAACAAAAGAACCACCCAGAACTTCAGCAGGTTTATCAAAGGGCTTACCATTTACCCATATTTATTGAACATATGATCTGTGCTTGGCACAAATTTCCAATCGATCATCACTATCTCCTACAAGGTGGGAATTTGTATTCTGTTAGAGAGTCGATGAAACTAGAGCCCGTGGATGTCAAGTGACTTGCCTATCACTGTGCTAAAACTCAAGACTGGAAATTTAATCTAACATTCTGCGTATCTGACAGCCCACAAAATGTAACCAAACTATCTAAATCTAAAACGCAATTTTTCTCTTCCAGAAAAGCAATACAAATCTGAGGTCCAAGACATACCACAATCTTCTCATCTATCTGCCCCAGCTTTCATCTAACTTTTATGGCTGGTGAAACAAGATTTCAACTTCTTCCTTTACTTTCCACTAGTCTGGGAGGACAGAGAAGGCAATGGCACCCCACTCCAGTACTCTCGCCTGGAAAATCCCATGGACGGCAGAGCCTGGTGGGCTGCCGTCTATGGGGTCGCAGAGAGTCGGACATGACTGACGCGACTTAGTAGTAGTAGTAGTCTGGGAGGAAGGGGATTCTTGTTTGCAATTCCCAACCTCCAAAGAAACAACATGTTCTAATTCTGCTTTGCAGAAAACATTAAGAAGATATGTCTACAGCAGAGCTCTAATTTACAGGCTCACATGCAAGCCTTTCTACATGGGAGGTGATGCTTGCCAGTCAATATTCACCCACAGGCCAGGCGGCTAGAATTCTAAGCCAGAGATAGATTTTTTATTTACCTTTAAACAGAAGTGACAAGCAAACACCACATAATCTATTCTAATACCGGATCCTCTATTTCCTGTCACTCCACTTAGAAGCCTCAGAGATGGGCTGGTTTCCCCACTGCCCATTTGGGGAGGGGGATCACATGGGACCACAGATAGGCTGGGGAGAGGCTCTGACTGCTTCTGCCTGCCTGCCTTTGCATCAGCAATGCACTCAGGGGAGGGTGCCCAGGCTCCACGTAACATGCTGCAGAGCAGCTCGCAGAAGAAAAATGAAGAGCAGGGCATGAAACTTTAGTTCTTTATTGGTTTCTATGAGCGGCCTCTTAACTGAGCACTTCTGTTCCTCCTCACTCACCCAGGGATCCGTGTGCCTCCACAGACAGGGATTTATGGGGAGGGGAAGGGCCAGCCCATACGGACGATGTGCTTCAGAGAGAAAGACAGCAACAGAGAGAGAGACATACAGAGCAGAGAGACACGGAGACAGAGAACCCGTGAACATCCCAGGGGAGCTGGCAGGAGCAGACATTTGCAGTGATCTGACCCAGTGCTGACAGCCAGGTCTCTTACAAATACATGCACGGAGTGACATATTGATATTAAAATAAACATATTACATATTTAATTATACCAACTGCAGTTCATGATTTAGATGAACAGATGCTTGGAGTAAAAAGAAATAGTGAGCATGTAAATGTGACAGAAGGTATGAAAAGCCAGCCAGCAAGCAAAAAAGGTCAAGATGGGGGTGGAAAGGATATGGGTCAAAAGACAAAAGGAAGCAGAGAGAGATGGGGCGAGAGGACTCAGGACCGGCTCTTAGAAGCAGCAAAGTATGTCAATGAGAGATGACGACGAGGAGGGGAACACATCAAGGTGAGGATCCAGAGGTTGACAGGCACCTGGCCAGCCACCTCCTGTGCCAGAGAAGCAGAGATTATGCAAATACTGTCCCTACCCACCTCAGGATGTGGAGGGAGCAGAGGAGAAATGGAAGGGACAGAACAAGCACAGGCCCCCACGATGCTCTGGAAGTACAAGGCTGGAAGAGATAAAATTAGATAAAATAAAGCTGAAGCCAGCAATCTGCAAAGAATAGCAATCAGATGAATTACAGAAAGGAATAGCCACAGAGAGGGGAGAAAAGTGGAGGGGAGGCACAGCCGGCCACCGCGCTCCACCTCCGAAGGACTTTGGGAAGGCATGCTAGCATCTCTCTGGGCCCGCATCAAAGGGCTGAGGGGTCTGAGGTCCTTTCTTCATAAGCCCCAATATCTAGAATGACTGCAAAGAGGTGTCCCAGTAGGCCCTCCACACAAGAAACACAACCTAGTGACAGGAACTCTCCTCCTCGGCCTTGCCCCACTGTAACCAGAGACCTCCGTTCCCACAGGGCCCTCAGTTCCTCTCCTCAAGCTGCTCACATCTGTCACTAGGAAGGACTCTTCAATAGTGTTCCTCCAATATTTATTGCCAGTGTGATGAGCCTATCCTATTTGTAATTATTAACAACTCTGCTGTCATCATTAAGTGCTTAAAAAATACAGCACCTATCTCGGTGCCCAGCATATAGCTTATGCCAAGCAATTGTTTGTCGGGAGCTTAACAGCTACTTCTAGAAGCCAGGCTGGAATAAAGGGGCCCAGTAACTAAACCCGGAATCTTCCCCCTCCATACTCAAGGATTAGCCAGCAGCTACACATGCTCAGGCCTCACCTCCTCGGCAGTCCTAGGCCTCCAGGAGAGCTGCCTCAGGCCCCAAACAAGGAAGGAGAGTGAGGGCATGTGGCCCCAAAACCTCAGGGAATCATAGGGCTGACTACAAGGTCAGAACTGAAGGTTATCCCGCCTTCAGCACTTCCATAATCAAATAATCGTTATGAAGAAAAACCTTCCTCCCGATGCTCACCCCACATTAGAGGACAGCAAAATGAGCTGTACAGACCATATGATAGCAAATAATATAAAAAGGAGTTTAAATGCAAAATCTATCCCTATTTTTTCCTTAACTAAAGTCACCCAAATTTGTTTCCGTTTGTCTGATGGCTCTCCTACAGAAACAATTCTTCAATGTATACCTGACCTACTTCACAAAAATGATTTAAGGTGGATGCAATCAAGGACACAAACAAGATTTTCAAAAGAAAAAGAAATAAAAAGTCACGTAAAAAATATGTATTTAAAACCTTGGCCAACCCAGCAACTACAATCAAGCAATAAATTTAGCTCCAAGCTTCTTTGAAGCCAAGACAAAAAGGAAAACATGATGGGAAATGCAGATACTCCAACAACTCGCGGAAAGATTGCTCAAAAGGGGCATGGCTGAGACATCAAAAGCAGTCTGATCTGGTCAACAGCTTGCTTCTTAGTCTACATATTAACCATCCTAACCAATGGCCAAGCAGTCGTCTCCAGCACCACCAGAACAAAACCTGCTCGGAACCCTAGGTCAATCAAGGGTCCCAGAGAAAAGACCATGTGCCAGGCACCCAAGTCTGACGCCAAGTGTCAGCACGTGCACCAGCTGATGTGGTCTTGGGCACAAGTCACACAGCCAGACAACAGGAAAGTGACCAGAATCCAAGACGGCTGCCTTCTCTTCACACCCTCACCACCTCTCCACTCCTCCTGGCTATAAAAGTATCTGCCTCAGCCCATGAAGAATATAAAGTCCAACAAATGTAAAGGGTTTTCACAAAACAAACATCAAAAGTAATAAACATAAAACCAGCTACATGCAAAAGTCAGTTCCAGACAGATCAATCTCAACTGCTAGCCAATGACACTTATCTTAAAAATCAAAAGGTGATAAAATTTTAGTTATTACTGAAGTTCTTAAAATCTCTAACCCTTATCCATCTCTTCAATCTCTTTTTCTGCTCTCAAGAGCCCACTTTACACTTCTCTCTGAATTTTTTTACACCCACCTTAATACAGCTTCTTGGAGCCTCAGGATACTTTCCTGCCCTAAGATGTGACTACTGTTTATGGAACAGAGCAGCTGCTCCATCAGTTCAGTCACTCAGTCATGTCCAACTCTTTGTAACCCCACTGACCGCAGCACGCCAGGCTTCCCTGTCCATCACCAACTCCCGGAGCCTACTCAAACTCATGTCCATGGCGTCAGTGATGCCATCCAACCATCTCATCTTCTGTCATCCTCTTCTCCTCTCACCTTCAATCTTTCCCAGCATCAGGGTCTTTTCCAGTGAGTCAGTTCTTTGCATCAGGTGGGCAAAATACTGGAGTTTCAGCTTCAGCATCAGTCCTTCCAATGAATATTCAGAACTGATTTCCTTTAGGATGGACTGGTTGGATCTCCTTGCGGTCCAAGGGACTCTCAAGAGTCTTCTCCAACACCACAGTTCAAAACGATCAGTTCTTTGGTGCTCAGCTTCCTTTATAGTACAACTCTCACATCCATACATGACTACTGGAAAGACTACAGCTTTGACGAGACGGACCGTTGTTGGTAAAGTAATGTCTCTGCTTTTTAATATACTGTCTAGCTTTCATTCCAATTCCAAAACAGGCAATGCCAAAGAATGTACAAACTACCACACAATTGCACTCATCTCACACACTAGCAAAGTAATGCTCAAAATTCTCCAAGCCAGGCTTCAAAAGTACATGAACCGTGAACTTCCAGATGTTCAAGCTGGATTTAGAAAAGGCAGAGGAACCAGAGATCAAATTGCCAACATCCGCTGGATCATCGGAAAAGCAAGAGAGTTCCAGAAAAACATCTACTTCTGTTTTATTGACTATGCCAAAGCCTTTGACTGTGTGGATCACAACAAACTGTGGGAAATTCTTCAAGAGATGGGAATACCAGACCACCTTACCTGCCTCCTGAGAAATCTGTATGCAGGTCAAGAAGCAACAGTCAGAACTGGACATGGAACAACAAACCAGTTGCAGATCAGAAAAGGAGTACGTCAAGGCTGTATATTGTCACCCTGCTTATTTAACTTATATGCAGAGTACACCAAGCAAGATCCTGGGCTGGATGAAGCACAAGCTGGAATCAAGATTGCTGGGAGAAATATCAATATCCTCAGGTACGCAGATGATACCAACCTTATGGCAGAAAGTGAAGAAGAACTAAAGAGCCTCTTGATGAAAGTGAAAGAGGAGAGTGAAAAAGTTGGCTTAAAGCGCAACATTCAGAAAACGAAGATCATGGCATCAGGTTCCATCACTTCGTGGCGGAAACAGTGAGAGACTTTATTATGGGGGGCTCCAAAATCACTGCAGATGGCAACTGCAGGCATGAAATTAAAAGAGGCTTGCTCCTTGGAAAAAAAGCTATGACCAACCTAGACAGCATATTGAAAAGCTGCTTCGTAAGTGCCAGGAATTGCACTTACGGTCTCCTTTTCTCAGGACTATCCACGCCAAGCCCCTCCTTTATTTATATCCCCACATCTCCAAGGAGGACAGAGTAAGTTATTCACTGACTTCCTGTGGCCGTAACAACTTCCTAGGCATTATACCTAGTAATGTTTTTTATCATGGGACTAGTATTTTGTACACGTCACATCTGCCACTGGGTAAACACCAGGAAAAATGCCTTTCCAAAAATTCAGCAAGTTCAAGGGTATAAGCCAGAGCCTGAGGACACTCACCTCCCATGGCTATGAACTATCAAGGTCACCTTACCTGTAACGTAAGTAACCCAATGGGAAAGCATTTCCCACAGCCTCTGACATGCAAGGACAGAGGGAACCTCTGGGGTAGAGCAAAGGGAGGACTGTTAAGTAACCATCAGAGCCCTTGCCTTGTGCTGCATGGACATGCATTCTCTCAAACTCTGCCACCATCCTGCAAGGAAAGCTTCCTCCTCCTTCTTTTCAAAAAAGAATAAAAAGTCAACCAGTGGGATGGACTTGCTCAGGATTATGTTGCCTTAGATCTGATCCTGCAGAGATTAGACGCTGACACCAATATTCAAAAAACAACTATCAGAGAAGCCTTAATAAAGAGCACTGGGGAACACAAGCCAAAAGGGAAAAACAACTCAAAAACCCAAAGAGAGCGGGTATGGTAGACAGAATTCATTAATGACAAGAAGGTACCACTGCAGAAAAATCTTACCATGGAGTCCAAAAGTAAAGGAAAGAAGGCAATCATCAAGGGGTCAAACTGAGAAATCAAGACCTCAAATAACTTTGTTTCTTTTAGCCTAAATTCTCCTCTGTCATAGTCACTATAACATAATCCTGTGCTTGCTGCAAATGCTTCATTTCCCATTGTGTAGTATAAGAACATTTTTTTTTTTACTCCTGCCAAGTAAATAAACAAAAAGACTCCATTCTGTGTCACTTTATTTAAAAAATCGGCCCTAGACTATACTTCTGAAATAAACCTTCAAAATGTGTTATTTCTTAAGACTGTACTAAATAATACAAACATAAAACATAGATTGTAAAGGGAAAAAAAGAGAGGCTTGAGTAGTTGGAGGTACTGAATGAGCCTTCAAGAATGATGGGATATGAACGGGTGGAGAATAAGGAGGGACATTTCATGCTGGGGGACCACTTTATACAAATGTGGAAATGGGCCCCAATCCCAAGACCCTTTTGATAAGCATCCCCCAGAGAAACAGCGAGGCAGATACTGGCGGCAGCATCAAGGTCAGGCCTGTGGCATCTGAGAACATGCAGACCACCCCAAAGGCAGCCTGTAACTCAGGCTCCCATCCAGGAACCGGGGACGACAGCAAGAGGAAGGGAACACCTGTCAGTCGGATGTCACCAGGTGTTCCAAGCAATATTTCGGGTCTCTGTTTGTAAGACTCTTAGAAAGAAACAAGGGAGAAGATCCCTCTAAATCACATGGGGACATAACTTCCCCATAGGTACCATCCTCTAGGACTGGAGGGACACAAGAGAAGCACAGCAAGTACTGCTGAACACAGCGTGGGATGTGTGTCTAAACACGTCATGCTGAAGACAGAGGTGTAGAAGTTGGCATGTTTCCTGAAGCATCACAACACACCCCCAAAAACTCTTCCAGAATGATTTCCTTTTTCCCTGTACTATCACTATGGGAACGAGCATGGTTGCTCCCAGTTCCTCTCACCCACTGCTTACTTAACACAAGATTTGTACTTCACCAAAATTGATGGTGTGTTTTCTCCTAACTCCATTCTTTACTGAACTGCTTGCTGAGTTAGACTGAATTTATAAACTTTCTTTTTGAAGGCAAGTCTCCCCAAAACAGAAACCACAGCAGCAGTGGCAACCTACAATGTCACTAGCGAAAAAAAATTTTATTTTGTCTGAGGCCATGTGACCAACTCCAGGGAAAATAACGCAACAGGTAAAAAACACTAGCTGACTTACGAATACAAGCTTTTATTTGGGAGAAATACAACCAAAAGAGGGTAGAGAGAGGAAAACAATGAGACACAAATATGAACATACAATAAAGCTTATTAATTGAATATTTCAAAAATTACAAAGGAATGACAATCACATAAGATAATTCATTCCCTCAGTGGTTAAACAAATTTTGCCTCTAAAATAGAAATGCAATTTTAGCATAAGGGGAGGTAGGTATGAGTCATCCATCCCACTTTAGGTAAAACATTTATTACTGATGTATTACTTCATATACAACATACTATTCTATAGATGTTTCATATAATAAATCAGGAATTCTCAGCTGATTATTAAAACAATACCATTTCTTTTACCCAACAGTCATCACTCTATGCACTTAAAAGAAAATGGAACTCTGCAGCCAGTCATGGCCGAGTAACTGGTACCAGACTACTTCTCTCTTCATGAGGCCAGCATAATACTGATACCAAAACCAGACAGAGATATTACAAAAAAAGAAAATTAAGACCCCCATACCCTTCAAAAACACACATGTAAAAACCTTAATATCAGAAAATTAAATCCAGCAATACATAAAAAGGCTAATACATCAGGACCAAGTGGGGTCTAACTTGGTAATAACAGTCAGTTTAACATTCAAAATTCAATGAAATTAACCACATTAATAGAATAAAGGAGAAAAAGCCTATGATTACCTCAATACATGCAGAAAAAGAACCTGACAAAATTCAACACCCTTTCATAACAAAAACTCTCAGCAAACTAGAAACAGAAAGAAACTTTCTCAACCAATAAAGCATATTTATGCAAAACTTTAATTAACATTGTACTCAATGATGAAAGACTGACCACCCTTTCTTTGACTTCAAGAAAAGGACCAGGATGTCCATTCTCACCACTTCCATTTCAACACAGTACTGGAATCCCAGACAACTGTGGTTTAAAGAATTGGATATCCACTGGGAGAAGGGAATGAAATAAATCCCTAACCTCATGCCATAGATAAAAACATGAAATAGACCTGAATGTAAAAGATAAAACTATAAACCTTCTAGAAGAAAACACAGCATCTTTGAGATCTTTCTTGGGACCTAGAAAGTATTAATCACAAAAGAAAAAATTAAAAATTGACTTTAAAATTAAAAGTAATAAAACTAGATTCCTCTTCAAATACTCTGAACTCCAAACTCAACTTTTCCCTTTTAGTGTAAGTACTATTTAGTTTGATCTGGCTATGTTCATTTGAGAATGTTGTAAGACCTTCAGGAACTTCCCTCATGATCCAATGGTTAAGACTCCCAATACAGAGGACCCAAGTTCAATTCTTGGTTGGGGAATTAGAACCCACGTGCCTCAACTAAAGATTCTGCATGTTGCAGATAGACCCAGCATAGTCAAATCAATAAACAGAAATATATTTTTAAATATTTTTAAAAATAAGACCTTTGGAAAGAAAAGAAAATGTTGTCTCATATATTCTATTTAACATTACTGAAACACACTCCCAAATATAGCTGAAACTCTAGCTTTCCCACTTTAAAGGAAAACAACTGGACAATAGAGGGGTTCTTCAAGATTTATTCAGAGACAAGAAAGGAAAAAAACACAGGAAATGACAAATATCAAGGGAAGAAAAGGGTCTCATTAAGACAAGGAATATAAGTAACAGAAAACAAGTAAGGTCTGTTTCTATAAGGCCTTTTATAACCATTCACATTACATATGAGGGAATTATTCCAATATCAGGAAGAAATGGCTGAAACAGAATACCAGCTAACATATTCCCTGACCACATCATGTGCCCATACAGTAGAAACCACAGTTCGAATTTTGGATTGTGATCTTCTCCCAGGCTAAAGATACACCCTCTCCTGACGCAGGGCAGGGCAGTGAGTGCAGTTCTCCGTAAGCCATGCAATCAAGAGGATAAACAGCCAATGAATGTACCAGCATGTGTACCACACAGCCACTTAATAAATCCCACAAGCTATTCATCACTTTACTATAAAATAGGTTTTGTGTAGATATGTTTGCTAATCTAAGTGTTCTTAGCACAGTTAAGGTAAGTAAGGCTAAGCCATGATGTTTAGTAAGTTAGATACGTATAATGCATTTTCAACCAACGATATTTTCAACTCACAATGGATGGTTTTATCAGGACATTGGGCTTTCCCAGTGGTAAAGAATCCGCCTGCCAAGCAAGAGTCACAGGTTCTTTCCCTGGGTTGGGAAGATCCCCTGGAGAAGGAATGGTAACCCACTCAAATATTCTTGCCTGAAAAATCCCATGGACAGAGGAGCCTGGGAGGCTACAGGCCATAAGGTCGCAAGAGAGTCAGAGACAACTTAACGACTAACCAGCAATAGCAATTTCATCATTAAGTCGAGGAAGATCTGTATGTGATAATATTAATAATCTCACAATAGTCTGTTGGCTGCTAGACACCCTCAGCTTTTCTCAAATACTTAATGCCATCATAATTGCTATCCACTACTGCAAATATGCTAGTGCACAATGCTTTGATGGGTGTGGTTAGGAAGAAATGAGCTAGGTGCTAAAGAAATTACAAAATTTAGCATTTAACTCTCTTTTCCACGAGTCCAACCTCCCTCAGAAATCTGTATCTTAACCAAGATAAATGTCTTGGACTTCAGCAAGGCAAGTTTTTCCAGTTCTAACTGCGAAGCTACTGCCTAGAATCTTGAAATGTTATAAACTTGACTTATGTTATTCCATAACAACACAAATTGAGCTAATTTGGTTTAATGACGAGATGTTTGCAGTACAAACCTGATGAATTAAGCCAATGAACAAAGACAAGTGAAAGGATAATTTTATTGTTCACTAGATAAACTCAAGGCTTCTTATTTTAATGTACTATACAATATGGCTGTCCATGCGAATCCATCGGAAACCATGGTAGATCTGTAATAAATTCAATGAATTATATTAGAAAGGCAAACCCACATGGAGTAGCATAAAGCTAAAAGGATATAGGATATCTGAGAAGATTCCAGACACTCGGACTTGCCCTGCCACTCTCCCACCACAAGGTCCTTGAGTCACGGATGAGCCTCCTTGTCCATAAAATGGGGATCGTGATTTCAGGACAGGCTGTTCTAAGAATCAAATGAGAGCATGCATGCAGAGGTGCCCAGTGAATTATAAGGTCAGGTTATGGCCTGTGAGAGCTTCCCAACATCTCATCCCCAGTGAAGAAGCATCTCTCCAGTTTTCAGAGGTGTGGGCAGTGGAAGAAAGGTTTTCATAGATTCACAGAATGGTCACACTAAAACTCCAAAGAGATTATCTGGTAGCATCCCTACTCATCTGAAGAGTTAGGAAATGACAATAGCTACCTCTATGGACTGGATACTATGTTCCAGGCACTGGGCTTTACTCACACCACTTCATTTATTTCTCTCAACAACTCTGAGATAGTTACCATTTATAGATGAGAAACCTAAAGTCAGGATATACACTCAGTTCTCCTTCCCAAATCTCTAAAGTCTGTACCATTCGCCACTCTGCTACTGGAACCCCAGAAAGAGTAAAACATGCTAATCTGAACAACATGGCTGGCAGGAGGGGTGCCAATGCACCACTGTCTTATTCACCTGTGTGCCTTTGAGAGTCCCAAACAGCACCACCAGGAAGATGTTCACTATCAGAGTCAAGGTCCTAAGGCTACTCTGAAATGTTTCCCTCCCAACCTCAGAAAGAACGGTGTTCTCAGGGCAGACAAGGTTTGGTGTCTAAATCCACAGTGCAGCTAAACCACATGGTAACAAGATGCTCTGCTCCTCATGGAGTAAGTTGTGACTCATGGGATGGCAGGTGGGAGTACAGCCCCACATTCAGCCTGCCATGATGCGAAGTGAGTCCAGAATTCAAGCCTGATCCTGTTACCTTTCCCAGAAATCAACATTCCAATTTCTCTCCATTCTTAGCCCCACAGGCTTAGAGTAGAGATGGCTCCACCCTGGGTTCAGAGGTGAAGTACAGGGTCAGGGCTTAACTCAGTCAGTGCCTCACATGCCCCAGCCATGAGGGAGATTCAGGAAGGCACCTGCCCCAGCCTGAGCCAATGAGATCAAACAAGACTGCCTGGCAGAGCCGGACAAAGACCCTCACACTCTCTTTTGCTGGGAGGAAGGTGGAAGGAGGCAGGCCTAAGAACTTCTGACAGCTATCTTGCAATGACAAGGGGAGGGCATTCTGAGAATGGGGTCAACACACAGGAAGGAGGCAGAATGAGGAGAGAGAAGCCAGACCCTGATGACATCATTTGAGCCACTGAGCTGACTCCAGATTTATCTCTGGACAGGTCAGTTATGAGAACCAATAAATTGCTATTTGACTTAATCCAGTCTGTGCTGGGATTGGGTTCTTTCCTTAGATCGGAGGAATCCTAATACTTGGGATCATTAAGGGCCATCTGTCCCCCACTGAACTCTGAGCTCCCTGTGGTCAGGGACTGACTTCTGACTCCTTCCATTAACATTCAGTCAATTGGGCTGGTCCTTGGCACATTCTGAGAGCTCCAAATACATAAGGATTAAATAGGTCATCTCCACGCTTTACAGAGCAAAAGCTATATACCCAAAGCAGAAAATAACAAAAACCTCAAAGTTCTGTATTAATCATTTAATCATTAGTTCCAGTTTAATCCCACTGTACTCTCCACCACTCCCACTGAAAAGCCGCCACATTACATGTGGTCCGTTACCTACTCATCCAAAGAACAGCAGAGAGAGATAAGAAAGCCTTCCTCAATGATCAGTGCAAAGAAATAGAGGAAAACAATAGACTGGGAAAGAGTAGAGATCTCTTCAAGAGAATTAGAGATACCAAGGGAATATTTCATGCAAAGATGGGCACAATAAAAGGACAGAAATGGGATGGACCTAACAGAAGATATTAAGAAGAGGTGGCAAGAATACATAGAAGAACTATACAAAAAAGATATTTATAACTCAGATAACCACAATAGTGTGATCACTCACCTAGAGCCAGACAAACTGGAATGCAAAGTCAAGTGGGCCTTAGAAGCATCACTACAAACAAAGCTAGTGGACGTGATGGAATCCCAGGTGAGCTATTTCAAACCCTGAAAGATTAAGCTGTGAAAGTGCTGCACTCAATATCCCAGCAAATTTATAAAACTCAGCAGTGGCCACAGGTCTGGAAAAGGGCAGTTTTCATTCCAATTCCAAAGAAAGGCAATGCCAAAAAATGTTCAAACTACTGCACAATTGCACTCATCTCACACACGAGCAAAGTAATGCTCAAAATTCTCCAAGCCAGGCTTCAACAATACGTGAACTATGAACTTCCAGATGTTCAAGCTGGATTTTAAAAAGGCAGAGGAAACAGATCAAATTGCCAATATCCGTTGGATCATCAAAAAAGCAAGAGTTCCAAAAAAACATCTATTTCTGCTTTATTGACTATGCCAAAGCCTTTGACTGTATGGAACACAACAAACTGTGGGAAATTCTTCAAGAGATGGGAATACCAGACCACCTGACCTGCCTCCTGAGAAATCTGTATGCAGGTCAAGAAGCAATAGTTAGAACTGGACATGGAACAACAGACTGGTTCCAAATCAGGAAAGGAGCATATCAAGGCTGTATACTGTCACCCTGCTTATTTAACTTCTATGCAGAGTACATTATGCAAAATGCTGGATGAAGCACAAGCTGGAATTAAGATTGCTGGGAGAAATATCAATATCCTCAGATACGCAGTTGATACCACCCTTATGGCAGAAAGCAAAGAACTAAAGAGCCTCTTGATGAAAGTGAAAGAGCAGAGTGAAAAAGTTGGCTTAAAACTCAACATTCAGAAAATGAAGATCATGGCATCCGGTCCCATCACTTCATGGCAAATAGATGGGGAAACAATGGAAACAGTGAGAGACTTTATTTTGGGGGGCTCCAAAATCACTGCAGATGGTGACTGCAGCCATGAAATTAAAGTACATTTCTTGCTCCTTGAAAGAAAAGTTATGACCAACCTAGGCAGCATATTAAAAAGCAGAGACATTACTTGGCCCACAAAGGCCCGTCTAGTCAAGACTATGGTTTTTCCAGTGGTCATGTACAGATGTGAGAGTTGGACTATAAAAAAAGCTGAGCACCAAAAAATTGATGCTTTTGAACTGTGGTGTTACAGAAGACTCTTGAGAGTCCCTTGGACTGCAAGCAGATCAAACCAGTCAATCCTAAAGGAAATCAGTCCTCAATATTCATTGGAAGGACTGATGCTGAAGCTGAAACTCCAATACTTTGGCCACCTGATGGGAAGAACTGACTCCTTGGAAAAGACCCTGATGCTGGGAAAGATAAGGTAGAAGGAGAAAGGGACAACAGAGGATGAGATCATTAGATAGTATCATCAACTCGATGGACATGAGTTTGAGCAAGCTCCAGGAGCTGGTGATGGACAGGGAGGCCTGGTGTGCTGCAGTCTATGGGGTGGCAAAGAGTCAGACATGACTGAGTGACTGAACTACACTGACGCTACTCATCACGCCTGAATCCTTTTCCTCCCTAGGAAAAGAATTTTGGAAGACAGGAATAAGCTCATACTCTGATCTACCTGGGGATAACACTGAATACTCTGAATACAATATGGATGAATATTTTGCATGCAAGATGCCCAGAATACTCAGAAATCACTTGAAGGGCCTCTGCTCATTTCTAACACCAGCTTTCTTACTTCCACTTCCCGGAAAAGCTAAGTAACAGCTATGAGTTAGAGGCAAAATTGAGACCTTAGTTCAGCATCTATCCTGTGGCTGATTCTTAGGAGGAAGGAACAAATCCAAGCCCTAAATGTCCATCCTGGAGACCTCACTGACTCGAGGACAGGACACAGACTAACCTGTCCATCAAATTCTTCTCTCCCAGATGAAATCTTAAGTGAAAACCTCAACCACACACATAAGCGAGGGAGGGAGGGAGGGAGAGGGAGGGGAGCTGCTCTGTGCGTGACACGGGTGGCAGGGCACAGTCCATTCTCCCAGGCCGTACCCTCCAGCTCCAGGCCCCAGAGGTATCGCCAAAGGGTCATGAACGCCTGCCTCAGTGTCATTTCATTGCTTCTCAAAAGATATGAACAATCAGAGAATAAACAGCAAATTAATACATGGTTGAAATTCATAGCTCAAGTGAGTGTTTAAAACCATTTCCATTTTCCTTGGCTGAAAAGGCCAGATATCCACAGGCTACGTGAAAAAGAAAACAAAGGCAATGATCCAAGTAATTCAGCCTGAAAACTTACTGTGCTCCAACCAGAGAAACTTGGGTCCTGTTAAAGGCCGAACAAGAAATTAATTAAAATGAACCCAAAAACAGAGGCTTCAAAGGCCAGACGGACAGGTGCTCTGACTGGGTCACATCCCTGCTCCATAATCTTGTCCCCAGAGCCCTGTTCCTAATAACTAACTTAAAAGTACAGCAGCTGAGCCTAAGATGCTTCAACCTGTTTTTAAGATTGTCGGCAAATCTTTTGTAAACTGCATTTCTAGTGCTAAACTGGTGCATACGTTTATCTCGTAGTTTTGTGTGCTGGCACAGTAGTCATTAAGCTTGTCTTTGAAAAGAACTGTTTGCCACCTCTGGAGGAGAGAGCAGAGAAGTTCCCCTATGAAGTGACATAGCCTGTGTTTATGGCCTGGAATGCCTTCCACAACGCCCTGCTTACCCCTCATGCTCTGGGAATTCTACCCAGCATGTTCTGTCAGGTTTTGTACACCTACTGGCCAATTTAGCAAAAAGTAGCCCTTACTTTCTTGATCCATACATGAAAATTCTCCAGCTCTCATAAAGGTCAAAGTCGAAATGCACAACTCTCCCTATAGACAGAAGAAAAAAAAAAAAAAAGATTCCATTTCTCCTGGTCACTATTCCCAAATCAGAAGTGACAAAGTTTCAGCACCACCTGGAGAAGGGACCTCGTACCTCAGAAACCCATTCAAAGGGGAAGTTTTCCTGAAAAAGGCAAAGTCCACAGATATTCCCCATCTGAACACACTGTGCCAGTCCCCAAGTGGTGACAGATCGCGCTGGCCTTGCCCTCAAGGCTCTCAAAGTCCAGTGAACAAGGCTGACCTCAAAAACAACAAGTCTCTGTTTCCCAACGCTTTCTTTAAAGTCAAGGACAGACCTCCCTGCAGAAAATAGATCCTGGAGATAGGCTGCAGGGAAGGAATGAGAACCCTGGGTCATCCTGCCTTAATTGAAAGGTTTCTTAATATACTTTCAAATGACGCAAGCACCAGAGGAGGACTTAAAGGCAAGACCTAGTGCCTCACATGGGTTAAATTAATTCATGTCTCACCCTGGGCAACATCTCCATGAAGTCACTGTGTTTGTCCTTTACGTAAATGAAAAAAACCTGGCATGTGGAATGTGCATAAGGCTAGTTGCCACAGGACCCAAATTCTCATTGGTTTTGCCACCACTAACTTGCTATGACCTGGGTCAATCCCTTCTCCTCTCTGATATCCTCTAGGCTCCTCTCTGCTCTAATGCTCCAACTTGGTACAACCATGATGTCTTCAATCCTTTCACATAAAGCACTTCCTGTGAGAGACTTTGCGCAGCCCTGGTGACCTTGGAGTCAGCGTTTTGAACAGCCCTCGGGATTACAGGTACTAAAATAAAGGTGACTCCCACCAGGGCGCTGGGCTTCCCTGGTGGCTCAGCGGTAAACAATCTGCCTGCAATGCAGGAGCAGCAAGTTCAATCCCTGGGTCGGGAAGACCCACTGGAGGAGGGCATGGCAACCCACTCCAGTATTCTTGCCTGGAGAATCCTATGGACAGAGAAGCCTGGCAGGCTACAGTTCACACTATCACAAGGAGTCAAGCACAACTGAACTGACTTAGTACCAGAGCACTACACAGGACAAGGCCACCATCTGCCATGGCACTGACTTGGGACCCCACATTTCTGACTCCTCCCATCTCCCTCCTCATGTCCCTTTGGAATCTTGCAAATCCTTGGAACTGACTGCCTCTAAAGCAGCGGTCCCCAACCTTTTTGACATCAGAAATCACTTTCGTGTAAGAGTTTATCCACAGACAGTGTGAGAGGATACTTTAAGTGAATTACATTTATTGTGCACTTTATTTCTATTATTATTACATCAGCTCCATCTCAGATCATCAGGCATTAGATCTCAAAGGCTGAGGACCCCTGTTCTAAAGGGAAAAATGAAAGCGTTAGTCACTTAGTCATGTCCGACTCTTTGCAATCCCATGGACTATAGCCCACCAGGCTCCTCTGTCCATGGAATTCTGCAAGCAAAAATACTGGAGTGGGTAGCCATTCCCTTCTCCAGGGAATCTGCCCGACCCAGGGATAGAACTCAGGTCTCCTGCATTGCAGGTAGATTCTTAACCACCTGAGCCACCAAGGAAGCGCCACTCAAAAGGCTACCTCCCAATGCAGCCAAAAGAACTAAATTCCAAAATGTTCAACTTCTTCCTCTTTTCCACCAAGCAGACCAACACATTCATTCATTCACTTTCAGGAGATAGCCTTTCCAAGAAAGAATGCACTTCTCTCCAAGCATCTTCCAGCTCAATTTCTGCAAGACATCCACCAGCTGAAGTGAGGAAAGACACTGGTTTCTCTACTAGCAACCAACTCCAGAAGCCACAGAAAAGCAGTGTCTCTCCCAGTAGGACCTACAGACCATCTAATCTGAGGAGGAGGCTTGACAAGAAGCCCAGAGGCAGCTACATACATAAGAAGTCTGAGCGGTGGAGGAAGTACACACAGAAGACAGACCAAGCCTATGGGTCTAGAGAACCTGCCTAGGTCAGAGGTGAGGATGGAAGCACAAGGCACAGATGCCTCCAGGCCAGTGCCATCCAACAACACTTGCTGCAGTGATGGCAATGTCTCCTATGTGTGGCTGCCCCATGTGGCAGCCCTATCTGCATAATGAACAATGCACATGACTAAGAAAATAAATTTTAAATGTGAGTTAATTTTAACTTAACGTCTCACAGCCACAGGTGACTAGTGACAACAACTCCTGACAGCACTGATCTACGCTAGTCTCTCATAGACGGCACCCTCCCAAAGAAAGGATCAAACGTGACAGGACCCTTCTATACTTGAAAACAAATGAGCTTTGGGGAGAGGTCAGTCCATCTATAATGAGAGCTGAGTTTGGAGTCAGCTTCACACAGGAAGCTTCCTGTGCACTTCCAGGAAGATGAGAACAGTTCAGTGCTAGCAACTCTTTCCCTACACACCTAAACTTACCACCTTCAGAAACAGTGGGGATGAAACAGAGGCTTGCCAGAGGTTAAGCTCCAGTCCTGACCTTATTAGCCCGTGATCTTGAGGAAGGCATCTCCTCTATGGACCACAAGGCAAGTCACCACTAGAGCAAGAGATTCAGAACAGGCCACCACAAAGGCCCTATCCAGCTGTAAGATTCTAATAATGCACATGCCTCTCAGTCAAAATGTAAAGCTTTTGTGCTTGAAGGACACCATCAAGCAAATGAAGAGACAACCCACAAAAGGAGAGAAAATGTTTGCAAAGCATGGATCTGATAAGGAATTGGTATCTAGAATATATAAAAAATTCTTCAGTTCAGTTCAGTTGCTCAGTCGTGTCCAACTCTTTGTGACCCCATGAATCACAGCACGCCAGGCCTCCCTGTCCATCACCAACTCCCAGAGTTCACTCAGACTCACGTCCATCGAGTCAGTGATGCCATCCAGCCATCTCATCCTCTGTCATCCCCTTCTCCTCCTGACCCCAACCCCTCCCAGCATCAGAGTCTTTTCCAATGAGTCAACTCTTCTCATGAGGTAGCCAAAGTATTGGAGTTTCAGCTTTAGCATCATTCCTTCCAAAGAAATCCCAGGGCTGATCTCCTTCAGAATGGACTGGTTGGAATTCCTTGCAGTCCAAGGGACTCTCAAGAGTCTTCTCCAACACCACAGTTCAAAAGCATCAATTCTTCGGTGTTCAGCTTTCTTCACAGTCCAACTCTCACATCCATACATGACTACTGGAAAAACCACAGCGTTGACTAGACGGACCTCAGTCAGCAAAGTAATGTCTCTGCTTTTGAATATGCAGTCTAGGTTGGTCATAACTTTCCTTCCAAGGAGTAAGCGTCTTTTAATTTCATGGCTGCAGTCACCATCTGCAGTGATTTTGGAGCCCCCCAAAATAAAGTCTGACACTGTTTCCCCATCTATTTGCCATGAAGTGATGGGACTGGATGCCATGATCTTCGTTTTCTGAATGTTGAGCTTTTTTTTTTTTTTTTACATTTTCTATTTAGTTGTGTTTTTTTTTTTTTTTAACTTTATTTTACAATACTGTATTGGTTTTGCCATACATTGACATGAATCCACCACGGGTGTACATGCCTTCCCAAACATGAACCCCCCTCCCACCTCCCTCCCCATAACATCTCTCTGGGTCATCCCCGTGCACCAGCCCCAAGCATGCTGTATCCTGCGTCAGACATAGACTGGCGATTCATTTCTTACATGATAGTATACATGTTTCAATGCCATTCTCCCAAATCATCCCACCCTCTCCCTCTCCCTCTGAGTCCAAAAGTCCACTCTATACATCTGTGTCTCTTTTGCTGTCTTGCATACAGGGTCATCATTGCAATCTTTCTAAATTCCATATATATGTGTTAGTATATTGTATTGGTGTTTTTCTTTCTGGCTTACTTCACTCTGTATAATCGGCTCCAGTTTCATCCATCTCGTTAGAAGTGATTCAAATGTATTCTTCTTAATGGCTGTGTAATACTCCATTGTGTATATGTACCACAGCTTTCTTATCCATTCATCTGCTGATGGACATCTAGGTTGTTTCCATGTCCTGGCTATTATAAACAGTGCTGTGATGAACACTGGGGTACATGTGTCTCTTTCAATTCTGGTTTCCTTGGTGTGTATGCCCAGCAGTGGGATTGCTGGGTCATAAGGTAGTTCTATTTGCAATTTTTTAAGGAATCTCCACACTGTTCTCCATGGTGGCTGTACTAGTTTGCATTCCCACCAACAGTGTAGAAGGGTTCCCTTTTCTCCACACCCTCTCTAGCATTTATTGCTTGCAGACTTTTGGATTGCAGCCATTCTGAATGGTGTGAAGTGGTACCTCATTGTGGTTTTGATTTACATTTCTCTAATAATGAGTGATGTTGAGCATCTTTTCATGTGTTTGTTAGCCATCCGTATGTCTTCTTTGGAGAAATGTCTGTTTAGTTCTTTGGCCCATTTTGTCATTGGATCGTTTATTTTTCTGGAATTGAGCTGTATAAGTTGCTTGTATATTTTTGAGATTAGTTGTTTGTTAGTTGCTTCATTTGCTATTATTTTCCCCCATTCAGAAGGTTGTCTTTTCACCTTGCTTTTATTTTCCTTTGTTGTGCAGAAGCTTTTAATTTTAATTAGATCCCATTTGTTTATTTTTTATTTCCAGAATTCTGGGGGGTGGATCATAGAGGATCCTGCTGTGATTTATGTCGGAGAGTGTTTTGCCTATGTTCTCCTCTAGGAGTTTTATAGTTTCTGGTCTTACATTTAGATCTTTAATCCATTTTGAGTTTAATTTTGTGTGTGGTGTTAGAAAGTGATCTAGTTTCATTCTTTTACAAGTGGTTGACCAGTTTTGAATGTTGAGCTTTAAGCCAGCTTTTTCACTCTCCTCTCTCACTTTCATCAAGAGGCTTTTTAGTTCCTCTTCACTTTCTGCCATAAGGGTGGTGTCATCTGCATATCTGAGATTATTGATATTTCTCCCGGCAATCTTGATTCCAGCTTGTGTTTCTTCCAGTCCAGCATTTCTCATGATGTACTCTGCATAGAAGTTAAATAAGCAGGGTGACAATATACAGCCTTGACGGACTCCTTTTCCTATTTGGAACCAGTCTGTTGTTCCATATCCAGTTCTAACTGTTGCTTCCTGACCTGCATACAGATTTCTCAAGAAGCAGGTCAGGCGGTCTGGTATTCCCATCTCTCTCAGAATTTTCCACAGTTTATTGTAATCCACACAGTCAAAGGCTTTGGCATAGTCAATAGAGCAGAAATAGATGTTTTTCCAGAATTCTCTTGCTTTTTCCATGATCCAGCAGATGTTGGCAATTTGATCTCTGGTTCCTCTGCCTTTTCTAAAACCAGCTTGAACATCAGAAAGTTCAAAGTTCATGTATTGCTGAAGCCTGGCTTGGAGAATTTTGAGCATTACTTTACTAGCATGTGAGATGAGTGCAATTGTGCGGTAGTTTGCGCATTCTTTGGCATTGCCTTTCTTTGGAATTGGAATGAAAACTGACCTTTTCCAGCCCTGTGGCCACTGCTGAGTTTTCCAAATTTGCTGGCATATTGTGTGCAGCACTTTCACAGCATCATCTTCCAGGATTTGAAATAGCTCAACTGGAATTCCATCACCTCCACTAGCTTTGTTCATAGTGATGCATTCTAAGGCCCACTTGACTTCACATTCCAGGATGTCTGGCTCTAGATGAGTGATCACACCATCATGATTATCCGGGTCGTGAAGATCTTTTTTGTACAGTTCTAACACCACACACATTCTTGCCACCTCTTAATATCTTCTGCTTCTGTTAGGTCCATACCATTTCTGTCCTTTATCGAGCCCATCTTTGCATGAAATGTTCCCTTGGTATCTCTAATTTTCTTGAAGAGATCTCTAGTCTTTCCCATTCTGTTCTTTTCCTCTATTTCTTTGCACTGATCACTGAAGAAGGCTTTCTTATCTCTTCTTGCTATTCTTTGGAACTTTGCATTCTTACAAAAAAGTCAATGATTTTAAAAAACTCAATTTTTTAAGTGGGCAAGATATCTGAATATGCTTGTCTCTAAAGAATACATACAAATGACTAATAAGCACAAGGAAAGAAGCTCAACATCACTAGTCATAAAAATTACAAATCTATAATGAGATATTACTTCACATCCTAAAGATGCTAGAACCAAGCAGATATACATTAACAGGTGTCAGGAAAGATGTGCCGAAACTGGAACCTTGATACAATGCTAGTGGGAATGTAAACGGTACAGCTGCTTTGACCAACAGTCGGACAGTTCCTCAAAATGTTAAAGTTACCATATGACCATATGTCCCAGCAAATTCTACTCCTAGGTATGTATACTCAAGAGAATTGAGAATGTAAGTTCATACAGAAAGTTGTACATAAATGTTCAAAGCAGCATTCATAACATCACAATCCAAAAAATGGAAACAATCCAAATGTCTACCAATTGAGGAAAGGACACAGAAAATGTGACATATGTATACAATGGAATACTATTCAGGCACAAAAGAAATTAAGCGCAGATACAGGCCACAACATGAATGAATCCTGAAAACAGTATACTAAATGAAAGAAGCCAGACTTGATAGAACACATATTATATAATTTAGTTGATATAAAATGTCAAAAATAGGAAACTCCATCGAGATAGAAAGCAGATTAGTGGTTCCCTAGGGCTGGGGAAGGGAGGGAGAGCTGGAGGAAAACAGGGAGTGATGGCTAATGTGTATGGGGTTTCTTTTCAGGTGACGAAAATGTTTTAAGATTGATCTTGATGATGGTTACATGACACTGAATATAATAAAACCACTGAATTGTGTGATTTAAAATGGCGAATTGTACAGTATGTAAATTATATCTCAATAAGGCTGTTTAAAAAAAAAAAGTGCATGCTTTCATCCCATCTACTTAGTGGAGACCAATTAATTGGTATTTCCCCCAGGTCCCAACAAGTGCCAGTGGTGACCTTCTGAACCTGCACGGAACACGACTTAAGTTGAAGACACCACACTTATAAACGAGAGGCTATTTTTAAAGCAGCCTGTGTCGTCTCGCACACTTCACACACAGCAAGGGTGGAGCTCTTTCTGCCGTTGCTAAGATGAAAAAGTCTAACCTAACCAGGATCAAAAGTGCAATTTTTTTTAAAGGCAAGGAAAGAAAAACTGCAGAAACTCACATATTCTAAGTCAAGCCCAAGGAGCCCTCCTGGGAACTGAAGGAATTCTATTTGTGTAAATTACCAACATGACAGCTGTGAATGATACAGTTCACAAGACTCCCAAGTCCTAGTCAGGGTGGGGCAGCTATCCCCACTTCTGAGAAGCCCACATCTGAGTCCCCTGATTCTGGGATAACATGAAAGTCTGTCGTGCCAGGGACAAGGAAGGCCTTTAAAAGCCAGGCTATAGCTGAGAGTGAAATACCTCATCTGACGGTGTTCCTGGGGCCAGTGGCTAAAGAGGAAAGTCTAGGGGGATGGATTCTTGGCACCAGATGGTACTGTAGACTTATGGAAGTGTGACTGCAAAGTAGGAAGGCTGTTCTGTTTAATCAACACACCAGACTCACATAAACAAGTGTTGTTCCCTTCAAAGGAGGAAGCTTGGGAAGCGGGCGATGCGGTGCTGGGAATACCGCCACCCCTCGTAGCAGCTCCCAGTGCGACCTTCTCCAGAGCCCAGGACAGCCTCCTCTTGAGAGCTTCACAGACAAGAGAATGTGGCGCTCTTTGAAGACAGATTTGATTTTCTCAGAAATACCCAGAATCTCTTTAGGAAAAGGCTAGTGAATAAGGTCAGTGATCAACCTGATTCACCCCCACTTTTTGCCAGAAACAAAAGCAAAATGAAAAGTAGAAATTGGCTTTGAAAGCAATTCTGAATACAAGCGTTTCTGCATCACTGGGACAAGGGCGCAGCCTCAGAACAACTGCTTTGAAGAGAGCCCTGTGTTTTGGTTTTGTAGGTTTTGCTGTTTTAGTTAAACAATCACATTCTCTCCCAAAGGGAATATCTCCCTTTCTCCCATCCCTCCCGTCTCTCTCCTTCTCCCCTATCTTCATCTCTGCCTCTCTGTCCTGCTGTGGGTCCCCTCCACTGCTCTGTCCCTCTCCCCAAAGTTCTATTCCCAGCTTGCAAAGAGAGACCATTGGGCCACATTAAGAAAAGAGTCAAAGCGATAAGGCAACCTCAGAGCAGCTGACACAGACAGAGTGATGCTTCACTAACTGGTCCACTATTTACAAACACCTCGTGCCAGGAGCCGAGGAGGCGGCAAACAAGGGCAGGCTGGGTCCCCTGCCCACAACAAGTTCACACTCTTGTTGGAAATAAGAAAACAGCATAAGACCAAACACACACAAGTATATGGCTCAGGGAACAGGCTGCACCCACCAGGGGTGACTCTGTGAAGCTCCCGGGGAAAAGCTCCCAGCTTCAGCTCACAAACCACCGGGACGGAAAAGAGTCAAGACCCACGGTCAGGACCTCCAGCATCAATGGTTGCCCAGCTGGCATCCAGGAGCAGCAGCAAGGCCTCCCCTGACCCCAACCCTCATAACTCAAAGGGAAGGGAAGGGGCACGCTGCCCACCAACCTCCACCAACTGGGCCACACTGAGGAAAAGAGAAACAAAAATCCCAGGGTCCCTGTTCTGCACCTTAGCACTTGTTTTCTCTCCTCTTCTGAGTAACATTTAAATCCAGACAGAGCCAGGGTCTCCCACCTGGGCCAAGCAGGAACAAGACACAGCTGGTCACGTGGACTCACAAGTCCTCATGGAAGCATGCAGGCAAGGACACAGCCAAGTCTCGCAAGAGGCTGAGCTCTGGATTGTTCTGTGTTGCCTCACCAATAACCTGAAGGGGGGGGGGGGGGGGGAGGGGGGCTTCAGGTTTCCCATCAGTGGGAACCAGGTCCTGATCATTTAACTCAGCCCATTTCTTTCCTCGGTATCCAAAGGGCAAAGCAACAGTCCTGACCGCTGTCTAAGCGAAGATGGGGTGCAGTCCAGGTCCACCGCCTCCTGTAACGGGCGGGTAGCTTCCTGTTGATGACACCAGGCCCCTCCAGCACCCTGTCTGTCTGCTCCGTCTCAGGCTCTTCATCGGACAGAAGGAATGGGTCTGTCCGCTGAAAACATGTTCTGTAAAATGACTTCGAAAGCAAATCCCTGACCCAGCGAACCGTCTGGGAAACCTGACATGGCTGGAGGGGGCCCCACCCTCACCCGATGCCCATTCTCTTGCTCCCTCACGGGCAGGAGGCAGCGGCCCGTCTTCCCGAACCCAGGTTCCTCACCTGGAAAGCGGAGGACGGCAACCCCTACCTCCCAGGACTGCGGCAGGCTCAAGGACGCAGCTGTGCTAGCAACAGTGAGCCCATGACTCCATGTCTCCCCGGAGTCAGGGCTCCGCTCACCCTGCCAGCCGCCTAATCTCCTCTTTTACAGAAAAGGAAGGGACCGGGCAAGGAAGAGCAGCAATGGGACCACAGCCCTGACTGCTCACTCTTACCACCGACCCATGCCCAAGAGCCCTCACACTTTCCCATCTTGAGTAACGCTTTTCACGGAGTGAAAATGCAATAAAATCGACGCAATGCCCAAACTAAAACTAAAACTCCTCCAAGTCCCATTTTAACTGGGTTCACAAGGCACCTCAGATGGTCAGAGAGCCACCCTGACTCTCTGCAGCCACAGCCCCACCCGACCTGGCAAGGGCTCTGGGCGGCGGGAATGCTTCCTCTGGAAGGAGTTTCTGGGCCAGTCCCCGAACCCAGGCCCGAACCAAAACCAGGGCCTGGAAGCCCGCGCAGAGACCCACCTGGAGGTCCCGGCGTCACGCTGCCCGGAGTTCAGGCGCCAGCGGCCTATGAGGCCCGGCTCGCGGGCACTTGCCTGTGCTGGAGCGCGGGCTGCGGAGGCAAAAGGCCCGGATGTAGACCGAGGCCCTGCCAATTAGAAGGCAGAAAGGCCGGTGCACACCCAGGCCCTGCCAATTAGGAGGCAGAAAGCCCGGATGCAGACTCAGGCCGTGCCAATTAGGAGGCCTCGGGGCCTCGTGTAAGCAGCTTCACCACTCCCAGCCGTTTTTCCTCACCTGTGAAATGAGGCTCTCAGCAGTGTCTTCCTCATGGCTTCATGGTGAGGATTAAAGGAGAACTAAGGAGATTATACATACAAAGCACACCTAGATCAGTACATGTCAGCCATGAGCTCTGTGCCTTCAGTTATGGTCAAGAAGACAAGATAGGCCAGCCACCCAGACCCAGATGACCGACGAGCAACACCCCCAACCCCTGTATTTGTCAACTGGCCCCCTGATCCCTACCTACCGTCCCACACCCACTGGCCACTGCCCTCTTTCCCTAAAATGATGAAGCCATCTATGGCGAAATGATTCCTGTGTGTTAATAGGCATGAAGCAAGTAAAAGAATAATTAATGAAGTAAAAAAGGTGAGGGAGGGACGATCAAAACTATCTTATGGAAGACAAAACCAAAAAAAATCGAGGAGATAAAAAAATTGAGATAGCACAAAGTCGGCTGAATGCCCAGCTTGCTCTGAAGAGACATTCTTTTGTCATCTGATTTTCCAGATGTCACAAGCGCCCCTGGCATCCTCAGACCTGCCAGTCAGATGGGAAATGCCTGATTTCAACCTGGATTCATGGTTGTAACGGAGAGGGTGGGAAGGAAACAGACCCGGAGACGGACCCCACTTGGCTCCTCTGTCACTGCGACCCTGAGCAAGTCAACTGCTGGGTCTGGAGGAGGAATACCTCCATCTGAAGGTCTCTGGGGTCCTGCCCAATCCCAGCCTCACAGGGTCTGTGATTCACAGTCAGTACCACCCAGAGTAAATCAAACCCAGCATCTAATCTACTGTTCCCCACCCCCCATCCCCTGTCTTTAAGATTATCAGTTAGCTCATTCAGCTGACCGACCTAAAATAGCACCAAAGCTTTGTCAGCCCCAATCAAACTAGTCCCAACTCCACAGGGCTTTCTAAAAAACAAGATTCCTTAAACACCTCTCTTTTACCATATTCTTGCTGTGTATCACCACTTCCCCATATTCTAATTTAGAACCTTTGATGTTTAATTTCAGTCCCACCAGATAAAAATTCTGAAGATAGCTTTAGATAGATTCACTATTAATTTATATTTCAATAATTCAGAATTTGTGAATTCCCAAAAAGAAGCACACTTTTGCATTATCTTAAAAAAGAAAAAGGACTAAGGGACTAATTACTGGTATAAAAGGGCATCATTTTAACCATTTACTCATTCAAGCTGCTTTTGTACAATTTAAAAGGAATCATTTAAACAGTGTTTCATTATACCCCACTGTTATCTATTTACTGAAGAACATTCAAGGATGTCTTCCTTTTTAAATATCGGTCACTTCTTTAGTACACATTAGAGTAAAATAATAAAACCACAGCTCTTCCAAAAGGAGGGTTTGGGAGTGGTTCTTTGCATTAATTCATATTATCCTTTTGTACTCAGGCTTAAATTAAGTAAAGGCAGTGAGTATGTTTAATGGACTGTATTTTACACATAACAAATGCTCCAAAAAGGACTTTATATATGATTAAATGATAGTTATTTTAAACTGCTCTTTCTTTAATCGTCCCAGTTTTTAGTTCTGTAGTAATTTACATCACCAAAAACAAAACTGTTATAGAATACAGAAGTGCCTCTGGTAGGCCAGTTTAATGCTGTGCCCTAACCCTTTAGGAGCTCTGAATCCAGAGACCATCTGCTTGCAGGGCATTTATTTCTCGTTAACAAAAGCACAGCAAAGACGCAGCTCTCCGCACCCCAACAGTACCTTGTACCAGGACCCATGCTGTAGATTCCTGCTTGGATCTCCTTCCTAGAAAGTGCCTCTCACAATGAATGAGGCTGCTTTCCATTGTTGAGAGGATAAAAAACCCTGTAAGTCAGAAGTGCTTCCTTTTGCCACCACTGCTGCAAAGCCTAATGGCCAGTTCGGTACTCAGGTGTTTGCAAACGGTTAGCCTTGTGCAACCTGGGCAGATCTGCTTTTGGTTTGTATTCCTGGCTGCCCCATCTTTCATCAGCTTCCATTTTCTAAGCCACATCAGAGCTTTTGGAAGTAGAAAGGGGGACAAATCCTGTAATAAATACCGTAATAATAGCAAGGTTCTACTGTGTGTGAAAATAGCATAATTAATAATCAAGGAACACGAAATAGCAGAAACATACCAGGTGAGATATTTTTCTTCCACAACTAAAAGGAATATGAAGGAAGTATTTGCCTTAGAACTCAACTGTAGTAAGCAAACACTGCAAAACTAAAGAAAAAAGACTCCATTTTTGCATTAGGGTCTTACTTATCTGTCAGCTACCTGAAATTAATGTTTCCCTTGAAAGAATCCCAGTCCCCAAGTGCATGGCACCCAAAGCAAGGGAAAGAATAAGCAGCCTTGATGCCTTTCATCTCAGTCAGTGGTTCAAAAGAGATGACAAGTCTGGTGCTCAGGGTTCCAGGACTCTGCTCTAACCAGATGCTCTGGGTGTCTACCAGACATCCAAGAAAGAGGCTGTACTCTCTCCAAGCCACTAAGATTTCCTTTCCCATGGCCTGAGATAAGGAACAAATGAGGTCACTCATCAAAGGACGACTGATTTCAAGGAGCTGCGGGGGTGGGAGTGTAAATCGATAGGGGCTTAGTGGAAGCCAATGCAGCAGGAAGTATGGGATTGAAATGCACTGTCCTCCCACCCAGAGAGTTTACTTCTAAGTACTTATCCCAGAGAAATGTTTACTTGTACACATAAAGAGCACATACAAGGATGTTCAAGGCAGCATTGTTTCAAACAGCAAAACTGTAGGAACCTAACTGCTCACCAGAAAGAGAACAACTAAATAAACTATGGCACATACATGGAATATTTTATGGCAGCTAAGGAGCTGTCAGATTTCTGCACACAGATATGGAAAGATCTGTAAGACACATTAAGGGAGCAAAAATATAAGCTTTACAATGCACACAGTCTCCTTCCACTTGTGTAAAGTTTTTAAATACCCAAACTGCATAGATACCTATTTCAAAACACACAGATGTTATACACATACAGACATAGTTTAAAAAAAAAAACCATTATGAAACTGATTATTGTAATTAGAAGGAGCTGGATACGCAAAACAATACAGTCATTTTATCTGTATTGTTTTAATAGTTTAGAAGAACATATGTGTGTATTACTTATATAAATTATTTCTATAAATTTGAATGATGATTTACTGTAAGAACACAAAATACGAAAAACAAAGAAAGCCTTTCTCTGACCCCACGTTTTCCTCATGAAAGGGTGACCTGGAACAGGAAGCCCACCACAGCACCAGCTACAAGCCTGGAACCCTGAGTCTGATATGCTTTGCAGAGCAGGTCTCAATAAATATTTGCTGAATAATGGTGCCTCGACTTCCTGTCTTATAAACAAGAGTCCTTACACACTACAAAAGTGTCTGTGAGTACACCGTGCTAGACCTCCCCACAGATGCAAGGAAGGGAGGCAGGGTGGGCCCCTCAGAAGATGACCACGGCCAGGAAGTCATGAACCTCACAGCCAGCCTGCTCTGCATCCCCAGGCCAAGCTGACCAAAGATACCCTCTCCTTCCTTCCCAGGTGGGGTCCACCTGTTAGCCGCATCTCTCCTGAGAAGGTTGCAGCTGGCCTTCCCTCCCTCATGTCGGTCCCCCAATTCCCTTCAGCCTGACCCTCACATTCCGTCATTCAAAAATTTCAACAGGTGATTTCTAAATGTACCCATCAACCAGTAGGGAGGAGGAAAAGAAATTAGCAGAAGTAACTGCTTTGTGGTTCTGGAGAAGAAAGTCATTTTCCCCAGCCTGGACAGTGTCTGGGGCCCTGCTTAGTTAAAAATCTCCAAAAGAACTCTTCATGCTACAAGGTGCGTGTCAGAAAAATAGCCATCTGTCTATCTAGCCACCACACTCTGCCCCAGCCCTCGTGCACACACAGAGAGGACAGGTCCTCACTCAGACACTTCCTCTTCCAACCCCATCTTTAGCTTTTCTCACTGTGTCCTCCTCCCCACCTCCCAGGGCCAGTCTGCCTGCCCAGTCAAGCACATCACTGTCCACAAGAACCCTAGCTGCGAGAATCCCAATCTCACCTGAATTAAAAAGGGAAGACACCTTCTGGCACTTTCCTATTTCAAACACATGGGCAGAACAGGTCTTGGGGACATATCCTACAGGGCTGATGGCAGAGGGCCCCAGGACTGGGAGCACGACAGGAGCCTCAAGTCTATCCCAGAATGACCTGCCAAGCCCCACTGCCACCCCACGGGGCAAGGACACCCACCTCTACTGCTGGGCAAGTACTTCCATACCAAGTCCTTCTCATGTTTTACAGACAGGTTAGAAAAAGAAGCTACCCATGAATCTGCTACATGGGTCTTCTGTTTCTCACACGTCATTTTTAAAATAGTGAACCTGAACTAAGGTTAAAGAAGGAATGCATCTCCCAGGGAGGGACCCCAAAGACCCTCCCTGAAGTGGGCTTATAAGATGCACGTTTCAGGTGGTGTGTAAGGGGGAGCTGCTGGAGGCCAGTCAGACTGTGCCTGGGGGACAGGGGTGCTGTGGTGCAGGGTGGGATCCCGAGACCCTCTTTTAAGCCCCCTTTCCAGCTGTCTCTGATAACAGTTTACACCCTTTGGACTTTTCAGTTAGCTCAGTTAATAAATTACAAACACATACATACTTCTTTTTCCCCAACTAAGCCAATTTATGGTTCTCAACTGGTAATCCAACAAGTTCTGGCCAATACACCAATATATCCTCATTCCAAAATAGGCTCATTTTTTTAAATACATTTTGTTTTTTTAAGAGTCTTTTGGTATGGACCATTTTCAAAGTCTTTAGTGAATTCGTTACAATATTCCTCCCATTTTATGTTTTGATCTTTTTTGGCCACAAGGCATGGGGGATCTTAAGTTTCCTGACCAGGGATCAAACCTGCGGCCTCTGCTTTAAGGCAAAGTCTTAACCACTGGACCACCAAGGAAGTCTCTAAGATAGGCTCATTTTTGAAGGGCCTAAGCAGAGAAGTTCCAGTGTTTGAGGTGTGTCTATGAAACAATGAGATTCGTTTTTTAACAATCCTTAAAGGATCCTTTGGGAATTCTTCTTAAGGAACTTTAATAGAAGTAAATCTGAATCCTTTAAGACTTGGATTTGATTTCTGAAAAACTGCCGATACTCAAAATCTCTTCAATAAAAGGTCAATCTGGGTAACTTGTTTTTTGTCAACATGAGGTTAAGATGACAAAAGAGATGCTATAACTTGTGCAAGACATAAATGGATTCACCATCAAGATCAGGAAACCAAATCTGGATTAAATGTTACTACACAAGTCTATCCAATCTGGTCATTTTGCTGCCCTCCCTCCACCAACCTTCAAACAAAATGTCTCACAAACACACATACACACACAAGTACAACCACTCACACATGGTTCACACACAGTGCTGAGCACAGAAGCCGGCTTATGATGCAGGGATTCAAAAAGTATTAAGCACGTGTCTTACTTCTCTCCTGCTTCAAATATAAAGAGCTAAATTTGCCAAGAAATATACAACCCTGAAATTTAAGGCAAACTCGGACAGGTATTTCCTGAGATTGTCATTAATACTGGACAATGAAAGTCAGCCTCTCAGGCAAACATTAATCATTAGCCAATTGTTGAAAATTAACTACTAATCTATAAAGGACATGTCATGGAGCCCTGAACAGTCTTTCATTTATGGACCTACTCATTTCACATGCATTTCCTCATGTGCCTACTGTGCCCCTACGCAGAGTGAAGCTCACAACACCACAGAGATCAACCAGACTCCAGCCTCAGCATGTGCTACATTCATCCAAAGTCAGTTAGCTCACCATCCAAAGAGCCTGGCTGTCAGAGCCCAGAGACCATATACAGAACTGCACTCCACACACCAAGCGACATCCCACAGTAGTTACAGAATAAAGTGAAAAGGGGTGAATGTCTGCAAAGAGGAAAGCAAGTACTATTTACACAGACTGGTGGGGTAGAAGGTGGGGACAAGGACCAGAGAAGGCTGAAGTGAGGGCAACACAGGAGCAATCCTTAAAAAAAAAACAAACCAGAATCTAAAGGCACGAAGAAATACACACAGTTCAAACAGAAAGACACAGAGATGAGGTATGGAACTAAAAGCCAACCTTCTAGGCAAAGCCCAGGGAGCCAAGTGATGACACTGTGTCTCAGGTATTTCGATTCAATTCACACATTCACTATGTGAGATGCTAAACCCTGGAGCATGCAGAGCCAATGAACTTGCTTTTTAAACCCAGGAAACACGGTGTGGGGATCTCAGCCATGGAGGACAGACTGCAATCAAAGTAGGCTGTCCCCCAGCATTCCTGGCCCTCGTAAAGCATCAGGTCTCACTGCAAGAATCCCCAGGCGGCACTGCTTCACAGGGAGGCTCCCAGCACCCTGCTACTACTAGCCCTGGAGCCGGAGCACAAAACCTACAGAAATGCTCAGTAGGGAAACCCAGCTCCAACGGCACCTTCAGCCACAGGGACATAAGAAGCAGGGTCAGAAGACCCTCAGCTCTTCAGGAGTAAACACTTGGAACTCGCCACCCACCCCCAACCAAGGATTTCGGAGGCATCCACGGAGAGGCCTGCCACCTGAGCAAATCCTGAGTTCAGAGGAAAGACTGAAGGGTGAGGAGCTTCTCCTGAGAGTGGTCATTCAGTGGTCCTCAACAACCCGCATTTATGAACATCATGTACACACCGTCGGGCTCCGTGCTGTTGGGGTTCCAAAAGGATTCACTGAGAATTGTATTCTGAAGAGGCTTGATAAGATAAACATAAGATGTGCACATAAATAACTAAAATATGGAGTGTTTCATATGCAAACTGCCAGGAGAGCAGTTCAGATAATACTGTTACTTCTAATCAGGTTCAGATAAGGCTTCACAGGTCCTTTTGAGATTCTTCCTAAGGATAGTGATGACGATGAAGGGGTGGGGTGGGGGGAGAGGTATTTCAGATGGAGAAAAGGCCAGGAGGTGGACCAGAGTAGGGAGGGGTGTTTAGGAAAGGCTGGTGGATAAATAGAATGGGGTGGGGTGGGGGGCATGAAGGAAAGGCACAGAGAGTCAACCAGAAAGGGTCAGGTAGACCAAGGAGGACTTGGACTTCCTTCGGAGAGCAGGTTGCCCCTGAAACCTCAGGTTCGCACCACCCGACCACAAAGAAGTGGAGAGAAAGGGGAAGACGCGGGGGGCTTTACAGATGCCCAGTGTCTGCAACCTAAAAACATAAGGTGGGACTTCTGAGCTGGTCCAGTGGCTAAGACTCTATGCAGGGGGCCCAGGTTGGATCCTTGGTCAAGGAACTAGATTCCACATGCCACAAGCAAGACCCGATGCGGTCAAATGAATAAATAAATTAAATACATATTTTAAAAAAAAATACACCCAAAGACAAGATGAAAAGGGGCTCAAAGGGAGTCAAAGACTTAAAACCATCTCTTTGAGTTTCACAAGCATTTTTTTGTGCACCTGGTGAAAGGTCAGGGTGGTGGGGGCCATGGGCACCCCCCCCCAACTCCATGGCTGCAGACACTGAGGAAGCTCAGTGCCCCTCTGTGGAAGGGTCCAATTTGAGGCTGTTTAGCGCTGCAGAGCCTGGGGGTGGGATGGGAGTTCCAGGTACAGGATGCCCAGGCTGAGGCTTCAGTCAGTTGCTTAGTTCAGAAAGCCAAATAAAGCATTTTCCACCACAGTGAAGTACAGGAATTGTGATCGTCCCCACTCTGACACTCCATAAAGAAGAGCTCTCCGCGCCGCCCCCCCTACCCCCGCCCCGTGCTAAGAAGAAAATTAAATGAATGATATACGCTTTCAATGAGTGGAACTGAAGAACCCCTGCGAGTGACTGATCTAGGAGGGAGATGGCTGTGGGAACTGAGTTGCACCGTTTCCATGGCTGCAGCCTCTATGGGTCCCTGCAAGTCCACAAAGGAAAGCTGCACAGAAACTTGAGACTGTTTACATATATATATATATTTATAAAAACTACCCCTGGGAAAACTTGCTGCCCCCAAGGTAATCTCAAGTGCCCAAAGCTGGCTCAGTGACGTGCAACCCAGGCCAAACCCACACTGGACCAAGGGTGATGGCTGCATTTCTTAGGCAACAAAAATAATAACTTCATGACAAACTACCTGCAACAGGCAGAAACATCTTCCACAAAACTGGCCCTGAATTGTACTCTAAGTGCTCAACAGCCACATGCCCAACAGAGCTTGCAGGCAAAGGAAACCACCAGCTCCCTGACACGTACAGCTTTGCAATCCGTATGGGTCTCTGCCCTTTGTTTTGCCATTCACATTCATTGAAAGGTATTTACTACAGATGAAAAATAAGCTTCGTTCAGCTGCCTCTAAACCAATCCCAAAAATAGAGCAATCACTTTGGTACAAATGGGGTCAAATGTATTAAAAAAAAAAAAAACAAACAAAACTTGCTCCCTGGCAGGAAGACTGACATGGCATGGGACCTTGCTGAGAGTCAGGGGGAAATCCACAGAGCTTTCCCTTCCCACAGTGGGAAAAGAGATATTTAAAGAGTTAGGCAGAGATTAAACTCATCCGGCCATGTGACCAGCCAAGTAAACGAAGACACAAACTAGAATGCTCTAAGCTTTAGAATATTAAGAGGTCAAAGAAATATATGTTGGTTTTTTAAAAAGTCTTGCCAAACTAATACCCTGCCCTCTCCCACCCTCAAAGACCACTGTTTAAGAACTGTCAAGAAAAGATCCACTGGGGAGGGACTGCAGGGGTTAGGAAGAGAGATTTATTCATTTCCTATAGTTTATTTATTTCCTATATTTATTCTCTCAGTTATTAGCTCAGAAATCCAAATGGTCTGACACTTCTTATATTAGTGCCCTGAATTTCCCTGGGGGGAAAAAAATCGGAATATCAATTGACTTATACATGCAGCTACATTAATTATTCCATTGATCTGAATTAATCTGCCTTTCTGAAAGGTATTTATTTTCTAAGTTTGTTTAATCATGTTCTCTTGAGCTACAAAAAGCAACAAACTGGGTCACCATCCACGTTGTTAAATTTGGTAACAAGGCTGACACCATCTGTGGCCTAGACTGATGATCTAGCCCCACTGATGGGGGCTTTTCGCTACTTCTGCTTCTCCTTTGAAATGACTGTCTAAAGGCACATGTCTACAACCAAATCAGAAGCTATTTAAAATACCCAGAGTCACACAAATCATCTCTAACACAGTATAAATATATACTAACAGTCAGTCTTTATCTGTATATCCAACTCCCATTTCCAGTTGTACTTGCGGTAGCAATATCCATAATTTTTTAAAATTCTCTACACATCAGACTACAAAAGCCCAAAGATGAAGGGGCATCACACTACATATAAAATACGCCGCACATTAGAGATGCAACATGAAATCCCGTAGATAAACCATGAAGTCTAAAGTCGTAAGAGCATACCATCACCGTCTCCAGACCCTGGGAGAGCTCTCCCCACCCTAGTTCTACCTTTACCACACGCAGCTAAGAACATTCAGACCTATTAAAATACAGCTTCAACATAAGAAACCAAAAACAAATGGAACCAGCTGAAAGAGGGAAAAGCAAAGCAGGAGAGAGAATTGCTGTTATCCGGGACCAGGCCCTCATTCACCTTATTTCTGCATGGGCTCCGGTCATGAAGGACTGATCCTAGCAAAGAGGATACCACAGCACCAGAAAAATCCTGAATTCTGAATCATCAAGGCAAGATTACAGGATGTCAGAGGTAGAAACAACCTTGGCGATCTTCTCGTCCAGTCCCCTGAATTGACAGATGGGTCAACAGCAATGCAGAAAGGATCTGGGAAACGCCCCGAAATACAGCCAGTTGACAGCCCAGTGGGACAATTCCTAGTCCCATTTCAGCGCTCCTCAGTGCTTTTTTTTTTTTTTTAACTATATCAACCTTTCCCAAAGGAAGTTCCATGAAACACTGTGATGCACACTGCCAAAAAAATGTTTAAAGAATCCATGACCAATTACTTTTAGGGACTAAGCTGAGTTAAACAAAATGAAACTGGTTTTTTAACTACAGACTTTCCTGGAGCTTTTACTGAGTTAATGTGCACGATAAATCTTTAAGAGAGCAATAAAGTATATGGAAGTATCCCAATTTATTTCACTATAGAATCATTTTATCCTGGAGCATGTCATCGGACTAACAGGAGGAACTTAGACACTCTATTATATTATTCTCAGAATTATGTTCTGTGATGATTAGTTTTGTCGTGTTCTACTTCTGCAACAATAGCTGATGTACAAAATTTACATGATAACTCTCTGCTTACCAGAAAAATTGACCAAAGTACCCCAAACTCCCAAATAACACTAGATTAAGGAAAAAAAGCTAATGTTACTAGGAAGAGAATGGTAAAACCAAAAAAAGTCTACATGTAGAGAAAAGTTATTTTTAAATCTGCTACAAACCTCTTCCATGAAAAGTTTCACATCTATTTATACAAAATTCATGACTTTAAACACTTCATTCATTCAGTATAAATTTGAGAATACAGCTCAAAAGGAAAAAAAAAAAAAACACTGCTGCAAAACTCTACGAAACATCACACGCATCATTGTAAATTTCAACCACCCAGAAAGCCAGCTGCCAACTTCAGTACTGAGGTCAATGACAAGCACACATCAAGACAAGCAGCAATTCTAAGGACACTTACCAAGTTATGATTTGTTGAATTAGAATCATCTTCAGGGAATGGGATGTAAATAGCTAAGGCCACACAATTGGCAAAAATAGCCAATAATATAAATATGTCAAATGGTCTGAAAGTTTTTGTTAAGGTATATACATGTCATGCCAACATATACCCTCTCTCTCATCATACTCTCAATCACACCATCTTGAACTGCTTTTTAAATGACAGTCTTACACACAAATCCTTATTCAAATGACTGCTGTGACGATGAGGTTTCCAGCAGCAGTAATCATCAGTGGTCAACTCACAGCAGATCTTCCTATCAAATGACTTCTCCACGAGTCCTTTTCTTCTGTGGCAAGGATTACGTTACACTCATCCTTCTGTTGGACATTCCATATCAAAACCTAAAAGTCCGTCCAATTAGGGCACTGTGTGAACCAGGTTTCTGCTTGTGTCGTTTTCACAGCAACAAGGGCCTTAGAAAGCTAAATTCCTGGCTGTTGTAGAAAAGAAAAATCATCATGAGATAAATCTCTTTCACAAATCCCTAGCCACCATGTGCTAGAGCCATTTTCTTGGTGGCTCTTCTTGGCCAGGTCCGCCTGGATCTCCTGTCTGGACTAGAACAGGACAAGTCACCGAGGACCTTTTCCAAACCACCTGCGACTGTCTCATAGCTATTCCAACCCTTAACAAGCGAGTCAGGCTTCATCTCCCTCCTCTGCTCTCCTTACTAATCAGCAGTTACCACTGTTTCAGATTAGAGCTGGACTGCAGCTCCATTTATAATGTGTTGTTATTGTGTTCAATTCATAAACAAATCAAATACAAGGCCATAAGAAATCAGCACCAGACACTTTCAGAGTTAGATTTAACATTTCTAAATCTCAGGGGTCTGTCTGGAAGAATCACTCTGTGAGCAGCCTCAACAGATACTTGCTTAAACATTCTGGTGTTATTAAGAGACACTGTCAAAACTGGCAATACAAAATTTGACATCTGCCAAAAATGACTGTTTTTCCTCTCTTGGTTTTCAGCCTTTCCAAATGCAAGGTTTCACAAGCACCAATCTAATCTCTAACTCCAGGCTTGGTTGTACAACACTGTTTCTCCCAAACACTCATCCACTAAAGGCAAAGCCACAGTTTCACTAAACACCTCCAAGTCCTAAAGCTTGGAGAATGTGCACAGATCTTCTACATTCACCCTGACTTCCTTCTGGAAAATCCAAAGATGCTGAAGGAAATAAAGAGCCCTCATGTCTCTGTTCCATTGCATTTCACAAAACCTCAGCCTTTTGAAGAACTTTAACACTCACTGAAACATGGATGTGAATGATGTTATTCCCTTACTAATTTGATGGGCTTATTTTTCAAGACACTTTTCCTTCCCTCATAGTTATTCTTTTAACTCACCTAGTATTACAAAATCTCTTATGTAGGGATCCAACTTTAAGGCAATCTACTTTAAAAAGACTTCAGAAACTCCTTTTCATCTTTCCTTTTGGCAGTTCCTTCTAAAACTGAAAAAGTCAATTGCCCCAAACCCATCCTATATGGAAACACACTCACTGCCTCTCCCATCTCCCACATCACCATCTGCCTTTTAAATTTCCCAATACCTAAATGATAAACCAGCAAATCAGAGAAGTACTGATGCTATTTAGGAAAACCAAACAAAAGACTACTTTTTTCATCACGGTGAAAAAAGTTTCAGATTGCAGGTAATGCTAAATCCTCTCCTTCTGCCACAAGATTCTGACAAGCCAAGCAGAACAGAGCATCAGAGAAATAGATGGGGCTGATCCTAAATCTCCCTTCCTTGTTCCCCCAAGTGCAGGACATACTGCCTTGCCTGCATGTATAAACAAATAGCAGGTTCCAAAAACTCATTCACCCAGTGCTGACAGAGCCTGGCACAGCTGATTTTAGAAGGCTGTCTATGCCCTCCTCCCAGAACTTAAAGGAAACTGTCAACTGAAAACAACACATCTCATATCGTTTCAGAATCTATTCTGTAAACGCTTCTCATCTGCAAGGCGGCTTCTCCCTGCGCTGGCAGCCACAGCCCTTAATTCCTGCACATACGTGTCTGGCGGTGTGGGAAAGGGAGTCAGCAGCACCATCCAGGAGTTCACTCCGCTCACATAAATTACTATATACAAATTACAGAGCACAAAGAGAAACAGCACCAGGCCTCCCACCTCACTCCGCATGAAATTAATGACCCCACTGAGAGGTCTCTGCTTACTCAGAGTCACGTCAAGCCAACCTGAGGGGGAGGAGACCTTTGTGACTAAGTATGATCTGACTAAGTGCTCCTGCCATGCGGCTGAGAGACCACCCCTCCTCCGAGGGACACCCTCTCCCTGTGGATCCCCCTCCCTCCTGGGCCGACACCAGTGTTCAGTCCTCAGACTCAAAAAGAACCTATAGAGAAAAACACATCCACACTACCCGAGCCATGTGAGAGACACCGCGACACCCGCTGGAGAAGAGACATCTGTTCTGGAAAGGAAACACACATGAAAACCCCTCAAATCCTACCCTGGGCTACTCTCTCTACAACCTTTCCAGACAGTTACCTCATTTTAACTCTCCGTGAGCACAGAAAATAGCCAGCTGAGACAGAGGGCTGCCTTGCTAGGCACTCAAATGATAAGGGGGTTCCAGCTCCACTCGCCAGTAACCTGTATCCTCTCTTTAGAGCATGGCCTCCCGACCCGGGCTCAGTGGGAAAGCCCTACATCCATGCTCCTTTCCAAGCCTAGGAACTGCTCAAGAGCCCTGGTCGACCCTGAATATAATTCTGGGAAAAGGAAATGCTGTGCTTTACCCAAACCAGTGAATCATCTGACTAATTAGAAAGCTATTTGCTCAGAAAGAAGACCTCAGTCAACCTTTTCTCATGGGTGGCAGGAACTGGAGCCTAGTCTCCAGGTTAAGGGATGGGGTGAGCAGGCAATGCACCCCAGTTTTCCAAGATCTGAGCCCTAATAACCTGCCTGGGGCATTTGGAGTTCAGGTTTAAAAATACAAAGGAGAAACCCAGAAATGTAACTCCAGTCCAAGGATACAGAATTTTTTTTTTTATAAAGGCAACAACTGCAAATTCCTCCGCGGAGAGGGCTGGGCGCTAACTCACGCAGGCTTTGGAAGAAGAGGCACACACAAACCTCTCCCTCCACAGGCTCCCTCATGCTCACATTTCAAATGCTGTTTTGGAACTTGTCAAAAGGAAATTCCAGGAAATCATAGCATTGATGACCAAATCGTTCCCTCCCTGTGAAGCAAATGTTCATATTTGTAGCTACCTGAACAATCAGACTCACCAAATGGCAGACCTACAAGCAACCTTAGCATTAATTGGAGTATCCAAAGCAAATTTCAAACATCAGAATGAGAAGATTCCACTAAAGGTCAAAAATGTATTTATTCCTAGTAGAGTTTTATTTTTTGGTTTTAAGGAGCATACCTTATAGGTTCAATTCATACCGCTGCCAAAAAACAAAGGTGCATTTAAACTAGCCATCTAGTGTCAGACGACCGAAGGTTAATTTAAGTTTCAGGCTGTCATTCCCTGCCCCCCCCTCCACTACACACATACACACACACACACAAAGAGTAGCCTAAATTTACCCAGAGAGATACCCTTCTGTACCCAGAGGAGATAGGAAATTATATACCATGAAACCCTGTACACACAGCTTCTGTTGCTCACATTCCAAAGTGCTATCACTTTGTTAAGTGCCATTTCAGACAACAAATCCTTTTAAAGAACAGATGGTAAAAGAGAAAATGAGAAACACTTCCCCTAGAAAAGGATACTTCCATTCCACTATACTAATGCAGGCTCTTCGGATGGGGTTATTGAGAGACAAACAGAAAAGGGCACGGGCAGGTCGGCTGTTGGACGAGTTACCCTGTTTTTTGCTCTTGGCGTATTGCTGACGTTTTCTTTGGGAGAGAGATCCGACAGGTGGGGGTGCGGAGGTGCTCATAGTTTGGGCAGCCTTGGCCTGTCTAGCAGCGTCGATTGCAGCTTGCCAAGACAGGACGGTTTGCTTGGAGCTGTTTGGCTGAGAAGTTGGTCCTTCACCAGAAAGAGGGAGCCTGGTGCCTCTTGCATAGTTCACCTCTGGGAAGAAGGAGAAAAAAAGAAAAATTTAAAAAAAAAACAACAATGACACAATGAGAATCCAGTGTCAGAAGAAAGCTGAAGTGGTTTCCCATCAAGAAGATCAGGGAAATCATCCCCAAGTTTGCAATGGAAACCTCATATTCTATTTTTCAGAAGCAGGGTTAGGTCAGCCAGAGCAGCAAGAAAAGTCCCTGAGCTCTGCCCAAAGTGTCAATAACACAGGACTGTTGCATTTCGCCCAAAGGGTTAGTACCTCTCTACATCCATATCTTCACAAGAAGTCTTTCAGTGCATTCCTTCAGACAAACTGAGGTCATTTCCACTTATATTCCACATCTTTTCTGACTTTCAAAACCCATGTATCTCTAGTGAGTTAACAGATACATACCACAGCTTTCCTCCAAAATAACTACCATCAACAAAAAAAAAAAAAAGGCAGTGGCAATAATTCAATAGTCTTAATCATTTTCAGGGTGTTACTCCAACATCTTTCTACAGCCACAAATGCATTTTTTTCAGCATGGGAAAAAAAAAATAAAAACTGGCACCACTGGCACCAGGGCAATACCAAGAGCCCCATAACAAATACCTAGATTATGCACTGACACTTCCTGCAAATGAAAATTCATGATGCTTGGGACTCATTTCCTCCACAGGCTTCCGAAAACAGAAAACATCTTTAGGGCTTTTTTGCATTTTAAATTGCAGCCGCAGCAGCCAAACCAGCAACCAGAGAAACAGACAGGGCAGGCAGCCTGCATCCTTACACCTAGGAGAGACAGGCTGAGTTATGCCAGGGGCCCTCAAGGCCTAAACAGGAACCATTTCAGCATAGACTGGGACCCAAGTACACACAGGATAGAACCCCAAGGAGGCTTCATGTGCAAAGCCCTCTCCAGCCTGGGGTCAGGCCAGGACCAAGGCAGGTCTCCCAGGTACCTGCCTGCCTTGGGTCACAACCTCCTTACTGAGACAGAAGTCAAAGCGAGAGGGATGGGCATTTGTGAAACCAATTCTTACTAAGTCAATAGCACAAGGGAGAGTCAGAGCCAAGCACAGGTCTGCCTGGTTAGCAGCCTGAGAGGGATCCACAGGAGTGGGCAGCAGAGGTCTGAACCAGGCGGAGGAGTCGTCCCAAGTCTTACCTTGGGGAGGGCTCATTGGGAAAGCTGTGAGCCCACAGAGAGCTGTGGGGACTCCAGCGACCTCTAAGGAGAAGTGAAGAGGGCTGGCCAGGAGCTGCACCCCCTTCCTTCGACCCAGCCCGGCCGGCCGGCCGGCAGTGTGGTAACTGCACGTGGTGCCCGGGCCGGGCTAGGGAGGGGAAGCCCACAGCGGCTGTGACTCCCCGGGCATTGCTAGGTTACCGACGTGTGCACAGCGGCGCTGGGAGCGGGAATACACTTTCCATCCGACCCTCTGGCCAGCGATTCCGAGACCTAGCCTCCCTCTCAAGGGTAGCAAAGTGCTTCACCCACCGACGAGAAGGGTGAAACCTGGCAACCCTGTAATTTTCCAGATGCCACCAGAGACCTTCTTCCTAATATACCAGGGGGCGGGAAAGGAGGCGAAGAGGCTAGAAAGGGGGCTCGGGCTGAAGACTCAGAGCCACCCTCTTCCCATCGCTCAAGAGCGTTGGAGGAAAGTTGAGCCCGAGGACACTGAACCCGAATCACCTAGGCTCACCGCCCCTCCAGCGGCGGCACTGTACTCCACGGACCCCACGACCACCCCCACCCCACAAATGCAGAATTAACTCTGACATTCAAGGCCTGAAGGGGAGAATGGAGTGGTTGTCACGCATCTCCCCTTTCTATGTAGACGACACCGAGCTAGAAGCATCCTCTCCTACCCCCTCAACCCACCAGCGCATCAGAGACAGGAGGGGGGGTGAGAAGGAGAGGGGGTGGAAAGAGGAGGACCATGACAAGGATGAGATTTGGCAGCGGGTGCCCAGGCTCTGGCTGCTCACCGTTCGCGTGGTCCGCTTGCTGCTGCCGTTGATGCTGCATTTTTTTCATCATCATCATCATCATCATCCACGAACATTTATTGAGCGCCTACTGTGTGCAGGGCACTGTGCTAGGCGTTGGGGCGGGGGAGGAACGGGTAAAGGGGGTGACCGATAGGTAAGAGCCGAGGTCCCTGCCCTTAGTCAAGCTTCAGCAGGGGGTGGGGAGGGACAGGGACAGATAACAGAAAATAAGAATAATTTATAAAAAACCGCTGGCCACCCACGCTCCCTCTTTTTCAAAATCGGAGCAAAATAAACTTTTTCTAAAAAATAAGATCAGATGTATATATTATCCTGATAATATATACATGTAATTTTTTTGCTGCAAAGGAGAATTGGCTTGGTCCCCCCCTCTAGCGGAGGGACGCCGCGGGGTTGCCGGCCCGGCCGCCGGGGCCGCTCGGCGCGCCCCCCATGCCCGCCCGCTCGCCCGCCGCGGTGCCCGGTGCCCGGTGCCGGCCGCCGCCACCACCGCCCGCGCCGCCGCTGGCTTGGGACCGCGGGCAGCCGGAGCTCACATCCGGGGACGGAGGCGCTCGCTCGCTCGCTCACTCCGCGCCCGCCGCGCCGCGCCGCACGCCGGCTTCGCCCTGGCGACGCTGCGCGCCCGCCGCCGCGTCCCCCTCCCTCCCCCCGCCCGCCCCGGGCCTCCCACGGGCTGCGCTGCGCCCCGGCGATCGGAGGCCGACCCGCGGCTCGCCCCGCACGGCCAGCGCGGTGCAGGTGGCCGCCGCCTGGGACTCGGGGGCCCGCCGGCCTGGCTCGGCTGACCCGCGGGCGCCGAAGGGTTAAGCGCGCTCCAGCCGCGGGCCGCCTGCTTAACCCCCTCGGTGCCGCGGCGTGCTCTCCCCTTCCCCCCCCCCCCCACCAATCCCCGATCGCGCGGGCACAGCCCGGGGATCCCGCCGAGGTCGGGTGCAGATGAACCGCTCCTCCACTGGCATTTCTTCGGGGCGGGCGGCCGGGGGACTTTAGGCTCCCGCGGCGGGCCTTAGTTCCCGGCTCCATCCTCCCCCGCTGCACACCTGGAGGAGGCCCCGCCCCCTGGGAACACAGGTGCGGGCGGGAGGTCGTTGCTCTGGTGGTGGCGAGGGGCTCTGCTCGGCTCCCAAACCGCTCCGGGGCGGGGCTGGAGCCCCGTACCTTTCCTCGGCTCTTTCCAATTGCGGGGGGGCTGGGGAGCCCGGCTGTCTGGAGAGCACTCACTGCCCCAGGTAACAGCCCCTTTAGATCTAACCTGGTTTGCAAAGCGTCCTCCATCCCACCCCGGCCCCCCATCCCCCCTCTGCGCAGGATCTAGCTCGGCTGTGGGCTCTGAGACAGTAGGGGGAGGGGGAGGACATCGCTCTTTCCCACTCCCTGCCTCCCTCTCCACCCACCCCCCCCCCACTTGTGTTAGGAGGCAGGTACGGGGAAGTCAAAGCCTCCAATGTTTTGCAAACTGGGTCCCTTGAAGGAATAGGCAGTGCTGCTAGAAACTGCAGACTCCCGTGTAGAAGTAATGAGAGTAGTTGGTTTTATGGTACCTTCACGGTCTCATTTGGTGGGGGTGGGGGATTTTGCAAATGGCAGTTCCCGTCCAGAGGGGAAACTACTGTCTCTAGTGCGTGACCGGTATTTCTCATGTAGCGGTCGTGCTGGCTCTTGAATAAGGACGTCTGCCTAGTTACTTCACAAGGTTCGATATATTTGCTTTGGTTCTGATCTGCGTGTTCCTACAGCCTTTTAGAATGTTTGGGAACAGAGACTTAAAAACAAAAATAAAGCAAAAAGCTCAGCGCGAACCGAGAAATTAAGGGAAGGTGCTCTTTGGCCAAAGAAGTCACACTGGGCACGCTTAGCTGTTGGGGGCCACCCGAGGAGTGGGGAGGAGGGCGGGGAGAGCCTTCCAGAGAGGGGCATCTGGACAAGATGGATGGGAACAACCAACCTTCCTGTCCTTTTCTGTACAAGGAGAGGCAAGGAGAGAGCCTTGAGGCCTAGTTAGTACTAGAAAACTGGCCTGGGCCATCTCTGAGGCTGCTTCTGAGCCCAAATCTGAAAGCAGAGTAACCAGCTCCCCTCAGAGAATTTCCCATCCTGGACCCCTGGGTCCTGAAGTGTGTTTAAAATACACAAGTACACTTGTCCCTTTCAGAACTCTAGGTCTGAAGCTCTGCCTCTTAAGACCTATTCTGCAAAATCCCACCCTGCTATTTGCTCACAACTCAGCATTCACAAGGCACCTGGCAGAAACAGGGGACAAATCTACGGCGCAGCCCCTCCCTCAAGGACGTACACTCTAGTACAGGAAGAAAAGAGTGTGTGTATTTCTAACGCTATTTGGATCATAGGAGCTGTAACAGGTATGAAGAAAGTGCTATGTGAGCATCAAAGAGATTTATAATAGAGGAAATCAGGTATTTTCAAAGAGATGACATTTTAACTGATTCTTAAAAAACGGACAGGGAAGGAAAGATGAAGGGACAAACAGATGAAGGACGGGGATTTCAGGGCAGTGAATATGCTATACAATATTGTCATGGTGGGTGTAGAACATTATTTTCATGCATTTTCAAAACCCATAGATGTGTACAGCACAAAAGAGTAAACCAGAATGTAAACTGTGGAATTTAGTTAATAATGTAGCAATACTGGTTTATCGGTTCTAAGGAACCACACTAATGCAGAAAGTTAATGACAGGAGAAACTGTTGGGGAAGAGAAGTATACAGGAACTCTACTTTCTAAGCAATTTTTCTGTAAACCTAAAAATGCCCTTAAAAATAAAGTCTATTAAAAACAGGTGACTAATTTTGTAGTGCATCAATGGGGTAAGAGGAATGGGCTTTGGGGTAGAGAGTAAAGGCAAGGGAGACCGCTCTACAAGACAGGATGTGTTCAAAAATTAGCAGGAGCGCAGAGCAGCTGGGGTGCAGGCCACCAGGCTGGGGAAGGAAAGCTGGCTGGCTTGCTAAAAAGACCAGATTTATCTTCTCTGCAGTGGAAATGAGTGAAGGTGTTTAAGCTGAGAAGTGACATTAAATTGTGACTCGGGTTTCCCAGTTTTACACTTCAGATCTTAATGAGTTTATGGAATTAGAATTTTTCACATTTTTCTGTCCCAGCTTCTGAATCCCATCTTTGCAATGTTTCCAGCAAGTTTTTGTTTCTTTTTTCTTCTTTTTGAGGGCCTTCATTCATCTTAGCTCTGAAGGCTTTGGCCCACTGGGTAATTTAAATATTTCTATTCCCATGATAATCTGAATTCCTGAATAAATACATAATAATAACTAATATTTTTTAAAAGCTTCCCATGTGCCAGGCACAAATATAGGCACTTTACATGTATTACCTCTTGTAATTCTCACAATGAGGCTATGAGACAGGTCCTATTAAATTATTAATCCCCTCATTTTACAGATGACAAAACCAAGACACCAAGGAGTTAAGTAATTTGCCCCAAAACACACGCAATTATTTAGTAGCTGAAACAATAAAAGATGAAGGAAGTTTAGAATAAAAGATTTCATCTCTAAATCAGCCACATGTGATAAGACCCAATTATGTCACTAACGTGCTACAGTGGAGTTTTAAACCCTAGGCCTTTATATGTATAACACTATCATTTAAAGGCACCAAACTGGCATTCTTGACGTGGTGACCTGAATGAATTTCATTCAGAAAACCTCGCTGATACCCCAGTCCAGGACCTCACCATCGCACACCCCTGGGCCACTGATTAGATGCCCCATCTCCTTTCCTCCTCCCTCAAATAATCCATCTTGTGCTCAGAAAACCCCGTATCACTTCCCTAACTAAAAGAGAGAAAAGGCTGGTTCCTCCTTCCTTCTGACTCCAGTTTAAACTCCTCTGACCAGCTTTCAACCTTATCATTTCTCACCATTCACCTTCATCGTGGTCAGCAGCCTCCTCATTAGGCTGTGAACATGCTGTGCTCATTCCTGACTCTGCCCTGGCTCTCGTTTATTCTCTGACCCAAAATCCTGCCTTGCTGACCTCTAACTAAACCCTCCCTGTTTAACAAGTCCCCAGCATCTCCCTGCCTCCTCCCAGGAGCCTGCTCAGATTCCTCCACCACTGCAAACGCCCCCACCTCCCCTTTCCTAAAGGCCTACAGCACCTGGTTATCCCTTTGATTTGATACCTTCTTGTGTCTTCTTTGATTTCTTCTTGGCTATAAATCCTGTCTCTCCAAGCACAGTGCACGTCCTTAAGCAAGGATCACCTCCTTAGCCCCCCTCCCCCAACTGCCAAGTGTTCTGCTCACAGCAGGCACTAAATACTCTGATTAATCTGCACGGGATCATAAAAGCCCACAGATATAGCTAGAAATTGTCAGCTAATATTTACAAAAATCCCATAAATTTTATGGCAGGGTACTTGGCCTTTTCATGGTAAAAATATATATATATAAACAGAGGGAAAATTGAGTCCTCTGCACTCCAGGAATTCTAATTAAGGAAGAAAAATAAACAGATCCTGAAGGCTAGATGCACCGTATAGCCACAAACAGATTGTGAATTTGGGTCGGAATGAGTCTCCATCCTCAGGCCCTAAGAAGCTAGCTCTGACCCGCTAAGCAGCATACAGATGGATAAAGGAGGTGCAGACATGAGTTCCAGGCGTTCCAGGCAGAGGAATGGCAAGAGCAGAACATGAGCAGAAAGTCAGTTAGTAGGTGGTTAGGCTGGAACCTGGAGAAGGCAATGGCACCCCACTCCAGTGCTCTTGCCTGGGAAATCCCATGGACGGAGGAGCCTGGTAGACTACAGTCCATGGGGTCGAGACGAGTTGGACACAACTGAGCTACTTCACTTTCACTTTTCACTTTCATGCCCTGGAGAAGGAAATGGCAACCCACTCCAGTATTCTTGCCTGGAGAATCCCAGGGACGGGAGCCTGGTGGGCTGCCATCTATGGGGTTGCAGAGAGTCAGACACGATTGACATGACTTAGCAGCAGCAGCAGGCTGGAACCTGGGAGTACTTGAGAGTCATAGTGAGGTGGCAAAAGCAGGATGGAGAAGAATGGTGGCAAGTCCCCAGTATCTGGCTCACCAGTCTAGGCATTGTCCTGTAAGTCAGTGATTCTTAGTCTCCGGACCCCTTCACATGCTTAAAGATTATCATAGACCCCAGACAGCTTTTGCCATGTAGATTGTCCCCCTTGATATTTACCATATTCAAAATTCACAATGAGAACATTTAAAACATCATTTCTAGTTCATTTTGAAATAGTAAAAGATCATTACCTGTTAACATAATTGTTAAAGGAAAGTAACTCTAGTTTCCAAAACAAAATAATAAGAATGGCATTCTCTTACATTTCTGCAAATCTCTTTACAGTCTGGCTGAGGAAGAAGACAGCTAGATTCTCTTATCTCCTGCAGCATTCAATCTATAGTGATGGATTATTTGTATTGAAGTAAAGGATGAATATTCAGTCTAATGTGGATATGAATTTGGAAAAGGAAGGGCTGTTTTAATAGCCTTTTAAGATAATTGTGGATATTCTTCTTTGGTATGACACCAAAACTCAACTTTTAAAGGTTACTTGAAATATGGAATTTGAAACCATAACAATACAACTTTTCATACACTGTTATATTAAAATCAATCAGTTTATATTGCACTGTGAATGGATCTTTCTACCCATGCAGAATTTGGTAACATCCTGTATCAGTCATCGAAACATTTTGGTTCCCCTGAGTTACACAGACCTTCCAAATGTTGACATGTTTCTTCATACAATATCCAAAAAAACCACATTCGTCGTTATCACTGCCTGTCTCATTAGAAAGTCTTTAAGCATTGGGAAGCTGTCAAGCTCTCGGTGGTAGACAGAAGTTTTTTCAAAATTCTCATTTTCACTTGAAGTCTCAAATTTTATAATTGGCACACTGTCAAGATTTTTCTTGGAGGTAACTGGCTCAGTTCATTCATTTTCAACAAAATATCTGCCAGATACTTAGGTCTCAATAACCAAAGTTTGTCAGTAAAAATGGTGTTACACAAACAAGCGACCATTTAGCTCAACACCTCAAACCACTGTACAAATGAGACAACCACTGCGTGCAGCAGTAATGTTTTATATCTGCTTCTCAATATGTCAACCAGCATATTAAGAAGACATCTATACAAGGACTGAGATTTAATAAAACTAATAATTTTTACTGCTTCATCAAGGAGATTAGTAAAACTGACTTTTTTTTTTAAAACTATGAGTACACGACAGAGATTGTGTATCACATGGTGTCCCCCGGTGCATTTTGGTGTCACTGCATTGATACCAGAAGTTTGGACCGCTGTTGATTTTCCACCATGAATGCAAATGTCAACACAGTGAGAATAGCAAATAAGTTTTAGTGTTCCTCTGAAAATAGTTTTGACCTCAAAGACCCCTTGAAAAGGATCTTAAGGTCCCTAAGGTGAGGGCTACTGGATAATATACAAGATGTTCAAATATTGCGTGGGACACAGACATGTTAAAAAATTTTTTTGTTATTTGAAATTCAAACTTAATTGGGCATCCTATATTTTTACTTTCTGCAACTGGCAGCAAGTAACTGAACCTTACCTCTGGGGTTCCATAAACCACACTTCAAAAATAGCTACTCTGGGGCCATCTTTGGGCAGAGAATCAGTATCAGAGTTATGCTTCATGAAAATAGCTCTAACCCTAGTGGGCAAGATGGATCAGAGAGTGAAAATAGTTGTAGGTGCAAGAAGTCCTGATGCAACAGTTAAGAATATGTTGTGTCCTCAGGCACTCAGCGGTGTCCAACTCTTTGTGACCCTATGAACTGTAGCCTGCCAGGCTCCTCTGTCCATGGAATTTTCCAGGCAAGAACACTGGAATGGGTTGCCATTTTTCTACTCCAGAAACAATATGTCACTTCTTATCTATAGTTATCAAGAGGGGCAACACTATCCTAAGCTTGGGCAAGGAAAACAGAAAGACTTGCAGAAGGCAATTTAGAAGTTACTAGAGCATGGGGAATAGAGGAGGGGGTCCCCATTCCACCATTCTAACTAGCCACCCTCCTCCCAACACTTCTACCCCAATCAAGACTTCTTGACTTCCACAGACTTATATCCCCACCCAGGCTTCCCAAGTGCCTCAGTGGTAAACAATCCACATGCAGTGCAGGAGATGCGGGTGAGATTCCTGGCTCTGAAGATCTCACGGAGTAGCAAATGGCAACCCACTCCAGTATTCTTGCCTGGCAAGTTCCGTGGACCGAGGAGCCTGACGGGCTACAGTCCATGGGATCAAAAAGAGTTAGGCACAACTTAGCACTCACACAACAGCAGCATACCCCCACCAGCAAAGTATTATTTAAAGGCCTTGCTGCTTGCTTTGGTCACATGGAAAGTAGAGCCCAGCTGGTCTTTATCCTTCATCAACTAACTATTCACTTGAAGAGCAGGATTTATGTTTCATATCAGGCTATGTAATTCCAGTTCCTTTTAACTGGTTCATTCCCATCCCCCTTGACCCAGTTCTTAAATCTTATCCATCACTCTCTGATGCAGCAAATCCTTTCCATTTCCCCAATTGGGAAATCCTGGCAAAGTGTAAGATATACAGTCAACACCCTATTATCCACGCTGACTGAAGGAAACAGTGAAGGGGGCAAGTCTTGCTTCCTGTCTGTCGAATAAACTGGTTTTAAAACATGATCTCCAAGGGTTCTTACCTTTCTGATATGAAATACCAAAGACGGTAGACTTTAAAGCCAGGTGGTCCTGGGCTCAAATCCTGCCCTTGACAGCTAGATGGCTTTGAGGAGCTCACTCCCTTCAGGTATAACAGGGAAACTATCACATGTCATTGATTTATTGCAAAGATTTAAAATAATGTTGTAGAAGCTCAGAGACATACCATCACATTAAATCAGATATCTCATGTGAATTTAAGTATATGCAGTTACAGAGAGAAAGGAAGGAAAGAAGGGCACCTCTTAAATGGTGCTGGCAGGGACTTCCCTGGCAGTCCAGTGGTTAAGTCTCACTTCCACTGCAGGGAGCAGGGTTTCCATCCCTAATCAGGGAACTGAGACCCTGCATGTCCTACTGTACAGCCAAAAAAATTAAATAAAACATAAATTAAATGGTCTGCCCTTCCTTTGGTTGGTCTTCGCTCTTACCTTCATGGCCTGACCTTAACACTTAACTCTTTGCCTGCATTAAGATCAATTGACTGTGATGACTGTCCTTTCCATTTGTGAGAATCCTGTCACTCAATATAGTTCCAAAGCAAGAAAATGCACTTGGATTTTTTTTTATAGTTTTGTATTTTGCTTTATTTTCATTTCCAGTACACACTTTACTGTTTAAGGTTTAACAACCAATACTGACAACCCCCGAAGTAGATAAAGTGAAGGACAGAGATATTAGTGAAATAGGTATTTACATCCAGGCACACAAGTGCAGTGCCGTGGAACATACTGGATGTGAAAGGGGCCACATACACAGCACACTGAACATTGGGTTTAGTCAGCACTACTGCACAGCCACCTCCATGTTAAAAGCAACTAACCACTGGAAATAAAACTGGTGTATTCACACACAGTGATGGAAGAATAATACAAGTCTGCCTCTGATCAACCACAGGAGCAAATTTATGAGGATAGGAAGTTGTTTCGGAGATCCAGAGAGTCAATAAACGTCAGAAATTTTATAGTTCAAGTGTTATAGTTTCATTTCCTCAGAGCAGTTGTTTAAACTATTCAGTTTGCAAAACAAAAACTAAAGTTTAAATGGCACTAGTACCTTTCAGACCTGGCACCCACAATATATGTGGACTTGTTCACTTTTCTTACCACTGTAAAAAAAAAAAAATCAAAGTCACAAATCCTTGATATTGACATAAGCCTTTTCCACTTTTAAATTAATGTTTTGGGAGAACATTAAGTAGGAAATGATAAAAAAAATTAAGAATCTTCATTTCATTAATTTTAAGTTGCTTAATAATACACAGAAATAAGCAGCAATAAATCTTGAATGCTTTGGACCCCTTTAATCCCCTTGGATTAGCAAAGTAGAGAGTAGCCAATTTAAGAACATTTTCTTTCCATCTGACAAAATGCAACATGAAAATGCAGTAACCTCTCTTAGCTTCATGATTATAGTCATAAGTAGATGCTAAAAACTGGAATTTGACTGAGTTTGAAATTTCAAAAAGGTAGTCAGATCTTTCTATATCCTAGGTTATTAGAACATGCATGCAGGGGAAAAAATGCCTCTTTTAAAAGGATTCCAGTTCGAAAAAGTTTCATAAATGAAAAGGAACATTGTAGGAGTCAAAAGAGACATTTATTTGAAGAAGAATCATACAAAGTTATGTAACGCACTGAAGATTATCTGTTTTGTGTCTTAATAACCAGGTTGGCAATGTATTGCCTCCAAAAATATGGAACTTCCTATTTGTCAGTTTTATCTTTTTTTCAGGTTGCTATTTTTAATGTGTGTTTATAATACAGTGAAGACATCTCAGTCGATCATGTATTAAGCAAAATAATCACCATGGCAGGGAGACACACATGGTAGTCTTTATTGTCAACACGTCTATAAAACCGAATAAATATTTGTTAGTGTTCCATTTTGATAAATACAAGAAACACATGGGGCTGAAAGGGAAACATATCCAGAGCTTCATAATTTTTCTAAGACTGACACTACTTTAATAGCAAATAGCAAAGAATGCCAGGGTTGGTGGGCGGGGCTTTGCAAACACTCTTTACATCAGAAACAGACTAGACTTTGATGCGGGTGAGTTGGTGGCTCAGATGATGAAGAATCTGCCTGCAATGTGAGAGGCCTGGGTTCAGTCCCTAGGTCGGGAAGATCCCCTGGAGGGGGGCATGGCAACCCACTCCAGTATTCTTGCCTGGAGAATCCCATGGACAGAGAAGCCTGGTGGGCTAAAGTCCATGGGGTCACAAAGAGTCGGACACAACTGAGCGACTCTCACACAGTCAAGTGACTCAAGGACAGACCACTGCGTATCTTGTCCCTGAAGCCAAGTGCCTCGGTGCTACAAAAGGTTTTTCAGGATTCTTAATTTTCTACTAGCTTGCCCCCCTTCCCCTTTCCCTCAGCAAGTCTCTCCTGGGCTTCCTTTCCCAGGCACCTAACTGGACCCTTTCAACACTTAGAGACCTTTCTTCTTAGAAGCTTCTTCCGTCTATTCTCTTTGTTTCCTCTTCCAAATATATTTCTTCGAAAGTCTCCAAAATGAGCCCAACTGTTAGAGCTTAGCCTGCAGAAGGCAAAGTGAATAAAAAGAAACCTACAGAAAGGATTAGAAGATTGAGGGTCATGTTTTAGCCACCTTGTATGATGTCCTAGAACTCAGCAATGGTACACTTTAGAACTAGAAAAATGGTTCTAAGAGTGGGAGGCTCGGAGACCCAGCTCTGCTCGCCAGTGACTGGGGGTGCAAACTTCAGCGATCACTGTCTTTCTGAACTTACTTCTTCATCTGTGAAGCACCCGCCTCACAAGGTCACAAGGTGTGAGAGGATCATAGGAGACTGGAATGGGAGAGCATTTTATAAATTACAAGGCACAAGACCCACGGTTTCCGAAGTATAGCTCCTACAATAGCAGCAGCAGCAGTCCCTGAAAACCTGTTAGAAATACAAATTCTCCAACTCACCCCAGACCTACTGAATCAGAAACTCTGGACGGTTTCTGGGTGGTATCCAGCCATCAGTGCTTTAACAAGGCCCCCAAGTGATTCAGATACCTGCTAACGTTTGAAGATGCTGCACTGTACAGATGAATTGCTTTTCAAGAGATTTCCGCTGGTTGCTGCTTCTGATGGTTCTGAATAGATTCTGCCAGCATCAGGAACATTAATGCCCTTGTACTGCAGTGGTACTTATCCCCGGAGGAGCACAATAGCTTGCTCTCCTCTGTTCTCTCCTGGATTCTCGCAAAATTCGACAAAGTAACACAACTGGGTCCATTTCACAGAATCCCAGAGCACTTATAATGTGGATCATACAATTTATGACATCTCTGAGGGCTGAGAATTATTCCACCACAAGGCCAACCTAACACCTGAATGGAAGCCTGTGTACTCAGGTTTCAAGGATACTGGAAAGACCTAATTCTGCACTTTTCCACCCAGCTCACCAATGCCAGAAATTCCATCATCAGAGCTTAAAGCTTTAAGCTGAAATGCCAACAGCCCTAGAAATCTCACAGCCAGCCATTTACTTCCAAGGTAAAATGTCCTGTTCTTGAACAGTGGGACACCCATGCCTGCTTTGCGAACCATACCCTAAAGTGTTACCTCAGGTCACTATAAGTAACTGCTTCCTTTGCAAATTTGCCCAAGGCCAGGTGTGCACACAGAACCAAGTAGGCATCATAGGTGTGTTTAAAAAAAAAAATGAACTTAAGGATTGACTCGGGGAGTCTCAGGCTGAAAGAGGAAGAATGAATAGATCACAGCAGAGACAGCCAAACAGGAAGATGCCTGCTTTTCTGGTGCCCTAGGAAAGACAGGGAACTTCCCAAACAATCACAAAAGCAAATCTTCTAACTTCATTTGGTCCTCTTCTTCCACATCTGTCTACACATTTGACATTCTGTGTTCTTTTTAAAAAAAAATTATAAGAGTGTAGTTTGCAAAGCACTCTGACATGCAGTATTTCATGTACTCTCTATAGCCCATGAAGAAGGGAAAATTCCTCATTTAGCTGAGAAGGAAACTTGTGCAAGGATTCTGTCAGTAAATAGCAGAGCTCATTTAGATTTGATCCTGACTCTAAAAGACTACTACTTTCATCTTGGTGTGTGATTTTCAATCTGGTTTGTACCCTATTGCTGAAGTGGTCTGTGTATTACTGTTCAACTCCCAGCCTCCCTTTTGGAGAAGGGTGCTAGACTGTGGATCCCCGGTGCAGAGCATGAACCCCAGGTTCCTACCATCCACGCAGGCTCCCAATTTTTCTCCCACTGTGTACCTCCTCCTCCCTGATTCCAGGGCACAGAGCTTGATGACTCCACAGATGGGCAACACCATCAGGCATGGAAAAGAGATTTCTGCCACACATAATTTTACTCTGAAAATATCACTGTGGAAGTGTGTAGCTGAGTCACAGAGTTGGCAAGGGAACGTCACACAGGCCAGGCCCTTCCGGCAATGAACTCCATGAGGCTCTACATGGGGGCCCAGGGCATGGTCCTTCCCTGATCTAGGCTGACAGTTGCTGAGGCCAAGCTGGAAGGACATTCCTTGCACTACCACTGAGGTAGAGACCCTTGGATCATGTGGAGAAGTCTGCCCTAAAGTTTTCTAAAATTCCTTCCAGGCCTCCCATTCTAATTTATACACAAGAAAAGCCTTTATTTTGTAATCTGGTCTTCTTATACCATCTGTATGACTCAGGCTCCCACTGGATCACAAATCCACACTTGAGCGCCACCCTTTCACCTAAGCTCCAGTGCCACACCACCAAGTGCCTGCCAACTATAGTTGCCATCAAATCTAAGTGGAAATGTCTTAAGTCAAACGAACGCCTATGCAAACCAGCTCCCCACAGTAAATTCTAGCACAACTATTTTCTCAACCGGCAAGACTCTAACTGGTGGAGTGGTCTTCTGTTTCATTTTGTATCTTTGGTTCATTGCCACTAATGCCTCTTTCCTGAGCACACTGTTCATACTGCTGCCTGATGTATCTTTATTAAATCTTTCACCGCGCTATTCTCTGATCCAATATTTTCATTCTTGCTATACAGCCATGAAAACAGTACTTTTCAACCTTGACTGCAGGTTAGAGCTTCTTAAAACCTTTCATGTCCAAGCCCCATCCCCAGAAAATTTTGACTTAGGAGGCTGGGGGTCAGAGATCAGACATCCTATCACTGAGAACCACTGTCCTGTATGACAGCATTTATCAGACTTCAAGGTTCACAGGAATCACCTTCATTGTTTAAGCACTAAGTTGTGTCCATGGACTGTAGTCCACCAGGCTCTTCTGTCCATGGGATTTCCCAGGCAAGAACACTGGAGGGGGTTGCCATTTCCTTCACCAAGGGATCTTCCCAACCCACGGATTGAACCTGTGTCTCCTGTATTGGCAGACAGGTTCTTTACCAGTGAGTCACTAGGGAAGCCTGAAATCACTGCTAACCTTGTTAAAATGAAGATCTGGATTCAGCAGGGCTAAGGTGGGCCTGAGATGCTGTGTATCTAACAAGCCCCAGGTCATAATGATGCTCCCAGTTCCAAGCCCGTACTTTGGGTCTCCTTGGTTCTAGCACAAGTATAGGAGCTTCAGCATTACCTGGGGGCTTTGGTGATTGTAAGGCCCTTCCTCATTTCCCAGGCTTCCTGTTCTCACTAGTACAGCTCCTGACTCCTCCCAACACACCAGCCCTGCCTTGCATTCTGATTTACTTGGGAAGTCTGACTCAGCCCTCTGTCAGTTTCCAGCCTAGGCCCTGTTCTGCCATTTAGCCTTTCCCAACTATTCCATACAGTTTATTAATTTTTTTCCTCCAATCTCCCACAACTATGGGAAGTGTCATGATCATTCCATCATATAACAAACTCCACAGCTGACAGCAAGAAGAAAACTGGAAGAAGAGAAATCTGGAACCTAGGATCCATTTTTGACACATTGTAACCACTGGCACATCATTTTCCTTTCTCTAAAATTCCCCTGAATTCAACAATACATTAAAAAGATCAAATACCATGATCAAGTGGAATGTATTCTAGGAATGCAAGGATGGGTCAATAACTGCAGATCAATCAATATGACATACCAAATGAACAAAATAAAGGATAAAAAGCATATGAGCAAATTAATAGATGCAGGAAAACATTTGGCAAAATTCAACAGTTTATTTATGATAACAACTCTCAACAAAGTAGGTATAGAAGGAACATGCCTCAACATTACGAAGGCCACATATGATGAGCCACAGCTACTGATATACTCAAAGGAGAAAATCTGAAAGCTTTTCTTCTAAGAGAAGGAATGAAACAAGGATGTACATTCTCACCACTTTCATTCACTGTAGTATCAGAAGTCCTAGACAGCGTTCTTAGGCAAGAAAAAGAAAAACAGGCATCCAAACTGGAAAGGAAGAGATAAAACTGTCCTATTTGCTGATGACATGATACTATATATAGAAAACCCTAAAGACTATCCAAAAACTGTTAGAACTAATAAATGCATTCAGTAGAGTTGTAGGATACAAAAGTAACATACAGAAACCTGTTACATTTTTATACATTAATAACAAACTATCAGAAAGAGAAATTTAAGAACACAATCCCATTTACATTTGGGTCTAAAAGAATAAAATACTTAGGAATCAATTTAACCAGAGGTAAAAGACCTGTACACTGAAAACTCTATGACACTGGTGAAAGAAATTGAAGCAGACACAAATAAATGGAAAGATATTCTGTGCTCATGTGTTGGAAGAATTACTATTCTTAAAATGTCCACACTATCCATAGCAATCTACAGATTCAATACAATCCTTGTCAAAATTCCAATGACATTTTTAACAGAAGCAGAACTAACAATCCTAAATATATATGAAACCACAAAACAATAGTCAAAGCAGTTTTGAGAAAGAAGAATGAAGTTGGAGGTATCATGCTCCATGATTTCAAACTATATTACCAAGTTAAAGTAATCAAAAGAATGTGGTCCTGGCACAAAAACAGACACATAGATCAATGGAACAAAAAGCAGAACCCCAAAATAAACCTATGCATATATGGGTAATTAATTTACAACAAAGGAGCCAAGACTATACAATAGGGGAAGATTAGTCTCTTTAATAAATGCTACTAGGAAAACTGGATTACCACATTCAAAAGAATGAATCTGGACCAATATATTACACTATATACAAAAATAAACCCAAAATGAATTAAAGAATTGCATGTAAGATCTGAAACCATAAAACTCCTAGAAGATAACATAGGTGGCAATGTCCTTGACATTGATATTGGCAATGACTTTTTGAATTTAATACCAAAAGCAAAGGCAACAAAAGCAAAAATAAACAAGTGGGACTACATCAAACTAAAAAGCTTCTGCACAGCAAAGGAAATCATCAGCAAAATGAAAGTCCAACTACTGAATGGGAGAAAATATTTGCAAATTGTACATCTGGTAAGCGGTTAACATCCAAAATATACAAAGAACTCATACAATTTAATAGCAAAACAGAATCTGATTTTAAAATCAGAAAAGGATATGAATAGACATATCCAAAGAAGACATACAGATAGCTAAAAGGTACGTGAAAAGATGCTCAACATCACTAATCATCAAGGAAATGCAAATCAAAACATAATGAGGAACAAACAACCCAATCCAAAAGTGGG